>NC_073253.2:45080000-47580000 GCF_029289425.2 Pan paniscus | reverse complement strand
CTGTGGCTGGAGGGGAGTGCCTGTTTTCCCTCTCCTCCAGGTTCACTTGGGGCATTTGCTCTCAGAGAATGGAGTAGCACTGGCAGTATTGAAGTTATTTTTCTCCCAGTCTCATCCAGCCAGCTGGGCATTCTTGAATTTGCTTAAGTTAAATCTATGTAGGATGCAGTTTTACTGCACCAATCGTGGGCCAAAAAAAAAAAAAAAAGTGCATTTGCCTTATTTGGAAGAGGAGGGGGGTGGGCAGAAAACCTGGGACTTGATATCCCCAGCCTGACCTCAGGGACCTCTGGTTTAACTGCGACACATTTTCAGGGCCTCTAGCTAACAACGAATAGCTAATATATAACACTGAAAATGTGCTAGACATTGGTGAAAAGCGCTTTATGTATATCAACCTATTCAATACCTACAATAACTCTATAAGATAAAACTTTATTATCCCATTTTATAGATGAGGAAACCACATTTTAGAGCTCATTCACAGTTTTGTGCCTGAAGTAGCCTATGAAGACGATGAGTGTCAGGAGTGTGTGGGTAGAGGATATGGAGAGGAACTGGAAATTTCAGCCTCTTTCTTGGGGCCCAATGGGGATGTCGTAAGTGGGAGGATTTGCACTGCTCATCCACTGGGGCTTGGTGATGCCAGATTCAGCTGCCTTGCTCTCTGTCTCTGGGCTTTTGCACAGGCTACTCCCTCTGCCTAGTGTACTTGTCCCCCTACTTTCACCCCGGTAACTCTTATTCATCTTGTAATTGCCCTGTGAGTTCTTCTGGCTTGCTGACAGACAAAACCAGTTCATCGAAACAATGGTATAGCAGTGAAGAAAGAGTTTAATTGACATGAGGCCAACCAGGTGGGAGACAGAGTTATTACTTAAATCAATCTCCCTGAAGGCTCTGAGGCTAGAGGTTTTCAAGGATAGTTTTCAAGGATAGTTTGGTGGGCAAGAGGCTAGGGAACGGGGAATGTTGATTGGTTGGGGATGAAATCACAGGAGTGTGGAAAATGGTCCTTATGCACTGAGCCCCCTCTGGGGGGTGAAGGGGGTCACAGGACCGGTTGAATCACAAGTTGCTGGTCCAGGTGGAGTCAGCCAGTAGTCAGAAATGCAGAACTCTAAAAAGACATCTCAAAAAGCCAATCGTATGTTCTACAATAGTTATGTTATCTACAGGAGTAATGGGAAACGTTACAAATGTTGTAACCTCCAGAACAATAGCTAGTTGTCATTTAACTATGCTTACATCTTAGCAGAATGAAGGACTTTCATTAGTTTTGCAAAGGCAGTTTAGTTTTGGGAAGGGCTATTATCATTCTTGCTTTAAGATTAAACTATAAACTAAATTGCTCCTGAAGTTGGTTGGTCTATGCTCAGGAATGACCAAGGAGAGCTTGGAGGTTAGAAGCAGGATGGAGTCAACTATGTTAGATTTCTCTTACTGCCATGATTTTGCAAAGTTAGTTTCAGTCTCTCCTGGGCTCCTGTAGCTGGATTAGTGCCTGCCATGCCCCCTTTCACAACTCTCACTCTGTCTCATTTACTAGACCAGATCCTTTTAGCCAAGGATGAAGACTTTCCACTGCTGTCTGCTCAGCACTCAGCACAATGCCTGGCTCACTGTAGTACTCGGTAAATGCTTGCTAAATGGATGTTGAGCAAGTAAAGAGAATACAATTTCCTATCCAGTTCCTAAAATACAGACAACTCCCACTTAATATTAGTCATCCCCTCCTAAAATCAGATGTTGTGCGCAAAAATGCTAACCAGAGCCATTTCCTATTATTTGAAATGGGAAAAATTACAAAATGGTATGCATCAACCCCAAATCCTTAGCCAATTTCTGAAAACATAGAAAAATGCCTATATGTAACTAAAAAACTTATATTAGGGTGTAAAATGCTTAAAACATTCCTTCATGATCCCAGACCACTAATGTGGTTGTTGACAAACAGCTGCTTTGTGGGCAGTAATATCTTCTTTTCCTGTGTCATGGCTTTCCTCTCTGGTTTTACTTGCTTCTACAAGTTTTTTTCCTATGCTTTCTCAAATTTTGGGGACGTTTTACAATACTAAGCAAAAATCAAGGTAAATTATCCAAGTCTGTGGAAATATGTTTGGAGCAAGCACAACACAGGCAGAGAATGGCTCACACTGAATATGAAATCCTACCAATTGAATGTGGAATTTAACTTGTCTTTTCCATACATTACATTGTTTGGTTAAAAATAATGCCCTAGTTTTGGGTATGTAAATGTATTTTTTTCTAAAATTCATACATCACCTGAAAAATGTTTTATCATAGCCAGTGCCTTCCTTTCTTCCTTCTGTTTTTCCTTTCTTCTTTCCTTTTTTCCATCCTTTCTTTTTTCTTTCAAAGTGTTTGAGTCCATAAAATTTGGGTATGACCAAGAAAGGGATCAGAATATGCCACATGACATAAATATTATTTTGAGTGAAAGGCATTTGAGAATCAACAGATTCAGGAAGAGCCTTTCTCTGCACTCCCTCATCTGCCTAAAAGCAGAACCTTCCAAAAGAATTCTGCTATCATGAATCCTGCTTTAAGGAAGTACCAGGCGGAAAGGGTGACTCCTGTCACCGGAGATGAGAAGTTGACACTGGATGCATAAACACACCTTATTAAAATAAGCCTTATTGTACTATAAGGAATTGATTGATGTGATTGTGGAGGCTGAGAAGTCCCATGATCTGCTGTCTGCAAGCTACAGCCTGGGATAGCTGGTAGTATAGTTCTAGTCAGAGGCCACGTCATGCCAGACTCCTATTGACTCCGATAGAAATGGCAACATGTCTGAGAGGCCAAGGAAGAGACCTAGAGACAGAGAACAAGACATAGGGTTTATTGGCATGATTTACATACAGGGATGGTCCAGTGGTGGTAGGCTGGACAGGAGAACCACTACCATTTGTAAGAAGCATGCAGTTTATATAGCATTTTCACTTAGCACCCTCCAACCAGCAACCTTCACCTAGCAACCTCCATTTAACCCAAAACAAAGGGCCTCAATTCCTTATACAGCTTGTATTCCAAGGGATAGGCCAGGGGTTCAGATGTCCTTTATACATAAGGAGTGAGTCTTTACGTTGGCCACTCCTGAATTCCTTAGCTTGAGACTCTGAACACATATTCTTCTTAGACCATAGGGTCACTCTTAGGCCATGCTTCAATTGTGGCTGTCAGGTCCCTCTGCCATACAGCCCAAAGGCCTGAACACCAGGAGAACTGATGGCTCTAGCCTAAATTTGAAGGCCTGAGAACTAGAGGAGCTGATGGTGTAAGTCCTAGTCTGCGGGCAGGAGATGAATATTCAGTTCAAGTAGCCAGGTAGAGAGAGTAAATTCTCCTTTCCTCTGCCTTTTTGTTTGATCCAGACCTTCACCGGATTGCATGGTGCCCACTCCTGTTGGGAAGGGCAGTCTGCTTTACTGAGTGCACTGATTCAAATGCTAATCTCATCTGGAAACACCCTCACAGACACACCCAGAAATAACGTGCAACCAATTATCTGGGTACCGTTTGACCCAGTCAAGTTGACGCATAAAATTTACCACTTCACTTGCCTTCCGTTGGTTTCTTTATATATTTCTCAGTCATTTCCCACCATTTGTTGTCCCTTGAAACCGTAACCCCTTCTCCTTGTTAAAATGGTATATAAGCTCCAAGTTCTAACAGCTTCTTTGAGCCACTTTCTTTGTGAGTTCCCAAGTACATACATGAATAAACATTGTCTTTTCTTTTGCCAGTCTGTCTTTTGTTGGTTTTATTCATAGACCCCCAAATCACTGAACCTAAGAGGATAGAAGAAAAGTTTTTCTTCCCTGATACTTTAAAAAGGTCCACTTATTTCAAAACAGGACAGAGAACTGTCTTTTGTGAAGTTTTTATGAATGGTGATGCCAACATGGATCACCTGTCAGTTCTTTAAGGGCCAGAGACCTGTCCCTAACTCTGAAGCCCTGGCCCTGAAGTGGGCTTGGATCCCATTTGAGAAATCTACCTACATGGCTCTTGGCTCCTGGCCATTCCTCCATCTCTCTGGTCTATGGAGATGCCCAGAATTCTTGACTTATCAGTGTGATTAAGACACTACATCTTTTGTAGTGTCTTATATTACAAAATATATTACAAAAGCAGAGACATTTATTTTATTTTATTTTATTTATTTTTTTAAATTTATTTATTGTTATTTATCATTCTTGGGTGTTTCTCACAGAGGGGGATTTGGCAGGGTCATAGGACAATAGTGGAGGGAGGGTCAGCAGATAAACAAGTGAACAAAGGTCTCTGGTTTTCCTATGCAGAGGACCCTGCGGCCTTCCGCAGTGTTTGTGTCCCTGGGTACTTGAGATTAGGGAGTGGTGATGACTCTTAACGAGCATGCTGCCTTCAAGCATCTGTTTAACAAAGCACATCTTGCACCACCCTTAATCCATTTAACCCTGAGTGGACACAGCACATGTTTCAGAGAGCACAGAGTTGGGGGTAAGGTCACCGATCAACAGGATCACAAGGCAGAAGAATTTTTCCTAGTACAGAACAAAATGAAAAGTCTCCCGTGTCTACCTCCCTCTACACAGACATGGCAACCATCCGATCTCTCAGTCCCTTCCCCGCCTTTCCCCTGCTTCTATTCCACAAAACCGCCATTGTCATCATGGCCCATTCCCAATGAGCTGCCGGGTACACCTCCCAGACGGGGCGGTGGCCGGGCAGAGGGGCTCCTCACTTCCCAGTAGGGGCGGCCGGGCAGAGGTGCCCCTCATCTCCCGGACCGGGCGGCTGGCCGGGCGGGGGGCTGACCCCACGACCTCCCTCCCAGACGGGGCGGCTGGCCAGGCAGAGGGGCTCCTCACTTCCCAGTAGGGGCGGCCAGGCAGAGGCGCCCCTCACCTCCCGGACGGGGCGGCTGGCCGGGTGGGGGGCTGACCCCCCCACCTCCCTCCTGGATAGGGCGGCTGGCCAGGCGGGGGGCTGACCCCCCCACCTCCCTCCCGGATGGGGCGGCTGGCCGGGCGGGGAGCTGACCCCCCCACCTCCTTCCCGGACAGGGCGGCTGGCCGGGCAGAGGGGCTCCTCACTTCCCAGTAGGGGTGGCCGGGCAGAGGCGCCCCTCACCTCCTGGACGGGGCGGCTGGCCGGGTGGGGGGCTGACCCCCCCACCTCCCTCCCGGTCGGGGCGGCTGGCCTGGCGGGGAGCTGACCCCCCCACCTCCCTCCCGGACGGGGCGACTGGCCGGGCGGGGGGCTGAATCCCCCACCTCCCTCCCGGATGGGGCGGCTGGCCAGGCGGGGGGCTGACCCCCCCACCTCCCTCCCGGACGGGGTGGCTGGCCGGGCGGGGGGCTGACCCCCCCACCTCCTTCCCGGACGGGGCGGCTGGCTGGGCAGAGGGGCTCCTCACTTCCCAGTAGGGGCGGCCAGGCAGAGGCGCCCCTCACCTCCCAGACGGGGCGGCTGGCCAGGCGGGGGGCTGACCCCCCCACCTCCCTCCCGGACAGGGCGGCTGGCCAGGCGGGGGGCTGACCCCCCCCACCTCCCTCCCGGACGGGGCGGCTGGCCTGGTGGGGGCTGACCCCCACCTCCCTCCTGGATGGGGTGGCTGCCGGGCAGAGACGCTCCTCACTTCCCAGACGGGGTGGCTGCCGGGCGGAGGGGCTCCTCACTTCTCATATGGGGTGGTTGCCAGGCGGAGGGTCTCCTCACTTCTCAGACGGGGTGGCTGGGCAGAGACGCTCCTCACCTCCCAGATGGGGTCGCGGCCGGGTAGAGGTGCTCCTCACTTCCCAGACGGGGCGGTGGGGCAGAGGCGCTCCCCACATCTCAGACGATGGGCGGCTGGGCAGAGACGCTCCTCACTTCCTAGATGGGATGGTGGCCGGGAAGAGGCGCTCCTCACTTCCTAGATGGGATGGCGGCCGGGCAGAGACGCTCCTCACTTTCCAGACTGGGTAGCCAGGCAGAGGGGCTCCTCACGTCCCAGATGATGGGCGGCCAGGCAGAGACGCTCCTCACTTCCCAGACGGGGTGGCGGCCGGGCAGAGGCTGCAATCTCGGCACTTTGGGAGGCCAAGGCAGGCGGCATGCTTCGCCGGGTGGTCAGAGCTATTCGCCCATAGTCCGTAGCCCAGAGCCGGGGCTGCTCGGCTCTCTGTCCCGGGGGGCCGGGGCCGGGCTGGAGGCGTGCGAGCCTCTCACCGCCGCCTCCCAGCGCAGCCACCCGAGCCGCCGCCGCCGCCGCCGCCTCCCTCCATGGCTGCCCGTATTTTTATTTTTTAATAAAAAAAAAATTTTTTTAGAGACAAGGTCTTGATCTGTTGCCAAGGCTGGAGTGCGGTGGTGAGATCAAAGCTCATTGCAGCCTCAAAGTACTGGGCTCAAGTGATGCTCCCGCTTCAGCCTCCTGAATAGCTGGGACCACAGGCATGCTGGTTATATTTAAAAGTAAAACACTGGCTGGGCGTGTTGGCTCATGCCTGTAGTCCCAGCACTTTGGGAGGCTGAGATGAGTGGATCACTTGAGGCTAGGAGTTCAAGACCAGCCTGGCCAATATGGTCTCTATTAAAAATACAAAAATTAGCTGGGTATGGTGACGCGTGCCTGTAGTCCCAGCCACTTGGGAGGCTGAGGCACGAGAATCACTTAAACCCTGGAGGCGGAGGTTGTAGAGAGCCAAGATCACGTCACTGCAGTCCAGCCTGAGTGACAGAGCAAGACTCTGTCTTAAAAAAAACAAAAATTAAAATAAATAAAATAAAATAAAAGTGAACCACTAAAAATCAGATTGCAGTGTCTTTATGCATGAGCCAGGGCTTGTTTA
This sequence comes from Pan paniscus, assembly GCF_029289425.2. NCBI lineage: Eukaryota > Metazoa > Chordata > Mammalia > Primates > Hominidae > Pan > Pan paniscus. The sequence goes on along the minus strand of NC_073253.2, from coordinate 47,573,155 downwards.
AGCAGAGACATTTAATATTGGTTTTTCCCTTCTTTCACATGGTAACAGAACCCCTGAATTTTAGCTGAACATAGAATGAAGACTACATTTTCCAGTCTCCCTGGCAGTTGGTGTGACCACATGACTGGTTCTCACCAATGGAATATGAATGGAAATGATACTTGTCATATCTGGGGTATTGATATTTTTGGAAGCCTGGGGGTCAACAAAGATCCCCAACATTGTCATAAAGCAGTTTTTTCCAGCTAGACCTTTTGCAAACTGCTAGAGCTCAAGATTGCACAGCTCACATTTAGTGAAATCAGGAACATGTTCAGCACAGTCCCTGGCATGAAGGAGGAATTCAACAAATACATGTGTTGAGTGAATGAATGGATGAATAAAAGACGTTAGAGATCTAGGTGATCATGCTGAATGTTGGTCTTCTTTCATTATTCAGGATGGATGACTTATGAGTCAAAGACAGTCTTAGTTCTATTTTCAGTGCCCCCAGGCTGCTGATTGCTGTCACCTGCACCTCTCCATTACCTGTATGAGATCCCTCTAGGTGGTAGAACCCTCCTTATTTTGTGTGCCCACACATGACCCCAGTCCTCTCATAGGAGTTTTGCTAATTTGTTGGGGCCTAAAAAGCAACAGAGTTGAAACTAAAGCATGTTGCTTTATGGAATTTGCCAACCTGTCTTATATCATAGCTAGTTTCTTTCTTTTAAAAATGTATTCCATGGATTCAAGCATAGATTATCAAATAAAGGAACAGAAACTCCCTCCTTGTGTAGCAGGAAGAGGGTATAGCGCCTTGGGTATAACAACCTTTTCCCATATAAGATAAAGTAGAAAGGGCCCATTTGAAGCCTTCCAGAGCTCAGTACCAAGAAGTGCTGGAGTTCTCAGAGCTTAATTTCCTTGTACCTGGTGTGGTTGCCTTGAACTTTGCTCCCAATTGAATCAGGCCTTAGGGTGCACTAACCCTCCTGCATAATAGATCTAGCCACTCAGGGAGGGAGATAAGCCTGACGCTAGCTAACGGAGGCTTTCTAAGCAGCCTGCCTATATCCTTAGCACTGTGCCCTTGGATTTTTATCTTTTTTATTTGGAAAAAACTATCACAAGGACATGGGGCCTAACAGCATTGATTGTCTTGATAGTTTGTTGATTAAGTCCAGGAGATGCTGGCATCCGCAAATACATCTTATTAGGTATGATCAGGCAAGTAAATTGTCACTGCCCTCCAGCATGCTGCAATAATTAACTCTAATACCAACAACTAAAAGTTAATCACAGCAGGTGCAAAGCCAGGCTTTCTTTGTCTGCCTGCAAAACCTTTTTCCCACCATGGCTTCATAAGGTGTTAGCTCTGAGACTTGGAACAGGTGCTTTGTAAAAGAGCCTTACCTTTCTGTAAAAGCATTCCACATATTATTATTTTAATTTAATTAGGTTTTAGAAAGGTTAACCATGACATGTTAATAGCTTAAGTTTCACATTAATATTCTGAGAACACCGTTTAGCCCAACCACTTGTGATTCAAGAAGATGTTTTTCCAGAAAATGAATTGGCTTCTAGGACAATTACAGAAAAACAGCTTTCATTTGATTAAGATGGATATCTTACTATTAAAAAATGTTGTTGAAATGATATATATATAAGACATTGAAAAACATTAAAAATTTAGCTTGATACAATTCATGTTTGAGAGAGGGAGATGGGGCAGTATGTTTATGGAGATTATCTCAAAGGTGGCTAATGTCCTTCAGCAATAGGCAAATTAGTGGACTGTGCTTGTGATGTGCTGTGTGTTGTCTACCTAATATTTTATTTATTTGCCTGAGAGCCACTGTTTTCATTAGGGAGTTTAGAAAGCAAAGCAAGATGATATTTACTAGCCTGGCAAATGAATAAGCTCTGTTCATGTTTCTTCTTTTGCTATCATGGCTAATCATTGTTTTTTAAAAATAGCTATTCAATATGCTAATGGATCCTGTGGAAACAGGAATAAACCATAACTTCCTATAGAGGGAGGGAGCAAGGAATAATTCAGTCGTACATGCACATATGGCTACTCTGTGCCAAGCATTGTGCTAGCTCTGGGGGCACAGAGGCGATGAAGCCAGGGGCCTGCCCTCCAGATACTCCTGATAAGCAGGGAGCTGGCATCGATTATACAATTAACCCTCATTATACAGTGTAATAGGTGCTTTTCTTGCCCCAAAGAAACACAGGGGACAAGTAATTAGTTCAGTCTGGTGTGATTGGAGATGGCTGCAAAAAGCAGGGAGGAGCTGGGACTTGAAGGACTAGATGATTTTGCCAGAGGTAGACTGTTGCTTAAACCAGTGGTTCTCAAAGCCAGTGAAAGGTGTGGTGTGTGTGTGTGTGTTTTGTGTGTGTGTGTGTGTGCACAGAGGTGTGTGTTTTAACCAGCTTTCCAGGTGATTCTGATCCTAACTAAAGCTCAGAACATGCTGATTCATGGCCCGTCTGGTCAACTGTGAGACATTTGACTTGACCGGAGCTTTGAGATTGATGGGGGTGTGGAGGGATGGGATACCAGGCTATGAAGCTGGAAATGTCAATTGAGGTCAAGTTTGAAGCAAGGGAAGGGAAGATATTAATATTTATATTAGCTCTCTGTATGTGGGCTTTTGTAATGATGGTTCTGGTGCCAGGTAACAGGAACCAGCTGGAATGAGCTTAAACAAATAGGAAATTTATGAAAAAGATACCATGATATCTCATTGCTATCCAAGGGAGAACTCAACAACCAGGCCCTAGGAAGGTATTTTTTTTTTCTTTCTCTAGTTCATTATTTCCTTAGGGTAGATTCCCAGATGTAAGATTACTGGTTCAGAGAGTGTGAACAATTTCATGGCTCTTGAGGCATGTGGCCAATTAGCTTCTAAAAGTTTGTAGCAGTATACAAGGCCACCAGCATTGAACATAAACACTGGTTTTACCACATCCTTATCAACATTAATTTTATTGTTTCTAATTTGATAGGGGGAAATGATGCATCATTGTTGCTGTTTCAATTGATTGATGACTAATGAAGTCATTAAAAATGTGATTATTGACCAACTGTGTAGCCTTCCTTTCCTGAAAAGAATTTTTTGTCCTTATTTTATGAGGAGAGGACCTACTCTACTCTCCAGGGATTCAGAATAACCATAATTCTAGCAAAATAAAGAGGAAATCATATTGGTTTGGGTGGCTCCAGAGCTGTCAGCTTAACAATGGGAGCAGCATCATTACTGTCTTCATTAGCAGCTGAAGAAGCCAAGGTGCCAAGAGAACCTGCCCAAATCCCAGCTCTGCCACTTACAGGCCTTGTGATTTGGTGTATGTTTCTGCGCTCCTCTGAGCCCTAGTTTCGTCATCTGTAAAACAGGGTTAATTCACCCTACCTACTTATATGATATTTTGAAGATCAGAATGAGGTCAGATACTTGAAAATGCTTGATAAACTGTAAAGAACTATAAAAATGTAAGCTATTGCTATTATTATATTGGCTTGTGCAAACGAACAGTCTCCGCGACATTGCATCAGGTCAGGACTTTTACCGTTGATTGAAAAGTGGAAACTTCAGCCTTTTCACTTCTCACACAAATGGGATTCAATTCATAGATGTGAATTCAGGAAAGATATTTATTGTGTTTGAGATATTTTTACTCCTACCAGCAGGTGATGGGCTTCACAAACATGTGGAAGGACCTAACATTTCAGACCCCTTGGGTGCATAATTTTCTCCCCCTGTCCCTCCCTCCCTTCCTTCCTTCCAGGTGCTAAGCACTGGGAGTAAATAGCGAGCAAGAGGTGACCCAATCCTTGCTCTCATGGAGCTTATGTGCTTATTCAGAAGGACATGCTGCCCAGTGTCCCTAGGTTTGGCATGGGTCTTTAAGTTGACTGAACAGTGCTTTACAGTTTATGAGGTATGTTTATAGCAGTCAATATATTTGATTCTTCCAACTTCATCATGAGGAAGACTAACAGGCATACTATTTTGGAGTCAGAAAGGTGGGGTGTCTTGCCTAAAATCCCATGGCAGAGTCAGTTGTGGGGCCGGGACCTGTGTCCAGTTCCCTGGTGACTAATTTGGTGCCTTTTCCATGACGATACACTCCTCTGTCCTTTTCATTTTCATATTTGCAAGGGGTTAAACTTAGCCCTGCTTTGATGAGGGAATCAAAATAATGGGATTCCCCTGCAGAATCCTAACTCACCTTAAAACTGGCATGGCTTCTGTGATGTGTGAAATGCTGCTCCAAACGTAGTTAGGAAAAGAAAGCCTGGCAGCCAGAAATTAAAAAGCTAAAATAAAAGAGATACCATCTGAAAAGTCCCCACTGACGGAAAGAGCCAGGTAGTGGGTCCGCTGGGGTCGGAGGGGTTGTTGCTGGGAGGTGGCCGTGGCACTGCAGCAGCTCGGCTCTACTCTCTGATGGAAAAATGTCCTGCCAGTCAATGGAATTACTGGAGATGGTTCTGAGGGATAAAGGGAGATAAGTGAGCCAGATAGAAAAGCTGGCAGAAAATTGAACAAAACCAGAAGAAGATGAGATGGGCTAAAAAAAGCAGTTCAGGGAACCTGGGTAAGAGAAGCCTGCGTTCCTTAGCCTGTATTCACTGAGGAGGGAGAGAAGAGGTGCAGTCTACACAACTGGCTGGAGGGGAAGGGTTGGTCTGAGACATGGGCCTGGGAATGGCAGTTTCACTCCCTCCTCTGAGTCCTCTGCACATCATGGCTGTACAGTAGGATGATTTACTCACCTGACGATCTCCTCCACTGGGCTGTGAACCCTTACAGGGAAGAACTACCGTGTTGAGCTTTTGTGTCCAGCATCTGGTAGGGTGCCCTGGGCATATCCATGCTAGCAAGCTGGCATCATGGGATTGTGCGAAGCAATGCCTACCAAATTTCTGTTTAATACGTTACAGTTTTCAAGGCTTTGAGATATTTTGAACGTGAAATAATAAATGCTACTACATACCAAGTATTCCCTGACTTAAGTCAGGGCAGGAGCATGGAGCTAGATTTGGGAAATAATTCTGTCCCATGAATCTGCAGATGAAACATAGATATGGGACAATTACCCTGTAACCCAGGCCAGGGTGATTTTTTAAATACCCAAATTTCTGGGAAATGGCTTCATTCTCTGCTTTAGTCTCAGGGGAGGATGGTTTGACTGTTGGTTTCTGAATCAGATATGGGCTGTACCATCCTGCTTTCCCATGGACAGAAACAGCCTGCTCTCTGGGTTCACCTTCTGAAGCCTGCAATAGAGAAAGGTAATAATGAGTCTCTTTTCTGTACCTGCCTCACTACTCTCTTCCTCTGTCTTTTACCTTCTCCAGCCTCATCCATACATGAATGCCTGTAACCAAGACAGCAGCTTCCTGAGTGCCTCCAATTTCCCCAACCTTTTGGGACCACCTTCCAGCTGACAGTGCAATAGAATGGCTTGAATCTTTTTCTTGGGAAGCCTAGTATTCCCCTAATATCTCCAAGAATTATGGATGTCTTTTGTTGCTTCTCTAGCTCCAAGTCCCTGCTTTTAGTGAATTCTTTCTTTATCTTTTCGCATTGTCTTTCCTCCTGTGTATACCGTCCGTTTCTGCACATCATCTCCCCTACAGGGGCACAGCCCCTTCCTTCTCCTTTAATTCCCAGGACAACCATACACAAAAAGCCATGACACCTGGCCGAATTTTGGGGTACTGACTTTACTGAGTACCATTGATTACATTGTCGTATCATATAACAAATGGTTTTCACAAAGTCAGAGAAAAAAAAAACAGATATTATTGGAGCTTCCTCATTTTCCTTAGCTCTACTAACCACCATGTTGTTTTGGGTCTTCCACTTTCCTTCCTTCTTCACATCTCTTTTTTCCTTCCCTGAGTTGCTTTATTCCTCCCTTGCAGATTGCCTTTGGAAACAGACTCAGGAGAAGGACGGGGAGGAGCTGAACTGAGCCAACCCCAGTTATTCTTCTGAAATTTGCCAATCATGGGGTACATTTGCGAAAAATAACTCCCAAGAGGAGGGATAAAAACCAGGGTGGAGAGAGGCCAGGAAAATTCTTCGCTGGGAAACTATTCTAAACCTGTTGAAATGTGTTAGTTTCTCATTGTCTATTCTCAGCCCAGCCTGACAAGCTTTCATATCTAAATGTAAAACAGTAGCCAAAAGGAGACTCTGTGATTTCCAGTGCTTCACTGCTCAGATAGTTTCATAAAGTGGATTCCTTCCGCACTTTAGCTGCCACTATCACTCTTTAGATGTTAAGTGTCACATGCCAGCCAGCAGGCAGCTCAAACCGTCACTGTTGGCTTCTGTTTTCATTTATTTCATGACAGCTGTCATATCAAATCAACATTTATTGAGCACCTAATAATAGGTCTGGGCTAGGAATGGTGGAATATACAAATTTGATTAAGACATGCTCCAAGCCCTCAAGGGAGTCATGCTCTAGCAGAAAATAAACATAAGGTTGTGTTATGTCCTCTAAAGGGCTTTTGAAAAGATTACTGTACACTACCTGTGAAGTAGGGAAGGCAAATGATGACCTGACTTGAAGAATGACAAAACAGAAACTCAGAGCTATGAAGTCACTGGTCCAGACTTTCACAGCAAAGAAATGATAGAACCAGAACTAGGACCTGTGGTTTTTGACTCCTGATCTACTCTCCTTCCTTGTATCATAGGCCCACGTTGGGTATATCACATTACCAGAAAGAGAAAAGAATGTTCCGAACATTATTGGATTCCACATATGGAAGAAACTTACCAGCTCTTGGGAAAAAGAATATGTTGTGGCAGGCAGTAGCTTTCCTCTTTATCTTTTTTCTTAAGAGCCGGTGTCCAAATGCATCAGCCTCAATAAACCATATTGGGATGATTTTCAGGAGAATTGTACTTCAAGGGATGTTTAGCTTTTTCATGTTAGCTAGGTATAAATTCTTGTTTTATGAAAGTTGTTATCCTATTTATGGGTAGATTTCTAAGCAAATATTACTTATGAGAGCTGAATAAAAAATTGTTGACACCCCAGAGTTCAATAAACACTTACTGAAGGTACATAATTAGGCAAATTATATGATAAAGTCTATTTCGATATAATTTACTATTTCTTAAAGCTTATTTATCTTCTCCTGGTTAAAGAAAACACAGTGAGGAAGATGTGAACCATGAGTGTACAAAGTCTGTGAGGTGGTGAAATCCTAGAAAACAGAGAGGCAGAGCAGACACTAAATCTATTTTCAACATCATCCGAATCAGATTTTCATAGCGAACTGTCATTTTCTTTATGCAAGGCTTTATACATTCCAGAACTGCTGTCAGCCATATTGAAATGTATGCGGACTCTCTCCAGAGCCACAAAGCAGAGAAAGGAAGCAAACCTTCATGGCATTACTGAGCTGCTGAACAAACAGCTCTGGAAGACTGCCTTTTTCTGACTTGCTTCCTTATTGTTGGGTCAGGTTGATTTGAGGTTTTTGAGTACTTGTAAAACAAAACACCAAAACGAAACAAAACACATTTCCCATTTTCATTGTCTCTTTTACTTTACTCTTTCATTAGCACAAATAATTGAGAGTTGGACTATTCTGAGATTTCTGTCTCTGATAGTGTCAAAGTTCTTCTGTAGGACTGTACACAGATGATCCAAACATGTGTAGGTCTTTTCTTTGCTGTGATCACGGAAAAATCTATGAAGGTTGTGTGTGTGTTAGTTTGTGGGAAAAAAGTCATGGTGATTGATGTAAATTAATCAGCCCCTAGCATGGTTCCTGGCATGGATGCTTGATAGTACTTATTGACTACAGATAAGTATTTATTGACTATTGGGCTATAGACCTCTGATAAATGTAGAATAAATTACTATCTCTCTCTTGAAACTATCACTATGATATTAAACACTTGTCTGCATATGGCTTGTGTGGTTTAAATATGTCTTGTCATATTACTCAGTATTATTTGATAAATAATAAGATTGTTGTTTGAGAAGAATAATAATCGTTACCATTTATCATTTTGTAGGTGTTAGGATCTGTGCTAAGTATTTTGTATATGTTGCTTCATTTCATCTTATTAGAATTCTATAAGGTAGGCATTATTATCCTCATCTTAAAAATGAGGAAATCGAGGCTTTCTTTTGGTGGAAAAGTTCTTAACATAATACATTCAAATATACCAGTCTTTTTGTTTGTAATCAATCCTGTAAGTGTCTTCTTTAAGAAATCTTTCTCTACCTTAAGGTCTAAAATATATTCACCTAAATTTTCTTCTAAAAGTTTCAATTTTTTTTTGACATGTAAGACTTTAATTCATCTGGGGTTGACTTTAACACGTGGGACCTTTGATCTTATTCCATACGGACAATTATTTTATTTCCAACTCTATTTAGTTAAGAGTTTCTCCTTTCTCTTCTGACGTATCTTGCCAGCTCTGACATACTCAGTGATCCACATGTGCATCCACACAATGAGATATTCTACAGCAGGTCAAAGCAGCCTACATGCAGCGATATGAATGAATCCGTGCAATATGTGATGGACTAATGAGGAGAGTGTGTCAAGAACCAAGAAATGTGATGAGTCGAATTCTGTGCATCTGAGATCCTAGGGGAAAAAACACAACCCAAGGTTAAAACAAGTTAAATGATTTGCCCAGGCTCACTTGGCCGGGAAAGCGGTAGAACTTCAAAACTGTAAAACCAGTTCATCTGAGTCCAAACGCCAAGGTTTTCCACCCAACAGTGCAGCACAGTCCATTTTATAACCTTCCTTGAAGAGGTAACATCTATATTTCCTACTGATAAACAGAATACCATGCAGAGTTAGAAGGCTCCAGAAGGTGCCTCCCTCTTGGATCCCTGAGGTCCTCGATCCATTAGCTATCTCCTCTCTCCCCTGTGTATCCCACCCTCATCTCTTCTAGGCTCCTTTCCACTAACGGACATGCTTGAATTCTTGATTATGCTTGCATATACTTGCATCTTTGCATATACTTGCATCTTGAAGAAAGAAGAACAAACCCTCCTTTGACTGCTTCCCCCTCCCCTCTCAGCACTTGGTATATCTTATCACAGTTTCACTTGCTTATCCCCCTCTTACACAGAAGCCCTGCAGTGCAGGGTCAACTTTCTTGTTCACTGTTGTACATACTACCTAACACAGGACTGGCCTGTAATAGGCTTTTAATAAATATTTGTCTAATTAATGAATACAGGTGGTATACTTACATGTTTCGAATCCCCTATTTCTAGTTTTGCCTCATCCTTGACTCTCGAAGGTGTCCTGTTGTGGGGTGAGGGAATGTGAAATTGTTCTAGATGAGGAACTGATGATTTAGTAAGCCAGCATTGTGGTCTGGCACACTGCTACCACATCTTCCAGTTCTAGGAACCAGGTTCTTGCTTCATTCCTGGTTAATAAACTTCTACCTCTTAGTTCAGTGCCAGTAAATAGATCCCTGCTCAGTACCTCTGGCAGCCCAAAGACATGGTCCTGCAATGAGCCTTAGTCTTCTTGACTGAGTCCCTGCCACCCTCACTACATGCCCCAACACAGTTTTTCCTCCAGCCTGCAACCCATGTACTTCTCCCCAACACACCAACTTCATTCTGCTTTGTGCCTCTTGCAGGGGCCTTCCAGAGAGCTGCCATATCTTATACACCTCCACAAGCCATCTGCTCACTTTTCTTCATGCAAGTGCCCATTGTAACATATTGCTGAGCCCCAGAAGAATCCAGCCACCGTCCAGGAGGTCCTTAGGATCATTTCAGGCAGAACCACTGAGCCCCAGATTCTTGCTGTCCATGAAGGATGGGAAGGTTTTAGGGGGAGTGGGAGGAGTGGGACAGGAAGGCAGAGGAGAAGGCAGGAGAGCCCCAGGAAACTGGTAGTGGTCACAGTCTTGCTGTAGGTCCCACACCCTGTCTGAGGAAGAGACTCTATCACAGTGGGAGTGGGTGGCCCAAGCTGAGGAGGAAGCATATGTTATTTGTGTTCTATTTCTAATACCTACCACAGAGCCTGACATAAACAGGTAGTCAGCAGATGTTAGTGGAATGGCAGGAACATATTCAGTGCAGGCTGTATCCCTAACACCCTATGTGACTTTGGACTAATCAATTCACCCTGAGCCTCAATTCTCCCATCTGTTAACTATGGATCGTCATGACTCTCATGTCATTTCAAGGGTGAAATAATTTAATGCACTTGGGAATGTGATATCGATAGCCTCCAATATTTTTTCAGCATGTTGTCCTATCAGTAGGTGGTTTTAAATATACGTACTCCAATGTAAGTATATTTATATATTTTAAAATTACATATTCATTCTATTATATATTTATATAACACATATTTTTAAAGGATTAGGCAAAAATAAATAGAAGTTCTAATGTATTCTTCTTATAACCCAGTGAATGATCTTGTGCACCCTGGGGTTGCATTTATCTTACTCTGGAGATGATGACTTTAAAGTCTGATATACACAGAAGTGGGAAGACAAAATATTACACTGTTTTTACTCACAGCACTTCTGACTCTGAATGCATGGTCTTTTCCAATGCCACTTCAACTCTCAGACACAAGCTGGGTGTCCTAAAACTCAATTCAGTTTTGGCATTATCTACCTAGAGTCATCATCAGATCCCATAAATTAAGGATTTAGTCCCACAAGACTGTCCCCACTTTCAGATGCCAGTCACAAGTCTCAGGTTGTCACTGGCACTTCTGACCAATTGGCTGTAAATTCAGAGGGTTCCCACAATACATTCTGCAGGTTCAATAATTTGCTAGAATGACTCACAGAACTCAGGAAAGCACTTCACTTAGTATTAATGGTTTATTATAAAGGATAGGATGCATGAACAGCCAAATGGAAGAGAGGCATAGGCCAAGGTATGGGGGAGGGTGCGGGCCTTCCATGCCTTCTCCAGGTGTGCCACCCTCCCAGCACCTCCTTGTGTTCACCGAATCCAAAGATCTCCAAACCCATTTGTTTAGAGGGTTTTTTTTTTTTTTAAATGGAGGCATGATTGATTAAATCATTGGCCATTGATGATTGAATCCAACTGTGTTAGTCCATTCTCATGCAGCCATAAAGGACTGTCCCAGACTGGATAATTTATAAAGGAAAGAGTTTTAATTGACTCACAGTTCTGCATGGCTGGTAGGCCTCAGGAAACATACAATCATGGTGGAAGGGGAAGCAAACATGTCTTTCTTCATATGATGGTAGGAAGAAGTGCAGACCAAAACGGGGAGAAGCACCTTATAAAACCATCACATCTCTTGAGAACTCATTCATTATCATGAAAAGAGCAGTATGGGGGTAACTGCCCTCATGATTCAATTAGTTCCCACCGGGTCACTCCCACGAGACATGGCGATTATGAGAACTACAATTCAAGATGAGATTGGGTGGGGAGAGAGCCAAACTATATCACCAATCTCCAGCCCTGTCCCTTCTCCTAAGGTCCCCAGGTAGGACTGATAGTTTCAACTGTCTAATCCCATGGTTGATTCCTCTGGCAACCAGCCTTCATCCTGAAGCTATTTAGGAGCCCACCAAGAGTCACCTCATTAGCATAAACTCAGGTACAGTTGAAAGGGGCTTGTTATGAATAACAAAAGATGTTCCTATTACCCCATCACTAGGAAATTCAGGGTTTTAGAACCTCTGTGTCAGGAACCTGGGACAAAGACCAAATATACATTTCTTATTGTATCACAGATGTCTATGGATTGCTGCTCATATTAGCATTTTAGTGGCAAAAATGTAATGCCACCAAAGTATTGCTCACTGATATTTGTCTGATCAATAAAGTACATTGTATCAATGGTAAAAATATACACCACTCCCTCCACCCCATAGGATTCAGTAAAGTTACTTTCACATTAAATTTTAAAATGCTGATCATAAACGTTTATGTTTTTCTTGAGTTGGCTCTCAGCCAGAAAGGGTGGCTCACCACCAGTTTAATGTCACTAGTAGCCACATGTGTTTCCTGGAAATGTAAATTCTTGCACTTATTAAAGCAAAATTCTCCTTAGGGTACTATAAACAGATGTTGTGGAGGCATTACCCACATCAGCAGAGAAAACTTCCCTCTTCCTGCTCCATCAAAGAAGTCACATTGGCGATAAGCTGGGGTTCATTTATTCCTTCACTTAAAAAATACTTATGAGGGCAAGGCACTGGGATAGTCCCTGGAAATAAGAGATTAAACAGGAGCGATATGGTCTTTACCCTTGTTAAAAGAAAAACCTTCAGATAAATTTAACAGAGTTTAATTGAGCAAAGAGTGATTGTGAATCGGGCATCCCTGAACCAAAACAGGTTCAGAGACATTCTGGCATTGCCACGTGGTTGAAGAAGAGTTATAAACAGAAAAAGGAAAGTGACATCTGGAAAACAGAAATGAGGTACAGTAACACTAAATTAGTTACAGCTTGGTGTTTGCGTATTTGAACATGATTTAAACAGTTGGCCATCTTTGATTAGCCAAAACTAGGTGATTGGTACAAGAGTAGGTTACAGCCTGTTTACACATCCAGCTGGGTTGCACTTCACTATGTAGGGAGAAACCTTTAGTCTGAAATTAAAATACATAAGGAGGAAGCTTTAGGTTAAACTTAATTTAACACCTTCATGGACTTTACATACTGAGGTGAAAGACAACAACATACAAATGAGACAATTACAGATAGGGTTAGTCTATGAAGGAAACACTCTCAGTGCTGAGATAGTGAACTGTGGGGGTAGGCATGGAACTGCCTGATGGTCAAGGAAAGCTTCTCTGAAGAGGTGACATTTCAGCCCGATCTGAAGAATGGGAAGCCTTATGAGGAGTATGTAATCAGGCCCTGGGACAGAGTGTTGGAAAGCATGAGGTGGGAAAGGGAAAGATTGGAGAGTGGTAAGCTAAAGGGAGAGGGGCACAATGCACAGTTGAAGAGGAAGATAGAGACCATCCTTGCAGGAAGGCAGAGATCATCCATGCAGGAAGGCAGGGACCATCCATGCAGGAAGGCAGAGACCATCCAGGCAGGAAAGCAGAGATCATCCAGGCAGGAAGGTGGAGATCATCTGTGCAGGAAGTTAGAGATCATCTATGCAGGAAGGTAGACGCCATCCAGGCAAGAAGGCAGAGACCATATGATGCAGGAAGGCAGACAATCCACGCAGGAAGGCAGACACCATCCATTCAGGAAGGTAGAGACCATCCAGGCAGGAGGTAGAGACCATTCATGCAGGAAGGCAGAGACCATCCAGGCACAAAAGCATAGATCATCCATGCAGGATGGCAGAGACCATCCATGCAGGAAGCCAAAGACCATATGATGCAGGAAGGCAGAGACCATCGAGGCACAAAAGCAGAGACCATCCAGGCAGGAAGGCAGAGATTGTCCATGTAGGAAGGTAGAGACCATTCATGCAGGAAGGTAGAGATCTTATCATGGTTTACCTTGTTAAGTCATGGTAATGAATTGTGATTTTTAAGTACAATAAGAGATCATTAAAATGCAGGGAAGGACACTGTTTAGGGAAAATGCTATGAATAATGGGTTGCAAGCCTGGAATTGGGATGGGCGGTTTAGTTGGTATAATGGATGTGAATCACACTGCAAGTATGCAGCAGAAATCAGAATCTTTTCTCTAAAAATTTAGCTTCCCCATTCTTCTGGGTAGTAGAAACTTTATCTAGAGTTCAGCTTGTATAGATTCTAGACAATTGAAGACAAATGCAGTCACTTCAGTGTTTATCATTTTAGGGCTTCACTGTTCCTCCTTCTCTATTCCCAAGGGCTAGTTTTGGGGTTTATTTACATACCCTCAGGGCCCTGGGGAGCTGGATTCTGCTCCATGGACAGCGTCAGGAACCCCAGCAGCTTCCCTGAGATGAGGTCTCTGTTGGATTTTTATCATATTTTCTTCCTCTTGCCAGGTTCTTGCAAATCAATAGACCCTAGATTATTGAGACTACCAACTCTGTTATGAATTTAAAACCGTCTGCTAAGAAACTCAATTGAATTTTGTCTTTTCTCTGCACTGAGGTAGGTACAAATGGAGGTCACTATGGGACAAACCGCAACAAGAAAAAGACATTGCAAATGATTCCAAATGTTATCTCTCTACATTTTTTTTCCTGGTGAAGCTTTGAATATTTTCTTATGCTATCTCCCAGTCAACTGCTCACTTCCCACCTCATTGTCTGGCAGCAGGGAGCTGGGGCAGAAAAATAGCAAATCTATTCTTTTTGTGGATCCGTTCTTTTCACGGACATGTTCGTGAGGCATCCATTGCATCAGGGAAGATTAGGACATCATAGCAGGGAATGCAAAGAGAAAGGAGCTTCTTTGTTCTGCTTTGAAGTATTCAAATAAGATCTTAAATATCAAAACAATAGCAACATCTTGAGAGAAAAAGATGCTCTGAACCTCTATGAGCTAAGGCCCTGGACTAAACAGTAGGCAAAGAAGATGGGTCAGCATAAGCTTTCTCCACCCCTAGAGAGCAGGTAAGGATTTCCCAGGCTACAAGGGCAGAGGCGAAGGGATGAGTGGTGCCCAGGCCCCCATCACAGAAAGTGGAGAGTTGTTGCTTCCAGAAAAGAGCGAGGGAAGGATCAAAGAGTGAGGCCTGGTTTTCTGTCAGGGGAAATAGTATTCCCCCGTGTGCACCCCTCACACCTTGAAGTACTAGGGGGTGGGGAAAGACAGAATCCAGATGAAGAACGGAGGTCCTCAGGTCAGAGTTAGCTTTCAGTTACAGCTGGGAGGCAGGGAGGCATTTAGTTAAAAGGGTGAGGGCTGGGGACTTTGCTTTTCCTGGAATGTGAGTTTCAGGAAAGCCTGGGTGTCAGTGTTGTATGAGAAGATCGGGTCAGGAGAAACGAAGTGCATGGTTGGTAGAGAATACAGATAATCAGAGGGACTTAGGTCTTGGCCAGGAACCAGGGAACAGGACTGGGAGGCTTCCTGGGCCTATGTGACCCCAAGGGTTCCACCTCCAGTCACCTGGGAAGGACCTGGGTCTCCAGAGGAGCCTGGTGACTCCTACCAGCAGCCTCCTGTGACTGAGGGGGCACGAACGAGCTTATGGGCTCTAAGATGAGAATAACAGTCATGGGCATTGAGTACTTCCACATCCTTCAGAGCGCCTTGTGCTTTGCCTAGTCCCTACAAGGTACATAGGAAATGGATAATGAGTGAACAAAAATGTGGCTTCCCATTGAATTAGTTTGCTAGGGCTACCATAACAAAGTACCCCAAACTGGGTGGCCTGAACAATAGAAAGTTATTGTCTCACATTTCTGGAGGCTGGACATCTGGGGTCAAGGTGTTGGAGGGTTGGTTCCTTCTGAGGGCTGTAAGGGAGACACTGTTCCCTGCCTCGCTGCTTAGCTTCTGCTAGGTGGCTGTCCCTTTGCGTTTGTTGGCTTGTAGGCACATCACTCCGCCCTCTGCCTTTCTGTTCAGCGCATTCTCTCTGTGTCTCCATCTTCACAAGGTCTCCTTAAAAGGTCTCCCACCATATTGGATTAGGAGCCCATCCTGCTCCTGTGAGACCTCGTCTTAACAAATTACATCTGCCATGACCCTGTCTGATGGGTCATATTCTGAGAAAGTGTGGGTGAGGACTTCAGCACCTGAGTTTTTGCGGGGACACAGTTTAACCTGTGACACTTGTCTCCAGCTCCTCTTCTGCTATACGGTCTGAGCATCATCATTTGAACTACTGATATCATGTATGGAGTTAGTTTCACACTTCTCATGTGGAGAAATGTAGCTTTTTAAGTTTTCCTTTAGCTTTACTAGATTTCTACCGCTAGTCACTATGGTAACTGGTACAGGAAGCCCAATCTAGTCATGCCCAGGTCAACTCAGTCCAATTCAGTAATTTCTCAGTCTATTTGTTAAGCTCAGTCACATTCAGGTATTTCTCACTCCCCCCGACTCCTTGGTGGGACAAGACTGTTCTTCCCTTTGTGGGGATGTTGCAATGCAGTGGCACTGAGGAAGTGCTTGGGTTTATGGTCATTTGACCTGACATTCATGCTCTGTGTGCTGTCTGGTCTTGATCATCGGCTTCTGGTGAAGACCCCCCACCAGCATTTGCTGAAGCAGGTTGGGCCCACATCTTGGGACCACACTGCCATCCATAGCTGCATCTCACTCTTATGTCCGTAAGACTCCACCAAGCTCTTTCCCTGGAGCATGGGAGGATTTGATTGCTGTCCCCACAACTGCCGGGATGTACAGGATCCTGGAAAGCTGCTCTCTGGCCCAGTGTTCTGGACCCGTCAAATGGCAATTGATCCTCTGTGGGTTTATCTGCAGGGCTTTCCAATGTCCCAGAGCTCCAGGTAGAAAGTCACCATCTGCCTCTTCTATTCCTGGATTTCCTGAAACATACTTGAGGGTTCAGCCGTCTGTTTTCACAGGATTCATTGTTTATGGACTATTATTTCTTAGTCTGCCTTTAGTGAGCTGTAAGCCTCCTGTTCACCTTTGCGTCCCCTGTACCCAGCACAGTGTCTGACACATTGAAAATGTTTAGTAAAAATCTGTTGAATGAACGATGCTGGAAAGCTACCTTCTGGAGAGAATATGTGACATCTGCGGTGTATGCTATGTCTTAGACATTACAGTGCAGTGGATAAATCATGGGCCCTGGAAGCAGAGTGGATCCTCATTCAGATGCCAGCCCTGCCGTCTGCTAGCTGCACCACCTTGGGCAAGTGACTTGAGCTCTCTAAGCCTTAGCTTTCTCATAGGTGGGAAACAACTTCATAGGTTGGGATTGGGTGTAAATTAGATAATGTATATAAAGTACTTAGCATGCCTTCTGCTGCTTAAGTAAGCACACTGTAAAAGGATGCTTTTATTATTACATGACAGTGTTTTCTTTAGCTTCTGGGAACTCCTCAGAGCTTACAGATAAAATGGTTACCGTGAGCTCCAATGAGAGACCAATGTTGCTTTGCCTTAAATCCACGCTTGGCTAGTAGTTGAGTTGGGTTGATCAAGCTGAGCTCTTGCAGACTCTGGAAAGGAGGAGGTGAGAGCAGCCATGGCTGACACCTCCATGTTGGGTCCCCTGAGAGCCATGGCCATCTTGGGTTTGACGCTTGCACGTCAGCCTAAAGGATGCATGATCCTGGCAGCTGCTCATGAGTTCAGAGAGAGGGAGAACAAAGTTGCTATGGTTGAAAAACAAAACCACATTTTTTTCTATAAGGTATCAGAAGGTGGATGTGGACTTCAAGTTCCAGAAGCATCAGAGATAGACTAGAAGATTCTAGGCTGTTGGGGAGGAAAAAGATGTATTTTCCTGGCAGGAGTTCCTTCTAGGATTTAGGGTATAAACTACTCTATCGTCATATGCTCTTATCACTGTAATGAAACAGTGGAATCTCCTTCTCTTCTGTCCATTTTTCTTTTCTTCGCCAACTATGTACAGAAAGGCCTGGGTGAGGTGGGGGAGCGATGACATCACTCTTTTCTGTCTGTAGGTTGAGCAGAAGCCAAGTTGAAGGCTGGCTCCTATTTTCCGCAATTAGATCTCACTTTGTTGGGGAAATTTTCCAATGTGCCATTCTATTCTGAGCACCACACTTCTATTTTTATGGAGGAAACCGAAAGGTGTCTATCAAGTCTGAAGGGGTAGGTGAGTTGTCATAGAATACTGACCTCCTTGTTTCTAAAATGCACAAGGGGAAAATAAAGTCATTCACAACTGGTACCAACACACCAAAAATCAATCTTACGTTCAGAGAGGAGTTCAATGGAATAAGCAGACTTCTGCAGCCAACTCCTGCAACAACTTGCTGCCTTGGTTTTCTTGATTGTAAAATGGGGACGAGAATAACAATCCCAATTAAATTACTGTTAGTTATTTCAACTCCTAATAGCAATAACTGATAGCATTTTTTTGAGGGTGATGTGCCAGGTGCTGTCCTTCACAACCACCCTCAGAGGCAGGCTTTATTATTTCCATTTTAGAGGTAGAAGAAACTGAAACAAAGGGAAGTTAACTAACCTAAGGTTGCGTAGCCGGGAAGTGCAGGACCAGGACTTGGATGGACTCAGGCAGTCTGACCCGGGTCAGCCAGTCCCTAATCATACTCTCATCTGGGCTCAATAATAAAGACTTGCAAATGCTGCTTGCTGGCGAGTAGTATGAGGTTATCTTCTGTAGAAGTGAAGTGAAGTGAAGTGATACAGGAAAAGTGAATTTTCCTGATAAGGGAAGATTTATTCTGTAGGAATCTAAGTTTAATATTAGCCATTTGACAACATCTTTTCATGAACATTTCTCTTTTCCTCTATTCTTAAACAGAGTGTGCAAAAAGTGACATAGCCATTTGTATGTAACCTATCCCGTGAACCATGTGCCAAACCTGTTCTGATGCCTTGCTGGCACCCCCAGGCACCTCCATCTCCTACTAACCAATGTTAAAAGGAAAAAAAAAAAACCCTCAGCAAGTTAAGTTTAGCAGAGTTTAATTGAGAAAAAACCAATTTGCAAATTGGGCAGCTTTCAAAACCAGAACAGGTTCTAGGAACTCTGGCCAGCAACACGGTCAGACAGTATTTATGGATAGAAAACGGAAGTGAGGTGTACAGCTTAATTGGTTACAGCTTGTGCTTGCCTTATTTGAATCCGTTGGTTGCCTGTGAATGACTGAAGCTCAGCTGCTGTAACGGGCTGAGACTCAGCTGTTTGTTACAAAAGTATATTCCTAAATTAGGCTTTCAGTTAGTTTCCACACTAAGCCAGGCTGCAGTTCCTTGCTCTTTATGAAGGACCCAATTGCAGACGCAAGCTCAGGCTAAATTTAGATCAATTTAACACCAAGGGGAAAAGCATTGATATTGACCCATTTTCCTGTTTATGTAACTGAGGCACAGAGAGGTTAAACAACTGGCTCTGGGTCACAGAGCCTGGATCGAGCCTGGACTTTAACTTAAGCATTTTGGCTCCAGGGCCCTGTGCTCCTCCTGACCGACATTCTGAATTATGACACGGTGGAGTCTCCATGGCCTTCTAGTGGCAATGACCACCTTTGCTGTTTATTGATCCTTGGCTCTGTGTCAAATACTGTGCTAGAAATGCTAGAATGAGCTTGTCCATCCCGCAGCCTGTGGGCTGCATGCAGCCCACGATGGCTTTGAATGTGGACCAACACAAATTCGTAAACTTTCTTAAAACATTATGAGATTTTTTTTCTTTTTAGGTCATCAGCTATAATTAGTGTTAGTTTATTTTATGTGTGGCCCAAGATAATTCTTCTTCCAATGTGGCCCAGAGAAGCCAAAAGACTGGACATCCCTGTGCTAGAAGCTTGATGTGCTGCATTTCACTCAACCCACTCCACAATTCCTCTGAATTAGGTACTGCTGTAATCCTGTTTTAGAGCTCAGGGAACAAAGACTTAGAGAAATTAACTAACTTGCCCAACAACACATGGCTAATAAGTGGCAGAGTTAAGGTTCAAGTTAATAGGTAAGCATCAAAACTTGTGCTCTTTCAACTATGCAACTCTGCTTTTCCATACGGGCCTCAATAAAACAGATGTTCACGGTTGCTGGTGATTCATACGAGGTTTGCCCTCCCAGGGGGCTGGGCACAAGCTCCTTTGCTGCCTTCTTTCTGCTCAGCTGCTTCTACCTTCCCCAGAGTTCCAAGTCTTGGTCTCTGTCGCTCAGCAGTTCCCTGGCCTGATGGGATGCATAGAGACTGAGCCGTGCCAGTCAGTGCTGGTTATACCAGTTCACCCTCAGGCTGAGTCTGTCATTCAGTAATTTTGCAAGATGACCTCAGAACTGGTCCCCATCCCCATCTCTGTTCTTTCATTGGGGCAGCAATTTAGTATTTAAAAAAAATCTGTTAGGAGCCATTATTAGATAGTGCAATTCACAGATACCTGAGGGTAGTCACGTGCTCCTTCGTGCAGTAGCACTAGGGTTATTGTTTCTACGAGGAACAGGGTCAAAGTCATGCTAACAGAGGGATATGCCTTCTTCATATGGAATCAGACAATGTTGTCTTCAGAGAAAAATTAGTCCTCATGCAGCAGGCATAAACCTTTAAGTTTGAATTAGGGTGTTCAAGAATGCAGGCTTATTTGGTCCTGGGAGCCCACCCAGGTCGGGTTTGTTGTGAACACGGTCATCCTTTTTCCCATGGTCCTTAGATGTGGTGATTCTCTGCTGCCTCTGGGCTGTGCTTGACACATAGACAACTTTGGCTTTGATTCTAGTCCAACTTGCCATGATGTACTATGCAGTCATTTTTCTCTGGAGTCTTTTTTCTTTTCCACTGTGGCTGCCAGGACTTGGCTCATTTTTGCTTTTATAATTATACCACAGAACAATTGATCTCTATTCCTTCATTTTTTTCTTTCTTTCTTTGTCCCTCCTTGTCTCCCTCCCTTTCACCCTTTTCTTCCTTCTCTCTTTCTTTCCCTTCCACTCTTCAACACAAATCTGAAGGAAAATATCTAAAAATAAGGAGATTCTAATCCCTTTACATTTTTTTGTAGAAACCCTACTTATGTTTACCAAATATCACTTCTCTGTGGGCTTAGGCTTTTAAGACAAAAGGCAGACATATTTGCAGGCCACTTCTGTTTTCCACTCTGCCACATGTTTCCTACTGACTGTAGATGTACTTCGGAGATATTGCAGATTTGGTTCCAGACCACTGCAATAAAGCAAATATCTCAGTACAGGGAGTCACATGATTTTTTTTGCTTTTCCAGTGCATGTAAGTTATGTTTACACTATACTGTAGTCTATTAAATGTGCAAGAGCATTATGTTTAAAAAACAATGTACATACCTGGATTAAAACATAATTTGTTGCTAAAAAATACTAACAATCATCTGAACATTGAGCGAATCACAATCGTTTTGCTGGTGGAGGGTTTTGCCTGGTTATCGACGGCTGCTAACTGATTGGGGTGGTGGTTGCTGAAGGTTGGGTGGCTGTGGAAAGTCCTTAAAATAAGACAGTAATGAGGTCTGTCATGTTGATTGACTCTCTTTCACAAAAGATTTCTCTGTAGCTTGTGATGCGTTTAATAGCATTTTACCCATATAGTAGAACTTCTTTCAAAATTGCAGTCAGTCCTCTCAAATCCTGCCACTGCTTTATCGATTATGTTTAAGTAATATTTGAAATTTTTGATTGTCATTTCAGCAGTGTTCACAGCATCTTCAGGAATAGATTTCATCTCAAGAAGCCACTTTCTTTGTTCATCCATAAAAAGCAACTCCTCATCCTTTCAAGTTTGATCATAAGATTGCAATTCATCTTATGGGTCTAATTCTAGTTCTTTTGCTATTTCTACCGCATCTTCAGTTACTTCCTCCACTGAGGTTCTGAACCCCTCCAAGTAATCCATGAGGGTTAGAATCAACTTCTTCCAAACTCCTGTTAATGTTGATATTTTGACCTGTTTTTGTGAATCACAAATGTTCTTTGTGGCATGTAGGATGGTGAATCCTTTTCAGAAGGTTTTCAATATACTTTACTCAGATCCACAAGAGGAATCACTATGGCAGCTATGGCCTTACAAAATTTATTTCTTAAATAATAAAACTTGCAAGTCAAAATTACTTCTTGATCCATGGCTATAGAATGGATGTTATGTTGGCAGGCAAGAAAACTACATTAATCTCCTTGTACATCTCCATCAGAGCCCTTGCGTGACCAGGCGCATTGTCAATGAGAAGCAATATTTTGAAAGGAATCTTTCTATTCTGAGAAATAGGTCTCAACCAGGGGCTTAAAATAGTAAACCATGCTGTAAACAGAAGTGCTGTCATCCAGGCCTTGTTTTTCCATTTATAGGGCACAGGCAAAGTAGATTCAGCATAATTCTTAAGGGCCTTAGGATTTTCAGAATGGTAAATGAGTCTTGGCTTCAACTTAAA
Organism: Pan paniscus; assembly: GCF_029289425.2. Taxonomy (NCBI): domain Eukaryota; kingdom Metazoa; phylum Chordata; class Mammalia; order Primates; family Hominidae; genus Pan; species Pan paniscus. Next base: position 47,551,192 of record NC_073253.2, on the reverse strand, counting down.
GTCACCAGTTGCATAGCCCCTAACAAGAGAGTCAGCTTGTTCTTTGAAGCTTTGAAGCCAAGCATCGACTTCACCTCTCTAACTAGGCAAGTCCTAGATGGCATCTTCTTCCAATGTAAGGCTGCCTCATCTACATCAAAGATCTGTTGTTTAGGGTAACTACCATCATCAATAATCTTAGCTAGACCTTCTGGACAACTCTCTGCAGTTTCTCATCGGCACTTGCTGCCTCACCTTGCACTTTTATGTTATGGAGATAGCTTCTTTTCTTAAACCTCGTGAATCAATCTCTGCTAGCTTCACACTTTTCTTTTGTAGCTTCCTCACTTCTCTCAGCCTTCATAGAATTGAAGAGTGTTAGAGCCTTGCTCTGGGCTAGGCTTTGGTTTAAGGCAGTGTTGTGGCTGGTTTGATCTTCTATGTAGACCACTTAAACCTTCCCATCTCAGCAGTAAGGCTGTTTTGCCTTGTTATCATTTATGTTTTCACTGGAGTCACACTTTTAATTTCCTTCAAGAACTTTTCCTTTGCATTAAAAACTTGGCTGTTTGGCCCAAGGTGCCTAGCTTTTTGCTCATCTTGGCTTTCAACATGCCTCCCTCAAGAAGCTTAATCATTTCTAATTTTTGATTTAAAGTGAGATATGTCCAGGCCTGGTGCAGTGGCTCATGCCTGTAATCCCAGCACTTTGGGAGGCCAAGGAGAATGGATCACTTGAGGTCAGGAGTTCAAGACCAGCCTGTCCAACATGGGGAAACTCCGTCTCTACCAAAATACAAAAATTAGTCAGGTGTGGTGGTGCATGCCTATGGTCCCAGCTACTTGTGAGGCTGAGGTACGAGAATCACTTGAACCCAGGAGGTAAGAGTTGCAGTGAGCTGAGATCACACCACTGCACTCCAGCGTGGGCAAGAGAGTGAGACTCTGTTTCAAAAAATAAATAAAAAGAAGAATAAATAAAGTGAGATATGTGCAACTCTTCCTTTTACTTGAACAATTAGAAGCCATTATAGGATTATTAACTGGCTTAATTTCAGTATTGTTGTGTCTCAGGGAATAGGGAGACCAGAGGAGAGGGGAGAGATAGGGGAATTGCCAGTCAGTGGAACAGTCAGAACACAGACATTTACTGAGTAAGTTCACCATCTTATATGAGTACAGTTTGTGATGCCCCAAAATAAAGATAATAGTAACATCAAAGATCGCTGCTTGTGGATTACCATTGTGGGAGGGGAAGAAGGTGACAGCGTCCCAGTCACTTCATGAGGTTCAGCCAAGACAGTTAGAAGGACCCTGGTTATCTTGGGATGCCAGCAGATGTGGAGGGAATCTACAGACCAGCTATGGCCAAGAGGATTTCTCATCCCTTCAGACCTCATTAGCACTGAGGTCACTGACTTACCTCCCTCCCATAGGTGGGCAAATAGCCTAAAGGACAGGAGACAGGGTGTTCCACATTTATTTATCCAGCAAGTTCTATCAAATAAGCCTATGTGACAGCCAAGACTTTTTTTTCATTTTCCTTTTATGCAAAAATGAATGAGTTAGTTCTTGCCCTTAAGAAGCTCAAAGTCCAGCATAAGAAACAGAATTTTATGCAGAAAATTATAGTCCCTAGGGCTGTGCGCGTGTGTACGTGTGTGTGTGTGTGTTGACTATTTTCTTACATTTCTGTCTCTGCCCCAGCCTTCTTGAGGATATTGGAGATATTCTGCGCTGCCTGCCACCTCTCACCTCCTCTTTCCTGGAGCAGGAGGAGTGACTTACCTGTTTGCTGGGAAGGGGAGAAATTAACACCCACTGCTCCACGTGGGAAAGAAGGATGTATTAAGTTGAAGGTCCCCATTCTCAAATGGCCCTTTTCCTTCTCTTTGAAAACAGCTTCCTCTTAGCAGGTATGCATGCATGCATTCTCCTCTGTGTGACAAGAGATTTACTCTGTCATGGGAGGCCTTAAGTGCTCCAGCAGCTCCGGGTGACCAGGTGAATAAGTCAGGACAAAGACAGGGTGAGTGTACTGGGGGTGTGTGGCATATTAGGAAGCTCGTTTGGCTGCAGGTGCATCGCTTTTCCGTGTCCAGCTTTATCTGTTAAGTAATGAAGCTGATATTGTGAGCTCCGTCTCTCAGACTCATGTGCATTTCTCAATTGATTCCAAAAGCACAGCGGAGGGGTGGCATTTGTAGTTTCCCTTAAATCCTATCACAGGATGAGCACCATACAGAAATATGAACAGAGGGCTATGGGGTCAAAGAGGAGGGAGTACTAGTCAAGAAAGCCTTCACAGAAAAGGTGACAATTGAGCGGGACTTGAATGGAAGGCATTAGCCAGATGTGACCCAGGAGCTTTACAGCCTATCTGATTGTTTTTTGTCCCCACCTCAGCCTTAGCGCAGAGCAGGGGACCCAGCAGGGGCTTCATAGCTGTCTGTGGAATAGAGAGATGACAACCCCTGGAGAACATTCTCTGAGAGCGATGGAGGAGTCCTGGGAAACATGGGAGGGCCACCCTTCTGTCACACATAACCTACCACCTCTGATGGCCTGAGGGCCACATGAATGGTGCACAGCAAGAAGCACAGGGCTCTGCCTCATGACTGATCTCACAGGAGGATAGCATGCAAAGCTCTGGGTGGAAGAAACTCAGAAAGCAGAGACAGTGGGGTGGAGTGTGAGGAAAATCTAGGGCTGAAAGTTCAGAAGTCAAGAAAATGCAGGAGCTACATATGTATACATGTGCCATGTTGGTGTGCTTGTACCCTAAAGCTTAAAGTATAATAATAATAATAATAATAATAACAATAATAATAATAAAGAAAATGCAGGAGCTTAACGTGAAGGGCTTTGAAAGAAATTGTGTGCTTGGAAGAGAACCAAGGAGAGCAATTCAGGTGACATGGAGTCAAGACTTTTCTTGAAACGGAATGCCAACTTTGTTAGAGGATTTCTCCTGGGAATTGGTGGTGGGTAAAACATTAAAGGACTCAAGGAAAACCCACTGCACAGGCAGACAACCAACTTTCGTGGAAAACCAAGGACTAGAAAATTATTATTGAAAATTTGTTTTCTTGTGGTTAATCATTCCACGTTTGAGAGCTGGTGGTTTTTCATTGATGTAATTAGTGATTACATTTTCTAGAGGACATTTTTCATGTCAAGCAGACAGTGACTTCAAAGATGAGGAAGGATGGAACTTCATGGAGAGAAAAAGAAGTGCCATGCTAACACAGTGAAGGGGTGAAACTGGATTTGATAAAACACCCTCTTGCATCATCAGCTACCTTTAAGAATCAGTAAACATGAGCTAATTTTTGAAATATAGTTGCAACTCTGTGATAACACACCCTTTGGGATCTCCAAGTGACTTGGCTGTGTGGAACTTTGCTGGTTCAGTCCAAGTTCACCTAATCTCTCTCTCTCCTCCAGTATATACTGATATTAAAAATAGTCTCTATCCTAATGGGGGAAGAGGACGATAACAATACAGCGTGACAAGTGTATAGATAGATAGAATAGGATGCTATTCCTACCCCTAAGGGGACTTAACCACGCCCAGAGGAAGGTCACTGAAGGCTTTCAAAGAGGCCACAATGTCTGAGATGAGCTACAAGAGGAGTTACTGTGATTTATTACTTGGTGGTGGCTGTTAAATTTTTCCTTGGAGCTAATGCTTTGAATCTGCCCTTCTCTTTATGTCACTCCTAGCTCTTGACTTTTGACCACCTGCCTTATGCATCTGTTTGGGGCTATTAATATCATCAGTATCAGCAGTGTCCTGGCTCCTCTGTACCCACTTCCTCACCCTTTACTGTCTCAGCTGGCCCTCGTGATGCCTGTGTGACAACTGACCATGGGTACCTGGTATGACCCAAGGGCCTTGTTCCATTTAGGCCCCTTGTGTATTAATTAGGCTCTCCCAGACTTGAGGACCAAAGCCATGCTCCAGGATCGGAAGGCTATGTGAAGGTCCCTGGAATTAAGGGGACAGCAGATGTCTCAGCAGCTGTGCAGTCAAGACTCCTGGAGATCTGGGACATGGTTCTGGAGTGATCAGCTTGGCATTTCCTTATAATAGAGGCTCTGGCTCCTGGCTCCAGTGACTCTCTTGTGCTTGACGGTTAGCCTGTCAGTCTCTGAGCTGTCACTGCCTCTGCTGCTGCTGTTTTCCCCTGCTCCTCCTTCCCCCTGTCTCTTGCATTTGAGTATCCTCAAGGAATTGCTTCCCCAAATTCTGGGTCTAGTTGGCATTGCTTGGGTAGCAGCTTTTCTTTTCTTTTCTTCTTTTGTTATATTATTTTACCAACGTTTATATTAAAGACACAGAGCAGCAGCTTTTCTTGATACAAATATGACAATGTATGTGCCAGGAGCCACCCCATGTCTGCTTTGCCCAGAAGGGGACCCAGGGCATTCTAGCAACCTAGGTCTCCACCTAGGACTGCCTGGTCCTGGGGAGGAGTTTCCATTCCTGACCACACCCTTGGTGCCAGAATGTCCAAGTATTCTGATCACAGCTCACAGAGTTTAGCCTGTACTAGGATTTTGACAGGATTCTCTACCTTGCATCCCCAGTCTTGATTTCATCTTCACTGTGACATCATAGTTCACTGCCATTAACATTTTATTAGGTTGGTGCAAAAGTAATTGTGGTTTTTGCCATTAAAGGTAAAACCTAATACCTTCTCAAGCTATTATTCTTCTAAAACAACACAATCATGCCTTAGAGTGGACCCTGAGAGCTACTTTTTTCTAGGCTTGGTGATTGACTGGCCCTGCCTCAGAGGCTCTCAGCCTGCCAGTACATGGCTCAGCTTCGACTCCTCACATGCTCTGGGCACTTACTTGCTGGGCTTTCTTTCATCTCAGCAGACTTCATCTTACTCCTATCACTCTACTTGTTACAGTTCTAGGTTATATTTCTTTTAAAAAATTTGCATCATATCACCAATTTTCATCTTTTTCTTTTTAAATTTTATAAATATTTTACTTTATTTATAGAGACAGAATCTCACTATGTTGCCCGGGCTGATCTCAAACTCCTTTACGCACATGATCCTCCTGCTTTGGCCTCCTAAAGTGTTGGGATTATAGGCATGAACCACTGCAACCGGCCAGTTTTCATATTTTAAAATGGGAAATAGAAAGTCCCAAGCTGGGGGTGCAGCCCAGGGGCTATCCCAGGCACAGAAAAGGTAGGCCAACTCCATAGAGCCCAGATCCCCCATACGATCCATATGATCTTCCGCCTCTTCCTGGAAAGCCTTCTAGGTTGCAAAGCCAGCCATCTGGCACAGCCACACCACATGACACTCTTTTAGAAACTCTGCAGAGATGAAGAAGAAAGATTCCATCTAGAGGACAATAAGTCCAGCCTCAAAAGTAACTCAGTAGAACTACTGGATGTGGCTGAGTTATTAAAGGCCATTCAGGGTGTATGCTAAGGTGATTTTTGACCATCATAGGAGGTCTCCAACTTTCTGCTACTGGCCAGGTCTGCAAGCAGCATATATTATGAACTTAAGGGGATATGGGTAGTGTTTCTCTAATTTCAGTCTTTCATATGCTCATCTTTATCATTTTGACTTTACATCACCTAGACTATGATTTGTATTTATTATTATGCTATTATTATTAACTTGTTTAAATCTACCGAAACAACTATAACATAATATTCACTTTTATCTTATTATAAGTAGTATCTGTGAAATAATATTTTTGAATATATTACTTATGTTTTTCTTAATATTAAATACATTCAGAACAATTATAATAAAATATTTGCTTGTGTACATGTTAAGCATTAAGTCCTCTTGTATACCTACATGGGGACACATACCACACCTTGTAAAACACAGCCATGGAGGAACTTTAAGTGACTGGAATGGAACACTTTTTATCTTAGCAGACTCCATTCTATTCAATTGATTCATCTCCACTTGAGAGGACTTCCAGAGGATTCTCCTTGATGCAGCCATTCCTGATGCTTTGTCATTGTGGAAACCAAGGTCACTTTCACCAGGAACTTTAGTTCCTTACATGTGACAGACCTCAAACTCTCTCAGCTCAACAAATATTTGCTTGCTCACTATATGCAAGGTGCCATGCGAGGTGCTATGGATGGGGCACTCACTCATGGCCCTACCTCTAAGCAGCTCCCTTCCTCTGTGACGTTACAAGGAAAGCATATTTCCAGAGGATGATGGCAAAGAAAACTGACTATGATATGATGCTGTGCCAGAAACCCCACTGAGGAAGTCTGTGGCTTAGGCTGGAGGTCTAAAGGGAACCTCTACCTCCCCTAAAACCCAAACCTTCTGACCACTCTTCAGCCCATCACAGGATAGAAAATGAAACAGGGAGCATGGGAGAGAAGAGGAGAGAGAGATAGATGGCTAGACCTCCTCAGGTCCATTTACATCTGCCACAAGGTCTAGTCATGTCCTAGAATTTCCAGTTCAGAGCCTCCCACCACCATCCCTGCATGGGGAGCAAAAAGAAAGGATAACGGAGAAGCCTATCTGGAGAAAGTGTCATTGAGGCAGATCCCTGAAGGGGGGTGATGTTTCCAAATTCATAAGAGGATTTAAAGCCCCCTTTAAGGACAGAAATGTTAGTTCTTTCTGCCATTACCTCTCTGGTCAACCTCCATTCATCTGATATCTAAGTAGAAATTAAGTCCATAAATATCCACAACAGAAAATTATTATGGTAGGGATCCCTGGAACAATCTGCCCTATGGCCTGGGTAGCTCTATGAAAATGCCACTGTGCAATGAGACTTCCTGTCTTTGGTCACCAATCTGTCTTGTAGAGTAGGAAAAGTATGTAGCCTTAGATATGAGCCTGGCTAATGCGCTATTGGAATACTGAAGTTTGATTTTGTGCCAATGCCATGATAAGCATATTACTGCATGATTGTCTCCTAGCTGTGTGTGTATATTTTGTAAGCCTGTATTTGAAAGTGTCACTCAGCAACAGTCAGGACCATACTCAGGTGGTCTCATTTGAGGAGAAGCCCAATGTCCATCTCTTGGGGTCAGCTTAAGCCAACAGGATCTGTGTTGGGTCCTGGCCACTGCTGTTTCACCTGCTGGGACTCCATGAAATGTTAAGATGGCATCACCTGTCCCTTTCTGCCATCAATGTGAGCATAACTGCCTAGGTGGTAAGAAATTATAACCCTGAACTCCTAACTTCATCTGGGCACACTTCCTTTTCCTCTCCACTGGGTCTGGGGAGAATAGGAAGTAGAATGAAAGCTTAATTGGTTTTTTGCCTGCACTGTGAGTCTGGCTCTTTTTGTAAACTCCCATTAGATAGAAGAAAAAGAACCCACTTTATTTCTGCCACAGGAATGAGCAAATTAGTCCTTAAGCAGATGAATGCAACATCAACTCTGTCACCAGCTCACCAGCTGTCTAAGGAGAATGGATGACTCTTTAGACAACAACAACAAACACAGCACTTCTCACACTTGTGAGAGACTCAACTGGAAGTTGTCTCTGCAACCTAGCAATTGCTAAAGGCTACTCGAGACATCTGTCACTTGAAAGAGATAGTCTAAGGGACATGCTCCACATCACTTTCACTTAATCCTCTAAGTACCATTTGTATATTAATTCAGGAAGCAGCAAGTGAATGCTTTTGAGGTCCTTAAAGAAAAGTCTAGCAGGAGTTAAGACTGAATATTATGCTTTTGAAAGTCTTGAGAGTTGATGGAACAAAGGTCATTTTGCAAGTGTCTTTGTATTTTTTGTATGTTTATTTTTGAAAGTGTTACCGGTTATACGAGTCATGTTACATTTTCTAAAATTCATTGATAGGAAAAAAAAATCTTTGACCAGATTAATGTATTAATTCTCCCAACAAACCTTTATGGAATGTCTTTTTGTGCACCAGGCTCTGGGCTAGGTATTGGAAAATGGATGAAAAAGTATGTTTTCTTTTGTCTGAAATAAGCTTTGGGTAGCCCAAGCTGCATTCGTTTTTGCTATATCTGGCAGGAGCACCAAACTAAATTTAGTGTTCAAGTACATTAACTACTACTTCCCACGCACAACTATTTTATTTTTGTTATTAATAAAATGAACTCTTCTTTTTCTTACTGAAAAAACTATATTGTAAATAGTTATTTCCCACTGTAAAATTTTCATATAGTACAGAAAAGTTTGTCAGCTCTCTCTTCTTTATACATCCTCTAATTGTACTCCTTAGTGACACCATTAACTGGGTGTTATCCATGAGTCCAGCTGTGAAATACACATACACATTCACTCTCACACACACTTGTGTTTTATGCCAGACGTTTCACACACACACACACACACACACACACACACACACACACACACACACCGAGAGCAAGGAGATTGGAATGGAGTACCCCAGGTGCAGGCAATAAGGAGGTGCACTGTTATAAAAGAATTGTAAAAAATAACACAACCTTCTAAAAGTAAATATGCTTTTTTTTTTTTTTTTCTGTTGCCCAATCTGGAGCGCAGTGGTGCGATCTCGGCTCACTGCAACCTCCACCTCCCTGGTTCAAGCGATTCTCCTGCCTCAGCCTCCTGAGTAGCTGGGACTACAGGTACCCGCCACCACGTCCAGCTAATTTTTGTATTTTTAGGAGAGATGGGGGTTTCACCATGTTGGTCAGGCTGGTCTCGAACTCCTGACCTTGTGATCTGCCCACCTCAGCCTCCCAAAGTGCTAGGATTACAGGTGTGAGCCACTGTGCCCAGCTGTAAATATACTTTTTATTAGTGCCATGCACCACTAATTCTGAACAATGTCAGGGATAAAATACTCCTCCTTATGAGGTAAACTTCTGTCCACAGTCCCCCTCCCCTGCTGCTAAACTTCTGAATATACACACATTTATACATAGGCAAACACATTTATATAGGCAAATGCATAAAAGTATATGTGCACAACATATATCTTTTGTAAAACACAATTGGGATAATATGTATTATTCTTGAAATATTTTTCTATTTATTTATATTGGACTTCTTTCTACATCATTTCTTATACATCAAAATCTTTCTTAATGACTGTCATATATTCTATCATATGAATGTACCATAAATTTTCTATCCAAGTCCCCTATGTATATATATATTTACTATTACCATGAAAGATAGATGAGTTTTGTTAATCCAGACTGATAGTCTTTTTCTTTTAGTAGGTAAGTTTACCTCATTTGTATATTTTTAAATAACAGATATATGGGTTACATCTAATTTTGTCACACTATTTATTTGGTTACAGTATGTTTATATTTTCTATTTATATTGTTTCCTTACTTTTTTTTTTTTTGCTATTTGTTCTGTGCTTTCTTTTTCCTTGTCTTCTAATAATAATATTTGAAATTTTGATATAGTTAAACTTCTAATTTTTGTTTTATCAATCTTGGACAGTTTTCATACCACATCATAAAGGAAGAGGAAAAGTTATATTTCATACTTTCTTCCAGCTCCTTCCCCTCATCTTACTTTTTATTATTTTTTTATACTACTGAGATTTATAAAGTATATCAAGCTGAGCTCTGGGAGCGTTATTATACACTCAGTGGTCACCAACACTTCTTTCATCCATGACTTTCCCATTCATGACATGACTTTAAACACTTTTTACTTATCTTTGGGTTGCGTTGGCTAGATTTTGTCATCAAGTGTCTTTTTTTTTTTTTAAGGACTCATATATGTGCTATGTTATTAGAATTTTACATTATTAAAATTATTTTTCTGCTACTTTTAAACATAAAACATGTGTTTCTTGGGCCACGCATTTTTTTCCCCATCAGAATTCTGTAGAAATTGTTTCACCAACTTTTTGCACTGAATGTTGCCATCGAGAAGACTGAGGTCAGGGATTTTCTCTTTTTGGGGAACATGCTTTTAATTTTTGAATGCCTGTAGGACTCTTTCTTTATTCTTAACTTCAGGGTCCCCACTAAGATAGGGTTCAAACTTGAGACTGTATTTTTCCTTGAACAAAAATTGTATGTTCTACAGATTGTAGTCAGTAGATTTTTATATTTTTCTGTATTTCAGGTTTGCTTTTTTATATCTTTGAATATTTGTTTGTTTCTCCACATTAGGAAGATCGTAGACATGAAGAACATCCTTACAATGACTATATTTTCAGTATCATCTATTCTTCTGGCTACTTCTAATGCAAGTATCTTCTCTATAATCTCTTTTATCATCTGTTATTTTCCATTTAATTTTGTATGAATTTCTTGAGCTATACCTCCATATTCCTGTTTTCAGTATTATATTTTCTTCTTGCTACCTCTAATGTGACTGATTTTTATTCCTATGTTTGTATTATTTTAAATTTCTTCCAATACTTCTGCAGTTCATTTTAAAATTTCTTTTTATTCTTTCATCCTCTAATCTTTGATTCTATGGTTTTTTTTCTTTACTTTCTCCAAAGAACCTAAGTTCTGTTTCTTTATAAATAGAGTAAAAGAATATACAATTTCCTTATCTTTTCTGAAACGATTCTTTTTTGGAATAGGTTTTTTTTTTTTTTAACTGCTTTTTTGGGGTAGGTTTGTTTCTTACTTTTTAGGTACTCTCTTTACATTTTGCATCCTTTGTGCTAATATGTGAAGAGGACAAGTCTTTACAGGAGGATGTGATCAGGGAAAGCCATGGATGTTAACCTGGGAAATGTCTTATCAGAACTCTTTTTAGATTTCTCTTTCTCTACCCTGAGGTCACATCTCACCCCAGTTTTCTGATGTTCCGCAGTTGGGGAGAGCAGATTATCCAGATAGGAGGTAATTGCTGCTCTCAATGCAGCTTCCAACTTACAACTGATTGCTTAAACCTTCTTTATAATAAAAATTCAAAAGTACCAAATGATATAGGTTGAAAAACAAGTCTACCCCTACACTTGGCCCCTTCCCCTGAGGTAACCACTCTTGCTAGTTTTGTGTGTATTCTTCTGGACAAAGAGTCTATAGATGTACAACTCTATAGATGTTCAAATAGTAGTACTGTATATATATGGTTGAGTTTTCTCACTTAACAGTGTATGCTAACAATTGTTCCGTATTAGCATACATGTTATCTGTCCAGTCTTGTTAATGCCACAGGGTGTTCTTTTGGACTCACTCTCAGGGCTTACTGTTCAAGTTCAGGCATTCTTGGCCAGCAGAAGGTTTCCAAATGTTGAGGAGGAAATATCTTCATTTGTTTTAGCTTTTTCCATGTATTCTTCACCTCATGAGTGGCTGGAGTTGCCAGGACCCCCTGGAGGCCTAGTGAGGGCCAGCCATCCTCTTGTTTGCAGAAGATAAAAGGACAATCAGTAATCCCTGCTCATAACTACGCTCATCCAAGCTTAAAATGCTAGACTAGGAGAAACTTGACTGTGATAGCTTGATGAAACAGGTATTAAATGCGAAAGAAGACTATGTAAGTAAATATGGTACTCTAGAGAGCTTTGTTTTCTCTTTAGTTCCCTTTCCTACAAGAGGGGATGAAAACCTCTAGATACCAAAATGTGTTTTGTTTTAGCATGTCAGAAGCTTGGCTTATACAGCTGGCTTCACTCTGTACCTAAAATGTTTTTCATGAAAACAATATAGTTATATCTGAAACTGGGACAAAAAACAAGTTAACGATATCAGATTGATTAAACAAATAAATTTAAGAAGGGCTGAGATAAGCCATCTGAAGTTTTAACCTCTACAGGAGAGGTTTTTTTTTTTTTTTAGACGGAGTCCCGCTCTGTCACCCAGGCTGTAGTGTAGTGGCGTGAACTCTGCTCACTGCAATTTCCGACTCCTGGGTTCAAGCGATTCTCTTGCCTCAGCCTCCCGAATAGCTGGGATTGCAGGCACGCGCCACCATGCCCGGCTAATTTTTTTTGTATTTTTAGTAGAGATGGGGGTTTCACCATGTTGGCCAGGCTGGTCTTGAACTCCTGACCTCAGGTGATCTGCCCATCTCTGCCATCCAAAGTGCTGGGATTACAGGTATGAGCCACTGCGCCCAGCCGGGAGAGATTTTTAAAGCAAATCTTGGGTCTGATTTCCCAATTTACATCCATTCATGAGGATAGAAAGAAATTTCTCCAGGGGGCTATATGGAATGCATTTCCTGGTGAGGTAGAACTCTTCCCTGTGGTGCTTTCAGCTGCAGGAGAATTCAGTGTATTGTCTCCACACAAACCTTCTACACAGCCGTTGATAACTCTTGTTGATCTGTTGGTTGTTGTGAGAATGGAAATATGGTTGGACATTCTTATTTAAAAGGATCTTTTGGCTAGGCACGGTGGCTCACATCTGTAATCCCAGCAGTTTGGGAGGCTGAGGCTGGCGGATCACTTGAGATCAGAAGTTCGAGACCAGCCTGGCCAACATGGTGAAATGTCTCTACTAAAATACAAAAATTAGCTGGGCACGGTGGCGGGTGCCTGGAATCCCAGCTACTTGGGAGGCTGAGGCAGGAGAATTGCTTGAACCCAGGAGGCGGAGGTTGCAGTGAGCCGAGATTGCGCCACTGCACTCCAGCCTGGGCGACAGAGCAAGACTGTCTCAAAAATAAATAAATAATAAATAAAATAAAAAAGGATCTTTTATTACATGTATAATATGTGCTTATTATATTCCTGGCATTGTGCTAAGCATTTTATATACATTATCTCATTTAACTTTCACAAACGACATGTTTAGATAGAGTCAGACACCTGGGATCAAGTTTTGACTCTGCCAGCCTAATTCTTGGCAAGATTGTTTAACTTCTCTGACTTTCTTTTCACCTGTATAAGGTGGGGCTAGTGATAGCAGTCACCTGGACAGTTGGGAAAATTAAATGAGATAATGCATGAAAAGCTCCCAGCAGAGTGCCTGGCGCCTAGTCAGCACTCATAAAATGTCTTTTTATATTTGTATTATTACTCTTATTACTCCCATTTTATAAATGAAGAAACTGGGGCCCACGCAAAGGGTGTCTTTTGCCATGTCACTGAGCCAGTAAAGTGGATCTAGGACCCAGACACTGGTCTGGCTGATCGTAGCGACTGACCTTTTACAGATGATACTGCCTGTCCTCTTCCACATATCTAACATCTCCTCTCTGGGGCTCAAAGCTTTTTGGGGATACCCTGTGCCCTAACAAGACAACATGCATTTGAATCTCCTCATACAATAGATGCATTCTCAAAGACTGTATTCATATTGAGTCCTGTTTTTCCTTGGCCTTCATTATATGAATAATTTTATGATTGTGCCTTTCTTTCTTGCTCAATATTTTCATTCAAAGACTCATGAACACATATGAATCTTAGTTTACTCTCTGGAATCTTAATTATTCTTTCAGAGTTTTTATCCGTTTACTGCAGAATGTGCCTTAGCTAGAGTTACTCATAGGAGGAGCTCAGGAGCCATTCAATAAATATTGACTGTGACTAAGAGTCTCACTAACATGTGTCCCTCCACCAATTAGTTGTTGCATTCCTAAAATGTTTTGCTTAGAACAAAAGATTGTTTTATGTAAGACCAAGTGGGTATTTACATGAGAATGTTGTTTTTGTTTTGATTTCTTTGAAGTATGCAACTAATTATATCTGGAGACAAGAAGACAGCTTTTGTTATTTTAATGTCCTTTTTAGAAGATAACTCTCAAAATAAATGAAAGTATAGCTGATACTCATTATTCATGGGAATTATGTCCTATAAAGTCACGATGAACACCAAATTAGTGAGTACTAAACAAGGGGAAATACAGTGTTAAATTCCTGAGCATCTCTGGTCATAATATTTTTGTCAATCAATGAGTACATAACTTTGTTTTAGGTGTATGTCTATTTAAAGATATCTTATTTAATATATAGTTGATTCATTAACATTGAACTCATGGCCAATAGCACTAACTCATGCCTGAAGGAAGCTTATCTAACACTGTATTTTCTCCTTAAGGCACATCACAGGCTTGCTACACTCAGGAACAACAGCACTGCATTTGAGGACCATTTTAAACAGAGAAATCACCAATACACAGCACAAAAATGCAAAAAATGTTTTTTTCCAGGATGACAAATAGGAAGCAGTGCCAGCATGCCTCTCCCACTTTGAAGGACAGAACAGTGTGTGGAGACTCTCACTGTGAACTTTTGTTCCAAGAATCACCATAGGAACTTACCAGGAAAACCAAAATAATAAACAGATCCTTTGAAATAAGTGGCAAACTCCATGAGACAGGCAAAAAACTTTGAGTTCCCAGAGTGGGAGAGGGGGACAGCCTACCTGTGAGCAAACATCCCCACTGGGGAAATCTAAAAATCTAGATCACGGGAGAAGGTTTTAACCTTACTTAGAGCTAGAACAGATTTGGGGAGCAGCATGAAATATAAAAGCAGAAGGAGCAGCAGGAAGAGCCTGTTAAGCACTCCCAGTCTCCAGCTTGAGCCCAGGGAAGCCATCCCTGACTGTATCTCACAAGGGTCTGTGGGAAAGGCAGCTATGAACTCAGGGAGGGGTTGCAGGTGAAAGAAGCTTCCAACTGAATTTTGTGACATAATTTTGAGTGGGCACAAACTCCCTTGAGCAGAATCTGGGGGACAAGTGGGAAGTGCTGCAGATATGCCTGTAAGAGCTGACCACCCAGCATTGTAGGCAGAAGGAGAGGGGCAGGCCTGAAAGCCATGTGCTTGCTTTCTCAGTGGGGTAGCTTATGGCCTGGGGTAAGGTGTGAGTTCCATGTGCACAGTCTGCCTGGATCTAAACTTGGTGCCATTAGCAAGGCACTGCAAGAGCGAGACCAGACTCACCGACTGCATGGGAGCTGGGTGAGGCCTAGAACTACCGGCTATTCCCCACTCTCCTTGAAAACTCTACTGCACAGCAGAGGCAGCCATACTCCCCTGTGGGACATAACTCCATTGGCCTGAGAACCACCCCTTCATCCCCCAGAGTGGCTGTGGCAGGCCCCACCCAAGGAGAGTCTGAGCTCAGGCCCACCTAACCCTGCCCCCACCTGATGGTATTTCTCTACCTGCCCTGGTAGGTGAACACAAAAGACATAAACTCATGGGAGCTTTATGGCCCCACTCACTGCCTGAGAAACCAGAAGACCTCCCCTGGCCAACTTAGGGAAAGCTCAAATTCTGCTATACTACTGCAGCTAGTGCTCTCTTGCAAGCGCCACCTCCCTGGCTGGAGGCAAACCAACTAGGCCATTACAGCAACTCATGATAGAGTAGCCCTGTGCCCAGAAAGGAGAAAACAACAGCTAACACCACTGCCTGCAACACCCTGGCTAACCAGAAGTCCTGAGTCTGTTAGCATTCAAGAAAGCCAGTACACTAAGCCAATCTACAACCGAGGACTCTCACAGAGTCTACATCACTCTCCTGCCACCTCTGTCAGAACAGGTGCTGGTATCCATGGCTAGGAGACCTGAAGATGGATCACATCATTGGACTCTTTGCACACATTCCCTAGCACCAGCTTGGAGCCTAGTAGCCCTGCTGGGTGGCTCAACCCAGTAGAGCAATAACAATCATTGCCGTCAAGCTCTCAGGAAACCCAGCCCCATTCCGAGGGGAAGGGACAGAGCACCACATCAAGGGATCACCCCATGGGACAAAAGACTCTGAACAGCAGGCCTTGAGTCCAGATCTTTCCATTGGTGAGAAGTTTCTCACAACAGAGACACAATGGGAGTGCTGGGTGCAGCAGGGGAAAGTCTGCACCTCTACTCCAACAGGCAGGCAGCCTCTGTAATCATGAAGGGACTTGGAAAAGGAGTCTTTGTTCTCCACTGGCACTCCACTGTAGACACAGCTGGGCTCCCCCGACAGGAATGCAGCATGGATGCACTTGTAGACAGCCCTCCTGGAACAATCCAGGGTGAGCACAGCCCCACAGAAGGAGAACCCCACAGATTCAGGCCTGCATCAGCAGCAGAGTCATAATTCCTCCCTACTTGGAACATCAACATTCCTATAGATGAAAAAAGCTCCCTGTCCGCTCTGAATAGCCAAAACACTGGAACAGGAGTAAAGTTGTGAGGTGAATAGCTTTACTGTTTGCCTGGCAGGAGAGCTGAGGTAGCCCCCACTCTTCACCCTGATAAAACCTCAGCACATCTAATTGAGAGCTCCTCCAGCCACCCTCATCAAGGCTGGGACCTCAGACCACCATTGGGTATTATGTCTACTTACCTACCTTAGCAATAACTGGTGCCTCCCCAGGGTTACCTCTCCTACTGGCCTGAAGTCTGAATCATCAACTCAGTAAATAAAGTACTGGGGTAAAATTAAATAAACGAAGTGTACACCATGAGAACAAGATAAGTTTCAAGCCATCCCTGCCATTCCAACTCCATAGGAGACAATGAACTTGCCCACACACCAAGAACATAAATACAACAACCAGCATTGGGGAAAGCCAGTGCACCAAGACACTCTATAACTAAGGAACTCATACAGAGTCTTCACCTCTACAATCACCAAGAAACAAATTAGGCTAAAATAAACACTAAAGTCTGATCCTCAAGAGGGAAACACAAGAAATAAAAAAACCACACATTCCAATCAAAAATAAATTCAAAAACAACTTTAAGAAATAGTCTACCCAAATAGAAGGAACCAGCAAGTAATTCTGGTAATTTGGAAAAAAGGGTTCTATAACACCCCCAAAATGTCACCCGAGCTCCCTAGCAATGGATTCAAACCAAGAAGAAATCTCTGACTTGCCAAATAAAAAATTCAGAAGGTTGATGATTAAGCTAATCAAGGAGATACCAGAGAAAGGTGAAAACCAGCTTAAAGAAATTAAAAAACAATAAAGGATATGGTTGAAAGATTTTCCAGAGAAATAAATATCACAAAGAAAAAACAATCACAATTTCTGGAAATGAAGGACACACTTAGGGAAATACAAACCACAGTGGAAAGCTTCAACAATAGACTAGAACAAGTGGAAGAAAGAAGTTCAGAGTTTGAAGACAAGGCTTTTGAATTAACACAAACAGAAAAAGACAAATAAAAAAAAAGTTAAAAAATTAACAGTCTCCAAGAAATATGGCATTATGCTAAATGGCCAAACCTAAGAATAATTGGTGTTCCTGAGGAAGAAGAGAAATCTAAAAGTTTGGAAAACCTATTTGAGGGGATAATTGAGGGAAACTTTCCTGGCTTTGCTAGAGATCTAGACATCCAAATACAAGAAGCTCAAAGAATTCTCAGGAAATTCATCACAAAAATATAATCACCAAAGCACATAGTCATCAGGTTATCTAAAGTCAAGATGAAGGAAAGAATCTTAAGAGGCGTGAGGCAAAAGCATTGGGTAACCTATAAAGAAAAACCTATCAGATCAACAGCAGATTTTGATTGGGGTCCTATCTTTAAACAAAATAATTGTCAGCCAACTATTTTGTATCCAGCAAAATGAAGCTTCATAAATGAAGAGGAGACAAAGTCTTTTTCAGACAAACAAATGCTGAGAGAATATGCCACTACCAAATCAGCACTGTAAGAAATGCTAAAAGGAGTTCTAAATCTTGGAATAAAAGCTTGGAATACACCAAAATAGAACCTCCTTAAAGCATAAATCTCACAGGGCCTATAAAACAGTAGCACAATAAAAAACCAAGGTATTTAGGCAACAAGTAACATGATGAATAGAACAGTACCTCACATCTCAATACTGATGTTGAATGTAAATGGTGTAAATGCGCTACTTAAAATATACAGAATGGCAAAATGAATAAAAATCTACAAACAAATATCTGCTATCTTCAAGAGATTCACCTAACACATAAGGACTCACATAAACTTAAGGTAAAGGGGTGGAAAAAGATATTCCATGCAAAGCGAAACCAAAAGCGAGCAGAAGTAGCTATTCTTATATCAGACAAAACAGACTTTAAAACCACAATGGTAAAAAAAAAAAAAAAAAAGAAAGACAAAGAAGGACATTATATAATGATAAAAGGATTAGTCCAACAGGAAGATATTACAATCCTAAATATATATGCACCTAACACTGGAGGTTCCAAATTTATAAAATGATTACTACTAGACCTAAGACAGGAGACAGCAACACAATAATAATGGGAGACTTCAATACTCCACTGACAGCACTTGAC
Source organism: Pan paniscus (assembly GCF_029289425.2). Lineage (NCBI taxonomy): Eukaryota > Metazoa > Chordata > Mammalia > Primates > Hominidae > Pan > Pan paniscus. Next base: position 47,533,080 of record NC_073253.2, on the reverse strand, counting down.
AGATCATCAAGACAGAAAGTCAACAAAGATACAATGGACTTAAACTATACCCTAGAATAAATGAACTTAACAGATATTTACAGAAAATTCTACCCAACAACTGCGGAATATACGTTCTTTTCATCGGTACATGGAACATTCTCCAAGACAGACCATATGATAGGTCACAAAACAAGTCTTAATAAATTTAAGAAAATCAAAATCATATTAAATATCTTCTTAAACCACAGTGGAATAAAACTGGAAATTAACTCCAAATGGATCCCTCAAAATTACACAAGTATATGGAAATTAAATAATCTGCTCTTGAATGATCTTTGGGTTAACAATGAAATCAAGGTGGAAATTTAAAAATTCTTGAACAAAAGGATAATAGTGACACAACTTATCAAAACCTCTGGGATACAGCAAAAACAGTGCTAAGAGGAAAGTTCATAGCATTAAATGCCTACATTAAAAAGTCTGAAAAAGCACAAATAGACAACCTAATGTCACACCTCAAGGAACTAGAGAAACAAGAACAAACTAAACCCAACACCAACAGAAGAAAAAAAATAACAGATTGGAGCAGAACTAAATAAAATTGAAACAAAAAATGCAAAAGATAAATGAAACAAAAAGTTGCTTCTTTGAAAAGATAAATAAAATTGATAGACCATTAGTGAGATTAACCAAGAAGAGAAGAGAGAAGATCCAAATAAGCTCAATTAGAAGGGAAACAGGAGCTATTACAATCAATACTACAGAAATACCAAAGATCATTCAAAGCTACTGTGAATACCTTTACACACACAAACTAGAAAATCTATAGGAGATGGATAAATTCCTGGAAATATACAACCTTCCTAGATTAAATCAGGAAAAAATAGAAACTCTGAACAGAACAGTAACAAGTAGTAAGATTGAGTCAGTAATAAAAAAAAATTTGCCAACAAAAAAAGTTGAGGACCAGATAGATCCACAGCTGAATTCTATTAGACATTCAAAGAAGAATTGGTACCAGTCCTATTGAAACTATTCCAGAAGACAGAGAAAGAGGGAATCCTCACTAAATCATTCTATGAAGCCAGCATCATCCTAATACCAAAACCAGAAAAGGACATAACAAAAAAGGAAAACTATAGACAAATATCCCCGAGGAACACAGATGCAAAAATCTTCCACAAAATACTAGCTAACTGAATCCAACAGCATATCAAAACGATAATACATCATGATCAACTGGGTTTCACACCAGGGAAGCAGGGCTGGTTAACATACATAAATCAATAAGTGTGACACATTGCATAAACAAAGTTAAAAACAAAAATCATATGATCATTTCAATAGCAGAAAAATCATTTGACAAAATTCAGTATCCCTTTATGATAAAAACTCTCAACAAAATTCACATAGAAGACATACCTCAAAGTAATAAAAGCCATCTATGACAATCCCACAGCTAACATTATGTTGAATGGAGAAAAGTTGAAAGCATTCCCCCTGAGACTTGGAACAAGACAAGGATGCCCACTTTCACCATTCTATTCAATATAATTCTGAAAGTTCTAGCCAGAGCAATCAGACAAGACAAATAAATAAAGGGCATCCAAATTGGAAAAGAGGAAGTCAAACTATTGCTCTTTGCTGATAAGATTGTATACCTAGAAAACCCTAAAGACTCATCCGAAAGGCTCCTAGCTATGACAAATGAATTCAGTAAAATCTAAGGATACAAAATCAATGTACATAATAAATGAGTAGCACTGCTATACACCTAACAATGCCCAAGCTGAGAATCAAATCAAGAACTCAAACTTTTTTTACAACAGCTGCAAACAAACAAACAAAACCAACTTAGGAATGTACTTAACCAAGGAGATGAAAGATGTCTGAAAGGAAAGCTACAAAACACTGCTGGAAATCATTGATGACACAAATGGAAACATATCCCATGTTCATAAATGGGTAGAATCAATATTGTGAAAATGACTATACTGCCAAAAGCAATCTACAGATTCAATGAAACTCCCATTAAAACACCATCATCATTCTTCACAGAACTAGAAAAAACAATCCTAAAATGTGTATGGAACAAAAGAGAGCCCACATAGCCAATACTAAGTAAAAAGAACAAATCTGGAGGCATCATATTACTTGACTTCAAATTATACTACAAGCCTATAGTTACCAAAACAGCATTGTACTGGTATAAAAATAGGCATGTAGACCAATGGAACAGAATAGGGAACCCAGAAATAAAGCCAAATACTTACAGCCATCTGATCTTCGACAAAGCAAACAAAAACATAAAGTGGAGAAAAGACACTCTATTCAACAAATGGTGCTAGTATAACTGGCAATCCACATGCAGAAGAATGAAACTGGATCCTCATCTCTCACCTTATACAAAAATCAACTCAAGATAGATCAAAGACTTAAATCTAAGATGTGAAAAATTTCTAGAAGATAATAGAAAAACTCTTCTAGACATTGGCTTAGGCAAAGAATTGATGACTAAGAAGCCAAAAGCAAATGCAACAAAACAAAAATAAATACACGGGAGCTAATTGAACTAAAAAGCTTCAGCGCAGCAAAAAGAACAGTCAGCAGAATAAACCGACAACCCATAGAGTGGGAGAAAATATTCACAAGCTGTGCATCCGACAAAGGACTAATTTTCAGAATCTATAAGGAACTCAAACAAATCGGCAAGAAAAAAAAATCCCATTAAAAAGTGGGCTAAGGACATGAATAGACAATTCTCAAAAGAAGATATACAAACAGCCAACAAACATATGAAAAAATGCTCAACATCACTAATTATCAGGGAAATGCAAATTAACATCACAATGAGATACCACCTTACTTCTGCAAGAATGGCCATAATTCAAAAAATCAAAAAATTATAGAGTTGATGTGGATGTGGTGAAAAGGGAACTCTTCTACACTGCTGGTGGGAATGCAAACTAGTACAACCACAGTGTAAACAGTATGGAGATTCCTTAAAGAACTAAGAGTAGAACTACCATTTGATTCAGCAACCCCACTACTGGGTATCTACCCAGAGGAAAAGAAGTCATTATGTGAAAAAGACACATGCACGTACACGTTTATAGCAGCCCAATTCGCAATTGCAAAAATATGGAACCAACCTTAATGCTCATAAACCAAGTGGATAAAGAAAATGTGATATATATATATACACACACACCATGGAATACTATGCAGCCATAAGACAGAATGGAATAATGGCTGTTGCAGCATATTGGATGGAGTTGGAGGCCATTATTCCGAAGTAACTCAGAAATGGAAAATCAAATATTTTATGTCCTCACTTATAAGTGGGAGCTAAGGTATAAGGATGCAAAGGCATCAGAATTATATAATAAACTTTGGGGACTTTGGGGAAGGGTGGGAGGGGGGTGAGGGATAAAAGACTACATATTGGGTACAATGGACACTGCTCGGGTGATGGGTGCACCAAAATCTCAGAAATCGCCACTAAAGAACTTTTTCATGTAACCAAACACCACCTGTTCCCCCCAAAACTATTTAAATACAATTTAAAAATTGTAAAAAAAAATGTGGTAGCAAACATACTGCAAAAAGAACACTTGTCCTTGCGATAGTTTACTGAGAATGATGGTGGGAATTGAACAATGAGATCACATGGACACAGGAAGGGGAATATCATACTCTGGGGACTGTGATGGGGAGGGGGGAGGGGGGAGGGATAGCATTGGGAGATATACCTAATGCTAGATGACGAGTTAGTGGGTGCAGCGCACCAGCATGGCACATGTATACATATGTAACTAACCTGCACAATGTGCACATGTACCCTAAAACTTAAAGTATAATAAAAAAAAAAAAAAAAAGAACACTTGTCTACAGTGTGAAAGGAAAATAAAAACTTGAGACCCCAAACTCATGTTGCCAAAGGGAAAAGTTAAGCTCGGAAACTGAATCACACAAAAAGACTGCCTTTTTTGTTGTTCCTAAACAGACAGCTGTAAGATAGAAGGCCACACATTTCCCCAGGCAGCCTCCCTCACTCTGACAATGTAAATTAACAGCACATCTTCACAGGTACAGGACAAAGACGAGACTAGAAATTGTCCCTCTGCCTACCCAGGAGACAAATGCATATTTGACTTCTTCCACTACCCTATGTTTATCTTACCTTATGTAAAATGCACATTCATGAGAATGTGACCACTCACCTCACTACATACCCTTTCTCTTTTTTTTTCTTTTCTCTTTCCCCTCCTGCCCATTTTTCCCCCTTTAAATATTGAAGCCTTCAAAACCCTCTTTGGAAAAAGTGGGGGCCACAGATCCTACTGTGACTTGTGTCTCTTTTTCCTGGGTGCATCCTCAACCTTGGCAAAATAAACCTCTACATTGATTGAGATCTATCTTAGACACTTTTCTGGTTTACAACATTATGAGAGTTGAGACAGGAAGGCCTTGTGGACCTCAACTTGGGACCTGCATATTGGGCAGCTCAAATTTTTCACTTTTCTGCACATGCCCATGAACGACTGTGAAAGCCCCCAACCTTGATTCTGAGGTCACAAGCAGATTTTAGTAAGTAGGCAAATTTGCAAATTTGGAATCCATCAATGATGAGGATCAACTGTATTTTGCTTTTGAAATATCGCTTTTTGCCCAGCTTTAAGTTTTAACTTGTGGACTTTGGTAGATTGATCTCACCAATGGCCTTCATATTGGTCTCCCAGTGTCAGACCCCACCCTGCAACTCTTGTTTCCCTCCCACTTTGATTCCGGGCTTGGATTAATAAACCTGATATGAGCAGAAGCTTGAAAAGTACATGTGCATTTTCTCTTTCTCTTTTGGACCTCAGCCATCACTGTAAGAACATGCCGGGCTCACCTGAAACAAGGGTAAGAGAGAAATGGAAAGCAGAGTTGTCCCATACGAGACCATTCTAGACCAGACCACCCTGAGCAGCCCACTGGTTGCTCACAGAAGAATGAGAGAGCCCAGTTGAGATCACCCCAGCCCCGTTCTGGATCCAGAGACCACGAGAAATAATCAGTCATTTTTGGTTTAAGTCACTATGTCTTGGATGGTTTGTTGTACATCAGTAATGAACTGATACGAGACTTGAGCATCTCTAGTTTCAATTTAGGGATGTTAGCATTCAAGAGCTTCTGGAAGAGCACCAGGCAGCTATTGATACTACAGCTACAGATCAATGTCTCTGTCTTTCCATCATGTGGAAGGTGGAAAAGGAGCTCAATCATTTCAACATAGAACAGGGCTTGAGTAGAACTGAGAGTATGGCTTTTCACATCTAGTTTTCCCAGGCCTTGATGAGTAGGTGCTCGTTCCTTTTTTTCTTTTTCTTTTTCTTTTTTTTTTTTTTTGAGATGTAGTCTCGCTCTGTTACCCAGGCTGAAGTACAGTGGTGTGACCTCGGCTCACTGCAACCCTTGGCTCACTGCAACCTCCGCCTCGCGGGTTCAAGCAATTCTCCTGCCTCAGCCTCCTGAGTAGCTGGGACTACAGGTGAGCACCACCACGCTCAGCTTATTTTTGTATTTTTAGTAGAGATGGGTTTTCACCATATTGGTCAGGCTGGTCTGGAACTCCTGACCTCAGGTGATCCACCCACCTTGGCCTCCCAAAGTGCTGGGATTACAGGTGTGAGCCACCACGCGCTGCCAGTGTTCATTCTTTTAATTGAGCTTTAGCTTGATTAAAACACAACATGTTATTTTTAAAAATTCCACTGATAATGGTAGTTATTTTATTAATTTTGCACTGAAAGAAAAAAATCAGGCAGGAAAAAGGAGGGGTAGAGGCGGAAAAAAGGAAAGGAAATAATTTCTCATGTTCCAGCCTCAGAACATGAAGGGAAATTCACAAGGGGTAAAATACATCAATAACTACAGTATATTTCTCTAGAAAAGCTGCCGGCCCCAAGGCATAATAAAAGTTACTTAAGAAGACTACAAGCCTTTTAAAAGTCATGTTTTGAATCAAAATAATTTTCTTATAAAATATTCTCAAAATGAATTGTAAAATATGAACACAAAATGGCTTAGGCTATTTTTATTTCTGGCAATAAAGCTAAAAATTCTTAGAGAAAATGACAGCTACTAGAATGTAATTCTCAGAGTCAATGAGTGAAAATGTGAGTCTGAAATTCACTCAGATTTGATTGAATCTTGGAGTGCACATTTAGTGAGCAGCAGCAGGCTCTGTGCTAGGCACTGTAGGGCTCACCCAACCAAGCTGTCAGAGAAACCTCAAAATACAGCTGGAACTCAAAATGCAATTTCAATGAAACTCATCATTGTTTGGTTGCTCTGAATTTATTTTCTGGACACTGAATTTTAAAAATGAAAAGGTAGATATGAACTAAAGACACAAACTAGAGGTAATTATTTAAAAACAGAAAAAACCCAAACTCACTTATTAAAGAACAGCTCTCAGTGGAACTGAAAATTCTTTAATTAACTGAAAATTACCTTATGAAAATTTATGCGAATATGATACTTTTCAGTTACTGCCAAAAGGATCAGTTGCCAGTCTTATGAATTTTACTATTGAGGTTTTGGGTACAACAAATATTCATTTTATGATGCAGTCCTATAACAGTATGAGTCCCTGAAGTCAGACTCTCTGGGCTCAAATCTTAACTTTAGCATTTATAAAATATAGATTTTAGGTAAGTTTCTTAACTGCTCTGGGCATCAATTTCCTAGTATGTTAAATGGAGATATTAATATCACCTGCTTCATATCTTTGCAATGTGCATTAAATGAGATGATATATGTAAGTGTTCATTCTATGTTAACTATTAATAAGTATACATTAGCCGCAACCAAGAACAAGGCCTTTCTCTGACATTTTCCAAATCCATTCTCTGACCCATCCCTAGTGTTGGTTCCAGTTCCATCCATGTAAATGCCTTCCTCTTCTTTTCCCCAGTAGTAAACGGATTTCAGGTATTACTATGAGAATCCCACCAGGTACACTTCCCTCCCTAGAACATGTGAAATCAAACACTAGTCCTTCCAGATTTGGCTGACTACACCTAAATCAGCTTCTTGGAGTGGGAGACTAGAGGAAATGGGGACCAATGGTCTCAAGACTTTTCAAAGAACCTGTTCCCGGGCTGCTGCTGAACCCTATAATGCCACTCTCCTCTCCTCCCAAACTTTGCCCATCTCTTCCTGCCTCAACTTCCCTGCTTATCTGCCTCAACCTAGAAATCCCCCCTGGTTGCTGTGTCTGCAAATTCCCTGCCCAGGGATGGGCCCTATTGATGACAGAGTAAACTGAATGTACATCCTTATTCTCCTCCTAACACTTTTTCAAATCTGTTTAAGTGCAATTCCAGCCCAGAGCCTCTGGCAACTCCCTGTTGGACTTGCTGAGCCAACCTCCTGATTGACTGTCAATAGATCAATTCTCATCTTGCCTTATTTAACGTATATGCTCTCTTGAGCTCTTGTTACATAAGCAACATAAAGTGTGGGGTGTCACGAGGGGTAAAAAGTAATTTAGAGTTGTAGGATGAGGTACAATTTGGAAAGGCCTGACTTCAGCTGACCCAGCCTCTGGCCATAATTCCACATCGCCGTCCACACTGACTGTCATCAATCTTTCCTCTTCCAATTAGCCCCCTTCCCTAAAGAACAGTGACTCACCCACAGTTACATGGCATCCAGTACCAAAGCTAATTAGAAGTTAGGTCTCCAAGCAGTGCCTTTCCTTAGTAAAAATTCCTTGTGTTTTCAGAAACTGGGGTTTAAAACAAAGCAAAACAAAAAATGCTGTGATAGAGGATAATGATGCCCCTTTGTGAAATGGAATCTGCATTTGCATGCCAGCATGTTTGTTTGGGATTAATAAAAAATAAAGGAAGACTGAGGCAGGCTGTAATATTATTTAAATCATCATAATAACAGTAATGGCTGACATTTATTCAGCATGTACAATAAGCCACACATTGTGGCAAGAGCTTTCCATATTTTATCTCAGTTTGACTGCCACCACCCTCACAACAACCCTATTTTTCATTTAAAAGACCTATAGTAGTGCTTACCATGCACTCGATAAACAAAGAATAATACAGATGTGACAGGGATAATATTTTCCAAATATTAAGCCAGTGCATTGGAATTTTTCTCCTCTATAGTCCCTGGTAGCCATTTTCTCCCTTATTTTGTCCCTGAGAAAGGGGCGGGATTGTTTGATGTGACGTAGGAAGGTGAAGGATAGAAAGAAAGAGGAAGAGGAAATCCTTTTCCCTCCATCCCCAGGGGCTGTGGGAAGAAGAAGGGGATCATATGGGGGAACAAAGTGATAGAAACGTGAGGCCTCTGACTGCTTCCTCTGGCTGGAGTCCAGGGGGATGTGTGAATGTGTCTTTGTGGTGGGACGAAGGAACACTGTTAGTTGAGGTAAAAGTTGAAATCAGAGGAGATCCTGGTGAGACATCCTGTTTGGGACTTAGGGTGAAAACTGCCTTGCTGAATGAATGACAACCTGAGCAGCCAGGCTGTAAGGCAGAGAGAATGCCTGGACCCTGAATGGCATGAAACAGGTCAGCAGTGATGACTGAATAGCTCCCTACTGTTCATGCCATTGTCTTCCTAAGTAACAGAATCCCAATTTGGGGGTAATCATTGACTCAGTTAAAAGACTACTTTTCTCAGTCACCATTGCAGCTGGAGTGGCCATAGAACTAAGTTATGGACAATGGAATGTAAGCAAAATTTGAGTGGAACTTCTGGGAAGGCCTCTTAAAGGAAGCCAGCCTAGTAGGGAGATCTTTCCCATCCTTATTTCTATTATGTCCTATAAATTTCTATTGCATTATGCCCAGAAAACCAGACATAATGGCTGGAGCGACAGCTGCCATCTTGTCCCACAAGTTGATCTCGAGGACAGAAACATGTGCAACAAAGCAAACAGAGAGATAGCCTGGCTCCATGATGGCTTCATGGAACCACCACACAAACCCTGGATTATCTCCCTCTAGAGTTTTTAAAGTAAGAGACTTAAGCCTCATGCTTTAACCCATCACTATTTTAGTTTTTTGTTAGCTAGAGCTGAATGTGATACTAAGAGATAGAGCCTACTTCGTGTCAGGCTGAAGAGATTGTGGAGCAGGTGGGCATGAGGAGGTAAGTTCACAGTGATTGAGGTGAAGTAAAACTGCAGCTAAGGGCTGAGAGGCTGGCTGCTTAATCTGGGGATTGAATGGGAACCACAGCAGATTCCAGGAATTCACAGCTCCAGCAAGGGCCCAACTGAGGCCGAGTCAGCAGAGAAGGTTCACCAGGCTCTGATTTAGCCAAGGGAATGGACAACATGAGAGACAGACACCGCCATTGGATAGCAATGGCCACCTTGCACCCAGGTGAAGAAGGGGAATCAGACGAATCAGTAGGCAGCACAAGGGTAAGCCCAGGTGGATCAGATTTCCCCAGAAAGCTCCCCAAAGGCCAGCTGTTACCATGAGAAGGAGAAACGGGAGGGAGAGAAACGGTGAAAGATTTGGTGTTAATCTGAGAGAGACTGAATTAACTAAAGAAACTGTTATAAATGTTGGACTGGGCTTATTCTCACTGGATTGGACTAAATTTGTTTTCTTCCCCTACTATCCAGTTGGCAGTGAAAGGTATGAAAAGGATCAGTTCAGACACAGAAAAAACAGATACTAGATACATTTGTTTCGTGGCAGTGAAAGATATGAAAAGGATCAGTTCAGACACAGAAAAAACAGATACTAGATACATTTGTTTTGCAGATCTGAGTATGGTGCCTAAATTGGCTTCATCATAACAAAGGTAATTTTACCTCCATTTCACAGACGAGGAAACAGAAACTTGGAGTTCAGTAAATTTAAAGTCACACAGCTATTAATCATGCCCATACTTAGTATTTCTATGTCTAACAAATTTTAGGTATGGGGATCCAACCTGCTTCAGTACAAGAGAAGAAGGATTGGGTAGTTTGCACAGCCAGAGTTTACTTGCTTTGTGTGTTCACTGTTGGGTAGTGGATTGAATTAGAATTCATTTTCAGAGCCTCTCCAAATTCTAAACTCCTTTCTGCTAGATTATGCAGTATTTAGGAACTCAGTGATCTTGATCTCACTCCAAAATATATCAGCATATGGATATAAACCTATCATTCTTGTCCACTGAGATTGTCAACATATACCTGATTTTTTAAATGAAAGTCAAAAGCCTATAGATTGGCTCCATACACAAAGTGGCAAAACTGAGTCTAATAGATTTAAGGGATGCTGATTTATCAGGGTATAGCTAAAAGGAAGTGAGAATGGCAAATCCTAAAATGCTGGCCTTGGATCCTTGAGCAAGTCCCCATAGCTATGTTTTTCATTTTTCATGCATTTATTCATTCATCAAATTTTTTGTTTGCCTCCAATAAGCCAGGCACAGATTGAGTGGGGAAGAAAATAACTAGGAATAGCGGATAGAGGCTGATCTCTCCATGCCCTATTATCTCTTTGTCATTTCTGCAACCTTTCCTACCTCAAATATGCCAATTATTCCAGAAAATTCTATTCAAGCCCTCAAAATAGAGAACATCTAAAATACAAACATCTTGTAAATTAAATGCCTAGGGTAAGAGAAAAGGGAGAGAAATGAATACATAACACCTCCCAAAGGAAGGATTGCTCTCACTTAAATTCTAGGCTTCCGTTCTATAAGTTATCAGTAATATCTGTATTTATGATTTATATACTTGATTTATATATTTATAATTATGATTTATGTATATTTATCTAGAAAATGTTAAATTATTAATAGTATGCCCTTTGGCCTAACAATCCCAATCCTAGGAATTTTTTTTTTTTTTGAGATGGAGTCTTGCTCTCTTGCCCAGGCTGGAGTGCAGTGGCACGATCTTGGCTCACTGCAACCTCTGCCTCCCAGGTTCAAGTGATTCTCCTGCCTCAGCACCCCAAGTAGCTGGGATTACAGGATTGTGCCACCACACTCTGCTAATTTTTGTACTTTTAGTGGAGACGGGGTTTCATGATGTTGATCAGGCTGTTGCTGGTCTCGAACTCCTTCCTGACCTCGTGATCCACCTGCCTTGGCCTCCCACAGTGCTGGGATTACAGAAGGAATTTATCCTTTTATTATTATTATTATAATACTTTAAGTTCTGGGGTACATGTGCAGAACATGCAGGTTTGTTACATAGCTATACATGTGCCATGGTGGTTTGCTACACCCATCAACCCATCATTTACATTAGGTATTTCTCCTAATGCTATCCCTCCCCTAACCGCTAGCCTGTGACAGGCCCTGGTGTGTGATGTTCCCCTCCCTGTGTTCATGTGTTCTCATTGTTCAACTCCCACTTAAGAGTGAGAACATGTGGTGTTTGGTTTTCTGTTCTTGTGTTAGTTTGCTGAGAATGATGGTTTCCAGCTTCATCCATGTCCCTGCAAAGGACATGAACTCATCCTTTTTATGGCTACATAGTATTCCAAGGTGTATATGTGGCACATTTTATTTATCCAGTCTATCATTGATGGGCATTTGGGTTGGTTCCAAGTCTTTGCTATTGTGAACAGTGCCACAATAAACGTATGTGTGCATGTGTCTTTATAGTAGAATGATCTATAATCCTTTGGGTATATACCCAGTAATGGGATCGCTGGGTCAAATGGTATTTCTAGTTCTAGATCCTTGAGGAATCGCTACACTGTCTTCCACAACTGTTGAACTAATTTACACTCCCAGCAACAGTGTAAAAGCGTTCCTATTTCTCCACATCCTCTCCAACGTCTGTTGTTTCCTGACTTTTTAATGATCACCATTCTAACTGATGTGAGACAGTATCTCACTGTGGTTTGATTTGCATTTCTCTAATGACCAGTGATGATGAGCATTTTTTCATGTTTGTTGGCTGCGTAATTGTCTTCTTTTGAGAAGTGTCTGTTCATATCCTTCATCCACTTTTTGATGGGGTTTTTTCTTGTAAATTTATATAAGTTCTTTGTAGATTCTGGATATTAGCCCTTTGTCAGATGGATAGATCGCAAAAATTTTCTCCCATTCTGTAGGTTGCCTGTTCACTCTGATGGTAGTTTCTTTTGCTGTGCAGCAGCTCTTTAGTTTAATTAGATCCCATTTGTCAATTTTGGCTTTTGTTGCCATTGCTTTTGGTGTTTCAGTCATGAAATCTTTGCCCATGCCTGTGTCCTGAATGGTATTGCCTAGGTTTTCTTCTAGAGTTTTTATGGTTTTACATCTTACCTTTAAGTATTTAATCCATCTTGAGTTGATTTTTGTATAAGGTGTAAGGAAGGGATCCAGTTTCAGCTTTCTGCATATGGCTAGCCAGTTTTCCCAACACCATTTATTAAATAAGGGAATCCTTTCCCCATTTCTTGTTTTTGTCAGGTTTGTCAAAGATCAGATGATTGTAGATGTGTGGTGTTATTTCTGAGGCCTCTGTTCTGTTCCATTGGTCTATATATATATGTTTCAGTACCAGTACCATGCTATTTTTGTTACTGTAGCCTTGTAGTTTAGTTTGAAGTCAGGTAGTGTGATGCCTCCAGCTTTGTTCTTTTTCTTAGGATTGTCTTGCCTATACAGGCTCTTTTTTGGTTCCATATGAAATTTAAAGTAATTTTTTCCAATTCTGTGAAGAGTCAGTGGTTGCTTGATGGGGATAGCATTGAATCTATAAATTACTTTGGGCAGTATGGCCATTTTCACAATACTGATTCTTCCTATTCATGAGCATGAAATGTTTTTCCATTTGTTGGTGTCCTCTCTTATTTCCTTGAGCAGTGGTTTGTAGTTCTCTTTAAAGAGGTCCTTCACATTGTTGTTTTCCTAGGTATTTTATTCTCTTTGTAGCAATTGTGAATGGGAGTTCACACATGATTTGGCTCTCTGTTTGTCTCTTATTGGTGTATAGGAATGCTTGTGATTTTTGCACATTGATTTTGTATCCTGACAGTTTGCTGAAGTTGCTTATCAGCTTAAGGAGATTTTGGGCTGAGACGATGGGGTTTTCTAAATATACAGTTATGTCATCTGCAAACAGAGACAATTTGACTTCCTCTTTTCCTAATTGAATACCGTTTACTTCTTTCTCTTGCCTGATTGCCCTGGCCAGAACTTCCAATACTATGTTGAATAGGAGTGGTGAGAGAGGGCATCCTTGTCTTGTGCCAGTTTTCAAAGGGAATGTTTCCAGTTTTTGCCCATTCAGTATGATATTGGCTGTGTGTTTGTCATAAATAGCTCTTATTGAGATACGTTCCATCAACACCTAGTTTATTGAGTTTTTAGCATGAAGGGCTGTTGAATTTTGTCGAAGGCCTTTTCCGCATCTATTGAGATAATCGTGGTTTTCGTCGTTGGTTCTGTTTATGTGATGGATTACATTTATTGATTTGCATATGTTGAACCAGCCTTGCATCCCAGCGATGAAGCTGACTTGATCATGGTGGGTAAGCTTTTTGATGTGCTGCTGGATTTGGCTTGCCAATATTTTATTGAGGATTTTCGCATCGATGTTCATCAGGGATATTGACCTGAAATTTTCTTTTTTTGTTGTGTCTCTGCCAGGTTTTGGTATTATGATAATGCTGGCCTCATAAAATGAGTTAGGGAGGATTCCCTCTTTTTCTGTTGTTTGGAATAGTTTCAGAAGGAACGGTACCAGCTCCTCTTTGTACCTCTGGTAGAATTCAGCTGTGAATTCATCTGGTCCTGGGCTTTTTTTGGTTGGTAGGCTATTAATTGCTGCCTCAGTTTCAGAACTTGTTATTGGTCTATTCAGGGGTTTGAGTTCTTCCTAGTTTAGTCTTGGGAGGGCATATGTGTCCAGGAGTATATCCATTTCTTCTAGATTTTCTAGTTTATTTGCGTAGAGGTGTTTATAGTATTCTCTGATGGTAGTTTCTATTTTTGTATTATTGGTGGTGATATCCACTTTATCTTTTTTTATTGCATCTATTTGATTTTTGTCTTTTTTCTTCTTTATTAGTCTTGCTAGTGGTCTATCTATTTTGATCTTTTCAAAACAACAGCTTCTGGAATCATGATTTTTTGGAGGGTTTTTCGTGTCCCTGTCTCCTTCAGTTCTGCTCTGATCTTAGTTATTTCTTGTCTTCTAATAGCCTTTGAATTTGTTTGCTCTTGCTTCTCTGGTTCTTTTAATTGTGATGTTAGGGTGTTGATTTTAGATCTTTCCTGCTTTCTCTTCTGGGCATTTAGCGTTATAAATTTCCCTTTACACACTGCTTTAAATGTGTCCCAGAGATTCTGGTATATTGTGTCTTTGTTCTCATTGTTTCCAAAGAACATCTTTATTTCTGCCTTAATTTTGTTATTTACCCAGTAGTTATTCAGGAGCAGGTTGTTCAGTTTCCATGTAGCTGTGTGGTTTTGAGTGAGTTTGTTAATCCTGACTTCTAATTTGATTGCACTGTGGTCTGAGAGACTGCTTGTTATGATTTCCATTCTTTTGCATTTGCTGAGGAGTGTTTTACTTCCAATTATGTTGTCAATTTTAGTGCAGTGTGGTGCTGAGAAGAATGTATATTCGTTGATTTGGAGTGGAGCGTTCTGTAGATGTCTATTAGGTCTGCTTGGTGCAGAGCTGAGTTCAATTCCTGGATATCCTTGTTAACTTTCTGTTTCATTGATCTGTCTAATGTTGACAGTAGGGTGTTAAAATCTCCCATTATTATTGTGTGGGAGTCTAAGTCTCTTTGTAGGTCTCTAAGAACTTGCTTTATGAATGTGGGTGCTCCTGTATTGGGTGCATGTATATTTAGGATAGTTAGCTCTTCTTGTTGCATTGATCCCTTTACCATTATGTAATGGCCTTCTTTGTCTCTTTTGATCTTTGTTGGTTTAAAGTCTGTTTTATCAGAGACTAGGATTGCATAGGATTGCAGCCCCTGCTCTTTTTTTTTTTTTTTTTTTTTTTTTGCTTTCCATTTGCTTGGTAAATCTTCCTTTATCCTTTTATTTTGAGCCTATGTGTGTCTTTGCACGTGAGATGGGTCTCCTGAATACAGCCCACTGATGGGTCTTGACTCTTTATCCAATTTGCCAGTCTGTGTCCTTTAATTGGGGTATTTAGCCCACTTACATTTAATGTTAATATTGTTATGTGTGAATCTGATCCTGTCATTATGATGTTAGCTGGTTATTTTGCCCGTTAGTCGAAGCAGTTTCTTATAGTATCAATGGTCTTTACAATTTGGTATGTTTTTGCAGTGGCTGGTACCAGTTTTTCCTTTCCCTGTTTAGTGCTTCCTTCAGGAT
This sequence comes from Pan paniscus, assembly GCF_029289425.2. Taxonomy (NCBI): domain Eukaryota; kingdom Metazoa; phylum Chordata; class Mammalia; order Primates; family Hominidae; genus Pan; species Pan paniscus. The sequence continues at coordinate 47,517,774 of NC_073253.2, read as the reverse complement.
CTCTTGTAAGGCAGACCTGGTGGTGACAAAATCTCTCAGCATTTTCTTGTCTGTAAAGGATTTTATTTCTCCTTTGCTTATGAAGCTTAGTTTGGCTGGATATGAAATTCTGGGTTGAAAATTCTCTTCTTTAAGAATGTTGAATATTGGCCCCCACTCTCTTCTGGCTTGTAGGGTTTCTGCTGAGAGATCAGCTGTTCGTCTGATGGGCTTCCCTCTGTGGGTAACCCGACCTTTCTCTCTGGCTGGCCTCAACGTTTTTTCCTTCATTTCAACCTTGGTGAATCTGGCAATTATGTGTCTTGGGGTTGCTCTTCTCGAGGAATATCTTTGTGGTGTTCTCTGTATTTCCTGAATTTGAATGTTGGCCTGCCTTGCTAAGTTGGGGAAGTTCTCCTGGATAATATAGTGAAGAGAGTTTTCCAGCTTGGTTCCATTCTCCCCGTCACTTTCAGGTACACCAGTCAAACGTAGATTTGGTATTTTCACATAGACCCATATTTCCTGGAGGCTTTGTTCATTTCTTTTCACTCTTTTTTCTCTAATCTTGTCTTCTCACTGTATTTCATGGGGTTGAACTTCAATCTCTGATACCCTTTCTTCTGCTTGATTGATTCAGCTACTGATACTTGTGTATGCTTCACAAAGTTCTTGTGCTGTGTTTTTCAGCTCCATCAGTTCATTTATGTTCTTCTCTAAACTGGTTATTCTAGTTAGCAATTCTTCTAACCTTTTTTCAAGGTTCTCAGCTTCCTTGCATTGGGTTAGAACGTGCTCCTTTAGCTGGGAGGATTTTGTCATTACCCACCTTGTGAAGCCTGCTTCTGTCAGTTTGTCAAACTCATTCTCCATCCAGTTTTGTTCCCTTGGTGGCAAGGAGTTGTCATCCTTTGGAGGAGGAGAAGCATTCTAGTTTTGGGAATTTTCAGCCTTTTTGCACTGGTTTCTCCCCATCTTCATAGATTTATCTGCCTTTGGTCTTTGGTGTTGGTGACCTTCAGGTGGGGTCTCTGAATGGGTGTTCTTTTTGTTGATGTTGATACTATTCCTTTCTGTTTATTAGTTTTTCTTGTAACAGTCAGGCCCCTCTGCCGCAGGTCTGCTGGAGTTTGCTGGAGGTCCACTCCAGACCCTGTTTGCCTGGGTATCACCAGTGGAGGCTGCAGAACAGCAAAGATTGCTGCCTGTTCCTTCCTCTGGAAGATTTGTCCCAGAGGGGCACCCACCAGATGCCAGTGTGAGCTCTCCTGTATGAGGTGTCTGTCAGCCCCTACTGGGAGGTATCTCCCAGTCAAGATATATGGGAGTCAGGGACCTACTTGAGGAGGCAACCTGACACTTATCAGAGCTCTAATGCTGTGCTGGGAGGTCCGCTACTCTCTTCAGAGCTGTCAGGCTGGGTTGTTTAAGTCTGCTGAAGCTGCACCCACAGCCGTACCTTCCCCCAGGTACTCTGTCCCAGGGAGATGGTGGTTTTATCTATCAGTCCCTTACTGGGGCTGCTGCCTTTTTTTCAGAGATGCCCTGCCCAGAGAGGAGGAATCTAGAGATGCAGTCTGCCTTGCTGAGCTGCAGTGGGCTCTGCCCAGTTTGAACTTCCCATTGGTTTTGTTTACACTGTGAGGGTAAAACCACCTACTCAAGCCTCATCAATGGCGGACGCCCCTCCCCCCACCAAGCTGGAGCATCCCAGGTCAACCTCAGACTGCTGTGCTAGCAGTGAGAATTTCAAGCCAGTGGATCTTAGCTTGCTGGGCTCTGTGGGGTGGGACCCACTGAGCCAGACACCAGAGGGAATCTCCTGGTCTACTGATTGTGAATACTGTGGGAAAAGCACAGTATCTGGGCCAGAGTGTACTGTTCCTCCCAGTACAGTCTCTCACAGCTTCCCTTGGCTAGGCAAGGGAAATCTCCTGACCCCCTGTCCTTCCAGATAAGGCAACGCCCCACCCTGCTTTGGGTAACTCTCCATGGGCTGCACCCACTGTCCAACCAGTCCCAATGAGATGAACCAGGTACCTCAGTTGGAAATGCAGAAATCACCCACCTTCTGTGTCAGTCTTGCAGGGAGCTGCAGACTGGACCTGTTCCTATTCAGCCATCTTGCCAGCTCTCCCCCTTTTTCTTTTTTTTTTTTTGAGATGGAGTCTCACTCTGTTGCCCAGGCTGGAGTGCAGTGGTGTTGTCTTGGCTCACTGCAACCTCCAGCCCCAGGTTCAAGTGATTCTCCTGCCTCAGCCTCCTGAGTAGCTGGGATTACAGGTATGAGCCATGACACTCAGCTAATTTTTGTATTTTTAGTAGAGATGGGGTTTCACCATGTTGGTCAGGCTGGTCTTGAACTTCTGACCTCAGGTGATCCATTTGCCTTGGCCTCCCAAAGTGCTGGGATTACAGGTGTGAGCCACTGTGCCCAGCCAAAATTTATCTTTATAGATATATTTGAACATGTGCCAAAAGATATTTGCTATAGCATTGTGTAAAATAACGAAGTCAGAAATAATCTAAGTGTCCATGAATATGGAACTGATGAAATAAAGTATATTTCTATAGTGGAATACTCTGCAGCCATCAATAAGACTGAAGTAGAACTAGAGATCGACTTTTACAGATCTTATATGGGACAATTTTAGCACTTTGTTAAGTGAGAAAATTCAAGGGTCTTCTTTATGTCAATATGATGCTATTATTTGATAATAGCCCATGAGGTGGGAAAATTTATAAAGGAAACAAAAAAAGAAAGAAATGTTTCTTTCTCATTATTGAAAAGCACTTGCTAGATGAAAAACCCTGAATTTGTGCTGTATGCCCTGAACATGAGTCTAAAAGGCAAATTGGTTCCTTATATTAATATAGATCTCTACAGTCAGCTAAACGTTTTAATGCTTATGATGTGGCTGAGATAAGCAGGGGCATAAATCAGGAGTCAGACTGCCTGTGGGTTCCCACCAGGTACTGTCCTTGCTTTTTCTCTGGGTGAAGCAGGAAGGAGTGTGAGGAAAGCAGAAGAGAGTTCAGAAGAGTCTGGTGGAAACAAAATGGGGAAGGGGCGGTAGAAAGCGTGAGACAAGGGCACTACACGCCTTTGTCTCTCCATCGATCTCTCTCTGGTCTCTATCTGGTCTCTCTATCTGATCTTCTCTCAGCAGGAACACCTCCCAGTCTGGAGATGCTGCCCCATGGCCCATATTTGGAGCTGATGTGCTGAAGGATAGAGAGGAAGAGAAAGCTGTAGTTCCTCACCAGAGCCAAGCAGCCCCTCTGAGAAGGTGAGTCAACCAGGCATCCCCACAGCCTGTCCCAGCAACTTTATGTGCCTGGCATTTAGGGTTCATTAATCATTCAGTGGGACAGATTCATTGTAGCCAAACAGCTCTGTGTCACCATTTCCCTTGTGAATAGAATGTGAACATAATTAAATATTTGCAAAAGGTGGGCGACAGATGGGCTGTTCAGAATAGCCTCATTTATGGTCATTAAATCAGCCTTTTTGAGAAAGAGCACCTGGAATGGGGATGGTCTCCTTCTGGGAAGGAATTGTAAACCCCACACTATCTGGTGTCCGGTTCAATGAGCTTTCCCAGAATCCCAAGCGACTTTCCCACAGTCCCCCGCCCAGGTCCCCAGGTCTCCCCTCCCTAACCCAGATGCCACTATAGATCCTACTTTCTTTCTCTCCCTGTCTCCGTACACAGGGACTCATCCAATACCGCTCAGGTCCTTCACTGCAGAGGAGCAGTTTTCAGCTCTTGGAGAGCAGACAGTGGGGGATATGGGCCCTTACCTCTGGTGGCATGATGCATAGTCACCTCTGCTTTAGCTTGGCCCATTCCTGAACCTTCTTTCTTTCTTAATTGTGCTTGGGAGTGAGGTACTAAACTACAAATATTGGTATACAGCTCGTTTGTGGAAGTAATAAACAGCTCTCATGAGAAGGCTGATGCGCATTAGGCTCTGCGGGCATGGAGATGTCCCAGAGTCCTGGAATCTGCATGTCTGAACCGCAAGGGATGATGGAGGCCTAACTCCTCCTTTGGCATGTTTGGGTCCTAAGTTCAAGAGTTGTGAAGTGCTGTCTAAGGATGCACAGCTGGTCCTCAACACAGCTACACTGGAAGCCAGTTTGTTCAATTTCAGAGGTGTGCTTAGACACAGTGATTTGATATGTGGGTGGGGTGGGAGGAGGTTAATTTTCCAAGGAAAAGGGAGAGGCTCTACTTTGTGGTTTCTTTTATTCTGTGGTAACATTAGATCCCTGCAGGAGTCAGACCCAAGGACACTAAATTCCTACATTAAACTCTGAAGGCTCATGCATTCCTTCACACTCTCATCCTAGGGCGCCCAGTCTCCTCTAGAGCTTCAGCCACAAATGATGCCATGCCACCCTCCCTGCCTCCCTCATGCATCCAGTCATCCCTCCTGAAGGCCTAGGGCCTCCTTCTCTCTGAAATCCTCCCAGCAGCCCCCACCAGCCTCCACCACTCCTGAGGAGCTTTTTTTCTTTTAGATGGAGTCCCGCTCTGTTGCCCAGGCTAGAGTGCAGTGGCGCGATCTTGGCTCACTGCAACCTCTGCCTCCTGGGATCAAGCGATTCTCCTGCCTCAGCCTCCCAGGTAGCTGGGATATAGGCGTCTGCCACCACGCTGAGCTAAGTTTTGTATTTTTAGTTGAGACAGGGTTTCGCCATGTTGGCCAGGCTGGTTTCGAACTCCTGACCTCAGGTGATCTGTCTGCTTTGGCCTCCCAAAGTGCTGGGATTACAGGCATGAGCCACTGAGGAGCTTTTTATACTCTGATGGAAGTGTTGGTAGATTCTGCGTGTCTGTCCTCTCTTTCAACCTGCTTTAAGGAACTTGCGAGCCATGTTTGAAAAGGACAATGAAGGCTGGTGAAGCACAAGTGCCACGAGCTTCATAGGGGCCTCATGGGGCCTAGAATCCCTGCAAATTTGACCTCCTGCTCCGTGGCACCTGCTTTTCCTCAGGCTCCAGCAGAGGAAAAGTCACGTGGGTCAGGCCCTGCAGCAGGCGGCTCAGGAGAAAGCTTGAGTGGAAACAGGCTGGCTTGTGCTCCTGTTCTCTTGCTTGATTTGCTTCTTTTCTTCATTGTCCATCTCTGACTTGCAGCCTTTAGCTCCAAGCTGGTTTCTGCTGCACCATCTAGGAGTGTGGCATTAGAGGAGATGGGCTACTGGGAGGTCTAAAGTTCCTACTTCTGCCACTATCAACTATAGGCCAAAATATTGAGGAAAAAGACAGAATAAGATGAGAGATTTCAGTGAGATGTGGGAAAGAACTTTTCAATCATTCTGGTACCTACAGCCATCAGCACACTCAGAATTTTTGAAACTCTATCCAGAAAGCCTTAAGGGATGGCACAGGAGGAATCTGTATCATTTAGTTTAGGTGTGATTCTGTTCTGAGGTGGAAGGATATATTACAGCTGTGTTTTCCAAACATGGTATTGTATGCATCCAATGAATCATATATGTATTAGTCCGTTCTCACACTGCTGATAAGTACATACCCAAGACTGGGTAATTTACAAAGAAAAAGAGGTTTAATGGACTCACAGTTCCACGTGGCTGGGGAGGCCTCACAATCATGGTGGAAGACAAAAGGCATGGCTTACATGGTGGCAGGTGAGAGAGAGTGAGAGCCAAGTGAAAGGGGAAACCCCTTCTAAAACTGTCAGATCTCGTGAGACTTATTCACTACCCTGAGAACAGTATGGGGGGAATTGTCCCCATGATGCAATTATCTCTCACCTGGCCCCTCCCACAACACATGGGAATTATGGGAGCTACAATTTAAGATGAGATATTGGTGGGGACACAGCCAAACCATATCAATATATAAAATGTTAGATGATATATGGATCAACATTGCTTATTTTAATATTAAATATCCTAATTTTAATTAACCAAATAAATATCCTAATTTTAATATGTATTAGAAAAAAGTATAACTAGCACAACTAAATTCTAATTTTATAGTTATTATAGCCTAGGATGAGGCTAAATAAAGGTGAATCAATGTATAGTTGATTTAGGAAAAAATATTAAATGAATAGAATTATAGGCATGATGCAGGAATGGCAAAAACCACAGAGGTGGCACACAGAGGGCAGAAGCCAGGGAAATGGTGGGCTCCGTGAGAGTGCTCCCACCCTAGTTTCTCGCTCCCATAACCCTTGTAAGAGTCTCAGCATCATTTAGATATTGAAGGTCTCCTTTCACCAACTGTCAGTGTTAAAGGCATCGTGACAGGAAAGATTTTGCCTGGCTAATGTGAATTTCAGGTGCTTGGTGAGGAGGCCCCTCAGCCCGACCTGGGTAATGAAGAGCTCTTTTCCCTGGCAGCGGAGGCTGCTCATCATCTGCCATGCAGCGTTGGGTGCACAGCCACTGATGAAGATAGAATGACTAGGCCTGCAGCATTATTAATGCCAGCGTCGGATCTTTGAGCATCTGTAAGTGAAACAGTGACATGCCCTTCACTTAAGCCCAGGAGGACAATGAAAGCTAGCGTGCAGCTTGGATGCGAGCCAGAATCAGGCCTGTTGTCAGAGTAAAGAAATTCATTAAAGAAGATCTCATAGCAAGGGCTGAAGAGAGGAAAAAAAGAGGGGGTGGGTGCTGATGGAGAGGCAGCACATTAAAACTTTGTCCCTTGTGACAGGATGCACAAATGTCCCTGCCGCTTGAGGAGATTTATGACACAGAGGCCTGGGAGGGTTTTGTGAATGCTGCTGATTACCTAGCCACACATCTGTCAACCCTCCTACTCCCAAGTCATAGGCCCATTTGCCTTCTAGAATCAGAAGAAAGGGCTATCATGACATCTCTGTACAGGCAGTAAGATGGTAGAATTCCCATCAGGAGGGTGTGCACCCAACAGAGAATGAAGGCATCTCAAGTCCAGTACAGATAGTAAAATGATAGTTTGGGATCCAGATGTCAGTATGCCTCATACAAGTTTGCAAACTTAAAGGGGCAAGGCAAGTCATATAACTTGAAGTGTGCCAGGAATACAGGTGATAGGAAGCGCCAGAGATCATGCCGCCCACCTGGAGGGCTCCGTGCCCCATTTAAAGCGCAGCCACTGCTTAGCACCAGCCAATTGTTTCAATAAGGGAATTCAGGTCTTTGTTCCTAGGCCTCCTGAGGTTTCAGGAAAAGCTAGACATAGATATTTTTAAAATATATAAAATCTTCCAATTTGAAAACATTTAATTTACAGTTAAAATTTTTTTTTGAAATCTTAAAAAAAAAAAAGAGAGAAAATACTAGGTGGATCAAACAAAACATATCCGTGGACTGAATCTGGCCTGTGGGCCTCTGTGGTAGGCAGAATAATGGTTGCCCAAAGATGGCCATGTCCTAATCCCCAGAATCTGTGGATGTGTTATGTTACATGGCAAAGGAAAATTAAGGTTATAGATGGAATTCAGTTGCTAGCCAGCTGACCTTGAGACAGAGAGGTCTCTGGATCACACAGGTGGGCCCCATGTAATCACAAGGATCCTTAAAAGTGGATGAGAAAGACAGAAGAGTCAGAGACAAAGTGATCTGATGTGAAGAAGACGCAGTGCAACATTGCTGGCTTTGAAGATGGAAGGGGGCCACGAGCCAAGGAATGCAGGAAGCACTGGAAGCTGGCGAGGGCAGGGAAACAGATTCTCCCCTCCAGCCTCCAGAGAAGAACACAGCCCTGTTGATACGTTGATTTTAGTCCAGGAAAACCTGTTTTGGACTTCTCCACTACAGAACTGTAAGGTGATGAGTTTGTGTTGTTTAAAACACCAAATTTGTGTGAATTTGTTATGGCAGCAATAGGAAACTAGTACAGTCTGTATTTTCAAACTCTGATATAGAGATTGAGAGGGGGAATGGTAAATACAGTGAAAATAGAGGAATACTGTAAAACTATTTGTTTTACAAATAGAAAAAATATTTGTCTTTTCTAATAATGAGGGATAAGTGCAGAGGATAAATGCTAGGCTTGGCTGCTTAAGTTCCTTAGTGGCCATTTTGATTAAAAAATACCTGCCCAGTTAAGCAGATGCATCTGAACTTTTAACTATGAGACACCAAGGCCAATACCAGGGGAAGTTTTTGGATCAATGGCTCAGGGGATCTCTAAGTCAATAGTACCCAGTTTACAGTGGCAGAGATCCTTAGTGTTTACCACTATCTGTGAGGTCTGCTGTATTTCTCTGCCTCCCTTGTGGCTGGGTTGGGGCCATATGGCCAAAGGGGTGTGGGCAAAAGTGACAGAGGCTACTTTGAGGCCTGATCCTTCAATAATCCCATATGATTGCCTCACTCTTTCCCCGCTATGGTCACCCTGGAGGCCTTGTATTCCAGATGATTAAGCTACAAGATAGAGAAGGGCTGTTCCACCCGTGCCATAAGCAAGAAATATACTTTTGTTTTGTTGAACCACTAAGATTCTGGGACTGTCTGTGGCAACATTATTTACTCATTAGTTACTGAGTCTACAAAATGAACAAAACAAGATGGCAGAGTGGATGTGGAGAGACAAGTGAGTTGAAAACCCAGGAGAGATGTGTGCAATGGTTCAGAGTAGGACCATGTTTTGCCAAGTGTGATCTGTAAATCTCTAATGAAGACTGAACACAGGTAGGGGGCAAACAGAACATTAAAAAAAAGTTCATAAGCATGCATTTATTTGACTATGTATTAGAAAATATTTTATCCAGCCTATATATCCGCCCTGTAATTTCATAGATATTTTTTGCCTAGGAGTCAACTAGGAGTTATATATTTGATATATAAAAATTATTAAATAAAAATATACAAGTGGTATATAGGTATGGAAGAAAAATGTGAAGGTGGCATTCGAATAACTGAAATTTGGGGACGATGGAAGTAGGCATAGGAAAATAAAGGTGGGTTGCAGTATATCACTGGAAAGAAAAGACAGCCACCATGGCCACCATGGCCACTATAGGTCAGAAACATTTTTTAGATCTAAAATTCTAGGACTTAAAGGAGACCTAAAACTACCAGCTCCTTGTTGCCTATAAAATCATGTCCAACTTCTTATTCCTGGCATTTAAGACATTCTAGATATCTGAAATCTAACAATAGCTTAACTTGTCAGTTTAATTTCTGTTGATCTGTGTGCGTGATTCTACCACCGAATTCCACCCAACTTGTAAGGCACAGCTCAAATCCCATTTCCTCCATGAAGCTTTATGATATTGCCCCCAAATAAAAGTGATTTTACCTTCTTTAAAAGTCTTAGGGCACCTATTCCTAAGGTTTCCCCTTCTACTTCCTGTCAAAGCAGTCCTCACCTGGAGACAACTCCAAGATTGCAGGAATAGAAAGCAAATCTCTAAGAATAGGTATAATAGTTAATGAGGTCGATCCTTATTCCTTGGTTCCCAGACTCATGTGTTCTGGCTACAGAAGAAAGAGCACCAACAGTTTGTTGCAGTTAAAAGCATATATTGCATTCTATAGCATGGTACCAAACCTCACAGGGCATTGTCTTTCATCTCACACTATAACTGAGTCTGCAGTGAGCCATTCCATCAGGCCAGCTGCTTCTGGACAATTGAGGAATATGGTAAGGCTGGTAAATTCCATGAGTGTGAAGCCATTGCTGTACTTCCTTCAGTATAAAATGTATTACTTGCTCAGAATGTTATGTGAGATACCATGATGATAAATGAAGGACTCCTTAAGACAGTTCCCTAAGAACTCCATGGACAGTGGTGCTGACAGAAGAATGCAGAGCTCATTATACCAGGGAAGTTTTGGCATCCTGATGTAATTGAATGTAGGCAGTTGAATCCAAGTTTCAGTCAACCAATCAAGAAAACTGTAGAAACTGTTTCCAGCTGCATGAGCTAGAACATTGTCTGGAATCTTGAGTAAGTGAATCCTTATTGATAAATTCAGCCTCATCTCATGTTATTTTCTATTCTTGGACTCTCATCCTTACAATTTACTTGCACAGCTGTTCTCCAGGTTCCTGCTCATAAGGATTAGCATGATCTTACATTTCCTTTGGTGCATAAAATATTTTTTCCCAGAACGGATGTTGTTGTCTTCCCCTGAGAGTACAGTGGTGTCTAATTCTATTTATGCATCCAGAGCAATGAGAACTCACAGGAGTAGGTCTGGAGGAGAATAGTATCCCATTGCAGGAAGCTGCCTGAGATATGATCATTACATTAGAGACTTTAAGTAAGGGAAGGCTAGCTTCCACAGATGGGAGAAGCTGGTCTGGCTCCACAGAAAGGGGGCCCAGAGGGATTTGTCAGTTCAAGCTTCTAAGCATTGGCAAACTACCCAAATGTCCTCTCAAGACTCGGGATCCCATGTCTTCTTAACTAATGGCCTAACATTAGCCTATGAGATGTGGCTAGATTTTGTGTTAGTTTACATTGTAACTTGCAACGTGCACAATCAGATTTTGGGCCAAATCTTCAGCTGTCCACTCAGTGGTTACTGCAAATAGATTATTTTAAGGATGCTAAAGAAACCCTTTGGTTCTGTACCTGTGCCTGAGCTGATAGTTTCTTTTCTGTAAGTGTTTGGCATCTTTAGAAGCAGGAGCCGCCCAATAGCTTATACCTCTTGAGTGAACGAGTTACAGTTGTTATTTAATGACAAAGACATGCTCTGAGAAATGCATCCTTAGGTGTACTTTCACAGACTTAGGTGGTATGGCCAACTGCTCCAACCACCATGGTATATGAGGTCTGTTGTTGACGGAAACATTGTTATGTGGCGCATGACTGTATTTGATCTTCCAAAGCCCTGTCTTAACTGGCACATTATCCCAAGCAACCTTTAGGTGACAATTTAAGTAAATGTATTGCCACTGCCTGCCACATTTTACTTCCATTTGCAAGGATAATCACAATATTTATGCTCTACCAGGTGAGCAACCCAAACCAGAATTTGTCTCTTCCTCCACCTTCCCCTCTTCTTCCCTCCTCTCTCCTCCTCCTCCTCCTTCTTCTTCCTCCTCCTCCTCTTCCTCTTCTCTTTCTTCCTCTTCCTCCTCTTCTTTCAATCGTTTTTGGGGGAACAGGTGGTGTTTGGTTACATGGATAAGTTCTTTAGGTGTGATTTCTGAGACTTTGGTGCACCCATCACTCAAGCAGTGTACACTGCACCCTGTGTATTATTTTATGCCCCACCCCATCCCACCCTTCCTCCCAAGTCTCCAGAGTCCATTATATCATTCTTATGCCTTTGCATCCTCATAGCTTATGAGAATATATGATGTTTGGTTTTCCATTCCTCAGTTACTGCACTTAGGATAATGGTCTCCAACTCCATCCAGGTTGATGTGGATGCCATTATTTCATTTCTTTTTATGTCTGAGTAGTATCCCACGGTATGTGTGTGTGTGTGTGTGTGATATATATATATATATATATATCACGTTTTCTTTATCCACTCGTTGTTTGATGAGCATTTGGGCTGGTTCCGTATTTTTGCAATTGTGAATGGTGCTGCTATAAGCATGCATGTACAAGTGTTTTTTTCATATAATGACTTATTTTCCTCTGGATAGATACCCAGTAGTGTGATTGCTGGATCAAATGGTATAAATAGTTCTACTTTTAGTTCTTTAAGGAATCTCCATACTATTTTCCATTGTGGTTGTACTGGTTTACATTCCCACCAGCAGTGTAAGAATGTTCCCTTTTCACCACATCCACATTAACATCTACTTTTTTTTAATTTTTAAATTATGGCCATTCTTGCAGGAGTAAGGTGGTGTCACATTGTAGTTTTGATTTGCATTTCCCTGATAATTAGTGATGTTGACTATTTTTTCATATGTTTGCTGGCCATTTATATATCTTCTTTTGAAAGTTGTTTATTCATGTCCTTAGCCCACTTTTTGATGGGATTATTTGTTTTTTTTCTTGCTGATTTGTTTGAGTTCCTTGTAGATTCTGGACATTAGTCCTTTGTTGGATGTATAGATTGCAAAGATTTTCTCCCACTTCCTGGGTTGCCTGTTTACTCTGCTGATTATTTCTTTTGCTGTGTAGAAGCTTTTTGGTTAAATTAAGTCCCATCTATTTACCTTTGTTTTTGTTGCATTTGCTTTTGGGTTCTTAGTCATGAACTCTTTGCCTAGGCCAGTGTCTACAAGAGTTTTTCCAATGCTATCTTCTATAATAGAATTTTTATGGTTTCAGGTCTTAGAATTCTAAGTCTTTGATCCATCTTGAGTTGATTTTTGTATAAGGTGAGAGATGAGGATCCAGTTTCATTCTTTTACATGTGGTGTGCCAATTATCCTAGCACCATTTGTTGAATGGGGTGTCCTTTCCCCACTTTATGTTTTTGTTTGCTTTGGTCAGAGATCAGTTGGCTGTATTTGGCTTTATTTCTGGGTTCTGTATTCTGTTCCATTGGTCTATGTGCATGTTTTTATACCAGTTCCACGCTGTTTTGCCAACTATAGGCTTGTAATATAGTTTGAGGGTAGGTAATGTGATGTCTCCAGATTTGCTCTTTTTGCTTAGTCTTGCTTCAGCTATGCAGGCTCTTTTTTGTTCCATATAAATTTTAGAATTTTTTTTTAGTTCTGTGAAAAATTATGGTGATATTTTGATGAGAATTGCATTAAATTTATAGATTGCTTTTGACAGTATGGTCATTTTCACAATATTGATTCTACCCATCTGTGAGCATAAGATGTGTTTCCATTTGTTTGTGTCATCTATGATTTCTTTCAGCAGTGTTTCGTAGATTTGCTTGTAAGAATTTTTCACTTCTTTGGTTAGGTATGTTCCTAATATTTTATTTTATTTTTTTTGCAGCTGTTGTAAAAGAGATTGAGTTCTTGATTTGATTCTCAGCCTGATTGCTGTTGGTGTATAGCAGTACTACTGATTTGTGTATATTGATTTTGTATCCTGAAACTTTACTGAAGAATTTGTTTCTTAGTTGATAATCTGGTTCTTAAAACTTGTGCAAGAACTATATCATCCAGCAAAATAGAAACTTTTCTGATGTTTAAAACAAAATGAATCTGCAACAAGGTGAATACACTTAACACTACTGAATTGTACACTTAGAAATGGTGAAGATGGTAAATTTTATGTGATGTGTTTTTTAACCACAATTTAAAAAAACTAGTGTGAGTCTAGTATAGAGAATTGGTTTCATTCATGAGCAGGAAGTGAAAGAAGCAAATAGGAGAGAAACCATCCAGTGATCAGCAGGAAGCCACTCCTGCCCCTCTGCTGGAGGGACAGAGGGAGGGGATCATGTTTCTGGACCTTCAAATCAAGGTCATCCTCTGGGAGTTGGAACCTGGTGGGCCTGTCATATGGGTTCTGAAGCTGAGGAGGAGGTGCCAGAGAAAGCAGAGAGAGGCTCTTCCTCCCTCCTACCCTCCAATCTTGTGTCAGTGCCTTCCATTGGCAGAGGTGGCCAAGAGCCCATACAAAAGCAGAGCAGGAGAAGGGCAACCAGTTACTTGACATGTGTGTTAATCTCTTTGTAGAGAGATGTAAATGCACAGAAATAGTCTCCAACAACAAACTTATAAAAAATAATACACATAATATTCACTAACAATAGTATATTACTAGCCACTGCAGAGACAACCTATAGTCCCTGCCCACAAGAAAATTATCATTTGGGTTCGGGGTTGAAGGAGGAAACGGAGTTATGAAAAAATATAATACAAATAGGTTTTTGAGGTATATACAATATTGAAAGAGCACAGTGAAGAGAACTGTGTTTTCCTGGGGGCCAGGGGTCATCAATGAACACATCATGGAGTGAGTAAAGTCTGACTGGGCTTTAAGGCCTGAGTAAGAAGTTTCCAGGCAGAAAAGGGGAGGAGATATATTCCAGGCAAAGGAATCATCATGTGCAACTAAATAGTTGTATAAAGATTGATTTGAGTTATTATTGACTAGTTATTCTAAGTATGAGGTTCTATCTGTGATTAAATACATTGTATTAATTTGATCAGATTTCTTTTTTGATTTTGGAATTATCTTTTGTTCTCAAGTCTCAGACATTTTCAGAGGTCCTTAAAAATCCAGTGGACCGTAGCACTAAGCCTGTGGTGTCTAATGTTTAAAACAGTCCTATCTGGCCCCAAAAAGAGGAAGCTATAACCATGTCAACAGGCTGTTCCATTCTTCTGTGCCAGGACATGTGACAGCTCAGTACCTGAGAGGGCATACAAAAGGCCATCTTCCTGCCTCTGCTGATCTCCCACAGACTCCTGTGTAGCACATCTCAGGCCCTTTTCAGGTGGCACACATAGAGCAGAAGCCTCAGGAACTATGCCTTTTATTTTGGAAGAGAGGATGGTCAGTAACCAAAAATGACAGCTAAGCAGTAAACTGATCCCATGAGTGACCCCTTCACTTCTCCACCTGCACATTGGAAAGCTCCAGGCAACTGCTGGTGATATCAAGGGTAAAGTGGGGAGTAAAGGGTCCTAGCTCTTCCATTCACAAGTTAACACATGCACACACTCCCAAATAATGTTTTATCCAATCTGTGTGTTATGGACTGAATCATGTCACCTCCAAATTTATATGTTGAAGTCTTAACCTATAATGTGACTACATTTGAAGATAGGGCCTATAAGGAAGTAATAAAGGTTAAGTCATAATGGTAGGTCCTTAATGTGATAAACTGGTTCCTTACAAGAAGGGGAAGAGACACCAGATCTCTAAACCTCTTCCCCATACCAGCATAAAGAAGACACCATATGAGGGCACAGTGAGAAGGTGGCTGACTACAAGCCAAGAAGCAAGCCCTTGCCAGAAATCAACCCTGACAGCAGCACTGCCCAGTCAGTGGTGGTTGTTATGGCAGCCTGAGCTGACTAATACACTGTTCTTTAGATTTAAATGATGTATTCCAAATTACATATAAAGTCCAAAGGGTGTTAGGGAATTGGAAGTTGGGTCTGTAAGCCTTGCAACCTATTATAGTCTCTCTAGTTTCCAGGGATGATCATGAGACAGAAAATATAAAAAAAAAAACAAAACAAAAAAGACAAATAATTGTAAATGAAAATCACAAAACTCATAGGAGTCAAATGCTAAAAAAAGAGTACAGTGAACAATTAGGAAAAAATTCACCTAAGAAATTAATTTTATAAAACAATCTTACAAAGTATTTATAATAATGCTTAAAATATTCAAAGAGCTAAATTTAAAAAGAATCCATAATCAAACATAAAACTTTGAAACAGCAACAACAAAGGAGAAATGAAACAATAAATGAATATGAGAAAAGATTAAATTAGAATATTGGAAATAAAAAAATGTGATAATTGAAAATTTAAAAACCCAATAGATAAGATAAAACTTTAGGCTGGTCACAATCAAAGATGGAATTAATGGATTTGAATGTAGTATTGAAGAATTCATCAGGATGCAACATAGAGATTGAAGAGAATCTTTTTACAAACGTGAAAGCACATTTGGGGGACAAAATAGATAAATAAGAAACCGTAACAGATTTCTAAATAGGGTTTCCAGAAGAAGAAGGGAATAATGAAGAGCAATCTTTGAAAATATAATAGCTGAGGATATTCCTGAATTGAAGAAAAACATGGTTTCGATTGAAAGTGCACCTGAGAAACAAATAGGATAAATAAAAGTAAGCCAACACTGAGACACATTATGGTGAAACTAAAAAATACCAAGGATAAAGCCAAAAATGCACCTACAAGTGATCAGAAAGAAAAGACACTTTATCTACAGAGAGAAACCAGTAAGACTGACAGCAGACTTCTTATCAGCAACAATATATGCCAGAAGACAGTAGATTAATTTCCTGAAAGCATGGGGAGGAATTAACAGTCAACATAATATTTTGCAGTCATTTAAACTATTATTCAAGAGTGAGAGAAAAATAATAAAATTGTTAGAGATGCCACATCTAAAAGACTTTACCATTCTCAGAAATAAATCATTACTTTTCTTTTTTGAGACATGATCTCACTGTCATTCAGGCTACAGTGCAGTGGCATGATCTATAGCTCACTGTAGCCTTGATCTCCCAGGCTCAAGTGATCCTCCCCTCTCAGCCTCCCCAGTAGCTGGGACTATAGGCACGTACCACCAGGCCTAGCTAATTTTTTTGATTTTTAAGTAGAGATGAGGTCTTGCTATATTGCCCAGGCTGGTCTTGAACTCCTGAGCTCAAGCAATCCTACCTCCTCAGCTTCCCAAAGTGCTGAGATTACAGGCATGAGCCAACGTACCCTGCTTAAAAAAAATCTTCTTTAAGATGAAAGCAAGCCCAGAGAAAAGGCTGAATTACAGTAAACAATTTTGTGCATACAAATAAATAAGTCTATTTTAGAAAATTGTTTTTTAAAAACAAATTTTTATTTTTTTATTTCAATAAGTTTTTGGGGGAACAGGTGGTATTTGGTTACATTAATAAGTTATTTAGTGGTGATTTCTGAGATGTTGGTGCAGCCATCACCCAAGCAGTGTACACAGTACCCAATGTGTAGTCTTTTATCCCTTGCCAACCCCCACCCTTTCCCCCAAGTCTCCAAAGTCCAAAGTATATGTATCATTCTTTGCCTTTGTGTCTCATAGCTCAGCTCCCACACATAAGTAAGAACATACAATGTTTGGTTTTCCATTCCTGAGTTATTTCACCTAGAATAATAGTCTCCAGTTCCATCCAAGTTGCTGTGAATGTCATTATTTCATTCCTTTTTATGGCTGAGTAGTATTCCATGGTAATATATATACCACATTTTCTTTATCCACTGGGCATTTGGGCTGGTTCCATAGTTTTGCAATTGCAAATTGGTATGTGCACAATTGTTTCTTGTAGCTATTTATTTATTTTTATGCACACAATTTATTACCACTGAGACGGTTCTTCCATAAAAAGATGGTTCTTTCTTTAAAAAAGTTGGTAAATTTAACAATTTGTTTAAAAATCATTAAAATTTTTTGTGTGTGTTGAAAATTTGAGGGTTAAAAAAGGATAAATAACCAGATGGGGAAAGGGGGTGGTCATTGTTTAGTTAAAATGTGCTAAGTCCTTTTCATGTTCTAGAGGAGGATAGAAATAATGAACAAATTTAGACTTTGTGAGAAAATTTATGGCTAAATGTTTATGTTAAAATTTTGAAGATAACTGCCAAAGAAGATAAACAGTTTATAGATTGCAAGCCAGCAGAGGCAGGGAAAGCAGAAATATAGAAAAATGTTATCAATCCAACAGAAGGCAGTAAAAGGGATAGGAAATAAAGATAAAGGATGGTAAGCAGAAACACAAAATGTAGTGGCAAAAATAACTCCAACTCTATCAGTGACCAGAATAAATGTAAGGAGATTAAATTCGCCTATTAAAAGATAGATTATCTGATTGGGTTTTTAAACGAGAAAGACAAGTTATATGCTGCACACAAGAGCTGCACTTAAAGGCTGAAAAGAAAGCATGGGAAAAGATATGGCAGGCAGAAACTATGCAGAAGAAAGCTGGGATTTCAAACTAACTTGAATTTAAGGTGGAAAGCAGATGATTCTAAAATCTCAGATTTTCTCTTGCATTTTTCTTGAGGATTCCACAATGACCTACTGCATATCTATTCAGGGTCTCACAGTTATCTCCAACTCAGTTTTGCAAAACTGACATCATTTTCCTTTCTAGGCTGTCTCTGAAGCAGTTACTGGCCCTACTCTTCACACAGCTGCCCAGTTACCTTTGGTCCCCAAGCCTGTCACTTTTGTCATTTGGTCTTGCATTGAGTATTAGGGCAACCAAAACATAGACTGTATTTCTCACCAGGGCCCAGAGGCTTCCTGGAAAAGGCATGAACTCATACCTTTGAGGAGAGTGCCCCACTGGAGTGCCAAGAGCAGAGGCAGGCTCCCTGCAGGCGGATGCAGTCAGCAGCAAGGAAATTGGGACTGAACTTTCCTGTCAAAATTGGGTCCTGTCACCCCTGTCTTCTTTCTCTGATCCAGCTCTACCCAAGAAGGAGCAGAGTGGAGCAGCAATGCTGGCAAAGCCAACAGCAGAAAAGAAAGCACTCTGCTGAGTGGTGAGAAGTGGCTTAAGGGGGACAGAGGCTGGGAGAACAGCGAGTGCTGTAAGGGTAGTGGGTGGGTGGTAGGGAGGGAAACTGCCGGATACAGACCCACCACTGTCAGTGTGTCAAATCCTAGCCCATCTGCATGCCTGCCTCAGAGAAGACAGGAAGGGGGAAGCGGGGGCAGGAAGTGTGGAAGCCTCAGAATATTTTGGCCCTGCTTGTATTTGACTATGTCAGTTCCAAAATGTTCACCTCAATCTGGCAGACGACAGTGCCTTTTACAGCAACACAAATCAAATATTCTATTGGGTCGATGCAGAGCAGTCATTAAGCGAACCACCTCGGGGAATTGGATGCATCATTGTCGTCAAACTGGTACTTTGCTGTCAAGCAGGCACACGTCCGACCGCTAAGGCATGGTTATTTCATGACCCAGACTCGACCACGGGGACAGTAGCTGCAGTGCCCTTGTAAACCCCAGCCTTTGTTCTGCATAGATCAGCACTCTGCCTTAATTGAATTACGTAAATATTTATTTTTTTAAATGCAGCAATGAGGCAATTGCTTAAACAGAATACATGCATTTTTGGTGGCTCTTTCTCTTTTGTACTTAAGGGGTCAAAGGCAATGCAACCCTCAAATAGTTTGCAATTCTGGGAGTGGCCAGAACATAGAAAATTGTCTGAAGAGCAGGAAGGAAGCCCCTCACTTTGACAGGCCTATGGGATTCCCCCAGGGGCTTAATTACTCTGCTGTCATGATTCTCTGTTGCTGGCCAGAGACTGAGGCATGGAGAGACGCTTGCACAGTTCGAACACACGCCTTCCCATCCTGGCCCTCGTTTGAAGGGGAAGCAGCCAGGGCCCTGGGCCCCAGGAAGACCAGAGGAGGTAATGGCCCCACCTCCTCCAAGCCCCCAGTGGTGGGCCACTGAAGCCTGCCCATCTGCCACACTGCCTTGGTTTTAATGAAAACTGTCCATGTGCTGCTACTCACTCCTAATTATCTGTGCTCTGGCCTGGCTGGCTGACGTGTTTATTTTGTGGCTGCCAGACTGGTGGAGATGGTTCTTTCATAAAGAATCACACCGCTTTCAAGTTGAGTTTTCTTTCTGCCCATCATTTGTTTTTGCAAACATTTCAGGATTAATTGAACACTATTCCCCCTTCCAACCAAAACACATGCTCGCCTTCCCTGCACAATATGGCGATCTTGGCATTTGATCATCTCTGCGCACTTTCATTTCTGAGTCCCCAGTGCTGACAAAAGACCAGTCTCAAGTAACCCCAGGCCGCTGTGTGGGAGAAAATTGAGTTTCATTTCAGATTAGCCTCTTCAGTTTCTGTCTCTGAAAAGCTCATTTTCTATAAATCTAAGTTTGGATATCTTCAGGCTCACCTTGAGCATGCAGCTGCATATCTTTTGCTCGTCTTTTTAATTATCACTATGGGTTTGGAAGTTTCTACAGTATGTCATGTTTTGAGTAAGGGAAGAAGGAAGAAAGGAGTTAGCTCTGGGCAGACATTAGAAAGTGTCAAATAAAAATCGTTCTTCTCTAACATAATTTCACTATTAAGACGCTACGGAAAAAAAGTAGCTAGGGATTAAAATGACTGTCTCCTACATTTCTACTGTTGCACACCTCATTTTGTAAAACAAAACAAAACCAAAAAACTTTCTATCAACTCCATTATCATCCACTCTCTCTTTTTAGTGTTGCTTAATCCCAGTTGCACAGAAGAAACACCTGGGTGTTTTAAAACGTACCAATGTCTGGTAGGCAGAATAATGGCCTTCCAAAGATGTTCCCATCCTGACCTCCAGGATCCGCTGCCTTCCAAGTGATTAAGTTAAGGATCTTAGGTGGGAAGACTATCCTGGATTATCCAGGTGGGCTCCAAAAGTAATCACAAGTGTTCTTAAAAATAGAAAAAGGAGGCAGAGGAAGAGAGTCAGAGTGAGATGTTACCATGGGAAAAAGGCACAGAGAGATGCAACTTTGTTACCTTTGAAGATGGAAGAAGGAAGTCTTTGGAGGTTTGAAAGGGCAAAGAGGCCAGGCACAGTGGCTCATGCCTGTAATCCCAGCGCTTTGGGAGACAGAGGTGGGGGGGTCACTTGAGGCCAGGAGTTCAAGACCAGCCTGGGCCACAGACTGAGACCCCATCTCTACAAAAAATAAAAACATTACTTGGGTGTGGTGGCATGCACCTGTAGTCACAGCTACTCGAGAGGCTGAGGTGGGAGGATGGGAGGATTGCTTAAGGGTAGGAGATTGAGGCTGCAGTGAGCCGTGATCATGTTACTACACTCCAGCAGCTTGGGTGATGGAGTGAGACCGTGTCTAAAAAACAAAAAAGGCCAGGAAACAGATTCTTAGAGTCTCTGGAAGGGTCTGTAGCCCTCTGACACACTGAATTTAGCCCAGTGAGACCTG
Source organism: Pan paniscus (assembly GCF_029289425.2). NCBI lineage: Eukaryota > Metazoa > Chordata > Mammalia > Primates > Hominidae > Pan > Pan paniscus. The sequence goes on along the minus strand of NC_073253.2, from coordinate 47,497,284 downwards.
TGTTGAACTTGTGACCTATAGAATTAGAAGATAATAAAATTGCATTGTTCTAAGCCGCTAAGTTTGTGGTAATTCATTTGCAGCAACCATGGGAAACTGATACATTGTGTACATTTTCTCTAGACTACCTAAACCCAAATTCTGTGAGGTGGAGCTGAGGCATTAATAAGGGTTCAAAGCTCTGCAGGTGATTCTCTTGTGCAGCAGGAGTGGCACCACTGGGTTGCACTGTTTCCAGGTCCTCACTCCTCCCTGCTCCTCAGCCCCTTACAATCTGCTGCTGGGCTCCCAAACGCCTCCGAAGCTCTTCTCACACACCAGTTGCCTCCTTGCTGACAAATCCCCTGGACACTTCTCCCTTCTTACTTTACTTAACACTGGACACTTGACCATTTCCCCATCCTGAAGCAGTCCCCTGTTTCAGCTTCCCAGACATCACACACCTACTGTTTCCTTTGCCTCTCCTGTCATCCTTGTGATTCTCTGGCTGCTGCCTTTCCTTGGACCAATCCTTAAGTGTCGATGCTGGGAAGGCTGCACGTTAGGGTCTGTTCTCTTTTCACTCTCTATACTCTTCCCAGGATGTTTCATCTATCCCTTTGGCTTCTATGTACTGATGGATACCTACCCTAAATCTTTTGCTCTGATCTTTCCTGCCCTTCACAGCTATATATTCAACCATCTATCTCAAGCCCACTATGTCTAATGCTGAACCCATTTTCTCTACCATAATTTCCTTCCTCTGTCTATGATGTTGTTATCCATGTGGCAACTCAAGCCAGAAACCTGGAAAGCATCCTGTCTCCTTCCACTCCCTTGCCTGTTCCTCACTCAAATCTGATGAATCACTTCTCTCCATCCATTCACTACCATCTTGGTTCAAGCTACCTTCATCTCTACCTGAATTATTGCAAGAGCCAAAGCCATCACTCAAAGACAAAAATGCCATGACTCTGTGTAAAATACTTTCACATCTCTCTCATTCTAAGGAATGAACTCCAGCTTTTCACTTGTCTTCAAGATATAGTGGCACTTTGCTCCTATTTTCCTGTCCAGTGGCACCTTCTCCCATGCTGGCCTCTATCCTCACCCCACCCTCTCTGCAAACTCTATCTCCAGGCCATTATGGACCACCATACTTTAGTCATCTGAATTCACTATGCTTCCTCTTACCTCAGGCTTTGTACATACCAGTCTCTCTTCCTAAACATATTCTTGTCCCACTCTGGGACTAGCTAAGTCATCCTAGGCATTGATCGCAACCTAGCTGCTGCCATGGACTTTTGTCATTTTTTTACCTGCTTAGCATCCATTCATCCTTCCTTCAGTATCCTGATTTCCTTCTGGAGAATTAACCCTTTTTTCCTTTGTGTCCCCTTGGTTGGATGGTAAATCCATGTGTCAGGCCCCTGTTTCAGAAGCTAAAGGGTGTAAACTTATTTCTCTCATGGCCCTGGTACAAGGAGGTAGATGAGCTGTGACCTAAGCTGGTCAATTAGATGCTTTCTTCCAGGACTTTGAATCTTGTACAAATAGTGCAAGGATGAATGAAATTGAAATCCCTCCATATTAGTGGCAGGGCTCTGACCAGAGTGTTCTGGTTCAGAGATACTCCCTGGGTTCCTGCTTCCTAACCCTTCAAAGCTGCTTTTCTTTCTGCCCTTTATAAGCCTGTTTCCCAGATTTTCTGTTTGTACTCAGTACCCTTCCATTAAATTGTTTTATATATAAGTTAGAAAAACTTGGTTTCTCTTAGCTCTTTAACTGTATTTTCTCTGGCTTCGTAGCCTGGATTAAAAGCCTCTCCTATGGGCTTATCCTTCTTATGGTAGTTACTTTTTTTAAATTTTTGTATTTTACAGAGACAGAGTCTCGCTGTGTCACCCAGGCTGGAGTGCAATGGCGCGGTCTCAGCTCACTGCAACCTCTGCCTCCTGGGTTCAAGCAATTCTCCTACCTCAGCCTCCCCAGTAGCTGGGACTATAGGCACACGCTGCCATGCCTGGCTAATTTTTTGTATTTTAGTAGAGACGGGGTTTCACCATGTTGCCCAGGCTGGTCTCAAACTCCTGAGCTCAGGCAATCCACCTGCCTCAGCCTCCCAAAGTGCTAGTATTACAGGCGTGAGCCACCACGCCCGGCCCTCGTGGTAGATATTACAGTGTATTAAAATGGCACTTCTTTTTCTCTCCTACTAGACATAAGCTTTTTGAGAGCACAGACAACACCTTGTTTATTATTGTATACCCAATGCCAAGGACTGTGGCTGAGATATAGTAAGCATTCAACAAGCCTTTGAGAACAGTGTGAATGCAGTTTCATCCTTTGATGTGAACAGAATAAATGTGGAAAAGGCTCATAGTCTATTGGTCCCAATGTTTCCAAACAAGCTATTGCCAGTTTATTTAAATGATTGCCAAAAGTTTTCATTAAGGCTTCCTCTGCCTATGGGCAAAGCATGTAGACAATTGTGCAAAGTGTAAAAGCAAACCAAATCAAACCCAAACTGAAAATATCAAAATAGAAACTTCCAGGAAAATGAGTAGACATACTTTCCCCTATTCCATCCCCTAAATGCAGCAAGACTTCCTGGACAATATATATAAAACAAACATACGAAGATTCTGAAAGATGGAGAGAAGAAGGCAGACCAATGAGGGACCTCAGAATTCATGCAGTGATGTGGTGGTGAGTTCCCTGAGTTTTCTTTTTGCTTCGGATGTCTCAGACTCAGAGCTGAAGAAGCTAGCAACCTGGAAACACTAATGTACACTAATGTATAGACAGAAAGAACTCCAGCAAAAACCTGTTCTGTCTAGGCAAAGGACCAAAAAAGGGATAGCCTAGCAATAGCTGCCCTATTCCAGTCAAACAGCATAGAAAACTATGGCCCCATCCGCACCAACACTAGAGAAGGATGAGTGGGGAGCCTAGAATGTCGAGAGGTACCCAACTTCACTCCTGCTGGGGTGCTGTCAGAGAAGGCTGAGTGGGGAGCCAGGACTTTCATCCCCAATGGGTGGTAACGAGCACCTTCTTTTCTCCACATGGTATTAGTGGGAACCACCCAGGGAGCCTGGACTTTCACCTCCACATGGCAATAACAAGGTGTGTATTTCCCCTTCCAGCTGGGGAGGATTTGTGGAGGCCTACTGGGGATGCAGAACTCCCATCCCACCTAACAATAATGAGTAGCTCCCTTCTCCAACCAAATGGAGCCTGTTTTGAGAACATAGACTTAAATCCCCACTTGGAATTAATAAAGTGATGCCCTTGTGTACCCTGCCAGAGTGGTGTCAGAGCAAGCCAACTAAAACAAGGCTTAAATAAGATCCCAAACCACAGTACATATTGTCTAAACTATCTAGGTTTGTTTGTTTGTTTGTTTGAGACGGAGTTTTGCTCTTGTTACCCAGGCTAAAGTGCAATGGTGTGATCTCGGCTCACTGCAACCTCCGCTGCCAGGTTCAAGCGATTCTCCTGCCTCAGTCTCCCAAGTAGCTGGGATTACAGGCATGCAACACCACTTGCGGCTAATTTTGTATTTTTAGTAGAGATGGGGTTTCTCCATGTTGGTCAGGCTGGTCTTGAACTCCTGACCTCAGGTGATCCACCCGCCTCAGCCTCCCAAAGTGCTGGGATTACAGGCGTGAGCCTCTGCACCCAGCCAAAATATCTAGGTTTTAATAGAAAAAAATAGATTTTTTTAAAATAGAAATTTTATTGAATTTATTAAAAATAGATTTTTAATAGATTCATTATCACAAGAACCAGTGAGCTCTAAAATAAACACAATCATCAAGATGACACAGTTGTTAGAATTATATGACAAAGATTTTAAAGGAGATATCATAAAAATGCCTCAACGATCAATTACAAATGCACATGAAACAAATGAAAAAACAAAACATCTCATCAAAGAAATATAAAACCTCAGCAAAGAAAGAGAAGCTATAAAGAAGAACTAAATGGAAATTTTAGATAATAACCAAAAGCTCAGTTGATGGACTAAACAACAAAATAAAGACGAGAGAGGAGAGAGTCAGTGAATTGACAATCATAGGAATATCCAATTTTTAAGAATTGTGCAAAACAGATATACATAGTTTCAAGGTATAAGTGATGATATAATACACTCATACTTTGTAAAGATAAAATCAGTGCACTTAGGATATCCATCTCCTTAAGTATTTGTCTTTTCTTTATATTAGAACCATTTAAATTTTTCTCTTGTAGCTATTTTGAAATATACAATAGACTAGTGTAAACTATAGTCATCCTCTTTAGGACAGACCTAAAGAAGCAAAGTAAAGACTTTGCTTTAGAAACTGAACTAATAATTACCATCCAAAGAAGGTGTATTAGTCCATTCTCACACTGCTATAAAGAACTATCCGAGACTGGGTAACTTCTGAAGAAAGGTTTGATTGACTCACAGTTCTGCAGGCTGCATAGGAAGCATGGCTGAGAGGCCTCAGGAAACTTATAATCATGGAGGAAGATGAAGGGGAAGCAAGCACATCTTACTGTGGTGGAGCAGGAGAGAGAGAGCTAAGGGGGAAGGACCCCACACTTATAAATCATCAGATTTCATGAGAACTTACTCACTATCATGAGAACAGCAAGGGGGAAATCTGCCCCCATGATCCAATCACCTCTCACCAGATCCCTCCCCCAACACTGGGAATTACAAGATTTGGGCGAGGACACAGAGCCAAACCACATCAGAAGGTGAGACAGTATTTGCAGTCTGAACCTAACCAGATTGATGACCCGCTAAAATAACAACAGCAGCAGCAAAATCAACACGCTACAAATGATCTTAACTGAAATGAAAAGTCTACACAACAAAACATCACATTGTCAGGATGCAATCCCGAATTACTCAATAAACAAAGAACCCAGAAATGTGACCAATTCTCAAGGGAAAAAACAGTCAATAAATGCCAACCCATGTAAATCAGACATTCGATTTATCAGACAAAGACTTTGAAGTATGAGTATGTTCTAATGAGGGAACATAAGCATACCTGAAATGAGAGGAAAGATAGACATCCTCAGCAGGGAAAGAGAAACTATAAAAAGAGCAAAGTTGGACATTTTTAAACTGAAAAATACAATATCTGAAATTAAAAATGCACTGGATTGGCTCAGTAATAAAATGGAGAGGATAGAAAAGTCAGTTAGTGGGAAGCTAAATCTGCAGAAATTATCCAGTGTAAATGACAGAGGAAAAAAATTGTTCTCTTCAGTTGATTAAAATGTGTGTGATTATTGAAAGGAAAAACTATAACATTGTTCGGTGGGATTTTCAACATATGCATATATAATACATATGTATATAATACATATGACAACTATGACATAAAGGTCAGCGCTGGAGGCTAAAAGGATCTGTGTGGTTTTAAGACACCTACATTTTACTTGATGTAAAATATTAATTCAAAATAGAGTGTGACAAGTCAGGCAGGTATGTCGTAATTCCCAGAGAAACCACTAAAAAAATAAGAATTCAGAGATATATCCAAAATGCCAATAAATGAATTAAAGTGAAATTTAAACTAAAACATTTAAATTAAACTAAACTCAAATAACCCCAAAGAAGGAAGGAATGAAGAAAAAGGGAAGCAACAACAGATGACCTACACAGAAAACAAATAATAAAATGAAGACCTAATCAACCATATCAAAAATTAAATAAAGTATAAATTTAAGCACACCGAGAAATTCACTGTAAGTATAAAGGCATAAACTAAGAAGATAGTAAAAGATGCATCAAACAATAATAGAAGGCTGGAGTGGCTATATTAATATTAGACAAAGCAGACTTGAAAACAGGGAATATTACCAGCAGTAAAGGGAGGCATTAAATAATGAAAAAGGTATATAAGGACATCTAACACTTCTAAATATATATTCAGGAATTGTTGTATTAATAGTTTGATAAAAAAAAACAAGTTGATTATATATATATATATATATTTTCTGAGACAGAGTCTCACTCTCTTGCCCAGGCTGGACTGCAATGGCATGAACTTGGCTCACTGCAACATCCGCTTCCCAGATCCAAGACACTCTTCTGCCTCAGTCTTCCAAATAGCTGGGACTACAGGCGCCCACGACCACGCCTGGCTAATTTTTGTATTTTTAGTAGAGACAGGGTTTCACCATGTTGGCTAGGCTGGTCTCGAACTCTTGACCTCAAGTGATCCGCCTGCCTGGACCTCCCAAAGTGTGGGATTACAGGTGTGAGCCACTGAGCCCAGTCTGATTAGAATTTTTAGCAGCTTATCTTGGCAATGTAGGCAGAGTCTAAAAAGAATAAGTGTAGTCTTTACTGGAAATTTAAAAATAGTAATTATGGTATCCCGTCAGTTGTTTCCCAGTCTGTGAAACATCCCTTGGAATCGCATGTTTTGCCATCAAACAGGGTAGGAATCTTGAGCCAATGTAGCAAATAGTTTCTGACAGGCTGACCCCTCATTTCTCACCCTAACAGGTGTGAGTGTTTGACACTATAACTTTGACCTGGCATGAGTAATCATAAACGATCCTACATGCTAACAACAATATTCTACTTATTGCCCTCAGTCCTAGTTTGCGGAATGCTTTCTGCCTACCAACTTACTGAAAGAGATGCTGCTGGAAACCAAAGCCATGGCCTTGGAGATTCTCTCACCTCCCAGCTTGCACGGCCCCCTCCTTCTTGACTGCAGGAGACCCCGATGGGTGTGTCTGGCCTGGCATGCCACTAGCAGGTGTTTCTTGAGTGTTCTTCTTTCCTGGGGTGGAGAGTCAAGACCTGATTCTCATTCTTTTTATATTTTCTCACAAGGTAAGGGAGAAATTATGGGCCAGCCTATCTACTGGCTTTTGACCCATTTGCCAACTGTTCTTCAAGTCACAGTATAGAATCTACAAAGGGAAGTCAGGAATCAAAAAGATGTTGGTGGATTGCTGCAATTAAATAAAACCATGAGGGAATTATAAGAAATAAACATCAAGTCCAGGTTTATGTTTATTCTTTTCGTATCTTTTTTTCTTCCACCCCAAAGATATTGCAGGTTTATGTTTAGAAGATCAATTTCATTAAAATCAGCATATAAGAGGCCACTGTAAGAAGCCCTGAGAAAACTGGTAGCAAGGTCACTAAGAGTGAAGCTAGCAAAAATCAACTTTAAATGGATGAGGACAAAGAGCACACACATAAACCTACGGACTATTCTCAGTCATGACGATCATTGCCACAACCCGCAATAAAATGTGTGCAAACAGATAGCATATTAAAAGGTTAATATTACACGACCAAAGGAATTTATTCCATGAATGTAAGGGTGTTTCAATATTTGTATGTTTATTAATATATTTCACATTAGTGGATTCAAATATTATAGAAAGATTTCCATCAATTTGTTGAGAAAATTCAACATCTATTCTTGATTTTTAAAAAAAGTTTTAATAAAATAGAATTTAACAGATATTACTGTGTTATGCAAAACCCAGTATTATGCCTATCAGGAAAAGAGTAGAAGCATTCCTATTAAAATCAGGAACAAGGAAAGAACACAGCATCACTAGTGTAATTTATCATGGCCTAGTGGAGTTTTTCAGCACAATTAGAGAAGAGAAAGAAATGGATGGTTCAAAAGTTGGGATATAGCACATAAAGTTATAATTATTAGCAGATTTATTTGCCTCAAAAAATCCAAGAGACAATAAATTGAAATATTGTTATAATCAGGGAATGTGGCAAGGTAACTAAATAAAGGTAGTATATGGAAATCAATAGCCTTCATATATGCAAATTATAATCAATAAGAACAAGAGGCCCCCAAGGGCAAATACAAAATACGTGAAATACTTAAGAATAAACTTAAGAAATGTACAAGATTTATAGGATGAAAACTTTAAATATTAATGAGGATCACAAAAGGACACTTGAACAAATAATATACTAAACTGGTAGAAAATTATATCATTATAAAGATATTAATTCTCCTTAAGGTAAACTAAATGTATAACATACTGTCAATAAAATGCAAACTGGAGTTTTTTTAGAACTAGACAAGCTAATTCTAAAACTTATATGGCCCTGATTGCTTAACAGATAAGGCTTTGGCCTCCTAAAATTTATATGGAAAAAATAAACAATCCAGGAAAGCTAGGTAAGTTATGAAAAAAAATGAGGGAACTGTTTCTACTAGATATAAAAACATAATATTCAAAACAATGTGACACTGAATGTTAAGTAGATAAATAAACTAATGGAAAAAAATTAGTCTAGGAATAGATCCTCAAGCATTGAGGAATTTATTTTGTGATTTTTCAAAGCAGAGGGTGAGCCGATTATATGTTGGCATTTACCCCCATTCCCAACCTTCCATGCTCCCCTCTGCCACAAATATGCTGGCTGGAAGCCAGAGTGCCACATTTCTGGATTTTCTTGTCAGCTGCCTATGGTAAGGTTCTGCAACTGAGGGGCACTCACTGGTTGGGATTGAGGAACAAGAGGTGAGAAGGAGCCATTTTTCTGCTTCTGGTGCCTCTTCTGGCCGCAGGAGGAGCATCAGCAGCAGGTAACTTGGGCTCCACCAGCATTAGTAAGAATGGTGGTAGTTTGAGCAGCATCCTTAGAATGTAAGTTCTGGGGTTCCTGCTCAATGTCTACAGAAATGTTCCAAAAAAGCAATGGCCCTGCAGCCAGCAGCTCAGCAGTGAAAATAAACTGTTGGTTTCCAGCCCAGGAGCACTAGCAGCATCATGATCACAGACTAATATCTCTTTCCCTTGTTGCTTCTTTAGCCCTTCCAATTCCTTGTCACAAATTGTTTGCATTAATTTATTCTCTGCTGGAAATATCTAGAGTACTTCCACATTTCCTAACAGGACACTAGCTGATCAAAGGAGAATATAGCAATTATTCAACAAATGATATTGGTGAAACTAGGTACAGTAACTCCTCACTTAACATTGTCTATAGCAGGGGTCCCCAACCCCTGCTATCAGTTTGTGGCCTGTTAGGAACCAGGCCGCACAGCCCGAGATGAGTGGCAGGTGAGCATTATGGCCTAAGCTCCGCCTCCTGTCAGATCAGCTGCAGCATTAGATTCTCACAGGAGCATGAACCCTATTGTGAACTGCACATGCGAGGGATCTAGATTGCACACTCCTTATGAGAATCTAATGCCTGATAATCTGAGGTGGAACAGTTTCATCTTTAAACCATCCCCTGCCACCCTGGCCCATGGAAAAATTGCCTTTCATGAAACTGGTCCCTGGTGCCAAAAAAATTTGGGGACTGCTGGTCTATAGGTAACTGGAAACTGGACACATAATGAAACTAATTTTACCATAGGCTAATTAGGAGAAACAAGAACTAAGTTCCTATGGCATATTTCTGGCACAAAAAAAATCACCAAACTTCTAAATAAATATCCCCAACAGTTCTAATCTTAAACATTGAAATAAGTATGAGCTATACAAACATTTAAGAAAGATTAATAAAAATCAGTAAATGACTAGTCAATTTGTGGTGAGTCAGTGAGTAATGGCAGGTGTAGTGGTGGTGGGTTAAATGAAGGAATAAATGTTTGCAAAGTGATAATTGTGAGGAGCCTCTCTTGCCCCTATGCAGTTCCAAAACAGTCATAAATGTGGTAGGTTTGCTGAGTGCTTTTGTACCTCATCGTTTATTGTTGTGCATTTGCATGATTATTGAATACTTTATGAATTTTTACTTTACAATTATTTGTATTCATTCATTCCTTTTCCAGCCGGCTTATTTCAGTTCAGGGTCATGGTGGCCAGAGTCTATCTTGGCATCTCAGGGCATAAGAGGTGAACCAACTTTGGGTAGGATGTCATCCCATCACAGGGCACACTCCCATGCACTCACTCTTGCTCACACTGGGACAATTTAGACACGCCAATAAACCTAAGGTGCATATCTTTGGGATGTGGGTAGAAACTAAAGTACCTGGAGAAAGCCCATGCAGATGTGGGGAGAAAGTACAAACTCCACATAGAGAGTGGCTCTGGCTGGAAAGCAATTTATTTTTCTCGTCAACGTTGTGAAGAAATGGTTAACTAAACAATGTTATTCAAGGATCTGCAGTCAACTTCTGGAACTAAAAAAAAGATTTGATTCCTTACCTCACAGCTTATACCAAAATATATTTTAGGTGAATCAAATATTTGAATATAGAAAAAAATACACCACAAAAATATAGAAGAAAACAGACCAGGCACAGCAGTTCATGCCTGTAATCCCAGGACTTTGGGAGGCTAAGAAGGGAGGATCACTTGAGCCCGAGAGTTTGAAGCCACTCTGGGCAACACAGTGAGACCTGTCTCCACAAAAATTAAAAAATTAGCTGAGCGTGGTGGTATGCAACTGTAGTCCCAGCTTCTCAGGAGGCTGATGTGGGAGGATTGCTTCAGTCTCAGCTACTCAGGAGGCTGAAGTGGGAGGATTGCAGTGAGCCATGATCATGCCACTGCACTGCAGTCTGGGTGACAAAGCAAACCTTGTTCCCCCACCAAAACACACACACACACACACACACACACGTATGTGTATATATATGAACACACAGCAGACTGTTAACCATATGCTCAGAGAGCTGAAGGTCTTTCTTTCTTTTTTTTTTTGAGATGGAGTTTTGCTCTTGTTGCCCAGGCTGGAGTGCAATGACACAATCTTGGCTCACTGCAACCTCTGCATCCTGGGATCAAGCGATTCTCCTGCCTCTGTCTCCCCAGTAGCTGGGATTACAGGCATGCACCATCACATCTGGCTAATATTGTATTTTCAGTAGAGATGGGGTTTTGCCATGTTGGTCAGGCTGGGCTTGAACTCCTGACCTCAGGTGATCTGCCCACCTCGGCCTCCCAAAATGCTGGGATTACAGGTGTGAGCCACCGCACCTGGCCCTAAAGTTCTTTCTAAGATGCTCCAAATAGTAGAAACATTTGAAAATTTAATTTCATTAGAAAGTTGGCATGAAAAAAAAAATCCCACCACAGAGGAAGTTAACAGGCAAACAGGGAAAATATTTGCAATTCATATCCTCAGACAAACATCAAAACCCCAACAGAAAAATCAACAAAGGTAATGGACAGACAGTTTACAGAAAGGAAATATGAATGGTTTTCTTTTTCTAAAAAAAAAAAAAAAAAATTAGAATTCATGAATGAAGCCATCTGGTCCTGAGCTTTTCTTTCTTGGGAAATTTTAAATTAATGATTCAATCTCCTTACTCATTATTGATCTGTTCAGATTTTCTATTTATTCATGATTCAGTCTTGGTAGGTTGTATGTATCTAGAAATTTATCTGCTTCTTCCAGGTTATCCAATTTGTTGTGATATCATTTTCCATACTACTCTCTTATGATCCTTTTAATTTCTGTGACAGCGCAAGGTCTCCTCTTTCATTTCTGATTTCATTAACTTGAGTTGTCTCCCTCTTTTTCTTAATCTAGCTAAAGATTAGTCAATTTTGTTTATCTTGTAAGGTGTTGGATGTCTATTACCTTGATTGTGGTGATGAGATCATGGATGTTTGCATATGTTCTAACTCATCAAATTGTACACATTAAATATATGCAGTTTTTATATATCAATTATACCTCAATAAAGCTGTAAAAAAACTCACAATAAGGAAATTGCACATTAAAATCACAATAGATACCATTTCCACCTGTCATATTGGCAAAGATAAAAACAAGTTTGATAACTCACTGTGGCCGTTTTAAAATATATCCACAAATTCTTGGATACTCCTTTCCTTTAAGAGGTAGAGCTTACTTTGCCTCCCTGTGAATATGGTTGGACTCAGCGACTCACTTCTGATGAATAAAACATAGCAGACACGGTGATTTGTGGCTTCTGAGGCTGTCATGAAAGGCGCAGCTATATCCTACTTGCTCTCTCTCTTGGATCACTCTCTCTGGGAAAGGCCAGTTGCTGTCAGAAGGACACTCCAGAAGGCCTGCAGAGAAGTCCACATTTTCAAGGAACTGAGGCTTTCTGCCAATAGTCATGTGAGTGAGACCTTTTGGAAGTGGATCCTCCCACCCTGGATGACTGCAGCATTGTCCAACCTCATAAGAGTCAGCGAGGCAGAACCACCCAACTAAGTTCCTTTAAATTCCTGACTCACAGAAACTGAGAGATGAGATAATATATGCTATTTTAAGCTATTTAGCATTGTGGTAATTTTTTTTTCTCTGTGGCCCAGGCTGGAGTACAGTGATCTCAGCTCACTGCCATCTCCACCTCCTGGGTTCAAGCAATCCTCCCCCTTCAGCCTCCCAAGTAGCTGGGACCACAACACAAGCCACTACATCCAGCTTATTTTTTGTGTTTTTGTAGAGATGGGGGGTTTCACCACGTTGCCCAGGCTGGTCTCAAACTCCTGGGCTCAAGCAATCGGCCCACCTTGGCCTCCCAAAGTGCAGGGATTATAGGCAGAGCCAGTGTGCACAGCCTACTGTTACTTTTTACACAGCAATAGATAACTAATGAACTCTTTCTGTGGTGAGGTGTGTGGGAATAGGCACCCTCATAAATTGCTAGTAAAAATATAAATCAGATCAATGCTATGGAGACATATTAGACAATATCTATTACAGTAAAAATGTAATTCCACATTTAGGAATTATTTAATTAATATTTCACCCCTGTGCAAGTGTATCATCCAAAAATACACTTGCACAGGTGTGAAATATTAATTAAACAATGTTATTTATTGTAGCAGTCTTTGTAATGACCAAGGACTGAAAACAATCTAAATGTGTATCATTACTAGGACTAGTTAAATAAAGATGGTACATCTATATGATGAAATTCTACGCAGCTATTACAGAGAATAATGTAATTCTAGAAACAAAAAACAAAACCATGTGCACAGTATACTACCATTATATTATGCAAAAGAAAAGAATGTGTATAGATTATCTTTGGATAGATACACAAGAGACTGATAGTGGAAAAGATGGGATGCAGGAGTGGGAGATAACTTTTCACTGTATGTCTTTTTTCGATACTTTTTGAAAGACAATTATTTTATTATGTGTGTATATTAACTATTCCAAAAATGAAAGTATTAGAAAACTAAAATAGATGAAAGGTCATTCATGTTAAGAGAGTGTTTATAATGTGTTGCTGAAATAAAAGCCTGTAAAGCATTCTCCTACAATCATGATAGCTAGGAGAATATCTTCACGCATGGAATATAACTTAAAGTTATGACCTAAGCCATTGTATTTCCTTCTGTCTAGAGGAAGAATAGATTTATAGGAGGTGGATGGTCTGCTTAGAGTCTAGATAAAGAGAAATCTAATAGGAAGGATTTGTTGGTGTTTACACAGACCATGAGAGAAAGGCAGTATTTAGCAGACGTAAGTACTTTAATATTAGGGCAGTATACTTTATGTGATTCAAGAACATTCTGTTTGTTTTTGTTTTTTGTTTAGGTTCTGTGCCCAGTAAACTTTTAATTACTAATTGTTTCCCTAGGTTTTTACAAGCTATCTGCTTAATATTAGACACAAGTATCAGTCACTGCAAAAATATAGATCTCATTAGAAATTTTTAAAAGGCATTTTCGTTTATACATCAATCTTTTTGGAGTTGGATTTGTGTGAATCAGGCCAAAGCACCAGAAGAGCAATGACTGCTCTAATATAATGGAGTTTCTATACACATAAAACTGAGGAGGAGAATCCACTTAGATTCCATCTCCCTCTGAGGCCTAGTAGAGTAGCCAGCCAATCTCTCTAGGAGAGTTTACTCTCAACTTCTAAAATGCAATAAGCATAGTAGAGCAAAAAGAAGAGCATGCTGAATAGCAATTCATCTGAAAAATCCCCATGTGGTTTGATGTGATCCAGCTAAGAAGGCTGATGAAAGCTCAGGACTCATCATTACATAGGGACCACATAATTGAAAATCATCACCTCCCCGGGTTCTTTTTCCATTTGGAAAATCTTTGACCTTTATAATTTGAGAGGGGTGTGACCTAAGATCCTGACAAATTTCCAGATTTTCTGGCACCATTATAGGATATTATTGGCACTATGAAATACATGCATAATAAAAGTCAGATTAAGATTTGGATATGGGGAAGTTAGCTAGGCTCACTCACTAGCTGGATGATTTAAATGACTTAACTGTTACACTAACCTGGTAGCATCAGTTCCATTTTGTTTTGTTTGTTTGTTCCATAATCATAAATGACTACATTGGATAGGCCTTTAGAGTCACTCACAAATAACTGAAACCGCAAATGTTAACTTGGTGATTGTCAAAAGCCAACTCTACTGACCCTAGCTCTAGGCACCTCACTTAAAGGAATCATTGACTAACTTGAGAGGTTGAGCAGGTGAATATTTGTGTTTACCTATACATTATCCATCCATTCACTTACTCATTTGTTTAACTTATATTTATTGAACATCTCTTTGCCAAGAGCTATAGTACGTTTTTGGTAATCTGCTACTAGAAACAGTAGAGGGAACTTCAGATGCACCGCCAAAAAGAAGATTTAAAGGGGACGCGACAGCTGTTTTCGATCATGTGAAGAGGGAGAAGGCTTATCTGTGTTCTTCCAGAGGGCACAATTAGGGAAAGTGAGTAGTGATAAGAGGAGTCAGACTTGGGCATAAATTACAGAAGAATCTTTGCTTTTGTGAGCTGACCAACAATGGAATCCACTGCATTGCAAAACCGTCTTCTGGCAGGTCAAGAAAACTGCCAAAGCACAGATAAGGAAGATGGGGCCCAGAAAGATTTAGTGACCTGGACAAGGGCACATGGCCAGTGAATGGAGGGCCTGGCTTGGAACCCAGAATGCAAGGCAGTCCGGGTCATTCAACCCTTGGCCAGTAACGATTTTAACTTTTGCTTTTTCAACCACAAAGCTTCATGATGGATTGTAATTTTGATGAAGTACATGCTCCAAGGCGAATGTGTGGGAGTGAGTCCCTGAACTAGCAAGTAAATACCCACATCTCAAACAGACTTTGAAGTTCCATGCGTGTGGAATACACAACAATTCTTGTGATGTATAATAATTTCCTTTTGCTTCATTATGAAAAGCAGTTAATGCTTATGGTAATGAACAAGAAGTAAAGAAAACTAAGAAAGTGAAGGTTCCTATCAGAAATATGAAGGTTTGCATTAATTAGAGTGGCATGTTAAATTCGATGATGATATGCATCTGTGAGGTGCAATTGTTTCATTGAATGTTCCATAGTTTTGGCTGTCTGCCACAGGAGCATTTGAAATGTTCAAGGAAATGATCAAGAAGAACAACTATTCTGTACTCATTCCATTGTTTTCCACAACTTCCCTTGTTCTTTTGCTCTAAATAATTTGAATACTAGTTGTGGGGAAAAAGAAAAGATCCCTAATCAATTCTTACGAAGTGTGGGGAGGTATTGCACACAGGCGTCTCATGACATGTGGCTTCCCTGCAGGTCCACACAGCCCGTGAAAGTCCCTGGCTCCTCTGACTTGTCAGATATTCCGGGTTGGTGTGACTCCAAATACAGTCTCAAGGACAGACACCAAGTCCGAGATGTTTCTGCCTTTCCCTTTAAGGAATAGGCCTATTCTTGTCAGCTCTAGGCCTGAAGGCATTGTTTCAGAGTCAATCACTTTAAATATTTCCCTCAGGACAGCAGAGGCAATTCAAGCTTAAATAGTGAAGCCATAGCAGGACTTTTCTGGAACTTCCCAGCCCTCCATGTTTCCCTAACATAGTATTCTCAGAGAGCAGGCTGCAGATCACCACCAGCAGCAGCAGCAGCATTAGGGAACTTGTTAGAAATGCAAATTTTCTTTCTTTTTTTTAAAATTTTTTCTTTTCTTTTCTTTTTATTTTATTATTATTATACTTTAAGTTTTAGGGTACATGTGCACAACGTGCAGGTTTGTTACATATGTATACATGTGCCATGTTGGTGTGCTGCACCCATTAACTCATCATTTAGCATTAGGTATATCTCCTAATGCTATCCATCCCCCCTTACCCCACCCCACAACAGTCCCCGGTGTGTGATGTTCCCCTTCCTGTGTCCATGTGTTCTCATTGTTCAATTCCCACCTATGAGTGAGAACATGCGGTGTTTGGTTTTTTGTCCTTGCGATAGTTTGCTCAGAATGATGGTTTCCAGCTTCATCCATGTCCCTACAAAGGACATGAACTCATCCTTTTTATGGCTGCATAGTATTCCATGGTTTATATATGCCACATTTTCTTAATCCAGTCTATCATTGTTGGACATTTGGGTTGGTTCCAAGTCTTTGCTATTGTGAATAGTGCTGCAATAAACATACGTGTGCATGTGTCTTTATAGCAGCATGATTTATAATCCTTTGAGTATATACCCAGTAATGGGATGGCTGGGTCAAATGGTATTTCTAGTTCTAGATCGCTGAGGAATCGCCACACTGACTTCCACAATGGTTGAACTAGTTTACAGTCCCACCAACAGTGTAAAAATGTTTCTATTTCTCCACATCCTCTCCAGCACCTGTTGTTTTCTGACTTTTTAATGATCACCATTATAACTGGTATGAGATGGTATCTCATTGTGGTTTTGATTTGCATTTCTCTGATGGTCAGTGATGGTGAGCATTTTTTCATGTGTTTTTTGGCTGCATAAATGTCTTCTTTTGAGAAGTGTCTGTTCATATCCTTCGCCCACTTGTTGATGGGGTTGTTTGTTTTTTTCTTGTAAATTTGTTTGAGTTCATTGTAGATTCTGAATATTAGCCCTTTGTCAGATGAGTAGGTTGCAAAAATTTTCTCATATTCTGTAGGTTGCCTGTTCACTCTGATGGTGGTTTCTTTTGCTGTGCAGAAGCTCTCTACTTTAATTAGATCCCATTTGTCAATTTTGTCTTTTGTTGCCATTGCTTTTGGTGTTTTAGATATGAAGTCCTTGCCCATGCCTATGTCCTGACTGGTATTGCCTAGATTTTCTTCTAGGATTTCTATGGTTTTAGGTCCAACATTGAAGTCTTTAATCCATCTTGAATTAATTTTTGTATAAGGTGTGAGGAAGGGATCCAGTTTCAGCTTTCTACATATGGCTAGCCAGTTTTCCCAGCACCATTTATTAAATAGGGAATCCTTTCCCCATTTCTTGCTTTTGTCAGGTTTGTCAAAGATCAGATAGTTGTAGATATCAGCATTATTTCTGAGGGCTCTGTTCTGTTCCATTGGTCTATATCTCTGTTTTGGTACCAGTACCATGCTGTTTTGGTTACTGTAGCCTTGTAGTATAGTTTGAAGTCAGGTAGCGTGATGCGTCCAGCTTTGTTCTTTTGGCTTAGGATTGACTTGGCAATGTGGGCTCTTTTTTTGGTTCCATATGAACTTTAAAGTAGCTTTTTCCAATTCTATGAAGAAAGTCATTGGTAGTTTGATGGGGATCGCATTGAATCTATCAATTACCTTGAACAGTATGGCCATTTTCATGATATTGATTCTTCCTACCCATGAGCATGGAATGTTCTTCCATTTGTTTGTGTCCTCTTTTATTTCATTGAGCAGTAGTTTGTAGTTCTCCTTGAAGAGGTCCTTCACATCCCTTGTAAGTTGGATTCCTGGGTATTTTATTCTCTTTGAGGCAATTGTGAATGGGAATTCACTCATGATTTGGCTCTCTGTTTGTCTTTTATTGGTGTATAAGAATGCTTGTGATTTTTGCACATTGATTTTGTATCCTGAGACTTTGCTGAAGTTGCTTATCAGCTTAAGGAGATTTTGGGCTGAGACAGTGGGGTTTTCTAGATATGCAATCATGTTGTCTGCCAACAGGGACAATTTGACTTCCTCTTTTCCTAATTGAATGCCCTTTATTTCCTTCTCCTGCCTGATTGCCCTGGCCAGAACTTCCAACACTACGTTGAATAGGAGTAGTGAGAGAGGGCATCCCTCTCCTGTGCCAGTTTTCAAAGGGAATGCTTCCAGTTTTTTTCCATTCAGTATGATATTGGCTGTGGGTTTGTCATAGATGGCTCTTATTATTTGGAGATACGTCCCATCAATACCTAATTTATTGAGAGTTTTTAGCATGAAGGGTTGTTGAATTTTGTCAAAGGCCTTTTCTGCATCTATTGAGATAATCATGTGGTTTTTGTCTTTGGTTCTGTTTATATGCTGGATTATGTTTATTGATTTTTGTATGTTGAACCAGCCTTGCATCCCAGGGATGAAGCCCACTTGATCATGGTGGATAAGCTTTTTGATGTGTTGCTGGATTCGGTTTGCCAGTATTTTATTGAGGATTTTTGCATCAATGTTCATCAAGGATATTGGTCTAAAATTCTCTTTTTTTGTTGTGTCTTTGCCAAGCTTTGGTATCAGGATGATGCTGGCCTCATAAAATGAGTTAGGGAGGATTCCCTCTTTTTCTATTGATTGGAATAGTTTCAGGAGGAATGGTACCAACTCCTCCTTGTACCTCTGGTAGAATTCGGCTGTGAATCCATCTGGTCCTGGACTTTTTTTGGTTGGTAAGCTATTAATTATTGCCTCAATTTCAGAGCCTGTTATTGGTCTATTCAGAGATTCAACTTCTTCCTGGTTTAGTCTTGGGAGAGTGTATGTGTCCAGGAATTTATCCATTTCTTCTAGATTTTCTAGTTTATTTGCATAGAGGTGTTTATAGTATTCTCTGATGGTAGTTTGTATTTCTGTGGGATCGGTGGTGATATCCCATTTGTCATTTTTTATTGCATCTATTTGATTCTTCTCTCTTTTCTTTTTTATTAGTCTTGCTAGCAGTCTATCAATTTCGTTGATCTTTTCAAAAAACCAGCTCCTGGATTCACTGATTTTTTGAAGGGTTTTTTGTGTCTCTATTTCCTTCAGTTCTGCTCTGATCTTAGTTATTTCTTGCCTTCTGCTAGCTTTTGAAAGTGTTTGCTCTTGCTTCTCTAGTTCTTTTAATTGTGATGTTAGGATGTCAATTTTAGATCTTTCCTGCTTTCTCTTGTTGGCATTTGTGCTATAAATTTCCCTCTACACACTGCTTTGAATGTGTCCCAGAGATTCTGGTATGTTGTGTCTTTGTTCTCGTTCATTTCAAAGAACATCTTTATTTCTGCCTTCATTTCATTATGTACCCAGTAGTCATTCAGGAGCAGGTTGTTCAGTGTCCACGTAGTTGAGCGGTTTTGAGTGAGTTTCTTAATCCTGAGTTTTAGTTTGATTGCACTGTGGTCTGAGAGACAGTTTGTTATAATTTCTGTTCTTTTACATTTGCTGAGGAGTGCTTTACTTCCAACTATATGGTCAATTTTGGAATAGGTGTGGTGTGGTGCTGAAAAGAATGTATATTCTGTTGATTTGGGGTGGAGAGTTCTGTAGATGTCTATTAGGTCTGCTTGATGCAGAGCTGAGTTCAATTCCTGGATATCCTTGTTAACTTTCTATCTCGTTGATCTGTCTAATGTTGACAGTGGGGTGTTAAAGTCTCCCACTATTATTGTGTGGGAGTCTAAGTCTCCTTGTAGGTCACTAAGGACTTGCTTTATGAATGTGGGTGCTCCTGTATTGGGTGCATATATATTTAGGATAGTTAGTTCTTCTTGTTGAATTGATCCCTTTACCATTATGTAATGGCCTTCTTTGTCTCTTTTGATCTTTGTTGGTTTAAGGTCTGTTTTATCAGAGACTAGGATTGCAACCCCTGACTTTTTTTGTTTTCCATTTGCCTGGTAGATCTTACTCCATCCCTTTATTTTGAGCTTATGTTTGTCTCTGCACGTGAGATGGGTTTCCTGAACACAGCACACTGATGGGTCTTGACTCTTTATCCAATTTGCCAGTCTGTGCCTTTTAATTGGAGCATTTAGCCCATTTACATTTAAGGTTAGTATTGTTATGTGTGACTTTGATCCTGTCATTATGATGTTAGCTGGTTATTTTGCTTGTTAGTTGATGCAGTTTCTTCCTATCCTTGATGGTCTTTACAATTTGGCATGATTTTGCAGGGCTGGTACCGGTTGTTCCTTTCCATGTTTAGTGCTTCCTTCAGGAGCTCTTTTAGGGCAGGCCTGGTGGTGACAAAATCTCTCAGCATTTGCTTGTCTGTAAAGGATTTTATTTCTCCTTCACTTATGAAGCTTAGTTTGGCTGGATATGAAATTCTGGGTTGAAAATTCTTTTCTTTAAGAATGTTGAATATTGGCCCCCACTATCTTCTGGCTTGTAGAGTTTCTGCGGAGCGATCCGCTGTTAGTCTGATGGGCTTCCCTTTGAGGGTAACCCGAACTTTCTCTCTGGCTGCCCTTAACATTTTTTTCTTCATTTCAACTTTGGTGAATCTGACAATTATGTGTCTTGGAGTTGCTCTTCTCGAGGAGTATCTTTGTGGCATTCTCTGTATTTCCTGAATTTGAATGTTGGCCTGCCTTGCTAGACTGGGGAAGTTCTCTTGGATAATATCCTGCAGAGTGTTTTCCAACTTGGTTCCATTCTCCCCATCACTTTCAGGTACACCAATGAGACGTAGATTTGTTTTTTTCACATAGTCCCATATTTCTTGGAGGCTTTGTTCATTTCTTTTTATTCTTTTTTCTCTAAACTTCTCTTCACACTTCATTTCATGCATTTTGTCTTCCATTGCTGATACCCTTTCTTCCAGTTGATCACATCAGTTACTGAGGCTTGTGCATTCGTCACGTAGTTCTTGTGCCATGGTTTTCAGCTCCATCAGGTCCTTTAAGGACGTCTCTGCATTGGTTATTCTAGTTATCCATTCGTCTAAGTTTTTTTCAAAGTTTTTAACTTCTTTGCCATTGGTTTGAACTTCCTCCTTTAGCTTGGAGTAGTTTGATTTTCTGAAGCCTTCTTCTCTCAACTCGTCAAAGTCATTCTCTGTCCAGCTTTGTTCCGTTGGTGGTGAGGAGCTGCGTTCCTTTGGAGGAGGAGAGGCGCTCTGCTTTTTAGAGTTTCCAGTTTTTCTGCTCTTTTTTTTCCCCATCTTTGTGGTTTTATCTACCTTTGGTCTTTGATGATGGTGATGTACAGATGGGTTTTTGGTGTGGATGTCCTTTCTGTTTGTTAGTTTTCCTTCTAACAGTCAGGACCCTTAGCTGCAGGTCTGTTGGAGTTTGCTGGAGGTCCACTCTAGACCATTTGCCTGGGTATCAGCAGCAGTGGCTGCAGAACAGCAGATATTGGTGAACCGCAAATGCTGCTGCCTGATTGTTCCTCTGGAAGTTTTGTCTCAGAGGAGTACCCGGCTGTGTGAGGTGTCAGTCTGCCCCTACTGGGGGGTGCCTCCCAGTTAGGCTACTCTGGTGTCAGGGACCCCCTTGAGGAGACAGTCTGCCTGTTCTCAGATCTCAGGCTGCGTGCTGGGAGAACCACTACTCTCTTGAAAGCTCTCAGACAGGGACATTCAAGTCTGCAGAGGTTATTGCTGTCTTTTGTTTGTCTGTGCCCTGCCCCCAGAGGTGGAGCCTACAGAGGCAGGCAGGCCTCCTTGAGCTGTGGTGGGCTCCACCCAGTTCGAGCTTCCCAGCCGCTTTGTTTACCTACTCAATCTTGGGCAATGGCGGGCGCCCCTCCCCCAGCCTCGCTGCCACCTTGCAGTTTGATCTCAGACTGCTGTGCTAGCAATGAGTGAGGCTCTGTGGGCATAGGACCCTCCGAGCCAGGTGTGGGATATAATCTCTTGGTGTGCCGTTTGTTGAGCCCATTGGAAAAGCGCAGTATTAGGGTGGGAGTGACCCGATTTTCCAGGTGCTGTCTGTCACCCCTTTGTTTGACTAGGAAAGGGAGTTCCTTAACCCCTTATGCTTCCTTGGTGAGGCAATGCCTCGCCCTGCTTCAGCTCACACATGGTGTGCTGCACCCACTGTTCTGCCCCCACTGTCCAGCACTCCCTAGTGAGATGAACCCGGTACCTCAGTTGGAAATGCAGAAATCACCCATCTTCTGCGTTGTTCACGCTGGGAGCTGTAGACTCAGAAATGCAAATTTTAAATCCCCACCTCTGAGGCACTGCATCATAAACTCTAGGGGAGGCCTCAATGAGCTGTGTTTTAACAAGCCCTCCTAGTGATACTGATGCAAGCTGGAACTGGAGAGCTGCTAGAAGACCTTCGGGAGCAGAAAGAGTGACTTGGGTTTAATGGTTGGTTTGATGTCCAATCTTGGCCAGCCAGCTTTTTCTCCCCCAAAAGAGTGCTCATGGAAGCCAAAAATGATCTGAACATCTCCGTGTGCATCAAGAATCTACAGGGTTTGTCTGGGATTTCCCGGAATACAGGGCAGTAAGTAGAAAATGCTGTTAGATGCCTTCTGTTTGGCTCCGTGTGGTCTTGCCAAGGTTTAAGTGGCACCCAGATTTTTCATAAATGGAAATAGAGATGTCAGCAAACCTGTGATGAACCATGAACAGTGATCCAGCTTGTATAAGCTGTGCCGAGACCCCCAGACCAGCTGCTTTTTGTATGTTTCTACCTATAAAGCTGTCAATGCAGCAATTTTGCCAGTTCCGATTTTACATGAGAAAGCCAAAACCCAACCTTTTATATGATTCATATCTTTTATTACTAGAACTTTACCAAATTAAATGTTCAATAACTAAAATAACAAATTCTCTGCCTCTCTGTATGTTTTTCACCTAGTAAATACTTCAGTCTCCGTCATTTCTCTCCTCCCTTCCTCACTTTGTTCTTGTTTTTCTTCTTTATGGCAGGCTGTGTTTATGTGACAGCTATTTTACATTGATATAAACATGCACCCCACTCCAACTGAATAAATGTCAAGAGAACAGCAGGAAGCCTATTTCTTCCTGTTACATCCTATCCCTGCTATCAATGTGTGTGCCCACTAATGACAAGCAACATTTGTAGAGGCCACACCTGGAAGGTTGTCCACATTCGAAGAGAGACCAGGAATAAGAGAGGTCTGAGTTATAAACCCAGAGTGGACTTTCCTCAGCAATAGTTGGTCACAACATTATAAACACCTGCTCCCTGTTTATATTGTCAGTGTGTTTACCGAGGCCAGGGTAAAAAACCAGAGACTGCCAAGAGGGGAAGAGATGTGGAGGAATAGGGTGGTGGAAGGGGAAGACCTGAACTCGCATCAGCAACCCTGAAGCAATGTCTCCATAATTCAGTGGTTTGTGATTTGGAGAGAGACCACCAACACTTCCGGATTTTTTAAACAAAAAGCATGATATTGGTCTGAAGTGTCATATTTCCAGGTGGTGCCCTGTGAGCAGAGGGTTAACTGTTTAATAAAGTTTTTCTCTTTTCATTGAAGGCAGCTGATTTCAGACTTTAACCCTGAAATCTCTGCTTTTTTCCCTGTGATCTGGAGGAAAGAAAGAGGGAAGGAAGGGGGAAAATGCCATAATTTAGATATTCATAAATTCTAAAGGGAGTCCTGAATACATGTTCTCACTGAAAAATTAACACTAAAACCTTGAGGTGTGGTTTCCTCCAGCTGGAAAGGGCTCGGGAGGCTCTCCTGTGCATTTTCCCTCAATCCCTGGCTGGAGGGCTTGGGGCCAAATAAGGAACCAGTCCTTGTTCCACTGCTTAAGTGATGCCTGTTGACAGCCTGTGTGAAGTAAACTTTGGGTTTGTGGATGAAAGTGGGCCTCTTCCTATAAACCTCTCCCTGGCAGTTAAAGAAAACACAATCTGTTATGAATAGACCAACCTGGGTTGGCCTTTACCTGGATGGCAGAATTCATTCTCTAGTGAATTGTTTTTTTTGTTTTTTTGTTTTTTTTGTTTGTTTGTTTGTTTTTAACCAAACTCCATGTGCTAAATAAAGGTCAGTGGAACAGTAGGCAGCCTGTTTCATTCTATTATGTCTCTGTCTTGCTACAAACCAGTTTAGCCTCCAAATCTTCCTGACAATACAAGGCTTTGAGGGTGGTGCTGCCACAGAGCTCTGCATGGCAGGGCTGTCCTGCTGTTCTATTAAAAGTCAAGTTTCTGAACAGCATCAGGATCCCGTGGAAGCTGGGGTGAGTGAGATTGTAGCTAAACCGTGGGGCAGGGTCTGACTCAACCTCTTGGAGGGTCTTGTGCCCCCACTGGCATCCCCAACATGGAAACTTCCCCTCTAAACAAAATTCTGGGGCTGGGGGTTGTGGGTTGGCAGGGAGTTGTTTGGGAGAAAAGATCCAGTACATAGTTAATGTAAAGACGGTACATGGGTTATGAAATGGAGGGCATTCCTAAAGATATGGGGGCCCCAGAGCAAATCAGTGTGTTATTTCCCCATATAGTTTACCATGTACAGTTAATTACATTAGAGTGAATTACAGTAGGAGCCCTGAAGGTAACATATATAGAGCACATGCTGTGTGCCTAGGCATTGTTCATAATATACATGTGAATTGTCTCTCCTGTCCTTAATACTGTGGATTCTCTCATTTGATCCTCTTAATAATCCTCTCATGCAGACACTCTTATTGTCCCCAATTTCACAGATGGGTGAATGAAGTTTAAGTAATGTGCCTGGGGTCACACGAGTAATTTAAGTGGAAAACCAGGCGATTCTAAATCAGGTGCTGTAAACCTAGCCTTTAAGCTTGACCACTATTAAGAATGAATCTCAAACTTTAATGGGCAATGAATCATCTAGAGATCTTGTTAATAGCAGAAATGGATTCCTAAGGTCTGAGGTAGGACCTGGGATTCTGCATTTCTGTCAGCTCTCAGGAGCTGATGGTGCTGCTGAGCTGCTCCAGGCTTCTGGCCACCTCTGGGTAAGAGGAAAACAATTGGCCCAAGGGCCCCGGGCCTGGCCTCCTCTCTCTGAGCAGTGTGTTTCCCATTGCACCACCTGTCCTCCCCTCACTGAAACCCAGGAAGGAGACAGGGAAAGGAACATCTGGAATTTTCACTGTGACACTTACTCCTAGACTTTGGAGAAGGCCTCTGCATCCATGGCCATGCGTCCCACCCCCTTCCTGTCTTCATGACCCTAGGGGCCAGAGTGTCCAGCAGCAAGAACATCAAAGCCGTACTGCACAAGGCTGTTGATTTCCCAGCCCCAACCCCTACCCTTGTCTCTGTTCTGATAATTTAAACTACATCTTACAGCCACAAGAAAACATTTTTGTGCATTTCTCATCTGTACTACTAGTGTAATGGAAACCACCCTGGATTAGAAGGCAGGGGCTTGAGTTCCATCCCTAGTTCACATCTTTTTTTGCTCAGAGGCTAGAAACTTAACCTTTCTAGGCCTTTGTTTTTTCTATTTTTAAATGGAGCTAGTAAAACTCATATGGCTTGGGTCTGTGGCCCCACCCAAATCTCATGTCAAATTGTGATCCCCAGTGTTGGAGATGGGGCCTGGTGGGAAGTGATTGAATCATGGGGGTGGATTACCCTTTTGGCACTGTTCTCATAATAGAGAGTGAGTTATTGTGAGATCTGATTGTTTAAAAGTGTGTAGCACCTCCCCACCTCTCTCTTCCTCCTACTCTGGCCATGTGAAGACATTCAGCTCCCTCTTTACCTTCTGCCATGATTGTAAGTTTCCAGAGGCCTCCCCAGCCATGCTTCCTGTATAGCCTGCAGAACCATGAGCCAATTAAACCTCTTTTCTTTATAAATTACCCAGTTTCAGGTAGTTCTTTATAACAGTGTGAGAATGGACTAATACAAAAACTAATCCCCAATATGTAGCCTAGGGATACTCTAAGGACTAAGAAATTTGCATTTATGAAACAATTTGAGCTTCCTTGGAAATAAGTGCTCATTATGGTAATGTGTAAATAATAATATAGGTATTGCCAAAGTCTATGAATGTGTTCTGTGGCATTCATAGGCTTAATGAACAGTTCTGCTTCTGTTTGGTTTTAAAAACCTTACTCATTACAGCATTTCCCTGAAGTAGTCAAAGGAAGTGGCTTGCTTGAAGTTCATATTTGATTTCATCATCAGTGAAATCCCACTCCAGCGCCAAGACACTGCATTCTAGAGACCGAATTCCCTATGGCCAACTCAAGCTGTAGTATCAGTGAGTGGCCGGGCTTCTATACATAAACAGGCAAAAAACGGGACAATTCCATTGGCTGTACTAGAGGCAGACACCCTGTAATGGAACCCAAACTGCTTCTTTGTTTCCCTAAAAATAGCCCATCATTTGGTGAGTTCCAGACAGGTTCATATTCCCATCGCCAGTTTTGGGGAGGCAGGGCTGGATTCATTAGAACAGCAAGAAAAAGTTTTCCCAGCATTCTGGGAAGGAATGTAGGCTGAAGAATGTGTGTGACAGGCACTTTCAATTTCTATCCAAAGTGCCACTTTGCATTTCCTCTACAATGTGTGGGAAAATTTTTTTTTGTCTAAGGGCACGATTGCTTTATTCAGAAAAGTAGACATTCGCCTGGAGCATTGTCTGCCTGGGAGTCGGACAATCACGTTGTTGAGACGGTGATTTCTCTTGTACATGGAATGTCTTAACAATCTTTCTATGACTTCATTACAAAGTTATGTTTTTACTTCCCCTGTCTCTTGGCATACAGCATGGAGTTCTCCTGCCTTTTCCTATTTGATTTTCATTTGTTCCCCTGCTGAATGCATTGCAAAGTGAAGGGTTCACATTGCTGGTGATAAGGCTGTGGAATCAGAAATCATTGATAAGCATGGGGCAGGGCTGCACAAATCTAAATGCACTAAGAGACCTGAAGGGTTGGTTGGTTTGTTTCCTGCCACACAGATTATCTTTCAATTTCATGTAAAGAGGTGAAATGGTGTGTGGGGTTTACAATTCACCAAATGTCCCTCAATCTAATCAGTCACCCCTCACACAGACCATCCCCTAAAGGCTGGTATATCTGGCTGCTCTGGTCTGCTTCTCTCATTTGTTGCCCACCTTTTCTAGGTTTCCTCTATTTCCTCTTCCCTCCACTTCCTCTCTTTTTCTTCTTTTAAGTCTTTACTTTGTGTCTGGGACAGCCTCCCACTTTCCTCCCCACCTCACTTAAGACTGAAGTCAAGATGTTCTCCTCTAGTAAATCTGACTACTAGTCAGATTTATATCTAGATGTAATCCACTATGCAATCCCAGCATGCCCACCTCATTTTTCCTTTCCCCTCTAGTTTCTAATTGTCTTTAAAAAAAAGTCAGAATTGGCTATTACCTCTCTTGATAGGTGTGAATCCAATATAGTGTTCCAAATATGAAAATATGCCTCTTTTCTATAATCCCAGCACTCTGAGAGACTAAGGCAGGTGGATTCCTTTGGCCTAGGAGTTTAAGACCAGCCTGGGCAATATAGTGAGACCCTGTCTCTACAAAAAATACCAAAATTAGCTGGGCATGGTAGTGTGTGCCTGTGGTCCCAACTACTTGGGAGGCTAAGGTAGAATGAGCTGTGATTGTGCCCATGCACTCCAGCCTGGGTGACCTGTCTCAAAAAACAAGTGTGGGGGGATGGAGAAAGAAAATATGCTTCCAGTTGTTGTGAAAACAAAAACCAATTCCTTATAATGTACACAAGTATCCCCTGCACCCAGGTTGTGTTTTGGTTCTGTCTAAATTGACCAGTGCTGTCTTCTACCCAGTTCCCGTTTTGCCTTCTCCAGAGAGCAACACACTTAAGGGCCCAGGGAGGATTGGTTTATTTCAAAGTTCAAGATGCCCCATTCTTTATGGACAGCCAGAATTGGACTCTTTCTGGTGTAGCTTTCTCAACTTGCTGGCTACTGCAGGGGAGCGTGGGTTTCACCACCCGCTTCTTGATGGCTGTTTGACCTTGATCTTGCAAAACAGGAATGATAGTATATACCATGTGGGATTGTTGTTAAGGCTAAGACAAAATAATTTATGTAAAATATGCAGCATGGAGTCTGGCATATATTAATGGAAATGAAAATTTGTTAATTCTTTCATTTGTCAAATACCTACAAAGCATGTAAAGAAGTTCCATTTATGACATGAAAATGCCTTTGCCCATTCCCCGCCCAACCCCACTCACAGCCACTCCTCACTCTATAGGGAATGATTTCGATTCACAAATCAATTCTCCCTTCTCCACTCTCAACTTTTATTTTTGGCCCTGGAGGCCGATACATTCCAGCATCCTAGCTAGAGCTGGCTATGACTCTTTACCAGTGAAGAACCATAATAATCATTGTTGTTATGAGATGGGCAAAAGTCCTCTCCTGATTTTTGGGGAAGACTTTGTCTATATGGCTTTGGAATGCTCTGTTTTTACATTTCTTTCTTTTTTAATTATACTTTAAGTTTTAGGGTACATGTGCACAACGTGCAGGTTAGTTACATATGTATACATGTGCCATGTTTGTGTGCTGCACCCAGCAACTCGTCATTTAACATTCGGTATATCTCCAAATGCTATCCCTTCCCCCCCGCCCACCCCACAACAGGCCCCAGTGTGTGATGTTCCACTTCCTGTGTCCATGTGTTCTCATTGTTCTACCCACAAAGAGTTGGTTGACATAAAGCATACAAAATAGTTTGCATTTCCTTTACCTTAAGAGATCTTCTCTCACTTATTCAACTCAGTGCATTTGGTAAGGTATATTTTTAAGAAAACTTTTCCAACAGTGGAGGCAGCTGCTGGAAAGTTTTTTTTTTTTTCATCCTAATAAAAACACTCAGGACACTGCCCTGGTCTCTCATGAATGTATTCTTGCTGGTAATATACTTTGGAGGCACTGTTTTACTTTCATTTTAAGTGCTTTGGACTTTAGGGAATTGAGTCTTGTTTTATTTTGATTTGTTTTAGTTTAGATGTGTGTGTGTATTTGGCAGGGGGTGGAGGGGTGTTTCATTGCCTGCCAACCAGCCTGTCCTCTTCCCATTTTCTCACCTTTACTCTTTTCTATCTATCTTTTCTTAAGGCTTCTTTTCCCAAAGGAATGAACAATATCTATATACTTCTCAAACACTCAGTAAGATTCAGCCCCTATCAAACTCTAGAACATCCTTCTTGGTAATTTAAAATAAGGATGCAGAGAGTATGGTCTCACATAATGAGCCCTGTCCAAGTTCTAAATCAGTTAATTCAATGGTCAATATACTGACCACATGCAGGTCAATTGCTCCATAATCACTAGCCCTTGATGTGATTTGATTTACCTAGATTGACCATTTTGGCTTAACAACTTAACTGTTCTGCAATTTAATATATTGTTTTTCTATCATTAATTATGACTGTGGAAATAGCCAATTAGAGAAGAAAACTATTCAATAGGGATACTAGGAGGACACTTCTAAATCTCTCTGTCAAAATCACTTTCAGCTGGAACAAATGTACACTAAGGCTCTGAACAAAATTCCTGGGCTGATCACTTTTGATTGATTTGACTGCTTAATTTAGTCAAAGTACCTACCAATTTGATCAGGTGGCCAATTTGACTGATAATGTATATCTGACACTGCATGTACCCAACAGTGCATTCAAAATGGTCTCTACAGCAACTGTTTTCACTTATTCATTTACTCATTAATCCAACATATATTTATTGAGCATGCTACTGCGTTCTAGGGGTTCTGAAAACTGGAGCTACAATAAGAAACAAAATAGTCCTTGCCGTCATGAAGTTATGTTCTGTGGGGAAATAGACCACAATCAGGAGAGCAAATAATCCATATAGTAATTTTATTTTTTATTTTTAATGAATTAATTATTTATTTTTGACTCAGGGTCTTGCTTTTTCGCCCAGGCTTGAGTGCAGTGGCACCATCACAGCTCAGTGCAGCCTCAACTTCCTGGGCTCCAGCAATCCTCCCACCTCAGCATCCCAAGTAGCTGGGAGTGCAGGTACAGGCCACCGTGCCTGGCTAATTTTTACATTTTTTGTAGAGACGGGGTCTCACTATGTTGCCCAGGCTGGTCTCAAACTCCTGGGCTCAAGCGAGCAATTCTCCTGCCTCAACCTCCCAAAGTGCTTGGATTACAGGTGTGAGTCACCACACTCAGCCCATATAGTAATTTTAACAGAGAGAGGTGCTCTAAAGAAAAAGAATGCAAAGGGTTGGAGAACAATAAAGAAGATCATTTTATATTAAGTGATGACACTGAGCCAGTCTGCAAAAGTGACATTTGAGTCAGTATGGCAAACCCACTATGTTGATCTCTTCCTGTCTGTCTACCCATTCTCTTCTGGGAGAAATCCTGGAAAATTTTAGTTTTAAATCAATTTCCCTAATATCTACAAAAATTACTTCTAAACTGGCACACCATGGCTGTTTCTAGAGCTTTCATTTCTTCAGGTTTTACCAATTGTAGAAGACAGTGTAGATGAGTGATTTTTCTGAAAGCCACAGTTTGTGATCTCTTCTTTGTCCATTCAAACAGGTCTTCTCTAATTTTTGCTTTCATTTGTGATTTAAGAGACTTTATCTTCCCACAAAATAACATATATTTAAATAGAGCTTAAGCAACTGCTCAGGCAAAAGTCCATTTCAGAATGTAGAGATGAAACAATTATACCACAAATAA
This sequence comes from Pan paniscus, assembly GCF_029289425.2. Lineage (NCBI taxonomy): Eukaryota > Metazoa > Chordata > Mammalia > Primates > Hominidae > Pan > Pan paniscus. Next base: position 47,466,806 of record NC_073253.2, on the reverse strand, counting down.
AGTGTCTCTTCCTTCCCAATCCTACTTCTTACATAACATTTTAGTCAAATCTCCCAAACCTTATTCCAGAAAAGAAAATGTCTTTGAAATTCCTGTAGTTCCAACCATGAAATATGTCTGTTGTGAGTTTTTGGTTTCCTGTCAAAGGTTTTTTCTTCCTTACCGAAATCATCTAAATAAAGTATCTGAAGCAATTGGGATTTGCCCACAGTTTGTTTAGTTGAACTGAGAGCCTAACTGGATTTAGGAGTTTTTCCAAGGGGAGACCATGGTTGCATGAATGAGTCATTGCCTACCTGTGTGGATTCAACATGTATAAAAGAGAAAGATGCAGTTCTGTGTGTATATGGAAGCAGATTCCCTCAGGGCCATTCTTCAGAAATAATAATAACTAGCATTTATTAGTGCTCTCCAAGTGCCAGGTATTATTCTAAAACTTTTTAAAACTTATTTTTCAAACTCTGTGATTATCTTCCTTTTATAGATAAGGAAACTGAGATGCAGAGAAGTTTAGGAACCATTCCAAGATCACACAGCTAGAATGGGCAGAACCAGGAATAGAACCTAAGTTGACCAGATCTGGAACTCACCCTCTTTGCCTCTCTTTATACAACCTCTCAGTGGCAATCAATGGGAGTTGCATATGCAGCCAGTGTGTACAAGTGTAACATCACGAGTTGCTTATGTCCTGGCATCCTTCCTGGTTAGTTGGTGGCCCATTCTGATTGGTAGGTGCCCGTGCCATACTGATTGCTAAAAATTTTGATTCTATGGCAGCTTTAATCCACTTACCACATCTCCAAGCTCTGGCTCTATGTCCTATATCTCATTTGCTGCAGAGGCAAACAGGGTGTCAATTTTGCTGCTCAACTGTAGCAGAAATACAGTACAGAAACTGAAAATGTTCTTTGTATTCTTTAAACTGTAATTCTTTAAACTTTGTATTCTTTAAACTCATTCTTTAAATGAGTAAGCTGTTTCAACTTACTCATTTGATATATGAGGAAACTGGGGCTCAAAAGTGAGAAGACATCCCCAGATGCACTCAGCTCTGTCGTTGGTCTAGAACCCAGGTTTCCTAATCACTGGGCATCCTACTGTATACACCTTCTTCCTCCCCTCAACTCCTTCCATGAACTGTGGCCTCAGAAAAGCTCAGAGTGTAGACAGAGATTAGGGAGGGGGTTTGAGAAGGGTAACGAAAGGTGGAGAAGGAGAGTAACATATTTGCGACATGGTATCCCGTCAAAGCATTTTGAGATATTGCCAAAATGATTGATTTCCATGAAACTGCTCTACCTGGTCCTACTGATCACTCCTCTCTGGTCTCCTGTGTGGCTTCATTACCCCTCCCCCAATATATAATATTGATGCTCTCCAGGGGTCTCTTTCAAAGAATACATTCAAGCCTGTTCTCCTGGCCAAATTTAACTGACATCACTTTACTTACCAATGACATATAAATGATTTATATCTATTTCTAGGCTCCTCTCAAGATATTTCAAGCTGTCTATGGCCTCAATGGCTCCAGCTCAACATATCAAAAAATAAAATCCATTATTTCCTCCCCAAATCTAATCTTCCTCCAATATCCCTCCTCCGTGACCCCTGTCTTGGTTACCACCAACACCATGAACCTGGCATTTGAAACACTATTGCTGTCTAACTCACCTTCTATTAATTGTCAAGACCTATTGATTATACTGATGAAATTGATTATACTGATGATTATACTGATGAAATCTCTCAAATCTATCTTCTTCCACCATACATTAATGCAGGCCTCCTTATCTTTCTCCTGCATTGAAAAAGAATGTCAAATTAAGTCTAATATACATATACATTTAGTATACAAATAATTGTACACCTGAACATACCCATATGACCAACACCCAGAATCAAGAAGCATAGTATTACCTGAACTACATTGAAGTCCTACCTTCTCAAAGACTGGTGGCTGAAATTCCACTGCTGATGTTTGTTCATTTTCAGGCCCCAATAGTTACCAAAATTCAGATATCCAAGGTGTAGTAGTATTTCCAGCTATCATCAGCTAATGTATAGCTAAGTGTGTGAATGATTTAGGAGCACAGTTAATAAATACAGGGAGAAAGAGCATGGGCCACTGGGGCATTGAGAGACAGAAATTTACTCAAGGGTTGGAGGATTTTGAGAGAAGCGGTTGGAGTTGATGATTTACACTGCCAAAGACAAACCAGCTGCCTGACTGTTTCACTGAGGACAGGCTCCTGTGGTAATGAAATAGGGTAATGATATCCCCTTGACCCCAAGTGTTCTGCTCATTATTTGGATTCAGTGATTTGTTGTAGAACTTGAAGGAGTCAGAAATAATAACAGCAGAAATAAAAGTGAGGGTGAAACTCCTGAGGCCTTTGAAGTTACAGTAGGTGAGACCTGAGACCTTCAAAGTCAGAGTAGGTAAGACCAAAGAATTGAAAATCCATTTATGAGTGTTTACCAAACTCATGTTATATCAAGTTCATTCTCTGCCTCAAGATAGATCAAAGTGAAATTCTCTGTGTTGAACTGCATTTCAGGGAAGATCTTAAATAGCACATTATCTGTAATTTGGTCCACAGGAAGGAGCACCTTGCAGCAAGGCTTGTGTAGATAGCTTTCTTGTTCCTTTTCTGCAGGGGCCTCTTTCTCTAACCTTAAGATTGAAATTTTACCCCCAACTGTATTTATGCTTTTGGCTACTACTGCCACAATCCTACCTATTTAAATAGCTATTTGTGTAGAAAAACTCTCTAGTTTTCTTTATAGTCATTAGAAGAACACTCAGATTTATTTTTGATGACTTGAATATCGATTAATATTACTGGTTAAAGATTTTGAAAAAAGGGTCTTCTTTAGGCTGGCTCTCATGCCAAGAAGAATTGATACATGCTATGGAGTTATGTCAGAATAATTTTTAAGCCCAACTGAATAGTGAGAAAAATTTTTCAAACGCAATTGAGTTGCTCCCAGCTCTATCAGACACTATTCAATTGCCCTTGAAGATATAAACAGGCAACTCAATTCCATTTGATTTCTTCAGAAACAACAGGATGGCTGCTGAGTAACTCAACTGATTCTCTCCTTCTCAGGCAGAGCTCAGTTATATTAAAAAAAATGAAGGACATGTGGTTAAAGGAATACCTAGTGGATGTCAGTTAACAATTAATCAGATGCCTCTTTGCCCTGCAAAAGTTGGGATATAGTGATGAAAGGAAATATTTAGGATACAGTAGCACTCACATACCATACATTTATTCCTTCATTAAGCAGTCTATGCAATGCCAAACACTGTGCTAGGTGCTAAGGCTATAGAGATCAGGTAGAAAGACTACAGTCATTTATCTCCCCAGCTCTATTCTCCTTTTTCTGGTGACAGTCCCTGATTTGGGGATGGGGAATCCACCCTCCATGCTGAATCTGTGCAATCTAAAGACTTTTATCCCAAAATTTGGGGGTAGAACATGTAATCTTGGCTTAAGCCATTACTGCATTACATTCTTCTGGCCACAATAATTGATTTAAGAGATGCCACGAAGCCTAAACTGGTCTAATCAGAGTGAACCTCAGACTTTTAAGAGAGCTTTCCACAACGAATCTTGCTCTTTCTGCTGCCTGAAAGAATGCTTGATCTTTTTCCCACCTGAAAGTTGTTGGCCAATAAGTTCATTTCACCAGCACAAAGAGAGAGCTCAAAGAAGTTAGGGCTCATGATGGAGCTTAAGCATTAAGCCACCGCAGCAGAAGGCTCAGCCAAGGGATGGTGAAGAGTGGTTACAGTGAATTATTTGAGCTCGGAATCTAATTGTAGTGGAAGCTAATTCTAAACCCCTATACCTTACAGCCCCATATCCAACTTTTTGGGTAAGAGATTAGCATGAATTGCTCAGTGGATCTAGACAGAAAAAAAAAAGCCTGAGCTATCTTCAATCTGTATTAACTTAGGATCAAGAAAACTGAGGTTGGTAGAAAGAGAGCAATAGAAATATAATAATATTTGTGGGGGGAAAAGGAGTGGTTGGATTCTTTCCTTCCCTTTATATGCTCTTCATCTTCAGGATGATACTGACTCAACTGAATGAAAAGTGAAAAAAACAGTTAAGATTTCTAAATGTGTGACCGTAAGTAACCAGTACAGTCCCCGGCTTTTTAGTGAATTGATTTGCTGTCTGAGTGACCTGGCCAAATCAGGGACAAACAGCCTTAGTATAAGCCTTTAGAGTGTAAAATACATAGAAAGTAACCAACAACTCTGAAAGATCTTAATGTGACACTATGGAATGAAGTGGAGAACCCCCTAGTTTACTCAAAATGCATGGTCTTCTGTGAAATACAAATTGAAGCAGAAGAGTGGAGGGCTTGGTTACTGAGAACAGCCTGGAGAGACAGTGGGTAGCGGCTGACTCTGAGATGCAATTTGAGGGACTCAAAGAAAGTCGCTTCTCTGACCTCATGATTTTGTTAGGAATTTGGGTCCGTTTAATATAACAGGAGAAATGTACTGCCTAATAACAATCTAAGAGGAGGCATGAAATCACGTAGCCACGTCATATGGCTTCAAATGCTGCTAGATCATGTATGTGGCAATGACAGCTGCTATCCCATGTATATAAATTTTAACATTGTCATCATCACTTTCATCATGATGGCAAATATGAGAAAAATGGGGCATGGGCACTCAACTTCTAGCTCTCTATCTGGTATGCTTTCCTCTTCTTCAGAGGCTGGAGAGCTAAAAGAAGCATTTGCTAAACACCCTTACAGCTAGAGCTCTTGATGACATTAGGTTTCTTTAACTAGATCCACCCAAAGGAGATTTGAAAGGAAAAAATGAGGCATTGGACATCTTTCTACTGTTTTTGCAATATTTTTCTGGCAAGCACACTTGTGAAGGTGCTCCACAGCACCTTCTGTGGAGGATTTTCTGTAGCAGGATTCCAGTGTCCAGTCACTGGCTTCATGGGCATCAAGAGGTGAGGTGTGGAGCACTTTTTTTTTTTTTTTTTGCCAGTGCACATCTACACATCTAGCAGGCATGGGTGTAATCTTGGAGCTTCCAGTTGCAGCATCAGTAATGTCCTGATCTCTGGATCACAGCAAGGATACCATTGGGAAGTCAGCAATTCTAGTGGGAATCTTATGAGTAGCTGCTTTCCTGCCTGAGGCCAAGGTAGCAGTTCCCCCTGATGATCAGTTGCATAGGGTTGTTCTTGGAGGCCCAATCTAGCTCCCTATTCTAGCCTTTCTCATGAATTTGCAAGTACCCGTGACTCTCTACTAAATCTGCTTTCACTTAAGGTAGCTAGAGTGCTTTGTATTTTCTGCCAGCGAATGCTGATTGACACAATCACCATGATCCAAAAGATACACATTGAAAAGGTAGAAAATAGTGGGCAGGGGGTGGGAGGAAGAGAATACACAAAGTGACTGAGTTTTGTGCCCAAACTTAGTAGACTGAGGAGAAATAATTAAAATCAGGAAATCTTCAAGCAAAGAAGAAAAATGAAGTTAGATCCTAACCTTACAGCATACACAGAAATTAACTCAAAAATCTATCAAAGACATTAATGTAAGACTAAAACTATAAAACTGTTAGAGGAAAACAGAGGGGTAAAATGTCACAATATTTAATTTGGCAATGATTTTTTCTTGGATATGACACCAAAGAAAGGCAATAATAGAAAAACTAGGTAAGTTGGACTTCATCAAAATTTAAAACTTGTGCATCAAAGGACAATGCCAACAGACTGAAAAGGCAACCCAGAGGCTGGGAGAAAGTATCTTCAAGTCACATATGCGATAGGGTTTAATATCTATCATATGTATTTTTAAAACTCCTACAATTCAACAACAACAAAAAAATAAACAACCTGATTCAGAAATGAGTAAGGAAATTGAATAGACATTTCTTCAAAGAAGATATACAAATGTCCAATAAGCACATGAAAAGATTCTCCATGTCACTAGTTCATTGAGGAAATGCAATTTAAACCATAAGGAAATATCACTTCACACACATTATGATGACTATTATAAAAAGCCATCATAATCAGAATAAATTTGATTATTTGAAATCAAATAATCAGAAAATAACAAGTGTTGGTGAGGCTATGGAGAAATTGGAACACTTGTGTACTATTGGTGAGAATGTGAAGTGGTTCAGCCCCTGTGGAAAATGATACAGTGGTTCCTCAAAAAATTAAAAATAGAAATCAGGATATGATCCAGCAATTCCACTTCTGGGTATATATCCAAAATAAATGAAAGCAGGGTCTTGAACACATATTTGTATGCCCATGTTCATTGCAACATTATTCAAAATAGCTAAATGGTGGAAGCAGTTCAAGGATTCTTCAGGGGATAAATGTATAAACAAACTGTGATATATACATGCTATGGAATATTACTCAGCCTTAAAAAGAAAGGAAATTCTGGCCGGGTGCAGTGGCTCATGCCTGTAATCCCAGCACTTTGGGAGGCCAAGGTGGGTGGATCATGAGGTCAGAAGATTGAGACCATCCTCGCCAACATGGTGAAACCCCATCTCTACTAAAAATACAAAAGTTAGCTGGGCGTGGTGGCACACACCTGTAGTCCCAGCTACTCAGGAGACTGAGGCAGACTGAGAATCACTTGAACCCAGGAGGCAGAGGTTGCAGTGAGCCAAGATCATGCCACTGCACTCCAGCCTGGGGACAGAGTGAGACTCCATCTCAAAAAAAAAAAAAAAAGGGGGAAATTCTAGCTTGTGCTATAACATGGACGAATCCTAAAGACATACTAGGTCAAATAAGCCAGGATAAATTACACCCTTCCACTTTTATGAGATATCTGGAGAAGTCAAATTCATAGAGGCAGAAAGTAGAATGGAGTGTGAACCCTGAATATCTGAGACAGGTCTCAGTTAATTTAGAAAGTTTATTTTGCCAAGGTTGAGGACGCACTCCCATGACACAGCCTTAGGAGGAGGTCCTGACGACACATGCCCAAGGTAGTCAGAGCACAGTGGTTTTATACATTTTAAAGAGACATAAGACATCAATCAACATATGTAAGATGAACATTGGTTTGGTCCAGGAAGGCGGGACCACTGGAAGCAAAGGTGGGAAAACTTGAAGCAGGGAGGAGGCTTCTAGGTCATAGGTAGATAAGAGATGAATGCTTGCATTCTTTTGAGTTTCTGATTAGCCTCTCCAAAGAAGGCAATCAGATATGCATTTATCTCAGTGAGCAAGGGGTGACTGAATAGAATGCGAGGCAGGTTTGCCCTGAGCAGTTCCCAGCTTGACTTTTCCCTTTAGCTTAATGATTTTTGGGGCCCCAATATTTATTTTCCTTGCACATTTCCCCCCCTTTTCTTTTTAAAAATCTTTTGGAGAAAGCATTTTAGCAGAAAATGAGTCTCTGGTCTCAGGTTTAGTCTGATCCCTCTTGGCTAGAATGGTTTATTCCTAAACAGTAGGTCCTGAGTTATAATGAAACTTCATTTTTAGCAGGTTGTGAAGTCTCATGTCCTATGAAGAGAAAATAGGGGGAGGAAGGGAGAAGAAGAAGAACAACAGACAAAAGAACAATTCTGGAAAATCAATAGGCCACATTACTCTGAAATCCATACGTCAGCAGGAAGGTATGAAAATTGCAGTTATTTTTATTTATTTATTTATTTTTTTGAGACAGAGTCTCACTCTGTCACCCAGGCTGGAGTGTAAAGGCACGATCTTGGCTCACTGCAACCTCCGCTTCCCAGGTTCAAGCGATTCTCCTGCCTCAGCCTCCTGAGTAGCTGGGATTACAGGCACGCACCACCACACCTGGCTAATTTTTGTATTTTTAGTAGAGATGGAGTTTCACCATGTTGGTCAGACTGGTTTCAAACTCCTGACCTTGTGATCCGCCCGCCTTGACCTTCCAAAGTGCTGGGATTACAGGCATGAGACACCTCGCCCAGACAGGGTCCTGTTATTTTCTTCTGAAGTTTGTGTTGTCTAGCTTCAGTTCCCAGAGCTTTACAAAAGCACAGCTTAGTTTTCAGTGACTCCAAATTAGGAAAAAGGGAGGAAAAAGAAGGAAAAAAATTGAAAACATTATTTTGAAGCCTTGTAGCAAAAAAATTAGAATTTGGTACAAACAGTAGAAAATAATAAAAATGGAAAAACATTAAGCAGGACTAGAATCTAATTTTTCTCTCTCCAGTTTACCATTTTTATTAAAAACAAATCATGGTAGGACTGATTTGCTTTATTATACTTGGCCTGATTATTTATATATGGTGTAGAAAGAATAATTATTTTTTACATAGGCTTTTAAATTGGCTTGATGGAACTTTGTTCCATAGAAGGAATCTCAGACAAGACTTTTTTAAAGCTGAGCCCAGCCATGGATTTTTACCACCAAATACCTGTGAGTTGGGTGAATTCCTCTCCTACTGAGGTTCCAAGATAAACATGGGGGCTCCTGGGCCTGTCAGAAAGTGGCATTCTTTACTTACCACATGTCAGGAACCCTGTACAGGGACTGTATAGACAAGGTATGAGGCCAGTTTTCCCAAGGGGCTTTTATTGGCTCCATAAATCAAGTTTGATTCCTTAAAGGAAAGCACACCATTCCAGTCAAAGCCTTGGTAAAATAACCAGTTTCTCCAATTGTGCCCTGATATAAAGGAAAACAGATTCTTATTGCACTTACGCAAAAAACTGTATTGCCGTAAATTAAGAATAGTCACAAATAGTTTCCAAATTCTAGAGAAATTGGGTACAAAAGAACAAATATGTTCTAAATTTTGTTCACAGTATACTGAATTGTTAAAAGCTGTTAAGAGCTCAAAAGAAAAGTTTCCTTGACTGAAAAAACAAAACAGAGGATCAGCAACGTTTTAAGCAAAAAGTCAAAAAGGTTACTTCGGTCTTCTACTAGTTCAGTCCATGTAGTTAATTCCTATTCTGCTTGATAATCATGAATATTTTAGTTCTCCATGAGCCCTGAAAGTTTTTCTTTTATTCTGATGTCATAATCTACAAAATTATCAAAAACTTGTATTCAAGAGCACCTGTTAGAGTTTTACAGCTGATTATAAAATGACCTTCTAAAGAGGACCAAAACAAAATAACAATTGTCTGTGAATGACAAAAACTTTTAGGGCAGCCATAATCAAAGACACAATTGAGAAGTAAATTTGTTACCTCAGTGGCACACAATAATTTAACATAACAATTATAATTATTACTGATAATGTACATTAAGTCATATCAGAATTATAGGAGTTTGCCATAATTTCAGAATGCATACAAATAACATATTTATATAAATATAGCTCAAAGAAAACAAACACCACTTCATATTTAACAACATTTCTTGTATAATTTTTATACCAAATAAGCCAAATGATATCATTTTTGAACTCTAGGAAACCTAATATCTTAAAGGATTAAGTCTGTCAGAAAAAGACAGAATTTATAATTTGATTTTGTAAAGTTTGTCAAATATCAAAGGTTTAAAACACTTGATATCACAGGTCATTGTAAAATAAGTCATTCATTTGAACAAAGTAATACTGCAAGGATTTCAAAAAAAGGGTGAAACCCTTAATTCTTTGAGAGAGGAGACTTAATTTTCCAAACAATAAGCCCTAATAAAATAGCATGAATCCAAATTAAATTTGTTTTTCAAAAATTTATAAACAATGTATAAAATTTTAATCTTGATCATAAGATATAACTTCCATAAGCCTTTTATAACCATTATACACTTGATTAAGGGGTTGGTTAATGCTTCAAGAAAACCTTGTTAATCTGACACAGGGTTCCATATGCTGGTCTTGCATCAGTGTGCCTTTGATATTAATGATTAATTTATAGAGAAACAGAACTTATTTTATCTCTCAAAATTGGCCCTTACAATTGCACATGCCCACCTCTTCCATGATAGTCTCTGGGCCTTGTGGAGTTGAATAGCTTTAATTTCTGGCCCCGTGTCTTAGGAATGCAGTTTATTTTGATTGGCATCTTCTACCAGGCCTGAAGATGAGGCTTTAATTGCTGTCAGTGTTTAAAATTTAGCAGGACTTGGTGTCCTTTTTAGACCCAGGAGTCAAAACCCTGTAACTCAATGTCAAAAGTACTTTAAAAGCACATATAGAAAGATATACAGATGTAATAACCTTAACTACAAATTTTTTTTTTAATCTCAGTTTTTTTTCCTAAGCAAACCAAAACTTAATAATAATGGCATAGGAATTGTTTCGATAAACCATAAAATCTGTTAGTTACCAAAAGGCAAAGGAAAAGATCTTCTGGACTGCACAGAATATTATGTTGGAAGAAAACACTTCCTTTAGACCTTTAAGAAAACATTGTTAGCATTAGGTCACTACAAACAGAACTCGAGGATAGAACTTACATGAGCTGAAAGTGAGTTGAAGGAGAACATTACTATTTCACACCCTTCAAAAGGAAAGAAAAGCCAGATATGGTGACTCATGCCTGTAATTCAAGCACTTTGGGAGGTCGAGGTGGGTGTATCACTTGAGGTCAGGAGTTCGAGACCAGCCTGGCCAACGTGGTGAAACCCTGTCTCTACTAAAAATACAAAAATTAGCCTGGCATGGTGGTGCACACCTGTAGTCTCAGCTACTTGGGAGGCTGAGCCAGGAGAATCGCTTGAACCTGGGAGGCAGAGATTGCAGTGAGCCGAGATCGTGCTACTGCACTCCAGCCTGGGTGAAAAAACTAGAGATGGTCTCAAAAAAAAAGAGAGAGAGAGAGAGAGAAAACCAAAATAGTTTAACTTTGGGTTAAAAAAATTAAAATCTCATATAATTTATTAAGAATAAGTCAATCCCTTAAGAAAATTTCATTGTTCTAACCAATTATTTAGTGTTTAAGTGTTTTTTTACATCAAGCCCAATCTCTAGAAAGACCATTGTAATTTCCCTTTAATTATAGACAACATGATCTTGTAAAAGTTTTTTAAATAAATCTTCTTATTGTGACTTACACAGGCCATACATGATATGCTTGGACTTTCTAGTTTGTCCTGAACATCCATCTTCCTTAAACAACCAGTCATTTTATTTTTTATTATAGGACTAAATTTACCATACAAGATTCTTTCTCCATAAAGTTATTTCTCTTAAGCTTTCTTACAAAAAACAAAAAACAAAAAAAACACAAAAAAACCTTTATTTTTATAACTTTCTTTACATCTGTCTTATTTCCTGGTTCCTTTTACCTCATTTTGTACATAACCTTTAAATAAGCTTTGAATTAGATAAAAATTGTTCACCTTTTAAAAAAGGAAGCACATTTTTTGAAAGAATGTTTTCCTACAAATACATTTGTATTGGAAAATACTCAAATAATGAAATATCTATTATTATTACTATCTTTTTTTGAGACTGAGTGTTGCTCTGTTACCCAGGTTGGAGTGCAGTGGCGCACAATCTCAGCTCACTGCAACCTCCGCCTCCTGGGTTCAAGTGACTCTCCTGCCTCAGCCTTCAGAGTAGCTGGGATTATAGGCATGCACCCCCATGCCCCACTAATTTTTGTATTTTTAGTAGAGGAGAGGTTTTGCCATGTTGGCCAGGCTGGTCTCAAATGCCTGACCTCAGGTGATCCACCTGCCTCAGCCTCCCACAATGTTGGGATTACAGGCGTGATCGCCTGCACCCAACCTGAAATATCTATTAATTTAATATAAGTTTAGATTCTAAATTATGATGAGTTTGTCTACAGGTATTTATCCAATTACATTTACCCAATTATTTTATTTTTATCATTTACCTAGATTATTTATGAAAACTGTGATTGTCATTATATAAAGTTATGGAACCACCACTGCAAAATTATAACTGAGACAGTGAAAAAGATCTGACCTAACTGACTCCATCTTGCTTTTAACCTCCGAACTGTCCTTGTTCATTCCTGGGTATAGGCCGAACTAATTTTGGGGGGAACTTAGTTTGTACTTTAGCTTTGAAACAAAGAAAATAACAGTTCTTTCCCAAAACAAATGTTACTGCCTGTGGACTAGACTGCCTAAAGCCACAAGATTAGAAGTTGTGGTGATCTTACTAAATTCAAGATATAGCTATTTTCATTAAACCAATATCAATGTCTTATTTATTAAAAATTACACAAGCAAAGATCATCCTGTCTTGGGCTTGGTTTATAGTTTTTTAAACCCTATACCACATTTTGACACCTTATAGTATTTGGCAGGGATAAGTATGAAGCTGCTTAAGTAATAAATGCAAACAAGAATATATGCTGGCAATTCTTAAGACATTTCTAATATTATTATACTTTACCAATAACTTTTAAAATAGCTTATTAAAAATTTTATTTAAGTTAGATAAACTTGAAAAAGCATTTGACTACCTTTTCTTTTTTCCTTATAAAAATTAGAGCTCTTTCATATATTTTCAGTAGTGAAATATTGGGTACACAACACATAAACACATAGATGTATTAGGCATGCTGATAGAAGTACATCTTATAGATTCATAAAAACCTTTTTCCCCATCTTATACTTTCAAATTCTTGATAACCTGTTTCAATAGGTAACCTGTATCAACTCTTGCTGTTTCAATAGGTAACCTGTATCAATTCTTGATAACCCTAGGCAGTCATCAGCTAAATAGTTTTAAATTTGCATATTAAAGGAAACAACTCATGTGAAAATAAAATAGTAAAACTTACATCACAAGGTACGGAGAGAAAAAGTCTGGTGTGCTAGAGAGAAATGAAAATGGATTTAATTGCCAATTAAACATAAAATTACATACATTCTAAAGGCCTTTTAAATACACACACACACACACAGACACACACACACACACATCCTATAGCTTTTACAGAACTTTAACCATGAGATAAATACAAATTCACTGGCTTGCAAACAAAAAACCTATTGGATCCAAACTGTGATTTTTTTTTATCATAATAGAAAAATAACAGCAGATTTAAAGCAGGCAGAAAATAAAATAGAGAAAAAGGAGAACTTAGGAACTCTATAGTTTGCAGGTCTACTTTAGGGCTCTTTTTCTTTAATGTAAATGTGCACAAAGATGATATTACTTCCATTTTACATTAACTCTGGCAAGTAGAGGTGCCATAAAACCTACAGAGTGCTCGCAAGAGGGTCATTCTTCTTGTTTTCTCGTCATTCTTAGGTTATTTGTTTCACACTTTTTTTTTCTTAAGAGAAGGAATTGAGCTGTAGCCTAGGGTTTTTGTGTGGTGAATTGATGTGTGCTGCTTGTAGACAGGACTCCACAGTGTGTCACCAGTGAGTTGTTTCCGCCCTGTTATGTATCTCAGTTTCTCTCTCCAGAGGTCTATGACCTCTGAGAGGGCTCCAAACACCGGGTGATCAGCCCTTATATGCATTTCCTAGATGAGGCTTTTTTTTAAAGTTATGTTTTGTTGGGGATTACCCTTCAGGGCTGCTGCATGTTGCAGGGGGTCAACACCATAGACACTCCCATGAGGACCCTGATCACCCAGGGGTGCCTTTCAGCTGGGAGGAGGAAAATGCCCTTTCTCTTCAGAGCTGAGAAGACTCAGTCTCTCATTTACCTATGGAAACAACAGTTCAGTTCCTCATGCAAATGTGCACAGATAAGCTGAACTGAGATTAATTTGGGGACAAAAAGCAAATAGAGAAGACCCTTTAAAATGCATCTTCAAACTAGAATTAGGATCTTTAAACAATAACTTCATAGGAGGAAAAAAAAACAACAGCCAAGACTACTTCCTGTAAACTGTGCTCAGCCACCCCTACTTTGTAGCTCTCATTCACCATTACACACGCCAAGGTCAAATCCTCTCACAGTACAAGGTAATCTCTGGTATCCCCAAAGCCAAAGAGGTCAGGTCATGCAATACAGGAAAACAGAGCTTTAGACCCAAGAAGAATCTGCCCATGACTCTTGAAACTCCACAAAGGAAATGGAACACCCCAAAAGGGGTGAGTGGCAAATTTGTTCTGAATTCTTTAAAGAAGTTCAAGTCATTAGAAGCCTTCTCTAGATTTTTGGTACTGTAGATGGCAAAAGGGGGTAGGACATATAAGGTGGAAGAAAATAAGCAAAAGAACACTTTTTTTTTGAAGACAGGAAGGCAAACACAGAAACCAAGTGCATGTTTTTTGGGGTTTTTTGGGTCTCCCCCCTTTGCAGCTGGGAGGAATTTTAGCCAAATTAGAGAGGCTTTGTTAAACTGTAATTTGGAGTTCTCACTTGGATTTGACCAAGCCAGGTAGAGTTGGTCAAATCTGTTGAGAGAAAGACCAGAACAAACAACAACAAAACCCCCCAACAATATGATCACTGAACGCTCTAATGGTAAGGAGAAATTAAGACCAGTTGGTTGTTAAACTTTAGCCAAGATAAAACCCCAATTCTGCTACTTACCTATGGATGGGTCTCAGGCTGAAGACTGCCCTCTACCATCCTAGAAGCAGGAAAAAAACTCAAACTTGTCCTCTCTACTGGGAGCGAGCTCAAACTTCATAAAGAAGTTACCTGCCTTCCATCGTCGTGGAAACCAGAAATCTTGCCTTCCTTGTTGGAAGCAAGTAAAACTTAAAAAAAAAAAAATGGGGTTGGAGGAGTTGTACAGCAAAATAAACTTTAGATCTTGACCAAAATTTGGGAGATCAGGGGTTCTCTGGAGGGTGTGCTCCCAGATCTCAGCAAATTGTCCATAAAGTTAGCTCATGCTGGTACCAAACACCAATAGGAGATTTGTCAGAATCCCTTCATGGTTACCAAAAATGTGAACCCTGAGTATCTGAGACAGGTCTCGATTAATTTAGAAAGTTTATTTTGCCAAGGTTGAGGACACAGCCTCAGGAAGTCCTGATGACATGTGCCTAAGATGGTCAGAGCACAGTTTGGTTTTATACATTTAGGGGAGACATGAGACATCAATCAACATATGTAAGATGAACATTGGTTTGGTCCAGAAAGGCAGGACCACTCAAAGCTAAGGCAGGATGATTTGAAGCAGGGGGAGGACTTCCAGGTCATGGGTAGATAGGATAAGATGATTGCATTCTTTTGAGTTTCTGATTAGCCTCTCCAAAGGAGGCAATCAGATATGCATTTTTTTTCTTTTGAGATGGAGTCTTGCTCCGCCGCCCAGGCTGGAGTGCAGTGGCACAAAATCTTGGCTCACTGCAACCTCCGCCTTCCAGGTTCAAGCAATTCTCCTGCCTCAGCCTCCCAGGTAGCTGGGATTACAGGCACCCACCACCGTGCCTGGCTAATTTTTGTATTTTATTTTTTTAGTAGAGATGGGGTTTCACCATGTTGGCCAGGCTGGTCTCGATCTCCTGACCTCGTGATCCACCTGCCTCAGCCTCCCAAAGTGCTGGGATTACAGGCGTGAGTATCTCAGTTGAGCAAGGGGTGACTTTGAATAGAATGAGAGGCAGGTTTGCCCTGAGCAGTTCCCAGCTTGACTTTTCCCTTTAGCTTAGTGATTTTGGGGCCCCAAGATTGATTTTCCTTTCACAGGTGGTTGTTGAGTGGGGAGCAGATGGGAAGTAATTGTTTAATAGGTACAAAGTTTTAGTTGGAGAAGATGAAAAAGTTTTGGAGATGAATGGTGGTGATGGTTTCATGACAATGTGAATGCACTGAATGTCACAGAACTGTTCCCTTAAATGGTTAAAATGGTAAATTATAGTAATGTATATTTTACCATCATTTCAAAAAAAAGGAGGAAAAATCTAGGCGATAGGTTTTCATCAGGAAATACTAAAAGAGACCTTGGTAGGATGTGGAGAAAGAAAAACTTAAGAGGCAAAATACAAAATAATGGGAGAGAAGTTCTTGGGTAGCTTGGAGAACAGATATCATTATTTGAGAGTCACCTATCTCTAAACTTTTAGAAGAGTATTATTATATTTTAATTATTATTATTATATTTTAGTATTATTATATTTTAAATGAGAAGTAATATACATTTGTATAATGTTGATGTGTGTTACACTCAAGACAGAATTTCATGGATCCCATATGTCCATGTTTAGATCTCAGACTTAATTCCCCAGTAGGACATTTTAATCTATTTACAATGTAAAATAATAATGATAATAATATAATTTGAGAATTGGCATGGAGTAATTGTCCAGGTTAACTTGTAATAGTACACCATGTATTTGCTGTAACTCTTCTATGTGACATCATAGTGAAGATTTGATTCAATTATGGAAGATAATCTGTTGGGAAGAAGTGCCAATGATGTTTTTAAAAGAACCTGTGAGTCCTGGGATACTTTGATTTCAAAGTAATTAATTCCAAGGGGAAACTTTCTGAGATGAAATAATGAGGTTATTTGGCTATGAGAGCTTTCGTAGTCATGAGGGAAAAAGGAAGCACAATTCTTTTGTTAAATTAGCATTGCATCACAAAAAAGAGCTAAAAAATGATTGATTGCAAGTATAATGTAGGGAATAGAAGCATCTGGTTCAGGCATAAATAACGAGGCTCTTCAACATACGGCACTAATTTGCGTTTAAGCCTCTGTAATCTCACCTTTTCAAATTGCTATGCCTTTCTCAAGATGGGCTACTCTGGGTATCAATGTGGAGCAGATAGCACAGGGGAGAGCAAGTGTCTGCCTGGCCTGTTTCTGTGAGGAAGAGGTGTTCAGTTTTAAGAAAGGGCTTGTGGCAAGTGTGTGTCTCTGGCTCCAATTCAGCCACAGTGACAGCTGAAACCCGAGAATGAAATGGCATTAAGTCCAGTCAGAAGGCTTTAAAGGTTTAAATTCTCCCCATTTCTAATGCAAAACTGAAAACCTAGCTTTGGCAAAGCACAAAAAGATAACTTGTTTTTTTTTTAAGTCCTGCATCTCCATACCAAAGAGAGTTAGATTACATTTAGAGTCTAACTTTAACAAAACTAGAGAGGACTAAACAGCCCCTTCAAAGTTGGTGGCATCGAATGGACCTTGCTTTTCTTGTCTCTTGAAGAAGAGTTGCAGCAACATTCCTTCCGACTGCGGTGTGTCTGCCTTCAGGCTTTCTTAAGCTCCAGGCAGCCACGCAAACCCTGGACACTGGGCCTCTGAACTCTGCTTCTAACAACTCACAGAGTAAGAAACTGGGAAAAAATACATTTGCAGAGAGGGCTATAGATGCCCAGTATTTCTGAGATCATATAGGGTAATGTTTCCTTTGGATTTAACTATTGAGAAAAATGTCTCTTTGGGAGACACTTCTCCTTGGGTAATGCCACGTTTAGGCCTAGCTTCCCTCGATTTTCTGAGGAAAGGGTTCTAACCCATGGCAGGGTCCAGCCTGCTTCACTCTCAACCTGACCCTGACTCAAGGCAGCTCGGTTACTCAGCCAGCTGCAGCCATGATCTTTGGCATCATAATGCAGGTTATGTCCTTTTTCTAATCTTTGGGAACAAGTCCTGTTCTTATAAACAGCCATCCTGTCTTCTCATGGGAGAAACTGCACAAATTTTCATGACCCTTTCTCATAAATCTAATTTTTAAATTGATTTTTTGGTAAAATAAAACAGTACCAAAAAAAGTTGTTCTCTGAGCTGACTGGTTGCCTGTCTCCCTCTGGTCCGCCCCCTACCACTCCTGAGCAGGAGTCTCACACAAAGTCCCAAGTGCCCAGGGCTAAGAATGAAGGTTTACCAGCTCTAAACATTTTCATATAGATTATCTCTAATGGTTAAGATAAATATTTGTCTTTTCATTTTTTTACTTCATTGCCGACACACTTGAATTTTCCTGACAGTAGAATGCTGAGTCTTATCTCTTATCTCTTTGTTGGGGTAGTAGCTTTTATTTCGTGTTCTGCTCCACGGAAACACAAGCAACTGATTTTGTAGAATTTTTCTCCCTCAGAAATGACTCATGTAATTGAGGGTTTTGAGGCCACGTAGACGTAGCATATGCTTTCTCCACTTTTCTAATACTTGAAAAACCTCATATTGGCGTCTGATATATTTGTAATTACTGATTTTAGCTCAGATTTTCAAACTATAAAGCTCTTGTTATATTCTAAAGTTATCTCTCAAAGATTTATAATCTTTGCTGGGTGTGGTGGTTCATGTCTGTAATCCCAGCACTTTGGGAGGCTGAGGTGGGCGGATCACCTGAGGTCAGGAGTTCAAGACCAGCCTGGCCAACATGGTGAAACCCTGTCTCTACTAAAAATACAGAAAAATTAGCTGAGCGTGGTGGTGGGCTCCTGTAATCCTAGCTACTCTGGACCTCAGGCACGAGAATTGCTTGAACCTGGGAGGTGGAGGTTACAGTGAGCCAAGATCGTGCCACTGTACTCCAGCCTGGGTGACAGCAAGACTCCGTCTCAAAAAAAAAAAAAAAAAAAAAAGGTTTATAATCTCCGTGAAAGTCTATCAACTGAATAGTAGATGAAAACATAAGTTTGGATCCATAATAATTCCCTGCTGCAGTAAATACAAATGACCAACTGAAATACAAACAAACAACACCTTCTTGTCCAATTTATTTTTTCCTGTATGTGTGATGGCTGCTAAACACGTTCATTTCCCCAGTAAACTGCTCTTCTTAAAGAGCATATCCCAATAGACTGGGGGAGGGGATAATTTAGAGGACACAAGATGAATGAAGGTGTATCTGTGTTAAACTCCATGTGACTACTCCTATTCTGGAAACTGAATTATATTTGGCCAGATTACAAAAATTGATAATTTGCACACATTTCCGGCAAAACTTTGGAAATGCCAAATTACACCAGTTAGGACTTTCAGATTATAGGTTGAAAGCATGGTCAAATGTATTTGGTAAACATAACAGCTACTTGTCGTCTCTGTGGCAGCAAAAGCTCTGGAAAAATCTGCAGCCGGGAAGGCGATGAAAGGTTCTGGGCACTTGGTGCTTTCTAGAATGGAGTTGTGGCTCTGTACAGCACTTTAGAAAGCCAGAAGCAGCTGACAGCTTGGGCAGGCTGGAAAAGTGCATGACATCAGATCAGTCTGAGCTTCTCTCATTATTATGCTTGAAAACTAAGCTCTGATTTTTTCTTATCTTGCCCAAATTCCTATCTAAGGGGTCTGGGGAGTCATGAACTACAAACCATAAATTCTCATCAGATGGGTTTTATTTAATCCTATATATTGTGACTTACTTTCCAATCTGACTTTGGCATAATATTATGTGACAAAGAAGAAAATCAAAATATTTTACCCCAAAACATGTTTCTTTGCCATACTTTGAAATGACCCTGCAAAAAACTGTCCTTTGTGGAGAAAAATTTGCATCTGTAAAGAACCTCTATTAAGATAGATAGATCTTTTTTCTTCCAGGCCCTCCCAATCCTGAAGAGATTAACTGAGAGTCTAGCACCTTTTAAAGATCTGAATAGGAAACATGCGTCATCTATTGTCTCTAAGGGCAGCCACTATGACACTTCAAAAGAACCTTGGTCTCCACACTCTTTTATCTCAACCAGAACATTTCCTTTCTATTGATCCCAGGTCTTTTTTTTTTTTTTTTTTGAGATGGAGTCTCACTCTGTTGCCCAGGCTGGGGTGCAGTGGGGTGATCTCCGCTCACTGCAACCTCTGCCTCCCGGGTTCTAGCCATTCTCCTGCCTCAGCCTCCCGAGTAGCTGGGATTACAGCTACCGCACCATCACACCCGACATTTTTTTTTTTTTTTGTATTTTTAGTAGAGACGGGGGTCTCACCATGTTGGCTAGCCTGGTATTGAACTCCCGACCTCAGGTGATCCACCCGCCTCAGCCTCCCAAAGTGCTGGGATTACAGGCGTGAGCCACCCTGCCCAGCCGATCCCAGGTATTTTTTTATTTTTTATTTTTTAGACGGAGTCTCGCTTTGTCACCCAGGCTGGAGTGCAGTGGCCCGATCTCGGCTCACTGCAAGCTCCACCTCCCGGGTTCACGCCATTCTCCTGCCTCAGCCTCCCGAGTAGCTGGGACTACAGGTGCCGGCCACCACGCCCGGCTAATTTTTTCTATTTTTTAGTAGAGACGGGGTTTCACCGTGTTAGCCAGGATGGTCTCGATCTCCTGACCTCGTGATCTGCCTGCCTCGGCCTCCCAAAGTGCTGGGATTACAGGCATGAGCCACCACGCCCCGCCGATCCCAGGTCTTTAGACAAATTCAACCAATTGTCAATCAGTCAACCAGAAAATGTTACATTTACCTATAGCCTGGAAGCCCTGCCTCTCTGGACCAAACTAATGTATTTCTTAAACATATTTGATTGATGTCCCATGCCACCCTAAAATGTATAAACCCAAGCTGCACCCCAGCCACCTTGGGCACATGTTCTCAGGATCTCCTAAGGGCTATGTCATGGGCCATAGTCACTCATATTTGGCTCAGAATAAATCTCTTCAATTATTTTACAGCATTTGACTCTTTATCGACATGCTTCATCTAGGTGCTAAATCGATTAAATCTAATGAAACTTTAAAAAAACAACCTCTATGTTTTAACAGGAGTTATAAAAATTATCCATAGCAAAAAGAGTTATTCATGTAAAATTTTGGGGGCCTTTGCATGTTTACTAGAAGATTGAGAAAGTGACTCTGCTTTTGCAAGCTATTTAATTCTTTTTCTATTTATTTTATTCTTCACTTTATTATTACAAAGAAGAGGCACTATGCCAGAAGTTAGCTAATGTGAGCAATATCTAGGCATAGTTTGTATATGAAAAATATAGGTAATTAAATGAAAACATTACTTTTATAAATACTCAGTAACAAATGAACCCATGGGAACCTTCTGTTTTGTTTGTTCCCTTCTAAATTCACCTTTTGCTTTCCTGCCACTTTTCCATTTGTCCCAGCTTGTACTTTCTCCGTCTCTACCTGTTAATATTACATGATATTATTACAGCACAAAACACGATCCTTTATGAGGCAAGATATGATCTCCACCTTTGACCTTCATACAACTTAATTTCTGTGCCAGGCACTTGACACTTATCCTGAGAAATGGCTTGCATTAGACTTAACACAACAAAGGTCCTGATTTGACTGGGGCAGTCCAGATTTACCTCAGTTCCTGCCATCCCTTCTTATTTACCATTTGCCCTCATTTTTTTTTTTTTTTTAACAAAGACTTAATGTCATTGAAATGAGCCAGGATGGGTTTCATAGATCTCCACTTTGCACTTCCACTTTATGCCACAATGTCATCTAGCAGTTTGGGGGATTCACACACTTAACAGAGTTCTCGCTTGAACATGTAGTTACTTATAAAGATGACTAGTGGTAGTCTCTCTCTTTCCCCCATTTTTTTTTTTTTTGTTATACTTTAAGTTCTAGGGTACATGTGCACAACATACAGGTTTGTTACATATATGCTTGTGATGTATACATATGTATACATGTGCCATGTTGGTTTGCTGCACCCGTTAATTCCCCATTTACATTAGGTATTTCTTCTAATGCTATCCCTCCCCCATCCCCCACCCCATGACAGGCCCCGCCCTGTGTCCAAGTGTTCTCATTGTTCAATTCCCACCTATGAGCAAGAACATGTGGTGTTTGGTTTTCTGTCCTTGCGATAGCTTGCTCAGAATGATGGTTTCCAGTTTCATCCATGTCCCTACAAAGGACATGAACTCATCCTTTTTTATGGCTGCATAGTATTCCATGGTGTTTATGTGCCACATTTTCTTAATCCAGTCTATCACTGATGGACATTTGGGTTGGTTCCAAGTCTTTGCTATTGTGAAGAGTGCTGCAATAAACATACGTGTGCATGTGTCTTTATAGTAGCATGATTTATAATACTTTGGGTATATACCCAGTAATGGGATCGCTAGGTCAAATGGTATTTCTAGTTCTAAATCCTTGAGGAATCGCCACACTGTCTTCCACAATGATTGAACTAGTTTACACTCACCAACAGTGTAAAAGTGTTTCTATTTCTCCACATCCTCTCCAGCACCTGTTGTTTCCTGACTTTTTAATGATTGCCATTCTAACTGGTGTGAGATGGTATCTCACTGCAGTTTTGATTTGCATTTCTCTGATGACCAGTGATGATGAGCATTTTTTCATGGGTCTGTTGGCTGCATAAATGTCTTCTTTTGAAAAGTGTCTGTTCATATCCTTTGCCCACTTTTTGATGGGTTGTTTGATTTTTTTCTTGTAAATTTGTTTAAGTTCTTTGTAGATTCTGGATATTAGCCCTTTGTCAGTTGGGTGGATTGCAAAAATTTTCTCCCATTGTGTAGGTTGCCTGTTCACTCTCACGGTAGTTTCTTTGCTGTGCAGAAGCTCTTTAGTTAAATTAGATCCCATTTGTCAATTTTGACTTTTGTTGCTATTGCTTTTGGTGTTTCAGTCATGAAGTCCTTGCCCATGCCTATGTCCTGAATGGTATTGCCCAGGTTTTCTTCTAGAGTTTTTATGGTTTTAGGTCTAACATTTAAGTCTTTAATCCATCTTGAATTAATTTTTGTATAAGGTGTAAGGAAGGGATCCAGTTTCAGCTTTCTACATATGGCTAGCCAGTTTTCCCAGCACAATTTATTAAATAGGGAATCCTTTCCCCATTTCTTGTTTTTGTCAGGTTTGTCAAAGATCAGATAGTTGTAGATATGTGGCATTATTTCTGAGAGCTCTGCTCTGTTCCATTGGTCTATATCTCTGTTTTGGTACCAGTACCATGCTGTTTTGGTTACTGTAACCTTGTAGTATAGTTTGAAGTCAGGTAGCATGAAGCCTCCAGCTTTGTTCTTTTGGCTTAAGATTGTCTTGGAAATGCATGCTCTTTTTTGGTTCCATATGAACTTTAAAGTAGTTTTTTCCAATTCTGTAAAGAAAGTCATTGGTAGCTTGATGGGGGTGGCATTGAATTTATAAATTACCTTGGGCAGTATGGCCATTTTCACGATATTGATTCTTTCTATCCATGAGCATGGAATGTTCTTCCATTTGTTTGTGTTCTCTTTTATTTTGTTGAGTAGTGGTTTGTAATTCTCCTTGAAGAGGTCCTTTACATCCCTTGTAAGTTGGATTCCTAGCTATTTTATTCTCTTTGTAGCAATTGTGAATGTGAGTTCACTCATGATTTGGCTCTCTGTCTGTTATTGGTGTATAGGAATGCTTGTGATTTTTGCACATTGATTTTGTATCCTGAGACCAACATGGCCGAATAGGAATAGCTCTGGTCTGCAGCTCCCAGTGTGATCGACACAGAAGATGGGTGATGTCTGCATTTCCAACTGAGGTACCTGGTTCATCTCATTGGGACTGGTTGGACAGTGGGTGCAGCCCGTGGAGGGCAAGCCGAAGCAAGGTGGGGCATTGCCTCACCCAGGAAGCTCAAGGGGTCGGGGGATTTCCCTTTCCTAGCCAAGGGAAGCCATGACAGACTGTACTGGGAAAATTGGGGCACTGCCACGTAAATACTGTGCTTTTCCAATGGTCTTAGCAAATGGCACACCAGGAGATTATTTCCCCGACATTTTTAAGATGTAGTGTCAACTAACATTTTCCTTTCAACAACAGCTGGCAGGACACTCACTGATAAAAGCAAGTGCTTGAGATACAGGCAATGGAGGACAGCCTGCTCCTGCCAGCCTCAGGTAGTGGTGGGAGGGATTGACATTGTCTCTCCAGCTGGATACTGGGGTGCTCCAGCTGAACAGTCCTGACATCCATTGTGCACAGAGAGAAGGTTGTTGAAATGCTCTTATGCAGCGGTTCTCTCCTTTATCATATGGTGCACACAAATATTGATTTATTTTATTGTTTGGTAACACTTGTTTATTTCACAAAAAACCCTATCATCAGCTCAAGCATGAGCTTTATTATTATTATTAAGATAAAACCCACAAACAAAGAAACCCCACTATTTTAACCAGTTTGAAATGTAAAATTCAGTAGTTTTTTAGTATATCTGCAATTTTATGTAACCACCACCACTGTCTAATTTCACATTTCCATCATGCCAAAAAAAAAAAAAAAGCCTTGTGCTTGTTAACAGTCACTCCCCACCTCCCTCTCCACCTGTTCTCTAGCAATCACCAGTCTATTTTCTGTCTTCAGGGACTTGCCTATTCTGGATATTCCATAGAAATAGAATAACAGAATATGTAGCCTTTTGTGTCTGGCTTCTTTCACTTAGCACAATGTTTTCCAGGTTCGTCCATGTTGTAGCATATACCAGTACTTCATCCCTTATTATGGTTGAATAATATTCCCCCATATGGATAAATCACATTTTATTTATCCATTCATCAGTGAGTGAATATTTATGTTATTTCCACTTTTTTACTATTATGGATAATGCATCTATGAACATTTGTGTATACAACATGTTTTCCATTCTCTTGAGTAGATATCTAGGAATGGAATTATTGAATCATAGGGTAACTATGTCTAACTTTTTGAAAAACTGCAGAAGTGTTTTCCAAAGTGGCTATACCATTTTACATTCCTACCAGGAATGGAATGTATGAGGGTTCCAATGTCTGCACATCCATGCCAACACTTGTTAATGTCTGCCTATTTGATTATAGCCATCCTAGTGGGTGTGAAGTGATATCTCATTTGGCTTTGATTTAAATTTACTTAACGACTAATGATGCTAAAAGTCTTTTCATGTGCATGTTGGATATTTGTGTATCTTCTTTGGAGAAATGTCCGTCCAAATCCCTTGCCCATTTTTTAACTTAGGTGGCTTGTCTTTTTATTATTGAATTGTGAGACTTCATTATATGTTTGGATCTTAGACCCTTATCAGATATACGATTTGCGAATACTTTCTCCCACCAGTGGGCTGTCTGTTCATTCTCTTGATAGTTTTTTTTTTTGAAGTACAAATGCTCTTAATTTTGATGAAGTCCAATTTACCTATTTTCTCTTTTGTTGCTTGTGATTTTGGTGTCATATTTCAGAAACTATTGCCTAATTCAAGGTCATTAAGACTTATACCCATGTTTTCTTCTAAGGGTCTTATAGTTTTATCTTTTACATTTAGTTTTTTTTTTTTTTGTCCCTTTTCAGTTAATGTTTCTATATGATATCAGGTAAGTGTCCAAATGTATTCTCTTCTTATGGATATTCAGTTGTTCCAGCATCATTTGTTGAAAAGACTATTCTTCCTCCAGTGAATGGTCTTGGCATCCATAGTTACAGGATATTGCTGGACTCTCAATTCTATTCCATTGATCTATATATCTGTCTATCTTGATGCCAGTAGTACACTCTTTTGAATACTGTAACTTTGTAGTAAGTTTTGAAATCAGGAAGTATGAATCCTCTGATTTTGCTCTTCTTTTTCATAATTGTTTTTGGGTATTCAAGGTCCCTACTTTGCCTTAGCTTAATGTTCAGTTAGTGATTAAATAAAGATTGCTTTCAATGCCTGGAACCAAAAAAAAATTCCCAGTCTCTCCAGAGGGGCTCTGTTTGTGTGTCAGGTTTGCCTTCAACATAGCCAGGATGTTTACTCCCCTGCTTTAGTCTGTACTTCCCACTTCTACGGAGGTCTTTCCTGAGCACGGACATAGCTCTCGGCATACATGTAACCTGCTAGATTCCTAGGACTATGTCAGAGCTTTTCAAAGACCTTATTCCCTAAAGCATCTCACTCCCAACACTTTTCTCTCAAATATTTTGGTTCATCTATTATTTGCCCCAGCTGTTATTAATATGTATTGCATCAGCAGGGACTGAAACATTTGCCCATAAAAGTTTTGATAAAAGTTTTCTGCTCCTGTATCAGCTTTATCACAAGGGGAGAGTATCAGTCAGATGAGATCAAGGTAAGCCATTTGAGCAGGTCTTCCAGGGAGTCAACAAACAGATCAACTAAGGACAATTTACAGATGATTTGTTTTCTGCACTCTCCTCTCCTGGTAAGGTACAGGGAATGTAAGCTATTACTATTAAGACTACCATTGAGATGGGGAATGGAGGATTGGACTAGGGTAGGTTAAGATGCCACAAAGCTCATTGTTGTTACTGAGATCCAGCTCATTTTTCTTGAATAAGTGCTCTCTGCGTTGCTGCAAGCTTTTAGTTAGTTTTCAAAGTTCCAAAAAATTTGTGATCATTTTTGCCAGTTTTTTTCATTGCTTTTATGGAGGAATGGGCTTTGGGAGTTCCTTATCCATCATCAATTTTCTCTCAGCAACGAGCTTTTTAAGAACACGTTTAATAAAAAAATTAAGAACTGAATTTTAGTTTCTCAAGAAAATCAATGGTAGATGTATAATCCTGGCAAAAAACAATTCATTTTTACCATTCACCAAAGAGGTAGTGATGATTTTCCTGACCACTTGAATGCAAGAGAGACAAATTTGCTGAAGAATTATCAAGATCTACTTTAAAAGTAGTTATTCGATGAAGACTGTATCTGAGACAATTTCACATGTGTAGCTGCAGAAGTTTATTTACATATTACAATCTGAAATATGACTTTTTAAAATAAAATGATTGCTCTTCTAAATAGATTTCTCTCATTTTGACTCCTAAGATCTCTTGTGTATGTACAAAACATAGAATGATAACTGTCAACGTGTTGGGTCCATTAGCAAAAGAAGAAACTTACAAACAGATAACTGAGGCCTGTTTTATATTTGTGATATCAGATGCTTCAGCGAGAAAAATCAGTCAAATTGATACAAATGATGGTTCATTTTTTTCATCAAATTCATGGAGTCAAAGTATATCTTTTGAAAGTTCATTGCATTGAATTTGAAGTATTTGACATCAATGTAGATTTTATTGTAAATACAGTTCAAAAGTTTGAAAATAAAATAATTTATTTTTATAGTGTCAATATAAATACAAATTTTGGTAGAACACAGCATTACAGCAATAGCAATGTTCTTACTAAATTAGGAAACAGAGCAGAAATGTATTTGAAATTGGTTGTGTGCAAACACAATTGATAATTGTGTGTTCAAACAAGCTGCAGTATTCTACCAATCAAAATAGAAGTTTTAGTTATCAGGATTTACAAATATTTTTATACATGCGCAGAATAACAGAACTATGAAATTTTCTGACAAAGATGATGCTGAATACAGAAAAATAGTTCAATCTGGCTGTAAAATATTTTCTCTCTTCATTGTCCTTCATCAGTTGGAATTTAGAAAATGCTGTGCCTTTGGAGAAGTACTTTGTAAATGTGCCTAAGCAACCTAACATGGTAGTATGTTATTTTGTAAATAAGTCTTTCAAATTTTGACTGCATTTTGTTCAAAAGCTAGCATTTACTAATACACAGAAGCAAGATCCTTGACAAATTTTATCCTATAAAATTAATTGCCAAAGCAAATTAGTCTGAATAGAGACAGAAAGGCAGTGCTTATGAAAATATTGAACTCAAATATTTATACATTTTAATTTTTAAAGGTAGAATTGATGCTATCCTCCATTTAGTAGAATTTACTTTGAGCTTCCTGCATACTTCAGCTCTTGTAAGAGTGTATTTTCTAATCTAAAATATTGTAGCCAGGCCAGGTGTGGTGGCTCATGCCTATAATCCCAGCACTTTGGGAGACCAAGCCGGGTGGATTGCTTGAGCCCAGGAGTTCAAGACAAGTCTGGGCAACATGGCAAAACCCTGTCTTTACTAAAAATACAAAAATTAGCTGGGCATGGTGGCATATGCCTGTAGTCCCAGCTACTTGGGAGGCTGAGGCGGGAGGATCACTTAAGACTGGGAGGTTGAGGCTACAGTGAGTTTTGATCGTGCCACTGCACTCCAGACTCCAGCCTGGGTGACAGAGAGTGATCCTGTCTAAAAAAAAGAAAAAGAAAAAATATATATATAGTCTACCAAGAGAATTCAGTTTAAGATATCAACAATATCAAATTTAGTAATTATAAATGCAACTTTGAAAATATTAGAATAAATTTTATGAAAAATAAGGAAAAATTATACAAAATATACTTAAAAAAGTATATGGGTCAGAAAAATAACAATCATATACCATTAGAAAACAGATATAAATTTGAAAATTAATTAAAATACATGAATATGTTCCAGGAATCATTATTCTGTTGTTTAATGTTCAAATAATCAATATAAGAAATTTTTGAAAATTTCACTTTAATATACATGGACATGTAATTTTGTTTGTGAATATGTTCATTTAAATTTTCTAGAAAGCTTTTATGTTTGAAAATAGTTTGAACAAAACAGTTTTGTTGATCCAGTTATATCATGATACCAATTTGTTAGTTAATAAGAAAAAGTCTGTAAAAATTATGTAACTAGTTATTCTTAGTGCCTTTTTACTCTCAATGATATCCTGGTTTGGATGATAAATTACATTACCCTAGTTATAATTATTTGTCACGTACTCAGAATGCCTGGACTTCTGGGTAATAACAATAAATTGATATTAAGTTCTCTCTCCTATAAAGCCCACCAAAATGACTTAAGAGAATAAAATGCTTTAAGTCCATAAAGCCAAAGAGTAGAGGCATGGAAACAAAGAATGCAAAATGGCAAAAATTGCTGTAAGATTTAAGGCAGATGGGTGGGGGTAACTTATTAAACAGAGCCAAGAGGCTTCAACCCACCTTTGTGCCTACAGAGGGGCAAGCCCATCATTCCGAAAACCCCAACAGCTTCAGGACATGTAGAAAAGCACGGGTGAGGCATGAGGGTGAAAACCAGGGGTGTTACTGAGAGAGCCTGGGTAATGTAATGATTACCAGCCTTTCTCAACTGGGGATTCTGCAGAGGATTAAACCCTGCAGAAAATGGTTTGAACTACTAATCTCTCAATTCTTCCAAGGACGGCACAAACTTACTGCCTGTCTTCATGCATGAGAGGGAAGTTTATTCATTCCCTATAATGGATGCCTTAGCACATCACAGCTGAAGCCTCTTGCAGCACCCCAGCTTAGAAGGACCAGCTTCTTAGAAGGGCTGCCTGCTACTCTGAGTAGATACTGTTGAAAACACTGAATTCTGAAGCCCTTAGGCCCCTTCCTCCACCTTGCTTCCTGAATGCCAGCAACAGGATTTATACTCTGCTGAGGCAGATTAAAAGATTCTTCCTTGGGGAGATTGAAGAACTACAGAGAAAAGACCTACAAATACTGATAGTGAAACCCTCCAGTTGACAAGCCCTGCCCAGACCCCAAGTTTTCAATCAACATTTTAGAGTCTCCCTCTTACATATGAGTGTCAATAGATTGCCAGAGGTTTGAAGGAGCCATGGGTGTGAAAGACAAAGGCCAATATCAGCAAATAGAAGAAAATAAATTCCGAGGCAGCAGAGACAATGAGAAATTGCAAGCTTTAAAGTAACTGCTAACTAAAAGCCTTAGAGATACATTGCATCCATGAAACAAAAAGAGTCAGAAATGTGTTGAATATAAACGTTTCTGAAGAACATTTTGAACGTAAAGTTGAGGAAATCTGCTAGAAAACAATAGAAAAAAAAGGAAAATAGGAGAAAAAAAGAAGAAAATTAGAGAATGGATTGAGGATCTAAAAAGAATTTTAGAGCTAAAACATAAAACGGAGAGGAAATTATTCAGGAAAGTATATAAGATTCCCTAGACTGAAGGACTCACATCTCTAGACATAGAAGGTTCTATCAAGTTCCCTGCACAAATAATAATTTCAGAAAGATCCATATTAATGCGTGTTAAAGAGGGAATAAAGCAGGTCACATGCAAAGGACGAGGAATCAGCCAGGCATATGGCTAATACCTGTACTCCCAGCACTTTGGGAGGCCACGGTGGAAGGATTGCTTGAGCCCAGGAGTTTGAGACCACCCTGTGCAACATGGCAAGACCCCATCTCTATAAAAAATTTAAAAATTAGTTGGGCATGGTAACATGTGCCTGTGGTACCAGCTACTTGAGAGGCTAGGTGGGAGGATCACTTGAGCCTGAGAGGTTTAAGTTGCAGTGAGCTATGATTGCCACACTGCCCTCCAGCCTGGGCAACAGAGTGAGAAGCTATCTCAAAAAAAAAAAAAAAAAAAAAAGGGAATCTAAGTGACAACAGGTATCTCATTGGCACCACAGAAAGCTTGATGGCAAAGGAGCAAGGCCTTCAAAGTCTGAGAAAAAGAGTCTATGTTTAGTTTCTATAGCGGAGCCAAATATACTGTTACTCTAACCTCCTTGGCTATTGTCTTAAGCTACTATTAACCTCTTGCTTATCAAGTTGCTTATTTACTTCTCAGGGCTAGCAGGTATCTGGAGTTTCCCTTGAAAGAACCCAAGATTTTCCCTTATTTCCATGCTTGGGTGGCCTGCAGGCCCCTAAGAGGCATCCCTACTCCCAACCTAAAATTCTTAACCCAGATAAATTATCAATCAAATATAAGGGAAGAATAAAAACATTTTCAGACACTTACCTTCCATGCATCCTTAAAGAGTAACTAGAAGATGTTATTTAGCAAAACAAAATGAGATGAAATAGTTCCCTTGACCCCTTTGCAGGACTCATGAAGGGATGGCTCACTTACTCAGCCCACAGTGCTCAAGCCCCTTGCAGGAAGGGGAGCACGCAGGTAAGCGGGTGCAGGAGCTGGGGTGAGTGCCTTTGGGAACTAGCAGGGACAAACCCTGTACTGGCCTGTGGCAGTGTCTAGGTGTTGCCTGTGACCTCTAAAGCCCCAGAGGGCATGTGTTACAGTGTGCTATTTTAGCTTTCCTGTCCAAGGATGGCTGACATGTTAAACAGCTCAGTGGAGAGTCAGTGTGACAGCTTCTTGCACCTGCACTTGGGTCCTTATCCAGTGCCCAAGAAGAAGGAGATCACATGGACTTGAAGGATGATGAATGTGGAGATTTTATTGAGCAGGGGAAGTGGCTTTCAGTGGATGGGGAGCTGGAAAGGGGATGGAGTGGGAAGGTGGTCTTCTCCTGACTGTAGTCTTTGACCATACTACTTCCCCAATCATAGTTTCTGATGTCCAGCTGCTTCTTCTCCTCTCGACGGTCAGACACTTTTCTCTTCTGTGTGTATGTCCTTCTCTGCCATGCTGCTCTGCTCCTCTGCCAGTGGAGCTTAGGGTTTTTATGGGCACAGCTTAGGGTTTTTATGGGCACAGCTTAGGGTTTTTATGGGCAGGCCAAAAGGCAACATCTGGATGGGAAAACAGAAATGTGAAGTTCTCATTTAGGGCCATGAGTTCAGGCTTGAGGGCAGAGCCCTTGCCAGGGACCCTGCCCTCTTCTACTTCTTCTACTTCTTCTACTCAGTATTTCCCTGCCTCCTGTCTGTATCAAAGGGACTAAATCAAGAAAAGAGGAGTCAAGAGATCCAGAAATGAAAATCCAAAAGCAGTGAAGAGAAGTCCCAGGATACTTGTGTGCAGCAGCCTGGGTGTCAATCAGCTCCCAATGGGACAGAAGGACCAGGGATGCCAGGAGGGAGGTCTCCAGGAATGAATTGCAACCAATAGATGTTGTAATAAGTCTGACTAATGAAAAATAGTGTCAAGAGCAGTTTTATAGAGATGTTGGAACTGTAGGAAGAATCAGCAAAAGGCACACTGAAAATTAAGCAAATGGAAAAACAATAAGATCAAATAAAGAAAATCATAAACATTACTTGGCTTAGCAATACACATCATTCATTCAACCATAATTGTATACACCTTAGTGTTAAGTAAACAAAAAATTGTAATTTAATCACTTTGGGAGATTGACAATAGAGGAAAGGAACCAAAGTCGTAAATGAATCTGTTTGTAAAAAACACTTTCAACCAAACTTTACCAGGCTCCTGTTGTGTGTCCAGCTTTGTGCTAGGCTGAGAGAGCAAGGTAATGAAGATGTGTCTGTAAGGATTGCACAGTCTGATGGGAGAGATTGCAAATTAATTTGTGTTAATAAGCTGTTTCCAGCAAATTCTCTGAGGCCTTGGTTACAGGTCTGCCCATTCCTTTCTGAAAGCTCCAATCCTTTAAATGGATGGCAATTTACACTTGAAAAAGGATTCTTAAGTTAGCAATATTTTCACTGCAGGGACCTTTTCATTGTGAGCTTTTGGTACATTTAGTATTTATTTACACACAGTTAAGTGTTGTATAAAGTTAGAGACAGGCTGCAATCCTAAATTTCCCTTCCCAACCAGGTAGAGTGTTATATACTTGGATCTTAAATATACTCAAGGAATTGCATAACTTTCTGCTCACTACTCTATATTTATCTCTTGGCAGGGGACTAAGCTCCACTAGGCTTGCCCATTTCCTTGGGCCTCTATGAGTACTATAGTTCCCCTAGGATTCATTATATTTATGGAACACTTATATGATTCACTTGATTCAGAAACAGGATGATTGTCCTGCTTCAACATACCATTGGGAGGAGGTCTGGCAAGGTCTGAAGGTGAACAACCTCTTTGACAAGAAAGGAGGGCATTTCCTGATAGGAAAATGTGATTTAAAAAAAATTAAGCCATTGGACCTCTCCATTAGAAAATGAAATCTTGAATCTTTGAAATTTCTATCCAATAGAATGTTCTGTGATATGGGAATGTTCTGTGCTGTCTAATACCTTAGCCCCTGTGGAATTGGATTTGTGTGACTATATAGCACATTGGACTATGATGCTATTTAGTGTTTAAAATGTGGTTGGTGAGAACAAGAAACAGAAGTTTTAATTTCATTTAACTTTAATTCATTTAAGTTTATAATTAAATGGCCACATGTGGCTAGTAGCTACCATGTGGTACAATGCAGGTCTAGAGAGAAGCTGTGTTATCTGGTTCAATAAGTCACTAGATAATTTTTTAGGATTTTCTCAACCTCTTATTTTCTCTTATTTAGGAACTAATAATAAGAACCTAGAACTATAAGGGCCTGATTGATTATATTAGAGATAATGTAAAAAGGGAGAAGTAGAGATAGGCTTAGGGAATAAAATAATCCAAGGTGGAGGCTGAGGTAGCAGCTAGACATGAGAAAGACGAAAGTAGTGACTTTGAAAGATGAGAGTGATGGGGTGGGAGGGAAGGAAAGGGAGGGAGGTTGAGGCGGAGAGAGGAGGGAGAAAGGAAAAAAGGAAAGAAGAAAAGAAGGAAAGGAAGGAAAGGAAGGAAGGAAGGAAGGAAGGAAGGAAGGAAGGAGGGAGGGAAGGAAGGGCCCAGTGGGCTTTCCTTGCCTGCTGCTTAGACAGAGACAATTTATCAAGACAGGGGAATTGCAGTAGAGAAAGAATTTAGTTTATGCAGAGCCGACTGTAGGGGAGACCATGGTTTTATTATTACCCACTCAAATCAGTCTCTCCAAGAATTTAGGGATCAGGGTTTTTAAGGACAATTTGGTGAGTAGGGGCCAGTGAGTCAGGAGTGCTGATTGGTTGAGTTGGAGATGAAGTCACAGGGAGTTGAAGCTGTCTCCTTGCACTGAGTCAGTTCCTGAGTGAGGGCCCACAAGACCAGATGAGCCAGTTTATCGATGGTGTCAGATAAACTGTCAGATGAGCCAGTTTATCGATGGGTGGTGTCAACTGATCCACTGGGCCTGCAAAGTATTTAAGCACTCATTTTAGATTTTTCAATAGTGATGTTATCCCCAGGAGCCTCCAGCTACATGACTCCTAAAGTATAACTTCTAATCTTGTAGCTAATTTGTTAGACCTACAAAGGCAGTCTAATCCCCAGGCAGGAAGGGGGTTTGTTTTGGGAAAGGGCTGTTACCATGTTTGTTTCAAAGTTAAAGTATAAACTAAATTCCTCCCAAAGTTAGTTTGGCCTATGCACATGAATGAACAAGGACAGCATGGAGGTTAGAAGCAAGATGGAGTCGGTTAGGTCAGATCTCTTTCACTGTAATAATTTTCTCAGTTATAATTTTTGCAAAGGCAGTTTCAGAGTGGAGGAAGGAACCAAGGAAGAAAGCTTAGAAAACACATCATTGATGAATGACTGAGCCTGGGGGCTACAGGCTGATAGGAGAACCCAGCCTACTGACAGATCACACTACAAGCAGTGTGGACTCAATTCTTTTATTCATCTTATCAAATTAACCACTCATTTATCTAAGTAATGTCTTCCAGTTTAAACATTTACATTGCCATGAATAAATGAAAATGTATTTCACCTTGGTTAGCATAATCAAAGCTATAATTTTCTTTAAAATTAATAGATGAAGTCTAATATATACATTTACTAATTAGCAATTTGAACACCATGTGCACAATGGTACATGTACACAAACACACACTGATATCTTACCTTACCTCATTTCTGTAAATTACCTAAATCTTTCCTTAATTTATTGACTGAAGAAATACGAGCAAAGAGCCCAAGGAATTTCCTGTCATTTCTCTAGAATGCATTACATCTTCCCCTCAGCTTGGCAATAAGGGGCCCTAACCTGAAATGTACAACTTGAAAATCTCACACACACACACACACACACACACACACACACACACACGTGTGCTGCTTAGTTTTTAAATACGTCTTTGACTAAATGAATAGATGACGACCAGAATCATCTGGGAGCTTACTTTCTATCAGAAGAAATAGCAAGTTTCTTTGGTCCAGATTTGGTCAAATGCCTTTTATCTTCAGAAAAGTATTAAAATTTATCCTAAATTATCATAGATCTGTAAATCTAGGCTCCAAAAGATACTCCCTTTGGAAAGTAAAATGTAATAAAATTTTAAATAATTCAAGTTCGACTCACAACATTATTACCAGGGCTCATTGCCTCAGAGAGACCATTACTACATAAAAGGGGACTGTAGGAAGAATTAGTTAAAACTCTGTAGGTTGATGAAAAAGAATTGATTCAATGGTGTTTATTTATACTGAACACAAATATCTATAGCAATACTTGAAGTAATATGCTTAATTATATTTAGAACTTTATGCTAGGTTCTGAAACACTTGTTGACTTCTTTCAAAAGTCAAGACTTGCTCAGCAAGTCTTTATTTAAAGCGCTTAAGAGATTGGCAGGTTAGCAAATTTCAGCAGATTAGTGGGAAAAAAACAGCACTGTCCAGGAAAAGAAAAAACAGACATTTTGGATAAAATATTCTTCAGCGAGGCTGAAATTTTAGCACCTTTTCTTTCTCAGCTTCTTCAGTTCTTGTACTAGAAAATTATAAGGGTACAGATACATTTACAGTGACATATATTTGTCAGTCAGTGACATTTACTGGGTCTGCCCTCTGCAGAAACGTGAACTGACGTAGTGTGAGGGATTCAAAAGAACTGCAAGACCAGATCTTCCTCTCAAGAAATTGCACTTGAAAATAGATGAAAAGCATATTCATAGAATAACACAGCAAGAGCATATGAATAGAGTAAAATCTCTAGGTACGTAATTAATGAAGGCTCATTGAGTAGAGGAATTGGGTCCAGTTAATCAGGAAAAGTTCTCAAGGAGTGATTTTAAAGCCCAATTTGAAAGGTGAGAAAGAGCTTAATGGAATGGGGTGAGAGGATACATCCCTCATTGCTTACCTATCCCCGCTTACAGATGAGTGTAATTTGGGGCTTGTGCAGCCAATGTCACTCTTCATATTGGTTAATGGTGTGACTGAAGCAAGGCAGCGTTACACTGAAAATGCTGCTCAAGTGCCATGTTACAGGGCAGGCAGGGGACAGGTTGGTATTCTATGATCCTCCTCTCTGAATGGCAACTTCCAAGCTAACCTCAGATCAAAGAAATAACAAGAGTAGTACAGAGGCTTCTTAAAAAGAGGGAACTGAGGTCAGGAAAGCATGTTGTCCATTTTGAAACAAAACAGTTGCTAAGCAGAGCTGACTGGAGGCACTATGAAAGAAGGAGGGCCCATAGGAGAGTGCGCCCCCTGTGGACCACGGGGGTGGCAATGGAGCGAAAGGAAGCCCAGGTGTTTCCTACAAGGTAGGGAGGAAGTATGTTGCTAACTACCAGGTACCAAATACCTGCTTCTGCTCAGGTAAGGTGATTGCCCTCTCAAGGAGCAGGGATGGACTGGGGGCGGTGGGTGGCAGGAAAGGTTATGAGTTCAGGCGATTATGATATGGTGTAGCAAATGTTATCCTAGAGGTGAGTGAGAACACAGTGAGGACCCAGGGACATGTGTTGCCTGGGAGATGTCTGAAGACCACAGAGCTTGTGAGTGACATTTGACTTTTGAATCAGGCCGTGAAGACTCAGTAGTCATTTTCTAGGTAAAGAAGGTTGGGAGTCATTTCAGGCAGCGGGACAAGCCAGTAAGAAAATATAGAAGCATATAAGGGATGTTTCATGTTTAAATTATACATTTATTTTGTGAGATTTTTCTGTGTCTAAAAAGGCACAATCTGCACCTTAGAGGAAAGACCCCTACCTTCTAGGCAAGGGAGAGATAAGGAAGAAATGTTGGTCAGCACACTTGTGTAAAGTAAAGCAGTCTCATGAATCCAGCTGCTCATTTGTAGGAAATCCCAAGGTCAGAAGAACACGCTGGACTGCACCATCAGGGAGCTGTCAGCAAAATCCAGACTGTGGCAACTCAACCGGCCCCACTTGCACTGTAAGGCAAAGAAAAGGACTGTGGAGGTGTCTGCAGGTCAAAAGAAATTTAAAACACATTAGTGAAAAACTGGGCCAGACAGAACTATAGTTTTTGTCACTTGGTGAAAAGGAAAAACATAAAGGAACACAAGAAAGAGACTTCTATGAGAATTTGGGACCAGGGCACATGATGGGATTTTTGCAGTCACTGGAAAGTTCTTTTCTTGCTCTGAATGGTGGTTATAAGGGTGTTTGCTTTAATTGTTCATTAAGCTTAACATTTATTTTGTGAGGTTTTCTGTAGAAAAAAATTTTTAAATAAAATTGTAAGTAAAACTTTTCCAAGGGTGAACTGAGTTCCATGCAGAGATGAGTCTCACTTGTAGACAGAGGTCTTGCTGGAGCCAAACCCAGGACCATCTTAACTGAGCCAGAGAGAGTCTGACAGGAAAGACTGAACCTGCTGAAGGCAGCACAGGTCAGCTCTGCCTTACTCGGGCTGTGAGAGCACCAATGCTGAAGGCACACTGACCCGCCTGGTGAGCCATCCGCTTCCACACCTGCCTTTCCCAAGGCAGCAGTTTGTATCAAAAAACAGCCAAATAACAAACTATATGCATTATCCTAGGTTCTCCTTGCTAGAATGCAGCAGATATTTGATTCCTCCAATTACTGGGTAACTTTAAGTTTTAGGTAAGTTGGCTGAAAGTGTATTCATTAACTCTTCAGTTTGCCTTTTAAGATGGAGAGCAATGTGGGTCTAGGGCAGAAAAAAAAAATAAAAGCATGTGCAATTCTCTCCTACCAATAATCTATGCATTGTGCAGGCCTGGTGTTGACTTTCAGATCACATCCCCCAGTTCCTGAGACTGTCGCACATGTTTGTTTTCTACTAAGGAGTTAAACACCTCAAATGGTAGGTGTCAGCATTCAGTGTACACGAGTGCAGCCAGACATTAAACAGGATAATAATAAAGCAATAAGTAATATGGTTAAACAAATACATTCCCAATTGCCCTTGTCTCCTTCAAACATCTAATGCAGATGTTTCCGTCCTTATTAGTTCAGTGCTTCGGTCTCTCTCTGGTTTTCCCCTGGCATGGTGGAAGCAGTGTGTCTCGAAGAGAGCTTTCACATGGAGAAGGCTGTCAGCCTCTCTTAAATATAAGCAAGTAAAAGTAACTAAGGACTGTTTGTGTGTGTGTGATGCTTTTGATACTGGTCCCTGTAGTCATTCTGGCTTGCCCGTTTTAATGAGTAAGGTTTTCCTTGCTGTCTTCATATGTATTATTAACTCCATACACAGAGGTAGGGAGGATATGTAGGAAAAACAAATCAAGGATCAGATGCTTCAGGTCAACAGGGCGTTCACAAACATACACTTTTCAATGTCATGACCAAGGTCAATTGAAACTGTAACACCACTTGGCAGAGGGAGAAGAGACATAGGAAGAGCTTTCAAAGTTTAGAGGAATGAACCAGCAAAAGTTAGCCAGCATGTATTAGTTATTCATATAAGAGAGAGCTCACTTTAAATATTAGTTTTCATGCTGCTCTTTTGTACAGAATTTGTGGGAGGCTAAAACCTCAGCTTCCTGGTATCCTTTTGAAATGAGTTATTCCAGATAGCTGAGCACAATGAATGCCAGAAATTCATCTAATTAAGCACAAAATATTTTTAAAAGCGTATTGGGTGGAACTTTCTGGAAAATGTTTTATGAACTCTTCTGAGTGGCCAATAGAAAGAGTGCAGACTTTATGTTCTCATTGTTCAATTCCCACCTATGAGTGAGAACATGCAGTGTTTGGTTTTCTGTCCTTGCGACAGTTTGCTCAGAATGATGGTTTCCAGCTTCATCCATGTCCCTACAAAGGACAGGAACTCATTCTTTTTTATGGCTGCATAGTATTCCATGGTGTATAGGTGCCACATTTTCTTAATCCAGTCTATCACTGACGGACATTTGGGTTGGTTCCAAGTCTTTGCTATTGTGAAGAGTGCTGCAATAAACATACGTGTGCATGTGTCTTTATAGTAGCATGATTTATAATACTTTGGGTATATACCCAGTAATGGGATCGCTAGGTCAAATGGTATTTCTAGTTCTAAATCCTTGAGGAATCGCCACACTGTCTTCCACAATGATTGAACTAGTTTACACTCACCAACAGTGTAAAAGTGTTTCTATTTCTCCACATCCTCTCCAGCACCTGTTGTTTGCTGACTTTTTAATGATCGCCATTCTAACTGGTGTGAGATGGTATCTCACTGCAGTTTTGATTTGCATTTCTCTGATGACTAGTGATGATGAGCATTTTTTCATGTGTCTGTTGGCTGCATAAATGTCTTCTTTTGAAAAGTGTCTGTTCATATCCTTTGCCCACTTTTTGATGGGTTGTTTGATTTTTTTCTTGTAAATTTGTTTAAGTTCTTTGTAGATTCTGGATATTAGCCCTTTGTCAGTTGGGTAGATTGCAAAAACCAAGAAAGCTGGAATACTCACAGCCCCATTTACTAATTCAATGTCCTTTGGTAAATTAATTATCTTACTGAGCTTCCGTGTCTTAACCCTGTAAAATGGGCACAATTGCATTATATAGTTAAGTATCAAGTAAATATTGGTTAATTGTGAGAACTCTTCATTACTGACCTCTCTTAGGCTACCAGCCTGGCTCCAGTCTTTCACATTTTAGAAAGACATTGTCAGCAGGGCACAGTGGCTGATGCCTCTAACCCCAACACTTTGAGAGGCCAAGGCAGGCGGATCA
Source organism: Pan paniscus (assembly GCF_029289425.2). Classification (NCBI taxonomy): domain Eukaryota; kingdom Metazoa; phylum Chordata; class Mammalia; order Primates; family Hominidae; genus Pan; species Pan paniscus. Next base: position 47,427,587 of record NC_073253.2, on the reverse strand, counting down.
CCTGAGGTCAGGAGTTCAAGACTAGCCTAGCCAACATGGCAAAACCTTGTCTCTTCTAAAAATACAAAAATTAGCTGGGCGTGGTGACAGGCGCCTGTAATCCCAGCTACTCAGGAGGCTGAGGCAGGAGAATCACTTGAACCCGGGAGGTGGAGGCTGCAGTGAGCTGGCTGAGATCACACCACTGCACTCCAGCCTGGGAGACAGATGGAGACCCTGTCTCCAAAACAAACAAACAAAAAAACAAAAAACAAAAAAAGAAAGACATTGTCTGGAAAAATGCCAATGTCTCACCTGGAAGGTCACAGAAAGGGTGGAAGAATACACTTGATGACGTTGGAAGAATCCATGGTTTGAGGGGTTCTAGAAGGAACTGGGATGTTTGCATAGAGCTGGTTCTTAGGGCTGAGTATGCAGCATCTGCGTGATATGGTTGAGAACTGAAAGTTTCCCCTGCCATCTACCTACCGTCATAGGATGCCCTTTTGGGGTAAGACATTAGTCCTCTAGAACTTTTTTATTACACAGGGTTTTAGAAGGTGTGTGACAGACATGGCAAGTCAACACACGGGTCCCTCTTCAAGGAAGGACACGCTGCCCAACTGCAAGACGTGTGCTTAGCCACAGCTTCCAGCTGTTAATTCAGGGTCAGCCTCAGCTTACTGGCCAAGATCACACTCTTTTTGGAACATCTTCCAGCCAGTGTCTAAGCAAGGGGATGACAGCTGAGGGCACTGAGAGCATGCTTTTTTCATCATGGCTTTCAGCCAATGACTTTGGAAGACAGTGGTGCTAGGCCCTGACCATTTTGGCCCAACTTTGGAGCCCTCTACTGGGCAGTAGCTCCCATTGGAAAGGCAGAGACTGTCATGTCTGTATCACCATCTGGGGTTCTTCCTGCCTGATCTTGTTTCCTCTTCTTTCCTTTCATAGTGTTATTCCCTAGTAAACCTTTTGTACACCTAACCCTGTCTCAGCATCTGTCTGCTTCCTGGAACAGAATGGGTCTCACGTCACCTAGGGCGGGAGGAAGCATTAGCACAGCTTAGACCAGTGAGTCAGGGACCAAGAATGAGGCAGACCTCTGCACAGTTTAAAGAGGACGAGAAAAGTTGTGAGGGCACATTAGGGGAGACTCCAGGCAGCCAGGGGACAGCTGCAAGAGTTGGGGTTAGGGAAAAGGGCAGTGCTGTCTTCTTCACCATGAGCTGAGGACCCGACATGGAGGGGGATCCACTCAGGGTCATGGCGATCAACCAGGAATGGGGACAGACACAAGGCAGGCAGGGAAGTTGCTGAACTGTGCTTTACACAGGTGATCTTCAACCTCACAATAAATCTGCCAAGTTCCATACAAATAAGAAAAAATGAGACCCAGACAGGTTTGATATTCCTTTAAGCTGGTAAATGGTGAGAGTCAGCCTGTAGCTCCCTTGAGCTGAGATGCCTCTGGAAAGAAGGAGATGAATATTTCATACTTTTTTGGATCCACTCAGCATCTTTTGCCTTTGGGAATGGGTGGTATTCATGCAGCCCTGCCTTTCTCATGATAAAGGGTGGGCAGGCAGGGAGTGGCAGAACACAGACTGACCAAACAGATTACTCAAAACCCCTGGATTTAAGGAATGATCTGGGGAGAGCATGTGACCCAAAGGGGCCAATCAATGTATTACCCTGCCTAGGAAATGATTTGCTAGTGCAGTACTGCTAGGTCTAGGGTGTTTTGAAATGTTCTGAAGGGATTTTTGGTGACTTCCTTAAAAGGAAGATGTCAACTTAAGTTTAACTGCTATAGTCGGCAGATACTCTATAATCTTAGAAATGGGAGGTATAAGGACAAGTTTTAATTGTTCAATACATAATACTTAAAAAGTAAGGGCCGGGAGCAGTGGCTCAGGTCTATAATCCCAGCTACTCTGGAGGCTGAGGTGGGAGGATCACTTGAACCTGTAGGAGTTTGAGGCCAGCCTGGGCAACATAGCAAGACCTCCATCTTAAGAAAACAAAGTAACTTAAAGGGAGGGTTGTTGAGTATTATTCCCGACTTGTACATGGAAAATAGATACTGTCTAGGCCTGAAATCCCAGACTCCAATGGCTGGTTTTATACCTGTCCCATCGTCAGTCTCCACTGAGCTGCTGCCTCGTGTCTCATTGGTTTTATGAAACACTTGCATTAGCTGGTGGTTATGGTAGTTCTACCCTCAGGGAAAGTGCTGCTGCTTCTTCTGTGGTTCTAAGATGATATGTCTGACAGGGTCCTTGAAAAGTACCTCTAGCACTCCTTGTTTCAAAGATTGTGAGTCGTATCGTACGCAGTTACTCCTATGCCAACTCTGCCCCCAGGGTTTGGTTTGAGAGACGCACTCAGTGTTCAGCCCATCACCCTCGACTGCTAACTTGCTGGCTTCCCCAGCTCTTTATTTCACTGTCTCCCACCCTCCACCACATCCTAGTATTCAACAGCTCATTAATATATGTAGTAATTAATTATACATTAATTATTATATGTAATAATAAACAGAGCCAATGGACTTGGCCTTGTTTTAGGTATTGAGGATACAATGGTGCACAAAGACAGACAAGTATTTGCCTCCTTAGGGTTTCTATTCTCGGGATAACTCACAATTAAATGCAAGTTGACATTCAATTAACTGGCCCACCGTATTCCATAAACACACTTCTCTGTGTCCACATACATCCTTCCCCATGTCTTGGGGGAGAAACTGTCCCTCTACCTACCACTTGATTACCTGGGATATTTCCTATCCCCTCTTGACTCCTCATGGAAATTTCTCAGTAAATCAATTCCTCACTTCGTTTGCTAGTTTCTTCATTTGATTGGCTAATTCCCTGTGCATGTTAATATGAGCCAATAAAGTGAAGGGCTCATACAGCCCAGTCTTTGGGTGATACTAAGAAAACAAATGTGGCAATACAGGTAGAGATTGCATGAAAAGCAAATACACCTGTACACACATTAATGCATTTTATCCTTTATTGTGTGTCATTAATCAGATTTCTAGAACCCTTTTTGAATGAAAAAAAATTAAACTCTTGACAAATAGTGGTCTCACAAAGATGCTACCAACTGGTAAAGTCTTTCTGAAATAATTAGCTCTTCCCATTTTCTGATAATTCTGTCTAAATGTGCTTTAGATATATTGAGACTATTTGGTTAGATGCATACAAATCCAAAATTTTTTAAAAAAATTTTTGGTTAATTTCTTCCAATTATCAGAGCATGATGGCCTATTTTATGCCTAGTTATTGCCTTAAAGTTTATTTTTTCTGGCAATATTGTCACAAATCTCTTTTATTATTCCCTTATTATATCACTGCTATCTCATGTTAAACATTCTGTGTTGCTAAGTTTCAGATGTGACTCTTCTAAATAGCTTATAATTTGAGTTAGTTTAGTTTTAAAAACAAAACTAAACTAAACACGGGAGCCCCCTGTCTTTTAAAGAAGTTGAATTCATCTATATTTGATGCAATTTCTGAGGTATTTGAATTTATTCTGCCTTTTATGTTGTGTTTTCCATGTATCATTGTTTGTATTTCCCTTTTGTTTCCTTTTCTGACTTCTATTGGGTTTAAACTTTTTAAAAAATCAACTTTTTTTTTTTTACTAGTTTGGAAGCTACATATTTCATTTCTATTTGTGTGAGTTTTTTCTTTAAAAATTTTAACATGCACAGCTAACAAAAGCTAAATTATTGTTGCTTAGTATTTTAGTTCCATCTTATTTTCAAAACCTTCAACATTAGAAATTATTATTAAAGCATATTGAATTTACCCACAGAAAAGAGGCCTCTTTTCTCAACATTGCACCCAACTTCTTCCTTCTGGGTTCAATTTCCTTTTTTTCTGAATTATGCTTTATACTAGTTCTTTCAGTTGAGGCTATGTGGATTGTAAACTCTTTCAGTATTTGTCTCGAAATGTCTTTATTTTGGCCTTACTGTTGAATAATAACTTTGCAGGGCATAAAATTGTAAGTTGCCTTCTATTTTCTGTGAAGATTTGATTCTATTGGTTTTTTTTTTAATTCTATTTGTTGCTGATGAGAAATTTACTCTTAGCCATCCCTCTATAGACACTCTGTCTTCTCTGGTTGTTTATAAAAAGTTTTTCTCTTGATCCTTGCACGCTGAAGTTTTGCTACAATATGACTCAGTGTGGATTTCTTTATATTTACCTTGCTTGGGGCTTGGTATTAACCTAACGATCAAGCATGTAAAAATTCAGGAAAATTCCATACCATTTTCTCAAATATTGCTTGTCACTCATTTTCTCTGGACCAGTGGTCAGCAAACTATGACCCATTGGCCAAACCTGTCCACTGCTTGTTTTTGCAAATAAAATTTTCCTGGAACCTAGCCACACACATTTATTCATATAATGTTTATGGCTGCTTTTGTACTACAACTGCAGACTTCAGTATTTGTGACAGATTTTATGGCCCATGGAGTCTAAAATATTTACTGCTAATTTCTTTACAGAAAAAGTTTGACAACCTCTGCTCTAGACCCTCATTCTGAAACTTCTATTAGACATAAGTGGGCTTCATTCTCTACTTTGTGTGTTTAATCTCTAATTTTCGTTTTTTTACAATTTTATCGCTCTGTGCTGCATTCTGGGTAATTTTCTCTGGAGCATGTTTTAGTTAATACATTCCTTTAAAATTATGTGTAATCTAATATTTAGTCCATCAATAGAATTATTTATTCAGTGATATTTTTCATTGCTGGAAACTTTTTAATTAAATTTTAAAATCTGTTTGTTCTTTGCTCATTATGGCATCTATTCTCCACCTCCATTGCCCATTTTGAATGTTTTTAAATTGATTCATCACCTTGAGTTTTTATGGTAGTTAACCTTCTATTTGTATTTGCTGGCTCTTATTATGGTGCGTCATGTCCTTTAGTGGCATGTTATTTTTGTTTGTGAGCTCATCTTCAGTGAAGATTTGATTTTTCTTCCTGTAGTATTTTAGTGTGTCCCTGGGTTTTGGACATATTGAGAGGTGACAGCGTGCTGGCAGCCCTCGCAGCCCTCGCTCTTGGTGCCTCCTCGGCCTTGGTGCCCACTCTGGCCGTGCTTGAGGAGCCCTTCAGCCCACCGCTGCACTGTGGGAGCCCCTTTCTGGGCTGGCCAAGGCCGGAGCCTGCTCCCTCAGCTTGCAGGGAGGTGTGGACGGAGAGGCATGGGCGGGAACCGGGGCTGTGCTCAGTGCTTGCGGGACAGCGCGAGTTCCAGGTGGGCGTGGGCTCAGCGGCCCTGCACTCGGAGCGGCCAGCTGCCCCCGACAGTGAGGGGGTTAGCACCTGGGACAGCAGCTGCTGTGCTCGACTTCTCGCTGGGCCTTAGCTGCCTCCCTGCAGGGCAGGGCTCGGGACCTGCAGCCCGCCATGCCTGAGCCTCCCCCTGGCTGTGGGCTCCTGCGCGGCCTGAGCCTCCCTGACGAGCGCCAGCCCCTGCTCCACGGCGCCCAGTCCTATCCACCACCCAAGGAAGGGCTGAGGAGTGCGGGCGCATGGCGCGGGACTGTCAGGCAGCTCCACCTGCGAGGCCCCGGTGCAGGATCCACTGGGTGAGGCCAGCTGGGCTTCTGAGTCTGGTGGTGACTTGGAGAACCTTTATGTCTAGCTAAGGGATTGTAAATACAGCAATCCACACTCTGTATCTAGCTACTCCGGTGGGGACTTGGAGAACCTTTATGTCTAGCTAAGGTATTGTAAATACACCAATCGGCACTCTGTACCTAGCTCAAGGTTTGTAAACACACCAATCAGCACCCTGTGTCTAGCTCAGGGTTTGTGAACGCACCAATGGACACTCTGTATGTAGCTAATCTAGTGGGGAGGTGGAGAACTTTTGTGTCTAGCTCAGGGATTGTAAACGCACTAATCAGCACCCTGTCAAAACGGACCAATCAGCTCTCTGTAAAATGGACCAATCAGCAGGATGTGGGTGGGGCCAGATAAGAGAATAAAAGCAGGCTGCCTGAGGTAGCAGTGGCAACCTGCTGGGGTCCCCTTTCACGCTGTGTAGGTTTTGTTCTTTTGCTCTTTGCAATAAACCTTGCTGCTGGTCACTCTTTGGGTCCACACTGCGTTTATGAGCTGTAACACTCACCGTGAAGGTCTGCAGCTTCACTTCTGAAGCCAGCGAGACCACGAACCCACGGGGAACAAACAACTCCAGACGTGCCGCCTTAAGAGCTGTAACACTCGCCGTGAAGGTCTGCAGCTTCACTCCTGAGCCAGCGAGACCATGAACCCACCAGAAGGAAGAAACTCGGAACACATCCGAACATCAGAAGGAGCAAACGCCAGACACGCCGCCTTTAAGAACGGTAACACTCACCACAAGGGTCTGCGGCTTCATTCTTGAAGTCAGTGAGACCAAGAACCCACCAATTCCAGACACAATATCTTACTAGAGAAGTTTTAATTTTGCTTTTTTTCAGATATCTCAGGGATTCATCACTCTGGAATCAATGTTTACATTAATTTCTTGGCTTAATAACTCCTGCACCTGTGAGCAATGAAAATTTGCACTGCATGTTGGTACATGGTATAGGCTTGGGATTTGGATTTTTTTTTAACTGTAGACTTTTATCTCTCTACTCGACCCCGTAATAGAGATAAACATCCTGTGCCTTACCATTTACTTTTCTGAGCCTGTGGCAAGAAGTTTGAAGTTTGTTGGGACACCTTTTCATCAAGGAGGCAACTCTTCCAGGGTTCCAATTTTGGCTGGAATCTTATTTTCATGGTTTTACCTTGAGAAGCACAAGGACACATTTCCTGTTCTCTATTCTGACCCCTAGCTTGGGATAGTGCCCTATCCAGGTTTGATTCCTGGATTCTATCTTCTACCATGTCCACTCACAAGCATAGCACTCTGGCTTCTGTTCCTCATGATTTCCTTAAAAAAAAAAACCCCTAACATATAGTAAAGTTGGCATTTTTGAGGTTAAAGTTCTATGAATTTTAATACATACAAATTTGTGTAATTAGGATACAGAGCGTTTCCATCATGGCAAATTTCCTCATCACTTCTTGCAGCCAGAGATTTATTTTAAGTTCAGCATTGTATTCACTTTTTACGTTGTCATTTATGTATTATTTCTATGTATGTGTTTTAGGAATGGGAGCCGGTTAACTCAGTTTGCCATGTTTTCAGGACCACGAGGCGGCCCGTGCCCATTCTAACCAAAACGCTCATGGTAGTCATCAACAAATAATCCAATCATCTCATGTATTAGTCAGGGTTCTCCAGAGAAACAGGCCTATAGGATGTGCAAATGAATATATACGAAGGGGTTTTATTTAAGAAATTGGCTCATACAATTACAGAGGCTGGTAAGTGCAAAATCTGTAAAGTAGGCTGTCAGGTTGGAGACCCAGGAAAGAGCTGATGTTGCAGTTCAAGTCTGAAGGCCATCTGTTTCAGAAGTCTGTTTCCTCAGGGAGGTCGGGCTTTTGTTCTATTCAGGTCTAGAACTGATGGGATGAGGCCCATCCACATAAGGCAGGGCAATCTGCTTTACTCAAAGTTATCCAATTTAAATGTTAATCTCACCCCAAAACGCTCTTGCCCAAACATCCAGAATAATGTTTGATCACATATCTAGGCACCAAGGCACAGTCAAGTTGACAGATTAAAATTAAGCATCACAAGTCTGTCCCTTGTCAACTTGGCACCCGTATGCATCTTCTTAAACCATACTTAATCATAAAAATAAAGATAATAACAGGGTCACATTTCCACCCAACATGATACAACTATCTCTTTTTTTGTTTGTTTTTTGAGATGGAGTCTCATTCTATTGCCCAGGCTGGAGTGCACTGGCGTGATCTCAGCTCACTACAACCTCCACCACCTGGTTGAAGTGCTTCTCCTGCCTCAGCCTCCCAAGTAGCTGGGATTACAGGCACCCACCACCATGCCTGGCTAATTTTTTTGATATTTTTAATAGAGGTGGAGTTTCACCATGTTGGCCAGGCTGGTCTTGAACTCCTGACCTCAGGTAATCCTCCTGCCTCGGCCTCCCAAAGTGCTGGGATTACAGGCGTGAAATACAACTATCTTACATGTAAGTGAAAATGTACTATTACTTTCCCCAGAAGAGGATTCAAAGTCCCTGGGTGTTGCCTACTCTTCTTGATATCTCAGAACTTAAATACTTTGATAAAGACAAGCTAAATACTATGATATATATCTTATGTTAGGTGATAAAGGGATAAGAGTAGGAAGAAAACAAAGATGTTTGATACATACACATGTAACAAAACAAGGAAGAAATGCTCATGTGAATGACAGTCCTTATTTCTGTAACGGGTCATGTGGCTGTAGCTGGTATTTATAACTGCCTTCTTCCACTACCTATTCCATGTTCCCTTTGTTCTCATCAAGCACCTTAGCTTGTTATAGTTATTTATAGTTCTTTACCTGAAAACAGGGGTGGGGATGACATGCAAATCCATCATTCCTGAAGAGTCTGGGCCAATCATAGCCCAGCCCAGATTGGATTATTGTAGTTTTCCATTGACTTTAATCACAGGACATTGTAATAACAAGAAATGCCTTAAGGGAACTCCTGAATTCCCTATGTAGTCTTCATTACCTCCATTGTGGGATAGCAGTCTTATTTCTCCCTGGTAGTCAGAGTCAACCACCCTAGCTGGTATAGCAACACCCTTCATTGTCTGTTGATTTAGAGGCATAAGGATCCCAAAATGGCTGCATGTCAGAATCATTACTGTGATCCTGGTTGAACTAAAACCTCTAGGCTAGCAGAGCATAAGGTCACAGGGACAGAAAACATTTTGCTAGTGAGTCAGTAGGAGTAATAATGATGCCACTCCATTACCATCCCTTGATTCCTGGACCCACGAATCTTGGCTGTGAGTACTACACATCCAGTAGTACTATATATTTGATACTGATTTAAAGTGTATACAGCCTTACAGAGAACCTTGCCCCAGCCCTGCAAGATATTGCCACCTAGATGGCACGAAACTGTAAGGCCTACCTGTAACAGAGTCTTCAAAAGGCCATACCAGTGTTCCATCAAGCCAGCTTCTTAAGAATGTTGGGGGACATGGTAAGACCAGTGAATTCCCTGAGCATGGGCCCATTGCCACACTTGATTTGCTGTGAAGTAATTTCCTGGATCAGAAGCAATGCTGTGTGGAATACCATGATGGTGGATAAGGCATTCTGTAAGATCACAGATGGTAGTTTTGGCAGAAGCATTACGTACAGGGAAAGCAAATCTGTATCCATAGCAGAGTCTTTTTATTTCTCCTAGCACATAATGTTCTGGGTCAATCCTCCTTTCTAAAACAGTATACAAACATAAACACAGCTTATTGACTTGTTGCAGGTACCATAAAAAAAAAACTGGCGATATAGAAAGACCATGAAAGAATTAACGGTATTTAAAAACTAGAACAAATTTAATAACCCTTTATATAAATTTGCTGCATCCACAAAAGTATGGAAACTCTCACATTCCAGATATCGACCTGAGTTACAGAAGTTAAAACCTCTCCAAATACATTCGCAATTTTCCCTGGTACTAAACACAGTCATCTTCTAGAAAGAAACACCAGTGACCCATATTTTAAACTAAAGCACACACTGCTTTTTGTAAAAAAGCAAAGTCATTTAAAGCAGCTAATTAAAATACCATTTAAGCAATTGCAATGGGTAACAGGATCATAAAATCATTAGTAAAGTAGAAGTTTGTCACTGAAGCTTCCACATGATCTTATAGACTAGAAGTAGACTGGTCAGGCTTCATAGACATCAGCTAAATGAAGGCACCAAACTCCATTAAGTCCTCAAATTTCAGTGTCTTATTTTTTTCTGAGCACCACTAGAACAAGAAAGAAAAAGCAATGGTAAGAGAAATATACCATGACCTATGACAGGGATTAGTTTGAAATTTTAGCCATAAAAGCTTAGTGTTGGTTTTTTTTTTATATATAAGCCATCTAGGTCAAATACTTACTGAATACTTATATATGCTTGTGCTTTGCCGGCCATTCTGGGGAAGGATAAAAGAGGTATTCAATGCTATGAGATGCTTCAGCCTAATTGAAAAGACTTGGACAATTAAAGCTCAGGGCAGTGAGTATGACAGAGTACCAATTAGATGTGAGAGGTAGTGACTGCAGCAGGTCTCAGGGAACTGTGAGATGCTGACCAATAGCACCCTACCCTTAGCAGCTATTCACAGCAAGGATGAATTCACAACCATAAATAAATTATGTATTGTTTGGTTCTAATTTGGATAAAATATTTTTATAACTTAAACTACCCAGTCGTCTGTGTTGCCTGGAACAAGAACTTCCTAGGAGACCTAGGGATTCTGCCCTGCTTCAATTGGAGGCCTAACGATTCTGCCCTGCTTTAATTATAAATTCCATGCCCCATGGAGTTCTTATTCTTAAACCTGTAAGTCCTGGCCTAGACACTCCCAGGCAGGTGGTGAACAGTGTGAAAGGACAGGCTAGCAAAGAGCCTCTGCCCTGGGAGCAGCACATATCTTGGTGCAGCCTTCTTGCCAGTGCTATTCTCCCTAACTTTGAACTTCCAAAGTCCCTCTGCCTAGGTGTTCCAGCTATACCTGATCCTTTTACATTTCCTGTTCTCTGGATGGTACTTGCCTGACTGCTGGGGTTGGCCTCCTGTTTCCAGTTCCATCTACTTCCTTCCATGTCCTTCACGGCTTCTCTGACCTGTCATGCCAACAGATTGCTCATGTTGGTAGAGCTCTGAATCCTAAACAGCCGCTCTGAAGCCCGAATTCACTCTATTCTGGATGATTTCACTCTTGATCTGGAAAAGGAAGAAAAGCCTTTAAGTGATTGTCCTCAGAGGTACTGTGTTGGTGTTCTGCTCTGCTTATGCTTTCAGTGTGGCTGTGCCTCAGGCTCCTGGCTGCAGCCCATTTCTTTTCTGACCTCCACTCTCTCTCCCTGGATAATCTCATTCCCCTATGCCTGTAAGCTTCATCTTTCCTCTGATGAATCCCCAGTCCCTCCTCCAGGTTTTAGAGTATCTGAGCTGGCCAGGGACCTAAGCTGCAAGACACAGAGGCTAAGAAGCACTAAAGTAAATTATCAAAGAGATACTGTGTAGCTCCCAGAGTTGTTCGAAAAACTGGAGAACAAGACATAGAAAATAGGCTGGAAGAAAGGGAGGCAGAGCTAAGCCACAGCATTTGTCCAAGGAGGTCCCTACTGCCCCAAACACTGGACACTGCAGTTTTTTCTGCCAGTGTTACTCCTTGGGAAATGGGTGTTGTTGCCACCTCCAGAATGAATTCTCCACTGACCTTGCTTCTTTGAGCAACTTGCTCCTAATTCAGACTCTCAGATGGGTGCATCTGATTGGCCAAACCTAGATCATATGTACATATCCTAGCTGCAAGGGGGCCAGGAAAACAAAAATCTGGCCTTTTAAGATTTTGTGTTGGGATATGGGCTGTCCCTCATCAGGATGCATTCAGTGGGGAATTTTCCATCTATCCAAAGCAGATGACATTGGACAATAGAAATAAGTGAGAGAGAACGGGAAAGCAAAGAATGGAAAGGAAAGGAAAAAAGCAAACGTCCACCACAGAGACATGTTTTCAATTGCCCACTGTACAGCTTTACTAGATCTCCTACAAATACCTCAAACTGTGTGTCCAAAAGTGAGCCCTCCATCATTTATCCCCAATGTATTCCTCCTCCTCCCTTTTCTTTCTTGGTATCTGATTGTTTCCTCATTCATCCAGACACTCAAGCCCCTAAACTCAGTTATTCTCCCTCCCTTCTAATGACTCTGGTCATCAAATGCTTTGGATTACATATACTTTATGTTTCTAAAATACATCTCTTTTTCTGAAAGGTCACTGCCATTCCTTCAGGTCCAACACTCATCAGCTTTTGTCCAGATGAGCACAGGAGCTCCCTACTATTCTCCCAGCCTCTAACATTGCTCCATGGCACTTGTCACAGTTGCAATTGCATTTGTTATGGGATTATTTGATTGTCTGCTCCCCATCATCCTCTTGTTCTACTTGATTCTGCCTTCTTAATGCCAACTGTTCGGTTATCTAACAGTAGAACAGTGAGAGAACCATCTCTAAATAAATGGAATTAGGCTTTTTTATTAGAATCTCAGATGACTACCTTCTGCCTTTTCTCACCCTGAGAATTGTGACTATGGAGTCACAATGTTCCCCTGTAAACCTGACTCCTAGAAAAAAAGTAAACTGAAAGGAAACAAATGAGAGGCTAAATACATCAAATTTCTTCTCAGGTCATCCTGAGTTCACTAGACCTGGAATGGAGCATGGTGCTTATTCTCACTGTTGAGTTAGAAGTGTAATAACTAGTCTGTTAGATGGTGCCCAGTGGGCCACATGTCTTAGTATGTATCCTTTTCTCTTCTCTCCCGCATTGAACCTGGACTGGACCTGTGACTCTCTTTAACCAACAGAACTTGGCAGAATCTAGTGCTGGTCCTGGAACTAAGTCTTGAGAAGACCTGGAGGCTTCCACTTCTGCGCTTTTGGAAATTCTGAGCTTATGTGTTAGAAGAGTAGCTACCCTTCTGGAGACACTACATGGGAAGACCTCATGAAGAGGCCATATGGAAAGGGAGAAGCCTTGTCCAACCATCTCCACCAAGGCCCCAGGCATATGAGACAGCCAACTTGGACAATCTGGTCCTGTTGAGCCCCCAGATGCCCACAGTCTCAGTTGGCAACATGTGGAGCAGAAGAACTGCCCAGATGAGCCCAGTCAACCCAGTGGATCATGAGAATAAGGAAATGGTTTTTGCTTAAAGCTTTTGCTTTGAAGTGGTTCCTTATGCAGCAGTAGATATCTGAAACAGGGGGCATTGATTAGGTATGTGGTCTTCTTTAATTATTCATTTAACTGAACTCCACTTCCAGGCATTTAGTATGTTCTTCTCTGGGTTGATATTAGCTATTGAATGCAAAACCCCTCTAGTTCACAATCAGCACAAGTCTTTGATTTTTTGTGTTAAAAGGTGAACTCATTTGACGGCCCTTATCAATATTTGAAGCCCAGAAAAGCACATACATAACAAAACCAGAGCTTCAGGCTATAAATGGAATTGGCTCGATTCTTCTTGCTCTTTTCTGCATCAGCCTTAGCATGGCACCATTACTGTGATCCATGAGATAGCTGTTTAGGGCCCTGAAATAGGTTGATCTGAAGTTCCCTTGGCAAGGAATAAAGACAATAATAGGTAGAAGGATGAAGAAGTTTTAATTTAGAGAAATTTTACGAAGTAAGAAGGAAAATAAAAGAAAGCCACCAAATTGAATAATGTCCATCGTGTTTAAAGATGCTAATTCAACCCACTGGCACCAGGGAATGAATCTTATCTTGTGTTGACATTCCTCCTTACATAAAGTAGATTTGTCACTGGGAAGCAGCTGTCTGGCCAGGAACTGTGTCTCCCAGCACCCTCTGCATCTAGGTGTGGCCATATGACTAGTACTTACCAATGGAATGTCAGTGGAAGTGACATGTGTCACAATGAGCCATGGCTTTTAAGAAGTCATTATTTCTTTTCCATGTTCCCTTTCCCATTACGCTGGCTGGATATAAGTGACGTCAAGGCCCTAGGGGATGGCAGAACTCCCAACTGGAAGAAAGCTGGATGTCTGAGTCATGGCAAGGAGAGCCATTCACCAACTAGGAAACCACCTAGAAATATTCCACGGAAGAAATAAACTTTTGTTGTATTTGAGCATTTCAAAACTTGAGGTTTATTTTTTGTAGCAGCTAGCATTTCCCTAATGAATATAGTTGTTCACTTATTTGAAAATTCACATAGATTTTTCATAGAGGAGATCATTACTAGTTCTCAAATTATGGGGGAAGTTCATTCATTTTCCTTCACCTCTGTTCTTACATCTATAAAATAGGGCTAATGCTCTGTATCTCCAAGGATTGTTCTCATACCAAATGAGACACTATGGTATTCACAATAAATGAGATACTATAGCATCTCATTTATTGAACATTACCATAAACCAGGCCCTATACAAAGCACTTTACTTACCTTATCTCATTGAATCATCCCAATAACCCTATGAAGTAATTTCAGTTAGCCTCCATATTTCACACATGAGAAAACAGAAGCTTAGAGAAGTTAAGTACTTGTCCCATGTTACACAGCTAGTCATGGCAAAGCTAGTAATTGAACACAGGCAGCCTGACTTCAGAGGCCACATGCCCAGCACCAGGCCTCTCTGACTAGGACAATATAGAGCAGCCAGCATGGAGCCTGATACATAATAAATGAACAATAAACACGAATTTTATTTTCCCTCCACTTTAAAGAAAGAGACAATACAAAACCTAAGTGTAAACATATACATTTTTGGTTAAGTGCACAAAATACACACATACACAAATTTACACAACCTTCACTTTATTCACAGATATTCAGCTAGTATGTTTAAACTAGAAGTAAAACTAGAATTTCCTGGAGTTCATGGACAGCACTGCTGTACAACATACGTATGTCATCTCAACCAAGAAGGTTATTTTGTGCTCATAGCCCAGCTGCAGCTGCATGCTTCAAAGAAGCAGCAAGAACACTGAAGAAATGAATCCCAACATGACTAATGCATTTTAAAGTTGCTTGGGAAACATTCATGTTATTGATCTGCTGCAGGAAAACTGACAGAAAACCTAGCTCAGGGATGGACATTACTGCAGGAAGTGCAGGAACGCTGGGTCCCTAAAGTCTTTCTCATTTCATTTAATATACCACATATTTCTTGAAGCAAACTAGTTTAAACACCTAGTCTGAAGTATATCTTAGAAATAGACTGAACTTGATAGTTTTGGTCATGCAGCACTTTGTATACCTGAAGTACATTTTAAAAAATTACAAAACCATAATGGGAATGCTAGTGCTTTCTCTAAAGTCCTATCAACTATTATTACATTGTCTATAGAACCCAAGCTCAGAGTGCTTTTTCAAAGAAGGTGCAGCAATTCTCCCCATTCTAATTGCCATACCAAGAGTAATCTGTCTTCTGGGCTTTGGAGCTGCTGAACCACTTTATTCTTTTGCCTGAAGTTTCATCAAGGCAATATGCTTAATCAATGTTTGCTGATGTTTATGGTCTAATGCCTACTGACAGCAGGTGCAAAAAGAAAAAAAACGCAAAGTGAATCCCCATTTGCATAAAAACCTTCCTTAAATTCACCAGCATGCTGTTTTGCTGTAATTTAGTAGACAGGTGATTTTTCATGGCACCTTCATGAGTTGCTTTCTCCCCTGTCGCTGGCTCCATTTCTCTACCTGCTGTTCCCAGAAGCTGTGGTCTTATTTATGCCACATGTGGTAGCCCCTTTCAGACTATCTACTCGGCTCATTGATCAACTCTCCTTAGTGCTTGATTTTCATATTCTGGTCCAGGAAACAGAGTCTATCCCTGAGTAACTTAGAAGCTGTTGCTAACTTATGTGTTAAGCCATGCCAAAGGTGGGCTATGGGATTGTACAGGCATACCTCAGAGATAGGCGTGTTTGGTTCCAGACCACCACAATAAAGTGAGTCACATGAATTTTTTTGTTTCCCAGCACATATAAAAATTATGTTTACATTATATTGTAGTTTATTAAGTGTGCAATAGCATTATGTCCAAAAATATATATTTACACCTTAATTTAAAATACTTTATTGATTAAAAAATGCTAACAATCTGAGCCTTCAATGAGTCATAATCTTTTTGCCAGTGAGGGGTCTTGTCTCCACGTTGATGGCTGCTGACTGATCAGGGTGATGTTGCTGAAGATTGGCATAGCTGTGCCGATTTCTTAAAATAAGAAAACAAGAAAGTTTGCCACACCAGTTGGCTCTTCTTTTCATGAAATATTTCTCTGTAGTATGTGATGCTGTTTGATAACATTTTACCCACAATAGAATTTTTTCAAAACTGGAGTCAATCTCTTTAAACCCTGCCACTGCTTTTTCAACTAAGTTTAGATAATATTCTGATTCCTTTGTTGTCATCTCAACAATGTGCACAGAAACTTCACCAGGAGTATATTCCATCTCAAGACACCATTTTCTTTGCTCATCCATAAGAAGTAACTTCTCATCTATTGAAGTTTTGTCATGAGATTGCAGCAATTCAGTCACATCTTCAGGGTCCACTTCTCATTCTTGTTCTCTTGCTATTTCCACTGCATCTGCAGTTACTTCCTCTACTGGTCTTGGGCTCCTCACAGTCATCCACAAGGACAGAAATCAACTTCTTCCAAGCTCCTGTTAGTGTTGATATTTTGACCTCCTCGCATGAATCATGCATGTTCTTAATGACATCTAGAATGGTGAGTCCTTTCCAAAAGGTTTTCAATGTACTTTGCCAAGATTCATCAGTGGGATCACTACTTGTGGCAGCTATAACCTTACAAAATGTATTTCTTAAGTAATAAGACTTGAAAGTTGAAATTTCTCCTTTCAACTGGGCTACAGAACGGTTGCTGTGTTGGCAGTCTTCAAAAAAACATTAGTCGCTTTGTACATCTCTATCAGGGCTCTTGGGTGACCAGGTGCATTGTCAATGAGAAGTAATATTTTGAAAGAAATCTTTTTTTCTGAGCACTAGGCTCAACATGGACTTAAAATAGTCAGTAAACCATGCTGTAAACAGATGTGCTGTCATCCAGGCCCTGTTGTTCCATTTATAGGGCACAGGCAGAGTAGATTCAGCATAATTCTTAAGGGCCCTACGATTTTCAGAATGGTAAATTGGCTTCAGCTTAATGTCACCAGCTGCATTACTCTCTTAACAGGAGAGTAAGCCTGTCTTTTGAAGCCAAGCATTTACTTCTCTCTAGCTATGAAAATTTTAGATGGCATCTTCTTCCATTAAAAGGTTATTTCATTTACACTGAAAATGTGTTTAGCAGTAGCCACCTTCATCAATGATCTCAGCTAGATCTTCTGGATAACTTGCTGCACCTTCTACATCAGCCCTTGTTGCTTTACCTTGCACTTTTATGTTGTGGTGACAGCTTCTTTCCTTAAACCTCATGAACCAAGCTCTGCTAGCTTCCAACTTTTCTTCTGCAGTTTCCTCACCTCTGTCAGCCTACATTGAACTGAAGAGTGTTAGGGCCTTGCTTGGGTTAGGCTTTGGCTTAATGGAATATTGTGGCTGGTTTAATCAGGTTTCCGGAGTACTCAAACTTTCTCCATCTTAGCAATAAGCCAGTTTCACTTTCTTATATCGCATGTGTTCACTGGAGTGGCACTTTTAACTTCCTTCACGAACTTTTCCTTTGCATTCACAACTTGGCTAACTGGCACAGAGGCCTAGTTTTTGGCCTAGCCCAGCTTGCTACATGCCTTCCTCATCAAGCTTGTTTCTAGCTTTTGATTTAAAGTGACAGATATACGACTCTTCCTTTCACTTGAACACTTAGAGGCCATTGTAGGGTTATCAACTGTCCTAATTTTAATATTGTATCTCAGGGAATAGGGAGGCCTGAAGAAAGGGGGAGAGATGGGGAAACAGGAGACAGACAGGGAAGCGTACGCAGCATTTATCAACTAAGTTAGTTCACTATCTTTGGCGCTTGGTTTAAGGCACTCCAAAAATATTACAACAGTAAAATCAAAGGTCCCTGATCATAGATCACCATAACACATATAATAACAATGAAAACATGTGAAATATGCCAAGAATTACCAAAATGTGACACAGACACGAAGTGAGCACATGCTGTTGGAAAAATGGTGCCAACAACTAGATGCAAGGTTGCCACAAACCTTCAATTTGTTAAAAAAAAAAAAAAAGCCATATCTGCAAAGCACAATAAAATAAAAATGAAGCACAATAAAACAAGGTATGCCTGTATCTTTTCAGAGACCTCAGAATAGCTTCACTGACCCAAACAATCTATTTCCAATGGTAAACGATGGAAGGGAACTTAACCTGGGGAAGTCCATTAACCTTAATGATAGTCACTTAGCTAATTACCCTTCAATGTGCATCTAACTATAGCCTTGTCCTCATTATTATTTATTTATTTATTTGCTGAAGCAAGGGAGACGAGTGGCTCACCTTTCTGCTCCCCATTAGGGAAGGGTAGAGGGTAGCTGATAAACTGAAGACAGTGTACAGTGCTTCAGGCAGGCATTTTTTCACTTTGGCTTCTTTATTTCAGTTGACCTTAGATTCTTTTAGGCTAAGGTGACAGTTTATTATCCATTTCTGTTAAAGGAGGAAAAAGGAGAAGAGCTTGGCCTCTTAGAAAAACTCTTATTGATTCTCTGGGTATATTAGTGTTTCCATGTCTACTCCTGTCCTGCCAATATGCAGGGTTGCATTGAAGATCATGCAAACTTGAACGCTGGTTTTAAACATTAAAGTAGTATTCAAAGTTAAGGCATTACTTTATCATGCAGAACTGTTAAAATTTTGGTAGCACCATGCATTGACAGCAGACTGCTTTCAATCTCAGGGAGCTACAATTAAGGCAGCAAAATAGAACCACAACATTAAATGACTGTTTAGTTTGCTCTTTCTTGAGGCGGGGAAAAACACACCAACTGCCTTAAACAGAAGCACTTCACAGACTCCCTGAGGACATGATACACATTTGAAAACAACTGAGCTGTGAATGCACCACTGCTTCTCCACCTGTGTGGCTTCTCCCTCTACCACACATTATTTCTAAAACACTATAGGAAGATCTTGCTAAATCAGCTTTAAAAAATAATTTGTAAAAAAGAAAAAGAGATGGGGGTGGAAACCAAGTCCTTCAGGGGGTTCAAAGGCTAGGCACAGAACGACAAGGAAAGAGAATTAAACAAAGTCATGTGAGAGAAATCTCAAAACAAGATGCTTCAGAACCAATAGAAATTCAAGATCAATTGTGTCAGCAGATCAAAGACAAAACCCAGCATAGTGAAGAGTATTAACTATCACCAGGGGAGACGCATCCTACTTACTAGAGTGAAACAGACACTTCGTTCCTTTAAGGTGATAAGACTGGCTTTTGAGTAAAGATCAACCAAACTGAGCAAAGCAGTTACATTTTCCCAGAAGACTGTGGTTAGGAACTGAAGAAAAGGTAAATTCGCTTTATAAAAAGCATTCTAGACAGCTTAGTTACCAGAAAATTTAGAGGCAAGATTTCAGCCTCCCTGTTAGAGGAGCTATTGTATCTAAACAGGGTCTACATCCCCTTGGCAGGTATTTTGTAGGAAGATTTCCTCTGACTGTGCTTTAGTGAGTGGCCCTTGCTGTTTATCTGGCAGGTACGCAAAAAACCTGTTCCTCAATTTTAATTTAGCAGACTTAAATAAATGTATTGTTGGCTAAGAATCAGGAGCATGGCGTGATGGTAACAGTCAAGGTAGAAAGACTTGGCAGGAACTACTGGACAGATTTGTCCAGACTCTATTTAGAGACCTGCCGGAGATGGAAAGTGATAGCCTGCCAGTGCTCTGTCTAGCTACCAGGAGTCTGTATTCATCCCAGTACTGGAATACTTAAAACAATGCTTGAAATGAACCATACTGTTCATGCAGTGCCAATAATATGCATACCTAGAAAAAGAAAAAGGTAACCAAGTATAACTAAAACTGAAGTCTTCTGAATGTCTTTTTGGTTAAGATAAGAAAGAGTGCTCTCTTACCAAGATATGATAAGTACCCATATTCCTGATGGCCCATAGTCAATAGTAAAATAATTCTCAATTCTAAGGAGCAGATGGTGTAAACAGAGATAAAGTATCATGAATGGCAAGTGTGATTAAGCAAATGATTCAAAATGCAACGGAACTGTCATATAGTGGTTATCAATGTTGATATTCGCTATATAGCAGTTCCATTGCATGTTCTAATAGATGAAGATAGAGAAATGGGACAATTTGGCTATTAATTGAATATTTGTGTGGGCTGGGAAATTATTGTTATTGTGAAGTAAACTATCATTGCCATGGGATACATGAGAAAACGGAACCACAGAGGAGTAAGTTCAGCCGATTTGTTCTAAGGGATGGGTAGGTGTGTCTGGAATGATAATCCAGCTTCGGATATGTTGATTATCTCATTGTAACATAGTGCCTACCACTGCTAAGTCCATGTCAGGAATGTTTATCACAGACACAGTCTCATAAGTTCATAAATAGGTTGATTTGGAAAATTATCTCTGTGAGATTCCAGACAGATTGTCCTTCCTGGTCCCCTCCCCAGATCTCTCAGTTGATAGAGTTTAGGCAGAGGTTGGATGAAAAACCTTAAGATTTCTGATTAAACTTGGCATTCACATTAATTTCTTTGGCTTGAATTATAACTTGGAACAATTTCTTTGATAGAGTTTGTATTCCACTCAGAGCAAAGCGTCTAACATACTTCTTACCTGTTGAATGAAGACACCAAAGAGATTAAATGAACTGATAAGCTAATTTACTTACTCTCAAAGTATTTTTAAATCTCCCAGTTGGATTGTGGATGCATCCACTGCTTCTTGAAGTGCTTTACATTTTTGCTGTATATTCTGAGACTATATTATTATATGTGAACAAATTGAGTGAGCCTGCGCCTCTAGACTGTGAACTTCACAAGCGCTTCTCAGTGCCCGCTGTGGGACAGGACAGCTAAAGCAGGCTGGAGTTAGGCATTTCTCTTCCCCCAGGTTAACTTCTGATAAAACCCCAGCAGGTTAGAGTCTGGTTAGAGTTTCTCCTGAGAGCAGGCCTTGTTAAGAACAGAGTGCTTCTGGCATATTTCCAAAGCATTCCTTTTCTCCTCCCATTACCGGAAGCATGAGGGGGATTTTCCTTTGATACTTACTATGAGAACCTGATCAAGCCCCGGGAGATAAAACTCACAAAAGTATGAGAACTTCTCTATGACTGGGTTTCTCTGGAATTGTTTTTAACTCTCAGACTTGTCCACACATAGCCTGCAGCAATTTGACAATTACAGTTCAGGATTTCCTACCCAAGGACTGGTTTCCGAGGCAGTTGCCACCAAGTCTTTGGTAAGTCTTGAGTACGCACGCACATTTAAAATAATTTTTTCTTTCTGGTGAATGGAATATTTTATCTTTATAAAGTATCCCTCTTCATCTCTAATAATGCTTTTGCCTTAAATTTTACCTTTCTAATGTAGTCACAGTATTTTTATTTTGGTCAGTGTTTGGATTTTTTTTCCCATTGTTTTGCTTTCAATCTTTCTATATGCTGATTTTTTAATGTTATCTCTTATAATCATATTTTTTTTGTAAATTCTAGCTGCTGACCTTTGTCTTTTAATGGAAACATTCAGTTCATTGAATTGTTGCTGTGTTAGGAATTAAATCTACCATTTTATTATATTCTTGTTATTTCCATCTTTCTTGCCATCTTTTAGATTGATTAGAGTAGGTTTTATTATTCCGTTTCTCACCCTGCCCCTGGCTTGGTGGCTGTTCTGATTATCTGTTGTTACATAACAAACCACCCCCAAACTTAATGACTTATAACAACCATTTTAGTTTGGTCATAATTTTGTAAGTCGGGAACTCAAGGAAGGATTTGGTTGGGCAGGTGATTTCTGACCCACATGGCATGGCTGTGGAATGAACTTCTAAGATGGCTTCTTTACTCATATATCCAGGCCATGGTGCTCTTTGGCCAGTCTCTCACTCCCTATCTTCCACTCACTCCACATTGTGACTCATCTTGTAGAGTCTCCCCACGTGGCTTGTTCTTCTCACTGCACAGTTATTTAAAATACAGTCATCCCTTGGTAGCTATTGGGGATTGTTTCTAGGACCCTGTGCATATAGCAAAATCCAAAGATGCCTAAGTCCCTTTTATAAAATGACATAGTAGTATATGCATATATTAAGCACATCCTATCATACACTTTTAATCATCTCTAGATTATTTATAATACCTAATACAATGTAAATGCTGTGTAAATAGTTGTTATACTGTATTGGAAATAATGACCAAAAAAAGTTTTTACGTGTTCAATACAGGAGCAACAATTTAGATTTTTTTCAAATATTTCCGATTTGCAGTTTGTTGAATCCATGGATGTGGAACCCACAGATACAGAGGGCTGACTGTAGTCACATTTACATGAAGGCTGGCTTCCATGAGGCAGAAGTAGAAGCTGTTAGACTAGTTTATGGATTTCTTGGAATTGACACAGCATCACTTTTGTCATAGTCTTTGTCATATACTTTGTCACAAAGAAGTGACAGAGGCCACCCAAATTCAGGACAGTAGAGAAATAGTCCATCTCTTTTTAGGAGAGAGGCAATATCACATTGCCAAAAAACACGTGGGAAGATGGATATTGCTGTGGCCATACATCTGCCACTGATTATACATATACGAAATTATATATTTTTTAACTGTTTTTGTTTTGTTTTGCTGCTTGCCTAGGGGTGGAAACACATGTACTGACTTATTATGGTTTAGTATACATTAATACTTTTACGTCTTACTGGCCAATGAAAAGATCTTAGAACACTTTAAATCTCTCCATTCCCACATTTATGACATTGTTTTTATGTATTTTAATTCTGCATTTAATTAGAATCACACCAGAAATTATTACCACTGTTTTATGCATCAATATTCATTTAGATTTTTCCACATATTTGCCCTTTGATTGCTTTTCATTCTTTCCTACATCTTTGAGCTTCCAACTGGAATCATTTTCATTGTATGTCCTTTAGTGTTTCTTATAAAGTGTGTCTCTCAGTCACAAATTAAGTTTGTATCTTTTTTGTATATTTCACTTTCATTTTTGAAATTCTTTTTACTGATTACAGATTTATATTTTGCAGGTATTTTGAGGATATCATTCTATCATTCTATTGTCTGTTGACTTTCATTGTCTCTGTAGAGAAGTGTGATGTAAATCTAATTGTTGCTTTGAAGCTCCTTTGGCTGCTTTTAAGATTTTTCTTCTTTCTTTCTCTTCCTTCCTTCCTTCCTCCCTGATTGTTTGTTTGCTTGCTTGCTTTTAGTAATTTTGTCATTATATGTCTTGTGATTTTATATTGAATTATTCTGCTTGACATTTTTGGAGTTTCTTGAAAAGGAGGCTTCATGATTTTCACTATTTTTTGGAAAATTATCAGCCATTATCTCTTTAAATATGGTTTGTGTCCTTTTCCCTTTATCTTATTCTTCTGGTACTTCCAGTACATGTATTTTAGATCTTTTTCACTGAACTCCTGTCTCTTACACTCTTTCTTATATTTTCTATCCTTTTTTGTTTCTGTGTTTCATTCTGGATATCTTCTTCTTCCGGTTCATGAATTCCCTCTTCAACTCTATCTAGTGTAAAATTAAGCGTGTAATGAGTTTTTAATTTTAATTATTGTATTTTCCAAGTTCTAGATTTTACATTTTATTCTTTTAAAATATAGTATCCAGATCCAACATGGGACTATTTATAATGTCTATTATTTCTCTTGGTTTTAAATTGCATGTTCTTTTTGGTTCATGTGCCTGATTATTTTTTGCCATCTACTGGTGATTATATATTTTAAGATATAGAAATAACTTGAACCATAAGAGGATTTACCTTTATTCTTGGAAGGCAACAAGGGACATGGCTATTCCTTAATCTTAATATAGGGATCGATATTATTTAAAGCTAGTCTTTAGTCCCAGTGAGGGCCAGATTATTCTAGTTCACCTTTGTTTCTAAGTTACAGCTTCTAGGGGTTCTAACAAAAATCGTGAAAGTTTATTTGGGACCTTCCTCTTTCACGGTTCCTGGATTCCAATTTTTATTTACTTGATGAGGCTAACAAAAATCTCTGCTTGGCCGGGCATGGTGGCTCACACCTGTAATCCCAGCACTTTGGGAGGCCGAGGCTGGTGGATCACCTGAGGTCAGGAGTTCAAGACCAGCCTGGCAAACATGGTGAAAACCCGTCTCTACTAAAAATACAAAAATTAGCCAGGCGTGGTGGTACACGCCTGTAATCCCAGCTACTTGGGAGGCTGGGGCAGGAGAATCACTTGAACCTAGGAGGTAGAGGTTGTGGTGAGCCAAGATTGTGCCACTGCACTCCAGCCTGGGCAACAGAGTGAGACTCCATTAAAAAAAAAATATATATTTTTTTTAGTGTTTGTATATAAATATATATATTTTTATATATTTATATATAAAATATATTAAATATAAACATATTTTTATATATTTATATATAAAATATATTAAATATAAATATATTTAATATATTTTATATATATATAAGCTTCTCAGTTTCTCAGATGACTTATTAAATTGTCAGTGCTCCCAGGAGATAGGCAGATTTAAGTGCTGAGCTTACCTCTCTGGTCTTTCTTTCTTCTGTATCTTTACCTCATAATTTTTCGTTGTTTTACTAGTTCCCTTGTGTTTTCAATTTTCCTCATTAGAGGGATGTTCCACATTACCGAGTCCAACATTGACAGAAACAGGAAGCCTAGTCTCAAATAATTTAATTATAAAACAAGTTTTGAATTTTACCTCATCCTCATTAGAACTGGGATTGAGTCAGAAAATAATGCAAATATTGAAATATATGCTAGTTTCCAGTTATTTTTTAAACACAATAGAATGTGTGAGGCTTAACTTTTCACAAAAGTCAAAGAAATCATAAACTGTTAAATAACAGATTGCCACATTTTAAGTTCTTATACCATTCTCACCCACCCATGTTAAACCTTCCAATTTACATGATAAAATCAGCCTCTATTTCAAAATGAACTTTTATGCTTGCAGAGAGAAGCAGAAAATCACTTTCACAATCCAGAAAAGGTCAATTCAGCACCACAAATGGAAAGGACAATAACTGATAACTGCTTATAATGCTCACACCTCAAGTGAAAAGCAATATCTAAAGAATACATTTTATGTAATTTTAAAACATCTATTGAGCAATTCCTGGCTATAAGGCAGTATGCTAAGTTCTATAGTTGATTCACAAAGATGAATGAGTCATAGTCTTTCCTATAGACAATTAAACATTTTTCAGAAATTTATAATTATCTATTATTCAAAGCAGAGTCCTACCTGATATTAAGATATATATTATAAAGGGATAGTACAATACAAAAGTGTGTTGCTTGTCAGGAACAGGCAAATGACCCAATGAAACAAAAAAGAAAGCCCATTAAAAGACTCATAATTCCCCAAAAACTTGGTATATAATGAGGTGACATCCCAAATCAATCTAGAAAGAAGGGGTTAGTCCATAAATTATCCTGGGACAAATGGCTTTCCACCTGAAAAACTGAAATTGATCTTGCACATCGAGTAGAATATATAAACCAAATGTAAAAAGTAAAATCACAAAGTTAATGAAAAAAATGAGAGAGAATGCCTTTGTGACTTAAATTAAGAATCTCTTAAATGAGACTTAAGAAAGCATAAACCCCCACAAAAATTAATGGGTTTGTATCAATATTAAAGATTTCTGAATAACAACAGGAACCATCAATAGAGTTAACAGATGAGTAACCTTCTTTTTTTTTTTTTTTTTGAGACAGAGTCTTGCTCCGTCGTCCAGGCTAGAGTGCAGTGGCATGATCTTGGCTCACTGCAACCTCCACCTCCCGGGTTCAAGTCATTCTCCTGCCTCAGCCTCCTGAGTAGCTGGGACTATAGGCACGTGCCACCACACCCGGCTAATTTTTGTATTTTTAGTAGAGACGGGGTTTCACCATGTTGGCCAGGATGGTCTCGATCTCCTGACCTCGTGATCCGCCCGCCTCCACCTCCCAAAGTGCTGGGATTACAGGCGTGAGCCACTGCGCCCAGCCTACAGATGAGTAACCTTCTACGAAAAGATATTTATGGCATCTAAAATGGACAAATGGTTAATATACGAGTAATCCCTTATTCAAGTCTCTACCCAAATATTACCGCCTCAGAGAAGACTTCCTTGAGTTTCTGAACACCACTGCCTCCTTACTGTCTATTCCTTTAACTTACTTTATTTTTCTTCATAACACCTATCAAACCCCACCATCATATTATATGATTATTTGTTCATTGTTCTTTCCCTTCCCTAATAAATTCTAAGCTCTATGAGGTAAAGGGTTTTTATCTGTTTTGCTGAATTTATTGTCTTAGCACCTAGAACAATGCCTGACACACAGTACATGCTCAATAAAAATTTGTTAAAAGTGAGTGAACAAACTTCTGAAAATGGACAATCCCACAGAAAAGCATCAAAAGACAAGTATAGGCAATTCCAGGAGGGGGAAATCTAAATGGCAAATATATGAGGAGATGGTTAGTCTGACATCAAAAAATGTAAATGAAAAGAAGCTTGAGAAAGCATTCTATGTCCACCAGATGGGCAAAAATTCAAAAGTCAGAAAATAAAAAGGGAAGTGGGCAAGTGGAACCTCCTAAACACTGCTAGTGGGAATGTAAATTGGTACAGCCATTCTGGAAAGTCATCTGAAAGCATTCAATAAAACTGAGTGTGTACCTATCCTACAACCCTAATTACCCCACTCCTGGATGTATAACCAGAATAACTCTCACACTGATCCAAGAGGGGTAATGTATGCAGATGTCTATGGAAGCATTGTTTGAGGTAGCAAAACACAAGAAACACTCTACATGTACTTTAGTAAAAGACTGAAACAATATAATATGGCAAGTGTATTCAATGGAATATTATGCATCAGTCAGATGTAACAAACTAAATTTACACATAACACCATGGAAAGAGATGATTTTCGTTCCTTTTTCCTAATTAAAATAAAGTAATAGAATATTTTAAATACAATGTATTATCTAAAGCAGGTAGACAAAATAAATGGCTCTCTGATGATTACATAATTTTTCTGAGTCTGTGGCTCTTGGTAGGAAAAAGAGATTCCTTATTTCTCATAAAATTTTTTTTTTTTTTTTTTAGCAATTTTGGGAGCCTAACATCTACTCATCCTAATCAGTTTGTTTATATTCAGGAGACTTATTTTCATCTGCAAATTCTGGTCAGTTTTAGAATCTGTTTAATATCTACCTTGGGGAATGAAGGGCTATCCAGTGCTGTTTCTGGATCTTAATTCGCATCGTAGCTTTGAAATTGACCAAAATTTACTACTTCAAGGTCTCTCCAACTGGGAATGTTGTTAAAATGCAAATTTGGATTCATTAGATCTGGAAGGACCTGAGATTCCACATTTCTGAAAAGCTCTAAAGTATGGCTAATGCCATGGATTCTCAGACCACACTTTATGGAAGGGGTTGTTCTTAGGGAAGCTGAGATCTCACCCAGGGTCCAGGACAATCCCTAGATTTATGTACATTTAGCAGAAGATTGCTGAAGGGGCATCTGGGGAACTGTAATGTATGGCTTGCTCTCCAGTGTCAGAGTGGAGAAAGATGAACATGTTACTCTAAAGAGCTCCTGTGTAGGAGGTACTGATGCTGGCTCACACCTGAGCCAACTGCATGCATCTCATCCCAACTCCATGTTTAGTGATATCCCATTGGTATTAATAGCTTGAATCAATATTATTAATATTAATATCTTGAAATCAGTCTTGGGGTCAGTATTTACACTATGAAAATTGGCGAATGCTACAATTTAGGGCTCTCTCCCCAACCCTGCAGAGAGCCAGTCTACCAGTATACCACTCTGACCAGTATTCAGTAGGAAGACCACTACAGATGACCTTGGTGTGGACCCTGAACAGCACAAGTGGGAACTATAATTTCCCACCATGGTTTCTGGCTGTGATAAGAATCCAATTTTAGAAGAATCAAATAATAACCACCTCTGACAGAGAAACAGAGAGTTACATGGGAAAATAGAAAATAGGGCTTTAAAAAGAAAGTTCATTTCCCTACATCCATGTTCCTCACTCCAAGCATGTGTAGGCCAACAGTAAAGGAACATTACACTTGCAGCAAGGGGTCTGCAGCAGGAGCTGATGAACTTTTAAAAACTAATTTATCATTTTAAGTATTCATATTAAAGTCAGGGAGGGAAAAATAGAGAAAATATATTATTTAGAACAGGAACACTTTCATTAAAGAATTAGTAAGTCTTTAGTGTTAGCTAAGAGCACAGAGGAATCAGTGCAGTAACTGGGTAGTTGAGTTCCTATTAAGAAATTCCTACTAAGAAATTGCTTCAACTTATATTTAATGGGTTTAGACAAATTCTGTGCATTTGGGGGGGCCATATTTTCCTAGCTTGTAAAGTAAGACTAAAAATAGCTTTCACTCATCTCACCTCCTCACAAGTTCCATAGCATGTTGGGATAATAAATTAGGTTGAAATGAAAGGAAATATCTGAAAATGACTTTGATTTAGAAATAAATGCCTATGTACTAGTTATTATTACCTGCAGTCAGAGACTCATGTCTTCCTTGGGTAGATTCAGTCCTAATAAAGCCCAATTGGAAAGTATAGTAAGTATGTAAAAGAAGTAAAGGCTATGGAAAATCTCAGTGAGCCACCGCAGGAATGAGCAAAGAGACTGACTAACATCCCTCATCCCAGTGATGTGTTGTCATCATTGTTACACTCGTATATTACACAAAAAAGTCCTATATTGTAGCCACTAGCTGTGCAATTAATGTCTGTTCAGTGGCCAGCTCAGAGCTTTCATTGCTTCTTCTAGGCATTTATTAAATTAATATTTGCAAACATTTTAGGAGGTTGAACTTTGAGATGCCTTTTCAAGGAACCAGTCTTGTCACATACAATTTATATTCAGATTCAAAATTATAGAAAAACAGCAGTTACAAGAGGCATAAAATATAATCTTAAGTTTGCTAAAAGTAAAAGTAAATGGTAATCATATGTGCCTTCAAAAATATGGGAGACTATTTAACAAATTATTTCTATGGCTCTCTCAGGATGCTGGGATTATGGATGATACTGATTTTCTTTTATATATTTTGCTTCTTTTTCTAAATTTTAAAAAATAAAGATTTATTATCAGAACAAAAACCCACACTCTTTTTTTTGGGGGGGGGGGGTCAGTTTTCCATGTTTAAATCTGACACTTTCAACAACATTTCATAAGACCTCAGATTTATAAGGCAACACCTTCAGAAAGAGTTAGGGCATGTAATTTGATTGTTCTTCCGTACTGCCAGAGAATTTTATATCTGGGATATATTTTGAAGCATCAACCAAAGCTTGTAGAGCCCCACAGCTCTACAAGAAGCTTTTGCTTAAATGATGAATTGACATTTTAGAATAAGCTGATTTGTCGAGTCACAGTTGAAAGTGAAGATTTTCTATCTCACTCTCCAGCACTTCGTCTTCTGGTTCATTCTGCTTCTTTATGTTCCTAAAATCCTATAACTTGCACAGGCATGGCTTGCCAGCTGGAACTAGAGTTATGGCAAACTAAGCATTGACATCATCTGGCCAAACACGGAGCCAAGGAAATGAACATGCCTAATATATGTGTATCCTGATTTACTTTGGAACACTATTCTATGGCTCAGAGAAAGTCAGTTGTACTTTTCCACATTACATCCCCAAACCCACATACCACTGGCCAAAGAAGAGAGTGTTACAAATGGTAAGGAAAGACAGGAAAATCTACCATATCATATGTACTCTGAACTGTCTGATTAGGGAAAGATCATGTCTTTGGTATTATGTTTAGGATATTTTAATTCCAGAATTTCCATTCTAGACTATGTGACTTCACCTGCTTGTAATTTGCATTTTACGAAAAGAATCTGTAGCCCCTTAGGAGACATTACTTCCTTAATCCTCCCTATGGTCCTCTGGGAGAGATGGGGTCAGGCATGTTAGGGAAGAGAAAGCAGAAATTAGGCTTTCTCTTAGGAACTCTATTTAGAGGCTTGGACCCCAGTTCAGAAAGGAACATGAGCTCCTGAGTCCATTGCTGGGGTTCCTGCACCGGGGAACCCCTCAGGGAAGTAGCTCCTTTACTTCAGCACACCCCGTTTCTGATCCATAAAGTGGATTTAAGGGATCTTCTGGTAGAAGCTCCACTGTTCATCAGTCTCTTTCCCCACAATTTCTTTAACTCCCCAGCATATTGTCAAATCCCTTTTGAATTTAGCTCAAACATATAAACTATTTTGTTTGGTCCCCTAGTGTTGACTTGTGATTTTCAGGCTCTTTATTCAAATTGAAAAAAAAAATTGTTTAACACAGGGATGGTATTTTATGATTTCTGCCACTATTCACAGCACCTGCCTAGCACAGCATAATGTACACCCTATCCTCCACCTATCTCATCCTCCACCTTCTCATACCTCCACCTGTCTCATCCTCTATCTTCTCATACCTCCACCTATCTAATCCTTCACCTTCTCATACCTCCACCTATCTCATCCTTCTCTTCTCCTTCACCCAGCATTATTTTCTGATTTGTACTTATTGCTTATTGTGTGTCTTCCCCCCACTAAAATGTAACTTCCTTGAGGCAGGGGCTTTCTCTGTTTGGTTCATTGCTGAATCCCCAATGCCTAGCCTAGAATAGGGCTTGGTACAGTGGAGGTCCTCAATAAATATTCACTGAAGGAAAGGACTAATGCTTAAAGGAGGCATTCAGTAAATGCAGTATGTAGGATGTATATTTTTGTTATAACTGATTGTTGGGAGCTGGTTCTCCAGTTACTCTGCTCGGATGTCTTTTTTTTTTTTTTTTTTTTTAATCTTGCTTGCAGAGTAACCAAGCAAAAGATCACAATTGATAGCTTTGGGGTTTACAGAGATGATGAGCCCATTTTTAATGGAGACTAGATGAAGGAGGGCAGAGGAAAGTCAGTTGAATTTCGTATTTAGAGGAGACACGTTTCCTGGCATTGAAGAAAGCTGTCAGTCCAAACAATTCAGAAAAATGTACCACCTAATAGAGGGGTCAGAGGGAGGCGCCACTGAGATGCAAATAGGGAATCAAGCACTTTGCATTTCCTCAGGTTTTAAGAACCTTAGCACAGGCTGCACCTGCAGGATACTTGGGGCGAAGAAACTGGAGTGCAGGGAGATGAATTTACTCAATGTTGCCCAGTGACATAACATCGGAGCTGACTTCCAGTCAATGCAGTATACAAAATACTCTCTAAGAAGTATTAATTTAAAAATAAATCTATTGGTATCCCACACCTAGAAAGCTTCTGTGGTTTCTTTCAATCCAAAAAGTATCTTAGTTTTACAGCGTCACGGATCATGTAGAATTGAGTGCAGCATTTTGAACAAGCTTCTGGTTGCATCAGCTCAAACTAGGTTATACCTTGGTTTAGGTAAGTGAAGCAAACCTTATAGGAAGACAAAAGTTCCTAACTCACAGAACACTTAAGTAGAAATCAGTTTGTTCCAGAAGATACTTAAATTGCCTACAGCCTATGAGTACACGCATAATCATCATACAGGAGTGCTCTTCAGGGCCCCAGCTTTGAGCCTCTCTCTCAAAAAGCTGAGCAGGGCTTGAATCTGTCACTTCCTACCAGGCTGACAGCTTGAGGGCTGTTTACTGACAAGGAGCAGGGCAGAAATGCTGTGCAGGTGACCTGTACAGGCCTTGAATTAAGGGTGAAGCTCTCCTTCTCTATTGAGAGCTCATGGTAATCCTTCTCCTTAGAATGGCTCTCTGACCACCTCTTCTCTTAGGCTGTGCATGTGATCAGAAAACACAGTGAATCCAAGTGACTTAGAAACAAATTAAAACTTCCTTTCCTACAACTTGAATCAAATTAATACTCTTTGTGGGTACTGTATTATGGAAATATAGACTTTGACATTATCAGTTTATTCAGGATAATACTGCCTAGAAATGTGTCTACCTAGAAATTTGGAACAACAATTAGCAGCCAGGTACTGCTCACTGTCACCTAAATGTTCTTCTTCGTCTCCTCCACATTTACTCTTGTTATCCAATCTTTTATCTTTATTTCATTTCCCTTCCACCCTTCCTTTCTCCCTCCCATCCTTCCTTTCTCCCTCCCTGCCTCCTTTCCTGCCTTTCTTCCTCCCTCCATCCCTCCCTCATCTTTTTTCTCCTCTCCTCCCTGGATCTTAGGCCTGCCAATGACACTCACAGTCATTGCTTAGTTCTCTCCTGGGCAGACAGGGCTGAAAGAAGTTCCTGACCCCTTCCCTAGCACAGTTCTCAAGATGTTCTTCAACAGGTAGTTTCTTTATTCAAATGAAGATAATATTTAAGGCTATTGTATTAGTCCCCTATTGCTGCTCTAACCAATTACCACAAACTTGATGGCTTAAAACAATACAAATGGATGATTTTATTTCTGACAGAAGTCCTAGAAGTCAACATATCAGCAGGGCTGAGCTCTTTCTGGAGACTCTGTTTCCTTGCTATATTAGTCTATTCTCGCATTGCTATAAAGAAATAGCTGAGACTGGGCAATTTATAAAGAAATGAGGTTTAATTAGCTCATGATTCTGCAGGCTGTACAGAAAGCATGATGCTGGCATCTGCTTGGTTTCTGGGGACACCTCAGGAAACTTACAATCATGACAGAAGGTGAAGGTGGGGCCAGCACTTCACATGGCCAGAGTGGAGGAAAAGAAGATGGGGGACATGCTACAGACTTTTAAACAAAAAAATCTCCTGAGAACTCACTATCATGAGAACAGCACCAAGGGGTTGGTGCTAAATCATTCATGAAGGATCCACCCACCATGATGCAATCAACTTCTGCCAGTCCCCACCTCCAACACTGGTGATTACAATTCAACAAAAGATTTGGGTGGGGACAACATCCAAACCATATCACTTACCTTTTTCAGCTCCTGGTGGCCATCAGCATTCCTGGCTCATAGTCCCTTCATTCATGTTAAAAGTCAGTGATGCAGCATCTTCAAACCTCTTCTCTCTCTGGCCTCTGCTTCCATCGTCACATCTCCTCTGACTCTGACCCTCCTGCCTCCTCTTTATAGAGACCACTGTGATTACATTGGGCCCACCCAGATAATCCAGGAAATCTCCTCATCTCAATTCCTTACCTTAATTACATAGGAAAAATCCCTTTTGCCATGCCACATGGACATTTTTAGGAGCCGTTATTCTTGGGTTTGTTTTTTTGTTTGTTTGTTTTTTTGAGACGGAGTCTCGCTCTGTCACCCAGGCTGGAATGCAGTGGCATGATCTTGGCTCACTGCAACTTCTGCCTCCTGAGTTCAAGGGATTCTTCTACCTCAGCCTCCTGAGTAACTATGATTACAGGCACCCACCACCATGCTCAGCTAAGTTTTGTATTTTTAGTAGAAATGGGGTTTCACTGTGTTGGCCAAGCTGGTCTCCAACTCCCGATCTCAAGTGATCCACCCATCTTGGCCTCCCAAAGTGCTGGGATTACAGGCGTGAACCACTGCACCCAGCCCATTATTCTTTATACCACAGCTGTGAAGCCAGTGATCCCAGAAGCAAGTCACTGGCTTGAACATTCTCATTCAAAGAACAATCAGCCTTAGGTCCTCTTGTGGGAATGAGCTTAGTTTCCCAAAACAAAACTAATAAATACACGGGCACGGTCTTGCTTCTGGGTGAATTGTAGTCTGAAAATGATTTGGTTTAGAGAAAGTTGGAGCAGTGGCATGGTCGAGCAGAGCTTCAGCATACACCAGACTCAGGGTTTAAAGCCCAGCTGTCACACTTGCTATAGGACCTTGGGTATGTTTGTTTAATTATAAGCAAACATTTATTTTCTTAATTATAAGATGGGATTAATAACTCTTCCCTCATAGGGTTATAGGATTAAATAAAATTACATATATAATAATACTTAGTATGATGTCTGGTCCATAGATAATGCTTCATAAGAGTTATTTCTTTTAACTCCTTCCTTAGTGATTAGACTGAAGGTCAAGAATGTAATTACAGTATGGCCAAAAGTAATTAGGTTGAGAGTAATAAAATAGATGTTGAGCAATGATATTTTAAAGTAAACTCAGAGGACACACCCACACAATCTAATGGGGACTGACAAAATCTATTTCTTCTCATCTGGCTTTAGTCTAATTACATTTTATGTGTCTAAATTGAATGAGGCTGTGTAAAGGAAAACCTGACCTGTCTCATGCTTACGCTTGAAGAGTTGTAGAAACCAATTGGAATTTCTGCCTTTCCCAAATTTGATTGAAACATATGATCTCGGGATTCAATCAGTCTTTAGGTATCATCCAGAACAATCTTCCAACAATGTCAGCATTCTTTGCTTGTCTTTGCTCAAACATTTTCCGCAACGAGAATTTCTCTGCCTTTTGAAGTAGTTCATTGCATTGTTAGCCAGTTCTCACTAGAAAGTTTCTCCTTATTTTTAGCCAAAAAGCTAATTTCCTAAAGTTTCTATATTTTGATTCTAATTCTGTCCTCTAAATTTATAAAAACTTAATACAATTTTCATATAACAATTTTACAGATGTACCCACTCTGACTCTTTTCATCTCTAAGTTAAAATTCTAAACTTTCTTCAACCATTTGTTGTTTACTATTGTTTTCAGGTCTTTCTAAATCTCCTAGTTGCCCTTCTCATTGTTCTCTGATTTATCAATGTCCCTCCCAAATTGGGTCACCCAGAGCTAAACAGAGTATTCGAGATGTGATTATATTCATGCACAATATGTGAAACATTTATTTTTGTTGGATCTGGATTATATGTCGATTGATGAATTCTGATTGCATCAGTTTTGTTCAAAGTAGTCACATAAGACTGTCATTTGGCTAATTACAAGCTTATAGTCAATCAAATCCCCAGGTTCTTTGTAAATAAGCATTTGTTTCCCCCATTCTTACCTGTTCCATTGATCTATTATAATGTTTGTTGTACAAGCAGTGTTCCAAAATGATAGATAACAAGGAAATAAGTGACCAAGAATCTTACTAACATGACATCAGCAATTTTCAGTTGTCCATGTTCTCACACATATGCTTATGTAAATTTTATATAGTTTTCATCATAACCTAGATAACATTTCATACCCCGACTTTAAAGTGTAATATATTAACACTTTCCCAAACTACTACACTATCTTTTATAATTATGTCTACCCAGGCTGGAGTGCAGTGGCATAACCATAGCTCATTGCAGCCTTGAACTCCTGGGTTCAGGCAATCCTCCTGCTTCAGCCTCCTGAGTAGCTAGGACTATGGTAGCATGCCACCATGCCCAGCTAATTTTTTACTTTTTTGAGGACACAGGGTTTCACTACGTTGCTCAAGCTGGTCTCAAACTCCTGGTCTCAGGCAATCCTCCTGCCTTGGTCTCCCAAAGCACTGATATTACAGATGTGAGCCATTGCATCTGGCCCTCCCTGTAATTATATATTAAAATAGCTGCATTAAATTTCATAGTAAGATGTATCATATTTATCCAACCATTCTCTGTCTTGGACAGGGAATTGAGGTTGTTCTATCATTTTACATAAAATTTTTTCCTTTGGGGGATTTTAATATGGTCCTTGAAATTAAATGACTCCTTGGGCCAAAAATCATAATTTTATATTACTCTGTTTTAAATTTCCTCCTTTTTAGTTTTATTCCTGGTCCAGATTTCTATGAGATGGCTTTTCTAATCCCCTTCCTCCTTTTCACCTAACATCATCTTTCAATTCAGAACAAATATAATAGAGAGTAAGTAAGACAAGACCCTGAGACTTTAAGCTTTAATATCCACTTTAATTCCTTCAGGGAGCTCATGACTATCTCATACTCATGTAACAACCTCTATCAGTGCCAGCCTAAGAGCTCCTATTTCAGGGGCAGATAGGAAAGCCATCCCTATCGCAAATATTCCTTTCATACTGACCAGCTGATGCCTGCAATTAGTGGAGGCCAAATTTTGTAAATTAGTTGGAGGCAGGCTGTGTGTCGCTTTCATGTACTGTGTTCCTAATTAGTCATTGGAGGATCTCAGTGAATATTTATTAGTAGAAGGAATGAAAGAATACAGTATAATTAAAGATAAGACTTAACAATTTAAATCAGCCTGGGGGAGATACCACTTCATTCACACTAATGAGTAAATTGCTGGTATTAGTTATTTCCCTGGGAACAGGTTTTACTATAAGGAAGAAAGTGTAGGAAGCACTCCAGTTCTGTTTGAGAGAAGAAAGTGATGGGCTTGGGACACCTAAAAAAAAAAATTATAATTTTGCCTATGGCCAGCCTTGTACTTTATAAACCTATCTATTAGTGCTATTACTAACCACAGAGACTTGTAACTTGTAGGGCCTGTAGATTCTGCATTATAAAATATATGAGATGCTTTTGTAGGCTTCTATGTATGATTTCTGATGGGCCTGTTTAACTTGGGCTGATGCTATTAAGTAACTGAACCTGCCTTTGATGTTATTATAGAAATGTCTGGGGGTGGAGGTAAGACAATGGGTAAAAGTAAAGACTTGGTAGTGTGTATGTGTATAAAGCTCTACTACTTCTTGCTAAAGATCCAGCAGGGTGTAGATGGTAGATTGGTATCCTTTCCTGACATTCTTCACTCAAGTCAGGATCTGACCTAGGTAGGAAGGAATATTAGGGTGACCAATTGTCTGAATTTGCCCAGGATTCTCCAAGTTTTAGTACTGAAAGTTCCACGTCCAGGAGCCCCTCAGTCCTGGCATAATGGAGACAGCTACCCAGTCCAGGAGCTGTCAGCAGTTCGATTCTCTGAGAATTAAGTTGAAAAGGGGCAAAATATCCCCAGATTTTTAGATTGTATGGCCATGCCCCTTGGCATGGTCTATGGAGGGACCATGCTACTGCAGATTAACTCATTTATACTTCCATTCATATTTGCATGAGTATGTTCACCAAAGCATCACTTAGAACTTGTTCTGAAATTAGAGGACAGCTGATAGGAATATTCTGATGGGCCCAGGGAAGTGAGTATATGTCTGGGAGTGATGCTGTAGTGGGTACCTCAGTGGCACTTTCTGTCCAACCAGAGCAGTAAGAGACAATAGGTCCCTTGAAAAAGAACGGAAAGGCACCAGTTATTTATAATTCAACTTACGATTTGTGTTGATTCATCTTTAGGTTCCAGAATAGAGACACTCTCCAAGTTACAAACTTAGACTTTCAACATTCATATAATTAGTGGGCTGCTGCTTTTCCTCTTGCCTCAGAACAGCCACACTGCCCCAGCATTTGGGTCTCATTTATTAGAGCATCACAAGCTGTGCTGGGTTGGAAACATCTCCTGTTGGTGGATTCATGTCTTTATCCTCTTTTTTTGTTCTCTTTTGTTTTTTGATATCCACAGATTAACTCATTACCTCTTCTATACACACATGTTGTTTTTAACTTTCCCCTCTTCCCCTAATTTTCTAGTCATCTCAGAAAAAATTTTCTTTTGCCATGTTATCCTCTTTTTCCCATCCTGTTTGCCTTTTACAAGTATCTACATTCATATGTGTGTGTTTATATGTACTAATATGTGTGTGTACATACACAGATATCTATATCCTCGTAGCCTGCTTAGATACACCTGTTTCAAATAAAAACGAGGGGCAGAGATTTGAGTTAAATGTATTATAGTAAAAGACCGGGCATGGTGGCTCATGCCTGTTATCTCAGTACTTTGGGAGGCCAAGGCAGGCAGATCACCTGACGTCAGGAGTTCAAGACCAGCCTAGCCAACATGGTGAAACTCCGTCTCTAGTAAAAATACAAAAAATTAGCTGGGCGTGGTGGTGCTCACCTGTAATCCCAGCTACTCAGGAGGCTGAGGCAGGAGAATTGCTTGAGCCCAGGAAGTGGACGTCGCAGTGAGCTGAAATCATGCCACTGCACTCCAGCATGGGCGACAGAGCAAGACTCTGTCTCAAAAAACAAAAAACAAAAGAAAACAAAAAAACTGTATTATAGTAAAAGCTCAGGACCTTCCATTTCTAGAGCACTTGGAAGTGCTTGAAAGATTTCCTTCACAATTTTTACAAAAATTTTACCAAAAAAATATTATTCATCTGCTCCTTTGCTTTCTACTAATTTAACCATCCCTTTCTCAAACATGGTATTCAAAATGATAGAAGAAATAATTTCCTACTCATATTTTCTTGTTTTCTTTTTAGAAAATGATAGGTAGCATTGTAGTAGCACTATTTTCTATTTTTTGTTCTAAATCTAAGGCATATGCATCAATATTAGATGTTAAGGCTTTATGCAGTATATGAAAATGTAAGCACTATTTTATTAGCTATCATTAGAAACAGAGGGAAAACAGGTGTTGAGGTGGTCTATAGAATGCTTCTAGATGTTTGGGGTAATAACAGGGACAAGCACATCAGGATTTTGTGCTGTGGGCCTTTATTTGTTATGGGAGAGGCCTCAGAAGTCTTTAGAAGGAGACCTCAACCTCAGACGTGCTCGGAAATACAGCAGAGAGTCCCAGCATGTTCTAGCAAGTTTTATTATACTCCAGTGAGTTCCAGCCTGAGACCATCACTGAGGGTGCTACTAAGAGGATATCAGTCCTGTGTGAGCAAGAAGTGATCAGAATTGTGGATCTGTCCTGCAAGCGCAACGTCTCCCAGCCCATAAGGAAGGAAGGGGCATTTGTCTTGCCCTTGCAGCTGAATCTGCTTTCCCGGGATCCTGACTGTTGGAATGAGGAGGATAGTTCTATGCCATCGGAGTTCCAAACAAAGACTTAAATTACATTTGTATGCCAGAGGCTTCTTGCGTTTTATGAAGGTCTTTTCATTAAATCACATAGCAAACCTGTAAAACACAGCTATTATCACTATTTTATAGATGCTAAGTAATTTGCCCAAGTTAATAGTATATTTGACTTCTTTCTCTCCCTCAGCTCCAAAGAATCAAAGCCCTGTTGATTTTTCCTTCAATATGCTATGCGTGCTCATCACTCCCCTGCCATTGTCACACCATCAACCCTGTTCCCAGCCAGTGTCACTTCATGCCTACTCCCTGCAATCACCTCCTAACCACTCTCCTGTCTCCAGCCTGCCTTGGCATCAGGACATCTGAATAGCCAAACATTGCTGCTAGGGTTCAATGTTAGAGTCAATGTCATGAAACTGCTTTAGCTATGTCACTTCCCTATTAAAATTGTTCAATGACACCTCCACCCCCATCCCTCTACAGGATAATGAACAAACTCTTCAGCTTGACATCCACCGTCTTCCATGATATTTCCTCAGCCTACTTTTTCAGCTTTAGTTCCTCTCACCCTGTGTGACAGTCAAACTCTTTGTATCTTAAACAATTCTTACCCTCCATGTCCACACTTCTGCTTATCATGTTTCCCCACCTGAAATTCTACCTCTCCTTGCAGATATCCTCATGTTTCCCTGAAAAGCCACACTTAGGGTCTATACCACCCCACTGCTATTAATCTGTAGAGCCAGGTGACGTCTTTTTTGTTTCTCTTTAATGTTGTTACTTTATTCTTTATGGTTATTAACTT
The DNA here is from genome assembly GCF_029289425.2 of Pan paniscus. Lineage (NCBI taxonomy): Eukaryota > Metazoa > Chordata > Mammalia > Primates > Hominidae > Pan > Pan paniscus. Next base: position 47,388,159 of record NC_073253.2, on the reverse strand, counting down.
TTCATGAATTTCCTTATTTTTCATGTTTTCTCAGTTATATAGGCAACTTGGAGGCAAAAACCATGTTTTCAACTATTTTGATGTAGAAAGATAATATTTTGAAATATTAATCTTTGTGCTTTTGTTTTCTTCTTGTCCTTGTAAGTGACTTTCCTCCTCTCAGGCAGAGGCGTCCACACTGCCTCAAGCAGAAAGATGCGAGCAAAAGAAAAGCAAGAGATTGTCAATGTTCTTGATGTGTTTTTTGTTTTTTAAACTTTTTAAAAATTTGTTTAAACAGATTGTTTAATCTAACAATTAATTGTAAAAACAGATTAATTGTTTAATCTGTTTATACAGATTTTTTTTAAAGAATTAATGGGGAAAGTATCAGGGTTTTACACCATACCCAGAGTTTATACCATAAAAATGGAATTGGAAAGAGGATGTGGCTTTCTAGAGGCCTGCATATTATTCATGGTGCACTCAGCCAAGGAGGCCTCTGTCTGTCTCAAGATTGTACTGACACCTATTCAAAATGATCCACAAAGACACCTACTGCTAATACCATGGTCCAAGACATTCATGACAGCACCAACAACCCTCAAAGATGATGAAGGCTTTGATGCCCTGGGGGAGATGGAAACAGGAAGAAAAAGCCCAGCACTAAGACTTGGGCAGGACCTTGTATTCTACTCTCCTTGTATCTGTGGTGTCCCAACCAGTGGTCACTAGCCATGTGTGGCTATTGAGCACTTGAAATGGGACAAGTGTGACTAAGGAATTGAACTAAATAGCCACGTGTGGCTAGTGGCTACTGTATTGGATAGAGAGGCTTTAGAGAGCCTGACCCAGTCTACCTGATTCTAATGACTATCAGTGTCCAGCATAATTCCTGACACATAGTAGTCACTCAATAAATATGTCTGGAATGAATTGGTGATTCACACTGTACAAGTACTAACTACATGTTGACCACTGTTCAAGATGGACGTGAAGCCTGTCAGCTTCAATGTTCTCTATCTACTGATCTTATAGAAGAGACTGCAGCTTCTATGGAAAAAAAAAAACTATAGGAATTGATTTTTCTAGGGTTGCATAATTCCCAAACCATTAACATCAACAGATAGCTAGCTATTGGGCCTGACAATCACTATACTGCTTTGAATCTGCAAGCATTTAAACCAGGTTTGCCAAAGATTTAAATTACTTCCTTTGTAACACTGGGAACAAGTTAGGTAACATGCTTTCTTACTTCTTCTGGTTAGTTCAGTGTTATTGTATATTATACGTGTAACCTAATTGTCCCAGATGGCTGTGGATAGAGACAAGGTCACATTAATATTGAAATCACAGCGCTGCAGCAGTTCAGCGTCTCTTCATGTCTCTCTGGTATTCTTACCAGTATTTCTGCTGCTGCTGCTTTGTAATAGAACACTCTCCAAATGGACAAAGCCTCCTTGCTCTGGGAGCCGCCCCAAGCCCTCAGATGGCCCAGCCTTCAAGAACACCCTCAGCCCAAGGCTGAGCTCCATTTTGCTTCCTAGGCCCTGAAGCAGCTGTCTATGTTCCAAGTCTCATTACAGGTTTTATATTTCTTTGTTTCATTTCATTTTGCTTTGCGTTAATGACCAAATAAACCTTTGAGCTTCTGGCTCACCCCAGTCTTCTGAGGCTCAAAAGCAGTTCATCAAGCCAAAAGACTAGGCTGAATCAAGTAGTCAACAAATACTTGTGGGCTCTACCATGTGTAAAACTTCTATCTTTTTCAACTGGTAGATACTGAATCCACACCATCACACTTAATATCTAGACATCTTGCCATACTCCTACCTTCCATGTCCCGTTCCTTCATCCTGAAAACCTGCAACTCCTGTGCATCTCAGTCCGTGGAGATACAGACCCATTCAGGATCACCAGTTACACAAGCAGACAGAGGCCAAACCAGATTGGGTGCAGCCGGGAATCAGTACAAATCATTCCTTTAATCCAGAGGCTGTCAACCCTTCCTGAGGATCAGAATCACCTGCAGGGCTTGTTAAAACACAGATTGCAGGGCCCCACTCCCAGAGTTTCTGATTTAGTCTTGGGTGTGACCCATGATGTTGCATTTCCAACAAGTTCCCAGGTGATACTGGTACTCATCTGAGAAAAACACTTGGAAAACCATTGCCTTAATTATTTAGTGGCTAGCTTTCTGGGGGGGAAAAAAAGAAGCATATTTGGATTGGATGTATGATAGTCCTCCAACTTCATCTTAGCTTTCACATGCCCTAAAACATTCCTCAGTAAAGATCTTTCTTGCCTTAATCCAAGAAGACAACAAGTTTGAAATATGAGAATTCTTAATACCTTCATTCTCAGTTCTAAAAAAAAAAAAATCAGCTCGTTTAGGGTTTCTGTAAGCTCTTGGGCAACTTGATTTGTAGGTGGTAGAAAGCAGTGATTCACTGCTTTCTGTCAAGACATTGTCACTGTCAAGACATTGAGTCATTTAAGTAAATCTTACTGTAAAGACTTGACTAATTAGGTGGAGCTCTATCTGCCGTGTGAGCCCATAAGAGTCCACTGTCAGATGGAGAGTGTTATTCCAATGATATAACATAAATTACTGAGAAATAATGTAAAACAGAAAACAACTCATTTTCTTTTCATCATTTGGATAAAATTTCCCAAAAGCCACCAGACATTTACTTAGTTCAATTAATCCATTAACAAATCCAGTTATAATACAGATGTTTTATCCACAGGACAGTCAGCTGGATGAAATGTTCACTGTCACCAGATGTTTTGCTGTCAGGAAGATACAGCATCACTTGAAATGTTTTAAAAACCTGGATTTTTCTCTGTATTTAATCACTCTTCTGGTCAATAAATTCTACTTTCAGTGTAACAAAACTTCAGTATGGCAATTTAAACTCCTTTCTCCTCGTTTCTGTCTTGTGTATCGGTAATGAGCAGTAGTGTTAATTATCTATCAGTAATTATTCTTAGTTTATTTGAAGACAGTCACTCTTTATCTTTTTCATGCAAAATTACCTCCAGCCCCTTTTTAAATTTCCCTCATAGATCCTAATTTCAGCCCTTAATTTGTTCATAACTGTTCTCTAGGCTCTATTTTTTCCAGGCCCTTCTTTGAAAGCTCAGACGCAAATTGGGAATCCCTTGCTCCTAACTGACGTGCCCTCATCACATGGGTGCTGAGGTGAGGGCTCCTACTCCAGGCTCTTCAAGGAGCCTCTGGAATTCCTGGATGCCCCAGCCTTGTTCTGCTAAATCTCCCACCCATGACTTGGCAAAACTTTGCATCCGCATCTCCTCAGGTTTGAGGAACAAGGTGGTGTTGCAGGGTTTTGTTTTTAATAGTTAATTTAAAAAATATCAATGAATTCAAAGAGGCTACTAGTTTTATACAAATTGATTCAGTTCACAGTTAAGTGAAACTAACATTGGTTCCAATTAATGAATGCAGCTCTGCTTGGTTCATTTTCATTTGGGGTACACTTTAGTTTCAGGTGAGTTTTACATAAATGAAAGTTAAGACAGCTCTCATGGATATGTGATGAAAATCATAATTATCTTTTTAACTGTGAGAAACCTATGGCTCTAGGCTACCCCTAGGGAAGAATCAAGCTATAGATAACAACGGCAGTGTCCTTCATTCTAATCCTTACCTACCCACTTAGTTACTGAAGCCTGAGGCCCTCCAGCCTCCTTTCTTCCAGCAGATTCTCAAATCTCTGGACAGCAGTTGTCATTTTTAAAAAAATGATTCTGCTAGTTATGATAGAAGAGGATGAAGTTCTCTCCTCACAAATCACACTTAGATTGGCAATTATCAACCTTGGCTGCTATGTTAGTTATTGCTGAATAGCAAGTTTCCCCACAGCTTGGTGGCTTCATTCACCCTTTGTTACCTCGCAGGTTTTGTGGGTCAAGAATCTAAGTACAGCTTAGATTGTGGATCCTCTAGCTGTGGGTCTCTCGCAAGGCTGCAATCACTGAAGACTCTCCACTTCCCAGTTCACTCACATGATTGTTGGCAGAATTTAGTTTCTCATGGGTTGTTGGTCTGAGGTCTCAGTTCCTACTGACCTTTTGGCTGGAGACCCCCCCTTAGTTCCTTACCGTATGGCCTCTCCATAGAGTACCTTGCATCATGGGGGCCTGCTTCAAGGGCCAGAAGCAAGAGGGCAGGAGACCAACAGTACCAGTCACATGACCGCTGTAGTCTTTAGTAATGGAATTACAGAAATGGTATCCCATCACTTTTGCTGTTTTCTGTTTGTTAGAAGCAAGTCACTAGGTCCAGCCCACACTCAAAGAGGGGATTACACAAGAGCAAGAAAAACCAGAGTCAGGGACTATCGGGGTTCTGCCTACCACTACTGCACATTAGAATCACATGGGGGAGGAGCACTTAAACACCCGTGCCCACCCTGCACCCCAGACCATTTAAATTAGTTTTTATCCATGAATAAGGTATAACTTAGATATAGTAACAAAAGTACACAGTTGTTTAATTACCACAACAATCATAATATAGATTATTTCAGTAACCCAGATAATTCCCTTGTACCCTTTTATAGTCAATCCACTTCCCTACTCCAGCCCCTGGTAACCACTAATCTACTTTCAGTCACCACAGTTTTGCCTTTTCTAGAATTTCATGGAAGTAGAATCATATACTACATAGTCTTTTGTGGTTTTTGCTTAAAAGAACGCTTTTGAGATTCATCGATGTAGTTGCACGTATCAGCAGTTTGTTCCTTTTTTGTTATTGAGTAGTATTTCATTGCATGTATCTATGATCATTTATTTGTCCATAAATCGGTCGATAGACTTTGGATTGGTGTTTGGCTGTCATAAATAATGCTGCTATGAACACATGAATATAAGTCTTTGTGCGAACATACATTTTTGTTTCTCTTGAATAAATACCTAAGGGTAATTGTGGGTCACATGGTAAGTGTATGTTTAACTTTACACAAAATTACCAAACTGTTTTCCAAAGTGGCTACTGCATTTTGCATTCTGACCAGTAATGTATGTGAGTTCTAGTTGATCCACTCCCTCACCAACTCTTGGCAGGCTTTTAAACTTTAGCCATTCTGATGAGTGTGAAGTGATATTTCATTGTGGTTTTAATTTGCATTTCCCTAATGACTAATGATATTAAGCATCTTTTCATGTCCTCTTTTTTTTTTTGCAAATATTTTGCCCATTCTTAAAAAATATGGAGTGTTTGTCTTCTTATTATTGAATTGTAAGTGTTCTGTATATTATCTGAATACAAGGCATTTAAAAGATCTATGTTTAACAAACATGTTTTTCAAGTCTGTGTGTTGCCTTTTCATTTGCAGGACAGTGTCTTTTAAAGCAGGGGTCCCCAAACCCCAGGCCATGTTCCTGTCAGGAACCAGGCTGCACAGCAGGTGAGCAGCAGGCAAACAAGGGAAGCTTCATCTGTGTTTATAGCTGCTCCCCATCACTTGCATTACCGCATTACCACCTGAGCTCCACCTCCTGTCCGATCAGTGTTGGCATTAGATTCTCACAGGAGCACAAACCCTATTGTGAACTGTGCATGCGAGGGATCTAGGTTGTGTGCTCCTTATGAGAATCTAATGCCTGATGATCTGTTACTGTGTCCCATCGTCCCCAGATGGGACCGTCTAGTTTCAGGGAATCAAACTCGGGGCTCCCACTGATTCTACGTTATGGTGAGTTGTATAATTATTTCATTATATATTACAATGTAATAATAGAAATGAAGCGCCCAATAAATATACTGCACTTGAATCATCCCGAAACCATCTCTACCATCCCCCCAGCCCCCCGGTCTGTTTGTCTTCCATGAAACTGTTTCCTGGTGCCAGAAAGTTTGGGGATCACTGTTTTAAAGAGCAGTTTTTTTATTTTAATGGAGTCAAATTTACTTTTTTTTTTCCTTTATAGTTTGTGCTTTTTGTGTCCTAAGAAATCTTTGCCTAATGTGAGGTCACAAATATTTTTTCCTATGTTTTCTTTGAGAAGTTTTATAGTTTTAGCTCTTACATTAAGGTCTATGATCCATTTTGAGTTAATTTTTATGGGTGATGTAAGGTAAGGGCCACGTTTCTTTTCTTTTCTTATGAATGTCCAGTTGTTCTACATGATTATTTCACTACCGAATTCCTTTGGTACTTTTATTGAAAACCAGTTGACCGTACATTAGTGAGTGTGTTTATGGACTCTGCTATGATCCATTGATTTAAATGCCTATTCTTACATAAATATCATATTTTCTTATTGTAGCTTTGTAGTAAGTCTTAAAATCAGTTAGTGTAAGGTGTCCAACTTTGATCTTTCTTTACAAAATGTTTTGTCTGGTACAAGCCACTTGCATTGCCTTATAAATTTTAGAGACAGCTTGTATATTTCTACAAAAAGACTGCTGAGAGTTTGGGATTGCATTGAATCTATACGGCAATTTGGAAAGAATTGACATCTTTACAAAATTAAATGTTCTAATGCATAAGCATGGTATACTTCTCCATTTTACATCTTTTTAAGTTTCTTGCTGCAATGTTTTACAATTTTCATTGTACAAATATTGTACATATTTTGTTAAATTAATATGTAAGTCTTTCATATGTTAGTGCTGTTATAAATGCTGTTGGATTTTTTAAGTTTAATTTCCAAATGTTCCTTAATAGTGTTTAGAATTACAATTGATTTTGTATATTAGCTTTGTATTCTATAACCTTGTAAAAATCACTTATTTGTACTAGTAAGTATCTTTTTACATTTTTTTAGGACTTTTTACACGGCCTGTTTCACTGCTTCCTTCCTAATACATATTTTATTTCTTTCTACTGTCCATTGTAATTTTACTGCTTTCTTTCCAATCTATATGCCTTTTATTTCTTTTCTTGCCTTTCTGCATGATTTTAAGCATGATTTTAGCTGTAGAGTTTTTTGTACATGCCCTTTATCAGGCTAAAGAAGTTCCTTTCTATTTCTATCTGGCTGTGAGTTATTATTCTTAGATGCTGGATTATGTCAAATCTTTTCCTGACATCTATTGAGATCACCATATGTTTGGTTTTTCAGTTTGTTTTTAGTTTGCTAATATTGTGGGTTACATTAATTGATTTTCAAAGTTAAATTAACGTTACATTCTTGGAATGATATCCACATGGTCATGATATATTATACATTGTATATATAGCTGGGTTTAATTTGCTAAAATCTTATTAAAATTTTATTATTGTTGGACCTTTATTTAAGAGGGATATTAGTTCCATTGCTTTCCTTTCTTTGAATGTTTTTGTTTTGGTATTAAAATTAAGACAATGCTGACTTCTTAAAATGGAAATACTAGAATAGAATTTGTATTATTTCTTTCTTAAGTGTTTGGTAGAGTTCATCAATGAAACAGTCTAGGTTTGACATTTTCTTTGTGAGAAGGTCAAATTACAAATTCAGTTACTTTTCTAGATAGACTGTTCAAATGGTCTACCTTTTGGATGAGCTTTGATTATTTTTATCTTTCAAGGAATTGATCCTACTAATCTAAGTTGTCAAAATTATTGGTAAAAAATTATGCATAATATTTTCTTATTATCCTTTTAACATTCACAAGATAACTCTTGATATTGGTAATTTGTGTTATATATTTTGAAAGTAATCAGTCTGGCTAGAGCCTTATCAATTTTATTGATCTTTTCAATAACCACATTTTTGTTTCACTGATTTTTCTCCAGTTTTTTTTTGTTTCATTTATTTCTGCTCTTGTCTTTTTATTTCTTTTATTGTACTTATTTTAGTTACAATTTGCTCTTATTTTTCTTGTTTATTAAGATGAGAAGCTTAGATAATTAAATTGAGATCTTTTATCTTTTCTAACATAAGCATTTAATGCTATAAATTCCCCTCCAAGGACATTTTAAACTGCATCCCACACATTTTGATATTTTTTGTTTTCATTTTTATTCCATTTAAAAATATTTCTCATTTCTCTTATAGTTTCTTCTTTGTCTTCATTTGTTATTTAGAAGTATTGTATAATTTCTAAATATTTGACCATTTCCCAGATATCTTTTTGGTATTTATCTCTAGTTTCATTCTTTTGTGGTCAGAAAACATATGTCATGTGACTTCAATTTATTAAAGACTTGTTTTGGCTCAGAATATTATCTATTTTGGTGAATTTCAGTGTGTGCTTTAAAAATATGTATTCTGCTATTATTGGATGACTATTAAACATAGTTTCAAACAGAATCAATTATGTTAATTTGTTGATGGTGTTGATTAAGTCTTCTATACCTTTATTATTTCCTGTTTACTTGTTTTATCAATGACTAAGATTAGAATTTTAAAATCTCCAATATAATTTTGGTTTTATCTATTTCTTCTTTTGGTTCTATCAGTTTTATTATACTTCATGTATTTTGAAGGTCTATTATTATATGCATATACCTTTAGGATTTTTATGTCTTTCTGTGAAATATCCTCTCCTTACTATGATATGTATTATTTCTTGCTCTAAAGTAGGACTGTCCAATCTTTTGTCTTCCCTAGACCACACTGGAAGAAGAATTGTCTTGGGCCACATATAAAATACACTAACAGTAAAAATAGCTGATGAACTAAAAAAAGAAATAGCAAAAAAAAAAAAAAAAAAAAACACCTCATAATGTTTTAAGAAAGTTTACAAATTTGTGCTGGGCTGCATTCAAAGCCATCCTAGGCTGCATGCAGCCCACAGGCCATGATTTAGACAAGCTTGCTCTAAAGTCTATTTTGTCTGATACTAACACAGCTATTCTGGCTTTTTGTACTTAGTGTTTGCATGGTAAATATTTTTCAATTCTTTTACTCTTAACCTATTTTTGTCTGTACATTTAAAGTTAGTTTCTTTTTTTTTTTTTTGTAAAGGCATCATACAGTTGGGTCTTGCTCTTTTTCTTAAAATCTCTGCCTTTTAATTAAAGTACTTAGGCTATTTACATTTAATGTAATTATTTCTATGGATGGGCTTAAATATAATATTTGATTATTTGTTTTTATGTTTGTTCTATCTACTAATTTCTTTTCTATTTCCAGTCTTCTTTTAGATTAATACTTTTAAAATGATTTCATTTTATTTCCACTCTTGGCTTCTTAGTGATACCTGTTTGTTTTATTTATTTTTAATGGTTATTCTAATGTTTACAGTATACATTTTTATTTTATCAAAGACTAATGTCAAATAATATTATACCATTTTACATATGGTTTATGAACCTTGTACCCGTTACTTGCACTTCTGTACTTTCACTATGTGTAATTGTTGCTATAAATTTTACTTCTTCATATGGTTTGTTTTACATGTTTAGAATTTTTTTTTTACTTTAAACAGTCAATATTTTTTGTATACGATTTTTAAAAAGAGATAAAAGCAATATTTTGTATTTATTCACATACTTACCATTTCTGGCTCTCTTTAGTACTTTATGGATTTCCATCTGGTATCATTGAACTTCCTTTAATTTTGCTTATAATTCATGTTTGTTGGTAATGAATTTTGGTTGTTTAAAATATCTCTAGTTTGCTTTCAAATTTGAAGATATTTTTATGAGTAAAGATTTTTTATTTTTATTTAAATTAGTTTATTTTTAATTTTTGTGGCTACAGAGTAAGTGTGTATATTTATGGGGTACATGAGATGTTTTAATATAGGCCTGCAATGCGTAATAATCACATCGTAGAGAATGGGGTATCCATCCCCTGAAGCATTTGTTCTTTGTGTTACAAACAATCCAATTACATTATTTTTAGTTATTTTTAAATGTACAATTAAGTTGTTATCAACTATGGTCACCCTGTTGTGGTATTAAATAGTAGGTCTTATTCATTCATTCTAACTATATTTTATACTCATTAACCATCCCCACCTCCCCAGGAAGGATTTTTAGATTGACATTTTGTTCTTTTCATATGTTAAAGATGGCTTACCATTGTCTTCTGACTTGCATAGTTTCTTGTAAGAAGCTTGATACCATTCTTGTCATTATCCCTTTTTACATATCTTTCTTCTCTGGCTACTTTAAAAATTTTTTTCTTTATCAGTTGATTTTAGTAATTTAATTATAATGTGGCAAAGTATATTTTCTTTATTTCATTCTGCTTGAATTAATTGAGCTTCTTGAATCTGAAAGTTTATAGGTTTTATTAAATTTGGAAAATTTTGACCATTGTTTAAATATTTTTTGTTCCCTCCCCTCTTTTTTTCTGAGGCTCTAATTACGCATATATTGGCCCACTTGATAGTGTCCCACAGGTCACTATTACCCTCTTCTTATTTTTTCATTTGTTTTTCTGTTTCATTTTGGTTATTTCCATTACTATGCCTTAAAATTTATTGCTCTTTCCTTTTCAGTGTCTATTTACTATTAATTCTACACAGTGTATTTTTTATTTAAGATGTTAGTTTTTTTCTTCAGTAGTTTATTTGGATCTGTTTTATATAATTAATTTTTTTCTCCATATCATGGTCATGTTTTCCTTTATCTTCTTAAACATATACAGGATATTTATAATAGCTGTTCTAACATTTTTTTTTTCAGATTCTTGTCTGCTAGTTCCACCATCTCTGTCATTTCAGGCTATTTCTGTTAATCGAGTTTTTTCATGCATTTAGTTCTTATTTTCCTACTTTATTGTAAGCCTGTTAATTGGTTATTGGTTACATTGTTGATTGCTGGATTTTGTGGTATTCTTTTAAATAGTGTTGGATTTTTGTCCTGGTGTACAATTAATTTACTTGGAATCATTCGAATCTTTTAAAGACTTCATTTTAAGTTTTGTTAAATTAAAAGAGTGGCCTTTAGTAGTATGGGGCTAAAGAATATCTGATTCCATCCTACACCTTATAGATTATGAGTACTTTCCACTCTTACTCTGTATAAACTCTGGGAATTGTTCTGCCTAAATATCCTGATGGTTATTTTCCTGGCCACAGATAGTTTCTGCTCAGACACACACAGATGGGTATGCAGCCAAAGACTCGAGAGGACCCCTCTATAGATCTCGTGAGCTTTTTCTCTGGGCAACTAGTACTTTGACCAACAATATTTTACTGCCTCAGCCTCCCTGAACTCCTCTTCCTGTGTTTTTACCTCAAAGAGACTACTGAACTTTGATTTCCTCATCTCTGCACTGCAATCTAAATTGCCTCCTAAGCAATAAACTGGTACAATTATTCAGCTGACCTTATTTGTTTACCCTCTGTCAGGAATCACAGTCTCTTGATATCTGCTGTTCAACATCTGTGTAGTAGGCACCTTCTAAGATGGCCCCTAATGATCCCAGCTGTTATGGTTTGGCTCTGTGTCCCCACCCAAAACTCACCTCGAATTGTAATCCCCACAGGTCAAGGGAGGGACCTGTAATCTCCATGTGTCGAGGAACGGAAGTGATTGGATTATGGGGGTAGTTTCCTGCATGCTGTTCTTGTGATAATGAGTGAATTCTCACAAGAACTGATGGTTTTATAAATAGTAGTTTTTCCTGCGCACTCACATTCTCTCCTGCTGCCATGTGAGAAGTCCCAGCTTGCCTCCCCTTCACCTTCCGCCATGATTCTAAGTTTCCTGAGGCATCCCCAGCCATGAGGAACTGTGAGTCAACTAAACCTCTCTTCTTTATAAATTACCCAGTCTTGGGTATTTCCTTAGAGCAGTGTGAGAACAGACTAATACACCAGCCTACTGGCATTTGTACTTATATAACCCCCTCCTCTTGAGAGTGGGCTGGATCAAGTGACTAACAAATAGAATAAAGCAAGTGTGATAGGATGTTACTTCTAAGATTAGGTTACAGAAGGCTGTGACCTAACTTGCAGCAGACTCATGCTGGCTTTTGATGAGGCAAGCTGCCATGTTGTAGAGGACCAGATGGCAAGGAACTGAGGGCAGCCTTTGGCAAACAGCCAGCAAGTAACAGAGGCCCTCAGTCCAGTGGCCCACAAGGAACTGCATCCTGCCAACAACCACCTGAGTGAGCTTAGAAATGGATCCTTTTCCAGTTGAGCATTCAGATGAGACCACAGCACTGAATGCCTTGATTGCAGCCTTATGAGAGACCCTGAGCCCAAGGACCGAGTTAAAACATGCCTGGATTCCCGAACCACAAGAATGGTGAGACAAAAAATTGTGTGTTGTTTCAAGCTGCTAAGTTTTGGAGTAACTTTTTACTCAGCAATGGATAACTAATTTCATCTGAAAATCATTATTTTATATATTGTGTCTGTTTTTGTCCTGTCATTTAAGATACAAGGATAAATGAGGTCTTTGTTACTCTATCTAGGTCAGAAAGAAGTCCCAAACCATTCAAATTAATATCTCTAAAGACAGGACCAAGATATTAATAGTTTGTAAAGCTTTTCAAATGATTTCAATATACAGTCAACTACAAAAGCCACTGTCTTAAATCAGTGATTCATAACCTTTAATGTTTATGTGAATCACCTGGGAATCTTGTTAAAATAAAAATCCTGTAATCCCAGCACTTTGGGAGGCCGAGGTGGGCGGATCACCTGAGGTCAGGAGTTTGAGACCAGCCTGACCAACATGGTGAAACCTCGTCTCTACTAAAAATACAAAATTAGCCAGGCATGGTGGCAGGCACCTGTAATCCCAACTACTTAGGAGGCTGAGGCAGGAGAATTGCTTGAACCTGGGAGACAGAGGTTGCAGTGAGCCAAGATCACGCCATTGCACTCTAGCCTGGGCAACAAGAGCGAAACTCCTTCTCAAAAAATAAAAATAAAAATAAAAAAATCCTGATTCAGTAGGTCTGTAATAGGACCTGGGATTTTGCATTTACAACAAACTCCCAGATCATGCTGATGCTGCTGGTTTGTGGACCACATCTTGAAGAGCAAGGATTTAGATTATTGAGTGCCTTCTGTTTATTTCATCTGTTGAGAAACTTTAAGTTTCTTAACATCTGTACCAAAAGATATTTGAGTAGCTTTACTCTCTAATTCAAAAACACAACTCTCCATTATTGAGTGTCTCATTAAGTTATTAATTCAGCAAATATATTTTTTATATTTCTTGTATGACAACCTCTTTGCTAGATGAATGAGACACGGCCCCCTATCCCTTGTAATCTGCAGCCATTCTCAGTTTAATGGATAAAGCAGACATGTAAGGCAGTACTTTATAATGCAGGCAGATAAATGCAAAACTAGAAGCACAAACTAATTATGAACTCTCTGTTAGGGTGCAATGATCAGGGAGTCTTTTGAAGAGGTGATGTTAAATTAGGTTTGGAGATATGAATGGCCTTCCCAATGTGTGAGTTGGAGAGCGATGTTCGAAGAGAGTAAATACTAGGACTTCCAGCTCTGCTTCCTCTCACTGCTGGAGAGCCTTAATCTTAGTGTCTCAGGTCTGGATTTCGAGGCCTCAGGCCCAGATAACTGTTTGCTGTCATGCAAATTGGATTCTTGGTGGTCTTCACTGAAGTCTTAGAACCTGGAGATAGATAGGCAGATTACACCTCACTGTCTTCACCCTCTGTGTTTAAGCAAACAAATTTAAGAGATATTATCTTACTTTTAGTCTCAAGTTGGTTTTATTATCAAAAAGTTTCAACTGTCAAAAATTAACATTTTTATCTCTACTCATTTTATCAGAGTGGAGTGTAGGGGCAGGGAGTGGAACAGATAGACAACGCATGCTTCACATTTATTTTATACTTATCAGTGTTTCTGACTGTTCCTATCAGGAGAAATATATGTTGTGAAACTTCTTTCAACACCCTTCCAAAATATTTCAGATTAACAAATGAAAGTAATAGATGACCCTAACTATGCAGAAAGCAAAGCAGAGAAGTTTAAGCTTTTCTCTACTGGGACCATAGGTAAGAGACTGTTAGCTTCCTTTGTGCAATGTAGGCTTATGAACTAACCTAGAGTTTTTCCCCTTGAGGTGGAAAAATCAGTCGCTCTGTATCTCTCCACAATTTCTCAGTAAAGATTGGAGAGAAGAACAGTACTAGGTCCTCCCCACAGTTAGAACCTGAGGCCTCTTTGCTGTTCCTACACTGAGCCTAAACTCAGTGCGGCTAAGGGAATAAAATGTATACTTTCTAAGTATTCTGTGAGGTTTGTGGGCACTTCCCCTCTAGACTAGCTTAGCTGAGTCCAGGTGATTTGCATTGGCATCACTTATACACGTCTGGATTATTTAGGAATGGCTGGGACACAGCTTCTATCTGATAGGTCTTTCATCCTCCAAAAGGCTAGCCCAGGCTTATTCACACAGTGGTGGAAGAATTCCCAGAGAGCAGCAGGAGACAGAAAATGCCAATGTGCAAGCAGTTTTCAAGCTTCTGCTTGCATCACATTTGCTAATGACCCACTTGCTAAAGCTAGTTACGTGATTACAGATCCAAGTGATGAAATTTACTCCACCTCTTGATGAGAAGGCAGCAAAGTCACATGGAAAAGGGTATGCATATAAAGAATTGCAGTCCACCATAGGCAGCCACATCTTGCTTCTATTCTCAACACTCAGGTTAAATCATCCCGCACATCAGTTGTTCCTAGCCAGTCAAGTAAATACAGGCTGGTCACTAATGGTAACTTTCAGAATTACATGTTTGTTCATCTGCAAGCTTGACCCACTTGTTATTCATCTCCCACCACACAGCCACTTAAGTGACTGCTCCTTTGAAATCTTGTCTTGTCTCTTGTTCACTCTCACTTGCTCACTCTTATCCCAAACACCTAACAATTCTGGCCTCTGCACATGTAGTTTCTTCAGGCTGGAAGGTCCTTCTACAGTTTATTCCTCTAATGAATGCCAATGCATATGCTAATCCATAACTCAAGCATCTCTGCCGTTCAATCCTTTCATGACCTCCTCAGCTGGATCTAGATAAGCTCTTACACCTGTGCTCTCAGGTCACCTCATGTATAACACTAGGGTTGCACTGTAACATCACATCAAAATCCTTTATCACTCCCACTGGCCTGTAAATCTCCAAGGTCAAAGAAAACTTTTGGTCTTCTTCATCTTTCTGTTCC
This sequence comes from Pan paniscus, assembly GCF_029289425.2. NCBI lineage: Eukaryota > Metazoa > Chordata > Mammalia > Primates > Hominidae > Pan > Pan paniscus. The sequence goes on along the minus strand of NC_073253.2, from coordinate 47,373,116 downwards.
TGGTGCCTAGCCCAGGGTCTGGCTTGCAGTAGATGCCCAGTAATTGTTGATTGAGTACGTATGGTGCATAGTAAATAAGACATAAGTAACGCCATATGCAGGTAGGTTATATGGTCTGGTTGGAAAGACAATATATTTGCCTGTGAAACATCTGGAGAACAATATAAATTATTTGCTGCAAGAAATAAGAGAGGGAAAAAATATTTCCTAATTCAGCTTCCGGCATCTTATCTACCTTAAGTTCTTCCCTTTCCATCATATCTTTTTGTCTCTCTCCACCACCAAATCTAGTCTGTCATCATTTTTCTGCAGCTCCAGTAACAGGCTCTTTGGGTTCCAATCCTGCTCACTTTTTGACCTCATACAAGTTATAGGTTATCTTCTGAAAATCTCCTTCTCTTCATCTGTTTTCTGAGGATCTGTGAGGATTAAATAAATCAAGACACCTAAAAGCACTTGGCCCAGTTCTTGATTCACAGGAGTGCTGAGTAAATATTAGTGTTTCTTAAGGTGCACAACATCACTATTGTTATTACGTTTCCAGGTCACTTCTACTGCTTTTGTTTTGTCCCTAGTAATTCCTTTCCTGAGTCATTACGATCACATTCTGGAGACTCTTTCCCCTAACTCATCCTGCAACTTTTACCTGTTTGCCTTTTCTAAAAGAAATCTGACCACATATTTTGCATGCTTCAAAACCTTCCTTGTTTTCCATTGCCAGAAGAATTCAGTTGGAATTCTGGCTAAGGAGGCCAGAACCTGAAGGGGATGGGTTCCTAGAGCCAGAGCCCCTGGGAGGGGGTACTCACCCAACTATCACATCCCTGCTCCAGTGAAAGAGGACTGCCACTCAAGAGGGCTCATTTCTGGAGTGTTTACTCTACGCCAGGACTATACTGAACACTGTACCTTCCTGTACCTCCTTTAATCCTCTCAATACCCCTATGATGGCAATGCTATTGCTATCCTCATGTTATAAATGAGGAAACAGGCTCACGGGGCTTAAGTAATTTGCCCAAAGTTGCAGGTAGGAAAAAAAAAAAAGGTGCTAGGGTATTTTAAACCCTTGAACTCGACCAGTAGTTCTCTTCAATCATCTAAAACCATTTTAGGGTCTATTTATTTTAAGACATTATTAACAAAAAAATGCCTAAAGCAATATTTATTGCTTAAAGACATCACAAATTCTACCAAAGTGGCAGAGAGGCTTCATTCACTCTTGTTAGCTCATTTAGCAGCAAGATTTGCTTAGTTTTATCTTTTGTTCCCATGCCAAACCACAGTTAAATCTTGGTGTTTGGTGGAGGCTTTTCCTGAGCACCACGTTGCTTATAATTTAAATCTCTGTAGAACTGTTTGTGTTCCTGTAGGGAGATCCCTTTACCTGGAGTTTTATGTAGTTGGCTCTGGGAATGCTGAGAGTGCATGCTTTATCCTAAGTATGTGCATGCACTGCTTCTCTCTGGCCAGATTGTGCTTACCCATAGCTATGTTGTACCTGGTTTCATTTCCCCAAGTATGTGGTTTTCTGCCCTCGTCAAAGCCAAGGATGAGTGGAGCAGTGAGTCACATGTGTGATCGTCACTGTTTTCTCTACATTTTACAAGAGAACCCACAGAGACTTAACACGTTTCCATTCTTTTACCGGCTCCTTCTTAGATATAAGGAGAGATCAGAGAAAAATGCTGTGAATCACTTGGCAATGATGAACAATGGCCTACAGCGGAGAAATGAAAATGTCAGGTGTGTGGTTTTTCCAAACCTAAAATATTTGCTTTCAATGCAGTTAGCAGAGTTTTAATTACAGGGTGTTAAACCCTTGGAGGTGTCATGGTTACTCAGCACTCAATTTGATGATCATATGTAAAATAATAATAGCTTTATTGAGATGCAGTTTACATATATTCACAAAGTTGTGTGACCATCACCACTATCTAATTTCAGAACATTCTCATACTCCAGTAACAAGCTCTGTATTCATCAGCTATCACTTTTATTATGCCCCTCCTCCAGCTCCTGGCAACCACTAGTCTACTTTTTGTCTCTATGAATTTGCCCATTCTGGACATTTTATAGAAATAAAATCATACAGCATGTGGTCTTTTGTGATTGGATTCTTTCACTTAGCATAATGAGTTCAAGGTCCATTCATGTTGTAGCATGTATCTGTACTGCATTCCTTTTTATTGCCAAATAATATTCCATTGTATGGATATACCACATTTAGTTTATCCTCTCATCAGTTAATGGATATCTGGGTTCTTTTCACTTTTGGGATATTATGAGTAATGCGACAATGAACACTCATATACATTTTTCTGTGTGAACATATGCTTTCTGCTGTCTTAGATATAGACCTAGGAGTGGAACTGCTGGGTCATACGGCAACTCCGTTTAGCTGTTTGAGAAACTGCCAGACTATTTTCCTAAGTGGCTGCATCATTTTACATTCCCACAAACAGTGTATGAGGGTTCCAATTTCTCCACATTCTTGCTGACATTTATAATTTATTATTTTGATTATAGCCACGTAGTGGCTATGAAGTAGCATATCTTTCTGGTTTTTAATTTTTATTTTTTGCAATGGACTGAATGTTTGTCTCTCCCCCATCTTTCTTCTCCACCTGCCACATGAGGAAATCAGGAAGAGGGCTCTCACCAGAACCTCACCATGCTGGCCCCTGATCTCAGACCTCCCAGCCTCCAGAACTATGAGAAATAAGTGGCTGTTGCTTAAACCACTCAATGTTATTCTTGTTATAGCAGCCCAAACTGACTAAGACATCATGGTAAAATAGACATAAGATAAAGTTTATCATTTAACCATTTATAGGGTACAATTCAATGGTATTAACTGCATTTACAATGTTGTGCAACCATCACCACTATCTATTTCCAGAACTGTTTCTGTTTCCCAAACAGAAACTCTATAATCAATGAACAATAAATTCCCCATGTCCTTCTTTCCCCATTGAGGTTTTGACTTGTGTTTTGCTAATAGCTAATGATATTAAATATCTTTTCATGTGCTTATTGGCCATTTACATATATATATGTATATATACATATATATATATACATATATATATATATATATCTTCTTTGGAAGTATGTCTGTTCAAATCTCAGCTCACTGCAACCTCTGCCTCCCAGGTTCAAGCAATTCTCCTGCTTCAGCCTCCTGAGTAGCCAGTTTTACAGGCACACGCCACCACCCCCAGCTAATTTTTGTATTTTTAGTAGAGATGGGGTTCCATCATGTTGGCCAGGCTGGTCTTGAACTCCTGACCTCAAGTGATCTGCCCGCCTCAGCCTCCCAAAGTGCTAGGATTATAGGTGTGAGCCACTGAGCCTGGCCCCTTTGACCATTTTTAAATTGGGTCATTTCTCCTTTTATTGTTGAGTTATATATTCTGACTCCAAACCTACTATCAGGTATATTATTTACAAATATTTTCCCTGATTCCATGGTTTCACTTTCTTGGTGAAGAAAGCACAAGTTAGTAATTTTGATAAACTTCCATTTACCTATTTTTGTTGTTGTTGTTTGCTTGTGCTTTTGGTATCATATCTGAGAAGCCATTGCCTAATCCAAGATCACAATAATTTACCCCCATATTTTCTCTAAGAGTTTTGTAATTTTAGTTCTTATATTTAACTCTATGATCCATTTTGAGTTAATTTTTGTATATAGTGTGATGTAGGGTTCCAACTTTATTTTTGCATGTGAATGTTTAGTTGTCACAGCACCATTTGTTGGAAAGCCTATTTTTCCCCCATTGAATTGTCTAGCACCATGACTAAAAATTAATTAACTGCAAATAGACTTTCACATGTATTCCATTCATCATATGTCTTTCTTTATGCCAGAACGACACTGTCTTTATTACTGCAGTTTGTAGTAAGTTTTAAAACTGGGAAGTGTGAGTCCTCCAACTTTATTCTTATCTTTCAAGATTGACTTGGTTCTTTTGGGTCCCTTACATTTCCATGTGAATTTCATGATCAGCTTGTCAATTTCTGCAAAAAAGCCAGTTGGGATTTTTATGGAGATTGTATTGAATTTATATGTCAGTGTTAGTAGTTTTCCCATCTTAATAATACTATGTCTTTACACCCATGAAGATAGTTTTCCATTTATTTAGGTCTTCTTTAGTTGATTTAAATATTGTTTTATAGTTTTCAGCACATAAGTCTTGTGCTACTTTTGTTAAATTTATCCCTATTTTATTGTTTTGATGCTATTACAACTGTAATTATTTTCTTAATTTCATATTTGGGTTGTTTACTGCTAGAAATACAATTGATTTTTGAATATTGACCTTCTATCCTGAAACCTTGCTAAAAGTGTTTATTTGTTCTAATAGTGGTTTTTGGTGGATTCTTCAAGATTTTCTAAATATAAGATCATGTCATCTGCCATAGAGATAATTTTACTTCTTCCTGTCCAATCTAAATGCATTTGTTTCTTTTATTTTCTTTCTTTCCTTTTCCTTGACTAATTTATTTTATTTTAATTTTTTTAGAGATGGGGGTCTTATTCTGTCGCCCAGGCTATAGTGCAGTGGAGCCATCATAGCTCACTGCAGCTTCAAACTTGGGCTCAAGTGATCTTCCCATCTTAGCCTTCTGAGTAGCTGATACTGCAGGCATGCACCACCATGCCTGGCTAATTTTTTCTCATTATATTTTGTAGAGACAGGGTCTCACTATTGCTCAGGCTGGTCTTGAACTCTGGGCGTCAAATGAGTCTCCCACTTCGGCTTCCCAAAGTGCTGAGATTATAGGCATGAGCCGCTGCAATCAGTGTAGAATTTCTTTTGTCAGAAGAGAAAAAGTCAAGAAGGGCAAGGCCAAGAATGTCTAGGAGCCCAGTATCTTGCAAATAAATCTATTTGTTGATATTCGTATTTTCTCATTCCCTGATTAAGAGATCTCTCTTCTCTGATTCCCCCATTTAGGAAGGAATGTGTAACTTAAGGCAGAGTACTTCTTTTAAAACATGTTCTTGGACGTTACCCAGTGATCCATCAACCAGCATTCAACCAGTTGTCTTTCACCTCCAATCTCCTATGTTATCCTAAACCACCATGTTGGACACAAGGGATAGAAAATATAAAATTTAAATAATAGAAACTGATGAACTTAGGTTGCCTTTCATTTGTGTACCCCAACCACCAGATTATGGTTATCAGTTTCTCCTTTTTGGCATCCTCACCCTAGCTTGTGATATCTGATACATATTTTTTTTCTGTATACCCATCTATGTCGGTGTTGGGAAATAAATGTCCCAACTTTGGTGGCTATGTTTATCATCTGGCCTCTGCTTCACGTGTGTTACTTAGCCTCCTTATTACCTGGCCAATGTAGAGAATTTAAAGTGTCTTCATAAATCTAATTTTAATTTTCTCTCAGTAAGAACTGGAAAATATGTCTAATTATAAGGATGCTATAGACTACAATAGAAGAATATTCAATTCCCACTAATAACCCTGAGAAGTCTGAAATAATGTGTTATTTTTGGAATTACTATATTACACTTTAGGCTGGCACAGCTATTTTTCAGGGAAGCAGCTGTAAAATAATAGAACAGTATGTTATGAGTGCAGTCCTGGGTTCTGGTTCTTCTGCAATTAGTTTGGTGTGTGGCCTTGGCTAAGTTATCAGTTGAGCTCTCTGGGCCGGAAATGAAATGTTTGAACTAAGGAATCCCTCGAGCACTGATATTCCATGATCCTGTGATGTGAATGAGAGGTGCTGTATGTAAGCCTAGTAAAGTGGGTCTGTATGCAAGCCAGTGAGAGAAGGCCATAACTTCCAGGAAGCACACTGCAGAAATGATGTCACCATAGCTACCAGGGCAGCAGAGTCTCTTGAAGAAGGACTTGCATGACAGTTTCAATTTTACATCTCAGCACACTAGCCCGCATCATCTTTCCCTCCAAAGACCACAAAGTGGGAGGGGAAGCATATGACAACATATGGTACCGGAGCATGTATTCTGGATGAGATAATTCTTAAGAACAGAGTTCATCTAAGCAGAAGGCAATACAAATTCACAATCTCCTGAAGATTGGGAGTGTACAGCCTAGGGAGTTTCCTCTTTGATGTTCCCCCCACTCTAGCCTAATGGCCATCCTGAAGTAGGGTCAGAGGAAGGCCCAGAAAAGGTCCCCTAGCTATATGCTTGGAGCCATTGCTCACCAATATGTGGCATGTCCCAGTTTGCCCCAGGCAGAGTCACTTGTTATATTAGTCCATTCTCGCACTGCTATAAATACCCGAGACTGGATAATTTATAAAGAAAAGAAGTTTAATTGGCTCACGGTTCTGCAGGCTGTACAGGAAGCATAGTGGCTTCTGCTTCTGGGGAGGCCTCAGGAAGCTTCCAATCACAGCAGAAGGCAAAGCAGGAATGAGGTGTTTCATGTAACAGGAGCAGTTCAAGGGGGTGTGGGAGGTGCTGCACACTTTTAAACAACCAGAACTCACTATCACAAGAACAGCACCAAGTGGGGGATGGCGCTAAACCATTCATGAGAACTCCACCCCCATGATCCAGCCACCTCCCACCAGGCCCGTCCTCAAACACTGGGGACTATAATTCGATAGGCGATTTGGTGGGGACACAGATCCAAACCATATCACCTATTATCACAGATTATTATTATTATTATTATTATCATTTTGAGATGGTGTCTCGCTCTGTCACCCAGGCCGGAGTGCAGTGGCGTGATCTCAGCTCACTGCAACCTCTGCCTCCTGGGTTCAAGCAATTCTCCTGCCTCAGCCTCCCGAGTAGCTGGGATTACAGGTACCTGCCACCACACCTGGCTAAGTTTTGTATTTTTAGTAGACACGGGATTTCACCATGTTGGCCAAGCTAGTCTCTAACTCCTGACCTCAGGTGATCCGCCCACCTCGGCCTCCCAAAGTGCTGGGATTACAGGCATGAGCCACTGTGCCCAGCCTCAGATAATTATTAATAGGACCCTTCTCCTCTTTAAAGTCTCCTGGCTTAGACAATAGATTATATGATCACCATAAGAGCATGCTTATTCCTAGGTCCACTCATTTGTTTTTTTAAGTAATAAAATAAAATATTGTTCAATTAAATCCCTTCACTTGCTTCATTTTCTAACAGTATCAGCTTCCATCTATTGTGTACCCACTTGCAGCATGCTCTGGGCCAAGGTTTTAGACATGAAATCTTACAGCGCCTAAGAGGGTATCATTAGTCCCCTTTAGATATGAGGAAACTGAGGCTCTGAGAAGAGAAAAATAGCAGATCCAGAATTTGAACCTAGGTCTGTTGGCATCAGAAGCCTTTTGTCATTATGCTGCTCTGTGTTAAAAAAATAAAGAAAGAAAGAAAGAAAAGAAAAAAGAAAAAAAACAGAACAAAGTATTTTTAACCTTCAGGAAAGGTATATTGTCTCATTTGTATTTTTAGATTTAGAGTGCTGATTAGTGAAGCACTTCAGATCCTGGCATCGACACCCATTGTGTCTTCTTTCTGTTCCTCAGTTTCCTCTTTAGGAAAATGGGACTAATAGTAGTTTCTACCTCATGGCAGGGTTGTAAGGATTCAGAACTAATATACATAGAGTGCTTAGAACAGTGCCTGGTGCACTGCAGTCTCTTCTTAACTGTTAGTGTTATTGTCATCATCACCACCACCATCATCACGTGATCATTTATATTTGAACAAAGTGCCCCCACTACACATGCTTCACTAATAAAGCTCCTGCTCTCCAGCACCCTTGGCTCTTCCCAACTGCTGCACTTCAGCCCGCCTGCCAGTTTCCACTTACCTTGCCATCTGTCTCTGGTTGTATTAATTTCTCATTAACATCCTTTTGTTGTTATAATTTCAATGAGTACAAAATATGTAAGAATTTTATGTTTTTACTGCAGAAACATAGTTTTTCTCCTTCTATCACCTGATTCATCCAGCTTTGAAAAACTGCAGGGCTCTGCAGCAATACTTGAAACATTATAACTTGAAGAGGTGAGAAAACTGGGGTCTCTGTGACCATTTCTCAATTTTGCAATAATTCACAGTATCACTTCACCCCCTAGTCTCTTTAGCTCTGAAATGGAAAGAACAACATTTAGTTTTGAGATTCTTATACAGAAGTTATAGTCTTAAGGTAAAGAATTGGTAGATAACTATTGACTTAGGCATCATAATGGTTGAAGAACTTAAAATGTTGAGAATCACACAGAAAACATACATTTAAAGTTAAATATAAACTTTTTCTTATTACTCAAAAGAATAAAATGTTCATTGTTATATCTTATTTTCATATATGTGTATTTCTAAATTGTATGTATATATATAAACAAAAATGAGATCAAACTGAAGTACTGTTTTGCAGTCTGCTTTTTTCCTGTTACAAAGTACTATAAACATCTTTCTATTCCAATAATATTCAGTTCTTTTTCAACTATTTTTGGCAGCAGAACTAATTTTCTGAAAGGAACCACCCTGCATAAGACAGATAAAATTGGAGCTTTTGAGGTTGAAAAAGGAATGTGAGAGCCAGGACATCATCCACTCTGTCTCCCACTGGTTTTTTTCTTCCCCACCCTCCAGTTGTTGCCCCTGCTATGGTTTGGATATGGGTTGTTTGTCCTCACCAAAGCTCATGTTGAAATTTGATCCCTGGTGTGATGGTGTCGGGAGGTGGGGCCTAGTAGGGGATGTGTAAGTCGCAAAGGCAGAGCCCTCATTAATGGGGCTCTTTTGGTAGTGAATGTGTTCACATTCTAGAGAGACTGGCTTAGTTCAGGGGAATGGATGAGTTGTTATAAAGCCAGGAGGCCCTATGTTTCTCTCTTAACATGTGTCTGCTTCCCCTTGAGCTTCTCTGCCATGTTATAACACAGGATGAAATCCCTGCCAGAAGCCAGGGCCATGACCTTGAACTTCTCAGCCTGCAGAACTCTGAGCCAAATAAACCTCTTTACTTTATGAATTACCCAGTTTCAGGTGTTCTTCTGTTGCAACACAGAATGAACTACGGTATCTGAGGTACCACCAAAGAACCCTGTGGATCCAAGGATCATTACAGCATGCCATTATATATTTAACGAGCATCTCTTCATTTAGGTTATTTCCAATTTTTTTCTGTCATAAACAACACTGCAGTGAACATCCTTATAGCTAATCTTGGCATGTGTTATTTATTTATTTATTTATTTCCTCAGAGCACCTTTTTAGAAGCAGAATTTCTGAGTTATGGTGTAAGTATAAATTTTTTAAAAAATCAATATTGCCAAAAATGTCTTTTTAGAAAGTCTGTACAAATTAACCTACTAACCTTGGGTATTTTCATTACAAAAAAATCTTGGCCAAATGTTTTGGTTAATGGCAAAACCATAAAATTTAGAGGAAACACCAGATACCATTAAATAGAGGAAGAGAGACGAGAATCTGTCACCCCACCCTCTCTTTCCCCCCCATACTCCCTCCTTCCCTCAGTCTCCACTTCCCTCCCAAAGGAATTTTGTTCTTTAATGTTTGCAGAGATCTTGAAAGCAAAGGCCCTACCCTCTAAGAGCTTGCATTTTAAGGTTAAAAGATAATAAAATGTGGAGAAAAGTTTGCTCATTCCTATGAACTGGGCTTAGGACAAGTTCTAACATAGAAAACACTCTCGAAGTAGGAATTCAAGAGTCAAATGACCCTAAGAAGGTAGGCACTTTGGAAGAACATGGCTGGTAAGGGCAGATACAACCTGGCCATATAATGTAGTCTTACCCACCATGATAATCATTCATTTGGCCCACTGGGCACTGGACCTATGACTTTAGTGTTCCCAGTTTAATGGGAAGTCCTTGAAAAACCCATCTAGGAGACCCTTCACGACATCACTTCCAGCTACCTGAGGGGAAAGTGCTGTTTCTGGTCATCTGTCACATCACCTACAACTCTGAGATATGGTGTCAATCCATGGGTGACGAAACTGTGAAATATCATCTCCTTCAAGTTGGGTAGAATTTTTTTCCATTTTTCCTCTTAAATAAGAAATTGGCTTAATTTTCCCAGGAGATTCTTATGTGCTTTGCATTGAATATCTTTTGAATTCAGGGAGATCTCTACAGATTTCTCTGTGCAGGGAAAAGAACTTGAGGAGAGAGTTGGTAGTGGTAACCTTGGGTACACAGCAATGCTTTACTTTTCTATTTGATTACTCCTATTTTAGTAGGTCTCTGAAGATCTTTAAGCTAGCGTTATACATGCACTTCAAAGAACTTCTAAATTAAACTAAAAGTCTTTCCACAACAATTTCGTAAGATATAAATCATCTGTTATACCACAGGTTACCAGAGACCCCCAACTCCAGACTCAATACTGCACCAGGGCAGTTGTACAGAACTGACTGCCTTTTTGAAAACCTGAAGCACACCTCATCTACTCGACTCTACTTTCCTAAAGATTCTCAATGCTGGCTGCACATACATTGGCACCACTTGGAGGACTTTAGTAAGAGATGCCTGAGCCAGCCCCTGATATTTGGACACAATTGGCCTGGGGTGGGGCTGGACATCAGACTGTTTTAGGAGTTCCCCAGATGATTCTGTCAGATTCCTTTGAACCAGAGCAACTCCATCTCAAATAGGAGCTGGGTAAAATGAGGCTGAGACCTACTGGGCTGCAATCCCAGACAGTTAAGGCATTCTAAGTCACAGGGTGAGAGATAGGAGGTCAGCACAAGATACAGGTCGTAAAGACCTTGCTGATAAAAAAGGTTGCAGTAAAGAAGCCAGCCAAAACCCACTGAAACCAAGATGGCCACAAGAGTAACCTCTGGTCATCCTCACTGCTACCCTCCCACCAGCGCATTTACAAATGCCATGGCAACATAAGGAAGTTATTCTATATGGTCTGAAAAGGGAAGGCATGAATAATCCACCCCTTGTTTAGCATATAATCCAGAAATAACCATAAAAATGGGCAACCAGCAGCCCTTAGGACTGCTCTGTCTATGGAGTAACCATCCTCTTATTTCTTTACTTTCCTAATAAACTTGCTTTCACTTTATGGACTCGCCCTGAATTCTTTCTTGCATGAGATCCAAGAACCCTCTCTTGGGGTCTGGATGGGGATCCCTTTCCTGTAACAATTTCGATTAAGAATCTTGAACTTTACCAAGTACTTCTCTAATTTCATCTTTTCGTCTAAGAATTGGGTTGAATTTAAAGTAGTCACTTTAAGGAAATTAAGAAAAATAAAGAGAAAGATTAGAAGAGAAAATTTTCTCCATTTTAACAATGCATTTCACTCTCCTAAAATAAAGCATAAATATTAGGGCAAGATCATTAACTTACCTGGAGGAAGGCCGAGCACTGGGGCTAGGACATGGGCAGTGTGGGAGGAGACAATATGACATTAAGATTGGTTTAACATATGAAACACCTTCTTACAGTGTCACTGCTAAATAGCTGGAATGGTTAAGAGCAATCGTTCCAAGCCAAGTTCTTGGCACTTCAGAAGGCTGCCATACTTTTTCCTCTGGATCAAGCGCTTAATTACTTCATTTGTCTGAGATCTCATCGTGGAACTCATTACTAAATCCATCAGGACCTAGAAGGTGTCAGGATGATGTAGCAGTCTTATAAATTTCTTTATATTATCTAGTAATTCTTATTGTACATTAAATGCTTCAGAATGACAGGAAGATGTAACTTATCATTGTGAGTGGGAATGACTTTGAAAACATCTTTTTCTCCTTTTAAGAGGAGAAAAGAGCAATGGAAAGAGTGTTTTAAATCTCCAAATTAGTATTTAACTAAGTTAGCATGAAACCTGTTCTCTTTCAAGCCCTTGATTGCTTTATTAGAAGTAATTGTTTATCTCGGTTTAAGAAAATTGGTTGAGACAGGTTACTTGCTTTCATGTCTCATTCATATCCACTTTATATTAAGTACTTTGAATGTATTTTTAACCCTTAATGTTTTGCAGACTAGACAGGAACCTACAGAAAGAAGAGATATGTTCTTTTAACATCAATATATTACTCTTATTAAAAATATTATTCTCACTAATGTCAAATGGTCTTTTCGTACCTAATGATCTTGACAAGAACAAATACAACCATGTGGATTTGGAATCAGGAGAGAACAGGGTCATTTATCTGTGGTGCTGTGGGAGAGACATTTTCTTTTTCAATTTTCTTCTCCATTTTCTTATTACAATTATTGTTTGGGTTCATTATGACAACTCCCATCATTATGTTCCAGCTCACAAGCTGGAGAAAGATTAATGGTAGAAGAAGATACAGTCTTTGGCATCAGAGCTACATCTAGCTGTTAATATAACAGAGTAGAAATACATAAAATCCATTTATAAGATTTATGCTTATGATGGAGAAAGTAGTACAAGGTATAAAATGTTAAGATGTAGAACCTGAAATGTTGGCAGGTAGCATGCGAATTTCAATCATTTATTCATTCACTCATTCTTTCAACAAGTCTTGAGCATTAATTATGTGTGCATCTTGTACAGTGAGCTTGAAATGAACTCTAATAAGACACAGCCTGATAAGGGATTGTGGGATGAGAAGTATGCACACGGTGGCAGTTGGGGATAGAGGACTTACTTCTCTGGTTTTGACTATTCTGAAGACTTGAGTTTTGATTCTGATTATCTGGTGGGAAGCTCTGGGTCTAGGTGTCTGTTATAATGATAACTAGTTTGTTTGTTTTTTAACACAAAGCTTTGTTGTGAATAACCAAATCTACAAATGAAAACTATATTTACTAATTCATTCTGTAGTACAGAAACAATAAAAGCTCCACAGTGAGTCAATACAAGCCTCTAATTTCTCCTCACCTAAGAAATCGGTAATTCTTCTTTAACTGTTGTAACAATGAGAAAAGTTTGGTGCAGGCTGGGTTACTTTCTTCCAACATAGTAGTGTATCCATGTAGTTGCCTCCTTTGATGCTTTTAGAGATGCTTTCCTTGTTGCAGGTCCCTTGTAACTAACTTCAGAGAGTTAGACTTTGTTTTTTTAACCTTGGGAAGGTCTGCTGTAGGTCTTGTTTATGGGAGCACTCCAAATGTTCCCTCTGTGGGATTTTCTTTCTCAGCTCTATAGCTTTGGGTGGGGTGTTCTAAAAACCTTTGAAGCAGAAGAGTCATTTCCTGTTTGGAGGCCTAAGTGTAAAGAAAGCCCTTTGTCATTGCTCAGAAATGGGGAGTCCATGACAATTGTTGTGCAAGAGCATTCAACACTCACCCAGGTAGAAATGGGTAGATGGGGATGTTGCCCTTTAATCACTTCTTGCTCAACATCATGTAGGTTATAATCAACACCGTTCTAGGCACTGGAGATGCAACAAAAGGCAGTGTTCCTATCCCCAGGAAGCTTATAGTCTGGTGAGGGAGTCAGACAATTATGGAACCATGTGACTAGTGCTATGATAGAGGTATGCAGGCAGGGGGTGGGTGCCATGGGATCACAGAGAAAGGTTACTTAATCCAGAAAAGTTCAAAGCATTTAAAGTTTTGTTAAGTAGCATACAATTTTTTGAAAGTTGATTACTCCAAAATAATCTGGGAACTTTCTCTAAGATATTTTGTAGTTCTATATTAAAATATATACATATATATGTAAATATATTTATAAAATAATGAATAAGTTTTGTACTATGTTTGTTAAGGTAGCATTTTGTTATTATTCAATTTCATTAACCTTTAAAATGTGAGATCTATCAGGAGGCAGTCAGGGAAGTTTTCCTACGAAGATCTTACCAAAGCTGAGACCTACAGAACAAGTGTCAGTAAGCCAGAGAAAGCCAAGAAGGGGAGAGGGTGTGTTCTGTAAAGGGAAACAGCACATACAAAGGCTGGGAGAGGTAGGGCGTGGTGGCTCATGCCTGTAATCCCAGCACTTTGGGAAGCCAAGGTGGGTGCATCACCTGAGGTCAGGAGTTTGAGACCAGCTTGGCCAACATCGTGAAACCCCGTCTCTACTAAAAATACAAAAATTAGCTGGCGTGGTGGTGCATGCCTTTAATTCCAGCTACTCAGGAGGCAGAGGCAGGAGAATTACTTGAACCTGGGAGGCGGAGGTTGCAGTGAGCTGAGATGGTGCCATTGCACTCTAGCCTGGGTGACAGAGCAAGACTCCATCGCAAAAAAAAAAAAAAAAAAAGGCTGGGAGACAAGAAGCAATGGGTTGGGAAAGCTGGGCTAGTGCTTCCCAACCTGCATTGAAGAGGGAAGCCTAGAAGTAGGATGGAAGGGGGTGGAAGAGTAAGCAGGGGTATGACAGTGGAGAACCTTATATGTTCAACAAGGAGTCCAGGCTTTATCCTGAAGCCAATGGAAGAAGAGGGGATAATAAAGGCCTTCGAACAGGACTGAGACAAGATTAGAATTTTGGAGAGTGAATTGGAAGAAAAAGACTGGAGGCAGGAAGACCAAGGGGACGCTGATGTAATAAACCAGGGAAGAGAAGATGGCAGTGTGAACTTAGGCAAAGGTCGTGGAGAACTGAAAGAGATGATGGACTAGACAGTTACTTGGACTGGATTTAGTGACTGGCCAATGAGGGGATGAGAAAGAGGGGAGAATCCTATTCCACCTTGGCCACAGCCTGTGGGTCCAGGATGTTTTGTAGGTAGAAATGAGTTTTAGATATATGAGTCTAATTATACATATTTTAGGTAAATTTGCTGTAGAGACCAAGATAGATTTTCCTTTCAAATCTCTACTGCATGAAATCACCTTCTAGCTTAGACACCTTAAAATGCAAATCTCAGGAGGCTTACTTCCTCAGGGAGGTACATCTGTTCTTTCTACCAATTGGTGTGGGTTTTGGACCTTGTTATTTTTGAATCAGTTACAGTCTCCCTGCCAGCTGAGGGCACATAACGTTTCATTACTGGCAATACTGGAGTCAAGGAGCACTGCCTATCCTAACTCTAGGTCTGGAGTTAGAGCCCGTTGAGTCTGTGGTAGTTCCTTTTGCTTTTGATATTTAGTTAGCAGGAAAACTGAGAGGATATTGAATTTCATTAACACTTCCTTAGAAGCACATTTCCTTAGAAGCATGAATATTGCTTGGATTCTGAACACTCTGAATCTTCACCAAGAGAAGAAACAAAATGCCGTGGCAAAACGGTAGGAGTTGTCTTTGGTTCTCCTTTAGCTCCAGTCCATTTCTTGACATAAACTCCCTCCATCCTTGCAGAACTACCCCCCATTTGGTATCTATTGACCTTCATTGTGCCCTAAGCTGCCTTCCCCTCCCCTTTTCTTGAGAATTTTACATATTTTGCCTTTCCACGTTGAACTATGTATATCCCCTTCCTCGTCGGCGCTCCCCACCATAATTGTGCTGTTGTATTTCATCCATAAGACAGACACTCTGCCCTATTCCAGCTCTTAAACCCTAGTGTGCTTCAGAATCACTGGAGATGCTTATTAAACTCCTGGGCCACTCGTCCTGTGTCTCTGAATCAGGAAAGCTGGGCCAGGGCCTAGGAATCTGCATTTTAACAGAAGGTACCCTCCCCTGCTCCAGTTGATTCTGACTTGGTAAGGAGACCACTCTTTGAGCAACCCCACAGTCTGCTGTAGCAGAGCAGCCCTGCTTTTTGGACAGGAGACCTGGGTTTAGTTCCAGTGATGCCCTCCACCAGTCCTGTGGCTTTGGGGAAGTCACTTCAACTCCCTGGGCTTCTATTTCCTCATCTAAATCCTGGAGAAGCTGGGAGATATGTTACACTGGAGACCTAAACTCCCTTGCCCCATGGCCTTCCCTTCTTTCCTGGCTGGAAAACCCCAAATCTGGATGGCTCTACACTCTGCCTTCTCTTTCCTGCACCCAGGCTACTAAATGTGCTGAGAGAAAGTCACAGGCCTAGGCCAATGGTGCTGCTCAGACTAGCTTTCAACATCATGCAAAGGATCATGGCCCTCCTCCTGTCAGCAACCTCTCTCCTGCATTACCAAATGCTCTTCTTTCTCCTCAAATGTCAGGCCCAGCCTTTCCTCCTGCATCTTAACATGTGAACTTACCTTTCAACCTACAGTGAAAGTAGAAGCCACAACAGGAAATCCCTTAACTTCCTACCACACACCTGCAAATGCACCGGCTTCCATACCTGTCCTTTCCTGCTTCCTTCTATTGCATTGTCTCTCCTCTGGGATATATCATTTTTATCTCAGATGCTCTGGATCTTGCTCTTTCAGGTTCCTCTGTCTCTCCTGTATCTTCCACCTCTTCCCCTCTTCAGTTATATTCCTACCACCCAGAGATTTGTGCTGTTAACATATTGATATAATCCTTTCAGGTTTTTAAAAAATATGTGTAAGAGTACATTTTATTATACCTCATTGGAATTTTTATCAATTAAAGTTCAAAATGAAGTAGGGGGAGCAGAGTTACTATGTTATAGGACTTATAGGAATTAGGCCTTACAATTGTGGGAGGAGAGAAATAAAGGCCCAAGACGAGAAAATTGGAGGAAGAGAGCAGTCATTTTCAGTCATCTGAGAAGCCAAGCGTTTCCTCCTGGATTATCCAGGTGGGTCCAATGTGACAACAAGCGTCCTTATAAGAGGGAGGCAGAAGGATGTGACTACACTAGTAGGAAATGTGATGACAACTGGAGCCACGTGAGGGTGGGGACCTGAGCCAACACATGCAGGTGGCCTCCACAACTTAGAAAAAGCAAGGGAATGAATTCTCCCCTAGAGCCTCCAGAAGATACCAACCCTGCTGACACCTTGCCGTTAGCCCAGAGAAACTGATTTCAGACATCTGGACTCCAGAACTGTAAGAAAATAAGTTTGCATTGTTTTAAGCCACTAAGTTTGTGGTAATTTGTTGTAAGAGGCCTAGGAAACAAATGCACATATCCAGACACAAACGGAGACCACCAAGGGAGCATCTCTGGAGAAGTCTGTTGAAAGCTGCTGCCTCTGTAGTTATGTGCTCTAGGGATCTGCAGGCAGCTGGTGCTGGGCCTGGGACCACTGTTGGTTGGTCAGCGGGCTAGAAACAAGAGGACCTGGACACAGAGTGGAGAACTGGACCCCACTAGACACTCCTTTGTCTGTCCTTACTGCATCTGATTGTTAATACCTGCAGAAAGCAATGGCCACTTTGTCACCTCTAAATTTCACACAAGCTCCTCTTGAGCCAGCTTTAGCCCATATAGGGAACAGAACTCTGGGACCTATAGTTTCCACCTTAACCAAGTTGACACAGCACATTCCAATATAGGATCGTATGGTTTTATTGGTTTCCCAACATACTGAACATTATGGTAAGAGCAGTTTGCTATATCGTGGGATATTCTTCCAAACTAATTTAGAAGAAATTCTGATGAACCATTATTTATTTAACTTTCCTTCTATTATTGTTAACTCAGGATGTTTTCTGTTTTTCTCTATCACAGACAGTGCTGCAGCAACTCTCTGTGCATACAAATATTTGTCAGTATCTCTGACATTTCCTGGGAATGGATTCCTAGAAAGGAGATTACTAAATTAAAGGAAGTGAATTTCTATGGAGCTTGATGTTTCCTGCCAAACTGCTTTCCAGAAGTGATGTATCAGTTTTCATTCCTATTAACATTGGGCTCAGGCCAGCATTGAATATTATATTTTAAATCTTTTCAAAGAGACATTTCTTGACTATCTCTGATACTGGTGATCATTACTGGCTCAGGAATTGGATGTAAAGTGAGCTAGCTGGACTGGTGACACCTTCCCTTTACCTCCATGGGTTCCTACACCTTCAGAAGCTGCACCCTTGATGAAAGGGGACAACATGTTCTGGTGAGGAATCTAGCACCCTTCAGTCAAGAGCTTGGGGGAAGTATGTTGCTTAAAAATTAAATACATCCTGAGTAAACACGTTACGCACAAGAAAAAGTACTGTTCCTATATCAGAAATATAGAAACGGAAATAGAAAGCAAGTGACTTTCCCAGGTATAGCTAGCAAGTCCCTAGCAGGGTCACACTTAGCATTTACTTTCCTAAAATTTTCCATCATGATTTAAGACATTTCAAAGCATCTATATTGTGCCAAAAATTAGATTCTGCATCACACATAGGATAGCACAATTTTTGGCTTATTTCTGAAATACTAAATCACATTAATTGGCTGTTTCCCATTGCAAATATTTGAATTAATAAGGATCTTTTTATCACATGTAATTTTAAATGATCTTTTAGATTTTCAGCTTTGCTGCAACACAGATGGAACTAAAACAAAATTGTATAATGCTGAAGTGACCCAAGGAGAAAACCTCTCACATAGATAATTTTGTGCAGAGATTGAGTAAGCAGTCTATGCCACATCTTCCCCAAATTTATATTTTAGCTGAAATGTAATGGTTAGACAGATAGTCAGTAATTGGTACAGTGAGAACAGAAATTAGTTCTGACTTATCTTCTCTCCAAACTGCAAAGTGTATTTTTATATACAATTTCAGAATGATAATAAAATGATCTAGTTTCCATTTATCAAAATGAGCAATGCTGAATGTCTGATGACTGGCTTGCTTTCTGAAATCTTATTTTAGAGTTATCAGACTGTCTGAGATCTTTGGGAAACTTCTGCATTAAGTGAGCCAATTGGCAAATAAACATCTACTTAACATGTACAAAACTATACAAGGCTGAGATACAGAGGATGTGGCAGAGATGATCAGTGGTCATCTCAGAATGGTCTCTGAACCAGCAGCATCAGCAGCACCTTGGAACTGATCAGAAATGCTTACCTTACACATATTGGATCAGAAACTCTATGGAGAGGCTGGGCAGTTGTGTTTTAACAAGCCCCATGATGTACGCTAAAGTTATCTAAGAACTCTGATCCCAAGAAACAACTTAAAACACACACACACACAAGAGTCAGCTCTGGAAAAGAGGAAATATTGTGTCATTAGCATATCAGAAAATTTGAAGAAGCCCTGAAAGAGCAAAGCTGATGTGTTCACATTCGCAGAGGAAACCATAGCCCAAATAATGTAGAAAAATATATATTAGTAAGGGAATGAGAATGTTTTAGGAGGAACTCCAGAATAGGAGAATACTAAAAATGGCAGGGGCAAAAAAAAAAAAATCAAAGAAATAATATAAGAAAAATTCCCAGCGGAACCACAGCCGCCAGGAGCCCTGTACTCTCAGCCATGGTGAATCCCACCGTGTTCTTCCACATTCCAGTGGACAGCGAGCCCTTGGGCCGCGTCTCCTTCAAGCTGTTTGCAGACAAGTTTCCAAAGACAGCAGAAAACTTTCGTGCTCTGAGCACTGGAGAGAAAGGATTTGGTTATAAGTGTTCTTGCCTTCACAGAATTATTCCAGGGTTTATATGTCAGGGTGATGGCTTCACACGCCATAATGGCACTGGTGGCAAGTCCGTCTACGGGGAGAAATTTGATGATGAGAACTTCATTCTAAAGCATACAGGTCCTGGCATCTTGTCCCTGGCAAATGCTGGACCCAACACAAACGGCTCCCAGTTTTTCATCTGCACTGCCAAGACTGGGTGGTTGGATGGCACGCATGTGGTCTTTGGCAAGGCGAAAGAAGGCATAAATATTCTGGAGGCCATGGAGCACTTGGGTCCAGGAATGGAAAGACCAGCAAGAAGATCACCATTTCTGACTGTGGACAACTCTAATAAATTTGACTTGTGTTTTATCTTAACCACCAGACCATTCCTTCTGTAGCTCAGGAGAGCAGCCCTCCACCCCATTTGCTCGCAGTATCCTAGAATCTTTGTGCTCTTGTTGTAGTTCCCTTTGGGTTCCATCTTTTCCTTGTTCCCTTCCATGACTAGCTGGATTGCAGAGTTGAATTAAGTTTATGATTATGAAATAAAAACTAAATAACAAAAAGAAAGAAAAATTCCCAGAGCTGAACAATGACACGTTTTCAGATTAACAGTTCCCACAAAATGCTAAGCAGGTTGGAATAGACACATCTTGATGAAATATCAGACACTAAGGATGAAGAGAAAGTTTCTAGAGAGAGAGGAGAAAAAAGAGGTTACTTAAACAGGAGAATCAGTTTGGCTTCAGAATTCTCATCAGAAACGCTGAAGACTAACAGGCACTAAGGAATCACTTCAAAAATTTATGAAAAATATTTTGAAAAAAGTATTGGGTTCCTGGAAAAACTAACATTCAAGTTAGAGGGCAACAAGAAAATGACAGTTTTAAGCGCAAGAAAGTCTTGTTGCATTAAAGAATTTATGAAGGGGTTAAAGTTTAAAAATATTGAGCCAGTTGGGAAACAGTATTTTAGTTTGAGAGAAAGAAATATTTGGATTTCTGTCAGAATAATTCCCAAGAGAACATTTAAGAAAATTACACATTTTAAAAAACAAAAGCAAGAATAAAAGAGAGAGAGAGAAAGAGGAAGAGGACGGAAGGAGGGAAAGGGAGGGAGGGAGGAAGGAAGAAAGTAAGGAAGGAAAGGGAACGAAAGGGAAGGAAAGAAGGAAGGGAAGGAGGGAGGAAGGAAGGAAGGAGGAGAGGAAGGAGGGAGGGAGGGAGTGAGGAAGGAAAGGAGGAAAGGGAAGGAAAGAAGGAAGGGAAGGGGGGGCAGGAGGGAGGGAGCAGAAAAGGGAGGGAGGGAGGAGAAAAGGGAGGGAGGGAGGGAGGAAGGAAGGAAGGAAGGAAAATTTAGGAACAAGTTCAGATTTAGCAGCTTAGTTAAGTGGCAGAGAAAAGCTATTACCCTCTCATATCCATTTAGTGGCTTATGTGAAATGAACTGGTTTTGAAGTCCAGTTTCTTCCACTTGGAATTTTGGGTTTTACATGCACAGCAAGTGTGGCTAGTACTGCATCCTTGTCCTCCCTTCCATGGCAAGGGCAAAGGGCAAAAAACAGATGGACTTCCCTAAAGATTCATCATTGTCAGCAGAAGAATAGCTGGGTTTCCTATAAGAGACTAGATGCCGTCTTCCTTCATTTATGCAACTAGGGGACAGGAAAGGTATTGTTTGTCCTGTGCATCAGTAGAGCACTGGTTTCCTTGCATACCCATATAGAACAGCTGGTTGTACTCACTATGTCTCCCTTATTCCAGCATACAGAGAGTGTACAACTCAGCCATTCAGTGACAGTAGTTTTTTGACCCTGAAATATGTAAACAGAAGGATGGTCCAAAGGAATCACGAAGTAATCCTCTCATAAAAGTAGTAACAGCTAGCTTTGTGTACAGACAGGTTTCACATAATTCTGATGCAAGCTTCACAAACAGTCCCATGAGGTGAGAAAGAAATATAATCATTATATATTTTTTTACAGAAGAATAATTTTAGGCTCAGAGGATTAAATAAAACATTCAAGAACATGCAGCAAGTTAGTCAGTCTGTCTCACTTAGTGAGGACTTTCTGTGTGTCACAACTTGCTGTTCTGAACACGTCTTTTAAAAAGGGAGGTAAGTCCCTCAATGGGGAATTTATTGGCTAGCAGAGGCAGATGGGTGGTAAACATGTAAGGACATAGCCATAAAGATAACTTCAGATATGGGAGATTGCCATGAAGAAGATAAAGTAAGTCAAGTCACAGGGGATGACTTGAGCTACAGTGGGAGAGGGGCTGCTGCTTCAGCGTGGGTGGAGTTGGGGAAATTCTCTGGATTGAGACCTGAATGTTGAGAGGAAGGCATAAGAGGATTGGAGAAAGAGCAACCCTTGCAGAGGAACAAACCCCTTGAGACAGCAATGAACTTGGCATGTACAAGGGGTACAGAAACAGACCAGTGTAGCTGGAACGCAGTGAACAAAGACAAGGCTGGTAGGAGACAGGGTCCAAGAGGTAGGAAGAAGCCAATCATGTAGAACTTTGTGAGCCATGATAAGGAGTTTCGGTTCGGGTTTTATTCTAAGTGTAATGAGAAGTTTTGTTTATTTGTTTTCTTAAACATCTTTACTAAGGTATATTTTTACATCATAAAATTCAACTGTTTTGAGTGTGCAATTCAATGATTTTTATAATTGAATTAATTAATTTATAATTATAATTATATATTAATTATAATTCAGGAGAGCAACCATCAACATAAATCAGTTTTAGAACATTCTTATTCTTCCAATAAGATCCCTCAGCCCACTGACAGTTATTCCTTTTTCCATGCAACTGCTAGTCTACATTCTGCCTCTCTAAATTTGTCTTTTCTGGGCATTTCTATAAATAGAATCATACAATATATGGACTCTGGTGCCTGGCTTCTTTCACCAGGCATAATGTTTTTGAGGTTAGGTAGGATATGTTAGTAGTCTGCTGTTTTTTATTGCTGAACAGTGTTCCATTGTATGGATATGCCACAATTTGTTTATCCATTTATCTGTTGATGAACAGGTAGGTTGTTTCCAGTTTTTGACTGTTGTGAATAATGAATGCTGCTATGAACAGTTGTGTACAAGTCTTTATGTGGACATGTTTTCTTTCATTCCTCTTGAATACATACCTATAAGTGGAATTGCTGGGCTACATAGGAATTTCAGACATTGCCAAACTGTTTTCCAAAGTGACTGCACCATTTTATATTCTTACCAGGAATGTACGAAGCTTCTCATTTCTCAACTCACCAACATTTTTTGTTGTCTGTCTTATTTATGGTAACCATTCTAGTGGGTATGCAACTATATCTCATTGTGGACTGAATTTGCATTTCCTTAATAGTCGACTAATGATGTTGATCATCTTTTCACGTCCTCCATTACCAATGGAAGAGTTGTAAGCAAGGGAAAAGATATGATATGATTTGTGCTTTGAAGACCAATCTGGTTACTAAATGGCAAGTAGACTATGGGCAGTTGGCCAGTTAGGAGATGATTGCTATAATCCAGAGGGAGATAATAGTGTCTTAGACTTGGGTTATAATAATGGAGGTGAAGAGAAGGAGTTTGAATAGAGATACATTATGAAGGTAGAGACAGTGGAAGTGGCTGATGGATTGGATATGGGATGTGGGGAAGAGTGGTATTTAGGCAAACAACTGGGTATGTAGTGGTGCCATTTTTTTGCCAAGGGGAAGCCTGATGGAGGAGTAAATATGGTGGTGATACTGGGGAGTTGGTCCTAAACAATACCTATTTTGATCACACTACATTTTTGGCATCTATTAGACATCCAAGAGGAAATGTTGAATATGTAATCAGGAGCTCAGGGGAGAGTTCTGAGTGAGAGATAGAAATTTGAGTCATCAGCATATAGAGGGAATTTAAAGCTTTAGGACCCAGGGAGAGTGTGTGGATAAAAGAGAATGGAGTGGAGAATGAAACCCCAGAGGCATTTTGAAAAAGTTGCTTATGGAGATCAGAGGGTAAGGAGGAAAATTTGAAAATTAGGATTGAGGTAAAGTTACGCTAAGGGAAGCATCAAGAAATATGTTCATTGACTGTACTGTCCATGACGTAGCCACTAACCCATGTGGTTCAGTGAGCACTTGAAATGTGGCTTGTTGAATTGAGATGTAAGTACAAAATACATATTGAATTTGGAATACTTAGACAAAAACAGAAAAGTAAAGTCTCAGTAATAATTGTTGAAATGATATTTTAGATATACTGGGTTCAATAAACTGTTATTAAAATTAATTTCACCTATTTGTGCTTTTAAAAATGTGGATACTAGAACATTTAAAATTGCATATGTGGCTCATATCATATATATATTTTTGGGGGGCAGTACTAGTCTATAATGTTCTACCCACAGTCTCATCCTGGTTTTCCAGAAATGTGACTGTGGCACTTTAAGGCCTGTGTAGGAACTTGAATTTATATAAGAATTCTGTATTTCCCCCCTTCTCACTACTGCACTTGACTATTAAAAAAATTTTTTTTAATAATTCTGTAGATATTTGCTACAAAGCTTTCTTAAGGTGCTACTAGGCATAGATGACATCCACAACCTAAAAGAAGAGTGTCAGTGTCTTGGGTATTTTGAGTATGTGTTTACATTGTGCAGACAGAGCAATATTTTAGCAAAGACAAGGCCACATGGATCATTTGATCTTTGTTGAGCTGGGAAACTGCAGTTAAAATGGAGATACTGGCCGGGCGTGGTGGTTCACGCCTGTAATCCCAGCACTTTGGGAGGGTGAGGTGGGCAGATCACCTGAGGTCAGGAGTTCGACACCAGCCTGGCCAACATGGTGAATCCCCATCTCTACTAAAAATACAAAAATTAGCTGGGTGTGGTGGTACGCACCTGTAATCCCAGCTACTCGGGAGGCTGAGTCATGAGAATCACTTGAACCTGGGAGGTGGAGGTTGTAGTTAGCTGAGATTGCACCATTGCATTCCAGCCTGGGCAAAAAGAGTGAAACTCTGTCTCAAAAAAAAAAAAAAAATGGAGATACCATATCCTTGATATTTGTAAGACTAACATGTCCTTGCTGGCTACAAAAAAGTTCAATCAAATAAATTCTTTCTTCCATCTGGTTAAATACAACTTGATTACATGAAGAGAAACTTAATTGTTTAATAAGGTCACCATATGAATTAGAAATGATTTTTTTCTTTTCTTTATCATCTTTGAGATTCTTTACATACAATAAAAATCAGTTTTTCATCAAGTTCTTGTCCTATTGCTATTATGGCAAGAGTTTCCCTTTAGAAATAAGAAGAATTCCCTTTGGCTGGAAATCATAGAGGCAAACTGTGCAGATATAAGGTGGTGAGACTTCTTCACTCTCTTCCCTCGCCCCAGTGAATGAGGTCATTTGAATAAAGTAATTCCCTCAAAGGGGTAGAGTTACACTGTTTTTGTGTTTTACATGACAGATGATTGGGCAGATTTCATGCATAACCCCGTGGGAGATTTTGCAGTCTCAATATAGAAATTTCTCTAGTGCTTCTGATTAAAATACAGAATCAAGAGCTATAGTAACAGCTCATCCATTCAGTTCAATGGAGGATTGGAGGCTGAGTTTTGTATAGATTTTGTATGAGTTTTGTATAGGCTGAAGTTGTTAGAAAATGGGAGCTAGGGCCGGGCACAGTGGCTCACACCTATAATCTCACCACTTTGGGAGGCCAAGGCAGAAGGATTGCTTGAGCCCTGGAGTTCAATACCAGACTGGGCAACATAGTGAGACCCTGTTTCTACAAAAAATACTTAAAAATTAGCTGGTTATGGTGGCACACACCTGTAGTCTCAGCTACATGGGAGGCCGAAGCAGGAAGCTCACCTGAGCCCAGGAGGTCAAGGCTGCAGTAATCTGTGATTGTGCCATTACACTCCAGCTTCGGTGATAGAGTGAGACCCTGTCTCAAAAAAAAAGAAAAAAAAAAAGAAAAAAAGTGAAAAAAAAGCATGTTAGAAAATATTATTAATCTGTCATATTGATCCAGGTTTCCAGGTGGTCATTTCTATAAGGCTAGATCCTGCCTGTCCTACATGTGGAAGTTCTCTGAGATTTTACAGTACCTTCCTCAGACAAACTTTTGGAAGAAGTATGACTTTTCTGGATGTAGAATACAAAAATTGTTCATTTACTGCTTTGGTTCCATGTATGATGACCTTTTCCATTTTAGTTTTCTGTAGCCCTTTTAGAGTTCTACTTTCTGTTAATATTTGTAACTGCTCTTAATAT
Source organism: Pan paniscus (assembly GCF_029289425.2). NCBI lineage: Eukaryota > Metazoa > Chordata > Mammalia > Primates > Hominidae > Pan > Pan paniscus. The sequence continues at coordinate 47,347,525 of NC_073253.2, read as the reverse complement.
TCTATTATTTTGTGTGTTATATAAACACAGTTAACATAAGGAGGAGAGAGTTCAAATTTCTATCACTTAATTTTTGAAGATCTTGAAAAGAGATGGTTCTTTTATTTAGTTCAGGACTGAAGGTAGGGGGATTTTAAAAACATGCTGCTGGGCTCCTGAGAGTAAGCCTTATGTCAGCAACCCCTTTATATGTTCGATACATTTTAAGGGGAAGAGAGATCATTAAAGAAAGAAAGTGGTCATGCTCTTCAACTCTATAGTCCTGGGAACCAGCCACAGGAATAATAGTGTTCCAGCCAGAGTAATCAGAGCAGATATGGCTAATAGATTTCAACCTGAGTTGAAATAATAAATGATTGATAGGAGCTGCCTGCAGCACAGCTGTGTTAGAAAGGATTTTGAGGCCACATCTGGGTTCATAGGACAAAGTGTGATTAATGATGTCTGCCATGGTTGTGAGAGGAGGTAGTGGTGGTAGCCATGCCATGTATTTTTAATCCCTGAATGATAATCTTTGATGAACAGAACTGTTCATCCATGAGGTTTCCAGATTGCAGTCGGAAGATTATGGGCATATTCGGACAGCATGGAGACAAGCTGCTAGTTCTATTTGGGCTGATTTTATTCAACTTGTAGTCAGAATGATTTCCTGACTTGCCAGAGCCAGTAAATTGGAGAATAAAGTATGTAATATCTGTATTCCCACTGCTTGGCTTAAACTTAAACACAGGACCATAATGCATCCCAATACAGGCGCAAATAGGGTGTTACACAGAAAATGGGATATTAGGCTGTTTGAATTATCATTTTAATAAAAATCTTGTGTTCTAGAAGGTAGGGATGGATTTCTTTTTACTTGCCTTATTTTATGCTTTGTTTAGTCAACACATGGAAATGTAAAGAAGAGAGTAATATTTACCCATAATGCCTCTGCCAGAGATAAATATTGCTAATATTTTGGTGTGGAACCTTCTAGAGTCTTTGCTATGTATATGTTTAAATCTGTTGGGATTATATCATAGATCCTGTTTATAGCCTAAAGTTTTCATTTAACGGAATTTAGACTTCCTTCTAAGTTAATAAGTATGACTGCATTATAGTATTTAATGGATCAATAATACCATCACTTTGATGAATACCCTTGTATATAAATATTGTGCACTAATTACTTCCTTAGCATAATTTTCTAGAAAAGCATTTGCTAGGTCAAATTTATAAATTTTTGTTTTTATTTTAAGGGCTTTGATACTGTCTTCCAAAAAAGCATTAGCAATATACTTGATAATTCTTGAAGAGTATGACATAAAAAGCCCAATGCATTTGCTAAGATTGCTACTCTGAGAGGAAAAGACAGCCCGAGCTGCCCCATCCACACACCCACACAGTCTCTTTCTCTACTCGATGATGTTATATATCTCGATTGTAGAGACCGTAATAATTCACAACTGCAGCAGCCAATTCAGAAGCAGGTATGTGCACTTGGAGCCTATGGAGTGGAATTGGATAAGATCACAGCGGGTTGCTCGATTCTACAGACCAAGCATAGTTCCAGCTGTCCCAAGACTGCTGAGCTTTCCCAAGGAACCAAGCAATTCTGCCTTGTACTTCCTAGGACTTGCTGGGCTCATGCAGACAGATTATGCAGATCCCCTGCTTCCTTCTATTGATTAATCTTTGAGGTTACCTGCAAGCCTGTGGAGTTTGAGAGGCTGGGGAATGGAGAGCTGAAGTCTAGAGGAAGACTGGGCTTCAATTTCCTGGGAGCGCTTCCCCTCAAAATGAACATTCTAAGGAGGGTGGAGTTAGTGACCTCCTTCAAGGAAGGCTCCCACTGTCAGTGGGTCAGTTTTATTTTATCCAAATGTCTTTTCTTTTCTTTCTTTCTTTTTTATTTGTATAAATTTAAAGGGTACAAGTACAGTTTATTCCTCCTGAGATGTATCTATCTTTATCCCATTCCATCATTTTATTTTGCCTTTGTCATTTGTGGCATCTGAACAAGTGTTCAGTGTTGCATATAAATATAAAAATAAATGACTCATACATCATAGTTAACAGTATCTATAAAAAGAAGGAAATTAAACCTTAAATAATCTATGCCTATACAATTTAGGGGAAAAAGTTGTTAACTGTTTCATTTTCAAATAATAGAATCAGTATTTTGTGATTCTAGCTTCAGAGATTTCATTCTCCCTATAAATTGTTGTGTTGGTACCTTTTTAAAACTAGTAACCAGAGCAACTAGAGCTATCTCTGCACATTGGAATGAAGAGTGAGCTAGAAGGCATGATAGAAGACTGTGAGCTCATGATTTGCAGGGCGAGTTTCCAAACACACCCAGCCTGGAATGAACAGTCATTATCAGTGGTAACGGAGTTTAGTTTCTGACCTAGAAAATCCACTGTGGAAACACACACACACACACACACAGACACACACACACACACCCTTCCCAAGATACTAGATAAAGAGAGCAAATTTTCAAATTCCATTTGTTTTCTTTTTTCTTTCTTTTCTTTTTTTTTGAGACGGAGTCTAGCTCTGTCACCCAGGCTGGAGTGCAGTGGTGCGATCTTGGCTCACTGAAAACTTCCCCTCTTGGGTTCAAGTGATTCTCATGCCTCAGCTTCCCAAGTACTGGGATTACAAGTGCCTGCCACCATGCCTGGCTAATTTTTGTATTTTTAGTAGAGATAGGGTTTTGCCATGTTGACCAGGCTGGTCTCGAACTCCTGACCTCAAGTGATCCACCTGCCTCAGCCTCCTAAAGTGGTGGGATTACAGGCATGAGCCACCGTGCCTGGCCCCATTTGTTTTCTAAAAACAAATTTAAAAACTTCTAATTTGTTATTATCAGGCTATAAATAGATTTGATTCCTTTCCTAATATGTGTGGACTATGCAATTTTGTTTGGAATTGTGCCGTTTAACTTGACTTCTTTTTACAAACATTTTTTAGTTTCATTAAATATTTTTCAAAAATATGACTTTTAATGACTGTATAGTTTTCCACAAAATAGATATCAGATTAATTTGACCAATTTCCAAATTATTTCTTTTTTATTATAATAAATTCTATAATAAACATCTGTATACATAAATCTTTCTATGCATTTCTGATTCTTTTCTTAGGATAAAAATTAGAATTGAGCCAGTCTGAAGAATTTTATCCCATTTATATTTTAACTTATTTTTAAAAATTGAGATTATATTGTATATATAGACTGTCACTCAGATTTTTCGCTTGGCAAGCTGTGGGCATTGTTCCATGTCATGAAATATTTATTGAAAACATGATGGTCTGTTTTAGGGGCCACATGATATGTACCTTTTGAATATACCATTATTGATCCTTTTTTAAAGCCATTTTCCTACTATTGAATAATCCAGTTGTTTCTACTTTTTTGATATTATAAATATTGCCATTGTGGACATCGTTGCACATGTACTTTATTTCATTAAGAAAACGTTCTGTCACAGAGCTTCAACAATTACTGGCACATGGCCATGTGTTTTGCCTATAACTTCCAAATCTCCATTTCCCAGTGGATTATTTTGAAGAAAATAGCCCAGGACATTTTTGTTTCATAAAGTACAATAGGAAAGTGATCATTTGGGGGCAGATAACAGCATTACGGGGTCTTTTTGTTGGACATATCTGAAGTTTTTAACTCGGTAATTTCTTAGAAAAGTCTTAGAAGATTCAGAAGAAGTAGAAAACAACATTGTTAAAAAATGTGATTTTCAAGCAAACACATTGTTCTTAATTTTATATTAGTAAATTTTAGGTTTTGCCCGATTGTCTGAAAAAAAAGGGGTCATAATTAGGATATTCTGGCCAAAGACTGAGATAGAGAAAGTAATTGCTGCCCTTCCTAAATAAGCAAATGTTACCTTCTGAATATCCATAAATGGTAAAAAGAGACAATGCTAAATATAACTAGAAGACATATTTACTTTATAAATTGTGTAAAATGTTCTGTAATTTCACTTAATGCTTTTAGTGCTGCATGTAGGAAGAAAGAGAGGAAATGTGTGGTTCATAGGAGGAGAAAAACTGTTCATTATGATTTTCTAGAAATGCAGTAACAGGCTTTTTAGAGTGTGATGTATCATGTACCCACCCACTCTGAGCTGTGTGAGGGAAACTAAAACTATAAACACATCCCTAAAATATTTAAGTACGTCAGAGATCAGGTATCAGTAACAGACACTCCCCATCCTTAGAATCCAGCCATATTATCGCTGCACAGAAAATTGTCAGCCTCTTTCTCACCCACACTCGCCAGCTTCCTCACAGAAGCTCCTTCCCTAGTTAGTCAACAAATATGTATTCATTACTCACAGATGATCCAACAAGATGTTAGGTCTTGCTTTTCAATCTTTCCATTCACAATACTATTAGATCAAAATTATTTTTTCCAAACATAGGACCAATATTTCCTTAGTTCCGTTTTTGAAACCATCTGTTTGCTTCCTCTTTTTTCCCCTCACTAACTTTAAGCCCTTTGGTCTCTCTTTGAAGCAGTCATATTCAGCCTTCTTTTCTTCTCTTGTTTTCTTTAGTAGCTTTTTGTTTTCTTATTTATCCCACCATTTTTTTTTCAACATTATTTTCCCAACTTTGTTCTATTTTTGGGCTGCCACCTAAGATTTGATTGACTCTTATCTTATCAACCGCTCTCCCTTTACATCCTGGTAAAAAAAAAAAAACAAAAACAAAGCAAAATAAAAACAATAAAAACTACTGTCAAGGCCAAACATTCACCCCTAAAATTATTGCCTTGCTTTTCTGCTAGTGGAAAGTTAGCCCTACTAAGGTAAACTTACTTTATATATCTTTATTAAAAATCATAAGTTCTAACTAGAAAAGGTAACTTTGGAAAAGCTTTGCTTTGTAACCCCAGACCATTTGGAAAGCAATTTTACATACAAAATCGTGATTCAGGATTGATTGCTCAAAACAGAATCAGAGACTTGAAGAGATGGTAAGAATTTCTAGTTTGGGGAAGAGAAATGTCCTAGGATACTCATGCTGTAATTGCAAAGGAAATATCAATTTCCACTAAGATTTGTAGAAATTTGGAAAGTGGGTGGGGAGGGAGAAGAACAAGGATGTGTTTTAAAAAGAAGAGACCTACAGGAGAATTGCTTTATCAATAGCCTAGAAAAATAAGTGGTTGCAGGAATGTTCCATAATCAGAAATAGACAGAGATGTATCAATAAAGGAAAGTGATCCAGAAATTTAAGATTTGATTCTTAGGAGGATAAAGGGTAAGTTAATCCTATTTAAACTCAGGATAAACCCAGGATTAAATTAAGCAGTGATTAATAACAAGGATTATGAGAAAGGAAGATGCAATTGTATCAAGTATCTGACATTTCTTTAAATCATATCCTAATTATATGTCCTATTTAAACAGAGCAATTAGTAATACTAATAAATATTTGTGCTTGTCTGTTTTAATAAAGAATTTTACTTTCACGGACAGAAGCACAATTACAGGGGAAAACATACTGATCTTTCTCACTTAATAATGCTTATGGGATATCATTTCCGGGAGCAACAAAACCATAACCACCACTAACAATGTGGCAGCTAACACTATTTATAGTTTAAATGTTTATAGTCCAAGTCCTAGTGATGGAATAGAGTTCTTTAAGAATTGACCTTATTAAGTAAGTTGCCTTTTTCCTAACAAATAATCATCAGCAAACATTTTAAATTATATAATTTGATCACTTATTATGTGCCTAACCAATGTACTTGTATAATACCTTTGAAATACTATCTAATGTATTTTTTGGTTCCTGTAAAGTCTTAGTTGCCCTGTTTCCTCCCCATTGTATCAAAGGTATTTATTGTCTAAGAAATGTTGTATACTGTCTAGAATAAAGCAAGTTTTACATTAAAGAAAGTTTTCAAAGTCCAAAGCAAAGAAAATAGGAGTGGGAGTTCAGGAAGAGAATGTGTGGAGTGTTCTAATTATTATTATTGCATAACAAATCACCCCCAAACTTAGTAACTTAAAACAACCATTCAGTTTGCTTATGATTTGGGAGTCAGGAATTTGGGAAGGGCTTGCTGGAGGGATCCTGAGATACTGATGACGGCTTCAGTCGTCAGAAGGCCTGACTGGGCTGAATGTCCAGGGCATCTTCCTCCTTGAAAAGCGATTATACTAGCGCTCACCTGGGCTCACCAGAGTGTCTACATGTGGTCCCTCCAGCATGGTAGTCTCAGGGTGTTTGGACTTCTTCTATGGTGCCTAGCTTCCCCTAGAGCAACATTCCAAGAAAAACAGGTGGAAGCTACATGGCCCCTTATGACAGGACCTTCCAACTTATGCAGCAATCCTTCTTTTGGTTAAGAGCATTCCATTAACTAATAGAGCATTCTATTGGTTAACAGGAAATCCCTAAAGTCAACCCATATTTAAGCAGAGAGGACCTAAATCCCACCTTTCAGTGGGAGGCATATCAAATAATTGGAGGACATGTTTAAACTGCCCCCTAAGGGACTGGATCTTAGTTCAGTTTTGTCAAATCTATAGACTTCGAGTAGTTGTCAAATTGTTATGGTGGAGAGAATGGCTGAACAGGATTCTAAGTATATAGACACTTATGGGAGAGAGACTGGAATAGAGTCCAGTGAATAATCTAGTTGGCAAGAGTGCAAGGTTTGTGGAGAGAGGTCGAGAAAGTGAACCTGAAAAGATTGTGGGAATTTGCATGCTAGGCTAAGAATTTTGGTATTTACCTTATTATCAGTGGGTAGCCCTTGACACACAGGAGAGTGGCATGATCAAGGCAGTGTTTCCAAAAGATTGATCTGGCATGGAGGTACAAGATCATTGGAAGGGCCAGACTATAAGAAGGGAAGTCATTTATAAGGCTGTTGGAGTAATCTTAGAGTGATGGGGCTTACTTGAGTCAAAGAAATGGAATTTGACATGAGAAAGAAAGGATGATTGGAGAGTTATGGGAAGGAAAAGTCAACAGACTTGATGACTGATTGGTTATGGAGAAAATCTTGCCAACTGGAGAGTTAGTTGCATCCTATGGAGGCAACATGATGTAGCTCAGGTTTCCTGTGTGGGCAGCAATGTGAAGAATTCTTCAACTCTTGAGGAGGTAGCTCCTGTTCCTACACGAGACATCAGATTAAATAAGTACAATTAATCTTCATCCAAGCAATATAATATGTAAGATCATGGTTTTAAATTAGAAACTGCAATAGGTCACCGTAATTGTGAATTTCTTCATATTTTTATTTATAAAAAGCACTCAAGAAAACATAATAATAACATTGAGAACAATAGCAACCAACAACTGAACTTCATACTATCTGGAATTTCACCCTATTCAAGAAGAGCTCTTGGCTTTCCCTGTTGGTAATCCATATTTCCATTGGTATGAACAGGCTAAGAATGGATACCACTCACTGTTTTTATTTATGGTCCATTCTACAGCTTTGAAATTAAGTTGACATTGGGTGTTAGCAGATATTCATTACCTTTCTAAAATGCCACTTAAAACACTGATTGCTTGGGGAGTGGGTGGCAAAGGAGAAATCTCATACTCAGATGGTTGATCCCATTCATAAAAGGCTACATTTAGAAATTCTCCTGTATTTACGGTGTACACTGTTACTTCTGCTAGTGGGCCAGGCTGACTCTCCTGGGCTTCTTTGCATCTTTTCTGTTTTAAAATAATCTTTATCTTGTTTCTGGAGTAAAGCTTTTGTGTTCTGTAAAATATTATGCATGTTGACAGCAAGACACAAATAATGAACCATCTAAAGCAACATTCCAGCTAGCTAACACAATTTGAGAGGCTGATTTATACTAGAATTTTCAAAAAAAGCACAACAAATGAAAAGGAGGGAAGAAACAACCCACTAGAAATGAAAAAAATAAGATATAAACAAATCTTTCTTCACAAAGAACATCCCACGTATGGAAGCCTGTGAGACTCAGAAATTACTCAGTCCTAGAAGTTGTGAGCCAAGTCTTCTCTGAGGTGCTTTTCTTTCCCCGAAAAGAAGTCATACCAGGTATATAGAGAGAGATCTATAATGCCCTTCTGTTGGGGAAATGAAAGCACTTTCAAAACAATCTCATAACATTGTGATGGAGAAAATGATGGCAGGTTTTATATTACCCCATCATACAGGTGATGGAGGCCCTGATAAATGGAGTCAGTGGCAAAGTCACAAATAGCAGCCAGGCCTTCTGATGTACAGCTAAGACTTCAGCAGTTAAATGAAAAATATGTTCCTGGTTTGCTCAGCCCTTTGTCATCTTTCAGACAGAACCTTTCTCATTGGTTTTAACCTTTGTTCATTCCGGCACAGACATGCATTCCCCCCACTGCCAGGAGACAGGGCTCTTGACTCTAATTTTAAATTTGAATCTTATATTACAAAATTATATCACAAATAATAAATGCTAAGATCAAACATCAAAAATATAGTTGGAGAGTCAAACTCATAAAAGCAGAAAGTAAAATGTTGGTTGCCTGGGGCTAAGGGGAGGGGAGATGGGAAGTTGCTGTTCAATGTGTATTGTTTCAGTTATATGAAAGAGTTCTAGATATCTGCTGTAAAACATTGTGCCTGTAGTTAATGATAATGTTCTGTAAACAAAAATTTGTTAAGAGGCTGATTTCATGTCATGTAAGTTTTTTAACCCCAATTAAAAAAATATAATTGGAATATACCCCTGCCCCAACAATAATAGCTTTATGACCATATGACCATAAACTGACCTACTACAACTTTGGGGAGTGCAGTGATACTTTACCATTTGGGGAGTTATACACGCCTTTTGAATCTGATAAAAGCTGTGCATGATCTCCCCAGAAAGATACACATCCACAGTTACACAGGCTCCTGAAGCCACTTCCATGGTTCCATGAAAATCTTGGCTAAGAACCCAATATAGAAGGGAGAGCATGGACTTGAGAGAGACCTTGGATTAAATCTTTGCCCCATCTTACTGTGTGACTTTGAGAAAAACTATTTAATTTCTCAGCACTCATTTTTCTACTTGTAAAATGGGAATTGTGCCCTTGAAGTGGGGTTATTGAGGAGATTAAATACATAATGCACATAAAGCATTTAGTACAGTGTCTAGCATATAGAATGTGTTTAGTACGTGATAATTCTTTTCCCTGATGAGATGTTTAGTGGAGAAATGACTCTAATGTTTGGAGCAGGCATGCTGAAGCTGATGCTCAGGCCCACATCTACCTGATGGCTGAAAACATTATGCTAGGGGCAGATTGGTACAATTAATCACGGGTTGGAGCCTTTTAAAGTCAAATCATTTTGGTTTACCCTGTTAGCCAAATCTTTTAATACTCCTTCTACATTATGATGGTTCCCCGTGGTGTGAATCCCATCTTCCCAAGATAGCATGCAAAGCTCCCACATTTCTCAGTTTCTTTGCCGCCAGGGTGCAGTCATGTGACTTGGGTTCTGCTAATCAGATGAACATACAGAGATGCAGATACAGAAGTGATGCATATGAGGAAGCAGGTGGGGTGCAGGACATCAATTCTGCAGGCACAGATGGTGGGAAAGCCAACATGGTTTTGGAATCGTGAGGAACAGCCATTTCCTTCCCTGCCAGTTCTGCATTGAGGTTCTGCGGACTGTGGAAGCTCACTCCAGAGCCTGTTTCTTCACTTTTTCCAAAGACTCAGTTAGCGTTCTAATGTCTTCTAATAATCCACTTCCTATTTAAACCAAATAGAATAGATTCCATGATTGGCAATTAAGAACCCTGACTTTCATAATGCTGATGTCCCACTATTTCATTTTCTCTTCCTCCTGCCACAATTCCCTTGTTAATTCTGCAACAAGAATAAGTGTAATAAGGGATCCTGATATTCTTACATGAGTGAAATTTACATAAGAATGGGGCTTTCTATAAACAAGGGGCATAGACTCTTCCCACCTTGATTAGTGTCCTGAGTGATGTCTTTGGGATGCCTGCAAGAAGAATTTTGCAGCTTTAGTCTCGAGAACTCCTTAAGTGTTCCTTCCACCCTATTCACCATATTCATGCAAGCATTGCTTCTTAATTTGGATGTCTTAGGAAGGCAAATAGTTGCAAAGAAACTACTATGAGCATGACAGAATAATAGTGGTTTGAATGGAAGCGTTCTATGCAATTATTATTTTTATTAAAATGAAGGACTATTCAGGAATGAGGCCACTTTACTAAACAGATGCTTTTTTCCTCCTAAAATATTATGGGTTCATTTGATCAGCCTATACAATGCTTAAACTTTTTTTTTTTCGATGAACACAGACTTTTAATAAAGCTGGTTTAAAGTCGCATGGTGGCAATGTTCTCAATTCATTCAATAAGTATTTATCATGAACTACCATATGCCAGATATTGTGCTAGGTGCTAGCGCAAATAAGATGCTGAATCAGTAAGATGCAGTAAGCTCTCTTGCCCTCAAGACTCTTGTAACCTAGTAGGAAGACAGACAGACAACTCCAACATAGTGTGGTGCTAGGATCTGTTTCTTCCAGAACTGGAAATGGTCTTTTTTTCTGCCAGGGCACTCTTTTTTTTTTTTTTTAAGTAGTTTAACCTCCAGTAAGAGGGATTTCTTCTTATACCTGAAATGTTAATAAGATTGCTAAAATTTGGTGGAAACAGCACTCTTATCAAGGTCAGGAATACATCATTAAGTTTAGTATCATTAATAGCTTTTGGATTGCATTCAGATGTCTTATTTCCACCTGGACTGGGTGGAAATACAGGTCACACACCTGTATTTCTTAGGGTTCCTTGGTGGCAAGCAACTGCTGACTTTAGCTAATTCAATCAGAAGGAAGTTTAATGGTAGTTCAGAAAATGAAGGGAAAAGCTGGAGAGTAAGACTTGGGAAAGTACTGGAACCGTAGCCGCTCTGGATCTGGTTAATGGGAACTGATTGATAGTCTTGTCCAGATACCACTGATCTTGTGTTATTCTTCTTAAGATTCAAAGTCCAAAGATAGCCCAATCCTGGGTTGACAAGGTTGAGACTGCTCAGAAGGAAATATGTAATTCCTTAAAAATAAACTGGGATGTTCTCACCAAAAGAAAGCAGAATGGATATAGGCAGCCAGATTCCAAATATGTCTACCATTATGTTTATGCTTTGAGTATGAGATTCTCATGTTGCTATCCATGGACATTTTCCTGGGTGGAGATTGGCTTTGAACAGTGATGTTGCTACTTACAATGTTGTTCTCGACCCAAGCTTGGCCACTTGGTTAAGGCAAGATAGGAAAAAAAATTATTTTCCTTGTGTAAGGAGAAAGGAGGAAGGGAGGAATGGGGTCACTGAGGGCTGAAGTGGTAGTTCTCAACCTTGGCTACCATCAGCATTACCGAGGGACTTTTGCATTTTAATTATTTATTTTAAACTAATTTTAGACTTTAGAAAAGTTGTAAAAAAAAAAAAAACCGAAAGAGTCCCTAGTACCCTTTTACTAGGAGTACCCTAGTCCCTGTTACCCTGCTTCTCCTAGTAACATAATTATAATAACAATATAGTTATCAAGAACAGGCAATTAGCATTGGTACAATATTATTTAGTAAACTACGGATTTTTCACCATTTTTTTTCCTCATGTACTTTTTTTTTTATTCCAGGATCTTACCCAAGATCCCAAATTGTATTTAGGTGTTACTTTTTAGTTCCTGAAACGGTTCATCACACTTTAATTATCTTTCACAACCCTGATACTTCTGAAGAGTAAGAACAGTCATTCTGTACGATGCCCCTCAATTTGGGTTGGCTGTGTTTTCTCATGATTGAAGTTATGCATTTTTGTCAAGAATACCACAAAGGTGAGGTTGCGCATGATAGCAAGGGGCTCAGGATGTTGATATGTATTAATAGTGATGTTTCTATGGTTAAGTTGCTGTTTCCTAAGGTTTTCATTGTAAAGTGACTATCTTTGTATTGGTAAGTATGTTAGGGGAAGGATTTTAAGTCTATGCAAATCCTTTTCTTCTCAGACTTTTGCCCACAAATTTTGATGTACATTTTTGGGTCCTGTCAACCCAAAACAGTGATTGCTGTGGTGTTCTCCTAATGGTGGTTCTCTATTTCCCTCTTTTCTATGTTTATTAATTGGACCTCTATTGTGAGGAAGAGCTGTCTCTGCTCCTCTGCTTACTTTTAAATTTATTTCATTATTTATTTATATGAGTGTGGACTCATGGATATTTATTTTAGTCTATGACTTAAAACCCAATGCTATCATTATTTGTTATTATAATTTGAATTTATTATTCAAATTGCTCCAGCTTTGGCCATTGAGAGCTCCCTTAGACTGGCGTCTGCTTTCTTTCAGTAAGATCCCATCTTTTGTTGAGCATTTCCTTAATTTGTGCACCATGAATTATTCAAGGATTATCTTGTATTTTACCTGCTTCAGCCCTAAAATCAGCCACTTCCCACCTGGGGAAGTCGTTAAATCCTAGTGTCCATACCCCAGTCCAAGTCAATCAAATCAGAAGAGCTTGGGGTGGGACCCAGGTGTAGGTAGTTTTAAAAGTTCCACAGGTGATTCTAATGCGCAGCTGAGTTTAATAATCACTGGACTAGAGTGGTACTCTGCTAACGTTAATGTGTCTATGAAGCCCCTGGGAATCTTATTAAGCCTGATTGAGTAGGTCTGGGGCAGGGACCAAGAGTCTGCATTTCTAACAAGCTCCCACATCTGCTCATTGGCAGATCACACACTGAGAAAAAAGGGGCTAGAAGATGGTATTTCTTCAAGTACCAAAAGCCTTAAAAAGTATTCCCAGGGTTGCAAAGTGGCTTGTGGCTGCAGAGAAACTCACTATTTGCTAGCTAACTATTCAGCATTATTTTATTTTCTAATTAGTTGGCATTAGTGGTAGAAAGAACTACTTGCCATATAGCTAAGATAGTCAAGGAGATTGCTCTAAGAATTGAAAATAGAAAATGACTCAGAAAGCAAACCTCCTTAATGAATAAAAGCTAGTAAATGTATTTGCCTGTCTTCTATTTCCTCAACAGGCAAAAAGTACTGAATACATCTTTTGGAAAAATGAAAAGTGATAAAAGAACATTTCATGCTGAAAGCATAGCAAGAAAATCCCAGATGTGAGTATCCATTTTGGAAAGACAAATGCAAAAGATTGGAGTCTTCTGTGGGAAATAGGTCACCATTTTGTATTTTGTTTAAACAGAATCCTCAAGGGAACATCATCCTCAGTTCTTTTTGTGTATTAGCTCAGATTTTCCAGCTGTTTTTAGAGCATGCATATTCCTGTCCAGCTGCTAAGCTGTCTTTGTCTCCTCAAGGTGGTTGGTCTCTAGGAGAATAAGAAACAGGTCCAACAAGGTGCAGTCAAGATCATTCCAACCACCTTCTTTCTATAGAGCCAGGCACATTTGTCCCATAAAATGTCTCTTTGATCTCCAAATTAGGCTCATCTTCAGTAATACTCAAGGCTCAGAATACTTGATACTTCTTTGGGGTAGTCCTTTAAAAATACAGATTCCCAGATCTTTGGGTGGAGCCAGGAAGCCAGCATCTCCCACTCCCCTGGTCATCTGACGCAAGTGTTCCACATACAACACATTCAGAAACTTTGATCAGAGAAATCAGATCAGCAGCATACTCCTCTTTGGTCCATCACAGGCTTGTTTTAATTCGCTAACTTAGCTTAGTTTCCCATCCTTCTCAACACCTAGGTCAGAGAACCCAACAGCGGCAATTCACATTATTCCTCTTCCTCCCCTGTTCTTTTTGACTATCATTTAAAAATCCTTTGACTTATCTTCTGGAGCTTTGTATAGTAACACTCGTTCCTTTCCTTAGATACAAACAAAAGCTTGAGAGGCTCCACAGGCTTTTCCTCCTGGCTGGATGATCAGAAACTTCCATGGTCTGTATCATGCTACACCCTCGGGTATAAATCAGAAACCCCAATCTAGCGCATCTCAATAGACACCTTTTGATAGATGCTTACTTTGTCTTGAAATTGTACTTTATTAGTCATAGGGGAGTAGGCAAATCCATCATTAACAATGATAATAAAAATAGTCTACCAAAGTTGGATAATATAATCATCTTCATAATTCAAAGATAATCTGATATTTAGGATTTTTAGTGCATTAAATAGAAACATACTTGTGATTTTGCAAAAATGTTCGTTCTGAGTTCATGATGTTCTAATTTCATCTATGTAAGAAAGAAGGACAACTGACCTTCCTCCCAACCTGATGTTTGGGAGAAAGGTCATGACACTGGGAGTAGACTTAAGGGTATGATGACTTTGCTGGAACATCGTCCATCTGGCAGAGACAGCTTGACATTCACAATAGGCCTCACCTACACAGCAGAGACTGGCAGAGACAACAGAGACTCCCAGAGGAAATGTCTCCCATCACTTCTGAGAAAAACATAGAAACCGGAGGGGGGCATTCAATCACAAAACACAATGAATACTTACCGGATTCCCAGGGGTGCTGTCCTTGAATCAAATACTTTGGGAGCATGTCTCACAGAACACATGGAAACTGATTACCTTGGAGTACACTGACCTTGTCTCTCCTCGCCTTATGCTAGTCTGGTTCTGTCATGTGACGCTACACTATTGGCTTTTCAGGAGTTGTGATGATGTTGTTTTTATTTTTCTGGCTCCTGCCTATGGTGACACTGCAGAGAAAACGCTGTGCTTTCACACTCACCTCTGGTCCCACAGTCTCCAACACTAGACACGTTTATAAAAAGGTCTCTTGGAGGGGGCACATTTCTGACCACTGAGGAAAATATTTATTATTTAATTAACAAGATAGGAAAGTTGAACTTCAGGATTTGGATAAATCAAAACTGATTTTGGTCCAGTGGTTTGGCCACACCCCAGGAAATTTATCCATGGGTCTAACTAGGATACTTTTGGGGAACTATCCTGACTCTCTAGTCATCTTCTATTTATAGTTATCCTTTGAGTTGGCCCAGTTCTGGTCTGGATACTCTTAGCCTGAACTACAGTTTATTTCCCTCACAGGTGGGTGTGGAGATGAACAAGTACACTTTTAAACTGCAAGTTTTGAAGTAGAGTTTGAAATCTATTTAGTGGACTACAACTAGCATCTTTATTTTTAATAAAATATAAATTTCAGGGTGCATTGCTTAAAGGATGGGTAAGTATTGTCTCATGACATTTTATTTGTATTTGTACATATGCATATGTGTCATGAGTTCCAGTGTGAAATATATTTCTTATTTGAGGTTCAGGTTTAAAAAGTTCAAGAAATACTGATCTAGTACTTGACTTTGATCTGTAGAGGTTAAGAGCACAAATGCTGGGACCAAATGTTCAAATCTGAATCCTGGGTCCATCATTTGCTAGCTGTGTGACTTTAGCTGAATTACTTAACTTCTCTGTCATAGTTTTCACATATTTCACAAATATGATATGAGAATAGTAATAGTAGCTACCTCATTGGGCTGGTATGAGAATTGAGTATATTAACATTTTAAAGTGCTTAAAATCCTGCCTGGCACATAGTAAGTACCTTAAAAATGTTTGTGGGAAAAACAAATATGTTCCTCAAGTATTTTCTTTTACATATTGAATCAATACAGCAAAGTTTCTTCCCTATGGATATTTATAATATGGTATATATATATATTTGAAAAAGCTGTCTGTTTTGAGTGGCATTGTATTAATACTAGAATGCCTAGGAAAGAGAGCCTTGGAATCAGATTGCTGGGTTCCAAACCACAGCTCCACTGCTTACTTGCTGTGTGACCTTTGCAGATCCTCAGTTTCTTAATCAGTAAAGTGGGACTAATAGAATCTGTTTCACAAGGTTGTTGCCAGGATTAAATGAGACCATCCAGAGAAGATGCAGAGGACTCAGGCGATAATAACTATTGTCATTCTTGCTGTCGGTTATTCAGACCATGACCTTGCTTCTTATTTCCCTATGTACTGAAAAGCAACTCCTCCTCTTCTTTTATGTGCATGGCTGAAATTGTCATTTCAGTTCAGCTCTGGTGAATCAACCACGTAGGGGCTCAGATAAAGACCAGAACTCCTAAATAGGAAAGTAATTGTGAGGCCCGGGTTAAATTCGGACTGCCCCACTGTGCTCTCTCTTTAGCCTTGCTCTCACAACTTAGCTGCCACTAGACTTGATCTTTTGCCTCAGCAGGTCTTCATATCCCTGTGAATAATTCAGAAGCGTCACAATGAAAGCCTGACAACCGGAGTCCATTTTGCAGTATGGCTGTCTGAAGCAAGATAGACACAACGTATTTCCTTCCCCTTCATCTTGAGGGGAGGAAACTGATCAGGACAAAGGTTGCTGTCCAATATGATGAAGCCCTCTGTGTGATGTATCACTTGTAAATACCATGATAGCATGAAAGGCTCATTAGCTGAAGGGGCTTTCAATTAGGGTCCTCCAGTTTTTAAGGACCTTTGGCAAGGCTGCTCTGACAAAGAGAAATCTAAGATGCTCAAGGACCTGCTACTGTTTTTCTGTAACTCTTTCCTCTTCTCCCTCACACATTTTTCCTGTATCACTTATCACAGCTTCTAAAATGGATAAGGGAGCTATATTATGCAGTATCAATCTCTCGCTTGACCATAAGCTGCTCAAGGGCAGGGGACCTGACTTATTAATCTTTGTATCCCCTGCACCTGGCACACATCTCCATCAACGTACATGGAACTGAGGCGGTTGAATTTACATCCCAGGTCACTGTGCCAGAGCTCAGAATGGGACTAGAGCTGAAGGCAAGAGAGGAATCATTTATTTCCCACTGCTGAGCGGAGTGCTGGCTTCCAAGGAAATTCCAGTCACCGGACAGGCAGCATCCTCCAGCCCCAGGGAAGGACTTAAGGGTATTCTATTGGTACCTTTAGTGAAAGTTCTTTCTCCTAGTTCTTAGAGGTAAGGAAAATGAAGCAACCTGTCCTGTATCCTGTTAGTTTACAACCCAGGGCTAGGAGAATGTACATTGGAAAGTGAATCCTTTTCATCCTCTGCTTAGCTGATCATACCGAGACAGACAATTTGAGTAGGACTACAGAGCTTGGTCCTAATTAAATACAAGGACATACTTTTTTATCTTCCTCCCTATCAAAAGGTTCAAGTCTCAGACTTAACTTTTTAGTTTACAAACAGAAATAAAGACAGGAAATAGTCTTTTAAAAACGCTCCGTGTATCCAAGCCAGGCACTTTGCTGATGCATTATATATATTTGCTCTAAGCCTGCCAAGACCAGTAGTAATGTAGCCATTTACAGTTGAGGAAACTGAGGCCCAAAGAGCTTAAACGGAAAAGCAGAGATTAGAGGTCACCCCCCTTTGGGTCCGCTCACTATACCACGAAGTTTCTGTCCTTTTCCTCCAACACGCTGGTGAGTCCGTGTGCGTGGGTGACTGTGTGTGTGTGGTTCCTTTTTTTCCTATAGAGCCCTCCTTCTTGTCCGTTTTCTTGATTCCACTTTTTGGAGACAAAGTCCAGTTCTTCTCCAAGGTCTCACCATCCGCTCGCCGTCTCCCTCTGACGTCCCAAGGACGGTCAGCCACTCCCCCGCTAAGTTCGGAGTCTCAGCCCTTGGCTCCGATTCTGGGCTCCGCCCCCACCCTCCGGGGACCCCCGCCTGGTCCCTGTCCCCCGCGCCCAGGCGCTGCAGCGGGACCACGGCCCGCGCCCGGGCCCCGCCTCCCCTACCTGAGGCCCGCACGGCCGGAGGCGTCGCAGCCTCCGCCCACCAGCGCGCCTGCCCTGCCATTGGCTCTGCGGGCTGCCCGTCTCCTCGCTCCGTCCCGGAGGCAGGTTTTGCAAGGAGAAGCCGCAGTACCGGCGGCTCGGGTGCAGCGCGGGAGCACAGTGGAGCGCAGATCGCGGACCCGAGCGGGCATGTCCCTGCGCGCGGGAGCCTCCGTTTGCGGCCGGGCCCGGGCGGCTGTGAACTTAGCAGCGGGCTCCTGCGGCCCCGTCACTGCCATGTAGTCGCTGGCGGGGCTCCCTGCAGCCCGGGAGCGGCAGTGCCAGTGAGCCTGAGCCCAGGAGCCCGCGTCTTCCCCGGGAGGCGCTGAGTGCGCACCGCGCCCCCGCCGCTCGGGAGGCACTTTGGGCCAGACAGGGAAATGGGGGAGAAAGTTTCGGAGGCGCCAGAGCCGGTGCCCCGCGGCTGCAGTGGCCACGGCAGCCGGACTCCAGCCTCTGCGCTGGTCGCCGCGTCCTCTCCGGGTGCTTCCTCGGCCGAGTCCTCCTCGGGCTCAGAAACTCTGTCGGAGGAAGGGGAGCCCGGCGGCTTCTCCAGAGAGCATCAGCCGCCGCCGCCGCCGTCGGGAGGCGCCCTGGGCGCCCGGCCGCCCGCCGCGTGGGCTCCGGCAAGCGTGCTGCTGGAGCGCGGAGTCCTTGCGCTGCCGCCGCCGCCCCCCGGAGGAGCTGTGCCGCCCGCGCCCCGGGGCAGCAGCGCGTCCCAGGAGGAGCAGGACGAGGAGGTGGGCCTTTCCCCAGCTTGCCCACTCTGGGTTCCGGCAGCCGGGCGACCCTAGTTTCCCATCCTGCGCACAGGCAGTGGGCAGGAGAGCGCTGTGGCCTGGAGATAGGGAGGGACCCCAAGCGCTCTGCCCCGAGCACGGGACAACGATAGTTAGGAGCCCCCCTGTGGGTTATTGACTTCCCTGTGGCTGTTACCCCCGTGTGTGTGTCTCCGTGTGCTGCCTGACGGTGTGTTTTTAAAATGTCAGAGAAGCAAACTCCTTCGTGTTTATATCTGACTTGGTTGATCTGTGAATGGATGCGATCTGGACATCTGGCGTGTCCCCACAACTCACCTCTGATTCTCCAAAGTGGGCGTTGTTTCCCACCGAAGCGCTTGGGCCGACGGGCAGGGAGTTGAGGGGGAGAAATGGTGTCTTGGGGGTAAGAGGCAGGAGTAGGGTGGGGGGCAGCGGTAGCCGCGGAGTTGCCCGCGGAGGTTTCAGTGGCGCCAGCCCCCTGGGATCGCCCGCGGGTGGTTTTGGCGCGTCCCCGCAGCGTCGGTCCTCTGGGAGAAGAGGACTCCCCGCGCTCCCTCGGTGGCGCTGGCGTGCGCGCCTGCAGCTCCCGTTCAGACTTGTTTCCAGCTTGTCCAGATGAACGCTTGTCACCAAACCGAGTACAGATCGTCTTACCTTTTGCGGGGCGGAGCGGGGTGGGGGATCTGTATCTGCCCAGTTTCCTGGAAGGATGTTCCTCCAGAACTTGTGGGTCGCTTCCTGACACACTGAGCATAGGACTCTGGTGTCCTTCTGGCTGCTCTGTCCGGCTTATTTTCTGCTTTTGGGGGACAGTTAAAGAAGTGTACAATTCTTCACGTCTCAGAGCCAGACTCAGTTTAAAAAACAAAAAAAAGATTGTTTGCTTTGGACGTTTCTTGTGGGGAAGTCATCTTGATCAGGCAGGGCCCACAAATAAAACACCACCTTAACATAGACTTATTGTGAAATTAATTCCTGAGTGCCAGTGTTGTATTTTCCTCATCTTGGATGGGGTTAGCTTTAGTAAATAATTGCCTTTGTCCCTTAGAGTAAGCAATCAGAGGCCCCCAGCCTGGAAGCAAAAACTGGATGTGGCACAAGGTTGAGAGGAGGCGAGTCCTAGCCTGGCAGAGATGGAACAAGCCTTAGCTGCTTAGCTGGTTCTTGGCCAAGCCACTTGCAGTAACCATGACCCATTCTCTAATTCCCCTAAGCCCCCATTGCAAGGATCCTGGATAAGGGTCTGGAGGCCTGCTTTCTAGAACTGCCTCTGCTACTGAGTGGTGAGACCTTGGGTATATCATTTCACTCCTCTGAGGTTCAGTTCCATAATCTGTAAAAGGAGGAGCTTCAAGGTAAAGTTCATTTTCACTCTCATACTCCTGTTTCGAATCAGGAATTTCAGATGAATCCATAGCTCCAAATCGATCCTAGCGGCGGGATGTCAGGAGTTTGCTGAGTGCCTCACCCACCGCAGAGCTACATCCTAGCGGAGATGATCAAACCCTGTACTGCCCCAGCCTTCCTCGCTGATTACATCTCCCTTTCAAGGTGTGGGGCATGTGCCACGTCTTTGCCCCTTAAATTCTGCCTCCACTTCTACAGATGAGCACACTGGCATTGGGAAGCTGGGGGTGTACCCTAACTTAATGATTCACCAAATAGATCCTAATTTAGTATTGCCGCTGGTGGAGAGTAGTTAGTTGCTTTATGTTTTCTATTTAGCTAGGAGGGTGCTCCATGGTAAGTGACATGGTCTTGCAGGTGGTGGGGAGGGATGTTGTCGGGGAACTTCTGATCCCCATTCTGTCGCTGATTTATTGCCTGGCCTCAGGGTGACAGTGCTTTGCTTTGTTGGAAGTGGATATAATGATAACTTATTTCACAGGCAATGCAGTGAGAACTGGTTGATTGAAACGCATTTTGGAAAGTGGAATGATTAAATAACATGGGTCACTATTTGTGAAATCTCAGAATTGCGTGTAAACTGATACAGTATTGCAATTTATTATGTAACTTAACCTGCGGCATGGGATGCTGGAAATTGCCCAGGAGCAAAATCTTGACTTGCTCTGAGAATTTTAAAGTGAAACGAAAACCAAACTATGTAGTTTTTTCCCCTCTTATGGAGTAGAGGAGTGATAATCTTTGTGAAAGGGGTTGAAGTCCAGTGTGCATTTTCTGGTTCTTACTCTGGTGATGGTATGGCGCAGGGGAGTCTTCACCTTCACTGTTTGTGAGGTTGTGGGCCTCTTTAAGGAGCAAATGAAACCTCTTTTGCCCCTCTCCTCAAAAAGCACACCAGAGGATTCGGGAATGCTGGGTGATAAGCACTCATTTTAGTGGAAAGACGTGGGTTTGATTTCTAGCTCTGCCACCTTGACCAGTTGTGGGATTGTGGACCATTCAACTTCTGCAAATCTCAGCTTTCCTACCTTTAATGGGAATAATAGCAATAGAGTTAGGCATTTTACACATGCTATCTAATTTAATCCTAGCACAGTAGCTAACATATAGCATCAAATGCCAAGTAAGTGTAAGTAAATATTAATTTTTTAAGGTCACTTTTGATGACATTTTGCAAAATAGGAATACAAAGTTGGGTTGTCCTGTTATTTTATTGCTGCATAACTTATATGCTACCTACTGTCAGAGAATCGGAGGCTATGTCTACTTAGCTTATACTCATAAAATGGGAATAAACTGGGAAACAGTTTTTATTTGTCTCCAGTTATTTTGTGACAAGGTGATGTGAGTGTAATGTTATACTGTGGAAAGGCACTGAGTATAAAGCATTAAAAGGCTTGTGTGCAACTCAAAAAATGGAAAAAGGTTCATTTAAAATTGTTATGTCTAGCTTGGGAAATTGATTATTTCTAAAGGGGTGTGTGTGTGTGTATGTGTGTGTGTGTTTACAGTAACATTGTATCAAATTTTGAAAAGCAGTAAAATTCAAGCTTCTAGTATATTAGGGCAGTGCTAATTTCTTTGGCAACCTTGTTAAAACTGTTTTGAATGTATTTAGTAATGTCAACAGAGTTTGACTTATTTTTTACTTTATCTTACTGTCAATAATTGTATAAACTTCCAAAGTCTCACACACTTAAGTCTGCCCTTTAAGCTTTTGGTGTCTTAAAAACAGTAGTTTAATGTGACAGTAATGGTAGTTTTTATATCAAACACATGACAGCTAGATATACAGCATGACTTTTGTTTAAGGAAACTGTATCTGACTTCTGATCTTTCCCCAAACCTTTGAATTTGGGGTCCATGTGTGTTGAGGAGGTAGCACACTTCATTTCTGAGAGTTAACACTGTCTAGATTGAAGGACTGTTCCCCTGACAACATCTCTGAGATTTGCCTTTAGGCATTCTGCCTTGTCCTTTTCCAAAACACCCTGTGATGACTTTAAGAAAGTACTTGGGTGCTGTTTGGTAACTGTCTCAGCAAGCTGGCCGAGGGCAGGAATTTTGTCTTTGTACGCCTAGCATGGTACAGTTAATATATTAGTAGGGGCTCAGTAAATATATGTTGAATGAATGAGAAAAAATGGCATCTATGAAAATAGTTGCACATTTGATTGAAGGGTGCCTGTGTGTATTCATTGATTTTGTCTGTTGTGAATTATGATATGCAAACCTCTAGATCTCTTATCAAGAGAAACATTGTGGATCACAGTGAGAAACATACAATTTTTCCAGGTAAATTTTGAACAAAGTCAAATCACTGAGGTTTCACTCAGAATGCTTTTGAAGAGACTTGTATATTAACTGTTACTGACTCCTTTTCACTGTGTTTATTAGAACTTGAAACGTGCAGGGATCCTTAGAATGGCAGAAAAGGGCTTAGTAATTAAAAGGATTTCCAACTCAACAAGAGACAACCCATGTATACTCTGCTACACTAAGGGACTTATTTTGTTGGTATAAGTTAGGAAACAGTTTCTCTTATTAACAATAGGCTTACAGTGATAGGATGACTTTAAATTGTTCTATTAAGTGGTATATGAGCATGATGACTGCTTTTAATATTTTGGATGTGTTTATGGAGTGGGGGGTTTCCCGCGTGTACTAATGCAGTAGATGAGTTTCTGGTGTTTGTTGGTTAAGACATTAATAGCCAAAAGCAAGCAAGAATTCAGCAAAGCTTTTCATTGAATTTATATTTTATTAATCACAGAAGCTACATAATTCTAAAAGAGTAGTGCATAAATCTTGGCATATTTATTATTTAGTCTACTTTTGGACTCTACCAAATTCAGTAAGAGCCACAAGATCAGAAAATCAGTCAACCAAAATGTATTGAGTCTGACTCTGAGACATCGTCCTGGGCACAGAGATGGTTTTGACCCCAGGGAGCTTCAACTCTAGTTGGTGAGATAGTCACTAAATACGTGATTATGAATTAATTGGTTTCAAAAAGTGGCAAATGGGGAACAGGCTGTGAGGTAGCATGTGGCTGCACTTGCAACTCACTGAGTCTGGTGTTAAGGACTGAGTCACTGAGGAAGTGATCTGTGAGCTGAGACCCCCAGGATGAGCAGGAGTTAGGTGGGGGAGGGCAAGGGAAGAACAGGTGTGATCCAGGTAGCAAGAGGCCTTGAAGCAGGAGAGAGCATGGGTCCATGGCTCTGAGAGGATTCTGAGTTGTTAGGTGTGGAGGAGAGAAGAGCATGACATCTCATGACATTTGATAGAGAAGCAGCAGCCGGGTCATACAGAGCTGTCTGGACTTTATTCTAAAGGCAATGGGAGCCATTGAAGGATTTGAAGCAAGGAAGTGACATGATCAGATTTGTATTTTGGGAGGGTCAGGAAGTATGAAGCCCACCTGCTGGGAACTGTTGATATAGCCTAATCGTTCCAGAGTTGGAATTGATAACCTGAGAAGATGTCCCTTTAGTAAATTGTGTGGGGGTGAGATGTGATTATCCCTAGTAGCTTAGGTACTCCAGGTATATGCATATACCTATGAAATACATACATATGAATACATATGAAATACGTGTGAAATACAATATGAAAATACATACATATGAAATACTTTTGATCTGTTAAAGAGAACATCTTAGTGTTAATATTAATGCTACTTTTCACTGCCATACCATTGTAACTCTAGTATTGAAGGAAAAACTTTATTGCCATGATGGGAGAGTGAGGAGAGGGCGTTGTGAATGCTCATTTCCAGAGTAAATTTCAGGGACAGATTTACCTGGGGTGAGCATGAGGGGAGATGGTCTGAGGTTGTGCCTCTCTGTTGACAGGAAGTGTGGTGTTTGGGTACTAACACGCATTACCAGTCTTTCTTGGATTTTCCTGAAGAGGAAAGGGTCACTACCAAAGAATGAAGGCTTTTACCCTTTCCACTCTGGTCTGAGGTACTCCAGGGAATGTCAAATACTTAACGTTTTGCCAGTGTTTTAGAGCCTGTGACAAAGACTATCCACTCAGACCTAGTGGATACAGTGCAGGAGTCCAGGCGGATTTTTTTTTTTTTTTTCTAGTTTGGCTTTGTAAGGAAGGGCATGGAAGTGGGGTATAAAGATGATAAACTGGAAAAAGAATCCTCATAGGACGTGTCCCACAGTGAGAAGGGTCCATGACCTGGTGGCTTGGCCTTAGAAAAAGCTGAGTGGGGGCTAGGGGGTGTGCGTCTTAGAAGAGATGATTGTATGTTTTAGATGAAAACCACCCTGTGTGTTTTCTGATTATGTTCTTACATTCTATAGTGTTGCCAGAAAGGGCTCGCATTCTTTTCCTTCATTCCTTTAGAGCTAGCAGCCAGTGTTTCCCTGCTCTGAGGTCAGAGTCTGTAGTGACTAAGGGGACAGACTTTGGCTAGGTTCTTATTGCTGAGGCTGTTTCCTCATCTGTAAAATGGGCATGTAGTTTTTATTCCTGAGGGTCATTATAAGGATTAATGAGATGTTTTATGGAGAGTACCCAGCATGGTGTGTTGTGCTTAGTAAGCACTCCATAATGGTATTTGCTACTATTACTGAGTGTGGAAAAGCTGGTTTATGCAGGGTATTGGTACCATCAGCACCATAGGCAGGTACATAATAAGCAAGAAACCTATAAGTCCCTTGCCTGATGGATTATGCTTCTAGCATATTTTGTTGGTAGTCCTGGCAGGCTCTTTCATTCATGAGTAGGTAGATATGTAACAGTTATCCCTTTTAATTTCATGGGCAGAGCATTCCTTATGAGGTACTAACAGCAAAGCTTTATGGTATATGATTCATTAACCCTTCTATTAAGACACCGTTTCTCTTTTGCTCATGGAACCTGTTCTTAGTGATCAGTTATTAAATAATATCCTGCAAGACTTTATGAACATGTAAATTACTAGCTGCACCCAGAGATTTAGTCAGAAGGCAGTGTGTCAGCCGTGTGCTGGGGCTAGTGACATGACCATGTACTTCATTTCAGCTTCCTAGAATAATGATTTGGGGGATGAGAAAGGAGTAGGAAGGAAATCAGGTGATTATCTGGAAGTCAACCTTGGTTCATATAAGCATGAAAGATGGGGCAAGGCAGATGGTATGCAGCCATCCCAACTTCTCAGAGGAGAAATCTGTTAGGAATGCAATAGAACTTTCAAAAATACAAGAACTCCTGTATGCAGATTACCTAACACAAATTCTGTTTTGTCTCCTTGGAACAGTATAAACATTTTGGTTTTTAAGACAAAAATGCAAATAACCTAATAGCCCTTTTGATATAACTCAAGCTGGTGCAGTGATTGCAGTTCACTTCTCTTCCAAACAACTGGTGTTCTGCTCTGTGCACTCATTCAGGCTGACATTTACACAACTTTGCATCATTTAGTTCAGAGCATCTTGTTCTCTTTTATGTGTCCAGTATTTTGTCTGCCTTCTTATTTGATGATGTTATTTTAGGTTAAAGCATACCAAAATACAAAATTAAGCAGAAGTTGGTTTCGCCAACAGCTGCTGCGCATTTGTGTTTTTCCCTTTCTTCACCCTTCTCTCATCGCCCTTTCACCTGGTTCAGAATTCCTAGGAGGGATTGGATAATAGTCATCTGTGCTTCCAGGGTTAGGAGAGAAAGCCATGCCCTAATGTGAAATGCTGGTTCAGGACTGTGGTCCTTGGTACAGACACATACTCTGAAGTCACATTTAAGTTTATGGAACTTGTGTGAAATTCCTGGTGGCGATTCCAGCCTCCCTTAATGAAAAGCAGTCACTGCTTATTTAATGATTTGAATTCATAACTAGACACATGTCTGTGAGACAGCTTATAAATTTGTATCCTAGGCCTGTACTCTTGCCAGCCCATCAATTCCCCTCTCAGACACAGTCGATATAATTTTGATTATGATACTTACCTCCACTGAACCTTTCAGTTCAAATGCTTTGTAATGATACTGGGGAAGGGGGAATGATGGTAGGTGGGAGGGAAGATGGAATACTGATAAATTGAACTTCTTTTCTTAACTAATTTTATAGGCTATCATGTGGAAAATGAAAATTTAATTTTAATGTTCTTGGTTTGTGCTTTTGCGGTGTTTTCAGTGGGCAGCAGGATCACAAGTGCACCCAATTTAGTGTGGGTAGATGACTGTTAAACTCACAGCAGATGTGGGTCTTTTGGCCTCTGCCTTAGAACTTGGCTAGCTCCTTTTTTTAATAAGCTGAGAAGTTAGGTGTGTTCCTTTCTGGCTGGTGATTTTGTGCCTCTTTGTGTTTGTCTAACAAAAATAATCTTGGACTTCCTTCTTAACATTTTTCTTTTCGGGCATTTCTCCATACAGAGATAGATGTACTTGCTGCAATGCAGGAAGGGCCTCAGGGCCTCATCAGTGGTAGGGAAACTAAGTCAAATTGGGTTAAAATTGGAGGTTAAACTATTATGTCGGTGTACACAGTCACTGAGACTGACATTCACAAAATCCTCACATTTGAAATTACTTCTTAGGGCAGTCATAGCCAGCGAAATTGCATTATGGTATTGAAATGGAATGAAGTTGCGATGAAATCTATTTTGTGTATAAAAGTTCAACGACTAATTTCACAAATTAGTTTATGAAATAAATTAGTTCCCTATAAGCATATCTAGCTCTTACATAAGACAAACTCACAAAATTTGCTTTTTACTCACATACTTTTAGCTGGAGTGGCTTGATTGAAATAACCTGAGCCCTCACCTAGGCTTCATTTGAAGAGTGGCTCTGAGGATACTTAGATGCAGCCAAGAAGAGGAGGGGAGGATTGCTCTGGAGGAAAACTCAGGCCCAGAGAAAGAAATACAGAAAGGTTTTACTTCAAGAGGAGAGTTTCAGACATCCTAAATGAGCAGAATATATACCTGCAAAACCCAAGAAAATGTTGACTTTCCCGTCCTCATGGCTCTTAGCAGACTAGTAAGTAGAAGTGCCCTGTTAAGTCTATGCGACCTGAGTTTGAAAATTGAGGGTGCCTGAGCAGGAGAGCGAATGAGAGGAAAATTACTTGTCAAGTAAGACTGTCCCTTTGCCTTATATTTTGGTACTTTACTGTTCAAAATACTACATTGGTAAATTTTAATTCACATACTTTTTTCTTTCCTTGGAATTACTTGGTTATTTGTTCTACAGTCAGTGACCAAGTCTCCCTAATTGGCTACCCTGGTTTATTGTTGCTTGGGGAGTGGGACAGTCCCCAAAGAGCCTGTAAGACCCCTGAGGGTCAGCTTTAATCCACAGTGATTGTTGGGTTCTCCCACGAGGCATGCAGATTCCCTTTTCAGAGGACAAGGGATTAAAGGGAAATTACAACTTGGAACTCTTGATTTTTCTCCTTAGAAACCTCAATATCGTTTTTGTTTTCAAGATTTCCACTTTTGACATTAAAACATTTCTACCCAGAGAAAGCTTAGCCTAAGTGTGTGAGCAGCCTGAGGGCAACCATTTTAGAATTATCAGGTAAGACTGGTTGGGAACGGTTAGGCTAGTAGAGTAACAACAATGACAGTTTTGTAACCTGCTAAATCATATCATTTTATGTTTTTTTAAAGTTATTTCTGAATCACCAGTTTCTGTGTATCAGGTTACCTGTCATTCCTTGTTCTTATTCTTGCTTCTTTTTTTCTTCTTCTCTATCTATAGTTTTATCATCAGACCTTTAAAAAGAACACAACAAATGCTTTAGCTAGAAGATGGCAGAAAAGCCTCTTGTTAAACAGAATGTTTGGGGGCAAAGCCTTTTTTGGTTACTGAATTTTATGATTCATAAAAGATTAATTTGAAAGTTCTTTTTGTTCTCACCTTGTTGCTTACCTCTTTTTCTAGAATGTCATGGTATGTTTTCTTGCCTTATTCTGTGCTGAACGAGCTATTTTTTTTTTAAATAATTGGACATCTTGTAATGCTTTAGGGCTCTCTGGCCATCAATCATCTTTGAAAACCATTGAAGATGTGAAGGTAGAAAGCGAGTATAAAATTGTGCTGTTAACAAAAGTAGTTATCTTGATTTCTCTTTTCTCACTTTAAAAGCTGAAGTTAGCAAAATAAGTTCTGTTTTTGGAGGGTTGTGCTGCATTATCTTTGTTCCTGCATTGTGCCAGGTTTTGCATATATGTTAATATTTGTAGTACTTACAGTTTGCACAGCCTTTTCTCATATTGCCTATTTTCTGTAAATTTCTCTTCTTGAATCTCTCCCACTAGTTTGTGAACCCCTCAGGTGGAAACCATGTCATATCAACTCAAATCTTGCAACAGGGAGGGTGCATGGCATATAGTGGGTAAAAATAATACATTACACAAAATTGCAGTTGAGACATAATGTGTGGCGAAGCAACATTCTGAAAGTGAATTTACTCATTTAAGTTAAATATTAAATGAGTATATGAATTTACTCATTTAGTTTTTACACAAGCCTTTTTGAAATTCAATTGATAATTAAATTGGTCTACACTACCATGTTACAGCTAAGTGACCCATTCAACCTCATACAAGTGAGGAGGAGAATAGTAGGGAGATACTGGGACAATGGCAGGTTTGAGGAGATCATCAAGCCTCTTGGTCATCTTTGCATCCCAGAGCCTAGCACAGAACCTTGCATGATGTGGCACACAATGATCAATTGCTGAATAAATGAGGATGCCATTTAGGGGATAGGTCGCTCTGCACTTAGCATAAAGTTTAGATTAATTGTCTGTAGAACTTTTGTTAAGGTTAGTGCTAAGACATAAAGCTGCTATAATCCTGGGTTTTATGACACCAGTTAATGGGATAAGTGAGTTTCTACAAATGAAAGAGTTTGCCTGTAACCCAATTCTTATTTTCCTGTTGGCTTTGGGGAGTTGTATTCTGCCAGGGTAATTCTTGGTTATTCATTAAAATTATACTTGTAGCAGTTAAGGCATTTTTGGCCACATGTTAAAAGGAATTATTTTGGTTTCTGATGAAGTATTGACAGCTAGCTTTAACATGTTAACAGTAATATTGGGCTGTACTCAGTTCTCAGGGTAATGCTGCTGTGAGTGGAAATGGATTGCAGGAATTTCGTCAGTAGTGAAAGTATTGGCCTGGAAATTGGGGAATCTGAACTCCTGCCTTGGCTTCTTGCTAGGCAAGTTATTAGCATCTCTGATCCTCATCTGTGATGAAATAAGAGTTCCTTCTTAGCTACAGTTTTTTTATTTGCCTCTTATTACAAAATATTACCTTTAAAACTTAGTTTTCATCACTCTATACTTTTTTAGGAACTGTTGATTGACATTTTCTTTTTGACGGACTTGATAATTGGTGTTTTCTGATTTGTCAATAGGCACCTATTCTTCCTGTCCCACCTAGCTTTATTAAAGTATAATTGACAAAAATGTATGTGTTTATGGTGTACAACACGATATTCTGATAGGTATACATTGTGAAATGAAATGATTAAATCAAGCAAATTATATCCATCACCTCACATGCTTACTTTTTTTTTTTGAGACAGAGTCTCTGTTGCCCAGGCTGGAGTGCAATGGCGCTGTCTTGGCTCACTGCAACCTCTGCCTCCCTGGTTCAAGTGATTCTCATGCCTCAGCCTCCCGAATAGCTGGGATTACAGGCGTGCCACCATGCCTGGCTAATTTTTGTATTTTTAGTAGAGACAGGGTTTCACCATGTAGGCCAGGCTGGTCTCGAGCTCCTGACCTCAGGTGATCCACCTGCCTTGGTCTCCCAAAATGCTGGGATTACAGACATGAACCACTGTGCCTGGCCTTTTTTTTTTTTTTTTTTTTGATGGCGAGAACATTAAGGTCTATATATACATTCTTGACGGGAATTCTCACAAGGATCCTTACTCATGAATTCTACCTTTCAGATAATGCTTACATAGGAAAATATGGATGACTTATATGTTCTGCTTTAATTCTTTTACACTTATTTGGTATGTCTCTGTCAGTATCCCTAGCAAGTGTTGAGGGTACTGTCTCTCACCTCCCAATCCCTGCGGAGGAGTTTGACTCCAGAGGACATGGTCAGTTCTGTGTTTGTCTTGATGCTGGAGCACTCTGTTGTGTCATCTCACCCATTCAAATGCTCAGGCTTCTGTGTGGCTTTTGAAATACTTAGATTCTTTGAATAGTCATTCTGAGCATGGCACGTCAGTTTTAGAATAAGTCTTGTAATAGATGGCTGGTAGAAGCAGCAGGGGAAAGCGGGGGGCGGCAGGGAGAACGCGAGTCTTCTTCTCAGTACAGGGTAACTTTAGAACCTGTGAATTAGGATCTTAACTGTCTGACCTAGGACTGTCCTTTAGAAAATGCTGTGGTGTGGCTATCTGTTGAGTTGTTTTTGAAGTAATCTTAACACTAGAAGATATTGTTCTAGATGGAATCACAAAGGATGGTTTTTGGTGCCAACTCTTGGAGACTGAGTGTGGAATTGGATCTTTCTCCCTTAGGTTTTTTTTTTTTTTTTTCCCTGTAAATCCTTGGATCAGTGGCAGAGTCTGCAGGCTCCAAACAGAAAGACTTGGGTTTGGATTTTTCCTGCTGCCTGGGATGATTTTCCTTTGGCTACATGTCACAAGTCTATCACTCCTGTGTCCTAGACCAACTACTTCTGATTTAAAAAAGTTAGTCTTTTATTTAAAAAGGTTTGTAGGATCTCCGTTTCCCTGGGCAGCCAGGGCTTTCCTGTATGTTCTGGACATAGCTGCCCAGCCCTTAAAGTGGACTGAAAGTCTATTTGCACAGTTAAATTGAAATCTATCAAAACTTGTTTTGTACCAATGCACTGCTTTTTTTTTTTTTGAGACAGCCTGGCTCTGTTTCCCAGACTGAAGTGCAGTGGGACCATCTCAGCTCACTGCAGCCTCTGCCTCCCAGGATCAAGCCATCCTCCCTCCTTAGCCTCAGTACCTGGGGCTACAGGCGCATACTACCACGGCCAGCTAACTTTTTTTTTTTTAAATACTGGGTTTTGCCATGCTGCCCAGGCTGCTCTTGAAGTCCTGGGCTCAAGTGATCCACCCACCCTAGCCTCCCAAAGTGCAGGGATTACAGGAGTAAGCCACCATGCCCAGCCTGGTGTTTTTTTTTTTTTGGTTTTTCTTTTTTTTGTTTTTAAAACAAAGACAGACAGTTCTCAGTTCTGGACTAAGCTATTGGTGAGTCGTTTCATAAGTTTGTTTGAAAGTCAGTTTGGAACTTGGAGTGTATAGTACCATACACTTCACACCCAAAACTAATGGGTGTGAAGCCAACCAAAAGAAACCACCATCTTGGCATACATCTGTGCTTTAATTTCCTTTAGTGCCACTACAAAGTACCACACATTAGGTGACTTAAGCAACAGAAATTTATTGTCTCACAGTTCTGGTGGTTAGAAGTCCAAAATCAAGGTGTTGGCAGGGATTAGGTTGGTGCAAAATTATTTGCAGTTTTTGCCAAAGGGCAAAAACTGCAATTACTTTTGCACCACCCTAATGGTGATTGGTTTTAAATCACCATTTAAAGGAACGATCTGTTCCATGCCTCTTTGTCAGCTTCTGGTAGCCTCAGGTGCTCCTTGGTTTGCAGATGGCCACCTTCTTCCAGTGTTCTCACATTTTCTCTCTGTGCATGTCTGTCTCTGTCCACATTTCCCCTTTTTATAAGGATACCAGTCATTTTGGATTAGGGCTTACCCTAGAGACCCAGCTTGATTACCTCTGTAATCCTTGTCTACCTCCACATAGTTTTAAATGGTGATTCAGTTTCTAGATCAGCCTACAACAGCCTAATTAGTTCCCAGGATGATAAATTCCTAGGAATGGGGTAATAGTGCTAGAAATGGTGAAGAAGAAAAGGTGAATTTTGAACCTGAAAAGCCAAAGGCTGTTTTACACCCTGTTTTCCCCAGAGAGTTTGAGTGATACCTGGCCCCAAGCATCACCAGGGCCCTCTGCCTCTTTGAGCTGCTCCTGCCCCTTGGGGTGCAGTGCGGCCTCTAGCTTTTTGTTAGAACACGAGTTCCACTGGCGGTGCTGAAGGCAGGTCTGTCTTTGCTATAGTGTTGGGCAATACAGCAGCTTCTGAGGTGGATGACTATGCACAGGTAATTCTCAGCATCTGCACACCTGGAAGAGCAGGGCCCTACCCTCCTAGGTGTTCTGAGTGAGGGAACAGGTAAGCTGAAAGAAGGAACCCACACATTCAGCCTTCACTCCCAGCCACGTTGTGGGTCTGGGGAGCCTCTTGAAGACATGGCCATGACCTTTCTTTGTCTTTAGGACATCTTCATTGGATGCCCACGACTCCTTCACAAATGGGGGCAAATAATTTTAACACAAAGCTAAATGTCTCCTACTGCTTTTCAGCTCATTTCTAACAGGAGATGCCAGTGAAGGCTCAGAATTTAAGAGACAAAGTGGTCACTTCAGAAAATCCATCAGAATGCCTTTAAAAATAAACCAAGTGCTATTACTAGAAATAGTTACAGCCAAGGGCCCTTTGTCCATAACATTTTTTTTCTTTGTGTAACAGAATTTCTTTCTGCAACATGTTCTCATTTGCATGTTCTGTCTCCTGCTTACCAGCAGACTTTAAGACTTTAAATTCTCTCATGGTTTTTCTTTGAGTTTAAACTCAGATAGTGGGATAGCTCCTGTAGATGAGGCTTTAAATAATTGCCACATGTCCTTGTTCCAGCGGCGACCTTACACTCAAGTGTGTGTTTTTAGGGGCCTCTTTGTTTTTGGAACTCAGACCCACAGAGTTTGTGGACGGATGTCTGCATCATTTCAATGTTTTTATTTATTATGCTGCAAGCTGCTGGTTTTCTCTTCTCTTCTCTGCTTCCTCTTTCTGTCCTCCTCTCATGAGAGGGTTAATGCTGCATTGTGGAGTTAGTGCAATTTGTTCTTCTAAGAGATGGCAAAGGCCCCATCAAAGTAGTCTATAGTCAAGTTCTAGCAATGAGAGTGATTCCTTCAGAGCCTCTCTTGATATCTCTTTAGGGATCTTCTGTGGTGTTTAAAAGGAAGGTGAAATATGGGTTTTAAAAAATGATAAAGACAGTCTTACCAGTTGATTTCATAATGAGAGGTGTAAGCCATTGCTGGGATACATCGGAAGGTGCTTGCTTTGTACTCCTGAAAAACCTGTAATCAGATGGGCACTGTCTTGAATTGTTAAAATACTGTTACCTGCAGTTTTTAGAAATTTATTTTGACATTTAAGGACATCTGAATATGTATATTTAATTACTACTGCTGCTTTCTTTTCATTTGAATGAAAAGTGGTGGATTATATAACAATTGCCACTAAGATAAGTTTTCTTAAATCAGTGTCATGGATGTTCAAAATTTTGTTTCTAAATGTGTAATACAGATTAATAACTTAAACTGTTAGATCTTGGGCAGTCAGAATAATTTGAATTTTGAGGGGAAGCTTTAACAGCTTCCCACTTAGGATGTCCTAGAAAATGAGGGCTTGATTACAGCAAGGTTTTATGTGTATGGCTTGTTTTAACCCAAATTCACAGGCTGGAGCTATATCTCTGGCAGTGTTTAAAGTACTGGGGAGGTGAGTGGGTTGAGCCAAATCAGCTTCTGAGGTTTAGGCTTCTTTTTTGCGGTGTTTCTTTTTCTTTCCCTTGCCTGTTCACTTGAACTTCTGAAGGGCAGAAAAGGAGGAAATATTGTTAGAGTACTGGGTGGGTGAAATGTAGGGTCCTGGAGAGCAAGGGTATTATCTTTGCACTGCTTCACATAACGAGTGCTGGTGAAGACTCCATTATTGGTGGTGAGGTTTGGGACTCCCCCGAGTACTCTGGCTGCTGCCAACTCGGCTTGCTCTGGGGCTAGAGCTGGTGTGAAACTGCCAGTTCTTTTTCTTTGTCAAGTCTACAGGTATTGAACCTTGCTACTTGCAAAGGGCTGTAGGAGTTGGTGGGTGGGGAGGGAAGGAAGATGCAAAAGAAATAATAGATCTGGTCAGGGCCTAAAGCAGCCTGTAGTTGGGTTAGGAGACAGAGCACACACAGTGACTCGACCTGAATGTGCACAGTGCACTATCAAGTGAACAATGTGAGTTAAGCTGAAAGTGCCTACGGGGAGGGAACCAACCTGATGGATTTATCTGTAAATCCTGATGGATTTTCCATGGTGCCTTGACGATTTTAAGCATTGGAAAGAAGAAAAAGAGGAGGTCGTATCAGATTTAAATTATTTGGCCTATCAGATATCTTTGCTATAAATAGTTACAGTCTTAAAGTCTTCTGCTTTTCTCTTTAAAAGTCATATTTAGGAGGAATATAATTGACATGTTGTGTCTTACATATTTTATAGGTAATTTTGTGTCTAATTAAAAATTACTGAAACAGCATACTATGAAGATTACAGTGTTTTCTCTATTACCAGCTTATTTATGGCTTTGTATCTTATCAAGAGTACTGTTTCTTTAAAAAGATTTGTATCTTGCTAGGTAATTAAACAATGTTTACAATTAATATATTTATATTTAAATAGAGACAGGGTCTTGCTGTATATCCCAGGCATTCTTGAACTCCTGGCCTCAAGCAATCTTCCTGCCTTGGCCTCCCAAAGTGCTAGGATTACAGGTGTGAGCCAGTGTGCCCGGCCCAATTAATACCATCTAAGTCATTGTCTAAGGGACTTTTCGTTTCTGTTTGTTGTGGGGCCAGACTTTGGGAAGAAAGTATGTTTGATAAGAATTTATCAGATAACCCATATATATATATATTTTTTTGTAATATCTCTTTGGGATAGCATTGTCTTCCCCTGCTTTGGGAAGTCTTTTGGTTACTCATTACTTGAAATTTGCCATATTTAGGGTGGTGATGATTTTGGCCCAATTAGAATTTCAAACACCACTTCTGTCTCCCCTAATGTATAGTTGGAAAAACTTCTTCAAGGAGAAACTCTCAGCCCCCGAGTTCTTGGCAGGAATCATGGCCCCCATCACAGTAGAGCTCCCTACATGGGTGAGGTCTTGATGTCCTTGTGGCCAGGCTGCCCCAGGCCCCAGGAGCTTTCTGAGACCTCTGAGCTGTGTGGACTTGCTGTTTGGCTGTTCTCAGCAGCCACAGACTAACTGGTCTTATAAAGCAGAGCCTGTGATTTTATAAGGTGGTTTCTCCAGGCCTCAAACCTGTCAGGGTGGCTAATTCTTGGTGTTTGCAGGTGGAGAGGGAAGTTAACCTACTGAGGAAAACCCTAATCTGTTAAACAAAAATAAACAAAACCAAAAAAAAAACTTCTGGATTTTATATGTTTCTGTCGGTATTCTATAAGCATAGGGGAAAAATTCCTTCCTCACAGGGTTAGTGGATGCCAGTCATGGTTTACTGGTATGGGGCCATCTGTGGCAGCGTGGCTGCTCCCAAAAGCCATGCAAATTTATAAAGCAAGGCAGCCAAGGGGACTGGTGAAAATGAGTTTATAGCATGAATGGGGAACACTTAAAGGAGAAGGTGCTAGGTATAAATGTCTAAGCCAGGATGGAACAATTAGGGCAGTTCAGCTTTTATAATGAACATTAAACTCCCAAAGGAACTTCTCTTTCACCCTACTTACTTTTCCCTGGCCCGGAACATCTTATCCTTCACCTTTCCCTCAGGAAAAATAACTATGAAAGCAGTCTGTCAGGCCCTGCGTGGGTGTCTGGCCAGTTCCACTACTTCAAAGATTCTCTGTCACAGTTATTTTTATTATAACCACAGTGTGTACTCTGGACTTTTGAAATTTGTAGCTACAACCATGCTATTAATCTTAATTTTAAAAAGTAAATATTCATCTTCTCTACCTGGAGCTCACAGACAACCTAGTACATGCATGAAATGATAGAATAGAAGCTATTCCTGAAGACTTTAGTCTTGGGGTATGTGAAGCCAAGGAGTTTATTGGCCCTTATTGAATTGGTATTTGGAATCTCTAGAATTCGTTGAGTCTTGATGAGGGCCATGAGATCCCAATCTTGGATTAAGTTTTGAGAAGAATTCTATTGGAGATTTTCTATGTTGCAGAAGAGAAGACCATTTAAGGGACTTTCAATTTTCTCCTTCCCTGGAGAGTAAGTTCCCTCTTGTCATTTGAACTGGCAAATTTCTTTTGTGCCAAAAAGAGCCAAAAAGACATGGTACTTCCTATACCTCCCAACCTGATGGGGCTGCCAGGATGCAGGTTTGGGGAGAGCAGGGACCTCATGGGACACACGCAGGGAGAGATCTATAGTTCCCTCGTGTTGGGAGATGATGGGGTTCTCCTGCTGGAGATGTTTTTGTCTGCAGCGAAAGACCAGGCATCCTTTCTGATGCTTTGTTTGGGGGTGGGGCACATGTGGCAAAATAATCTTTTTTGAGCTGTTAAATCTGGGTCTTTCACTTTGTGTTGTCTTTTTCTGGTATTTCACGCAGGAACCAGGACCCTTGTAAGGCCTTGCCTTGGGGATATTTGCCTGGCAGGCAACTGAAGCAGTTTGAAGTTGAGGCTCCTCTCAGTTGCTTTGTAAAAAGTTTAAACCTACAGAAGAGAGAATGCTGTGTGTCCTGGTGTGGAGGGTGGTTTGTTTGTTTTGAGGGAAGAGAGAGAAAGTGAGTAGATTTCCCTGGGCCAGGAAGGGAGTCAAGATTAGTGGGTCCTGGGTTACAAGGGTTGGGGCCCAGTAAACCTTTTGGTGGCAGCATGAGGCAACAGAGAACACTGGCTACTTGGTGGGTCTGGGGAGGCTGGACTTTAGATACCCGGTTTCCTGCCTGGCAGAGGTTCAGGTGCCATGCAAGTACAGATATGCTGATTTTACCGGCCTGTGGGTGACCATGAGGATTTTGGCAGCAAGCACAACAGGCTAGAGGCCCTTTGCTTTCTGTGACATCCCAGGAATAGCTCTGAGAGATCAGTTTCTACCACAGGCCTTGGAATCAGAATGAGTTTGATCTCAAGAGAAAAGTAGCCAGGCATGGTGGCTCACGCTTGTAATCTAAACACTTTGGGAGGCTGAGGCGGGAGGATCATTTGAGGCCAGGAGTTCAAGACCAGCTGGGCAACATAGTAAGACCCAGTCTCCCTTAAAAAAAAAAAATTAGCTGAATTTGGTGGTGCATGCCTGTAGTCCCAGCTACTTGGAAGGTTGAGACAGAGGATTGAGCCCAGAAATTTGAGGCTGCAGTGGGCTGTGATAGCACCACTGCACTGCAATCTGGGCAACAGAGCGAGATCCTTGACTCAAAGAAAGAAAAAGTATTGAGATCCAGACAGACTGAAAAGGATCTCTTATCTCAAAGGTCATGTTTTTCCTTCTATCCCTCCCATTTGCCTGCCCTCAGCAAGGTAGTTGCTTCTTGCATTTGGGCATTATCCAAAGGACTGTTAATGAACTTACCCTTGCCGTGTTGTGATGTTTTCTCTCCTTTCCAGTCTGCCAGCTACATGAGAGCAGAGCCCTTGCTTGTCTTATTCATCTTCATAGCCACAGCAGTTGCCTCCCAGTATGCAATAAATCTTTGTTGAACAAATAAATGCACAGAGGAAAACTTTATTTTGTAGCTTAAGGGAAGTTGAAGCTCTGAAACAAATGCCAGCCACTCAGAGACTGATAGAAGAACTCTAGGAAAGAGGTCCCTCACTTTATTACGTGGATCACAGGCAGGTGTGGTGCATGCATGTTTCACATTCAGTCCGTGTGACCCCCCTACCTCTCAAGCAGCCGTTACAAAGGTGAGCAGTTCAGAGTTGGATTCAGAGAAGAGATGTTTTAAATTTTTTCCCTTAAATTTTAAGTATGAGATGTTCAAATAATACATAGGAATTAGTTTCTAGACGTCTGGCGTTCTAGCTGGCCAGTTGTCACCCATTAGGCAGAACTGTCTCAAATAAGACCAGCTCTGGCTGGCTGGACATCTGGGGCAGGTGTCTCAGGGCTCCTGGTTCTCTTCCCAAGGGCCTTCTCAGAGTGCTGGTTTAGGAGGGTGAAGCCCAGAGTGGGGCTCTTCTGGACTGGACTGGAGGGTGAAGGGCTTCTCTTCTGGACTGACAAGTTCTGTAGAACCCCCAAGCAGCCAGGGTTTTGCTGTCTCAAGCTCCTGAACAGCAGCTGGCCGGGGCCTCTGTGTGAAGGAACAGCTTAAGAGAGTGCCTGGACACTGCACACTCTATCTTCTGAATAGGCACACATTTCAAAATGTTTGCAAAAGCAAATTCTGGACAAGAAGAGTAAGACTTCCTCGTGTAAATAATAAGTACTGCCCCTTTCTTTCCTTTTACTGATAAGTTTCCCTGACAGCACTGCTTGCTGGCAGCTCTTCTCTACAATTGGTTGCTGAATTGCAGTGCTCAATTATCTGTGTAATAACATACTATAAAAACATAGAAAGCCAGGAAAAAATGATTTTAACTAAAGTGGTTGAGCCTTGAAAAGAGACACCTTGCACATTCACATCTGGACTGAAAGGAGAACATTAAATCTGTCATTAATGATTTAATTGACTGGATTTTTTTCTAAAAGGTAAAGGAAAGCATTAAAATGGAGTATGAGGCACTCAAATTACCTTCAAATACAACCAGGAGCAGTATCTCATTAAAATGTTTGGGTTTTCTGATGCCATTAATGAGAAGTGATTCTCTGTGGCTGTTTAGCTTTTGAAAATGTGGCTAATGCATCGTAGCATGCTGTAGGCCTCCAAGAAGGCCAATGCTGAGCACTGCACAGTTGCTTTATGTGCATTATGGCATTTAATTCCATCCTCAATCTTGCCAGTAAGGTGGGGGATATCACCATTTCCTGGTTAAGGAAAATGAAACTTACAGAGGTTAAATTTACTCATGATTCACGTGATTTCAAAACCAGTGTTTTTTCACACTTTGGGTCAGTAAAAGCAGAGAAGGGGTTTTTTTTTTTTCCTTTTAAAAGTTTCTCATGAATGGATGTATCAATTTATTAACAGTTACTTTTAAAAATGTAAAAGATTATGTAGAGCGTAATTGCTGAGCTGTGCCTGAATTCCTGGCTCACAAAATTGTGAGTGAAAATGAAACAGTAGTGGTTTTAAGCCTCTAAACTTTGGGAGAGTCTGTAGCACCCAGTAGATAACCATACCCTTTGTTCTTTCTGTTCCTCTTGTCCACATGCATGCTCACCCTCTCTCCACAATCCACCCCTCCGCATGGTATACCCACTTGAGGGACTTACCATAGAAGCACAGATTTGGAAAGGCCAGTGACCATTAACAAAGTAAAACATCAATGCATACTAATAAAGGGAGAAAGACAATGCTCAGGAAGGCCAGGAATGCAATAAGCAGAATATGTAGCTTGTGTTCCTGGCAGCTGGGGTTGGATAGGGAACTAGGTGCTAGGGCAGTATTTTTGGTCCCTGCTTTGACTCCATTTGAATCCCCTGTGGAGCTTTGACATTGTCTACCCTGGGAGACCCTGATTCTGGGAGGAATTGGGGAGGCCCCTGACTCTCTGTCTATGCGTGTTAAAGGCCTGCCAGGTGGTTCTGTGAGTGACCAGGGTTGTAGGAGCACTGGCCTCCCGCCCATTGGCTTGTGGAGAAAGAGAATCTTTACTGCCGAGTGCTCTTTCCTGCCCATGGCCTTTTCTGTGCAGGAACTACGCTAGATGTTTGCATGCATCAGCCCTTTGATCCTCACAGCAAGTCTGAGGGTGCAGGGTAGTAGCCCCGTTTTATAGGTGAGAAAACGGGGGTTTCAGAGAACTCAAGTCACTGGGTCTTCCAGTAAGTGACAGGGATAGGATTTGAACCTGTTTTCCTTTCAAGTGTCTGACTTTGTTACTCTCTGATTTTCCCTGACCTTCTCCCTCAGTGTAACAAAGGATTTTGGACACTTGGTTCTACTTGCATTGTTCATGACTATTTTTGTAACATGTAGAAGACTCTAGATTTTAGTGTGTATGCTTTTGCTTAAATTTAAATACAAATTTATGTCACCACCCCAGCCTAACCTGTTGGATGAACATTAATGTCTCATTACAGAACTAAACACTTCCCTCTGTATTGAAGGGAGACAGACACGCTGGTTTAAAAGGCTTCAGATTAACTAGATGCGACTTTTGATGTTTACCCTGATCACTTTTGAGTGGATCCTCAAATAGCAAGGCAGCTATTAAAAGTGTTACTCCCATTAGGAATATTGTGCTTTTCATTTCCTTTAGTAGTCTGAGAATCGCTAGTGCACTTTTTATAAAAAGAAAAGGATTTTTTTTTTCTGACTTAATTTTGCTGAACTGATGGATATTTGAGTACGTGAAGAGAGAGGAAACAGAGAAGGATGCCTGCCTCTCTCCCTTTCCAGGGCATCAGTGTCTTTCTGTGGTCTGTAAGCCTGGAAAAGAATGTTTTCCAACAAAAGCACCATTTTATAAATATAGCATTCTTTTCTTGGCAACGCACTAAATGCTGACCTGTCACCCCAAGTCTTGTGGAGGGTAGTAGGGACAGTGGAAATAGAAGAAATTAGCAGGTGAAGAGAATAACACTTGTCTATCTAATACTTTTTGGTCATTTGTTAGTGCTTTGTTCCTCAAATAGAAGAATGGCCATTGTGAGAGAGTAACTTTTCCAGGAGTAACTATAGTAGACGGTTTTGCATTTGGGGACTTGACGGGGTTTTTGCTCCTGAATCTTTGAGCTCAAAACACATCAGGGGCTTGCTGGGTACCAAATTATGCCTGTGCCACCCTCAGAGTAGGGACTTGGTGAGTGAGAGCCCCAGGGCATATGTATTTCACTCATTCGGAGCTGTCAGGTCTTATCAACCTTCGTTAGGAATATTTTTCTCCCTGAAAACTCATAAAAATTCATGTTGTAATATCAATGCCTGCAGGATCCTGTGGTATTTTGTTGAGCTGCTTATACCCTTTTCTCCTAATAGAGATATAGAGAATGATACATTCTCCTCATATACCCGGGTACAGATGTGTGCTTGTGAATCTATACAGGAAGCTCATGTATGTGGCAAAGTAAGTTTGTTGAGGGGAATGAAATAAACTAATTTTCCCTCCACTGAGTCAATATGACTAAGATATTTCTATGCATAATCTCAGAAGACTCCATTCTGGGGAATATTTTAAATTTTATTAACCTTGTACATATTTTGCCAGATTCCTAT
This sequence comes from Pan paniscus, assembly GCF_029289425.2. NCBI lineage: Eukaryota > Metazoa > Chordata > Mammalia > Primates > Hominidae > Pan > Pan paniscus. The sequence goes on along the minus strand of NC_073253.2, from coordinate 47,306,406 downwards.
TCAGCATACTTCTTTATTTTATTACCATAGTGATGCTTTGTTTACTCATATATCTGGAAAGAAAATAATTTAGATTTAATTTTTTAAAAAAATTTATATCAAGGTCACCTTTTTTGTTGTTTGAAACAATAGATTTGTAAATTCTTACCAACACTGTATATGTCCTTGAGTCCTATAAAGAAAAAAGTGTTTTATATATTGTAAATATATATAAAATATCAGAAAGTAGGATATATATTATACAAGATATATGGAATATATGGGATATATATTATACCAGAATTTTAGTATTTTAAATATAGGTCTTAAATGGAATGAAAGACTTAGGTTGCTTTTTTTTTTTTTTTTTTTTTGATGGAGTAAGGAAAGGGATAGTACTTAAAAATAATTGTTACCTGGTGATTATAGTTCACTGTTAGCAAAATATTCTATAGGACACATCATATCCCATGATGCTGAAGATGAAACCCTGGTATAGTAGAGGTGGATGCTTGTGTTTTCTCTAGCACTTTCACAACAAAGCAATTATATTGTATTGCATGTAAATATTTGTGAGTGGGGAAAATATATAGAAGTCTACAATACTACTTCCCCTCCACATTAAAACCATATGAAGTTATGCCTACAAATTAAAATATTGTAAAAGCTCAATACAGTTTTAAATTTTTCAACAAAGTTATGTAGTACTTCTTTATTTGTAATAATAAAAAGTATCATTGTGTGAAATTAGTATGGGCACATTATCTCTAATACTTGCCGTTAATAATGGCATTGAATCCTAACTGATGGCCTTTAAAAAAAACAACAAAGCATGGCCTTTAGTAAAACAAAACAATATGTAACATTTCTGTAGAAATGCTGTAATAGAGAAAAATTTAGCTCTGTGAGCAGTAGTCTCATTTATGGGAATGGTAATTATCTGTAAGTTGAGACTTAACATTTTTGTAGATTTTATGAGAAAATATTTGCTAGTCCTTGTTTTTACATCTTTTTTTCCTCCTGCCTCTGTGTCTATCTCTCTTTTCTCCACCTCATATGGGGACAATTCTGTTTTTACAGGTCCTGATTTTTTTTTTTTAATGTCTCACCAGAAGTGATAACTCATTTTGTTAGAATGGTAGGGAGCTCAAAAGTGGAGGATTGTGACTTTAGTTGTGGCTTAATCAGCCCAAGCAGGTGCATTCTAAGTAAAAGAGATACGGTTTTAATGCAACTGTCCCCCCCTAATTCAGAGAAAGGGAGACAAGTATAGGAAATGACACAGCAGTTAAGTCAGAATTGTTTCTAAATAGATTTTTTTTTCCCCCCTGAATTCTCTGAGCACCAGCAGCAGTGTCTTGTTAAAGTGAAGAGAGATATAAATGAAGAGGAGTTGAGGATGACTGTGTTAATTTTTTGTTCTGAGGGATCAGAAATACTTAAGAAAAATGAAGTCGGAGATTTACATAAATAGGTGGGAGCCTCAGTAGTGTCATGTTCATTTGAGAGTAGAATTTGATTCTGGGGACCTCAAATAACAGAAGATGATTGTATTCAAAATGTCCAAGGCACTACTGTAAGGCAACTTAAATGGCATGTGCCTTAACAGGGTGGCTTTGTACTGAGGTTCTGGAATTTTTCTCATTCTTTTGTCTCGCAGTGTGCTATTGTATGAGTAGCAGTGAGAAAATGTTTGGATAGCATGTCTAAGAACCAGAGCATGCAGAGAAAACAGGGCTCTTATTCTACTTTGCATCTTAGTTAATTTGGTTTTTAGAGAAGCACACTATTTTGACTTGAAAGGCATTAGCCATATCTTCTTATTTACTTGAGTGGTGGTTACAAGAGTATTCTATATTTATTTATTACACTTTGCTCTTATGTTTTAGGTATTTTTTGCATATTTCACAATAAAAATGGTTTAAAAAGTCACTAGTGTATTCTAGACCTTTCAAGTCAACCATACCAATTTATTCATTCCTCCATCTACCCAACAAATACTAATTGAGCACCTACTGTGCATCGGGTACTGTTACTGGCACTGGGAATACAGTAATGAACAAAGCAAGCAAAAGTCCCTGGTCTCATGGGGTTTATATTGCATGGAGGGGAGGCAGATAATTATGTTAGGCAATGGGTTAGAGCAGGAGTTGACAGTCGTCTTCTATAGAGGGCCAAATAGTAAATACTTCAGGCTTTGTGGGCCAGATGGTTTTTGTTGCAACTACTCAACTCTGCCACTGTAGTGTGAGAGCAGCCATAGCCAATACGTCCATGAAAGGATATAGCTGTGTTCCAACAACACTGCTATTTACAGAATCATGCAGCGGGCCAGATTTGACCCACAGTCCTCCTTAGTTTGCAGACCTCTGTGTTACATGGTAGTGTACCCTAAGGAGAAAAAAAAAATGGAATATGGTGTGCTGGGGTGTGGGGTGAGGGATATTTATAGATTTTGACAGCATGGTCAAGGAAGATGTTTCCGTGAAAGTGACTTGTGTAAAGATTTGAACAAGATGGATGTGTTTGGCCATGTGTCTATCTGGAGAGAAGGGGTAACAGCAAGTGCAAAGGCCCTGAGATGGAACATATCTGGAGAATTCGAAGAATGGTAAGAAGGCCAGAGTGGAGCAGAACAAGTGTGGGAGAGAGTTGTAGGAGATGAGATCAAAGGCTAGGAATGAAGTGTAAGGCCATGTCATGTGACCTTGTATGTCCTTGTAAGGCTTTTTTTTTTTTTTTTTTTTCTAACTTGGAAATCAGTTGCATAGTCACTGGAAGGTTTTAAGTAGAAGGGTGACAAGATCTAATTTTTAACAGGCTCACTGGCTTCTGTATGGATAATAGATTAAAGAGGCTTGGAGTGAAAACAGAGAATCAGTTAAGGGTTACTGCAGTAATCAGGTTAGAGGTGATGGTGCTTGGAGCAGGTTGACAATAGAGGTGGTAAGAAGCAAACAGGCTCAGGATGTGTATTGAACATAAACTTGACAGGGTTTGCTCACAGAGTGAAAATGGAAGATGATAACTAGAAAAATCAAAGAGGACTTCCAAGTTTTTGGCCAGGTGAACTCAAAGGGTAGAGTGCCATTTATGGAGTGGGGAAGATGTCGGACAACCAGCCTAATAACAACCTCGCTGCACAGACCCAATAAAGCACCAGACTGAGATGTCAAGCTAACCAAGGTTATGCCATCTTCTGGGTTTGTGTGTGCCCTAATGGCCATAGGTGCCCTGTTCCTAAGGCTGCAGCTTGTGCTGTCCATGGTGGGGTTTGCTCATAGCCTTCAGTCTGTTGCTAAGTTATGGACTTTGTGCTACTATGGGTCCCTGAGAGTCCTGAATTCCTATGGGACAGGTGAAGATGACACAGATCCTTTGGGTGAATCCCTTTTGATCCATAAAGTTATCAAAAGAAACCCTGATATCCAGTGGGTCACCAGGGAAGCCCTCAAACACAGAGAGATGTGTGGGCTGACATCTGTAGCTACAAGGATTATGGCCTTATAAGAACCATGGTTCAAAAAACTAATACCAAGCCCTCTTAAATGCTTTTCAAAAAGTAGAAGAGGAAACATTCCCAGACTCATTTTATGAGGCCAGTGTCACCCTGATTCCAAAGCCAGACAAAGACACCACAAGAAAAGAAAACTACAGGCTATAATCCCTGATAAACATAGATGCAAAAATCCTTAATAAAGTACTAGCAAATATCATTCAGTAGCACATTTTAAGGATCATACATCATGACCAAGTGGGATTTATCCCTGGGATGCAAGGATGGTTCAATGTACATACAATATGATATGCCACATTCACAACATAGAAGATATAAACATCATTTCATCAGATGCAGAAAAAATATTTGACAAAAATTAACATTATTTTATGATTAAAAACTCTGAACCAAATAGGCATAAGAGGAACTTAGTAAAAGCCATATATGAAGGACCCACAACTAATGCTATAATCAATGGGCTAAAACTTAGTTTTTCCTCTAAGATTTGGAGCAAGGCAAGGATGCCATATGTCATCACTTCTCTTCGACATTGTACTGGAAGTCCTAGGCAGAGAAAACAGACAGGAAAAAGAAAAGGCATTCAAATTGGAAGGGAAGAGGCAAAATTATCTGTTTGCAGATGTCATGATCATATATACATAGAAAATCCTAAAGACTTCACAAAAACTGTTAGAACTGATCAGTGAATTCAGTAAAGTAAGATACAAAAATCAACATACAAAAACAGTGGCATATCTGTACATCAACAATAAACTCTCTAAAAGGAAAATTAAGAGAATCTCATTTACATTAGCAAGAAAAGATAAAATACTTTGGAATTAAGGAGGTGAGAGACTTGTACATTTAATTATAAAATATTGATGAAGGAAATTTAAAACAAATGGAAAGATCTCATGTTCACAGATTGGAAGAATTAATATTGTTAAAATGTTTTTTTTTTTGTTTTTTGTGTTTTTTTTTTGAGATGGAGTCTTGCTTTGTCACCCAGGCTGGAGTGCAAGTGGCATGATCTCGGCTCACTGCAAGCTCTGCCTCCCGGTTTCATGCCATTCTCCTGCCTTAGCCTCCCCAGCAGCTGGGACTACAGGTGCATGCTGCCACGCCTGGCTAATTTTTTTGTATTTTTAGTAGAGATGGGGTTTCACCGTATTAGCCAGGATGGTCTCAATCTCCTGACCTCGTGATCTGCCCGCCTCGGCCTCCCAAAGTGCTGGGATTATAGGTGTGAGCCACAGCGCCCGGCCTGTTTAAATGTTTATACTATGCCAAACTACAGATTCAAAGTAATTCCTATCAAACTCTCAATGGTATCTTTTACAGAAATAAAAAAACTAACCCTAAAATGTATATGGGACCACAAAAGACCCTGAATAGCCAAAACAATCTTGAGCAAGAAGAACAAAGCTGGAGGCATCCAACTTCCTGACTTCAAATTATATTACAACGCTATAGTAATCACAACAGCATGGTACTGCTATAAAAGCAGATATACTGGCCAGTGGAAAAGAATAGAGAGCCCAGAAATAAACCTACGTATTTATGGTCAACAATTTCTGTAAGAGTGCCAAGTGTGTAACGGGGAAAGGATAGACTTTTCAGCAAAAGAATAAAATTGGACCCCTGTCTCATACTGGTCACAGAAATCAACTCAAAATGGATGAAAGACTTTAACATAAGACTTGCAATTGTAAAACTCCTAGAAGAAAACAGGGAAAACCTTGACCTTGGTCTTGGCAATAATTTTTTGGATATAGCAACAAAAGCAAAAATGGTATTACATAAAACTAAAAAGCTTCGTCGTAGCAAAGGAAATAATCAAAATGAAGTGTTATTTTTTTGTACATGCAAAGCTCTAGAGCATGACCTAACATACAAAAAACATTAACTATTTATATTCTCCTAACTCTGGTGGTCTCCCTCAGCTCACTGTGACACTTGGCCTTATTGTTCCTTTCCTTCATGTGTGCGTGTGTGTGTCTTCTCCAGCAAGATTATATTGCATATGGGATTCAGGTTGAGATAAATGAAAAGACAACCTACAGAATGGGAGAAAACCTACCTCTCTTGCATTCAGTTTCCTTCTGTGGTCTTTAAGCATGCAGAAGGATGTTTTCCAACAAAAGCACCATTTATAAATACAATATTTCTCATGGCAACACTGTAAATGCTGGCCTGTTACCCCCATGACAGACACATAACCCTTTTTGAGTAAAAATATTAGCAAACTGTATATCTGATAAGGGATTAACATCCAAAATATATAAAGAGCGAATACAACTCAATACCAAAAATACAAATAATCCAATTAAACGGAAAAAGTACCTAAATAGGTACTTGTCAAAAGAGAAAATTTAAATGGCTAACAGGTATATTTAAAGGTGCTCAACATCTTTCATCATCAGGAAAAAGAGTCAAAACCATAAAAAGAACAGATAAATGTTGGCAAGGATATGGAGAAATGGGAATCCTAGTACACAGTTGGGAATGTAAATTAGTATAGCCATTATGGAAAACAGTATGGAAATTCCTCAGAAAATTAAAAAAGGAAGCACCATAGGGCCCAGCAATTCTACTTCTGGTTAGATATTCAAAGGAACTGAAATCAGGATCATAAAGAGATACTTGCACTCATGTTCTTAGCATTATTCACAGTAACAAAGATGTAGAAACAACCTAAATGTCACTCAACAGATGAGTAAAGAAAATGTGGTATATATGTGTACAATGGAATATCATTCTGCCTTTAAAAAGAAGGAAATCCTATTTGCAACAACATGGATGGAGCCAGAGGACATTATGCTAAGCAAAATGAGACACAGAAAGAAATATTGCATGATATAACTTAACATAGAATCTAAAATATAAATAATCCAAAATCTAAAACGTATAGAAGTAGAGAGGAGAGTGGTTATGGGATGATATTAGTCAATGGGTACAAAGGTTCAGTTACGGTAGATGAAGTTCTGAAGATCTAATGTACAGCATGTCGAAGATAATATTTTATTATATACTTAGAATTTGCTAAAAGAGTAGATCTTAAATCTTCTCATATACACACGTGCACAAATGGTAACTGTAGGGGTAATAGAGATGCATTTCACAATGTATATGTTTTCCAAAGCATCAAGTTGTACCCCTTAAATACACAGTTTTCGTGTTCACAATATCTAAATAGAGCTGTTAAGAAAAATCATGGGTTCCATGCACTACTGATGGTTCTCACTGTATATCTTGGAGAAGGTGCAATACTCTTCTGCTGCACTGTTAGTACATTTAAGTAACATGTAAAATACAGCACCAATAAGCAATTTAGGACAGTAATGTCTGCTTAAAATGTTCTGTAAATTCTCAGCTAGAACATTTGCAAATTGTTTCCCAAATGCATTGCAAATTTATGACAGTTAAAGTGCAGTAATGATTTAAAGACTGTAAGCAGTGTTTCCTGTATCTCATAAGACAAATGCTTTAGTCTTACCTTTATGTTATTAGAGAGTTATATGTCAGTGCTGAAAATGTCATGCTGTAAGGTATAAAAGGTATAAAATCCTTTCAAGGGGTGAGTGTTGAGATTTCTGTTAAACACCTAAGTGGAGATGTGAGGAAAAAAGTTGGATAAAAGCCTGGAAGTCAGGAAGGGACACCCAAGCGAGGGATGTTTGGGGAGTCTGCTGGTAGGGAAAGCTGTGGGACCAATGGGATCATTGGGATAGTTAGCAGTGCCCAAGGCATTTCATGACTTACAGGTCAGGGAGATACGAAGCAACTAGCAAAGGATACTAAGTCAAATGGCCAAAGATAGGAGGCTTGTATTAGTCTGTTCTCATGCTGCTAATAAAGACATGTGAGACTGGGTAATTTATAAAGGAAAGCGGCTTAATTGACTCACAGTTCAGCAGGGCTGGGGAGGCCTTAGGAAACTTACAATTTGGGCGGAAGGGGAAGCAAACGTCCTTCTTCACATGCAGCAGCAAGGAGAAGTGCCAAGCAAAAGGGGGAAAAGACCCTTATAAAGCCATCAGATCTTGTGAGAACTCACTCACTATCACGAGAAAGGCAGCATGGGGGTAACTACTCCCATTCTTCAATTACCTCCCACCAGGTCCTTCCCATGACACATGGAGATTATGGGAACTAAAAGATGAGATTTGGGTGGGTTCACGCCAAACCATATGAAGGTTTAAAAGGAAAACAGTGGTGTCCTGGAAGGAGCGTAAAATGGTGTTTTGAGGAAGAGGATGTGATCAACCATGTTCAATGCTACTGAAAGGAAGGCAAGACTGAGAAGTAAGACTTCACCAGGGTAGCAGTCATAGATGACTTGCTTTAGAACATTGTAGATGGAATGGTGTGTTCGTGTGAGAATTTTTAGATCAATGGCTGCAAATAATTAAACTCAGCATATGCAATTTGGGCATCTGTGACCTGCATTAATGACTGCCATCTTTCTTCTAACCATTTATCATGGTCATTATCATTTTAGTATTATTAAAGAAAAAACTTCTAGCAAAAACTAGAGTTTATCTGTTAAAAAAAAAAAGCTGAAATAGGGAGCTGTAAAGTTGCTTTTACAACATTTTCATTGGTTTATTCCCAGTTAAATCATGTGACTGTGGGATCTTGCATATTGTCACCCCAGTTTCATTGGGTTCACACCATGCTCTTTCAGAGTTACTGGAAGTTTGAACAGATTAAGTACCTTTCAGCTCCTCTGGACAAAATGCCATCCGTGTTCTGACCCCCACCCCACCCCTACCAATTGCTGTTTTATGTTGCTAAAAACAAAAGTTTCTTTGATTTTTAAAATTTTTAAAAATTGATTTTTAAGTGTTTGTTGTTGTTGTTGTTTCTTGTTTTAGGGACAGAGTTTTGCTCTCTCGCCCAGACTATAGTGCAGTGGTGTAATTATAGCTCACTGCAGCCTTGAATCTCCTGAGCTCAAGTGATCCTCCCACTCTAGCCTCCCAAGTAGCTAGGACTATAGGCACATGCCACCACACTGGCTAAATATTGTTTATTTTTTGTGGAGGTGGGATTTCACTATGTTGCCTAGGCTGGTCTCAAACTCCTAGGTTCAAGCATTCTTCCCGCCTTGACCTTCCAAAGTGCTGGAGTGACAAGCATTTATCCATGGTGCCTGACTTTTTTTCTTTTCTTTTTCTTTTTTTAAGTAGGCTCCAGAACTGTAAAATAAGGTCATTGTGAGTAGATCAAAGATGTAGGGGGAAAATGCTGCTTATCTATTTAGCTAAAATGACATGTTGATTATTTACGATGATTTCATCTAACGCACGCAGGTTGAATTCCTTCCTATTGATTATAGAGGGAATTCTACTTGTGCTCAGAGGAGAAAATTAATAGATCAGGAAATTGGAGCAAAGGAAAAATTATTATTATTTTTTTACCTTCAATCAACTTGCCCCAGCAAAGGGAAAATTAAAGGTAGAGGGGTGGGGGGAAAGTCACGGTGAAGTTAGCATACAAGAATGTATGATAGCAGATCCTATGTATTTGCTGGAAGAGGAGGGCCAAAACTTGCTTCTGGATTTCGTAGCATTATAACAGCCTTGGCAAAGAAGGAAACATGATTATGTGATTCAGTGTTCTGAAAGCAAAAGCAAAGCAGTTAGGAGAAGCAGAGCTTTTCTTGGTATTGAGGTCTGATAAAATTTTCCATAACATAGGAAATGTTGAATAGTGAACATACAGTGTCCTCAGCAATGTCCCTGCAATAGATAGTCCAGAGTTACCTAGAATTGTATAATATCTTACACTGAGAGATCATGCTAAAAGCATGATTACATTAGGGATCCAAACAATGTTATCATTTTTTGGAGAAAAACCTTCACAGCAGATATTGGTGTTGTCCACTTAAGGTCATCTTCATGTGCTTTGAAAGTTGAGAGGGAGAGTGCAGGCTGAGGTCTTTCAGAAATTGAACCTGCATTGATAATCACCAATATCCAGGGACAGAGAGCCAAGGAAGGCTGGGCTTTTACTGGAATCCGTTTAGATAAAAGAAACATACTTGGCATATAAAATATGTTCTCCTTGCCCCCAGATTCCTGAAGAAGGCTTGTTGCAAATTCTGGTTTTGACACTGGTGGTTTTACTGCAAACTAGAAGAGGTGAGCATATTTTCAGGGAGATCTACATCTGATACCTGTGCAGTTAGCTCTGTGATGAGCCTGGCGGACTTGTGCCTTGGCCTCTCCCTTTGGAAGCCTTTTTCTTTCCAATCCCAGCTGTCCTGCTCTGCTCAAGTTTTAGCAAATTACTGAGAGCATTTCATATTTAAGATTTTGAACCATTTCCACCTGGGCCCACACATATCTCCATTTATCTCAGTGAAAGAATTTCAAGTGGAGCTTCAGTGTGTTTTACCACATTTATAGCAGCTGCTGTCTGCCTGTCTCCCATTCCATTGGTATAAATCGAAATGCGGTGGAATACTCTGAGATATTGTCAGACCACAAGGAATCGTCTGCCCATGGCCTCTGGGCTGCTGGGAGCTGATGAAAGAATGGGAACTTGTGGACTAATATTAAAACACCTTATTAACAAGTTGTTATAGTGTTCAATAATTTTAACCAACTGGAAAGATGTCTATGAGTGGTTAATCACATTTGAATAGGAATATAGTTTTATTATCGCTTCTTGGCCTTTTGGTTAAGATCAAGTGTAGGAATATAGTTTTATTTTGAAACTTTGAAATATTTGCCTTAACTATTAACTTGTAAGTAACAAAGGATGGAGTGGTGGGCTTTTTCAGAATGGGGTAAAAGGTTTAATACCAATTTTTAACTTGTTAGGTTAGATCTTTATAGATAAGAAAAGACCATGCTAGGGAGTGGTTCTCAACACTGGGTACATATTAGAATCATTAGAGGAACTTGGAAAAAAAAATCCTTGGTCCCACTGTCTAGACCAATCAAATCAGACTCCTGGGAATGGGGCCTAGGTATTGCTAAAGTTCCCCAGGTGCTTCTGATGTGCAACCAGGGGTGAAAACCACTGCTCTAGGATGTCACAGACTCTGGCCATCAGAATGCAGTGATATCAAACCATAACTTTTTGGTTATAGACAATTAGTAAAGTCTTTAAAACTTGATCACTTTTGTTCTGCAGCATTATCATGTCAACTCCGCATCCTGTTTTCATCATTTTGGGAAAATTGTGACTCTTCAAATACAATGGGGAATAGTTATAATTTTGGATTTTGTGATTTGGGGGGAGGTGACTTGGGTAGTATCTAAACTGAAGTTTATCCTTGTTCTATCTTGAAAAGGAGAGTTTGTTATAGGCAGCATAAACAAAGTTGTAAGGGGAGTTTAATATAGGTTATAAAACAAATTTACAAACACTTTAGAGTTTATGTTGAAATTTAAAGTATTCACATATTATATATATTATTTTCTCTAAATGTTCTATAAGATTCCACCTGGCAAATCTCATTAACTGGTTTTTATCACAGTATGTATAGTTAAACTTGGACTATTTAGAGCTCTTTGAGAAAACATTATTTCATTATCTCAGTTTTCTCAGATAGCTTCTCCCAGCAGAGAACATTAGTACTTAAAAATAAAGAAGTGGTTCCATAGAATGATCTCTCTGAATCTCTGGTGCCTTATAGATTTCTAGATAATTAAACTGTTTAACATTGGCTCAGGAATAACATTACAGACACATGTGCTAGGCCATAAAGGTGTTGCATTCAGGAGCAATTGGGAAGGCTGCTGTTTGTCCTTTTTCTGAGTGCCTTCAGACTACTGAGGTTTGGGTTCTACCTTATTTTTATTTGTATTTTTTAGTTTAAGCCTTGATCTGGCTCATACCTTATTTTTATAGTTTTTCCACAGTAGCCTCCATGTTTTTTTCTCTTTTAATTTGTTGATTCTAATCTGCCATGGATCTGGAAACCAGGTGATCAAATTAGTTAGTATTGTGGGCTAGTTAGAATTGTGGATCAAAAAGAACGAATAGGTTGTCAGTAAAGGCCTGAGGACTTCAACAAATAAAATCTGTGAGTTGCCATAAATGGACTGAACTGACTTTTTGTTTGTTGTCTTCTGGTCCTTTACCTGTGTCCTAGAAAGCTGCGATCGATGGTAATTTCTAAGTAGGGGGTAAGGAGTTGCTATACATAAAGCAGGGAATGAGGTATTAAAAACATTCTGGAATTTGGAGTTTCTATGTTTTGTGTATGCTTTTATTTCAAAATCTGAATCTCTTATTTCAATATTGGGTCTTGCTGAGGAGGTAAGACACATATACACATGAAGGAAAGGAGCCACAGTAGGGCTGAGTGTCACCGTGAGCTGTGGGAAAACAGAGTTGGGAGAGTGAATCATTACGTAATGCCTTTTGTGTGCTAGGTAGTACTTCGTGTGTACAATAAGCTCCCCAACAACACCCCCAAATAATGTAACTTTGGACATAAAGCTCTTGGTGATTGTTGGGTGCTTTCGAGCCAGGCTAACAGCAAAAGCTTGCCCTATATATAACCTCACAAGAAGAAGATTTTACATTTTGCATGATTTAACATCTTGGACCCTTTATATAGTGTTGTGATGAGATTTTATTGTACTCATTTAATTCTTGAAAGAAACCTATGAAGTAGATATTGCCATCCCCATTTTACCAAAGGGGAAATTGAACCAAAGAGAATTTAAATAATCTGCCAAGAGTTGTTCAGTTAATAATTGGCAGAGCTGGGATTTGAACTGAACCTAGGCAGTCAGACTTGAGACCCCCACGCTCCTACAAGTTATGCTCTGTTGTGTTGGGAGATGCTTGACAGTGTTCTATTCATCAGTTGATTTTAAGTTTTTATTACAGTGATATGCTTAACATCATAACATTTTTCTCCTTTGGATTATTTTCCTGGGAAAAATCCTTAAAATCTAGGTGTCATGGGTTAGATTGTAATTGCCTAAAATTTATATGTTGGAGTCCGAAGCCCCACGACTTCAGAATATGGTGCTATTGATAGTTCTACTGTTGTCAGCTTCTGAAGAAAGCTGTTAGAAGTAATGCAGAATTATTTCCTTAGTGTTTTTCATTTGTTCTTTAGCAAAGTAACTCTACTGGAGTGGTAGAAATCTGGGGCTGGCATTTTTAATGGCATTTTTAAAATGCCAGCCCTAATGATGGGATTCATGTTATTAATAGAAATTGAGTAGGGGCTTTGGAGAAGTTATTAATAGAAATTGAGTAGGGGCTTTGGAGAAGTCATCTGGGCTAAAATCCCAGCTGTGAAATGGGAATGGCAGTGTTTGTCTAATGTGGTGTTTATTTAGTAGGTGGAGGGTATTAGCCATTATTCACCCCTACATTTGTGTACAGTGCACCCCTCTGCACACTGTCTGCAACCTAGAGATCTCATTTCTAGTTTACCCAGGTAGTTCATTACAAAGTTCTACTGCTTAAGTTATTTTGATAAAGTGAGCTCTCTGTGTGTGTATATATATATGTATGTTTTATGGCTGATGTAGATACTTGGTAATACTCAGTATAAAATATTTTCAAGACTAAAAATTATTTTGGCTTCGATATATAGAAGAATTTCTTATGTAATTCAGGAATTGTTGATAAGTATGAAATGAAGTGTTTTATATATAGATAGGCAAAATACACATATACATATTTGTATAGATAAAACAGACATATAAATAGAATGATAAATCTAAAATAACAGGTAAAATACACAAATACACATAATATACACACCCATGTAAATTTAGTGCAAATGAGTTTGAATTTTTTTTCATTAATTAACCAGTAATTTATGTTAATTTTCTGGTAGTCTATTCAAATATCCTAAATTTAAACGACTACTTACCATTGTAAAAGGGAGGCTTTAGAAAAATGCACCACCTTTCTTCTGTGGCTTACATATTCACATCACCAGTCATGTACTCCTTGAGGCTCAAATACCCCAGTTTGAGAGTCTGATTCTGGGGCCTTCATTGCCCCTTTGCCCTTGTGTCTGAAAAGACCTTCAAGTTAATTTTTGAAGACAATCGGGTCATGCATGTAGCTGTTTCTTTGAATGACTTTTCTACAAAGGTGAGAAGCCATCTTTTCAGGAAAAGATTCCTCAACACTACCACCTCCAGGTTGTATGAGCTATAAAACATTTGAATTTGTACTTGACTGGCACCTGAAAGATAAACATCGGGTATGTTACAGGGTGTACAACTGGGAATTCATAGACATGCAGTGATCTAACCAGATTGGGAGGGTAAGAGTTATGGAGACTGGTCTGCAGGTTATACAGTCAATCCAATGTTTTTTAATTAAAAATATTTTATCACCATGCTTTCTTTGCCTGTCATTTGGTCCATTTGTATGGCAATATCTGGGGTTTCCAAAAGTCCCTCTGGCATCCTATTGGATTCTGTTGCTGGGAATGTTAGATTTTTAGTAATTAAAAACTTTTAAAGATAGTTTCAAGAATTCAAATACTTTGTCAAAGCATTCACTGGGGGCTAGGTTTGTTTGTTTTCCAACTAGGTTACCCACCTTTGTTGCTCAATTTATTTTTTTAAATATATGCCTATCATCTTCATTTTTTCGTATATGCTAAAATTTGTTGCTGGACCAGTTCAGCCTACCAGACAGCTGATTCCTGAAAACCTAGTTTTAGACTTGGTTCTTCTGAATGGTGTTTTGGTGCAAGGCCGTCAGCTTGCACTGTGGCACACTCCTGAGAAAAATCCCTGTGAAACCCTTATTTACCAAGAGGATCATGTTACACAGCTGCCTCATTATGAGGACACAGGGGAGACCTTCCCCTGCTCTCAGTGCTGAAAGGAGTTGTGTTGTTCTAGAGTAACTGGTTTGTTTTTTTCTTCTTTTCCATTTAATTAATTTATTTATTTAGAGACAGAGTTTCACCCTTGTTGCTTAGGCTACAGTCCAGTGGTGCAATCTCGGCTCACCGCAACCTCCACCTCCTGGGTTCAAGCGATTCTCCTGCCTCAGCCTCCTGAGTAGCTGGGATTACAGGCATATGCCACCACGCCCGGCTAATTTTGTCTTTTTAGTAGAGACAGGGTTTCTCCTTGTTTGTCAGGCTGGTCTTGAACTCCTGACCTCAGGTGATCCGCCTGCCTTGGCCTCCCATAGTGTTGGGATTACAGGTGTGAGCCACCGCACCCAGCCATGGTTTGTTTTTTTCTTAGGAATATTGTTTTTCATGCATCTCATCCTGTTTCTTCTTCATGTTGTCCATGACCACACAGCCACAAGGCCTCGCTATAGTGCCTAGAATTTCATATCATGGATTTTTGTTGTTGTTTTGATTCTTTAAAAAATTAAATTCAGTCTTGTGCTCATCTTTTTTAAATTTTAGAAGATTCCTTTTTCCTGCTGATTTCTTCCCTCATAGAAAAAAATGCCCCCCTTTTTGGGGACTGCTGTAGGTGCTTTTTGGGACACATTAGGGAGCAAATAATCATAATAGGCACTCAGTGAATGTTGAAGCCAATTTCATGTGGTCTTCTCAGCAATGAGCAATGGAAGTTGTTTACACTTTGTTGCAGCTACCTGAACCTTGGGGCTGTGTGAGAACGTTGGGCTGGGCCCAAGGTAGGGCTTGAGTGGTGGAATCAGCTGTATCTACCCCAGTTACTCTGTGCGGCCCAACCAGGCCCAATATTCTGAAGCCCAGTGTGAGCCCTCTGCTTCCTTCTCTTAGGACAGTGCTCTTCAGGGCTCCCTGGTGGTCCCGCCCCATCAGTGCTCCAGATGTGGCCAGATGTGCAGAAAACCCAATCCTGCCTCTGGGATGCAGGTCCTGCCATCCTAGTATTGTCTTTGAAAAGCTTTGGGCCTTCATTCACAAGTGACAGAGGTCTATAGCTTCTCATTGTTGTACATCAGGTACATCATTCTTGTTAGGCTAGGTTATACCGCACACCTAAAGAGCACCAAATCTTTCTGGCTTAAAACAGCATTATGTTGCCTATCACAGGTCCACAGGGAACTCAGGCTCCCTGAGCAGCCGCCATTTCCAACCTCGCTGGTAACCGTGCCAGAGTGAAAGAGCTCTGGGAAGTTTCTATCGGCAGTTAAATGTCCTGGTCTGGAAATGACACATTAGTTTTGTTTGCAGCTTATTTGCTAGAACTTGATACCTGTTCCAGGCAATTCTGTTATGTTCCTGGAAAAGGAGACAACCAGAAATACTTGGCTCGTCACGCTAATGACTAGATTTTGTAATTAGCATTATATTTTGTTTTATTGTTTATACTTACTTTTGTTCCAGAAAAATGTTTTCTAGGATATTTGAATTTCAGAAAAACAAGAAAGTTTGGGGCAGAAATTAGTATAGGAATATGAACTGGAATCAGGTGTGCAACTGTTGCAACATGTGCATCAAAACAAACTGTGTTTGTTGAAGGTGGACATTGAAAGCTAAACTTTCCAGCAGCCCATGTGAAAAGGAAACTTGTGAGATAGAAAATTGACCCATAAGATTGTGGATTTTTTCTTTTTTTTTTTGAGACAGAGTTGCCCAGGCTGGAGCGCAATGGCATGATCTTGGCTCACTGCAACCTCCGCCAAGATTGGGGATTCTTAACATGGAGATAGGGGAGATGTCTCTGAGTTCCCTGAAATTGTATGCAAAGTCTGGCATGTGTACATGGAGAGAGAGGAGTCATAGCTTTAATCAGATTCTCAGGGTTATGTATGACCACACTCCCTACCCAAGGTTAAAAATCACTGCATAAGATAGAGACTGTTTTTTTTTTTTTTTTTGAGACAGAGTCTTGCTCTGTCACCAGGCTAGAGTGCAGTTGTGCAATCTCAGCTCACTGCAACCTCCGCCTCCTGGGTTCAAGCGATTCTTCTGCCTCAGCCTCCCGAGTAGCTGGGACTAAAGGCGTATGCCACCACGCCCAGCTAATTTTTGTATTTTTAGTAGAGATGGGGTTTCACCGTGTTAGCCAGGATGGTCTTGGTCTCTTGACCTTGTGATCTGCCTGCCTCGGCCTCCCAAAGTGCTGGGATTACAGGCGTGAGCCACCGTGCCTGGCCAAATATAGACCTTTTAATCAGAAGATGCACCCTTGACTTCTGATGCTTAGCCCAAGCAGCAGTTCCTCCCCGCGGTTATTTTAGGAGATGACAATGTAACAAGTATTTCCCTCACTTAGGGTAGACATGATGAATTTCATAGACATGTTTATTACAGTGCTTTGCAATATAAGCTGATGGGATTCCACAGAAGCTAATTCAATAAAAGCAAATATGTGAGGGAGGGGGAGGGTTGATACTCATTTGTGGTGGTGGTTAGAACAATGAGATATGAGGCCAAACTACTTTTCTGCTTATCTGCCTAATCTAGATGCAGATTAGAGAAGAAAAGGTAGATTCCATAATCCTGTAAGCTATGATCCCTAAACCCAGTTTTTGGTAAGTCACTGGTGGTAATGACATCGAGATTGTAGTTAGCAATTGTGCCTTGGGTGTAGCTTTCCTGTGTTGCGTGTTTTCTGTGGCACAAATGGCCAGGATATACAGTATACTAAAGAGAATGTCGTGCTACCTCCACTTGGAGATGAGCTGAAGGTGTGTCTGGAGAGGTGCTGAGATTGTCCTTAGAAATCTGTCTCTTGCTTAAGAGGATGGTTAGCTTCCATCTTTCTCTATGTCCCAGAACATTTTAAAACATGCAGATTATATTGTTTGAAAGGTAAATACTTTATTAAAGTAATGTGTCATTATTGTTAAAGTCTCAGAAACTTAAAATATAAAAATAATCATTTGTATATACCAATGACCTGGAGATAATGCCACTGTGGAAATGTTGGTAACCTTCTAGACTTCACGTACATGCATACAGTTTTTATAAAACCAAACTGTGAATAATAAAAGACATATGATTTAGCAATCTAGTGTTTCCCCCCTCACTTAAGCATTTTTCCATATTAGAAAAGCTAGACTTGTAAAAAGTGATTTTGTATTGTATAGATACACTAAAATGTAACTAATTTTCTATTGGGCATAGGATTATTTCCATTCTTTTTTTTTTTTAATGTTGCAGTTGCAAACCATGCTTTGATTACACTTTCACATAAGTATTCCTGTTTGATCTTCTCCTTAGGATAAATTCCTGGAAGTCAAATTGGTGGGACAAAGAGTAGATACGTTTTTAAAATGTTGGATATGTATTGTCACATCATCCTTTAAAAAAGTAATATAATGTATATTAGTATTTTTCTCATGTTTGTGGGTAGCTTGCTTTTTTCCTCCAATGTGCTTGTGTCCTTGGACATTTTTCTATTAGGCAATCAGTCTTTCTCTTACTGATTTGTAAGAGCTGCAGATATTTTTAGAGTATTGATGTATTGATCCCTTCCTATCAAAGTTAGAAATTGTTATATTGGGGAAATTTTCCAGTTTTTTTTGTAGCTTGAAAATTTTATTTTTTTTATTTTAAAACTTTCTTCTGTTACAGATAGAAAGTTTTGATATATCTTCTTTTTCTTTCTTTTTTTCTTTTGAGATAGGGTCTGACTCTGCCTCCCAGGCTGGAGTGCAGTGGCATGCTCACAGCTGACTTTAACTTTGACTTCCTAGGTTCAAATTATCTGAACTTCCCACCTCAGCTTCCCTGGTAGCTGGTACCACAGGCACGTGCCACCACACCCAGCTAACTTTTGTATTTTTTGTAGAGGTGAGGTCTCACCATGTTACCCAGGCTGGTCTCAAGTTCAAGTGATCTGCCTGCCTTGGCCTCCCAAAGAACTGGGATTACAGACATGAGCCACCATGCCGAGACTTTTGATATATCTTCTTTAGTTGTAATTTATTCCTCAGTTTTCTTAATTAAATTTTTATTGTTTTTGTTTCTGTATCAAATACCTCACATTAAATTAGCTGCCTAATCACCGTTAGGAACCTTCAAGAGCTCCTTACTCTTACACTTGTGGCAGCTCCTACTCAGGGGTTCCTACCCTTCTTTGTGTCCTGAATTCCTTTGGCAGTCTGGGCAGGTCTTTGGCAGTGGTGTTCCCAGCCAGGAATGGTGGGAGTGATCCCTGCTGTGTAGGCAAAATGCAGACGCATGGTCCGGAGAGAATTTAAGGACAATATTAAAACTGACAAACAGCTGGTTTCCTTTTCTGTGCTGGCAATCTAAGTAAGTCAACGATAAAATGCCTCTCTCACCCTGGGTCACTCCTGCCTCTCTCCCCTCATTATACCTCTGTAGGGTAAGTATCCCTTATCTGAAATGCTTGGGACCAGCAGTGTTTTAGGTTTTTAAAAAAGATGTTCAAATATTTCTATATACATAATGAGATGTCTTAGAAATAGGACCCAAGTCTGAGCAGAAAATTCATTTATGTTTCTTATATGCCTTATACACATAGGTTGAAGGTAATTTATACCATACTTTAAATAATTTTGGGTAGCAAACAAAATTTATGGACACTGAACTATTGGAAAGCAAAGGTATCACTCTCCCAGCCATCTCTGTGGACAGTCACATCACCATCATTCCTGACTCTGAATCTATATGCCTACTGATAAGCAGTTATTTTCTTACACTTGTACTGTGACCTGTCTTGTGAGGTTAGGTATAGGATTTTCTACTTGGGATGTCCTGTCGGTGCTCAAAAGTTTCAAGGATGATGCTTGGGTTTTTGGTGTAATTGGGTGCCATTTACTGAGATGGGGAAATGAAGAACACTTTTGGGGGAAAAGCAGTAGTTAAGGGTTCTGTTTTGTACATGTTAAGTTTGGGATAGTTATTAGATCACTAAGTACCAAAGTTTAGTGGATGATTGGGTACCTGAGTTGGAAGCTCAGATAGCATGTAGATGATATTTAATGGCATAGGAATTGATGAATTGTATAGAGAGAAGAGAATGGGTCTTGGCTTAATCCTGAGGAGCTCTAATTGGTAGGGGTTTGGAAGAAGGGAATAATTAGAGTAAGAAGGAAAGCCAGGGAACTGAGGAAAAACCTAGATAGAATGATGTCATGGGAACCAAGAGAGGAGGGTATTTCAAGGAGGAAGTGGTCAGTGTGTTGATTAGTATTGAGAGGCAGCTTGTGTGTGTGTGTGTGTGTGTGTGTGTGTGTGTGTGTGTGTTTTAAGAAGAAACAGAAAACTGGACAACAATAAAAAATTTGGAGAAGGAAACATAGAAGAGGAAACACACACCGTGTTTTGTACATTTGATTTTTGGAATTAAGTAAGTGTTTTACATAATTGTAAAGCAAAATTAAGACTTAATCCTTCAAAAGCAACATGTAACAAATGCACATAACTATATTGAGAAAGTGGTGTAACTATGTTCGGTGAAACTGTATCAAATGACTTTAAGCATGGTGTTTTAGTATATGCCTAAGGACAAAAAACAGCCCCAAAATGTTTCAAATGCTTTTAATAATCATATTGTTGATAATAGCATTAGTTTCACTATTCTGAGACTGTTATATGTGTATGTGGGATAAAAAAAATGAACTATTTTGGTGGTGTTCAGAACTGGGATTTTTGATGTGTTTATGAAAGCAGATAAAAATGTAAGATTAAAGCTAAGTAAGAACCTTGTAATCTTGAATTTAAATCAGTATTATCAGTATGAATTCATGATGTATTTTTATTTTAAAATTTTTATTGTATATATTTAAAGCACATGACGTGTTTTTATATTCATAGTGAAATGATTTGTACAGTGAAGCCAATTGATATATCTATCATCTCACATGGTTACCTTTTTTGTGTGTGGTAAGAGCATCTAAACACTATTCTCAACAAATTTCCAATATATAATACAATATGATTATAGTCCCCATGCTGTACATTTGATCTTTAGGCTAATTCATCCTACAAAACTGCAACTTTGTATACTTTGACCTACATCTCCCCATTCCCCCCACCTCTATTCTGCTTCCTTTTTCTATGTATACAACAACTATTTTTAGATTCCACATATGAGATAATGCAGTATTTTTCATCCTGTGTCTGGCTTTCTTCATTTAGCATAATGTCCTCCTGGTTTATCCATATTGTCACAAATGGCAGAATCTCTTTCTTGAGGGCTAATATTCCACTATTTGTGTAGATAGATGGATATCTCACAATTTCTTTCTTTTTTTTTATTTTTGAGACGGAGTCTTGCTCTGTTGCCCAGGCTGCAGTGCAGTGGCACAATCTCGGCTCACTGCAAGCTCTGCCTCTTGGGTTCATGCCATTCTCCTGCCTCAGCCTCCCCAGTAGCTGGGACTACAGGCACCTGCCTCCACGCATGGCTAATTTTTTTGTAATTTTAATAGAGACAGGGTTTCACTGTGTTAGCCAGGATGGTCTCTATCTCCTGACCTTGTGATCTGCCCGCCTCGGCCTCCCAGAGTGCTGGGATTACAGGCGTGAGCCACCGCGCCCGGCCCACAATTTCTTTATCCAGTCGTCTGTTGATGAACACTCAGATTATTTCCATATCTTGGCTATTGTGAATAATACTGCTATGAACGTGGTATTGACAATATCTCTATGAGGTGCTGATTTCATTTCCTTTGGGCATGTACCTAGAAAGGAGATTGCTGGACCGTATGGTGGTTCCATGTTTAATTTTTTGAGGAACTCTCATACTGTTTTTCATAATGGCTGTACTTTACAGTCCATTAGCAATGTACCAGGGTTCCCTTTTCCCTACACCCTCTCCAGCACTGTTGTCTCTTGGTGTTTTTGATAATAGCCATCCTAAGATGATATCTCATTGTGGTTTTGATTTACATTTTCCTGATTATTAGAGAGTTTGAGCACCTGTTAGCCATTTGAATTTCCTCTTTTGAGACATGTCTCTTTAGGTCCTTCACCCATTGTTAAATTGGATTATTCAGTTCTTTTGGCATTGAGTTGCCTGAGTTTTTCATATATTCAGTCAATGGACTGAATTTTGGATGTTCACCTCTTACCAGATATATGGTGTGCTCATTATTTATTTTTTATTTTTTGAGACAGGGTCTCTGTCACCCAGGCTGAAGTGCAGTGGTATGATCTCGGCTCATTGCAACCTTTGCCTCCTGGGTACAAGCAATTCTTGTGCCTCAGCCTCCTGAGTAGCTGGGACTATGGGAATGTGCTACCATGCCTGGCTAATTTTTTGTATTTTATTTTTAGTAGAGACAGGATTTCGCTATGTTGGCTAGCTGGTCTTGAACTCCTGGCCTCAAATGATCTGCCTGCCTCAGCCTCCCAAAGTGCTGGGATTACAGGCGTGAGCCACCATACGTGGTCTCATGATATATTTTAAAAATGTATTTTCTTGTTCCTCCACTAAAAAGGCTTAGAAATAATGTTCAGTCCAGTGGCAGGGAGCATCCCTAGTGCTCAGATTGCGGTCTCTAAATATTACTTCCCAGCAAGAGGAACTAGGCTTTCTGGGAGAAATGGCTGATTCTGGGAGAAATGGCGTGGAAAATATAAATGATGAATCAGAAACAGCTTGTCAAACCAGAAAACAAGGAAGCTGTCAAAGACTAGTGAGGTTGTATTCAAAAGGATTCAGGAATCTCTCATTAGCTATAAATGTGACAGTTTGGAGATCAATAAAAATAACTATAAAGGGTTGAAACACATTCAATATATTAAAATCTATAACTTCAAAATTATACCAAAAAAACCTAATTAGTCACCTTTGAAGGATTGGCTTGTTACTTTGAAAATGATAAATAGGAAAAAATAACCAGTCTGCCTTTCCAGTCGGAATTGCACCTCAGGATGATGAATAGTTAATAATTTTCTCTTTATAGAAGTATTTTAGCTAATAAATGAAGAATTGATACATTTAGAATATTACCGTTTCGCACACCCTAATAAAATAATGGATTCAGGCAATGATCATTAATAACTCCTAATATCACACAGAGACAACTAGACATTATGTATTTCCTGATGGAAGTAGACAGCACCACCTAGGATATATTCTTGAAAAAAAATTGCATCTAATTCTGTTCAAGTCTCTAGATCTAACTGCCAATTTGTAAGAAATATAGTGGAAAGGGGAACATGTTTAATGGTACCATGTGGATGCAGTCAGAAAAATCTGAACCAGGGGAAACTGTGCGTAGGACAAATTACAGAGTTTCTTCAAATAAATCACAAATGATGAGAACATGGAAGGAGGAACCTCAACATTATAAAAAACTTAAGTGTATCAATTGTAATGTATAAACATTATTTTCATCTTGGTTCAACAGACCATCTTCAGACAATTAGGAAAATTGGACAGTGACTGGATATTTGATATTAAGGAATTACTGTTCATTTTTTAGGTGTGATAATGACATTGTGGTTATGTTTAAAAAGAGTTATCTTTTAGAGAGATGTACAGAAACTTGATATGATGTCTGGGGAAGTGGGCAAGGACAGAGGAAACAAGAATGACTGCCGATTTGTAATGGAAGCTGGATTTCTCTACTTGAAGTTGTTTCTTTTAAAAGTGACTCTTATTCTCACCCCCATCAAGAATAGCTAGATATAATTATGATGTCATTACTCATGATTATACACACTGAGAATACTCAGTTCTGAGACTATTCAAACAAAATTGGTGGCTGAGCATTTTGTCAAATATTGGTTCTGAATTGTGTATTGCACTCTCTTACAACACCTGGTGTTTTTCCTCTGGGAGTTTAGGATGGGTGTGATGTTAATAATACCCTGGAGTGTTATTTGCTGTGGTTTCTATGTTGTTATTTCTTATATAGCTGGAAAGCTGGGAAGAAGGGGTGCCATGCCATTAGTGTAAATTGAACCATACCTTTTGAACATAAACCATCATGTAAATACGAATTTCAGAACATGGGCCATTTAATTTCTCTTTGAATGGACTGAATGTTTAAAATATATATATGGCTGACACGCTCAGATCTGTATTCTAAGGTAGAAATGTTTTTTTGCTTGTCAGTTATCTGACATTATAGAATTAAACATAAAAACTACTTGCAGTATAGACTTAGAAAAAATCCACTTGATATGTTTGTGTTTGCTTCCCATAAAATGTCGGGAACCATATTTTCTCAGAAGAAGGGACTATTTGGACTTCCAGGAGTGCTGACTTCAGGAAATCTGTGCGGAGCTTCCCTTATTATTGAGTTGAAGCTCAGTAATATCTGTTGAAGCTATTGCTGTGTCCCTGTGATATGAAAGAGACTATATATTATAATGCCCACATTTGTCTTCTATTTAAAAAATTTTGGTTTTCAGCATTACTGTCACATGTAAGTTCAAGGTAGCAAAAAGAATTAAAAAGAGCCACAGTTTAAAACTGAAAGTAGACAAAATGGATATTTGAGAGGATTTTAGTGAGAGTGGTTTTCGGTAATTTATTGTTGTGCAGAGGACAGATACCCCATATTGCATCACCTTCAGGCCAGGCCTCAGGCTGTATGTTTACATTTCTCTTTGGTTTCAGCTGTTTTTTTCTATGCCAGATTTTCCCTTTTGACATGCTTTTTGTTTTGCTAGTCAAAGTGAATTTCTTTTTTTTTAAACATCATACTCCTCTTGGTTCAATCTACCTCTGAAAAATTAAACTATATTCATTCTGTTTAAGTCATGATTAAGTTTAAATGCAAATGGAAAATCCATTTGCATTCCTAAATTGTTGCTGATGTTTCTTATTCTAAGGGATTTATTGAGCAGGAAAGAAGAGCAATAGCTTGTGTGTTTTTTTTTTTTTTTCTTTAAATTACATTTGGGTGACCCAAATAGCCTTCAGAAGTATAAAATGAATTTTGATCAAGAGTTATATTAGTCATTATTGGCTATATGAGTTAATAATGTGTCCTATATTCTAGGGTCCTCTTATAAATAAAAGTATTCATCTGTAAGCTTTAAAAAAAAATCTGTGTTCTTAGATTGTTAGTACCTACTGTATTTTAGTAGTCAGTAAATTGTTGGAGAAAAGTCCAGTTTGACTTGATTTTTTTTTTCAGATTTAGAAGGAAAATTAAGATCCTACTAGATGTATGTATGAACAATATCCATAGCTTGTCAAATCTTAAATTCTTGGAATAGTAGCAAACAGCTTTATGTAATAGGGATTTACTTACCAGGCCTTCATTTCTCTGGGGATTATATTCAAGGGATATTTAGGAGATTATTGGCTTTATGGCCAGTTTGCATTTAGGCAGAGGAAAGGATGAAAATGCTGATTACAAAAGCTTACTGTGCCAATCAAAGTCTATGCTTAGGTAACTTTTGTTCATACATTCCCACCATTTTTCTCTAGTTGCTTTGTTTCTTCATTCAACTTACTGAGAGAGAAATCTCTTTGGCTCAGCTTAGTTTAGAGATTGAATTTCCCTGAGACAGGTACCTACACCTTGTGGAATTACTATTGTTCCAGAACGGTAGTATTCCATCTGGTATGGTTGGCCTCCAAAGGATACAAGTAGGAATGGTCAAGCCTAAAAGAAGCTGGAATCCAAACTGACACTATACAGTCTCCCAAATAGGGTTCTGGAAGAGATGACCATGAGGGCACAGTTCTGATGAGTTATGATTCTTTGTTTTGGACAGCTACATTTGAAGTAGGTTTTTTTTTTTTTTTTTTTTTGTAAATGGAAATTAGATAAGATGTCATGTATAGGATATTCTTAGGTCTTTGAAATGTACTTGTCCATTGTCATTGCCAGACTCTGACTGTGGTGGGTATGGCCCACTCTTTTAATTTTGGGAGGTAATTTATCAAGGGGTAATACCCTGATGACAGTGTCAGAGTATTAGAACTAAGTGGAACCTTATGAATATTCCACTAGAAGGATTAGAGGTGGGGTCAGTGGATGAGCTTCTTGGGGGGTGGGGGCTTGGAGGTTGGGGGAACTGGTCTATGTGCCCAGAGTCAAATAGAAAGTGTTGAGCGTGTGTCTGTTTCTTTTTGAAGGTGGGATGGGAAGGGGAGACACTGGGTCTTTAATCCACATGATGGCACCTGTGCCCAGGAAAGATTAGAAGCACTCTAAACCAAACTCTTCCATTTTGCAGATGATAAAACTAAGGCCCAGAGGGATGAAGAGCTGTAGTTCAAGTCATTTTTCTGAGTCATTGGACAACTCTAGATTATGATCAAAGTTTCTGTTACTCTGTCTGTTGTTTGCATAGGCACACTGATTCTTATAGACAGTTATCTAAAATGTGGCGTTATATATTTTGTTCTTGAAGACTGTGAAGTGGATGGGGAAAAAGTTATTCCAGTTATTTCTCAGAATGAAGTGCAAAGACGATGCCTAGGCCAATGTTATTTTAATAATATGATTAAAAACTCAGCTGGGCCTTTGGGGAAGTAGTAGTGGTGTTAGAAAGTTGAAAGTTGTGGAATATTTCTTTCACTTTTATTTTCAAGTACATATGTTGACCATTCTCAACCAGTGGAACATAGAGAAGGTATTTTATGCTTTAATTAATTTAGCAAATGTCTACATATAGAGGGACTTTAACACGTTTTTTCCTCCCAACCACTTAAATGTCTTGAAATCACACATAGTATTTGTTTAACAGCCCTTTTATTGTTAAAAAAGTAAAGGTAAATTAGGTTTAAAGTTATGTGCTTTTATTATAAAAAAGTTTGAACTGCAGCATTTACAATTTTACTTTTCACTTTTCAAATGCTGAAAACTTTTTGTCCTTCAAATTCTAGTCCATTCCACCTTTCTTTCCTTTTCCTCGTTTTCTCATATATGGAACATTCTTCGCAGATTTGAAATTTTTTCCATCTTTGGTTTTAAAACATTTTAGACAGAAATATTTTCTTCACATAATACTTAAAATAGTTGTCTTTTGTTCTATATTGCTAATGTTCTGATTTTACTATAACAGGTTGAAATGTTCAGGAATTGAGATTGAGAGGATAGGAAATTATAGGGCATTTGCCAATAATTGAAACAATGAGATTTTTTTGTAGTCGAATTCCCCCTTCCCCATTTTATAGTCATCCACGCTACAACATGCAGTAGGTAAATGTTATAACACTTTTTGCCATTCAATCAGATATCAGGATTAGAGAATATTTTGGTTATTAATCATTATTAATGGATATATTTTTTAAAATGTTTTATGGTAAATCATTTTCATTGTTTTTAGAGCCCAACATTTATAAGGGATGCCACTGATTATAGGCAGACATCAGAAATTGAACTGTGACAGCAACATAGCAACATATATCTTAAATCCCAATTATAGGCTCTGATTTTAACCCTTCTTACAGAAGCCTTGAGCTTCTCTAAGTGCTAAAAATTCTCTTCAATTGCTAGACTTAAAAAAGTGACATTCTGTTCCTACTTGTCATTTCGGTTTATGTAGTAATAACAAAAACACGGTGATAAAGCATAAACCTAATATAATTTTTCCAGGAAGCTAGGATTGTAAGGAAGAATATAGCATTTATTACCAATATTCATAGAGATATTTTTTAATTCTGTTTTAACACCATGTATAAGAAAATCATTGTACCCTCTACTTCCTACTTAACTCCAATTCATGTTTCACTTATTTCTCAGCTTCAGTGGATGATGTCGGATGTGTCAAGAGCACTTTATGAAACCATTTATCATGACTGTGTAAGAATAGGGCAAATAACTCCAGAGTGCTGTAGCCCCAAGCAGCTCCACTCGCTGACAGAAGCAAATGTCAGATTCAAGGTAGACATCAGGTTTCTCTGTAATGCTGGGCTATATAACTTTAAAAGCTTATTGTTATCAATGTGATTGAAAATTTAAATGACTTAAAATAACCTTTAAATAAGGTGTCTTTCTTAGCTGTTTGTCTAAGTCATTCCTGTTGATTTTCTTTTTGGAAATATGCCCTCTGCTTCCAAATGTAATATAACATCCATTGGTTTTCCTAGCACACTTAACTGGCCATAATATTATAGGATTAAGATTTGGGGTTATGAATGTTAGTGCTTTGTATACTGAATTTCTGGCCGAGTCAACTGCCTCTTCGTAGCCTGTGTCCCCATTCTCTCCTAAACACTTGGGATGTTTTTCTAAAGTTTGACTCCAGGATCACTGATTGGGACATTATTTAAATATTTTATACTTCTTAAACAAATCTTCAAATGTTTAAAGAAATGGTGAGGTAGGAGAGCCCTCTCTAACACTAGTCATTCTGGCCTCTGATTCACCTCTCCTCCCATTCCCCAGTGACTACCCCATGTCCTTGAGTACAACATCAAAACATTTTTTTTTGTTTTCATTGCAAAATATCTAAGAAGTTGTTTTTACCAAGTGACAGTGGGTATTGAATAAAAAATCAATAATGTATACAGGAGGTTCAAAGTTATTACCCAATGTTTTATATAAATCAAATCTAAAAAATTTTATCCAGAATTATCTGCATTATTTCAAATAAGGAAAAAAAAAGAAGTTAAAATGTCCTAAATAATCTAACTGTGGTGTAAGTGGTTTGTAGTTTGATTGAAGACTTAGTATTGGTATAATCAAACAAAATTCCTGTGGTATGGGAGTGATGTGGGATTCCCAGCTCCTGAACATAGCACAGGAAGTAAATGCTCAATTATATACTCACACCTGGCCAGCTCCTGCCTCTTTTGCCACTGGCGGGCCATAAATGCTTCTTGAGAATTTACTATACCATTCACTTTTCATGCCTCTACTCTTATTGCCTTAAACATAGAGGAAAATATCTGGGTTTTTTAGTTGAACTTTAGAAATGTAGAGGGAAAGGTGGGAATTAAACCTAATTCTAACTATCTGTACTTTAATTACTTCTGATAAGTCATTTACATTATTGATGCTCTACAACTTGAGGGAAATTCCTGACTTCATTTGAGTGGTTAATGTAGGCCTGTGTGTGTTAGGTAATATGTGTGTGTGTGTGTGTGAGAGAGAGAGAGAGAGAGAGATTTAGTATTTCCTCTTTATTTTCAGGCTTTGTGGCAATGTGGTAATTTAGGCCATAATATAAAAAAAAATCACAATTCTGAAGCTGCTTTTTGCTATAGATACCAGTCATTTTAGGGAAGCTTTACTCAGTTATTTTTACTGGAGTTTTCTGTGCTATGATTAGAACAAGAAGATTTGGGAAAGTTTAACTTGGCATGGCAAAGAAGGAGCTGAGCAGAAAAATATTTGGTGAAAAAAGAATCAAGTAAACAGGATGCTCAAGAGTGAAGTTCGACAGAAGCAGGAAAATAAAACAGGGCGCCTGTGTTACGTCTCTTCCATAATTTATATTTTGGTTTTTATACTGGAACTGCCTTACGTGTATATTTAACGGTAGCAGAGAAAGACAGTAATGGCTTGGTGACTTTTTTTTTCTTAAATGAAATTATTCTGTTTTGTCTTTGGCATTCCTATTGAGTTTTTTACCCAAGACTCCAAAGAAAATGGCCTTATTAATTTTAATATTTCATTGCAGACTAACAATCTCAAAAGAATAGATTGGTGCTCGACTGAACTGTGTCCTGAGATGTTTCTAAATGAAAGCCTTGTCAAATATTTTATTTTTCTTCTGTGTTTCAATATTTGAATTGTCATCTGGTAGAATGACTTTAGTATGCTTTATTTACCAGTGCTGCCAAAATGAAGTCGGTTTTTACATTATTTGTAGGGTAGTCGTACTCGTAGAATTAGTTCTTGAAGTAAAAATCTTAATAGTAAGACTTGATGTTTTATGTTTATGACCATTCGGTATGAATTGGAGCTGTTTAAATTAAAAATATTTAAATTTTAAAAACCTTTAGATTTCATTTTTCTACTTAGAGTTGCTTAACTGGGTGTCTGGACATACCTTCAGAAGTATAAGTAATAGGTGTATGCTTTAGATTTCAAAAAGTATATAAAGAATGTGGTGGTCTCCAATTGCCTGTGTTCTCTCCCTTGGTTGGGAGTTCAGAGTATTTCCGCTTTTGTGATTCAGTGTTTCATGGAAGCCATTGCCCTAACACTGAATCAATCAACTTGGTTGTCTTGCCAGTTGTAGAGAGTACTTGTGTATAAATCCTCTTATTTAATATGGGCCAAATTTGAGCTGTTGAGTTTTGTTACTCTGACATACTCAGGGTTGTCTGTCAGGTAAATGGATAAAGCATCAAATGAGAGGTGAGAAAAATTGTGTAATCAGTGCCTGAACACATGTGTTGGGCCAGGTTCTTTGCATGTCTCTCCAGTAAGTAGATGCACAGGAGTCTTCTATGAGTGGCCTCCACTTGATGTAGAGGAGCAGAAGTGGGCCATACCCTCACCCTTTTGGTGTTCACAGCCATCTGTGATGCCTTTGATCGAATCATCTGTCAAGTCCAGCCCATGTCTTATCTCTTCTTTTCATTATAGTAGCTCTTCATGTTTTAGCCTTTAGTTATTTTAATTGAACTATTGGAGCATTCTCTGCTCAGAGATCATTTCCACTGGGAGGACTTCCCTGGTCCCATAAACTGGGTCACATCGTCTCCTGTGTGTTTCTATAACACCCTGCCTTTGTTCTTTCTGCTGCCTCTTAGCACTCTGGACCATACTGGCCTCTGTAATGACTGTTTCTTACTCCTCTGTAAGGATCTTGACTATAAGCACTCCCTGTTTCACTCTGAATCCACAGTGTCTGCTATAATCCCAGCACTTTGGGAGTCTGAGGTGGGTGGATTGCAGGAGCCCTAGAGTTCGAGATCAGTTAGTCAATACTGCCATCTCATACACTGCTATTTGGGGCATGACATTTTATCAGTTTCTCAGTGATTGCCCATTGGCTTCTCACTTTCAGGGCCTATACCAATTCACCCTTTTTTTTCTTTTTCAAATGGCAGTCTAACCACTTCTTATAGGCTAATTGACCATGCTCCAACTTGGACCATGTATTTCAGTCAACTGTTGCCACAATAATGTTGAATAACACTGTCACCTAAGTCAGCCTATTCAGTAAACATTTATTCTCAGACTCATGGTCTTGCTAGTTGGATATGGACTGACAGATCTAGGCTCAGCTTGGCTGGTGGCTCTGCTTCAAGCTGTGGTCTGGCCAAACTTGTCTCCTTGCTCTGGCTTGGGCTCATTATCTGCTTCATATATGATCCTTCTCGGGTGCCCCAGGATGAAAGAGCAGAGACTACTAGGAAGCATTTCTCACGGTGATATAAGCCTACCTGGCTCTGTGGAAGAAAAGATACAGCCTGATTTGTAGCATTTGCCCATTTCTGTGGAGTAAATACACCCACCACAGCCAATTTCAAGCCACCGATACGACATCACTGGAAAGAACAGCACAGTAGCATATCATTGTATAATATTTTTCATCATACAGCTAAAATAGACAACCTCAAAAGCATAAGTAATAGTAAAATGTAAAATAAGTTATGAATTTTGAGTATCATTGTTTTGCTATAATTTAATTCTAAGCTACTGTAATTTTTATTAGTATGTTTAGCCAACTGCCGTGTAAGTTCCTGAAAATTTAGTCAGCATCATGAGCTGGTGCAAACTGGCTCCAGTATATCAGTGGGTTAGCCCAAATACACACATGGAATACTCTAATACAGCAGTACTCCAGAACATCACTGGGTTAACACAAATCCATAACATGGAATACTCCACTTTAATACATCAGTATTCTAATACATCACTGGGTTAACCCAAATACATGTGGTAAAACCTAGGCTCCAAACTGGCACATTGTCACTTCTGTTCATATCCCGTTGATCAAAACAAGTCTCATGGCAGAGCTCAAAGTAACTGGATGGGCAAGCACGCTCTGACTCTAGGAGGAGGAACTGCAGTCACATGGCAAAGGGTGTGGCTACATGGAGGGTGAAGAATTGGGGCCAGTGATTCAGTGAATCACTCCTGTTACATACTTGCTGTATCACATAGTAGAGCAAAATCTATATTATGTTAACTGCACTTAATCCCATCTTTGAAGTGTTTAAATCATACTGCTGTGGGAGTACCCATGGCTATAAGTTCTGTTAGCAGATTTGATTGAGAATCTTTTTTTTTTTGAAAAAAGTATGTCTCATACAGTGTAATAGCTGCTATTCAGGAAAGATTTAGGGGTAAAAAATGAAGTCTGAATTTTTACTCTCCATGTTGTGAGGCCTTCTCAGGAATTATAGATGCAGATTTTCATTTCCTAGTGGATTGCTACTTTATCATTTGATTTTTTTATACTTTTCCCCCTGAGGACCTTCGTCTGATATTATATACTCAGTCTTTTTCTCCCATGTTTTAACTTTGTGTGTCTTAAGTAGCATCGATATCTTCATAAAATTTGTCAAAATTCCTTTTTTGATAGTTTTTAATTCACTTCTAATTTGGGACAGCAACCAATAGTGATTGTTACCATTGGCAACTTAATTAGATAAATTTCAGATATACTAGATGACGATGGATAAAAGATAGATTATTGCTGTGTGACAAATTCCTCCAAAATGTAGCAGCTTTAAACAGCATTATCTGCTGGTTTCTGGTGGTCAGGAATCTGGATGTGGCTTAGCTGGGTGCCTTGGCCTCAACTCTTTCACAGCACTACACTCTAGGTGTCAAGCCAGGCCTGCAGTCTCATCTGAAAGCTCAGCTGGGGGAAGACCTGCTTCCTAACTCACTCATGTACTTATTGCTAAGATTTACTTCCTCACTGCTGTGGGACTGAGGGCCTCTCCTCACTGGCTGTTGACCAGAGAACTCCCTCAGTTCTGTGCTATGTGGACCTCTCCATGGAGTGAGCAAAACAAGTCACAGTTTCTTTGTATGTCTGTAATGTTGGAAGTGATAGTCTATAATTTTGCCATGTTCTGGTCATCTGAAGCAAGTCACTAGGTCCAGCCCACATTTAAGGGGAGGGGATTGCCCAGGGACATCAATCTGAGGAGGTGGTGATTATTGGGGGCCATTTTAGTTGTTGCCTACCATAATTATATTGTTGTATACTGGGTAAAATTGTTTCCCTTTTACAGATTAGGAAGTGAAGGAGCAAAGAAGTTAAATTATTTGTTTCAAGCCCTGGGCACTAGCACACAATATAACTGGTTTTTCAGCTTGGATCTTCTTCATCCAAGAAGACTATCTGAAACTTTGAGGTCAAAGCAAATGCTAGAATGTAAGCTGCATAAAGGAGATGTTCGTTGTAATCATATCACCCTGCATAGTGCCAGGAATGTAATAAGTATTTCATAAGTGCTTGTACTGAATGAATGATTAAATGTCAATGAGAGTATGACTTTCTTAGCTGTTCCTGTTCTCGTTTTCTTTGTGTTTATTTCCTTGACAACAGAAAAAGAGATGGTACAAACTAATGAACATTTAAATTAAAAAAGTTCATTAGCTTGGCTTATTTATTTTATTGCAACTTGTTTAAAAATGGTTGCTCTGTTTTCCTAAGACTTAAGACTAAGGTAATGTAACAAATTTGACAAAGTAGTTATAATTAAGATTTGTTCTTTATTTCTGAAAAAGATGTAAAAAACAATTTATCTATCTACCTAAATATCCATGTTGCCTAAGAAATAGAATTCAATCTTTAATGCAAGCTGAGAGAGAATAACATTGTTTTCCTAATTTATTTTTGTTGCCAGTTCTTAGCTCATAGTAGGTCTTAGGAATTCAGTTGCCTAAATGTTGTATGTCTGTTTATTTCCTTTTAACAATATGCCTGACTTTGAGAATTGTCTTTGGAGTTTGGGCATAAAGAATATTACATTTAGCTTTCTCTAGGTTCCTCTTTTTATTTGAGGGAAAAAAATTTGTTTGCTCTCTTTGAGGCAAGCGCTCTTATTGCTTCTCCCCACTAAGTATCAACCTTGAACATTTGAATTACTGTGCTCTTGATCTTTACCTTGTTAATGTGTATGTCAATGCCTTTGTCAGGCCACGTGGCTCTGTCTGTAGGGAGTAGGTCATATCATAGCCTATGATGTCATAACTTTTCAAAAGGGCAGAGCTGTGCTAGATCCATAATAGATTTTCAATAGTTCATTCTTGCCGTCAATCTCATTTAGCTAGTCTTAAGTGTTACCAGTTGGTATAAGGACTTAAATATTCATCATTAATAGCACTATGTTGTCTCATCTACCAGGGAATGGTAGTGTGCATTCATCTGATGCAAATGATGCATGTTAATTCTTACTCCCACTAAAATCACATCATTTCTCCCTTTCTGCTTTTATCCCCTTTTACTGACCAAGAGGTGGCAGTTGTGGGAACTTGCACAGTCTTCAGTGTTTGTTACTTCTCTCTTTCCCTTGTCAGTACCTTAGCGAGCATTCCACCTTTGTTGGTCCCCTGGCCTCCAGTCTTTTCTTACTTGTTGGATCCTGTAACTGCTGGGCCAGCCCCCTCACAGTGCCAGCATGACATTTCCTACTCAACCTGTGGAGGTTTCCTTTTGATGAAGTCAGATGTAAATACTTCAGTGTTGCATTCAAGGCTCTTTCTAATCTGGCCCTTCATAATCTGTTGCCATGCTGCCCAGCTTGCTCTCTGTTCAGCAGCATGAGTCTCACATGGGTCATTTCCAGATGGGCCAGGGTGATTCACATCTCCTCCTTGGCATCTGCTTTGCCGGCCTCCTCTCACTGTGCAAGGCCATCTGAACTCTTCTCCAGCCCTAATTTAATTCCTCCACCAAAGCCCAGCATAAGTCTGGCTTTCTCCATGTATCCTCTGATGGCTAGTCATTCATTTGTGTCTTTCTTCCTAGGTGCTTGGAATCTATACCATACCTTTTGACAGTGTGCATTTTTATCTAGCTAGTGTGTCTTGTTTCTTCAATAAAGTTGTAAGTTCTGTAAAGGAGAGCGTACCTATTTTTTCTTTAGAGCCTGGCATAGTGCTGAACCACATATGTGTCCCAGAATTCATTGTTCAACAATTATATATTGAATACTTGTGTTTTAAGAAACACTGTGCCAGACATTCAGCCTCCATTGTTAAATGAATCAGATAAAGTCCTTGCCCTCATCGTGCTTACAGATTAGGGAAGGAAGCAGACATTAAATAAACACATGCTGTGATAAGTGCTGTCAAGGAATTGGTGTGCTGCGATAAAGAATAGGGGCTACAGATGGGATGGCCAGGGGAGACTCCTCTGAGGAGTAATGTTTGATAATGTCCTGATGCTAAAGTTAAGTGTCTGGGACATAGAAGTGGTACAGAATAATCCTCCTTTAAGCAGTCAGAAGGGAGAGTGGTATCCATCAAACATCCTTCACCCCAATCGTTTTTATGAGGCAACCAAAAGTGGTTTGGTTCTAAAGGACTGTGGTTGCTGTGGAGTAAGTAGATCTCTCCAGTAGCTTCATAAAAGGACTGGGAGCCCAGAGGTAGAGATGGAGTGGTCAAAGAGACTGGGAGCTTGAAGATGAGGACAGAGCTACAGAAGGTGCTGTTTTGCAATTCTTAATTCAGAGGAGAAATGAGATAAGGGAAATGTTCAGGTGCACAGAGGAGATAGGAGAAAATTAAAGATTTAACTGTTGAAGTTTCTTTTGAATACAAATTAATTATCAAATACAAATTAAGAAATGAAGTTTAGAGGAAAGAATAATTTGCTACATCAATAAAACCATTTTAATAGAACAAATAACTTTTCATTTTATTGGTAGGTGGCTTTATTCAGAATTATGTTAAGATTGTTTTTAAGCAGGAAACAAACAAGATTCAGCTCAAAGATGAGAGAATCACACAAAATTAAATATGGAAATTCTAGGTTGCTGGGATATGCTTTCTGTGATTATGGTTAGTGGCCAACAAGTGAATGCATCATTTCTTTTTTTTAGGGAATTTATGAATAGACTGAGTTCTGTCAACTTATTTACATTGAAATTGTAGGTTTTAATGAAAATCTAGGGACCTAGGTTCAATTATATTTGTTTCAATATTATAAATAATAATAATAGCTAGTATTTATTGAGTGCTTTACTAAATGCCCAACATTGAGCTAAGTGTTTTGCATTCATTCCTTGGTTTTACCTTCACCACAGCAGCAACACTGTGAAGTGGGCACTGATTTTAGCTCCTGTGATCAGCTCAGACATGTTGCATTGTGATGGGAGTCTTAGAACTTTGGTGTTAAGTGCTTCATAACTGTCTTTAGGGTGTTGATGCTTTCATGTTAGAAGATTGCTGCACATTAAAATAAAAAAAATGGGGGTTCATGGGATTTTCATAGATGAATAAGTTTAAGCATATTGTAGTTGAAGGAGTCGAAAGAAATGGAAGTGATGTACCCAAGTTAATGTAGCTGGATAATAGCAGAGCTGGAACCAGAACCCAGATATTTGGTTCCTGGTCAGTTATAAAAGATGACAAAGAGCCAGTTTTAGAAACTGAGAGTTACTAGGAAGAACAGTAATCTGGATGTTGAGATTTCAGTTCTAGGAGTGAATTTGCCAGAGACCAATGATCTCAATGCAATGCAACCTTTTGTCCCAAGTTTCTTTGGCAGGAAACCAATCTCAGGGTGGGTTCCAGCCTGATTTGCCAGCAAATACGTAAACCTAGGGCTCCCTGAGGAGAGAATACAAAGACGGCTCTTTGCTGCAAAGAAAGCACCTAGAGTAGTTTCTCTCTCAAGTTTACACCCCAATTTGGGAAACAAGATGCATCACTTTGTAATTATTCTACACTTACTCATGCATCATAATGTGGTATGAAGTGCATGTGTGTTAACATTCATACTGTGGAAATTGCCTCATTAGTAAACAGGCCAACCTAGCTGAAGCATGGTAGCTAGTATCTATTGTGAGGGCAAAAAATGGCCTGATGCAGAACTTTTAATATATTTTAAAAATTGCAGTCCACAAACTGTTAGCAGTATCTCCCCCTGTATTTATTTTTTTAACTTGGAAAATATTTATTGAAAATGTAAGCCCTTAGAAATTTAATGGCTTTGAAAGTTCAATAGTAGTGTATAAAAGCTGGGAATGGCATCTTGAAGGAGATAAACCAAGAATCTGGGAATGAAGAAAGCAGGGCATGTGACTTCCTAGAGGATTTGAGAAAGGCAGGCTTGGTGCAGGCAGCCACAGGTGGGCCAGAGGCACAAGGGGGCCTGGTGCAGCAGAAGGGCTGGAAGACCTTTCTGCTCTGCACTTGTCTTAATAATGGACTGACCACTGCATGTCAAATATTGGTCAGGGTTAGAGTTTACTTAATTTTTTTACAGCCCTGAAATAATATAAATGTTGTCTCCACATTATCTTTCATAAAATTTGCCTTCTCTAGCATGTTTTCCTCAGAAATTGCCTGTTTGCTTGCTGATGAGGTTGGGAACGTTGTTAAATCCTGTTTCATTAAATTCTACATTTAACCCTTTTCCATTTAGACAGTAATTGCAATAGCTTCCCTGGGTATATTAACTCCATTTAACAGGGAAAAATAAGCTTGTATGTCTCACCCATCAGTCACAGGGTTATCTGGTCTTTTGTAATTGGGCAAGAGGAAGCATTGAGGAATATTGATGAGAAGACTGTGGGGGTGGGACTCTAGATTCGATTAAAAAAACTCTGATATCCTCTCTTGATTAGGTTCACTGGTTTTCCCATGCAATGCAGAGACAATTCTAAGGTAGCTCACTTTATTGGCTAAAAGAATGCTTTTTGCAATGCAAGCGCACCTGCTTTCTGCTGTGTCTTGACTTTATGAAGTAAGAATACCTCCCAGTTTTAAAGTACTCTAAAATGTTAGGCCCACATGTATTTTATAAATTACTAAGTGAAATGTTTTTCTTCTCTAGTGCCTTGGAAAGGAAAAACACCTTTGTTTATACCTGTGAGACATAATTCTTGGGTATGTAATGCATGTAAGTTCAGATATTAGGTGTAGTGGTTTCATTTTTCCCAAGCAGAATTGTATTTTGAGAGCTCATATGTCTTACTTTGCCCAGTAGTATCAAATCTCTCTCTCCTTTATCTATTTATTTTTGCAGTTACTGAGTAAATATTATTCGCCCTGTTTCTGAGAAGATTCAGTAAAGGTAGAAAACTTAAAAATGTTCATTCCAGAGGTTTTATGAATTATTTCTACTTCATGGATTGATTGCTGATCAGCTGAATAAATCATCTGTCTTTGCCTTCTTTTAATGACCGAATCTAGTCACCATTCATTGTTGTTTGGGTATTTGGATGTCCAGCCTAAATCAATAGCCTATCTAGTTTACTGAGAGACAAGTATAGATAAAAATTATCATTGTTTTAACAGAGGACACTGTCTTATCACCAAGGAGAATATCTTCAGAGTCTCTAATAGTTTAGCAATCTGCAAACTGATTACAATTGGACAATACCCAGAGACCCCTTAACATTCTAATTGTATCCTCATGGAATAAATTTATTTCTATCCTAATATTGCTTAGAAAAGAAATTGCATATTCTGTGTTAATGTGCTGATATTCTATCCACCTCCTCCATTCAGTAGTAATATTTTTCTTCAGCATTTTACAAATGAAGGTAAAATCGGTATTTGTAGTATAATTTCCTGTATACATTTCCAGTTAATTGAATTTGCTTCTGTAAATGTATGGCTCTGAATGAAAGATAACATGCGTGAGTAATATCAGCAAGGGAAGTTTAATATCCATTCAGCTTGAGTTCTGCTTATTTCTATGTGTTCTTTCTTCCTACTTTGCTGCCTGTCATTTCCCTTATCCATGAAGATGCCTGGAGAATGTGCTGTGGTTGCTGATGGTTGTACAGGTTCCTTCATTCTAATTAAATGTGACAAAACACAGAAATGGTTAAATGGACCCCACCCATACAGGTTGGGAGACGGCAAAGCAGAAAATAAATGAGGAAAGTAAAAAGTTGAAACATACTTCTTAAAATCCTCCATATTGCTTTTATGTGGGGGAATATGTTTGTGTTAAACTATACGAAGAATAATTATATACAAGTTTAGTGTACGCATGTATATATTTATGTTATGGATACTAGTGAACTTTGGATGATCAGTTTGCATTTTCCAGTCCAAGGTAACCTGGTGCTGCCACTTCAGGACCTGCTGGTCACGCTGAAGAGAAGCATTAAGTGGAATATATCCAGCGTATAAAGAGAGCTGAGGAATAGGAATAATTGAATACAGGCTATGTTTTTCTGCTTTTTAAAATTTGCATCATAAAAATATATAGGTTACATAGTTGGCTTTTAGGCATAATTATGGACATACCTTTGATTCTTCAGCTAAACATTTTAGGTTGGCCTGTCTGGACTAAAAAGGAATGCAGTTCCATTCTTGAGAAAAATGAAGTGTTACAAAGACGGGCCTATTTCCAGCCAAGTTTTATGTGAGCTTAAATGTGTTAATTGTAGAACTGTTATGGGTTTTTTCCCCTTCTTTCCTTTTAAATCAATATCAAATTAAACCTAAGTAAGTGGAATTGTCAAGGCAACAACTAGCATATAGTTTTTCAAGGAAAACACTTTACTGAGAAAAGAATAACCAGTATTGTTAAAATGAATTTGCAGAAAAGCAGCATTTTGTAAAATAAGCATTATGAGCTTGCAAAAAGCCTAGTCTTTGAGTTCAAACACTGTCTCTTTAATGGTTCCTTCATTAGTGACATTTGCATGCCCCCTGGGTGCCAGACACTGTACTCTGGTTTAGGGATGCAGCAACAAATACTTTTAGCTGGTGGGATGGCTCACGCTTGTAATCCCAGCAGTTTAGGCGGCCAAGGTGGGAGGATCACTGTAGCCCAGGAGTTCCAGACTAGCCTGAGCAACATGGTGAGACCTAGTCTCTACAAAAAATTAAAGAATTAGCTGGGCATGGTGTTGCATGCCTGTAGTCCCAGCTACTTGAGAGGCAGAGGCAGGAGGATTGCTTGAGTCCAGGAGTTCAAGGCTGCAGTGAGCTATGATTGTACCACTGCACTCCAGCCTGAGCGACAGAGCAAGACTCTGTTAAAAAAATAAATAATTAAAAATTCTCACAACAGCTTGCAAGGTAGGTGGGGAAGCTACCTTGCAAGTAGCCTGGATGCCATGGATGGCATGTTGATGGTGGCGGGAGGCAGACAGGTTCCTGGGTGGGAAGGGGTGGGTCCCTGGTAAAACCCTTCCTTCAAGCCAGGAACAGCCTGAAGCCTGGGGACTGGGCTGCCAGTTCTGGGGAAGTCCACAGCCTGGAGTGAGAACTTCCTTGATGACTATTTGGCCAATCAGACGATGGGAAGTATAGCTTCCTTGTTTGATAGCTGGGAAGTAGCAAGGCTGGGACTTGAACGTGGTTCATCCGATTTCGAATCTGTTTTCACTGATGTATCACATTGCCATATGTATCCATCTCATTTGGATGCTGTAGGCAATGAGACAATGGATTTGTAAACACATGTTAAAGTGTTTTTAATCTAAAAGCTGGTCTTAATATCCAGAGTTTTAAAAGATTTGTAGGCCAAATGGTGAGCTAAGCAACCCTGCATTTTCCTTTAAAGATTCTGTTTAAAGTCAGTTTAGGTTTTTGTAGATCCTATAAGTCATAACTTAAATTCTGATGCATTTTTTGTTATCATGTATTTATTGAATCATTCATTTTGTCATTTGGCCAACATTGATTGATATTTTTCCATGTCTTTCATAGACTCTAGAGATGCAAAGATGAAGAAAGCATAGTCTTCACAAGCAGCTTACAGCCAAACAAGAGATCCATAAATAAGTAATGATAATGCTGTGTAACACATGTGCTAGCAGAGGTGTGAATAACATACTGAGGGGATGACCTCACAAAGAGGACAAGACATTTGTTCTGGGTATCTTAGGATGAGTAGGAGTTTGCTGGGTGGGAAAGTGAAAGAGTGGCACTTGAAAGTGCCACATGCTTGTGAAGACATAGAGATGTGGTTGCTTGTGAAGACATGCTTGTGAAGACATAGAGATGTGGTTCACTGCTATATGTTATCCACAGATGGGTATTTTTTCTGGGTGTCTTAGGATGAGTAGGAGTTTGCTGGGTGGGAAAGTGAAAGAGTGGCACATGAAAGTGCT
Organism: Pan paniscus; assembly: GCF_029289425.2. Taxonomy (NCBI): domain Eukaryota; kingdom Metazoa; phylum Chordata; class Mammalia; order Primates; family Hominidae; genus Pan; species Pan paniscus. The sequence continues at coordinate 47,265,960 of NC_073253.2, read as the reverse complement.
ACATGCGTGGCTGGGCACGGTGGCTCACACCTGTAATCCCAGCACTTTGGGTGGCCGAGGCGGGTGGATCACCTGAGGTCAGGAGTTCGAGACCAGCCTGACCAACATGGAGAAACCCCGTCTGTACTGAAAATACAAAATTAGCTGGGCATGCTGGTGCATGCCTGTAATCCCAGCTACTCAGGAGGTTGAGGCACGAGAATCGCTTGAACCCAGGAGGCAGAGGTTGCAGTCAGCCGAGATCACGCCATAGCACTCCAGCCTGGACAAGAGTGAAACTCTGTCTCAAAAATGGCATATGCTTGTGAAGACATAGAGATGTGGTTCACTGCTATACATTATCCACAGATGGGTATTTAGCCTCTCTATTCTCCAAAACCAGGGGATATGGGATTATAAAAGTTAAGCCTCACATCATCTCCAGCCTGACCATAACCGGGACTTACTTAGAGAACATCTGTAAATATTTAGTAAAACTTCACTTCATGTTTGCAGTATCTTGAAATTTGTGGTAAATACAGTAAAGCTGGTATGACTTGCCTGACCACAGTCTAGGAAACATTGTCTTCATTTACAAGTCAGTAGTTTTTGTAAGCCTTGGGAAGGATTTTAATTTGGGGGATAAAACTATTTTTTTGATGGTAGCAAATATTTTAGAAACATTATATACAAATAATTATATTGCTAATTACTAAAATAAAAGTAATATAATTAAATTCTGTAATTCAGACTTGTCAGTAATGGTGACTGGATTTCCCAACTCCTGTGTGAATTTCTAAAGTTAATTTCATTTAATGAAAAATGTGTCTTCTTGAAAGCTTAATTTCTCTTAGCACCAGACTATTGCAGTCAGGCTTTCAATATTAATGCTTTGCTAAAATGTGAAAAATCACATGTTAGCATGTAGCGTTTTTTTATTGCAGTAAATATGCTGAGTTAATAAGTTTTGGGAGAGTAGTATTTCCTCTGATCCTCTAGGCATCCCTAGTGTCTGTATCAGTCAGGATTAGATTCAGTGGCAAGAAACGCAACGTGAACATAGTGGCTTTACCCTAATAGAGGTTCTCTATATTCTCAGTGAAGGAAACATGAGGTGGGCAGTCCACAGCTGGTACAGTGACTCCGATGTTCCTTTGGGAAATCCAGGCCCTTCTCTCCTGACATTCAGTCATCCTTGGCATGTGTGTGTTCCCTCCTGGTCTTCAGATGATTGCTCCAATTCTAGTAATTGCATCTGCCTTCCATGCGGGATGAAGGGGGAAGGGAAAAGACATGCTCCCGCTGTCTGCTTGGCTAAAAGCCCGTCTGGCCACTGTTTAAATTCCTGTCACTGGCCAGAACTGTTTTGTGGCTACTCATAGTTACAAAGGAGTCCAGGGAATGTAGATTTATTTTTTTCCTTTAGTTTTTGCCAGGCAAGTTGCTCTTCTGAAATAACTCTGAACTTGGCTAATGAGAAAGAAAATGAGGATATTTGGTGACTGCCTATAGTATTTGTTGCACTACCTGCCCCATCTAAGGGTTTTCAGATCTGCCTGTTCAGAGCCTGGGTCTTTCATGCATTTACCACGTCACCTTTGGAGATGGAATTAATATTTCATCTGGCAAGAGAAAGACCAAAAAAGAAAACTCAAAGCCAAAGTAGACATCTGTATTTGCCCTTCATAAGTTAGGAAATGAAATGTGGTACAAAAAAGAATTTAATACTTTTAACCAAAGGGTACACTCTGAAGTATTTAGCAATGATTGAGTTCTAAGAGCTGTGGTCAATTTTATTAATAGGTCCACCTAAGTTTTTATTTTGAAAGAAACAGTGGGATGTCATAATATTCTCTGTTATAAGCTAATATACTTTTTGGATGCAAATCAAACCAGAAGAGAGTCATGCATTATAGGTGATACTTCTTTAGTGGTGATAATCAAAACAAGTAGGTTTGCCCTATACTGTGCCCAGTATTCAGTGTACTAGTTAATCCCCCCTTTTTTTTTTTAATGAGCACTTATTATCAGCCACTATTCTAGGCTCTGGGGATATAACAGTGAAGAAAACAGACATCTCTGCCTTCATAGAGCTTGAAATATAGAGTGTTGAGTGAATTCTATATTATCTGATAATTGGGGCTATTTAAAAAAAACACACACAATGCTCTTTGGACTATTCTTATTGCCCTTCCATTTTGCTTTCCTATCTTTCAGAGTTTTGTTGGCTATATGTGAGACATACTGGTTAATTAAGTTATAGTCTTCCATTTCAGAGAGGCAATCAAAAGTTGCGAGAGAAAGAGTTGTCTTTAGAGTCTGTCAAATCATTTCATTTTAAGCTCTTCATTTCACATTTCCATCATGTAAAGTACCTTAATTACAGAATCCTTTTTATTTTCTAATTAAGTATTGTAATACAGTCAAGGATTTTAGTTCTGTAGACACTTCGTAATATGCTTAAGAGCACTTAATATTTTGAACTTTGGGCAATCCACAAACACAGTTTGTTTTAAAGATAAAGGGACAGTAGTATTTTAAAAGCTATAGTTTAGTAATTAGAATGGGAAGCATGCCGGATGCCTTTTATTGCTGCCATCTGTTTAAAGATAATGAAAATAAGAAATTGGAAAAAAAAATCTTCCAGGAGACTGTAGATTATTAGCTACAGAATATTCCTTTCTTTTGAAAAAATTGGTAATCCCTTAAAGATATTTAGTGATAGTCCCTTAAAGATATAAAGATATTTAGTGAAGTCTTTGATAATTTTTTGTTTTGTTTTGTTTTGAGACAGAGCCTTTGTTACCCAGGCTGGAGTGCAGTGGCTCAACCTTGGCTCACTGCAACCTCAGCCTCCCAGGTTCAAGTGATTCTCCTGCCTCAACCTCCCAAGTAGCTGGGATTACAGGCACCCACCATCACACCCAGTTAATTTTTGTATTTTTAGTAGAGACGGGGTTTCACCATGTTGGTCAGGCTGGTCTTGAACTCCTGACCTCAGGTGATCCACCCGCCTTGGCTTCCCACAGTGCTGGGAGCCATCGCACCTGACCTCTTTGGTAATTGTGGGCTTTGCTTGCTGGGCCCTCAGGATTGTATATTTGTGCTTATGCCGTATGCCACCCACCTCAGTGCATGTGTGTATACATGGATTGTTTTAGTATCTTAATCACCAACTCCTTTTTAGGAATGGTCTCCTTTGTGATACATTTATTTTTTAGGAGTGGTCTTCACCTATTGCTGATTTCTTAGCAGTGAACAAAACAGACAAAAATCCTGCCTTCATGGAGTTTCAAATGCAGAAAGGAGACAATTAAACTTAATTTAAAAAATCGATGTCAAATGGAGAAAAATAAAGCAGGTTAAGGGAGATAGCGAGTGATGAGAAGAGTTGCTGTCTTTTACTGGTCAGTTATGGGAAGTATCCTTGAGATGATAGCATTTGAATAAAGAGCTGGAGGAAGTGAGGGGTGATTTCACATGGATGTCAGGGGAAAGGGTGTTCAAGGCAGAGGCAAGAGAAGGTGCACAGCCCTGAAAGGAGCATGTCTGACTTCTGACTTGTTCAAGGAACAGCAGTGGAAGCCACTGTAGCTGGAATAGAGTGGGCAAGGGACATTATCAGAGAGATAATGGGGCAGATTATATAGGACCTGTGGGCCATTTTTAGAACTTTGCTTTTTATACTGGTTAAGAAAAAAAGTCAGTGGAAGGTTTTGAGCAAAGGAATGAAAGACATTTCTTAAGTCTTAAAACCAAGATCACTCTGGCTACCGTGTTGAGGATAGATTGTGGGAGGCCAAGATGGAAGGAGGAGACCAGCTAGAGTTACTGCAGTGATACCCAGGAGTGGGGATGGTGTTTGGGCCAGGGTGGTGGTGGTGGAGGTGGTGAGAAGTAACCAGAGTTGCATCCCATATGCATTTTGAAGATGAATTCAAAGATTCGCTGATGGACTGGATGTGTAGGGTATAAGAAAGAGAGGAGGTACCAAGAGTTTCTGGTGTGAGAATAGAATTGGCATTTACTGAGCTGTGGAAGATTGCTAGAAGAGAAGGTGCTGAAAATCAGGAGTTTGAGGCTGGGTGTGGTGGCTCACGCCTATAATCCCAGCACTTTGGGAGGCCAAGGCAGGTGAATCACCTGAGGTCAGGAGTTCAAGACCAGCCTGGCCAACATGGTGAAACCCCGTCTCTAATAAAAATACAAAATTAGGTGGACGTGGTGACGGGCACTGGTAATCCCAACTATTCATGAGGCTGAGGTAGGAGAATCGCTTGAACCCGGGCGACGGAGGTTGCAGTGAGCTGAGATGGCACCATTGCACTCCAGCCTGGGCAACAACAGTGAAACTCCATTTCAAAAAAAAAGAAAAGAAAAGAAAATAGAAAATCAGGAGTTTAGTTTTGGCCATATTAACTTTGATGATGGGCTTACAAGACAGCCAAGTGTAGCTATCTAGTAGGCAGAGGGATCTAAGAATCTGAAGTTAAGGGGAAAGAGCTAGAAATAGTACTTTGGGAATTATTAGCATAAAGAAGTTATTTAAAGCCACAAGACTGGATGAGGCCATGAACTTGTAGTGTAGATAGAGAAGAACAAGGAGAGGATAAGACTTGCTCAAAAACCAAGAGAAGAAAAAACCCAGAATAGAAACATACAATTCAGAAAATGGGCACAGATTTTAAAATAAACTATCAGTATGTTCAATGAATTAAAAGATGAGACTGTGAATTTTGTTAGGAGAACTGGAAATTTAAAAACAAATGGAAACATTACAACCAGAAAGTGAAATAGTCAAAATAAAGAACTTAAAGGAAGATTAGACTCACCTGAAAAGAGAGTTAACTGGAAGGCAAGTCAGATGGACATCTTCAGGCTGAAGCACAGATAAGAGCTGAAGAGGTATGTGTAATGTGGGTGGAAGGTCTAACATACATGTCAGTGGAGTCTGAAAGAAGAGGAAAGGTGGAAAAGAACAGGGTACTATCAGAAGAGGCAGTGGGTGAGAATTCCTTAAAACCGATTAAAGAGGAATGGGAGGAGAACTTGATATAGTGCATATAGAGAATATTTTCGAAGAGTTTTGTTTAAAAGAAATGAGGTAATAGCTATTGGGACATGGGGACAAGCAAGTTTTTGATTGTTTCTTTTTAGATATTAGAGCATGCTTATATGCTGATAGGAATGATCTAGGAGGGAGACCAGTGGAACAAGAGAGAGTGGGGACAGTTGCATGCCATGTGCTATGTCTTTTAGCGGCTAACAATGGCTGGGATCCAGTGGCAAGAACAAGATGAACATTTCTTCATGACCATCTCCAAATCCCTAATTGCCTTTAAATAATTAATGACAAAAGTATATCTGCTGTAAGAATACTGTTTCTTAGCAGAGAAGTATTTTAAATGGTATGATTCTTACTATCTTTTATTTGCTCTAGTTTTAATAACATATTTAATAGCAACATCTCTCTCATGCCCTCACTCTGGTGATCACCTAACCCCCAACCCTGACAGACTTCTTCAGTATGGAGGCACTTAGGACATCTCGGGATGTCTTTAGTGGTAGTATTTGAACTACAGAGTCGTTAAGACGGGCAACTTGGGAGACTGATAGCTGAGATTTGAATCACATTTTCTTCACTTATTGGGTGTGGAATTTTGGGCAGATTATGTAATCCTTCTGAGTCTCAGTTTCCTCACTGGTAAAATGTGGTGGGATGGTATATTAGTATCTATTCTATGGGGTTATTGTGAGTATTGAATGAGATAATAAATATATGTTCCTAGAGCAGTGCCTAGCACATAGAAAATAGTCCATAAATGCTTCTTGCAGCAATCTCTGGTTCTGGAAAAACCTATTGGAAGTAGAAGAGTAGTTCTTACATTGAATGTACATTAGAGCCCCATTGGGGCTTTTCAAAAATACCGATACATGGGTACTCTCCTTTGAAATTCTAGTTTAATTGGTTTAGGTCAGATCCAAACACTTCAGTTTTCCTAATTTGCAACCAGGGTTGCAGTGGTCCAGGAAGGTTATTCATTTAGTTATTCAGTATATTCCTGCCCCCAAGAATCTTTGTATTAGTCTTACATTTGCCAAGACCACGTTTACAAAGGTGCTTTTGATTGAGCCTTTAAACCTTGGCTCATATTTTTATCCTGGATGACTTGGAAATGTCTGTGATGGTAATGATGTTTTTCTCTTCAGACCGCTCTCTGATGGTAATGATGTTTATCCCTCCAGACTTCCACTCAGCTAGAAGTGTACCATTCTTGCTTCCCATGTCATATCTGGTCATCTGTATTCTGCTGTATGATTCTCTTTCATGGAACTTGTAGTCTAATAAAAATTGCACAAATCACACCAAATGAATTGTGTGGTATGCCCCAAATAAAATGGAGTATTCATTGTTGCACATTTGCTTTTTTCATTTGACTTAAAATATACAGCCTTTGGGACAGTTGTTATCACATTAACTCTACTATGGCAAGGAAAGCTAATTTAGTAGAGAAATTGGCTGGAGTGTCTCATCTAATAGAAATAAGCATGAAACCACTTTGGTGTCTCTTCTTTTCAAGGACTGCTGTTTTTCCGTAAAATGTGTAAGCCCACAGTTTGATACTGAAGCCCCTATAATTCATGCAGCTGTGACTTTTTCGTTTTAAATATTACTTTCCTATAAATTAATAGTCCTGAGAAATGTGAGGCCATTTAAAAATCACAGCATGCAAATGAAATTTTGGAATAAACTTTTGGCATAGCTAGTAAAGGGGCCAGGTGAGTAAACAGGTTGCCTATAATGAAGTGTTGCCAATGCTAGGGTAAGAATAAGGGTTGGTTTGTGTGCAACCAGGTAGCAGGGCAGTGACTGGGGCTTGACTGGCAGCCTGCCAGAAAGAGGCGGCGTCTACAGTGAGAGCTGCAGGATGAGGAGGCGTAGCCAGATGCAAAGGGAAGGAAAGAGGCGAACATCATGCTTTGGGCTAAGGGGAAGAGCATATGGGGGTCAGAAAACAGTGTGGTCAAAGGGAAGTTTGACCATACCTGTGTATGCCTGTCTTGCATAATTATGAATAGCCCCTTTTTACTCAGAAAAATGAACTGCTTTAGGCCATGAGTTATGTATCTAGTCTCTCTACCCATGGGTGAAATGGAAACTTGTACAAAGGAATGATACAAGAAAATGTATGGGCGTTTGATTCATTAGTTGCTCTTCTTTCAGATGGCCCCTCATTCACACCTTGCTAATTACTCCATTTAGAAATAGTAGGTTATACTTAATACACTACTGTACTGTAACTGCTGGTATCTTGTTCCTCTGGGAGAAACCTTCTTTGTCTTGTTTTTCTTTTTCATGAGATTCAGTCGCATTTTAGGATATGTGATGATGTTTGCTGCTTATTACATTTCTCTCATCTTTTTATGTGGCCAGAACTAGGTCCCCAAATGCTGCTGGCAGAATTATTGAGTGCAGTGATATCCACTTAGCAACCCCAGAGTCACAGTTTGTCGCCAATTCTCACCTAGTTAATTCTCTGTCCTTGTTGATGCCAAGTTCCTACTCCACCACTTATGGTCAGTGAATTTTAATCTGTTCTTCATTTTACTGCAGACGGACTGAAATCTTAGGAACACTACCTATTTGCTTAATACGTTAGTCTATGGAATGTGGCTGCTGCTGCTAATAGCATCTCCAACAAATTATAATTGATTTTTTTTGTTCTTCAGCAAGTGGTGAAGAAATCTGGTATTCACCTTGTCAAAATGCAATCCATTTTCATGTATTCATTGTAAATTAAAAATATTAAGGGCCAGGTCCAGTATTTATCAATAGTGAGCTTAGCTTTTAAAAGAATCGCATTTTGAAGTTTGCCTTATTTATTGAATCATTTCCTATTCACTATATGGTAAGGAAAATCTTCCATTTGAATTTAAATGAGGAAGTAATTCCATGGGATCAGTGAGTTGGTTCATGGCTTTGTACCAAATGCCAGATCACTCAGAGTACAATCAAAGCTGTGCTAATTTGGAACAGTTTTATTTTATGATAACAACTGGAAATGTAAAGAAATAATTAGAGTTATACTTTCTATCTTTGGCTTAATATTCTGTAATTAGATGTCAATACCTATGGTCACGAGGCCTAATGTAGGGAACTCTAATTTCTGAGTGGATTTTATACAGAATATTTTATCCCGAGAGTCTTGTTTACAGCCTTTCTGAGTGTTAGTATCTCCTTTGCTTACTTTCTTTGACTTTTAGTCTCCTTGCTTGTAGCAGATATGCAAGATGTTTGAAACTTCATCTCCAGGCTTTTTACTGACTTTATAGAAAGGGTTTGAAAGATCACTTTTCTGCCTCAGTTAGTAATTTGTATCCATTTAAGAAGGGAGTCTAGAGTGGGTTGTGGAGAGATGCTGAATCGGGGGTATGTTAGTGGGAACTAAGCAGATTTGCCACCTATCCTAGTTAGATTTCCCCAAGAGGAAGACGACTCTTCTCTGTAAAATGGGAACAATAATAGTACTAACCCCACAAGGTGATTGTGAGGTCTAAGTGTTAATTCGTGTAAAGTGTTTAGAATATTGTCTGGTACATAGCAAGTGCTGGAATGTTAATTGTTGGTTTGGTATAATTTTGTTTAAGAGAATCTTCAGGACATCAGACTTTCTCAAGAGAACTGTCCATGTTTGTGAAATATGATTTGCTTAATATTCAGAGGTAGTAGGGGGAAGCCAGAGGTGGGAGGAAACCTGGCTTTGACCAAATTTGATTGACAGCTCCTGGTTGCTGAGAGACTAGCAACAGTGGGACTTAGCAGATCTGCTTTGGCACAGTGGAAGGAGCTAGCGCAGGAGGAATCTCGAAACTACCCTAGACTTGCAGAGGGAAAAAAGCACCCAGGAAGTATCCAGAGCTCTAAAAATAAGGAGCTTACTGGATATAGTGAGACTGCAGCATCCTTAGTACATGTTCCTTTTTCTAAATCTCAGTCTAGTGCCTGTATAAGAATTCAGTTAGAGGAAAACTGTAAAATCAGCATGAGAATTTCCTTCTCCTCCAGCATCTACCACATCTCAGGCTTAGTTTTCAGGGAAGCTGGTCTTAAAGAGATAGAAGGGTGATCTTCTCAACCTCTAGGTGGATGTGCTCTGGGGCGGGGATGCTGCTTGAAGACTCAGCAATCTCGAAATGTGCCATAGCTTCTACAGAGTGGGCGCTCCTGGTGGAGAAGGGGGTGTACCCTATGCGTATTTATTTAAAATGAGAAGAGATCAGTGGGTGTAGTGAAAAGTACCAGTTTCCACACAGCTCCTTTTCTTTGCAACACTGCATGGGTAAAACACGTCTGAGGCTATTTGAGGATGGTTGCTGTGGGAGGAAGCAGGTGAGGATCACATACAAAGGACTGTAGAGTGTTGCAACCCAGTTGACATTGTCCCTCCTGGGCTCAGCAGCAGTGGGAGAGGTAGGGAGCAAATACCAGGAAAGCAGGGTAGAACTAAGGCTGCCTGGCTTTGGGCTGGGAAGTTGAACAGGTGAGGAGGGTCTGAACTTGAAGCTACTGGCTAAAGAAGGTGTTTGAAGTGCTGCTTGCAGTGCCTGCACTGGAAAAAAGGAAACTGTTGAGGGCCTGGAGAGCTTGCAAGAGCCAAGAGGCACTGTTTCTGGAATGAGAGAGCAAGAAGTACAGTGGGGGTGGGGGTGTGGAGGAAGGAGTTTTGCTTTTGGGCTGGGTTACTGGGTGTCGGCATTTGAAAGGTGACATTTGAGGTAAGCCTTGAATGAAGAATAGGTTTGCCAGGAAAAAATGGGCAAAGGCCAAGTCTGAGGATGAAGCTTATCTCCTTAGTGTGAAGTTGAATGTCTGTCTGGCATTCAGGTAGTAGGAAGAAATGACAACAGGTGAGCCTGGGAAGCCAGGTGACTGCTGGGATGTGCCGGGTTTTCTAATGCCTTGCTCAAATTTGGTTGTTTACACTGCAGAATGGGGTGAGTTCCAGCAAAGGTGTGGCAATTAACCTTTTGCACTGCCTGGTTATAATTTTTGTGAGGCCATTATGAAAAGTGACAGTCCTGTGCGTCTTCATCTTATTCAAAGGAAGTATAGGAGCAAATACGCCAAGGTCAAATATAAATGGCTCTTGGAGTTACTGTGATTTTTGGATTAGTCATAGCTCTTGCAGACTCTTCTCCGGTGGTACAAATAACCACTCCTTCATTGTGTATGGGTCTCAGTTTTAAGAAACATATAATTAAAATATTTTAATTTTTAATACAATCATACTAATTTGCAATAATTTACCAACTCCTAATCGTTGATTTACTTTTCTCTTAGGTGAAGTGATTCCTTCCCGAGTTTATTATAAATCAGGATTGTGGAAGCCATTTAATTATGTTACTTGGTGAACATGAACTGTATTATATTTTGGATAAAGTGTACCACTTGACATGAAAGTTCGGCTGGGGAATTTCTCAGAAAAACTTTTTAATTGAAGGCATAAAGAAAAATATTAAGCAAGAAATTTTCTTTTCCTTGAGGATGCCGGGCAGTGTATCTCACTAGAACTATTTTGCACTGACATCCCTATAAGAACAAACACAGAGTAAGTTCCCAAGAAGATGAAGGGCTGTGATTAGGCGGTCGACTAGAGAAAGTAAGCATGATTTTTATTTTTATTTTTTTTGCCCTTTTGTAACTCAAAAGGTGAGATAAGGACGTTACCTGAAAGTTTTCAAACAAACTAAAAACATTACTCAGATATTATAGCTTGCCTGGGACAATCTCTGTTTACACTTACCTCAACCTAATTATTAATCACGCCCTTTCGCTCTGAAGTGTCCCAATTTGGAAAGATAAATCATTTTGTCACTTTACCCTTCTATAGGCCTACCTCCTTGACACAACCATTTTTACACTGGTGTTGTATTTTAATATTTTACCATGCATTAGTTTTTTCTTATATGGTTGCTGTGATTGTGTGTGTGTGCCATTTCATAGTCTTGTTCACTTGATCTGTTATAAGCATTTTCTACTTTGCACAGTTTTTGTGTTTTTTAAAATTGCTGCTGTGTCAGTTGAAAATGCATTTAGGTAAAACCCAACTAATAGTATCTTAACCAATAAGAAGTTTGTCTATTTCTATTTCACTTGGCAAGGGCTGGTGCAGTTGCTCTAGGACATTATCGAGGATGGAGACCTCGTCTTCCCATTCTTTTGTTCTTTGGGGCCTGTCTTTTATCCTCCTGCTGTGTTTCCAGCATCACATTTGTGTTCCAGTGTGAAGAGGGTACAAGAGTGAAGGGTAAAAGGGAACCTACCAGCTAAGTCTGTCCCTTGGCAGAAATCTTTCCCTAAGACCTATCTAGCAACTTCTCTGAATGTTTTCTTGGTCGGAACTGACTCCCATGTTTACCCTAAGCTGCAAGAGTATCTGGGAAAATTTCCAATTCTGCGTTGGAGGATGACCAGGAAGAAGGGGCTGTTAATGGCTTTTTGGTAGCCAGTCCACAAAGTCTGCCACAGCCATAAAATACGGTTTTGCCTTAATGTGGGAATATGGTTTTGGAGAGAATAATTTTCCTTCAAGAATTAACCACTCCCATACCACTACAAAACTCTATAACATCCATGACTGAGCAACAGTGATGAGAGGTTAAATTAAGCTCTTTCAAGTGAGGTGCAGTGATCTTACACAAAGTCCAAGTTAATTTTTTTCCTGATGTAATTGTGAAAATAAAACCAACTAATTCACTCACTCTTTAAAGAGTGTGTTTCATTATCCTAGATTGTGGTGAGCCCGACCAACTTTAGAAGATCATTAAAAATGTGAAAAAAATGCTGTTTAATTTTTAAAAGCATCTTGTAATGTCAGTGTCTTACATTGGCAAACTATAAGTTCTCCCATTTTTAGCTCAGAAACCCACCAATGATGTGCATGAATATTTTAACTTGTTCAAATCCTTCTAAGTGTCTTAATTTTGTTTGATTTAAACATGTAGTGTATTTTATTTAATATCTGCTGCTGCTGTGAATCCAAACCATGTTCAGTAAATTTTGGATACAAATAATGAAATATAATGGATTTACACACAGACATATGTAGGTTTTAGCTCACCATGTTTACCCAGATCATGTGTGCATATATGCATAACCTTCCTCGCCCCGAAGAAAAACTGCCGCTAACTATTGACACCTGGGAAGCATCATCTTTTCATCAGTTAAAAGCTTTATTAAGTGAAATGTCCTTCCTTTTTCCCTCCCTTTCCTTTTATCCCATAGTCAATTTTTATTCTCTCCCATCCCCCACAGGCAATCATTTTAATGTACATCTTTTTATTTGAATGAGTTATTGCACAACCAGTATTGTTTCATTTGAATGTATTTTCGTTTTCTATCTTATATTGCTTATATTATTTGCATTTTAAAAAGGTATATATCCCCACGGATTTTGGAAGAAATCAGGAGAGAGAAAAGATACATAGTATCTTAAATTACACATTACGTAAATCACCATGTTTCTCAGGCCCCTTTTATATTGGCCTGTGTGCATACAGTTCTTGTCTCTTTCTGCCGCCTGTGATGCATCCACTGCAGTTTGCTAACCACTTTCTCATTGATGGGTTGCTTTTAACTTCTGGCCACCACAAAGAGTGCTCCAGTGAACATTTCTGTCCTTGTTGCCTTCTGGACCCGAGTGAGGAATTCTATGGGATTTATACCCAGGGGCAGGGCTGTTAAGTCATAGAATAATTATATACAGTACATCATTTTATAATACTTAATGCCTGATTGATCTCTCTAGTGGCCTATCAGGTACATATCCCCCAGCCCTTATATGAGGGGTTCCCTGTCCCCCACATCCCTGTCAGCCCTTGGTATCTTTCAGCTTCCTGATATCTGCTGATCTGATTGGTATAGAGTAGTAACTTTTTGTTTTAATTAGCGTTTCTCTAATTACCACTGTTTGAGCATGTCATCAAGTGCATATTATTTTGTGTGTGTGAGTGTTTTTCTCTTCAGTACATTGCCTTTCATATCCTTTGGCCATTTTTTTTTAACTGGAATTTTTTTGGTTGATCTGTAGGGGTTTCTTGGGTATTGTAAAATTTAATTTTTTGTCAGTTTTATACATTTAAATTATCTGCTTACACTTTCTCAGCTGCTTATTAATTAACTTTGTCCATAGTGGTCTTCTTTAGATAGAAATTCTAAAGTTTCGTGTTATTATAGTCATCAGTTTTATTGTTTTTTTGCGGATTCTTAGCCAATTACCTGCCTCCTTTCTTCTTTTGTTGTTAGATGTTCTAAAAGTATTTATTGTATCTTAATTTTGAAGAAGCATGATTTTTACTTACCATCTTATGAAGTTACCATCCCTTTCTGAAACATAACTTGCTATATATTTATCTATTGGAACTACAATACGCTAGTTTTTTTTTTTTTTTTTTTTTTTTTGAGACAGAGTCTTGCTCTGTCACCCAGGCTGGAGTGACGTGGCGCGATCGCAGCTCACTGCAACTTCCACCTCCTGAGTAGCTGGGATCACAGGCACGTGCTGCCACACCCTGCTAATTTTTTGTATTTTTAATAGAGACGAGGTTTCACCATGTTGGCCAGGCTGGTCTCAGACTCCTGACCTCTGCCTGCCTCGGCCTCCCGGAGTGCTGGGATTATGGGCGTGAGCCACTGCACCTTGCCTAGGCTAGATTTTTTTTGAAAGATCTCTAGATGGAGTAGCTAAAACTTAATAGAAATGGAAAGTTTTAATTTCCTTCATGGCTTTTGAGCCTTCATCTTTCATTAGCGTAACAAAGTGGTCATCTACATGAAACTATACCTTGTATTTTTATGTTAGTTAAAAATTTAAAAACAGCATTATATAATGTAAGGCTCTCAGGATTACATAAAGTCTGAAAAAGTAATGAGTTGGAAAAGTCTATTCAACTTTGTTTCTCCAGAAGAGAACTTAGATACATAATGCGAAAGTTAAAACTTGACAAAAATGTAGCTAATCATTGGGTCATACAACCTGATCTTCCCTTAAAAATAGGAATGGTTATACTGCCTTGGAATTTTGAGAATATAAACTTAGGAAGGATGACTTGGTAATTAAATGCTTTATTGACCTATGCTGGAATAAAGTGTGATGACTAAGTTTTTTGGGGGAGGAAAAAGGTAGTAAGGCATGAGAGAGTAACTTTCTTTTAAATATATCCAGAAGCCAACCACCTGCTGTTTGCTGTAAGAGGGTTTCTGGACCCTCGTGGGCAAAGACCACTTAGCTATTCAAAGAAAAAAGATACATGACTACTACTTGGAGTTCTGGATCCATTACGAAGGAAAAATACTACATTTCTTGTTTGTTTTTGTGTTCTTGTTAAAGAGACTGATAAGATGATTGGAAACGGTGGGAACAAGCCTTGGTAAGAGAGATTAGAAACATAAGACAAGTGAAAAGATTAGACGAATAGCACCTTTCAGTCTACATGAGTTCAGAGTCTCTCTTTTGGATGAATTGCATCCCAGTGTCCTGAGAAAACCTGTAGATGGAATCGCTGAGCTTACAACTGACCCATCTTTCAGAATTCCTGGGGAGTGAGAACAGTGCCCGAAGTGGAGATAGTCACTTCTCGTTTTCAAAAGGGGTAGGGGTGGATTCTGCTGTGTTGCTATGGACCCTGGGCAGAATTCTAGATTGATTAATCAATAGATTCGTAGGCTGTTGTCAGAGTCCTTGGTTGCAAACAACAGAAACCAAATCTGAATAACTTAAGTACAAATGAATATTTTTAGAAGGATATTGGATAACTTGATGGAAAAACTAGAGAGCCACTCTCAGAAAATGGCAGGCACCAGGAGAGGCCAGGCAGCTAAGAATACAGCCAGCCTGTGCTGAGGGAATGGAGGCATTAGAAGGCTGCCACAGTGTCCCTGCTATAGGACAGTCACTGCTGCTTGCTGGACCCTTGACTCTGCCTGCCGTATGCATTCTGAACTGCCCTCGCCTTCTGTGCCATGCACTCCAAACGCAGTCCTACATAGGCACACCTATTTGCTGAGCCTGGGTAAATTGTCTGTGCTGTAGCTGCCTGTGTTCTGTGAGACTATACATGTGTTTAGCTTCCTTTTTACCTTCCTTAGTAGAAGCTGGAGTTCCCTCATCCCCACTAGGTCTCTCTCATTGGCAGAACCCTCAAACATAGGAAGGGTGTTCAGAAACTGGACATCCAAAAGGAACGGCAAACCTTCACTGCAGTAGTCCAGAAGAAGGGAAAGAGATTGCCACTGGAAACCAATGTGGTTAATGATGAACCATTCATATCAGAGGAAATTCATCCTTTTTGATAGGATTTCTCAGGAAATGGTTGTGCTGAATTTTAGAAAGGCCTTTCCTGAACTCCCCCACAAGTCTCATGTCTCAAGTCTCATGTACAAGTCATAACTGATTGAGCATCTGAATCCAAAGAATGTTGGGTAATGTGAGTGATGCCTGGAGGCATCTCCAGGGAGTGATCCTGGGCTCCTTAATGACTTGGCCAAGAACATCATGGGGAGGCTCATCAAATCTGCTTTTGAAGTTAAGCTGGAAGGGCCAGGGAGTGCATTGACGAAGAGAATTAGGATCCGAAAAGATCCCTGTGAACTGGAACAAAGAGCTGAATCTAACAGAATGAAATTTAATAGGGAATAAATATTACATCTTGTTCTGATGTTCAGGACACCAGCTGCGTCTACGTGATGAATAAAGAAGGAGCCACTTTACAGCATCACATGTGAAAAATGCCTTCAACATTTTAGTTGAATGGAAGTATATGAGTCAAAAGTCAAAAAAAATCTTTTTAAAAACAAAAAACTCCTAGGGCGATCTTACAGTGTGTTAGTGGGAATCACGTGTGTCCATCACAGGGTAGAGATTTGCCTTATTTTGTGTGGCTTAGTTGACACATGAAATCTTCGTTGATTTTTGGACACACTCAAAAATGCTTTTTTGGGCAGAGAGTGACCAAAATGCAAGTGGATATAAAAGTTTGGCATGTGCAGGGCAATTAAAACAGTGAGTTGTTACCCTTGAGACTGGGAGACACATTAGCTATCTACAAATACAGGCAAGTGTCTGGAAGGAAGCTCAGGTGGTGTGACCGTGGAGGGGAAGAGCTAGACCAGTGGATGTCAGTTGCAAAGAGGGAGGTTTACAATAGCATACACTGACTGTGCCTTGATGGAAAGTAGTAACTTGCACATCACTTGTGACCACTACTTGGGGCCAACTAGGCTCTTGGGGGATATTCAAATATTTAATGAGCATATTTGCCCATGTTACTTTCACAGGTCTTAAGTCTCCCTGAATGTTGAACTTCCCCGAGACTCTTTTCCTCACAAGGCTATTGAAAATTTTAATATCTTCATGGGGTTAGTGAAAGACTCAGAATAGCTTTCAGACCTGGGAATACGAATTCATCATAAAGCTGGAAGAGAAAGTCTTAATAGAGAGCAACATGAGACAGTAAATATTTGATTTGAAAAGATGGGATCATAAACCAATCAGCGGAGCACTTGCTGAGAATGAAGTTTTTTCTTAATTGGCGCCAGGCTGCCATAACACAAGTGGCCGCTCTGTAGGAGCTTGTAGTTTTCACGTTAAAGGCATTTTATTTTAAACATATTTTCATCCTAAGATGTCAGTATGTAGAATTGCCTGACTGATCAAGGAAATTCTAAAGGTAATTGCTATGGGAGTTTAACTTGCCAGAGACCTAGAAAAGTCTCTTTCATACTTTAAAAGATATAAACAAGTTGCAAAATAATGGTTCTGTCAAGAAAATCACACATTGATTCATCATCCAGTATTGGGAGTTGGGCTAAAGGGTTTATAAAACATCTCCTTTTTGAAGGTCATCTGGTGGAGGGGTGGCTTTAGGATTTTGTAGATTTGCAGCCTGCATGATCACCTTTCTCAATAGACATTTATTGAGTGCCTCCTGCAACCGTTATTGCAACTGAGGAAAATTTTGGCACAAATACTTGGAATGGAAGTTAAAAGTTTTAAAAGTGGTATTTTCAAGGTTTTTGGCTTTTACAGTGCAAACAAGTACATGTATCTTCTCTAGCAATAGTATTTATTGAGAGAGATTAGCATAAAAGTAGTTAGCTTGCAGCACGATTAGAAAATTATAGCCTTGTAAAGGATCCCCAAGTTACAATGGCAATCACCAGAAACTACATTGCAAAGTCTGTGCTGGTGTCTGGACTAATTTCATTCCTTTGGCATTTCTCCTTCCTGTTCTCTAACCTCTCTTTTAGTTTATTGTTCTGGAGTAATGAAAAACTGTCTGAGGGTAAACACTGCCAGATATCCATTTTGCATTTGCTCAAAGTTTATGCCTTTGTTCGTTTATTCAAAATGTGGTCAGCAACATTTATTGGGCGCCTACTGAGTGTCAGGGTACTAGTGGTGATTTAAAAAAATCCCTCTCTCCTGCATCTCTGAGACTAGTAAGAGAGATAGAAAAGGAAATCTAATGTGTTGTGTCTGCTATGCAAAGGGAGCTTGGGATGCCCAGAGCAGAGATGTGTGTCTGAGGAATGTTCCCAAAGAAGTGATGTTTAAACCATGTCTGGAAAAGTGAGTAGAAATGAGCCAGGCACACTTAAATGGCAGGGTGACTCCAGTAGAGAGATTAGAATAGCATCTGCAGAGGTTTGGAGGAGGAGGTGGTGGGCCTGGAGATGGATTTGGAAAGTGTGAACTTTAGGGCAGGGTTCTTGTAATGTAGCTCTCTATCAGAATCGCCCGATGAACTTGTTGAAAATGCAGATTCACGCATCCCATCCCTCCCCCTCCCCTTAAGATCAGTTTTTCTGGCAGTGGGACCGGGCATATCTGATTGTGAAGTCAGGCAGAGTTTGAGAATCTTCTTCTATAGGAATTGGAAGCATTGAAGAATCTAAAGCTGCAAGTGCTGTGACCAGGTGAGATTTTTAGGAAGATTTTTCTAATCTAATTTGCTGCAACATGGATGAACCTGGAGGACATTATGTTAACTGAAATAAGCCAGGCACAGAAAGACACATACTGCATGATTTCGCTTACTCGTGGAATCTAAAAAAGTTGAACTCATAGAAGCAGAGAGTAGAATGGGAGTTGTCTGGGGCTGGTGGGGGTGTGTATGGCGGGAATGGGGAGAAGTTGGTCAAAGGGTACAAAGTTAGGAAGGATAAGTTCTGAAGATCTATTGTACCACAGTGACTATAGTTAATAATTATACTTAAAAATTGCTAAGTAGATCCTAATTGCTGACCAATAAAAATTGCTAAGTAGATCCTCACACACACGTGTGAGGCAAGTATGTTCATTAGCTTGAGTTAAGCATTTCATAAGGTGTATACATATCAACTACATTTTTTTTTTTTTTTGAGATGGAGTCTTGTTCTGTCGCCAGGCTGGAGTGCAGTGACACAATCTCGGCTCACTGCAACCTCTGCCTCCCGGGTTCAAGCAATTCTCCTGCCTCAACCTGCCAAGTAGCTGGGACTACCGGTGCACGCCACCACACCCAGCTAATTTTTGTATTTTTAATAGAGACAGGGTTTCACCATGTTGGCCACGATGGTCTCGATCTCTTGATCTCGTGATCTTCCCACCTTGGCCTCCCACAGTGCTGGATTACAGGTGTGAACCACCGCGCCCAGCCCCCAATTTTTTTTTTTTTTTTTTTTTGAGACAGAGGCTCACTCTGTCTCCCAGGCTAGAGTGCAGTGGCATGATCTCTGCCCATTGCAACCTCCGCCTCCTGGGTTTAAGCAATTCTCCTGCCTCAGCCTCTCAAGTAGCTGGGATTACTGGCATGCACCACCATACCCTGGTAATTTTTGTATTTTTAATAGAGACAGAGTTTTGCCATGTTGGCCAGGCTGGTCTCAAACTCCTGACCTCAGGTGATCCGCCTGCCTCGGCCTCCTGAAGTCTGGGATTACAGGTGTAAGCCACTGCTGGTAGCCTTAACTACAATTTTTATTTGTCAATTATACCTTAATAAGGCTGGGGAGGGAGATGGTAAGAAAAGATTACTCTGACATGAAGTCAGGTGAAAATGATGTGAGCCTGGAGGCAGAGGGGATATTGAGATAGTTCAGGGGAGAGGTAAGGGCAGGGATTAAAGCTCTAGTGGGGGTTAACAAGGAAAGCAACAAATCTAAATCATGTAGAAGATAGAATTGGCCAGATTTAGTGGTCAATTGCATGTGGTTAAGTGGGGACAACTCCTCAGTTTCTGGTAGAAATCAAAGACACCTTGTGCTCAGAGAGACATCGGGAGCACTGTTGTGGGAGCTGCCCTGTTGGCAGGTATAGGCTGGGAGCAGCTTCTGTGTCAGAGTACTTTGCCCTCTCTCATTTCCTGAGAAAAGAAGATGGTATGTGTATAAACTTCGCTGAAGAGGAGACCTGGTGAGATTTTTCCCTTCTTCATTTGTATACTCTCACCTCTCTTGCTTCCCCACTAAATATCAGTGTATTTGGCAATTTTGAAGTGAACCTGTCACATGGAAATCATCCATAGTTACACCATTCCAATGATTCTAAAGAGGTGGAAGTTGTAGGCTTCTCGGTGAGGGTGTGGGGTTGCAGGCTCTCCAGTTGGGGAGGCACTTACCTCTGTATTCTGAGCATATATGCTTTGCATATGTCCTTCACAGCAGGCACTCAGCCTGCCACGTGCACAACTATTATTTGGCTCTAACCTTGACCACTGCCCCTGGCCTGATGGTGGAATTCATCGTCCTTCAAAGCCCATATTCTGAATTACTGAGCTCAGTGTACACTTTTTTCTTTATGTTACAGTTAATATTACTTACATTATTTTTCTATTACACATAAACTTACAAACTCTCTGCATGTAAATTGGCTCCTTCCATCCCTTTTGGGTAAAGACTGATCATGAGCAGCTTGAAGAAAAAAGGAGAGCCTTCTATCCTTAGCAGAGAGCCCAGTTTTATTTGTTTGGATTGGGCCTCTGGCCTAAATTTGAAAAGATGCACTTAAACTGGAGGTGAGCTGAGGAAAGGCTGAGAATACACTTTGTTCTGAACTGGGGTCCCTCCTAATTTACTAGTTCCTGGCTCCTTTCATACTGGAAGGATGTGTTAAATTGAGGCAGAGTTCTGTTGACTTTCTTTTTTAGAGGATTCACTCGTTTGTAATCTAATTTATTTGGTTGTCTTAGAAGAAAATAAGGGAAGAGCCACGCAGCAGTTGCTAACCCTGTATCTGTGCTGTCATTCATTGTCTTTCCTGACTCCCTTTGTCCTCCAGGGTACTTCCTAACCTCATTGACAGTCCCCTCTGTGTCTGCTGCCAGTGCCCCTCCTCCCTTAGTAATTAAAGAGGGAATGAGAATGTCAATTCAGCTTCTCACTGAAGGCTGGCGCTAACCACAGATCTTATTTTAGGGCAAGGCCTTTCCCCTCTAGCTTCTTTAAATCCCCTATTAATTCAGATGCTTTATTTACTGAACAAACAAGCTGTGATTTCACAGAGAACAGTGAACAGGGGCTATACTTCTGGGGGAGAGAAAAATAAAGCTCTTTATGCTGTTCTGCTCATGCTGAAGCACGGGAGAGGTTTTTCCCCCTTCTTTGTGGTGTCACCCCCCAAAAAAGGCAAACCCGAGGGAGAAAGAGTAAAGAGTGCAGCAGTGTCCTGGTGGTTTTGATAAAAGTTCTTTTTATGGGCAAGATCTTTCAGGAGCCTCTTCCAGAGGAGGAGTCACCTTGACCTGGAGCAAGCGCACCCGAAGACATGCCACTCGGTCTGAATGCCCAAGGGCTTGGGCCTCCCTGCCACCTGGGCTGGTCATTGACACTCTTCTGGGCACAGTCCTCTGACTTCCCAGTCATGGTGGCACATGCCTTTGGCCACAAGGGGGGACCAAGGCAGAGTATGATTCCACTCCAGAAGGTATTAACAATGTGATACCACTCCCAAATCCAGCTTCACATTACCTCTCATACCTGGGCTGTGCATATGCATACCAAAGGTGCTAACTTCACAAGTTTGTGAAGCAAAAATATATCGGGCTATCAGATTTAGTCTCAAAAGCACTTTTCACAGTCACAGTGTTTCAGAGCCAGAAGAGATCCTTAGCATTTCCATTCTCCTTATTTAACAGAAAAAGACCCAGAAATATTAAATGATTTGCCTCAGGCCCTGTAACTTCTCAGCACTTATAAGTCACAAAGTGAATCCAGGTCTCCCAGTACTACTACTAGATTTGCTTCCCCAGCTGCTGGGCAGGGATGACTTGAGTCAGAGTTTGGGCCAGTGTCATCCAGGCCACCTGCATCAGATCACCTGGGGTCCATTGATAATGCAGGTTCCTGGGCCCTACTCCAGAGTGACTGAGTCAGTATCCTGGTGGGGGTGACTCAGCAACCTGCATTTGAAACAGACTTCCCAGGTCCCTGTCACCACACTGGTGTTTGAAAATTGTTGTCAGTAGTCCTCAAACTGAACTTGGGCTCTGCCCTTGTT
Organism: Pan paniscus; assembly: GCF_029289425.2. Lineage (NCBI taxonomy): Eukaryota > Metazoa > Chordata > Mammalia > Primates > Hominidae > Pan > Pan paniscus. The sequence goes on along the minus strand of NC_073253.2, from coordinate 47,244,445 downwards.
CAGCTGCAGGCTTCTTCCTGAATGTGCTTCTTTGGCCCTAATTCTTTATATTTGTGCTTCTCATACAAAAAGGCACAGCTTGACTGATGAGAGGGCATTGCAGGAGGATCTGGGTGTTTTGGAAATGAACTATGATGGGGATAGTGCAGTTAGTGTTTACCCACCTGTATCTCTGCTGTCTTCTCTGTCCTCCCAAGCTGCCTCTTCATTAAACAACAAACATTTTTAATTGTCATTGTTTTTCTGCACATCTTTCCTCTAAGGGGCATTGGGCTCCCGTAGGTAGTTTTAGATTCATAAACTCAAGTTGGGCTTATTTAGGGGGTGGGTGACGATGCCTGGAGCATCAGTTAAGGTGACTGGTTACTCCAGAGAAGGCAGGAGGACTGGACAGCCAGACTATCGTGTGTGTGTGCTAACTGCTTCCATGTGTACAAAGGTGTCCATGCTTTATTTCACATCATAAACACATGTGCTCCCTGACCTACATGAGGGCATCTAGCTTAGACAGGCCTGCTGCCACTCTCTGGGATGAAGCTTCACATAGAAGTTATAAGGCTGCCCCATAGGTCAAGACCAAGAGTAGTCGTGAGTGGCCCCACACCCCAGAAATGGATTAGAGTCCACACCTGGCTTTGAGTGGTTGGTGCCTGAACTGCAGAGGCACTGAGGTTAATATCATCAGCATTTTCATGAATACAAATTGTAGTTTACGTGCCTTCTTGTTGTTATGAATTCTCAAAGAACAATGTGAGGAATCGCCTAGACGTTAAATGTTTTCACACATGAAAGGTGCTGTGTCAGTGCTGCTAACAGTGAATTGCATCAACAGCTGAGCTGAAAATAAAGATGAGTTCAGTTGAATTAGGGCTCTGGAGTCAGATCTGCTTTGAATACTGGGCCTACTGTGTGCCTAGCATTATAACTGGGAAAAGAGGACAGTAGTAGGGACTATCCTTAGAACTGTTATGTTAGATAATGCATAAAAGCATCTACTATAGTGCCTGGCAAAGAGTAAGGAGAGAAGTGAGCATTAGGTATTGTTGCCTTAGAGAATGCCGTTGGTAGCAATCTACTTATCTGAAGAGGTGAAGGGGTAGGGAACGAATAACTTCATAAGTAAGCGAAGCAGACCATTTTTTTCCCCCTAAGAAAAAGAGGTCTTGCTATGTTGCCCAGACTGACCTCAAACTCCTGGGCTTATATGATCCTCAGCCTCCTGAGTAGCTGGGACTACAGGCCTATGCCACTGCACCCTGCTTCATCTGGATTTTAATTCCTCAAAGGCCTATCTTTGAGAAGGCTTTTTGTTGTATTGTAGATTGTTCTTTGGCTGTCCTCTTGGCTGGTGGTAATGAGGAACCCTGGATAGAATAAAGGGCAGGCGAAGGGGTGGTGGGGCCTTTGGAGGAAAGGAAGACTCACTGGAGCAGTCCTACACCCAGGGCCTCCCTCCATCAGGAACAAGACCCTGTGTTTTAGTGTTGGGTGTGCAGTCCCTTCTGATTCATCAGCATCTATCTCACTGTCCCAAAGCATAAGCTCCTGTTACTCTGAGGTCTCATCAGCATCATTTTGGCTGCCATGTAAAAATTAAATTCCTTAAACTTCCAATTCTAAATATGGAAGTTAGCCCTCTGACATCACTTAGGTTGAAGCAAGAATACCATTAAGAGCTAACTCTTGGATGCCCCTTTGGAGTTTACTTACTTTGATTTTTATTCTGGTCCATTGGACTGTTAAATGCTTTTTGTGGGCTGGTGACCCTTTGTATTTAAAAGGTACATGTAGTGGTGTTTCCCAGATTAACCTAGCATCTAGCACCTGACCTGATGTAGTAAACATCTGTCTCCATAGTGCTGTTTTTACACGTCCTGTCCTGTCCTCTCTTAGTTGTCTTGCCTTCAAGGCCTTTTCAAGCTAGGATCAAGGTTGATAGTTTACCAAAAGTAAGGTAAGATGAAGATCTCAAAGGTAACTCTATTGTCATGCTGGCATTTCTGGGGCAGATGTCCCTGAGCAGCCGTGCCCACCTAAAAACCACTCTGGATACATACAGATGACCTGCCTTGGGGTTGTTAAGAATTGTGTGCCCCCAGAGGATTACCTGAGACTGGGATTTGATTTGCCCCAGGATAAGTAAGTTAGACTCCTGGGATCCATCCTCCAGCTTGCTTTTCTAGCTCTGAAATAACCAGTAGGCCAAAGGTTGAACATTTATGTTCCCCTTGGTACTATGAGGCAGGCTGACAGATGCTGCAGAGACTGGTATTCCCATCCACCTGGCACCCAAGCATGTTCTTCAGGATGAAAGAAAAGTTGGAGTGGAGGGCAGGGGATTGTGCTGTGAAAGTAGGTATGATGCCTTAGGAATGACAGCGTCAGATCACATGAGTCGTGTGTTTTTCACTGTAATCTTTTAGATGTTGGAGAACAAGCTTTGAAACATTAAGTACTAATGTGGCCGTCTATTTTAAAAGACATAGTAGAGTGAGAGGATGTTTAAGGAAGGTTAGTGGGTTGTGTTCCTCACTTCTGATGAAAGCTGGGGCAGTGCTTGCTCTGCAGAGCCTTTTAAAACATCTTTCCATCCAAATAGGGCACAGATCTAAGTGGCCCTCTCCCTGCATGGCAATCCTGGCTAGCCTACCACAGCACTTAAAGGCTGACAATGAAATTAGAGGAAAGGGAAGGAATCTATTGTACAGTTGTTGGAGGGAAAATGTAGTTGCTTCTTTTCTTCCAGCTATACCAGGAGCTTTTTTTTTCTCTTTTCTTTTTTATGTTCTATTCTCAAAGAGTACTAGTTAATAATTCACATGCAGTTACCAATTAAGTAGAAATTTCATTTGAAGCGACAGTAGGTTCAATTAAATGCGTTTGGAAATCGGGTGCCTAAATTGCTCTGGAAGGAGTCTGAATATTTATGTATATATGCATTGTGAATGTGGGTAGTAGGTGCATGTATGTTTTATACATACACATTTGAATAAAAGTCAGGGTTGAAAACCTGCCTAAAGGGCTAATTGCCAGTCACATGTCTAATTAATCACACATGTAAAATGTAACCCTTGCTTTGTGGGCTATAAGCAGAGAGATTTTAATTTTCATCCCAGAGTTCCTGGAAAGAGTAATGCTAGTAATTTTGGGGGGCTTACAATATAAAAGCTGGCGAAAGAGGAAGAGGGGTCACTGTCTCAGTTTAGAAGTGCTACAGAGAGCCAGCAGTTGATGGTTATTGAGTCAGCACCTGCTGCTCAGCGCTTGTGGGAGGTAAAAGGGTGTGATGCTGACTGCTACAATTCCAGTAAGTTCTTCTGGCATAAGAGCAAGAACAAATGGATATGGGGTTGGGCATGAGTATTTATAAAAAGAATAGCTGGCCAGGTGGGGTGGCTCATGCCTATAACCCCAGCACTTTGGGAGGCCGAGGCAGGCAGATTGCTTGAGCTCAGGAGTTCAAGACCAGCCTGAGCAACATGGCGAAACTCTGTCTCTACATAAAATACAAAAATTAGCTAGGCACGGTGGTGCACACTTGTAGTCCCAACTACTTGGGGAGGCTGAGGTGGGAGGATCGCTTGAGACTGGGAGGCAGTGGTTGCAGTGAGCTGAGATCACACCACTGCACTCCAGCCTGGGTGACAGAGTGAGACCTTGTCTCAAAACAAAACAAAACAAAACCACACACCCCAAAAACCCCCCAAAAAGAATAGCAAAACACACAGTCAAATGAGTTCTTCACAGATAATTTGATGTATTTTAAAGGATCAGAATATAAAAGAGCTGGAAGAAATTCATAGGGATTAACAAAACATTTGCAGAATTGTTTTAATGGAGACAAACACAGTTGACAATTTTGCTTTCTTCCTAGAGAATTTTCTCCTAAAAGAAATCATTGATAAAATAAGGAAAGAAAAAAAAATCATTGATCAAACTAGGGAACAAAATTCCCCCACAGAATGGTAGTGATTAAGTAGGTGTTTCATAGAAACAACTAGGTTCACTATAAGTTTGTCCTTTGAGTCATCTCGGGGAACCGTGTTTAGGAGAGAGAGCTTATTAGCACGTCCATTGCTATACAAAGAGATGTGCTTTCTACTAAAGTTTGCTTCAGAAGAAAGGGTAATGCTTGATCCTGTCACTTAACGTAGAGGTTAAAAATGTGCACTTTAGAGCAGTGGTCCCCAGTCTTTTTGGTACCAGGAACCAGTTTTGTGGAAGACAGTTTTTCCATAGACTGGGAGGAGGGGTTTGGGGGGATGGTTTCAGGATGAAACTGTTCCACCTCAGATCATTAGGCGTTAGTTAGATTCTCAAAAGGAGCACACAACCTGTGAGAATTTATTGCCACCACTGATCTGACAGGAGGCGGAGTTCAGATGGTAATGCTTACTCACCTGTTGCTCACCTCCTGCTGTGGGGCTCACTTCCTAACAGGCCACGGACTGGTCTGTGGCCTGGGTGTTGCGGACCTCTGCTCTAGAGTCACACCACCCAGATTAAAATCTTGGCCCTGACAATATCTTTGTGACATTAGGGTAATATTAACCTTTCTAAGCCTCAGTTTCTTTATCGGTAAATGAGGATAACATTATTCACCTCATAGGTGGCTGTAAGATTAACTGCATTACGTAGAACAGTACCCAGCACAGTAATCTGTTTAACAAATATTGCCATTAGTAGTTATTACTATTATTATTATTATTGTATCATTGTGGCTGTGTACACTTCCAAAAGTAGATGAAAAGTTTACAGAAAAGCCTTTCTGAGTAAGCAAACTGGAGTCCTAACAAATTTGCTAATTTTGAGATTTAAAAATGGGATCAAAAAACTGTCATGAAACTAAAGCTATTTTAATAAGACTTGAAGAATTGTTCCTTAACATTACTCAGCCATTCCCCATGAGGACAGGATTTTTCTTCATTAACTCTGCTGTCAGGATGGCATTTAAAAGTAGCACATTTTCTGGTATCAGGATTCCAATTGGATGCTTGGGATTGGATTGCTTCCTCGTTAGCCCATAACCAGCTCTTCCCCTGTGATTCTTCCCTGCCCTCCAACCTAAATTTTATGCTCTTTTAAAAAATTACTTTGTATGTTTCAGTCTCTCCCGGAAGTTGCCCCACCCCACTATCTTGTAAGAGTTTGTGAGCTCAGAGGGTAGGGACTACAGCTTATACATCTTTGGTATCATCAAATACCTAAGTTGGTGCCATGTACATAGAAGACATTTATACAAAATTTAAAAATTAAGAGTATCACCATTGTATGTCAGTATTATTTAGCTAATTAAAAAAATTTATTTCTAGGGGTTTTCAACTTTTGTCATTTGTAAGACTGAAAAGTGTGCAAAGAATGTTCTTAAATTTTTTTTCAGTGAATTAGTGGAAATCCTAATTTCAACTAGTTGTTTGATTTTGTAGCTTTCTTATTTCTAGCAGCTTTTTTTGTTGTTATTTTAGATTCAGCGGGTATGTGCAGAGGTTTGCTACATGGATATATTTCTTAATGGTGAGGTTTGGGTTTCTAGTGAACCCATCACCCGAATAGTGAACATTGTACCCAATACGTAGTTTTTAAACCTTCACCCCCTTCTTTTCCCTCATCCTTATGGGGTCCACACTGTCTGTCATTGCCATCTTTGTCTATGCACACCGATTGTTTAGCTCCCACTTATAAATGAGAACATGCAGTATTTGATTTTCTGTTTCTGAGTTACTTCACTTAGGATAAAGGTCTTTGACTCCATCCATGCTGCTGCAAAGGACATGATTTCATTCATTTTTATGGCTGCATAGTATTCCACGGTATACACGTATTCCACAGTATACATGTATATATGTATACATACATATATGTATATGTATGTATACATAGATGTGTGTGTACATGTGTATATATGTATGTATACGTATATACACGCATATATACACATGTATATGTGTATATATATACATACATATATACACATATATATGTATACATAGATGTGTGTGTGTTTATCTATCTATCTATACGCACCACATTTTCATTATCCAGTCAACTGTTGATGGATACTTTGGTTGAATCCATGGCTTTGCTATTGTGAATAGTGCTGTGATAAACGTAACAGAGCAGGAATCTTTTTGATAAAACAATTCCTTTTCTTTTGAGTAAATACTCAGTAGTGGGATTTCTAGCAGCAATTTTATTTTTAAGGATGAAGTTTACCTTAAAAAATGACTTGATGTTAAGTTCAACTGATGTTTTTGTTTGAAGATGATGTGGCAGTTTTTCAGGTGCACAGGTGTGGCACACAATGTTAGCTCATGATAAAGTCGTTGCATAAGTAGTTGGACTCTCCTTATGTCCAAATCTTATATCCGTGAAAATTGTCGAGCATGTTCTCTGTTGGGTAAACCTTTAGCTTGGTTTGGACAGTAATATGGAATAGCCCACTCTCCATCTCTGGTCATGATAGCTTTTAGATTTGGCTTTTTAGCACACTTCCCAGTAGGTTCACAAGTCTCTGCCTTGGAGCATGTTGATGTCAAGTCTATCAAAAGGAATAGCCTATTTTCCAAGACTGCTGTGCCACATTGGTGTCAACTGGGCACATCAGTAAGGATGCCTGCAGTGATTTGACACACCCACTCAAATGGATATGAAGTAACCTTAGGAATGTCCTGGCAGTCATATCTCCTGAAATGCTGTCTGCATCTGATTCAGTCATATCTCCTGAAGTGCTATCTGGAAGTGCTATAATGGTTTCAGACCAAGTTTGGATGAACTGAGCCTTATTAGGCAGGCTAATTTCCACAGTTGCCATTTTGAAGGGCTGAATTCTGCAGAAGTTGAACTAGAGGGGGTGACTGGGACCCTGACCTATGTTGAGAAGAGGTTGCTGTCTCTTTATACCTCTTATTCTGTTTCCTTGGACAAGAAAAGTACCAATCTTTCCAGAGACTCTCTTAGATCATTGGTGAGTAGAGTGCTATCTTTTTCAGTACTTCTGGAATAAGAGGGAAGTATAATTTCTGTATGGTACCAAATTTACTTAGGGAAAAATGATTCCCATTCTAGTTTCAGTGATTTCAGGAGCTGAGAGCTAGGGTGACTTTGTGGACTCTTAGGCAATGGGAGGGGTGGGGAAGACCTTGCTTATACTAAGACTGGCTGCTAAAGCCAATAGGACAGAGCCTATGAGGACCTTCCCATGACAGCCCTAATAGTATGTTGGGACCAGGGATGTAGTTAACTGAAGAGGAACATTATGTGAAATTTAGCTGAAAAGCCCTACATTTACAAGTATGTCTCTACCTCTCCTCATCAGAATAGAACCTCAAAAGGGCTTTTTTCCAAGCTTTTCAATGTTTATTCTATCCTTAGGAAAAAGTTTTAAAAGGATCTGAGGGTCTCTTAGTAACAATGTCTTCAGTGTCAGTAACTGTCTTGCTTAAACAGTTCCTTTTTTTTTTTTTTGCAATTTAAGCTTTAGTGAAAATTAAAACAGTGGGTTACTTTGATCTTTAGAAAATTTCTTCATATTTGTGAAGACCATTAATTGGCACTTAGTATTCTTGTCTTCAGGCTATCTAACCTGATGTTGCTTTATCATTCTATCTTCTGAAACATCTTGTGAGCTCTTAGAAGAGAGACCAGGGTGAGGTGCAATCTCTACTGTCCCCTAATCAGAGTTTCTTCAAATCCAGGAAGAGGGGAAGATTTGTCTCCTTGGAGTACTCACTTAAACTGAGCCCTCATCCACAATTTAGTGCTTTTGCCTACTCTTGCCATTCCTGTCTGTTGTTGACTTTTATCATTTTTAGGTGAGCTTTTCCCTTCCCAGGTGTTTCTCTTTCTCTTACTTTACTTTCCTTAGTAAACCTACCAGTGCTCTGTCTTCCCTGTTAAACTTCAGCCCAGTGCCTTATTGTTTATTTGACCTACCTTGATCTGAAATATCCATGTGGCTTTGAAAGTCATTTGGAGTTCTATGCCTGCCCTTGTCCAATGTACGCTGGTTACCTTTTAGAGTTTGTCTGTCCCCAGAGTTGATAAATAACATCTCCAGTGACTATGTAACTTTAGCTCAGCATTTCTGATTAAACCATTTACTGTTTACCCCAACAGTCATTAAAATGTACAGTGCCTGGTAGTGTATTGCACAGTGCTGACCATGTGGAAAGCATAAGGAGTGCGAGAAGGTGATGCCATCTCCAATTATATTTTTTGAGTATCCTACTAAGCCTACTGAGTAGTAGTAACCATAGGTCTTTTAGGCTTTTTTCACATGAACTGGGGACACCTAGACTTGGCCTCCTCTATTGGAAAGCTGCAAGTGTATCATAGGCCATGCTGTGGAAACTTTGAACAGCTGGAATCCTTTCAGTTGCATTAATCACCATAAGTAATGATTAATCTGTGTGAGACGATGGAAAAGCTCTGACTTAGGGAAACTCCACTCCTGTTCCCTCACTTACTGGGCATGTGACCTTGGACAAGTCATTAGCTTTTTATATCTCAGTTTTGTCATTCATCAAATAAGAACCACCATACTTGCCTTGTTTGCCGCAGAGAATTGTTAATTTGAGGGTCAAATAATGACTGCAGAAGCATTTGAAGAACTTTGGAAACTCTTGTCAGGGTAAGATATTCTGTGTTGCTATTTAGTAAGTATTGTAGGATTCTAAAATCTGGGAAGTGGATTAATTTATATGCTTCTCTTATTTTAGAAACTCCACAACCCTTAATTGAGGAATTGTTGAAGTTTGTTTTCATTGTCCGGGATTAGAAAGGGCTTGCTGTATTTTTCTTCTAGTTATTGCTTCCCAGCCATGAGCTAAAATTTCAAATGCCACTGGCTAGCAGTTTTTGGAAGATTTTCAACTCCCTTTTCTTCAAATACAAGAATGTTCTGAATGACCCTATGTTCCTTTCTCTTCCCTTGATTACGGTCACTTCATCCAAGCAATTTTAGCCTTTCTTCAGATACTTGTTTGTAGTTCTGAGAGAAGAAAACACCGTCATTTAAAGAACTTCTTATCTAGCACTGTTGAAAAATTGAGGAGGTGATTTGAAAAATTGAGGAGGTGATTTTTAAGAGAGCCAGAGCAATGGAGGTTTTGGTGAAGGTGTCATCTGTACTTTGATAACCTCATTCCTGTTCTTCCGGAATATGAAGGTGTTCACTGGTGGTTCTGCTGATCACGCCTTTACAGGGGTGGCTACTCTTTCTCCAGCAATAGGTGTCCCATGGGGCATCTTGAAGTAGAATGTTGATAGTTGCGTTCAATTTTAGACTGGTAAATAAGAATTGGGCATTTGAATTTCAATATACTCACTGTGTAACTGTTATTGAGTATACTTTAAGTGACCTATAATACTGCTTCATTTAACTTTATCGTCCTAATAACTCTCTTAGAGTGACAATAACTTAGGTTAGCCACTTGCCTAGGGTTCTGAAACCAAGTAAATGGTGGAGCTGGAATTGCTGTTGTTGTCAGTCGTTAGACTAGATAGGCTTTCTTCTTCCTACAAATTTTATATACTAAAAAATTTTGAAAAAAGACATTTTTCTTTGGGAAAAATAGGGAATGTCAGATCCCTTTGGAGATGGTTTATTAAGAATTCAGTATCTTTTCAGTACCTATTGGTTATGATAGCTTAATTTTAAATTACTACTTTTTCAAGTGTCTTAACTCCCCTAGGGTTTTTGCCAACGCCAAAGAAATATCTCACATTAATGCCATTTTTTGATGTGCAAAGACTAAATTGAGTAAAAAACTTTTCAGAGTAGATGGATTACAGTAAATAAAACGGCTACATAAAAAATGAACTTGGTGTCTTAGTCCATTCAGGTTCCTATAACAGAATACTATAGGCTGGGTGACTTATAAACAACAGAAAATGTATTTTGCACAATTCTGGAACTTGGGAAGTTCAAGGTTAAGGTGCCAGCAGATTCATCGTCTCGTTAGGGCCCATGTTCTGGTTCATGGATGGCTGACTTCTTGCTGTGTCTTCACTTGGTGGAAGGGCAGGCAAGGGACCTCCCTGAGATAGCTTTTATAAGGGCATTAATCCTATTATGAGGGGATCCGCTTTCATGACCCAATCACCCCCTCCACAAAGCCCTGCCTCCTAATACTATCGCATTGGGGGTTAGGATTTCAATATGAATTTTGGCGGAACACAGACATTCAGTCTATTGTTCTTAGTAATGGCCATCTCTTCATTCTCTATGGTAATGATTGTGAGTGTCCTAGGCTAAGAGTTTATTAAGAATGTACAGTGAATGCTGCACAATTTTATTTTGATTCTCCCCAGGGCAAGAATTTTACATATGTAGGTGTAAAAATTACAGGAACCCAAGGACATATATAAAATGTCTCTAGTGAAAGTCATCTTTTGTTTTTGTGTAGCTGCAAAAGATGCTACAGGTTACACTGCACTCTCAGGTATATTATATAAAGTATGCTTCTTGCGTTTTTGCACTCTCTCTCGCACTCTCACTCATGTGCTCTGTCTCTCGCTCGCTTGCTGTCTCTCGACCTCTTAGGTGTTCAATCGCATGGTAAGAGAAGCATCCCAAGAGTTGTAAGAACATTTAACCTCAGTTCTAACTTCACTGGGCCTGAGACTTGAGCATGCTTATTCTTTTCGTTGCTTTTCTGTATCCCCTGTCTCCCTATATAAGCTCTTTTGTGCTCATATTTTGTTTTTTGTTCAAATTCACCTCTCTTTTGATGAGTCTCTCCTCTCTTGCTCTCTTTTTTTTTTTTTTACTTTATTGTAGGGCTGTCCTGAGTCACATAGGCTAGACCCAGCTAGGGGAATAGCCCATGTTCATCTTCCATCCCTGGGAGATGAACCAGGGCTATTCCGCAAGCTGGGCTTCCATCCTTTGAATATTCAAGGCAATAGGTGTTCCACCATCAGAACACTTAAGCTAGTCTGTTACTTCCGCAGTGGACTCATTAAATCATTTTGCTAGGGGTCCTAATATATAAAACAACCAACTTGTTTGCATATCATTTATTGCCTTTTGATTCCCTTACCGTTCTGCAATCATCCCATTGTGAGGGCTCTGGTCAGGGCCTGCTTTCTAGCTCATAGCTGACTTTCTTGCTATGTCCTCACTTGGTGGAAGGAGCAAGGGAGTATATACATACTCAAAGTATATATATACTTCAAGGTATTCCAGTGTGCTTTGAAGTAGGTTGGTGGTAGCTGTCAGCCAGCTAAGAAGAAAAGAGAAGGAGTGTGCTTACACAGTCATCTGTCCATTGAATAATGAAATCTATTGCTCAAAAAAATATATTTCTCTGATTTTAAAGTTCGTATTTTTTTTTTTTTTTTTTGCTTCACTAACATGCTTCCAGGTGAACTGTAACAATGAATATCCACAATAGTACAAAGGTTACAAAATTTTACAAGATAGTTTTTAGGGATCAGCAGGTCTCTTGCTCTATTTAATATGTTATTTGGACTGAAAATGTGAAAGTGTGAATTTAGCAGCCAATCCCCCGGGAAGTAATGTTTCTTGTCATGCTTTGCCTTGCTTTCAACAAGTCATTAAAGATCAGTGTTGTAATCACATGAATTATAAATGTTTTACAAATGTTGACTGTGTTTGATACAGTTTTACAGTTGTAAGGCATCTAAAAAAAATCTAAGAATAAAATATTCCAAAAAGTGTGGAAGTTTTATAGGTACAACAAAAGCTGCAAAGTAAAGACTTTATTATTTATCTTTGTATTCTTTTAATAAGTTAAGCTCTTTTGGGAAAACCATGATTTGGAAATGAAATTGTTGAACTACCAAATGTGTGTTTTGTTTTCACTTCACCACAAGAAAATGAAAGAAATGCATTTGCCACAATTCGCTAACAAGATGAGCAAGATGTGATTTTAGGAAGATTTTTTAAATGCCTACTATTATAAAACACAGTGCTAGATGCTATCAGATGTCTTAAGATTATAAAACAAAGTGCTAGCTGCTATCAAATCTCTTAAGATTATTAAACAGTGCTAGATGCTATCAAATGTCTTAAGATTACAAAACAAAGTGCTAGACGCTATCAAATCTCTTAAGATATGGTCCTCGCTCTCCTAGAATTTTTAATCTAGATTGGGGTGCCTTTAGAGAGCAAAAAAACTGTAAGTGTACAAATGTGGAAAGAGAAACAAGCTAGCAAGTACTTTGGGAGGAGTAGGAAGTTCTTACCCAAAGTTGTAGTGATCACACAAAAAAAGCTTTATACAAGGGGAGGGATTTGCTCCAACACTGAAGTGTGGAAAAGGCTTAGGTAGCTAAGGATAGAATATTTTAGGCAAAGGGAATGGTACATGAACATACTTGAGGGGAAAACTCAAGCTAGATTTAAGTTGGCTAGACTGGAGGCTTACAGAGAAGATTAAGTTCAAATTCATGGTGGCTGGGACTGGTTTTCAAGATGGACTAAGCATCAGAATCGTCAGGGAGCGCATTGAAAGAATAAGTTACATGGGACCCACCCTGGACTTCTTGAATTTGAATTTCTTGGAATAGAGCCTGGAGCTTGGGTGTTTTTTCAAAAGCTCCCCAGCTGAGTCTGAGGCGTGGGGCTGTCTGGGAACCATGACATTGGCATGAGAAGCCAGTAAAAGTGTGCTGAAGGTCCACCCCTTTCAGTGGTTTCTGGCAGCCAACAGTCCCTCTCCCTTAGCTCATATAAGTCAGCTTGGAAGTAGGGAAGGTATTCTCCCTGCTGCTATTGTCACTTCCAAGCTACTGTTCTTTCTCCTTTAAAAATTTGCACTCCTCTAATGATCAGTGATGTTGAGCTTTTTTTTCTTTTTCTCTTTCTTTTTTTTCTTTTTTTGAGCTGGAATCTTGCTCTGTTGACCAGGCCAGAGTGCAGTGGCACGTCTCGGTTCACTGCAACCTCTGCCTCCCGGGTTGAAGCGATTCTCCTGCCTGAGCCTCCTGAGTAGCTGGGACTACAGGCGTGTGCCACCATGCCCTGCTAATTTTTGTATTTTTAGTAGAGATGGGTTTTCGCCATGTTGGCCAGGCTGGTCTTGAACTCCTGATCTCAGGTGATCCGCCCACCTTGGCCTTCCAAAGTGGTGGGATTACAGGTGTGAGCCACCACGCCCAGCCAATCTTGAGCTTTTTCTCACATGTTTTTGGCTGCATAAATGTCTTATATTGAGAAATGTCCTTTGCCCATGTTTAATGCCTTTTTTTCTTGTAAATTTAAGTTCCTTGTAGATTCTGGATATTAGACCTTTGTTAGATGGATAGATGGCAAAAATTTTCTCCCATTCTGTAGCTTGTCTGTTCACTCTGATGATAGTTTCTTTTGCTGTGCAGAAGCTCTTTAGTTTAATTAGGTCCCTTTTTTCAATTTTTGCTTTTGTTGTAATTGCTTTTGACGCTTTTGTCATGAAATCTTTGCCTGTGCCTATGTCCTGAATGGCATTTTCTAGATTTTCTTCTAGTGTTTTTATAGTTTTGCATTTTACATTTAAGTCTGTAATCCATCTTGAGTTAATTGTCTAAGGTGTAAGGAAGGGCTTCAGTTTTAATTTTCTGTATATGGCTAGCCAGTTTTCCCAGCACCATTTTTAAATAGGGAATCCTTTCCCCATTGCTTGTTTTTGTCAGGTTTGCTGAAGATCGGATGGTTGTAGATGTGTGGTCTTGTTTCTGAGACCTCTATTCTGTTCCATTGGTCTATGTGTCTGTTTTTGTACCAGTACTATACTGTTTTGGTTACTGTCGCCTTGTAGTATAGTTTGAAGTTGGGTAGCATGATCCCTCTATCTTTGTTCTTTTTGCTTAGGATTGTCTTGGCTATATGGGCTCTTTTTTGGTTCCATATGAATTTTAAAGTAGTTTTTTTCTAATTACGTGAAGAATGTCAATGGTAGTTTAATGTGAATAGCATTGAATCTGTAAATTACTTTGGGCAGTATGGCCATTTTCATGATACTGATTTTTCCAAACAACAATGAGATACCATCTCATGCTAGTCAGAATGGTGATTTTAAAAAGCGAAGAAACGGAGGGAGGAGCCAAGATGGCCGAATAGGAACAGCTCCGGTCTACAGCTCCCAGCGTGAGCGACGCAGAAGACGGGTGATTTCTGCATTTCCATCTGAGATACCGGGTTCATCTCACTAGGGAGTGCCAGACAGTGGGCGCAGGCCAGTGGGTGCGTGCACCGTGCGCGAGCCGAAGCAGGGCGAGGCATTGCCTCACCTGGGAAGCGCAAGGGGTCAGGGAGTTCCCTTTCTGAGTCAAAGAAAGGGGTGACGGACGCACCTGGAAAACTCGGGTCACTCCCACCCGAATATTGCGCGTTTCAGACCGGCTTAAAAAACGGCGCACCACGAGACTATATCCCACACCTGGCTCGGAGGGTCCTACGCCCTTGGAATCTCGCTGATTGCTAGCACAGCAGTCTGAGATCAAACTGCAAGGCGGCAGCGAGGCTGGGGGAGGGGCGCCCGCCATTGCCCAGGCTTGCTTAGGTAAACAAAGCAGCCAGGAAGCTCGAACTGGGTGGAGCCCACCACAGCTCAAGGAGGCCTGCCTGCCTCTGTAGGCTCCACCTCTGGGGTCAGGGCACAGACAAACAAAAAGACAGCAGTAACCTCTGCAGACTTAAATGTCCCTGACAGCTTTGAAGAGAGCAGTGGTTCTCCCAGCACGCAGCTGGAGATCTGAGAACGGGCAGACTGCCTCCTCAAGTGGGTCCCTAACCCCTGACCCCCGAGCAGCCTAACTGGGAGGCACCCCCCAGCAGGGGCACACTGACACCTCACACGGCAGGGTATTCCAACAGACCTGCAGCTGAGGGTCCTGTCTGTTAGAAGGAAAACTAACAAACAGAAAGGACATCCACACCGAAAACCCATCTGTACATCACCATCATCAAAGACCAAAAGTAGATAAAACCACAAAGATGGGGAGAAAACAGAACAGAAAAACAGGAAACTCTAAAATGCAGAGCGCCTCTCCTCCTCCAAAGGAACGCAGTTCCTCACCAGCAACGGAACAAAGCTGGATGGAGAATGATTTTGACGAGCTGAGAGAAGAAGGCTTCAGACAATCAAATTACTCTGAGCTACGGGAGGACATTCAAACCAAAGGCAAAGAAGTTGAAAAGTTTGAAAAAAATTTAGAAGAATGTATAACTAGAATAACCAATACAGAGAAGTGCTTAAAGGAGCTGATGGAGCTGAAAACCAAGGCTCGAGAACTACGTGAAGAATGCAGAAGCCTCAGGAGCCGATGCGATCAACTGGAAGAAAGGGTATCAGCAATGGAAGATGAAATGAATGAAACGAAGCGAGAAGGGAAGTCTAGAGAAAAAAGAATAAAAAGAAATGAGCAAAGCCTCCAAGAAATATGGGACTATGTGAAAAGACCAAATCTATGTCTGATTGGTGTACCTGAAAGTGATGCGGAGAATGAAACCAAGTTGGAAAACACTCTGCAGGATATTATCCAGGAGAACTTCCCCAATCTAGCAAGGCAGGCCAACGTTCAGATTCAGGAAATACAGAGAACGCCACAAAGATACTCCTCGAGAAGAGCAACTCCAAGACACATAATTGTCAGATTCACCAAAGTTGAAATGAAGGAAAAAATGTTAAGGGCAGCCAGACAGAAAGGTCGGGTTACCCTCAAAGGGAAGCCCATCAGACTAGCAGCGGATCTCTCGGCAGAAACCCTACAAGCCAGAAGAGAGTGGGGGCCAATATTCAACATTCTTAAAGAAAAGAATTTTCAACCCAGAATTTCATATCCAGCCAAACTAAGCTTCATAAGTGAAGGAGAAATAAAATACTTTACAGACAAGCAAATGCTGACCGATTTTGTCACCACCAGGCCTGCCCTAAAAGAGCTCCTGAAGGAAGCGCTAAATATGGAAAGGAACAACCGGTACCAGCCACTGCAAAATCATGCCAAAATGTAAAGACCATCAAGACTAGGAAGAAACTGCATCAACTAACGAGCAAAATCACCAGCTAACATCTTCATGACAGGATCAAATTCACACATAACAATATGTACTTTAAATGTAAATGGACTAAATTCTCCAATTAAAAGACACAGACTGGCAAGTTGGATAAAGAGTCAAGACCCATCAGTGTGCTGTATTCAGGAAACCCATCTCACGTGCAGAGACACACATAGGCTCAAAATAAAAGGATGGAGGAAGATCTACCAAGCAAATGGAAAACAAAAAAAGGCAGGGGTTGCAATCCTAGTCTCTGATAAAACAGACTTTAAACCAACAAAGATCAAAAGAGACAAAGAAAGCCATTACATAATGGTAAAGGGATCAATTCAACAAGAGGAGCTAACTATCCTAAATATTTATGCACCCAATACAGGAGCACCCAGATTCATAAAGCAAGTCCTGAGTGACCTACAAAGAGACTTAGACTCCCACACATTAATAATTGGAGACTTTAACACCCCACTGTCAACATTAGACAGATCAACGAGACAGAAAGTTAACAAGGATACCCAGGAATTGAACTCAGCTCTGCACCAAGCGGACCTAATAGACATCTACAGAACTCTCCACCCCAAATCAACAGAATATACATTTTTTTCAGCACCACACCACACCTATTCCAAAATTGACCACATACTTGGAAGTAAAGCTCTCCTCAGCAAATGTAAAAGAACAGAAATTATAACAAACTATCTCTCAGACCACAGTGCAATCAAACTAGAACTCAGGATTAAGAATCTCACTCAAAGCCGCTCAACTACATGGAAACTGAACAACCTGCTCCTGAATGACTGCTGGGTACGTAGCGAAATGAAGGCAGAAATAAAGATGTTCTTTGAAACCAACGAGAACAAAGACACAACATACCAGAATCTCTGGGACGCATTCAAAGCAGTGTGCAGAGGGAAATTTATAGCACTAAATGCCCACAAGAGAAAGCAGGAAAGATCTAAAATTGACACCCTAACATCACAATTAAAAGAACTAGAAAAGCAAGAGCAAACACATTCAAAAGTTAGCAGAAGGCAAGAAATAACTAAAATCAGAGCAGAACTGAAGGAAATAGAGACACAAAAAACCCTTCAAAAAATTAATGAATCCAGGAGCTGGTTTTTTGAAAGGATCAACAAAATTGATAGACCACTAGCAAGACTAATAAAGAAAAAAAGAGAGAAGAATCAAATAGACGCAATAAAAAATGATAAAGGGGATATCACCACCGATCCCACAGAAATACAAACTACCATCAGAGAATACTACAAACACCTCTACGCAAATAAACTAGAAAATCTAGAAGAAATGGATACATTCCTTGACACCTACACTCTCCCAAGACTAAACCAGGAAGAAGTTGAATCTCTGAATAGACCAATAACAGGAGCTGAAATTGTGGCAATAATCAATAGTTTACCAACCAAAAAGAGTCCAGGACCAGATGGATTCACAGCCGAATTCTACCAGAGGTACAAGGAGGAACTGGTACCATTCCTTCTGAAACTATTCCAATCAATAGAAAAAGAGGGAATCCTCCCTAACTCATTTTATGAGGCCAGCATCATTCTGATACCAAAGCCTGGCAGAGACACAACCAAAAAAGAGAATTTTAGACCAATATCCTTGATGAACATTGATGCAAAAATCCTCAATAAAATACTGGCAAACCGAATCCAGCAGCACATCAAAAAGCTTATCCACCATGATCAAGTGGGCTTCATCCCTGGGATGCAAGGCTGGTTCAACATACGCAAATCAATAAATGTAATCCAGCATATAAACAGAGCCAAAGACAAAAACCACATGATTATCTCAATAGATGCAGAAAAAGCCTTTGACAAAATTCAACAACCCTTCATGCTAAAAACTCTCAATAAATTAGGTATTGATGGGACATGTTTCAAAATAATAAGAGCTATCTATGACAAACCCACAGCCAATATCATACTGAATGGGCAAAAACTGGAAGCAGTCCCTTTGAAAACTGGCACAAGACAGGGATGCCCTCTCTCACCGCTCCTATTCAACATAGTGTTGGAAGTTCTGGCCAGGGCAATCAGGCAGGAGAAGGAAATAAAGGGTATTCAATTAGGAAAAGAGGAAGTCAAATTGTCCCTGTTTGCAGACGACATGATTGTTTATCTAGAAAACCCCATCGTCTCAGCCCAAAATCTCCTTAAGCTGATAAGCAACTTCAGCAAAGTCTCAGGATACAAAATCAATGTACAAAAATCACAAGCATTCTTATACACCAACAACAGACAAACAGCCAAATCATGAGTGAACTCCCATTCACAATTGCTTCAAAGAGAATAAAATACCTAGGAATCCAACTTACAAGGGATGTGAAGCACCTCTTCAAGGAGAACTACAAACCACTGCTCAAGGAAATAAAAGAGGATACAAACAAATGGAAGAACATTCCTTGCTCATGGGTAGGAAGAATCAATATCGTGAAAATGGCCATACTGCCCAAGGTAATTTACAGATTCAATGCCATCCCCATCAAGCTTCCAATGACTTTCTTCACAGAATTGGAAAAAACTACTTTAAAGTTCATATGGAACCAAAAGAGAGCCTGCATCGCCAAGTCAATCCTAAGCCAAAAGAACAAAGCTGGAGGCATCACACTACCTGACTTCAAACTATACTACAAGGCTACAGTAACCAAAGCAGCATGGTACTGGTACCAAAACAGAAATATAGATCAATGGAACAGAACAGAGCCCTCAGAAATAATGCCGCTTACCTACAACTATCTGATCTTTGACAAACCTGAGAAAAACAAGCAATGGGGAAAGGATTCCCTATTTAATAAATGGTGCTGGGAAAACTGGCTAGCCATATGTAGAAAGCTGAAACTGGATCCCTTCCTTACACCTTATACAAAAATCAATTCAAGATGAATTAAAGATTTAAACGTTAGACCTAAAACCATAAAAACCCTAGAAGAAAACCTGGGCATTACCATTCAGGACATAGGCGTGGGCAAGGACTTCATGTCCAAAACACCAAAAGCAATGGCAACAAAAGCCAAAATTGACAAATGGGATCTAATTAAACTGAAGAGCTTCTGCACAGCAAAAGAAACTACCATCAGAGTGAATAGGCAACCTACAACATGAGAGAAAATTTTTGCAACCTACTCATCTGACAAAGGGCTAATATCCAGAATCTACAGTGAACTCAAACAAATTTACAAGAAAAAAACAAACAACCCCATCAAAAAGTGGGCGAAGGACATGAACAGGCACTTCTCAAAAGAAGACATTTATGCAGCCAAAAAACACATGAAAAAATGCTCATCATCACTGGCCATCAGAGAAATGCAAATCAAAACCACTATGAGATATCATCTCACACCAGTTAGAATGGCAATCATTAAAAAGTCAGGAAACAACAGGTGCTGGAGAGGATGTGGAGAAATAGGAACACTTTTACACTGTTGGTGGGACTGTAAACTAGTTCAACCATTGTGGAAGTCAGTGTGGCGATTCCTCAGGGATCTAGAACTAGAAGTACCATTTGACCCAGCCATCCCATTACTGGGTATATACCCAAATGACTATAAATCATGCTGCTATAAAGACACATGCACACGTATGTTTATTGCGGCATTATTCACAATAGCAAAGACTTGGAACCAACCCAAATGTCCAACAATGATAGACTGGATTAAGAAAATGTGGCACATATACACCATGGAATACTATGCAGCCATAAAAAATGATGAGTTCATATCCTTTGTAGGGACATGGATGAAATTGGAAACCATCATTCTCAGTAAACTATCGCAAGAACAAAAAACCAAACACCGCATATTCTCACTCATAGGTGGGAATTGAACAATGAGATCACATGGACACAGGAAGGGGAATATCATACTCTGGGGACTGTGGTGGGGAGGGGGGAGGGGGGAGGGATAGCATTGGGAGATATACCTAATGCTAGATGACGAGTTAGTGGGTGCAGCGCACCAGCATGGCACATGTATACATATGTAACTAACCTGCACAATGTGCACATGTACCCTAAAACTTAAAGTATAATAAAAAAAAAAGAAAGAAATAATACATAACCAACATTTTTTGAAGCCAAAAAAAAAAAAAAAAGGAAAAAAAAAAAAAAAAGTGAAGAAACAACAGATGCTGGCAAGGCTGTGGAGAAATAGGAACGCTTTTACATCGTTGGTATCTAAATTAGTTCAACCATTGTGGAAGACAGTGTGGCAATTCTTCGAAGACCTAGAACCAGAAATATCGTTTGACCCAGCAATCCCATTATTGGTTATATACCCAAAGGAATATAAATCATTCTATTATAAAGATACATGCACACGTATGTTTATTGCAGTACTGTTCACAATAGCAAAGACATGGAATCAACCCAAATGCCCATCAATGATAGACTGGATAAAGAAAATGTGGTACATATACACCATGGAATACTATGCAGCCATAAAAAGGAATGAGATCATGTTCTTTGCAGGGACATGGATAGAGGTGGAAGCCATTATCCTCGCAAAGTAACACAGGAGCAGAAAACCAAACACTGCACGTTCTCACTTATAAGTGGGAGCTGAACAATGAGAACACATGGGGATATGGAGGGGAAAAACACACACTGGGGCCTGTCGGGGCAGAGGATGGGAGGAGGGAGAGCATCAGGATAAATAGCTAAAGCATGCAGGGCTTAATACTTAGGTGATGGATTGATAGGTGCAGCAAATCACCATGGCACACATTTGCCTATGTAACAAACCTACACGTCTTCAACGTGTATCCCAGAACTTTAAAAAAAAAAAAAAATCTGTGCTCATTGAAGCACTTGTCTTTAGGCTTTAGCACCTCCTATGGGTTTTAGTATCAACCTCCTAGTCACACCCACTCATTCACTGATGTCATTCCTTCCTCCCTCACCTTTCACCCCTTTTCCTGAATACTTCTGTCATTCTCATAACTTGAGCATCAACATGATGGTCAAGTCAACATTCTGACCTCTCTAGTGCTCGGCTTCCTCAGTCCGACTATGTTTTCTTCCCCCAGCTTCAGCTGCACACATGCATTCATGGCCATACTCTATGCTAGCAATTGGTTCTCAAAGTGTGGTGGGTCACCCACTAGATCCTTTCAAGAATCTGCAAGATTAAAATTGTTTTTATAATAATACCGAGATATCATCTGCATTTTTTTTACTGCATTTACATTTGCACTGATTGGCAAAAGCAATGGTGAGTAAAATTGCTAGCACTCTAGTGTCCAACAACAGTACTAGTAGTTATTGCATCCTTCTGTCACTCACTTGCAGTAAATAATGGCACTTTCACTTAATATCCTGATGAAGCAGTAAAAAAAATTCTTAATTTTATTGTATCTTAACCCTTGAGAGTACTTTTAAAAAATATTCTGCGTGATGAAATGGGAAGTATGCATACAGCATTTCTGCACAATGAAATATGGTTGTCTCAAGGAGAAGCACTTGTGCGATCGGTGGACAGACTATGGTTATCAGATGTAGACATTTGGCAGACACTTTCTTGAATGGAAACAAGTCAACTTCTCACTTCAAGGAAAACAACTGTACTTGTTGCCAGTGATTTTAAGTCTTCAAGTGAAAATTAGGGTTTTGGAAAACTTATATCTGCTACCCTGAACTTCAGAGCTTCCCAATATTTAAAGACTTTTTTCATGTGTCTGTTTTTGGAACATCTGTATAACTTAAGGAACCAGTATTTTCCAAGTGACCGATGTACGATGTTTCAAAATTATGCATGGATAAAAGATCCATTCAAAATGCAAGATAGACTAATACATTAATGATAACCATATCAGAAAGTTCATTGATATGGTTTGAAATTTTAATTACAAATAACCTTTAAGAAACTAGTACTTGCTGAGTTTTAGGGTAGTGTTGAAGAATTTCCACAATTATCTGAAAGTCTGTTACAATAGTCCTTACTTTTTGCAACCACATGTGTCTGTGCAAGGGCAAATTTTCTTCAGGCAATTGAACCAAAATAAGATACCACAATAGATTGAGTGCAGAAGCAGATATGAGAATGCAGCTGTCTTTTAAGCTGGACACCCAAGAGATTTGCAAAAAGGTAAAAACAATGGCACTCTTTCACCATTATGCTAACATGTAATAGATTTATTTTTTAATGAATTATTATTTTTTATTTTCTTCTCTGGTGCTTGAATCAGGGCGAACTAATGTTTTTTAAATGTCTGTTTTAATTTCTAATATGGTAAATATCAACAGATATAATCACAAGGATTTATCATAGATATGACACCTAATAACATTTATGAGTACAAAGGGGGCCTGAAACCAAAGTCTTCAGGAACTGCTGCTGTCCTAAGCTAAGTCAACACCAATAAGCTACAGCACGTCCTAACTCGATTCCCAACATTCCATGACCTAACCACCGCTTTTTATCCTTCCACTCGTGTGTACTTCATTTCTCCTTGGGAACCTCTGCTTCAGTGGCTCTACCTGTTTCGCTATCCACCACCCATCTCGTGGCCTGGCTTCCCTCCTAACCCACTTTAGAGTATGTAGTCTGGACTCCTGCAAAATCCCTTGCCTCTCCCTCACCTGATGGACTGGGCTTAACACAGCCCTGACTTTGTAAATCCAAGTACCCACACTCTCAGTTCCCGCAGCTGAGTATCTTGTAGACAGCTGAGTAATCAATCTCACTGGTGTAACCTCAGCTCTGCTGTCCCATCTTACTCATTCTCATTCCCTCCTCCTCTTCTTGTCTCAACCCTACTCTCAGCTGTCTTACCCACCCCTTTCCACCCATCCCCACTCCTATCCCTTCCCTTCTTGTCTCAATCCTACTCTCAGCTGTCTTACCCACCCCTTTCCACCCATCCCCACTCCTGTCCCTTCCCTTCTTAGGCTACTGTGTCCCTATCTGTTCCTGGCTGTCCTACCCCCTTGCTGGCTGCTGCTTCTCTATCTCTTTTACAGGTACTTCTTTCTCCGCCCAGTCTATGGAGGTTGGAGTAGTTCAGTGTTTTATTCTTGGCTCTCTCCTCCATCTGGACATTTGCTTTAAGTGATGCAGCTATCCAGCCCTCAACTCTAAATACTGCCTGTAAGCAGTGTCTCCTGTATCTCTGGCTCCAGCACTGATCTCTCACACGAACTCCATATTTATGATCCATCTGTCTGCCTGGCATCTCCACTTGGATATCTGCTGGGCATCTTAGCATAACAGAGCTTTTGCTTCCCCATCTCATAAATGGCACCACCACATACCCTTAGACCCCCAAGATGTGAATTGTTCTTCATTCCCCTACTGTTCTTCACATCCCCCACACAAGTTCTGTGAGTTCTGTGGCCACTGCCTTTAAACTCTCCCTCCATGGCCATAACCTTCCTGTGGGACACCTCTGTTCTCGCTTGAACTCTTGTACTTCCTTGGTCTCTTTGCTTCCACTTTTACCTCCCTATAGTCCAATCTCTGTTTGTCAGCTTTTATCTTGTTTAAAGTATAAACCAGTTTATATCATTTCTCTGCTTAAAATCTATTGATAGCATCTCAGTACAACTAGGATACTAGTTTACCACCTCCAGGCCCTATGTGATCCAGTCCCCATCTTCCACCCTGACCCTCCCTCCAGCACAATCTCCCCCAGCCACGTTAGTCCTCTGTCTTCCTCACTGGTACCCTGTTCTCATCTCAGAGTCTTTGGGTTTGCTGTTATTTCTTAAATGTTCCCTTCCTTAGATCTTATAGTCACACCATCTTATCATTTAATTCTCAGTCAAATGTTATCTTTCTCAGAAGTTTCCTGACTGCCCCAGCAGCACACCCTCCCCCAAGCCCTGGAATTCTTTAGCACATTGCCCTATTTTATTTTTTCTTCAGAGAACTGCAGGCCCTAAGGGGTGGAACTGTTTTTGTTGATGTTCATCCATCTCACTTTGAGCAGAAGTTCCAGAGGGATTTTTTTGTTAGTCACCAATCCATTAATTCTCTTTGTCTCATGGACCAACCCAAATGCCCATCAGTGATAGACTGGATAAAGAAAATATGGTACATATACATCATGGAATACTATGCAGCCATAAAAAGGAATGAGATCATGTCCTTTGTAGAGTCATGGATGAAGCTGGAAACCATCAGTCTTAGCAGACTAACACAGGAACAGAAAACCAAACACCACGTGTTCTCACTCATAAGTGGGAGCTGAACAATGAGAACACATGGACACAGGGCGGGGAACAACACACACCAGGGCCTGTTGGTGGGGCGGGGGGCAAGGGAGGGAGAACATCAGAATAAATAGCTAATGCATGTGGGGCTTAATACCTAGGTGATGGGTTGATGGGTGCAGCAAACCACCGTGGCACACATTTGCCTGTGTAACAAATGTGCATATTCTGCACATATATCCCGGAACTTAAAAAAAAAAACAAACCCCAAACTCTTTGTCTCATAGTAGGTATACAACACATTTTTCTTGCATGAATGAATCAATTATTAACAGTGCAGCTGTGATTGTGAAACTAGATATTTGATAGAAGCTGCATGGTTGCTGTTACCGACATTTTTGGTGTTGACTGCAGCCCAGTGTCTTCTGCTCTGTGGCTTTGCCTCTATTTCCCTCCCCTTCTCCCTTGAGGCATAATAAGGGTGTTATGGCCAAAATGGAAACTGATAATTTTGTTTTCTCTATTGGCAGCAAAGAGAATAATTAACTGTAGTTTGAAAAGCAGAATTATATTACCTTTGCATTTCTTAACAAGATATTTTATAGAAATGATTCTATTATTTCATGTTGGAAAATTGTGATGGTTTATCACTCCATTGTAACCCCATACAAATTTTTGTTCTCGCTCTTTTTTTGTATTCAAATTATCTTTAATCTTGATAAAATCCTTTAAGCCTTAAATTTTGATATGATACGCTTAAATGTTTTGAATTTTATATTAAACTTGTCAGAACTGGTGGGTAGATCACCTGAGGTCAGGAGTTCAAGACCAGCCTGGCCAGCATGGCAAAACCCCACCTCTACTAAAAATATAAAAACTAGCCGGGCTGGTGGTAGTGGGCACCTGTAATCCCAGCTAACTGGGAGGCTGAGGCACGAGAATTGCTTGAACCCAGGAGGCAGAGGTTGCAGTGAGCCGAGATCATGCCATTGCATTCCAGCCTGGGCAACAACAGAGTGAGACTCCATCTCTCAAACAAAACAAAAAAACACAAAAAAACAACAACTGACTCTAAGCAAGTCCTTTCTCTGTATGGAAATGAGGCTGTGAGATTAAAAAAAAAATTATATATATATATATATATACACACACATACACACATATATACACATCGGTGTATTAGAACTTCTGGATAACATATTCAAGTGTCCTTTTATTTGTATAAAATGGATTGCTTATGGCTCTTTAGATCTTTTAATATTAATATACTGAGATCATCTTGGGAATTATTTAAGACTGATTTGCAAATATGTTTTTAATCTTTTGTGTTGCATTATAAGTGCTATTTACATTTCCTAATAATAAAGCACATTTATTAATCATGAATATAATCATTAATGTAATTAAGTAATTACCAAAATAATTATTGGTTATCATTACTATTTTATTGAAGTCATTACTAGTGCATTTTTGAACATGTTTCAACAAATCATGATTAACTTAAGGTTTGCATTCTAGCAAGTGACCAAAACTTGGCGGTTTCTCTTTATAGGTTGTATGGGCATGCAGTGATTCCATGACCTTTGAGATAAATCATACAACTTGCTTTTTAATGAATTTACTTTAAATACATTTTGAGAGATTGAAACTGCTACTCAATGTCTTATAGTACCCCACTGTGTTTTCTTTGTTGTTCTGCCTGGTTCTTTACAATTAGTAAGGTGCATCCCCGTGTCTCTCCTCACAGAGAGGGGTCTGTAGCTCTTATGTCTAATTTTCTGTTTCACTTCCTTGCTTATCTGTATTTCAAGCCCAGGTGTGTTTACCTGTCTAGTTTTTGTGGTACATTAGGCCTTGGTTTTCTGATCCAGCACATTGAGTTTCTCAAGAGTTCAAAGCTATTGCTATTTGAATTTGGATGCTTCTTTAGTGAAGTCTTCATTTCAAAGATTACTTTTTCTGTTTTCTGAACTTGGTTTTCTGTAAACACAACATAAATCATGGAAAAAGTCGTGCATTTGAAATAAAAAATAAGGTCAGGTCCTGATGCTGGAATTTCACTGCCTTGAGTGAGTTGCTTCAGGTTTTTTAACCCATCTATTATTTTATCAAATGGAAATGATGATCATATCAACCTTATAGGTTATAGGATTTTTTTAAATGAAAATTCCCTATGAGAATTAGTTTTCACCTTTTAGAGGACTTTACTCTACCTAAAACATGAACTTTGCAAGTTAAAAACTTTAGAAAATTAAATTCATATACAGTTCAAAATATACTAGGCTTTTACATTCACTTTTGTCTTTATTCTTGTTACTGAAAAAATATTTTTCCCTGTGGAAATGTTTTGGGATATGATCACTTTTGCTCAGATAATTGTGAGTCCTGAGTGAGTGCTGCTCCCAGGAGCAGACTTTGAAGTTTCATGATAGAAAAAGTCTATAATGTTGATTGGCTCCTTGGCCCTTTCCTCTTTCTCCCATCAGGGAATGGGAGCATCGGCTGCTGGACCTGCTGGCCCAGGAGTGGGTAACTGCCTTATGCAGAGCAGAGGATCCTCATCCCAGTGGTCCCTCGACTGCCATGGGGTTCACTCTTGTTTTTATTCACTTACTACCACCAAGTATTTATTTAGAACTTTCTACGGGCAGGCTCCATTCCAGGCTCTGAAGATAGTCTTTCCTCTCATGGAGCTGACATTAGGGGTAGAGGGAATGTGGTGATGGGCAACACAGAAATAGTTACGTTATGTCAGTGGTCCAGTGGCGTGCTAAGATAAAAATAAAGCAGGGTAGGAGGGCCATGGACGGATGCTGTGTGTGTATGTGGGGAGTGGTATTTTAGATAAGTTGGTCAAGGAAGGCCTTTCGGTTAGGGTAACATTTGGGTAGAGGCCAGAATGAAATGAGACAGCCAACTTTTAAGGGAATCTGCAGCAGGAGGCTTCCAGGCAGAGGAGCAGCAAATGCAAAGACCCTGAGGCAGGACTGTGTTTGAAGATAAAGAGGTGAGTGTGGCTGGAGCAGAACAGGCAAGAAAGGAAGGGCAGGTTGACAGAGGAAATCAGAAAGTTACCAGAGACCTAATCAGGTAGGACCTTGAGGCCATTGTTAAGTCTTGGCCTTTTGTACTGAGTGGATGC
Organism: Pan paniscus; assembly: GCF_029289425.2. Lineage (NCBI taxonomy): Eukaryota > Metazoa > Chordata > Mammalia > Primates > Hominidae > Pan > Pan paniscus. The sequence goes on along the minus strand of NC_073253.2, from coordinate 47,217,137 downwards.
AAAGCCACCAGAGGGTTTCAGTGTGAGGAGTAATATAATTCAACTTAACGTTCTGAGAGGATCACTCTGGCTGCTGTGTTGAGAATAGACCACAGGAAAGTTGGTGGAAGCGGGGAGATCAGTGAAGATGCCCTTGTAGGAGTTCAGAAGGGGGATGACAGTGGCTTTACAAGGAAGTGGCCAGATGTGATCAGAACCTGGACCTATTTGAAGGGTGGACCTGTTAGGATTCATTATGGATTAAATGCACATCCTTGTGGCTCCCCTCCCGTGACGAGGTGGCTGGCGTAGCACTGCTAGTGCATTCTCCATCCTTCATGAGTGTGTTCCTCATGTGGGGAGGGGAGTAGGGGGTAGGAGGCTCTCAGCTTCTCAAGAATTCCTTTGGCATTTTGAGAAAGGCTTGATTCCCAGCAAACAGATTCGGGAAGAAGATGACGCTGACATGATAAGAGTTCTTAAGTTTTAAGCTTACTTTGTGCAGCATTTATGGCATGAGCAGCCTGAAAAATGATGCCTTTACCAAGTCATGTAAAAGCAGTAATATTGACCATCTTATATGTATGCATGGATGATCATTGTCATAAAATCACTTTACATTTTGAGTAATATCTAGGTTTATTAGTTGAATCGGTGGGAACATGGGAGTGTAGGGATAGGGAATGGGAGTAGCAAGATCAGCACTTTCTCTCCAGAGCCAGTGACCCAACTTCTGCAGGGTGAACTCTATAGGGATGCAGCAATGGATGCAGCAGTGGAGTGTTGTTTTTTAACAGCTTTATTGGGATATACTTTATACACATAAAATGTGCTCATCTTGTGTGTACCATTCAATGATTTTTTAGTAAACATATAGAGTTGTTGCCCTCATGCTCATTTACAGTCACTCCCTGATCTCTCCAGAAGAATGGTTTTGTTATTCTTAGGCATGTCCAAGGTTCGGAAATAGTCATTAAGCTAGTATACAGGAGATCAAATCAGGAGGAAAGAAGTATGTTTATCTCTGCTCCAGTTTGATCTCTTTAGGCAATCAGAAAATGTGAGCTGCCTTGGAAACACAAAGATCATAACATTTTAAGTCACAAACTTGTATAGGAACCTGAAGCATTAACACAACAAACAACATTACCTTGTCCATATTTTACATAAAGTACAAGAGTGTTTAGGTGGATGATGTTGGTCAGTGTGTTTTTAGTGATTGCCAGGGTAGAGGAAGGCCAAATAGACCAGGTTTCATTAACATTATAATGTTCCTAGGTTAGTATGTTCCAGAGTTATATGATTAAGAAACACACTTCTTAAGTACCTGAGGTTTTTTTTTCCCTGTAACCATTTGTATCTCATTTTATTATACCACGTCTATTTGGAGTGCTCAAATCACCCTTGCAGAAGTACACACCGTTGGGTTGACTCATTTGTTCATCAGAAAAATAGCTGTAGTGTATCAAGTACATACTAAGTGCCAAGTGTTCAACATCAGTTTCCTTATCTGTGAAATGGGGATCCTGAGAACTACCTCATTGGTTGCATATAAATCAGTTAATAAGTTACTCCTGTCTATGTAACAGGCCTCAGTTTTGAGCTACAGGCTAGACTTTGTTGACCTGACCATAGAGCTGCTGTTCCATCCTTCATCTCTGTTGAAAGCTCCTTTCTTCTGCATCCTCTCTGTTGCTTGTTGTTCTTTTTTTTTTTTTTTTTTTTTTTGAGACGGAGTCTCCATCTGTCACCCAGGCTGGATGGAGTGCAGTGGCACGATCTCGGCTCACTGCAAGCTCTGCCTCCCGGGTTCACGCCATTCTCCCGCCTCAGCCTCCTGAGCAGCTGGGACTACAGGTGCTTGCCACCATGCTTGGCTAATTTTTTGTATTTTTAGCAGAGACAGGGTTTCACCGTGTTAGCCAGGATGGTCTCTATCTCCTGACCTCGTGATCCGCCTGCCTCAGCCTCCCAAAGTGCTGGGATTACAGGCGTGTCTTCCACTCTTAAAAGCTTGCTGCTAATCACTGTTGTTCTTGCTCCTTCACTTTCCTCTTTCTTGTCTTTTGTGTATTCTTTTCATATGTAAGAATCTTGAGCTCGCTTCTCGGAAAGCAGTCAGGGAGAAGTTTCAGCTGTTTTAGAGTGCTAAGCAGTCCTAGAGGTGGGGTCACTCAACCCAGCAGGAGAGTTTTTGTTCTTCCTGGCCTGGGATCAAGCTGTGAATGTTAGGTGCCCACCAAGCCACAGAAATTGTTGCTCCACAGTCATCCATAGTTCCTCTGCTGACCTAGTTTTTGGATGGAAATTCATTCCAGAAATGTCCCGTAAGCCATCTCTAGAGAGTGGAAATTGGAGGATCAGGTTTCCTGCTTTTTATTTACATGTGGTAGTTTGGAATTCTGCTTGCACAAATTCACTTGAGATTATCTAAAGATTAAACTTACTGTGGTGCTGTCTGCATTTCCTGTAGCTTCCTTTTTTCTGTTTTTAATGGGTATAGCATGAGCATGTTTAGAATGATAACACCAGAAACCTCACTGTAATTAAATACATATGCTGCTTCAGTTCTAGAAAACTCCCAGGTGTGTTTCTAATCGCTGCTGCATATAGGGATTTTTTTAAAGATAAAAACAAAAGATATAAATGATAAAAGGAAATCTGAGCCAAATATATAATTATACAGATGAATGTTGTGTTATATTGGACAGCAGAGTCAAATCATGTTTCACAGGAACGGTTTCAGGTTCCCCTGAGTCTACTTTGACACTTCCATTTAAAATGCTGTGAAATGAAAACCTAGTTGACTACAAAACTGCATTTTCAGAATGTATTTTTGTAGCCATATGCCTGGCACTTAACTAGTATTTAAAAACTGAGCACTCAAAGCTTCATGATTTTTTAATCAGAAGATATGTTTTCCTGATTCCCTTACCATATATTCATTTTGCTGTAATAAAGGGTTAATCAGTCATGCAATGAAAATTAATAAATTCAAAACCCTTTTGCATATCATATGAATAGCTAGCACTTTTGAATACTTGCTATATGTTAGGCAGTGTTTGATGGTATGTATGTTATTTTGTGTCATTCTTTAATACTTCTTGGAGGTAGGTACTGTTATTATCCCCAATATTTAGGTAGGGAATCAAGGCTTAGTAAGGCGAAGTAACTTTCCCATGGTTACACATGATGTAAATAACAGTGCTGGATTCTAAGCCAGTGGCCCTAGCAGGTTCTCTATGCTGCTTTGCATCTTAAAATATACTTGGAAAAAGAATCAATTGTGGAGTTTTAGTACTGTGAAGATTACTAGGCTCTACTTTAAGTCACAAAATCTAGCCCCGCCCCCCAGATGTTGCTAGTTAAGTTGATCCAGGGATATATCTTTAAGAAATATTGCCATACTATCCCCCAAATATGTTTTATCATCAACAGGACAAAGGACATTAGGGAAATGCAGAGACCTTAGATGAGCGAATCCATGCATTTGATGATGGCTGTAATCCACACCAGGGGCAGAGAGGATTCAGTAAGTGTCACAAAATGAGTTGGAGAACAGAGCCAAGCCCCAAACCCACCATTATTCATAATGCCATATGAAACGGGAGGACAACTTAAAATTTAAAATTAAATTCATGAGAAGAAGAGGCAGTATTTGAGCTTCATAAGACACATTATCCTATATGTTCTTTTAAGGGACATTTAGTACTTACAATGAGTACTGTCCATGAGTTCCTTTTGCTGAATGATATTCCACAAAAATGTAGAATTTTCCAAGAAAGTGTGTGTTCTGAGTAATGATGAAAGAAATAGTAATTTTTTTTTTGTTGAAGTGATCAGGTAAAACCCTCAAACTAATGATTCATAAACATTCTTCATCTTCAGTTAGTCCATTTTATTCTCCATACCTGGCTGTTTTGAGTGGCTGCCATTATATGAAAAAGAGACTTAGCTCCCTGGTGTTGATCCAAAGGTTTTGACTTCAGTTGATACATAACTGTTGCAGAATTACTCATTGTTTATTAAATATCTTGACTATAAGAAACTTTGCTTTTAGGCCTCATTAGAATGTTTAATAATAATAATTTCTTCATACTCTGATGTATGTTAGAGTTCGTAGTCAAGATGTATGTCAGATTTGTAGTCAAGAAACTACGGATGCCGTGCTAGCCTTTCAGTTACTGTAATTTCTACTTGGAGTTATACTCACAGGAACTTTCAAAGCTTTGTGGTGGTCTTGGACATTCAGGGTGTGGGGCTCTGTCTTCTGTCCCTTAACCTGCTTTCCTGCAGAGAGGCCCTCCCCGTGAAGAGAGCCCATTATCTTAATAAGATTCCAGTAAGAGGCTCCTGACTTCCAGTCCCTCCTTGGGGAGTCCTGTCAACTGGCTGGTGATGTTGAAAGTGCTAGAAGATGTTGCCCTTTTGTGGACTAGAAATACGTCACAAACGGGCTTCCGGCTCACCACTCATTTGTTTCAAGCCATTGTTTCCAGCCAGGATTCTGACACCAGGTGCTGTGATAGTAGAGCCACAGCTGTGTGTTCCTCATCCCTGGGTTGGGCTGCCATTCAGAGAAGAGGTCACTTGGTGGGTATACCAGTTTGCTAAGTCTGCTGTAACAAAGTACCACCAACAAGGGGGCCTTAAAAACAGAAATGAATTTTCTCATAGTTCTGGAGGCTGGAAGTTCAAGATCAAGGTGCGAGCAGGGTTGGTTTCATTATGAGTCCTTGCTTCTCAGTTTGTGGTTGGCTCTCTTCTCTCTTTATCTTAACATATCCCTCTTTATCTTCCATGCCTGGCTGTCCTAATTTCCTCTTCTTATAAGAACACCTGTCATATTGGATTAGATACTTAACCTAAATACCTCTCTAAAGACCCTATCTCCAAATACAGTGAATTCTGAGTTCTGGGGGTTAGGATGTCAACATGATTTTGGGATATGGTGGTAGGGGGGAGCAGAATGTAATTCAGCTAATAACAGTGGGAAAATGTTAGCTCATAGACTGATGGAAACCAAGGGCAGGGGTGTGTGCTGTGGTAATGAATAGTGGCTTCTACACCCTGGAACCCAGGTTGATTTCTTTTGGTAGTATTTGCTCAGGAGTGCTTTATGAAAGACTTACCATGAAGACAGAGCCTGTATTACCATTGATGACAGTAACAGCTACCGTTTGAGTGCCTGTTTGTACCAGACTCTTTACACGTCAACTGTGGTCCCCACAAGGATGAGGATGTCGCTGGTAGGTCCGTTTTAGAGAAGACTGAAATTCAAAATAATTAAATTACTTTTCTGAGTGTGCAGCACCAACCTAGATTCAAACACAGCTCTGCAAAGCTAGTCCTAGTTTCGCTACACTGTGTGGCCTCTGTGTCTTGCTTACTTTTATTTGCGGAAAGAGTGCAGGACTTGGAGTTGGAAGATGAGGTTCGTGCCTTAGCTTAACCATCGAAGTCTGACTACCTTGGGGCAAATTTAACTCTGTCTGAACTTTAGTTTCTTGACTAGTCACATGATATTGGTGATAATATCTCTATCACTGGAAGTATAAGCATTACATGAGAGTGTGAACAAACCTCTCATAAGCTCTAGGTCATGTTGAATTTTGTTGTTAAAGGAGCAGTCCATAATTACACAGAGAATCTGGTAGTGGAGCCCATCATACCTAACAGACTCTAGGTGAGCCACTCTGAGCTTTAGTTACCTTTTCTTTAAAAAGGAAAGTAGTACCTGGCATGTGGTAGCCAGTGTAGACTGTTCTGACCTCCTTGTCTGAATTGAGTTTGCTGTTGGTTTCTGTTTTGTCTAAACCTAGCCTTTCATTTTCTGTTATTATGAGCACCAAGCATTCATTTTCCCCTGGTGATAGTGAGCTGCATGTTTGGCTATTAAGGTTTTAGATGGGCAGGCTGTTGCAAACCCGTTTAGTAGCCATTAATCATTTAAAACAACAAAAGTACTATCCAGAAAGTGGAGTTTCAGTTTTCCATGCATTACCTTTGACCATAAGTGAATTTATTTCCTGGGTGGTAGCAGTGTTTCTAAAAATATAAATGATCGGGGAAAAAAGCATTAAATGCTAAAATTCCTTAATAATGGGCAAATGGGATAGAAAATCAGTCGGTAATAAGAATTTTATATTGAGAGATAATTATGTCCTGTGCAGGCATAATACATATACTTTCTTTACTAGGAGCACAACTAGTTTTCAAACTTGGTGTTCTCTTTCCTCCATGTCTGTCACTTCTTTATTCCAAAGGCACCTGAAATATTTTTTTGCAGGTGGCTGTATTATAGAAATATTCAGTGACATTAATTTTTCCTTCTTCTGTTGAAATTATGAAATATTACACATTTCCAGGAAAGCACCAAGAATATTGCAGATACCACCTAGATTTTGCTATTGCTGATATTTTGCTTTGTTTGAAATTAAAAAAAAAATTCTGAAGCTTAAAGTTTACTGCCCTACTTTACAGGCACCAGGGAATTTGTTATGTTCAGGAATACTGAAGCATCAAAATGAATTTTTTTTTGAGACAGGATCTTGCTCTGTTGCCCAGGCTGGAGTGCAGAGGTGCAATCATAGCTTACTGTAACCTCAAACTTCAGGGCTCAAGCAATCTTCCTGACTCAGCCTCCCAACTAGCTGGGACTACAGGCATGTGTCACTGTGCCTGGCTAATTTTTTTCATTTTTTGTAGAGATGGAGTCTTGCTATGTTGTCCAGGGTGGTCTTGAACTCTGGGCTCAAGCAGTCCTCCCATCTCGGCCTCCCAAAGTGCTGGGGTTATAAGCATGAGCCACCATATGCAGCCCCCAAAATGAATGTTAAAGGCCAAATATTATAAAAAATAATCACCAGACTGTTTGAATCCCCACTTTATAACTTACCAGCTTTGTGATTCCTAACCTCTTTGAGCCTCCTGTGGCACCTGTGGGTATTATGGAGATTTTAAGCTTTAGAAAATGACGTATTCCACCCAAATTTGGTGCCATACAGGCAAGTGGGCTGTGAGCCATTTTAATGTTAGGACTGGCTGTCTCCTCTTCCAGCCAGTGTTTTCTAGTGGCCCATCATATAGCTTGATACCCTTGACTCTCACAGTAAAAGGAGAGAGAAGTTCTGGTCTCCACTGCCTCTCTCCTTACTTTACTGAAGTCGGCCCTTGCCATCTGTGGAGTTGGTGTGATCCATTTCTGCTTTGATCCTACTGACAGTGCTGCAAGTTTAGCTGCTTCCATTTCTCTCCTGGATTTAGTAATTTTTAGTTGTAGAAGTGATGTGACTGCATTGAGATTCATCCTGATCTGATTTGCCAGAGGAAGCAAGCAATATTTGGTTTTCCAGATGGAGAAATATTGTGTTTTTTAAAACTCTCCCCGCAATAGGCAGTGTCTGTTTTATAATATATATTATACCATGTCAAGGTCAGACTATTTAGACTTTTATTCTTCTATTACTTGGTAAGTGGACAAAAGAGAAGGGAACTTTAGTAGCATCTTGACCTTGTTAGGTGGCTGGGATTTTTCTCACTGATCATTTTCCTTCTCTGTTCATCTTTCTTCCTTAGATGTGGGTCTACAGACACACATTAAATCTTCCATAGCCCAGGGAATTCCCTGGACTTGGCTACTAAATTCTTATTCTACTTTTGTTATGTAAAATAATAGGCTGATTTTTTGGGGGAAAAATCTAGGTTATGGATTCTTTTTTTTTCACAAATAGGTGTCTTCCTTCTGTGAGAAGCATTGGTGGGTTGGTTTGCCAGGAATGTAATTCTTTCTCTTGTGGACCCGCCGTCTGGGTTGTCAGTGGTCTTAACTTTCCCTTATTGTGTGAGAACGGCCAAGCTCTGGCATTGCTCCCAGGAGGTGCTTCCCCAAAAGGGATTTATTCTATGAGTCATTTGAATCTAATAATTAAAACAAAACAACATGTAGCTTTTAAAAAAATTTGTTCTTTATGTATCATATGTAGAGAGAACAGTATGCACATTTTGTGTGTAAAATTTGATGAATTTTCTCAAAGTGAATATGCCCATGTAACCAGCACCCATATTAAGAAAGCAGTTATTCCAGAAGCACCCTCACCTCCTTCAAGTGAGTGCCTCTTCCCTGAGATGAGCACTAACCTCTAACACTGTGGATTAGTTTCGCTACTCTTTGAACTCTATATAAATGTCATCATACGGGATGTCCCATTGTGTCTTGCTTCATCTACCAAATGCTGCGTCCATGAGGATCATCCTTGTTGTGTGTGGCAATAGTTTATTCTTTCTCATTTCTACATGGTTATGCCATTCTATTATTATTTACCTATTGTGATTGTGACAAATTATGACAAACTTAGTGGCTTAAGGCAGTACTAGCTACTTCTTTTCTGAAAGGTCTTTCTAGAAGTCAGAAGTCCAAAATCAGTTTCACTGGGCAAAAATCAAGGTATTGGCAGGGCTCATTCCTTTTGCAGGGTCTGGGAGAAGAATCAATTTCTTCAACTTTTCCAGCTTCTGATGGCCGCCAAGATTCTTTGGCATGTGGCCCCTTCTTCCATCCTCAAAACATATAATTCCAATAACTGTTGCCTTTTCATATCACCTCCTCCTCTTCTGTCATCAACTCTTCCTGCCTCCTCCTTAGAAAAACGCTTTTGAGGCCCAGAGCAGTGGCTCATGCTTGTAATCCCAGCAATTTGGGAGGCCAAGGCAGGTGGATCACTTGAGGTCAGGAGTTTGAGACCAGCCTGGCCAACATGGTGAAACCCCATCTCCACTAAAAATACAAGAATTAGCTGGGCATGGTGGTGGGCGTCTGTAATCCCAGCTACTCAGGAGGCTGACGCAGGAGAATTGCTTGAACCCAGGAGGCGGAGGTTGCAGTGTGCCGAGATCACGCCATTGCACTTTAGCCTGGGTTACAGAGTGAGACTCTGCCCCCCACCCCCCCAAAAAAGATGCTTTGGATTATATTCAGGGCCTGCCTGGATGATCTTGGATAATCTCCCCATCACAAGACCCTTAATTTAATCACACCTGTAAAGTCTCTTGGCACATAGAATAACGTTCACCAGTTCAGGAGATTAGGATGTAGATATTTAGGGGGGCCATTTTTCAGATTGCCATACCTGTTGTGTGAAGATACTATCATTTATCCATTCTACTGTTGATGGACTTTTTGTGTTGTTTTCATTTTGGAGCTATTATTAATCATGCTGCATGAGTATTCTTAGTATTCTTGTGCATGTTGTTCTGTGACTGTTATACACACCTACTAGTGTGTGCATGCACATACACAATGCACACTTATGTGGTATGTATATATTTAGGAACCAGTCACATGGTAAATGTAAGTTTAACCTTAGAACATAATGTCAAACAGTTTTCCAAAGTGATTGTACCAACTTCTGCCCCTGCTAGTAGTATATGAGGGTGCCAGATGTCTTTTATAAAGAATAGAGCATAGTTTGGACCTGGCAGTTTTGTTCCAGAATTACACCCATTGTTAGCCCCCATTTTAGACCCTTTGTATGTATTCCAGGATTTTCCAAAGTGTGTTTAGATGAATAGGAATCTGCAGAGACTGTCGGAGAAAAGACTTATTTATCTTATTTTATCAAATGAATTACTGGACCTTGCTAGGAGCCTCACACTGCAGATGAACACATTAAAGGTCTTAATCTTGTTTAACTTTATATTTGTTTGCTTTATGTCTGCCAAAGTGGATTGAACTTTGACTCAGTTTCCCTCTTTTGATATCTTAAAGAAATAGAGTTCCAAGAAATACCCTTTGAAAATTCTGGAATGAATCATAACTCAGAATGTTCTTTGCCAAAAAAGTAATGAGAAGTTTCCTTTTAGAAGGAAAAAATAAACCCACTAGTATGTCTTTGAGTATTCACTCCACAAAGACCTATCTATAGAGAAATAAAAACTATCAGAAAATGGGTTGAATTTGCTCCTATTCGGTTTTGTTTTAGTGAAACCTATACGTTAGGGAAAGTTGATTTGCAGTATTGCAATCTTAAATTTCACATCAAGGAACCCAGTATAAGAAATAGTTTCTGGTAACTGAGAACAGTGTCAGTGGGATTCATCCAAAAATATTTGTCCCTGATGTACTTATTTTCCATCTGGATCTCTCCACATATTCCCCCATGCCTACCCCTGTTCTTACCTTTTTTTACTTCTCTAAATCAGCATGTAGCAGAACAATCTGCTTCTTATTTCTTCTTTCTTTTGGTCTTTGTTTTTTTGTTTTTGTTGTTTATTTAAATTCTAATCTTGTTTGTATGGGTAATGGTTCTCCTTGTACCATATAGAGGTCTAGATCCTTGCTCTGGGGCACACAGCCCACCTGGAAGGTACCCCGCTCTCCTTCCTCAAACAGCCCTGTACCTTTCCTGGGTCACACAGTAATCTGCTGATGGTGATCTGGGGAGGACAGGCTGAGACTGATGGGACCATAGAATATGAGTAGAAGAAGCACTGAGAGTGGCTGAAATTTAGTTTTGAGGTTAAAATAACCAGTGTATGGATACCCCTGAGCATGAGCTCTATAATTGCTTCACCCTTCTACCTGGCTTATGTTGAGTATCAAGCAAGACATGAATATATTACTCAAATATTAGGAAATACATTACTCAAATAATATTTTACACTATGAAGTTTGGGCTTGTTTACCCTCCTCCATTTCCGTTGCATTTCTTCTTCAATTGAATCAACATCTTTACTATAACTTTTTAAAAAGGTTTTAGTTTGTACATTACTTATTGCAAACGTTTCCTAATATGCCCTCTTGTGGGGTATATTGTGATGCTTTTATTAATATATTAGTTGTCAGTATTTATCTCTTTCCACAATGGCTGGTGAGACAAGTGGAGAATTAGAACTGAGGTTCTAATCTAGTTTGGTGATCTCAGCTTTAGATCTGAAGACTTAGAAATGAGGCCTGGACCAGATGGCCTCTTATTTTTTTCATGATGGTCTAATTCTGTCTCAGTGATGACAATCACAATAGCTGAAATTTATTTCCGTGTGCCTGATACTCTCATAAATACCTTATCTATATCTCAACTCATTTAATCCTGATGATAATTCCATGATGAAAGTACTTTTGTATTCCCATTTTACAGTTAGGAAAGTTGAGACACAGAGCTTTAAGATCACCCAGATGGTAAGTGGAGGAGCCACCATTCACACATAGGTGTCTAACACCAAGTCCCTCTACTTAGTCTTTCTGCTAAACTGCCTCTCTCTGGCTACACAGATGACTCACCCAAGCTGCTGTTTAGTCTCCGGTCTTTTTCAACTACCTAATATGCAAGGGGGAGACATGAATCACCTGAGGGTGTGAAAATCAGGCCCTTTGTTAGTTGCTCATGGATATGTTCTTGGTTGCCTAGGAGACTTCACTAGCCACCAGTCTCTGTGCCTGTGCCTGTATCATCGAAACTGTCCATTAGGTTTTGGTGTTTTCTCCTAAGAAAACACAAGAATGAGGCTCTCTGACTTAAAAAATCTAGGAACTGAGAAGAACAGACCTCCTATTTATGAAGATAACATTGAGCACCTCTCTCTTGATGTGCCACTGTCTGGACAGGCCTGGATGAATCCTGCAGCACAGTGATTCGAGTCATTGTCTTCCTTTCTTCATCTGAATCTTACTTTGGTCCTGTGCTCATACTTGGCATTTCCTTCTGCTGGCAAATCTTGTTTCCCCACTGAAAGTGAATTCCTTGCATTTTCTTAAATGCATAACTGAATATAATACCTACAGCTTTCTTCCATAGCTTTTTCTGCTGTTACTGCTTTTTTGTCTTTTTTTAAACAATACCACTTTTTGGATAATGAATTGTTGCTTTGCCGCACACTGAGTGGGAGCCCCTGCTCACGTCCGGTCACTGGAGAAACAGTCTGGTCTGTCTGTGGTACTTTGTGGTCCCCACAGGTCCTACCTGTGGTTTTGCTGGGCTTGTTTGGTCCTCTGCCCTACTAAAGCTTTGGCTTCTCTCACGTACATTCTCTCCTTCCATTGGTATTTGAATCTGTTTCCCCCACCTAAGGACAGACCTCTGGCAGACTGGTCTTTGATGTCAACAGATATGGGTTTATGCTACCCCTGGGGTCCATGATGACTTTCCAAGAGGCACTGGGCCCATGGAGAGTAACAAGGAAATTACTTCAGATGTTCAGCTTCCCTATATACTCTTCCCCAAAACAGATCCACCTGGGGCACAACTGGACTAATGGGTTGCCTGGCTTTACCTCTCCCAAATCTCATCATGTCCTGTAGTCACAGGAAGTAATCCCCACTCCTCAGGGTGCCAGAAAAAGGGAAAATGAGAAGATTGTTGTATAGAGGGCACGAATCTGATGTCTTAGAAATTAGTCCTTTTGCAAATCAAATGTCTTCTAATTTTTTTAAACAAAACTGAACATGACCCTGAACAGTTTGTCAAAACATGATGATTATCATGTAATGTGTTGATGATTTTTTTGGCATAAATCTCAGGAATTTAAAGAATTAAGGGCCACAGCTATCACAACACTTCTTTCATTCCCATCAACTTATTTACATGAACAAGGCTTTTACTTTAATACCAAAAAATGGAGTGGACCGGGGACTGTTGTGGGGTGGGGGGAGGGGGGAGGTATAGCATTAGGAGATATACCTAATGCTAAATGATGAGTTAATGGGTGCAGCACACCAACATGGCACATGTATACATATATAACAAACCTGCACACTGTGCACATGTACCCTAAAACTTAAAGTATAATAATAATAAAATAAAAATTAAAAAATAATTTAACCTGAAAGACTGGTTCAGGCCATGACAGGAAAAAAAAAATGGAGTGGAATTACTGTTGAAATATTGCTTATTCTGACAATAAAAATACTCATTTATGGATACAGATATCAAATTATCCTATCCATCTCATTGAGGAATGCATTTCCAATAAAAATTTACTTTAATGCTTTAACTTTTAATCATTATAAAATTATACATTTGTTCTCTCAAATTGCATTCTACTAATAGTTTTAATGATAATCTAGATTAAATTTTTAACATTTAGAACCATTTGGTCACAGGAAATAAAAAATACATTTTAATTTTCATAACTATTTTTGTTGCAGAAGGAGTATGATAGTATGATCAATAAAAAACCCTAAAACATAAAAGTGTTTTATTAGGATAAAATTCTGTGAGAGAAATGGAATGGAAATATAAATTTAAGGGAAAAAAAGGAACTATAAAAATTTGAGCGTAAAAGGGAAGGTTGTTCATGTATTTTAAATAACAATGGATACATTTAAAAGCTTGAATAAAAGCAGTTTCATTTTAAAATTTCATTATTTACAGTATGCAAGAAATTATATGCCATGCCACTATTTAAACCTAAGATGAACAATTTTAGATTTGATCTCTCTTTCTATGTGTGTGCGTGTGTATGTATGTGTGTATGTATGTGTGTATTTAGAGAGGGGGTCTTACTCGGTTGCCCAGCCTGGAGTGCAATGGTGCAATCACACTTACTTTGAACTCATGAGCTCAAGCAATCCTCCTGTGTCAGCCTCCCGAGTAGCTGGGTCTACAGGTGTACATCACTGTGCCCAGCTAATTAAAAAAAAAAAAAATTTTTTTTTTTTTTTTTTTCTGTAGAGACAGGGTCTCCCTATATTACCCAGGCTGGTCTTGAACTCCTGGCCTCAAGCAGTCCTCCCACCTTGGCCTCCCAAAGTGCTGGGATTATAGGCATGAGCCATTGTGCCCAGCCTAGATTTTGACTTTAAATTGTGTTAGAAGATATATGGATTTTAAAATTCTTTGTAGACCATTTCTCCAGGGCATCTCACCTGGACAGGTAGGGCTCATGATAGAAGCATACATCCCTTGTTTGTTGTGTTTTTTGGCTATCACCTTGACTACATTAACCATTGTAGTAGAGTCCCATGACCAGAACTGATGTCACCTTTATCATTTATATCTTTCCCTTCTGTTTTGACTCAATTCCCAATAAGCCAAGCAATATCCATTCAACAAACACATGTCTCCTAGTGCATTATGCATGGGTCTCACAGGTGAAGAGGACAAAATTCTCCCTCAAGGAGCTCATTCTGTAGGGGGAGACCAGCGCTTCTGATCCCAGGCGATGAGTATTAAGCGGGAGGGAAGCGAGGCTTTCCATGGCACACTGGACCCTGAAGAGGAGCGTTTCCTAGAGGAGCCTGGACTTCAGGCTAAGCAGAGCCCTGGAGGATGGAGACCCAGGATGGGCCCAGGACTATCCAGCCAGGTGAGGGAGGAGGCTACCCTATACTCTGTGGCTTGGAGGTGGAGAGGAGGGATTCATTCCTGGCAAAAATGCTGCTATTAAGATAGAAAGAGAGCCATCATTCTTGCATTAGGGGTTAAGGGGGCAGGGAGATGCCTATTTCTATGGTTTTTAAAACATTTCTTCTCTAATTTTCTTATGTAGGCAAAGGTCAAAGTGGATATTTTTACTATTATAAATTAGTAGCTATGCCTATATTCATAAAGAAAGGCCTCCTTTGGCACTTTTAGTTTTGACTGTTTTCTAGCAAATTGTGGGTGAGTACCATATCCAATGTATTAATTTTGACATATGCTTACACCTAGTGCAGTCTCAGCCAGGCAGTCCCTTGGGGTTACAAAGGCATAGAGTTAAATTTCCCAAGTTGGAAAAAGGCTTTCAGAAATGAGTTTCTCACTCCACTTGAAGTGGCTTTGCTACTGTTTCCCTGGGGAGGTTACTAGGCATTTAATAGATCTCCATGTTAGGAAAATAAATTCTTTCTAGCATTGAAGTCTAAGGTGTTGTTCCCCCACCCCTTGGCCTCAGATTTGTGTGGTGGAGGCTGCAGCTAATCTCCCTTATGTTTATATTTATAAAACGTTTCCAGATGATTATCTCTTCCTGGTATCATTTGGCTAGTCCCAGGGATTCATTGTCTCAGTCATTCCCAGTTAGGCATAGCCCTGCTCACTGCCTGAGGGAAGGAAGGAGGCCGTAGGACCGCTGGGTCTAAGCCTGGTTCCCACCACCTCCCCACAGCTGTTAGCCTTCCTCCATCCCTGAGTTCTCACTGGGACATGAGGGACTGCGTTTCAGCTGTGACAGTATTTTGTTGCTCTTGGCCATTGCACAGTGGCTTACATCCTGTGTGCTTTAAAAAAAAATGTCTCTTTCAAAGGCTCTTTTCAGAGTCTATGGGATGAGATGCACAGAGACAGACTATATATATTTAAAACCAGTGGGTTTTTTTTTCTTTTTTTTTTTTTCTTTTTGCTTTGCTGAGAAAAAGCATAGGCAAATGAGAGGGACTCTATATGAAGGTTTTTTTTGTTTGTTTTTTTGTTTTCAAAGCACCTTTTACAGCTTGTCTTTTAGTATAAATGATTAAGTTATGATATCATCTTGCTCCTTAGACACACGGCTTCTTCTACATGCTGGCATTTTTGTATGGTAAAGTCTCTTTTGGTGCCTCCTGAACCTGAGGACCCCATGAGTGCCTGGGCCAGTTCAGGTGCCCAGGAGAGGCTGATATGAGAGTGAGTGCGCTTGGCCCCGTGTGTGGTGGTATCTGTCTCAGGGCCCCTGGCTCTGGCAAGGTCATGTGGTACATAGCCTTTTCAGAGAAAGGGCCTGAGGGTTTTGTGGACAGCCTGAAAGATATCTATTACAGTGTTGTTTTTTCTGTTTGAAAATAAGAGAACTGAGCTGTTTTGAGAAATATCACTGAGTTTTTTACTAATGCCTCATCTCCCCAAGTTTGTCTGGATGTGCTCTGTTCCGGTAAAGCCAAGTTCCTGTAAAGCTTCGTTATCCTCCTTGAATCTTCTTCCTCTTTTGTATCATGCATTCGAGGGCTTGTTCCCTCTTGTTCCCTCTCGAGCTATTCCATTTCTCTTCTGTGCTTCTTGCTTGACTTCGAGTATAGTTTGTGAGTGCAGCTCTGCATTTTGAAAGCATGACCTGGCGTCATTCTTAGTAATAGCTTTGTAAATTCTTTTTTTTTTTTTTTTTTTTTTTGAGACGGAGTCTCGCTCTGTCACCCAGGCTGGAGTGCAGTGGCGCGATCTCGGCTCACTGCAAGCTCCGCCTCCCGGGTTCACGCCATTCTCCTGCCTCAGCCTCCCGAGTAGCTGGGACTACAGGCGCCCGCTACCACGCCCGGCTAATTTTTTGTATTTTTAGTAGAGACGGGGTTTCACCGTGTTAGCCAGGATGGTCTCGATCTCCTGACCTCGTGATCCGCCCGCCTCGGCCTCCCAAAGTGCTGGGATTACAGGCGTGAGCCACCGCGCCTGGCCTAGCTTTGTAAATTCACATGCTTAACCATGTAGACTGTAACTTCCCTCTTCTTTGGTCTTTAACACCAAGCAGAGTTATACACTAGCATTACCTAAGCAACATCCAATTTCCGAAAGTGTCTAGAGGAGAAGCGGCAGGTATTTCAAATGCAGAATGGTTGGGGTGAGTTATGGGAAGTGAACTGCATATGTTTGGGAATTATTTTCCTTTTGGGGGCTAAGAATCCAGCTACAGTGGACCAGTGTGAGGTTGCATTGCTGTAGGGCTAACCACCACCAAAAGGCACCGCCTTGGGTACCTCCTCTTGTTTGGCTATTTTAAAAGCTTTCTCAAACCTAATGAGTTCTAAGAAAATATATAACTATTCTTTTTTGGAGGAAATAAAAACTAGTTTTTTTTCCCTTATGAATCTTCTTCCCAATGGGAAATCACAGAGAAACAGGGCAGGGAAGGAGGAATAAGAGTTCTAAAAGTTTTCTTCTCTAGGCTGAAGAATTTCCTATTTGTAAACTATCAGCTGAGTAAACACTAAGACCAAGTGTTTAATGGGTTGTACATTATTGTAAATTGTTTACAAAATGAGATGAAATCTTGTCCTATTGTTCAGTGTTTTACAGATTTGCTTTTCTTTTTTTCAATTTATTTTAAGTTCTGGGATACATGTGCTGAACGTGCAGGTTCGTTACATAGGTATACAAGTGCCATGGTGGTTTGCTGCACCCATCAACCCGTCGTCTAGGTTTTAAGCCCCACATGCATTAGGTATTTGTCCTAATCCTCTCCCTCCCCTTGTTCTCCACCCCCTGCTTTTCTTAATTCATTGAAATTTGGGCAAACACTAAGATCTACTACATTGTTGAAACAAAATGCAATTAAACCAGACCTTTTTTTTCCTTAAAGTATTTGTGTTTTGTTTTTTGTTTCAGAAAGATTTGTAATTACTTTGCCTGAATTTGTGCTCGAGAATTTTCAAGCAGTTGTCATAGTCATTGTACCATTACCTCCTTTGAGAAGAGGGAAGAGTTATCCTTATAGAGAGTTATGTATCAGCAGTAGGAACAGATATTCTTGTTCAAATGTAATAATAGTAATACCATTAATATTGCAGCTAATGCTTATTAAGCACTTATGTATTTCTGAGGTTAATGCAAAGGCCTTCGGTAGTTCATTGTGAAATAGGGTCTCAGATGTTTATTAGTGATACATATTGTTTAATATGAGTTTATTAAAATTTTTTTATGAGGAATGATAATTTTTTTTAAATGGAATGTTGGTATTTAACAATATGGTCACATATTTCTTGTGCAATTTTTTGAAGTTTTGATACCAAGGCTATGCTGACTTCTGTAAAAAATGAAATGGGGAAACTTTCCTTGATTTTTCTATACCATATAACATTTTCAATAGCATAAAAATTCCATTAAAAAATTTGATAGTGTCCCCTGTAAATCATTGTCAGCATTGTCTATTTCCATATAGTTATTGAATTTTTCAGAGTCTACTTTGTGAATCAAATTTTGATAATTTGTATTTTCTTAGGAATTGTCTCTGATTCAATGTATTTTAATTTTCAGCATGAAATTTTATATATTCTGTATACTTGTATTAAATTTCCTTTGTCTCTTTGGCTCTATCCATCTTATTTCCTATGTTGTATAATTGTATTTTTTCTCTTCCTTGATGAGCCTCGCAAGAGGTTTGTGTATTTTATTGATCTTTTCAAAGAACCAGCTGTTCCACTGTTTATATTCTAATCCTTTAATTTCTGCTTTTATCTTTTTAATGATTCTTTCTTTTGTTTCCCTGAAGTTTATTTGGCAGGGGTTTTTTCAGCTTGTTGAGTGGAATAATTTTTTATTTTCTTGTTTAATAATTTTTAAGGTGACTTTTTCTCATTTTCTCTCTCCTCAAACTTTAAACATCTGTCCTTTCAGCTTTGCTTTTTGCCGATGACCTTGATGCCTGCATTGGTGAAAAAATGGAAACAGAAGAGAGTGTCCAGAGACTCCCCCATCCCATTTCAGCATCGCCACTCCCACTCTCTCTTCCTGCTTGTTGTCTTAGGTAACTATTCACGCTTCTGCCTAGAGCCAGTCCTTTCCTGTTCCCCATCCTGTCTCCTCTCACCTAGTCAAAAGAAACCTCCCGGCATTTCTCCTCACCTCTTACATCATCAGACTTTCCTTCTCTCCTGCATTGTGCGTGTCCACACACAAGTATGCTGTCATTGTTTCATCTTCCATTAAGCTTCTCTTGCCCCCACTTTCTCATCAGACGGCTGCAATTTTATTGCTCTGCTGTTCAGTCAGATTCCTCTGGAGTTATACTTGTCTCAAATTCACCTCCCTCTGCTCTCTCTTGAACCCAGACTATAGGCTTTCATCCCTTGCTCTGTAGAGACTACTCTTGTCAATGTCATAATCACCGCTCTCCACTGGTCATTGAAACATAATGGTCAATTCTCAGGCCTCATCTGGCATGACACAATAAGTTCTCACTCTTTTGTAATGTGTGGTCCTCACTTGGCCTCTGGGACACCTCCAAGTTTTAGTTGTCTTCCTACCTCACTAGTTGCTCCTTCTCACTCTCCTTTGGTGGTTCTTCCTTTTCTCCTTGACCTCTTAATGTTAGAGTCCCAGAGTGTAGTCATAGTCCTTCTCTCTGATCTATTTTTACCCTGTCTTTGTGATCTAGTATAATGGCCACCACCTGTAAACTTATAGCTCCCGAATTTATATCTCTAGCTCTGAGATCTTTCACGAACTCCAGATGTGCCCATCTGACTGCTTACTCAATATCTCTACTCAAATGCCTGGTAGGTACCTCCAACTTAACCTGTGTCCTGAACTGAACTTCTTGTCTACCCACCAGTCCTGTTCTGCTGGACTCCTCCATCCCAGGAAATGCCTGCTTCATCTTGCTAGTTGCTGAGGCTATATTGAAATCATTCTTTACTATTTATACTCCGTATCTAGGCTATTCGGCAACTCTTTTTGCTTTACCTTCAAATATATCCAGAATCTCATCACTTCTCACCTTCTGCACTGCTGCTACCCTGGTCTAAAAGCAACCATTTCTCATTGCAAGTACTGCTGTAGTCTCCTAAGTGGTCTCCTTGCTTCCATCCCTGCCCTCTGCCACCTGCCCCACCCCCATGGTGTGTGCTCAACAGAGCAGCCAGAGTGATCCTTTTGAGATGTCAGCCAGACCACTCTTCTGCTCAAACCTCTGAAGTTTTGAGTAAAAACCAAAATTCTTACATGTGACTTGGCCCGTTACTCCTTAGACCTTACCAACTCCTATTTTTTTGTCCCTCATTCCGCTCCAGCCATATGCTTTCCGTGTTTTTTAGACGTGCCGTGCTCTTGCCTCCTGGCTATTTTGAGCCTCTGTGTAGAAATTTTTCCCCTATGTAGGGGCTAATTCCCTTAACTCCTTTAAGTCTTCACCAAAAGTTATCTTCTCCATGCGGCTTAGAGTGACCACCTGTTTAAACTGTAGTCCTTCTCCTTACCCATTTACCTGGTTCTGGGTTTTTTTTTTTTTACATTGTATTTTAAATTATCTATCAAATTATATAATTTATATTTATTTATTGTCCACCTCTCTCATCAGAATGTGAATCCCAGCAGGGTAGGGATCTGTGTCTCTGTTTTTCACTAATGTGACCCAAGCACAAAGAACAGTGCCTGGAACATTGAGGGAACTCAATGAGTATTTGTCAAATAAATGAGTGAATTAAGGCTATGATTTTGCTGTGAGAAATATTGGCTGCAGCTCATAACATTTTATATCCAGCATCCTCATTGTACTTAGTTTCTAACTAGTTTTCTGGGATTTGTAATCTATTTCTGAGTGGAGAGAGATGACTGGTTAGGGAGGCAATCATAGCTGCATAGCGAGGGAGAGGTGTCTGGGGAGAGATACCCTCCTTACTTCCGAGTCAGAGTCTAAGGCGGAGAACGGGACACCTGCCAGATATGTAGTTGAAAAGGGATGTGTCTGAATCAAGGAAGTGGTGGAATTATGAGGCAACTTCCCTCCATTTTAAATAAAATCTATTAATGGAGTGAAGTGAGGGTGTTATAAGCAGAAGCATGGGTATATTTTTGCCTTTTCATCACAGTGGGTGCTTTTCAAATTCTGGCAGTAATTTGTGCTTTCAGCAGCCTTGGTTTTTGGAGGTAATATGAATATTTACTCCTACGTCTTCAGTGGCACTTCGGTGAGAAACTGGGAGAAGTAGCACCAGGAACTTAGGTACCATTTTAAATCAGGAATCTGTTAAGGTATATGTTCTTGGAAGCCCTTGTCCAGAATGTTAGTTGACCATTTCTCAGTCCTAAAGGGTTCTTCTTTCTATTGGTAATTGAAATGATTCTTCCTAAACACAGTGGGATCTATTTTAGATTCTGGAATCTTGCTCTCTCGTATTAAGCCCTATTTATTAAATGTCATGAGAAATAGCCTAGAACTAAGTTTGTTCCACTGCTGTAGAAGTGTCAGTGCTGTAGACTATAATTGCTGAAAGAAGGGTTAGCTATGGAACTGCTGACTTTGCCCTTTCAGAAGGCTTCCTTCTGGAATTTTTAAACAATGGCATCATACCTAATTGATGAGAAAGATGCTAATTATTTTTTATTTTTGATCACATATCGAGATGAGAAGAATTTGATTTATTAATGGAAAGTGCCTGTTCCCTTATGAAAAATTTGAGCTTTCATTATGGCTTTATGAATCCATGAAAATGGGAGTCTTTGGAGATGCTACTTGTGTGCTTTTTCAAGGAATGATCTTAAGTGGATTGTTCCTTTTTACTTTTTAATCAGAGATTCTTGTGTAAAATTTTTCTCACCCAGATCATTTAAGAGGAAAGACCAAATTACTTTAAACAAAATTACATTTTTATTAAAATATTGCAGATTATGACTTCCTGGTTTGTTTCAGTCTCATTTGTAGGAAGAACATTTGGTGATGGTGAAATTTACGTCAGGCAGATTCTCCCCTAAGCAGTTGCTGGACTACCTCACTATACCCCCACCCCTCTTTGCCAAATACATGGCCAGGATATTTCTGGGGATGGTGAGTTGAAGGGAAACAAGGGGGATATTTTAAAAGTTTGACTCAAGAATATAAAATATAAAATTGGCACTCTTAGTGGAATTATTCTCATTTTATTTCTTAGCAAACATGCTGATTGCATGTTGGCCCACTTTACCAAGCAAGGTATTAATTTTCTTCCTAGCAGAGGAAAGAGCTCAGTTCACTGTATTCTCTTTCCTTTTACAACAGTTACAACATTTGATTTGTGATATTTTAGTTGTAGGTTGTTGATTTAAAAATACACTTAGAAGGTGTGGAGCACAGAGGAATACAGGGCATGATTTTGTGTATTGACCTGTCAACCCTGGTTAACTAGGATGTCACAAAGCAAGTTCTAAACTCAAATACAGTAAATTATCCAGGTGGGATTCTGGCCACTTGTGATGAGTTACGGATTTTGATTTGGATCATTCTTGCCCTAGCTTGGTAACAGGGGAGTGTATTTATGTATTATGAAATGTGAGACCTTTTCAAATAGTATTATGGTCATGTGTCATTCATGAATGGGGATACGTTCTGAGAAGCATGTCATTAAGCAATTTTGTCATTTCGCAAACATCATGGAGTGTACTTCTACAAACTTAGATGGTGTAGCTTACTACATACCTAGGCTATATGGTATAGCCTATTGCTACTGGGCTACAAACCTGTATAGCTTGTTACTGTACTGAATACTGTAAGCAGTTGTAACACAATCATAAGTATTTTTATATCTAAATGTATCTAAACATAGAAAAGGTACAGCAAAAATATGGTATTATAATCCTTTATAATATATAATTATAATATATGTGGGCTGTGGTTAGTTGAAACATTATACAGCACTGACTGTATCTTAAATGGTCAATAATTTTTACTTAAAGAAATCTTACTAGTTGATGGCGTCAAAGATTAAGCTCCCTCTATAGGCCACAGCCATCCCTTTGTTTCTTTTTGCATGTTCTTTTCTTTTTGAGAATGCTTAAAATTATTATTTCCTTATTTTTCAGCTAATTCTGCCTTGTTCTTCATGAAATATTATTTCATTTTAAAGAAATAGTGGTGTTTCTGGTCATATGATTTTTCTGTTTTTTTTTTAATTTTTAAATTTCTGCCAATTTTGTTCAATTGATATCTTAAGGACAAAGTGATACTGTATACTTTTTAAAAAAAATCAAAACATATCAATTTTTCCTCAGAAAGTTTAAAAGATGGCTTTATGCTTTTTTTCTAATTGTAAGTATTGTTTACAAATTTGTGTTTTAATAAAAATTAATACATGTGAGATTTAAACTTAAAGAACACATGCATAGTTTATCCTTCTCGTTACATTTTTGATTTTTAAAATGATCATAAATATTGGATGTGCCTATGACTTGTTGTCAAATAAAAGCCTCCTTCCCCCAAAGAATGAGATGCCTGATGGTTCACTTGCTTCAGCTGCTGTCTGAGCTTTAATGGTTCTATTATCAACAAATACGAATGCTCAAAATATGGATACTAAAAGCCCTGTCCTTTGTACCTTCATGCTGACAAAGAGAATATCTTTTCAAAATAGTATTAACTTCCAAGAGACACTTCTTTGACTTCTAAAGCTTCTTAGATGGGCTGCCTGTACTGCAGGTGTGTGATATTATAACATTTCTGATATCTTTTGGTCAGCTAGCTGGTCTGTCTAGCCTTATATTTCTTTCCATTCTGTATCTATTGAATGAGATAATATGAGGCAAAAAGAATGCATCATATGTGAGTTTCCATTTTCACTTTTTAAAATGCAAATATTTATTGTGTACCAACTCTGCAGGAGGCACTATGATATGTGCCAGGGATTCACTATGTTATGTGCCAGTTGAAATAGGTGTAATCTCTGATGTTGATGATATTCACTCATTTATTCATTGAGCAAGTATTTTTTGAGTGCCTCTTTTGTAACAGTAATAAAACAGACAAATAATTGAGCTGGCATTCCTGGTTGTGGAGATACACACAAACTAGATAATAAGTTAAAATCTGTATACGTATATGAACATTTTGTGTGTGTGTGTGTGTGAAGATGTACACATAAGTTAGATTATAGTAATAAGGGGAAAAAAGAGAAACCAATGGAGGGAGCTAGGAAAGGGGTGGGGAGGCAATGATAGATTGAAAATTTAGCTAAGGTGGTCAGGGAAGGGAGGGAGGGTCTCACTGAAGTGATGTTTAAGACTTGGAGGAAGTAGATAAAATCCTTCTTGCCTAGTGGAAGTGGCAGGTATATAGGTAATCTAATTTTCTTGGGGGCAGGAGAGCAGAGAGATGTAGAAATAGAGTATGCTGGAGGCCAGAGTAGATTCACTTAACCACATTCCAAGGTTCCAGCAAGCCTCTCTAGAAGAAAAGACTCCTGAGTGGAATCTCAAAGGCAGAGGAAGAGCACAGAGGCAAGGAAATGATAAGATAGCTGCTTGGGTGTTCCCACTGAGCAGTTATTGAGGCTGGAGTTGCAGTTGAATTTGGAAGATGCTTGGGGTCAGTTTGTGAAGTACCTGGTACACCATGCTAAGGGAACTTTGATTTCATTCTATAGACACTGAAGGCCTTTAAGTTGGGGACTGACAGAGTCAGGTCTGCATTTCAAATAGATCAGGGGTTCCTAACCCCTGATCTAAGGTTCTTACTGATCCATGGCCTCTTAGGACCTAGGTCATACAGCAGGAGGTAAGCGACGAGCAAATGAGCATTACCACCTGAGCTCTGCCTCCTGTCAGATCAGTGGCATTAGATTATCATAGGAGTGTGAACCCTATTATGAACTGCGCATACGAGGGATCTAGGTTGTGTTCTCCTTATGAGAATCTAATCCTGCCCCTACCCCCAGTCCATGGAAAAATTGTCTTCCATGAAACTGGTCCTTGGTGCCAAAAAGGTTGGGGACTGTTGAAATAGATCATTTGGCAGAGGGGTGGAGGCTTATTTAAGGGGACCCATACAATATAGTGGAGAAGGGTTTGGAGACTGTTCCAATGGTTCTGGTGAGAGATAGTGACCTTAGTTAGGAAGTGGTGTGCACAGGGAGGGGAACATAGTGGCCAGGATGGATTTAGGAAGAAAAGTCAGCAGAACTTGGTGGTTGCATGTAAGGGATGAAGATGAAGAAGAATCAAGTATGTTTTAAACTTATAGTGAAAAATACATTTATATCACAACCTGGTACACATGCTACCAACACACACATAACTAACTGGTCATAAAATACGTTGCTGAAACAAACTTTCATGAAACAATATTTTACCTTACGGTAGCATACTCTGATATTTTCTCTTCCATTCTATTTCAATTTCTGCAAAATGCTATTCTATTCTATTTCAGTTTCTGCAAAATGACTCTGCATTGATTCCACTAATGGGTCAAGACCCACGGTCTGAAAGTCACCTGCACAGGCTTCTCCAGGTTATCCTGCAATGGACAGGATGTTTCTTCCTCATTAGATTTCTTTGTGGTCCAGTGTATCCAGACACCTTTCACTCAGTGGAGGGGAGAGAGGAGGAGGGCAGTAAACAGTATGGTTTCCAAGTTCAGTGCACTATAGAAACATTTGAGGCAAAATTGTGCTGAGCACTTCTTGAGCCAACTGATGGCCACATGGTGAGACAGTTAAAGAGCTGCACACAAGGATGGTTATTTGTGTTGCAGATGTCATTTATGTGGCTTTTTTGGAGGGAGGGGAGAGGGCTATCGTTTTTTTTCCTACTCCCTTTGCTGCCAGAATGCCTGTTCTCATTAGAATACAGAGTTGGTAGAGTTTTGGGTGCCGGAAGAGCCTCAGAGGTCAGGAGTCCACAGGTCCCTGGTCCAAAACTAGTGACTACTTGGTGTTGCCTGTGGTCATGGGTCACTGTCAACTCCTTGTGACTCATTTGGATCACTCTTTATAATGTTGCAGTGGAAAGCCCCCTGCAGCTGTGGTGTTTGCTTCTGGGACTCTGGGATGGGTTCATGTTGAAAACCATTGTTGGTTTTCTCTGATCAAATAACTCAGGTTTTTAAGCTCTAAAATGGGGGATAATACCATATACTGGGTTTGGTTGTTTCATGAGGATTAAATGAGACAACATGCAGAAAGTATAGTGTCTGAGGCACAGGAAACATTTAAAATAAATGGCTACTGTTATTTTCTTCCTGTAACTAAAATATTATGGACATTGGCCTACTTTGCTCATTTTAATTTGCACTAGGAAAGATATGGAGCCTTTCTCACTTTCATATATAGAATGAGCTAAAATTAAAGTTCTTCTGTTGGTGTGTGCTGAAATTTTTAACAGTATAGAAATTTCCATGGAAAATAAAAATGCATTTGAATTCAGGAAGAAGGATACTAAAATACATCCAAGTTGAGATGGTTCCGTAGGTAGCTTCTTAAGGACCTCAGTTTTGAATTTGCTTAGGGTGAACAAAGCTGTTCAGCAGTGCTGGCTTTATGCCTGTGAATGACATATACATATCTATAATATGGAATATTTTAATTTACTTTTGGTATAGTCCTTTGCGTCGTAGGTCTACAGTGCATGTCTAATGACTAAAAAAATTTTAGACATGAGATTTATTTAAATGATGGAAATGTCATGACTAAGAGATTGATTTCTTCTGACTAGTGCAAGTTAGAGTTTAGCTCAAATCATTAGTAAAAGTCTATGGAGAAAGGTAACAAACAAAGGACACCTTCACTGGAGGAATTTTATTGGGACCAGTTTTTATGTTCCCTTTAAGTCAAATGTGGAAGACAAGATGAAGGAATGTTATTTTCCTTTGGAAAACATGGCAAAATCTCCTTAATAGAAGTTGTGATGGCTTTCTTTATACCAGTAGGTGGTATGTGTAAGTTTCTAAGGAAATAACACCAAAAGTCTGTCCCTTCTGTCTGGGTCCCTTGGAGGGGATAGAGGCTTACCCTGAGGGGAGGAAGGAGAGAAGATTGTTGAATGCTGTTTGCTTCCTGGGTTCCTTGGGTACCATCAGCTTTTTTGATAATTTTTCTCTGTTTTGTAAACAAAATACTGTATTCTCAGGGAAGTCAAAGCAAAACCACGTAATAGCTCTTAAATTTGCATTTTAGAAAAGGGAAAGAAGTGCAACAGCACTTAACTGACCCATTTGAAAGGAAGGATAAGTGTGTGTTTTATGTCAGTGAATGCAATGATTATGCAATTAGGAATATTTAGGTATGAATTCTGTACTGTGATTTGAGTAAGAATAGTATAGCTTTTATTAATGCTAGGCTTTGAAAAGGGATATCTGTTAAATGATGGAACACATTAGAAATCAGGTATTGGGGGTATATGTGTTGATATGAACATTTACATTACAAATGAAATATCTGAACAGGCTTTGTTAGATAAATGATGCTGTTGATTAGCTTTATGCCTTGAAATTCTATATATTTAAACAGCTTTGTACTTGTTTTGCTTCTGTTCAGCAGTGTGCCCACACATTTGGTCTGACTACAGCATTCTTTTTTCACAATGAAATGTATATTAACTATGCAGGCCCCTCATAGAGCAGTGTTTTAATCATTCTCTATTGATTTATACCTCACATCAATGCTGCATATTGAGGGCCTCTTATTCTAAGTCTGCTTTACTGGGATTCTCATTCTGTCTACCTGACTTGCATAATATTCTGGGACCCTCTTAATTTTTCCCCCACTGTGGGAAGCCGTCGTGATTAGGAAGGCACAAAAGATTAGACGTATCGTTGCTTTCTCTCAGCTTTCTGAGGTGCATAGGAGAAATAATGGGCTTAGAGAAATATTGTCATTGTCCATAACTGATAATAGGTAACAGAACTTATTTAAAATTAATAAGTGCTGAGTTTCAAGCTTTGGCATGAGCCTGAATGATTTATTGCAAGCCACGGATGCGAAGAGAATGTTTTGCATTTACCAAAGCAGTAGGGTAATGACAAGAGGACTGTCAGGGAGCAGCCTCATGAACAGTGGTTGTTCTTTGAACCTAGGGTTGTTGCTACAAGCTGACCAATATGAATGGGATTATTTTATTTTTTTTCTTTTGTCTTAATGTTAATTTTAGAGAGAGGAAGTATAGATCTGGTGGATGTGGATGAAGGATACCTACATGGGCTTGAATAAATAAATCAAATCCCCTGACCTCTGCCTGCAACTTAGAATCTCATTTGGATTGAAAGACTAGAGCTAGATTTTACACATGAAGAAAACTCTGCTCACTTCATTATTATTCATGGTGAAATCCCCAAATCTCCTCCCTGAAGAGATGTATTCTTCCCAGCAAATTAAAACATCCTCTTTTTTTAGAGGCCAAATGATGATGGTGTCAACTACTGATGAAGATGAATAGGTAATTCTTTTCTCAATTTATACATTCCCCCCAACCCCCTCTACTGTTCAGGATGGGATTTACTCATTTAAACCAAGATCCAATATTTCATTTACTCCACTCTTGGTAGGTTGTTCGCATTGTGTAAATCTCCTGGTCAGGTAATGGAGGAAAATGTTTGAAAATGTGATAGCTCATTATAAGGGCATTTGACATAAGCATATTTGCTGATGACAGATTGCCGATCAGTGGTAATTTAAACAGATTCTGAGCAGTAGTTAAGGTAGAACATTTTCCTCAAATTAATCTGTTAAGATCAGGATAGCTTAAATTACAAACATCTTTCAAAGTCTGTAAGGAAAATGTAGATTTTGGAAGCAGATCGTCCTGTGAATATACATACCCCTTATGCCTACCTACTCTGTGTGTGTGTGTGTGTGTGTGTGTTTCTGAATTCAATTATGAAAGAAAATGTTGATTGACAACATGCCATTTTGCTTTATGGATCCACATATACCAACCCCTCCCCCTCCCAAAAAAAATAGGGAAAAGAGTACTTTACACAAATGTTGGAAAATGAGAAACTGAGACTAGAATGGGGGAGTTGGCTTTTAAAGTTGTCTAGATATTGGCAATAGAAATAGATATCAAGTCCTACCTAAGTAGGTATTGGAACTTTAATCAAGTATGTCTTTATCAGTTTACCCTAGTTATACATACTATATAAAATAAGCATTATCCCACCTCTGAAAATTATTTCAGTTTTTGTTTATGAAAAAACTTAGATGGGCCACAGGTAATTGTTGTTTAGAGGCATTTTGGAGCTCCCATAGGGATACACAATTGAATAATAACACTTCAGTTTAATGATGACATGCTTTATGATAAAGTAGCATTGGGTGCAGCTTAGCAATATCCAAAGATCAGAACATCTGTTATCTGCAGAGACACTGGGGTATATCTGCCAGACGTTTGCATATAGAACAAGGTGTTTCAGTTAATGTGTCATGATAGTTTAATTACATCACCTTTCTTGGGAGTTTGCTCGATTCTAGGTTCAAGAGCATCCAATGAGATGGCAACCTATCAATTTTTCTTTCTTCACCAGCCTTCACTTATGCTATTGCTTAGTTAGGTTATAACTGCTTATTTCTAAAACATACATATAGAAAAAGAAAAAAATAGGTGCCCATCATTCTATTCAGCTTTTCTATGGCATTTAATCTTGGTTTTGAAAACCACTTTGTCTTTTTTCTCTTCCAACGTTTTTTTTGTTGTTAACAAAAGGCAGTCTTTTCCTCTGGCTTATAGTCTTCTAGCTATCCTCCCTCCTTAAATAGTGGTTGTCTCACCTTTGTCTCCACTCTCATTTCTCTTGTGGTTTCTATATTGCAACTCCCAAACTGATTGCCTCTGCTTGATTTCTCTCCTCTTCCTCTTAGCTGGATTTTCACCTGCTTTCTTGATAAATCCATTAAGGTGTCCCAGAGGCAACCTGAATTCAACATGTGCAAGAACAAATTTCCTGTCTTTCCTCCTCGAGGCCAAGCCACCCTTGCTCCCCACAAGTAAGAACCCCATGGAGATCTGTGACTCTGTCCTCCTTCACCTTCCCTTCAGGTAGGCAGGAAGACTGTTCACTTTACTTTCCAAGTATCTGCCCAAGTGTTCTCCCTTCCTGTGATACCAGTCCCACGCAGGCCCTTATGTCTCAACAGCTTCCTCACTGGCCTCTTTTCCTGACTCATCTCCTCTATCCAGTTCACTTCCTAGACTACTGCTTGTGTGGTCTTTCTGAAGCATGGGCCTAATTTGTACTATTTCTTAGCTTTACAATGTCCGGTTTCCTATTGACTTTCAGTTACTGCTGGTCATTGTCAGCACTGGTTAGAAGACTAGTTCACAAACTAGTCCCAACTTCCTCTTCTGGCAGACTCTCCTTCCTACTGCCCTTTCTTCCACCTTCTCCATCTCTCCCCCAAGCCTCATTTTCTGGCCCCATTCATCATTTCTTCTACATACCACCCACTTTTCAGGCTTCCCCAGTTTGCCTACACTGTTGCCTCTGATAGAAAAGCTTTTCTTAACATTGCCTCTTCTTCCTGGAAGCCTTTGCTGACCCAGGCAGAACCACTCGCTGCATCTTGTGTGTTCCTCTAGCACTTTGGACACACCTCTCTCCTAGCACTGATCACTTTGTGCTATAGTTATTTGCTTAGGAAGCTGGCTTCTGACTGGTTTCTTAAGGGCAAGGACAATGCTTTGTGAACTTTATACATCTGGTGCCTGCGATATGTAGGCAATCAACATTTGTTCTTTGAATGAAAAACTGAACAGATGCATACTCCATCTGCAAATGCTCAGCATCTGGATGTGTTGGGGATTGGGGACAGAGATTGTCCCTTTTTCCACTTGAGCCTTGGTCTATTCTAGCTCATGAGGAAAATAAGTAGATTGGATAAGATCCATGTGGTTGTGGAGTGGGTTGATCCGCTTGCTTCTATCTCTTGCTCAGCTGCACCTTTCCTTTAGCTTTCTTCTTAGTATTTCGCCATTCGGTCTCTAAAGCTCTGCTTGTTTTGGAAGATATGAGAATTATTTTTTCTGGTCCAATTTGAAAGTCCTGCTGTTTTTTCTGCCTGCACCTCACTCCTCCTTTTTCTCAGCATCATAATCCAGGTCTTCCCTTCATTGTGTTTGTTTTTTATGCTTCAACCTCCATGGCTGGCCTTCCAACTCCAAGTCTCATTCCAAGGCCACATTCTCCAGAGCTACCAGGCAAATCTGTCCCAACCTTTGCTTTAAACAAAAATGGGTTCCTTTTGCCTATCAAATACAGGCATTACATGTAAGACTTTTCACTAAACAACCCCTTCAGTTGTCCTGCCTCTGTCTCCCTGTCTCCTCCCTCCAACTCTTCTCTCTCTTCCTCTGACTATTCCTCTCCCGCTCCCTCTAACTTTCTCCGTTTCCCCTCCCTCTTCCCCCCACCGCACACATGCACAGAGTTTTCTAATCCTATTTTTACAAATATGGTTTCCTTTCTTCAGATAGATAATTTACCAATTCCTACCACAGAAATTCATCTTATAGATATCTTTCATTCTGTAGGTTGGAACCCATGAATGGGTCATTAAGCGAGTGAGTCACCCAGGCTGGAGTGCAGTGGTGCGATCTCGGCTCACTGCAACCTCCGCCTCTCGGGTTCAAGCGATTCTCCTGCCTCAGCCTTCCAAGTAGTGGGGATTACAGGCACCCGCCACCACGCCCAGATAAGTTTTTGTATTTTTAGTAGATATGGGGTTTCGCTATGTTGGGCAGGCTGGTCTCAAACTCCTGACCTCAGGTGAGCCACCCACCTCGGCCTCCCAAAGTGCTGGGATTACAGGCATGAGCCACTGCGCCCAGCCAACTTGTGTTTTTTTTTAAAGTGAAATTATAATAGAAGATATCAGAAAATGTACATTGTAGTATGGCTAAATTATTGCTTTGTGAAATGTTTACTTAGTGGTATATGCCTACTGGATAATAATCTAAATTGTCTTAGTATGGTTCGCAGTTAAATAATTTTGAAAGTTACTGACATACAGTAATACAAAACCATTAATTTCTTCAATATTTAACTAAAAGCTTACTTCCTTCATGAACCCTTTTGTGACAAGATAATAGGCTGTACGTATCCCTGTTATCTAAGCTTTTCTGTTACCTTGCTTTTTACCAAATTTTAAACAATTTTATGGCTCAAACTTTGCTTTTCTCCTTCTGTACTATGTCACCTCTGCATTTTAAATGAAAAGTTGTTACTCTGTGACCTTGTATGTATCTGCATATTTTGTAATTCTCCCATAGTTACTGTGTGAGGCTTCTAAAACTCCCAAATTAGATGGCAGACTTTTGGGGGGCTTTTAGCGACTTGTGGGCACCAAGTCAGATAATAGATATTAGGAACTTGGTACATACTGTTATTGGCTGGCAAGGAAGAATAATCCATAGAACTTCCACTGGTTTGGAAGCTCCTGAACTTGAATATCAGATGGAGTCCGGGGTATCATAGGCTATATTGTGTGATGTGGGCCATTGATCCATTGCACTCAAAATTCTTAATCTTAACTGTTTTCTACCTCATTTGCCTCAATTTACCTTCCTTTATAAATAGAAGAACTTAGCTGAAAATGATGTATCTGTGAATCTGTATACTTTCTGTTCAAGACTAAGTAACTTCTTAATGTTTTCTGGGCTCTCACTTTATAGAATATTGCTGTCCAATAGCGCTTTCTGAGATGATAGACATGTTCTATATTCTGCAGTGTCCAGTATGGTAGCCATTAGCCACATGTGGCTTTTGAGCTCTGAAAACAGGCTAGTGCAACTGAGGAACTAAATTTTTAGTTTAAATTAAATCTAAATAGCCACATGTGGTTGGTGGCCACTGTATTGGACGGCACAGTGTTGGAAGCTTGAAAACACATCAATTTGTATTTCTTTTTCTCCTATTATCTAGCTGTCAGGACTCCCCACCCCTTGCAGTGTTGTTCTTTCTCTTTGTTCTAGTTATTCCTTAATTCTTCCACGGGACACCTGTTAGCGTTCCATGCTCCACCCTTAAGAATATCCTCTGACCTGTATCCAAGAGCCTGTCTTAGAAGACACTGCAGAAACTAAGAGAGGAGATTTCATTTTTATATTTTTTAAATCCTTGGTGCCTAAATAACTTGTCATTCCTGTTTTCTTTCTGACAGCATAAATGCAGTTTATGTAGAGAAACTGAGCTTTTTTAAAAAGGGAAACATACAGGTGAATCTTTTCTACCAGTATGATAGCCCCAAATTATTTAAACCATTGAAACTAATAAGAAGTGCTCAGCTTGCTATCTTGGAACTACAGAAATTGTTTTATATTCAGAATTAATCATACAAAATAATTATACTCAGTATAAGGATGAGGTTAAAAATGTAGATCTCACAAATTTAGGTTTCATGCAGGTTTCATTTTAGTTCAATTACTATTGCTTGTAAAAAGTGATACCAGAAATAATAGTAAATGTTAATTTTATATGTTACTTTTATATGAACATATGTATTTTGTCCTCTGTGATATTTGGTATACAATAAGATGGAAGGTGGTGTTTTCAACTACTTGGAAGAGAGGCTAAGCTAATATCTAGTGTTATATATTATATGATACTTGCTTATTAAATAAAATCTTGTATTTTTTTCTCCTGGTAGAGCAAGATACACTTATCCTAGGATCCATGCACTTTGACAATTTGTGGATAACCTAAATTTGCTAGCAAAATTTTGTTTTTATGTGAATATGTTTTTATATGTATATTTGGAGAGAAGTATAGGATTTACAAAGGGATCTGCGACTCTTAAAGGTTAAAAGTCACTTGTTAGGTTGAGAGATTCTTGACTGTAGGAGCTAGGTTTATCACTGTACCCCCACCCCCATTTGTGGTGTAATGTCATAACACAGAGTAATTACTCAAGAAATGCTTTTGAAATGGAATTGGAAACCATTTCTTTCACAGGTGACAACACACTGCCTTTCTTTTTAAGCAGAAGGAATCTATGAAGACCTTTATTGTTTCATGCTTCTGATGTTAGCTTTCCATTATTGCTACAAGATAGGGTGATATGGAACATTTAATCTTAGAGCAAATAGCTGTGGGATTTGGGGGATCTGGAGAAGTTATTTTTCCCATTTCTATCACTTGTTTTCAGATATCCTGTTTCAAAGCTGACTCCATGGCAGACCCTAGCAACATCTTGTTTGTTTTAACCTTACCTGCATACCATTGATCCTTCCTTTCCATCCTTATTCATAAACATTGTTACAGAAGTTAAACCAAACCTTGGGCTGCTTAATGATGGTCTCCCTGCTACCACTTATACTCCAACCAAGAAAGAGGCAAAAGATGCAGAATGCCAGGAGATGGAGAATACTTTGGCAACCATGTAGTGAGGGAATTTTTTTTTTTTTTTTTTGGTCCTTGTATGTGTGTGCCTTGCGTGCCTTGCCTTATATGTGCCTCTTAGCCTGCTGACACACACACACACAACTGGAGCTGTAGGTTGGCTCTGGGTCAGTCGCTGAATTACTATTTAAAAAAATAGCAAATTACCCAGAGAATGAAATGCAAGCTCTTGGGCAGGGAAGAAAGGTAGTAACAATGATTCAGCTGCTAAAGTTGGCAATGGGTCAGTGTCAGGGAAAGTGATTCCTACTAGGGCTATTTTACTACGTTCTTTAAGTCTTTTTTTAGACAAAGGTAGAGTATGAGGACATAAGGATTAACGTAGTTTTTCTGCAGTCCTGCATTCAGGTACAGTTAACAGCGGTCTATTCTTTTCTTTGCTCTTTTGCAGTTCTTCAAGAGTTTGAGTCATGAAGTGTGAAGCCTAGAGATGGTGTGATACACAGAGATGAAACTGGTTTTCACAGGTGATAGATGGAAGGCTGTTTTCAAAAGATCAAGGTAGCAGTGAAGGGTACTACTCTTGTACACTTACATATGATGAATAGGAAAACCTAGGGTTAGGAACCAGAGAATGCTGTACTTGGTTGAACATGTTTGCGTCCCCTCTGTAGTATCCGAGTCATATGGGTTGGTGTATAGTCCATTCTGTAAAGTCACTATGAACACATAATTTGTATAACATATGCATATGCTCAGGCCAGAGGACACTTGATATAGCAGTTACCTTTTCCTGTGTAAGAAATTATCCCCCAAATTGAATAGCTTAAAAAAAAGTTTTATCCCAGTTTTTTGAGTTAGGAATTCAGGAGTAACTTAGCTGGTTGGGTGGCTCTGGGTAATTCAGGAAGGTGCAGCCAGGACTGCAGTCCTCTGATGGTTTGACTGGGGCTGGAGGATCCACTTCCAAGACAGTTCCTTTATGTTGCTGGCACATTGGTGTGGGCTGTTGTCAGGAAGCCTCAGTTCCTCACCATGTGGACCTGTCCATTGGGCTGCTGAGTGTCCTTGTGTTGTCCTCATCAATGAGAGAAAATGCAAAGAGGAAGCCACAATGCCTCTTACAGTTGAGCCTCAGAAATCACACACCAGTATTTATGTTGTGTTTTGTTTTTCAAAAGTAAGCCACTAAATACAGCCTGCACTCAAGGGGAGGGTACTACCTCTTGAAAAGAGGAGTACCAAGGAATTTGTCTGCCTATTATAAGATCACCGCGCCTGGGCAGCTGAGAGTCCCTCCTTGGCCTCGTATCTCTCCGTGTACTTTGATCCCTTCTGTCTTCTACTTCTGGATTCTTTCTATGTCTAGGGTACATACTGAAGAGGCTGCTTCATCCTTTGAGGTCCTGTGCTTTTATGGAAGGAGCTTTAGGCTCATTAGAGGTTTCTGAGTGATACCTCTACAAGACAAGCCTTTCTTTTGCTAATATTGATCACTCCTTACAGCATAATTTCCAAGTCACTCTCTTGACTTCGATCAATCAGAGAATTCCTTAGGACCGCTTGAGGCAGATATGAAAAGAAGAGAATGAGGCTGATGAGGAAAGAAAAAAACAAAAAGTCCTGCTTGTACCCTGACCTGCCATTTGGATTCTTCAAGAACATAGTTTTTGAGTTAGTACCAGGAAGGACATGGGAGTTGTTCCAAATTAGAACGGGGTGCATTGTGAGCAAATAGGTCCCCTCAGAACTCATTATGCTGGATGAGCTGTGCAAAGAGAGCTCACAAATTCAACCACAGATTTTTACTGAATGCCTACCTTATCAGTTGGGAAGGGTGATGACAACCCGTGACATAAAGCACAAAAGTTTATTTCTTACTCGTGCTTTATATCCATTGTGAGTAGACTGAGGCTCTACCTGGCAGTGTCCTCACTCTGGGATAGGCTGACAGAGCAGCCCCCATTTGGAGCAAGCAGTCACTGAAGCAGAGCTAGGTAAGAGTGTTCTGGAGGATCTCACACCCACAATTTAGTGCTTTAGCCTGGAAAGGACACACCCTGCCTTTTCTCACACTCACTGGTCAGACTTTGTCACCTGGCCCTGTCCAACCACAAGGAGCTAGAGAGTACAATATTATTGTATGCCCAGAAGGTGGAGAGCCCAAAAGAGTTTACTTGGCACTATTGGCTTTCATACCTGCTATGTGCCAGGCCCCTCTTCTAGCCTCTGGGGATTCATCAGGGAGCAAAGCAGACCCTGCCTTCATGAAACTTATGTTCTAATGGGGGAGGGAGACAATAAGCCAGCAAGTAAAATGTGCAGTGTGTTAGGTGCTAGGTACGGCGGAGGAGAATATAGCAGGAGCAGGTGAAGAATGGGTTCTGTGTTGCAAACATGTTTAATGGAGGCCAGCGTAGGTGGTTACGATGCCCTCCTCACGGTTGAAAGTGCTCCGACACAGGTCTGCTTTCTCAGATCTTGATTGTGCTGAATACTCAGCTGCTGTCAGGCCTTTTGCACTGTGAACCACACCATACTTTTAGGCTGTTCATAAATCCCTTTCTTCTTCTTTGAACATTTATTTCTAACTTAAGTACCATTGTTGTTTAAATTTTTGTTATGAGATATTGTGACTACATAAGACCGAACTGTAAGAAACCTTAGAAGGTTTTTAGTCAATTACTTCCCTCTTTTAGAACAGTTATTGAAGTCTTAAATTATTGATACCTTCATTGCCATTTTCCTATAGATCTTTTTTTTTTTTGCTTAGCTACCGTGATGAAGAGTGCTTTATTATCAAGCAAAAAAGGCCGTCACTTAAATGCATTTGTGTGATTTATGTAACAGTCATTCCTAAGATTTCAAAAGTAATTTTTTAGAGTTGAATTTCCTGCTTTTTCCTATATTCTCATTCATTGTGAAAATGGGGAAATGGCACATAGTTCTCATTTTTAGTGAAATATCATTTATGTAACATAAAGTGTAAAATTATGTTACACTTCCTTCCTTAGAGGACACCCAGTTGTTTAGTCGCATCTTTCTTCGGTTGTGGGGGCAGCAGTCATTCTTGTTTAGTTTCCTTGACCTCTGTATCTCCTGGGGCAGGAATTCTTGGGAGAAAAAGAGGAGATGAGTAACACTGGTTTGCCTTAATCACAAAGGAGTAGAAATAGGTGGTAGAGAATGACTGGGGCCCTTCTTGACCTTGCTCCAAGGAGTTTTTAGAAATAGCCAGCCCTCCTCTCTTTTCACATATATAGAGGCATTTCGACTTTATTTCAGTCTTCTCTTCACTCCCCCTCAACAGCACATCTCTCAACGCCCTGGGGTAGTTGTCATCTAATAACGTCAAGTATAAGTAGATGTTTATTCCTATGACACGTATACCAGATGTTAAATATGTCAAACCTTTTGCTCAGTGTTGGGGGCTGCACACAAGACATCGGGATTCAGAGCAGGCAGCGACCTATTAAGGAAGAATGGGATTATGTTTTCCCATGGCAAATGCTAAAACAGAAGACTCAGCTAAGCATTTTTGTACATGTTTTTTTTTCTGCCAAGCAGGATGTTATTTTCCATCACTCTTGTTTTTTTTTTTTTGTCATCCTGCTTTTTGTAGGTGACATTTATTGAGGAATACTTCCTCTCCAAGACATGCTGCTGTTGAAGTTTGTCGTGAATGATTTTTAGGTTTCTTAGTAGTACTATGTTTAGGGCTATACCGGGGAATTAATCCATATCCTTTGTCTTGGGAATGTTGGGAGGTAGTGAGAAGTCACCAAGAGGCATAACTGCGTGAGGGCTGCTAGGCCTGTGGGAGGAACTGAGTGTGGATGTGGGTGGGTGGCTGCTGGAGGACTCATCAGTTGTGCCCTGCATAAAGTTGAAACCCTAAATAAAGTCGAAAGGCCATCTCATCACATGAGGAAAGCATTAGAGGCTGATGTAAACTCTTAAAAGAGACAGCAGAGGCTGGTGGAAGGCAGCAGAGAACATGTTGTGAGGCAGGAAAAGATTAGGAAGTTGCTGTATGTCTTGGCTCAGAACATTGGCTGATGATTGATCTTGAGGAACACAGTGAAAACGTGCTGTCTCTTAAATTTAAATTATGTTTGCTGTGGAGACTCCTCAAGCAATTCCTGCTTGTGGAATGCACAGGTCCACATGGAAAATGCTGTATTTTCTACCTTAATATTCTCATTAACCATCATCTCCCAGAAAGAAGGTCCACGGAGTGCTTGTTACATCTGTGCTTGGCTCACAGAAGGCCTGCAAATGTTCGTTCCATTTCTCCTTTCTTCTCTCCCATCCATCAGTCTTCCATAGCTTGGCTGTTTGTTTTGGAGGTGATCTTAGGAGGCTTACATAAATGTGGAGGTGGAGGAAGTAGAGAAATTCAGTGAGAACATGATTCAAAAAAGCAGAGTGGAAAAGGAAGCAGGCCCAGTGGAGCCTCTTCCACCT
This sequence comes from Pan paniscus, assembly GCF_029289425.2. Taxonomy (NCBI): domain Eukaryota; kingdom Metazoa; phylum Chordata; class Mammalia; order Primates; family Hominidae; genus Pan; species Pan paniscus. The sequence goes on along the minus strand of NC_073253.2, from coordinate 47,179,022 downwards.
GTGCAACTTGGATCAGGTACAGTCGTCGCTCAAGCTGTTGGTCTGTGGCTGGGTGACAGTGCTGGTGCTGCCTGCGGGAATATGGAATGGAAAACAGTTTGGGAATGGCTTGTGTTTGACAGCTAACTGTGGGTCTCTGATACCTTGGGCAAGTCACTTATAAGCTTCGAAAACCTCAGTTTCCTTATCTGTGAAATGGGGATGATAATACTACATCAGAGGGTTGTTTTAAAGATCAAATGAGATAATGTTCTGAAAACACTTAAGATGGTGCCTGGACTGTTTGGGAGAGGGCTGCTAGGTTGTGACCATGGAGAAAGGAGACATTGCTCACCCATCTTGCTTGCTTTTTCTCAAACATACTGAATGCACTCTGACTTCAGGGCCTTGATACTTGCCATTTCCTTGGCCTGGAAGCTTCCACTCCCTGTGCAGCTCACCCCCTTCCTTCCTTTGGGTCTTTGTTCAAATGCCCCCCTTTTCAGAGCAGTCTTCTCTGGTCGCTAATATGATAGACTAACCCTCATTCTTTGTCGCATCTCCTGCTTTCTTCTTCTTCACAGACCTCATTACCACCTGAAGAAAGGAACTTTGTTCTGGTCACTGCTGTCTGCACAGTGGCCAAACCACACTTGGCACATAGTAGATGCTCAGTGAATTTATATAAATCAGGCACCCACAAACCTGTTCTATAAAGGGCCAGATAGTAAATATTTTAGGCTTTGTGGGCTATATGGTCTCTGTGGCAGCTGCTCAACTCTGCTATAGTAGGCAGCATGTAGACACAACATAAAGAACGAGTGTGGCTGTGGTCCAATAAAATTTTATTTGGCACACAGGCTGTGTTTGCCAATCCCTGGAATGTCAATAACAGTGAAGGTCAGGAATGTACCTTTAGTGGATATAGTGGTTTGAGCTTTGTGGGAATGGGACCTCTCAACAGTGGACTCTAAAGGTGACTGTAACCTTTAGAGAAATATGTGGAATTGGAGGAAAAAGAACCCCATAGCCCTGGTGAGGAGGTGGCCTGGCTTCTGGCAGCTGTAATGATACTCATGGTCAGGGGATCGGTGTGCTTCGCCAGCCAGGCCAGTCAGATGGGTACATCCTCCTAAATCAGAGCTGTTCTTTCATTTCTTGTGAACTGATTTTTGTTAATTTTTAACACTTACATGGCAGAGGAATTCATTCCTTAAAATCCCTGTATAAGGAGAGGAAATCGAGTTGATCTACTGTAAGTTCAGGTTGTTATATACTAGAGCCCTAGATTTATTGAAAGGATGAGCATCTGTACTCCCAGAGCGGAGTGCTGTGTTCTCAGGCAGTTTCAAGCTCTCACTTAGAAGCTTCCCCTTAGCTTGTCTCTTGTTTCCAGCCTTTCGATCCACACGCCTTCATTGCAGAGCTGGTCTACCAGTGAGGTGCAGGCAGGAATGGGAAAATAGACACTTGGAGCGTGGGAGACGGAGCTGGGTCAGATGCTGACCGTACAGTTGCTCTCGCGGTTCATCTGCCCGAGTCTGTTTTCAGAGTTCTTCAGATGCCAGTGTGTTCACACTTCCCGAGGCGGCCACTGGTTGGCACTCAAGCTCATTAACTTGTTCCCTGGGGTTCTTGTGTATTGGTGTGTTTTGTTTTTGCCCTTTAGGGGGAAAGGAAACAGAATTGCTACTCTTATTGGCTAAGATTAGTTGTAATTTTATTAATAATTTTAGAATAAAATTGTTTATAGACATGGTTAAAAAAACAAAAAGGAATGTGATACAACTCTCAAAGCTCCTGAGCGCTCCTCCAGCTGCTGCCTTGGCCTTATTTAGGCAACCCCACCCAGTCCTTGGGGGCTGCCTGGAAGACTCAAGGGACTCTTGACAAATTATTTTCTGTTTTTACTACACTGTGGCTTCTGGTGAATACTTCTTTTAGTGGAGTTGCGAACCTGTACCCAAAGGCGAAATCTTTTCCTTTCCTGATTGCATGTGAAGGTGGGAACATCTTGAGTAACTTTGTGCTCTTGTAACCTACAGGAGAGTTTTCTTCTGGCAAGCGGAGGTGTCAGGCCTGTTTGGAGCCAGATCTTGTCGTCAAGAACAAATACATGAAGGAAGTTTGAGGAATGGTTGGTCAGCTAATCAGAATTCAGAGTACAGTGTCATCAAGTTGCTCACATGCTCATAACCCCGGGTGAATAGTAGAATAGGAAGAAAAGTTCAAGTAGATTTGTTTTCTGGGGAAATCTATCAAGCTATTAATTGTGAATAGTAGCTTGCACTCTGAATGCACTCTCACTTCAGGGCCTTGATGCTTGCCGATTTCCTGGCCTGGAAGCTTCCACTCCCTGCGCGGCTCACCAGCTTCCTTCCTTTTGGTCTTTGTTCGAATGCCACATCTTCAGAGCAGCCTTCTCTAATCACTCATATGATAGAGCAGCCCTTGTTCTCTGTCCCATCTCCTGCTTTCTTCTTCTTCACAGCCTTTTCTTTTCTTTTGTTTTTCTCATTGCATTTCCCATGTCCCCTCTTCCTCCTCATGTATGTGTTTCTGTCATTTTCTCCTTCCCCTTTTTCTCTAGTTCATGTTCCCTTGAGAGGTTGGCAGGTTAGACCTGGCTCATCTCTTGGGGACTGGGAATCCAGGTGGGGAAGGTTGCCTTGGGATTCAGCCCTGGGATGGCGTGACCTGGGAAGAGAGAAGCTGGGGTGTCAGTGCTATTACCTAAAGTTTTAAAGCAAGCCCTAAGTTCCTGTGTGCCTCCCACAGAGGTGGGGTGGGCATTTGGAAGTGCTTTGGGCAGGCTGGTGGCACAGGCCTGGCACTCGGTCAGAGTCCAGTCCTCCACAGGCTGCGTTTCAGTGGCAGGAGTTAGTCAGTGCAGGACGCTGGGCACAGGGTGGGCCCCAGACCTGGAGTTCGGGGGACACAGGGCAGGGAGACTAGTAATGGAGAGGCAGAGACTCAGCCCAGGGAAACAGGAGGATAGCAGGGCAGAAACCCAGTCAGATAGAATTCAGGGGTAAGACGGATCTATGCTGTGCCAGGGGGCTGCTGGTCTTGGAATTTTAAAATTTTTTCTTGTGGATTATACTTATAATTATTTATTAATAGATATTTATTACAATTGCATATTATGTATTGTTTTGGCTAAGAGAGAGATGATTGGTCTTTGGTTCTACAGTGGGACACAGCTTCGAGTGGAAGGGGGAGAGGGCACAGCTCTGGGGAACTCGGGAGCTAAGCAGGGCATTGCATTTTCTGAACATCTCTTATTTGGCCACTTTCTTCTCTTTTCCTCTTCCCCTCTCTCTTCTTTATCCCTCAGTCATTTCCTTCTCTTTCTTTACCATTCCCTTCATGTTTTCTGGTTATTTTTTTCCCTTTAAGAAGAAATAAAGCTGATAAGATAGCTCAAATGGCCCAGTGCCCCTCCATCCCCCAGAGCATCCCACCCTCTTACCATTTGCCAGTTGCTCAGCGGTTATCTTTCTGTGTCTTTCTGAATGATTTCCATTTTAACCACGTGGGGCCCCTGGGCTGCTGATAATTCATGACTCATGTTTCTTAAGAATGCTTTTCTTAAGAACGTTTATTTTGCCTCTTGGGTCAGAGCTATCCACTGTAGAGTTCCTCAAACAGCTCATTTTCCCTCTTAATATGAAGTCATGAAGTGAATATTAATTTTAAGCATTTGTCCAGTTAAAGAGCTTAAACATTATTTTATAAGAAGTATGTATTAGTTCTTGCACTACTATAAAGCAATACCTGAGTGAGTAATTTATAAGGAAAAGAGGTTTAATTGGCTCATAGTTGTGCAGGCTGTACAGGAAACATGGCAGCTTCTGCTTCTGGTGAGGCCTCAGGAAACTTATGACCATGATGAAAGGTGAAGGGAAAGCAATGCATGTCTTACATGGCAGGAACAGGAGCAAAGGGATGCTACATACTTTTAAAACAACCAGATCTCAGGATAACTCACTCACTGTCACCAGAACAGCACCTAGTGAATGGCACTAACCCATTCATGAAGGATCTACCCCCATGACCAATCACCTCCCACCAGGCTCCTCCTCCAACATTGGGGATTACACTTCAACATGAGATTTGAGTAGGGATACAGACTCAAACAATATCAAAGAGTTTATTTTAAAGCTTTTTCCAGAAACTTGTATAAAGTTTATTTTTGGCTTCGATGCATGTTATTGAACAGAAGGTCAACAATTGATTGTTTTCCTTTATAGTTCTGAAAAAATGTACTAGGCTAAGAAAGCGTAAGGAAGGGGGAAGAGAATAAACAGTTGAGAGCCTTTTTGGTGTCAGGTATGATCCCAGGAGCTGTGTATTGATCATTAATTGACCAAGATCCTGTGAGTAGGATATAATTATCCTTATTTTATAGATGAAATTAAAACTTGTTCACCTTAAATTTATACGGCTGATAAGTGGCTGGATGAAGTCCCAGCTGTGGGCTTGCCTCAAACCACTGCCTTCCTCCTCACCACTGTTTTCTGATCCTTTTGGGTGGTGTAATGTGATGAGCTGCACGATGCCTTCAGCATCTGGTCCATAGGAAGCAGTTGCTGCCTAAAGAAGGGTAGATGTTTAGGATCTTAAAGGCCCACATTATGATGTATGGTGCCCATGGAATGGGAGAGACTGCTCTTTCTCTCTTACCTCTTAGAACGTGGTGGATGGATTTGAAAAGCCCCCAATCAGAAGGAAAATAATTATAGCATGTGTTTAGATACCGCTAATTATCAATCGATAATCGATTAATGATCAATATACAGCTCCGTACTGCTCTGTGCTCCACCCTGGACTGGCTTCTGGGTACCTGAGAAGACTGTAACCTATGTGAGTAAATGCAATTGAAGGCATTAAGCAATACCAGCATTGCCCAGCTAACAAGGTAAGGAAAATAATTTATTAGGTGTTGGACCACAGCTCTGCTCAAAGGTGTAGAATTGCTTGTACCTGACTCTGTCCCGACTTTTGCCATGTTGTCTTAATGGTTGTGGTTTTGTGTCTGTGGACTTGGATGGAAGTGTCCCAAGGAAGATGACTGTATCTTTTCTGTTTTCTAGCTTTAACCTTTAACGCAATGTCTAGTCCATAGTAGACATTTGGGTAAACAAATTTTTTTAAAGCAATTCTGGGTTGATAGAGTATGTGGGAGTAGAAAACCAGAGGAAATCATACACTTGATTGTAACAGTGATGAATACTGCTGGACTTCAGGAAGCACAGCACATAGGCAGTAGGTTGTGGGTGTAGAAATTTGAGTTCTGGTCTGCGTTCGTGCACCAGTCATCTTTCTAAATCTGGGCAGTTCATTTGACTTGTCTGGGCCTCCATCTTCCAGTAAAACCAGGAAATTAGACTACAGATGATTTTTAGGTCCTTTCCACTGCTTAATGTTTTGTGATTCTGTAATTCTAACTTAAAAATTGCCGCCATAGAAACCCTAGAAACTACTTGGGTAGCCAGCCAATTAGGATTGAACTGGATCATTTGGATTGGTTGACACCAGGTTCTAAGAATCCTGTCTTTGTGGAGTCTTCTCAGACTGGGGATGTAAGAGGAGGTTAAGGTTGACTTTCCAAAGCTTTGGGCACCTTGCCACAGTGAGCCTTTCTGGAACACAGTCGAACAGAGGAAGAAATGTGGGCTTTGTAGTTGGGCATCTTGGGCTTGATTTCTCATAGTACCTCCTAATGAGCTGAGAGCTGTGAAGGATTTATCTTTCTGAATCCTTTTCCTCTTTGGTAAAATGGGAATACTACTGCCTAGTAGGGAGTCTACTTTCTCTCCCAAAGCTGGAAGCAGGCACATAATGTCAGGTTTTGTGGCATCGTGTGGGAATGTTCCCCTCTGACTTTAAATGGAAGGAAGATGACGGGTGAGCAGTATATTCTCTTCCTGCTTGTTAAGCATGGTCAGACTCTTTAGTTATGTTGCTGATGGGGACTTGATGGTATCAGGGCAATTTAATGACTTCAGATAGGTAAACAACTTCAGGCATAGATCAAACACCTAAATAAAGGTCAAGGAAACATCTAGAATATTAAAGTGACAGGAAAACAGGTGATGTATATGCAAAATCAAATTAGTATTTTCTGTGTTCTCCCAGTGTCATTGTTCCTAAAGTGAACTTTGAGAAATGATTCATAATTTGAAAACTATGCACAAAGTGTGCCATGTTTTAAAAAACTATAAAATGATACTAGCTTTATTTTTTTTTTTAACATCTTTAGACTGTTGACTTTATTGCTTAATCACAGTCAGTTGCAATTAAATGCCTACAGTGTGGTGCTCTGTCCTTGGGGCTGTGATGAAATTGTATTGCTGGTGGTGGATGTGTGCATGCGCATGGTGTGTGTGTGTGTGTGTGTGTGTGTGTGTGTAGAGAAAAGGAATCGACTTTCTTGAAGTTGAGTTGACAGTCACGAGATAGCAGTATCAAAGTGCTAATATACATATTTCTCTTGGAAGGGAACAGAGAAAATCAATTCTCTTAAGAAATGAAACTAGTGCTACAGCTCTGTTTATGTGAATGCCACTGTAGTTTGATCTAATACTGTATTTTGGGATGTTTCTGAAACACTTCTTATATTTCTATTGAAGTTTGTGATTCAGAGAATTAATTATAAAACCAAAGATGGAAAATGATATTGGTATCTAGTACATCTTCTAGTTTAAACACATTCTACTGATGCATTCTTTCTTAAAAAATATGGACATTCATTGAGAAAGTGAATTGCAGTGAACAGTTAAATAGTTTGGGTAAATTGATGTTGCTCAGCAAATTATTTGCTTGCCAAATCTTTGGTGGCATGAACAATTTTTGCTGAGATTCTATCTGTGCTCTTCCTCTGTCCCGCTTCCTGTTCTCAAAAGCTTTTAGGATGACCTACAACCTAGGTCATCTCAGCAAGGTGACGCACTCAAAAATAGGTGAAGAGAGACAAAAAGGAAAGTGAGTGTAGGGCGGGGGTTCTCAATAATGGCATTGCTGATGCTTTGAGCTGGATAATTCTTTGTTGTGGGAAGCTGTCCCGTGCATTGCAGGAAATTTAGTTAGCCTCCCTGGCCTGTAGCCAACCCAAGTTGTGACAACCAAAAATGGGTTCAGATACTGCCCCATGTCTTCTGAAGGGTGAGGGGGTGGAGGGAAAATCACTATGAGTTCAGAACTGCTGGTTTAGAGGGTAAGGTGAAATCTGGACCAAGGTTAGCACAGCAGATGGACCCGTGAAGTCTCAGTTGGACATAGGACATGCTGTGCTTGTTGGCGATGGGGTGTGGGCTTTGCCAGGGGATTTCTAGGGACTGAAGTAGAGAAACATGACTAGGTATGTGGGTTATAGTGTTCCCAGGATAAAAATAGTCTTAATGCAAGGAACTGAAAGGATTTTCTCTAGATGTTCCTCTCCTCAACTCCAATGAAGTTCCCAGTGGGCAGGGATTTCTGTCTGTTTCGTTCTTTGCCCTTTTGCCAACTGCTGTGTCCAGAGCAATACCTGGCACACAGCCGCTTAATAAATGTCTATAAAAAGAGATGAGTCTTCATAAGGAAGGATGCTATGCAATATAGGCCCTTCTTTACTTGTTTATAAGAACAGAGCAGCAGGATTTATAGGACCCCTTCCTTCCTTCTTTCCTTCCTTCTTTCCTTCCTTCTTTCCTTCCTTCTTTCCTTCCTCCCTCTCTCCCTCCCTCCCTCCCTCCCTGTCTCCCTCCCTCCCTCCCTCCCTCCCTGTCTCCCTCCCTCCCTCTCTCCCTCTCTCCCTCCCTCCCTCTCTCTCTCCCTCCCTCCCTCACTCACTCCCTCTCTCCCTCCCTCCCTCCCTCTCTCCCTCACTCCCTCCTTCCTTCCTTCCTTCTCTTCCTTCCCTTCCTTTTCTTCTTCTTAGATGGAGTCTCACTCTGTCGCCAGGCTGGAGTGCAGTGGTGCGATCTCGGCTCACTGCAACCTCTGCCTCTCGGGTTCAAGCTCACTGCAACCTCTGCCTCAGCCTCCCAAGTAGTTGAGGACTACAGGCGTGTGCAACCACACCCAGCTAATTTTTGTATTTTTAGTACAGACAGGGTTTCACCATGTTGGCCAAGATGGTCTCGATCTCTTGACCTCATGATCCACCTGCCTCAGCCTCCCAAAGTGCTGGGATTACAGGTGTAAGCCACCATGCCTGGCTGGGACCATTTCTTACAGTATCATTAAATGGAAGAATGCATTCTGGGTGGTATAATCCAACATGACTGTCAGCAAAATCAATTAATAGGTCCCAGGATGGTGTGGTCTAGGACTGTAGAGGTCTTGGTGGTCTGACTCAATCTATAGTTAGATTTTAAGATGCTGGGAAAGGGGCCTTGCATATTCTTCAGGCACTGCAGAGAATAATAAATGTTTTTCTATTCTTTGAGTGGTATAGAACAGAGATAAGAGTGCCTGAGAGGTGCCACTCAGGAGGGCCAGTTAAATAGAGCTGCTGCAGGTTGTAGCAGACATCAGGCCAAGGGAAGGGGAGGGAGACTTGAGCTGAGCCTAGGGCGATAGTGACATTTATCAGTATCACTTGTTACTGAGTGTGTCTGTGTGCCAGCTCTTTTCGTGCATCATCTCTCTGCATCCTAACTGCATCTCTGAGGTCCAGTCTGAGAGAGAGGTAGCTTGCCCAGGACAGGACATTGGGATTCTGTTCCTGGCAATTCCCACTGGGGCTAGGTCCCTCACCACTGTACTGCTCTGCTTCATGCCAAAAACATAGCTACAGATGCCCATAGCATAGGCCATCAAGCCCTAGAATTCTGTGCTCTGGAATACAGGTATGAGCATTACAGCCTGAAATAACGTAAAATCAGTTTAAATCAAATTCTCACTTGAGCCATAAAAACAAAACACAAACCAAAACCTTGGTATGATTGTAAAGAGTTTAATTTTCTTGTGAACCATTGATGATGATGTACACTCACAGAGATGTTTGCCTAGACAACGAAGTGACTTACTACAGGACAACGATATTAATAACCATAGCTGTCATTCATGGTGCACTTCCTTTGTGCCAAGCACTGTCTTAGGTGCTTTACATATATGTACTGTCTTCATCCTTACTGCCACCCCAGTAGATAGATATTTATTGTTACTAACATCTCATGGTTGAGGAAACAGGTGCAGAAATAGTTAAATATCTTAATTAGGATAGTAAGTGTCGGCTCTCATCTGGGCTCCTAACCACTGTGGAATTAGTATGAAACAAATAATGAGTGTTTTAACTATAGAAGCCTGTTCTATCAAATTTTAAAATATTGATTATAGGCTTCGGTTTAAAAGTAGATAAAATCCAATTTTGAAATAAAGTCATTTCAGGTTGCCAATTTGATTCTTTATTGGGTGGCAGGGATGAGAGAGAGAGAGCAGTTAATTAGGATTACAAGCATAGTCTCTGCAGTTTTATAATCTATTTTCATACCTTTGGTTTCTTAAGATATTTAATATCACGAAACAGAATAACTGAACAATGTCATCATAATCTATGTTATGAATCAGTGTCTTCTCTTTTTTTTTTTTTTTTTTTTTTTTGAGACGGAGTCTCGCTCTGTCGCCCAGGCTGGAGTGCAGTGGCGCGATCTCGGCTCACTGCAAGCTCCGCCTCCCGGGTTCACGCCATTCTCCTGCCTCAGCCTCCCGAGTAGCTGGGACTACAGGCGCCCGCTACCACGCCCGGCTAATTTTTTGTATTTTTAGTAGAGACGGGGTTTCACCGTGTTAGCCAGGATGGTCTCGATCTCCTGACCTCGTGATCCGCCCGCCTCGGCCTCCCAAAGTGCTGGGATTACAGGCGTGAGCCACCGCGCCCGGCCCAGTGTCTTCTCTTTTTTTAAGCATAAAAAGGACTTTACTGGTGAGCCTCTCATGTATGCAGATGACATTGGTGATCCCTTTGAACTAATGAACTTTGGCCTAAGGGCATGTGCATACTGGATGAGTCTTTAAAATGCATGTGCTGAGGGAGGAGCCAAGATGGCCGAATAGGAACAGCTCAGGTCTACAGCTCCCAGCGTGAGTGACGCAGAAAACGGTGATTTCTGCATTTCCATCTGAGGTACCAGGTTCATCTCACTAGGGAGTGCCAGACAGTGGGCGCAGGTCAGTGGGTGCGCGCACCATGTGCGAGCTGAAGCAGGGCGAGGCATTGCCTCACTTCGGAAGCGCAAAGGGTCAGGGAGTTCCCTTTCTGAGTCAAAGGGGTGACGGACGCACCTTGAAAATCGGGTCACTCCCACCCGAATACTGCGGTTTTCCGACCGGCATAAAAAACGGCACACCAGGAGATTATATCCCGCACATGGCTCGGACGGTCCTATGCTCACGGAGTCTCGCTGATTGCTAGCACAGCAGTCTGAGATCAAACTGCAAGGTGGCAGCGAGGCTGGGGGAGGGGCGCCCGCCATTGCCCAGGCTTGATTAGGTAAAGAAAGCAGAGGGGAAGCTTGAACTGGGTGGAGCCCACCACAGCTCAAGGAGGCCTGCCTGCCTCTGTAGGCTCCACCTCTGGGGGCAGGGCACAGACAAACAAAAAGACAGCAGTAACCTCTGCAGACTTAAATGTCCCTGTCTGACAGCTTTGAAGAGAGCAGTGGTTCTCCCAGCACGCAGCTGGAGATCTGAGAACGGGCAGACTGCCTCCTCAAGTGGGTCCCTGACCCCTGACCCCCGAGCAGCGTAACTGGGAGGCACCCCCCAGCAGGGGCACACTGACACCTCATACGGCAGGGTATTCCAACAGACCTGCAGCTGAGGGTCCTGTCTGTTAGAAGGAAAACTAACAAACAGAAAGGACATCCACACCGAAAACCCATCTGTACATCACCATCATCAAAGACCAAAAGTAGATAAAACCACAAAGATGGGGAAAAAACAGAACAGAAAAACTAGAAACTCTAAAAAGCAGAGCGCCTCTCCTCCTCCAAAGGAACGCAGTTCCTCACCAGCAACGGAACAAAGCTGGTTGGAGAATGATTTTGACGAGCTGAGAGAAGAAGGCTTCAGACGATCAAATTACTCTGAGCTACGGGAGGACATTCAAACCAAAGGCAAAGAAGTTGAAAACTTTGAAAAAAATTTAGAGGAATGTATAACTAGAATAACCAATACAGAGAAGTGCTTAAAGGAGCTGATGGAGCTGAAAACCAAGGCTCGAGAACTATGTGAAGAATGCAGAAGCCTCAGGAGCCGATGAGATCAACTGGAAGAAAGGGTATCAGCGATGGTAGATGAAATGAATGAAATGAAGCGAGAAGGGAAGTTTAGAGAAAAAAGAATAAAAAGAAATGAGCAAAGCCTCCAAGAAATATGGGACTATGTGAAAAGACCAAATCTATGTCTGATTGGTGTACCTGAAAGTGATGGGGAGAATGGAACCAAGTTGGAAAACACTCTGCAGGATATTATCCAGGAGAACTTCCCCAATCTAGCAAGGCAGGCCAACATTCAGGTTCAGGAAGTACAGAGAACGCCACAAAGATACTCCTCGAGAAGAGCAACTCCAAGACACATAATTGTCAGATTCACCAAAGTTGAAACGAGGAAAAAATGTTAAGGGCAGCCAGAGAGAAAGGTCGGGTTACCCTCAAAGGGAAGCCCATCAGACTAACAGCGGATCTCTCGGCAGAAACCCTACAAGCCAGAAGAGAGTGGGGGCCAATATTCAACATTCTTAAAGAAAAGAATTTTCAACCCAGAATTTCATATCCAGCCAAACTAAGCTTCATAAGTGAAGGATAAATAAAATACTTTACAGACAAGCAAATGCTGAGAAATTTTGTCACCACTAGGCCTGCCCTAAAAGAGCTCCTGAAGGAAGCGCTAAACATGGAAAGGAACAACCGGTACCAGCCGCTGCAAAATCATGCCAAAATGTAAAGACCGTCAAGACTAGAAAGAAACTGCATCAACTAATGAGCAAAATAACCAGCTAACATCATAATGACAGGATCAAATTCACATATAACAATATTAACTTTAAATGTAAATGGACTAAATGCTCCAATTAAAAGACACAGACTGGCAAATTGGATAAAGAGTCAAGACCCATCAGTGTGCTGTATTCAGGAAACCCATCTCACGTGCAGAGACACACATAGGCTCAAAATAAAAGGATGGAGGAAGATCTACCAAGCAAATGGAAAACAAAAAAAGGCAGGGGTTGCAATCCTAGTCTCTGATAAAACAGACTTTAAACCAACAAAGATCAAAAGAGACAAAGAAAGCCATTACATAATGGTAAAGGGATCAATTCAACAAGAAGAGCTAACTATCCTAAATATATATGCACCCAATACAGGAGCACCAAGATTCATAAAGCAAGTCCTGAGTGACCTACAAAGAGACTTAGACTCCCACACATTAATAATAGGAGACTTTAACACCCCACTGTCAACATTAGACTGATCAACGAGACAGAAAGTCAACAAGGATACCCAGGAATTGAACTCAGCTCTTCACCAAGTGGACCTAATAGACATCTACAGAACTCTCCACCCCAAATCAACAGAATATACATTTTTTTCAGCACCACACCACACCTATTCCAAAATTGACCACATACTTGGAAGTAAAGCTCTCCTCAGCAAATGTAAAAGAACAGAAATTATAACAAACTATCTCTCAGACCACAGTGCAATCAAACTAAAACTCAGGATTAAGAATCTCACTCAAAACCGCTCAACTACATGGAAACTGAACAACCTGCTCCTGAATGACTACTGGGTACATAACGAAATGAAGGCAGAAATAAAGATGTTCTTTGAAACCAACGAGAACAAAGACACAACATACCAGAATCTCTGGGACGCATTCAAAGCAGTGTGTAGAGGGAAATTTATAGCACTAAATGCCCACAACAGAAAGCAGGAAAGATTCAAAATTGACACCCTAATATCACAACTAAAAGAACTAGAAAAGCAAGAGCAAACACATTCAAAAGCTAGCAGAAGGCAAGAAATAACTAAAATCAGAGCAGAACTGAAGGAAATAGAGACACAAAAAACCCTTCAAAAAATTAATGAATCCAGGAGCTGGTTTTTTGAAAGGATCAGCAAAATTGATAGACCGCTAGCAAGACTAATAAAGAAAAAAAAGAAGAATCAAATAGACACAATAAAAAATGATAAAGGGGATATCACCACCGATCCCACAGAAATACAAACTACCATCAGAGAATACTACAAACACCTCTACACAAATAAACTAGAAAATCTAGAAGAAATGGATAAATTCCTGGACACATACACTCTCCCAAGACTAAACCAGGAAGAAGTTGAATCTCTGAATAGACCAATAACAGGAGCTGAAATTGTGGCGATAATCAATGGCTTACCAACCAAAAAGAGTCCAGGACCAGATGGATTCACAGCCAAATTCTACCAGAGGTACAAGGAGGAACTGTTACCATTCCTTCTGAAACTATTCCAATCAATATAAAAAGAGGGAATCCTCCCTAACTCTTTTTACGAGGCCAGCATCATTCTGATACCAAAGCCAGGCAGAGACACAACCAAAAAAGAGAATTTTAGACCAATATCCTTGATGAACATTGATGCAAAAATCCTCAATAAAATACTGGCAAAACGAATCCAGGAGCACATCAAAAAGCTTATTCACGATGATCAAGTGGGCTTCATCCCTGGGATGCAAGGCTGGTTCAATATACGCAAATCAATAAATGTAATCTGGCATATAAACAGAACCAAAGACAAAAACCACATGATTATCTCAATAGATGCAGAAAAAGCCTTTGACAAAATTCAACAACCCTTCATGCTAAAAACTCTCAATAAATTAGGTATTGATGGGACGTATTTCAAAATAATAAGAGCTATCTATGATAAACCCACAGCCAATATCATACTGAATGGGCAAAAACTGGAAGCATTCCCTTTGAAAACTGGCACAAGACAGGGATGCCCTCTCTCACCACTCCTATTCAACATAGTGTTGGAAGTTCTGGCCAGGGCATTTAGGCAGGAGAAGGAAATAAAAGGTATTCAATTAGGAAAAGAGGAAGTCAAATTGTCCCTGTTTGCAGACGACATGATTGTATATCTAGAAAACCCCATTGTCTCAGCCCAAAATCTCCTTAAGCTGATGAGCAACTTCAGCAAAGTCTCAGGATACAAAATCAATGTACAAAAATCACAAGCATTCTTATACACGAACAACAGACAAACAGAGAGCCAAATAATGAGTGAACTCCCATTCACAATTGCTTCAAAGAGAATAAAATACCTAGGAATCCAACTTACAAGGGATGTGAAGGACCTCTTCAAGAACTACAAACAACTGCTCAAGGAAATAAAAGAGGATACAAACAAATGGAAGAACATTCCATGCTCATGGGTAGGAAGAATCAATATCGTGAAAATGGCCATACTGCCCAAGGTAATTTACAGATTCAATGCCATCCCCATCAAGCTACCAATGCCTTTCTTCACAGAATGAGAAAAAACTGCTTTAAAGTTCATATGGAACCAAAAAAGAGCCCGCATCGCCAAGTCAATCCTAAGCCAAAAGAACAAAGCAGGAGGCATCACACTATCTGACTTCAAACTATACTACAAGGCTACAGTAACCGAAACAGCATGGTACTGGTACCAAAACAGAGATATAGATCAATGGAACAGAACAGAGCCCTCAGAAATAATGCCGCATATCTACAACTATCTGATCTTTGACAAACCTGAGAAAAACAAGCAATGGGGAAAGGATTCCCTATTTAATAAATGGTGCTGGGAAAACTGGCTAGCCATATGTAGAAAGCTGAAACTGGATCCCTTCCGTACACCTTATACAAAAATCATTTCAAGATGGATTAAAGACTTAAACGTTAGACCCAAAACCATAAAAGCCCTAGAAGAAAACCTAGGCATTACCATTCAGGACATAGGCATGGGCAAGGACTTCATGTCTAAAACACCAAAAGCAATGGCAACAAAAGACAAAATTGACAAATGGGATCTAATTAAACTAAAGAGCTTCTGCACAGCAAAAGAAACTACCATCAGAGTGAACAGGCAACCTACAAAATGGGAGAAAATTTTCGCAACCTACTCATCTGACAGAAGGCTAATATCCAGAATCTACAATGAACTCAAACAAATTTACAAGAAAAAAATAAACAACCCCATCAACAAGTGGGCAAAGGACATGAACAGACACTTCTCAAAAGAAGACATTTATGCAGCCAGAACACACATGAAAAAATGCTCATCATCACTGGCCATCAGAGAAATGCAAATCAAAACCACAATGAGATACCATCTCACACCAGTTAGAATGGCAATCATTAAAAAGTCAGGAAACAACAGGTGCTGGAGAGGATGTGGAGAAATAGGAACACTTTTACACTGTTGGTGGGACTGTAAACTAGTTCAACCATTGTGGAAGTCAGTGTGGCGATTCCTCAGGGATCTAGAACTAGAAATACCATTTGACCCAGCCATCCCATTACTGGGTATATACCCAAAGGACTATAAATCATTCTGCTATAAAGACACATGCACACGTATGTTTATTGCGGCATTATTCACAATAGCAAAGACTTGGAACCAACCCAAATGTCCAATAATGATAGACTGGATTAAGAAAATGTGGCACATATACACCATGGAATACTATGCAGCCATAAAAAATGATGAGTTCATGTACTTTGTAGGGACATGGATGAAATTGGAAATCATAATTCTCAGTAAACTATCGCAAGAACAAAAAACCAAACACCGCATATTCTCACTCATAGGTGGGAATTGAACAATGAGATCACATGGACACAGGAAGGGGAATATCATACTCTGGGGACTGTTGTGGGGTGGGGGGAGGGGAGAGGGATAGCATTGGGAGATATACCTAATGCTAGATGACGAGTTAGTGGGTGCAGCACACTAGCATGGCACATGTATATATATGTAACTAACCTGCACAATGTGCACATGTACCCTAAAACTTAAAATGAAAAAAAAAAGGAAAAAAAAAATAAAATGCATGTGCTACATCTTGGCGATCAATGCGGTCTTACAGAAAAGAGGAGTGGAGTAGGAAAAGATTGGATTGATTTGGACAAATATATATGGTAGCAGGGATACAGTTAAAAAGTTCAGTGGTTATTTAGGAATTACATTTGGAGTTAGCTGTGTTCAAAAATTAGCATATTAGTTTGGTATATGGAACATATTCTTTCAAATGATGTGGTTTGCCATAACCTAAGGGTCTTTTCCACACATGAAGTGTTCAGTTTGTCAAAATACTAGAGACTCACTTTAGTTTCCAGTATGTCACCTTGAATTACATTTAATATAATTTTATTCTATTTTTTCAATAATTAAAGCCCTTTATGGCATGTGTTTTCTATTTTTTTCCTGTTATATTTTAAAGTACATATCAGAGATTTGCAATTGATTTGCTCTTTCCACCAATATTTACAGGTGCTTTTTATGTAGTTTGCAGTGTTCTAGGGATACAGCAGTGGACAAAACAATATAGTGCATAATTTCATGTAACTTTAATTTTAGCAGGGGGAGAAGAGCAAGAAACAAGTACCAAAGATCTCATATGTCATGTGGTGATAGATGCTCTGAAGAAAAATAAGAACAAGGAATAAAGGTTGAGCGTGCTGTTTTACATAGGCATTTACAGAGGGCATCCCAGGAAGAGTGAGATTTGAATAGAGACCCAGAGGACAGAGGGGGCCCAATAGCTAATATCTGGAATGTGTCGCAGGTAGAGGAAATGATAAATGTAAGGTCCTGGGTGGGAAGAGCCTGGAGCATCCAAGGTCTGGCAAGAGACCAAGGTGGATCGAGTGGAGTGGCAGGAGCTGGGACTAGAGAGAAGGACTCCAGCAGTGGAATTGGAGCATCTGGCTTCATGGTTTAGAAGGGTCACTGCTATGGTGCTGAGAGGATGGAAGCACAGAGACCTCTTGAGATGCTATTGCAAGAGAGAAAGGGAATGGCAGGGACAAGGGTGGTAGGCATAGAAATGGTGAAGTGATCTTGGGTGTATTTTGGAAGTTGAGCCTGGAGGATTTACTAGTTGGATATGGAGTGTGAAAGAGAAGTTAAGAACAACTGAAAGATTTTGTGACCTGAGTAGCTAGAGAAAACAGAATTGCCATTTACTGAAATTGGAAAAAGCTTTCTCTTTCTGCTTATATGACCACTGTTAATATTTAAAAACTATGAATTACAGAACCCATGTGCTTGGGAATAGAAGTGTCTGAAAATGAGGTCGGAGAAAATTGTCAGTTAAGAGGCTGAAAGTTCTGTGTTTGTGGACAGTTCTAATATGCCTTTTTATAGACAGATGGGTGGTATTACTAGGGCATATAGCCGTAGATAAAGAAATCTGTGGTGCATATTTGCAGATGGTCGTGATGGTGATGGCGGAGACATTAACAAAAATTAGATCGAGGCTTGTAAATGATGTGCCTTCATTTTTACTTTTTAAAATTTATTCTTTTAATTGAAAAATAAAAATTCTACATATGTATATGCATCATAATGTCTTAAAATATGTATGTGTTGTGGAATGGCTAAATCAAGCTAATTAACATATGTATTACCTCACATGCTTATTTTTGGGGAGTGAGAACACTTAAATCTACTCTGTGATTTTCAAGAATACAGTACATTGCTATTAAATATTAACTATGTGCTTTTAATTCATCTTCATTGATATGGCCAAGCCACAATGTCATCATGGAGGATCTGTTTTTTTCTCAGCCTGATAATTTGTAAAACAGCATATAATGGGTGGGGGCAGTAAATACAGAAAATATAGGTATAGAATTCTGGTGATTGGCATTTCTATAGAACTGACAGTTTTGGAAACTTTCTTTCAATTCTGCCTCACACTTCCCTTGGTTATATACCTTTTATCCCTTAAGATGCTAACATGTTTCCTGTGATAAACTGCTAGCGAGAGCGGGTGTACATCCCTCACTTGTAGGTGGTATGCTGTGCCCCTGTCTGACTTCTGCATTCAATAATATTAAAGGAATCCTTCCAAATTTTCTATGGCTCTTGTTGGAGGTGGTAAGAACTAACGTAGGAAATTTTAAGCAAATCCTGGCACACAAATCAGTATTTACTATTGGTGCATGAGGTAAGGACATATTGCTGTTTCAATGCAGGATACTTTGTGGCCAGCAGCATGTAGGTGACCACGGAGTAGGACCTGGCCCTCTAGGAGTACACAGCCTGCTTAGGGAGAGGAACCACAAGTATTTGAAGCAGGGGTGTCTTGCCCAGGCTTAGATGCCCTTGAACATCAGTGAAAGTTTCAAGACAGCCTCTGTCTTTGGTTCAACTCCTTGTAGTATGAAGACTTTGGGAGTCTGGAAAAGTTGGAAAACATTAAAATGGAATTATTTAAAGGACGAAGTCCAAAGTGACATGTTTGATGTCTACCATAAGCTCTAGGGTGTGATGAAGTGTCTTAAAAGGGATCATGAGTATTTGACTCAGGACAAAAAATGAAAAATAAATTGCAGGGCTGCAGTGGACCATTTTGAGAAGCTTTGACTAATTGTAGAAAGAATAGTAAAGCCACTGACAACAGAGCAAATTTGGAAAAATGATCTATTTAGAGAGAGCCTGTTGGGAGTGTGATTGGATGTGAAGAGGAAATGGGATCTTGGAGCACTGCACTATGCTTATAGGTTTTCTGCTCATACTGTGCCTGAAACATTGGCAGCCCTCACAATTCACTGCCTCAGTTTTCCCAGATTTAAAATAATACTCCCTTCTTGTGATTTTGATTAAAAACCTTGGCTTGTGGACTAATAGCTCATGTCTATATATGTGCGATATGTGATGAATAAGGTTTTTTTTCTGTTTTCTCCTTGATTTCCTTCTCTTTCTTCCACATTTGTTTCATGTCTTTTATGGCTTTCTTGGATATATGTATGAAAATTACCTAATTCCTATTTAGGAATTATCTTCTTTCCTCTGCTTGTTTTTCTACCCGCTGTTAATTTGTGATACAACAGTCTTCCCCAGAGTAATTAATTGTAATTCTACAAGCTGAAAAAATTTAACATCAGGTGAAAAATAAGTAGCAGATGCTGATGAACCTTAAATGAGAAATATTTGTATTTTATGCAGCTGTCACTCATAATTAAGAGAAAATAAGTAAGTAGAATGGACCCTAACTTGTTTGATTGCTTCACAGGGTAGGCATCCATTCTTAGTGCATTTACTAGGACTATTAAATAGTAGCTGTTATGGAACTTTTTGTTCAATGTCTATGGCACATTGCCACCTTGTGGCTGCAAATTTGTCTTGTAATGTAAAAGTAAATTTTTTAATGTTAAGTCTACCTGATATAATCTTATGTTACATTTTTCCTGGTATTTATACTTTACCTTGCTCACAAAAGATTTGAGACACCTTATAAGACTACATAGAATATAGGATAAGAGAACTTAAGAGAATATTCTTGTTCTTAGAACAGGCATGTTGAAGTATTTGGAGGGGGGGTGAAGAATCACACTGCCTGCAACCAACAGTCCCCGTGCATGTATGAAGAGGAGAGAGAGCAAAAGCGGTGTGACAAAAGGTTAACTCGCCATTGAGAATATGGGTGTTTACTGTTCCTGTAACTTTTCTGTAGTGGCAAATGTTTTTCTGAAAAGTTTCTAAATTGGCAGAAAAAATAATTGGGGTATGAGCACAAAATGGAGCCAAAAAGGAGGCAAAAATAACCTCTACATTCTTTAATGATCTGACTCTAGATGAACTCAGTGATTTGGTTCTGCATTTTCTAGAGGCTATATGGAAACTTCTCCTTGGAGGCCCTCCTAAATAGGACACTGATGTAATAAACAGCAGCCCTCGACAAATACCTTGTGATAAGTTCAGCTCTGCATTTGAAAGGGTGTGTTTTTTTTTTCTTCCTTTTTCCCAAGTGCACTCTGGAGTCCCTTTTTCCTACTGATCTGGCTTTGATCTTGGAGTGGATGGGCTGCTAGTTCTTCAAGGGCCTCTCACTAAAATACTGACCGGCAATGAGTGTGAGATGGTACTTACAGAGAAGTGCTTGAAATCCAGGTGTTAGGTCTTACTAATGAATACAGTTACGCTTAGGGGAATCTTTTAGCAGCTAAGCCGATGAGGTCTGTTCTATCTCAACTAACTTGGGAAGGGTTGCTCATAAACAGGATCAAATTTCCTTTTGTGCAATAGTTTTATAGAACTATTATTATTAAATAAATAGAAATAAATATTTCTATTTATTTAATTATTTTTTATTTATTTTTTGAGATGGGGTCTTGCTCTGTTGCTCATGCTGGAGTGCAATGCTGCAATCATGGCTCACTGTAGACTTGACCTCCTGGACTCAAGAGAGTCTCCTGCCTTGGCTTCCCAAAATGCTAGGATTACTGATGTGAGCCACTGCGCTCGGCCTGTGCAATGACTTTGAATATGATGCAGTGCATGGACAGACAAAATGGATGACCTAGTCTCCAGATTTCTATTTCTTATAAATACATCCATGATAATCTTAACCTGAAAAAATTTGACAAGTATAACCAGGTGATCACCTCTTTTCCCCATGAAAACAAAACAAATCTCAGTGAAGCGGCTCTTAAAATGCCTGGCTTTGAATAATGTTACTTGATTTTTCTGTTTTTAAATTTCTACAGAGTTAACCTTTTTATGTACTTTTTTGAGGGATCTTTAATAACTAACTGGACGTACGTAGGTGTACATGAAAATTTTTGTCCTTTGCAACTATCTTAGACACATATTCATATGTACTTACTTGAAGGTGAACATTTTAGATGGTATGGCTCTATTAAGTATGAGAGGCTTTCTTACAAAAACAGGCAGATCTTGAAATAAGTGTTGTGACACAAGGGATTCTTTTGTAGAATGCTGTCTCTTGAAGTGACTTTGGTTTCTCTGATTCTTGTGACAGGTTTTCTTTTAAAAAGCTATAAAGTGATGTAGGGATGTATTGATTTCCATTAAGGGCTAGGGTACTTAGAAATTTCTCTCCTGTACAACATACATTTGTGAGCAATATGTGAATTTTCTTTTGTAACCAACTAAAGAGAGTGATCTATTGTTTCTCTATAGAGCGACAATCTTCAATTTTGGGGGAGACCGTGTACAGAAAGACATGTTTTATATAGTGACCTAGGATACACACACATACATGTATAACTGAATAAAACACTTCATGAAACAATACTTTCCCTTTCTTCATTGGACTGTGATAATTTCTGTTCTATTGCATTAAAAAACACCAGTCACAATCTACCAAACTTGATTTCATGACCCACTAATGTGCTGTGACCCACAGTTTGAAAATCACTGCTGTCGAGATTTTGCAGCAAGCCAGACTCTCTTTCAGATGGAAGATGTGACAGTGAAATTCTAAATTCTCTAACGTAGCAAAATTGAACACAGTGTTGGGAGAATGGAGTTTGAGAAGGAAAAGAAAGGAAGAAAAAGTGTGAATGATTGGTCTTTCATTCTAGGCTGTGTTGATGCCCTAGCCAGTGATGCCATTCTTCCTCTTTCTGCAGCTTGACCACATATTATCCCCTCCACCCATGCCGTTTCGGAAATGCAGCAACCCAGATGTGGCTTCTGGCCCTGGAAAATCACTGAAGTATAAAAGACAGCTGAGTGAGGATGGAAGACAGCTAAGGCGAGGGAGCCTGGGAGGAGCCCTGACTGGTGAGTCGCAGTGGCTTGGATGAGAGAAGGAATTGCATTTCTTTACAAGGTCCTGCATGGCCCCAGAGTTCCACATGTAATCAGCTTGCTTAAGAATGGGCCTGCCTCTGCAGACCATTTCATAAAAATCTTATCTAATCCAGAAAGCAGTTAAATTGAAAATTTTATTAATAAACTTTGCTGAAATATAATTTACATGCAGTGACAATATCCCTTATTTATTTATTTATTTATTTATTTATTTATTTATTTATTTATTTTTTGAGACAGAGTCTCGCTCCGTTGCTAGGCTGGAGTGCAGTGGTGTGGCATGATCTCGGCTCACTGCAACCTCCGCCTCCCAGGTTCAAGCGATTCTCCTGCCTCAGCCTCCTGAGTAGCTGGGATTACAGGCACACACCACCACGCCCAGCTAATTTTTGTATTTTTATTGGAGACGGGGTTTCACCATGTTGGCCAAGATGGTCGTGATCTCTTGACCTCGTGATCTGCCTGCCGCGGCCTCCCAAAGTGCTGGGATTACAGGTGTGAGCCACCGCACCCGGCCAATATCCCCAATTTTAAGTTTACGTTTGGATGGATTTTTGCAAATTTATACCTCAGTTTAACTACTGCCGTGATCAGGATATAAAATGTTTCCCATGCTCTTCCTAGTCCAACCCACCCTCTACTGCCACCCTCAACTCCAATTCCTTGGCCCTAGGCAGCCATAGATCTGCTCTGTTATTATAGATTAGATAGAACTTATCAAGGGGTTTACATTAATGGAAGCAGAGTATCTACTCCTTTGTGTCTCGATTCTTTTGCTCAGTGTGATGTTTTAAGATTCACCCATGTTGCTGCGTGTGTTAGTAGCATATGTTTAACTTTATAAGAATAGATTCTAGTGTTCTCTACTACTGTAGGATAACTGTAATTAACAAATATATATAATTTCAAATAGCTAGAGGAATGATATTGAATGTTCCCAACACAAAGAAATGATAAATGTTTGAGATGATGAATATGCTAACTACCCTGATCTGATCGCTATACATTATATGATTGGAACATCACTAGTATCTCATGAATATGTATAAATTATTCTTTGTTAATAAAAAGAAAATTAGAAAAGAAACTGCTAAACGGTTTTCTAAAATTGTGCCATTTTACATTCCTGACAGGTATGGATGAATGATCCAATTGCTGTGCGTTCTTGCTAACCTGTGGTATTGCCAGTTTTAAAAATTTTAGCCATTTTCAGTGTTACATAGATGTATCACATTGTGGGTTTCATTTATGTTTCCTTGGTGACTAGATAATCTAGAACACCTTTTCAAGTGCTTATTGGACAATTATTTGTATCTTGTGAAGTATTGGTTCAATTCTTTCACCCCTTTTTAAATTTCATTGTTAAAATTGAGAAATTTTCAAATCCAGAAAACTCACCAATTATTTTTGACTGCAAAATACCCAAATTAAGATAAGTTAAAGCCTAGCTTTTAAAAGGTAACTCACCACTTAAAATTGTACGTTATTAACTATATACCACTGAAAGCTGGATTTCTGTTATTTCATCAGAGTGCTTTTTCCTCTAGATATAAATATTTTCACGGAACTTTGTTTCTTAAAATCCCCAAACAGAGTTTTCTTTCTACATGATGGTCTTGTCTACCAGTTTAAAAATGGCCTGGAAAGTAAGTTGAATTACTCTTTTTTTTTTTTTGGAGAACTATGGATTTTGACGTTTTGAAGATGAAATTTCTGGGAACAGAAGTGCTACTGCCACATGATTAGTGGAGTCTGGGACATCTGACCCTGTGTGCCACTCTGCTGCAACAAAAGGCCAAACTACCTCAGGCCAAGGGGGAGAAATTCATCAAAAAAACTGCTGCAGTTTAAGGCAAATCTTTTCCCTTGAGTTTACTGATGCTCTTCTAATGCTTGTTAGGATATTTTTCTTTGCTTTCGTTTCATAAATGCAGACTATTTGCTTTTTAAAGTAGGAGTTCCCAGAGATTATTCTCTTATAGGTAAGAAAATTAAATCTTAAAGGTTAAAAGACTCATCCTTTTATTTATTAATTTCACTTAGGAAATTTACTTACCTTGATTCAACTATTTTTGATAGATAGGAGGGGCAGTAATTATTCTATCCACTTTTGCTAAAGCAGTTTACATAAAGCTTTAAAATAATGCAAGGGTATGGCTGTTGATCAGATACATGATCTCAAACATGAAATTTGGCCTTTAGCTTTGAAAATAAATAGCCGGACTTGATTCTCTTATCATAATTTTAACAGCTCTAGCAAGTCAATCCTTAGACAATTAGTTCGCTACACAATTACTTTTGGTAACTAAGTCTTTGGTCAGATAATTTTTTTAAATGTTTAATAGTCCTTAGAAGAGCTAAAAAAAAATCCATCGAACGTCAGCCTGTTTTTGAAGACAGTTCCTTGAAAATTATATTAGAATATGAAAAAAACATTTTTAATTGTTCCTCTGTATGGTTTAGCTGAAGATTTAATGAAATAATATATACAAAGCAGCTAGCCCAGGCAGCTGTTAGTATTATGTGCATAACTAATTGAATTTGGGGGGATTTGGAGTTGATGGGTGGCATGGGTTCATGGAAATGAGTTTGGTACCCTTATTGACTGGCTTGCTACTTGGTGTTAGGCACTGTGTTCATGTCAGGCTAGTGTCAGATGTTGGAGCACAGAGAAGACAGCATCTTCCCTGATCTTTAAAAAATGTGTTTTCCACTAGTTTTAGGTAACCAAATAATCACATGTGATCTCATCTTGGGACATACCCTGTTGCTAAACTTAAAATAAGTCATACTGGTTTTTCCATCAGAGGCCCATACCTGATCTAATCTGTTACTTAACAACTGACCACCTTCTCATTGTTTTACTTTGTTTTAATCCAAGGATCTTTTCTTTGGCAGCATTCTGCTTTCCTTAAAACAAAGATTTTTAGTTTATGGTTGGACAGTTTTGCCAACCAATTATCCTTGATAAGGTTCACTAAACTTTTAGCTTTTTGAAAGGAAGATCTGTGATCAATTTATATATTTATCCCTTATAATGATAGCTAATATTAAAAGCTTACTGTGTAGCAGGCATTGTGTTTAGGGGATTATATTTACTGGCTTATTTAATCCTTATAACATCTGTGTGTGTCTGTGAGGGAGACACTGTTAGCTCATTTTACACATGAGAACACTGAGGCACAGGCAGGTTGAGTAACTTCCTTGAGGTCACAGTCCTCACAACAGAAGGCGAGGATTTGAACCCAGGCATCATGGCTCCAGAGTTCATGCTCACAACTGCTACACTGTTCCTAGCATAGTCAGTACCTAGTAGGTTTTAAATAAACTCTTAATTCCAGCAGTATTAACTGGAGTGAATCTTAGGTGGGAAAATTGTTCACTCAGTTCAAATTTGTGGTTGGCTCAATCTGTAGGGCTCCCAGTCGTTTAATTGTAAAAATAAAGTAAAACTAGGCAATTAGTACATATTTAAAACCTTAAAATTCACACATTGGTCGACCCAGAAATTTGACTTCTCAGAATTCATCACAAGGAAATAGTCATATGTCAAGAGAATTAACCTTAGTTATATATAAAGCAGTACCATTTATAATAATTAAAATTTCATATTATCTAAATAGCTGGCAAATGAATACTGCTTAAACATATTATGGTACGCACATAAAATGGAAAACAATTGTAAACATTAAAGGTCATATTATAAAAAATATGTTTTAATATTGAAAGAGACTCACAATATATTAATTGTGAAAAAAATTGTGAAATCCCATTGTTAAATGGTCTCATAGTGTCTCATACTACCTAAGACTTACTGTATTTGTAATTAAATAATTGTATACAGACGGTCCCCCACTTACTATGGTTTGGCTTTTGACTTTTCAACTTTATGATGAGTTTAGTGGGGTATGAAATGCATTATTGACTTAAGATATTTTTTACTTCTGATGGGTTTATCTGGATGTAACCCCACTGTAAGATGAGGAACATCTGTCTTTACTGAGGAGGAGGAAAACAATTACTTTCTGCTAAGGAATTTTCTCAAATTGGAGTGATGGTTGAGTAGGCTTCCTTTAAAAATGGGCAAGTGAAGGATGCTATGGCCTTTTTTATACACTGCAGCTTAATCCATGAGATAGTTTTTGAACCCGAGTTTTTCTGTGGCATTTGGTGGTATATCAGTCAGCAACAGTAATGTTGCATAACTGCAAACATCTCAATGGTAGACAAGAAGAAGTATTTTTTTCTTGTTCAGATGGCTATAGGTTAGTTGGGGTTTGGCTGTAGGTCACTCTGGGCCTTACCGGGCTTGGTTCCAGGTTGCAGTTTGGGTCCAGATTTGTTCTATGTGTCTACCTTCTTCTTTAGACCAGCAGCTACCAAAGGCATCATCTCCTTATGAAAGACAGGAGCATGAGAGGGCAAGTTCTCCTGTACAGGCACATTTCAAGGTTCTGCTGGTGTCATATCTGCTAATTTTATATTGGCTAAAGCAAACGGCATGGTGAAGCCCAGAGACAAGGGGTAGAAGCACACTTCACCTTGATACCTTGTCCAGGATGCAGGTACAGTCATGTGCCACATAAAGTCATTTTGGTCAGTGATGGGCCATATATATGACAGTGGTCCCATAAGATTATAATGGAACTGAAAAGCTCCTATTATATGGTAATGTCTAAATGATCCTGACTCTGCATAGGCCTAGGCTAATGTGTTTGTGTCTTAGTTTTTAAACAAAAAAGTTTAAAAAGTAAAAGAAAAAAATAGAAAAAAAAAGCTTATAGAATAAGGATATAAAGAAGAAAATGTTTTTGTACAGCTCTGCAATGTGTTTGTATTTTAAGCTAAGTGTTATTACAAAAGTCAGAAAGTTTAAAATTAAGAAGTTTATAAAGTAAAAGTTACAGTAGGATAAGGTTAATTTATTAAAGAAAGAAAAATATTTTTTAAATCAGTGTAGCCTAAATGTACATTGTTTCTAACGTCTACAGTGATGTCCTAGGTCTTCACATTCACTCACCACTCACTGACTCCCCGGTAGCAACTTCTATTCCTGCAGACTCTATTCATGGCAAGTATCCTATATAGGTGTACCACTTTTTATCTTTTATTTTATATTTTAAGGTAGCTTTTCTATGTTTAGATATGCACATACTGATCATTGTGTTGCAGTTGCCTACAGTATTAGGTGCAGTTGCATGCTATATACATTTGTAGCCTAGGAGTAATAGGCTATATACCCTGTAGTTTGGTTGCACAGTAGGCTACACCATCTAAGTTTGCATAAGTACACCCTATGATGTTTGCACAATGACAGAATTGCCTAAGGAAGCATTTCTCAGAATGTATCCTTTTTGCTAAGCAATGCATGACTGTATATACAGTTGTCCCTCAGTAGCCACAGATTCCAGGTTCCAGGATACCGAAGTTCATAGTTGCTCAAGTCGCTGATATAAAATGGTGTAGTATTTGCATGTAACCTATGCGTATCCTCCTGTAAGCTTTAAATCATCTCTAGGTGATTTATATCACCTAATACAATGTAAATATTAATATTCTATAAATAATTGCTGTACTGCATTTTAACATTTGTATCATTTTTATCGTATCAATATTTATGTTTTTTCCAAATATTTTTGATCCACAGTTCGTTGAATCTGGATGTGACAGCTGACTGTAATGTTACTCCAGGGGAGTAAAGAATTGGAACTGATAATTCAGTCTATCCTAGTTAGCCTCTTAAAAAAAATCTTTTACAATAAAATATTTTATTCAACTATTTTTAAGTTTCAAGGTAATATGTATTCAATGTAGACAATTTAGAAAATACATAACAGTATAATGAAAAAGCCCAAAACCCCATAATTTCACTATGCGTAGACACTCATGATTGAAACGTTCACATTTTCCTCCCTAGCTAAACTTTTGAATCACTAAGGGCATTAGATTAAAGACGAGAAAATAACCAGTGCCTTTTTTGCAGGGCTGGCATTTAAACAATAGACCCGGAGCTCACTATGCACATTACTGCCTGGATTTTTATTTTAGAGGCTGATGTGTTTCCTGTCTTGAAGGTCCACAGCTTGCTAAATAAGCACCTAGAAGCCTCATGTAAACATTGACTGAGCTTTGGAACCCCCTGATGAGGAAGTGGAGCATTATTCTAATCATTATACAGACCCTTAAGTCTGGGTATTGTTGGTAATATGCCTCACAGCTCACAGTTAGGAAGCTGCAGAATGAAGGACAGAATCTTGGGATCTTGAATCATGGCTTCTTGATATGCAAATGCATGCCCCAAATCCTTGTCCTGCATTCTACAGCTGTGATGTATGTTACAGCCTTAACAGCCAGAGAATGAGTGCTGCTTTTCTCCACGAAGAGAGTTGTGTTTTTTTTTCCCCCCA
This sequence comes from Pan paniscus, assembly GCF_029289425.2. Taxonomy (NCBI): domain Eukaryota; kingdom Metazoa; phylum Chordata; class Mammalia; order Primates; family Hominidae; genus Pan; species Pan paniscus. The sequence continues at coordinate 47,150,851 of NC_073253.2, read as the reverse complement.
AATGTTTGGGTTGGTTGGAATGTAAAAGACAAAAATCTATATATGTGTATAACATGCACATAATAATAAGAAATCAGCTTTGCAGACAATATAAACTAGAATTTTAAAGCTGTTAGAATCATGACGTTCTATCTTGGGAAGAAAGTTGAGAGGGTTTTCTTTTTTGGACTATGGAAATCAACTTGGAATAACGTCTGAAAATTTTTAAAACGGCATTTTTTAGTGTTTTTTTTTTTACTTAAAGAGAGAAAGGAACAACACAATCCCAGAAAACATTCTTTCCTTTAAAATTAACCTGGAAGCTATTGCTTTTAATTACTGTGTAGTACCCAATGGGTTTCTCATCCTAAAAGCCTCCTTAGCTTAGTGGGCAAGCCTGAAATAATTCAGATTAAAGATAATTTATATAAAGTATGGCTGTTTTATGGGTAGCTTTGGTATTTACTAAATATCACACTTAAATACAACTTAAACCTTCCTATACACTCCAGATTTCTTCAGTTTTGTAGCACCATCAAAAGAATGCCTGTATAAAAATGGTGTGTGTTAAGATAATGCTACATGCTATGACAAGCAAACCAGAAAATATCAATGGCTTAACACAATAGTAGTTTATTTCTTGCTCATGTAGTAGTTCAAAGTAAATGTTTGGGTTCATAGGCAACTTTCCTCCCATGGTGACTCAGGGACCCACATTCCATCTTCTGGTTTTGCTCTTCTTAATAGCCTTGAGGTACTGTTTCCAGTTGGCAGAAGTGGAAAGAGAGAGGAGAAACCCTTCTGACTTCTTAAAAGTCCCAGCCTGGAAGAGACATGCTAATTTCCGTTCCTATTCTTTTAGAAAGATCTAATCACATGGTCACAGATGAATGTAAAGTGCACGTGTGTGTGTGTGTGTGTGTGTGTGTGTGTGTGTGTGTGTGTGTGTGTGTGGTGCTAGGGAAATATGGTCCCTGCTGGCCTTGCCTCAGCATTCAGCTAGATAAGAGATGGGGGAGCAGGGCACTTACTAAGTCAGGAAAGACTAGGAGAGAAACAGATTTTAACAAAGACATAGGATGTGATGAATTCCGTTTTGAGTATGTTTGAAATGCCCAATAAGACATGATAAATAGGCATGTCAAGTAGGACTGTGGAATCACAGAAGGAGAGAAGCATCTTCAGAGGAGGAAATGATGGCAAACCATATATTGGCTGCATGTGCGAGAGTAAGATGAGGACAGGAAAGTCTCATTGGATGGGACAATGTAGTCACTGAGTAGTCTTGGACCTGGAGAGAGTATTAGGGTTCTCTAGAGGGACAGAACTAATAGGATATATATATATATATATATATATATATATATATATATATTTATATATATATTTATATATATATTTATATATATATTTATATATATATTTATATTTATATATATATTTATATATATTTATATTTATATATATATTTATATATACACACACACACACACACACACACACATATATAAAGGGGAGTTTATTAAGTATTAACTTACATGATCACCAGGTCCCACAATAGGCCATCTGCAAGCTGAGGAGCAAGGAGAGCCAGTCCGAGTCCCAAAAGTGGAGAACTTAGAGTCTGATGTTTGAGGGCTCCAGGGCAGGAAGCATCCAGCATGAGAGAAAGATGTGGGCTGGGAAGCTAGGCCAGTCTTGTCTTTTAATGTTTTTCTGCCTGCTTATATTCTAGCCATGCTAGCAGCTAATTAGATAGTATCTACCCAGATTAAGGGTGGGTCTGCCTTTCCCAGCCCACTGACTCAAATGTTAATCTCCTTTGACAACACCCTCACAGACACATCCAGCATCCACACTTTACATCCTTCACTCCAATCAAGTTGACACTCAGTATTAATCATCACAAGTAGGGAAGTGCAGACAGAAGTGAGAGTGGGATGGGATAAGACAAAATAGTCATTAAGGAATCAGAGATGGCTTATATCTGGATAAACAGAAGTACAGATAACTCTTTTGAGAAGAAAATGTGCGATGAAAGGGACTAGAAATATAAAGTATGAGCTGGAAGGGTATGAAGGGTCAGTGAGATCCATCTTAATGTGGGAGTCAGGAGAACTTGTTTGTAAAGCACTGAAGATGGTTTGGGTGAGAGAGACAACAGCTGAAGAAGGTGTTTGGAGGAACAGGGCTGGGTATCCAAAGCACATGTGAAAGGGTTGACCTTTTATAGGAGGAGGGGCACTTCCCACATTGTCACAGGAGGAAGGAGGAGAAAACAGATGCCAAAGCAGGTAGTTCAAGTGCACCTATACCATGGAATACTACTTGGCAGTAAAAAGGAACAACTGTTGATACATGCAGCAATCTAGATGAATGTCCAGAAAATTATGTTAAGTGAAAAAGTCAGTCCAAAGAGGTTATACTGTATAATTCCACTAATATATAACATTCTTACAATGATAAAATTATAGAACTGGAGGACTGATTCGTGGTTGCCAGGGATTAAGGAGGGGATGAGGTAGGAGGAAAGTAGGTATGGCTATAAAAGGGCAACATGAGGGATCCTTGCGATGATGGAAATGTTCTTTATCTTGACAGTCTCAATGTCCGTTCTTGGGTTGTGATATTGTACTAAGGTTTCTCAAGATGTTACCATTGGGGAAACTGGGTAAAGAGTTCTGTATTATTTCTTGTAACTGCATGTATATCTATAATTATATCAAAATGAGATAATTTTAAAAATTATATCCGTAATCTTAATACATTTGCTTTAAAAAAAAAAAGCAGAGAGTTATTGGATTTAATGGCTTCATTTTTCTCAGTGCATTGTGAGAGACCATGGGGGAAGGGTTATATGGGAATTGAGAAGAGAAGGAGATATGACATAGTCTTGAAGAGTAAGAAGGGAAGCTATAAATGTAGTAGGATTTCTTGAAAGCATTGACAGCCCATTTAAAGTCTGAGATCATGAATTGAAAGTGAAGCCGGTCTACGTGTTTGTGCAAAAGGCTAAAGCACCAGAGAAATTCATGTACTGGGTATACTGGTTCCAGAAAACAGAGAGAGGCCTGGTCAAGGGTCATTCATAAGAGTGGTGAGGAGGGTGGACCTGAGCTGTACAGGAATGAGAGGCAGTTTTAGTGCCCATGGTGTGATATTTCTGGGGCTCGAGCCAAAGCCAGTGGGAATTTGGAAAGAGGACTAGAAGCTGGGACTTGGGTGCATGGTGGGGCTGGGGAGTAAGCAGCGGGTGGACTGAGTTTGACTTAACCAGCCCCTGAAGAATGACTGAAATGTTAATATAGTCATGCATCGCTTAATGACGGGGATACATTTAGAGAATGTGATTTCCTAATGCAAACATCATAGAGTATACTTACACAAACCTACCTGGTTTAGCCTACTGTAACCTATTGCTCCTGGGTTACACATCTTTACAGCATGTTACTGTACTGCATATTGTAGGCAACTGTAACACAACGTATAACAAAATGTAACATAAGTATTTATGTATCTGACATACCTAACGTAGAAAAGGTCCAGTAAAAATACAATATTATCCTGTTACAGGACCGCCCTCCTATGTGTAGTCCATTGTTGACCAAGACATTATTATGCGGTACATGACTATGTTTTGAAATTTGGCACCATTTGAAATTTTTAAAGGGCAAAGATCTTTACAATTCTCCTGATGGTGCTCTCTTGTGATACTCCCAATTTGGGTTCTTGGCTCTTCGCCAACCAGAAGAAAAAGCCCAGATCCACATAGAATTTACACTTAAGGTTTTACTGACTTAAAAACATCCTGCTGGTATTTGTTTTACTAGTTCTTAATACGTATAAAATCACTATGCTGAAGGCACATAACTAATGACAAGAATTCTCTTGAGTCGGTCTAGTGTTGTTTTAGAACTTAAAAAATTGTGTAGTTCATCAGTAATAGCTTATGAAGCTGAAGAATGTCTCTACATATTTTTCTGAGTCACCAGGCAATAAACAGGCAATTCTGTTAGCATCTTCTTCCGGGTGACAATGCATGATTTTAAGAAGCTTTAAAACCATTTATTGTCTTTACTGCTCCTATGACAGTTTATATCCTGGATATTTTGTTTGCTATCTAGGTGTTCTAAACAGAAGGTGTGACTACTTTGATGTATTTTTGTAAGTGTTGCAGTTCCTCCTTGTCAGGAGTAGTAAGGTCTCATGAGACCTAGACTTAATGGGAGGCGCAGCTGTCAGCGAGTTGCTTTGGCAGATGCTGCCTCCCAGTGGCTCTCTGTCAGGGAGCCTTCTGCCGGAACTCATCTCCCATGCAGATGGTCTACCGATGAGTCATTGCCCCTCTAACAGGCTCATGTGGTGGTTCCCAGACCCAGGTCACCTGCCACTTAGAAACTGCCAAGTGGCCACCACCTTGTTAAGAGTGACGCTGCAGCCTCTTGGAAGCCCAAATCTCTCCTTCAGGCCTTTTGCACCAGTGACAAGACAGGCATGAGGGGAAAATTAAGGAAAGAGGCTGAATGAGGACTTTAAGAATCAGAGTCATTTCTCTTATACCCGGGGCAGGTGAGAGACTGGGCTCTTTGCTTTGATGTGTACCTGAGCCCTGGATAGTGTTGAGAGCCAGGCTTCATTAGCAAATTGGCACTTCAGAAATCAGTTTTACAGTTCTGTATCTGATAGTTTGAAAAACTTAACACTTGGACCTGAGTGTTAGTTAATGTTTTCCACAGGAGGCCCAGTTTCTCTTAAGACGCTTGAAGCCCCCTTTGCAGAGCAAAAGGTAACATAGGCCTTCAATCACTGTTGACATAGAATTTCAAGATTACTGGGGCAGGAAAATACTCAGATACAGCTAAACCATTATCAGCTGCAAAATATGTTGGCTATCTGGACCTTTGGCTCGGTGTGTTAAATGTGGCAAACCAAACTCAGTAACTGGAATTCTTCAACATGCACCAGAGAGGAGGATGTCTGGTAGTCATTTAAAGTTTTTTCTGGCATGATTTTAAAAGTTGTATGTGTGTAAATATATTTCTTTCTTTTCTTTCTTTCTTTTTTTTTTTTTTATTTGAGACGGAGTCTCACTCTGTCGCCCAGGCTGGAGTGCAGTGGTGCAATCTTGGCTCACTGCACGCTCCACCTCCCAGGTTCACACCATTCTCCTGCCTCAGCCTCCTGCGTAGCTGGGACTGCAGGCACCCGCCACCACACCCGGCTAATTTTTTTTGTATTTTTGGTAGACACAGGGTTTCACTGTGTTAGCCAGGATGGTCTTGATCTCCTGACCTCGTGATCCTCCCGCCTCAGCCTCCCAAAGTGCTGGGATTACAGGCATAAGCCACCGCGCCTGGCCTGTGTGTAAATATATTTCTCTCAGGAGGCTCTGTATGCCAATTAGGCTAATGAAGAAATTTAAACCAAAAATATATAGAGTAACAGGATCCGGGAACAGAAGGCTTCCTCCCCCCACTCCCCTGCTCATTTCTTAGGTTCTAGCGGATTCTACAAATAATGGGCTTTGGTCCTTCCCGAGGAAACAAGATTAATTATTGAATCCATATATTAAAAATCTAAGTTGCTTTGTTCTTAAAATTCCCTTTAGAATAAGAAACTGGTTTCAGGGCTTTTTTTTTTTTTTAACCTGTCATCAAGGTGTTGAGCTTTTTGGATGAGGCGTAATCATATTCCTTTTTCTTTCCACTGCTTTTTAGTTTTGTCTTTTTAGTACTTCCCTGAAACTCTCTTTTCTTCTGACAGGATAGACTGTGGCCCAGGCACGAGTAGGTATGGCTTTCCTATCCTTCATGCATTGTGCTCTTTTAGGTTCTGAAAAGCACACTGATCCATGCTCATCTTCTCGGTTCCTTATATGTGTAGCCCCTCAGAGATGAAGTGGCTTTAGCTCCTCTGTGAGTCTTTAGTAGAGATGAGGAAGCCACAAACAATGACTTGATTATACTACAATTAACAGCGTGAAAGATTTATTGAAATGCTAGAAAATTAGTATGAACTAGGAAATCTCACACTTCATGTCCTTGAGGTACTGGGGAGGAGGAGATAAGGTAGGGAAAGGTAAGAAGATGGTGGGTGGTGCCATTTCACACAACACTGGAACCCATTTACAGAGTTGGACATAGGTAACTGGCTCTTCTGGTGATGTTTCAGTTTCTATTTTATACTTTTCTTTTTCCCTTTCTTCATGTTTCAATTTATGTTTTTTTAAGATTTTACCCTCTTATAGGAAACATGGGGAAAGGCTATGTGGCTTGACATACGCTACTGGGTTCCAAAGTATAAAAGGCCAGTGACATCTTATTTCATACAGTCAAACTGCAGTGCTAATGAGGTGCTAACTGCTCGTGTACTGGAATTGGTAAATTGCACTATACATGAATCCCCTGGACAACAGAGGCAGAGAGTAACAGGGTACAATACAGTAGGGAGTGGGGAGATGTAGATCAGAGAGAGAATGGGATCACTGAATTAAATGGAACAGAATTTAAAGAAAGCAAGTGACTTGCCTGGGTGGAGACAGCATCTTGCCATCTTTTACTGCTGTTTTAGGGTGTAAATGGAAGGACATGAACTGGAGATCTGAGGCCCAGATTCTAGTCCCAAGTCAACTTCTAAGTAGCCTTCATTGCTGGGCCTTAGATTCTTCATCTGTAAAGTGAGTGCGTTGGATCCTATACTCTCAAGGTCCCTTTGAGTTGAGTAGTAAATAATTTTAGCTACCATGGTGAGGGAGGGAAAGTCTTTGTAGAAAATGGGTTTTCTTCATTTTCTAGTCCCCGCACCCTCCCTTGAACCCCTGTGCACACACACATGCTTTATTTGTTGCTCTGCAAGGAAGCCCACCTTTGCCTCTATCAGAGCTGCTGGTAGGTGTCCTGTCACTCGAGCATACCCAGGCCATTCATCTCTTGCTTACAGCTCATTTTTGGTGGCCAATCAAAGCCACTGGGAATGTGGAAGTTTTTTTAACTTCCCAGTTGGAAACTGAAAATGATGCTGACTTTATGTCAGTTCCACAGGAAAAAGAGTAGGTCAAGAAATGCAACCAGCCGGGAAGTTGAAAGATTTATAAAAATTAGTGTTTCTGATATATTAATGACTTTGGTGGCAGTAGCCTGCATTTGTCATTGTCATGTTCCATTGTCATTCAAGTACTTAATCACCACACATTGTCAGGGCTAAATTTATTTTCTTGTGTCTGCCTAGCAAGATAATTTCTCTATTCTTTGACAGTATTGTCTCAGGCACCTGAATCAGACCTAAGCCTGAAGGGAGAGCAGAGGGTAAGTTCCCTCCTTGCATTTAACTCATTGCTGACTTGTGAAAGAGAGAATGATATTATTTAAATGTCTGTTTCCTTCTTTGAGTAAGAATACAGGGGGAATCATGTCATGGTTTGTGTCCTCTCTAAAATTCGGGTGTTGCCAGTTTGATAGTATTTAGAAGTAGGGCCTTTAAGAGATGATTAGGCTATCCTAGGGCTGCTCCCTCATGAATGGGACTAAGACCCTCTTAAAAGAGGTTTCTTTTACACAGCAGCTTTTGGTGAGCTTGCCATTCATTCTCCTTCTGCCATGCAAGGATGCAACAAGAAGGCCCTCACCAGACCACATGCCAGTACCTTGATCTTGAACTTCCAGCCTCCACAGCTGTGAGAAATAAATTTCTGTTCTTTATAAATTACCCAGTCTCCATTATTATGTTGTAGCGGCACAAACTAAGACAAACTGTGACTGCTGTAAATTATTAATGCTGCACCCAATTCAGCTTTAAGAAGGATTTTGCACAAGGTTGTGCAGCTCCCAGCTTCCCAGTCTGTGTTAAGAAGAGGCATGTATGTAAGTAACATACATGGACATTTATGTGTTTACATGTATGCATGCACACACCGCATTGCACCCTTGGTTTTTATTTAGTTCCAGTAATGTAGGATGGCCTGTATTTTTGCCCTTAATTACTCTGAAGGACAGTTAACAATTATGTATGTCATTGAGCTTTTATTAAAACTTCTGAAACAAGTTTATCTGTGCTCAGATCAAGGAAAAAGGGTTTAGATTGGTCGATAAATTTGAATTATTCTTTTGTTAAATAATGAGAGCTGGGTAAACCCACTGTTTCTGTTTTGGTCTTGGTTGCCAGGAATCTCAAAGTATTTTATTTTGGTTTTGCTCCATTTTGCTAGCTTTTGGCTGCAGTGGTGTATACGTAAATAACAGTAAACAAAGGGGGGAATAATACATCATGCACATACCTGTGGTTATGAGTGCTGTTGTGCCCCTGCCCTCTTAGGTGTATAAACTAATAATGAAGCATGTAATCTTTAAGGCCTTTTTCTACATTCAGATTCCATTCCAAACACCTTCATGTTACTTTTGCTGACTCTTCCACCTCTCTCTCCTTTGATACCACCTTAATGTTGTTCTTTTCTTAAAAGAGAGATTACTTTTAATTTTTATTGTTTGTGTACCTATCATTCCATTTGCTAGTTTATACATTTCTTGAGGACTTTTTCCTTGTATCCTCAAAGCAAAGCCTTGTGCATTTCTCATTCTAATATGATTGCCAGATAAAATATGGGGTATCCAATTAAATTTTAATTCAGATAAGCAACTAATAATATTTTTAGTATCCAGTGCTATATTAGCATACATATTCAAGTTTACTTGAATTTAAATGTAGGTATGCATCCTGTATTTTTATTTGCTAAATGTGGCCATCTTATCAATAAATACTGGAATGGTTATGTGCCTAGGCGTTATCAGACATATAGTCTCATAGGTACAGGCATGGTATGAATGGCAAGTGTTTAGAGGCATTACACATAGACATTCGTTCAATATCCTTTTCCTGTGTGTGTGTGTGTGTGTGTGTGTATGTGTGTGTATGTGTGTGTATGTGTGTGTTTTCCCCCTGTAGCTGCTTAGTCACATGGGAGTCAGACAGCTCTGATATATGATATACTGTACTCTTTGATGTCTAAAAGTCTGTGTGCATATGCCCTGTTACAGTGCCTTCAATAGTCACAGTGCTCTTTGTGGATCAAATAATGGGAGATTTAATGCATTTAATGAAATGGCTAGAAGAAAATGACCTGGCTTTCAAGCTTGAGAGATGGCCATTTGGAGGGTGATTGGAGCAACCAAAAGACTACCTTCCCCCAACTCAGCTCACTGATTTCCCCATAAGCATGGCTGAATTTGCTAAAAGGGAATGCTAAGTAGCTGGCAAAACTGTTACTGTAAAACATGAGGCATTGACCCTGGAGTTCAGGGCTACTTAATGTTAGCTGAGCTTTCAGAAGTTGTCAGTGGCTAAATGATAGACCAGAAATGGAAAGGATGAATTCCAGCCCTACACCTACCATTAATTTTCAAGCATTGCTGAGGCAGTCATGATGCTAATCTTGGCTTCAACTTTGCTCATCTTAAAAACAAGGGCATTGTTTTGTGAAGCAATTGGCGGTTTGTTAGGATTTAATTCAGTGTGCAGGGTTGGATAACAATGGTTCTTAAAAATGGTTCTTCAAAAGAACAATGGTTCTTTTGCTTTGAAACCAGGCAGAATGGGCATTAACTTTCCTCATAAGGGAGGAGGGAGAGCAGGTTACACAGTTCCTAATTGAGATCTGTCACTTCAGAAGTAGGGACCTTTAACAAATGGCCATTTGGAGGCGCTGGGGGAGATGTACTCTGTAGTATTTTTGAGGAAATATTTTATGATTGTGCTCTAGGTTTCTTGCTTATTCATTGATCAATATTGACAAGCATTACTTAAGACAAAAATATTACATTCTTCAGGTAGCATACATAGATATTGTTGAGAAAGAATTTGAAATCTACTGGAATAGACCTAGCATGGAACTAGAAAGTGTTCCAAAGAAATAGATGTGATTACATGATTATGAAATACACGATTATGTGAATTAGACTGTATGTAAGAGTTTCCTTGTAAAAATAGAGAACGTGTTAGGAAATTTAGACTTGTCTGGAAGTTTCTGCATAGGTTGTGATATGGAGTTTATTTTGTCACCTCTATGGCAGCTTTTGTTCTTTTTGTTTCTCTTGTAAAACTACTGGTCCCCAACTCCTTAGCCTCTGTCATAACTGTTTAGATGTTGGATGGTTGTCAGAAATGTTTTGTGTCTCAGGGTTGCCAGTGACATTTGAGTGCATCCATCAGAGCATCTTGGTGAGCAAAAGAGCGTCATTGAGTAGGATTCATAATTTCTCCAAGAAGTAAGATATCAAATATAAGTTGTCCTCTGGGGTATTGAGGTTAATTAGCTTATCTTGAAAATAGACATTATATTGTGAAGATGGTAGACTCTTTTTGAGATGGTTTTTAGAAGAGAAAATCAAAGCTATAAGAAGTGACACAGTCTCCTCCATATCAAGTTTAAGGCCTCTGAGTTTTCTTCATTACTGTTATCATTATAAAACAAACACTTGAGCCAAACTTAAATATTCTTCTAGGCAGTGTGTGACTAAATAATAATGAAAAATATGATCCTTGGGAGAAATATAAATGAGAGACAGATGGAAAGTCAATACACACAGACTTAAATATCTGGTTCTGTAAAGACTAGTGTGTTTCACATGCAGGATATTGTGCTAGGTGTGACGTGGGGCTACAAAAACAGATGAGATGCAGAAGTTACAGTGTAGTAGAACATACTGCATACAGAAATAAATGGCACTCTGTACATGTGCACCCACACACAGCAGTGGGTGGTGTGATGGGGGAAGGTAAGGGTAATAGCCTTCCTGGTTGGCACCATTGGCACTGAATCCTGCTTGTGGATTCAATGCCAATGGTGCCAGAATGGGTAAAAGCATCCTGGAGGGGGACCTGAACTATCACTGAGCACAAATTCTGTGTTCAGTTTTGTGCTGGGCACTTTAACATGTGTTACCTACTATCATCATCACTAGAGGGGAGGAAATCGAAGCTCAGAGAGGTCAAGGTATTTATCCGGGACTCTCTAGCTAATAAATGGTGAAAGGAGGATGCAAACTGATGTCTGACTGCTTTTCCATTCTGTACTCCTGAGTTCACCTGTTGGATGGAACAAGAACCAGGTATGCTCCAAGTTCCCAGTGCTGGAAAGAATTTGATCTGATCTGAAGATGACACCAAGGAGGAGGACTGTTGCCAGGAGGAGCTGTTTAACAGTGAAAAGTAGAGTGGATAAAAAGTAATAATTTATTTTGGGCCTTTTGTCAGATGATAGGTTCTTTGTTTACATTCTAAATTCTCATCACCTCGTAAGATTGGTATCATCCCCATTGTACAGCATGTTTATGGTAACTGAGGCTTAGAAGGTTAAGCCTGTCCAAGGTCACACGGTGGATACATGATAGTAGTCAGGGTTTGATTTTAGGATTTAAACCTCGTGTCTGGGATCTTTGGTGATGGACTTGAAATCAACAGTTTGATTTTATGAGTTTAGAAATTAAGGGTCTTTCAAGGATCTGGAGGGGGCAGTGAACACATTTAGATGGAGTGAAATCTTAGAAAGGGTTGCACTGACTGGATTGAGAAGTCAGACTGTGATGGGGAAGAGGAAGAGATGACTCTTAATCATTTGATTATTATTTTAAAGAGGGCCAGGTACTGGTCCTTAGGGAGGTTTTAGAAAGGTGTAGATAAGGCAGCTGGGGAGAGGGAGGACGAGGAGGAAGACAGAGAGGGAGCTGACAAGTAGTTTAACAGCTGTTCCACATATCCACAAAATGACTCTGAGAAAAAATGGTTCTATTTATTTGCTGTTTCCTTCCATATATCTTGCCAGCAGCATTCATCAATATCTGTCATCTCCCAGGGGGGTTAGACATGTCTAGCAATTCATTCTACTGAATTATATTTCAGTACGCGAATTGAGGGAGGCCAGTTTGCAGATGTTAACACTGACCTCTGCCTAGCATTGCTCAGACACCACCACCACCCACTTCTTTGGGTGCCGTCACGCAGGCAGACATTCATTCTCAGCAACACTGCTTGATGTCAGAATCTTGTTACCATGTTCTCATTAGTGTAGGCTCTATTTAATACTTCTTTAAAAATCAATTTTAAGTTCTCACATTAGTCTTTGGTCTCTGCAGCTGGAGTTTGGGGCCAAACCATTATTTATTTTTTGATAAGAATTTTAAATCCAGAAAAATGCCACCTGACGGACAACTGCCTTGGTGGTCTAGGTAAAACAGGGAGTTGGTGGCCAGGGCTGGGCCTCATTGCAGAATGGGAGAATTTGCTGGGTGTTGGTAAACCCAAAGGCAGTGATGTGCTTGTAATAATAGAAACATTACAGCTTACCAAGCTTTATTGCATGCATTAATTTGGTCCTAATATTATCTGCCCTTATTAGAATTTGACTGAGAGTGATAATCTTGGTACATAAGAAGAGTTTTTTTATGAACAAGTTAAGGGAAAGTAAAAGAAAGGTCAAATATATTTCTCTTTAAGTCTGAGTTTAATGTGTTTCCATTTAAAAATAAACTATGTGTTAGCATTTTTGCCCTTTTATCATATGGCAAGAGTAACAGGGTGGCTATCTATGATTGAGGGTGAAAAGATGACTTTATCTTTGAATCACCTTGCCGTATTACCCATACCAAAAATTATTCTTAACACTGCAGCTCTGGTTCACAGTGGCAGTGGCAGCTTGAGTTTCTGCTCCATAGCCTCATGGTTAGTTCAAAGACCTTGATTTCTGTATTGTAGACATGTATGTTCTGTTGTTTTTCACCCATCCCTAGTTCTCTCATAGCATGGAACTGGGCTTTTTAGTGACTCCTTAAAACATCTGTCAGGTACTTAGTCTGTCTGGGCCCACGTGAAAGAAAAACTTCTGATACCTGTCCCCCTTGCTAGGAGCTTCCTTTCACAGCAGTGCTCTGACTTGCTCACCAGGCAAATTTTATAGTTAGCAATGTTGTGTTGGCATTCTATATTAAGTATGGAATGCTGGTGATAATATTCTAAAAAGTGAAATTGGGCATCTCTGGTGGATTTAAGTCTTGTGGAAACATAGTTTAGCAAATAAATTTCAGTCTTACAGTCTTAAGACCTTGATGCCCTCTTGGCATCACCCTACTCCCAATACCAGCCTTCCAAAAGACTTACAGCTGCTCTTGGTCCAGCTTTCAGTTTCCTTGTCAGTTGGAGATCATTGGTCAGTAGTCAGTGATGTCTTTGAGCACTTAGAGTCACGGCTCTGCTTTGGACTTCCCTTGTGTGAGTAAACACATAGCACTTTTTTTTTTTTTTTTTTTTTTTTTAAGGCTAGAATAGCAGTTCAATATAGGAGTCAGTGAACTTCTGCACTTTCTGGTCACAGGTCTGTTGGTTTCTCAAATTGTATTCATTTATGCCATTAAGAAGAGTGATTTAGCAGCATTGTTGATGCTGTCTGGGTACGGTCATTCTTTTGCAGTGAGGACAAGAAATTGGAAGTCAGTCACCCATGTGAGTGGAAGATGAAAGAAACCATGTCTCTCTTGCGGGAGCACAGCTGAAGATGAATAAGGGAAGCTGTAATTGCCCATGAGGATGAGAGTCAGGACTATGAGGGAAGAAATGTTTAGGAGTGAGCAATGGGGCAGAGAAGAAGAATCTCTTGATGGTGACGGAATTAGGGTGATGGCTGCTGAGTCATGAATTCTGCCCAGATTTAGACAGTGACTCTTTGCGGTCTTTGCCCCTTCTTCATTTCTTAAGTTTGACAGGTTCTTTAAAAACTCATTTCCCCTAACTTATAAATGATTGGGAGGGCTTATGTTATGAAGTATAATTTGCAAAAGCAAGTGGTGTTATAGTTAATGTGGATACCTCCTTTTGGACAACAAAAAGGATCCCCTTATTTTTTCCTCTATAAGGTACAGTGGTATTGGCCAAGCAAGGGATTGGGGGGCAGGCAGGTTAAACATTGTGGTAAAATATATACATACCAAAATTTACCATTTAACTATTTTTACATGTATAATTTAACGGCATTAAGTACAACCATCAGCACTATCCATCTCCAGAACATTTTCATCATCCCAAACTGAAACTTTGTACCCATTAAACAGGAACTCCCCATTCCCCACTCCCCCCAGCCCCTGTAAACCACTGTTAAACTTTCTGTGAAAGAATGCATTTGACTATTCTGGGTACTTCACATAAATGGAATCATACTGTGTCCAGAATTGGTTCCTTCTGGTGGGTTCTTGGTCTCACTGACTTCAAGAATGAAGCTGCAGACCTTCACGGTGAGTGTTACAGTTTTTAAAGATGGTGTGTCTGGAGTTTGTTCCTTCAGATGCGTCCAGAGTTTCTTCCTTCTGGTGGGCTTATGGTCTCGCTGACTTCAAGAATGAAGCTGCGGACCTTCGTGGCGAGTGTTACAGCTCTTAGAGGTGGTGCGGACCCAAAGAGTGAGCAGCAGCAAGATTTATTGTGAAGAGTGAAAGAACAAAGCTTCCACAGTGTGGAAAGGGACCCAAGCAGGTTGCTGCTGCTGGCTCAGGTGGCCAGCTTTTATTCCCTTATTTGGCCCTGCCGATGTCCTGCTGATTGGTCCATTTTACAGAGTGCTGATTTGTCCATTTTACAGAGTGCTGATTGGTGCATTTACAATCCTTTAGCTAGACACAGAGTGCTGATTTGGTTCATTTTTACAGAGTGCTGATTGGTGCGTTTACAATCCTTTAGCTAGACCCAGAGTGCTGATGCATTTTTACAGAGTGCGGATTGGCGCATTTACAATCCTTTAGCTAGACACAGAGCACTGATTGGTGCGTTTACAATCCTCTAGCTAGACAGAAAAGTTCTCCAAGTCCCCACTCAACTCGGGAAGGTCCAGCTGGCTTCACCTCTCAATACAATATCTCACCTTTTGTGACTGGTTTATTTCTTTCAGCATGTCTCCAAGGTTCCTCCATGTTGAAACACAAGTCAGAGGTACCTTCCTTTTTGAGGCTGAGTAATATTCCATTGTGCTCCATTCATCCCTCAGTGAATACTTGAGTTGTTTCCTCCTTTTGGCTATTGTGACTAATGCTGCCATGAACATGGGAGTACAAATATCTATTTGAGCCCCTACTTTTACTTCCTTTGTGGATTTACCCAGAAGTGAGATTAAGCAAGGGAGATTTTACTGGACACAGGGAAGGTAAAATGGTGAGAATGTCCCTGCTCCCAGGTTAGTGGTGGGTGTAAACTTTCTGGGAGCTGCTCTGAGAGCTTCAGTAGAGATGTCTAGGCAAAGAGAGGCTGTTAGCCAAAACCTATTAACCTATATACCTGTAAAGATATAGGACAAGAGAACAAGGTTTGGCAACAGAGCCTGTGCCCTGTCTGCCTGCTCATGGCACCAATTCAGTGCCAGCTTGCCATTGTTCTTTTTGTTTCTAGTCCCTTAACTTCTGCAGTGCTACCCCTGTTCTTCCTGCCTTCCTTTTATGGCTGTCCTTAAAATCTCCCCAAAACCCTTGAGAGCGATATCTGGGCCACTTCAGCTTCCCCTTTGCCTGGTTGGTACCTTAGAGGGTTGTACACATTTTTTCAGAGTTCTCCTGTATGACTGAGAACCAGAAGTCACATCAAGAGAGAGCTTTGTTGTAGGTCTAGCTTTGCTAGGTCTTATTTTCTCTTTGATATCCTGCTTATAGTCCAAGAAAAATCACCCAAAATTTAAGACTATGGATTGGCTACTAAATATATATTGCACTTCAGGTGATACGGAACTTTTTTAATGGAAGCTTTCAAATCTAATCAGGTACCATTATTCCCCAATGATAAAGTAGATCTCCAGAGGCTATTATTTAATTCTTTATATGGCCATTGTGCTAAAATTATTGCAGACTTGGTATTTTTCTACTTCAGAGGGATACTTCCAGCTTCGGGGTGCTTTGAAAGCATATATCGTGGCTGGGCACAGTGGCTCACACCTGTAACACTCCCAGCACTTTGGGAGGCCGAGGTGGGTGGATCACTTGAGGTCAGGAGTTTGAGGCCAGCCTGGCCAACATGGTGAAACCCTGTCTCTATTAAAAATACAAAAATTAGGCAGGCATGGTGGTGGGCGCCTGTAATCCCAGCTACTCGGGAGGCTGAGGCAGGAAAATCGCTTGAACCCGGGAGGTGGAGGTTGCAGGGAGCCGAGATAATGCCACTGCACTCCAGCCTGGGGGACAAGAGCGAGACTTCGACTCAAAAAAAAAAAAAAAAGAAAACACATTCTAGGAGAGGTCATATATAGCCTTGATAGAACCAAGGCATGATCTGGGTCTAGATTCACTAATGTATTTATTTTAATGTACATATAACCATACAAGGCTACAGAACTTTCCACTCTAACTCTGTTAACTAGAGGCCCTTTGGCTAAAACAGCAAAAATAACCAGTACAAAAAGTCCATTCAAACAACCCACACCTCTATGGTTGAGACCTGACACGCTCTTGTATCAATCCGTCCAACTGATTCCAGCTTTAATACAGACCTTTATTTATTGCCTCTAAATTTCTAGTCATGCCAGTAGAAAACATTTGATACATGTTTCAATAAGCATAGTAGAATTTTGGAAACATTTTTCCAAAGAACACAGAGCTAATCCAGTTTCAATTGTAACAACAAGCTCAATTTGGTATTAAAATAGAGCAGCCAGATTGCTAGGCAAGCTCACCTCTCCTACAACAAATTAGAAATGGTATTATCCATTAATTTCCACCCTGTGCAGCGGAATAATGCCATTGACAGATGCTAATTTTCTTAAATTGTAGGCAGCAAATGATGCATGAATACGACAGCAACACACTTTTTAGAGGCTCTTGATAGTCATCAAAAAGTGAATTTATATAAAGTTTGATGTAATCACTATCAACTGTGGTATCATGTTAGTGCCTTCTAATGACTGTCTTAAATCCATCTGTTGTCCTCTTTTCTCTATTAACACTAATGGGGGTTTAGGCAGGAATAAAATATCCCATGTGTTGTATTAACAGACCCTCCAATTTATAACATTCATATGATTCCTCAGGACAAGACCTATGCAAATAACGATATCTAAAATCTAACCCATCATTGCATTATAGGCATTTCATTGTATATGTATATAAGTGCTTCCTAATTTTTTCCAGTGGTTTAACAAAATTTTATTTCTGCTCACTTTATAATTTAATGTGTGTTGGGTAGCTCTTGGTGTTTCTTATTTTTTAAGCTTATATTTATTGAGTGTTCATTCTATATTTTCTATTTTTAGATTTTATAACAGCCCTACAAGTTTGGCCCTGTTCTACTCAGGAACTTGAGGTTTGGAGAAGTTCATGTTATAAGTGATGGAATCAGTTTGGGAATTTAGAATAGGAACTCAGCAGTCTGACATTAAAGTCAACCACAACTAGAGCAATTAATTTTTACCATTACTGGCAAGGATCTCTCTATCCTGTTGGGCTTAAAGAAGGTGTTATATAAGAATATGGGCTAAGGACAGATCAGTTACTGGATGTCAAAGTCTTGTCTTTTGCGTTAGGCTGTTGAGGTAACAGAGGAATTGAGGGCACACCTTTGGTCTTGTTACCAAGATTGGACTTTCACGAGATGGCCACAAATAAAATGTACATAATCATGTTAAATTGAGTGATTTAAGAGAAGGAC
This sequence comes from Pan paniscus, assembly GCF_029289425.2. Lineage (NCBI taxonomy): Eukaryota > Metazoa > Chordata > Mammalia > Primates > Hominidae > Pan > Pan paniscus. Next base: position 47,133,217 of record NC_073253.2, on the reverse strand, counting down.
GAGATGGCATGCATGTTTGTTCTCAGTGGTCTCTGCTTGCTTTACAATATCCTGTGAGACGTAACAAAACTGCAGTATTGAAAGCATGGCTCAGAGTGTGGGGAGAGAAAGGGCATGGCTCAGGTGTTCCTTTCTTTGTGTTCCCCAGCAATGGGTGCTGGTTCTGGATTCTGTTCAGAGTCCAACTTCTTATTGAACTATGCTTGATCTCATTGAGCCAGGGTCCTAGCTTATGAATTTCCTGTACTGAGGCCTTACCTGGGAGTTATGCCTGCTTTTGTTCTGCCCTCCCACTGGCAGAGAGCCTTTCCCAGTCCCTGTTGCTTTGACTTTGATGTTGAGATTCCTTGTGGTACCTCTTTGCTCCCATTCCCCATCAGATCTCTCCCCTGGCTCCTTGCTTTTCAACCTAGGACGTAGGAGTCCTCCACGATCACCCAGACCTCTGGGGTCCCTGACCTGGGCCATAGGAACTACCATCTTGAGGAGTTGAGGGAATGTGCTACTGGCCAGTTTGCCATGCAAGAATACAAAACGCATTTTTTGCTAAGAATTATTAAAAGCAATATTATAAAATATGTACAGAAATTAATAGAGAATAATTCTATACAACCCCATATACCTATCAGCCAGCTTTATCAAAGCTTAATATTTGCTACATTCTCCGGATACATTAAAAAATTTCTTATTAAATTTGTTAAAGCCACAAGTCAAAAACTTAATTCTTCATTTACACTTCTAAGTTGAAGTAGCAAACCCTATTATTCCCTGCTGGTAATTTTTAAAATAATAAAATATGACAGATCTAGCATACTCCTCCCTGCACCCACCCCTCATTTTTTCTGCCAGAGATGACTACAATTCTGAATTTGCTGTTTATCACTTACAAGAAGAAATATTATTTGTTTCAATATCTTTCAGTATTATTCTTTTGTGTGTGTGTTACCCGGCCTAAGAACCCAGTTACCGTGTTTTATTCTGTTGCTGTGGTGGTGGTGGAGGATGCAGGTCTTATGATAATATGAAGTGTGACAGTACATTGACTGCTTTTCCATGTCCTAGGTGGAGTGACTAAGTGTATTATCTCCTTTAATCTTATCTGCCACTTTGTAAGGTATTATCCCCCTTTTAGAGATGGGAATATTGGGGGCTTGGAACTAAATAAGTTGCTCAACTGCATGTGACTGTAAAAACTGGGTTGCAGATTGAGCATAGCGGCTCATGCCTGTAATCCCAACACTTTGGGAGGCTTAGGCGGGTGGATCACTTGAGGCCAGGAGGCAGAGGTTGCAGTGAACTGAGATTGCGCCATTGTACAGCATGGTAAGACCCTGTCTCTACTAAAAACAAAAATTAGCTGGGCATGGTGGTGCGTGCCTGTAATCCCAGCTACTTGGGAGGCTGAGGCAGGAGAATCGCTTGAACCTGGGAGGCAGAGGTTGCAGTGAGCTGAGATTGCGCCATTGTACTCCAGCCTGAGTGACAGAGTGAGACCCTGTCTCAAAAAACAAAACAAAACAAAAAACTCTAGGTTGCAGACCCATTTGTGCCTGATTCCAAGCCTGTGGTTTGAATCACTCTGCTCCCATCTTTCCCGGTGCTTTTCTCTTTATAAATAATATATGTTATTTTTGTATATAGAATTATTCTGTCTTAATTTATAACTTGTTCTTCACCTAAACATATGTGATGAATATTTTCCTGGGGTAGATGGGGCTTTCGAGTCAGAATCTTGATTTTTGCCCATTTGTGTAGCTGTATCCTCTTGCCTAGTTATGTACCTCTCTGGGTTTAAACTGGAGATAATAATACCTATCCCATACGATTGTTAGGATGTTGCAGTGCCTGGTATATAATAAGGCCTCAATGTATTTTAGCTATTACTTTATACTTATAAAGGAAGTTTAAGAAAATTATCTGTTCAGTGGTTTTCTTCCTTTTGAGACTTGATCAGTATTGTTCTAATAGTATGGTTTCCCTGCATTTCAGTCAACAAACATTTATTGAGCATTTACTAAGTGCCAGGCCCTATAACAGGTACTGGGGATACAGAAAAGAATAAACTTACTTCCTCATGTCAGGAGAATTATACAGAGACAGTCTAATGATTATTTTGTTTTGTATTATTATTATTATTATATTTGTTGAGATAGTGTCTCACTCTGTCACCCAGGCTGGAGTGCAGTGGTACAATCTTGGCTCACTGCAACCTCCACCTCCTAGGCTCACGAGGTCCTCCCTTCTCAGCCTCCTGAGTAGCTGGGACCACAGATGTGTGCCACCACACCTGGCTAACTTTTTAACTTTTTGTAGAGACGGGGCCTCACTATGTTGCCCAGGCTGGTCTTGAATGCTTAGGCTCGAGGGATCCACTCACCTCGGCCTCCCAAAGTGTTGGTATTACAGGCGTGAGCCACTGTACCCAGCCTAATAATTATTTTCTACTAAAGGAAAAAAAGATTTTTCAAATTCTTCACTGAGTAAAAATACTTTGCCTTTAATTTTTTCTGTTTTACATTAAATTCTCCCAAGTTTTTTCTTTAATCTACGTTCAGTTTTCTTTAAAATGAAGCATATGGAGGCAGAACAACAGTGAGGCTATAGTGGGTTCTCTCCATCATATAAACTGTGGCATCATGTAGCTTCTGTACCTCTTAATCATGACCTTTTCCAAAACATGAACAAAGAAAATGCAAATAAAATACAAATAAATAAATACAAATAAAATATAGAAAATGACATAGGAGGGAGGAAAAAATGGATTCAGATTATTAGAGGTTTTTATATTTTTAACAAGTGAGTCCTTCAAATACTGAGTGATTTCTGTATTAAGGAAACCATTTATTCCTATAATATTAATGCAGCATTCCTAAATGCAGTCTATAGTTTTCCTGCTCTTCCTCATTAATTACCTGCCTTTGGGCCTACAGGGGACCGATTTCTCAAAGCCGTTCTTAGTTCAGCTTTTAGTGCACATTTCAAAATAAGGAAAGGAAAAAATTAAAATTCTAGACTTCAAATGCAACATACCTTGCCCAAAAATATGTCTGAATGTTTATGAGATGGTGATCAGAACCACAGAAGTTCACTGTCATTGAATTTTCAATGATAGTGTTTAAATTAATTGACATTTGCTACATTTATTTGCTTGGAAAAAATCTATTATGTAGGGTTGGCAGGAAGCAGGTGACAAAAATCAGTATCACATTTTTTTGCAACAAAATATAGGTTGTAAAAAGAAAGTCTAGAGGAAAATCACTAAGGTGTTGATAGTGGTTTTCTCTGGTGTGATGATAGGTAATTTTTGTTCCTTTGTATATATTTGCATTTTCTTCTTGTGAATGAAAAGCCCATCCCAAATAAAGAAGATACTTTTCATTTTTACTGCTGTTATGGCTAAATAGTTAACATTTACTGAGTACTGTACTTACAAAATTCTCTGATCCCCTCAATAACTTTACATAGTCAAGTCTATCACCCCCATTTTAGAGATGGAAAAATCAAGTCCAGGAGAGATTGACTAACTTTCCCAGTGTCATTCAGCTACAGAGCAGGATTTCAAAAGAAGATCTAATTTTTCTCCAGAGTCTGTGCTTTCACTCTATAATAAAAGAGTGAAAAAGCAATTCTGGCAAAAGAAGCCATTTTTTCCTCTGCAACTAAAATACAAATTTTTGAAAGCGCTTGACTTAAATAAAGCAGTGGACTTCTTCACATGGACAATTGATGGGAGATGCCCCTAGCTCCTGTGCTTTGACAGTGCTGGTAGTTAGCGTGTGCAGTAATGGTAAACTAGTTAATATACTGCAATCGTTATTAACCAGTACAACGTGCTTGTGAGATGCATGCCTGAGGGAAAAGCGAGGAACAGATGTTACCTGTGCTGCAGGGCCACCAGCTACGCATGCTGCAATCCCTCATGATTCTGGAGAGGAATGAGGCTGGGGTCCCCAACACATGGCCCTAAGATGAGATTCTTTGTGTGGTCTGCTATCTTTTCATTGTCTGTTTTTTTGGAAGGAAATGTCTACATGTCCTTTCATCGTTTAGTAAATATTTATTGAGCAGCTATTATGGCCAGTAATTCTGCTATTATTGGGGCAAAGCAGATGAAAATTAAACACAGTCTCTACTTTTACTGACCTTTATTGCTATATGAATATTCATGTCCATCCTAACTTTCCTGAAGTCAAAAACTATCATTTCTTGTGTGTTAATATTAGTCAAGTCCATGTACCAAGGAAGTAATGTAGTGTGAATTGGTTCAGCTGTTTGACTTTTAAAAACATATATGTATATATTAGAGTTCAAGGTTGATGGAAATTACTCAGTGAACCTAGACTGACATTGATATCCTGATTTATGCAAATGGATATGATTATGTATCCCACAGACACAGTTGGATGGCCACCTGCACTTCAGAGAAAAAAGGAGCTGGGGGAGAGGCACCAGCCCCATTTCATCTTGAAAGAATTCTGTTTCCTTTTGTTGGTCATGATCTCCACTTTGTAGATTATTTTATAATTGAGTCCTAGATCACTTTCCATATTAGATTTTTTCAAAGAACACTTACAAATGCACGTGCTTACTTCTGTGATGCTGAGAATGCTTTGTGTACTTATATATATTCTCAACACATTCCCTTGGTATAGGCAGACGGGAAAAAAACACCTCATCCTACCTTGATGAGGCTACACTCATGCAGGAGATGATGTTGGAGGTCAGGGCCAGACCCTGCCACTGGATCTCCTGACTTAATTAGAACAAGTTTTCCCAGGTTGCTATTAATGTTATTACTGGGTATGGCAGAAGTAATACAGAACAAGGTTGGCCAGGAAGAGACACCCCACCCCCACCCCCATTGCAATAAGACTACTACCGGCTGCCTGTCACTTACATTTTCTTCTCTTTAACTCCAACAGGGAGGTACCTCCTTCCAAACCCGGTGGCGGGACAGGCCTGGCCGGCCTCTGCAGAGACGTCCAACCTCGTGCGCATGCGCAGCCAGGCCCTGGGCCAGTCGGCGCCCTCGCTCACCGCCAGCCTGGTGAGTGTCCGCGGGCGCCGGTGGAGGCTGCTCCAGCTCACCACCTCCCTAGGGACAATTTAAGTTAATTGAGTTTAACTATATTTAAACTTACCCACATGTGACGTTAAGCGCATATTTGGCAATGTGAAATTCCTTGCTTTCAATGTGCTAATTTCTGCACCTGTACTCAGTTTGGAGGATTTCTCTCAATTTTGGCCTCATCTCTACCCTTCTCCCAAAAGAAATGAAAGTATTTCTAGGCCTTTTTGTAGCTTTTTATTTGGAAATAATATAAAACTCATGGAAAAGTTGCAAGAATAAGAAAAATTCTTAGAATACCAGTTTATCCTTTATCTAGATCTGACTAACACCTTGCCCAATTAGCTTCATAATTTCCTTTCTCTTTGTGTATGTGTGTATGTATGTGTGTATGTGTACATACACACATGATTTTTTGAGGTATTTGAGAGTGCATCATCTATATATCATAGACCTTTGTTATCACAGTTATCAACTGGAGTAAATTTATGACTGATACAGTCCAGTTATCTACTCTGCCATCTGTATTTCAGTTTTATCAGTTGACTCATTAATGTCCTTTATAGCATTTTCCCTCTTCCAGTGTAGGATTCAGTCTAGGGTCATGTGTTGCATTAAATTGTCCCTCTCTTTAGTCCCCTTTAATCTGGGATGTTTCCACAGTCTTTCTCTTTTATGACATTTGACATTTTTGAAGAATTTTTTAATGGCTTATTTTTAAGGGAATATTTCTCATATTTGTTTGCTCTCTCCTCATGGTGAGATTCAGGTTTTTGCATTCCAGGCAAGAATACGACACTGGTGATGTCAAGTCCTCTTAAGGAATGAGGTCTGGAGGCCCATCACATCCATCTGCCCCTCTCTGTGATGTTAATTGTGATCATCCAGTCAAAGTGTTGCCTGATTTCCCCACTGTAGTTACCACTTTCTCTCCCACAATCTGTGAGCAACCTGGGAGGTACTTTTAAGCAATGCAAATAACGCTTTTCATCAAAATTTTCCCCAAGAATCCATTGATGATTCTTGCCTGGATCACTCTTTTCTATGTTTGAAAATGGTGATTTTTCCAACTTCAGCACTCTCCATAAATATGTGTGTATTTGTTAGCAGCATGGATTCCCACATTTCTATTTTTTCCCCGGTGTAGACCTTTATGTTTAACATGCTTATTAGAATTTTTTTTTTTTTGGCTGGTGGGACCTTCTTTGTTTTGGCCTTTGGCTCAGCTTAGAAGTCTGTACAAGTTACTTTTGCATGGGTGGTAGGGTTGTATGATATGGAAATGGATTTTAAACACCTTTTATTGATGAAGATGCCAATGATATATAAATCAATGTATTGTGTCTTATAATTTTATGCATTGGTAATAAATTATGTTGGATATTTGGAAATAATGCAGTAATGGATGCAGATTTTGTTCAGGTCTAGCCTCTAGTCCTGCTTTTGCCATTAGATAGCTGTATAAACTTGGACAAGTCCGTTTCTCAAATTCTCTCACCTCATTTGTACTTGTAAGATGAAAAGAGACATTAAACAGTCTATAAAGTCCCTTTCTTCTCTGTAATTCCCTGATTCTTCTTTCAGAATAATTTTGAATGTGTGAAATAATTATCTTTAAAGAAATTTCTTTCAGGATAGTTTATGACTTCAAAATTGACTATTTAAACCAAAATTCATATTTTTTCTCTCATGAAAATATTGGGACATTTAGTTCATTTTTATTTTCATTTTTAGGGACAAAGTCTTGCTTTTTTGTCCAGGCTGGAATACAGTGGCACCATCATAGCTCACTGCCACCTCAAACTCCTGGGCTCCAGAGATCCTCCTGCCTCAGCCTCTTGAGTAGCTGGGACTACAGGCACATACTACTGTGCCTGGCTTGGGCTTATTTTTAAAAGATACAATTAACCTGATGGTAGAGAGCATTTTCCTCCATCCCATCCCCAAGTCCAAAGTGACTTTTTCTCCTTAGGGAATTTTATTAAGAGCTTATTTTACTCTGATTATTTACTTTTTAAGGAAAGAGGAAAATACTTCACAATTCATGATTTTTTTTTGACAGAAGTGCTTTTTCAGCCGCTGCAACATTATTCTTTACACCTAAATAGTAATCCTGTATGTTTATCGCCAAGTCAATCATTGTAATTCAAACAACACTGTCACAAAATAATATGTTTTCTTAAGTAATATATCTTCTTTTTGTTTGTTTTTTGAGATGGAGTTTCGCTCTTGTTGCGCAGGCTGGAGTGCAGTGGCACAGTCTTGTCTTCCGGGTTCAGGTGATTCTCCTGCCTCAGCCTCCCGAGTAGCTGGGATTACAGGAGTACACCACCACGCCTGACTAATTTTTGCATTTTTAGTAGAGACGGCGTTTTGCCACGTTGGCCGGGCTCATCACGAACTCCTAACCTCAGGTGATACGCCTGCTTCGGCCTCCCAGAGTGCTGGGATTACAGGCATTAGCCACCATGTCCAGCCATTCTTAAGTAATCTATCTTCTTACTAGTACTAACAGTCACATACCAAGAAACAGAAACTGACTTATTCATTGATGAAATGCCTGTCACCTGACCTAAGATATTTGGGAAGAGGTTGCAGTAAGAACTATTAATAGAAAACATGAGAAGAGTACCTCCCAAAATCTATCAGATGACATTGTTATCAAGGAATCACTTAAATTATTAGCTTGTTTACCTGCAGCTTTTTATGTTTATAGTGTTTGCTTAATATAACTCTGGGGAAAATGCTGAAATACCATGTAGAAAAAACTTATAATAGTACCTGGCATATAACAAGTCACAAATGTTAGCAATATTATTATTTCTGTTGTTGTTATTATACTGTAGGCAAGCTTGGGCACAGAAGCCAGAATGTGATTAGTCATTTACTACTAGATAGTGAAGGTTTAAAATTTAACCCTTATCTTTCCCTTTCCCTTCAGAGAGTTCATTAGTTCCTAATTATAGTCTACAGAAAACTATTTGCCCCTCACCTTCTGTTGTATTAAGAGCAGCAGCCAGAGGAGAGCTGCCAGACGGACGACCATCTTGATTTCTTTATTAATCTGCTGCCATGTGCCCAGATTTGGATGCCCTATCACTTATTTTGATGTGTCACTCAAGTACATGTTAGTGACCTTTCCTGCTTTTGGTACTGCTTGTCGAACCACACAGCTAAAGGGGCATTAAAGTTGATCTGTTTTGTGTTTCTGCCTCATTTAGATTGGATTATATCAAAATTATCTCTGCCGATTACAACTAATAGATCTGAGAGAGAATTGTGCTGAAGAAGTGGGAATGTACACCTTGTATAATTTTTTCTTTTTCCTTCTTCTCTTTGGCTTTCTCTTTTCCTTGTCTTCAAACAAATTGACATTTGCGGAGGTGCGTTGTGCAGTAGAACATTCCTCATGCTGATGATCCTCTCCTCCTGGCCTCTCTGTCTACCCCTTGCCCCTGTCGTAGAGCTGTAAGCCATCCTTCCCCCAACTCCGCCTGACATGTATCATGGCACACCTTCGTTTTTGTTCTTTGTGTTTATGTCGAATACCTCCCTGCTAGACTGCAAGCCCCTTGAGGGCAGAATTCTTGTCTGATTTTTACTTTCTACTTTTCACTGCTCTCAGGACAATGCCTTGCACATCGAAAGCATTCAATAAATAATGTTGAAGGAATAAATAATTATTTATGGAAAAGTGACTTCTTTTTTTAGTTGCAAGTTGAGCACGATGGTGTGATTGATTCTTCATGCTGTAATGGGTGACCTAATAAGACCATCCATCTAAAATCTCTATGGCTTTGCTGTTCAGTGTGCATCTTACGGTTGTGATTGGCCTTAAAGTCCATGATACAGGCTAAATCCCATTTAGTTTCACATCAGACACTCAAAAAATATGGTGACAAAATTTGTGAAGAGATTATTAGTGTCTACATTCAAGGAAATTTCATTAGTCTGCTTTTAAGCAATCATATAGTCACATTTGTTTATATATTTTGATTCATTGACTAAGTTGAAGTGATGTGTGTGTTCAAGTATGGGGGAGATTGGAAAAACAAGGAACAAAATTGGTTTATGTCCAGATGATAGCATTACACTCGATATAACAGTTCTGTGCCCAATTGCAACAAAATATATTTCAGAAAAGTATAGGCCCTCAATGTGAGAGGTATTAATATGTTAGTAAGATATAAATGAAGGCCCTGAGGTTTGGTAGGTATGAATTTTAGTAAATGCATGACCTTTAGTGATTTAAATGCCATAGGCAAGCTTGAAGGTATTGCTAACTACCTTCTCAAGGAGGAGATTAATTCCTAGCCTGAAGTATCTAGTTTTCCTTGGCAATGCTAAATATAGTTGTGTTCCCTTTCCCAGACACATTGGGCATTTCAGATAAATGGCATGTTGCCAATTCATCCTAAGTAGCCTGGTAGCTGGCAGAATACATGCTCAGCCAGTGTCCGCCTGCTGGGACACCAGCCGGGAGTGCTGATGAAGTGTCAGATGTATACTTCATATACATTAATCTGAAGAGGGGAAAACTCATTTTCCCATTTGCTTCTTCCATCTTTCTGTCCCTCCCCACACACATGGGTAGTTTATCACAGAAGTCATAGTCGTCAAAAGCCAGGGGATTTATACAGATGCTGCTTTCTGGCAAGAAAGATGGAAATTTCAGGAGGCAAAAGCAGGACCAGTGGCAACTTATTTCTTTGTAGGAAAATAAGGGTGTAAGCCTTGATGATGGAAGTTTAAAATGGCTATGTGGCCATCATCAGAAATATTCACTCCATTTGTACTTGGGAGTAATAGATAGATGGCAGAAGCACCATGAACATTAGTTTCTGGTATTTTTCTCCAATTTTCTGATTGGTTGGAATCCTGTGCCTCATCTTTTTTGTGTGAAGGTTTCATTCACATTCTTCCCATTGAGGTTTTCCTTGACCATCCTGTTTCAAACTGTTCCCTATATTGCTTGCCACATATTTCATTTCCTTCATTCATTTTTCACCATAGCTTATCACTGTCCAGTATACCATATCGTTTGCTTATTTTATTATATATCTCTTACTACTCTAATGTAAACTTCATGAAGGCAGAGATAATTCTGTTTTCCAAGCTGTCTCCTCAGTGCCTAGAATAGTGCCTGGCACATAGTAGGGTGCTCAGTGAACTTGTTGAATGCATAAACATATGTCTCCTTTCTGTACATTTTCAGTGCTCTAGAACAGACTCTTGTATATTTATGGTTTTGTTTTTAATCTGTGATAAATTTTTTGCTTACATTATGTAGCCTAAGAAGCTCTTCTTCAAGCCAGAGAGAAATTAGTTATGGAAACCTTATTCAGGAATTAAGCTGTAATCATTCAGTTAGAAAATGAGAATGAAAGGGAAAAGCAGAGCGGTTGAGAGCATGGGGTGCCTGAGCTCAACTCCAGCTTCTGCCATTTATTAGCCTCAGTTAGGGCTGACTGTGTGGACTTCAGCTTCTTCCTTTGTGTAGTGGGGCTAATGGTTGTAATAACCTCAGAAGGTTATTGTGAGGATTAAATGAATGAACTCTTGTACAGTACTTTGCATAGTGCCTGTCACTCAAGAAATGCTGTCATCAATGTTCTTGGGGTTGGTAGAAAAAGTGTTTCTTGGAGATTGTGAGGTAGCTTTAGGTGGGATGGTATTATGCAGAATGGAAGAAAACAAGCACTTTTCCCTTAGATAATTTGAATTGAGGTAGGAATTTAACCTTTTTGTCCTTACTTGCATGATGTGGGAGTAGCTTGTTTCTTTCTTTCTTATCTTTACTCAAAATGTGCCAACCAAACTGAAAAATATCTTTCTAGAATTCTTAACTTTTTTGAAGGGACAAGGTGCTTTCAAATGCTATATTTTAACTTTTAAATATTAGGTTAAGTGGCTTAATTTTATGTTTCTTTAGTGGCTGTCTTTTGACATCGTATATGTTTCTTTCAATGGAGAAATTATATTTCATGATGTTCTATAAATATTAAAACCAAACTATTTAAACTGTAATATATTCAAAGAGTCTTGATGAATATTCATCTTTTCCATTTGCAAAAAAGAAGTGCATTATAAGAAGTCAGGGAAAATTTACTAAATGTATGCAAAAGTGTATTTTTCCTTTTTAATTCATTCAGAATGTAGAGACATAATGTCAGCATTTATTTAGGGTACAGACTTTATTTGCAGTCATTTAGTATTATATCAATACTTCATTAACCTTATAGCTCAAAACCAAAAACCTGATCCAAAGTCCAATTAGTTAACTCTGAGAGAGTATCTGTTAAATATTGATGTAGGAACAATTTGAATGCCCTTGAATAAATTGCTTAACCAAAGTTGTAGAATTCATCTATGAATTAACATTTCTCTATTGCCATTATGACTCAATTTAAAGGCTGCATAATATTCCAGTATGTGGATTTATCATAATTTACTAAACTGTTCCCTTTAGGTTATTTCCAGGTTTTTCCTACTGCAAATAATGGTGGTGAGTGGATTTTAAATAAGTCCTTATTCACCTCTAATGATTTTTTGAGGTGGATTCTTGGAGTGGGATTACTGGGGCAAAGAATATAAGCATTGTTGACATTCTCCATAGCTCTTGCTAAGCTGTTTCTAGGAATGCCGTACAAATTTATACTTTTAGATTGGTAAAGTGCATCTCACTATACCCTGGTCAGCAGTCAATAGTGTTATCTTTAAAACTTTGTTGGTTTGGTTATAAAATTATTCTTTTAAATTTATGCTTTAGTGAAATCAATATGGTTATTGGACCTGTTGAACTCTCATGCTAAAGTCAGTAGATAAAGCGAATGTGAAATTAGGGTTATCTGTGCTGCCTCCTATAACATCTTTCCTTTATTCCCTAAATCAGCTTACCAAACCAACTGTTGGTAACCTGTATTGCTCTTGGGATACAGGAACTGCTGAGTGTGATTACAGTGTGTGTAGCTGAAGGCATTATTTCACAGCTCAGAATTTTTTTTCATCTGGAAAGTAGTAATCTCAATTGTGAAATAGTGCCTTCAGCTGTGGACATTATAATCAGAGTCTCTGGAGTGCTTGTATTCGAGGAGTAATACATCTCATAGTTATTACCCTCAGAGCTAGGTTCTGTTTATAGTGAAGGGATGAATTTTCATAACTCAGTGCTGAAATAGCAGTAGGGAGCCCTGAGCAGATTATTATAGGTCAGGCCTAATCCATGAAGATAAATCTCATTATAGGCTCACCTGAGCCCATCCACAGAGTAGCTGGTTTAACATGAGTCTGTAAATCAAAGATCAGCTTAAAATGAAGTGTAAAATCCTCTCTGTAATCCAACTGCTATCTCTGTGAAAAGATACTCTAAATGTGTATTCTGATTGTAAACATGGCTGGCTGCCCAATGGGTAATTAGCAGGCATGTGAAGGGTATTGCGATTCGGTCTAAGAACGAGTGAGGAACTACATATTTGGGGGAGAAGTTTATTTTTCCTAAAATGAAATTCCACTCAGAGCAGTCACTTAAAATGTCCCCATGTCTTAGTTTTTTTCTTCTTTTCATTTTGCAGAGGTTAAAAAATGTTCATTACCTTCTTTAGATGTTGTCCTTCCTGGAAAGGATTGGGCACCAGCTGGAGCAGCTCTCTACATGGGTCTCTGCGTGGGTGTGCCTGGAAAGACCAGTCAAGTGTGACTTCTTGTTATCAAAGGTCCATTTGACAGTGAGGCGAATGGTGTCCATATACATTATGTGGGATTTAAATAATAGAAACACATGCCCTCTTTTAATTGTTTACCATCACAGAGGGGAGCAAAACAAATTTGGAACAGCAATACTACACATATATGTACGTAGATCTCTGCATGTTAGAGCTTATTTATTACCTGTTTACCCAACTGGTGTGCCAACCATTTAGGAGGTGGACAGCTTGTCCACCAAGTATGAAGAGATGATCCATAGGGTGGTAAATGCCTGCACCTAGCTGTCCTATTCCTTACTGTATCTGTAGCACCAAGGACAGTGCCTGGTCTGTGGTTAGTACTTAGAAAATAGTTGTTTATGAAAGGAACACTGAGGGGATCTTAATTCTGTTTCTGTCATTTTCAGAGGCTCCTGGTGCCCAGACTAGCAAATGGTTAGGCTGTTCAGGATTTTACTGGTTTCTGTGTCTGAGGAAATGATTAAAATAATGTGGCAAAGTAGTGATGGCCACTGTTATGGAAATGCCCACTGGTGTGGACAGGTTCCCCTCTGGTGGACTGCTGGGGTGGCACAGCTTGTCCTTCTGGCATCCTATTTCCTCCTTTGTTAAAGTACCAGCATTGACCTGTTTGCTATCTTATTCTCAAAAGAAACCAAGAAACCCATAATAATTAGATAGCGGTTTGTTGGGGGAAAGATATTGGGATGTAGCATTTCCTGTCTTGGGAAAAATGAAAAATTATCCTTTTACTTCAGAGACTTCTTAGGAAATCCCTGGTTATTGTGGCTCTGGGAAAACATGCCTCATTATGTTTCCTATCTTGCTTTTTCTAGATATAGTTTTGTGGTTAGTATAATGAGTAGTAGTGGTAATTATACTTATTGCGGGTTCATTGGCACCTGAAGCTTCAGTCTACTCTGGGATTCTGAATCAGTGTGTTCCCCAGGATGCTTATTGATCAGTTAATTGGCTATTAATGGATTCCCTCTTATTTGACTAGTATGAAAATCTGTGCGAAACGTGGTCTTGCTTTTAAGGAGCCTATAAACTAGTTGCAAGAAGACTTTTGGGAAATCCAAGATCAAGGTGGAAGATAACAACATTCTGGAGAGTTTGCAGCCATGAGAATTCATAGAAACAGAAGAAAGACTTGACTTACAGGTGTCTGGGAAAACTTTGCAACTTGAACTGAATGTTAAACGTTGAGTAGGTTTTGGTTAGGCAAGCTTCAAGGCCAAGTGGAAATTGCATACAGTGTGATGGGTGGGGAGTGGTAGATAAAGGTGGACAGTGCAGTGGGCAATAATGTTTCTTCTTAATGTGATATTTCTAGGATGGTTGAGAAGGCAGAGGAACCACCTGAAAACTCAGAGGCTCATGTGTATCAGTGATGAAATGAGTTCTGACTTAATCTGCACCCTAGAATACCACCACCACCACTCATGGTGATGCCATATAAGGTGGATGGTGAGCCTTCACTTCATTTTCCTAAGTTAAGCTAGTCTTTTTAATTTAGGAAATCTCCAAGGTGGAAAGCATGGTATTTTCCGGTACTTTAGCCAAAAGGAAGTAAGTCTGTGCATTTGTTAGATTCAGTGGCTACATATTCATCATGACCTACTGGACTGTGAGATCTTTGTGATCTGACACTGGTAATTTGTTTTTAAGTGAAATGTGGAGTAGTGTGGTAATGTCCAATTTAGTTACTTGGGATCTACTAAATCTTTTATTGTTCAGGGTACATCAGCTTCCATTAAAAAAAGTCTTCAATAATGAGTGCTAAGTAGTGGCAGGCATTTTTACAAATAATATGTAGAGGCATAAAGCCCTTGCTCAAGTTTTGATAATTCTGATCCCATACTAGGACTGGCTGTCATTCCAAGCCCTAGTGCTTCTTCAGGTTTGTTTCCTCAGATCCCAGACTTCTGTTCCTCCTGTCTGTCATTTACTTATTTGTCTCTGAATCTTTCTTTCCAAGATGATTCACCAACAAAACTTGAATTCTTCTCTGGATGGCGTATGTTCTAGACAGTCTAAGAATTGAAGGTACATTACTGTTTTCACAGTGGAATTCTGTATTTAGTGAGTAATAATTGGGTTCTAGTATGTCATGGATGAATCTGTAACCCTAAGAAAACAGGCATGTACATTTATCATTCTTTTCATAAGAATTAATGCCTCTTCTAGTACTCTTAAGTATGAAATATCTCTTCATTGCCTGTAACCAACTTGTTTTCCTTTGATTAGAGATGCATCCTGCCTTGTTTATATGGGTGCTTAGTTAGGCTCATACGGGTATTTCTTTCCTTGTTTGTATAAGTGTAAGTTGACATTTTTCCCCTTTGGTTCCTAAATACAGTGATGAAGTTTAGCTTTATAAATAATGTTGAACAAGTGATACTTTGTACCCCCTTTTTATAAAGCTCTGATTTTAAAGTCATCAGTTAAACTTTAAAAAACCTCCGAGTTTTGTTCCTGTTTTCTGGACACATTCATCTCCTTGACAGATTCACACGATGGAGGGTTGAGGTTTCTCATCTTTAAGTGCTTCTGGAGTTTGTCAGAATAATGGGTGGTAGTAAACCACCTGCCATTCGTTCCTCCGACCTCGGACTCCTCTTCCCAGGCTCTTCCTTATTCCGGAAAGAAAACTCTTCTCTATGTAACTCTCTTCTCTGCCTGGACAATACCTGTCTGTACTTTAGTGTACACACTGCCTCTTCCTTGCCCTCTTTACCCACCCTCACCCCAACCCAGGTTACATGACCCTCCTTGGAATAGTGCATATTGGAACCAAAGCATTTATTATATAATTAAGTAGGACTGGAAGCATCTCTTCCTGCCTTCTCCCCATTCTCTCATCATCCCCAAAATGGCCTGAATGCCTAAAGAGCTCAGGAAAATGAGCTGTAGCTGTTGAAGATGTGAATCTAGGATATTTCCTTGGGTGGGTTCTTTTAAATGACACCAGATGAAATATCATGGACTTATATTTGGTTGTGCCCATAGCACCTCTACATTTTAATTGAACTTTGAGAGCTCTGCTTTTGAATATGAACCCTGTTATTGGAGAATTTTTTGGATGGAACAGATAGACCTTGGCTCACCCCTTTCCCATTGTCCAGAGAGATCATGCTCTGCTATGGCCCTAACCTGAATTGTGATCAGTTGTGTAAGTACTTGATTTAGAATTTAATTGTTATAGGCAGTTTAGAGTAATGTTTAAGAGCATGGGCTCCAGTGCCTGGCTGCCTGGGTTGGAGTCTTGACCTTAACACTTACTAGATATGTCACCTTGACCAAGGAACATAACCTTCCTGTGCATCTGGAAAATGGGAATATTAATAGTACCTATCTCATGTCATTGTTGCTGGAGCCAAGTGAGGTCATACAACTGAGGATATCCACTTGGAACACATAAGAACACAATAAATATTAACTATTATTGTCATCTTGGACAAGAGGAGCTGATGTATTATTAGATTATGGAATTTAAGTTTCATTAAATGTACATCCAAAGTTTATGATTTATAGAACTGATTAAGCTGGCCTTGTGACGATAAGCTTTTCTATGATTCTTTTCAGATAACTGCAGATTTGCCATGTTTTCTGCAGGATAACTTGTCAGACATAAGGCTATTTGAAATTAGAAGTTATGGGGGAAGGATAATATAACATTTTTGACATGAGTAGAGTTTAAGAGATGATGCCTTTAAAAAATAAAAAGGCATTCTTTTAGTTACATTTTGGTAGATGGGATAAAGAAAATGTGGGTGCAGATATTATGCAGCCATAGCAATGAACAAGATCATGTCCTTTGCAGGAACATGGATGGAGCTGGAGGCCATTATCCTCAGCAAATTATCACAGGAACAGAAAACCAAATACCGCATGTTCTAACTTATAAGTGGGAGCTAAATGATGAGAACACGTGGGCACAAAGTTGGGAACACCAGACACTGGGTCCTGCTTGAGGGTGGAGGGTGGGAGGAGGGAGAGGATCAGGAAAAATAACTAATGGGTACTGGGCTTAATACCTGGGTGATGAAATCATCTGTACAACAAACCCCCATGACACAGGTTTACCTATGTAACAAACCTGCATTTGTACCCCTGAACTTAAAAGTTAAAAAACACTACATAAATAAATAAAAAGACCACTAGAAAAAAGAAACTCAACTCATTTCTTTTCATTCTTCTCATTGGATTACACAGAAGATTACACAAAAGATAAGGATCCTGCTCTTCATGAATCTTTTTTGTATAAAAAATATGACTTGTAGGTGTTCACCATATACAACAAAAATGTGACTTGAACAGATGTCTTGCTTTCTTTTGAATTAACATTTTGTATACTACTACCACACTACGTGTATATTTGGACCTTTAGAAGATTAACAGGTTTTTACTGAAAGTATTATTAATATTCCCATCTTTTTTTGCCTTTGCCAAATTTGGCTATCATTTGCCCAGGTGTAACAAAGTTAGAAGATGCCTGTTGGGCCTCTAACATTTTTCCTGGCTCAGCCCATCAGTAAAAACATTTTTTAGTAAGCATCCCTAATATGTAAATGTATTTTAAAGTGATTGTTATGTGCTTAGAGGAGGTACTGAAAGAATTTTAACAGGCCTGTGTATCTCCACTAGGAAACCGTTAGAGAGGACATTTACTATAGAATTTCAGAAGGGACCTGGAGGCAAATTCGGTTGCCACCATCACCGAGAGGATTGGAGAATCCTGGGGTAGGTGATAGGGAGGTTAGGGTGTACTTGGAGTGTTTGCGGCTGTGACTATGAGCCAACCTGTAAGGAAGTGTGTTAGCCATCAGTACTGGTACATACGAGCTATCAGCTTCAATATCAACATATGAAATGTTCTAAAACCAGTAAGAAGAGATGTTAAAAAATGAAAACTGATGTTCTAATATTTGTTTTCTAAACCCCAGTTGATTATATTGTGCAGCACTGGGGTGCTCATACCCCGATTTTTAGACCCCTGGAATAAACTACAAGATCTGCTTTTTAAATCATCTGGAATAGAGCTTTACTGGTTAAAAAGAGTTTTAAATATTCAGTGAGGCTGCCTGTCTTTTCTTTTTGGAAAGGTTTATTTTATTTTTAAGTGGAAAAAATAGCAGATCTTTGTTACACATGTCATTAACTGCCACTAAATTGACACAAGTGTTGACAGCTATTGTGAGAACTATTTCAAAGCTAATTATGTTAATTAGAATGTAACATACCAGTAATTGCATGTATTCAAACATCATACCATCACTTTTTGTGTTTTCTTTTCCAGATGTAAGACATTCATTTGTTGCTTGAAAAGCTGCAGAATTATAACTAAGATAACAAATAATTGTCAGCAAATAAAATTGGTTCCTTAGAAATATACTGTAATTGGTTAGCTATGTAAAAGACAGAAACAAATGTTAGCATGTTAAGAATATAAATTAGGAACATTGCTTATGAAATCCTTAGTTTTGGGCTTTTCATTTAAATAAGCCCTCTTATTGCAATTAATATTATTGTTTGGTTTATGATCCTTAAAAATATATTCCCTTTCAGCATTTCTTGGGGTTCTAATTCAGCTTTCTTATACATGTTAGATGATTTGCAATTTAGATTTTAATTTGATTTCTATTCTTTCAAATACCATTTTTCTTGTATTTCATTTTTATTTAAAGCATGATTCTGTCTGTATTCATGGAAGCTGGGCATAAACAAACTGCTAGAAAAATCAAGCTATTAAGTGAGCTGAGAACATAAAACATTTTAATAGGAATTTCATGTAACTAAACTAAGTATTTGAGAGCCCAACCAGAGAATTATGGCTCTTTGAAAACAAACTTTATGGGACTTAGTGTTCCTAGTCTACCCTCTATTACAGTTCTTAAAAAAAAATAGCATTTCTATCGTTGACTTTAAATCTTTGTCACTTCTTGCATATGTAAAGGGTTAAATGTGTCTCTGCTTAATGACTTGGGGGCCATATCTGTTTGAAGACTGAGTTTTGGTCTCTGTAGGTCTTTAGAGTTTAGAGTCTATTTTTTTCTATTGAGAGTCTTAGTGTGAGTGTCTCTCTTCTAATTTGGGAGTGTGGAGGTTTGTTTTATTTTTCCAGTTGTGATCCTCATAAATCACCCCAACACTTTCAGTGTCATGACCTTAATTCTCTAGGACATGCAGTATACCTTTCCCAATTAAGTGGACTCATGGTCTGGCTCGAGAGTGATATTCTCAGAACGGAAGAGCACTTCTTCCTGACCCCTCTTAGAATGACCACTGTGTAATTCTGCTTGCCTACTTTTCTGCTAAGATTTTTATTCAGTGGTTTGGAGGCTGCTATCATCCTTAGCATATAGGCTCTTTGCTTTGCTTTATTCACTGTTCTTCAAAACACAGCAGATGATGAAAAAGACTGGTATGTTTGAGGTGAGAAACTTAGGACTGAATTCTAGTACTGACGTTTCTTGGCTCTGTAATTTTGGACATCTGTCCCTTAACCTCGTGAGGCCTGGGGGTGTCCATTAGTAAAATAGGAATGGTTAATCCTGGCAACATTGTTGTAATAATTGAAGGACATAATTCATATCAGAGCAGATTTCTAAGTATTGGGTGTATTTCTCTATATACATGAGTCTGTTTCTGGGCTCCATTTTGTAGTCGGTCAATCCATCTGTCCCTGTGCCAATGTCACACTTCATTAATTACTGTAACTTTTAACAAGCCTAAATAACTAGTCAAGAAAGTTCCCTCATGCCATGGTTGTTCTTCAAGAGCATTGGCTGTTTTTGGCAGGTTTATCTTCTGTTTAAATTTGCACATGAAATTCTGTAAGCTGATTGAGATTTTGATTAAAATTACATTAAATGTGTAGATCAATTGGGGGAAATTGACATTTTTATTATGCTGAGTTTCACTATTCTAGACCATGGTATATTGCTCTGTTTACTTAGGACTTTAATGTTTTTCAATAAGGTTTTATTTTTTACAGAAAGAATTTGTACATCCTTTGTTAGATTATTTTTAGTAACCTTAATATCCTTTAAAAATAAACATTTCTAGCTGTTTGCTAATGTATGGGAATTCAGTTGGCTTTATTAAATTAAGATTACTAATTTATAATGATTCTTATCTGTAGATTTGGAGGAGGGGGTAATTTTGCAAATAATAATCTGCAAGTAATAACAGCTTTGCTTTTTCCTTTTCCAATCTTTGTAGCTTTTCTTTCTTTTTTCTTATTTTCACTAATTAGGACTTCCAGGATTAAGTTGAATAGACGTGGTGATACTACACATCCTTGTCTTAATCATAAAGAGAATGCTTTCCACATTGCATACTGAGTATGATAAATGCTATGGGCTTTTTTTTTAAAGCTCTGTATCAGGTGAAGAATACCCCTTTTCTTGTTTCTTAAATTTTTCTTTTGCTATTAAGTGCTTTTTCTACATTTATTGATGGCCATTAATCTTACATTTTCAGAAAAAAATATAACATTATCGTGACAAATATGTTTATACAATATTTTCGTGCATTTGGTTTATTAATAATTTGCTTAGGATTTTTCTGTGTTTACAAGTGGCATTAACCTGTAGTTTTCATTTTTTGGACTATCTTTGTCTAGTTTTAATATCAAGGTTATGGTAGTTGAACGAAGTAGGAATGTATATCAGCCAACTATTACTATAATAGGGCTGCATAATAAATCACAATTCCCCAGTGGCATGCATTAATAAGGATTTCTTGCTGTGGGTCTGTGTGTTGGTTGGGTCAGTCCTGCTTTGGCCACGGATCTGTGGTTGGCGTGGCTTCCATCCAGACTGCAGGTCCGATGCCTGTCTGGTCTACATGTCTTCCCGTGGGACCCAGGTGGAAGGGCAGCACTTATCTGTGGTAAGTTCTTCACATGCTGAAGGTTGGAACCTCCTAGAGTGGTGAGCAGAAACAAGGACTAGACTTGGAACTGCCACAGTGTCACTTCTGTCCACTGGCCAAAGTAAGCCACATGATTAAGTCTGGCATCAGTGGAGTGGGGAAGCCTATCCTTCCAATGGAAGTAGAGAGTGGGAAAGGTGTATTTGCTAAACAGTAATTTGATCTACCATTTTTTTTCTCATCTCTGGAAGGGTTTAAGAATGGACTCTTCTGTATGTTGCCTATAAAGGCATCTGGACTTGATATTTCCTTTGTTGGGGGACTTTTAATTGATCCAAATTTTTAATGGTTATAGGACTATTCTGATTTTTAAATTTTTTCTTAATCAATTTGGTATTTTATGACTTCATGGAAATTTGATTATTTAAGTTTGAAAATTATCCGTTTTTGCATTCTATGTGGCATCTTCAGTTTTAAGTCTTTCTTCGTTCTTAATATTGTTTAGTTTTGTCTTCTCTCTCTCACTTTGTTAGTTTTTCCAGAGGTTTGTCTACTTCATTAATTTGAAGTGGCTTCTGAATTTCATGTCATGCTTAGAAAGATATTTTGCCATCTTCAATTCTAACAATACTGTCTCATATTTTCTGCTCATATCTTTAGGGGTTAATATTTAGTGTTTAACCTGTTTGGAACTCATTTTTCAAAGGAGTAAAGGAGCGGTTCATCTTCTTCCTCTTTTTCCAGAGATAGCCAGTTATTCCAGCAGTATTCCTGGGCAACTTTACTAATCTATAATACTACTTTTCGCATATACTACATTCCTAAGTACATTATAGATCTATTTCTTGACTCTGTTCTAGTCCTTTGATTTGTCTTCCTGTATTTGTGTCACATCATAAAATTCTTCTCATTTCATGGTATGTTTAACATCTAAGTAGGACTGGTAGAGGAGCCTTATCATGCTTGCAGTTAAATTTATTTTCACTTACATCTAAAAGACTTCTCCCCATTTTAGCATTTTTATATCTCTGGCAGTATCTTTATCATATTCTTTGAAAACCAGTGAGAAAAAAATCATCCCTTGTGAAAATATTGAACTGCAGCTACTTTTATATAGTCATAGTCCTTTTGGGTTGTCATTGGGGAATCCGTAGTTTTGTCAGTTTTCCTTGTTCAGCTCCTAGCCTGGGCACTGCAGTGTTGAAAGGCCATCCCCGAGGCTGATGTGACTAGTTCTCTTGGAGTTTTATGACACATAACCCTGGTCCTTGTTGTTTCCTGGAGCAGAACTCAATGATGACTGAAGCCATCAGCCTGGGAAGCTGGACCTGGGTGGTGGCAGGTCTCCAAAGGCTGGGGATGTTTTCAGAGACAGGCGTTGAGATTGTGAGGTCCAGATCTTCTTTCGACGTGGAAGTTTGCTTCCATTGCCAATCTCAGGGGCTACTGCTTTGATTTTATGAAGGGAGAGACCAAGCTTCCTTTTAATTTGCAGTTGTGAAATTATAAATGCCTCCAACTGCCATGCTAGCTGTAGAGGTGTTCTCTGCTATGGAAACTTTTTCTTGCTGGCAGTGTCACAGGAGCCAACTAAAGGAGAAGCGAAACGTTAATGACTGCACCACTTTGCTGGGCACGAGCTTTTTCCCTAAACTGTCTCTACCCTGAGTTATTCAGAACATCCTCTGCCTCTTGTGCTGATGAGAAGGATGTGCTCAAAGGGAGATGGGTGCTGACAGCACATCAGGAATAATTCCCCTCATCCATCAAGCCTGACAACCCTTGGATTCCTTACCCTGTCAGAGCAGGGAGAGGCTTGGGCAGGATTGAATGGTCCTCACTTGTCTGGCATTTTAAACAAATCTGCATCTGAAATGAAATTAACTAGATGCAGCTGAAGTTGCTGATGGCAACAGTTTTCACTAAAGTCGGAAGCTTCTAACCTGTCCCACAGGCTGTGGAATGTCACACACTTGCATCTAAATTATGGGCATCATCTGTGCCCCGTCTGTGCTGAAAGCTCTTCATTAAGAGGGAAAGACTGGGAATCCTACACCAGGGCAAATAAAATCATGTTGTTGATCAGGTAGAACTTAATTTAGCTTCCTCTCTCAGGATCATAGATCCACTTGATCAGTTGGGAAATGTAGGATTAGATAACTTCTGCATGCTTTATTGAATATTTTCTATCATAAGTTGAAAAATTCCCATAGACAATTTTTAAAAATGTTCTTAAACTGGAGAAAAATCATGCATAATATACAACCATTCTTAACATCTTTAAGCATACATTTTCTTTTTGTGCATCCTAGTAACATGTGATAGAAAATGTGTACTTTTTTATTACATCTCCTGTTTTCCCCAAGATGCCAGTCTTGGGCTCAATTTCATATCTCCTTGGTTTTCTTGCCTGTGTGATTCTAATTTCTGCCTTTGGCTTTCTCTCTAACCCCATTTTCCTTTCCTGTGGTTCATAATCTGGCAGTGGAACTCTGAGGGCTTCAACGTGGT
Organism: Pan paniscus; assembly: GCF_029289425.2. Taxonomy (NCBI): domain Eukaryota; kingdom Metazoa; phylum Chordata; class Mammalia; order Primates; family Hominidae; genus Pan; species Pan paniscus. The sequence continues at coordinate 47,110,054 of NC_073253.2, read as the reverse complement.
AGCAGGTACTAACCCTTTGTCGTGGGTACCATGTCTCATATCACTCTTATCTACATTAAATTTTTAAAAAAGCTTTTAATTTTTGTGGGTACATAATAGGTGCATATAGTCATGGGGTACATGAGATGTTTTGATACAGATATGCAATGTGTAATAATCACATCATGGAGAAAGAGTATCCATCCCCTCAAGCATTTATCCTTCATGTTAACAATCCAATTACACTCTTTCAGTTATTTAAAAATGTACAATTAAATTATTACGGAATGTAGTCACCCTGTTGTGCTTTCATATAGTAGGTCTTATTCATTCTTTCTATTTTTATGTGTATCCATTAACTGTTCCCACATTTGATCTCTTCCCACTCATTCCTCTAATTCCCTGTGCCCCACTTTCCCTGCATAGAGGAATTTGCATTCTCATACTCATGGGAACCGTAGGGCTAAAGGCATCCTGTCTGTTGGGCATTTCCTCCTCGCCCTCTCCCTAAACCGGATGAGGACCTGGTTCCAGAAAGAATGTGTCCCTCAGGCAGCTGCTTCCCTAAGACTGTGCCGTCTTCCACTTCCACTCCCATCAGTGCTTTTGTGTTGGCTGCACTGATATCAAAGCCGATATTCCTGGATGTCTCTAGATGGCAGCATCCACCTCCCTCTGCCTTGAGGCTATGATGGGAAAGAACAGTTTACTTACTCCAAGGATAATGTTTACTGTGCCGCCCTGGTCTTCACTGCACATGTTTTTCCTTGCCCTTTCTTCTATTACCACATGTGTTTGAAACTCTGCAGACAGTCTTGAGGTGGAATGTCCAACGCACTCTTTCCCCGGCTTCCCTGTCACAGTCTTCAGCTCGCCAAGTGGGAGACATGAATCTAATCATTCTGTCATGTTCAGTCCAGCGGAATTTTGTGGGAAGAGCATTGCTTTACACCGCAGCCTGAGGTTGTTAGGTAGTTTTTTACAGGACTGCTCAGGGGGACTTGTGGATAGTGCTGCTGTCTCATGAAGGAGGTGAAGTGTTAAATGGCAGGTCCCATTCTTGTAGGCATGCCCTATGCAGGCTGGGCAGCCCCTCTGGCTTGCGAAGCTCTGTTCTGGTTTTCTAAACAACTCAGTTTAACATTCATGTCAAATAGCCCCTATTAACTAAATTAGGTTTTTTTTTTGGTTCAGAATACTTTACATTTAAAGATAATGCAGAGGTCAAATCAAGCAAGAAGAATGTTCTGTTTTTAAAAGTAGTATTGTGTGGGAATTTTAGGCTAATTATACTTTTTGTTAACCTACCTGTTCTCCCATGAAACTTTGGACTCCTTGAAGCTCAGCCAGTGTCGAGTCTCTGTGTCCTCTCCCATTGCCAGATCAGGGCCAGGGCACAAGAGAGTGCTTCAGAAACATCACTCACGTTCACAGCATCCTTTTGCCCTGCATTTGGTAGTGCCTGATCCCGTAGCCCAGACATTTATCTCAGAATATTTAAACACACATTTTCTCTGCCTTACCTTCTGTGTTCTGGTGGAATCGTGTTCAGGTGATTTAAACAAAATCTGGAGCAGCTCAGGAGGCACCTGTGTTCTACTGGAGGCGGTGCATGTGTCCCAGACCAGCCTTTTCCCTGCCTTCGTGGAAATTAAACCCACGCAATAGAGATGAGCCAGACTCTGAATTGTAAGAAGCACTTTTGTATAGCACTTCACTGGGAGCTGTACAGGTGGAAGAGGTATTTCTTTTCTGAGGGTACTTAAAAAATGAGACCTAGAATTTCTCCTGGGATCAGAGGGATCATTCCTAACTGTTGATTACACTGTGGCTGCCTGTCAGCAGGTATACATCCCCTGCATTCTACATTTTTCTTTCTTGATGACTTTCTCTACGTAGTTTGAAACAGAACTTCCCCATAGCCACCAAAATGTGGTGTTCAGACAGTTGGCTTTGGACTCAGAGGGAAAGGCGTATGAATTCATCTGGGAGAAAACTTAAGTGGAGCTGTTCCTTAAGGCATTTCTACAGTGATCACTAATTAGAAATGTTCTTGCCACATGTCACTTTTCTGATCAACTAGAGGAGATCAGAACTGTATAGTTGTGATTGGCAGTTGATCAACAACAACTTGTAGTATCCTCATTTGGGGGATAATCTTCCTGGGAGGAAGAGGTTCAGTCATCCTGTTGTCGTGTTCCTTCCTTCATCGCTGCTGATTTGCATTTTCACAGTAGCTTTTTAAATACAGGGATGTATGAGAAAGGAAAAAGTAGCCCACAGGGTTGCTATTCCATTGACATTTTTATAAGAAGTAATATATATACAATATTGGAAAATCGCAAGAATACAGAAAGGTATAAAATAAAAAATGATTCCTTTATCTCTCTCTTCTCCCTGTGAATAATTATTGCTATTTGTTTCTTGTTCCAGAAAAAAACTACGTACAATTAAAATATATGACTTTTTGTTTGTTTTCTGAGACAGAGTCTTGCTCTGTCGCCAGGCTGGAGTGCAGTGGTGCAATATCGGCTCACTGCAACCTCCAACTCCCTGGTTCAAGTGATTCTCCTGCCTCAGCTTCCCAAGTAGCTGGGATTACAGGCACGCACCACCACACCCAGGTAATTTTTGTATTTTTAGTAGAGATGGGGTATACACAGTTTGAGACTTGCTTTTGAACTTATTTTGAAGATCTCTTATGGTAGTACTTACAACTTTCCTGTGTCCTTTTTAATAGTGGCAGAGTATGTCATTGCACAGATACACCACTGTATAAATTGTCTGACCAGTCCCTGGGGGGTGGACTCTCAACAGTTTTAAAGCCTGTGAGTTCTATGACGTCCGGTGTGAGAATGCTTGGCACACCATTACTTTTAGTTGTAAGGGGATTCGTAGTTGGTGAGGTAAGTCTTCTCCTGGTGTTTAGTCAGGATGCCTTAGAGTGTGTTGTGTTGTATTAAATGATGGATGGTGTAACAAATACCCTTGAAGTTCTCACTGGCTTAACATAAAGAGTTAGTTTCTTCCTTACCTACGGGCCATTTTTGCAGGCCCATGCTCCGTCCCACGCGGTCACTCAGGCTGATAGACGTTCTGCTATCTTTATGTCACTTCCAAGGTCCCCCTGGGTGTTGACACCCTGATTGGGATATGGGAGAAGGAGTGCATGGGAAGTGTTAATGGGCCAGATCTTGAAGAGTGGTACACATCTACCCATATTCCATTGTCTGGAACTCAGTCTGGTGACCACACCTACTGCAAGGAAGGCTGGGAAATTTATTCTAGCTGTGTCCTCAGATGAACAAGTAAGTAGCCAGTTAATATGGCCAAAAGCATGAATAAGAGTGCCACCAAAATATCTGTTGCCCTGAGAAATGGTGTGTCTGGGCTGCCTGCCTTCTTCTCCAGTGTAGCCAGCATTGGGCCTACTGACAACAGTTCTGGAAGGGCTGCTACCCACTCCTCTCTGCAATTCTTTCTGCCTTCCCTGCACCATCATAGGCTTTACTGACTGTCATAGGGTATTGGCCATATGTAGAGATTTTGATCCATACGTGTGGCTGAACTTGAGCAGAGAGGGGAGGTAGCAAAGTGAGATGGGAAAGTGTCTGCTGAGTCTCCAGAGGACTTCCCTGTGAAAGCAGAAGTTATGATAATGCTGCTATCACTTTGCAGAATGACCACATCCTTTCCCTCTATTCTTCTAAGTGGGGACTGTTTGCAGGAAAAACATCACTAGGGGCTTTTCAGGCAATGGCTTTCTGGAATAGAGCAGGGCCAGGCACGCACAGGAACCGGGCAGAGGCTTGGAGGATCTGCCAGGCAGAAGTGGCTCATGTTGGCCTCTCCTGTGCGGCCACCTGGGCTCCCTCACAGTTGGCCTCTGAGCGCTGCAGAGAGAGATGTCAGTAACGCTCTGCTGCCTCTCAGCTCTGCTGCTGAGGAATCCTAGGCTGGCTGTGGCCAGGAATAAACGGCTTATGGCCACATGCAGCTTGATTGTTTGCAGATTAGTGAAGGTAATATATTACTCTGCAACAGCACTCTGCTTTTTGTTTTTAATGACACCATTTTTGGGTAGGAGGGAAAAATAAAAAGCAGCCTATATTCATGAAAAAAATACCTAAAGGACAGACTCATCTGAACACGTTAGAACTTTAACTGAGAAAATGATCCAGGAAAGGTTGGGAAATAGGTTCTTGGTCTCTCTACCCAGCCCCCTTCTTTGCCACTTTTCTTTGTTTTTATTCAAATAAATTGGATGCATTTCCGAGCTGGGGAAAGCCTCGGAGTATTTCTGATGTCTTGATAGAACATATAATACATTCTGGGTAGGTTAACATCTGTTATCTTAAGCTTTTTAGTAGTCAGTCATGTCAAGAAAGTCTAATCTGGTGAACATCTTGATTTAGCCATCTGTTGGGTCCTAGTGCACTCACATGTAAAGGGAGCAAATGGGCAATGAAAATGAGTTTGACCTGTTACTCTCAAACGATGAAGGCATTGCACACTCTAAATAATGGTACCTGTCAGGTTTTTGGATGCTTTCCTCGGAAAAGAGAAAAGATATTTAAAAGATAGCTGCAAATGCAGCAGGGGTGGGTAGAGAACCTGGTGACTTTAGGAATCAATACTGGAATTGTGTACCTAGGCTGTAATTTATCAAAACATCTCCAAGTATTTTACAGGGGAGTACGTGAGTGCCCTAATTTTACAAACGAAGCAGTTGATGGCTGTAAACTGCTTCTTAGCCATGGTCTAGGGCTGTGTTTGGGTCAGGAGGGAGAGAACCGCAAACAACATGATGCAAGGCTGGTGCGGGCTAGTTGGATAATGGTGACATCTTATGCATTAGAAGGCTATCGATAAGTCTCATTACCACACAGCCATTGGGTACAGAGCTGACCGCTGAGCCACACCAGACCAGGAAGTATGCCAAGGAAACAATCAATAGAAGATATATTACTGAAAGTTAATATTCTGCTGCTGAATTATTTTTATCGATTTAGGGATTGTGAAAATGGCCTTAGATAGTTTTATGAACAAAAAGCCTTTGTATTTCTTGAGTAGAAGACCAAAATAACAGAGGAAATCCCATCGCTAACACAAAACCTTGAAACATGGCCCAGGAAACAGAACACTTATCGTCTGTCCTCAGGAGAGCCCCTGCCTATGTTCACTTAGAGAGGTGGGTTATCCTGCAGAGCCACACGGGTACAGCTTCATTGCCATGGTCAAATCTTGGCTCCGATAGAACCTGTGTTTAGGAAATAATCAGAAGAAACATTAATAGCGTAATCTACAAAGCGGAAAAATAGAAATGCTTGCATCGTGTGAAGTGGGTCAGACCGTTGAATTAGGGAGTTGTAGGGCTGAGGGTGAATGTGTGGATTTTGCACATTTGGGAGTAAAAGGCTGTGGTTTGCTTAGATGGACAGCTCTTCTGCATTGCCCTTGGTACGTAGTAACGCTGTGTGCTGCGGGGCGCTGTCAGTGGGTTTTGGGAGCTGGTGCTCTTGACAATGTGTTGTTACCTGCTCCTGCTTCCTTCCGTTCCCATCTTCCCTATTCTCTCCTTTTCCTTCTGAAGTCACCACCTCTCTTGCAGTTTAGAAGTGTATTATTTATGGGAAATAAAAAGTTAGTGCTGATAAGAAGCAGCATCACTGGGGCTCAGTTTGCGCATCACTAAAATGGAGCATTTGAAACACATGGTTTCCAGCTCCGAAGTGGAATGTTTCTAGGATTCAGCTAAGACTGACCTTTCTTACGGAAGCATTTCCTGGAAAGTGTTAATGAGAATGCTATTGCATTCCAAGAGCTTTGAGGAAATCTAATTCCTGACAAAAAATATTCTTAGGAAATCTTGCTCAATATATAGTTATTAACTTTTTATCACCTTGTGGGGAGCTTTTCATCTCAAGACTTTTCTATTAAATTGAAAAAATTGTGTTTGGGATGCATTTTCACAAAATATGTATCGCAATTATAGAGGAATGTTCACATTTGCTGATTCTGGGTATAAGCATGTTTATTCTTCCAACTTTACTGGAGGTTTGAAAAATTTTAAACTAAAACATTGGAGAGTAAAACCAGACAAGTGTATTTTTCCCTCCTTCAAGGAAACTAAGACAAATGAAAGGAAACAGTTTATTAACTGAGATTTCCACAGTCATACAAGAGTGTAGTGGAAGAACCAGAAAGAGATTCCAGCTGTTCAGTTGCCTTTCTTGTACTTTTCGGCCATCTCTGCTCCCTTAGGAAAGGCAGATGCAGGAGAATTTCCTCCAGGTGCAGCTTCTGAACAGAATATCTCTGAGGCTTGCAACATTGCCATGTATTTTTACTTATAAATTATCCAAATGGGAAAAGCAGGAGATTGGTGCTTAAGTGTCAGTTTTATAAAACTGCTAATTACATGGCATTGAGTAGATATTTCACCTAATGAGAAGAAATAGGTGGTTTTAGCTCTGAACCTGGAATTTTTATTTCTGACAGCTTGAAACAGAAAAATGAGTCCATGGGAAGTAGTATTTAGTTGTGAAAGAAGGAATGTTAGATGCAAATCTAGTAGTTTGATGGGGAGACAAAATAAGAATTGCATGCTGCACTCTTACATTGCTTTCAGAATTGTTTCGTTGGAAGGTTACTGGGAACATGAGATAGTGTGATAAGGTCTTTAATTATCCTGCTTGTCTGTCATCTCTGGAAAGTTAGGAGAGAGGAGTTGAACACTTTCTGCTTCACCTGATCCCGGGGACCTGTGTGGGTTAAGAGGAGGATGGGCCTCCAGAGGCCACTTCTCAGGAGCAGACAGTGCTGTTCTGTTCCTTCTCTCTCCCCTGGGACCTTAGGGAAGGAGATATTTTTCAGTTTTGTGATGTTACCTGGCCTAGTAACAAATTATGAAATCAGAATAACCTGTTTATGATCAACATGTACTTCAAACATTTGGAAAAAGTAAAGAATTGCTTACTGTGCCTCCTCAGTGCCTCCTCGGTGCTAGGGAGCTCTTCGATGCTGGGTCATCAACGTGGGAGGGAGGTGATCACTTTCATTATGGCCTCGGGCAAGCATTTTCCTGTTGTGGGGCTTTTTTCACCTTTGGCTACCTCCCTTGCGCCTAATCAAGTATGAGGAGCAGCCACAGATATGTAAAAGAGGCCAGCACTCCCTTCTGGCTCATTCAGAGCATCACCTTCTAGAGCACCTTTGATGGGACAGGCTCCGCATTTCTCATTAGATGATCCTCTGAAATATATTTCTTCTGATCTTCATCTCCAGAGACGAGGTGAAATGCACTGATGAAGGTGGTAGTTTGTCCACTAGGTGGCACATCAGCAAATCTCCTTTGCAAGGGATGGAGGTAAAAATATTGGGGATTTTTAAAAAGATGTATCCGTCAGGCATGTGAGATAAAGGTATGCCCTACGTGCAAGGTGATTTGCTAAGTCAACTGGGGGAAGAAAACATTCTAATTCTCTCATTGTAACAAAATTGCCAGGAAGAACTTTTTAAATGCTAATAGACTTGTTGAAATTAAAAAGCTTTATGATGCATCCTGGAGATTTTTTTTTCCCCACAAAAGTTGGGCTGCAGATCACTGCTGCAAGTAAGAGAATGCTGTTAATCTTGCTAGCATTCTGAGTATATAAAATAACGTATGGAAGATGTTTAGACATCCTAGGTTTATATGTTTGAATTATGTTCTGAAAATGGTGCATACTTGAGCTAGAGGGATTCCTACCAGTAACTTTTTAAAAAATTAGTGGAACATGTTAGGTATAACTTACATTTGAAGGAATAGACTTCATGTTGCTAGGATGCATTATCAGTAATTCTTATTGCATGCACAACTAAACATAGCTAAGTGAATAACTCCATGCTGAGCACATATTAGTTATGATTTTTATACCAAAATGTTTAAAAATACTTCTTTAGAAGCATATAAAGGAAGTGACATTTCTATTTCTTAATCCAAGTATCCCTTCTGAAAACTGAGCAGTAAAATTAGTAACATATTCCCGCCTTATCTGAGGCTTGACTTTCTGTGGTTTAAATAGGTGAATACAATACAGTATTTTGACAGATTACATTCACATGACTTTTATTACAGCATAGTTATAATTGTTCTATTTTATTGTTAATCTCTTACTGTACCTAATTTATAAATTAAACTTTATCATACGTATGTATATATTTTAATAGAAAAAAACAGTATATATGGGGCTTGGTACTATCTGTGGTTTCGGGCATTCACCAGGCATCCTGGAACTTATCCCTGGAGTGTAAGGGGAGACTGCTTTACTTGTATTTCAGAAGACAAATAACGTTTTTAAAAAATTCTGCTTTCTGGTAAAGCATTCAGATTTTATTTTATTTTTCCCCCTAAAGAAATTGGTATTATTTCTGACGGCTTAGGGTATTGCCTTACAAATAAGAATCAGATTTAATTTATTAGGTTTGTCTGTAGGTAAAACAGGATACATACATCCTTTTGAATCCAGTTTTCTTTAGAGGACAGTTGAAGTGTACAATTAACAGGCTCCTCACAAATGTCCTTCCTGCTGTCCCAGAGGAGAGTGGTGACAGGTTTTCAGGGTTGTCAGGTAAAGTATGGAATCATCACCAGGGTTCAGGTGGCATTAGAGAAACCTCAAGGAGGAAAAGAAGGAGGAACCTGTTAGCTTTTAATAATTGAGTCATGTAATGTCTTCAGTAAAGCCAGGATAGACAGGACTTATCCAGTTCACTGAACTTCAGTTTTAGAGGAAGATTGAGGAAAAGTGCCCTGCCATTCCATGCAAATGCTAGTCTTTGGTGAAAAGAGATTAAAAATATTATTTTATGGCATGCTTGTCTAACCCGCAGCCCAGGACAGCTTTGAATGCAGCCTAACACAAATTTGTAAACTTTCTTAAAACATTATGAGATTTTTTTTTGTGATTCTTTTTTTTTTTAAGCTCATCAGCTATTGTTAGTGTTAGTGTATTTTATGTGTGGTCCAAGACAATTCTTCTTCCGATGTGGCTTAGGGAAGCCAAAAGACTGGGCACCCCTGTTCACGGCCACAGGAATCAGTGCTTCCTTTCCCTCTGTTTCTCATCAATCACCTCTCTCATCCCCTCACCTTTCCTCAAGTTTTATAATCATTTATGATAAATATTACAGGAACATAGTAGGAAAGTCTTTTAGGTATTTGAGCTGTTTTATGTAAGAGTGTAGTAAGCAGAAGGAAATTATACTCTGCGAACCTGGAAAGAGAGAAAAGGACAGAATTTGTGGGGTCTGGTTTTGTAGATCTGTACAGGTATCAAAGTCCAGGATGGTTTGAGGTTGGAGAGAATGGCTGCCTTTAGGAGTCAGGCCCACTGTACCCCGGCTGCCATCACACTGCATTTTCAGCTCCATTACCCATGTTTGCCTTTGCACATGCGGCTCTCTGGGCTTGGCATTCTTCCCCCAGCTCCCCATCCATCCTCTACCCCACTTAGAATTTCTGCTTCCATTAGACTTGGGATTTCTAAACTTGTCTGCACTTTGGGATCACCTGGGGTGACTTCAGAAACTACTTACTTCCAGAGATTGTGATTTAATTGGCCTGTTTGTGGCCTTAGTTTTTTTGAAATTTATAAAAGACCCTCCAGTGATTCTAATGTGCAGATAAATTTGAGAACTACTGTTTTGGACTCTGTTCCCCTCGTCTCTCAAACCTACCCTTACTCTCTACCCACCCTTCTGAGTTATTCCCTTCCTCGGTGCTTCTGCCCCACCAGCACCTGGAGTATCTTGTCCTGGGTCTCCACTTATCTCCTTGTATTTTATTTGTTTATCCATGTGTCTTGCGACCCCATGACTGCATTCTGGTGGGACTGAGCCTTTTTCCTCTTTCTATTCTTAACATCTATCATAATGCCTGATTCATAGTAGATATTTAGTGATTGGCTTTTGAATCAAGGGGATAAAACAAAATAGTAATACAATGATTTAAACAAATCGGTTCATGTACTTCTGACTCAGGGCATTTTTATTGCCCAGGTAGATATTTCTCCTTTACTTGAAAAACCATTGACTCCCTAATCTCCTGTCATTGCTTAAAGCAATGATAAGTATATAAAATTAAAGAGGAATATGTTCTGTTGTGTGGTATTAGCTTGAGTCACAAAAGCCAGCTTTAGATAAGGGGACAAAGAGGGCTAAGCCTATATTCAATAAAGCTCAAGGAAGTGAGAGTAAAGTGCTGTCAATTTCTAACAAAATAATTCCCCATTGCCTTACTTAAAGAATATTAATTTATCTAATTGATGATAATCTGGTCAATTTATTATAGCATTAAAAATGCAAATCAGTTAATATACCAAAATATTCATTGTCGTGCCTGAGAATTTTTAATTTTTATTTTATTAGGTGATAATGGGAGGCATAATTGTGAATGTTTGATTCTGGCAAAATACATTTAGTTTCTGTGAAACACATTGTGCATTAATGATATCGTTAAGATTAATGAATATAAATGAATGAGCTGGGGATTTCAAACAGAACAGAGGGACTTTATATCAGTGTATAAAACTTGAGATAGATTGCCTTGATTTTTAAGGATAATGTGCTAGAGCCCCTATTAAATTCTTATATAAGCTAGAGAGAAAATAAATCCAAGAAGTTAAATCAACTTCCAGAAGGATCAAACTTCTTAAACGTCTACTGTCATTTTTTGGAAGACTGCTGTAAATGGATTTTGGTAAAAGAAAGCCATCCTTAAATTTTACTTTAAGAGCTATTTTAAAGACAACTTTTAATAGTAGTTTCCAGGTCCTGTATACATAAGAGTGCATGTACATTTTGGTTATAAATCATTGCTCATTTAAATTAGATATGACTTTAGGGTGTTCTTGTATCTTCCAGATGTTCTACCATAGACATCTATTACTTTTATAATTTTAAAATGTTATTAAGAAAACTAGGCATATGTTTGCTTTTCTTGAACTAAGAGATGGAGAAAGGCAAAAGAGAGAGCAGCTGCTCATCAGGGTCTTAGGGAAGAGCCATGGACTCAATGTATACCTTGACCCCAAGAATCACATGGTATTTTGAGTATTGATGCTCGACTCTGTGGTTTTGTAGTATAAAGAGAAATTTTGCCACTAAAAATAAAAAAAAAACAGAACAGATTGCACTATGGTCTGTGCCCTTGTAGTTTAAACATTGTAATTCCCACATCCTCTTGCTCAACTAGATAAATACAAATACTGTGTCCTCAGGTGGTACTTAATGTGACTTCTTCCTATGTATATCTCCTTGGTCTGATCTTCACTTAATGCTTCTGTTTCTCCCACTGTATGCATATGTATGTGTGGGTATGCACACATTTGGTTTTTTATTTGTTTGTGTGTCTATCTGAAAGTTCTGCAGGGCAGTGCTTGCCCTTGGATTGCTGCTGCAGTGGTGATGAGAAGGACGAGGAAAGTGCAGGAAGAAGGGGAGGTGTTCGGGAACATGGTGGCCACCTCGGCCCTTCGTTCTGGCCTACAAAGCCTGAATTCTCTTGTTAGCTCTGCCTTTTTTACTATTTTCATGACCTTGGGCTCTTCTTGGAACCTCATTGTCTCACTTTCCTCATTGGTAAATTGGACCAGTCTCTTTTCTTTCTACTTCTCAAGAAACTGATGAGGATTAATGAGATAGAATCTGGAGCCCATTTTGTGTTAAAAAGAGTTAAGGGATGCTAGAAGACGGAGTTAATGTCATAGAGAAGGGGAACACACATTGCTTACCGTGTGATGTGATAGAGTCTCAGGGAGCACTTCTCTTTCAACTGTTAACTGTTAACTAGTTGGCAGGTGGCAGCCTCATTTCTATTTGTGTCTGAAATGGATGACATGTTAGTGCAGGGTGATAGAAAGTCAAACCAAATGTAGGGACTGGTGGAATGACGAGCAAGATTCATGGGGGAACATCTAGCCTTCTGCATTGCTACCTGAAAGAAACTTAGCTATTTAAAAAAAATAATTTATATATACCTCTCAAACCTATTTGGCTGCTCAATATTTGTGAAAGTCACCAGAAGTGCTTGGCTATGTGTGTGTAATGCAAACAAGATCAGAGTGAAGCTTGTGGTCAAAATCTCAGAATTCATTTAACGTAATGCCTCTAGGTAGACTAAGGCTGAAGACATGATCTTAAACTTAGGGTTTAAAATAGTCAGCTTGCACAGGCGCTTCAGATCTGTGTTGTAATGCCTGTCAATATAAAAACACAGATGTAAGAAAGAATGCTTGATTAATTCACATGAGGGATTCCATACTAATTTTAGTTAACATGTATGTCTTTGGTCAATCATATTTTAAATTCCAGGGTGACCAGCTTGGTTTTTCTCCTTAGAAAATTTTCCAGAGTTTTTTCCATTTTGTGTTTACATTTTTTTTTTTTTTTTTGACAAGTTTGGCTAGGCAACAGTGCATTTAACCTAGAACTTAGCTTCTCCTCACTGTGGGATTTTTTTTTTTTTTTCAACAGGGTCTCACTCTGTCCCCCAGGCTGGAGTGCAGTGGTGCAATCTCAGCTCACTGCTGCTTAGATCTCCCAGGCTCAATTGATCCTCCCACCTCAGCCTCCCAAGTAGCTGGGACTACAGGCACACAGCACCATACCCAGCTAATTTTTGTGGGGTTTTTTCTTCTAATTTTTTTTTTTTTTTTTTTTTTAGAGATGGGGTTTCAAACTTCTTAAACATTACAAACTATGTTGCCCAGGCCTGTCTCGAACTCCTGGGCTAAAGCAATCCACCTGCCTCAGCCCCTCAAAGTGCTGGGATTATAGGTGTGCGTCACTGCACTCAGCCACTATGGGATTTTTAAATACATGTATAGCCTGAACGTGCTTTTCTAATCTCTGATGTAGTAGCTATACTTGGAATATAGAGTACAAAATTAAAAAAATAATATTTTTCCTTGATCTTTTATCTCTAGGTATATCTTTTCACTTTAGGGATAATTGTAGGAATCTGTGTTTCAGAAGCTCATAAAATACTTAGATGATGCCAGTAGTATTATCTTCAGTAAATATACATGTTAACATTAGAGTTTCTAAAGCTTTTGCAATTGATAGGTATCATACAATGACAATACTGCCAACATCACTTCACTCATCTATTCTCTTCTTAATCTATATATTAATATGACATATGGGACTTTGCTAAATATTAGTTCATGGTCCCAGCGTTAGCTGTGCATCATTTAGACATGAAGGGACATAATTGAAAAAATATATATTGGAGCTATTTCCAATTGTCAGATCTTCATAAACACTCTCGTATGAAAAAAATGAAGTTCTATTACCCAGTTTTATTAGAAATGCTATATTTTGTTGGATTCGTGTGTTTGCAAAGTAGAGAATATTTTCCTGCTGTGATTGATGTTAGGGCATTTATGAGGATAGTCTGCTATATTTCATATGTATATAAGGGTGTCATTGTTAAAATGTTCAAAAGAAAATTATGTATGTGATTTATATTTTATTATTTCCTCCTAGGATGTAATTTTTTCAATACCATGATTCCTGTCATATTGTCAGTAGTGATTTGATGGCTAATATGCCAGAAATAGTAAGAGAAAAAAAAGATGACGCAAACGTCAAGGCAATATAGCTTTCTTGTGAAAAGCCTTAAGCAAAATCATGCATGTTACGTTGTAGAAATCACCAATCGCATACATTTAAGAAGTCTTCAGGATTGCAGGTGGGAAGGAAAACTGAACACAGGAAACATGGGATGCGGCATATTTCATAGGCATATGCTTGCTACTGACCCCACCTGCAATTTTTGCTAAATGAAATGTGTTTTAGAAAATGCTACTCTGGATAAATTCAGACTTTGGCGTATTATCAGTGGGAAGGTGTTAGACCCTCTCTTTTCTTTGGAGTGGGAAAAATTCCTGCTTTCCCTGGAAGGCAGACTGCCCCTTGTTTTAGTCTTTCTGACAGGTTTAAAGTCTGTTTTATTTGGTGAGAAAAAGACATATACAGTACATGTCTGCTGTTTCTTTACCTTTGTTAACTTTAGAGGTTAGAACTTTATTTTAAAATTTCAAATGACTATTTTAAAATATAGGGAAAGAAAATCTGTGGTTTTGGTATTTGTTCCTGAGTGTAATATCTCCTGGTACTTTAAATACTGTGGAACCTGTTTCCAGGTGTCATTTTACTTTTGAGTTTTGATGACACTGGTAATTAATATCTGGTTCATTTGTATGTTACTTTAATGAATAGTAAATATTCCTAAAGAGTAGCCATTAATAACAGCAGGCAGTAATATTGTAATATTATGGCATTAATTTTATATGGTAATAAAGATTCGTGTCAACCTTAGCTAAGGATTTAACCTGTTCTCAGAGTGAACATTAATGCTGTAGTGTGTGTTTTAGGCACGTGAGGCTCAGCTCATCACTGGTTTCTGAGCTCTGCTGTCTGACTTGGGTGTTGAGGAGGGGCTGATGGGAAACCTCGGTGCCCTCCTCAGCCTTGAGCATGTTCAGGGCAGGATCCTTGAAGCCAGGAAGGTAGCTGAGCAGCTGTGTGAAGCAGATGCTTGGTGAGATGGTAATGGCCTGGAGGAAGATGGGGAGGGTTGGGAGACAGGACTGTGGGTTCAGTAGGGAGGGACCAGGTGTCCCCAGTGAGGGGCATGGGCTGCCCTTACCTTGAGGGCAGTGAGACCAGTTTCTCAATTTCCCAGAAGGTTGCCTCTTCTTCACTTCCCCAGCTTCCTGATGATAAGCCCATAATATTTTCATTTTACAAATGAGAAACCAGAGCTCAAGGAAGTTCAGGGACTTGCCCAGCCTACCGAGTTTCTCTTTGGCAAAGCCTGCATGGGGACTGGCTCTCAAGACCTGGTACTTCTAAGTACACTGGGGAGGCATGGCTTCCAGGAAATCAAGGCAGATGTCAGAGTTGGGGTTTTTCCTCCTTTCTTCCCAGAACTGCTCAGAACAGAGTGAGCCGCCTTGCCCTGAGTCATTTCACCTTAAAGGAAAGAGAATTAAGGAGTTGCCTTCAATGGTAAGTTCCAGAAAAAGCATCAGACTAGAAAATGAAGAGCTGCCAGAACCCCCGCAAGTTAGCAGGGATGTGTATTATGCCTGGCATGGCAATGGAAAGGGTGCTCTTGGTTTTGTGGAATCCACTTGATTGTAAATAAATGTGTTATATTTAGGACTGTATAATTTTGAAGTCAGAAGGATGAAGAGTTGTTCAAACTCAGAGTGGAGGCCCAGAGACATTTAAGAGGAAAGTAGAAAGAAGCCTGTTTCTGACCAGCCCTCTTCCTCCACCCCTCCTGCCGGGGGGGGTATCTCTAGTTTCCCCTCTAAAGTAGCTGGGGCCCTGCTGCTTTTCTCTCTTACAGGCACATGGCTCAGAGAATTGGGGATTCAGAATGTTCTTTCTGGTGTTCTGACCATTGACAACTTATGATATGCTCATTTTTCCTTAGGAGCTAAAGGATCTGACACCTTTCACATTATTAATTCACTTTGAAAGCACTGTTTCCTTCTTTGTTTAGCCTCCAAGAGGCAGTAGAGCATGGTGTTAGGAGCCCAAACTCTGGAGTCAACCTGACCAAGATTGGTATCTTATCCCAGCTGATATGGTTTGGCTTTTTGGATATGGTTTGGATTTTTTTCAAATTTCATCTTGAATTATAATCTTCATAATTCCCATGTGTCAAGGGAGAGATCAGATAGAGCTAACTGGATCATGGGGGCAGTTTCCCCCATGCTGTTCTCATGATAGTGAGTGAGTTCTCATGAGATCTGGTGGTTTTATAAGGGGCTCTTCCCTTCTCACTTGACACTTCTCCTTCCTGCCATGTCGTGAAGAAGGTGGCTTGCTTCCCCTTTACCTTCTGCCGTGATTGTAAGTTTCCTGAGGCCTCCCCAGCCATGCTGAACTGTGAGTCAATTAAACCTGTTTCCTTTATAAATTTTCCAGTCTCAGGCAGTTCTTTTAGGTATTATGAAAATGGACTAATACACTACTTCTACCTTGGCTTGGCTGTGGAATCTAAGGGAGTTATTTAACTTCTCTGAGTGTTGATTCCTCATCTGTGAAATGGGGATTATAATGGTTCTTCACTTATGTGGTGAGGATTTGATGAGATGATACATATAAAGTACTTACAGCAATGACTGGCACGTAATGTGATCAACAAATGTTGGCCTTTGTTTTGTTTTGAGACTGAATCTTGCTGTGTCACTCGGGCAGGAGTGCAGTGGCGCGAGCAACCTGCGCCTCCTGGGTTCAAGAGATTCTCATGCCTCAGCCTCCTGAGTAGCTGGGATTACAGGTGTGTGTGCTGCCACATCCCACTAATTTTTATATGTTTAGTAGAGATGGGGTTTCACCATGTTGGTCTCGAACCAACATGTTCGGCTGGTCTCGAACTCCTGACCTCAGGTGATCCACCTGCCTCGGCCTCTGAAAGTGTTGGGATTACAGGTGTGAACCATGGTGCCCGGCCGGCCATTGTTATTAATATTTAGAAGTGAAACATGTGGGAAAATAAAGTACAAAAATTAAGAAGGAATTTAAATGTAGACACTAATCTCACAGCTGTGTTGCTCTTTGGCATTCAAGATATGATTATAATCACAATAATGGATGTATGTATTTTCATGAATCATCTGTTTCTCCTTTGTAATCTTTTATGAGCTAATACAACATATTCATTGGCCACTGGCAGCTATCTATGAATGGAAAGAAGTAATCAGTGAATGAATGGAGATATTCATCCACTTGGCCATATTGACTTACCTCTGAATGAACACTTACAGAGACATATGAACCCTTGGTCTGTTGTCTACAAGTAACCAACGGAATATTTACTTTATGGCTGTCTACCTTGTTGAGAAGTAGTGATCACGGTCACACTTAACGCAAGAAGATGTTTAGGAGAGATCCCACCCCAGATTGTAGTGATGGTATTGGAAATCACATTCCTAGCACACCCAGAACTCTGACTGGTGGGACGAGGGACAGGGCAACACAGTGGCACTCCTCTCTGTCACACTCCTCTGTCACTCTTCCTTCTGGCTAGTGTGGCGGGAGAAACAACTTTACCAGAGGACGATCCTCTCCACTGCCCTCCGACTTCAGCTCCCATCGCTTTTGGATAGGCAGTTCAGCGAGAGCTGCTGGATGGGGCTGGATTAGGCCAGTGGAATGGAGTGGGAACTCCTCAAATGTTCCTCACAGCAGTTCCTCGATGAACATTTCAGTTAGTGAAGAATGGGTAACGTCGGAAGATTTGTTTACTTTGGGGTAACCAACACAGAACTAGTGAAGAGAGGTAACTTATTTCTAAGTACAGTCATGCGTCACTTAACAAGGACATGTTCTGAGAAATGTGTTGCTAGGTGATTTCATTGTTGTGTGAACATCATTGAGTGTACTTACACAAACCTAGATGGTATAGCCTATTGCTCCTAGTCTACAAACCTGTACAGCATGTTATTGTACTGAATACGTAGTCATTTGCAACACAATGGCAAGTATTTGTGTATCTAAACATAGAAAACATACCTGAAAAATACAATATAAAAGATATTTTATATCTGTATAGGGCACTTATGAATGGAGCTTGCAGGATTGGAAGTTGCTGTGGGTGAGTCAATGAGTGAGTGGTGAGTGAAAGTGAAGGCCTCCTACATTACAGTGCACTACTGTAGACTTTACAAATAATGTACACTTAGGCTACACTGAATTTATAAACAATATTTTTCTTTATTCAGTGATAAATTAACCTTAGCTTACTGTAACCTTTTTACTTTATAGACTTTTTAATTTTAAAAACTTTTAAATTCTTTCGCAATATCACTTAGCTTAAAACACGCATTATGTGGCTGTAGCAAAATATTTTTTTCTTTAAGCTTTTTTCTATTTAAAAATGTATTTTTTAACTTTTTAACCTTTTTTGTTAAAAACTAAGACACACACACACACACACACACACACACACACACACACACACACACACACACAGGCCTAGTCCTACACAGAGTCAGGATCATCAAGGTGTCATTAGGCAAAAGGATGTCTTCAGCGCTATTACGATCTTATGGGACCACCATCATATATGTGGCCCATCATTGGCTGAAATGTCAGTATGTAGCACATGACTGCATGTGAAAAATATCTGGCCGTGTAAATCAGAGGAGAACCCATATCCTTGTACCAAACATCACCGTGGACAATATTACAAAATCTCAATGTACGCTTTTTTGAAATGTGTTCAACCAAACGTTTTCTTTCCCCCTGGTTTTTCTCAGTTGGTATTTGGAATTGTTTTTGTTTCTGTAAACCATTTAATTGCAATAATTCTTAAAATTTAAATTTGACCTTTATTACAGTGACCATGGATTTTGAGTATTCCAGGAAGTAAATTATGCCTATAATAGAGTGGGCATGTGGTGTATCCATACAAGTAATTTTTTTAAATGAAATACTGCAAAGCCCCTGGCTTTAGATTACAATTAATGACAAAGCCTACCAGATTTTATGATTTGAATACACATGTAAAAGCAATACATATTGAGGCTGGTACTTTGTGAATTGACTCACAATATTGTGAATATATTCCATGAAGGTATAAAATCACAGGAAAAATGAGTTTATTAATGGAAATTAGGCTAGATCCTGATTATTACCTGTGAATAGTGTCATCATTTGAAGTTTTTATTGCATTTTAACACATGGCTTATCTTGATGAGAAAATATATAGCAAAGGGTAAATGTAGCAATTTTCCTTTTACTATTCCCTCCGCTAAGCCATTATTGCTTGATGTTATTTTTCAGCAGCCTTTCATTTTTGTCCCAAATGTTTTTGCCTCTGGCTGGTTTTATTTCTTTAAAATGTATGTGTATCACTTCTCAAAATGATACATTTTGACAGGTAATCGATATTTTTTCATACTAGATTTGATGGTATGATGGTCATAATCCTCATTTTAGACTTAGTTAATGGTGGAACACTCACTTAGATTTTATCTCAAAATATTCCTTTGTTAAGAAACATACTTTTTGTCCTTAGCCAGATTCCTATTTATCACTCCCACCACCTCCCAAACACCTCGAGCTGCAGAGTGCCTAAGATGCATGCACGTCAGCTGACATTTTGACAGTGTGTCCTCGAAATGTCTTCTGATAGTACTTCCAACTAGCTTACATGATTGGTCACAGAAAAGATACTTCTGGGCTCTCTACCTGTTTTGTTTTGTTCTCCTGATGACCCGATTTGTGTTTCAAGGGGAAAACTGGTTTGTCCTCCCACCACCCCCCCAATCCCCCGTCTCTTTCCCTGTAGTGGGAACTTGTTGCCCTCCTCTAGACCCTAGTTTTTCTAGAAGGACCAGCACAATGAAGATTGTAGTCCTCAGAGTAGAAGTGTATGTGAGTACACCATGCTTGGCTTTTGCTTTTAAAAATTGAGCTTCTTGGGTCAAGATTTTTTCCACAATCTGTCAGGACTTCCTTTTGCCTCTGTGGGCAGATAGCAATGACACTGTAAGCTGGTAAATATATTCGGAGCTGCTGCCAAGGCTTTGTCTAAAACAACTCTTGACATTCAGGGAACTTTCTGTGCTCCTGTCTCAGGAGGGTGACTTGAGGGAGAAAGCGGGCAACAATTGTCATTCCCTTCATTTTCACTGAAGAGCCAGATTTTCTCTTTGCAGGAACAGATTAAAGTGCAGGTGAGCCTGTGAAGGTTGGGGGTCTGTTCTCCACCAGCATTACAGATTGCCAAAAGATAGAACAAGGCTGGCCCTTTCTCCCTCTCTTAGGTGGTTTTTGTTTCTTTTATTTTTGTCCTTTGATTTAAACAAAAAACGTAGTTTTAAAAATCTTTTTTAAAAATTCATTTGTGCTAGAATTCGTTGATACACTTTGACTTGAAGAATGACCAGTTTTTGTGCTGTATTTTGCTTTAGAGATGATATTACTCCTCCACATATAAGCGAGAGCTAAAAACTCTCTGGGGTTTTTTTCCTTAAGTGGTATCAAATCAACATGCCTAAGTGGAAAAACACCCTGACACCCTTCTCTGCTGGGGTGGCATTTCTTGACAGGCTCCTCTTTGTATGTCTGGAGATATATGCAAAGACCGTTTGGGAACATAAAATGCAATCAATTTTCCTCAGTGGTTAGATTCTTAAATCCCTGAGCTATTTTTAATGACATAATCTAATCAATTGATAGCAAGGCTAATAGTGTGTTGACAGAAAGAGATGGAAAACCAGTGGAATAGCAGGTGAATGGGTAGGGAACCACTAGACACTTCCTTCCCCTCTCCCACATTTAAACATCACTAGATAACTGGGTTAAGTAAAATCTAGGAGTTAGTGATTTTAAAAAATGTTTATACCTGTCTTCCTAACTTTCAAGAAAAATAATTATTCTAATGGATAGAGTGAAAGAGGTCGTTCTTAGACAAAGTACAGTTTGTCCTTGTATCTCTCTCAGGATCAAACTATTCTCTCAATTTAAATATCTTTAGAATAGACACCAAGGAGGAATAATTTATTATGAATTGGTAGTGTCATATGTTGTTACTCCTGTGCCATGCCAGTAATGAAAACTTAATATTCATCTCTTGGTTGCTTTCAATTGAAATAAGATGAGGATGAACGGAGTAAACAAGCTGAAACAGACTGTGAAATTGCACGATGGGAATTTTTTTTTTTAGCTGCTTATAGACTATACATAGGTTAAATATTCCAACTAATGATGGCTCTTAGAATCCCCTCCACCCCACCTTTTTACATTTTGGTCAGGTATCAGCAGAACTAAGTTATTATCATGAGGGAAATTAAACTGTTTCTGTCTTTGGGCTAGTAGGAACTGACGGGCAGGTATTTATGTAAATGAATGGGCTTTCATGCTGGGAGGTGTAAAGGGTTTGGTGGCTGGAGAGCAGCTGCCCTGAGCCCTCCGTTTTCAGGTTTGCAGGCAGCATGTGTGTTCTGCTACATTTTTGTTTTCTTTGATGCCTTTGGAAGAGATGAGCGCCAGGCATAGTGGTGCTGCTTGGCTGACCAGCTGTGCCCTAGTTTTTCACCATCCCAATCAGCGGCTGCCTTTTACAGAGGTGTCTGTCACCACTGATTTACTTAGCCACTGTGACCTTATAGTTGCTTCAGATGGGGCTTGACCCAAAGCTACTGCCGAAAGCCATTTAGTGGTCTCCTGAAATGCCACAGCCAGCATTTTGAAGAAGAGAAAACAAGGATCTCACGATTTCCTGTCTAATAGCAAGAGCCTCCTCCACCTGGATAAATGCATTAGGTGTCTGAGCCCACTTGCTGCTCTCTCCCACCGAACTGCAAGCATCCATGATCTCCGAAGTTGCTGGAGTGAATAACTAAGCTGGACCAGCTGACTCCGGGCTCCAATCAGCTAGAGCGTGATGTAAGTGTTTAGCAGCTGCCGGGCTCTGAATTAGCGTGCTGAAGTAGAGGTAGTACAGCATGGCTAGACTGTTGTGAGAGGCTCAGAGAAAGCAGAGGGTGAGATGGATGAGTCCAGCATTCTAAGACGAAGAGGGCTCCAGGTAGGAGACTGCTCCATTCTTGACATGTAGCATTGTCAGTGGCCAGCCATTGAGGATTTCAAAGTTCCCTTGTCATTCCTTTACTGGGCACGAATATGTGCATAATTCTTAGTATCTACATGGCAACGCTATACGGAGTTTCTGGTTACAGGTATGACACATCACAGGGTTCAGTGAGGAAGCTGCTTTTGTCAGAGACAATAGATACGACTTTTAGTTTGACACTTTGGTGGTTTGTTTTTCTACTGGTTATTCAAGAATAGTTAAATTGTGGCTGGCAGTGACAGCTGATGCACTGATCTGGCATGCTGTCAAGTGTCTGGGAAGTCTGTCGAGGGGTAGCAACTCCTTTCAATTCTGGGAACACAGGACTCAGTTTTGTGTCGGGATCAACCTCCGCTCGGCGGCATCTGTCTGATCGCCTTGCAGTTGTGTGCAGCTGCTGGGAATTTTCCCCGTCAGTGAAATGAAAGTTTTTGCTGGCAGCTCAAAGTTTGCTGTAATTTGTTTATGTTGAGATGAGAAAAGATATGTAACTCACTGCCTTGCTTTTTTGTACCCAAGTTTCTCTAATGAAATTACTCTGACTTTATTGTACAAATACATTCTGAGTTAAAACTTGGCAAATCAGAAAACTTGGAAAAAACAACAACAACAAAACATCTGCTTGGCAGTTTATAAGTTTAAGGAAGCCAGAACATAAGTATGTTCAACATTAGTATGGTTAACTCCTGCATAACTCTTTGTCCTGTATATAAGTGATATTTTTCTTTGTGAAAGAATCTAATCATTAGCCATTGTTAAACTCTTATATATTATTTTGATATTTAAAAAATGCTTGGAATACAGAATATACAGCACATTTAGAAATGTTTCCTTAATATTAAGTCTTTGAATTTCAGCTGGTCTAGCTGTCTGCTTTTTGTTCTAAGTATCAGTTATTAATACTAATATTCATATTACTATAATATTAATATTATAGGCAACTAAAGGATTATTTGCAGCTAAACAAAAGAGAGATTAGAGAAGTTGGGGTTACATACCATCTATTGTTCAAACCTAAGTAAACAGACTACCTCCTTAATGAGTTTCAGTGTGGTCATTGTTTTTCAATGCACAGTGTGGTTAGTCACTGCTGTGGATTTCCTTTTCTTTGTTTTCATCACCTCTATAAAGTTCTGGTAATGCACAGCTGTTTGTGTCCACGTCCTCTTTGGGGTCACTTGTTAAATATGGAAAGGCTCTTTGTTAAAAAGATGATTAACTCTGTTAAACTCTGAATAGTTCAGATTATTAGTGACTGGATAGTAATTCTTCTGTGAGTTTTCTCTTTCCTTTAATTCATTTTAAATGATCTGAAAATGTTTTTCAGAAGAAATTCCTTTTTTGAGTTTTTGTTATTTCTGTAATATGTCTATTATCACAACTTCAGAGGAGATAGTTGAAGCATATGGTGCTTGTGAGGGGCATGGATTTCATGGGCCTTTAATTTTAGAAATAAAGGAATCATTATTTTTCATTAATTAAAATAATGGAGCTATTTTCTATTTAAAAGATTTGCTACAAAACAAAGGAATACTTGCTAGTACATTATTAGAGTGCTAGGTTTTTATTGTACTTAATATACTTTTTCTACACCTGCCGTCCTCTGTATAATGGATAAGGAATATTTTCTCTTCTGGATGAGAGAAATCTTCATGCTGTGAAAAATAACAACATAAAAGTGCTTGAAAGTTCTGCCACTTCATGGTTACAACTTTACTGTGGCTTAATACAAAACCTATTTTGCTTTTACTCCCATTGCATCTAACATTTAAAGAAAGACATTACATAGAGTAGCTGTTTTTAGAAATTCCAACGTAAGGAAACTATTTACAGAATACACACTTTATGTATTTGTATTACCACAGATGTCACTGTAGAGTTCGTAAGAGTAACGCCACCTAGTGAATTTAAGAATTAAATTAATTTACAAATATAGATAGCTATGTGGAACATTTGAACCTGCCAATGAGGTATACCTGTGTTAGTAAAGCTAGGCTGAAACCTGCATATCTCTATTCCTGGCTCCAATCCTATGTTGTGAGGTAATCCTGACACACCCTCTTGGTGTCTGTGTATTATTCTGTAAAATGCATACTGTAATATATGACTTTTGAGTGTACTAAATAAGTAGATGGGTAGAGTTGAGTTCTTTAAAGTTAAGGGTCATATAATAAGTGTACTAGCATCTAGGAGGAACCCAATAAATATTGTTGAAAACCAAGGGATGATTTCTATTCTCTATAACATTCCATATCATTGCTTATGAAATGAACTTGTTGTATTTATACACCATGTTTGTTGTCTGAATTTGTCCTTAAGTTAGAACAGTTATCAGTAAACCTAGTAAACATTTATTTACAGGGATCATTATGACAGGCTAATATAGGGGAGTTTACATTATTTTAAAAAGCATCTGTGCATTGAATAGATACATAGTATGTGAGACAAACCAGCTCTTTAACTTAAAGCCCAATGTCAAAAATCTGGAGTATACACTATTCTAATTCTCAAATCTAATTTTACAATAATGTATTATGTGTTTAGTATAAAATGATGCAGTATGTATTTAGGACCAATTTTAAAAAGTTCAGTACCTCTGGTTTTTAAAAACACAAGACTATTGGTGGTGTTTTTAAAATTTGGACTTTGAAAAATTATTTTCAGTCAGAACATATAATTTCTCAAAGCATGACAAGCTCATAAAATGGCAGCACAACTGAGTTGTTCATCTTAAGTGACTGCACTTTTCCATCTTTTCTATGGACTGTATTAATATTTCCAGTACTACTGATAGCACTTCAATCACTGCCTTTGAAATGAGAATGAGAGAAAGCAGCCCCAGTGGTTTCTAGTGTTAGAATCTAGAAAACTTTTCAGATTGCATCTCAAAACATAGGAAATTCTGATGGATGGATGGGCTTGGGCCGACCTTGTACTTGGGGCAATTTGAATTTCTAGACAGGTCTAATTCATCAAGGGATAACTGGTTCCTTTTGGGCCTAATATTCCTCATACGTGGATCATATTTTTTAACTGTCAGGGAAATTAATTGTTTCAGTGATTTCTGTTATATGTTTCTCTTTATTTGTTTTAATGAAAGTATCCCTATCCCTAATGTGATAGATCCTAAGGCTGGAGAACAATGAACAATAGGCATCGTAAGGCAGGCATGACTTACTAAAAGAGAGGGGCATCCCAGAGCGGCTGATGATGCCTTTCCTGCCATCCTCTGGTGTTTTGCTCTGCCTGGTATCATCTTCTCATGATCACCTCCCCACACACACCCCCCAATTAAATATTACCATTTCCATCCACTTCCAGACTCTCACGTGCAGCTAGAATGTGAAAAAATGTTTTCCCCAAATTTCCTCTATGATGCAGTTAAACATCAACGAAAAGCAATGAAATGTTTATTCTTTAGACTTCTAGATCTGTGAGTGTGTTTAGGTTTTTTTTTTGTTTTGTTTGCTTCTCTTTCTTCTAAACCCGACTGCACACCCCCCACCCCTGTCCCCTGCCCTTCCCACCTTATTTAAAACAACAACAAAAAGATAACATTCTTACGCTGGCCTAGGCTCTGATTTTCTGCTGGCCTTGGTCTAGAATTCAATTTTAGGAAGCAAAATAGCAGATAGATTCTTATGTTCTAACTGAGCATCAATCTGCCTCTGTCTCATGGTGCATGAATGTATATTCAAGTCACAATGTCTCAATGTTTCTTCTGTGTCAACCTTAATATAATTATGGGTATGTTTACACTTTACCTGAAATTCAATAGTAGGATCATTACATGGGAGTATTACTCTGTCTATATTCATTTGAAGACTCTGACTGGCTATAGGGAAGAAGTCTAGTTGGAAGATTATAATAGAAACATTTATGATAATATTAATTCATCTTTGGGCTAAAGCACTTTTGTTCTTCAGCAGTTCCAGAAAGACATTGAGACTTCTTTGGGACAGGAAGTATCCAGATGGCAAATGAACTTTTTGCAGTTGTGGGTCCTTAGTTTATTAGATAAATCAATGCCATATCCGAGTGGTGTTTCTTACCCATTGGAGGAGTTCAATTTCTGCCTCTGAAATAGATATAGTACTGTAGTTTCTATTTCCTGATCCTTAGGGGATAAAAAATGGCATGTCCTCAAAATCTTGTGTTCAGAAAAAATTCTATTTTATACTCTAAGAGTTGATTTTAACTGTAAAATAAACAAATTTGTTTACTAGCTCCTCTTTTGCACCTTTTGGCTCTCTGGTGTAATTGTTAATAAACCACAACATTGTCATCTCTGTATTTTGGTCAGTGAAACAGCAATTCTCCAAGTCGTTCTAGTTCCCATCTTTGATTTCTCCATCTCTTGACTCCTGTCACCAAACCCTGTCAATTCTACCATCAAAGTATGTCTAGAGGCTAGGCCTAACTTCTTGCACACCTGGATTTTGGAAATGTCTGGTACCCCACTGAACCCAGACCCATCTCCTATTCATCCTGCTTTTTAGCCCAGAGTCCATATCACTGCCCTGGTGTAAGATCCTCCTATGACTTTTCCTGATCTACTCCAGGGTAGGCTAAAAATGCATACTGTGAGTTTAGCCACAGTCTTCCTTTCAGGTCTCATCTCTAAATCTTTGCCTTCCAGATTCCTGTTTCATAACCTGTTCTCCCAGTGTTTGGAACCTCCAAACTGCATGTATCCCGTTTACCTACAATATCCTTTCTTTATTTTGCACACATTCTTCTGCTTATTAGAGATTAATGTGAATTTTAATTTTCATGAAATTTTCTATATTTACTGCATTCTGTTCTGAACTTGATAATAGTCATGATTTTATTTATTTGCAATCTAATCCTATAACATGCATTATTTTAAATAATTTAAAATTATTTCATGTAGGAGTATGTTACACTGAAACTATAAAACCATTGAGGATTACTGGTTTTAGAGTCAGATATGTGTTCAGTGACATTGAATAGCTCTGTAACTTGTGTTAAGTTTCTTGACCACTCTGAATCTCCATGTCCACGTCTGTAAAATGGAGATAACTAAATGAGGCATTTAAAGATTGAAGGAGATTACAAATCTTTTAGCACAGTGCCTGGCACATTGTACTTAGTTAATCTTAGCTGTCTTCCCTCTGTCACCACTAAGACTTGTACAGCAATTTTAAGTAATTAAATACGGGTATCAGGCAGGGTCCAGGCAATGAAAAGATGGCGTACATGTCTTAGATAATTTGAGAAGAACTTAATAGAGGGATTGTTGTAAAAAGGATGAGCAGGAATTGGGAAAATTTAAGGGATGTTGCAGTACCAGGAGCTAGAAGTGACAGGGAGCCATTACCACCTCTAGGCCTAAAGGGGTGAGAGAGGGAACAGTTATAGAACCCGGAGACAGTGAAGACGTGAGACAGGACCTGTGACCTTAGGTAAAAGGACACAGCCAGTCATATCTGCAGGGAGGTACCAGGAGGTATCTCAACCTTATTTTCTGAACTCTTGTTGTGCTCCCCATTAGCAGAAGCCAGCTTAGACACCAGAGGGAAAGGGAGCCCATGGATGTTGTCCATGCAGGCCAGACTCCGGGGCCCAGCATGGGGTGGAGAGTAGTTCCAGATGGGCAAATGAAGTACACCTAACATGGTTTATAAGGAACACATGCCGGGCTGCCCCTTACTCTTAGCATTTTGCAAGCCAAAGTCAGTGTTCAGGTGTTCATGGCCTACATCACTGGGGCCTGAACAGTTCAGGAATTTGAACAGATTCTAAGCTGCTTTTCATGAAAAGCCATGGCCCCCAGCCATTGCCCACTGTTGTGTGAGATAACATAGACTGACTCTCCAATCAGGCTCTTAATCCTCATGGGAAAATGTTAGTTCATCGCCTTCCATTTTAGTATCTGAAGCACATGGCGCTCCTTTGAATCAATAATGCAGGATACCTGTGCTGCAGGTCGTGCAAGTAGTCTCAATTTTAAATTGCTGTGCTCTACAGATCCTGTGATAGCTTGGCTCAGAGGAGTGATGTGTGAGAGGAATAGCCCAGGAGACCTCTTACCATTTATCTCCTGGATTCCCAGGGGTCTGCCCTACAGCAGGTGCTATCACCGGAATGCAATGCACCTACACCACCCATCTCTGCTCCCCTTGAAACCCCTTACAGAATTACAACTTCACATTATGTCCTTGGCTTTTATTGAGTGTTGCTAAAAGGAATGACTGTGAGAAAACATCTTTGTGCTTTTTGTAAATCTCCCTTTGAAGTCTCATCCATTATGTTGTGCCCTGTCTCTTATATTAGGCCCACATGATAAATTAGCTTAGAATTCAGCACTAAAAAATTTCTCCCTCTCTAGGTGAACCAGTTTACTTCTTTTAATCACATAATGAGAGCTGTGACCTATCCTGTGTCTTTCCATTCTTGCCTTAGCTGTCCAGACCTGAGTTTCATGCTCAGTTGCAATAGCTTTCTAGATAAAATTAGCCACCACTTCATTGTTAATCTTATGGTCCCTTTTTAAGAGTAGTGTGGTTTTATTTATTATATAAAAAAAAAAGTTGCCTCAAAAGATTTCTTACGATGACCCAAAATTTTTGATATTGCATTTAAAACAATAAAATTATTTGAAAGAATGACAAAAGACAAAGGAGACTGAAAGCCCAGCTAATCAATAAACTAGATAAACTATAAAAATTGAGAATTACATGAACTTAAGAAGATCAATATGCATGCAACCACCAATCATTTTGTTGTTAGCACTAGAGCGTAACTAAATAAGATGTTTGAATTTACTTGAAACTTATATTTCAAATAAATTATATGTAACCATAGAGCTTTTTAAAGTGTCTTAGAAATTACTTTTTAGTTTTTGGAAGCAATCAAAGCCATTTTACAGATGTGGACATGGAGATTCAGAGTGGTCAAGAAACTTAACACAAAATTGCCTTCATTGCCATTAAAATCATGCTTTTGGGATGGGTGCAGTGGCTCACGCCTGTAATCCCAACATTTTGGGAGGCCGAGGTAGGCAGATTGCTTGAGCCCAGAAGTTCGAGATCAGCCTGAGCAACATAGTGAAAACTTGTCTCTACAAAAAAATACAAAAATTAGCCAGATGTGGTGGTGTGCACCTGTAGTCCCAAGTACCTGGGAGACTGAGGCCAGAGGATTGCTTGAGCCTGGGAGGTTGAAGCTGCAGTGAGCTGTGTTCGTGCCACTGCACTCCAGCCTTGGTGACAAAGTGAGACCCTGTCTGGAAAAAAAAAAATCATGCTTTTGACAAGTATTTAATGATATGGGGAAAAGCTGAAAATAGTGTCAAGTGAAAAAAAGAGCAGGCTGTCTATGTAATGTATGTACAGATCATTTAAAATATGCATTATATGTTGGTGAGGTGCAGAGAAAAGGCAATGCTTATACACTGTGGGTGGGAACATAAATTAGTCTGGCCACTGTGGAAAGCAGTTTGGCAGTTTCTCTAAGAATTTAAAATAGAACTACCATTTGACCCAGCAATTCCATTATTTGGGATGTATCCAAAGGAGTATAAATTGTTCTATTATGAAACACATGCATGCATGTGTTCATTGTAGTGCTATTTATGATAGCAATGACATGGAATCAACCTAAATGCCCATCAATGGTAGACTGGATAAAGAAAATGTGGTACATATACAATATGGAATACTGCACAGCTGTAAAAATGAATGAGATCATGTCCTTTGCAGCAACATGGATGGACCTGGAGGCTGTTATCCTAAGCATACTAACAAAGGAACAGAAAACCAAATACTGCATGTTCTCACTTTGAAATGGGAGCTAAACACTGAGTACCCGTGGACAAAAAGAAGGGAACTTAAGACACCAGAACCTACTTGAGGTTGGGAGGACGGTGAGGACAAAAAAATGACATAGGGGGTGCTATGCTTATTACCTGGGTTATGGAAGAATCTGTACACTAAACTCTCATAACACACAGTTTACCTGTAAAAGAAACCACATGTACCCCAGAACCTAAAATAAAAGTTAAAAAAGCAAATAAAATGTGCATCATACACAGATACATAGACATACATACATGTGTCTGGGTGAAAGACCATGCAGGATCGTGTGTGTGTGTGTGTGTGTGTGTATGTGTGTATACTGTAGCCTAGTGGGATAGAAGGAAAGAGCATTCATGAGCTTTTGAATGTTAACATTGTCTCTACCTCTTACTGCCTGATGTTGGCTAGGCTATTTAATTCCTCACCAGTAAAACACTAGCACTTAATTTTAGCAGAGTTGCTGAGTATGAATTCAAATGAGGTATGGAAAGCTTAAAAATATGTATTGTAGTTAACGTTGAGAACATATTTTCTTTTTCTTCATCATTATCATCTAAAATAACATGAAAATGTACTAAAATGTTAATATTCATTATATCTTAGTGGGATATAAATTTTTCTTTGAACCATCCAACAGTAAGCATGTTTTACTTTATAATTAGTTAAATAAGTGGGTTTTGGGTGCCTGTTTTTAACTTTGCTTTCCTTCATTGTCTAAGAAAAGCCTTTATGTAGTATTTAGCACCATCAATGAAAGGTCCTTCAAGGCTCTTTTCTGTTTTGTGCCGTCTTTTGGAATTGAGCAAGATAAATCAACTTTAATTTGGTGCATGTCTCTAACCCTTAGGATGTGGTTCACCTGTAGCTGGCTGCCCTATCGAACCACCTGGAAAGGTTCCTAAAGCCTATAGTCTAGATACAATCACAGCAATTCAATGAGCATCTCTCAGTGGTGTGCAGCCAGAGTTGAAACCCACTGCTCTTAGGGGATTAGGGGTCCAGGTAACTCCCAGATCATCAAACCTACAACTTCTCAATATCCAAATGTAAGGTTTGACAGCCTTTAAAATGTATGTCAGTGCTTTGGTCTCCTTTCTATCAAGTCTCAAGTGAGACTTTATTATATATATATATATATTTTTTTCAATGTGGAGGTGTTTGGAAGATGGATATACTCACCATATTTGTTTGTTGAGCTTCCAAATAACAACAATGATAGTAACATGAGAGCTCAAACCATTAACCAATCTGCCTTGGGGGGCAATTATCATAGTGGGGTAGCTGGAGGCAGCTCTAGACCATTACCTCTAAGGGACCCATGGCACTGGTAGTGTCCAGGTGCAGTTTTATGTTTTTAAAATTGCTGGCACATGCTCCATGGTTTCCATTAGAAAACCACCTCCAGGGCATGATGAGACAGTTGCTTTGTCCCTTAAAATGTTTTCCTAATGCTAGAGACAATAATGCCTGTGATTTGGAAACCTTTATCTTAGATACTCTTCAATAATGTACATGTTTGAGCTCTCAAAACATTGGCTATTTTATTTAGATTGTGAATGTATGTGCTTTTTTGATGCAGTCAAGGACAGAACCCCATTCTTTGCTTTTCTTTCAACAAATGTTTAATGATAATAATAGCATATATTGAACTGTTTGTGTCAGAGAACTGTGTGCTGTGTCTTAAACTTACCCTATTGTACTTTTATCTCAGACTCTAGCAGTACAAAAATGAGTGGAATATGACACTGACCTGTGAAGGGTTTCTATTATGGTAGGTGAGACAGACAACAGTTTCTGAAATAGCAAGTGCTACAACTATCATCAGTCAAGATACAGGGGCCTTGAGCATGGTGCCCCTGCTCTGCTGAAGGAAGCCGGGAAGCCTTCATGGAGGTGGAGATATTTCTGCCGGATGGTGAAGGATGAACAGGCACTGATTAGGCAAGATGAGGATTCTAGGCGGAGGAAGCAACAGTGTGTGCAAGGTGTGGTGGCTGAACAGGGTGCATCTTTTTCAAGGAATTGCAAATAGTGCATGTGGGAAGCAGGAAGTGTTTAGCAGAGTCTCAAGAATGATGCTGTCTGTGTTCAGGGATTTGGGCCTCATAGTCTAGCAATAGGAAGCCATTGAAAGACTGTAATCAGGGCATAGAAATATTTTATCAACTGTGAACTATTCTGTCAACTATTAATGAAGAATGCTTGGGAAGAGGCCAAGAAAAGAAGTAAGATAAACAGCTAGGAATTTAGAAATGAGGAGGTGGTAGATGATGCTGCTGGACCGAGGTGGTGACAGTGAAATGGAGAAAGGCAACTGAAGGTAGAATTAACAGGACATGGTGACCTGTTGATGGTTGGCAAAAGAGAGATGGAAGAAGCTTGAGGTGACTCTATGGTTTCAGGAGTTAGGGATTAGAAACAAGAGCAAGAGATAAATGTGACTTGGATGCTGAGAAGAGAATTAGTTCGTTCTGTGAATCTTGAGTTTGAAGTACCTGTGGAAGCCATCTAGGTGCAGATGTTCAGTAAGCAGTTGGATATGTAGTTTTAAACTTCTAAAGAGAGCTCAAGCCTGGAGAGAGACTGTAAAGTTACCAACTATAATAATTAATTGAACTAGACTGTGAATAAAGAGAAAATGCAATTTCTCCCAGACTCATAGATTTCTGTTAGAATAGTTTTCCAGAATTGTACCATAATGTGTATTTTAACACTTATTTTGCAGGAATGGTTAAAATTACATGGTGCACAAAGTAGTTCTGTGGTTTAGTATCAGGCCTTGAAAATAATATGTCCAGCTTTGAAGATGTGTAGGTTTTTTTTCCCCCAAATTGCTTCCAACTTGGACAACTTGCCTACAAGTCTCATTCCAATACAGTTTTTGAAAGGCAGAATGAAACATCTCAAACTAGAGGCTGTAATGGAAAAAGCAATTTATTTTTAAATGAAGATGATGAGGTTGGTGTACTGTATTGCTTGAACAGTGAGTGAATTTAAAACAGTGAGATTACATCAAATTCAGCCAAGATTTTTGTTCCATTTGAATGGAGTATCTGTAATTGAAGATGGGTGTTCAACTAAGAAAAACACATGACATGTACATTTTTATCAGTTTTCTTGCACTCTGTTTCCAGTTTCTTTGTGCATGTGTGTGTGTGTGTTCACAAAGCCATTGCATCATATTGATATTTTTTTTTTTTTTAAACTGATGCGTTCTTGGGCAACAAATGAGAATACAAGCTTAATTTTACTAGCTTCACTTTTTTTTTGAGCTTTGGCCTAGTAGTTTAGTATGTTGAGAATGTGCACTCCTCAGGAAAGTGGTAGGAAGTCAGAGGTAGAATCTGTAACAACTAGCTCAAAATGATTAGAGAAAACATTAAATATTTTCTAATTGGAAATTTTAAAATGAAAATTTTTTAGCTTTGTGCTAAAATTTAGAAGCTAGGTCTAGAAATATTTCATTTTATATTTTTATCTTAACATTTTTCATGATGAGATAGTGATTGTTTTATCTTTTTAAATTACCTGTTTTTTCAATTTTAGCATCGTTGTGAATGAAGGTAAAGATTGAATTATATTGATTCAAGATTGATTTGACTCTATTTTTTCTTTAAAACTATATTCCAAATATAGATTGTTAAGCTCACAGATTCATTTTCCATTTCTGTTTAGCAATCAAGCTAAGAGACAATATGGTTACTATGAATCAAACTTAGGTAGTGTGATAGATTCAATCCTCTTAAATTTTTTACTTCCTGTAATAGACATGTACATTCATTCCCTTGCTTGGCCTCATGATAGGCAGAGATACTCCTGCCCTCCACCTCTTGACTCTGGGCTCAGCCATGTGACTGTTCATTGGCCAATGAGCTATTAGTGGATGTATCATGAGCAGAGGCTTAAAATATGCTTCTGCAGGTTCAAAGTCTTGCGCTTTGGTCATCTATTTGAGAAGAATATACCCAGGGTAGCTACTGCCTGTTTACTCTGGGTCTCAGAACAAACCTCTGTGGAGCTGACCTACGTGAACCTGTAGCCTGGAGTCAAGACCAACAGACCCACATTCTCCCTCTAGACCTACAAATGTGAGAATAAGCCACTAAGTTTCGTAATGAGTTGTTACCCAGCTTTATGATGACAAAGATGACTAATATGGGGGACAAGCATATGTTGTGGTTAAGAGCACTAAAGCACACTACTAGAAGCACTGAAGTCTATTAAATTTCTGTTTGAATGTTAGCCCACCACTTATTGGCTTTATTTTCTTGGGCATGCTGTTTTCTTCTAAGCTTTATTTTGCCATCAATAAGATATATTACTTACCTCCCAGGAATGTGGTAAAACTAAATAAGATGTGTGCATGTAAATTACTTAAAGCAGTGTGAAGCAGAAAGTAAAAACACCACAAGTTCCTAATAAGTTGTGGCTGCTGATACTGTTGTATTCGTAGACAGCTGAGCCTCCTCTTCTCCTTCCCTTGCATCATATGGCTTTCCCAAATTCTACATTTATGACTCTGGAGCAGGTTAAAACTTTTCTGAGGCTTAGATTCCTTTTCTGTAATATGAAGATACTAAAAATTACCTGACAGGATTATTACGATGACTCTACCAATGGTATGCAAATATCTAACTGTCTTAGTCAGTTCTGGCTGCTCTAACAAAATGGCATAGACTGTGTGGTGTGAACAGCAGACATTTGTTGCCCACAGTTCTGGAGACGCAGAAGTCTAAAATCAAGGTGCCAGCAGATTTGGTTTCTGGGGAGGGCTCTCTTCCTGGTTTGCAGACAGTTGCCTTCTTGCTATATGGTGAGAAGAAATCTCATGTCTTTTCTGTTTTTAATAAGGGCATTAATCCCATCATGAGGGCCCCACCTTCATAACCGAATTTAATCCTAATTACCTCCCAAAGGCCCCGTCTCTAAATGTTAATACCATCACTTTGTGGATTAGGGCATCAACATATGAACTTTGGGGAGGGGGATACACACATTCATACCACAGGGCTAGCTCTGTCGAGGCAAGTGGGTACTTAATAAAAATAGCTTTATTATGTTCACAATTCATATATTCCTGCATTCTCTTATTTACTCATTTCTTTAAGCTCAGTTTTCCATGCCTAGTTTTTGAGTTTGTATTATGAGCCATACGTAAGGCCTTGTACTTTTGACTTAATTCTTGGTTTCTAGCAATCCCTGTTTACATTACAATGAAATAAGAAAGACTGTGGAAGGCAGGAATTGAAGGAACAAAAGTGCTGCAATTAGGAAGGCATGATATATTAATAAGGTCATTCAAATAGTACTTGTGTGTTTATTGTACAATCCTTTTGCTCCTGTGGGCTTTAAAACAGTAACTCTTTGGAATAAGGGGATTTATAAATGGCAAGGAGTTGCTAATGTGGAACCAGTAAAGGCTTTTGATTGCAGAATTACAAAATGCAAATTAGTAGAGATTCAGCATTAGAGGGCATGGCGAATAGGGTGGGGTGTGGAATCACAGGGGACCTCATGTATAGCATGTCTCTATTAATCAATGTAGCAGAGAAGGCATCTAAAATGCTTTTGTTTTAAATGGACAAAATTTGCCAAACACCTTTTTACCTTTCTGCCTGGAAAAATGTTTTGATGTGTTGGCTTTCCATCTCCTGATTTTTGTGTGTGGCTCCTTCCCCTACCCCCTCCCGCCCTGCCAAATGTTGTTGTACACTGCCTTGTCTGTTTCATTTCCACGTGTGGGTTCACTGACCACATTAGCTAGTAGCTCCTGGTATTGTATGCTTCCTATCCAGAATTTGTTCCATAGAAAACCTGTGTCTTCAACATACTTGCTTTGAAATTATTTTGATCTGTATCAGCAGGAATAGGTTTTGAGATCCTGGATATTAACTTCTGGGTGCCACTCTCTCTAGAAGCTAATTGACTGATTTGTGGTGGAGGCGAGATGAGAGTCTACACATTTGACCGATTTCACAGAGCTTACCTTGCAAGCTATTGAAATGCAAATACAGACTAGCTTAGAGATTCTAAGAATTCACACATTCAGTTCTTTGTTTTTTTCTGAAAAATAAGCATTCAAAATTCATGCACATTCTATTATTCATGTGCCTTATATTTAGGTTCCGCTTGTATGTCTAGATAAATCTTATCACCATTATTTAAAATTTCATGAATGAAACTTTGCATCTTTAATACTAACACTAGCCTAGACCAATCAAAATAATTTGAAATGCAGCCCTTAAATGAACTCCTCCGTGTGTCTGTATATATACATTTACATATACACCTTTGCCAATGCCTTATCTACCACTGTCTTTTAAATCTACTCCATGTAAAATGGGTAATGATTCAAAACCTCTTTTATATTGTTGTGCCTCAGAAAAAAATGGAATCTTTGGAATGTGCTGCTTAAAAGGCTTCTATGAGATAGCACATTAATGTCAAAGCACATTTTCTTTGTTTGATAGTTGTCACGTTAGTGGTCCTGAAACAGAATACTCTTTTCTGTGCTGTCCATTCATTTGTATTTTTAAGTCATCCACCACTTTTCATTTGTCAAGCACTTGAAAAAGAATATTGTGTGTCAGCAAGATAGTTCCTCTGTCATTTGATCTACAAGTTAGCCTTCCTGAACAGTTAATGCCTTCAGAATCCTTTTTTTCTCTGAGCTATGGTCGCTTAACAGAGAGGAGAATGATTTTCTTAGCCAGATCCAAGACTCCCCCAACTGAGTCTACTGCCTAATGCCTATTGGTGCTAGCACTAACATTTTCTGATACAGTCTTCAATATGTGATGAGGCTGAGTATCCGGCATTAAGTTTGGAAGAAGGAACATAGACTTAAGTGAAGTTCTTTGTTAAGCCTTATGTCCCCATAGAGTGTTGATGATGGTTTGAATTGAGTCACTTTCTGGGAGCCATATCAAAAAAGACTTTACCAATTCTCTTTGCTGCCTTTGAAGTTCTGTAATTTCTAGGTAGGGTCAATTTTCTGGGAAAAATAACAAATATTCATGGGAATTTTGATACACAGCCAGGGTTTATTAGCGGCTCATACTTGGAGCACAAAGCGGTTGCACAAAGTAATGGAATTGGACCCTCTTTCGTAGTTTCATGAATTATCTCAGGTTTTAGCTCCCCTCACCCCCAGGCTTTCAGATTTGCTCAGATGGATGTGCTGGCGGGGATAGTGGTGGTGGTGCCCAGTGGCTGCATCATTTCCTGCCTCCTCATGCAAGGAGGGTGTCTTTCATTATAATAGCCCTTCCCGTCATTGTCAGACACTTTCCTTAAGTTGTTCTAAACTGAAAGCTGGTGTGAAGTCTGGCATTCATCTTTAACAGCTGGTCCCAGTCAGTCTGTGTGTGTGTGTGTGTGTGTGTGTGTGTGTGTGTGTGTGTGTGTGTGTTGGGGCGGGGGGATTATGGGTTGTTGGTTTCTGCTATCCACAATTCCCCTTACCTCCTGGGTTTTCTCAGTTATGGACTCCTATGACCTTTTCAGCTTTGAAATGCAGGCACACATTTATGTTCTTTTCATCAGTATTAATGGAACCACTTTGGACATAGTATAAGAATGTTGATTTCTTGGAGCATCTTTGGATTTTATCTGTATGCTGAAAACAGTAATCAGCTACATTCTTCCTACTACTGTTGTCTCTTGGTATTAACTTGTGATCTACGGGAAGTGTTTTAGCTCTATGGGGTCATCATTGGACCAGTCTTATGGGAACATTCATTCACTCACCCAACGGATATTTGTTGTGCATTTTTGCTTTGTGCCAGGCTGGTTAAACAAGGACAAATAAGACCCAATTCTGGTTGTCTTCTGGGAGCTTATGGCCAGAAATGGAGATGGCAGACTGGTAACTAGACAATGCAGAGTGAGTACTATGATGGTTAGCCTGACATGACACATAGTAGATGCTCAAGAAAGGGATAAGCAGATGAGTATAAAGAGTGCTGTAAGAGTACTTAAGAGGATGCTCATCCAGCTATGGAGTTATCAGAAGCCTGGCATCAGTGGTTGAGTTTGGCGGTGATTATTGTTCCATTCACCTTACATTTTGGGTCCTATTGAGAAATTCAAAGGGAAAGATCCAATAGATAAGAAGGATAGATATGAGCTTGGAGAGATAAGGATGCAAATGGCCTAGAGATAACAATCTAGGTGTCATTATCTTATGGGTGCTAAATGAAGCCATGGGAGTGGAGGAGATTACCCAGGGAAAGCCTGAGGCACAAGAAGAAAGGAGGACCTGGAAAATAACACTGACCCATTAAGGTCACTAATCTTTATATATATATATACACACACACTTGAAGTTCTAGGTTACATGTGCACAACGTGCAGGTTTGTTACATATGTATACATGTGCCGTGTTGGTTTGCTGCACCCATTAACTCGTCATTTACATTAGGTATTTCTCCTAATGCTCTCCCTCACCCATCCCTCCACCCCACAACACGCCCCGGTGTGTGATGTTCCCTGCCCTGTGTCCAAGTGTTCTCATTGTTCAATTCCCACCTATGAGTAAGAACATGCAGTGTTTTGTTTTCTGTCCTTGCGATAGTTTGCTCAGAATGATGGTTTCCAGCTTCATGTCGCTACAAAGGACATGAACTCATCCTTTTTTATGGCTGCATAGTATTCCATGGTGTATATGTGTCACATTTTCTTAATCCAGTCTATCATTGATGGACATTTGGGTTGGTTCCAAGTCTTTGCTATTGTGAATAGTGCCACAATAAACATACGTGTGCATGTGTCTTTATAGTAGCATAATTTATAATCCTTTGGGTATATACCCAGTAATGGATGGCTGGGTCAAATTGTATTTCTAGTTCTCGATCCTTGAGGGATCGCCACACTGTCTTTCACAATGGTTGAACTAGTTTACATTGCTACCAACCGTGTGAAAGCGTTCCTATTTCTCCACATCCTCTCTAGCACCTGTTGTTTCCTGATAAGGTCACTAATCTTTAGGAACACTTTAAGATTAGTGGACCAAATGAATAAATAAATAGACTTTTATTTATTGGGCAGTATATATTTGGCCCTCTTCTGTGCTGGGACTTCAAGGATGCTTTTGAAAATTGTATCCTATGAAAGAATTATAAACATAACATTTATTGAACTTCTAAGTGCCAGGTGCCATTCTGAGTGCTTTACATGTATCAGTTCATTTCATTTCTACCACATACCCTTGGAGGAGGTGCTGCTGTCCTCAGTTTTTAGAGAAGAAAACTGGAGAGTTACCTGACCTTTAGTGAATTCATAGAATTAATAAGTGACAGAGTCTAGCTTCAAACTTAGATACCTGGATTCAAATCCAGAGAGTTTGGCCGCATTCTTAATGGTCTTATGCTTTTTTGCCTCTCTGAAGCAGGCCAGACTGATGGCCCAACTTACAGTTATCATCCACTGTGACAAGTTCAGTAGAAGTTGTATCTGGGATAACACGGAAGCTCAGAGATGGGTGTGGTTAGGGTATCTATGCGAAGGTGGTTAGTTTGGTAGAAAAATTGTGATGAGTTCCACATATCCATACTTCTCCAATAGCCTTGAGGAGCTAAAGCTATGATGTATTTTTTTCAATTGTAGGCTTAGAGAGGGATATTAGTTCTTGATATTTTATCCATGAGAGGCAGGATGAGATAATGTCCATTATACTAAGAGGCAGGCTTTCCTGGTCTATGGAGGTACAGCTAGTTTGTTGCTAGAGATTAATGACTTGAGTCCTGGAGAAAATAGAGTTAATCCATGACTGTAAATTATAAAGTATGTAATTCTATCAGAAGAGGTATGTTATGGTATAAAATTTCTGGAACATTCTCTTGAAGGCTGAATTCCATAAATTAGTTGGTATATGGAGAGTCAGGCTGGTAAACAGAAAAATGAATAAGGCCAGAAAAAGGAGATTTAAAATTTTAGTTGCTGTTTAAGTTAATTTTAGTTCTTGTAAGATAGGATGAAAGACATCTAAGGGGCTCATGGAGGTAAAATGGTGTCTGGAACATTTATTAATTTTATTATGGAAAATAATTTTGAGTTGTATATAATTTGCCTATAACTTTGTATGACTTAACTAAATTCAGATCTTCCTGCATTAGAACGTGTGGTTTCCTGGTGGTGTCTACCTCCCTGGCGCTCATTTCTCCAGTGCCTTCTTTATCAGCCCCATTTTTTCCATTTGGGAAAGATTTTCTTTCTTAGTGGACATTAATTAGGAAATACGTAGCCTCAACAATAACTGAGAGCTATATTGAGTGTTTAAAGAAAGCTTGTTTAGGAAGATGGCAGTGCCATGAAAAGTAGGGCCAAAAGATGGTTTTGGAAAAGTTGACACGGATTCAAATCGAGGGGGGCATTTGATGTAGATCTGTCTTAATTCTGTCCCAGGGACCACAAGGATGGCATGTGATGTACACTAAGTCTAGCAGAGTGAATTTCTGTCCCATTACTGGGACTGCTGAGGCAAAGATGCTTTTTCTTGTTGGACATTAATTGGGAGATACAAAACCTTAACAGGGCCAGGCATGGTGGCTCACGTCTGTAATCCCAGCATTTTGGGAGACTGAGGCAGGCAGGTCACCTGAGATCAGGAGTTCAAGACAAGCCTTGCCAACATGGCAAAACCCCATCTCTACTA
The DNA here is from genome assembly GCF_029289425.2 of Pan paniscus. NCBI lineage: Eukaryota > Metazoa > Chordata > Mammalia > Primates > Hominidae > Pan > Pan paniscus. The sequence continues at coordinate 47,069,955 of NC_073253.2, read as the reverse complement.
AGTAATACAAAAATTAGCCAGGCTTGGTAGTGGACGCGTGTAATTCCAGATACTTGGGAAGTTGAGGCAGGGAGAATTGCTTGAACCCAGGAGGCAGAGGTTGCAGTGAGCTGAAATCATGCCACTGCATTCCAGCCTGGGTGACAGAGCGAGACTCCATCTCAAAAAATAAAACAACAACAACAAAAACACAAATATTAGCTGGAGGTGGTGGTGGGAGCCTGTAATCCCAGCTACTTGGGAGGCTGAGGCACTAGAATCACTTGAACTAGGGAGGCGGAAGTTGCAGTGAGCTGAGATTGTGCCACTACCCTCCAGCCTGGGTGCTGGAACAAGACTCCTTCTCAAAAAAAAAAAAAAAAAAAAAAAAAAAAAAAAAAAAGAAAAACCTTAACAGTAGCTCAAAGCTACACTGGGTGTATGAAGAAAGATTGTTTTAGGAAAATGGCAGTGCCGTGAAAGGTGAGGCCAAGACTTGGAAAGAAATCAAGTTCTTACAGCCACTGTAAGGCCACTGGATCAAATGTTGTCCTAAGCAAAACCTCTTGCTGGACTTTTGTGTTGCCCCAGTGGATAAATCCTTTATATTGTTTAAGTCACTGTGATTTGGGTATTTTGTTACTTGGAACAAAAAGTATACTACTCTTTTGGGGTTTTAATTTGCTTACTATTTGCTTAAGATTTTTTTCTTTTGAATATTCAGAAATTTTTATTTTGGTGTCAAAGTAAATTTAGTGTATCCCCTTTCTAAAATGTCTTGCTTTTTTTCTTCTACAAAGTTTTCTTATTCTTTGTTATTTTACAATTAAAACATGCTTTATATATAAATAATTTGTTTATGATGTTAGAAGAGGCAGAAAAAAGGCGATAAGGAATGCAAATTTATTTCAGTAACATTTGTCATAAAATACTAATTTTTTTCTTCTTTGAAGGATTAGTATATTTGTGCTTTTACTCTGCTAACCTCTTAAAAGCAGGCAGGTTGTTTTTTTTGTTTGTTTGTTTACTAAGAATTACTAGGCATGACTTCACCAATGATCAGTTAGCCTCCGTTATTATAATTTTTAACCTAAATGATTTGACAGTGATAAATAGCTGATGTGGCAAGTCTGCAAAAAGCTTTATATTGTTATTGCCTTTTATCACTTGTGCTCTAAATAATTGTTCTCATCTTCGACTCTTAGATGCAGTTTTGTGAGGATTAGGATGTATGGAACAGAAAATCCCGCCTAGTGATTTTTTAAAATTCTCTATTTCTTTTCCTTCTTTTCTTCCTAGTTTTCTTCCTCTTCTCTCCAGTGTGTTTACTTATGAAAGTTGTACTCATGATTTAAGATCCAATTCCATAGACCCTCTTGCCAGACCACATGTATGTCTGTAGCTGCAGCATTTATACACATGGCACGAGCAGCTGGGATGTCTGGTGTGCTCATATCAGAAAACTCTGTCAAACATGTGGAGAGGATTGCCTTTCATGCTGCGTTCCCCAGCGTTATGCTCTTCCTGCATCATGAGTTAAAGCGATGGAATTTTGTCCAGGGTCAGAGCCTCTGCAAAACAGGAAACCTGTTGGACTCAGTGAAATAATGACTCTCAATATCCCCATTATGGATGATTAGGGGTGTCCTTGCTCTAGGTTTCATTGGCTCCTTTATGCATCTTTGTATTGTGATGAAGGGGTCATAAGCCAAACTGGGGTTCCATGTCTAGAGGCTGACCCTGTGGCATTGTTGCAGAGCTGATGGAAATTTTGGGGGGTTCTGTCTAGTTTTGTCCAGTTTGTTCTATTCTGGTTCATACCCCAATTCGAAGCTGAGGAAGCAGGCAGAAACTAGAGTCTATCAAGTCTTCGCTAAGGAAACATCTGTGCCCTCCTCCTGAGGAGTCTCTCCGTTTGTTGGCTGGTTCTCCTTCCTTCTGCATCCAGTTCCCTCCTCCTGTCTATTCTCCCCTCCACCTCCCCTTTCCCCTCTCTCTTTCCCCTACTCCTCTTCTGCTTTCCTCCCCCCTTTTCTCTTCTCCTGTCCTTTTTCATTTACTCCATCTCCTCCTTTCCTGGAGTTCACTTGAGCATTTCTTTGCCCAGAGAAGTAAGCCAGGGTAAGGCGTTCCTTCTGCAGGGCAAGGCGTTCCTTCTGCAGACCACCATCACCTAGCCGAGCTCTGGTGAGAATCTGTGGAACTGCCTCTTGCCTGTCTCTTTCCACCCTGTGGGTCTGTAAACTTCTTAAGATCAAGAAAATTGTCTTGCCCCCGTTATATCCCCAATACATGGTCAATAAATATTTGTTATTTTCAAGGGCTGGAGTTAGCAGTTGATTTTAATTCTCTTTGTGTTTTTGAGCTGTTCCATTAGGAATCTATGTTATGTATTATTTTTATAATCAGGGCAGAAAGTTTAAAAAGAAATATAATTTGATAAAAGCTGTGTGCACAATAGAGGAGACTCTCTCAAGGTCTGCTTAGATGTTAATGGGGTCCTTGGCAAAAGCATATTACCTCACAGGCATGAGGCAATTATTTATAGTGGTTACATCAGCCAGAATAAAGATGATGAATTCTGGATTCTTGTCCCTGCACATCCTCTGACTCACTGCAGAATTCCAGGTAAAGAATTTGCCTGATTTGCCTTTTATTGCCTCTGTAACTCCTCCAGAGTTCAAGTTTAGAGCTTTTCTGTTAAAAAATAAAAAATAAAGCATTCTTTTGCCTCAACAGCTGAAGCCCGAGGTGCTTTAGAATTAGAGAATTGTAGAATTTTAAGTCTAGGAGAGAAACCTTTGATTTAATCTAGCTTCATTACTTCATCTTTCAGTTAAGAACACTGAATTTCAGAGAAATAAAATGAACTGAAGTTATCAAAATAGTGAATGTCAAAATCAAGGTGTTTTTGTTCATAGTCGTCAAACATTCCTTTGTTTGTTCACTCTGTCTGTCTACACGTAGCCGATGCTTGAGTTCTTCTGTGTGGCCACATTGAACTACAGGTAGAGTATCTCTTATCTGAAAATCTGAAATTTGAAATGCTGTGAAACTGGAAACTTTTTGAATGCCAACATGATGCTACAAGCGGAAAATTCCATACCTGATCTCGTGTGTGGATTGGTCACAGTCAAACCACAGTCAGCCTTGTTTCATGTACAAAATTATTAAAATTACCTTCAGGATATGTGTATAAGGTGTGTAAGAAATACAAATGAATCTCATGTTTAGACTTGGGTCTTTTTCCCAAGGTGTCTCATTATATGCAAATATTCCCAAATCTCCTGAAGTTTGAAACACTTCTGGTTCTAAGCATTTTGGAGAAGGATTACTTAACCTGTATACTTTTTTTTAAAAAAGGAACTGGTTCTTGCCTAACAGAAATTACTCCATTTCAGTGTTCATTAATATCCTTCAGTGTGTCTTCTGATTCAACTTAAATTGCAAAACCCTGACCCAAGATGTTGCCACCATTTTAAGCCTTTTTTTTTTGGAAGAAAAAAATGCATATATGTGAGAAATGTGTTCTCTTATAATGGAGAGAGGGTTTCTCCTGCAAGTAGAGGCTGCTTAGGCAGTATTTACACTCGGTGCATGCCCAGCAACATTTCCCCATGGATGATAATGTCTTTTACAATTTCGAATGGTTTCAAAACATTCTCAAATCAAATGGGATTTTAGCACAATATTCCATCTTGGCCCTGTTTATTGTAAGAGCCATAATCTAATCTTATCTGTCTATTATGTCCAAACATTCTGTAATATTTCCCAAATCAACTACTTTGAAGTCTACACTCTCTATTTTCTGTCTGTCTGTCTTTGTATCTATCTATTCAAAGCCTCAGCAAAAAGGCTCAGAGAAGAGAAAAAGAGTTGGGTAGAGCATCTCCTTAACCAGGGTTTAATAGGAGGATGGGCAGGAGCAGCCGTCTAATTTATTAGGCTGCTAGCCAATTTGAGGCAACCTCTTAGTAACAAATTTTTGTTACACAAAATTTAACTCCCATGGCGAGAACCATAAGGATGCCTTGAGTAGCCTCAGATGCATTCTTTTTGTGTTGGTCATTGCTCTTAAAGGACAGTTTAATTCATGTGAGATACTGTTGCAGCTTGCTGTCCCTTTTATTCCTTGGGAAATGACTCTTCAGAGTCACCGTTTTCGTAATGTTTTAAAAACCTGTGCTATGTATCTAAATCCCTTTTTATTTTTATTAACACCACATATCAGTGGATTACTATAGTGCCTGCAGTTCTCTTAGTGGAGCCCCTATTTGTATCAGCGTTTCCTTAGTGCAGACTTCCTCCTGAAAATGAGCAGTAGCTAATTGCGGAATAATTCTTTTTGGGAACATTTTTGTCTATACCCTTCTTTTTGACTGTTTTCAGACTTGCTAAGTGTGCGTAATTTCATTGTGTTATTTATTTTAGAGCTAGATAGGTTTTGGAGGTTCCTTTGGTTTGATCCCCTTATTGTATAATCCGGCGAGGTTATCTGACATTAGCTAAACTCCCAGTATATTTAATGAATAGTAATTTCCATGAACAGTTTTAGTACTGGGTTCAATGTGGTGGACTATTTTGAAAATATATAATAATCTACCATGTTATAATGGAAGTTTACTAAGTAGTAAATGTGATAGACACTGTATATATATAGATATATAAGCTGTAATCCTCAAAATAGCTAGGCATTATTAACTCCTTTTTCTTTTTGAGATGAGGTCTCACTCTGTCACCCAGGCTGGAGTGCAGTGGTGCAATCATGACTTACTGCAGCCTCAACCTCCCAGGCTCAGGTGGTCCTCCCACCACAGCCTGCTGAGTAGCTGGGACTACACGCATGCACTACCATGAGCTAATTTTTGTACTTTTTGTTGAGACGGGGTTTTGCTATGTTGCCCAGGGTGGTCTCAAACTCCTGGGCTCAAGCGGATCTGCTTTCCTCAGCCTCCAAAAAGGCTGATATTACAGGCATGAGCCACCGTGCCTGGCCTATTAACTCCATTTTATAGAAGAGGAAACCGAGGCTCAGAGATGTTTGACAAATTCCCTGGACACCGTAACGCTTGTCTGTGTGAATACAAATCTGTATCTCCTTGGCTTCACAATTTGTACCATGGTCTGGCCCTTTCTTACTGCAAAATGATTTTGAGGGAGAAGTTGGGCTGGATTTTTGCGCAACTGAAATTCATTTAGACTATACTTTTGGCTACATTTTCCCCCCAAATTAGAAACACAGATAAATCTTTTGTATAGAAAATACCATTGCAATGCAAGTTCTCGGAGCTCCATTGTGTCAGTGGGTTTAAGTAAGTTACAGAGATAGTTGTCAGTAATCTTCAAAGGATATCCTAATGAAATGTAAACTATCTTCCCTCCCTAAATAGAATTCTCATTATATTCCCTTTGGTGCGTGAAGAAAGAGGGATGCAGAAAATATGATGAGCTGAAGAGGAAGACTGTAGGATCCTGTTTGAAAGTGGAAAACAGAAATGACATACTCTTCTCAACAGTGTCATAGTGGATGGTACACCCTGGTCAAAGCCCAGAGTGAGTCTTAAGAGGAGGGTGGTTAATAAATCAAGTCCCTTTGTGATTTTCCTCCCATATATTCTGGTTTCTATTCCTTAGTTCATGGCCTTGTGCCATGACTGGTAGAGTCAAGTTGTTGCTTCTAATGAAAGTGAACTTTTGTTCAACTCATGTTAGTTAAAGTGGATTCTATTAATGGGAAGAAAATAGAGGCATGTTCGAAAAGCCTGCATAACCAGTGTGATAATTTAATCTACCCGGAGTAAGTGTAACTGGTCTAGTCATAGGTTTAATAGGTCCCGTGTGTGTGTCTGTGTGTAGGTCACTGAAAAATCATTTCCCCATATCTTTGTTTTCTATTTATTCCAAATGATCATATTTCTTTATGTAGGATGCTTAGGATTCTGTGGAAAAGCTGATGGTATTTTTAAAAATAAATAGTATTAAAGAAGTGTTTCATGAATAAGTGAGAAAGAACCCTCCTGTTTTTATGGGTTTGTCCCTTCTTGTTAGTATATGGTGAGAGGGAAAAGTTATATCACAGAAGATGGAAGTCTCACCTAAGTAATCTTGTTCAGTAATGCTTACATGTTTATTCTGAGTTTGTGCAGAAGTTACTAAGTCTCATCAGAAAGAGGAGAATGTAGACTTCAAAATAGTTGATTTGGAAAATATTACAGAATGTTTGGACATAAAGTTTTTCAATTCACTGCTTCATGGGTTTTCTGCCTGTGGGAATAGTTTTTTGAATGAATGGAAGGAAAAGACCTAATTCCTGCAAGGATTTTTTGTGGAAAAGGAAATCAGAATTCTTTTCTAAATATATAACTTATGTTTTAAACAGATTGAATAAACCTTTAAGTATCTTGCATCAAAGATAAAGTGCATTTAATTTAGCAAAGCTATTTTAATTATATATTTAATAAATTACTTAAAGGGTCAGTAGAAATTAAACATTTATAACAAATCATAGTTTAAAATAAGTTAGGGAAGTTGCATAAATAGATTTGCTACAAATTTTGCAAATTTGCTTTTTCCACAAAGGCAGGGACTGACATTTTTATTTATTTATTTATTTATTATTTTTATAAAAGATGGTGTCTCCCCATGTTGCCCAGGCTGGTCTTAACCTCCCCAGTAGCAGGATTGCAGGTGTAAACCACTGCCCCCGGCTGGTGTCATTTTTAAAAGTTAAGCTTTGTGCCTATACTGCCTAGCACACAGTAGATGCTTATTGAATGAGTATGTGAAAGAACAAGAATCAGGTATCAGACACTCTTTGCCTAGACTATTTATCCACATTTTGGTGATTTAATATCATGATTAGTGTGTATACTGGTTATCTATGGAGTTGTGACCAATGACTCCAAAACATATCTGCTTCAAACAACAAATATTTACCATGTCATAGTTTTTGTGAATCAGGAATCCAGATGCAGCTTAGCTGGGTGATCTGGCACCAGGTCTGTTACAAGGCTAATATCAAGGTATCGGCTGGGGCTGCAGCCACTTCAAGGCTGGACTGGGGCACCACCTGCTTTCCAAGCCCACTTAGATCCTTGTCATGTTGTTCTGCTCATAGGACGGCTCATAGCATGACAACTCACTTGCATCAGACGGAACATGGGAGAGGGCAAGAGAGGGCAGGCCCTCTTTCTTCTTGGAAGGAGAAGTTACAGTCTTGTAACCTAATCTGGGAAGTGACACCTCCTCACTTTCGTTGTATTCTAGTCCTTAGAAGTGAACCACTAAATCCCATACTCAAGGACAGACTAAAAAAAGGTATGAAGACCAGGAGCCAAGGATGATTGGAAACCATTGTAAATGCTGCCCTATCAGTTAGAAGAGGACAAAGACGTGAGCTGGGAGCATCTCCACAAGCAGAAGCAGTCACCCTTTCCTCAGTGCTCTGGTATATTTTGTACCCGCCTTGACATTAGCCATTGTCACATTTTATGACAAGTGTGTGCGAATTCTGCCTTGCTAGATTTGTGAGTTCCTTGACAACAGAGACTTCATCCTGTTTATTTTTGTGTCTGTGTTCACATGCTGTTTGACACTCAAGTATTTAGAAAGTAGTAGTACTATGGTTTGGGTCTGTGGCCCTACCAAATCTCACGTTGAAATGTAATCCCCAGCGTTGGAGGTGGGCCCTGGTGGGAGATGTTGGATTGTGGGGTGGGATCCCTCATGAATGGCCTAGAGCCATCCCCTTGGTGATGAGTGAGCTTTTGTGGGATCTGATGGTTAAAAGTGTGTGGCATCTTCCCCACCTGCCTCTCTCTTGCTCCCGCTATTGCCATGTGAGACTCCTGCTCCTCCTTCACCTTCCGCTATGATTAAAAGCTCCCTGAGGCTTCCCCAGAAGCTGAGCAGATGCCAGCACCAACCTCTTTTCTTTATAAATTACCCAGTCTTAGATACTTCTTTATAGCAATGGAAGAATGGCCCAATGCAAGTAGAATCCACGATTAAGAAAAATACATTTAGAGCTGGACTAGGTGGTGTTTGCTCGCTTCATTTGTGTTCTCTTGAGAACAGAGCTGGAGATGAGAATTTGAAGGCAAGTAGCTTCGGGATGTTGTCAAGAAGCAGGAATGAGGGAGGAGAGATAAGGAAGCAATGCCAGTGTAAGGGTGCTGTGATGGGCAACGGGAATGTCATTTGACTGACACCTCCTGAGACACTGAAAGAAACACTCTGGAATTGGCTACCTGAAGGACTCTTATTGGAAACCAGAGCATTTATGCACCACCAGCTCCTGTGCTCATTGGTTGATGGTTGTTCTCCCAGGGGAATGGACTTTGTTTCACTTCTGGGCCTTAGTAGGCTTACATGGTTTTGGAGAATGCCTGGGGCAGAAGAAGAAAAGTGTGTCTGTTTGAGATGGGTTACTTGGCCAGGCCTGGTGGCTCATGCCTGTAATCCCAGCACTTTGGGACGCTGATTTGGGAGGATCACTTGATCCCAGGAGTTTGAGACCAGTCTGGGCAACATAGCAAGAGCCTATCTCTAGAAAAAAAATATTAAAAATTAGCCAGGTGTGGTGGTGTGCACCTGTGGTCCCACTTAGGAGGCTCAGGTGGGAGGATTGCTTGAGCTCAGGAGTCTGAGGCTGCAGTGAGCCATGATTGCACCACTGCACTCCAGCCTGGGTGACAGAGCAAGGCCTTGTTTCAAAAACCAAAACAAAAGAGAGAGAGATAGGACACTCTTTGTATGAGGTTAGTCTGAGCTTGCACTGAGTCCCCACTGTGGCTAAGGCTGATGTCAAAGGGTGCAGGGAGAACCTGTGGGGTGCGATGCAGGCCTCCCTGACTCCCGATTGTGTGGTGTAGGTGTCAGCTGCACTTGCAGACAGAGCACTAAGGCCTGATCCCAGGTAGGACCTTGATGGTTTGGATGGGAAAATGTGGGAGATCAGAGACATGGTTAGCTTTCACCTGGAGCTTAAATGGAGAAATCCTTTTGTATAGTAGTTACTGGAAGTTTTAAGTTGATTTATTTACTGTTTCCACTTGAACAGAAAGAAAAGTGAGATATTGGTCTCAGTTTTGAAGAGTTATTAATTGCCCTCACATGTGCCAGTCAATGTCAGTGCTGTCTGGAGGAAAAGATTAGAAGTTCCTGTGTGTTGCCTTTATCAGGAAGACACATACTGACTGATTGCCTTCCTGATTTTAAATCTGATTTTGCTTATATCTGATTTTGAGTCAAATACTGTGCATTTGCACAAAGACAGCCCTTATGCCCATATTACTGCAGGAAGATCTTTTGATTGTGCTTTTTATTAAATTAGACTGTCCTCTTGTTTTAAATATTGACCTAGACAAGAATTATGGTGATATGGCTATATGTCCAGCTGTTAAATGCAGTCTTTAAAATAATTTGAAAAGGTTGTGAAATGCTGAATAACATAGAGAATGATATAACAAACACCTCTCTATCTGACATCTAAAATTAAAGTTTACATTTTGTCATTTTTCTTCAGAGAGTACTCTTTATAAAAGCAATTGGATATTATAAAAAGAAGAAAACTTAAAACATAAAGGAAATGTAACAGGACCGAAAACCCCTCCTCAGTCTTTTGTTCCCTTCTCTGCCCTCCCTCCCAGAAGCAAACGCTGTCATAGATTTGATATGCACATTTCTAGTTTGTGTTTTTATTCTGTCATGTACATTTTGGAACTTTTTTTCCCCACTCAGAATAGATTTTTAGATATCTACATTGATTCATACAGGTTTAGTTCATTCATTTTAAGTGCTGGTTACTATTTCATCTCATGAATATACCACAGTTTATCCTTTCCCCTAACAATAAACATGTTAGGTGTGTCTAGTTTGGGTTTTTGTTTTCACTGTTTACAAACGATGCTTCAGTGGACATCCATGTGTGGATTGCTTGCTGTCTGTAGGTGAGTATGATTGTAGGATCTATGCCAAGAAGCAGAATTGCTGGGTTCTATAGTATACACATTTTTAACCTTAATGGATATTGCAGTAAACTTGTCAAAGTTCTGAATCATTGTACACTTCTACCAGCAGATCTGTTTTCTTTTATACCAACATTTTGAGACTTTTTGATTTGCACTATTCTGATGGGTGTGAAGTGATGACTTTGTTGTTTTACTTTAGTTTTTACTAAATTACACCAAAGAGGTTGTGTATCTTTTTATATGTTTAGTGGTCATTTTGGGTTTCATCTATTCTAAGTTGTTGGGTCATATATTTTGTCCACTAATTTTATTATTTCCCTTTTGCTATTAATGTATCTGTTTTAGATATTAGAAATATTTCAGTCTGCTGTTTTCTTTAAAATTTACTTATGGTGTCATTTGTCAAGTAGAGGACCGAATTTTAATGCAGTTCAATTTGTCAGTTCTTTTTTATGAATTTTACTTTCTCTACCTATTTAAGAAATATTTTCCTATTTATAGGTCATAAAATATCTTTTTTTCTAAATTTATTTTTTCATTTTTTTATTTTTTTGAGATGGAGTCTCACTGTCTCACCCAGGCTGGAGTGCAGTGATGCAGTCTCAGCTCACTGCAACCTCCGCCTCCTGGGTTCAACTGATTGTTCTACTTCAGCCTCCTAAGTAGCTGGGACTGCAGGTGCATGCCACCATGCCTGGCTAATTTTTATATTTTTTACATATTGTAAATACTTTTGTATTTTGTACTCTTAGTAGAGACAGATTTTACCATCTCTACTAAAGATGGTTGGCCAGGCTGGTCTCAAACTCCTGGGCTCAAGTGATCCTCCCGCCTCAGCCTCCCAGAATGCTGGGATTACAGGTGTGAGCTACCACACCCAGCTTTTTTTTCTAAAATTTTAAAGTTGTGTTTTGACATTGCTTTTAATTCATCTGATTTTTGTTTTGAGTATGGTGTGAGGTATGGATCAAATTTATTTTTCCAGGCAGAGAGTGAATCTTTGGTGTATCATTTACTTAGTGTGTCTTTTTTTCTTGTTTGTTTCACCACCTCCAGTTTATACTACATTCACATTGGTGTTAGGGTCTGTTTTTCAGTTCTCTACTTGCCCCAGTCTATTTATTCATGAGTGAATCCCACATGATTTAACAACTGCAGTTTTGTAATCAATCTTGACTTTTGTAGGGCACGTCTCTTTTTTTTTGTTCTTCTTTTATTTAGAATTGATTTAGATATTTTTGGCTATTTATGCTTTTAAGTAAATTTTTTAAATTGTTTAATTTCACCAAAACATATCTACTTATAATTTTGGTTAGAATTACAGTGGCTCTTGAAATTAATTTGGGGAGTATTTGAGCCTTTCCTTCTATGTATATGGTATATGTTTTTGTTAATTCTGTATTCATTTGTGCCTATTAAGCTGTTTTACACTTTTCACTATATAGATGTTGTTCATCCTTTGATAGATGTATCTCTAGATACCTTATGATTTTTATTGCTATTGTGAATTATATCATTTTTCCTTCAGTGTTTTCTAGTTGGTTATTACTAGTATATATAAATACTATTTATTTTTGTATATTGATCTTGTATCTAAAATCTCTGAGCTCTTTTAATCAAAAATAATATGTATATTAATAGAATCTCATGATGTTTTAGTAGAGACATTCTATCAACTGCAAATAGAATAGCTTTCTAGTTATTTGCTTCTTAATTTTTCTTCTATTGCATTAGTGAGGACTTTTAGTATCTTGATAAATCACAGCAATATAACACTTCTTATTTTGTTGTGCAGCATGAGAATTAAATACTGCCTCTTTTTCTTGTCTCTAATCTTCCTTTCTGTGATCTGTTAGACATACATTAAAATTTCTTATTCTGTCCTCTCTGTTGGTAATTACCATTCTACCTTTTTGGTATTTTGACATTCCTTAATACTATACTACATGTAAGTATTAAAATACTGGAGTTTTTGTTGGTGTTGGTATTTTAATTTAAGACACAGGTCAGTGTCTTCATTGACCCTTGGTTCTCTCTCCAATCCTACCACCCCTGTCCTTTCTTGCCTCCCCATTACCTTAAACCTGTTACCTTTCCCATAAACCCCTAGGACTGTCAATTCATTGACATCTTTAGACTGTGTAACAGTTTAAAGGGCATCTGTATTTTACCACCTATTTTTTATCAAATTCAAAGGTAATTAGAAAGCAGTGATATTGAGGAATGAATTAAATGTTCTGGTTTTGAGGAAGCTGGGTGAAGGCTTGTCATTGAGTGCAATATCACATGAGATGAGTGATTTAAATACAAGAGGAAGAATAACTTAATGAAGACAGCACGGTCCATGAGCATCTCACATCCTCAGAGTGTGTGATAGCAGTGATGGCAGAAGAGAGTGCCGTGCTACCTAAGGGCCCATCATCCTAAAAGTTAGGCAGGCATGCCTGAGACTGTAGGTCATATTGTTTATGGCTCTTTTAGAATTGAACTTTTAATAGAGCAATAGACTTTGGTTTAAGTAGTTACTTGGAAGTCCCCAAAACATCTCAGCATACTTGAGGTCACTGAACTTAAAAAGTCAAACTGATAACTCAGTGCCACCTTAAATAAATGATTTGATATATTTTATTAATCAGTTATGACTAAGGAGAGGCTCTTTGGGGTGGTAGTGAGGAGCACAGACCCTGGCCAAATTAGATTTGAATTCCAGCTCCACTTATCAGCTCTGTGACCTCAGACACATTTTTAAACCTTTTACACCTTTATTTTCTCATCTGTAAAATGGGCATAAAAATAGCATTTCCTAGGGCTGTTATAAACATTACAGTAGTTGATACATGTAATACACAACAGAGTGTAACACATAGGAACTGCTATATGTAACTGCTAACTATCTAAAAAATCACAGATCCACAAGGGTATCTGCTCTTTTAGAGAGCAAATTATTGCCTTGCAATTTTATTGAGGCAATAAAAAATGCTATCCTGGCATTTTATTTTTGCCCATAACAGAGGTTCACAATTATGAGAAGTGGTGCTCATAGCTATAGGTCATGGAATACTCCTTATTCCTTTGGGAATGCTTCAGGATTAAGAATTAAGGAGTTAAAGACAGAAATCTTACAATGTTTCTTTAAATATCTTTCAGCCGCATAAGATTAGCACATTTTTCTTGGCAAAGATCACCTTTTTCATTTTTTTTTTCTGGAGTATTTTTCGTCAGCAGCCTTTCTTGTTTTTCCTTCCAAACACTTCCTGTGCTTCTATCTTTCTGTCATCTGCCCTTATTCTATTCCCCATGCCTCAGCACTTCCCTCCCACCTCTTCCCAGCCGCGAACTTAAAAAAACAAAACCAAAAAAAAAAAAAAAACCAAACAAACCAAGTTTGTTCATTGATTGTTTAGCATGCTTCCTTCCTACTTTGCATGCCACTAGGCGCCTGGGACAATCAGAGTGGAAGTATGCTGACAGCATGGGAAAGGCGCTGTGCATGGCGGAAGCACTTTCATGATGGAGTTGGGATCCCTGGCTGGTGGGCAACAAAATACAGCACCTGAGTCTGGTGCTAGGAAGGCCAGCTATGGGGCCATCTGCTCCTAGTCTGGAGTCACTGCTCAGTTATTTTCAAAGAGGTTTGCTCAGGATTTGCCTTATAATTGGGTCACAGTAACTGGAGGCACCTATTACATCCTTCTGCTACATGTGATTTATTTCGGTGAAGACGGGGGATCCGAGGCATCAGTGGTCCCACAAAGTCTGGAGCTCATGGGGACCTGAAGCCCCTATCTGGGCTCTAGTGCTTTCATTCAAAAATGTAAAAAATGCTTAAAATCCCTGTGAAATCAATTATGAGGAGTTTGTAACTGGAAGTGAATTGGGTCAGTGTTAAAGGTGATACAAATCAGCAGGTGCTGAGAGCCTTCTCTGTGCCACTAATAACCAACATTTATGAAGTGTTTACTCATGCCACGGATGTGCTGAATATGGCATAGGCATATCTGACAGCCCTATGGAGGTAGCTGTTATTATCCCCATTTTACAGATGGGGAAGCTGAGGCTCTGCTAGGCATGTAGAGCCAGAACACAAACATCTGTGGGTCATTTAGACCTTTTTCACTATGATAGAGAGTGCCTTCCACACATGCTATGTGAACCCCACAGGGCAAAGCCTAGCAGTGGAACCACTGTGGGGAGCCAAAATGCTGTGTTTTACATTCTCCTGGTAAAAGTAGGTGTTAAAGAGTACAGAATGACATTATGGCAGTGTGACCTAAACATGAATGAGGATGATTTCGTTTGCATTTGTTTGAAATATGCAGAGTTCATGTCTTCTGAGCCTCAGGGCTTTTATTAATAAGAGGGAGGGATAAGATGACCTTTTATCCATATACCCCACCCTAGAATTTATAGTGATTACACCCCGGTAGAAGATGTGATTATTGTTGTGTTATAGATTAACACTGTTCTATTAGGTGTTCAGTGTTGTAATGATGATTGTTGTGTATGTGGGCTCTTCATCTGTTTCACATAGGAACCTGTGTGGTAAGAAACTGCCAGATGAGAGAGAGTTCAGATAAATGCTATCCTACCCCAATCTGCAAAGCCAGGCTGCTTCTCCTTTCCTGCGACCCTGGCCATTCTGTTCATGCCTGCTAGGACAAATGAAACAAGTCAAAACAGGTTTGAGGAGTGTAGCACATCCCCTGCTTAATTTAAACACCAATCAAGTCTAATTATCAGAGCCATATTACTAGTTGGCAATAATTTGCTTTGGGTACAACTTAGAGCTATGTTGAAAATTTTATTTTGCCTTCAGAAAATTGGTTTACCTTTAGATTTCGCCCCCAAATTTGCCAGTGGAAAATTGGTTCTCTTAATTTAGGTATCTTGTAATTTCACTCATTAAAAAATGTGTGCCATGTGATATCATTAGATTTTTTTCTAAACTGAAGGGACATAAGTGGGCTGACGTATGTGCTGCAGTATAATTGTGCTCTGTTTTTGGAGCTTCAGTCAGTAATTACAACCATAAACTTATTGTCTATGGTAAAATATGTTAACTGGTATTTGACATAAAATTCATTAATTTGAATCGATATGTAATGTTTTAAAATGCTCTAACAAAAGATCATTGACCGATGGATATAATATAGTCTAAGACCCACACATTTCTCTATGAACAGCAGTCAAGGTAAATGTTTTCTAAATAGTTTGTCGATGCCATGATTTCCAAAACGCACATATTATGAAGGCTACCAGAAATTTGAACTATGACATGAGCCCAATAATTGAATTTACTCATCTATAAAACATAGTGTCTTGGATATTTTTGATCTTTGTCAAATTGAACTAGCTTTCAGGCAGGGTCTTGGAATTTCAGACTTCAAATCTCCATGCCTAATTACAGATTCGGAAGCTGATGTCCAGGAAGGCTGAGTGACCTGGCCCTGTATATACCACCAGTTTGTGGCCAGGAGGAGAATTGTGTCAGTTTCTCTTCCTGCTATCCCTCAGAGAACTCCCTTCTCCATGGAATCTGAGTGGATTCTATACAGAACAGCTTTTCTACTTTCCTAATGTTGAATAACTTTAAAAGGTAAATTGGAGTATAACAGGGTTGGGAAGTAAATTTGAATTCAAAGTAAGAATTGCATCAGGAATCCAATCCCAGGGTTTTCTTTTGAGTTGAGACTGCAGACCTACAAAAATTACAGTAATGTGAAACCTTGACAAAAGAAAAATCCCAGTGATTAGATATGTGGGCTTCACAGATAATATCTAGTTCACCCCTTCAGCATTTCTGGGAAGTGAGAGCCAGAGGAGAAAAACTACTGTACAGCTTCCCCGCTCAAATTGTTTGCCTCTTGTCCCATCAGACACATAGGCACGTCCACAGTGTTTGTTTCTAAAACAGAAAAATTTTGAAGGTGAAAACCACTTGCTCTTTAAAAAACTGGGACTGGGCAGAGAAGGAATAAGGAAAGGAGTCACTGTGGTTGCAGCTGCCTTTGGCCCAGTGATTGTGCAGGTGCCTTCCGGCTTCGGTCTGACCTCCAGATCACTTTGCACCTTTCCCCATGTCTCCCTCCTCCTGGTTTCCCTCTCTCTCCTCCCACCCCTACCTCTTTCCCTTTTTCTTTTCCTCTCCCCATTTCTCATGCTTTCTTTTCTTCCCTCTGCACCCTTTCTTCTTCTTCCTTTTTCCTTCTCCCACCTCCTCAGCTGCCACACGTCAGGCCTCTGGTGTCTGGTTGGGTTCAGCCCCATGGGGAGATCCTGGCAGGAGACAGGAGACAAGAAGGAGGGAGAATAGAGAATGTGATCGAAATCATTGCTCCCTGGCTCCCTGCTGGTGGCTTTAGCACTGGATGGCTGAATGCTTTACTGAGAAAAGAAGGGCACCTGTCAGGTGACCTCTTCTCTTTTAGGTTCTGGAAGCAGCTTCCTCCCTTTTCCTCTTCTGGCCTAGGGGTGGAAAAAGAGCCCTACTCCTTTGTAAGTAATCCCTTAATCAAATTCTTCTCAAGCCACCCAGTGTGAGAGTTCAATGTGTGTTTTGCAGGAATCCTGACTGAAACACTGTGTGTGGTTGAGCTGATGATGGGTAACTATGCATCCCACACACACATATACACTTACTTCATTGATTGGTTTAATAAATATTTATTGAACACCTACTAAGTGCCAGGTAGAAAACAAAGGAGACAAAGTTCCTGGCTTTATGGAGCTTACAGAAAGACAAACATACATATACAGTATTATGTCCAGTAATAATAAATGTTATAATGTAAAGGAAGATGGGGAAAAGGAGTGATGGGAGCATCCCTCTTTTAGAGGAGGGGACATTTGAACATTCCTGAATGAAGCATGGGCATTCTTTGCAAAATACTTAAGGGAATGTTTTCCAGTGAAGGGAATCCCAGAGATCCTGAGTTGAGAACATTCTGGGAGAGGTTTGGGAACAGCGCAAAGACCAGTGTGGCTGCAGTGAAGTAAGAGCTGGGAGCGGGCGAGCCATAGGAATCCAGACAGGCCGCCAGGCTGGACCCAGAGAGTAGAGGGAAGGGCAGGGGAGGTATGGGAGGAAAGTGACATGGTTTGTCTTATGAGGGCATCTTTGCATATTACGGCATCTGCCCTTGGTAGAATACAGAGAGCAAAAGTAACAGAAGAGAGATATGAGGCTATTGCTGAAGTCTGGATGACTCAGATGGTGTTATGGGTTGAATTATGTCCCCCCCGAAAATACATGGAAGTCCTAACCCCCAATACTGCGGATGGGATGAAGACACAAGGAGAAGACAGCCATCTAGAGGCCAAAATTAGGCTTGAACAGTTCCTTCCCTCAGCCAGCAGAAGAACCAACCCTGCCAACATCTTTATGTTAGACTTCTGGCCTCCAGAGCTGTGAGACAGTTTCTGTTGTTGAAGCTACCCAGTTTATGATACTGTGTTACAGCAGCCTTAGCAAACTGACACAGATGGCTTAGATGAGGTTGAGGACACTGGAAGTAAGAAAGGGTTGAATTTGTAATATATTATGAAGTTAAAACCGGTAGGATTTGCTGAGGCATTAGACATAGGGGCAGTGCTAGTTGTTTGGCCCATGAAAGAGAGAACAGGAGAGAAAAACTGAGATCAAGGGTGAGACAGTAATGTTGACTCCTGAGTCATTAGAGCCACTGGGTAGATGGTGGTGTTCTTTGCTGGAGATGACAAACACTGGGGAAGGTGGATTTGGTGGGCAAAAGTCAAGAATTGTCAAGGGACATGTGAAATTTGCAGTCCCTGTTTGACATCTCAGATAGTTGGAAATGTCAAGGAGATGTGACAGAGTCATACATGCCAGCTATGGTGACCATCACACTCTACCACTGCTGCCTCTGAAACTATAAAGCTTGGACTCATTTCCACTGAGAGCCATGCTTTAGAATTGGTTTTTCAGAGGTAGGGTGGGCACCACTGGTTGCATGCAGGATTACACTAGTCAGTACACAAATAGTTTTAATTTAGCATTTAATACTTTTAAATATGTATAAGGAAAAATGCATATTACAAAGACATGTTTTCAAGGTGTTATTACATAGGCCATCATTAAAATTGAAGTATTTAAGTTTTTTTAAAAAGTCATCTATTTAAATAAAACTATTAAGAAAATATCACATGTAGTATATGTAATAGTACTTGTAGTGCTACATGGATATGGAAAAAATTAATAAATGACTGAAAGTTTAGGACACAACCTAAAGCATTTATAATGAGTTCCCTAGCCCTGTCTCATCACAGTCTAAAAACCACTTTCTTAGGGCTGTTTTTAATTACAAGTCACATCATCAATTCAGTAAGTAAAGATCAGCATTTGTTTGAAAAATCTGGAAATAGGCCAGGTGCGGTGGCTCACGCCTGTAATCCCAGCACTTTGGGAGGCCGAGGTGGGCGGATCACTTGAGGTCAGGAGTTCAAGACCAGCCTGGCCAACATGGTGAAATCCCATCTTTACCAAAAATACAAAAATTAACTGGGCGTGGTGGTGCATGCCTGTAATCCCAGCTACTTGGGAGACTGAGGCAGGAGAATTGCTTGAACCCTGGGGGTGGAGGTTGCAGTGAGCCTAGATCGCACCACCACACTCCAGCCTGGGTGACAGAGTGAATCCCCATCTCAAAAAAAAAAAAAAAAAAAAAAAAATCAGGAAATAGAGTACATTGCTGGTAGTTGCTGCGAAAAGTATTGGCAAGTATTGTTTCATGATGTAAAATATGAACGTTACGGTGAAAAAAGTTAGCTGCTGTCTTAGGGTCTGCATTTCAGTGATGGGGGTATCCCATTTTGGTGACTCACTTCTCAAGCTAATTTGAAAAGTCTGCGTTTAACTGGACTTTTCTGGAGATGAGAGAAAATGATCTCTTCTCCTTACAAGGTTATTAATAATAGAAGTTTCATAAATTGTGATTAGTTCTATGGGTTTTTAGAAGCCTATGATGTCATAGTTGAAAATGTGCTCTACTTCTAAACGGCACATTTCTTTGATGTTCATTTGGGTTTCTGATCCCTATTTTGATAGGCTTGATAATGGTTAAATCTCCCTGTCTTACAGATTCTATCAATTGACTTATTTTCATGGAATATTTTTGACTTTGTATAATCCTGTATGGCTTTACTTATGTTCAGGGATCTCTTTAATAGTGCCTATTTGTAATGGCTTTGTTACATTTAAATATAGTGTTTAGTAAGAGGTTTGGTTGGGGGTGAGATATAAACTATCTCAGAGGTGAGTAGATAAGTTTATTCTTCTCTGAAAATGCATGTGATTCTTTTCAGAATTAAAACTCTTTTTTATGTTGTTGCTTTTGTTTTTTCTTTTGAGCCCGGGTCTCGCCCCATCATCCAGGCTGTAGTGCGGTGCGTGATCACGGCTCACTGCAGCCTTGAACTCCTGGGCCCAAGTGATCCTCCTGCCTCAGCCTCTCGAGTAGCCAGGACCATAGGCGTGGGCTACCACGGCAGGCTTTTTTGTTTGTTTGTTTGTTTGTTTGTTTCTTAAGTAGGTCTCCTCAGGTTGCCCAGGCTGGTCTCAAACTCCTGAGTTGAAGGGATCCCCCAACTTCAGCCTTCCAAAGTGCTAGGGTTACAGGCGTGAGCCACTATGCCCAGCTAATTAAAACTCTTTTGAATGGACTTTTAAGAAGCAGGCTGGGAGGCCCTCAAATATATGCTCCGATATATGATTTTCTGGTTTTCTAGGCTAGAAATGCCTGACAGATTTTTTTTAAATGGAACTAATGCTAAAATTATAGATATACTTAGTTTTAAATTTTCCTTGTGCCTCTCCTTTTGATATACAATAACTTATACCTGATTTAAAGAATTAGGCTTTTATAAATCATCTGATGTTAGCAACTAAATTCACTGGGCACCCATTATTTCACGCCTGATACATTGTTTTCCATAGAGCATTCTTGTAAATATGTTTACATGATGCAAATTAAGCTAAAGTACTAAGCTATCAGATCTGTAATGTTAGGGGAACAATAATTTATTTAAAAAGTATGATCTGTAGTGTTAAGGGATATTTATAATTTCTAAAATGACTTAATAAGAGAAGGCTTGGTGAAAGCATTTAGCATAGAGATGAAATATGTCTCATTAAGTTTCTTCATTATGCACATGTCAACTCTTCTTTTGTTAGTCTCTAAGAGTTTATTTACATAACTGAGAGTTGCTTCTTTTATTAATGATAGTTATCCCAGCAAAATGATTTTGGTTGGGTTCACCTGAGCAATAGAATGTGCTCCCTTTTCCACAAAACTAATGGTGAGGAATCCACCTCTTCAGCAGCCAGCTCCCCTTGCAGTGAAGAGCCCTATTTGCATTTGTAAATAAGCCATTCAGTTTAGAGCCCTGTGGGGCTTGCCCAGATCTAATTTGTTATTTTGCTGATATTGATGGCATTAACCAGGAGGTGAGTGATACCAGGAGACTGATATCTCAGTCTGGAATGACAGTGCCAGAGTCTGAAGGCTGTCATTTAGAAAAAGAGAAACACATTCTTAGAACTTAGAATTTGGGAAAATGAAGTCACAAATTTTGCCTTTAGTGTTGAGTGACATAATTTAATGTTTTCCTGAACACAGAAAGCTATGTGAACAAACCTGTTATATAGGATCATCAGTTCCCTGTGATACCACTTATGAGAGCCCTGGTTGCTTTTTCAAAAATGCGTAAAGTATTACATGATTGAACTGATAATAGCTGTACTTAAATGACTAAGCTCAAAGGTTTAGAGTTTGTACCTTTCTTGGATGTGTCATAGGATCTGGTAGGTAGCAAGACTGGGAATAGGGAAAGAAAAATATTTTCAGGTAGGATCTCCCTATAGTGAAGAAGCAGGCATGTTCAGCTTCTAAGGAATTAAATTCTTCTCAAAGGTTCCCCTCTTGGTTCTAGCTATGTGCACCTTTCCACAAAGTCTGAGTATCACCAAACTAACATATATATATGTGTGTATATGTGTATATATATGTATATACACATATGTGTATATATATGTATATACACATATGTGTATATATATGTATATACGTATATGTGTATATACGTATATACATATATGTGTATATACGTATATGTATATATATATGCAAATAACCATCACAAACTTTTTTTTTTTTTTTTTAGCAATAGGATACCAAGTGACTAGTTCATTGAAAATTAAGGTTAGTTTAAGGTATCAGTCACATGGAGAAAAACTTGTAGTGAGCTGTTTACAGTTCCTTTATTTTCACTCCATATGCAATTTATTAAATGACTTTAATCCTCCAGGCTCTTCCTTGTTTCTATGAAGATGTATTACTGGAATTTCTGTGTAAATACATTGATTATTTCATAGCCCTATTTGTTCATTACAAGCAGACTATTGTTACAGATTTATTGTACTTGAAAATAAATTACATAAAATGGACACCAGGTTTCAAAAACCTAACCCTTAAAGGATGTGCTTGCCCTCTTTAAATTAGTCTCCCACCTACTGGGAGTTTAAGATTCAGATCCTGGGTTTAATATCAACATCTGCCCCCTGCCGAGTTCATGGTACAATTAGCTAATTAAAAAATAAAATAACATTTTCACCTTGGAGTCAGAAGAAGAGCAATAAACCACAGGCCCAGGATTTAGTTAATTTACACATTGACTGTAACTGTGTATTTAATGCTGAGATTAATTTTTTTCCCGATGAGTAGGAGCTTGGCACTGTGCTTTAGAACTCTTAAATCAGTTGTAATCATTCCATAGGGAAGGTTAGTAAGGGCGGTTCTTCACATAGATTAATAAGGATAATTATTTATTTACGTTTGATAACTTCTTTTAGGGGGAAAAAAGGTTTAAAATCACCTTCTGATAAACCATTATGTTGAAAGGAGCACTTTCACATCAAACTAAATAAATAATCCATGATGCTTTTTTTCAAACACTGTATTTCTCATGTGAAAACTCTTGATTCTATGGAAATGGGAAGACATGCTCAGGTTTTTGCTTGGTTTTGTTTTGCTCAGTGGTCAGTGGGTCAACGGATAGATTCTCTGTTCTTAAAGCTTTGGTACATTTTCTAGGTCAGCCGAGTTTCAAGACTATTTCCTTGCATTTTTTTCCCAGAGAAGGTAGAGAAAGAATGCATGTTGGCAGGGCGGTTACTAGGAAAAACATAATCCTGACTGGCAATCTGCTACTTATAACATTTCCTTTTTGAAAGGTAAGCATTATACTGTGAACGCCGAAGCAGTGATTATGGGCAACTCAAGTGGGTGTGATTGATACACGTCTTAAAAGTATAGAGCTGTTATTCCTAGATGAAGAAGAAAAAGAATACTTAAGTATTGTAATATAGAAATTGCATTTTTATCTAAGGAGGTCTTTCCACCCTCCTCTGTTAAGAGAGCTGAGCAAACGCTAGCCCTCATCTGAGGGTCATTTCGCTGCTGGTGTTGACTCTCACTTGCATGGGGCCTTAAAAGCCAGGGATTTTGTGAGACCATCTCTCGGTTGCTTTCATCTCCCTTTCCCTGGAGTTAATGCTCACAGTGGGTAGTACTTGCTTCTTAAGTTTGTTCACTGTTGTCCAGCTCTGAGAGGTGGAGAAGTAAAACTCTATACCATTAATGAGGCCCCATTCCAAACTTCCCTTTTAAAATATAGTACCTTGGGTGGTGTGTTTGTGTGTTAGGCATGGAATGAATAATAGGAAGGTGTTATGCCTTTCCGTGTGACCCATATGTCCAATATGTATATGAGGGCATTAACAGGATCGGTCTTAGGAGAGACCACTCTTTTACATAGGTTTAAATTACAGACTTAATGCTAAATCTCTGTTTCAGCCAATAAAATACAATGTGCATTTAGGGGCAGAGTTTTTGGTGGCTGTCAGACACTACGAATTCTGCCAGGATGATGGACACAGGAGCTTCTGAGGCAGGCGACTTGTCATGGTTTGGAGGAAGATTGTGATTTCCACATCATTTTGTTCATATCTAAATGGGTGGGATGTCTAACCCTAAGAAGACTCCGCAGTGCTTTCTGTTATTTCAGGAAGATGGACTTCATATTCAGAGAAATCATGTTCCAGTTTCCCTTAGTATTTTTGAAATACAGACAATTATCAAATAATAGGAAAATGCAGATTTGATGGGAAATATCTTAATACTGGGTTATGTTTGTGACTTTATTACACACTTGCACATACAAGTTTGTTTATAATAAAATAACTTGCACATCACATGTGCTTTTGTGGGGGAGAACGTGTCTTGTGTTTTTGTTATTGATGTTTAGCTAAAACAAAATACAGTGCCGTTAAACACTGTCCCTCTCCCTTTTCTGACCATTTCTCCATCATCCCACACCCCACCTTCTCCCTTCCCACCTCTCGTTCACTCCCCATCTTCCATTCACTGTCAGGAAGGGCAGCCTCCGAAGAGCCATTTCAACTCAGCCCGACATCGCCAGAGACTAGTGGACCCAGCTGCTTCAAAAGTGAGTGTGTCCTGTTGCCCTGGGCAACGGGTGTGCATGGCGGCGTGGTCCCGCTGCGGTAAACAGGGTGTGGGGTTTTATTTATGCTGGTATATTCCAGGGCTTTAGAATATGGATATTGAGAGGAGTCAAAGTCTTCTCTATTAAATCAAGACCATACACATCAGTGGTGTTCTGGTAAGTGTTTAACAACCAGTCCTGAAAAATGAAACAAATCCCTGATGGTAGCATTTGCTGGTTTCCCTGGTGTAGATACTCCCACCCTGGCCAGTTTCCGGTACCAGTGTGACATCCCCGAACTCAGAGCTGGGAAGAGAGGCCCAGTGGAACACTATTATATAGTTGTATTATGTAGTTTTTCCACCGTATAAATACAATTGATGTAAACCCTCTTAAAATGTAGCAAACTACATATGAAGTGTATCAGTTTTAAGTATGTATTACCCTTGTTTTCAATATAATATATTTACTTTAAATTTAGATATTTTTAATTCACAGTAATGGCTATTTTTAACAACTGGCTTGGAAAACTGAAAATTTACCAAGCTGGGATGGGTTGGCTTCAGGGCAGCATTTATACATGTTATGTACATGTTGAGAATAGTCTTAAGCCAATTGGTCATGCCCAACTCTTTTTAATAGATAGCAGTAGCCACAGAAAAGTGGTTGAAGTTTTGTGTGAGGATTTGCTCATCCCACGCAGCTCAACTAAGTCTCAGGCCAGTTCTGTGTAACAGACTTTAATTGAACAGTTATTAGCAGACAGGCACGAAGCATTCATGAAGCCTGTCCTGTAAACTCAATGAAGTTCCAGCTTTCTGGCGTTTTTACGTGCTCCAGTCAAATTTTTCCGGACGACAGTTCCACTCCAGGTCGACGTGTCAACTTTCGTCAACTTTCGAGAGGCAGGATTCTCTCACCTTTTGAGTGGACACCAGGGAATGGGAATCCTCTGACCCAGTTGCTGGACATAAGGCCATTTAGCAACTGATCATCAGATGTCCTGAGGGTAAAAGTTGTAGACATCCCTAGATTCTCATGCTCTGTTCTTATAAGGGTGGAAAATTTTGCCAATTCACTTATCTTAAATACCACTAGTTTCATTGACGAAAGCCTGTTTTTAAACATCTGCCATGTGAGCAGCAAGCCACTGATACTGATTTCACCAATGAAAATCCATTTGAGTATGCCAATTAGCAAAATCTCTGGTGTTGACTAAGACACAAATACCTCTGATATAATGCTAGTTTACCACCCTTGGGAAGTAAATTCTGATTAGAACCACTGACTGTGTATAGGATATAAATTTGTTTGTTTGTTTGTTTGTTTTGAGTCAAAGTCTCACTCTGTCACCCAGGCTGGAGTGCAGTGGCGTGATCTCGGCTCACTGCAACCTCCACCTCCTGGGTTCAAGTGATTCTCCTGTCTCAGCCTCCCAAGTAGCTGGGACTACAGGTGCCTGCCACCATGCCTGGCTAATTTTTGTATTTTTAGTAGAGATGGGGTTTCACCATGTTGGCCAGGCTGGTCTCAAACTCCTGACCTCAGGTGATCCACCTGCCTCGGCCTCCCAAAGTACTGGGATTACAGGCGTGAGCCACCACACCTGGCCAGGATATAATTTTAATCCATAAATATATTACATTTTCTATGCTGAAGTGTTTGAAACTAGACTACAGATGTCATAGCTCTTTGCCACATTTATTAAGTGTCTAGGGCATCCCTTCCCGCCGAGCCGCAGGCAACTCACTTTAGCTCAGTAGCATCGAGATGAAGTCCCGGGAGTTCTATTGGTACATGAAGGAAAAAATAGACTAGCTTCGAATAAGTCATATGGTTTCATCATGTAACATGTGAATTTTGCTAATGTAGAGCACAACTCAGAGTACGGCGGGGCCTTCTTGGACCCTGCCTAGGAGTTTTCACTAATGAGGCACTAAAATACTGGGTGCATTAAGTACATCCACTGTTATACACAGTGTGCACCTCATGATCAGTGGTGTTTTAAGGACTCAGCTCAGCATGTGCTTTTGTTCCCCCTCTTTCTTTTGTCCTGTATTCATTTCATTCTGTCTTGGCATTTGCAGAAATACTGTGCCTCACCATGCAGTGTGTTCTATAGTACACTATAAATTAGCTAACTTTCTTCTACTGGTGGTGAGAGTCTTTTTGCTGTTCCATTTTGTTTTGAGCAAGAATCATGGCTTCTTTTTCTAGACAGACTTTAAGAGGAACTCATTAAACTGCCACAGAGAAGATGTCTGTTGCCTTAATGTGCCGTGTGAATTGGTTCAGCTACATTACCAAATAGGTTTAAAAGGTCACATTCTTTCCTCCTCAAAACACTGCGGTAGTAGAAATTTGAGGAGGGCCTAAAAATGTTTTCTAACCTTAGGAAGCCATAGGAGAAGCCACGGTTTGCTGTGTGGATACATTACTTGGACAGTAAATGGCAAATGGAAATGTGCATGTATGTAGCTAGTGACCTTTCTTTATAAGCACACTTTGCTTAGATTCTGCACTATGTCATTTTCAACTCAATAACCTGAGTCGTAGTGAAGAATTCTTACAAATTACAGGTTCCTATATTCTGGGGGTCAGTAACAAATTACGGTAAACCAGCTGCCAAATCTTTTGAGAACACTGATTTTATTGTGAGTCTACGTTGAAGAAGTGTGTTCCGATAGAAATGTTTAGCTTTACAATGGCAATATGATATGGTGCAAATAATAGACTGGACTGGATTGTATGTTAGGCTTTGTCATTAACCAGCTCTGCGGACTTGGGTGATCATTTAACACTGAGCCCCGTTGCTCTAGATTTTCTCATCTATGAGGAGAGTATAAGAAATGTTCTGTTAATCAAATTATGGAATTGTTGCATTTTTCCACTAAGGCTCCTTAGAACTAGATATATCACCATGTAGTCTGAGATTTTCGACTGCTATTTCTCAATCCTAAAAATCTCTCTACACATGTCATTCCTTATTCCTTGCAAAGTATTATTATTAGGCAGTCTTCTCTCAGTATCTTCAGAGGAAGTTAATTTTTAAAAGAGAAATTACTTTAAAGCTATAGGGAAAATATGGGCCAGAAATAAGGGGCTCATTTTCAGCTCAAGGAGTTGGCTTTTTTTTAGCCTGATTTTTTTCTTTGTCTTAGAAAGCCTTTTGTACTTTGAGTATAGAAAAACAAGCTTTTAAATCTGTTTTATTTGAATAAGAGTAAAGGGTTAGGGGGAAAACAAAGATAAGTATTGTGCCTCTGATTGGCTAAGCTTGTCTGCTGGGAATTTCTAAAGTGCCTTTCACTTTGAGAATATGCTCACCTGTACTGTCCCTCAGTATGAGCTCTGTAATACAGCAAATGAACAAAGAATGAAGCAAAACGGGCAATAGGAATAGTAGTTCAAAGACCATGGAGCAGTTATTTGTAGAGCTGGTAAAGGCCTCTGTTAAATAAAAATCTATTTGATATGGGAGCATCAGGGACATGATCTGGTGGACAGAAGGGAACACGAGAGTGTACAGAGGATTAGTTTTCAAATCTGACATTTCAGCACAAAAGAATAATGATGATTTATTCTAGATGAGCTGTCATTTTACATTGGAAGCTTTGCTGATCCAGAATAAACAGGTTCATAAAGATGGTATGAGATTTTGAGTATGTGAGAGCAAATAGTGGTAGGCATAGCATCTGATCAATTTCAAAACCCGAAAGTGTTGTAACAGTCTACCCTTCTTTAAA
Source organism: Pan paniscus (assembly GCF_029289425.2). NCBI lineage: Eukaryota > Metazoa > Chordata > Mammalia > Primates > Hominidae > Pan > Pan paniscus. Next base: position 47,042,738 of record NC_073253.2, on the reverse strand, counting down.
AAACAAACCAAACTACCCAAATTCACAGATAATCCAACTTTATATAAACCTGCATATAATTCTAAAATACATTGTTTCGGTCTGCTGTAGGGCTTGAAAATCTTTTATCCTAATTCTCAGCAATTTCTTTACCTTTCTCTAATGATAACAAGGTTTCTAAAACCTGGGCTTTCCTGCTGGGAAAATCAGCCCAGAGCTATCTCAGAGCAGATGGTCTTCTTTTCTCACTACTATAAACCTTTTAGGATTGATCCTTTTTTTCATTTTTACCTATCTGAAGAATAAGTGTCTTTGACACCTTAGAAACCCACTGTTCACAGGGGACAAGAAGCTGCCTTGGCCAGAGTTCATAGTTGCATAGATGATATAATATAAAGGTAATGGAAAATCAAGGAATTGTGTTTCTGTCTGTAGCATCAAAAAAATAGGTTGATTTTTAAGCACTAAGGGGATAGGCTTTAAAATGTCTACATTTTTGAGCCTTATTATGCACTGAGTTTCTGGATGGTAATTAACACCTTCCTAGTCTTAGGAATTTCAAGTGTTAAAGAATAATTTCTTCTTTTTCAGAGGGTGCAATACTAGTTACTATATTTAAGGACATAGAAAGATGAGGAAGGGATTGGAAGACTGGTTGCCATAATTATTCTGGGAGTATTTTAGTCACATAAAATGTTGTACTATGTAAACTTTATAAAAGCCTTCAGGGATGATAAATTTCTAATAGAAAATTCTGAGGCAGCTTATAGTTTTTTTGTGTTTTTACATCAGTCATCCATAAATTATCTTTGGTCCTAACTAAAATGAGCATGGATCTCATTTCTGAAACTTATTAACTATGACTTTGAGTCAATTACTTAATCACCCTGAGAAAACCACAGCTTCCTCATCTGAAAAATAGGGAAAAAAATCATCTCAATCTCATCAGGTTATTTTGAAGATTAAATGAGATAATGCATAAAAAATTTTTACCACATGGTCAGGCACTTAATGAGTACCAAATTATAACAATCTTTTAAGTTATGATTACTGTTACCATAGTTATTTGGTAATCATTATTTTTTCCCCTCATTTGTAAATAAGCGGTTAGTACCACATGATTGTTGAGGTAAAATATCTGCATTATTAAAAGTCTATACAGTTCTATGTATTTTTTTTATTAAAAAATAATTTTAGAGACAGAGTCTCACTTTGTCACTCAGGCTGGAGTGCGGTAGCACAGTCTTAGCTCAGTGTGGTCTCTTAAGTCTTGGGTTCAGGTGATCCTCATGCCTCAGACTCCCAGGTAGCTAGGACTACAGGTGCATACTGTCACACCCAGCTCACGTTTTTATTTTTATTTTGGTAAAGGCAGGGTCTTGCTATGTTGCCCAGAAATGCTCTCAAACTCTGGGGTCAAGCAATCCTCCTGCCTTGGCCACCCAAAGTGCTGGGATTACAGGTGTGAGCCACTGTGCCTGGCCCCAGTTCTACTATACTTTTTAAAAAAATGCTTATTGTACACTCAGCAGTGTGTTAGCCATGGAGGAATATAAATTGCAGTGTTTAATTCTTACCCCCAGAGTGTCGTTTAACTGGCAAAAATAAGTAAATGAAGCAGAGACAATAATGAATTGCCTGGTAAACACTATCAATGCAATGTTGATTTTTGAGTGGAGGGAGATCTGAGTGGCAGCCAGAGAAGGTGTCCTTGAAGTGGTGGTTTTCCATGTGGGCCTAGAAGGTGAGGTGGGACTTTTTAAACAATATGAGCTTAGGCCTGTCCATTATGTGAATGCATGCAGTAGTCATCGGTCGGGCCAGGAGATAGGGGATGTGACACAGGCCAAGATGAGGTGGAAGGTATGCTCTTGTCATGGCCCTCTGTGGTGGGAGACACTGCAGCTCCGAGGTCATGTGCCCTATTTTCAAATTGTGTGTACCAGCTATGAAGCCAAGGGAAAATCTTGTATCAGTACAATGGGGGAAGTCACACCATGTACCTCATTAGGAGTGTTATAATTAGACGATCTGTTGAAGCCACTCCGTAGAGTGATCAGGCTGTTTTGGTGTAAGTACAGCCAGTACTTAGTTAAATGAGACATAGTCTGCCCTATGACCCAGCGGCCTCAATCCTAAAGAGGGCATGTTTGTATGAGGCATGTACCCAGGTGCCTTTTGGAGCATTGTCATGACAGAAAGTCAGACAATGACAGAAAGTCAGAGGTTTTGTGGGCATTGACAGTTGTGGGTGGTTGGGTAAATGGGGGAGTGTCATAGAGTACCATTTAGCCATTGGAAGCAAGAGCCCGAAGGAACACACAGCAATGCGGATAGAGCTTAAAACATATCACTGTGTGGAACCAAGCTTAAAAAATCAATTCTGTAGTATCATACTTTTAATGTCAATCAATTAAAAGTACACACCACATAATGTACATTTTATAGGAGCATGTGCAAATAGCCGAATATCCATCAGATATAGAGAAAGATTGCTTGCAGGCAGGAGGGGAGGGCCTAGGACTGGAAAGTAGCCATGCAGGTAAGTAAATGGATGGGTGATTGAGGAGGAGGAGTCAGCCTACTCTCTCCTCTACACTTGGATCTCCACAAGAATAAATTGGTAAGCAAAGAAATATGATATAAGGGAGGCTTAAATGCTTGAGTGAGAAGTGGATGCAGCCACCTGTAAGGTAAGTACTGCTATGGGGAGCAATGGGATAGCTAATACTGACACAGTATTCCCATGGGCCCAGCCTGCTTCTAGCTGCTTTACACACATGTGAACCACTTTCATCTGTACAGCAACCTGAGGATTTTGGGTACTGTTAGCACCATGTTGCAGATGAGGAAACTGAAGCAGGGTGAAGTTCAGTAACTTGCACAGGGTCGCACAGCTGGTAAAAGTGAAGCCAGGATTCAAGCCCGATTACTCTGGCTTTAAGCCCCTGTTCTTAACCACTAAGCCTTGCTGACTCCTGATGGACGTAACTAAAGTGGAGACGAGAGGTAGAAATGCCTTCCACAGATGGTACCACTGGCACGGGCCTGGCATTCGCAACTGCTTCCTCTTTGTGGAGGCTGACCATTTTCTTTCAGTGTGTGCACATGTATATAAAACTTCTTATTGAAATATAATATGGACTCGTTAGTGTACAGCTTGATGAATTTCCACAAACCGAACAAGATCAAGCAACACAGAACAAGATGGACAGCCCTGAAAAACTAAGGAAAACAAAAACCTCTGTCATTTGTACTAGGTACTAAATTATGATGCTGGAAAACAACATCATGAAAAACATAAGCCTTTAAAAGCAAAACCAATAGAAATGTAAAACTTTCTGAAATTGCTAGAGGTATCAGGCGTTCCTAAGGCATAGAAAAAGCCCTCTACCTTTTCATTGATTTTTTTACTACAGTCAGTTGCTTCTGTTATGACTGGCCGGGAGGCATGGATGACTCATGAAGGAAAGCGGAAAAATCTCTCAATGAATTTAAAGGCAGCCTCCTGTTATCAAAGGATAAAGCAGTTTGAGCTGCAAGCATTAGTTAGACATAAATAAATAGATAAATACCTATCATGATTGGATCATAAGGAAGACCTTGCAGTGGCCAGATAAATGAATTTTCTTCTCTCCTGGTCATTGTTTAACTCTGTGGGACAACTGTCTTAGATGTTCAATGTCAATTCCTGTGGGCCACGTTTGCCAGTTTGCAGGACAAAGCTATGACAACGTGTATCACACTAAAAGGATAATGTTTTCCCATATTTCAAATGGTCAATTCTATGTCCAGAAAAAGTATCATGTTGTGTTTGGGGGCTACTCTTAACACATCTTCTACCTACCTGGCAAATTTGTACACAACAATTCAGAACCTTTGGGCAGTGAGGTTAAATAACTCACACAAGATCCCAGAGCTAGTAAAAGGTGAAGCCAGGATTCAGACCAGTTAATCTCTGTACTTTGCCATCATAGCCTAGTCCTTGCCACCAACATCTAGGAAGGGCTTGGCCTCTTTCCTGGGGCATGGACTGTGCTGGGCAATGCAAGATTTCTCAGGGTTCAAGAGGAAGGCAACCACTATACCTTCTTTTTTTCTCTTTTAGCCTCAAGTAATCGTGATGTTCTTTTTACCTAAATGTCGGAGAACTCTTTTGGCCTAGATACCACTCTTCTGGCCCCTGGCTCCTATGGACCTAGGTAAAGCTGCAAAGCTGATGGAAGAGTGTTCATTCTCCTTATGGTTCCTAGCCCAGTTTACAAGAATTTTTTGTCTCCGTTGGCTTTAAGAAGAACTGCAGACCCCTAACAATTCTATTGAAAAATGGGCAAAGGAAACAAATGAACAGTTCACAGAAAAGCAAATATGAATAAATGGCTCATATGCATAGGAAATGATTCTCAACTACCCTTATAAGAAAAGTACAATGGGCTGGGCGTGGTGGCTCACGCCTGTAATCCCAGCACTTTGGGAGGCCAAGGCTGGCGGATCACGAGGTCAGGAGATGGCGACCATCCTGGCCAACATGGTGAAACCCTGTCTCTACTAAAAATACAAAAAATTAGCTGGGCGTGGTGGCGGGTGCCTGTAGTTCCAGCTACTCCGGAGGCTGAGGCAGGAGAATGGCGTGGACCCGGGAGGCGGAGCTTGCAGTGAGCCGAGATTGCGCTACTGCACTCCAGCCTGGGTGACAGAGCAAGACTCCGCCTCAAAAAAAAGTACAAATTAAAAATCGTACTGATATATATATATATTTTATGTGTTTAAAATACACACACACACACACACACACACACACATATATACAAATTACCTATTGGGTTGGCAAAAATCTAAACCTGGGAGTATTTCTGGTTTCTAAAACTGGAAATCTAAAACTAAAAGTATTTTGCAGCTATGCTTTCTGGGAAAATAGCTTGCTTTCTTTGTTTTGTTTTGTTTTTTGAGACAAAGTCTCACTCTCTCACCAAGCCTAGAGTGCAATGGTGCCATCACTCACGGCTCACTGTAGCCTCGACCTCCCCAGGCTCAGGTGATCCTCCCACGTCAGCCTTCTGAGTAGCTAGGACAACAGGCACACATCACCACGCCCAGATAATTTTTGTATTTTTTGTAGAGATGGGATTTCGCGATGATGCCCAGGCTGGTCTCAAACTCCTGGGTTGAATCAATCCACCAGCCTTGGCCTCCCAAAGTTCTGGGATTACAGGCATGAGACACTGGTCTGGGAAATAGCTTTCTTACTTATAATTCTGGTGGGAGTGTAGGTTAGAATAACTTCTGCAGATGGCAAATTGTCAATGTTAATCAAAATACATGTACCTTTTGACCCACCAGTTCTTCTTTGGGGAGTAAAGCCATCAGATAGACCAGTGTACATGCTGAATGAGTCCTGGAAAAGATTATTTATCATAGCATCCTTTTTAATAGCAAAAGATTGGAAACAACCCAAACATCTTTTAGTAGTTAAGTGGATAAACAAATTATGTTTCATTCGTGCTATGGAATACCATACAGCTATGTAAAAGACTGAGGGCTTTGCACTGATATAAAAGGATCTCCTGATCAGAGGGAAAAGTCAAAGGGCCAAATAGTAGGCTTAATATGTTTCATTTGCTGTAAAAGTAGGAGGGGAATAAGAGTATGTACTCATTGGCTTATGTAGTCAGATATTACATATTTGCTCATATTTTGCTCATAAATTCTGGACAAGTTCATTCAAAACTTAGAACAGTGGTTCTCTCTGGGAGAGAAATATGGGAACTGGGTGAATTGGGGACTAGGATGGAAAGGAGTTTTTTAAAAACTAAGTGCTTCTCTATACTTTATAGACTGTGGTAATATATTAACCATTCCAAAAAAAGTGGGTTTTTTTAAACATAAAGAAATCCAGAGCTCTTGACCCAGAGTTTCTTCCTTTCATTCTGAGCCAGCTGCTAAACCTCTGTGCTCACTTCTAACTTCTACTGGATTCCTCCTGAATTGCCTAGCTTCCCCTTAACAATGGACGTTTGAGGACATTCACCATCCTCTAAAGTTTATTGCAACAAAAGGACGAGAAGGAGAAGTAGAAGACTACAGAGCTTATCTCATTTGTTTTCAGCCTAACATCTCTCTACTCAGACCCATACAAGTAATTCTAAGGAGAGTGGATTCCACTTATTTTCCATGATGCTTTGTATAAGGTATGATAGAAACACAGTATTAAAGCACTCAAAAATACCAAAGGTAAAAAATATCTTTGAAACTCAGTTCCACTAATGTAATATATACTGACATTCACTTTGTGGCCAGGCACTGTGCTAAGTGCTGGAGATTGAGTACTTAGACTGGAAGGTGAGTATAGCCAGCTGCCTTTTGAAGAATCACTCCCTCCCATAGATCTTGAACACTGTTTTATTTCTGTTGTAAGAGTAACACATATCCAGAAAAGTGCAAATATTAATGAACTTTCACAGATTGACTCTACTCATGTAATCAGCACCAAGACTGAAAACAAAACAGCATCACCAGCACCCAGAAGATTCCATTGTGCTATCTTTGTAGCAAATTTTATAATTCTATTTTGAATTTTCTATTGTTTTGAAGTTTTTGTTTTCAAAGTCTTATATTTTTCATGATACTGCTTCCCAACATTATAATTTATTATCCAGCAAAATGACAGCTGTTTTGGTTTTTCTGGGTTTTTAAGGAAAGGATGGGATTGAGTTTCAGAACATGAATAAAATAAAGAATACGTGTAAAGATCATACTCATTATGGCTATTAAGATTTCAGCTGCTGGAATTTCTATGTTAAGTCCACTTGAATATTGTGACCAAAAACATCTGGGAGGAAAATTATATTCAGTCCATTTCTCTTTCCTAACACAAGAATGCAGTTATTTTTCTCCTATTTTGCAGCTGGCAAAAGTTGAGTATGCATAGGTGAATTGTGACAGCCCCACCTCTCCTATCCTTATGGGAATTTTTATTTTTAAAGACTTTAAAAAATTGGTGAATTATAATTTGTTGACTTTTCCCAGTCATCAGAGTTGTGCTTGCCAAAGACTTGTGTAACAGGAAATTTGCCAAGATAGGATTAGAGATTTGTTTGGAGAAAGGGTGTAGGAAATATTTTAAATTTAAAGGTGAAAAGATCACAGACAAGGTTAAGTACAAGTTACTCAATTTGGCTTCTATTTACGAAGAACTACTGAAATTATCCCTTTACCTTTAGGGACTTCTGTGTTTCATTTGCCCCCAAGTCTCCTTACCCGTCAGGCAAAAAGAAAAACAAGTCAAAACATAACCAGCAATTCTTTAAACAAAATTAAGCATTTAACCAGGCAAGTTTTATCAAGTTTTGTCCTGCTTCTGTGGATTCTGGAAGGAGTCTGTTTCCCAGTAGTACTTGAGAAGAGAAACCTGGCACAGGTTTTGCTGGCCAGTGCTCAGAGGCTGGTGATAACTTTTAGTAACTGGTTTCAGTATCTTGATAACTCTGTTGCCTGTTTTAACATTTTTCAGGTTAATGTGTTTTGAGATTTTTAAATTTTATTTTATAGATACTCCCTTTCCATTACCTCACATACCTTTATCTATTTCCTGCCTGAAAAAGAGATTTGACTCTGATGCGCCCAAGTGTGGTTTTCCTTGAATTTATCCTGCCTAGGATTTGCTGAGCCTCTAGGGTATGTGGATTAATGATTTTCATCAAATTTGGGGATGTCCTTGGACATTATCTACTTAAATACATCTTTTAAACCACTTTCTCTTCTCTCCTGGGACCCCATTTATATCTATATTAGGAAGTTTAATATTGTCCCACAGATCTTAGGCATTCTTTATATTTTTGTTTTGTTTTTGCTTTTTTTTCTTGGCAATTCATTTGGGATAATTTCTATTATTTTGACTTAACTGTGCTGATCATTTATTTTGCTTTACTCTGCCAGTTAGTAAGCCCATTTCATTGTTAGTAAGCCCATTTCATTCTAATATATTCTTCAGGCTAGATTTTTCTTTTTTGTTTTTATAATACAATCTCTCTGCTAAAAATTCCCACATCTTCTTTATGTTGCCATACATTTGCCACTGTATCCTTTAGCATACTTTTTAGTCTGTCTGATAACACCAGCATCTTGACTACCTCTGTATCTGTGTGTCTTCTCTTGGCCATGGGTCATAACAATATCCAAACCTAGCTCAAGCAGGGAGCAGAATGACTCAGCACCCTACTACAGTGTATGACGCAGAAGAGGCATACCTTTTTCTGAAGCTAAGTAGTATTTATCTCAGCATCAGTTTCTACCGAGATTTAAAATGTTTAGCACCTACTTGAAAAATTACTGATACGAGAAGAAGCAAAAACTCCTATTTCTGAGATTTCCTTTACCACTTAGGAGGTAGACTATGACCAGGGACCATTGCTCTCACTCCTCCAGTCAAAATAACCTGGGTAAGTAATAAAAATCATAGTTTAAAAAATCATAAAATATGCTAAGGACATAAATAAACCTTGAAAATGTAAATTCCAGAAATGGGCAAACTCTTCAAAGGAAAGAAGAGGCCCATGGTTTCTCTCACCCCTGGTGGATTGGCAGGAGGAGGAGGAATCTGCTATGGATGGGGTAAGAAGGAATCAGCCAAACTGAAAACCTACTTTTCACTTCTAGCTTTTCTTTCTATCTTCACTCATATTGTGAGCAGTGGTCTCTTGTGATTATTTACGTCCTATGTGGAAGTCTCAGAAATAGGAAATTTGTTCAAGGAGACTAGGAAATTTGCCAATAGGGAAAAGAGAACAAAGATAAGCCTTGGCCATTGATAAATAGGGCACAGTTGTGTTGTTCTGTCACTGTTTTTTTTTTTTAAGATGGAGTCTCCCTCTGTTGCCCAGGCTGGAGTGCAGTGGCATGATCTCGGCTCACTGCAACCTCCGCCTCCTGGGTTCAAGTGATTCTCCTGCCTCAGCCTCCCGAGTAGCTGGGACTACAGGTGCGCACCACCAGGCCCGGCTAATTTTTGTATTTTTAGTAGAGACAGGATTTCACCATGTTGGTCAGGCTGGCCTCGAACTCCTGACCTCGTGATCCACCCACCTTGGCCTCCCAAAGTGCTGGGATTACAGGCATGAGCCACCGCGCCCGGCTTTTATAAACACATGGACATGGTAACACTCCTTATTTTCTGGGTTTATCTTTCATGTGAACTGCAGGCCTACCTATGGTATGGTAGTCATGTATTTTTATTCCTTGTGTTTATTTCTTTAGAGATTTGATCACTGTAGTACACAAGGGATTTGTTTCTGTAGCTCTTGCTTTTAGTCTTTTTTTTGGATGCATTGCTGCAATCTTGCAAGTGTACAAAGGGACACTTTATTGAATTACATCGTAAGCCACCTGCCTCTTTCATCGTAGCACAATTCAAGACTGAAATTCTAAGTTACTAAGTACAATAGCTGGTATATGGTGTGGCAATAACTTAGTCTCCGTTTTCCTTGTGGTCATTCTATGATTGCACTAAAATTAGGGCTTATTTAAACCTCCATTTCTCAAAGTGTATTCTTTCAGAAGCACATCCTATGTTTTCCCAAAAAGTGTTTCATATTAAATTTGGGTAGCACCAGAGATTATGTTACTTGCTCTTAGAAAATAAAATGCTAATGATTGTAAAAAGTCTTGGGGAAATCTTAAAATAAGTAAATCCTTTAAGCTATGTTTAATTCGGTGTTTCTCAAACTTATTGGATCCAGAACCTTTTAGCAAAGGAACCTTAAGTTTTTCTTGTCAAATAAAGCCATTCACAAAGTGCACAACACTCTTTGGGGAAATGTTGAGTTAAATGGACTCTGTAGCTCTATATTTTGGGGAGTATGAATAATTCATATTGGACTGTCATTCTGTACACCTGGAAAACATCTTCTCCACTGTTTCCTGAGAAGGACCCGGGAAGCTTGAATTTGGAGGAAGGAAAAGCTCTAACCCAGAAGCCTGTTTGATTACCGCGTTATTGCTTAGGTCTCCTCATTATAAGTGTTAATGTTGTAATGCTCTGCTACTGTAGGGGTATCCTGGTCTCAGCTGCCTGACTTGTCCAAGGACTGTCCTAGTTTGTTAGTCCAGGAAAATAAGCTAGGTCAGCTATCATATCCCCTCAAATGAAAAAAGACGGCTAGCCGCCTAGACTGCAATTGGAAGGAAAGGTCAATCAATATATTACCTTTCTTTCCATGTGTTCCTTGGCCGCCGGCAGAGTTGTGCCTTCTCACTAGTGGTAATCTCTTCTGCTAAATTTTATTTTAACCTTGCAAATAGGTGAAAGGAAGGGCACAGTTAATAACGTCTTCCCCCATATACCTCTGAGCATATCATTTGGGCTGAATCTTGCCCCTCCTTCCCCTAGCAGTAAGCCCTGCACAGTCCTGCTTCGACGGAGTGTTATGCAAGTAGCTGGTTTTATTTACTGTGGGAATTTCTCCTAGAGCTCTGTCATGCTCTTGCACAGACAGAATGCAAACATTTTTGTGATTTTTGACAGTAGCTGGGATCTATGTGGAATAGGGGGTTTTCAAAACGTTTCTCAGTCAATATGTTTACTCTACTTCACCAGCCATGCAGTGTGATACGGTGCATTACCAATACTTGAAATAGACTGCAACAGGAGGTCAGAATGGAGCATAGATTTTCTCACACAGCATGTTAGATGAAATGATTTTGTGTACTTTGAAGTGGAAAATTCAATCAGAATTTTCCACACTTTTTAGTTAAAGCAACACTTATTCATTGATGAAAGGTAGACTGAGAAAAATACAAAATGCAGAGTCTAGCATATTGTTCCTGGTCATAGCAAGAAATACTTTTTCTCTTGTAATGTAATGAAAGCTATGCAAGATAAAAAGGGTCTGCTTAAAATATACAGCTATGGAATGCTAAGAACATATGCCAATATGTTTAGCATGTGGGTGGATAAAAATGGAATCCAGCTTTGTAAGAAGTTTGTTTTTCATTAAGAAATGGACTTCATGCTTGATAAATGGCAATTACAATTGCCCAGGTAATCCATTTTGGCTTAGTTTTAAAGTAGCAGAGTTCATTTAAAAGCACCTGAGAGTATCAATAATAAATTTAAGAATAGATTCTCTAAGTTTTCATTGAAGTAGGCTTAGATAATATTTAAATTTATTACTAGTTTTCATCTGTCCTTTGGTGCACTGAAGATACATCAGCATAACTACCTATTACGTAGATGAGTAATTTATACTTCCAAATTGCAAAACCTTAGGGTTGCAATGTCAGATTTGTGCATGAATATTTAAGATAGAATAATAATCTAGTATTAGAGTGCTCAGTGTGTGCCAGTTACTTTTCTAGATGCTTTACATGTATTATTTCATTTAGTCCTCACAACAACTCTGACTTCTCAAATCTACAATATCCAGCGATGCAAGAAAGCCACAGAGAGGGTAGGTAGTTTACCCAAGGCCGTATGGGAAGTCGAGGCTGGCACTCACTTTGGCATGCAGACTCCCAAACCAGACTTCTGAGCCACTCTGCCAGGCCATGTACCTGAAGCTCTGCCACCTCAACATTTTCATCCTGATGGTCCTAAGTAGGGGTGAGTAGACCACTTAATTCAATTAGCGTATAGGACTTTTGTTTTTAGATTCTTTCTTTAAAAGAGGCACAATTCTTCAAGAGTTTGTTTTACTTTAGCTACTGTTATTTTTTTCTGATTGATACACAATTCAACTCAGTGTAATTCAGTTTTCTTTTTCAAACTAGCATTTAAAGTGACAGAACCATTTAAAAGTATTAGTGCAAATTAATCAACTTGTCCAAATAGTGTAACTTCAAATGATAGTTAGGCTGCCTAAAACTTTGTGTTGTTCAAAGTTCCTTTGTTCTAACGTTGATTCTCCCCACCCCATTTGTTAAAACTATTTTATATCATCAGTTTTTGTTGTTGCTGTGTGTGTGTGTTTACACTTTTATTCTGAAGAAAGTGAGTCCAGAATCAACTATCAGTTTGATGTAGCCAAGGCAGTCCAGTGTAATTCTGTGTAAAAACACATACTTTCTGTGTAATTCATTAAGTATGCCAATCCAATATGATCTAGTATGTTTTTTATTTTTCAAAAGAAGAACTTAGTTAGTATAATAGAAACTAAAGTGAAAACCACCTAAATTCATCCATACGTTGCAGATGGCTGCATTCACATGTATTTAGGGTAGGGTCTTCTTGCTTGGAAATGACTTGATTTTTTTGGTTAACAAAAATAAGAGGCCACCTTATGAACATTTTCTTAAGACTTAAAAATAAGTGTCCACTCAGTTGTATAGTCTTTCTGATCCCAAAAAACCACAGGGGATCATTTTGACTTTGAGGGAAGGATTCTGTCTTTGTAGTGAGAACAAAATTTAGTCTTAAGGAAGAAGCAATTAAAACCCCAGAGCCTTTTATTGCTTTTGATGCTTTTTAAAAAAAAAAAAAAACAAAAACGAAACAAAACAAAAATCTCACTGCACTGAAATATTTTCTGCTAATTAACTGTCACAAATGTGATGCCATTAAGCTTGGACTCTCTTTGGTTAACTTCAAAGTCACTAACACACACTGTGCAGCCCTCCCAAATATATTTTAAAAAAGGGAAACAACTTGACAGATCTGTAATCAATGTTTTCAAGGCTTTTGTTTCTCATAGAACCTAAACCTGATTTAAGAACATTTGTTCATTTTCTTTGGATAACATTCACCAGCATTTATGATGCCAGAGTTGTGTTGATGTCTGGTGTGTATTTGGATACACTATTCCAAAGCTAATTTGCAAAGTTTATTTAGTACTAGTATTAGCTAGGAATGTACTTAGCTGCAGGTAACAGAAAACCCAACTAATAGTAGCTTAAATAAATAGAGATTTATTTTTCTCATATAAAAATATTTGTTGGTAGAATGTCCAGGGCTGGTGCCATATGGAAACAGCATCATCAAGGGCCCTGGCTACTTTTGTCTTTGCTTGTCTGTTTTTAATATGAGGACCCTGACCTAGGGCAAATCGTGACATAACTTTCCTAGTACTCAATTTCCCCATCTGAAAAAATACTGAACATTCTTCCTATAGTTGCAGGATAGTGGTAAGGCTTACATGAAATCCTGTATGAGAAAATGTCCCTTTCAAGAATAAAGTTGATTTTTAACACTGCAATGGCAGCCACAGCTGTACTAGTTTTCACAGTGGTGATGGGTAGGGGAGGGTGTGAAATAGGAAACAGGGAATCTTACCTTAACCCATGGTCTTCATTCTCGAAGTTCTCAATTCCTGCATACTTCCAGATGATGTTATTTAAAATAGTACATTGGGCTGGGCGCGGTGGCTCATGCCTGTAATCCCAGCACTTTGGGAGGCCGAGGTGGGCAGATCACAAGGTCAGGAGATCGAGACTATCCTGGCTAACATGGTGAAACCCCATCTCTACTAAAAAAAATAATAATAATAAAATAGTACATTGGAGAAAATACTTTAAAAAATGGCAGGTACTGTACCCTGTAACAAATAGAATCTTTACTTATTAAGTGATATATATCTTCTATAAGCTAATTGTTTATTCTGTGACCTCTTTACAATAAATTTTGGTACCATTAGAGGCTTAAGTTTACATTATTGATTATTTGAATATGTGTGTCATTAATCTTCCATCGTGCTCATACATTTTATATGTATATTTTAAGTGTTGTTTTTGCATTTAGATGGAGAGGAATGGCCAGAAGAAAGTAGACTTGTGGGTATTAGCTTCATATAGCAGTTCAAGAGGTCCCTTGAGCTGATTTGCCAGTAAATTTCTACACTAAAATAGGCTTTCAGAATAGGGACTGCTAGATAAACCACAAGGTGTCTGTAGTAAATAAAAATGATTAATCTCAGCAGAGTAAATTCAGTATCACTTTTCAAATAGTCTCATCCAATTCTGTTTCCTGGTTCTATAAAAAGCCTTTTTCTTTTTGTATTAAGGTTGTCTGTAATTTTAATAGAACACTTGAATTATTATCTGATTTTAAAAAATTGGTTCATAAAAGAATATTGATTCTTCAAATTAGGGGCAGTTGAAATGTACATTTATTAGCAAACTCGTCCCCTGATGGGTCCTGGAAAGCCCTGTCAAGAAAACTCATCTTAAATCTATGTGAGAGACACAATTCTTAATGATTGGCTGTGGATTGGACAGTGAGGTTGGTGTGGAAATGCAAGTGAACTGAAAAGTGAAAGTAGAAATCTGTTAAGCAGGGTTCTTTCTAGTTGCTGAGTTTTTATTCCACATCATTGATATTCACTTCTTTCCCAGGGCATTTTCCTGGATAATGAGAAGACTCTAAAATCAAATAAAGCTTTTGAACATTGAAGATGTTTGCCACTGTTCTGTTGAAGAATCCTATAGATTTATAGTGATTCTAAAAGGTGTCTCATATCCACTATATTAACTAGCTTTTTAGAAGCTTATGAACATTGTAGCTTTTATTGATTCTAGGGAATTGGACCCAACAATAAGCAATAAAAGTCGATGGTAACTTTCTTCCCATATAGGGTTGTGCAGATCAATACTTTGAATTTACTGTAATTTGCTGGTAATGGATGGAAGAACTGAAAAAATTGTGGAGGCTTGTGGGGCACAGCTGTGTGGTGTTGCCTTTTTATCTAAGCTCACTGTAGGTCACAGGCTTTCCCAAGTAACAAGAAACATAGTTAAGTGGCAGGGCTGATACGCATATTTATCAAGAGCCTTCATAAATCATTCTAGGAAAAAAAGGAAATCACAAAAGTTGTCCACAATGACTTTAATTTTATAGAGATCCTGAAGGACCTCTAAATTTGCACTATCTTAAAGGCAATTAAAATTCTAAATATGTAGCTAGCATTGGTGTTTGATCTCCTTCTGCTAAAGTAATTTTCTTACTGATTAATAGCAGGGTGTGTGATTTCACTGAAGTCTAATTTGCTTCAAATTTTCAAATGTATTCACAGCCCTTTGCCCAGGTTCAGTATTTAGAGGTGGAGAAGATGTGTGGGTCACATACCCTTGCTCTTTTATTGAGTCGGTGCTGTCTCTTTACCATAGCTCTGTAGTTGTGCCCTAGATTCCTTCTTCTAATTCAAGCAGTGCACTTAAATAGTCATAGCTAACACGAAGGGTGCTCTTAGGTTTGGGAGCTGTGCCACATGCAGGACATGTGTTAGCATTAATCTTCTCAACACCCCGTAAGATAAGCTGTATTATTTTCATTTTGTAATTTTGGAAATTGAATCTTAGGGAAGTTAAAGTTTATGAAGGGTGCTTCCTGGCATTGGCTTGGATTAGAATATGGGTATGTGTGAATCCTGATCCTATTTGTTTAATCACTATGAAACATACAATTGACTTAAATAAGGATTGTTTTAAGCTTTGAGTTCAATTGATCTAATATGTGTTTTGTATTTTAGCTTCTTTTTTTTATGAAGGACTGTGCCTTCTCTAATTTGATCAAAACTAGTTTCTTTAATTTTAAAAACGACGCAGAAACTTTTGCTTGAAAGAGAGAGTTCTTTTGTTCTTTGAGAACAAAGTGAGCACACAAAGTACAATATGACTGTGGGCTGGAAGCTATTAACCTTGATATAATAAATGCACTTCACTTAGTATATAATAAACAATAAACTAGAGCTGTTATTCATGTAACTGTTGGCTACTACTCAGCAAAACCCTGCAGAGAAGCATGTAAACTTTGACTTAGGAGACATATTCCTCCTAGGTCATACTGACTTGGAAGACAATATGTGTACAAATGTCTGATTCTCAAGCTCGATTTTGACATCAAGGGTATAACGTGTTAGGAAGCATCAAAACCCATAATAATTGACTAGAAAGGAAGCTTGTTTTGTTTGTCCATTTACTTGAGGTTAGCTGATTATTTGACTTGTTACGCTTCTTCTGCTTTAAAAGGTCTGTGTTAAAAGTAACATATTCACAGGGCTTTGGTTCACATAAAATCAGAGTCTCTAAAAAGTGTGAAATTTGCTTAGAAAGAGTTGCCAAGATCTGTGTTGTGTCTCTCCTAAGAGTAATTGACAGTGTGTTACCAACTATGAATGCAGCCTGATAGCCTACAGGAGGGGTCTGTGGTGCAAAAGTATCAAGTCATTACTTGGTGATGAAAAATAATTAACATACTCTGGACTTGGGCAGATGTGGGTTCAAAGACAAGCTAAGCCTTCTACCAGCTCTATGACCTTGTGTGAGTTACTTAGCCTGTGTGTGCCTCAGTTCTCTCATCTCTAAAATGAGAATAATAGTGAAGTTTAAATAAGATAATGTATGTCACTGTGCAGTAAATGTGAGATGCCATTATTAAGGTAGTGAAGGTAGATGAGCTTAGTAAAGAAAGACAGTTCCCACTATTTGGGTAAAAAATTTAAAGTGGAAAAGGTGGTTGTCATGAATGATGTTTAACTTTTCATCTAAGCAAAATCTGGGATTTTATTTTACAGTTTGTCTCATATTCCTGCTCATCAGGGACTCGCTGGTGTAACTTAAATCGTTTGCCATCTTTTCATCCACTTTCAGATTTGCATTATGCTTAACTTCCGAAAGGCCCTCAGTGCTTTTAGACAGTCTTTTTTCCTCATCTCTGGATGGTACCCTGTCCTGAGCTCCACCACAACTATTCTAAATCAGCCCAGGAGTTAAGCATTTCCTCTCAACTCCTGTGGATCCTGTACACACATTTCTCTCCTGACTCTGCCCCTCCTCCTCCTCCTCACTGCCTCTTCCTTGTTCCTGGCCCTCAGCCATGCTTCCTGGATAATTAAAGAAGTGTCCTGACTTCTCTCCCATGTTGCCCTCCCAGAGCCATGTGACACCCTAATGCCAGAGTAATCTTTTTTAACATGTTGATTAGGCCATCTTATTCCCCTCTTTAAAATGTTCCATGAGCTCACCATTCCCTATAAGATAAAGGCAGCCACTTCCAAAACCCTTCTATGATGTGGCCCTGTCCCTGCCTCCATACTCCTGTCCTGCTGATTTTTCCTTCCTGATCTCTGTTCCAGCCGTGTTGTTTCCTGAGTGTGTTCTGTTTCACTCCACCCTACCTGACTACGTCTGTTCTCTCTTCTGGAATTCCCCTTTCTCACCTACTCCCAAGGCTGCCTGGCTAATTCCCAGACATTGCAAAAGAAAGACCAGGCTCAAGTATTGTGTCACTTAGGAATTTTTGAATTGCAAAGACTAGAAAACAGAAGTTAAACTGGTTTAAACAATAAAGAGACTCAATTGGCTCATGTACCAGAGAAGTCCAAATACACGCAAGGGTAGATGTATTGTTTCAGAGATTTCACCCAAGACCCAGGTTCTACCAGGCTTTCTTGTCTGCTACCTGTGACGCCTATTCTTGTGGCTGCCATTAGTTTTGTAGGTTTAATGCTACTTCTTTCTCGTTAGCTCTCTCGGACAAGGGTGGAAGTTCTTTCCCAGAAGCCCTGAGCAAACATCATTTTGCGTCTTATGCATCATTATGCATCATTTTGCATTTGCTCAGGTTGAGTCATATGTCATCTTTAAACCAATTACTTTGACGAAAGCAGTGAGTTTTGTCATTAGTTTAATTGGAGCTTATCCTTGAGATTGAAGGTAGTATCAGTTCCACTGTATTTTGTTAGCATGAGTAACAAGAAACATTGGGGAAGAAACAGTCCTGACCCTCCTCAAAGAAACTGATCACCCTCCTCCCTTTTGTATTACTGCATACTTTGAAAAGGCCTCTATTCCAGGCCTTTTCACACTGTATTTTACAGTGAGTAAAGTCCTTTATCCCCAGTGTCTGGCACAGCACCAGCCATATCCACCTTTACTAAAAAGTATGTGATTGAATAAAGGAAACCCATTTTGTTTGCTTTAATCCCCAAATGTGCCCTTGCCTTTGCCCTTGGTAGAAGATTTTTGCCTTCTGTATTACTGAAATTACAGAACTTCAAGTGAATTGCTTCAGTTTTACTTTGCTTATCTTTGAAAAGTGCCTGTTTTCACCTGTTCCTTTCTTCCTTGTTAGGGGAAAGAGTGCCCTCTTTATTATCAGTACCAGCCCTCCCTGCTCGTGTATTTATTCAAACCTCTCCTTTCAGTTGCTCACATCACCACTGTCTCCCACTCTCTGACATTTCCGTGGTGGAGTATAGGGGAAAAAATTGGAACTGGATGATATAGGTTCATTTAATTCCACTATCTCATGGCTTTGCAACTCTGGTCAATTGCTGATCTCCTCTGGGCTTTCCATGGGAAGACTTGTGTGTCCTGTCCAGGCAGCCAGCTGATTTTGTGATGAAGCTTATAGACTCAGTTTATGATAAAATCTTAATAAACCACACTAGACAGTCATATCATGACTCGGAGACTTTGTCTGTATAAAGGGCTTATGAGAACTGATACCACAGTCTTGTTCATTTAGCTTTATGGCAGAAAAAGCCAACTTGGAAAGAAAGGAATAAGGTAGCTAATTTATTTTTCAAAGAAAGTGAGTGTTGTGGTTTTGATCAAATAAAATTTACATATAAACCCAGCAAGCATTTTGTCGTAGGCTTTTGTGGTTTATTTTGTTTTTGTTTTGTTTTTGATGTTGTTGTTTTTTTAAGACCGAGTCTTGCTCTTTAGCCCAGGCTGGAGTGCTGTGGTGCCATCTTGGCTCACTGCAACCTCCGCCTTCTGGGTTCAAGCGATTCTCCTGCCTCAGCCTCCTGAGTAGCTGGGACCACAGGCACGTGCCACCACGCCCAGCTAATTTTTTTTTTGTGTGTGTGTGTGTCTTTTTTTGGTAGAGATGGGTTTCACTGTTTTGGCCAGGCTGGTCTCGAACTCCTGACCTCAAGTGATCCACACGTCTCGGCCTCCCAAAATCCTGAGAGATTATAGGCATGAGCCACTGTGCCTGGCTGGTTTATTTTGCTTAACTTGACTAGCACAAATAAATATATGAAAGTGCATTATCATTATAGATACAAAAAGAAAATTAAATAAAATCTGTAAAAAGAGAAAGATAATTTAGGATTCTCCATCCATCTCACATTTCCCACAAGGATTTTACTGTTATTTTACAGGCTGTGTGGTTTGACTGTTCAGGCATTTCTATAGGGATCTCCCTACTGGTTTTCCAGCTTGACTACTGTCTTCATTTAGGAAAGCATGTATTTATGAGCAACTTACTGGATTTTTCAATTGTTGTTAGAATGTAGACCATTTTTGCCTTCTGATGATTTACAGCCAAGCCCTGTGTAAGATCTGGTTCTATGGTATGAACTTTTTTGTCCTCTGCTTCTGCCTTTACAAGTGACTCTCAGAAATGCAGACCAGAAAAATGGCACCCAAAGCATTTCTTTAGGAGATCCTATCCCTGGATGAGCCTGTACACCCAGCTAATTTTAAGCTTTGTCAAGTAGTGAGAACTCCATTTTGAGTACCTTTCCTTGCCTCACACTGCTTCCCACTTGCAAAGGAAATAACTAAAAACCTGAAACTTTACCTCTGTAATGACAGCCTAGAAAATTAATATTCCCTAAAGAGAAAAACAATCCAAAGGCAAATGGTTTATGCAAACCAATAGTCCTTAGGGGGACTTAAAAGTACCAACCTCTAATAAACAACATACGCAAACCACTTTCTCTCTAGATCTCTAGGGGTGGGGCTCAGGCGTTAGTATTTTTAAAAACTCCCTGGGTGACATTAATGTGTTGCCAGGCTTCAGAATCACTGCTTGAGCTGAATTATCTCATTCCTTTTTATTTTCTCTCCTCTGTTAGCATTTACACATTCAAGTAATACTGCATAATCTTGCACCTGGTGATAACTCTTTTGTTTTATATGTGTGTATGTATGTTGCCCCAGCTAGCTTTTAAATGTGTTTTGTTTTTCCTCATGTATCCCTAAAAGCACCTGATATACTGCCTTACACATCTTGGCTTCTTTGAACTCTTTTCCTAAATTAATTGTTAGTGCAGAGTACTTGCAGTAACTCAGTCATAGGATGAGGCCACCAGTGACTAATGAAAGAAAGATGATGATGGGGAAGTGCATGAACTTGAAATTCATTGGTGTCAGGAAAATGGGGAGGGAATGGTGTGTACTGGACATTGCCACTCTGTTTCTATGTGGGGTTTGGGAGTGGTGGTGCAGAAGGCAAGTTGCTCAACTTCCAAATTCCCTTTGTTTTTTGGAGGAACTCCCAAAGTGTGGATCTTGGTAGACTTGGCCCTACCTCCCACTATACTAGTGAGGGAGCCAATATTCCTTTTTCCTGCCCACTTGGAAGCTGGGGCAGAGACCCAGGTGTGATCATGTAACCCTCACAGGACAACTGTGAGGAGAGATGAAGTGAAGTTATGTGGGGGCAGTTAGAGATTCTTCCTGGAGGCTGAGCTCCCACTCAGTGTTCAGCTGCAGAGGTGTCCTAACTGGGCTGTTCCCTGGGTGTGGTCATACTTTCTGGATTTGATTTTTTGGTTCTTGCCCACTTTCTGACGTCGTCTGCCCAACCATCCTATTGCCTTCAGGGGTGCGAGTAGCCGTCCATACATTGATTGTTTACTTGTCAGTCTCATTCAATTTCTGTTGCTTTCAAGAACCCCAGCTGCTGGGTATAGCAACAGGTCAGTTAACAGTGTATAGCACAGTCCTCCCTTCTTCTTTATTTTAAATGGCGAAGTCCCTGTGGCTTTGTAACCAGGTGTATCTGTTTTCCTTTTTCTATCAGTTATCTCCTGTAAAGTCCCATGGCTTTACATACCATCTTAGTGTTAATGACTCCAAAATCTACTTCCAGCCTTAACCTTTTTCTTGCACCCAGATTCGTTTGTCTAGTTGCCTGTTTGGAATCTTCTACTTGGAATTCTTACAGACAGACATCTTGAATGTAGCATGTCAAAAGCTGAACTGTTTTTCCATCAAACTCCATTTGCTCAGGCCAAAAACTTATGACTCCTTGCTTTCTCTTTCATGCTCCACATCCAGTTTCTGTGTAAATCTTATGAAAACATACCTCAAATCTGACTACTCCTTACCATCTTCATTGCTGGTCCTAGCTAGAATCTCTCTCACCTACAGTATTTCTATAGCTTCCTAAAAAATTGATATTAAATATTGCCTTAAAGTAAGCTTAGAATATTTAGATATTTATGTGTTCATTTCTTCTGTTCTTCAGCCCCACATCAGTCTTCCCTTCTCCCTGTCTCCCCCTTTTGATACACTTTCTTTCACATTTTGGAATAATTTTAAAATTTACAGAACATTTACAATACAGCTCAGAAAATTACTGTATACCCTTCTTCCAGTCCCTCAAAATGTTGGCATCATATATAACCTTAATACATTTGTCAAAATCATGACTTTAACATTGGTACATTGTTATCATCTAAACTACAAACTTTATTTAGATATCACCAAGTTTTCCACTAATGTCCTTTTTCTGATTGAGAATCCAATTCAAGATTTTTCATTTATTCAGGATTCTTTATTGCCTTTAGCCACCCTTAGTCTTCTCCCATCTGTGACAGTTGGTCAATTTATTCTTGTTTTTCACAGCCTTGACAGCTTTAAGGAGCACGGGTCAGATGTTTTTAGAAGGTCCCTCCATTTGGGTTCACCTGAGGCTTTTTCACGATTAGACTGGGGTTCTGGATTTTAGAGATAATACCACAGGCAGGAAATGTTCTTCTCATCACATCATATCAGAGGATAGCAGCATGACGTCAGCGTGACTTACCACTGATGATGTTAACCTTGATCACTCAGTTACAGTGGTATCTGTGGGTTTCCCCACTATAATGTTGCTATTGTTCCCTTTTTCTATTCTATTATTTGGAAGTGAGTCACCAGGTCCCAGCCCACTCTCAAAGAGAGGAGATTTAAGCTCTACCATTTGAAGAAGGGAGTATCTACATGTATTATTTGGGCTTCTGTAAATGTCCTCTTTTAAATCATAAATTTACCCTTAGTTAGAAAAGAAGCGTTCAGAGATTCTCTAAACACGTGCGGCATATTGTTTTGTTTGTCTATGAATAGCTGTTAAATACCAAAAATTAGTTTTAAAATTACCACTGTGGCAATTGCTTATACATGTAAAACATTACAGTTTTCTCCCCTGTCTTCATGAATGAGATAGTTGCCTTCTCTTTTTGAAGCTAAGGATGGCTGGGTGAAAGGAGCAGGATCATTTACCCTTCTTTCTTCTCAGACTCTCCATGAGTTTTCTTCCTGGATTGGAGGGATCTTTTGGTATCCTCAGGTATATTGAGAGATCTCAAAAATAACAGGATTCTCAGACAAGATTAATTTTATTTAATCTTTATCTTTAATGCAAATATTTGCTAGTTAACACTTAAAAGTCTGGGGGGAGGATACAATATCAAGCAAGTAATGATAAACAGCAACTCTAAAAAATGTTAAATGTCATTGAGTCATCAATATCAATGAAAATCTAGAAATTTTTAATCTTAAGAATTTCTTTAATCCAGTGTCAACAATTAGCATATTGTTTAGTTCAGATGGATACTTCTTGCTGTTTTTTGCTTTTTTCCCTTTTTCTTTCCTCCTCCAATTCTTACGTGACAGTAAATTTTTCACACACACTCCACATATGTCAAGCACAAGCTTGGGTTTATGACCCAGACCAATACCACGTCTTAGCTAATTATCTAAGTATGTGTTAGTGACCTTATCATGACATTAAGAAAATAAAATGAGGACGCATACACGAAGTACTGCAGGGACTTTGGCGATAAAATGACTCGATGCCGTTCATTGACGTCTGACAGGTGCAGATTTATCAGCATGTGGCCCTCATCCATTAGGGCAGGAGCTGCTCCCTGCGCAGGCTGCAACCGCTTAGCCCTCCTGGTATTTGCAGACTTTTGCAGCTATTGTTCGCAAGGTCTTGGCCACAGCACATTCATTTCTCTCACTTTATTACCATCACATCTGATTCCAATTTGCTACCAAATTGAGTTTCCAGTCCTGAGCCTGACATTCAAGCCATCAGGTGGATTAGCTCCTACAGCTTGGTTAGCGTGGTAGCTTCAGGTCAGTTGACAGTGGCCTATTAAATGTCCTTTGCTCCTCATCTTGGAATCTTGGCTGCCATCCCGTGGAGCAGCAGTGCTGGGTTACCCACTGTAACCTTTCTCCTTGTTTAGAACTCATAATTCTAGACCTACTGGAAAGATTTCTGATTAAAAACAGAGTTGGTTTTTATCCCTTATCTTGCTGTTTCAGCAGCTTTTTCTCAGAGCAAAGCAGCCAGTTTATGCTCAGGTCATTTGGTGGAATATGATTGATGGAACTATTTGGGTCATTCATTTGGTCCCTTTCCTCTTATATCTTCTGAGTGATCTATTTGCATATATAGTTGAAATAACATCTGATTTATTATTTTGTTGTTATTAATGATAACACCTCAGGTACCTTTTATGCGGCTGTCAGATCAGCTTATTGGACAGAGCAGTATTATTCATTTGGTCTCTAGGCCTTTGCTCTGTACTAGTATCAATGCCTTTCTAGGAGAAATGGCCTGAGTCTGGTACAGTGTGGTGTATTTTGTAATGTCAGCTACTCAGGAGGCTGAGGCAAGAGGATGCTTGAACCCAGGAGTTTGAGATCAGCTTGGGCAATGTAGTGAGACCTCATCCTAAAAATAAATAAAAATTAAAAAATAAAAGATACAGTGTGGTGAGCTATTACTTCTAGCAAGTTCTCTCTTTTTCTTTTCTTTAACCTGAATACAACACTGATTTCTCAATGCTTATGGTAACCAAAGATCCATGTATAGAAAATTACTCATTGGTTTTCTATTTATGTTTCGGTTCCCAAGGAAAACTGTCTTGGTCAGAGACTTTTCTCTTGTCATTAGAGGTTTTAGTAAATGAAGGTATATTTATGTTTCAGAATCAGGGAGCCAAGTTCAGCAAACACTATAATTTCTTGGAGCTAATCAAGGATTAAAGAAAAAAGCAAAGCAAAACAAAACAAAAAGCACTTTACCACTGAACCCTAGAGCCCTTGAAAAGAAAAGGTTTGCTATTGGGTGAAAGAAGACGACACTTCATTCCTAAAATTGCTGATTGTTTTTCTTGCTTTTGAACAGTTATATGATTGCTGTAACTCTGTATGGAAATATATTTGCCAGTTAATAAGTAAGTCCTGCTGTGTTTAAAGCAGCAGCCACAGAGCTCTCCTCCCCTCTGGTCTGATGCTCTCACTGCCACTTTCTGTAAGCTGTGCTGGAGTAAGCTGTGCTGTGGAAAAGTGATAGCTGAGCCTGCTGTCCACGACAAACATTGAAATATTCAATAAAAATAAGAGACAGGAAAGGTGAGTTTGAAGCTGATGGGGAAATACCTTTCAAAGGATAGTGCTCAAGCACCTGAAAGGCAGAAAAATAAATGAGAATTATGGGCATGAATAACCAAATTTAGTCATAGTGCGCTTCATTTTGAGTTTAAATAGCCAAACGACTCATTGCTTCCTGTTCTTTAGTAATTGACAGCAAGTAATTATTCTTGAGCTTTGAAAACTTCATTAGTGGATAAGAGGTATTTCTGAATCTATTTTTGTTTATTTCTTTGGTTGGCTTGTTTTCTTGGGTGGTTTTTTAGTTTTCCACAGCCTCTTGATGATTAGGAAGGTAAGAATCTTAAAATTGAGATAAGTGTGAAGGCACCCTTGTAAAACTATGAAGCACTCTCATAATCGTCGTGGTTGTCTGATTACCTTTTAGAAGTTGATTAAGCTACTTTTAAATATCCCAAGGAATAAATGGATGTTTTGAGAAATAATACCAAAAGGAAATCTTTTCCATTATTATTTTAAAAATAGGAAGTACAATATTTGGTATGCATAATGTTTGCATGAATATATTTCTGTTGAGGGCAAATAGTTTGATTTAATTGTCCTTTACATTGCACCTTTCATTTAATTATAATCCTGCAAAATGTCTCCTACTTCTTATAGTTAAATCCTGTTTGGATAAGTTCTTTGCTTCTTCAGATTTTCCGTATGCTCAATTGTAGGGCCATGTAACTCAACTCAGTATTTTACTGTAGTTGCTTTGGGAAGATTGATGGTTTTTCTGCTCTGGAATTCAGATAAGCTGTGTTTGTACCTTAAACACAGTGTGTAAAGAGAACCATGTAAGAAGGGATCCAGCATAAAATTATGACATTAAAATGTTTTCAGTATAGGAAATGCCAAATCAAGCGTAATGAAGGATGATACATTCTACGTTATCCATTTGGTATCCTAGTAATCTAAGGTTAATGCAGCATTGCTTATATATGGTTTTTTTTTTTCTTTTGCAGAAGGAGCTGAGTCTTCCCAGAAGAGGAAGTTTGTAAGTAGTAGTATTTTGTTTCCTTGTTTTCTTTTTATTAATATATAGTTTATAGTATGATTCTTCTCTGATTCATTAGTGGCAATTATAAAATGAATGATAATCAACTGAAGAAAACAAAAAACTGAATTTATTTATAAAAGTCAAACAGTAGTAATGATTTCATAATTTCCAGGGTTTGTTCCATATGGGCATTGCAAACCTAAATGTATATTTATTCCTCGGAGAATCTTAATTTTTAAAATGCTGTTATATAATTAAGCAAAAACATTATTTGGTTAGGAGACAGAGTACATTGATTTGAATCAAGAATTAGTGTTCTTTATGTTCCGAAATCCATAATTTTTCTTTATACTATGGATTTTACATGGAGTAAATTATGTACTTTTGAATCTGAATTGGAGACTTTGAATCGGTTAAACTTTCCATTATTAGATCTAGATCTTATTGAACTGATTCATGTAATGACCTTGTATTAAAATAATGGATTTATGAACTTTGACTTGATTTCTTTATAGTGTGTTCTTTTATTTTTAAGGCCAATAATATATTTGCATAAATCATAATTTTTTCCATTAGCAAGTTGCAGAATAAAATTGAGGACAGAATTAACTACCCTCAATTAAGGTCGAATTTGTTATCCAATAGTACTGTGTAAGGGCTGGTCTGGAAACATTTACATTTGATGTCTGATTTAAGTTGAAGAAGTTAGTAGATGGAGCACCTCCTTTAAAAAAAATAGTATTTAAGATAAGTTTTTGCAACTCTCCTCTTGGAGGATTAGAAAAATATATGGCAACTGTTGAAATATAGGATTTATTCTAGGCTAAATTTTGGAAAATTTCAGCCTTTGCATCTAAGAACCAAAAATTCATCAGCTGTGAACATTTCATTACTGTCCATTTTGCTTCCTGTCTTTTGTACAAGTTTAGGCTGCCAGGCAGACACTGGATTATTATTTTTGGAGAATGTGCCCAGATAAATTGTCACTAGCTTTCAGCTTCCATCTCCCTGTGCTAGAGTTTAACAGAAAATAGTTTGCTATAGGAAATGGGCTTAGAATTAACTCTTTCCTCTTCTGCATCATGATTAGGACTCTGTTGCCGAAACTTGGAAAAGTCCAAACTTTTTGATATTTCCCATCATGGTGAGACAAAAGAAAAATAGAAAACTACATGAAATACTTTTATAGAAAAAAATCTTATTTTTTTGTACTTTTATTTAAGGCTTAAACACCCTTTATTTTTTATTTGAAAACTTCAGAACTTCAGTCAAATCTTGCTTTTAGCCTTTTTAATGGATTGCACATGGGTTTTGTTTTTTTGTTTCTTGTTTTATCATATTAGTGTTTCCAATAATATTATAAAGATTATGTTAATTACAGAATTAGATTTCATATTTCTATTTAAGGGTAATTTCCTCTTTTGCACTTGAGTAAGTCTCAATTCTGTTAATGTTAGCTGATAGCCATGATTTGTTGTGAAAATATGTGATAAGGAAAGTATTTAAGTTTCTTTATTTGAGAAAATGAGATCTTTAGTGAAAAAAGAATAATGACATAAGTTTGTTTGGAGCCTATCCTTTGGAAACATAGTAAGAGAAAGTCCGAATTACATCAGAGCCATTTAAACTCCCCTCCATATTAAAAGTCAATTGAGCATTCAGATGATGAGCATGAAGCACACTGTGTATGTATATGTGAACACACATCTGCTTTTTTAGTGAATTCTGGGAAAATTAATACTTTCAAGTGAGGTAAACCAAAAATAAACATGCTATTTTGTATTTTCTATTAAGCACAAATATTCCCCAGAGAATTAATGATGCCTGATATAGCTGTGCTAGAACCCAGTGTCACTCAGCATTTTTAGAGAATACTGTACAGAATGCCAGTAATTACTCTCCTCATGCAAGGTTCTTTTATGACTTTGAGAAAGGGAAAATACTTTTTAAAATAAATGCTAGAGTGATTTTATACAAATCTAATGAAGAAAGGCACAAATGTATCTTTATTAGTATCAGTTAGCCAACATAATAGTACCTGATAATTAAACCTGTTAACACTCTCTTAGTTTATTTACTGCATACATGCCTCCTGCATAAATGCTTTGAAATCTTTTTATGTCTTCTCTCAGAAAGATTGCGGTTTGCTTCTGCTCTTCTTTTCAGTCTTTTTGTTGTTGTTGTTCCATATTAACAGTAAGCAACTGCGCATAGTGTGATGTATTTCTTATTGTCTTTGGTTATACAGCAATGTGATCCAACTTGTTAGAGAGTGTGTACCTTGATAAAGGCTGAAAAGCCCTCTATTTTGATATATCTGCTGCTTCAGATTGTATGTCTTGAAAGATAGTAGCTTTAAAATTGCATTTTCAGCATTCTGAAACTTACGGGTTTTCCAAATTTTTTTGAAAATTTTGAATATTGCTTTAACTAAGCTTAAAGGTAACTTTTATATCCAGAATCATGGTAAAAACATATATTAAATTGAAAGCTTTCAGAAATGAAAGACCACAGGAAATTTTTTTGTTATTAATTGAAAGTATAAAAAAGCAAACTATTCTGTCTAGAAAAAGAAATTCAGATCCCCACTAATTTATTATTTACAATCATTTTAATGAGAACTAACTTGAAGACTCTCTTGTTTTATATACATTTTTAAAAGGTGCAGAAGCAATGATTGTGACTGGGTAATAGACAAGAGAAGTGAGAGAAACTGCTTTCTAGGCAAGATGCTGTTATGAGATTGTCAGGTAACTCCAGATCACTTTTCCAGAGGCATTCCAGCTTCCTAGACAGCTGGATTTTAGCTATTTCTCTTCTTTTTCCATTCAACGAATAGCCATTTGCCAAGGCTTCTTCTGACCGCAGATTCTTCTGTACTTTCCCCCTCATTCTCCTTGGAACTAAAGTTATCACATTGTCCTATCCCCCTCCTTCCAGCTACCTGTCAAAATCGTGATATAGTCAGATAATGAAATATTATACAGCAGGTAAAGTAACCAAACCAGAGTATACTTATCAGCAGGTATAATTGCCAAGAATAGAATGATAAGCAAGTGCTAAAAGCAAATTCCAGGTACAAGATGGCATTTATATTATAAAACTTAAAAAATGCAAAACAATATGTTGTTTCTGAATACAGGCATTTACAGTAAAGGTATAAAACATGCATGGAAAGCAAGTTTATGATAAAGGTCACTTACTAGTGGAGAGAATGAAAGACATTGGATTTGAGAGGCCTCTGCAAGGAGTTTCATGTACAGCATTAATGTGATAGTGTGTATATGGGTGTTTATATTATAGCCACTATATTTTTGGTATTCTTGAAATATTTTATGTAAAATACTCAGTGATTGTTTTGAAGTAGGATTCAAATTGCTTTAACCAAGTATTTATGTAGATTTTTAAGTAATTTGAATAACAATGATGTAAACATTCTCACACCTGTGTGTGTGTGTGTGTGTGTGTATTTGGTTCATTTTGTCTCAAGATTGCTCCAAATAAATATGATTTGACAATAACTGCAATATCTACAGTGGCAGACACCAATTGGTTCTTGCCAGAACATCATAGAAAAAATTATGATGATAAATTGTGATAATCTTGAAATGCTTTAGTATATACTACCTCAAGCCAGGGGATGAAGCAAATGAGATAATAGCATTTATGATGGTATATTATTACACTTAGCTTCAGAACTAGATTTGTTGCTTTAGATTTTTATCCCACTTTATCCATCAAAGAGTTGTGACTCTGAATGCCTGTGCTTTGTGTTCAGCAAGGTGACCAGTATGATAACTACATAGTGCAGACATTTGTGGAGTCTGTACAAATCTGTCTCCCCCTCCTAGATTGGGAGCCTCCAAGCAGTGGACCTGCCGTGTTCTCTTAGGTTCTGTCACTGTGCCTGCTCCCTGAGCACAAGTGGTGATGCCATGGCTGGATGGCTGGTGCCAGATCCTTCATGGTTTCAGTTCAGTGTGGAACACATCAACCTTCTGCATGTTGTTTGATTTAGATTTTTCTAATAACGAATTTGTACTGTCCGTATTTATTAAAGTGCCATTATTGTTGTGGTACTTTTTTCACCCATATTTTGAATGTAAGTCCTGAAATTACATTTCTAAGTGGAAAAATTCACAGGGAAGTGTTTGTTTTCAGGCAAGGAAGGTGCAAAAAGTGGAAAAGCCCAAGATGTGAGTCCAAGATGATTAGGAGCAAAACCAAGGTGTCCCTGGCAGCCACTATTTATTTTTAAAGGACCCCTTTGTGTTTTGTTAATTGCCTAAATAAACAGCTCTCCAGGACAGAGAGGCTTCTTTTTTCATGGAATTCCCTAGAGTGCCTTGATGGTGTTTATACCCTGGAGAGAGGAGCAGGAAATAGGCTCAGGCCAGCTCCTGTTTTTAAGTGGTATTCAGATGTCTCCGTATAGAGAAGAAGGAAACTGTACTATGTATTCTTAGCAAATGGATTCTCCCTGCTACTTAAAATGACCTTTCCTCCACCTTGTTTAATTATAAGCCGTGGTGCATTGTTTCATGGCCTTGTAGGTCCGGGATCTATAAAATTATCTGCAATTATCACTTCATTTTAGTAGAAGTGGTGACTGACACTTGGCAGTTTCTTAGCTTTAAGTTCTCTGGCCACACCTGCTTGATTGCTTGCTTGCTTGATTGATGGATTGGTTTATGATATTTGATTGTGACAGCTGTTTTAAATTTATTTTTATTTAAAAAAATTTTCCAACTCTTTTGAAAAATAATTTCAACTTTTAGGTTCAGGAAGTACATGTGTAGATTTGCTACAGGAGTATATTGCATGACACTAAGGTTTGGGGTAAAAATGATCCTGACACCCAGGTAGTGAGTGAATATAGTACCCAAACAGTAGTTTTCCAGCCCTTTCCCCCTTGCCTCCCTGCACTAATAGACCTAGTAGACCCCGGTGTCTTATTGTTCCCATCTTTATGTCCACGCTTTTAAAGGAATATCCAAGGCCGGGCATAAAGGAATATCCAAGGCCGGGCACAGTGGCTCACGCCTGTAATCCTAGCACTTTGGGAGGCCGAGGCAAGTGGATCATCTGAGGTCAGGAGTTCAGGACCAGCCTAGCCAACATGGTAAAACCCCATGTCTACTGAAAAATACAAAAATTAACCAGGCTTGGAGGCGCATGCCTGTAATTCCAGCTACTCTGGAGGCTGAGGCAGGAGAATCACTTCCACCCAGAAGGTGGAGGTTGCAGTGAGCCGAGATCGCGCCCACGCCAGCCTGGGCAACAGAGTGAAACTCTGTCAAAAAAAAAAAAAAAAGGGAATATCCAGCAGCAGGAACCCAAGGCAGAAACAGCTCCCAGTATGTATAGTAGTCCTGGAAAAGTATGTCTCTGCATGCTGAGGGATTGCTGAGAGCATTCAAATTATCCCAGAGGCAATTTAAAAGGTTTTGCTTATTTTAATTAACTGATCTAGCAACAATACTAGCAGCTGGTAACAGTATTCCTCTTTATAGAGTTTGTCAATGAAAGAGTCAAACTCTGTAAAATATTTGAAGGGATTTATTCTTAGCTCAATATGAGCGACCAAGGCCTGAGGTCCTGAGAGGTCCTGAGAACATGTGCCCAAGGTGGTCAGGTTACACTTGGCATCATGCATTTTCAGGAAATATAAGACACCAATCTATACATGTAAATTATGTATTGGTTTGGTCTGGAAAGGTGTGATAGCTGGGTGGGTGGTGCTTACAGATCATAGGTGGATTCAAAGATTTTCTGATATTGGCAATTGGTTGAAAGAGTTATTATCTAAGACCTGGAATTAGTAGAAAGGAGTGTCTGGGTTAAGATAAGTGATTATGGAAACTAGGGTTCTTATTATGTAGAATAGATGGTAAATGTCTCTTGTCAGGCCTTAAAAGGTATCAGACTCTTAATCTCTCCTGAATCAGGAAAAGTCCTGGAAAAGGAAGAGATTCTCTACAGAATGTAGATTTTTCTCCACAAGAGACAGATTTGCAGAGCCATTTAAAAATGTGTCAAAAATATATTTTGGGGTAAAGTACTTGAATTTCTTTCAGGGCCTGCTATCTGTCATGTGATGCTACACTAGAGTCACATTGGAATTTGGTCTCTTATGCTACAAAGAGCCTGTTTTGTCAGTCTTAAGATCTCTGTTTTAACGTCAGCTGGTCGGTTGTGCTGAATTCCAAAGGGAAGGAGGGTATCATGAGGCATGTCCAACCCTCTCTTCTTATCATGGCCTGAACTAGTTTTTCAGGTTTACTTTGGAATGCCATTGGCTGAAAAAGGGGGATTCATTCAGTCAGATGGGGGACTTAGAATTTTATATTTGGTTTACATGTTTTTATGATTTTTCTCCATTCACCCTTTCATTATTCCTCTGAGAGTGGTTGGAGTCTATTAGGGCTGGCCTTGGAATAAGTGGGCTAGTTATCTACTGGCATTTGATAGTTTCAGGTCTGCTAGGGGGTCAATCCCCTCTGACCGCAAAGGGGATTTCCATCTTAAACACATCTACCACATGTCAAACATTCCAGTATTAGAAATTCATTCTGCTGGATCTTGGAGATGTCTTTGGTACCTCACTGAAATGTATGTACCTTTGGTCAGGGCAGGTTGTCACCCAAACTAAATTTAGCACAGCAGAAGACAGTTCATTAATGGGATGCTTCTGGTGAAGTGGCAAGAAACAAGGCTAGCAGAAAGTTGAGCAGGTATTGAGAACCATTTTACCATATGACTACATTAATAAATGTATGAAAAGAATAATGAACTTGTTTTACCACTTTCTAATTTTGCCTTTCTTGGTTAGGTACAGTAAAGGGTGTCCAGAGATGAGATGGAAGATGAGAGTGACCAACAGAGGGAGAAAATATTGTCAAAAAGTAGTTAGGACTACAAAGCAGGGGAACTTGATGGTAGCTTCTGGGTGGAGCTGGGCCTGCTAGACTTCTGAGGTAGAGTTTGTCTTATAGTAGATGTATTTGTTGGAGAGCTTTTTCCTTAGTTCAGCTAAAACTGGGCTTTTATCACACGACCAGGAAAGATTAGGCTCGTGGACATATAGAAGGGTTGGGAAAATGGAATTTACTTGGTGAAAAGGAAAAATAACTCTCAGCAAAGCAAGAGAGAGAGAGAGAGAGAGAGAGTCCTGCTAGGAGGTTTCCCACTTCACAGATAGAATCCCAGGTCACCACGCAGGAACAGAAGAGGCCAGGCTTCTCCCCATTGCAAAGGGTGCAAACTTCCCGAGGCTTTACCTCATCCTCCCAGGGTGCAGGTGGGCATTACTCAGAAAGAATCAGTCGGGAAAGGGTGGGCTTCATCCAGGATCAGCAGTTCGGTATTTCAGCCTCCAGGCTGTTTTACGCTTGAAAGTGGGATTTCGCCAGGGACCCTTGGCTGTCTCCTGTCTCAATCATATTGAATTGTGTGTATTGGATTAGGGTATTTCTAAAATTGGAATTTCTGATTTTGACGCAAGATAGGAAGTGAGCTTCTATATAATGGAATGGGCATAGGTTGATGCGTGTGTGTGTGTGTGTGTGTGTGTGTGTGTGTGTGTGTATTTTTTAAAAAGAAGACTTACGTTCAGGCCTGTTATATATCAGAAAATACTGCCTTGACTGCCTGTCTAGAAAAGTAGTTTGGGTAAAATGAGATTATTTCTAGAAGGCAAGGAAAGGGAATCACCTTGGTTTTCAACTTACTTGAATTACATTTGTGAGACTTTCAGCAAAGTAAAGGCAATGTTTCCTGAAAGAGAGGGAAAGAGTTTAATTCAAACAAAATAAAGGATGTGTAAACCATATTTGAATAAATTTTAAAATAAATTTAGTTTTCTTCTTAGCATTTTCTGTCCTCCCATCCCCACAAATATTGAAGCAAAAATTCAAAATATCTATTATCAAAGCCACATGGAAGTCCAGTGTCATTTTGAATGTTAGAAACCCAAAAACAAAACAAAGAAAAAAATCGAGTGTCGCATCTGAATTAGCATTTAAAGTGGCATGTTTATATAAAAAGAGAATAGTGTAATCTATCCTGAGAGTAAAGAGAGGATTTCAGACTGTGGAAGAATGTCAATTGCATTTATGTATTCATCGAATAGCCGGTTTGGTATTTGGCATATATTTGCAGCTTTGCTTATCACACATGCATTTGTCTTCTGTGAAGTGGGTAGGGAAGAGATTTAGGATATAGAAACAATGTAGGATTGATCTTCTTACCTTTGAAAATTATATGAAGACCTTAGTTTTGTCTCAGGGGAGAGGGTTAGGTTACCTGTGGGGAGGTTTATAAAAATCTGTGTGCATTGCGAAACACCCTTGGGAATGCAAATCAGAATCTAGTGTGTATTGAGGGCAGGGTAAGGTAGAGGCTTGAGTACTTTTAACTACTTTTCAAGGTGAATCTAAAATGCCATTCCCAGTTGAGAATTAACGTTCTTAGAGTTTTGGGGTGGGGGGGGTGTGTAGTGGTGAAGTGTGCTTTTGCATAGCTAAAAGCAGGGGCAGAAGTTCCCTATTTCATATTTACTGGAATAACTTTTTAGCAAATCAGAATCAAGTAGGATTGGGGAAAAGTTTTTTAGTGAGCAGTCCTTTTCAGCAATGCTTATTTAGAGTGACCGACTGAGAGAGGCAGATGTCTGTGCTGTCTCACTAAAAGCCACCTTCTCACATCTGTTAATCAATAGGCAATCAATCACTGAGTAGCATTTTGGAGCTTGGACTCAGAAGTCACACTGCCTAGGTTTGAATCCTGTCTCTGCCATTTAGCCAGCTGCATGACCTTAACCTCTATGTGCCTTAGTTTCCTAAAGTAGAATGAGAATATTATTGTGTCCTCAAATTGTTTAGAGGATTAAATTAATATTTGTAAAGTGTTTATGACAGTACCTGGCATACAATAAGTGCTGTATGTTTTCTTAAATAAATAAAATATATTGGGAATTATGCCCTTCTTTCTCTCCCCCCAGATCATTTATTTTTGTCCTGTTGAGTTAGGCAAAAGACCACAAAGTAGGCTGGGCAAGTCCCCTTAAAGCCAGATCATTGGAGTAGCATTTTCTCAGGGGCTGTTCCATTTCCATGAAGAGGTGAGAAAGGGGCAGTTGACCCCATGTCCTTGGATAGATCTTTCACTTGTACCCTGCGTTGGTAACCCTAAGGACACGAGCTCTCTACATTGCTGTGGAGACAGATGACACATGTGTTCTGGCTCAGTATTATTAGGCCATGAAGGAACTCACTCCCTGTCCTCAGTGGCCCCTTTATCAGATTTAAGCCATCTCTTCTCAGCAGGGTAATCAGGACACTCCTTGAAATTGTGTTTTGGGACTGACAGATGTTGATAGAATAATATGGTGTATTATAGTGGTCTATATGGAAAATTTTAATCATAGAATTTCAGAGCTAGAAGAAGCCTTAAGACAAGTCTGACTGAAAATATCTTTATTTAGTAAACAAGGAACCAATGACTCAGAGAATTTGAGGCTTGCTTGTGCTCAGGGAGTATATATGTTGATTGCAAACCATGACCAAAATTTAGGGTTCCTAACTCCCAGGGACTGGCAAGCAGCCTTTCCCTTTTGAGGTCAACATGCTTGGGTTAGAAACATAGATATCAACAAGGGAGTGGGTACTGATATCGTTTGGCTATGTCTCCACCCAAATCTCATCTTGAATTGTAAAAATCCCCACATGTCAAAGGTAGGGCCAGGTGGAGATAATTGAATGATGAAGATAGCTTCCCCCACACCATTCTCATGGTGGTGAATAAGTCTCACAAGATCTAATGGTTTTATAAATGGGAGTTCTTCTGCACAAGCTCTCTTGCCTGCCACCATGTAAGACATGACTTGCTCCTCCTTCACCTTTTGCCGTGATTGTTGGGACTCTCGAGCCATGTGGACCTATAAGTCTATTGAACTTCTTTCCTTTATAAATTACCCAGTCTTGGGTATGTCTTTATTAGCAGCATGAGAACAGACTAATACACGTATGTTTTGTTTTATAAAGAAATGTGAGCATCAACACCCACAGTATGGACCCAATAAAGGGTAGACCTCACAGAGTTTGCTTGACTTCACCATGTATGTCATAGTTTCTTTGAATATTTTGGAAAGCAAAGCCTCAAACTTGCCTTAAAATCATACCCTTAACAGTAGCTGAAGGGGAAACCTGCAGCCACACACCCAGCACTACCAGGATGCTGAGTTTACCTCAGACTAAAGAGAATAGTGACAGCCACACTGGTGTGGTGTAATGGTCCCAGCTGCAGTAACTGGCAGTCCCCAAATATATTCATTATCCAATTACCCATGTGAGCAGAGCAGCTGAATTCTGTGTTGTTCTCTCTTTACCCGGGTTGTGTGGTAGCAAGTTGGGCCCTGGTAGCTCTAACAGGGAACTGTGGAGAGGTAGGACTTCTCTTGTGTCCTGGTGTTTCTTGGAATCTGTGCCATCTCCTCTGCCATTTTGACTCCTGAGATTTAAATTCTTCTTTTACTCCATGTGGCCATAGACTATCAGACCTAAGTAACTACAGGAAAATACCACACCAAATGGTTTTCAAGGTTTCTTTCTCTACTTTTCTGAGTTAGGGACCTCAACCTCTGAGTATTTTGGTGGGCCATTTTTTTCCCATCTGAATACACATGTGGTTTGTTTGTTTTTTTCTTTGTTGTTGTTGTTGTTGTTGTTGTTTTTTGAGATGAAATCTCACTCTGTCACCAGGCTGGAGTGCAGTGGTGCAATCTCGGCTCACTGCAATCTCCACCTCCCTTCAGGCGATTCTCCTGCCTCAGCCTCCCAAGTAGCTGGGACTACAGGCGCATGCCACCATGCCCAGCTAATGTTTGTATTTTTAGTAGAGACAGGGTTTCACCATGTTGGCCAGGATGGTCTCAATCTCTTGACTTCGTGATCCACCCACATTGGCCTCCCAAAGTGTTGGGATTACAGGCGTGAGCCACTGCACCCAGCCCATGTTTTCTTTTAATAAGTTGTTTTATGATGTCACCTCTTCTGGGATGATGTTGAGGGCTTTCCCATGCTTAAGTACAGGAACATGAGACAAACCCATGGAAATGCCAGTAACTGAATACTTCCTCCCTGTGGCCGTGTGAGCTCTGCTTCATCCCGTGCATCACTCACATAACTTTTGACCAGCACCGTAAGGAAATTCTCTGCAGATAGTTCTGTGAACACATTTGCATGAGAGGAAAAAGTTTTACTGACTACAGTCTATATGTTTAATTTGCATGTGGAATCACATGCAAATGGTGGCAGGAACCTGACCTAGCATAGACAGACATATTTAAAACTTTTTTTAGATTGCAAATTCTAATAATAAGTTCAGGCTGGATGCAGTGGCTTACTCCTATAATGCCAGCACTTGGAGAGGCCAAGACAGGGGGATTGCTTGAGGTCTGGAGTTGGAAACCAGCCTGGGCAAAATAACGAGACCCTGTCTCTACAAACAAACAAACAAACAACAACAACCCCCCCCCAAAAAATTAGCTAGGCATGGTGGCATGTATCTATAGTCCTAGCTACTAGGGAGGCTGAGGCTGGAGGATTGCTTGAACCCAGGAGTTTGAGGTAACTGAGCTGTGATCATACCACTGCACTTTAGCCTGGGCAACAGAGTGGTACCCTGTCTCTAAAAAATAAATAAGTGAATGAATTTAAACGTGTATTATAGAAATATAATCTTTCAAGAAATATTTACATATTTCGTAGATGTTTATGTGAAGATGTCCTTTATCAGAAAATGCTAATTTAGCTTATGCTTTGTGCTCTTTATAGTGCAGAAAAAATGATTTTTAACTTTTGGTGTGTCATAGAGATCAGTGGGATTAACCTTTTGGTAACATTAGCGTCGAGTGCCTAACTCTTCCTAAACCCTGATTTTCCAATGCAGTCTTTTATTGTTATTGGGGGTGGTGGTATATGCTTTTACTTAGAGGGGTCAGCTTTGAGGCAGAGAGTATCTTCTAGATTTATTTTATTTTTAGGAAATTGAGCAGGGCATTTGATTTGAGAAATTGGTACTGTGTGCCTTCCATATGTGGCTGCTGTGGAACAAGTGGTAATGTTAATTGCAGGGAGAGTGGGACCTTCCCACTGGACTAGCAGCAGGACAAAGTGAGGGAGAGTTTTGCTCCTTTTCTCAGCTCCTTTTGGCCTCTCTCCCTAGGCAATAAACATTCAAGTTTGCTTTGCATGGGGCACATGAGTGGGTTTACCAGGGGGTTTGTATTTAAGCATATAAACCATAGTGTTTAGTATCTTAACAAATCAAGAATCAATTATCTGCAAGAATAAGCAGAAGGTTTTTTTTATGTCTAGAATAAATTAGCTTAAATGCTAAAACCGGTCCTTGTGGATTAAAGAAGCACTTGGAAGCAATGAAGTATATTTTTAAAATGCACTTGACATCATACACTGGAATGAAATTAATAGATCAGTACACAGTTTTCATGTCTTAGAGGAATAGTGGTGGCTTTTTAAGGTGGATTTCTAAGGTACTACCAATATGTATATAGATGTAGTTGAATTTGATAGAATCATGGGGAGAAATGCCATCAAACACCTGGTTAAAAGCATATTACTTATTATCTTTGAGAATTCAGGCCACTTAGGTTTATTCTATTTTTTTTCTCTTTTTTTGTTTTGCTGAAAGATGTTGGTTGGACATACCTTTAAGATGATGGTGGTGATTGTCTTGGGAGGCACTTAAAAGGAGAATTAAAACAAAGAGACTTCAAATTGGTTTTCATAAGGGTCTAAGTCTTTCCCTCCCAACACACACCACATCTACTATTTAATATCATCTAGGCTGTATTATGTTCATGTAACCAAGAATTGTGAATTCTGTTTGTGTTAACCCACAGAGGAATTTAAAACCACAAAACAAAACCTCTAAAACTGCTTCCTTTCATGGATTCCCAAGTAGCATGAACCAGTTTCAGCTGTTCCTACATGGTATAGTAGTGAGGTTTCCCCAATAGCTAGCACTGCATTTCTCTCTTAAAAAAGTATTATTGAGACATAATTGGCATACAATAAACTGTACATAATTTAAAGTGCACAATTTCATAAGTTGATATGTGTATACGCTCGTGAAACCACCAGCACAGTTGAGATAATAAAATACCCATCTCCCCCAGAAGTTTTCTCCTGCCCCTTTGTCATTGCTCCCCCACCCCCACATCCCCAACCAGACAACTACCAATGCTTTCCATCCCTAAAAATTAGTTTACATTTTTAAAAAACTTTACATAACTAGAGTAATATTGTATGCACCCTTCTTTTAGGCCTGGCTTCTCACTCAGCATAATTATTTTGAGATTCGTCCATGTCATAGCATATGTCAATCATTTATTAGAGTTTTTTTGCTAAGTAATATCCTATTGAATGACTGTGTCAGTTTCATTAGTCTCTTGCCACTGGACATTTGGGTTGTTTATAGCTTTTGACCATTATAAATAAACCTGATATATGTGATCTGTAAATGTTTTCTCCCAGCCTGTGGCTTGTGTTTTTATTCTCTTTATAGCATCTATTGAAGAGCAAAAGCTTTATTAATTCATTCTTTAAATGCTTTTGGTATTGGAGCTAAGCCGTCTTTCCCTAATCCAAAGTCACAAAGGTTTTCTCCTATGTTTTCTTCCAGAAGTTTTGTAGTTTTAGATTGTACATTTAGGTCTATGATTAATGTTAGTTGATTTTTATACATGGAGGGTGAGATATGGATTGAAGTTCATTTCTGCATACACGTCTCTAATCGTTCCCGCACCATTTGTTGAACAGGCTATTTTTTTCTCCTCTGAAATGCTTTGAACTTTTGTCAAAAATTAGTTGTCTGTGTATTTGTATTTCCATTTACAGACTTTCTATTTCATTGATTTGTCTTTACATCAATCTACTGTCTTGATTATTATAGCTTTATAATAAGTCTTGATCTCAGAAGCATTAGTATTCCAACTTTGTTCATCTTTTTTCAAAGTTGTTTTGGCTGTTCTAGTTGCCTTAATTGTAGGATCAGTTTGTCAGCTTCTACAAAAAAAAAGCCTGTTGATATTTTTATTGAAATCATATTGAATCCATAGATCAATCTGAGAAGCTATGAAAAGTTGACCAGTACTTATACTGAAATTCTAGTCTAAGAGATGGATTAAAGAGGACAATGTGTAAGCTGATAAAGTGTGGAAAGATGGGATGGAATGGCCCCCAGGGTGTGCTGATAGAGAAGAAGGACCAGGCTGGGGAGATTGAGTTGAGGAATGAGTGATCATAAATGAGCAAATACTTTGTCCAAAAAGCCCCTCAGAGAAGTGCAAGGGACGTAGTTGGGTGGGTGGTTCAGGGAGTAGCTCAAGTAATGATTTGAAGCTGAAGTCAGAAGGAACTAGCCACATTTCTTCTAGAAAGAACTATAATGGAGAGCTCACGCTTAGCATAGAGAGGGGATAGAAGAGGAAGAGTGTGACCAGAGGAGGTTCAGTGGCTGGGGAGAGAACCACGGGTCCAAAATGTTGTGATGCAGGGGACTCAGAGGGTTACATCATGCTTTAATGATTGCTACATTGCCTGAGTCTGATACAACAATGAAGGTCAGTTATACACTTGAACTGATCGCTTATCTAGGACAGTGGGTCTCAACTGGGGGTGATTTTACCCCCAAAGATGACATTTGACAGTATCTAGAGACCTTTTTGGTTGTCACAACTATTTGGGGACCAGGGTTTCTCTCACTGTCTTCTAGTGGAGAGAGGTCAGGGATACTGCTAAACACCTACAGTGAACAAGACAACCCCAAAGAATTATCTGCCCAAAATATCAGTAGTGCTGAGGATGAGAAACTCTGATCTAGAGAACGAGAGTCAGAAAAGAAGGTAGAGGCCCGGCGAGGTGGCTTATGCCTGTAATCCCAGCACTTTGGGAGGCAGAGGCGGGTGGATCACTTGAGTTCAGGAGTTGGAGACCAGCCTGGTCAACATGGTGAGACCCTGTCTCACCTAAAAATACAAAAATTAGCCGGGCATGGGGTGGCGCACACTTGTAATCCCAGCTATTTAGGAGGCTGATGCGGGAGAATCATTTGAACCCAGGAGGTGGAGGTAGCAGTGAGCTGAGATCGTGCCACTGCATTCCAGCCTGGGCTTCAGAGTGAGACTCTGTCTCAAAAAAAAAAAAAAAAAAAAAAAAAAAATCAAGTGGAATGAGAGCTGATTGTTTGCTGTGAGATTTCATGTTTTCTTCTGAGGAGAAATATTTGCTCTCTTGTATAGTGACTGTGGCATGTTTCCCTGGATGATAAGAAATTAGTCTGTGGGACTCCTCTTTGGGGATATTTTCAGAAGATTTCTAAAAGGGTTATCAAATAAAGCTAGTTTAACAAAAGAATAGCTTGACTAAAAGTAATTGGAAGAAAATTTTAGCATTTGAACTAGTGTACTTAAGAAAATTATTCTCTTTGGACATGGCATTGTCCATAGATGAGTTTGTCAATTAATGTACTTTTCAATACAAGTAATAGAAAACCTAACTCAAAGTGATTGGAGGAAAAAATTGCCAGCTGTGTAACTAAACAGTTGAGGCTGCACGCGGGCGCTGGTCCCGAGGGTCAGTGCTGTCTTGGGGACACAGGTCCTTCTGCACTGGGGGGCTAATCCTGAGGCTCACTGCTGTCTCAGGGACACAGGTCCTCCTGCACTGGCTGCAGGCTTCCTTCCTGGCTCACCCCTCAGTGTCTGCCTGCGGTTTCCAGAGTTAATGGAAGAAGAAGAAATTCTCTTCTCCTACCATTATGGGTTTCTCTTCGATTGGACCATTTTAAATTATGTGTTTAATCCTGAACATGGGAGTGTTTCTAGCATTACCATCATTAGCTTAGACCTGCGTTGTCCAGTGCAGCAGCCACTAGCCACATGTGGCTCTCAAGCTCTTGCAATGCGGCTAGTCCAAACAGATCCAGAAAAAGAATGGAAATATCTCATTAGTAATTCTTATGTTAATAGCATGCTGAAATGATAGTATTTGTGGGTATATTGGGTTAAATGTTATGAAAATTATGTTAACCTGTTTCTTTAAAAATAATTTTAATGTGACTACTAGAAAATTTTAAATTGTATAAGTGGCTCTGAATTGTATTTCTGGTGGAGAACAATGGTTTAGAACATTCAGGAGT
The DNA here is from genome assembly GCF_029289425.2 of Pan paniscus. Taxonomy (NCBI): domain Eukaryota; kingdom Metazoa; phylum Chordata; class Mammalia; order Primates; family Hominidae; genus Pan; species Pan paniscus. Next base: position 47,001,160 of record NC_073253.2, on the reverse strand, counting down.
CCTTGGAAATGGAGTGTAGTCAGTTCCACCCAAACTACATGGCTGATACACAGGGGGGAAAGAGAGATGGAATGGATATTAAGCAAGTAGCCCCAAATGAACACAATGATAAGACTGGCATAGGCAAAGAATGTTTGTTCATTTGCTACTGTTTTACTGAAGATGAATGTATAGAAATACTACTGTACTACCATTTATAAAAGTTAATAACATAGTTTTGAAAATTATGAAATTACTATTGTGCTCATAGTAACTAGTGAAACAGCACAAAGTTATACAAAGAGGAGGTAAATGATCTCCATCCCTTCCAATCCCTGTCTCTATCCACAACCTTAGGTAGTCATTGTTAGACTGGTGTGTATTCTTCCATTCTTCACTTCATATGCATACAGGTGCAGGTACATTTGCTTACATTGATTCGTTGCAGTTGTTGCTACTACCTGTCTTAAACAAGATGTTAAGCACCCACTCTTCAATTTTCTTTTGTCACTTTATCAGTCTCCCAAGTCAGTAGATACAAATTTATCCCATTTATTTTAATAATTATATTATGTTCTACATTATAGATATACCACATTTTATTTAACCATTTTCCTATTAACTGACATTCTTGTTGTTTTCAGTACTCCCTTTCTCCCCTCCCCACAACAAACAATGCTGCAATAAACAATTTTTTTACCTATATCCTTACGTACTGGTCCTTTTTTCTCCTATAGGATAGATTCCCAGAAGTGGAATTGCTTGGTCAAACGGTATGTGTATTTCTAATTTTAATAGCTATCACTTTACCCAAAAGAATAGAAAATCACCTTCACCCATAAGAATGCCCGTTTCCTACATTCTCACCAGCACTGGATGTCACTGCCCTTAATTCTTTCCAATCTTACTACGCCTGGTCATTACTTTAAATTGCATTTCCTTCACTACCACTGATGTTGAGTATATTTTCATATGTTTACTGTTCATTTACATTTCTCTTTTCTTCATTTCATGCTCATTTTCACTGCCCATTTTTCCATTTAGTAGTGTTTTTCTTTTTCAGTTTCTACAAACTCTTACGTGAAAGTATTAATCTGTTGTATGTGTGCAAATGTCTTTGCAGTTTTTATCTGTTTATGATGTCTTTTGCCAAATGAAATTGTTAATTATTATTTAATCAAATATGTCTTTTTCTTTATTGCTTCTGAATTATTTGTTTTGCTCAGAGTGGTATTGTCCACCCCAAGGTCATGCAGATATTCTCTTAAATTTTCTCACCATTTTTAAAAAAACATTCAATCTTCAACTTAAAATTTTGTACACGAGATGAGGTAGGATTCTCTTTCTTTTTTTTTTTTTTTTCCCTAGATGGATGACCAGTTACTTAAGTCCTAGTTAATACAAGAAAATTTATTTTTCATGGGATTGAAATGTTGTCCTTGTCACATATAAAGATGCCATATATATTTGGAACTATTTCTGGACTCTCTATTCTGCTCCTATCTGTCTGTTTCTGTGCCAACACCATTCTGTTTTGAATACACTGGCTTTTCTAGTGACTTATAATTTCTGGTAAGTCCTCCTTCACTCTCCTTTCATACTTTCATGACTTTTTTTAGCCAGTTATTTTTCCACATTGTTCTGGTTAAATTAAAATTGAAGGCGTTTTATCGTAAATGCTTTTAAAATGAAAGGTAATATAACACTACTTAATACGTAGAACCAAAAATTTAATATTTCTCAGTGTGGAGATCTCTTTACCTGATGCCACTAATTGGAAAAATATTTACTGAGAAACTAAAGGTTACTACTTCTGTCAGTTTTAATTCTTTAAAAGTGATTTACTTTATCTCTGTGATAATTGTACAATTATGCCAAGATGCAAATATTGGGATATAGCCATGAGTTTTTAATTATCCAATAATTATATTATTGCATTAAAGCTTAAGGGGTTGAAGTTTTCAATGAATGTAAGTTTTTAGTTTGCATGTCTGTTTATGTACCAAATTATGAAGTATACCCATATCTGGATTGGTTGAGAGATTTGTAAATATGATGTGAACAAAGAACTATAACTGAAATGCACAATACACCATGTACTTTGGAATCTTTTGTGACTTAATTCTTTTTAAGCTTAATGTTGAATATTATGTGGACTTTAGAAATTGTCACACTTGAAGCTGGATAAAGTTTTCGACTATTTGATATGCTTTTGGCCATTCTTAACTTTTAATTTATACTGTATATTGATATTAACTTAATTGTTTTTACTGACATTCTTAATTGCTTTTTGGAATTCATTTGCTGGTATAATACTAAAGTAATAAATACGTTGTGTTTTTCTAAAGGCATCTGAAATAGTGGAGCTAAATACTAAAACTGGGATAAAAATAATGGTAATTTTAGCTTACAAATAAAGACAAACAAATGTGAGGTCTCTATTTTACTTATGGAAGTAGAAGGACATCCTCATGTAGGTTCTACCTATGTTTACTTGATTAAGTAGAAAAAATTATTAGTTTATTCTGTAGCCAAAAATAAAACGGTGAAATGATTGGTATATATTATTGAATGGTATATATATAATGAATGGTATATATATTAATGATATACTTAGATAAAATTGTTTTAAAAGTTGAGATTTTGTTCGTGACTAGCTTGGCCAACATGGCGAAACCCTGTCTCTATTAAAAATACAAAAATTAGCCGGGCATGGTGGCACGTGCCTGTAATCCCAGCTACTTGGGAGGCTGAGATGGGAGAATTACTTAAATCTGGGAGGCGGAGGTTGCAGTGAGCCAAGATCACACCACTGCACTCCAGCCTGGGTGACAGAGCGAGACTCTCAACACACACACACACACACACACACACACAAATTTGAGATTCCTTCTAATTTTAATAGTAGTATAATTCACATAAATTGATATGGCACTTTCTTGCATGTATATGAATATTAAAGATGATAATTAGAAAAGAAGGGGAAATTAAGTTACTTGCATTAAGACCAAAAAAGGACAGTCAACTTAGAGTTAAACTGAAACCTTCCATATGAACTTAGCATCTTTACTAAATCAAAACAATTTTCCATCTCATTCTAAAGAAGGTAATTAACAGGCCGGGCATGGTGGCTCACACCTGTAATCCCAGAACTTTGGGAGGCCAAGGTGGGCAGATCACTTAAGGTCAGGAATTTGTGACCAGCCTGGCCAACATGTTGAACCCCATCTCTACTAAAAATACAAAAAACTAGCCAGGCATGGTGGCACGCGCCTGTAATCTCAGCTACTTGGGAGGCTGAGGCAGGAGAATCGCCTGAACCCACGAGGCAGAGGTTGCAGTGAGCCGAGATCGTCACTGCACTCCAGCCTGGGCAACAGAGCAAGACTCCATCACAGGAAAAAAAAAAAAAAAAAGAGAGAAAAAGGTGATAAACAGTTACCTTCTCTAGTACTCATATAAAAAACTAATAGGCACTTTATTTACCCTGATTTTGGTCTCTAATATTATTCTCCACTAAAGGTCACCAGGACTGTTTTTGGAACATAACTGGATGTCATGATTGAAATAGGCAGAATTTTGTTGGAACATTTTCTTTTTTTGGAACTCTTTCTCTCTCTTTCTCTATTTTTCTCTCTCCTTCCTTCCTTCCTTCCTTCCTTCCTTCTTTCTCTCTCTCTCTCTCTTTCTAATGAACAAGGATGCTTTTAATGATGTGTGGAAGTTGAGCAGATGAACCAAATTGAGGTGACTTCTGCTGGCTAGTAGTGAAAATTTAAGTAGCAAAGAGGAAAGTAATTATAAGCCATTTTAACAAGTTGAACCTCTCAAAAGCCAAGAGTCAATCATGATATATTCAGAGGTGACAAATGATACAAACTATGCTAAATAAAAGGCATATTGTGTTTCCAGTATTTTCAAATAAGCTGCATTTTGATCAACTCAAATTGTGTTTCCCTACTCTCGTTTGAATCATTATCAAAATTGACAGAGTTGATAAAGATAAATATAAAAAAATTAGAGTATATTTTAAATATAATTATGTGTATCTGTGTAAATTCCACATTGTTAAAAATCAATAAATAACAGGTATCATAAGATTAACACTTGTTTCTTTTATAATACTTGCATTTAAGTGTTGTTAATATGTTTCTCTTATAATACCTACACTGAAACATTGAATGTGCGATCTCAGCTCACCACAACCTCCGCCTTCCAGGTTCAAGCGATTCTCTTGCCTCAGCCTCCCGAGTAGCTGGGATTACAGGCATGCGCCACCATGCCTGGCTAATTTTTGTGTTTTTAGTAGAGACAGGGTTTCTCCATGTTGGTCAGGCTGGCCTCGAACTCCCTACCTCAAGGGATCCGCCCGCCTCAGCCTCCCCAAGTGCTGGGATTACAGGCATGAAAATGTTTCTTTTATAATACTTATATTTAACCCTTGAATTTGTTCCAGGGCTGCCTAATTTCTAATGACTCTGGAAGATAAAGTCATTAGAATAGAGAACTTTTCTGTTTTTGTGAAACAAATAAACATAAACAACCAGAAAGCCTGGGGGTTGGAATGAGGATTGGAGTGCCCAGACAGTGCTGTGACTGTGGAGTTTATTATTCCCAAAGCCAGAAAAATCACAGCGGCTGCAGTGGACCAAGATGCCCAAAAAGCCACTTATGATTAGAGGGTACAAAGTGATAAGTTGGGATGCACTAGAATAATAAAGTAATGTTCACATGACTTAAAGAATAAGGTCGGGTGGCAGGGGGGTTGCCCTAAAACTGCAACATTGGGTAAAAAAAAAATCATGTATGTTGATTTAAATGAATCAACTAAGGTTATGTTAGAGCCCCTAAGTCTGACATAAGGATACTAAGCAAATGAGTATTCTGTGCTGACTAGAAAACAATAATATACCTCCAAAAATATTTCAGGCCTCATGTTCAAAGCGGTACTCCATAAAGGCTGGGGACATCGCTCCTGGACCTAATGAGGTGAGGTAAACTGCAGCCCACCTTCGTTCAGAGGCATTCTTAATTTATATCAAACTGAAATAAAACCCTTATGTGACATTGTAAAAGGTGAAAAAATAGTACAACTAAAGATTAAAACTGCGGCCAGGCATGGTGGCTCACACCTGAAATCCCAGCACTTTGGAAGGCCGAGTCAGGCAGATCACTTGAGCTAGGAATTCGAGACCAGCCTGGCCAACATGGTGAAACCTCATCTCTACTAAAAAAAAATACAAAAAATTAGCCGGTATGGTGGCGCACGCCTGTAATCCCAGCTACTCAGGAGGCTGAGGTGGGAGGATGGCTTGAGCCTGGGAGGCGAAGGTTGCAGTGATCCTAGATCATTCCACTGCACTTCAGCCTGAGTGACAGAATGGGACCCCATCTCAAAAGAAAAATAAGAATCAAGATCAATGTTTTGCATGCATTAATTATCAATGTAAGACTTGTAAAGTTTGCGTACAAATGGCCAAGATAAAATGTAACTTCATGTAACGTTCTAATTAAATAATATTATCTTCTTGTGAAAATGCTGCCTTTATTCAATATTACTTTCATGTATTTGGTAAGATGGTACCATCTTAGATTGTCTCAAAATGAAATGCCACCAGTCTTCCATCTTTATTTTGCCTTAGTCCACTGCTAGAGTATGTTAAGCCTCCTACACACAGGAGGTAGCAAATTACTGACACAACAGATTCAGTGCCTGTGCGGGACTTCCATATTGCTGAAATTTTAAATGGCTCTATCAGTGGGAAAGTGTAGCATCCTATGAGAAGATGCAGTTCTTTTGGAGTATGGATCCACTCTGTTTCTGGGCTCGCTGTGGAAATTGTAAATCAGCTGTAATTGTTACCTGAGTGCTCGTCTTCCCTGCTATCATGTCTTCTTCCTATTAAGAGATGAGTTGAGACTGCTCCATTTATTGGGATGAAGCCATTGGGTCAGTAGTCAGTGACCCTTATTCTCTGTGCCTTAAAGAGAAATAGCCTTTTTCCTTTGGGAACCTATTGTGAGCTGGTGACATGTACTGCCAGCTTCATGTAACTTCCAGGTTAACTCATGTCAAAGGACTATCTTTTAAAGCGACACATTGAATTTGGTCCCTAGTTATGAATCCCCACAATACTTGTGTACATCTAAATGTTTAAATGTCAACCTCTTCTCCGTTTTCTGCTGTCATTTCTGCTAAAAATGACAAGAATTGTAATGAATGAAATAACTACTTGCAAAAAAAAATACTGTCTCTTCTAGTATTGCCTTTGTTAAAGGCCAGCTTACTATTGCTTAGAAAGGGATAGGACTATTGAGATGTATGAATAGAAAACTTCAAAAGTGAAGCTGTCAAAGTAATGGAAAATAAGGATATTTTAAATATAATTGCAGTTGAATTCAGTAGTGAAAAAAAAGTCAAAGGATTTCTACTTAATGCCATCCTGAGGTGTGGAACATTTTGTAAGAATGAGTAGGATATTCACAGAAAGGAGAGCACCTCAGCATTCTCCAATTTAGGGTGGCACATGTTCCCCAACCTCCAATTTATCTGACCAGGTCTCCGCTGTATCTGTTAAGACCCCTTCATTTTCATCTTCTTGGGCGTCCAACCGTGGAGCATAAGATCACATTTGTTAGGGACACTGTGACTGAACAAATATTTTCTTTTACATGGTGCTTTCAGAAGAATTCTTTTATCTCCTAGATGGCCAGGCTCCTTGGAAGCCTGAACAATAAAATCTGAGCGATCTATTTTGGCACCAGAATCCTGTGAGCTCAACACACTTTGAAGCGGATTGCTCCCCATTGTGGGGCCACAATAAAAAGTGGGGTTTTTCATAGTCCTTGTATTAATGTCTGCAAAGCCAGATGGCTTTGTAAAATGAGTGCAAAAGCAGTATAACTGATTAAAAGAAACGCTGGGTAGTTAAAGGCTTCCATACCCAATGTGAGTCTGGCAGAAAGCATTGTCCTCTTGGGATACGTTAATATTGGGGAATCTCACTCTCCTGTCTTCAAGGGTCAGCCGAAGATAGTCGAGACAGGTGTTGGTCACAGGAGCCTTCAACATGAAGGCTGAAAAAATATGTCTAGCTGGCCATTGAGAGAATTGCCACGAAACAAAATAATGCAACTGGTTGGTGAGGGAAGTGCTTTCTGTAGGTAGAACTTTCTGAGGTTGTGGCTATCACGTTGTTCTCTTTTTCCTGTTTTTTTATTGTGGTCCTAAATCTGCATCCTCCTGTAACCCCCAGATTCCACTGTCTTATACCTAAGGGTAACCAAACTCATGCTTCTTCTCAGTATAGTCTAAATGACTCTTGAGGTTGCAAAGATCTTGCTTTTTGGTTGCTGCTCTAGAAATCATCCTGCCTGTGTTTGTAACCTGCCTGCTGACCTTAACCTCACAACGCAGTCATATATTTCAAGTTGTTTGGGGAGAAGGGGGTTGATGAAACCTGGCCTTATACATAAAGGGATTCAGAGATGTGGCAAATTGTTCTCTGGCTTTAAAAGCTATCATTCAATTATTGGGAAATGGCATTCAGGACCGAAGGAGCAAAAAGCTCATCTTAAGATGTGTTTTAAAAACCTGTCATAAAAGAGTTAGGTGGCCCCTGGTTTAGTTGCTTTTCCATCATCAGGAAACCCTTTAATCTTTCAGTGAATGACATATGATAGGATTTTAAAAACCAAGCCACCTTGCTGTTCCATTTTCTCCTTGTTGCCATCTCATCTTCCTGACTCATCAGATTTGGTGCTGATCTGCTTGCAAAGTAGGAAAGGCAGAGGGCCTGGCACCTGTGTATTCAGTTGAAAATAGCCAATTTCAGAAGAGTTTGTACATTTTGACCTTTCTGAACTTCTTTGGATCCTTTTGAAGAGGGAAGTAATTCTAACCTGGAGGCATTCCCAGTAATTATTTTGGAGAATAAACTGATATGTGTATCCCCATTATTGTGGTCTATCTTTTGAGTAAAAAAATAGAATTTATAATATTTTAATAGGACTAGTTGGTCTTTGTAGAAAATAATTTTTTTTTTTTTTTTTTTTTTTTTTTTTGAGATGGAGTCTGGCTCTGTCACCCAGGCTGGAGTGCAGTGGCGCGATCTCGGCTCGCTGCAAGCTCCGCCTCCCAGGTTCACGCCATTCTCCTGCCTCAGCTTCCTGAGTAGCTGGGACTACAGGCGTCCGCCACCGCGTCCGCCACCGCGTCCGCCACCGCGTCCGCCACCGCGTCCACCACCGCGCCCGGCTAATTTTTTGTATTTTTAGTAGAGATGGGGTTTCACCATGGTTTTGATCTCCTGACCTCGTGATCCGCCTACCTCTGCCCCCCAAAGTGGTGGGATTACAGGTGTGAGCCACCGCACTGGGCCTGTAGAAAATAATTTAAACAATATTTCAATTGATCATGTAGGTGGTCATTTCAGAAAAACTAGAAAATACAGATAAGAAAAAATGCATTTAAAATTACCCCATATTTTATCACTTAGGGAAAAGATAGTTTACAAAGCAGAAAACTGAGCTTTTACTTCTATCTTTTGATGCATTAAATAATTTTTCCTTTAAGTACTTTCAGTGTTACAGTCTCAGCATTTAAGAAATAGGATAACATTTTATTTTACTGTGAAAATTCTTAGATCATAAAGCATGGATCGTTTTTTCTGAGTATTTATATTGTAGAAAAATACAGAAATGTGAAGAATAAGATAGTTTTTACCCATAGTCTAACCATGTAGGATAGTTGGCACAAATGTTTTTCTATATACTTTTAGATTTTTTTCTAAATTCTTATTTGATAATTATTGATTCTTGGCATGTGTTTTCTTTCCAGCTGGGAAGTACTTTCTGCACGTACCAGTTATGTATTAGTTGAGTGCTCTGCTTGCCCACAAAATTTGCTGCATCTTGAAACAGAAAAAGCCAGGAGAGCTAAGTGTTAGACAGTTTTTAGTGGTCATGTGTAGTTGTTTAGGGTACTGAGGCATTTCCTCAGTTTCAGTAATTCATTTTACGAAATTTCAAAAGGTAACATTTTTCCTTCAACTGTTGGTGATACTTGTTTAGGTTCAGGAAAGCTTTTACATTTTATGTGCAGGAAATCACTCTAAACAGCACATTTAATAGGTTCCAGTAGTCAACAGAGATGCTATATTCATTTAGGGAATATAACAGATTTTCTTTGTCTTGCCTTAACACTTGGGGCTTTATAAGATTTCCCCAGAAACCAGGACTGTAGCCATTCTTAGCCAAGTTATGATTTATAGAGTGATTTATTGATCATGGAAGATTTCCCAGAGTTCCTCAGGATATATCATTAATGTAACTTTGTATATGCTGTCCTGCTGGAGTGGAGGCTCCCTAGGGGTAAGAAGTTTGGTTCCCTGCACTGTGCCTAGCATGTAGCAGATGTTCCATAAATATTTGTAGAATATTGTTTTGTGTGATTTTTAAATCATGTGTCTCCCTTATTGCCTAGCACTCTCATTGACTAACCCTATAACTGATCAAGTAATTATTGAATTCCTACATTAAATTGCTCCAACTTTGAATAAGAACATGCTATGTTCCTAATATGATGGTGAATGTTGAGTCCTCCATTTAATGAGCTTTCAGCCTAGTACAATTTTTTTTTTTTTGCATTTAAGTCTTTTATGAGAACAGATGAGTGATGGATTCACTACTGATTAATGTTTGACCAGTCTTCTATATAAAGGAATACAATTTAATTCTCATCCATTTGGGCTTTTTGTCAAGGAGAGGTTTCGGCATAGGTGATGTAGACTCTCATTTACTGGTATGAATTAAGGAGTTCCAGAAATAGATGACTATGCAAATTATTTCCAATTAGTCTGTCTTATGTCACAGCCTTATTGGTGGTGGAGATGGTGAGATAATACAAGTAAAAAATAGATATCAGCTGATAGGAATAAAATTAAATTATTTTCTGGCTGGGTGCGGTGGCTTATGCCTGTAATCCCAGCACTTTGGGAGGCCGAGATGGGTGGATCACCTGAGGTCAGGAGTTCAAGGCCAGCCTGACAAATATGGTGAAACCCTATCTCTACTAAAAATACAAAAATTGGCCGGCATGGTGGTGTGCACCTGTAGTCTCAGCTACACGGGAGCCTGAGCCAGGAGAATTGCTTGTACCTGGGAAGCAGAGGTTGCAGTTAGCTGAGATCGTGCCACTGCAGGCCAGCCTGGGTGACAGAGCAAGACTCCATATCTCTTTCTCTCTCTTTCTCTCTGTGTGTGTGTATATATATATATATATATATATATACACACACACACACACACATATATACACACATATATGCATATATGTATGTATATGTATATATATGTGTATATATATGTGTATATATGTGTGTGTGTATATATATATATTTCCATTATTGTTCCTATGGCTTGAATACATTGATAGTTTTTTGTTGCTTTTTGTTTTTTTGCTATATGAAGGAAAAAAGGAAAGAAAATGTTAAAACAAATGAAAGTGATAGGACTGTGGCCGAGGAGCACCATCATTTTGGGTGGGTTTTCTTTGTACTAAAAGTATAAAGACATGCTAGAGAATAATTACCAAATTTACATCAGTGGTTACATCTGAGGGGAGAGAGGGAAACTGAGATCAGAGAGAGTTGCCAGAGCCTTCAGCTTGTTTATGTATGATTTATCAAGTTGGGTAGTGAATATACAGGTAGGTATTCATTATGTGATTCCCTTCCTATGTTTTTTAATTTAAAAAAATAAAATCTGGAGAATGGATATGCATGGAAGTGAGATTTCCTATCGTTTTCTTTTATCATTAAAGGGTTTGGCTTTCTTCTCCAGCTTTTTAGCCTCTTCTATTTCCTGTGTCTTCCAGACAGATCCTGTGGCAAGATGGCCAGGAGAAGGAAAGAAAGAGAGATGTTATGGAAGCAGAGAATTACATTTAAGAGACAGTGACCCATAGCATACACTGAGATATTTGACCTTGTTGAATCCTCAGAAGTGAGCAGTTGTAATACCTCCAGATACGTAATTATTTACTTGTACTCTTCTTTCACTCAGTTGGTTTCTATTTCTATATAAGCCTTTGACAGCTACATATCCAGGTGTTAACATCACATGTGCAGGTTTTGAAATTTAGGTACCCAATTTAGCAGCATCTGACTTCTCATTTTCTTGCTCATAGTAGTATATGATCCCTATCAGGATGGAGGGGCCCTGTGCCTGTCCCTTACTCTCAACCAGGAATATTCCTGGAACCACCCCTGAAGTCTGCACGGCTGGAGCCCCATGTGTGTAAATGATGGTGGCTGAAGGGGCTTGAGAAGTAACTTGGTGGAGACAGAGAGTAGGCAGAGAGTCACACACAGTGATGTGGACAGACACTTGAGAGGAAAGGAGGCAATGTACTGGACCCAGGAAGGTGCTTGAAGATGCTCCATCTGCCTCATGTATCAGTTTCCTAGGGTTGCCATGACGAAGTATCACATATCAGGTGGCTTGAACAACAGAAATTTATTATCTCGCATTCCAGAAGCTAGAAATCCAAGATCATAGTGTTTGCAGGTTCGATTCCTACTGAGGACTATGAGGGAGAACCTGTTCCATGCCTCTTCTAGCTTCTGGTGGTTTGTGGGCAATCTTTGGCTTTCCTTGGCTTTCAGAAGCATCATCTCCATCTCTGCTTTTATCTTTACATGACATTTCTCTGGTCTGTACGTCTATCCCTGTGTCAAATTTCCACTTTTTTATAAGGACACAGTTATATTGATTTAGTGTCCACCCTAATGACTCCATCTGACCTTGATCATCGGCAAAGACCCTATTTCCAAATAAGGTCAAATGCAAAGGTACCAGGTGTTAGGACTTCAACAGCTTTCCAGGGGCACAATTCAGTGCATAATACCCCTTCCATTCTCATCCCTACTGCTCAAGTCTAGAAGGCAGATTCTATCTGCCAGTAGACATGGCCCAATTGAGCATGTTGTGGTTTGTGGAATGTCTCCTCTTTTCTTACTGAGTTCTTCAGAATGGGGTCCATAGTCCCATTGATAGAGAGTGAAAGGACTGTGGAAAAACACAGGGATAAGACAAATTACTTGTTGGGGAGAGGACAATTGAAGGGTTCATTTGCCAGATTGCAAAGTCAGAAAGAAGTACGAGTTGCTCTTTGCTGCTGTTTCTTTCACGCTCAATCCAGGCTTTCCTCCACAGCTCATTAAGGCAAAATCTAGTTTATCAAAATCCAAACAGCTCCACTTTCAATAATGGCAAATAAATACCATCTCTACTACATTACCTGTTAAATTGGCCTTTGTGGGTAAACCTAGAAACCTCCCAGCTGTTTATAACATTGTTTCTCTGAGAATGTGGTCTGGTTTCTCAAACTTATAGATGCACCTTCAGAGCACAGCTTTGTATGTGGTGGAGATTAGCTGGGGAAATAGGGGTTGGTCAGGACTAGGGGTCATACCAGCCTTAATTCTTTTTCCATGTTGAGTGCTTCTGGAAAGATGCAGAGGGACACTCTGGGCAAGAGTGCTCTTCTGTGCTAGAAGGCCATTGCCCGCTCAGTAGTGGTGTCTCCTTGGTCAATGATGATTCCCCTGAGGTGGAGGACTTCATGCTCTTGCCCAGAATTAAAACTGGCTGGGTGACTGGGAGAAGCATCAGCTAACCCAAAGTCTGTGTGTATTAGCTGTGTTCTCCAGAGAGAATCAATAGAGGATGGATGGATGGATAAGAGGGGATTGATTAGGGAAATCTGTTTACATGATTATGGAGCTTGAGAAGTCCTACAACAAGCTGTCTACAAGCTAGAAACCCTGGAATGACAGTAGCATGGTTCAGCACGATACAAGTCTGAAAGCCTCAGATGCAGGGAAACTAATGGTGTAATTATCAGTCTGAGGCAGAAGGCCTGAGAACCTTGGGGGCCATTAGGGTAAGTCCTGGATTCCAAAGGGTGGAGAGTCTGGAGTTCTGATGTTCAAGGGCAGGAGAAGACACATGTCCCACCTCTAGGAAATGGAGAGGAGGAAATCACCTTTCCTCTGTCTTTTTTGTTCTGTCTGGGCCACCATCTGATTGGGTAGTGCCTGCCCACATTGAGAGAAAATCTTCTTCACTTAGTTCATGGACTCACATGTCAATCAGTCTCCTCTGGACACACCCTCAAAGACACACTCAGAAATAATGCTTTACCAGTTCTCCGGATGTTTCTTAATCCAGTCAAATTGACACCTAAAATTAACCATCACACTGTACTTCCCCTTTGCTTTAATGATAAAACTCTGCTTTTTGTCAGGATGGTAATGTTTTCAGCTAAAAGGATATACTTATCAGCCTCCCTCTCTCACAGCTAGATACAGTTATGTTACTATATTCTGGCTGATGAGATGTAAGCAGAGGGAATTAAATTCAAGGGATAGACAGCTGGTTGGGCACCTTTTTCCTTTTCTCCTTTATCTGGAATGAATTTGTGTTGGCCAGAGCTCCAGCAGCTGTATTGGTCCATGAAATAAACATGAAGGTAGACTCTACATGCTAAGGATGATGGAACTGCAGGGTAGAAGTAGCTTGAGTCTGATGATTTGCTAGCTACCAAACCACCCCTGCTTCTGAACTTCTTTTACCTAATGAAGCGATAAACTATTTTGCTTAATCACTTATTTGGCTTCCCAGTTATCTGCAGCCAATTCTAACTCATACAGAGACCTTTCCATAGGAACCCCAATCACTATCCCGTAGATGATATAGTATGTTCAAAAATAAAGGCCAACCAAGTGGAACGAAGAAAAGAGAATTACTTTCCAAGACCTAAAGAACAATGGGTCTGCTATGTGCCATGGTATCTTTTCCCCAAAGCATCTTGAATGAGAGCAGGAAGAGACGACTGAAACTGTGCCCCCTTTAGCTACTTCCTTATTTCATCAAATTTCGCTTTTATCTAATACCATAGATAGTGTTGGCCGTTACCATTTTCTGCTATCTCACATTGAGTTACAGCAGCAACAACATCTTGGCAGTAAAACACTGTTTTGAGTACTTCATTGCTTTTTACTGTTGTTTCAGAAAGGTGAGTAGAAAAGAGAAGTATGTGCTGATTATCTGGTAAGAAGTGTAGTTCCCACAAACTAAATGCAGCTGACACCACAGGGAAATTACCTGGCTTTCCAAAAAGGTCTAATCTTTAGCTTCAGTAAGACATTCATTGTATTTGGTCCAGTGGTGTGTGTATATGATTGTGAATGAGAAGAACAAAGGTAAAGGATTTGAACAGATCGGAAGTATATCAATGAGGAGTATATGAGGAAGAATTAGGAAGTTTGAAATTTTTTATGTCTCAAGGAATAAAAACTTCCCTGACAATATATATCTGACCCTTTGACATGCTTTCAGGAATGTGTGAAGCAGGAAAGTAAAGAGCTGCCTTTATATCATTCTATCTGGGTTCACTGTCTTTCAGCAACTGAGCGATTCTCTGATAGAACATCGTGGATTGAGAGGAAATAAGAATGGGTGTGCCTGCTTTAGGATTACACAGTGCTGGACCTTTGAGGAAGGAGAAGCAGAGATGGATAGAATTGTTGTGGCAGAACTGAGCTTGTATACTTGGTCCTGTGGAGGGTATCCACTCTCCTTCCAGCTGCATAGGGTAAATAAAACTTTCTGTAAAGCTTCTTTATCTGTCTTGAATTATTCATGTTTCTCTGCATCTTTGGATTTACAGCCAACCCTCAGAGATGAAGATTTTCTTGGAGGACCAAATTTAGGGGAAATATAGCTTCTGAGAACTTATTTTATCTGTAACAAGGCCAAGTCAGTTTCTAAGTGTCTCATTTTAAAGTCACAATGATATGAGACCCTAAGTAGTATCTACTGCTTGGGGAACTGAGAAGGCAATTCATGCTATCCATTTATACTTACCAAAGTATATAAAATGACATATTTTCTCACTGAATATGTTTATCCTTATTTTTATGGAGTTTCAGACATTTACCAGGGTTTTTTAAAGGTTTATTTCTGATTGCAGGTCCTAGTACCCTGTTTTTCCCTCAAGCTATTAATTTTTCCAATTGTGAGCTTACTTTTCTTGTTGCTTATCAGGAACCTAATTCTTTGTTGTGAGGGTGGAATTTCTGTACCGGGTTTGTGGAAATTTCTTCTTTCCTGTATCTTTTGTTGGGAGGGAGAGATGTTGCAATGAGGTTTGTGAAAGGAGCCGAGCTAACTCTGATTCTAACAGTTTTCTTAATATATTTCTAATGAAGTTATTATAGTTGTCACTTGATGAAACAAGATTGAGCTAGACATTATGTTGGATTTCATTTATTGATTTCTAGTTATTCCATGGCAATCTAGAAAGTTTGGAAATGGTGTTTTCTTTTTTCATGCAATACCTGGCCTCCATTACAAAAAATATTTAGCTCATATTGAAGATAGCATTGCTGCCTGAAAGGCATGTATATATTAGTACACTGTATTAAAAAAAAAGAGGAAATAGCATCCAATTTCCCCAGCGCAGGACTATAATAGTTTCCTACTGAAATTACAACCAGAATAATACTGACACCTGGTGATCCCGTAGTGTGATCTCACCAAAGCTTTGAAAGTACGTGGAAGGAGCCCTGAAACCACGTTATCTTCAGGGAATTATAGTTAGTATCCAGTTTTGTTTTTTCAGGGGTGAGGAGGGGTGGTATGAAGTATATCTTCAATAGCTTAGCTGGTAAGAAACATCACACTGACTTCCTCCTTCAGTGAACTATCCCTTCTGAATTGCTCTAAATAAAATCTTAAGTAATGAGGGCTTTTTGTAGATAATCTGTTTGTCAAACTGCAATTTGAATTATTTGAGAGGTTTCTGAGGATGAGTAGGTAAAAAGTCTTCATCAGGTCTGTCACCGTTATCAGAAACATGCCAAAACCTTATCAGTTTATATGAGGTTGGCCTTTTCATTGGGAATTCCCAATTGGGCATGGAGAGAGGGGTTCAGTCCTAGAAATGAATGGCTTGTTTTATCTTCTAGTTTACTTACTCAAACAGTAAATTCATAAGATGGCTATTCCATAGAAAACTTCAGTTTCATTAGTTTATTTTAGCTGGATAACATGTGATTGTGGAAGTGGAGGTGACTGAGATCTCAAGGCTACCCCACAGGTTGTATATTTCAAGAAATAACAGTTTGTTTTCTCATGAAAATTGAAAGGGAAAAGTAGAGAAAAAACGATATGAGATAAACACGTGTTGAAATTGTGCTTATGCTTTGAATGAAATTCCTTGCATGGCTGATTCTTATTTAAGGCCAGAAATGATGAAACCTTGATCTGAAAGCTGCATTATAAAGTGAAGAGATGATGAAAGTTTTCTCCATATTGGGGTTGGTAATTAGCTATGCGTGGGTCATGGGTTGATGATTAGTTCTGTTCCTCAGAGCATGTCTGCAATCTTTGATATCTACTTAAGCTATGTAAATAATTTACACAGTTTTTATTATGATTTTTCTATTAGTCTTTGATAGAGTGAAACTTGATATTTTCTCTGACAAACCATGAAATTTAGCAATTAAATCTTTTTATTCATCTGAAGTCTGTACTTGGTGAAAATAAGTCTCAACAAAACATTGTGTTGGGGCTTTCAAAATATTATTTAGTGGTTCTTTGGCATCTAGTAAACATAGCTTTTCATAATTATTTCTAATCTCCTTATAGTTATAGCCTTTAATTCTCACCTAAATAAGAATCATATTTTGAAACCCATAGACATTGGGAAACCAGAGATTTTTTGCCTCTTCAACACCTTACTTTTGCATATCTCAAGTTTATTATTTATTACTACATTTAGTCTTCCATAGATTCTGTTCATATCTCTTTAACTAAAGTAAGCTAAGTACTTACAGTTTTGATAAACTCCCTATGCCTTCATTGCACTTATATGCCCCTTTTATATGGAAAAATCTCTAGTAAATATTTCAGTGGTGATGAACTGTTTTCATAATTTGACTCACTGGAAGTGAGATCATGAGATTTGGAATTGCAGATACATGCATTTCAACTTCCATCAGCAAAACCTATTAATAATTGTTCCACATTCTTTTACTGCTGCAGAAAAAAAATTATTTTTGGTCCCAACTTATTTTTCTCTTGATTGCATGCCATCGTCTTCTCCTTATTAATTAAATAATGCACCTCTTACAAACTATTCTTATTCTCTCTTGTTTGGGTATTCTTATCCTTGAATCAGTGGATAGCTTTCTGGACTCTGTGAATTCCCTGAAATTGTATATAAACATGTATGCATGTTGCTCTCTCATGGACCTTCTCCCTCTTCCTAAATCTTAGGCTTCTTGTGGTACTGTGATCTGCCTGACACTTGTTCATTATGGAGTACCTAATGGCAAAGTGGCCACATGTGGAGACTGCTGAGTTCAGTGCTTCCCAAACCAAGTGGTAGTAGTTTGTCTTTATATTAAGAGGTATTCTTCTAATTTAAATAATGTATGAATGTCTTTAAAAGAAAAAAATCCATACCCACAATGTTGACTTATATAGTTTTTATTTTAATGATACTTTTTTTGCTTTTATTTATTTTTTTGAGATGAGGTCTTGCTGTGTTTCCCTGGGTGGTGTTGAACTCCTGGCTTCAAGTGATCCTCCAACCTCAGCCTCCTGAGTAGCTGAGATTACAGGCATGAGCCACCACACCTGGCTTTAATGCTACTTTGTTTATAAAGAAAAAAGTCAGATATAAACTTCTGTGTTTAACAGTTTTTCTGCTAAAACAATTTAAAATAAATACAACATAATTGCAAAAAAAGCATGTAAAGTAACAATATGAATTTAATATTGCATATTAATGATGATACTCTGCTGAGACTAAATCACCCTTTACAATATGAATATACTATTGACTACTCTGGCAGAGGCTTCCTTTATTTTATTTTATTTTATTTTATTTTATTTTATTTTATTTTTATTTTTTGAGTTGGTATAGTTATCATAGGCAATCTCAATTCTCCTATAACTTTTCTGATACAAAGCCTTTAGTGATGATTCCATGGTATTCCATAATATCATTTGGTCCTCGCTTCATTTGTGTATTAGACCACTGATCTTTTCTCATTAGCTCAGGGAAATTGAAGTAGTAATATTTAGCCAACTTGATTATTAGCACATATGAAACATGGCACTGAAATCATGGGGCAGTCTGAAGTTAAAGGATAGTAATCATACATTTCCTGTTTTGTAAGACTGTTAACGACACGGCAACAAAAATTTAAAAAATGTATTAAGTATTCATATATCCCTGAATTTTTTTTTTCAGATTGCAGTTTGAGGAAGACTGGCATAGCATATACCAAGAGTAAGAATTGGTGCAGATTACTTTTAGTGGATTAACTGCATAAACCTAAGCTTTGCATTTTTTGGTATTTGGCTTTGGCTGTCTCTTTTTCTAAACCCAGCCTTGCTCTTAGCTGTCTCATCTGCTACAGGTAAACTAACCTGGCAGCAAAGGGGGAATTCAAAGGGTGGGGTGGCAGAGAATGTTGTCAAACCATGAGCTCTGATGAGTAAGAAGGTCTCTGCCGTCAGTGGTAACATGGGACTCTTTACTGGGTGATTCTATAATTTTTGTAAATATGTTTCCCAAAGACATATGCATTTGAAAGTGATAATTACTATAGTTAGGATCATGTCCACAGTGTTTTTTCAGTAGGTAAGGATGTCTTCCAATCTAGTTCTGCCACTTAGTAGCTGTATGACTTTGTCTCTGCTAAAATGGGAATTGTGGAAATAGGACCAATCTGAGGCTTTCGTGAGAGAGTGTATCAAAAATGCTTTTCACAGTCCTTGGCTTACACTTGGCACCAGTGGATGTTTGCTCACTCCTAATGCCACTACCAGTACTACAAGAAAAATATTCCCAGTAACGATTCTTTGAATTCATTTAACATACAGAGAATACAAGTAAAGGTCTGAGACAGGCATCGCCATTTCTCAACTTGCGGTTAGTCGTTAGATTTTGATACTATGTGGTATGATGTTTTTAGCGTAGAAGGTGGTGTATTATCATTAGCTTTTTTATGAGAGTAATTACCATCTTCTAGGGTACCTATGGAGGCCAATTATATTCGAACCTTGCAACCTCATTACTACCCTCTGAATCTGACCTTTTGCCCTTTTCCAACCTGGTTATCCCTCATTTAAATTCCCTCAGCTGTCGTTCTAGTGTGTCCTTTCTTCCCTTTCTGTCCCGGGGAAGCCTGAGGGAAGCTTGTCAGCTCAGTACTCAGTGTCCCACTTATTGCCAAAGCACTTGTAGCTGCATTTGCCACCATTGTTCTAACTGTGCTCCTCAGTTGTCAGATGCTTCTCCATAGACTTTTTTCTTTCTTTCTTTCTTTCTTTCTTTCTTTCTTTTTCTTTTTCTTTTTTTTTTTTTTGAGACAGTCTCGCTCTGTTGCCCAGGCTGGAGTGCAGTGGCACAATCTCAGTTCACTGCCACCTCCGCCTCCCGGGTTCAAGCAATTCTCCTGTCTCAGCCTCCCGAGTAGCTGGGATTACAGATGTGTGCCACCATGCCCAGCTAATTTTTGTATTTTTAGTAGAGACGGGGTTTCATCATGTTAGCCAGGCTGGTCTCAAACTCCTGACCTCAAATAATCCATTTACCTCTGCCTCCCAAAGTGCTGGGATTACAGGCATGAGCCATCGCACCCGGCCCCCGGTCTTTAATCCTAAGGTCAGGTTGCGGTGTCTCCATTTAACTGATGTGAACACCAAGGCCCAGAATGATTATTTAGCCTGCCCAGGGTCTCAAAGCTAGTAACTGACAGAGGATCCAAACTCAGTCTTTATCACTTCTTTGACAGTTCCCCTATTTTCTTGTCTTTGTGTTATTCTGGTTTCAAAACGAGAAAGTGTGAATTTGCGTTGGGCAGGGTCATGTGTTTCAAATGGACTCTATCAATGGGAACATATTTATAACAGTCTGAGTTTAATTCCTGGCTTTTCCATGTAATAGTTGCATGATCTTGGACAAGTTACTTAACATCTCTGGTCCTTACTCTCTTCACCTGTACAATGGAAATGGTCATAATGGCGTGCTTATCATTTTCATGTACGTCCCTGTGAAGAGACTACCGAACAGGCTTTGTGTGAGCAATAAAGCTTTTAATCACCTGGGTGCAGGCGGGCTAAGTCCGAAAAGAGAGTCAGCGAAGGGAGATAGGGGTGGGGCCATTTTATAAGATTTGGGTAGGTAAAGGAAAATTACAGTCAAAGGGGGTTGTTCTCTGGCGGGCAGGAGTACGGGTCACAAGGTACTCAGTGGGGGAGCTTTTGAGCCAGGATGAGCCAGGAGAAGGAATTTCACAAGACAATGTCATCAGTTAAGGCAGGAACAGTCCATCTGGATGTGTACATGCAGGTCACAGGGGATATGATGGCTTAGCTTAGGCTCAGAGGCCTGACAATCATGGGTTGTTACAAAGATTAAATGAAGTAATATTTGTAAATGCACCTTAAACAATACCTGATGAATATTACCCTTTATGTGGGTATGTTAAATAACAATAAAAATGACTTCAAATTATAAATCAATGAAAAACTCTTTTTAAAATTTCTTTTCCCAGCATCATCTTTTTCTTAGATAACCTTCAGCACTGAACTCCTTATTACTCAGCCCTTTCTCCTGGATGCCCTCTCTCCTCCTCACTACAGTGCGGCTTTAATTAAATCTCCCACTGCTTTCTTTCTCTTTAATCACTCTGCAAAGGACAAATTCCAGTAAGCTTTCACTCATTGGAGGTGGAAGGACAAGAATCCAGGCTTTACCATGGGAAATACAGAGAGGTACTCATGTTATTTTAAAACACTTACGGTACTTTACTATTTAATAAATATTTAAGCCCCTACTGTATGTCAAGCACTGCACATTTAGGTGTGAAAAATATTGGGGAGGTACAGTGAACAGGACAGACATGGCCCCTTCTAAACTTCGTAAGTACTCATTCAAATTAGGAGAACAAAATCCCTCTCACCAGAAGGACTAAGGGGTACCTCAGTGCACGCTCATATGTACTGCTTCATTTATTGCACTATCAAACTGTCTTCCCATCTTTGAATCTCCAAGACCTTAAAGTATATGGCACCTAGTAGGCATGGAACAAATGTTAATGGTGTAATGGATCGGGCATTTATTTTGGTGCATAGTAGGATAACATTTTCTTCCCCTTTTGCTAACCACTTTCTCCTCCAATTACTTAGTAATCCTCCTCTCCTTACAGAAATTCTTTCAGGTTTTGTGACCTGTATTTTCTTTAGCCATTACTACACTATTTTTAACAAGGGTAGACATATGTTTCTATATTTGCTCTTCTTTTACAGGTTTTTATGTAGTACATTCATCTACTCATTTTTTTCAACTATTCATTTTTTTCTAGGTAAGTTAGAATCATGGTTGAGGTTCTCCCTTCATGCTGTATTTCCCTAAGGTGCATATTAAAAGTATACATTTTATTTAGGAGAAAGTGTCATCCTGTGGCATCTAATTTTTTCTTCCAGAAACATTTTCTATATTCAGTCTAATGACACTGGTATTAGTTTCTCTTTCTAAAGTGTTTTCTTTTCCTTGTAGTTAACCCATATTTTTTTTATGATTATACCCTTTATTTTAGTTTTGTTTTTATGTTAATAGTTTCTTTTATACCACCTTTTCTTGTTGTCATTGGCAGCAAAACTGGAATTTTATATTTTTCTGTGGGATCCATTCAGGGCACTTAGCTGTTATATTTATATTAATTCTAATAGTTTTTCGGTTGAGTCTGTTTGGTTTTCTAGATACAAAATTGTGTACAAATAATGATAATTTTTCATCTTTTTCAATACTTTTACCTCTTTTAGAACTGTCATATTGCCTAGAATCTTATTCCAAATCAGCATTACATAATGATTATGGTAGATGTTTTTTTCTTATAATGCTTTTACTGCCTTATTAAGATAAATCTAGACTGTTAGTGTAAAATATGCTCTCTAGTATAAGAAATATTAAAACTTAAAATGCCATATAACTGAAAATTGGTTTTTAGTTACATGGTAATTTTGTCACATAGTGCCTTGTTCATATTTAAGCTTCTTGCTATCCAGAAAGAGAAAATGGCTTCAAGATGAGAAAAAATTGCCAGAATTTAATGGACCTGTATCTTTTAATCAGAAGAACACTGTCTAATTGGCTTTACAATGGTAATGATTGTGTTCTATTCATGAGTTTAAAGAGGAGTTGGGCAAAGGTCCACCAGGCTGTCTGTTGAAAACCCAGGGGGACCTTCACCCTGGGAACAGGGCCGAATCTGAGATACACCAAGTTACACCTAAACCGTAACCAGCCTTGACTCAGCTCAGCCATGACTGCACTAAGGTGATCAATTCTCTATCTGCCTATATGAGGAAGAGTAACACCCTCTTGTAGAAAATAACATCCCTTAGAGCATGTGTTCTCAGTAGGCACAAGATTGGTTCTTCCAGTGTGAAACAAATATTAAATGGTACAGTGATTTGTGGACCTTCAAAAACCCACAACGCATAATCAGATACAACTGGCAGGTTGGGGAAATGAGTAACAAAAAGTCTATTAAAGTTCTTTATGGAGATAATAGCTAAAAATAAAGGTTGGGGAACACTGATTTAGAGCCTTTTCAGTTTTTTAGTATAATACCTGATAATTAAAAGTTATGGATATTCTAAAAGACAAAAACATGTGACCAAAAGACAGTAGACAGACAATATAATGTGCATTTGCAATTTTGCTCCAGAGATTGGAGTTAGAACATATGGACTTAAAAATACATAATTAATGTTAACTTATATTAATCAGTTAACAAAATATGTAAAAGAAAAACAGATGGAAATTTGGAAAATTTCATCAGAGAATTGAAATTTGTGAAGAGAGAAACAAATAGAAAACTGAAAAGCATAGTATCTGAAATGAAGAACTCTCTGGATGGGTTTAAAGTTAAACACAGTGGAAGACAGGGTTAGTAAACTGGAAAACAGGTTAATAGAAAATAATCAAATTGAACCAGAGAGGAAATAATATATACATGTATTCCACTTGCAAACTGTTTGCGAAGTACCGTCTTTTTCCATATCCTTGCCAAAAATATGTATTTTAACAATGTTTATATTTTGCCAATTTCTGTGTAAAGTGATATCTCATTGTTAATTTAATTTGAATTTCACTAACAACATTTTACCTTTTCATTGTATTTTGCTAGTTAGTTATTCTTTTCTGAGAGATACCAATTCATATTTAGCCATTATGTATCCGGGGTCATTTGTATCAATTTGTAATTTTTTTCTGAGGTAATCTTTTGTCATTTCTGTTACAGATAAATTTTCTAGGTCTATATATAAAACATTTGTGATGAATATACTGTTTTATTTTACAATAAATCTGGATTTATTTGTATACAAGATACCTCAGAGATATTGCTGGGGTTTTTTTTTTTTTTCCCAGACCACTGCAGTAAAGTGACTGCAATAAAACAAATATCACAATAAAACAGCACACAACTTTTTTGATTTCCCAGTGCATATAAAAGCTATGTGTAAACTATACTGTAGTCTATTAAGTGTGCAATAGCATTCTGTCTACAAAAACAATGTACATTAGCCAGGCTGTGGTGGCTCATACCTGCAGTCCCAGCTACACAGTAGTCTAGGGCAGGAGGATGCCTTGATCCTAGGAGTACGAGGCTGCAGTGAGTTATGATCATGCTCCTACACTCCAGTGTGAGCAACAGAGCAAGACCCTGTCTCATAAATATATATATGTGTATATATATGTATATATGTATATGTATGTATATATACACACACATATCTTAATTTAAAAATACTTCATTGCTAAAAAACAAGATCCTGTGAGCCTTCAGCAAGCCATAATCTTTTTGCTGATGGAGGGTCTTGCCTTGATGTTGATGGCTGTTGATTCATCAGGGTGGTGGTTACTGAAGGTTGTGGTGACTGTGCCAATTTCTTGAAATAATTCAACAATGAGGTTGCCACAGCAATGGACTCTTTCTTTCACAAAAGATTATCTGTAGCAGTCAGTGCTGTTTGGTAGCATTTTATCTACAGTAGAACTTCTTCCATAATTGGAGTCAGCCTTCTCAAACCCTGCTATTGCTTTATCAACTAAGTTTATGTAATATTCTAAATCCTTTGGTTTTATTTCAACATTGTTCATAGCATCTTCATTAGGAGTAAATTCTACCTCAAGAAATAACTTTCTTTCTCATCCATAAGAAGCAACTCTTCATCCGTTCAAGTTTTAACATCAAATTTTAACAATTCAGTCACATCTTCAGGCTCCATTTCTAATTTTCTTTCTATTTCTACTACATCTGCAGTTCCTTTTTTCACTGAAGTCTTGAAACCCTCCCAGTCATCTGTGAGAGTTGGAATCAATTTCTTCCACACTTCTGTTTAGGTTGCTATTTTGACCTCTTTTTATGACCTTTTTAGAAGGTTTTCAATGTACTTTGCCCAGATCCATTAGAGGAATCATCATAGCCGCCATAAACTTAGGAAAAATATTTCTTAAATAACCCAACTTGGGAGTCAGAATTACTCCTTAATCCATGGGTTGCAGAGTGGATGTTTTGTTAGCAGACATGAAAACAACATTAATTTCTTTGTACATCTTCAATAGAGCTCTTGGGTGACAAGGTATGTTGCCAAAGAGCAGTAATATCTCGAGAGGAATCTTTTTTTCTGAGCACTAGGTCTCAACAGTGAACCTAAAATATTTCATAAATTATGCTGTGAACAGATATGCTGTCATCTAGGCTTTGTTGCTCTATGTATGGAGCACAGGCAGAGCAGATTTACCATAATTTTGAAGGGCCTTGGGATTTTCAGAATGGTAAATGAGCATTGGCATCAACTTAAAGTCACCAGTTGCATTAGTTCCTAAAGAGGGAGTCAGGCTGTCCTTTGAAGTTTTGAAGTCAGGCATTGACTTCTCCTTGCTAGCTATGAAAGTCCCAGAAGGCTGTATTGTCTACATTGATAACATGTTGTTTAGTGTAGCTAGATCTTCTGGACATCTTGCTGCAGCTTCTACATCAGCACTTGCTGCTTGTACTTTTATGGTATGGTGATGGCTTCTTTCCTTAAACCTCTGCTAGCTTCCATCTTACACAGCTTCCTCAACCCTCTTGGCTCTCATAGAATTGAAGAGAATTAAGACTTTGCTCTAGGTTAGGCTTTGGCTTAAGGAAATGTTGTGGCTGATACAATCCTCTATTCACACCACCAAAACTTTCTTCATGTCAGCAAGAAGGCTCTTTCACTTTCTTACCATTTGTGTGTTCACTGGAGTAGCACTTTCAATTTCCTTCAAGAACTTTTCCTTTGCATTTACAACTTCACTACCTGTTTGGTGCAGAAGGTCTAGCTTTCCATCTGTCTTGGCTTTTGACATTCCTCATGAAACATAACCGTTTTTAGCTTTTGATTGAAAATGAGAGATGTGTGTCTCTTCCATTTTCACTTGAACACTTAGAAGCCATTGTAGGGTTACTAAATGGCCAAATTTAATGTTGTTGTGTCTCAGGAAACAGAAAGGCCCATGGAGAAGGAAAGAGATGGGGGAACGGCTGATCGACCAAACAGTCAGAACACATACAACAATTATCAATTAAGTTCATTGTCTTATATGACACTGTTTGTGGTGCCCCAAAACAGTGATAAAAATAACATCAAAGATCATTGATCATAGATTATCATAAAAGATGTAATAATAATGAAAACATTAGAAATATTGGAAGAATTACCAAAATGTGACATAGAGGCATGAAGTGAGTACATGCTGTTGGAAAGATGGTCCTGATAGATTTGCTCTATGCAGGGTTACCATACATCTTCAATTTGTTAAAAAATGCAATTTTCTGCAGAGCACAATAAAACTAGGTATGTCTATTCTGAAAATTATACTGGAAGACTAAGATGATAAAAAATTAGCTTTCACAACATATTCTAAACAACATTGATAAGCATATAGTTATTATGTTCTATATTCCAGACTGTCATACATGTTTGTATGTGCATGTTTCTGATAGTACCCATGGTAATTTAGCTTGATGACAAAAGCTGATGGGGAATCCCAGTTAAGTTTCTTCATGACCACCTCCTTGGTCTTGGATTGATTATGTCAGGTTACTTTATGCTTAAAAATTAATATAACCATTGTCTGACTTGCAAATTTAAAAGTTATTTAGGTATAACTAGCTAGTGGCTGTCATGCAGTGTGAAATATCACTGTTGATGCTGATATGAGAATGTGGGTGAAAGAGAGAGTGAGCATGTTGTACCCTTCCAGATCTAAAGCTGTTTGATTATTGGCATACATGTGTACAGAAAAATGTTTATTGATCTCTTCCTGTCATGATAAAGTAGCCATGATCAATGTCATGCTTCCAATGTTTGAATAAGGGTAGTTATGTCATGAATGATAGTATAACATAAGGATTAGTTCTTTTGCCTTTGGAGGTTGACTGTCTTAGTCCATTCAGGCAAGTATAACAAAATGTATAAGCTGGGTGGCTTATAAACAGAAACTTATTTCTTACATTTCTGATGACTGAGAAGTCCAAGATCAAGATGCTGGAAGATTCTGGTGAGGGGCTCTTTCCTGTTCATAGATGGCCATCTTCTTGCTGTGTCTTCTTCATATGGCTATAGGTAGAAAGCGGTGTGGCAGCTCTTTGGGGCCTCTTTTATAAGGTACTGATGCCGTTTATGAGGGTCCTGCCATATGACCTAATCACCTTCCCCTTCCAAATACCATCATATTGGGGGGTAGGATTTTGGTGAAATGCAAACATTCAAACCATAGCACTGGCCGTCTTCATTCTACCTCTTATCACCCCACTTAACATTAGAAGAGTTAAGTATCCCTTCTGTGTCTTAATTTCATTACTGGTGAAATGAGGTTGATAATAGTATCTACCTCACTGAATTAAATGTGATAATGCACATTGGGTGCTAGCCCAGAGCAACCATTTATAAATGGAAGCTATGGTTAGTATTTCTAGCAAAAATGCATGTTCTCCTTGTGTTTAGTGTACAGGGTATTAAACAAGACTCTGAGATAAAGGAATATTTAAAGGTGCTTCCCCATTTTATAAAGTTAATTTTTTTAAGCAAGCATTGAGTACAGGGAAGTTTCAGGAGCCTAAACAGATCTTTTCATTATCCCATGTACTCTATAGCATACAGTTGAAATCTATTTATATAAAATTAAGATAGTAGCAAATTTCAAGAGGCTCATTTGTTTAATGGAACAGCTTGGTGAATGCATTTCTCCAAGTTTTGTGTTTAAGCAAGAATTATTACTAATAGTACTTAAAACTTTTTAGTATTTATTTGAATAACTTTATTATCTCTCCAGGAACACTAGGATATCAATTACAGTGCTGGGAAATGTGTGCTCAGAGAAAAAAAGTGCTGCCTTTTCCCTGTGGTAGCATTCTGAAAGGTTTTGAGGCTACACTTGATGAGCATGCCTTTTTTTCCCAAAGAATCAAAGTTAGAGCATGATAAATGAAAGAAATTTCAAAATCATTATGCAAGGTGTGTTTTGTATTCACTGGTCTTCTCTGATGAGTCAATTTCCATTTTTAAGGAATCTCAAGCATTCTTATAACATCAGTCTTGAGTTTGACAGAGGCTGAGACTCCTTAAAGTACAGGTAACCATCTCCCCGTTCTTTGCTCTATTGATTTGTTAGAGTTGACGTGTAAAATTCCTAGTTTTAAAACATTTTGAGGGTATTTTCTGATTTTGCTATTTTTAAAAAATAGTTTACAATTCCTATTTCCTTCTGAATATCTTTGGTGCAGCTATTTGCTTTCTGCATGGCCACATGAGTTGCATTGCATCTGTTTCTAAAATAATGTGTTTAATTTTCCACCAGTACTGCAAGTTGGTCCTGAATTGCCTTATATGATAAACAAACGGGTTTGTAAAGTTGCTTCAAAGGTCACCATCTTCTACCCTTTGGTGGTGGTTCTGAGTACTTTTAAAATAAAAATCTTCAAAGCCATCTTTAGATGATACCCTTGCTTTCAATCATGATAATGAAATTAAAAATGTTATTAAATTGGTAGTAACTTGGCTTTAAATTGAAACTCTATATTAGCATAATAGAAGGCTCTAGAACTTCTTTCTAAATAAGACTTTCTTTGCAAGAGACAACATTTATAAAGCATCTACCAGAGTGGCATAATAAATCTCAAATCTCTTGCCTTATTTTTCTTTTTCGCTTTCTAATATGTGCTTTGTATTACTTCTGATGTCTCATCTCCCTGTAGTTATAGAAACACATAGACTTATACCTATGTTCTGTTATTAGTTTCTTATTGCTGTGTAACAATTTATTATAAACTTAATGGCTTAAAACACCCATGTATTATCTCACAGTTCTGTCAATCAGAAGCCTAGACAGGGCTCAGCTGGGTCCTCTTCCAAGCTCTCCTGGCTGTTGGCAGAATTCATTTCCTTGCGAGAGTAGAAGCGCTTCCATGTTCTTTGGGGTTAGCAGTTCTCTGATGCTTCCCCTTCTTTTAAAGGACTTATCTGATTAGGTTAGACCCACCTAGTGTAATCTCCTTTTTGATTTAGTCAAAGATGATTGACTGATAGCCTCGTTATGGGAGTCATATCCCATCCTTTCCACAGGATCTGCCCACAGTTCACAGGACCGTGGAGATTATACAGAGTGTCAGTCATTGGGGAGGTCTTGAATTTTGCCTGTCATATCCTGGGTTTTAAAAATTTTATATGGGGAAAGTCATTTAAGGAAGAAAGTAAATGAACATCTGTTGACTAGGTTGCTAGGTACAATGGTCTGACTTCCATTTTATAAATGAGTAAAACTTAAATTTGCAGAGACTGATTGGGTCAAGATATCACTGACTTAAAGGGCTGAACAGACATTCTTAGAGGCAAAAGCTCCAGTTGAGTGAGAGTCTGGTTTTTAGTTGGTTTTTCCTAAGCAGTTAAAGTTTCAAATGAACTCTTTTTAAACAGTTCACATTCCGGGGTTGTTTAAAACCTATGAACATATTTCCCCACGAAAATCATGCTGTAAATGATAAGTCCTCAGTTGGCTCCACAAAATCCAACTTTACACATACTATCAGGAAAATTATCTTCAGATTCATCCAGAACCTCTTGGGGCCTAATCCCTGTGCCCCATGAAGGTAACAGGTCTTACAGCTGCCTTTTGTGGGGACTGCCCCTCAGAGATGAAAGTAAACTATGACTCATCCAGGGACAAGGAGAAGCGCATGCCGTGCCCTTAGCTGTCTCTGTGTCTGCTGGAGGTAGGTGAAGGCACTGGCTGCATCCACTCTGATTTGGTAGGGAAAGCTTCTAACACTGAGCATTGGGATCATATTTAATTTGTCAATTAGGTAATTGTGGTATACCCTATATACAGAATCTTCCTGGCTGAATGATCTTTTATACAGAATCATTATGTAGTGATAGTAGGTTTTTAAATGGTGCCCATTAAACTTGCACATAACTTGCACAGCAGGTTATGTGCTAAACTATTTAACGAGCATTTTTATCCTTCAGCTAGTTTCTTCAACTATGTCCCTTTGAATCCGTATAAAGAGATGGCTTATAAGGTTTATTTCAAACAGATATTTGTGTGTTAGGTAGAAGGATTTCAAAATAACGCAGCCTCTCTCTTTCTCTTCTTCCCATCTTGAGTTCTCTCACGTTCTTCCTGTCTTTAAAATGTGCTTGAGAAAAGAGGGAGAAACATGAACAATTCCCAGGGAATCCCCACAGGAAGGAGGAGCCACTCTCAAACTGAAATTATTGAAGAGAACCATCATGCTGCTCATGACTGGAATACAGAGGAGCTGTGTGTGTGGAAGGTCAGGCAGAAGGTGACTGAAAAGGAAATAAGTCAGAGGAAGGAATATTTGGTTTTATTTTTCTTTAACTCTTTTTGTTGCTTTGGTCTTTATTTTTATATCTCAGTTTCATGCTTTGTGACTTAAATGGAATTATTGAACTTCTTTATAGCTCTTACGAACAAGATATTGATGTTTGCCTAAATTTAGACCTTTCCTAATTCTAAATTTTAGTTTCTTTTCATTTACTGCCTCAGGTAAAATAAATAAATAAATGAATTCTATTCCCTTTTGATCTTCATTTCAGGTTATTCAAAATGTATTGCTGACAGCCTTCAAAGGAATGATACAGGCATTGGATGTTTTATTCAGTATATTGCTGCTCTGCCCTTTTGTGCAGCTATTCAAATTGCTATAGAAGTGCCTGAAAGGTTGTCATGGGTTTTGCCAACAGTAAATGACAAGCGGTAATATATATGGTGAATGTTCCAGGTGTATTGGAAATTACCATTGCAGCTTCTATTTCATGGAAGTTTGTTTTTCACGTAATGCTAAAAGTTCAGTCTAAATTCTTTAGTCAGATAGATTCAGGTCTTATCTCACATGTAATATGTGGAGTAAAAATAATTCAGAATGCATTATGAGTCGGGAATGCATAAAAGCACATAGTAACTTTTAAAACAGATTGTTTTTAATAATTCTGTGCCTTTGGGACAAATGACATTCTTTTTTTTATGCCCTCCCCACTTTAGACGTCCACTTTCTTTTTCAGTGGCTGCAGTGAAACTTTGGAAGATCATTACCTTAGTGCCCCCTAATGAGATGTAAATAAAATGAATGATTACAGCTTGATTATGGTCCAGTATTTATGAGGCTCCTGGCAACTTGCTGCATAAATTTAAGTATGTGAGTAAATTCTCTTAGGGACAGTCAATGTGAGAGTATTTTATTTTTCTTTCTTATTTTTTATGATGTACTAATTCTTTTCACCTCTGGATTCTTTATTGTTGTTTCTGCCCTAGAAGAAGTAGGACCGTGGAAAATGAGCATATTTTTTCTGCATGACTTTTATGGTCCCTGTAGGGTTTGGACCAGAGCTGAGTTGCTGCCTGATCCTGACATGTCAAGGAACATTGAAATAAAGGAATATGGTTTGTTTTCTTTTCTTCCTGTGCTCTATCCATCTCCCTACAAAGAAAAATGTATGAACATTTCTCTCTTCTGCTTTTTCTTATAAAGCACATCAAGTTTCCAGTCTGAGCTTTTGTGGCAATCACAGTGTAATGGGTTAACAGTCTTCTCTGATTCTTCGAGGTTTTGAGTATTTTAAGCTTTTTACTTTGCCATCTAGATATTGGAAGCTAACCTCCCACTCACTTTACTACTCAACGCTGCTTCTCTGTGCAGCCTCTTTCTAGAATTGTTATTATAGTGAAATATCCATAGGAGTCTCTTCCTTGCCTTATATAATCCTCCTCCGACCTGCAAAGCATTTCCCCATGGCAGGAGACAGATTTTTCCTAAAGCTTGCACATGTTGGCAAAGCCTGGTTGGGTAGTGTATCCCGGACCCCACAGGAAAAGTAAGTTGATTTTTTATTTAGATTTGAGATCATGGGTACATTTGAATTCTTAATGTTGGGTCTCAAGAATTTCCCCTCTTTAGAGTCAATAGCTGATGATGTGAGGAGGCAGCATGAGATTGAAATTGGTAAAGATACATTAATACTTATTTAATAATCTCACATTGCCTGGAGACTTTTTAAAAAATCTAATCTCTTTCCCCTGCAAAATACAAAGGAAAATAGAGTTTCTGGATGACAGTATTCTCATATAAAGTGGACTGTCTGTCTTATGCACAAGCCAAGTGTCACAGGTTCCATTCCATCCTGCATACCCTGCATATAAAGAAGGAGTGGGTGATGAAGGAGGCTGGCAGCTTAAAGACTTAAACAGGCTGAGGGACTAAGTTCCCAAGTTGGCTGAGCAGATAGAAAAGGAAAGGCAAGACGAGAACCCGTGCCACATTCCGAATTGGATTACCTGTTACAGAGCCAAAGACCGAGTTCCAAAGAACCAAAGTTGGAGTGTGAGGATGATAAGATATGTGTGCAATCTGATTCCAGATTTTAGATTATCTAGAAAGGGGAAGGCATTACTAGCGTTCATATATAAAGTCTCTGTGTAGTATCATCAGAGATTGCTCTTCAGTAGCTCTCTGCTTGTTTGGTTACCGAATTATCCAAACATGTGCTCTTATACTTCTTTTCCACTTCTTGAAACCCAGAGCCTTTTGTTGTCCCCCTGCTCCCCAAGCTTAGGTAGGGCACAGCAAAGTCCCTCAGCCTGTCCTTTTCAGGGCAGCTTGCACCATTCCTCCACAGCACTTTCCAACCCATATAACTACTCTTGGTACTCACAAGCCATGTCGCTGGGCTTTAAAATGCCATCTGTGTCCACTGGTGCGGCTGGAGCTGAGTAAAACATGGCAAGCTGGACTTCTTAAGATGGCCCAGAGTAATTTGAATTTCTCTAGTCAAGAATGGGTAAATAAGCCATCTGGAAATAGTCTCCCAGTTTAATTTAACACCCCTTGTGACTATACTTTTAGTAATCTTTGTTAGCTAATTAGCTCTTTGCTTTGTCAAGTATTTATTGAGTGCCCATTCTGTGTGCGAGCATGGTGTTAAGCACTTAATATAAAACAGTGACTATAAAGACATGTGACTCCTGCCTTCATGGGACATTTAATTCACACCCCCCAACAATTTTTTAATAGCACTTTTGAAAACATTGCATAAAGTCAGATATATATATATTAGATATACGTGCCAAAAGGTAAGCTGGAGGTACTTGTCAAAGAACTATGAATGCAAACAATAACAAATAGACAAAAATATTAAATTAATGAATACATTACCTGGAAAAATACTACTGGAATTGTTTTGTCAAACAACTTGTCCATACTATGATCTGGAAAAGCACAGCTTACTACAGTAGAAAGAATGCAGTAGTTGGAGTCAGAACTGATTTCAAGTCCCAGCTCAATCACTTATTAACTGTTGATGTTGGGCAACGATATGGTTTTGCCCTGTGTCCCCACCCAGATCTCGCCTTGAATTGTAATGATCCCTACATGTCAAGGGCAGGACCAGGTGGAGATAATTGCATCATGGTGGTTTACCTCATGCTGTTCTCATGGTAGTGAGTGAGTTCTCGTGAGATCTGATGGTTTTATTATATAAGGGGCTTCCGCCTTCACTCGGCACTTCTTTTTCCTGCTGCAATGTGAAATAGAATGTGTTTGCTTCCCCTTCCGCCATGATTGTGAGTTTCCTGAGGCCTCCCAAGCCATGCTGAACTGTGAGTCACTTAAACCTCTTGTCTTTATAAATTACCCAGTCTCAGGTATGTCTATTAGCAGAGTGAGAACAGACTAATACAGGCAAGTAATTAATTATTTTGGTCACAGATAGTCTGTAAAAATTATCCCTTTAAGATTCTGTGTTTTCTGTTATACTTAGGGTTCTAT
This sequence comes from Pan paniscus, assembly GCF_029289425.2. Lineage (NCBI taxonomy): Eukaryota > Metazoa > Chordata > Mammalia > Primates > Hominidae > Pan > Pan paniscus. Next base: position 46,967,711 of record NC_073253.2, on the reverse strand, counting down.
ATTTTCCCATGGATTTGTCTTTTAATCCTAGTTTTCGTGGTTCTGATTTAATTTACTTTTAGTTTTCTACTTTGCTTCATTTGTTGGTTTAACAAAAAGTTACTGAGTAGTCTGCGTATGTGTGTATTCTTATGTATTGCCTCAAATCCTAGATGGCATGATGCTGAGTATAAATAACTTTTTTAAAGAGGGAGTATATTTGAGAAGTGTCTGAAAGCTGTAAAACCTCTAAAATAGATTCTTTGCTTTACGAGAGCTGTAGCTTGAGACTTTGAGGAATCCCCAAATTCACAAGCTTGGAGAATTTTCACAAACTGCAACCAGCACATAGGAAACAGAACATGATTCTTGCCTTAGAACTCCCCTTTGAAAATCCTGCCACTACCTCACCCCACCCTACCCCATATTCCACCACCTTAACCACTGTCCTGACTCTAATAGCATAGGTTGCTATTAGAACTTGAAGTCATATATATGAGTAGAGTCACAGTGTAAGTAAACTAGTATACTTTTTTTTTCTTTTTTTTCTTAGTTGTGGGGAATATACCTAACATAAAATTTTTGTTTTAGCCATTTTTAAGCATTCAATTCTGCGCCATTAAGTACATTCACAGTTGTGTAAGTATCACTGCCATGCATCTCGAGAACTTTTTCATCTTTCCCAACTGAAACTTTTTCCATTAAACACTAACTTCCATTTCCCCTTCCCCTAGTCTCTGACAATAGCCATTCCACTTTGTCTCTATGAATTTGACTACTATAGACTAGCCAAAATAGAGTAGTACCTACCCAGAGTAGCTAGCACAACAATATTTTTCCTTTTGGGTCTGGCTTATTTCACTTAGTGTAATGTCTTCATAGTTCGTCCATGTTGTAATATGTGTCAGAATTTCTCGTCTTTTTAAGGCTGAATAATATTCTCTTGTATGGGTAATACCACATTTTGCTCATCTATTCATCTGTTAATCGAAGCCTGGCTTGCTTCCACTTTTGGCTATTGTGAATCATGCTGCTGTGAAAATGGGTATATACATATCTGAGTTCCTGCCTCCATTTCTTTGGGTGTATACCCAGAAGTGGAATTGCCAGATCATATGGTAATTCTGTGTTTAAGTTTCTGAGAAGCTGCCATACCATTTTCTGCATTGGCTGCACCATTTTACATTTCCGCAGTTATACTTCCTTTTGCTCAACATTATGCTTAACATTATGTTTGCAAGGTTCATCCACATTACTGCATGCAGTTGTGGGTCATTCAGTCTCATTGCTGTGTAGTGTTTCGTCATGTGAATGTGCCATAATGTACTTAGCCATTTTACTATTGATAAGCACTTGGGTAATTTTCAGTTTTGGGTTATTACAAGCAATGCTACTATTAGAGGGCATTTAAAAATTAGGCCTTAAGGTTCTGTAGCTTTGTTATTTTCTTATGGAAAGGAAAGCATTAAATCGAAGACATTATTTGAACAACAACTCATAAAGCTTTCAGGTTGTATCACTTGGTAATTTTTGTAGCACAAGTGATGGAATACCCAACCCATGTTATCCTAAGAAAAGGGGACTTGCTTATCCATGACTGGAAGGTTTAGTTGTCCAGCTTCCAGCAACACTGACCTTATTCCTTGCCTCCTGGCCACATCAGTCCAACCTCTGCTTTTGTCACATCTTCTTCTCTGTATCTCTTGAATCCCTCTTTTATCTTATGGGAAATCATGATTACACTGGGTCCACACAGACAATACAGAATAATCTCTTCATTTCAAGACTCTTAATCACATCAGCAAAGCCCCTTTTGTCATGTAAAATAATACATTCACAGGTTCTGGGGATTGCTACATCTTTAAAGAGGCCATTATTTTGCCTCCCATGATGTGTGTGTGTGTGTGTGTGTGTATGTATGTATGTGTGTGTGTGTGTGTGTGTGTATTTTTTCCCACTGATGAACCAATGATAATGTTCCTCTCCTTTATAACTTTGTGCTTTTCTTTGGAGTTAGTAATTGGGGTGTTTTTCTCCTTTTTAGATTTTATGTAGCTATCATGAATCCTTTCCACACTCTTCAATAGAACTATAAAACTTTTGTTGGCACTTTCTATGTTATCAAACATATCAGATAACCTGTAAGTTTTTTTCTCAAAGCCTCTTCCTGGACCCTCCATTTTTTCTGTTCCAAGCTGGACAGTGTGCTATCTAGGTCTCCTGCATGGCGGCAGTTTTTGGTGATTTTCCTCACCCTCATTAACATGGTAATTCCCTTCGTCTCTCTCCATGTTCCGCCCTTTCTTTGATCTCATGCATTTCTCTTAAATGGTTTATTTCATTGTTCATGTGGAGCATATCCTGCAGGAGCTTCTTGAGAAGAGGTGTACAGGTGGCAAACTTGACACCTTAGATGACAATGATGAACCCTCTCTGAGGAGAAAGGGACCCATGTTGTCTGGGGAAGGAAGAGAAGCAGGAGAGAAGGATGAGTGAGAGACAGATGAGGAAGAGAGGAAGATGTTTCCACCCTGGTCTTTTCTCATTATGCCTCTGTAGGCCAAAGTCATGTCTTAGTAATTTTGCTTCTTTAGTGCCTTGCCCACAGTGAACACTTAAGATATGTTCTTCAGTGAATGAACACATACAGATAGCCTCATATTTCCTGCTCTTTGAAGTGGTCGAGAGTCCTTAGAAGCCATTAGCCAGCTTCTTATAAAGACCTGCTTGAAAAAATGAACTCCAGTTATTAGAAGATGCCACCAAAATTATATCTGTTTCTTACCTCCTCATCATATAGAACATAAATCTGATCCCCTCCCCCGCCATTAACTTTTATTCTACTCTCCCTGCTTTGCCAAATGATACAATCCTTGAGACCCAAACTTGCATATGGTTCATCTTTGCATCCCTGATAATGCCATGCATTGTATAATTCTCACTAAAGATTTGTTCAATGACTTCATCACACACACAGCCTTTCTGATGTGCATTGAATGAGCCTGCCTTGTTCCACCGTCAGAGACTTTACAATCGCTGCTCCCTTTGCCTGCAGCACTCTTTCCCCGACTCTCATGACCTGGCAATTTTCATCCTGCAGATGAAGCTTGCCCATCATCTCATCTTCCCAGCCCGATCTAAAGATACTGTCTGTTCCCTGACCCGCTGCCCATCATCCTGTGATGGGAGTACCTGTCATTATCAGAAATGACCTTATGTGTGTCTTTATTTATTTTCCCTGATAAATGGAGACTCTATAGATGTACCTTTCTGTCTCATCCACTGCTGTATCACCACACCTAGAATAGGGGCTGCTGAATAAAAGTGTATTAAATGAACGATATGAGCTGTTGAGAGAATGACAATGTTAATAACTTCATCTAACATTTGCTGGCTTATGTGAGTGGTTAGAGAGCACATACACATTCACCTTCTTTAAAGTTTTCCTCAACCATGCACACTTTTTAAGAATATATAAATAATTGAACATTCAGGGAACACGATTGCCCTAAGATTTTGTGTGTTCCTTATGGATACCTTGGATCTAGAAAGGAAAGAGGTGAGAAAATATTGCACTGGGGAGATCTGTCCCTTGAATTTCATCTGAGAAATCAAAACTCGTACGTTTAAATCCTGTCTGCCCAGGTGCCTCAGACACATACAACTGGCTTTACTCTTATGTCAGCCTATTTAACTGTGCCCTCAAAATAAGCAGTGGTGAAGCTTAGTTTGTATGTAGTTTGGATCATATTGCTTTTAAGAATTCCATATCTAGGTTGCTGTTCCTGTATGGCATGGAGACCCTGATAATTAGGTTTCTGTAACTCAGAGACAGTCTGAGGCTCTGTCTATAAAAAGCCATTCCTCCTGAAAACGGGACAGAAGTATATACATACGCTAAAGTAATATTCCCCGAGAAGAAATGTGGCATGAGAAGCAAAACAGTTCGAGTGCTCCTCCCTTGCCCCATTTAAGTGCAATGAAATCAGAATCGACATGTTAAAACTAGTCAGTGATGCCGAGGGTCCTGCAGAAATTGACCCTTGTCTCTAGAGCAAGATTTCTAGAATAGCACTTTTGATTTGGGGCTGGATAATTCTTTGTTGTGGGGCAATATCTGTGTGCTATAGGATGTTTAGCGGCATCCCTGGCCTCTACTCACTACATGCCAATAGCAGCAACCCCCTTATTCCCTGCTGCAAAGAGTAAAACCAAAAATGTCTTCAGACATTGCAAAACCTGGTTGAGAACCACTACTCTAGAGAATGCATAGAAGGGATCTAGCCTTAAACCATTCCTCTGGGTTTGTTTAAACCCCATATTTCCACCATTAATGCAGCAGTGGTAGGGAAGACTCCTTAACTTCCACCTTGTCATATATATATGTCTTCTCAGTCATATCAAAGTACTGTGGTTTAAACCAATGTCCCCCCCTCAACCCACCCACCTCTACTGATAAAAACATATCACACTACTCTAGTGTAGCCTTAGGTTCCTCTTCTGCACACACGTGTATACAGCTAGTCCATGATGTATGCCTTCCAGCCGGCAAAGGTCTTTTCTGGGTCTTCATGTGGTATCTGAACATGTCCCAATTCTCCATTTTCTTAAGACCACTCTTTGAGGTCATTGCTCTGACACTGTTTAGTTATGTAACACTGTGGTGAGCTACAATTATTTAAACAATGAAAAATCTCCTGAATTGGTGGTTTCTGCAATATAGGGAGGGTCATTCATTCATTTTCAGCACATATTTATTGAATATTTATGTGGGCTGCTCTTGGCACTGGGATTAAACAGCTATAAACAACACACAACACACTTGCCTTCTTGGAGCCTACACTCTGATAGGGGAAGACAGACAATAAATAAATATATGTTAGGTGAAAAATACATCAAGATGAGAAGAAAGCCTGGGCGTGGTGTCTCACACATGTGATCCCAGCACTTTGGGAGGCTGAGGCAGGAGGATCACATGAGCCCAGGAGTTCAAGACAACCCTGGCCAACATGGTGAGACCCCATCTCTACTGAAAATATAAAAATTAGCTGCGTGTGATGGCATGTGCCTGTAGTTCCAGCTACTCAGGAGACTGAGATAGGAGAATCGCTTGAACCCTGGAGATGGAGGTTGCAGTGAGCCAAGATCATGCTACTGCACTCCAGCCTGGGCAACAGAGCAAGACTCTGTCTCAAAAAAAAAAAAAAAAAAAAAAGGGAGAAAGGCCAGATATAGTGGCTTATGCCTGTAATCCTAGCACTTTGAGAGGCTGAGGTGGGTGGATCACTTGAGTCCAGGAGTTTGAGACCAGCCTGGGCAACATAGTGAAACCCATCTCTACAAAAAATACACACACAAAAATTAGCTGGGCATGGTGGAATGTGTCTGTGGTCCCAGTTGCTCAGGAGGCTGAGGTGAGAGGATTGTTTGAATCCAGGAGGTGGAGGCAGAGGTTGCAGTGAGCCATAATAGTGCCACTGGACTCCAGCCTGGGCGACAGAGTGAAACCTTGTCTCAGAAAAAAAAAAAAAAAGAAACACTAGATGAGGGAGCCTTGTGTTTTCAAATAGGGTCAAGCAAGATGTAAAGGAAGTTCAGGAGCAGGATGTTTGGACATGTCAGGGGAGAAGAGTTCTAGGCAGTGGGAACCGTAAGTGCAAAGGGCAAGAGGCAGGAGTGTGCTTGGTATATGTGAAGGGTAGTGAGGAGTGTCAGGGAGGGAGCTGTAGAAGAGGGGATGTGGAGGTGTGGTATGAACATACCATATGGAGCTTTAGAGGCCTGGTGAGACTCTTCTTCAATTTTTTATAAGACAAAATTTCAAACATACACTGAAGTACAGAGAATAGTATAATGAACCCCTTATTTGCCTATTACCCAAGTTTAATAAATAGTAACCAAAGCCACTTTAATTCTATATACTCTTACTCCCCCTCCCCAGATCATTTGGAAGCAAACTCTATATGTATTACTTCATATGTAAATATTTTTGTATGTGTCTATGAAAGGGAATTAAAGGTGATCATGGTCCAATATTATACTTTAAAATGATTGGCTAGTTTTATCAGATATCCAAACCATGTGTGTATATATATGCACACACGTATATACATATACTCAATATATATTTCAGGCTGAAGTGTGTACATATACAATATTATGCTGATTATTTCCTAAATGCCTGATTATGTGTGTGTTTGTTTATAGTTTTATTAGTTTGATATCAGGACCCATTAAAAAGTTCATATATTACAATTAGTTGATATGTCTTTTAAGGTTTTTTTTTTTTTTTTTTTTTTTTTGGTAAAGACAGGGTCTTGCTATGTTGTCCATGCTGGTCTCGAGCTCCTGGCCTTAAGTAATCCTCCTACCTCAGCCTCCCAACATGCTGGAATTACAGGCATGAGCCACTGTGCCTGGCCTTCTTTTAAACTTTGGGTTCCCTTTCCATCTTCCCCCCCCCCCAATTAAAATTTTAAGAAACCAGGTCATTTGTTCTGACTTTCGTATCTAGCTTTTGCTGATCATGTCTCTGTGATATTGTTTAACACATTCCCTTGTCTCTAACCTGTAACTTGATATTTTGATGTAGAGGCTTAGTTGTATCCAGGGGTGCTGGAGTCTTTTTGGTAAGACTACTTCATGTGTGTTGTCTTGAGAAGTTCACAACGTCCAGGGTTTCTCTCTTTGTGATGTCAGCAGTCACTGATGATCATGGCTTAGATTCCCTGGAGTTCTTTAGAGTCTACAAAATTTTGATATTTTACGACCGCAGTTCCCCCTTTATTCACCAATTGGAATGCATCTATAAAGTGAATGATTTCCCCATCTGTGAGGTGTAACTCATAGGGAATGCAGGGGATGTGCTTGATTCTTTCCCTGTATCAGTTTTCAAGATTACTGCAGCAGTTCTCTAGCATCCTCTCAAGGTGACGTAATTTTCTCTTCTTGAACTCGTGACTTTAAACATTTGATATGTTGTAATACATTACCATTGTTGTTCCTATTGATGCTTGATTATCCCATATGGGGCCAAATGTCCTAAATTTGTGGCTTTTACTCACAGGGAAGCTGTTGGAGGATTTTGAACAGAAGAGTGACATATTCTGAAAGAGATCACTCTGGAGTTTATGTGGTCACCAAGGTGTAGAGGGTACCAGGGAGGAAGTAGACCAGTTAGGAATAATCTAGCCAAGATACAATGTATTTTGGGTCAATGTATTTTGACATTAGGTGGAAATAATGGTGGCATTCTGGATATTTTACATTGAAAGGAGGCTTATTTTGGAGTTTTGGAGGGCAGGATGGTGAGTTTTCTTTTGGGTATGTTAAATTAGGGGTAGTAAAAGGAAACAGAAGTGAAAATGTATTGCAGTCCATTGGCTATATGGAACTGAAGTTTACTTCAGAAGATCTGTGTGTAGAAGGCTATTAAATAATATTCTAATGTGTTTCCTGAGATGAAGGTCTACCTTAAAAGTTAAAGAATTTGGGGATTTCGCTTTATTTTTTGTTATAGGGTGGTAACTGATTTTTTTCTTTTCTTTATTTATCATAATCTGGCTGTGACACCCATGCTTTCGAACTTTCCCCGACCAACTTTCCTAAGGAAAGTTGAGGCCTCTTTTTTGTGTTCTATTATATCTTGTTTGTTTGTTTGAGATGGAGTCTTGCTGTGTTGCCCAGGCTGGTCTCAAAACTGCTGGACTCAAGCAGTCTTCCCGCCTCAACCTTCTGAGTAGCTGGGATCCATTATATCTTTTTAGTATTTCCTTTTGTGATGCTTTTTTCTACTAAATTGCAATTACCTTTTACATCTCTAGCTGCCTCTCTATGGAGTCAGTGACTATATTTCAAGTATGGATTTGTTACCTCCAAAGGATAAGAGGATTGGTTGGTTCTGTGAGCTCACACTGAGAGATAAGCTGGCACCTAGTTAACAATGGGCATTAACAAATGCCCCAGAGCAAGTTGATAGTTAAGGATGTAGAAAAGAGTTCTGAGAGTATCCTATAAACCTCCACTGGCCCATATGCACCTTTGTGGAGTTAGAAACAGGTAGCCCTCCAGAAGGGCACAGAGCTGAGGGAGACTTCGTGAAAATGAGAAAAATGGAGTGGAAGCAGCCCAGAGCCAGGTGCAGGCATAAAACCATGGAAAGCAGACCAGATGTTGGTTCCTACTTCCCTCCTTGCCCAGGGCACAACCTGAACAGCTACCTGTGGCATCCCTGCCTAGGCAGACCTCTGGGATAAGAGTAAATTTACAGACCAGGATCTAGTCCTATTATAGCCGCCAACTGTGTGCCCTCAGTTTCTTCATCTGTAAAAAGACAGAGTTTGACTTCATAGCCTTTGAAATATAACTGCTTGAATATACTTGCTATTTTACCGCAGTTTGGCTCTGTCTCTCTCTCTCTCTTTGCCTGTGTGTGTATGTGTGAGAGAGAAAGAGAGAGAGAGAAAGAGAGAAAGAGAAAGAGATGCCTTGTAGTACTTGAAAATTAGAATTCTTGATAAAATAAAGCTCTAATTTGTTCTAGTGTTTCTTCTCAACAAACCAGGGGTTGCCAAGTTTTAAAACATTTTAAAATGCATTAGAGGAAGTGAGTCAGTTACATTCTTCATACACTACAGTGGAAGTACACTTAGTTCCAAGTTATGAATGCTGTGAAAAATTAGGTTCTTTTAATAAATACAAGATGAAACTTTCAGGCTTTCAAAATTCATGTTCTTTCTTTCCCTCCTTATTCATATTAGATTGCTTTTGTAAAGTATACAGCACTGCGATCTTAAAAATGAGCTTTTCGAAAATAAAAATCCAAGTGCCTATCTCTTGCATTTCCAGTTGGTAGTTTCCTATCATCGGGTTTGCCTGTTCACACAAGTCTTTGCCGCACAACGGAGTCTGACTTCCCCCAAATTAATGCAGTTAGTTTATTCCTCGTTCTGATGATTGCCATATATAGAGAAAGATCTAATTATTTTTATGTGGCACTATTCCTCATTTATTTCTTAGGGACTATGAGTGATTTAGTTAACTCCACCAAGGGAAGTGTAAGACGAGCCTCCTCAGGGTGGCTGAATTCTATTCGAGAGCATCACAGGGAGGTGGGGAATAGTTGACGTGTGCTGAGATAAACTCTTTTACAAGTATGACACTGTTGCTTTATTTTTTTGCCCCAGTCTGCAGGGTGAAAAGGACTTTTCATTTCACTGAGGTGAAAAGTGGGTCTGTGAGTAGAGCGACTTTCTTTAAAAAAAAAAAAAAAAAATCAGAAACCAATTACTTGATATGCAGAGCTGCAAGCCTCGTTCCTTTAACAAAATCAGTGCAGTGTGCACTGCCGTTAACCTGAGGAAAGCAGCTGAACATCTCTTGATTACGGCTAGAGGTGGAAGGACCCAAACTTGCAGCCTCCCCCTCCCCCTCGAGAGAGTGTTAGTCCAGTCCTTTAGAGAGGTTCGGTTTGGCTCTCTGTCATCACCGGGACGCTGGCAGGGAGTGTGTGTCATGGTTACAATAGAGTGTGCTAACATATAACAACCATGAAAGCCCAGCGGGAAAGGCTACAGATTCCGGGGCTGACCTTGGAGTAAGTATTGTCTGTCTTTAATATTTTAATGCTTTCTGCATGGCACTCGCTTTCTGGCGACCAATAGCTATTTAGCATTTGTTTGTACTGACAGCCTCAGAGCACTGCAGTGTGAGGTGGAGGAACATGTCTTAAATGCATGGCATTTGGTTTCAGCTAATGTGGACACCCAGACCAGCATTTTGCATTGCAGTCAGAGGAAAAGCATTGCTGCATATTTAAAGTTACTAAACCCCAGTTCTGGAAACATCTTAACAGCTCATTGTGAAAGAATGTATCAGTAGGCCATGGTGTATCTGTCTTTTTCTCCTTCTCTCTTACTGTTTGTTTATCCCTATGTTGCCTTTTTCTAAAGAAAGGCCTCTGTCTGCATTGAATAATAGAAGACATTACAATGGATTAGAGTGCAAGAGAAGGGTTATTTGTGACGTTCATTAGATGTGATCCATGTTTTATCTGTGCAACAGAATATTAATGAACTTGGTACATTTAGAATCCTCTCTGCAGAATCTCCAGCCACCGCATGCAATGTGTTTACCTAGTTGAGCTGTGTGTTTGCTTAGCTGTTTTTTTTTTTAACCCATTAACTCATCTGACTGCCTTCTGATGTGATGTAGCTACATGAACATGTCCACATCTAATTTGTGGCGCAGAAGTTAGACATCTGTGATGCAGGAAGTGTCAGCAAATTTTTATTTTAAATCTGTTAGTCAAAGATGCAGAAGCTGTGAGTTAGTCTGTGCTGTCACACTTAAAATAATAAACAGTAAAATATAAATCCGGTAGACAAATATAAATATCCCTCTTTCTAACTTATAGCACAGATATAAAATTACATTTCAGTGAAATCTGTACAGTCCCAATAATCTCATACTGGACTGTCTCCAGAAAGAGACTGCAGAATGAGAACTGTGCTTGGTTCTGAGGATTTATTATTCCTCTTGAATTTTGTAGATGCATCATACAAGAGAAATTATTTCCTTAATTAATAAAAGCATGACATTCTGAAGTGAATACTTTTCTAATCAGTCCCTGCTCTAAAATTATGCCCTGATTTTATACTAATGAGGGACTCACTTACAAAAAGTTAGAGGGCTCTCACAACCTTATTGCTAGCTGTGACATTCTTCATATTAGAGGTACGAATAGTATTTACCCATTGCCCTAACATTTCTCCCATCTCCACCCCCACCCTAACATTCAACTCTCACCATCTGTGTGGAATATTTTAGTGGCATGCACTCATTCTTCTACTTAACCCTCCTCTCTCTAGCTGGAAATGCATAACTAAGCCATAGCTCTATTCTTTAAAACCCAGGGGCATTAACCTCCCGCTTTGCTTTTGCCTCTGTTTTTTGTTGTGCTGTTTCCTGGTTGTTTTCTTTGGACTCAGTAGATATCATTTCACATTAGGCTTTTTCTTTCTTTCCTCTTCTTCCTTTACTTTTTTTCTTTCTTTTTTCAATCTTGTCTAGATTAAGAGGAGACACTTCAAAGTAACTTTTTAAAAATATGAACTCAGCTGTGTCAAACATTCCATTTTATGATTAGAAGGACTGAATTATGCCACGAGTTTTATGACCTTGCCAGCGTCGACACAGGACATAACAGTCAGCTAAACACAGGGGATCTTTGGATGTTGTTTTGGTATCAGGCCACGCCCCCTCCTTCTATCCTCTTATCTTGGTAAATATTACTGTGCATTTAAAATAGGTAATTCTGTGTGCCTAGGGAGCGTGAGAGTGGAATAGAGAATCACTCTTAAATATCATTGTAGTATTAGTATGTGATTTACTTTGAACATTTTGTTTACCTTGAAATGCAAAATTACTCTAAAATAGACATAGCTAACTTTACATTCGCTCATGGAGAAAGCTAATTCTGCAGTCTTTGAGTAAATTCAACTTCTAGCCACTGCAGAGGAATGTTATAATGGAAAGTCTTATCACAGATTCTATTAAAAGCAGATTTAATGTATATAAATTTAATTATTTGGGAATCTTACAGTCTTAACTCACACAGCAAATGTGTAGAACAGCTTTTGAATGTTCATCAGACATTACTGTTTTTCTTTCAGAAGAGTTTATTCCATAAGCACTGCAGCTGTGGAGTATTATATGAGCCTATTTTATGCTCTGTAGATGCAATCTAGAATTTTCCATTGGATTTATCAATAAACACAGGGCAGTTTCTGACTCCTGTTTCTGATATTGAAATCTTAGGTGTGAGACATCAAATATATATTTCAGAAATTAATAAGTTGTTAATTTATACAGAAATTTATGATGCCTAAATAGCCTATGCCTGGCTTTCCAGTTTCTGAGAAAGGTAGATTTTTTTGTTTTTTCCTTTTTAATTGTAAGTATAGAATTGGGTACATAGACACATCATAGCACTCATCATGTGTGTTTCCGCATAGAGACGGGGAACGGTGTTGGTGCCTATGCATGCCGATTTTAGGACGGGAAGGAATAGATAAGACTGTACTTAGACAAAATGATGGACGTATCAGGGGACATTCCTGAGAGCTTTCCAATGAGCTGCTAAGTTAGAGTACAGCATGTTTAAGAGCAGCAGCTTTTGAATATGCTCTGAGTGTATAAGGAAAATAATTCCTTACTAATTACAAGTGCTGGTACCAAATCAGAGAATGTTCTTAGAAGATATAAAACTTTACTCTGTTGAAACATTATATTTTTTTAATTAGAGCATTTGAGCAATAATTTCATATTTTAGTTTAAGACAAATACAGCCAAGTCTCAATTATCCATATAATGGGAGACAAGGATGGCATTTAGAATTTGCAAACCATAGTAAGCCCAAATCTGATTTTAGCCATCATTGCCAACCCTCTGTGCCAATGAAGAGCACAACCAGCTTGAATCAAACAAAATGCAACTCTGTTTCAAGACCTCATTCTCTGAGATAGGAAAACATGATACAGTGTAGAGCCATCGTCCAGTGGAGAGGCAAAATAACATTCTTTAAGAAACTCTCTGCACTAGCCAGGCACGGTGGTGCATGCCCATAGTTCTTGCTACTCAGGATGCTGAGATGGAAAGCTCTCTTGAGCCCAGCAGTTCAAGTTCGGCCTGGGAGGCATATGGAGACCCCATCTGTAAAAAAGGAAAAAGGCAGCCATGGTGGCTTACGCCTATAATCCCAGCACTTTGAGAGGCTGAAGCAGGAGAATCACTTGAGCCCAGGAATTTGAGATCAGGCTGAGCAACATGGGGAAACCCCATCTCTACAAAAAATACAAAAATTAGCCAGGTATGGTTGTGTGTGCTTATAGTCCTGGCTACTTGGGAGGCCAAGGTGGGAGGATCACTTTGAGCCCAGGAGGTGGAGGCTGCAGTAAGCCACTACACTCCAGCCTGGGTGACTAGAGTGAAACCTTGTCTCAAAAAGAACAACAACAACAACAACAACAAAAGACAGGAAAGAAACTCATTGCACTATAGCAGGAGTTTCTATTGCTCACTTCAGTCTTAGAGTTGGGGCAAGAATACCTACAGAATACTTAGCTAATTTTTACTTTGATTTTGCCATGTAAAAATAGTTGGTAACTGACTAGCATCAACTCCATGCTTTAATAGATCTATTAGATCTATTGGTTGAATTGTTGTACTGTATCTAATTTAAGTTTTATCTCCCTAAAAAAAGAGACATGAGGCCAGAAAGAAAAAAAGATAAATGAACTCTATTCCAACCACACTGTGATGAATATTTGAGAATTGGCTGGAATAATCATGGTGGTTTGGATGGGTGGGTGGGGAGTGGGGGGTCAGGGATTATAATGGTTCATTGACAGTTGGATTTGAGAAGACCTCTCTGGAAGATAAAATAATATATAACTACATGTAATAATTTTTGAAATTATTTATTTTGAATATATGCATAGGAACACTTTTTATCATTGCCCCTGAGGATTAGATAAAATATTGGGTCTTTGTTATAAGGAAGACTTGTTTTTCCTTGCAAAAGTGCTTAAAAACACATCTTCCTATGTGGAAATGTTAGTTGCTTTGCTTTTTAAAAACTACGATATTTCACCTAAATTTTTATTTGCATTGTCTTCTTAATCTAGAATAAAATATACTCAATATAAAATGGCACTGGATTTTCTTTGATGCAAAAATCACATGTCAAAGATATCTGCCAAGTTGCTTTGTGAAAAAGAAAAGGCTCAAATAAAAATGGCAGCTGTAGTTTTTAAAATGTAAATTTCAGCAGGAAGCATTTTACTTGTTCTGTATTTTAGAGCTGAAAAGGGCAAGTGATTAGATGATTACCTAGTGGTGTAGATAAGCTTGCCATAGTGATTCTGGCCTAAAGGGAACACGGTCCCTTAACTGAGCTATGCTATTTTTACTGCAATCAATTCTCCCGCTTGGAATGACGTTATTTTAACTTTCAGTCTCACTCCCAGGAGCCTGAGTCCAACCCCATCCAGCCCAGGCAGTCCTTGTAGTCCTCTCTTGGCCTTTCACTTTTGGAGGTAAGCATGCTCCAGGGCCTGCCCAGGGCTGCTTTGTCTTTCTGTTGCCCCATTTCCCACCACCAGCATTTGATTACTTCAGACTCTGCAATCCACAATCCACAGGGTGAGGAAACTGGTTGAATTGTTTACTTGGTGACTTACTTGATCACTTACTCTATTTAGCATATTTACTCATATTTCACTTGGTGTCTCTTGACTCATTGTTCAATGTGTGTGTATATGTGACAGTTTTTCATTTTGCTTTCTTAGGAAATGATCTGCACTGAATTCTGTAAGTTTTGATCAATATAAAGATATAATTTATTGGTTTCTAGAAAACATTTCCTTATTCCTATGAGAGTATTATAATACCTGTTGCCTCAAACTATTTTATACACTATTATTTACAGGATAATGTATTTAAATTGTCTAAAGTGTTAATATTTTTTAAATCATTTTTTAGAACTCCAAGGTATATACTCCTACCCCCTCACTCATAGGCTGATTATATTCACTCTTCTCTGTTTGTTAGAGAAATATCCCCAAGGAACTCTTACATTTTAGCATAGTTTGTTATAAGAATACACGATAGAAAATACTGCTACTATAGTATCTATGGTATGTATATTCTAATAGAGTTTTCATGAGTTCACTATTTATGGATATAGTGAATCTTCCTGTATCTAATCGGAAGACACACATAGTGTACCCAGCATCCCTTTCCCCTTTTTAAAAATCCTAATCCTGTGGGGCTGGGCACGGTGGCTCATGCCTGTAATCCCAGCACTTTGGGAGGTCGAGGCGGGCAGATCACGAGGTCAGGAGATTGAGACCATCCTGGCTAACACGGTGAAACCCCATCTCTATTAAACATAAAAAAATTAGCCGGGCATGGTGGCTGGCGCCTTAGTCCCAGCTACCCCATGGGAGGCTGAGGCAGGAGAATGGCGTGAACCCGGGAGGCGGAGCTTGCAGTGAGCTGAGATCTGGCCACTGCACTCCAGCCTGGGCGAAAGAGTGAGACTCTGTCTCAAAAAAAAAAAAAAATCCTGTGGAAGAAAGTAGAATCAAATTATCCGTTGATGCAAAGGGCAACTTAAATTTTTTTATGAATATTTTTTATTTCATAAACGCAAATGAATGACGAATTTGCCACTTATGGCCACTTCCTTAAAAATATTAACTTACAAGCTTTAGATGATATCAGTGGGACAATTTAACAAATTTGTTTCTTTCATATTTCTAAAGTAAGGCCGAACTGAAATCTGCAAAGAATAATTGACTAGGGAAACAAATTAATGACTTGGAACTTTAGTTCTACTCTTCTGCTGGTGGGATTATACTTATTATTATAAAAGTGACTTTCAACATGAGAGTTTTGTGTAATAGCTTTTATACAGCATCCTCTGAATTTAATAGGTCCTAAAACATAAGAGTAGTTTTGTTGTTTTTTTTTTTTTGCTTTTTTTTTTTTTTTTTTTTTCCTATCTGGAGAATTCCTTTGCTCTTCTAATGTGTCCATTTTGGTTATCCAACTGCAAGAAATTGAACTGTGTCCTGAACTTTTTTTCTTTAGTGTAATATGTTTTCATTAAATACAATGCTCGTATTTCCTTTTCTTTATTCTTCCTAAAGGCAATAGGCTATTCAATATGAAGATGGCATCATTAGTAGAAGAGAAAAGAGAATTAGATTCAGTGCTAAGGTAGTGCAGAGGAGGATGAGGTTCTGAAGAGTGTTTTGGGGAAAAAGTTTTAGGGAACTGGTTGCGTTTGAGCTGGACCTTGAAAAATCTTAGAGGTTCAGTGGGGAGGGATTGGTGGGGGCGGGATGGGGGGCGGTGAAGGATAAAACCAGACAGAGAAAAAAAATCTAGGATGTAAGAAAGCATAGTATATGGTAGAAATAATGTGTGTCACTAGGACATAGGATAGGTGAAATAGAAGAAAAATCTGGAACTGTATAGAGATTGATATAAACTTGAAAATTAATTTGGGGGCATGCATGCTATGTAAGGCCTTGAATACTAAAGCTAAAAAGTTTGACTTTCATTTTGTAAGTGTTCAGGAGTCAGAAGATGTTTTGAATAAGGAAATGACCAATCTGAGTTCAAACGGAGGAAACATACCTTATCAATATTAAGAATAGATTGTATTTTAGGCAGAAACTCCAATGAGGATGCTAGTACAATCTATAATGAGTAACAGGTCTGGGATTAGGACAATTGCAATAAACTAAATTAAAATTTGCAAAGTTCTTTATAGTTGGCCAACTGGTTTTATGTACATGGTTTCATTCCATTTAATCCACCCAACACTACGTGAGACAGAAATGAATATTGCCTTTGATTACAGATGAAAATGCTAACACATATAGAGATTAAATAGTAGCCTAGGACTGAAAATGAAGTCTCAAATCTTTCCACTGTGACTAACTTAAGACATACACATGTTGCTCTGAGATCATTTATATTGAGTTTTAATTATCTGGTTTAGGTAGACCTTGTGACCTTCTTTAGTCATTTTTATTTCCCCAGTGCCTCACTCTGTATATGGAATGTACTAAGTGTTTGAAAAAATGCTTATTAAAGAATGAATAAATGAGTGAATAAGAAATAGAAGATGTATTAGTTACAGTGCTGCTAATATACCAACAACCAAATAAATATACAATGGCTCAAATACAATGGAATTGCATTGTTCACTCATAGATGAAGGGTTTGCGGGAGGATCTGCTCCATAGAGTCATTAAGGGATCCAGGGGGATCTTTAACCCATGGCCTTCAAGGATGCCTTGGGCATCAACATTTAGCTGGTGGAAAGGGAAAGAGCATGGAGGGTGGTGCACTGACAGACCTGAAGTTGGCACACATCACTTCCATTCACATTTCATGGCCTAGAAGGTGGTATTCTGACTGTATCTAACAATAGGGAAGCCTGGGAAATATGGCTTGCTGGTGCCCAGGAAAAGGAGGAAATAAGTTTGGTTAAATAGTTAGCAATCTTTGTTGTAGAAGTTGATGAAATAAAGGTGCCCCATAGCAGGTGTTCAGTAGATAATTTTCAATGAGTGACTTACTTACACTGCAATTTCTAGCATTAGTGACTTGAACCCCAAAAAACAGAGTTGGCGAGGGAGGAAAATGTTGTAATGATGAGTCTGGTCATAAACACAGTGAGAAAGTTGTAGGTAGAGATATCTGGTTGGCAGCTTGGAATTGGGTATCTCTGATAGTGTGCCCCAAAATGATGGTCTAATATTATAAATTGCAAGACTCCAAATATGTTCATGCTGTTACCACAAAAAAAGCATGTTTTGTATCCCTGCACAGATTTTGTTTTCCTACCATTGATTGTGATGGGTCAGATTTGTTCTTTATTCCTTTTTCATGAGTGGGGCTTAAAGGTCTAGGACAGAGTGGTGGTGGTGAGTATCACAGTGTCTGTGCCCTTTCGAGGTGCTGACACACAGAGTTTCTAAATATGACAATGGAAGATTCTATTCTTTTCATAGCAAAACCCTGGAGGCAGGCTGTACAGAGACATGAGTCAGCTCTCCATCTCCAGCGGAACTCCAGGGGCTTCTCCAGGCCAGGCTTCCTGAAGGTTGGCCAGAAATAAGACATCTGCAGCTTCCAGGACAGCTCAGTTGCTAAATAGGACTTACGTTTTGTTTAGTATGTCTGGGTAATAAGACCTTGCACTGCCGTATGGAGGTTATGGTAAGACAAATTTGGGCTCAGTATGAAGGAAAGGATTTTCTAAGGAAGATTTCTGAACTTTTAATGGGCTGCCTCATCAGACCATCAGGAAGGCCAGGCACCCAGTGAGCTGGGAAGATGCAGACTGTATTCCTGTACTGAGCAGAGGATTAGACTACATTATTCTCAAAAGCCCTTCCATCTTGAAAATCTCACACTCCTTAAAAAAAAAAAAAAAGAAAAAAATCTTCCATCAGGGCTGGAGAAATAGGCAAAATACACACTTTGTCTACAAACTAAATATATATATATGGCCCTAAATATCAGTTTATTAGTTACCAGTGTGACAGAGAGCATCTTCAAGACCTTAAGTGGAATTTATGTACAACTTTGCTTTCCTCCTTCTGAGGCAACCATAACCACTCAGAATTTCTCATGACCCCCAGTACTTAATAAATTGGCTACCACTTAGGAGCTGTTTGTATAATGGTGACATCAGTGCCTCCTGAGTAATATAGATGTGACTTGTGCCAGCTCCTAATCTGGACTGTGATTAGATAGCAAGATTCCAGAAGAAACTATCTCATTTCACATTCTCAGTGGCTTTCTTGGCACCGAGCACACCTTGCCATCAATAGGGACCCAGTAAGTAGCTGTAGGCTGGAACACCATTACTCACTGGCCAAGTTTCTATTATGCCGTAGTGATGTTCTTTTGTACTTCTGCTTCATCCCCCAACATCTTCCTGGATGATAACCACTCAAGAGCCTGCTGGCTGCATGTCCTGTGTTCCTTGTATTTTACTTCTTCCATCTTTTTCTTTGCATCTCCGTTTGGTTTCTGGAGTCTCAGAGTCGTAAACACACAGTCAGCTATGCCAGAGTTGGCAGTAGAGAAGGTATGCTGTTTCTTCTCCTTCCATCTCCCAAATCTCTCTCTCCCTGTTTCAGCTGTGACTGAAAACACACATGCCATGTTGCTGGTAGCATATAGTACTACTTCCAGAGAAGAATATTATCACTGTGCCATCAACTCCACAAGGACAACCATTTTTGTCTACTTTTTCACACATATATCCACAAAACCTAAAATAGTTCCTGACATACATAGAAGAGGCTCCATAAATATATATTGATTTAATGAATGAATGTATTATTGCCTGGGACTCAAGCCTGTTCTGATGTTTTCACCTGTGCTTAAACATGAGATCGAGTTATATAGTAGGTATGTTTTGAGAGCAGTGCCGGCACCTTGAGAGAAAGGGCTTATTTTTTATTCTTCTATAAATAGTAAGTTATAGCCATCAAAATGTAAAAACTGAGTAGATATCAATTACCTAGGACAAAGTAGAAAGTCATTGTTAATTAAAGTTAGACCCCAGCTTATATTAACAGATATGCCTAGCTATTGTGAGGGACAGAGAAAGTGATACAGAAGTCATGGCAGATTACACACGGAAGAGGATAAGTCACTTTAAGGAAGAGTAGTAGAATGTAAGCTCTGGAGGGCAAGGCCTGTCTATCTTACATATTGCTGTCTCCCTAGCCCATGTAGCATAATGTGGTACTAAATAACTAGGTACTAAATAAATTATTTAGTTGTCATTAAATGTGCTTTGAAGCAATAAGAGAATTGTGAATTGGGGGCTGCTTTTAAAAACCCAAAGCCCTTCAGTGAGTCTGTGTTCCTTTGCAGCCACATTCTGTCTGTGGCTGGGTCCCTGCAGCACCTTTTAGAGCTGCCGTTCTCCATTTCAGCATAGACCCCACCTAGCTGGCTTCATTCATTCACAGTACCTGAAGTGGCCCTGGAGATACTTGAGTTTGATACTTCACAGACTAGGAGTCATAGTGCCTGAGTCTTGGTCACAGACCTCACCACATGTAAGCTTTGTGACCTTGGGCAAGTGTTAAACTTCTTGAACGCTCATTGTCTTTATCTATGAATCCCCTACCTCGTTGGCAATGTAAGAACAGTAGCTTATAGGGTTTTAGTGCAATAACTTTTTGTGAGCAAGAATGGAGCATATGGTGGTCCTAAGAGTGATGGGCAGGAAAGGTAGACAGCACCTTAACAGGGAGGGCATCCAGCGTAATTCTCACCTAGTCCCATTTTGCCAAGAGCTGGCCTATTTGTCCTGTTGCTGCTTGGAAAGGTTACTGGGTATCCATGGCTGCCTGAATCCCCCTCACTTCACTTGTTGCCATGGTGAGGGGCAGACATCATAGGCATTTACCAAACACATGGCAGTATGTTGTGATTTTGTGTCTCCTTTTCACAGGGAACCTGTAAGACTGGGAAAGTCACCTGACGGCTAAACCACTAAACCCTTTTAGTTTCTTTCGCTTTTTACAATGAGAGGGCCCATTTGTCTTTTTTATTCTATTTTTCCCCCTTTCACTTTGTGGAGAACATGGAAAAAATCTGAAGATGCTCGTACCAGATGGTAATTTCTTTGTACTCTACAGACACCAGTTCCTGTGCTTTTGTGAATGTGATGGTTTAATGAATTCCCGGAATTTTATTTCTGAATTGTCATATAGGATCAAATCTGTGTCATGCAGGCACTCTTAGGAATGGCTCAGCCAAGCAGAGATGAGCCTGATTATGAACACGGTGCCAGCCCTGTGGGTGTGGGTCTGGGGAGAGATGAGGAAGATTGGCAGTCTCAGCTGTCACTGGGGTGGTGTGGACAGGCCACTTAGCACGTCCCTCCACCCTACCCTTGCTGGTTTCTGCCAGTGCCACCACCTGGAGGCTTCCCTTGCTTAGTAAGAAAGAGGATGTGTGTGCGGTGCTCCAGAGGAGGACAGGGTGGGGTAGGAGACTTCAAGTGGGTAGCAGTAATGGGGAAGGGCAAGCATAATAAACTTACTGCAGAAAGGTTGTTTCCTTTGATTTTTCTGAAATATAGTATTTTTAAAATGGATATTATGAGCTCATCTTCTATAAACTTGCAGAACCTAGGGGATGAAGTCTTGTGAGGTCAGATGGCAAGCAGAGCTTTTAGGTCTGTGGGGTCTTGGCACAGCTGAGTCCCTGCAGCGCCTTCACTCATCCATGTGTAGACACCTACATGTTCCAGGCCCAGACAGCCATTCCATGGCCATGTTGTTTGTCATGATGGTTTGTGTTTTTTCTCTATGCACTCACCTTTTCACATTAACTTTTCTGTTTTGTCTACTGACTTGAGTTAAAGGCACAAATTACTAAGCTAGATATTTACATGTGCAGCGGCTTAGTGTCCAGCATTGATGGGAGCTTGCTACATGCCTGGCACTGTTCTTAGTGCTGCACGTATGTTAACTCACACAGTTTTCACCCTGTGGCTGGGAGGCAGGTACTGTCTTCATCTTACAGATGTGAAAACTAAGGCACAGAGACAGATTTATCTATGGAGCCCACACATCTCAGTTTGCCCAGATGCGGATTGATGTATGCCTTTTTTTCCAGTGTGATGCTCAAAAGCACTCCCCTTTCACTTTCAAAACCTCCATGTTTGATCAACAGATTATGCCCTCTTCCCAATATCTAGAAAGTGACCTGGTCTGGTTCAAGCTCAAGCATCTGGTTGGAGAGCCTGTGCCTCTATTTCTTCGGGACTTCAATTTGTGGTCATTTTCATTTGCATTCACAGTGTAAGATTCCATTTACTGGCAGGTAGATTTGTTACTGTGTCTGGAGCTTTCTTGCTTGGTTCCCTAGATGTTTTAGTCCTCTGTTAAGAGTGCATTCATGGGTATAAGGAGCATGTTTTGACATTTGGAGCCCGATATTACTTTTTAAAAATTTTGTTTTAGACAGAGCCTAGGTGATGCAAAAAAAGGTTAAATTGGGTTTGCTTTGGAAATCAGGCCGTGGGCCCCAGCAACTCCAGTCTGAGCAGCCTGTGCCTTGTTCCCTCAGCCTGGGCCAGCCTGCTACTTCCCTGGGGGTGACAGTGTTCTCACCATTGCGGTGTTATTCAGAGGGCTCTGGGAGCCCTTTTAGGAAACCAGCCTCTTCAGGCCTGAGTAAGGATTCCTCACCCCATTTGCAAGGAGCCCGGACACTTCCTTGATACCATCCACTCTTAAACATTTCTTTGGGCCTCATAGCTCAAGATGATTGATTACTGTGTAGTCTTTTCTGGGCCAAATACTGTGACTACTGTACTTAAGTAACTTATTAAATTTTTGTTTTTGAATATATTGAAATTATTCTATGGAGGCTTAACAGTTATCTTTTTAGTAGATCTTGAGGTGAATAAAAATTTACTTTGCTGTGTGTGGGTGCATGTGTGTGTTGGGGAAAATTATATCCTATGTTCCATTTTGTTAAGGCATTTCTTTGTGACAGGAGAAAAACACATTTCACATCATTTTAAAAATCCTATTTCCAACATTTAAAATATGGATACAGCCATTAACACCCACCCTGTTGATATGAGAATTAAGCTGTGATGTTCTTGGAAAGCATAAGATGGTGATGATAATGTGAAACTCAGAGATGCCTCAGTAAAAGGAGTAATACAAATGCGAAAACTTTTAAAAAAGTCGTTTCTCCAGCAGTAACATAGATAATAATGCCTCTTGGAGGTGGTGTAAGAATTAACTAGGCAATGTATGTGAAATGTTCCAAGAAGAGTGTTCTGTTTTGTTATTATTAGTGTCATACCGTTCTTGCAACCCAGCATTCAAAATGAACTATAAAACCCGACCTTTGTATCAAGGATGTTGCATATTCTAATTGAAGTGATAGTGAATGATGAGGTATTATGAAACTGGGAGAGCTGTACTAATAGTCTCGGGTGAAAAAGACATGAGCTAAATTTCATGGATTCTTAGGCTTTTCTACTTATTTCTCTGACAATTTGCTTAGCTGAATCATTACTGGCTCCAGTTAATAAAACATTATGGAGATACCCCACATTGAGAAGAACATTTACTTTCTCACAGTGGTATTGTTTTTTTCTCTCCTCTTTATATAAAATACAAGTTTCGCTCAACTTTAATCAAGCTCTGAGTCAAAAGCCACCTGTAATTCTTCCCTTTTAAAAATCTTTGCAGTGTGCACATGTGTAGATTTGGTGGCATGTGCGCATCATCCACTAGGAAGTCCTGTTGATTCTGCCTTCTCAATATGTGATGCTGACCACCTCTCCTATCCCACCTTAGTCTGAGCCGCTGTCATTTATCCCTAGATTTGTGTAGTAGTAGCCTCCTAGCATGTCTTCCTGCTTTAGTTCAACCTTTGCCCTCCTATGATCAGTCTCCATCCAGCTCTCAGAGTGATTTTTGTGGGGTGTGAGCTGCTCCTGCTCAGAACCTTCCAGCGGATGCCCACTGTCTTCCGTGATCCGGCTTCCTGCCGTGTCTCACTCATTCCCTCTAGCCTCATTGGACTCTGCCTTTTCTTGAGCACTTCAAGCATGTTCCTGTGTCAGGGCTGATTATTCCCTGGTTCTAAAATACTCTCTTCCTACCCCTTCAACTTTTTTTAAAATCCCAAACCTGTTTTTAAAAAGTTGAAAAAATTGTACGACCATGTTCATCTTGATTCACCAGTTAACACTTGCCACATTTGCTCTTTCTCCCCTTCCTTCTCTCTTAGCCCCTAGATGTATTTAAACATTTTTCCCTCCTGGACCATTTGAGAGTAATTTGCAGACATTCAGGCACTTCACCCCTAAATACTTAAGCATGTATCGCCTAAGAATAAGTATATTCTCCTATATCACTATATTATTATTATTATGGCCTTAAAATTGAACATCATTATATGGGCTATGTCAGCTTTCTCCTGCTGTTTCAAAAAATGTGTCTGTAAAAGTTTTTTTTAAATGTCAGAATCCAGTTAAAGATCATATGTTCCATTGAGTTGTTGTATCTCTTTCTTTAGTCTCCTTCAATTGAGAAACTTATACTGTCTTTCTTCTTCCCTCAGTACTAGACAACTTTTCTGTTGAACATCCCACAATTTCAGTTTATCTGATGGCTTTGTCATCTTTAGATTCAGGTTAAACATATTTGCCAAGAACAGGTGATGATGTCCTCCTCATAGCATCACACCAGGAAATCCAAAAGCTGGTGTCTGCCAGATTTTGCCTTTATGGTGATTATGCCTTTACCTTATTAAGTAATCTCTGGGGTAAAATTTTTAGTCCATATGAATATACTCTTCACAACAAGATTTCACCCAGTGGTTTTTGCTTTCATTGATGACCTTGCTCAAATCATTTATTACATTGCTGTTTGTCACAGTTTTTTATTCCTATTAATTGGTGTTCTTCAGTTGAAGAATATTCCCTCCTTTCTCTCCCTTCATTTTTAGGAAGATTGACTCATACATTTTTCTATAGAATAAAATGGAAGACAAATACATAGTTGATGTGTAGTAATCTATAACCAGCATTCCTCTTTTTGTTGGTCAAGTTGTCCTAAAATTCATCAGTGGGAAGCAGAAGCCCTTTAAGCTGGCTCCTGGGTCCTTTTAACATGATGCAATTAATCTTTGAGCACCTCCTCACTTTCTGGCACAGGATGTTCTAGCTGTCCAGAGCAGCTAAAGGAACACTGAAATGATACCTGAATGGCGCTCGCCTTCACTTCCTTAGCATCTGTAGTAAATGTTACTGTATCAAAGGCCTTCCCCGGCCACTCTATGAGAACACCACCACCATCTTTTGGACTGCTTCATGATGTTTCTTATAGCGAATATCTCACCTGATATATAACATTTATTTATTTGTTTATTTATCCTACCCAACTAGCATGAAACCTACAAATTACAAGGGATTTGCCTATTTTGGTTATCATTGAGTCCCTAGTATCTGGCACATAATGTGACCTCAACAACTACTTGTTATAGAAATGAATGAATGAATGAATTCATCCCCACCTTGAGCCTACATCAAGCTTTTCCAGATGAGCTGCCACTGCTTTTCTATTTCATGACACTGAGATGAATCAGACTGACTGCAAGGGGTTTACAGATGTTTGTCTGGAGTTCGTTGCAATTTTGCTTCTAGTAGTTTTCCTGCCTTTGGGTTCTGGTAGTATTCAGAAGTATTACTAACAACGCGTTACAAATGACACTCACTGCAAGGCACTTGTCACGGACAGTGGAAACATTTTATGATGAATTTCCTTTGTCTCCAGCTTCTCTGAACAGAAGGTTTGGCCATTTTAGAAATAAAAAATGAAACACTTGACTATGTTAGAACTTTTTACCATGGAATCTAATGCTGGCTACTAAAAATTGAATAGAGTAAGGGTTTTATTTTCTAAATGGAAAAAAGTAACTATTTGTTCTGTACATAATACCTTGAAAGCTTTCATGGGATTTGCAAAGTATAAGAGTTGTTTCTTATTTTCAGAGAATTTCTATTCTAGCTGAGATGATAAGAATTAAGAGTATGGGTTGAGAATTGTGCATTAACACTTAATATAGCTGATGTATGTCATGGGCTGAATGGTGGCCCCAAAGATATCAGGTTCTAACCTCTGAAACCTGTAAACATTACCTTACTTAGGAAAAAAGGAGTCTTTGCAGATGTGATTAATTTAAGGATTTTGAGTTGGGGGGATTATCCTGGATTATCTCAATAGTTCCTCAATTCAATCATAAGTGCCCTTGTGAGAGAGGCCGAGGGGGATTTGGCCCACAGAGAAGCCAGAAGATGCAAGGAGCAGATTCTCCCTGAGAGCCTCACAGGGAGCCTGGCCTATTGACATCTTGATTTCAGCCCTTTGACACTGATTTCAGACTTCTGGCCTCCAGACTGGGAGAATATATCTCTATTGTTTTAAGCCAACAAGTTTGCTGTCATTTGTTACAGCTGCTGCAGGAAACAAATGCAATGGTAAACTGCATTCTCTTGTTTTTCCTGGGACCCCGAAATGACAAAGTGAGGACAGTGTGGTGGGCACTTTCACGTTCATGTTACAGAAGAAGGAGCCCAGGGGTAAGGGAGCCCAGTGACTTAAACCAGCTTTTCCAACTCTGAGCCCAGTGCGCCTTTCACTGTGGCCCCCTGCCTCCTCCTAGTGACTAGAACCAGTGCTCACAGAGTGCTCATCATGATAGTTTAAAAAAGACAGACCACTGTGGCTGGAGAGATTAAGGACAAGTGTGTGTAAGGTGGAAACACAAGGGCATACTTAAAGGAGAAAAATATTGAGAGAGTCAGAACATGACCAGTCCTGCTTCCCACAGTCCAGGGATGTATTCCCTGTTTAAATGCTGTTTAGGCCGGGCACGGTGGCTCATGCCTGTAATCCCAGCACTTTGGGAGGCCGAAGCAGGTGGATCACCTGAGGTCAGGAGTTCAAGACCAGCCTGGCCAATATGGTGAAACCCCCGTCTCTACTAAAAATACAAAAATTAGCTGGGCTTGGTGGTGCATACCTGTAATTCCAGCTACTCGGGAGACTGAGGCACGAAAATTGCTTGAACCCGGGAGGCAGATGAGGTTGCAGTGAGCCAAGATTGCACCATTGCACTCCAGCCAGGGTGACAGAGCTAGACTCCATCTAAAAAAAAAATGCTGTTCAACTTTCCAGGTGTTGGATACCTCTGAGCATTGTATCCATGTGTCTGTCTGTCTGCATGGAGAAGAGAATCCCTTGCCATGTAGTTGACAGCACATTTTAGCTTTACCTCATGGGATCATTGCCTCTGCTGTTGCCATGTGCATGTACCATGTACATGTGGGTAACACTAACATGAGACTCCAAGAAAAAGCCACGGGATGAACTGGATGGTTCCAGCCCTGCGAGGCATTACCCCTTTCTGGAACGCACTCAGATAGGCTCACTCCTTCTTCCTGGCAGCCATCAGAGTTCTCCTGCTGCAGGCCCTGCTGTGAACTGCTCCAGGCCTCTTGATCCGCACTGCTGCCACCTCTGCATATATGATTGGGCCTTCCTGTTCTCTAGTTTACTAAACAGTCATTTTGCTTCTGTAAGCCAAGCACAATACTGGGGAGATGAAGATTAAAAAGGATTCCATCCCTCCCCTCAGGGAGCTCTCGGACTTATATGGGAAATAGAAAGGGAACTAGCTTGACTGAAGTGTGATAGCAGAAGTATGGAGACAGTAATCTCATGCTCTCCCTCTGCCCACAACTTTGGAGAAAAGAACAATGTGTTTAATGCACAGGTCTTTGCAGGCTCATCTGGGAACCAGGAGATAGAAGGGATTCCGTAGGCTGTGGCATTCAGGAGGGAGATCTGGACAATTAACATCCCCACAGTGTTGATCTGGAGATTTTGGTGTGATGATTATAATGTGTTATAATTCTTTACCCATGACCTTTATGAGACTTGTAAACTACCTGGGAGCCTTGATCCTGTGGGCTTCCTATTTAGCTCAGTTTGAGATTAAATAGAATATGGATAACTAAGTACCCTTTTTAACACTTTTAGTAGCCACTGACCCCTATTCTCAACTTCTTTGCATCTATAGTTTTCTATTGATGATGATTGGAAATATAAAAGGAACTAAATTGTATAGGCATCATGTAGAGAGTGGCAGGCCAAGAGCTTTAAACCAAGCTACAGATATCTGTGGCATTGGGGTGTAGGGTCAGCATCAGGGCTGATATAGAAAGTCTCACCTTCATGAATATGAGGATCCTTTCTATTATCAGACTTTTTTTTTTGAGACAGAGTTTTGTTCTTTTTGCCCAGACTGGAGTGCAATGGTGCGATCTCGGCTCACCGTAACTTCCGCCTCCTAGGTTCAAGCGATTCTTCTGCCCCAGCCTCCCTAGTAGCTGGGATTACAGGCATGCGCCACCACGCCTGGCTAATTTTGTATTTTTAGTAGAGACGGTGTTTCTCCATGTTTGTCAGGCAGGTCTCTTAACTCCCAACCTCAGGTGATCCGCCCGCCTCAGTCTCCCAAAGTGCTGGGATTACAGGAGTGAGCCACTGCGCCCGGCTATCAGACATTTTTAGAACACCCCACATGATCTCTTGATTGAGAAAGTAGAAAAAGCAGAAAATAACTGCAAACTCAGAGCATTTAATTTTTTTATTGATCACAACAGCAGTTGTACACATTTGGGGGGAAAAGAAAACAAACCTCCCGCCCCTATGCATGATCTTGTTTATTCAGTTTATTGTCAGTGTTTAGACCCATAAATCCCTCATAATAGCTTCTTGGGCATGAGCCACTGTTCCTCACCTTGATGGTCCCCATCAAGTTCTGCTCTTGGGTTTACATTGGCTGTTGTTTCTTTCCAAAAGGAAAAAAGATTATATATGACTACAGTTAGAGAAATCAATGAAATGTCATTTGATTCTGTTAGTTTTTTTGTGAAAACAGAATCGAAAGGCTTTGGCATAAAATGTAGTTTATTGTTTTGTCAGTTCTGTGTATAGGTTTGTGCATTCCAGTGACATCTTAGAAAATACTGGTAACTACACAGGATTCGAACTCAGAACCTAGAACCCAGTGATCATCCTGTCTCCAAAGGCATTTTTATTTCTATTCTCTGCTTCTTTGAAGCTTCAAAGTAGATTTTCTTTGTCAGTGTAAAATCAGCTGCCTAAGGTACTGTTGCTGTAAAATCACACACATAAATTTTTATATTGATTGCTTATTTTGAGGCATTGTTTTGTTATATGCACAAGTTTATGAATTTGACTATGAATGAACATGAAAGAAGATATACTTTGAAATCATTGTGGTCACTTTAACACAGAACTAAAAACTAAAATCAGAAATCTTTCTAGTAAAGTAAAATGCACTCCTCTGTTCTCCCCTTCACTTTCTGAATTTTACAGTTTTTAAAGTACATCCAAGGTTGGGTGAGTTGTAGTAATGAGAGTAGGGTTTACTAAAGGAAGTAAAGACCTAAAATGCTCCTATTCTAGTTATTCTGTGTTTTAAAATCAGTCTTTAGGAAGTCTTCTTAAAACATTTAGTAAGCTATGGCATATCAGCAAATATAACCCACTTTTGTTAGGTTGCTGTACTAATGCTGTGGGAAGGATACCAAGAAGAGAAGATGTTCTTCTTTTAGTTTTAAGTAACAATTTAGTTAAGTTAGACACCTGAAAAAATGTACAGAGCTATGAATGCTACATGAGTGGTACAACCAGAGGCCATGAGAATTTAGGATCAGGATTTAAACTGGACTATGAAGGTTGATTCGGGGCTAAGTACATGGAAAGGAGGAGAGAAGATCACTGGGGATGAGCAGAAGGGTAGGAGTGAAAGGGATGATGTAGACATGTTCAAGGATGCTGGGTAAGCCAGCTTGCCTGAGAGCTTATATAAAGTCAGCATGAGGACAGAAGGGATTTTTGTGGAAGAGGAACATTGGGATTAGACTATAGTGTTTCACATGCTAGTCTTGAGCTTCCTTTTTTCGGTGTAGGACATGTCTGGAGGTTTTTTAACTAGCAAAATAGAATAACACGGTAGCTTAGTAAGATTTCTGCATGGGAGAAACTTGGTCTGAATAGAGTAGAAGGAAAGTGCAGAAAAGGAATGATGAAGAGCTGAAGAAAGGCAGGCTTGAGAAGGGGAAGGAAGAATGGAAGGCATTGTGAAAGAAGAGTTGACAGGACCTGCTGAAGGATGGGAGGCTTTTTACGCAGATTGGGAGAATTGCTATATCTCAGATAGAAGCAGGGATAACAATCCATTTTGAAGATAACAGTTTCACTTTTAGCTATGGTTAGTAATATCGAACCTAAAAATGATGGCACAGCAGCCAAGTAGAAAGGTCCAGCCTGCTGTTGGAGGTGCACCCCAGGGAGAATGTTCGGAACTTCATATATAATGTAGATGAAGGTGTAGGAGGTGTCAACAGAGACACTGAGTCCTCTTTAAAATTGTGAGTAGCGGGGGCAGATGCTCGGCAAAATCCACCTTGCTCCTTGTTCCTGTGGTTTAGGTCTGGACTAAGAAAAAAAAATAGTCATTAGTTTGGGGAAGCATGTTCAGCTGCAACCTGCAACTGAGATTTCTTGAGTTCAGTTAACTAGGGAGTAAGCCTGGTGTTCTGCTTTGGAGAAACACCTGAATGGCCTTAAGGTCCAATTTGGGTTCACCCTCTAGATCCGCTAGAGATGCCCCAGAAGCTAGAGAATGATCCTTGGTTGTGGGGCAGGGACACATTTGTTTTTTCTTTCTACTACTAGGATTGGGCTACTGGAATTGAATGTCGTTAATACATCAAACTGGCTGTCAAGAGACCAAATGAGCTTGCTTTTGAGGTCCTTTTCACACTCCAGACACACTCCAGAAATTTCAGGCAATAATTTGTCCACCTTGCAGGGGCTCTACATATATTATTAGAAAATGTCATTGAACTTTGTGAGAAACAATGGTTATTGGAGCTCTTCTAGCCCCGTGGCTCACAGTCATTAAGTGTGTAATTCACATGTGTATAGAATACATTTAACTCAGAACTGTCTGCCTAATACCAGTACAGACAGTTGTTATGGATCCGACCAAATTTTGCAGAACAATTCTGAATGATGTCATCTTTAATTTGTCAAGGGAAAATCATTGTCAGGCACCACTATTATTGCAAGATTTTTGGTGTGTAGAAGTTATCTGAGGAAGAATATATGCCTTCCTAACTTCAAGCTACTTGCTGGATGCAAAATTCTTTTTGGATATAAAGAAATGTTTTATCAGTTCTGAATAGCTGGGCTGGGGGAGTAGATGAAATTTACTGTCTCTTGCGGTGCCTGAGATGTACATATCTGGCCAGAGATAAGTCCCCCAAGGGTCAAGGATGGCCTGGTGAGTAGAGCCAGCTGCAGCCACAATGCTAGATGCATGACAACGCCTCACACTTGGCTGTGTGTTCATCACTTACACCCACCTCCTTTGAAAAGGATTTAAGGTAGTTTACAATAGAAACACATATGAAATTAGTTAAAAAGGATAAGCAAGACCTCAAACTCTAAGATACTTTTATGTGGCACTTGAGTAAGATAACTAATCTAATTGAGGTCTGAATTTAACTTAGTTTCTGCTAGTCAAAGCTAAAAGGGAAACAGGATTGATCCCACTGACTAAAGAAACCATGTGTGGTTTTGGAGCTCTATGCCTTGTCCTCATGTGGAATTTTCAAGAAATCTTTCATGAAATGGCTGATGACCTCAATTCATCAGAAAGGGTGAAAGTATATTTTAAACGAGTCCTTTTTAGTATGGTTCAACAAAGAAGGTTGTAAGTTCTGTATTTGTTGCAAGAATATTGCTTTCCAGCAATGATCTAATTCATCTAGGGCCAGAACTCAGAGATAATGTTTACGTAGCGTGTCTCTCTTTGCTTTTCAGTTATCACTCTTCTCCACCTAATTTCGATCATTTCCAAGGAATCTTCAGTTTTAGAATAAATGCTCTGGCTGGGCCTAGAAAGTGTAGGTATTCTGGGGCAGTCAAGAAGAGAGCCTTCTGCTTTTGACGTTGGCAAAGAGCCTGAGGACTGGCAGTAACAAGTCACCCCCTCTTACCCGAGGAAGTGAACTGCAGGGATGTTTGCTGATCAGGACATTTTTTTTTTTCTCATGAAAGAATAAAGACTATGCTAAAGAAAAAATAGTGCTGGACTGAGACTCCAAAGCTCTGCACAGTGGAGTACGGGAGAGATCATTTGGGCATAGAAATTTTAAAGTCATAAGTTTCTAACCCTGTACCTTTTCCATTTACCTCATAATATGGTAAAACATGTGACTTTCAGTGGCATCACTTATTTTTAAGCCTCCAAGTGGGAATTTTTTGCAAAATGTTATTTGAAATAGCTGAATATATTGATTTGATGAATACAGCTATTTAATAATGTTTTTATTTATTGGAAATTATCAGCTCAAAATAGAAATTTGTTTTGGAAAGACATTGGACTATGCAGTCAATTGTTCGTTTCTCTACTTTAGGAATGGCTAATAATAGATGCTTTCTGACCACATCCACTCAGAACTTTGTGTTGAGAAAGAGTCTGAGGCTCCGTCTGGGACTTAGTGGCTGAAAACTGTATAATCAATCAGCAGTATTTGCTGCGGTGATGGAAGGATGGGGGTGGGGATGGCAGCACCTGCGCCAGGGATTTGCCAATGGAAATTGCGTTCAGAAACTGGCAGAGTTGCATTGAATTTATTTTGTCAGAAATTGGCCAGAAGCTTCAGATGCTTCTAAAAACATCCTTAGTTTGTTGTTCTTGGAGAACATGAATTTCATAGCCCTATAAACAGATTTGGGTTTTTGAGAGAGAATGCAGACTAGGGCCAAGCTTATTTTTGCCCCATTTAAATTTGAGATTTCATTTTTCAAGAGAGGCTCTGACCCACTTTGATTCTGAGGGCTGTAAAGTAGTATTGCTTCTGGAGAAGCATTAAAAACTCAGTGTCTCTGCCAAGATCAATTGGCTCAGTAATTGTTAAGTGCTCTCTAATTTGAGGACACTTCTCACACACAAACTCTTCATTCTCATAAAAACCCAATGAGATCATTCTTACTCTTTGTTTATTTGAACTTTATCCCATGATTTTTTATTGTGTTTGAGGCAGCCATAAAGTGATTTGAGGCCTCAATTTTGTGGGAATAGGTAGAATAGGTAGAGTTGTTTGATGATGTTATTCTTATTTTAAAGGTGAGGAAATCAGGATTTACAGAGAGAGATTAACTTGTCCGGAGTCTTACAAACTAGGAAGTGGCAAGGCCAGGATCCAGTCTGCTCCTGTATAATGAATGGCCTTGCACATCTCAGCTTTCTGTAGGTGACATGTTCTTTTTTCCTTTTACATCATCGGCCTTATCCCATTCTGAAACATGAGCATCCTGTGTTTGAGAGTGTGTGCTTTCTTTTCACTTCTCCATTTTTCCTTACTTAGGGAGACTAAAGTCGATTCTAATAACAATTTGGTAAAGTGTCTCATTTGGCATGGAGGGTCACTTAGAGATGTAATATCGAGTGATCTGAATGTATCTGGACACCATGACCTGCATAACTAGGAAAATTATGTCATAAAAGAGTATTTATTTATTAAAGTGTGTATTTCTGAAGCCACCGTGACAATCTATTAGAATCTCCTGTTGGTAGTCAGGGAGAACTAGCACATCCTAAAAAAATGACATCAATAAAAAGCACTTAAAGAGCTGACATTAGAAACAAAACTCATGTTCCCCTTGAGAATGTCATATTGCAGCTTAAGCCCATACCCTGGGCTGCCTTGGCTTAGTAACAGCATCTTGCTTTGACAGCCTTTTGTTCTCCCTAGCTGATATTTTGGCGGCGGATATCAGCACATCAGTTAATGTGCTTTCCCTCCTGTAGGAACTGATTTGACTACAGTTATGTTACCTCATATTTTCTCCCTCATTAAAGTGCCTATTTGCAATTTGTTCGAAGGAGGTTGCCAGCCTGCAACCACTGTTGGAGTGTGGTGCCCTTTTACTGGTGATTAATTTGCACAACTATACAGAGTTCATTGTCTAGCTGGATTTAGTTTTCATATCAATCTGAATTACACTAAAATAGATATCAAGGAATGCTGCCCCATTCAGCAAGAGAGTTATAGCTTTTATTGAGCACATAGCATTTATATAGCATTTTTATTTAGGAAGCTAAGTGGTGAGTATTGCCTTGACTATGTAGCTGACTTCATTTCGTGGAGGTAGATACATGGTTTCAAGTTCCAACCCTTTGCTGCCACTGAGCTTTTCTTGTGCTCATCATACCTATATGTACCTTCTTCATTAGGAGGATATGAAATGTCAGAAGTAGTCAGTTTCTGCTCTAGGCAGCATTTGTGGGTGAGATCCCTGGTCAAACCAATGCATAGATTTAGTTTTGGAGACAATAGTTAATGTCACTTATTTCTGAGGAGCTGCTTTTCCATGATGACGGACAGCCATACCTTAGCTTTGTTCCAGAATCTGTATGTGTGACTTTGGAGCTGATCATTTTCATGATTTTGATAGAAGCTAGAATTTGGGATTCTGCTTTAATGGTGAAGAGAAGGTTATTCTAGTATGCCTGGATCTCCCTCTGAGATATTTTAACCTACCATTTGCATGACACTTGCTTTAAGGGACTTGGGGCTATTTGTGTAGTATCTCTAAGTGCCAGTTTCCTCATCTGTATATTGGGGAAGTTCACATTAATCTTTCCATGTTTGAGGATCATTAAGTACCAGGCACAGGGGAAACGATTAGTAAATCGTTTCTACAAAACTGAGGGGGAGGGGAATGGGGAGGGATTAGAGGTATTTGCTTTTGTCATGTTGTGATTTGGTTATTTCATTATGTAATGTTGTGATTTGTCAACAGAGGTTTTATGCCAGTGTTATGACTTTACACAAAGCCTTAGTAGAGGTGGAGCTCCTGAAGGAATACAAAGATGTAACCTATGACTTCAGATAGTGGAGTTTACAGAGTGAAATATTGTTCAATTCAGAGGAGGACAGAGAAAGAAGTCCTGGACCATGCCTCTCAAAATCTTTTGGCTGACAGTGCTTAGTGGAAACACAGAGGAGGCACTGTATTCATTCACACAATCTTCATTTCAGCAAGTGTTTTTGAGAAGCTACCACCAGCCAGGCTGTGTTCTAGGCTTTAGGGATACGGTGACAGACAGGATAGAGAAAGTCTCTGCTCTCGTGGAGCTTATATCCCAGTGGGGTGCAGGGATTTGGAGAAGAGGATGTAACATAAACCAGAAAAACACTGGAGGAGTGACAAGTGAGCTGCAGAGAGGTAAAACAGGGGAGTCCATGGCTTCTTTCTTCCTGAAGGAGTGGCATGCGAGCTGGAACTAAATGACCAGAAGGCAACAGCCATGAGAAAACCAAAGCAAAAGCCTCCCAAGTAAAGAGGCCGCCCAGGGCAGAAGCAAGCTAAAGAAGAGTGGTGTGGGCACAGGGCACACAGGTGGATGAGTGGGCAGAGAGGCAGGGCCAGGTCCACAAGACTTCATAAGTTGGAGTAAGGAGATTGGGCTTTCCTTTAAGCAGGATGGAAAGAAAGCACTTGATATTTTTATTTTTTTATTTTAAGTTCCGGGATATAAGTGCAGAATGTGCAGGTTTGTTACATAGGTATACGTGGAAAACACTTGATATTGTAAAGTAGGGTAATAACATAATCTGATTTGCCTCTTTAAAGTTTCCCTGGTTTCTGTGTAGAGGGTGGATTGAGCTCAAAAAGTAACTTAGAATGAGAGAGAATGTTGCCTTGGACTACAGGGGTAAATAGTGAAATTGGAGAGAAGTAGATGGATTCAGGCTGTATTCTGAAGGGGAAATGTGTAGGGCTTGCCAAGGGATGAGTTGAAAGATGGGGGTGGGGCCAGGGGCATTGAGGGAAACAGCAAAAACAAGGATGGGTCCTAGATTGTCCACTGGATGAACAGAAGATCACGGTTCTGTTTACACAGGTGGGGAAGACTTGAGAGGGCGGGGAGCAGGATCGTGGAAGAAAATTAAAAGTTTTGTTTTGTTTTGTTTGTGTTGAATTTGAGATCTTTATATGATACTCATGTGGAATCTGGAATTCTAAGGAGAAGTTAGGTCTGGAGAAGTAAATTTGGGACTTTTAGGAAAGTAGGTGGTGTACAGGGCCAGGGGACTGGATGAAATCAGCTAGTGAGAAGAAGCTTCAGGACAGATTCCTGAGACACTGCAGATTGAAATATCATGCTGAGGATCTGGAGGCGGCATGGCCAGAGATTAGGAGGAAGACCTGCCAGGTGATTTCAAAGAAGCAGAATGAAGGAGGAGTTTCACACAGGAGAGTGGTCTTCTGTGTGGAGTGATGCTGATCCTTCACTAGGAGGATATGAAATGTCAGATGCTGAAAGGTCTATGCCCATCTGTGCAGAGACCATGGAATTAAAGGACCATTTTGGGGAGGGTTCAGGAGAGGTAGGTGAGTAGAAGGTAGAATGCAGGTGCTGGAAGAAATGTTCCATCAAAGACAAAGGCCCTTAACATGCCAGCAGCTTGAGGGGCCCTAGATTTTCCTGCTGGGCAAATTGGAGTTCAAGATCTTTGAAAGGTACCGAAGAACTTTCCTTTTTGATGCCTTTCCCGTCTTTGTTACCAAATCAGGTTTATTTTTAGTGCCTGCCTTATCTGAGCAGTAGGCCTGGAATGATTTTATAACCTACCTATTTATTTTCCTTTAACCTGTAGCCTGCTTGTGTGTGTCTGTATAGCTGAAAGAGACTTTGAAGTAGGTAAGATACGAGGTTGGGCTTAGAGGAAAGATTAGGTTTTGGGGTAAGTGGAACAAGGGTGTATGGGGTGGGAAAGGGAATCAAAACAAAGGCAGAGAAGGTAAAAATAACTTTCATATGTGGGGCTGCTTCCTATGTCGTTGAATTAGAAAAAATAAAATGGCAATGTATTTAGCATAGTAGTGAAAACTCCAGCAGGTGGTATAGCAACAAGGGAAACCTGAGCTTCATTGACTCCTTGCATCTCACCTACTTCTAAAAAAGACTCAAGTCACCTACATGTAGACAGCACAGTGTAGAACTACTCATTCATCCTGTAAACATATATTGATTGCCAATAATGATCCCACAGTAGAGGCTGGGATACCAAGATGGGTGACCCATGACCTTCCCTCAAGGAAAACAGACAAAAACAGCTGTAATATAATAACAGACCAGAGGAAAGAGGATTAATTCTGTCTAATTCCATTTCACCAGGATGTAGAAGTTTGAAAAGTTGTCTATGAGGAAGAGAGGAGGAGGTAGCAAGGCATCCCTTGCTGGGCAGGGCAGGGTCACAGCGGGAGCAGAGTGCAGGGCAGGTCCCTGGGGAGCACGGCGCTGGGAAGGGCAAGGAAGAAGTGTTAAGTGCAGAGTCTGGAAAGGGAAACTGAGCCCAAGCGGGACTTGACTTTTATAGAAAGTATGGGTCCATATGTTTTTACACAGAGAAATACTTGCTCTTTATTTTAGAAAGAAAATCTGTAAATGTGCATCATATCACTCTGTCTTTTTCTCTGTTTATTTTTAGCCCTGTGTGTCCAAATGCTGGGAGAACATCACCCCTTGGATGAATTGCCACCACATTAAATAAAACATATCCAAAGCACATATTGTTTCCTTTCCAGTACTTTCTCTCTGTCTTTCCATATAGACATATATATATTAAAAATATATATGTATAAATTTATATATCTATATATTTATTTATTTTGAGACAGGGTCTCACTCTGTTGCTCAGGCTGGAGGGCAGTGACACGATCATAGCTCACTGCAGCCTCAAGCTCCTGGGTTCAGTTGATCCTCCCACTTCCTGAGTAGCTGGGACTACAGGCGCACATCACCATGCCTGGCTAATTTTTTATTTTTTAGAGATAGGGTCTCGCTATGTTGGTCAGACTGGTCTTGACCTCCTGGCCTCAAGCAGTGCTCCCACCTCAGCCACCTGAGAAGCTAGGATTATAGGCATAAGCCACCACATCCAGCTAAACGTGTCTATATTTTGTTTCAAACAAATGTGCATGTACATGTGTATGCTCTTACCTCTCAAAATCTTAAAGAAGTGTGAGATTATATAAACTTACTAGATTCTTCATGGTGTTGCATGTGCTAGAGCAAATCTTCCTCAATGCTTGTATATTTAATAGCCTGAAAGAATAAATGTTTTTCTAATGGGCATATTTTAGCTGAGGTTTTTTTTTAAGTAAAATATGTATATAAGTATGTGTAAAGTTTATGTGAAAGAAACGAGAGCCTTGTTTTCAGAAGCTCTTCTGTGTCTTGAAGGTGACATGTTTTTGCTTTCTTAAGTGACTTTACAGACGAGAAAGGAGTCACACTTTTACAGTTGATTTGGTGTAACCCTCCTTCATCAGTATCTAGCATATAGAGTATGCTGATGAGTCATGTGCAATGTGTTTTGAAAATCAGAACTTTTCAGATGAGCTGGAGGCCTGGATGCCTGAAATGGCTTAGGACATAAACTGCTCAAAAATAATTATAATACTCTTTTTTTGTAATTTTTTTCTACTTTTTTTTTTTAGGTGCTCTGCAGGTTCAGAGAAACTTCTCTAGTAACAGACTGAGAAATGGTCCCTAAAGTATGGTGTTTAATTTCAATACTCTTAAAGAAAATCCAGTTTCCTTTGTAAAACGTTCCTTATGTAACAAAACTGTACTGAAAAAATGTGGTATTTTTCTTTCTCTTTATTTTGTCTCCGTATACCACTGAGAAGTTAATGGTTTAAGGAAAATATTTCAAGCCCTACAGATCATGTCAAATATTTGGTTTGGTAGGATTAATATTTTACTGCAGAGTGACAGTGCTAGTGCTGTCCTAGTTTTAGGGATGATTATGTAAACTAATGAGCCCCATCCATTAAAAAACTTAGGGAAACAAAAAGCTATTTATTATGTGGATTACACTGACTGTAGTTAGGATTACACTGACTATAGTTATGACATGGAAGTGTGAAATAGTTACAACATGGTTGCGTTTAATTAAAGTTGCTCTTTTTGTGATGCTGAGGTTAATAATTATGACACTGTGCAAATGTTTAATACTGCTTTATTTAAAAAAAAAACTCAATGTTTTGTTGTTTTGTGCCTAGCTCTCCACTGGCCTAAAGCTGACTTTTCACTTAAGTTTACCATCCTCTGAATTATTTCCATTACAACAGATTTTAAGAATGACAGTTGGGGCCGGGCGCGGTGGCTCACGCCTGTAATCCCAGCACTTTGGGAGGCCGAGGCGGGCGGATCACGAGGTCAGGAGATCGAGACCATCCTGGCTAACACGGTGAAACCCCGTCTCTACTAAAAACACAAAAAATTAGCCGGGCGTGGTAGCGGGCGCCTGTAGTCCCAGCTACTCGGGAGGCTGAGGCAGGAGAATGGCGTGAACCCGGGAGGCGGAGCTTGCAGTGAGCCGAGATCGCGCCACTGCACTCCAGCCTGGGCGACAGAGCGAGACTCCGTCTCAAAAAAAAAAAAAAAAAAAAAGAATGACAGTTGGCTGGGGGCATTGTAATTGTATACTTCAGCCACTAGAGGGAAGAGACTCTAGTATTTATTCTGGGGAAAGAAAAGGTGCTTCATCTCTCTGATTCTGTCACTGACCTTTAATCTGAAGGGGGTTATCCTTAGCATTGGGATTACCCTTCTTCCTCTTTTAGAGAAAAAACTTTGGGAAGGAAAAGGTAGAATTAAGGATATTGGACCAGGGCTTGGTATATGGGTATATCTGCCTGAAATTTGGGGTTCATCTAGTTCCTTCAAGACAGCTTCCAATGGGCAAGCAGCTTTGTTGGGGGAAGT
This sequence comes from Pan paniscus, assembly GCF_029289425.2. Classification (NCBI taxonomy): domain Eukaryota; kingdom Metazoa; phylum Chordata; class Mammalia; order Primates; family Hominidae; genus Pan; species Pan paniscus. The sequence continues at coordinate 46,928,696 of NC_073253.2, read as the reverse complement.
GAGTGATTCTTCCAGAACTATTTTATCTGTTAGGTATAAAATAACAGTAACATGACTAACATTTCTGGAATATTAGACACTGTTTTAAATACTTTAAAAATACTAACTATCCTAGCAACAGTCCTATGAGGTAAGTACTATTATCCCCATTTTACAGAATAGGAAACTAAGGTACTTAGAGGTTAAGTAACTTATCCAAGATCACAGAACTAGAAACTACTGATACTGTGGTTAAAAACATGGGCAGTGGCTCCAGGATTTATGTTCTCAAGCACTGTACAATACTGCCTTTCCACTTATGCCCAGTTTCTCAAGCACGAAGAGACATTCACAGAATTTTGACAAGTTTGAGTCTACAAAGATGAGAGATATTTTGGTTGAAAACTACAACAAGAAAACTGTAGAATCAAAATTTATACCATAATTTACCCAGGAACACATACATTGTTCACATTTTAACGTTTCTAGAATCAGATTGTGGCTTACAGCTTTATTCAGGGAAATAAGACATATTTGTAAACATAATATACCAACTTCATTAATTGTTAAATTTAATGCTCACAAAAACGTATTTGAAAATAATTTCTATTTTAGATCTTAGTACTTCATGAGAATTCCCAAGTGTGTGTGAGGATTACTGAGATTTGAAGTGAAAATATAAAATACTTATATTTTAGAGGAAAAAAAGGTAATGTGGGTTGTTGGTGTGTTTTAATTTGTTTGGCAGTACGTCAGATGGGGCTTCCAAAGGTAAGTTTCTAGGACCTTCACGTTGTTAAATGGCCTTGGATCCTGCCTCTTCTCTAGGATTCACAGAAGCATTTTCAAACCGCACCTGCCCCTCCTTATACCTCCTTGCTCATAATCAGGTTTGGGCTCCTTACTTTCCCTTCAGGAAGTCAGTTATTCTCATCAAGGCTTCAGAAATAGTCCTAGTGTTGAGCACATGGGAGAGCTGCTTGTCTTCAGAGTGGTTTGACCCAGTCATTGATGAGTTGAAGTTTTCACTGTCTCACTGAGGCATGTGGCAGCTCAGAATTCATTCAAGCAAACTGGGCAGAGTCTGTGGTATTCAGGAATGGAGGCACAGCAGGAATGCAGGTCTGTGGCTTTGATCAAAACCCCTATCCACAAACAAGCAGAGCCCTGTGAATATGGTGAAGCATAATTTTTTCCCCACTGACATTTTGAAACCAGCTCCCTTACAGAAAGAAATATAGTTTTGGACAAACTTCAGGGAGTTTCCAAGAATTTTCAATAAACAACACAGTCACACTAAGCAAAATTTTTTTTCAATCCAAGAAGAATAAAACATTTTTCTAGAATATATAAAATATGGCAGTTTTATTTAGTAAAAATATAAAGGAACTTTAAAACTATCTTAAATATCTGTTTTAAAGGATTTTTATTTCATCTCATTCTTTAAATTTTAAAATTTGTAATCAATGGCAGAATATTCAGAGACCAGACACATAAATAAATGAGCTGAGAAATGTGCTTTTATAGCTTTATTCTTGATCTCCATCTTAGGGCATTTCTGTGCTCTCCAGCAAGCCCTCACAGGTTTCATAGGGAGACACAGAGGATTGAGACTTAGAATTTGCCAGCTGTTGACAGATCTATGGAAGAGTCAGTGTGGTAAGAAGTTAATTTTATAAAATAAAATTTATGAATTATTGATGGATTTCTATTATTCGTGCTTGTTTTCTTTTAAAGACCTCTTTAAAAATGTATATGGCCTTAGAAACTATTGATTTTGTTTGGAAATTTTAAATACTTAAAAAATACTAACTATCCTAGCAACAGTCCTATGAGGTAAGTACTATTATTCCCATTTTACAGAATAGGAAACTAAGGTACTTAGAGGTTAAGTAACTTATCCAAGATCACAGAACTAGAAACTATAATAAACCTCAGAAATATAGTCTAGGTTGGGTATGGTGGCTCACACCCATAATCCCAACACTTTGGGAGGCTGAGGCAGAAGGATTACTTGAGCCCAGGAGGTCAAGACCACCCTGGGAAAACATAGGGAGACCTCGTCTCTACATAGAATTTTTTAAAATTAATCAGATGTGGTGGCATATGCCTGTGGTCCCAGCTACCAAAGAGGGTGAGGTGGGAAGATCACTTGATCCAGGGAGATCGAGGCTGTAGTGAGCTACGATCATGCCACTGCACTCCAGCCTGGAAGACAGAGGCCTTGTCTCCCCATCACAAAAAAGCTATGTATTAAGTTAGTTTATATTCAAATTTAAAGAGTCATATGAGCATTCTGTATTACTTGTCTCAGTTGTTGATAAACTTACCTGGTCATGTTTCTCTATGAGACTTTTTCTTAAGTTACTTGACTTGTAAGCTTATAGGTGTAAATATGTTCTAGAGTTTCCTGGAATCTGACAGATAGAGTACATGTGATTTCTTTGGGGAAACAGATATTGTTTTATTTATTGGACTATTTCTTAGAGAAATAGTTATGAATTTAGTTATTCCCTATGAAAGGCTGATTCTTTGGATAAAAAAGTAGGTTCAGAATTATTTGAGTGAAAGCTTCTCAAAAATAATGACTCTGAAATTTAGGACCTTAAATTGCTACCACACTCAAAGAAGAAATTGTGTCCTAAACTGCTCTGAAGTATCAGTGGGTTGAGAGAAGGGATGTTACAGAGACTACAGGCATGAAACAGTCTTCTGATACTTTGCCATTAGAAAAACTGGCTGGCTGGTTTGCATATTCTGGTCTATTCATTTGTTCACTGTTTCCCACTTGTTCTTTCATTTGCTTCCCTTGGAGAGTAGCAAGTTGAAAAAAATTCAGTAGTTTTGGTATGGCTCATATTTAGGAAATGCCAAAAAAGAGCCAAGAGTTCTTTTTCCTTTCTCCTCGAAAATTGCCCTTGTTTGGATACTTACATGTTATATGATGGGCATAACCCCTGGGTCCCATGTTGACAGATGAGTGTTAGACTCACCCAGAATATTACCTGTCTTATATCTTTGAAGCTCATACGAAATAGCCTTTGTGATTTGAGTGACTGGGCCAGTGTTCTCCATTATGTGCAGCAGGCTTCACTCCACAATAAAGCTGAAAGAACTTCACTCCCTAGTAAAGCTGAAAGTAACAGAAAATACCTCAAGTTTTAGGTGCTTTACAGATACCTGGCAGCTCACTGAAGTATATCCAATCCTGTTTCTGGGACAAAATCACTGGATGGATCTTTCCGAGCCATGATTTTTGCAGTAATGTTTCTGAAGCTATAGCACTAGATACAAAGGATAAATAGAAAAATGATTATTTTGAAAGGGGAGAGAAAGGACTCCGGAAGCATCTGATGCCACTCTAGATGTTAAATGTGGTTATGTTTATCTTTTAGCCCCAGGCAGTTTATAGTTTAGGATTTTTGAACGATTGAAGGATGTGCCTCCATGAGCCCTCACCAGAGACAGCCTGGGCCTTCCTGCTTTTTTCTGTGTGTTTCGCATCAAGCAGTGTTATTTGAAGGTAGCTGTAGTTCCTTCAGGGAAGATGAGTTGGCAGCAAGGCAGACAGATACAGTCATGGAGCAAGTTACTAAAGACTTGTAAATCACTCTCAAGATATATAATGTGATTTAATATATATTAAAACAATGATAGCAGAAATAAATAACTCATGTAGGATGAACTGTTTTCAGTTTTCCATGATGCCTGCAAATCTTTTTCTGTATGCATGCATGATTTTATGATTGCAATCGTAATACAGGTGCGCTTTTTTCTGTTGTTTTTTCATGTAATGTATTACCATGCTGCTATATAATCTTCATAATGATCATTTTTGGTGTCTGCATAATTAGTAAATAAGTCATCTACTCTTGATAACTGAGGAAAATAAAAGAGATAGTGTCTATATCAAGGACTGATGTCCTTTTCAGTGTTTCGCATCTTCACTTCCGGTTTTCTCTAATGAAAAGAATTAGGGAGATGGAGTGATAGCTACCACTCCTTGGGAAGCCTGTCTCTAAATTCTGATGGGTAGCATCATCTACTAAACTCAGACTTCCGAAGTCATGGGCAGACTTTCCCCATCAACTATACCTTGCACTTTCATCTTAAAGTTTCAGTCCCCTCTAAACTGTAAAGCCAGCTAGATGGTCACATCTTCTACGTTATCAACTAAACGTTAATTCTTACTTATCAATCTCATCTAAAGCCTTAGGTGAGATTGATTGTCTGTGCAATACAGGCAAGAACAAGATGTAGGAATGGGCAGTTGTGAAAGAGGAAGAAATGTGCTAGGAGAGGAGATGAACAGAGGGAATTGATTGTGAAACATTACTCAGATGAGCTGATCTGAAGTCTGTTCAACTTTGTAACTCCTCCTAAGTGCGACGGAAGGTTTCACTGGGTCAGCTGACATTTCTGAGCCAGGAGCCCCAGACTGTGAGGTGGTGGCCAGCAGATTGCAAACCTTGAGCACTGTTGATGTAGCACTCTTGATTCTCATCTGTTCTCTGCTATGGCTGTGTGTGTTGATCATGTTTCCAGCAGGATTGAGTTTCTACCTTGGAAAAAGGTCACCCTGCTCAAATTCCTGTTTTTATTCATCTTTTTAGAGAAGACAAACTATACTTTACTTCAGCCATACTTATTGGGAAGGAAAGTAAAAACCCAATAGTGGCGTTTGGTTCATTTATTAATAAACCTTTTAAATATGCCTGAATATCATGGACTTTTTATTGATCATTTTATTACTCATTACGAAGATTGTCAATAATGACAGTGCTTTAAAAGAAAAATCATCCAGCCAATTGACAAAGGCAACCTGATTTTGGAAGCATCCCTCAGGGTTTATCTGTAGAAGTTGGAAAAATAGAAAAATAACTGTTTTTGTTTTTAGTTAATCTTAGAAAAATGTGTGTGCAACCATTCATTCCGCTGAGTGTCTGGTGTGTACTTTGAGACATACACAGATGAATAGAAATGGTCCTTGTACTTGGAGAGCTTTAAGCATAGTAGGGCATTAGACCTGTAAACACATAATTGTGCTGCAGTGGAATGACTGGTAAAAAAGAGGCATGCATATGAATAAAATTCATTGGGGAGCCAGGAGAAAAACCATTTATGTCTGCAGGAAAAGGTCAGGACCACTTTGCTGGAGAGGTGACCTTACAGCTCATGCTTGAAAGATGTGCAGGTTTCCAAGCAGAGGAGCTGGAAATTCTAGGAAGAGGAACAGGATGTGCAAAGGCAGTGAGGTGTAGCAGAGCTTACTGTGTCTGAGGAGCTTAAAGTCATCCAGTATTTCTGACAGGTACATAAACAACAGAGGGCACGTGTTAAGGGATGAGGCAGGAGAAATAACAAGGGATTATAGCATAAAATATTCCATTAAAAGAGGTTTTGATATTTTTTGGAGTACCTCTCAAACTTTAAGAATCACCTGGACATTTTAGTAGAATTCAGATTTCTGGGCTGTACTTCCAGAATTATAGAATCAATGGGTGTGCAGAAGACACCCCCCCCCCACCAAATCTGCATTTCTAACAAGCACTCCAGATGATTCAATGATGGTAAGACAGAAACCATGTGTGGAGAAATACTGCTGTAGAACAATGGGGACCCATTCAACTTTGTTTCATGGCAGAGTGATATGACTGTGTGCACCTGTTTGAGCTGAGCAGTTTTGGAAGAATGGTTTCACATTGACAGTGAGGACCACCAAGAGGAAGGAATGGTACTGTATTAATCTACACAAGAGATCGTGGAAGCCATGACCAGGGTCATGGGAAGTGAGGAGAAGACATGAAAATCTATTGTTCCTTTATCATTTTATACAGAGTGAAAACTTTTACCCAATTTTCTTTTATTTTCCAATTTTCCAATCTAGTGTATTTTTCAGCCACTTTTAAATGGGATTTGCTTTTCTTCTCAATTTTCTATTACTGCTGTTTACATGTCCTCTGGCCTTGTTTTTCTTTCTCCTTCATATATTAGCATTCTTAATAATTCTGTACATACTTCATTTCCTAAAAGCTACTTATAAAGACAATTCTTGTTTCACATTCATTCATTTGTCACTCACCTGTCACTATATTGAGTAACTTGACTGGCTGTTGTTCTCATTCCTATTAACTGGAGTAACTTCTCTTTGAAAGTTTTTTGATCACCAGGAACTTTAATATGGTTGTCTTCTATAACATGTATGACAGTACATTGAATACAAGAATATTTCTATGGTTGGCAGCAGAAACGTTGTCTTTACCTTTCAGTACTCTCAGTCTAACTATATACAGACAGTTTAAACTGAATTACCTAGTCTCATGGGAAATAACAAGTTAGGGTGTTTTGGAGAAAGGAGGAAGTAATCCCAAATTATAGCTATTTAATTCTTTGAAATGAAGAGCATTATTTTTTATTATATTCATGTCTAGATAATGTTAAAAGTAAGTTTGCTTCTCAAGAGTTCATGTTTTTTTTGAGCAGTGAAAGAAAGCTTTTTCATTGTACAACATGACAGAGGGAAGCAGGTCTGGAATTCAAAACTGTTCACATAAATGCACAGCCTCACCAATCTGCAAATAATGACACATATATTCAAACAAAAGCAAAGCACTGCATGGATTTAAAGCCTAGTCGGCTTTGAAAATACCCATTTGCCCAGTTGCCATAGACAAGGTAGTAAGGATTTATATCTAGAAATCAGAGATATTTTTCATTTTTATATTATAGAATTCCTGGGAGTAGGAAAGACTTCTTTTTAAAAGCAATTTTAGTATTTATTTCCAAGACTCATAGAGCTTTTATTAATACATATGCATTATTTCGTGTGTCAAAAAATATCAATCAAATTTTATTAAAATACCAGAGTAAAAGTGTGTATTGTTTTCTTAAGTTTGTAAACTCTTCAAAGTATTCTAAAATTCTCAGAAACTTGAACTTTCAGGTCATGATAATAGGACTGTCAAATGTGTGGCTCCTGGAAATCAGAAATGTTTTTGTCTGTTTGTTTTTGAGACAGAGTCTCGCTCTGTCTCCCAGGCTGGAGTGCAGTGGTGTGATCTTTGCTCACTGCAAAATCCACCTCCGGGTTCAAGTGATTCTCCTGCCTCAGCCTTCCAAGCAGCTGGGACTATCGGCACCCGCCACCATACCCAGCTAATTTTTGTATTTTTAGTAGAGACGGGGTTTCACCATGTTGGCCAGGATGGTCTCAGTCTCTTGACCTTGTGATCCACCTGCCTCTGCCTCCCAAAGTGCTGGGATTACAGGCGTGAGCCACCATGCCCAGATGAAAAATTTTTAAAATTTAAAACAACCTAGGCATAGCACAGTGGCTCATATGTGTAATCCCAACACTTTGGGAGGCTGAGACAGGAGGATCACATGAGCCCTGGAGTTGGAGGTTGCAGTGAGCCATGATTTCACCACTACAGCCTGAGAGACAGCAAGATGCTCTCTCAAAACACACTCACATACACACACACACACACACAAACTTGTAAAAAAACATAAGAAGTATAAAAGAGGATAAATCATAATTCTGTACTTACAGATGTTCATTAAAAATACTTTGTTGGCCAGGCATGGTGGCTCACGCCTATAATCCCAACACTTTGGGAGGCTGCGGTGGGTGGATTGCCTGAGGTCAGGAGTTTGAGACCAGCCTGGCCAACATAGTGAAATCCTGTCTCTACTAAAAATACACAAAATTAGCTGCACATGGTGGCAGGCACGTGTAATCCCGGCTACTCGGGAGGCTGAGGCAGGAGAGTTGCTTGAACCCCGGAGGCGGAGGTTGCAGTGAGTCGAGATCGTGCCATTGCACTCCAGCCTGGGCAACAAGAGTGAAACTCCATCTCAAAATATATATATATATATATACTTTGTTGATTTCCATCGTTTTTATTCGTATATAACCATATATATAATATCTTAATGTAGATCATAGAACTTCATTTTTTTCTGATTTTAAAATATTACTTCAGGAGCATTTCCCATTTATTACATATTTTTTAAAAATATCATTGTTTTAGTTTCTTCTGGTTACTATAACAAATTATAACAAACTAGCTTAAAACTAGCTTATATTTATTTATTCTCTTAGAATTTTAAAGGTCAGAAGTCCGAAATCAATTTCTGTGCGCTGAAATCAAGGTGTCGGCTGGGCTGAGCTCCCTCTAGAAGCGCTGAGGTGGAATCTGTTTCCCTGCCTTCTCCAGCTCCTAGAGCTGCATTCCTTGCAGTTTTTTGGCTCTTGTCCCCTTCCTCCATCTTCAGGCCCAGCAGCCTAGCATCTCATTTCAGTGCCACATTGCTGCCTTCTTCAAGTATCCCTCTGCCTCACTTTCATAGAGACACTTGTGATTATATTTAAGGCCCACCTGGATAACCTACGACCAACTCCTCATCTCAAGATTCTTAATTACATCTGCAGAACTCTTCTTGCTATATAAGGTAACATATTCACAGGTTCCAGAGATTAGAACCTGGATATCTTTGGAATCTATTATTCAGCCTACTGTAATTCTAATTCTTTACTGGTTTTCTAAAATTCTATTTTATGGCTGTTTTAGGATGTATTAACAATTGCCCTCGTCTTGTACCTTTGGGTTTTTCCCAACATTATGCTATTATAAACAATTCTGAGATTAATTTCTGTATCCACAAATCTTTGTGTGCATACTTGATTGTATCTTTTGTATAAATATTGCATATTAAATTATAATTCAAATATATCTATGTATAATATGTACATGTATATATGGACACATACATTTATATATGTGTTTGGACACATACACATATGTGCCTACTACATGTATATATATGTATGTGACCATATATGGGTCTATGTATGTATATGTTTTCCTTCTCCAAATTGCCTTCCAGAAAGTTAGTAGAGAGTACTTATCTTCCCCATGTCCTTACTAACATTGAGTATTATCTTTTTTTAATCTTTACCAGTGAAACAGGTAAATTGATACCTAATTAATGTGGTTTTTTTCTTTTCTTTTTTTTTTTTTTTTTGAGATAGAGTTTCACTCTATTGCCCAGGCTGGAGTGCAGTGGCATGATCTCGGCTCACTGCAACCTCCATCTCTGGGGTTCAAGCAATTCTCCTGTCTCAGCCTCCCAACTAGCTGGGATTACAGGCACCTGCCACCATGCCCAGCTAATTTTTTGTATTTTTAGTAGAGACGGGGTTTCGCCACATTGGCCAGGCTGGTTTTGAACTCCTGACCTCAGGTGCACCACCTGCCTCTGCCTCCCAAAGTGCTGGGATTATAGGTGTGAACCACCGTGCCCAGCCTGATTGATGTTTTAATTACATTTCATGATAACTAGTAAGAGTTAACACTTGTCATGCCTGACATTATATTTATACCCCTATGAATTAACATTTCTTTTAAACTTTTTGTTGGTATAGAAGTGATATAACTTAATAGAACTCCTTGACTAAATAACTTCATGTCCTCCCTGACATATTATCTTCCGATGTGTGGAATAATTGGAATTGATCTTAGCAATGGAAGGAAATTCCGATTGTTACAGAAGCATGTGATTTCTACCTCTGTATATGCTCCCTGTTTGGTACTTTGATGAAAACTCATACTTCTCATTTTAATGGCATAATTTTCCATAACTTTAGATATATGACCTGGAAAAAATATTCAAGAAAAGAAGAACGGATAAATTAACCTTAATCTTAAATTACAGAAAGGTCTTAGTGTCAGCTACTAAAGGGCTAAATATAACCATGCTGACCCACTTAAACCAAATTGACACTTCTTATAATTGCACTATAATTCATGCTCAAGAGCTGTATAAGAAATGATGCACCTTAGACCCAAGCTTCTGGATCAAGAAGCACCTTGTCCTTGAAGTTAATTCCAGATTGAGCATCTAATGCAATGATTAGTAGCCATGGTTCACTGTTACCATCAAAAAGAATTTAGCACTTCATACACAACTAGTTGTATATTTATACTTAAACACAATTCATTACATATCATGGTCTCTGTTGAGATTTTGAAATTTGAAACAATAGACCTGCCTAATAGGTACAGCTTATATAGATAATGGAATGGACTCAGGGACCCATGAAACTGAAATTGAAATAGACAGGAAAAGGTTTTTAAAACACGTATAGGGTCAGTCTTTAAAATATTAGGCAGGTAGCCCTAACTTTGTTATCACACATCTTTCTAACCTGTAGCAAATCCATCCTCAATCTCTTCTTTCCCCTGCCCACCCCTTCACCCCCAATCCTTTCTCTATCTTTTGTTCCCTTTCTCCCTTTGCTTAGTATTCATCCCAATGGTGGTAGTGATGGTTTAAAGATGAGGGGATAAAGCCCCTGCCCTCAAGGAGCTCTTACTCTAATAGGGACTGATAATGTGCACAAAATGATTTGGATTTTGATACAGTGGAAGAACCCTTTCATGCAGGAGCTCTCAGGAGCACAGCCCAGTAGAGGGATATCTAATTCACTGGGGATGGGGGGCTCCCATGAAGGCTGCCTAAAGTGACAACAAGGTTGGTCTTAAAACAAGAAAGGAGTTAGGTTTTCCATTTGCCGGGTGATGCATTGATCTCCAAGTGTTGCTGTCTACTTCATAATTGGATTGCTGGCTTGGGTGGAGGCCAGTGCTCCACGTGGTTTATTGATGGATCTTCCAGACAGCTGTTTTAGAATGGAGAGATACACTCATCTCTGGATCTTGCCCAGTAGTCTCCTTCTTTTGCATGACCCCTTCATCCCTGTAAGGATGCCATGTGTTTTCTGGCAGTGTGTCCAGCTGTTCTCCCACAGGGTGGAACTCTGTTGGGACTAAGCTATGGGGCTTCTCCCAGGAACTTCCCCTGCTTGAAAGTCAGAAGGTAGAGTGCTGGAGTGTGCTTGCAAGACATGATTCTGCACCTTCCCCAGTCCTATGGGCTGTGTGCCATATATGTATTCTACTCTAATTATCAATCATACATATCAAGGAGTCACTCACTGCCTTGGGAGATAAGTGCTTCATTTCCCATATCTATGCACTGTCTTCTGTTATATTTTGTTAGCTTATAGGTTATCTGCTAATCTTTTCTGTGTCTCTGATTCTCCTGGGATCCAGAGAATGCCTGAGAAAGACCTTGCATTCTCTTCCCATTCTGGCCAGTCGTTAGCATGTCCTTTACTTGCTTCAGACTGTATCCTTTACACTACCTTCGGAGATTGTGTAGTTCTTTGCTCAACCCATCAGGAAACAGAATTCTTATTTTGTTTCCTTTGTTTTGGGTTTTTTTTTTTCCTTTTTCTTTTTTGCTTCCAGGATAATGTTTCTTTCGTTTTACTCATTCACTTTAAAAATCTGAACCTCTCTTACCTTGTGGCATTATTTTAAAATATTTTTTGGTATTTTCCAGGATGATACAACCTTGCCTATTATCTGTCTTAGTTTTTAGCATTCAGGCCTATCCCTACAAGTTAATTGTTGCCTATCTTTTTATCTTCCTCCATATTTTAGCATTGTGAGTGCAAATTTGTTTAATAATATTAGAAACGCTTTCTTCAACCTGTTCCTCATTGATGTAACTTTCTTCCCATTTCTGTCCCAGTATTAAACTTTATTTCTTGGGATGTACAAAATGATTACAAGGATTGCTCACTCAGGACAGCCAGTTTGCTGTTCACAGTTCTAGCCTCAAACTCTCAAGACCACATTTAGAAGGTGACCAAAGTGGACTTGAAGGTGGGGACAGCCCTAGGGAACTAGTCACTTCTAGGTGCCCTGAAAATGGGGATGGGAAGAGGTCAAAGTTAGTTTAGGGCAAAATCCTTAGAATAGGCCAGGATCAGGTAGAGTGCTTAGAAAATCTCAACTTAGTGTCTTATTGGGCATGGCCTCATGGCCTGAGTGTCCTGCACAGAGAGCTGACAGCTTTGCAGACTTTACATCCACACTAGAAAACTAAGTCTTTTCATAGAATCTAAGTTCAAGACAAGACTCCAGGCGTATTATCTTTTAATATTGTTCTATGTGGACTGGAGAAAACCCCTTCTTAAAGGGCATGTGTTGCCGGGTGTGGTGGCTCACGCCTGTAAGCACTTTGGGAGGCTGAGGTGGGTGGATTACCTGCAGTCAGAAGTTCGAGACCAGCCTGCCTAACATGGTGAAACCCCGTCCCTACTAAAAATACAAAAAATTAGTTGGGTGTGGTGGCGTGTGCCTGTAATCCCAGCTACTTGGGAGGCTGAGGCAGGAGAATCGCTTGAACCTGAGAGGCAGAGGTTGCAGTGAGCTGAGAGCATGCCACTGCACTCCAGCCTGGGTGACAAGAGTGAAACTCTGTCTAAAAAAAAAGGTGGGGGGGGGTGACTTGTGTCAACAGGTGGGCAGTAGACAGAATTCAAGTCAGTAAAAAGGACCTGGCATTTTTTGTATGTAGAAGGGGAGGTAATAGTGAAGGATTTGACCCTTTCTTAAATACTTATTTCTTCCTAAGCTTGCATTTCAGTAGGATGACAAGCTTGTTTTTTAGTTTCATTTACCTTACAAAACCAATGGCTAACAATGTCATCCTGATTAAATGAATGAAAGTTCTGAACCACAAAGCTTGTCCATTGTTGTATAGGCTTAGTTGTTACACAATAGAAAATCTTGCTGAATATCTCTATATTGACCTAGACCAGCTATAGTCTTAAGAATTTCCAGTAATCTCAGTTCCCTCTTTGTTCTGCAGTTGAGTTTTACTGCAGTCGCAACTATAGTTTCTGCCCATATAATTATTTTGTAGGAAAATGTCAGTAGTTTTGACAATTTTAATTCTTGTGTTTACCGACTGCTCTGCCTTCTGAATCATATGTAACCAAATCAAGTCAAACAGGTTAGAAGACAAGTCACACTTCAGTGTCATATGTACTCTTATCTTCATGAGTGTGGGAATGTACAATCCACTTTCACTCACTATATTAATTCATTCTGGCTCCTCATGTACTTAACCTATTTTTATTTTTTCAGTTTGGATACAACCCAAATCCTCTCAAGCCTTTTAAATGCAAAAAGAAAAAATAAATTTAAAGTATATGTAGTTAAAAATACTCATGTCTTTACCCATTCCTTTGAGAATTTCTGTAGAGGCTTTCTCAAAATGCAGAGAGTGGAGGCAGTCATAACATCTGATGCCTGCAGATTGGGGTATCTGTCATTTAATCAAGAGAAGAAATAAACATTTTATGTCATTGATTTATCCATTTTAGTTGCTTATCATCTTTGTAGGTTATGCCCCAATACATGGGCTTTTCTAGAAAAACTATAGAGAATATGAGAGTTGGGAGGTATTGGAGTCCTCAGGTCTTCAAACCACCTACAGGTTGTGTTCTACTCACTGTATCTCCTTCAAGTTTTCTCTGCTCAAACAGCTCTCAGAAAATCCACTCTTGTGTCAGCTCTTTCATCTTTGGACCCAAACACTCTTTCACATAGTTCTCATAGTTTCACATAGTTGTATTCAACTACTGCTTGTTCCCTAAATTTTTTCTTCTCTACTTTCCACACAGAGTTCTTCAACCCATAACTTACATAGCACAAGTTCATGTCCACCTTGATTACTCTTCTCCGTGCAGCTTATAATATGTAATTGTCCCTCTTGATCTTGGATACCTACAAGTGAGCACAAAAAGTGATTCTCTGGGCTTGCCTTTGAGGAGGGGACATGGGACTTAAAGGGAATTCCCCTTGAGTTTGATTGTGACATTTCTTAGAGCCATGTAAAGACCTGAGGAATGTTAGCACTGATATCTTTCCAGCTACATGATATAGATACAAATAAGTCACGAAGAGAAAGTCTTTAGAATTTACCATCTTCATGGGATTCTCAAAAATTCAGTATTCTTTGAGAATACAGATCTACTAGTACTAATAGTTTCAGTGCATCTTAAGAGAAATAAGAGATACTTGGGCTTCTGAAGTATCCATTCAAAAAGGATTTACTAATATTAAATGCCTATATAAACTGAGGAGCTGTCAGGTTCTGAAAATATGAAGATCAGTAAAATGTGACTTTAGCCTTGAGGAACTCAGACTAATAGGAAAGACAGCAGTAAACAGTCAATTATACACAGTGTGATCAGCAGCCTGGTTGAAGACTCTAGAGAGTAGAAGGAAGCACATTGTGGGGTGTCCTCTGCTCCAATCTTATGGCTGTCAGCATAGTATTCTTTTAGCTTCTGTATACTGCCTACATTTATGTGCAGTGTGTGTGTAGACATTGCATGAAAGGGCTTATGTATGCCATCTCCTCTTCATTTATGTATATTAGCCTCTTACAGGTTGGTCCTATTATGGACCCCATATTGCAGCTGGGGAAAATGGGAAGAGATTTAAGGTCATAGTAAGTGTTGTATCCAGAATTCAGACCCAAAATTTTTGCTCTAAACCGGTGCTCTGTATCACCCCTCTCAGAGAAGCCTTTATCTGGAGCAATGGTTCCCAACCAGGGGTGATTTTACCTCCCAAGGGACATTTGGCAATGTCCTCAGACATTTTTAATTGTCAGCACTGGCATCTAGTAGGTCGAGGTCAGCAATGTTGCTAAACATCCTCCAATGCTCAAGAAAGCTCCTCAGACAAAGAATTATCCAGCCTATGTCAACAGTGCTGAGGTCTAGAAACTGCTCCGGAGCACAGGGACTGTCTTTTGTGTCAGTCTTCAAAACATCTTTTGCAATACTTAGAAACATTTTTTAAAAGAAGAGCATGGGGCAAAAATGCTGGACCAAGCTCATTAATATCTATTGAAGTGTGTTTTGTCATTTAGTGTCCCTGAATGTTTGGGATAAAGTCCCAAATGTAAAATTGAGAAAATAATGCCTTCTTTGTCTACCTCTGTGGGTTGCAAGGATCTGTGGAGGCTCTGTAAGAATGTGAGGAGATAATGCATACGAAAGCCTTGGACATGAAACATCATCCAAAACTCTTGGAGTCCTTGGTGTGAAAATATTAATGTGGGCCACAAGAATTAGATAAAGAAGATCCCACAGCAGGCTTCTTTTTGTTTACCCCGCCTACCTTGTCAGCTTACACCCCCTCTTCCTTCTCTTTATCCTCCCATTTTTGTAAGCGAGTTTGTTCCTGGTATTTACTGCATGGACTAAGCCATTTTTAGATGTATTTTTTGCTGAATATATACTTTTTTGATTTAGTATTTCTTGCCGTATTACACCAGAGTTAAGGCAGCTAATTTAAATTATATTTTTTCTTTATGTACTTTATACAAACATTCATGGGTAGGGGGAGATATTTAAATACCATGCCTTTCTTCAAAATGAATAACAACATTCAGCCCCCTTCATTCTGCCCTTTCAAGGTCTAACGTACTTGAAGGGGCAATACTTGTAGCATTTGCCACATAAATGCCAGGTAGTGTCTTTCCACATCGGGGCTCACCATTACCTAGATCTGTAGTTGCCGGCCATGAAGCCAAACAGGTGTGCACCGTGGTCATTGATGGAACAGATGTAAACTCATAAATTTAGTTTACTGAGGTTTTCGGTGAGTGTGGCTTCCCGTCCGCGTGCTTTTCCTATACAACCAGCGGCGTCCTGGCGGAGGAGTCACTGTGGACTTCCCCAGAGCGTTGTCACTGCCATCCCTCCCGCGGTGAATCACAGGTCGGCCTCAGGTGCGCGCAGCACACACCCGGAGGAGCCGCGGGTTTATTTATTTATTTCCGGGACGGATCCATTCCGGGCTCCGGGGAGGGGGAGCGGCGGCCCAGGCTGCGGGGCTGTCCCGGCACCGGCTGGGGTCGCGCTGCGGCCGCCTGCTCCCTTTCCCGTGAGCCCCCGCTCCTCAGGCGCAGCCGGGGCTGGTGGGGGGTGGGGGGTGGGGGGTGGGGGGTGTAGGAAACCTGGGGGCGCGGCCACCAAGCTGTCCAGGGACAAGGCCCTGCCGCCTCCTCCCAGCCGGACCCTGGAAGGGTCCACAAAGGTGTCAGGTTCAAGTCCTCCAATAGGCCCATTTTTAAAAAGTGCTTTCAAGTTTCCGCTTTTTTCAGGAGGGGAGGGCAAGAGCAGTTTTTTCTATTCAAATTCTTTTCCTTGTATGTAGATACCAAAAGGAAACTCGGCACTGGGCATGTTCGGATGTGAATGGTTTTGCTGATAAGCAACAGCCTCCGGAACCAAAGCCTCAAAATAGTCGTCTCCCCCGCCCCCCGCAGAAGCGGCGAATGGTATCTGCCAAACAGATGACAAAGTACCTCGGACTGAATCCCACAGACAGCGTTTTGAGCAGAACGCACGGCTCAACTCATGTAATTACTGTTTATAGCTGGCCCAGCCTGACTAGGAGAGGGCAGACCCGAGAGGAAATCAGTTTCACGGACCTTTGAGAGGAGGCTGTGTGTTAATTAAAGGCTAGGACGGGACGGGTACTTCTCAGACATGCTCCAAGTTGTTCTTGAGATCACAGTTCCCATCACGTTTTCTCTGGAGGGAGTGAGTAGATAATTGGGATTTTTTTTTTATTTTTGGCCTTGTCTTTCTTCCTTTTCTTTTTCTTTTTCTTTTTTCTTTTTTTTTTTTTTTTTTTACCTCTCCCCATTTTAGTCATATGGCCTTGAACCCACAGTGAATTGAAGAGAGAAAGAAATGGATATGTCTGACCCCAATTTTTGGACTGTGCTCTCAAACTTTACTTTGCCTCATTTGAGGAGTGGGAACAGGCTTCGGCGAACACAAAGGTAAAAACGCGGGGATCTCTGCCTGGAGAGGGAATGCTTTCACTTCCCAGGGGCCCACAGGCGGAGCTGCCTGAGCCCCTCAGGAGCTGGGGTTTTGTGTATTGGGTGACACTTTGAAAAGTTTATGCCCCGCTAGGGGAGGGGGTACTGTTTCAGGTATTTCTTCGTCCTTGTGGTTTCCTGGGTAACCCTGATAAATGTGCTTCTCATAGGTTTTCTCCTTTTGAAATGTGGATAATAAGACATTTCCTTGTGAGAGGTGGGGAGAGAAAAAGGGAAAGAGGAGGAGGTACTTTGTCTAAGTCTGTCCCTTTGATCTGATCATGTTTATCCATTTCATTCACCCAGTCATTGAGGCTTCTGGTACTTTTCGTTGAGCCCTTCAGATGTTCCTCTCTATTAAATATTTGACCTTTATAAGATGCAGATGTACGATGCAAGGATAGCCCAGGTTAGCTATTTCATACTATCTGTGGAGAGGCAGATCTACATAACTTTGTCATTTTGATTTTTCAATGGTTTGCTGGCATTTATTACTAATACAGGAGTGGCCTTTTCATTTGGTAACGTATATTTGACAGAAAAGATGAGGAAAGAAAAAGAATTTTAAAGTCAAGATGAAGCTCATGCCACAAGTGACAGGCAGTTCCAAGAGTTTGCTGACACTTGTGTTGAGAGACTGTGACTTTGAAGGAGGCATTTCTCGCCACATTTGTGTCCAGCACAGAAAAGTAAGATTGTTGTACTTTTAGAGGGGCACACCTTTTGAGTTGTGTTAATACTGATTCTTTGTTTTCCTTCAAAACTTGCCTTGCATGTACATGTGAACATGCATGAGAGCAACTTTGCAGTCAGATAAACAGGATGCAGGCTATCAGATTTGGAGCTTCACAATCTCTATGCTTCAGTGTTCAAAGAACCCAAGAAAATGGTTTGTTCTTTTTGGTTATACCTGTAACTTTTTGTAGTATAAATGTGGATATGTGATACTTTAGAAAACTTAGTTTTTCCTTTTGAAGTTTTTCATGGTGTGTCTTACATTTCAGAAACATCCTGGAATACTCACATACACTGTTTATATACATGGGTGCACACACAAATCACATGTGCACCTGTGTGTATGAGAGAGACATCTGGCAGGTTTCAAAGTCATATTTGCTTTTTGATGCAGTTTGAAGTGTTGATACCACTAAACTATGTTGGATTCTGAAGTTGTACCTTTTAAGTAATGTGACTATGTTTTTCTCGTTCTGCCATATATGGTCAGAGACCCTCTCTTGTAGTATTGCTCATTTTGTAGTATCGCTCATCAAGTTGTGTCAACCATGCACCAAACCTCCAAGACAACTAATAAAGTTGAAGAGAGATACATGCTACACATGAACTAGGCCACTGCTCAACATGGTGATAATTCGTATAATTTCTTACCATTTCAGCTTGACAGAATCCCTTAAATATTTCTGAGTTGTGTAGTCCTGGCTGCGGTACAGCCTCTACTCTTACCTGGAACCAGTTCTTAGGGAGAGAAGTCTGTTCTGGCATCGTATGTGTGTGTCTGAACCCGTAGAGCAGTTGGAGCCTTTCTTCTTCCTACCTACCTGTTGATAGTATTATTGGAGAGAGTCAGATGCAGGAGGATTCTCAGGCTGCTCTGAGCCTGGCTTTAGGGCAGTACCTGTCCAGCCTGAACACTCCAATTCAGACAGCTCACACTGACAGAGAGCCTAGATTCTAAGGAAACCTGAATTCTTCCCAGTAAAATGGGAGAGCATTGGGTGGGCTGTTTCCACCCCAAGTCATGAACCCGTATCTTCAATTTGGCAAAATAGAGAGGGAAGGGGATTTTCTTCTCCCCCTTTTAAGAGTAAAGGTTATGACAGCCTGTTTGTTGCTGGAGATTTTCAGGTTTTGCATTTTGGAAATAAACATCCCAAAGATCATCTCTATATCCATCGAGTCATTGTCTGTCTCAAAGGGCTAGCATTGCTTTATATTTATTATGTAGATTCAGAAGGCTAGGTATCCTCATCTCCAGGGCAATGTATGTGGCTATTGCATCCTGTTATTATACAGTGATCAATTCTGGCTCCATGTCCTTCCCTAAGGACATGAAACATGTGCTTACATTGTGACTTCTGCTTTTGGGATGCCCCTTAACTGTTCTAAATCCTGTTTCCTTTTCCAAGTCTAACGCTGTACCTTACCTGGCTGAGTAGTTTGTCTCCTTTCCAAAGGACCTTTCAGTTCGCAAGTTGTTCTGTTTTGCCATCCTCGATAAGGGTGTCCCCAGTGTCCAGGTGAGGACACCTTGCTGACATCATCAGTCAGATATGCCTTAACCCTTGAGATATCTCTCATTCCCAAACTTAGTTCCTTTCCTGCACACTTGCTGACTTGTGTGACAGATTGTTCATTTTGAATATTTTATCCCAGCTATTTGTTCTGATTAACATTGTAATCTGGAGGACTTTAGCTTAGCTTTTTCTTTAATATCAGCTTCTTGCATCTATCAAAGTAAAATTCAGCTTTGAGCCTATGAATGAGCATCTTAGAACTCATAAGGATAGAATGTTTGTCACACTTAAAAGAGAGCTTGAATGGTTTCAGACTCTTACCTTAAACCTTTATTATGGTAGAAATTGTCATCATGGAAACTTTTGGTTTGCTACATTACGTTTGCCTTATAGTTCAATGTGATGCTGGTTTGTTAGTTTGTACTCTCAGAGAAAAATATTGAAGGTTTTTCTTACAACCTACAGCCCTACTTGTGCCTGTAACTCTTGGGGTTCCTGAGGAAAGAAGCCTACAGACATACTCTCAGGCCTAGGTTCTCAAAGATGACACAGTACTGATGAACTGAAAGACTCTGTCCCTTGTGCTACGTCCCAAGGACAGTATATTATGCCCTTCATTCATTTTTGTCTTGACCATGGCAGACATGAGATTGTTGGGATGCACACTGGCTTTTGTCTACTGTGTTGCTGTATAGCTTACATGTTCCATTGGAAATAATTCCTTCTATATAACTGGCTTTGTCCTCCTCTCCTTTCCCCTCATTTCCTCAAGGTAGCCTCAGTACAGCCATTCACCTGCTGCTTTGAGGGACAGAAACCTAGGCATAAATGAAGAGACTTTTTATACCAAAACTTGTTGCTTTAGACTGAAGTAATGATTGCATGTTTCAGAGATTTTCAGTTTCATAGGTCTGTGGCTATTCCATTCATTGAAGATCCTCTCACAACTCAGAATGGAAATTAGTTGGCCTGCATTCATGTCACTGCTTATGTTTATAGCATCTTTTCTTTGCCCATTGGATTAAAAACTTTTGGGGGAAACAAATCAAGCTTCTCTTTTAATTATATCTGCTCTCTGTCATACCTTAAGGAAAGGGCTACAATTGATTTCTAAATGTTGCTGCTAAGTTTTGAGTTGGGCCTTTAGTTTTGCTGAAGTGCAGTCTTGAGAATCCAGAAGATGCTTGTGTTTTAACCTTAATGTTTAGAAATCTGTCGTGTTTTCATTTTGCTTAATGATAATCTCTCAACCTTGATGATGCCTAAATCAATGAAACCATTTTCTATGCCGATGGGTAGTTTGTGACTCAGTTCATCACTCTGAGCAAGTTTCCAAATGTATTTTTCTGAGAACCAAAAAAGAAGTTTTTGGGGTTTTTATTTTGGTAGTTGTTTTTTGCAGAATTCGCATTACTCAGTAATTGCTATGAACAGCAGGTACCTTCAGGGATCTTAAACTAAATCCTGTAGTTGTCAGGATGTATTGAATTTTTTATGCATTCGGCATCTTCCCTTCAGATACATCTGTAGTGTTTGATGAGTTTTTCCTTTGTTTTGCTCATGAATATATGTCATGACTATGAGAACTATAGAGAATCCTCTTCCCTCTTGCCCTGGTATTCCAGGTGTTAGTAAACCTGTACTCACCCCTTTTACCCAAATCCCAATTAACTCCACATTTATTAAGCACCTATTGTGTACCTGGGCACTGTGACCCAATTTTGAAAGCTGTAGGCATGCTTTCAATGAAGACAAGTAAATGAATCATTGCAAACCAGGACAATCAAGAAGTATTTACAAGGTACATATAAGCCATAGGAGCGGTCAGTGAGTAAGAGAGAATTTGGTCTCAGGGAGCCAGAAGAGACACCACATAGAAAAGGTTTTGAAAGATATTTGGTGTTGACGAAAGTGAAGAACAGAGCCTTTCCAAGGGGCAGGATAAATGGTGTGTACAAAGGCCTGGTGACCTTGGCAACACAGAGTTCCAGGAACTAGACATGGCTTAGTATTGCTGAAGCAGAGAGTTGGAAGGGGCAGTACTGCACAGTGGTTAAGAGGGTCGTTCTGAAGCCCATTTACCTGGGTTAACATCTTGACTGTATGAGATTGGTTATGTTAACTTTGGACTTCACTTGCTCCGTCTATAAAATAGGGATAAGTATTTATCTTATAGGATTGTTGTGAAGATTAAAATGCATTCATATGTGTAAAATGCTTAATGAAATGACTGGCATATAAAAATTCTCAATAAATTTTAGCTGTTAATATTACTGCTGTCATTACAAATGAAGATGAGTAGTGGGTGGTGAAGCTGCGGAGGAGAGCTGAGGTGCTTGGCATATGAGGGAGTTTGGTTTTGATCCTGTGCTGGGAAGACATGTCTAGCCACACTGGGCTTTAGGTCTGGGAGTGGGGGTGAGACCTGCAAGCCAGTTAATAAGTTCTTGGGGTGGTCTATTTAAGAGATTTTGCAGGGCTAGATAAAGAATGAAGTGAGATTGTGCCTTTGAGAGATATGAAGGATATGACGTTGGTAGAAGTCGATGAGCCATTGACTCTGAGGGAAGAAGAAATATTCCATGATGGCCCTGGGGTTTTTGACTCCAGGAACCAGGGAGAGGGAGGAACCACCTGTACTTATGAGAGTGAGGCGGGGAAAACACAAGAACCTATATTATACTTGCCCCTTTTTTCCCCTAAAGCTCAGTTATTCACATTTATTGAAGATCTATTGTGCACTGAATACCACGGGATATTTATTCCTTCATTCAGCCAATATCCCAAACGTGTATCCCATGCTGGTCAAGGGACACAGTGATAAATGAGATAGACGAGTACTTAGGCCTCACCAATAAACAAGTATCCAACTAAGTCAATTGCCAATGTGGTCAGTATTCCAATGGCTGTAAGCAAGAGCCGAGATGAGAACATAACCCTGTGGGGTGATGATGGGAGTTACTTCAGATAACGTGGTCAGGGAAGGTCTTTCGAGAAGGTAATATTTAAGGGAGCCCTCAAGGATGAGAAAGAGCCATCATGGGAGGAGTTTGGGGACAGGCATCTGGGAACATCAAAGGCACTGAGACTGGAAAGAAAGAGCCCCCTAGGCAGGCAGCTGAGTACATAAATCCAGAGCACTCAGGCAGGCTGTGCCAAAATAGTAAACACGGGACTTACTATTAAGACCATCTGAGAAATACATCAGATTAATACATGGGAGAATTAAAGATACCCTGCTTAAGGAGTGGGCAGAAATGCAGCGAGGTACAGGAAAGGAGACTTAGTCGGAAAAAGTCCCCTAAGAAGGGAGGGGACCAGGAGGGTGCTGTCCTGGAAATCCCAGGAGGAAAATGGTCAACACCCCCAGCACTCCACAGAGAGTTGAAGTGAAGGTGTGTGTTGCATCTGGCAACTGGAAACTCATGGATGACTTGAGCATGAACAGGTGCCCCAGGGTGGGGGTGTCATAACCCAGGAGAGAGTGAAGCAAGGACTTGGAGAACAGGGGTGGTGGCCACTCTCTGTGGGCAGCTAAATACAGCAGCAGCACAGCTATGATGGCCTTGCCTCTGCACATTCGTGGCTGGCCCGTCAGCCCTCCTCCCTGAATCATATCCCCTTACTCACTGTTGCTCACTTTGTTGTCTGCTTCATTGCCCAAATTGGCAATGACAGTTTCCTTTTCACCTCCCTCTGGAAGCTCAAATTTCTTCCATAGCCTTATGACTGTTCCTTTGTGACATGTTTAGGTTTGGAGTTTCTCTTACTGTAAAGCCCTGACCGAGCATCTCTGGCTCCCACACACCACCTCTTGCTCTCCTCCTGAGGCCCTGGTACCCCAGCCCCTCCCCTGCAGCCTAGTCCACAGGAGACTGAAGCCTGGCCCCACTTGTTGCTCCTCTCCTTCTCTCCACGCCTGACCTGCAGGCTCTGCCCCTCCCTGAGTCCCTGAGCCCATTTCCTCCCACTCCTTGCTTTGCCCAGGCCTGTTTCGTAGTTGCTTCCTTTCATCCTTGTACTTTCTTTATGCTCTTGACTGTGTCTTCTGCAGGCAGGACAGACTTACAAATCATGCAGGGCTTGCCCCTTCAGTCCTTCTGTCATTTCTAGTTAGCTCTCACGTTGCTAATATTCCATGACGCCGTCCAGTAACCTGGGCTGCCCTTGCTCCTGACTGCCCCTCCCCCAGCCTGGTCAGGGATACCCCTAGAGCAGAGGAGAAAACTGAGCTCCAAGCCCAGAGCTTCCAGCAGCTGAGTGGCTCCTGTTGAGAGCCTGGCTGTCCCAACTGTGGCAGCATTCGCAGATTCTGGGCATCTAAGGCTTACCAGATACAAAGGATGGAAGCAGAAATATGCACAGTTCAAAAATGTTGCTTTTAGCTTCTAGTGTGAAACTTACAATAGGAGATCACAGACTGTTTTGCCCCTGGAATATGTAGGTCTTTTGTGAGAAAAGGGGGAGGGAGGAAGCGAGGAAAGAGTGAGAGAGAAGGGAGAGAGAAATGTGTGAGAGTGCAAAAAGTAGATTTCAAAAGAAATTCATTAAAAATAAAACATAAGAATTATGGAGCATATGCTGCATGGGGAGGCATGGTCTATTCACTGCTATTGTGTGTGTGAGAGAGAGAGAGTGTGTTTCTGTGTGTGTCTTCACTCAAGGCAGTGGTGGGAGTAGTATATTGATAAGTGCACAGTGATGGGTAGAACATTATATTCTTTAATGGTTTTGCCTCTCTTTACACATCTATCCTGTTATCAGAAGCTCAAGTAATACCTTTAAACAGGAATCGTAAGCTTCAAGATAGGGACCATTTGCCTTCTGGGTTAAAGATTGACAGGTGTTGGGGTCAAGGAATCATTTGAATTCCTGTGTGGAGATGGCCCATAGAAGAGGAAGCTTGGAATAGGACTCTATCTGAATAATTTGGGAAAGTCCTTCTTCCATTGGTTGAAATGGAAATACCTGGTGTCTCACACAGATGGAAACTGGAGGCCCTGGACCCCAGCCTCACCCTCCATACACACCCATCTCTAGTGTGAGTAAGCATGTTATGTTAATCTGAGCTGTCTTCACTACCTGTAACTAGTCATTTGGGAGTGACATCATGGTAACTGAGTAATCCTTTTGAAACTTACATAGTAGAGCCAAGATATTAAAATGGTCCTAGGGCTGCCTGGATGAAAGTAGATACAAAGTGTGCATAAAATTGTCTACTAAAAGTAGAGTCAGTCTCTATCAGTAGGAACTTGGTTTTTGTGATAATGTGGTACATTTTGTAACTAGATAGATCTCAAAAGTTCATACATTGTAGTTCTGGTACTGTCCTTATTTCCAGGCAGATAGAAAAAAAGAAAAGAAAAAAATTCCACTAGGAACTTGGTTGTAAATTCTGAAAATGTTGATCTTAAACCTTATTAATACAATAAAAGGACCTGTGGGAATTTTAGCTACATTAATGTCTATTGGACATGCCTATTTGAGAAGGTAATTATACTAATATCACAACTGACATATCATGGTTTTATTTTAAAGAAAAAAGACCATAGCAGAGAATTTAGGCTTTGATCAGTACTTGAAGGTAAAATAGATTGGTAAGAAGAATAGGCAGTCATTACTGTATATCTCTTATCTGAAGCACCCCATTGCTTACTTTATTATAGAATCCTGGGAATTTTTACATTCTGCTTTGTGGTCCTACATTTAACAGTGACTGATTTTGTCAGAGTTTGGGGGCTCTTAGCAAACTGTAATTGCAGGCAGTAGTACAAGCAAAATGCAGATCTTGACATCTGGTAGGCCAACCACCATTTTTATTCTGAAGTTCTTGAATAAGCTTTTAGCTGTTCAAAGTAAGTACCAGCACCTTGTGCCCCTGGAAAGTTTCTAACCTGACATGGAAGTTCAAATGGCAGTATCTTTTAGAGGTAGTGTATTGGGTTCTGAGTGAATCACCTAGGTGGAGGGAATAAGAAACTGAAAATGTGAAATTTGCTGAGGTCTCTTAGGGTCATAGAATTAGAAGGGGAAGAAAGCTGATGGATTTACCAGGCCCATTTTGCCACATGAGTATTTGTTGAAGCTATCAAACAAAACAAAAGCTGTAAAGAAGTATGCTTTATTCTATCTAATTTTAAATGTTACAGTATGTTTATGTCTCACGCTTTACTGGGTTTCTTCCTTAAGAGTCATTATTGGAATATTTATTATCTAGTCATTGACAAATTTCTCAGCTATGAAATCTGTAGAAAATCACTGGATCCATAGCTTACATAAAAATCACTTATTCCCCTTTCACATTAATGTTTTCTAAAATGCAATAGGATGGATATATTTAAATTGGGAATTATAATAATTTAAAAAGTATAAAATGTTTTACTTTTGTAGATGTATGAAGGGGTTGAGGGAAAAAATTATGTTTGGCATGGGAAAAACTGCCAGCTGAATAAAGCACTCGAGGAAATATGGTAAATGAAGCCTTTGTTACTGTAGAACAATAGCCATTAAGTGGCTATTATGTAATGTTATTTCTTATGTCTGATTTGAGTGGCTTGTTGATCTTGGAACTTGAGATATAATTCCTGTAAAAATATTACTTTCACTTGGCTAATCTCAAGACTTTTGATACAAAAATCAAAGACTTTTCCAAATAGATTACCTAGATCAGGAACTAAGTACTGGAGCTACTGAAGCTATGTCAGATTTTTTTTTTTCCGTGTAAGGACTGATTTTATCTACTTACTATTCCCTATCCTAGTACCCTTCCAGATAAACACAAGTAATTTGCTAACCCAAAAACTGGTTTATTGTAAAATTAACCTAGGCTTGCTCAACCACTGCAAAGGGCAGGCATGTGGCAAAACAATTGATAGGCACATCAGCTGCCTTGGCAAGTTGAATGGATGATTGTAAGTTCGCATTTCCATAGTACGTCCCTAAGCAGAAGGATTTCTCATCTTTGATGTCAAATGGCCTTAGTGACCAGTGGAGCTAAACAGATGTGGGATAATTTGGGTGCTTTAGGTAATAGTTCTTGTTATGGATTCTGCAAAATAAGCCTCTAAGCGTATGAATCATAATTTCCTATATGTTTTAGGATTTGATGTCTAGGGTTACGTATTTGAACCGTGGAATAAAAGTTGCTGTATTTTTACTGTGTGGCCTGTAAAACTTATTTGTAGCATTCTTTCTCAATAGATGCCTTCTCTCCTGTGAAGTTCAGGCAGGTTAGCCTTTGAAATCAAGGATTTTTAAAGTGAAAAATCAATAGTGACTTTCTTAACATTGGAATCCAGGCTTAAGATCAGAGACCTGCTCTCTTCAGTCCAGTTCTTGGATCTTACTGCTTTTAATGCTATTTTACCAGCATAGCCATGGCCAAAATGCCATTTTAGCAGGTAGACTTCATTTTTCTATAACATTGTGATTATGTATTATTTGATGGCTTCTTGTAGAGGAAGCTCTTTAATCAAGAGCAATTGTGGTTTTTCTTACCTTTTGAGATTTAACCTTACAATTAGTCTACCTTCTCACATCAGATCTAGGGTGATTTAGAGGTCAAAGAGAACAGATACTGAACTGGTTAGCTATTAATATGATACAACTTTTTTATGCCATTTCTAGGATATAGAGACATTCCATGGAATGGGTCCCAGGTTGGAAATCCATGAGGGAAAAGGGTTCTGACTCTTGGCACTGATAAACATATTCAGAAATGTTGTATTCCAGCCAGAGTAAATATATATGCCCTTTATACTTTTTTTCAGTTAGCAGAAGTTACTTCTAAACACTTATTTTGGCATTAAGGAAGCTCGTCATGACCTATTGTTCCAGAAAGATTATAGTCCTCGTTTTAAGCCAGTTCTTTAGTTCCCATGTAAGTGGCATGCCCAGCCTGGAGCTGAAGAAACAACCCGTGCTTTTCAAACCTTCCATTCTTATAGGTGTGTCCAGCAGGCAGTGGCTTGTAGCTGTTCCTTCAGCCACTTAACAGGTTTGATTTCAAAGCTTTTTAATAGAGAAACTAACATGTTTGGAGGGGATTCATGGCCCAACATTTATGGATTTTGTTGGGAAGTCTCAGGTGTGTATTTATCTTAAGTATATGTTAAGGCTATTAGACAAAAGTAATTGTTTGTGCTTTGCTCTGTTTTGTTTTTGCCTTCTAGTCCTAGACTGAATTTCTTAAGATTATCTTAGGGATTGGACTGGGAGGGAGTAGTTCCGAGTCCCGAAGGCTATATATCTCCACTTTCAGTTCCTTTTCTTTGGCTGCCTAAAGAGGAGCACTAAAGAGGAGTCAAGTGATTATAAATTCGGCCAAAAGACAGAGAAACCAAGAGCTGGACGATTAACCTCTGAAACATGGGAAGTTAATTACATTTACAAATACTTGGAGGGGCTATTTATGAGTCATGCATCTCTCTGTGACCCTTTTACTGCTTTGGGAGCTTGTGGATGAGGCTGAATCACTCTCTGAAACCTGATAACCTGATAACCTAGTTTGGCTAAGTTTGGCTTCTGTGAACAGGGTCTGAGGATTTATCACATCACGTCATTTTTTCATTTGTATGCCAAATATTTATTGAGTACCTTTTATGTGACCAGGGCTATGATTATCACCTGGGAAACAAAGATATGTATAGCACGATCCTTTTCTTCAAGTAGCTCAATCTAGTGGGCTTTAGACAGTTATACAAAGAATTAGAGTAACATGCGGTAACTGGTAGATCTACCAACATCAGCCGAGGAGGAGGGAGAGGGAGAATATCTGTGGAGACAGTTTGATATAGTCTCATTTAATCCTCACAACAATTCTGTGAAGAATATGTTATTATATTTATTATACAGATGAAAAAATTGAGGATTAGAGAAATTACTTAACTGTCCCTAAATCTCACCACTAGTGAGTAGTGAATTTGGATAAAAACTTTACTATCTTATGGCCAAAAGAAATATAGCTCCAACAACATTCTAATTACTGAAAATAATATTTGTAAAGCAAGATTTTTGTACCTTTTTAATTTTATAGGACAGTACCCTCTTGGCAATTCAAAAGATATTTGTAGAATATAGAGCTCTGATAATTTTGATCTTTGGTATAGAAAATGCTGCTGCTGTCTGAGGGAAGAGAGTGAAAAACAGAAGTAGGTTTTACTTTGTTTTAACATTGCCACCTGCTGATTCTCTTTCCTATTAATGGAAATTGTAAATGTATTCTGCTGTAATTTCCTCATCTTAAAGTATCACAGTTTATGATGGTATTTAAATGGGTTTGTGCTTTTAAATTGAAGCTTTACTTACGGTGTCGCTCTGCACAGCTGCTGTCTTCCAGGCCTTTGAATGAGTAACACCCCATGCACTCAGGCTTATTTTCCTGAGCTTTCCCTGTATGTATTATAAAATCCTGCACATTCACATAAGTGTATATGTTATCCACACATTTCAAAATCCATGCCGATCTTGTAATAATGCATATAGTTCATCCCTTAGAAAGGACAAAAATTCTTTCTGATTATGGATGGCAATACAATGGGTATGCCAGAAAATATCTGTTGGGAGATTTTAGAGATGAATTACTTATAGGCTTCTTTCCTTTTAAAAAATGTAATAATTCGTCTTGAAGGTGCTATTGCTGTTTTTAAGGAGGAGATGACTCGATGGCACTCAAATACACCTTTTCCTTTGAGAAAATTACTGTGTTTAGAGAACGGAAAAGTAACTGCTTTGTAATACATAAAACAATTGCATAAGAATAGACTATAAATAATCTACAACACACAAAGGACACAAATATTGTGTCCAGAATTCTCTAAACCACACACACACAGAAAAACTTTACTGGCCATCTCTTAGCTTTTGGTGATACAATATGTGAGCTGTTTTTGAGGAATAGCTGCCCCTACCTAAGGACGGAATGAAAGAAGTCTTCCCTTTAGGAACTTTGTTAAGGGTTAAAGAAAGTGTGTCTTATTACTATTAACCTAGGCCCAAGAGTTACTCAGATGTGTACTGACACAGGGTTTACCACTTGTATCAGGCAACTAGGTGTTAGTTTTGTTTTGTTGAGACAAGTTTATTGAGATACAATTTACACATGGTAAAATCATCCTTTTTCAGGTATGTAGTTCAATAAGTTTTAACAAAGTTATGTAGCTAACATACAAGGAAAGATATAGAGTATTTCTTTCTTTCTTTCTTTTTTTTTTTTTGAGACAGACTCTCACCCTGTCACCCAGGCTGGAGTGCAATGGTGTGATCTCAGCTCAGTGCAACCTCTGCCTCCCAGGTTCAAGCGATTCGCCTGCCTCGGCCTCCCGAGTAGCTTACAGGTGTGCGCCACTATGCCCAGCTAATTTTCGTGTTTTTAGTAGAGACGGGGTTTCTTCATGTTGGTCAGGCTGGTCTGGAACTCCTAACCTTGTGATCCGGCCACCTCGGCCTCCCAAAGTGCAGGGATTGCAGGCGTGAACCACCGCACTCGGCCAAGTATTTCTATTACCTCAAAAAATTTTACATAGATTGAGCAGTTTGATAATGCTAATATATGATTAGAATAAGACATTTTGTTTTGCTCTCCTTTCCTATTTTATAACTAAGCTTTACATTTTATTAATATTTCACAATTTTTTCCTAATATCCTTTTTCTATTCCATCTAGGATACTATGGTACACTGTGTCATCCTCTTTAAAAATCATTTTTATGAGGAAATGATTAACACATAGTTAGATTACATGGTGATATTGTCATGTGAAGTACCGGAAAAATGCATCAGAATGGGATACTTGAAAGATAAGCAAACTAAATTGTGTGGTCCACTATTAATATGTAATAGCTCGTTTGGACAGACACAGTTGCTTATGCCTGTAATTCCAGCACTTTTGAGAGGCAGGAGGGTCATTTGAGCCCTGGAGTTCAAGACCAGCCTGGGCAATATAGGGAGAGCATTGTCTCCATAAAAAATTTTAAACATTCGTGCCTGTGGTCCCAGCTGCTCTGGAGGCTGAGGCAGGAGGATTGCTTGAGCCCGAGAGGTCGTAGCTGCAGTGAGCAATGGTCGTCCCACTGCACTTCAGCCTGGGCAACAGAACAAGACCCTGTCTCAAAAAAAAAAGTCCCTTTGATACTACATAGATGAAAAACTTGCAAGAAACCAGATAAACAGATTTGACTAGCAGGAAATTGTTAAAAATAATTTGGGGGTGTTTATTGGGGAAGGAAACAGGGCCTTGACAGTGGAGGACTTGGAAGACATGTAATTTAAGATATAGAGTATGATTGTTGGAAAATAAGCATGGAGATCCAGAAGGAATCTTAAGAGTTTTTCTATGCAAGTGAAGATGGAAGAAAATATGTATTTTACAAAAGATAAATTACAAGTACCTTATTTGCTTTGCAAAATAACTTATCATGTTCTTCCACTATTTTTATTATATTTTAATTTTAATGAAACTTATATAACCTTTACACTAAATTTTAAATACATGGCTCAAGACAAAAAAATGGGGAAAATATTTTTTAAAAAATCACCCCAAATCCTGGTACTCAGACATAACCACTATTACAAACTTGGCAGAGTAATATTTTTCCTGTCTGCATGTGTGCACACATGTGTGCATGCATACCACAAAGTAGATGTTTTATTGTATCTCCTGGTTTATTATCTGCTTTTTCCCCTTAATAAGATTCTTTTAAATGCCCAACTTTGCAATGGTAAGATTTCTAGAAATTTTTTAAAAACCTGTAGTATACAAGAAGACTGGGGCGGGTTGATGGTAAATCCTGGGGCACATTGGAAAGGCGTCCAGAGGCCGCTGTGCTAATTAATGCGCAGCTGCACCCATTGTGGGCATGTCCACAGCCGGCTTCCTGGTATGCAGGGAGATGGGCCCATTGACACTAGTGAAGGGACCCTGGATGGGCTCACATTTCAGGTCCTGTTTTTCTCCAACTGTATTTGGATCTCTCTTGAAATGCTCCCTTTAAAAATACTAATGCTAGCTCAGAAACACTCCAATTACCATCTCCCCACAGGCTTAAATGTTAAACCTCAAGATCTAAACTTTATCCCTTATGTATGTGAGCAGGCTTGCCAGATGGCAGGCCAATTAATATATTTTTGCAAGGTGTAGAAATGTTTTTTCTCCATAGGGGAACAATGAATCCATCTGCTCCACATCTTCCTTTCCCCTCTGTCTTTTGGGGAAAACCATTATTTAATTTTCAGCCAAAAGTTGTGCAACTTTGTAAGTGATACTTTCTGCTTTTTTAGGGAAGTAGCTTTAATAATTGAAACTTTTTTTTAAACTCTAAAGATGTGAAGAACCCTGTCATGGACTAAAATATATGGACATCTAAGTACTATCCGGGGAATTACTTTTTTTGAAAGTTGGGTATATAGAGTCATATGTTGAAAATCTGATTCATGGAGGTATAATCTGGAATAGACTTCCAAAACCGTCTAGTTGAACCCCCTCATTATAAGATGAGGAAATTAATATTTAGGTAACAAAATTTCAAGCTGGTAAACAACAGAGATGGTCTGGGAACCTTGTCTTCAGGTTCCAAAGTAGGACAACCATGGTGAAAATAGAATCTTTAATCTCTTGAGGGGAAAACCTAGTTAAGATTCAACTAGGAGAAGTATGCTCATATTTATGCCTGTTCTCCCTTGAGTTTCAGGCACTGAACTGTACATGTCACCTCTACAGTGCCTTTTTGCCCTCAAGTGGCAATTCAGATCAGCAGATAATTAACCATTTAGTGACTATGCCTTGCTTCCCAGTTCTGTTGAAAGTTCCTGAAGGACAATTGCCACATCCTCTTTTAAAGTAGCTATGGATGGTATACTAGCTGGTCATGGAATGAATGAATTGCCGAATATATAAATGTCAATGAGGTTGTTTTACAAAATTCTCCCAGAGAGTGTTGGAATTCTGGGAGTATGACCACATTATAGCCTTCCAACAATCTGCCACATTATCATACAGAATTTGGTTTCTTTCCCCTTTGGTATGAAGGAATTTACCACTGACTATTCCAGAAGCTTCTCTTGGAAGGATTGTTTCGCCTGTTTACCAGCATGTTTAACGTCCTCCATATTTTGGGATAGATGGGCTTACATCAGCTACTGTTAAACAAGAAGGAAAGATTTAGACTTGGCATTTTTTCTTTTATTCAAGTTGATGCCTCTTCCTCTGTTTTCACACTAAGAGGCCCTTCTCATGTAGTAGAAAGGGTTTAGAGTTTGGATTTGGACAGAAGGTTGGAATCCTGAGTTAGACTTGTGACCTTGGCAGGCCATCTCACCTATGATACTTGGTTTCCTCATCTTTCAGTATGGAAAATAATCGGTAAGCCTTTTTTGTACCATAAGTAAAATGGATTGTGACACACTTAGAGCAAGTGTTGACAGACTACAGCCTGCAGGCCCAATCTGGCCACTGCCTGGTTTTGTGTACCGACCTTTATTAGAACACAGCTACACTGATTCCCATGGGATGGTCTGTGGCTGTTTGTGCTACAATGACAGAGTCAAGTAGTTACCACAGAAACTCTGGACTGCAATTATCTGGCCCTTGACAGAAAGACTTTGCCAACCTCTTACCTAGGACGATCCTTAGCAAATATAGAGACTCAATAAATTGTAATTTTACCCTTTTTCCATTGGTTGGTTGAAGTTCAGTCTTTCCTTTAGGCACTCTTTCAAGAAAGTTAGTTTAGGCATGGCCTTCTCTGGTAACCCTTCTACAGCCCTACCCCACTTCTGGAGTATAGCCAAGGCCTTGAGCCATGGTACAGGACAGAACATGTTGAAAGAGGTATCTTCATGGCCCCCACACCCTGATATGTATCATGTCCTGACTTGAATTGAATGTTGTGCATGTTACAGGAATAGAATTTTCTCTTATCCAAGTGTAAATACAGGCATGCTACATAGATTGCAACATATCCCAATTTAGCTTAGATTATTTCTCACTATATATTGCAAGGTGAGTCCAGTCTATGCTTCTTCAAAAGCTTCTAAACACATTTGAAAATAGACTAAAAAAAAAATCATTACAAATTGCAAATACCATATTTAGCAAGGGACCTTCTGAAATCTTAAACCAGGAATTTCTGAAACGACTCTGAGCCATTTGAACAAAAAAGTTCTCAAAGGAGCAATAAGATTTTTTTGGTGTGTTTATTTTGCTTTGTTTTTTAAGCAAAGTGAATTCACAGTTTCTTAGCAGTTTTGATTAGGGACACCCTGGTGTCTGGTAGAAGACTAAGACTGAGAATAGACTGTGGTAGAATGTGCCAGGTGAGGACTTACTGATTGATTACCACACTCTAACTCCCACACACAGTGGAGAGAAAGATGAGGACTTCTGAGAGTTGCTAAAGGCCGTTATGTTTGCTTGATATTTTTTATTTTAAAAAATGTATTGAGGAGTCATTTTTCAGGATACTAAAATGATTTATTTGTTCAATATTTTAACATTTCCTTGTGTCTTAAAAAATACTGAAGAAATTATAAGAGCATTACCCAAAATTTTGTAAAGTTCTCCTTGATTCTCTCTGTCCCCTACTCCCTGCTTATTTTAATGTTTCTTTTGCTTTCACACATTCCTCAGTTAGCATTCATTCCAACATGTTGTAATTCTGTATATACTTATCTGAATTCCAAGCTGACTGTGAGTGTCTTGAGACATAGACTTTATGCCAGCATAGTGCCTGGCACATAATAGACACTTAATAAAGGTTTATTGAATGAAAGCACCGCACAGTGAGCATATTTGTGCTTATAGCTTTTTCTGTCTTTTGGACTATGTCCTTAGGATAATTTCCCAGAATAGAGATTTCTAGGCCAAAGTGACGTGAACATGTTTATGAATCTTAATACCTCATGCCAAGTAGCTTTTTGTCTACTTGAGGTGCCTTCCAAGTTTGTGACTCTCATATTGCATGGTACATTATTGCTAGAATGTCAGTCTTGTGTTCCCTATTTTCTCTACCAAAAAAAAAAAAAATGACAGTAGGGTATGTTATTGCCAAATTCATGTTTGGAATGGACATTGCATATACTTTAGGATGAAGAGCTTCTAAAGAATAAAATTCCCTCATGTGGAACTTGGGAAACAAGGAGGCAGGCAGCAGGGGCAAGGTACTGGATAAAAGATACTTTTATAGGGGCAAAGAACTTCTGGAGTTTCATTACTACTATGAACCTTTACTGAATTGTCATCAGTATTTCAAGGAAACAGTTGAATATTTTTGTTTACTTTTCCCCTTTAACACATTTAATGTTCAAATACGAAACATTACTAAATGCAAATTGCTGTTAATGCGCATTCCAAGGTCTGCTTTTAACAAAGTCTGAAACTGTTTGTGTAATGTATGATGCATTTCCATCTTCAATTGATCTGATTTGTGTGTGTGAAATAAGATTGAGCCTCCATGCTGTGACCTTGAGCAACAGTAGCTTTTTTTTTTTGAGTTTGATATTTCCCCTCTCACACACCTAGAATATGGCAGGCCCATAAATTACCAATGATAAATAGGCATATCTACCTTTTGGTGCAAGCATGTAATTGATGAACACATAGAATCACCCAAGTGATACTTTATCAGATGGCATGTGAAGTTTGTGGGGTCTAAGCTAAATAGAGCAAGAACAATGTTCTATTAGAAATATCCTGTGGAGACTGATGTAGAATCATCAATTCATTAGAATATGAATAGGAAGGTTCAACAGATATTCTAAATAACTATGATTTATGATTAATCTAAGTTACATATTCCATTGTATATATGTTATTGTCCAGCTTAGCTTCAACCCCCATTAAGCTATGACTTCAGTTTCTGGAGAGATAGTGAGATAAAGGAATGAGAAAAAACTTCTTACGTTGTAGGTCTAGCTTTCAGATAATATCCCTCATCTTTTCTAGCAATCTAGAGTCTGTGGGCCTTGACCTACTTGGACATTTTTAGGAGAATCCTTGAGAAGCCAATAATTACATGGTAGCACATGATCATACGTTGGTCATTCCAAGCCATACGTAGCTCTATGAACAATGATGTCAGTGTTTCCAGAGCCCATTGCTTCAAGACCTTAAAGATACATCTAGGTGGCTCGTGGAGAATCAAAGTGAGAAAGTCTTTCTGTGGACCCTGGGTCCTATTATTTAGACAGAGCCAAATGAATCTTCATTATGTGGATCAGAGTGAACATGGTGGAGGACTAAGAACAGATCCTCCTAACCCAATGGCTGTAACTCTTTTGAGATGTGTATTTTTATTCTGAGTTATTTGCAAACTTATGGGTGGAGGGCAGGATGGTGGGGTAATTATGATGTGATATTTTGAGTGTTTGAAAGACTGGCAAATGTAGGATAAATATGCCTCCTTAGCTTATTCATATTCAGTACTCAGGTTTTTTTTTTTTAATTTTGTCCAATTACTGCTCCATCTCTTCTTCATTCTGTTCATGTCTTTTATTATTTTTTAGGATAGAAAAAAATGTTTAATTGTGTACACATACAATTTACCATCTTGGCCATTTTTAAGTGTACACTTTAGTAATGTTAAGTACATTTACAGTGCTGTGCAGCCACAGAACTCCTTTCATCCTGCAAAACAAACTCTACTCATTAAAGAGCAACTCCCCATTCCCCCTCCCCCAACCCCTGGCCACCCCCATTCTAACTTTCTGTCTCTATGAATTTGACTACTCTAGGTAGCTCATTTAAGTGGACTTATGTAGTAGTTGTCTTTTTGTGGCTTGCTTATTTCACTTAGCACAATGTCCTCAAGGTTCATCCATGTTGTAGAATGTGTTGGAATTTTCTTCCTTGTTTCTGGCTGAACAGTATTCCATCCATACACACGATGGAATACTGTTCAGCCTGAAACAAGGAAGATATATATATATCTATATATATACACACACACACACATATAGATAGCTATATATGTACACACACGATATATATCTATATATATACACATACATACATAATCGTACAAGCATATATATGGAAGGTACACTGTTGTGCTCAAAATGTGGGGTGTGTATATATAGATATATACGTATATATATATATGTATATATATCTATATATACACATTCCAAAGACTTTCAAATCTATTTTCTAGAAAGGATTGCGTTGTCTTCATCCTAAGTAATGTGTAAGTACTATTTGCAGTCATTGAGGATAATCCTCTTTGGTGGTAAATAGGTGAACTGATTTTCTGTTCCTTAGATGTTTGAGTTTTAACACTTAATATCTAAACTTGCTTTTGAATACCTTGAATGAAGAAACTGATAGGTCCACACATACCGATGATGACAAAAGATTGTAAGAAGGAAAGGGATGATGCATGTGAGAACCCAGTGCCTCATTCAGTGCCTAGAACATGCTTCTATTTTATGTTCTTTCTTTTGGAGATCCCATGTTTTTTTTTTTATTTTTAGCTAAGGTCATCTGGAATGAAACAGCGTAATGAGATGAGCCCTGAAGTATGACTCCAGAGATCTTGTTTTATATAACTGTGTACCCCACGAATATGTACAATTATTATTTGTCCATTAAAAATGAGAATTTAAAAAGAGATCTTGTTTCTATTCACGTTTCTGCCACTAACTAGTTGTGTGACATTGACAAGACATTGTGGATTCTCTCTTGCTTACCTGTTTTGTTATTTTTTAATTAAAGATTCCTTTGGCAGTATAGTAAAGCCTATGGATGTAATTTCAGAATAACATTTTTAAATGCATAACATAAGATACGTAATATTATAAAGGAAACCAATTATAATGAAAGAGTCATGAACACATTAAAGTATTTGTGATATATGTGGTTCTTTATTAGCACATCAGATATCAAGATCTAGAGGCATGTCTAGTAACTACCGTAACTTTGAAGTGATAATGAATACAAATAAGTTTTTAATATATCTGCAACAACTGTTAATGTGATATGGAAAATACATGGCTAATACTATGATGATAGATGTATAAATGAAGGAAATGTTACATTTCAGTTTCTGGTTAGTGAAAATAATAATTTTTTTAAACAAGCCAAGTTCGTGGACCCAGTGAGTTCTATTCATAGACATCTTGGAAGTCCACAGTCTCCAGGTCAGAAGTTCTCTGGTGTCTCCAGTGGCTTAAACACTAGTAGTGGAGTGAAAGGCTGACCCAGGTGGCCTCTGTAGTTTGTTATGAAACTTGATTATCAGGGGCCTGGCATAATTGAGGGGATGTTATACAAAAAAAGTAACCTTTGATTTACCTGGTCAGCACTCCAGTAAGAAAAGTGCTGGCTTTCATCAGTTACGTTTAGCTAGCATGTAGCTAGGAAAGCCCGGAGTATATTAAAACAAAGAAGAACTATAGGAAAGGAGTAGAGTAATTATCACCCACATCATGTGCCTCTGGAGGGCCCCAAGGCCGGGACATGTGGAAATGTGACTGTGTCCCCTGTACTTCGTGTAGTACTTCAAAGGAGCCTGTATCTGTCAGCATCTCACCATTCCTTTTTCATAACTGCATGCTTTTCCCTAATTAAATGTGGCCATGAATGTATAAAGATT
The DNA here is from genome assembly GCF_029289425.2 of Pan paniscus. Taxonomy (NCBI): domain Eukaryota; kingdom Metazoa; phylum Chordata; class Mammalia; order Primates; family Hominidae; genus Pan; species Pan paniscus. Next base: position 46,891,112 of record NC_073253.2, on the reverse strand, counting down.
GTGTACTGCACCTACCTACTTGTCAGGCTTGAATTGGTGCTGCTCAGCTGGAAAGTAAAATCTTTGAAATACAAAAAAGCTAAAGAATAATATTGATAAAACACTTCTCATCTGTTAGTCTTAAAGCAGTTTTCTTTCCTAGAGTTTGTAAGTGTTTTAATGATCAAGGTCTAAATATACAATGAATAAGAGAAGTGGCGAGCAAAATTTATCCTAACCTTTTCAGAGGAGTGAAGACATTTCTTCTCATTACCTATATACCTACCACCTTCGATGCTACATTTTAGAGGGGAAAAATATTTTAAGAGGCAAAGCCTCAAACGCTTTTACATGCCGTGCCACTTGCCTACCACAACAGCATCTCACAATAGTTTCTAATGGAGAGGAGCATTCTTTTTGGCTTTACAGCTGCTGCATAAATGCCCCTGTGTTAATTTGGGTACAGACTCACAGCCTGATAGACTGGGGAGTAGAGCAAAGTGCAGAGATTGATTTGTCTATCTGCTGGTGAAATGTAATTCATGCAACCATCAGCAGAATGCTTTGTAAACATGGAATTATTTTCAGGTTATAAGATCTTCTACTAAATTAGATAGGAAGCTTGAAGCATAGACTATAAGTAATTTTTCCTCCTTTAGTTGTTGTTATGCATCAATCATTTTATTGACTCTTCTAGGGTTTGCATACAGTTTTCTATCATGGTCATTTATGCTAATCAGCATGAGACAGAATAATTGTAAATCATAGCCCCTTAGGCACACTTCTGGAATATTTGAGACCACAGAATTCTGTTTTAAAAAGATGGAAAAAACAATTCATTTTTTTAATGACTCGTGGAGCCTGACACAGATGTGGAGGGCAAAGACTCCCTCCCTCCTTATCTTTGGGCCTCACCTTATATTAATATTTTAATTCTTAATGCAGATGAAAAAGAAACTCTTTGAAAAGAAATCAGGTTTAAATTAGCCAGTTACCTTTATTTGTAAAAATCCAAATATATCATGTTAAATATGGAAGGTAGGATATAATATATCCTATTTTTAATGATTTTACATAAGATTATTATCTTCAAGAACACGTTTATATAATTATTGTAAAATATCAGAGTTATTGCTACAAAATAAGGATATTTATCTACATTTTTAATGATACAATTCAGAGAATTAGTGTAGAAGACAGCAGTTTTATACTTTAATGTTGTACTAAGAAAGGTGATTTGAGTGCTGTTTGTATTTATTGGCAGTACTGAATTCACTGAAATATATAATTATTACAAAAAGAAAATAAGCTGTATCTGTCTTGACCAAGAGTTCATACAGATGTTTTTTATTCTCATCAGATTCCCAACTATGCTGTGGAAGCAAAGTTGAATCTAGCCAAGTACCATATCTCTGTATGCACTCACAGATGAACGTAAATACACGTTGTGCACATAAGGATCTGGAGGGCTAATGATACCTCCTGGTACAACTGCAAAAAGAAACATAGTTTAGTGATGGAGTCTTAGACATGGTTCCTGAATGCACAGTTGATTCTAACCATAGAACTGCATCAAAGATGGCAGAGCTTCCTTCTAGTTTTCTTTTGATAATTCCAAATATAAACTTTACCTGTCAGAGTAAAAAGTAGAAGCTGTGCATTTTATAAGAATAAGCCTTTTCACCATAAGGGTTTTCAGTCTAAAAACATGTTTGTGGATTGTTAATGAATAGAGTTGGATGAAGAAGGAATTTTTTGACTTCTAGTCTGTATTAAGCAATTCAGATATGAAATATCCTTACTTCCTGGAAGCTACTCTTTAGGATAGGATCTGTTGTTATAACCACCTCTAAGTTTAAGATATGCAGAGGAGATTTCACTTGGAGATGAAGCTTGGAATTTGGAGCTGAGTGTAGTTGACTCTCCATCCTCTGCATTTATTTGTTCATTAATTCAGTAATATCAGTTGAGCACCTTCCATGTGTTAGGGATTGTGCTGGAGAGGCAGTGGTGAAGGAGACAGATGAGTCTCTACCTTCTTGAACGCTTGCAGCTTTATGGGAAATGCTGTGGAGTTGGGTGTAGAGACAGGAAAACACAAAGAAGTAACAGAATTTACAGTATCATGTGTGAGTATATGTCTGTCTTACTCCTTCTTAGCCATGCATGGTGGGGATTATAGTGGACTTTGAGGGCATCCAGGAGACACACAACAAAAAAGTGGGCTGTGAAAGAAGTAAACAACCTTGATGGGTGAGAGATCATTGAAATGTGGAAGACTGTAATCCAGGCAAAACAACAACAACAACAATACAAAACAAATAGCTATCGTACAAAGAGACTCGAGTGAGAGTTGAGGAGCAATTCCATTAGAGTGGCAAACAGGAAATGTACTCTGAGGGTAGGAGGTGCCACTGAAGGGTTTTGTACAGGACAATAAGATCACATTTGCCTGTAGGAAAGATTCCTAGCAATGAGGGATTGAACTGGAGTTGTGCAAAAAGGAGTCCAGGATCTGAGTTAGAGCAAGCATCACGGGCTTCTGGGGCAGATGGTGATGATGCCACAAGCAGGCTGGTGACCGTGAGAATGAAGGGAGACGCTCAGGAAGTGGATTCTGCAAGACTGGATGACTAACTGAGTGATTAGAGTGAAAAAGAACTAAAGTGGAGGTTGTGCTCATAGTTCTGCTTTAGCCTGTTAGACAATGGTACCAATTACTGAAATTGGGAACACAGAAGCAAGACACGTTGGATGAAGATGATATCTTCAGTTTGGGATTCATTGGATTGGAGCTTCTATAGACACACCCAAGTGGAGATGCTGGATATGTGGATCTGGATGGAAGGCAAGAGAGTTCCAGATTGGGGATTAAGAGTCATCCACCGCCGGGCATGGTGACTTATGCCTGTAATCCCAGCACATTAGGAGGCCCAAGTGGGTGAATCACTTAAGCCAAGGAGTTCAAGACTAGCCTGGGCAACATGGCAAAACCCCATCTCTACAAAAATAAAAGATAAATAAATTCGCTAGGCATGGTGTCATGTGCCTGTAGTGCCAGCTACCTGAGATGCTGAAGTGAGAAGATCACTTGAGCCTGGGAGGTTGAGACTACAGGCAGCCATGATCACGTAACTACACCCAGCCTGGGCGACAGCACGAGACACTGTCTCAAAAAAAAAAAAGTCATATACATAAAGATTAATGAAGAGTGCCAAAGGTAATTAGTATTGAATATTTATTTTCCAGCAGCTTCAAGTATTTATGGTCTGCTTAGACCCAGGTCAGAGTCTAAGGTTTCTGGCCCTCTGCATTCCCAAGAGAAATGGAGGTGGGGATGGGGAGACAATTTGTACATGATTTTAAAAGTGTTTTCTAGGAAGGACAAGCCATAGAGCCATCCTTATACTTATGTTTCCCATAGGCATATATGTTTTGTTTTACTTTGGAGTAATATTCGGGATGTAAACATCTTTGCTTGTAGGAGGATCAGATACCTACTGAAATGTCATCAAACTGCTAGCATGTTTCTTTTAGTTAAGTATATTGAGGGACCTTACCATTCTGTGTATTTCATCTCTAAGAAAAAGGAAATTAGGCTGGAGAGGTTTGAAAGAAATTGAGCAGGAAATTGGGGTTGCAAAATTCTATGGCAAGGTGATGGTGTTTTTTGATTGTTGGGTTTTGTTTGTTTATTTTTTGATAAGAACAAAAAGTGTTTGCTACTTAGAAAACCTTTATTGGCAGCATGATTTCTGTGTCCATGAAGAATGAAAGTGAGGTGGATGGAATAGTAGGAGTTTTAGAAGGAAAGTACATTTCCTCATGTGAAAAAGGTAGGAGAAAGGAAAATATAAATTCATTGCTGTTGACTTTATAATTTGATATTAACAACATTATTGAAATTGCTGTGGACTTGAAGTTTGTCCTGTTTACGAGTTTGCACAAAGTTAATCCTAATTATTCTGAAACTAAGACTTATATATTATTTTTATACATTTGAATTTCTCTAAATTATATACTTAAATTTTGCTTAATTAAATTTTTTCAATTAAATAAAAATGTATGTTTAAGGTTGAAATTTACTAGTATTTCACATGATTCCTGTTAAGTGTTATATATATTTAGGAGCATCTAGGAAATTGTAAAACCAAATTTCAAATTAAATGTGTATTTTTATTATCTAAATATTTTGTATACATATGGGTCATTCACATCCTTATAGGTTTTTATTTAACAAATCATTTCTCAGGGCAATACAACATAAAGGCTCTATAGTTAATTTAGTAATAGCATGGTGTGATACCTGTATTCCGTATCTCTTTTGTTTTATAGTGTTACAAGCAATATTTGATGGTTTAGGGTTGTTTTCTTTTTAAACTTTGGCTTGAACCAGGTTAGCACTGAATGAGAGCTCTGAGATGACCATCCGATGTTTATTAGATAGCTGTGGTAAAATGACATAATCATCATTTTGGTTTTGAAGAGGTAACCATAGCACTGGTGGCAAAAATAGATCATCTGAGTGACATTTTAACTCAGAAAATAAATACCTTTTCATTTCTGTACATCACCATTCCAGAGCAGGCCTGGGGCAAATTGGTCAGAGTCCCAAGGGGTGATATTTAAAATAAGATCTGTTTTGTATTAGTAATGAGGTTGTGGTTTTAAGCCCTTCCATTCTGTTGTGTAGTTTCAAGGGAGTTTAGTTTAAAACATTAAAACCATACAAACATTGTATATTTGGAACACCTAACCTCTTCTAAGTGTTCTGTACCTCAGCACTTTTTTTATCTTGGGTGTTTGTGTCACTCTCTTACAACGTCTGCTTTTAAAAAGCCTTGGGTATCTCAATCGCTATGTTTTTATTTAGTATTTTAGTGCAATAGAACATTGTGCTAAAGAGGCCAAGGTCATGGGTGTTGATTCTATGCCAATTAACTGTTATGGTGAAATTTTTTTCCTGTAGCTTTAGCTGGTATTTCAGAAGTTGCTAGAATTTGACTACTTTTGTTTAAAGTGTGGATAATGCTGCCTAACTCATTAACTGTCCTGTAAAAAGTAAAATTGATGTCTATTGGGGATAACACTTCCACATAGGATATTTTTTTCCTATGTGAAAAAAGCATTTACTTTCATCTGTGGATGATCCCTGACTAGACTAAAATGTATGCGTTTATTAAATAGATTAATATCAGTTCCTGGTGGGTGGAGATTATCAGTCTTTAAATTGCTACTCTTTGCTGCTTTCCTCTGCATAGATACAGAGAATCTGTCAGCTCCCTGGCTAGTCCAGCAGAAAGCCCTGGGCATTTCCCAGAGTTGATGGCAGAGGAGGGTCGTCTCTTGTCGCCTTTTTAGCCTGATTTATTGCCCTTGAATTTTTTAATAAGGACATATTTTAAGTTCTGTCTAGGGACTGAGGGCTTGGATCATTCATGCAGTGAACTTTGAATAAGTTGGAAAGATGGGCTGGGCCCTGTTATCATAATGGATGGTGACTGTTTGACATTTACAGTGGTATGCTCCATTTGCACTAAAATAAATGAATTTGTATTTAGACATGATTTGCAAAATTTTTCCCTATCACACTTAAAGTAGAGGTTATTTGCATTCAAAGTTAAACACTGAAAAACTGCGTACAGACTTAGTGAAGATTTGTAAAATACATGTTAATTGGCATAACACCATTAAACCTGATTGTGCTGATCTGTTAGCTGGAGAAAGAGCAGGAATCATCTTGTTCCCATATCCCTACAATCTAAATTGTTAGAGTTTCTAAAGATGGGGTACTTCTCTGAAGTGAATATTCCTGTCAGGCCTGTTGACCTTACTGCCTAGTGACCTATTCATAGGTCAGGATGGCAGTTCTCCCTGCTGGGTCAGTTTTTATTCCACCTTCTTTCGTGAGAGAACTAATTTGTACAGCTCTTACAGGTGGAGAACTAGATCACTGGTGTCCTTTACTGCCTCTGATATATGTGGAAATGAATCAGTGGAAAATTCAGTTACTCATCGTGACCTACTTCTGTCACTTGCGTTGAAGGGGTGCTTATTTGTCAAAAGCAATCTGCCCCCCTTCCAAAAACTCTTGCTCCATGGCTGCTTTAACTCATTTAATCTATAGATTCTTTCAGAATGTTTGCAGTTGCCTAAATCTTTCTGTGAATTATCCTGCTGTACCTGTAATCCATTTTAGATTAAGCCTCTGGAGGCCAATGAAAAAATCTGACTTTGTTACCTCTCAGCACAGCCTGACCCACAATCTCTGCTTTCTAATGAAGATTCCAGGATCTTTATGAGAAACTGTAAAATGGAAACTTCCACTAATTTGAGAAGGGGGAGATTTAAGAAAGGTTGGGTTTTATTATGACTAAACTTCCCCACCCACGTTTTTTGCAAAATTTATCTTTTCTCATTTTTATTGGCTTATTCTTTCAAAATATTCATTTATTCAGCAAGGTTTAATTAAGCATGCCTCTGTGCCAGGTATTGCATTAGGGTCACAGAAAGAACAAGATATATGCTTGTCTGCAGTGCCTAGTAGGAGAGCTATAAGGTATCATGTTAGAATAAATAAGACCAGTTTTAAACGCCATTTTTATTTTGGGGGAGGGCAGAATTATTTTACATCAAGAACAAAATAAGGGTTACTTCTTACCTGACTTGATGATTTTTCAGCAGCATAGTCTGGTCTGTCTGGATCAGTGGTTTACCTATTTCATATGGTCACATGTGTCAGTATGTACAATGATTATTTACCATAGACTTTTAGGTAAATGATGAGAGGATTATTGAGAACAACAGAATTCAAAACCCTTGAAAAAGAAAATGATGTGTATCTATATTTTAAGCAGAAATACACAAACACACTTATAGTAACTACAAATAACATCTAGTAGCTCAGACCTATTGCCGTTTATTTCATGTTCAATATTGTACAGACAACAAACTATGAAAAGTGATGTACCATATTTATACGTATACAGGTGAATTTCAATCCAACACTAAGATAATTACTTTATGTTGTAGAATCATATATAAATACTTTTTGCCCTGTTCTAACCATGCTTACAAAGACTTTCAGATTAAGAATGAATGGTCATACTTAAAATAAATGGAAACTAGTATTTGATGAGGAGAATGGTATTCCTTTGGAAACCCATCTCATTCTTGGCAGTTAATTAGTTCTTACTGTGAACATCTAACCCTTAAAAAAAAAAAAAGAAAGAAAAACACTCTTGCTGACTTGATAACACTTTTTAAAAAGTGGCAGCTATTAACATTAAAATAACAGTGAAATTTTTCTCTCAGCTGAGAGTTGTAAGGATTACTTTTTTGGGTTTTCATTTCTGTGTGTGTGTGTGTGTGTGTGTGTGTGTGTGTGTGTGTGTGTGGCTTTTTTTTTTTTCAGATTGTTACAGATACTTCTCCTTTTTGAAGAAACTATACAGGCAAAAAAAAAAAAAAGCAGTCAAGCTGAGCTAGTTTGGCATAGTATATTGCAACATAGGCATAGGCAGGATTTATATTCTAAAAAATATTCTGTGTTTTTTGGCCAAGGAACAGAAACTCCTGGTCAAAGTCATAAATGAAGCAGCAGATTCAGAAGTAGCTGAGTGTTAGTTTACATTAGTGAAACAGTTACAATGCTAAAGCAGTGATGTGTGGTGCCCTATGAATTTTGTTACATTACAGTGATCTAGATTTCGTTATATGATAAGCTGATTAACTTTGACTCTCCCGTGGGAAGACAGTCTGCCTGTGGGTTTTGTGTGTTTGTTTGTTTGTTTGTTTCTCTTTACCATTGCCACCTTTACCCTGGCTTTTGTAACCACATTCAGTGATAAGCAAAATAAGTTTAGGTTTCAAAGAAAAGTATCAGTTTATTGTCAAATAATATGGCATTGTGAATCCGCATCTACGTATGCCATCCATCTGCAGATGGATGTAAACAATGAAGTATGAGAATAGATTTTTTAACTCTTATTTTATTTCATTTTAGATTTGTAACCCTGTTTATCTATTTGGTCTTGAATGAAAGAAGCCCTTCACAGCAGCTTACTCTTTACAGCAGACCACATTTCAAATAAGAGATTAGAGCATAAACCAGTCGGCCGGCGACTTAAGTACAGAATGTCTTATCTAGCTTTGTACAGTCTATCCATTTAAACAACTTGCCTAAAAGGCTTATATCTTTTGTTGTGGTGTCATCACAAGCCACACCTAGAGAGTTCGTAATTGTTCCTTAGAGCTTATTCAGATGTTTTCTGCTAAGTTGGCTTTATGTAAGGTGCTGAAAGCCACCTGGACCCTGAACTCCTGACATAATTGAAATGCTCTTTGTCACCACAAAAGCCTGCCTTTTCTGCAACCTATATGGAAAGGGCTCAAGAAGGAAATGGACGGGATCCATGTCAGGTGATACTTGTGGGCCTCTTTAGGCTGCGTAGAGATAGGGGTAGGGGTTACGTAACAATGATTTCAAACCCACAACATCCCTTCATTCTCTCTGGTGCTAGATTCCTAACTTATGTGTTTGCTCCATCAGTTCTCTAGCCAGAAATTCAATAGCGAGAGTCAGGTGACCTTCCTGAAATGTCAGACACTGCAGTAACAGATAATTCAGTCCATCTCACTAACCCCAGGACTGCGAGCTTTAAGCTTTAACAAGTGACAGTGTGATTCTAGTTAGATTTGGCATTGCAGCTTTGACTTTGTAAGTTTTCTGCAAATTGGATGTGAGACACTTTATATTCCAAGGCAATATGATAATCACTGCCCAAATATAAATTCAGTAATTAAAGCTCCAAAAGGAGTGAATATATTTAACAATAAAAGCTGGGAAAAGATGACGTCTGTGGAATTCTTTATTATTTTAGAGTAGCTGGTTATGTCTAGCACTATAAAAATTGTGTGCTCTATGTGGATTTTCTAAAATGATAGTATCTTCATTGATGAGTGCACCCCTGTAACTCAGAGGGTTAATTTATAAACCAAAAAGAAAGTTCCCCTATAGGACTGCTGGTTTAGAGTGAACCATAGAGACATAGAGATAACCTGCATTCACTTTCAAATCTCTGCAACTCAAGTTGTGTTTGTTTTCAAACCTCTTCAACTCAAGTTCTGTTTCTGTTTTTTGCATTTTAAGTAAAGGAGTCCTTTTTCTTTTGGCTTTGCTATTTCTGAAGTTCACCAAACCTGCCAAAGTCTGGCTGTGTCTCTCCCACATCATCAATAACTATTAGAATGGGCCTGGCCTGGCTTGGCTTTGATTAGCGTTGCTGTCACTACTCAAGGAACAGCCATTGGATTGTAATTTAAGGGGTGCAAACAATTCCTTTCATTAGCAAACTGTACAGTCAGCATTCTGTGCTTTGTTTTCACGTTTTAAGTCAGGTTCTGAGGAGGGATAGACTTTGGCTAAAAAAAAAATGGCATACAGTATATTGATAATTTCCTGAGAAAGACAGTTTGCTGGTATTGTGGGTTGTCATTGAGTAAGTTAGGGCTGGCTGGTACTTCTCAAGCAAGCGGGATCTACTATGTCAAGTTTTCTACTGTAGCTGCTTGATGTAACCTTTATGATGTGGTCAAGTGACACAGAAACCAGGAATCACTTCCTACTCATCAGAGTTACTTATTGTCCAAGCCCACATGGAGTGATGTTGCCTGTTTTAAGCTGGGATGTGGTCCTCCTTGATGCCCGTGGTGGGCAGGAACATCCGTAACTGGCACTTACAAAGTAAGCCTGGCTTCCTTTCTTCACTGTGTGTTGCTCACCTCTATCCCCAAGCCACACAATGCCCACCATGGAGCCTGTCATCTTCCACCCCTTGCAGTCCGTCAGTGGAAAGGAGTAACAGGTTTTTGTTACTCACATGGTTAGCTACATGATCAGACACTACTGCATTTAAATCATATCTAGGGTACTTATAACACCTAATACAATGTAAATGCTATGGGGAGGCCAGACACCACTGCCTCCCTCATTCCCTACCCCAGTCTCAGGAAAGCAGACCCCTCTAGGCTTGAGAAGCTTACCCATTGCACTCCCTGTGGGAGTGTCTCAGGAAAGAGCCTGGGTTGGGACTTGCTTTTAGCATGCCTCCCAACATCCATTCCCTTTCCTGGGACCAAAACGCATTAAATACCCTTCAAGGCCCAGGAGGCCAGACTCTGAATACAAAGACTTGGTATAGAGGAAGGAAAAAATACTTTTCATTCTCTTCCTGCAGAAAGAATACCACAAATTAGTATCTCAATAAAGTATCCTGTTACAGGACCCATTGCCCACCCTCTCTAGCTTCTGCCTTTCTGCTTAGAAATTGTGGCTAGCAATATTTAAAAGGACATCAGCTTTTCTTTATAAAACTCACATTTTCCAGGTTAAGAGGTTAAAATATTCATGATTAAAAATTTTTGAAAACTAGAGTACAAGCATACATACATTCATACTCCCATATTCCTGCCACTGAGAAGTAATCACTATTATGATTTATGTACATTTTCTTCCTATTCATCTTCTTTGCATTCTCTATGCAGTAGTCCCTCAGTGTCCCGAGGAGTTGGTTCTAGGACCTCCCTTGGAAACCAAAATCTGAGGATGTTCAAAATCTGATATAAGATGACATAGTATTTGTATATAACCTACCCATATCCTCCTATATACTTTAAATCATCTGTAGGGTTCCTGTAACACCTAATGCAATGTAAATACTGTGTAAATAGATCTTATACTGTATTGTATAGGGAATAATGACAAGAAAAAAATTGTATGTGTTCAGTACAGATGCAATTTTTTTCACCAAGTATTTTCTGTCTGAATTTGTTTGAATCCATGAATGCATAACTCACGGATACAGAGACTGATGTTTAATATCAGCCTTTGGATGCTATATATTTTCTCTTATGTCTTTGTAAGCATTTTTGGAGTAATCCCATCTTGTGGTGATAGTATAGCTTGACTACATTTTATTCAGGGTTTTTAGGAGAAAGAGACTAATCATTTGTCCCTCACTGTCTTTTGTTCATTATCATCCCAGAAAAAGGCCAAAAAGAAATGTATGTATAGGGGAGATTTGTTGTTAATTGGCTTGATTAGAAACAAAAACCTGCCACATAAAAGAGGTCGTTAATTCCAGGGTGGTTGTTGAGTGGTCTCCAGTAAAAAGGAAAGGTCGGGTGCAGTGGCTTAAGCTTGTAATCCCAGCACTTTGGGAGGCTGAGGTAGGAGAATCACTTGAGCCCAGGTGTTCAAGACCATCCAGGCAACATAGCAAGACCCCATCTCCATAAAATAAAAAGAAGAAACGAGAAAGTTAGTGGCTAAGCAGAGAGGTAATTGTTGAGGTTTCCAGCTTCCCAGTTCTTGGAGGGCAAGCCTGTTCTGTGTCAGGCTTAGTCCTTGTTCTCTTTTGAAATGCCCTCTTTTCCCGCTAGACTTTGTCATCATTTGATTTTAGGCTGGTGTGACTCAGACAGAACTGGATCTGTATTATGGAGTAGAGTATTAAAAATACATAGCTCATTTAGTACATAAAAAGCATTTGGAGGACAGAAGAAGCAAAAAATGAGCTATCCTAAGAAACGTTGTCAACCCTATTTCTATTCCCGGATCTTATCAATTTTTAATAAAACATTTAAAAAATATCAGGGAAGCAGTTTTCTTCATTTCTATACAAATTGATTAACTCTTTCTCCTGGATGAGCTAGAGATTAATCTTTTTGAGGTAAAATCATCTCTTAGAGAGTAGAAAACTAATCAATGTTCTTTCTCTAAGAGGAAGTTTTAACAGTTGAAAAATGACCCATCTCTGAAGCAAGGCTTTGACAACAAGAGCCAGGAGAATTTGGGAGATAGAGTTATCATTTATAATTAATATATCATTAATTCTTTCTAACTATGATGCTAGACTCATTGCCCAGGGATTTTTTTTTTTCTTTTTTAAAACTAGAACACAAACATTAATTGTTGGTTCTTCTGGTGTTTGCCTGATACAATAATCCAAAAAAAAAAATTTCATAAGTGGAATTATGTTTTGTTTAACAATATATTATGGACACATTAAATAATCTTCCTAGAGACCTCTTGCATCCACCTTTTTCATATTTCTTAATGATAAAAAGAAATTTGCTTCTTTGTTAAATATCTTCTCTTTCCACAGCATTTATTTCAGAAAACACCTTAACCTAAGATGGGAACACTTTGTCTACCTGGCTATTGAAATCTTTCTCTAACAGTTGCAATTCTAGTTTAGATGATTTTATATGCTGCTTTATCTTTATTTTTGCCTTTAGTTTCTCTTTTTTTTTTTAACACAGATTTTGTCAAATCTTAGGTAGACTGATTTTTATTATTTATTTTTGTCCTCCCAGTTATACAAAGTCACTTAACTGAACAATGGATCTATTTAATAATGCAAGGAAAAGTCACCCTCCCTAGATTTCCTGATTACAAACTCCTTGTAAGCACTTGTCTTGGGCCCTGGTACCAGTCCTCTGCCTGGGGCAAGATACTCTAAAAACTGTTAGGGGATTTTTGGTGGAGTAACGTGGCTACTTACACATCAGAAAAACAAGTTACCTTAAAACAAGAAAACCAAATTGATGATGGTGTTGATGGAGTGGAGTGGAAGTTAACTTTGTCCTGTGAAACTGTTTATCACCAAGTGCTAGTCTTCAATTTGTAGAAAGACAGCATAACCTCATGCTTACCACTCATCTCCCTTCTTATACATTATTTTAAAATATTGACACATTTAGATACAAAAATAGGTGCTCATGTGATTTTTTTAAAAAAATAAAATGAAAATGATTTCTTATTATTTGAAATACATAGCATCAAATTTTTGGTGTACTGTCCATGAGGCAAGCTAATAGTACAATGTGTTTTTGCTCCTTACCATATACTTTTGTGTGTTCAGAAAACATTGCAGCCTTTTGTAATAAATAGTCACTGAAGCTAGTATCTTAAGACCCAGGGCTCTGGAGAGAGATCTTTAATTTAAGGACATAGAAAACACTGTTTCTTTTATGTAAACGAGCTCCACAATTTTATGATTATACTTGAATGGAAATATGACCACAAAGCCAAAGGAAGGACTCGCTTGGTAGCTATCGACAGGTTTTATTTTCAAGATGGATTTAACTGCATTGTTGTTTTCAGATGTATTTTACCCTTTCAATAGGATTTAGGGTCTATTTAGAAAAATAATAAGTGGAAGTAAGCAATAGAAGGGTTCATGTTTATTTCTTTCATAGTACTGTTGATTTCTTTTCAGTAAGTTGAGGCATCCTAATTCTGGTCTTGATATGCAGTTTAATTTCATGTGGGTGAATTATTCACAATCCCTTTCAATATGGAAAGTTGACACAGTAGGGTGCCATCTGTCTATACCATTGAATTTCTGCTTAGCAGTACTTCCATGTGAAGGTCAGGGATTCCATAGCTTTCATAAGCAGGAATCCAGGGACACAGTGAACAGGAACTCTCTGAGTCACTGCAGGGAATGCAGAATGAGTTTAGGTTGGGTGTCTGGTGAATATGGTGAGGAGGAATTGATGTGTTATCCTGGAGCTTGGAGTACTTAGTGATAAGGACCAAATCTCAGGCTAGGGACGAATGAGTTCCTCTCATTAAACAGAAGGCTGGACCTGTGAGAAACAAGTGTTCGTACCTATAAGAGGCAGGCAGGAGATCTGAAAGTGACTGAAACCACAGTTAAACTTTTCCTCATTAACTGAAGCACTGTGTCTCATCCCATCTCCTGCCATAGTTTTAATCTAATCCACACAATTTGGTGAGGCCTCTTTCTACACACAGATCCCTCTCCTGTCTGCTTTCTTAGAGTCTAGGGAGTTCTTGGAGGATAGTAATGGTGGAAGATACCAGACTAAAGGAATAACATCTTGAAAGAATAAGTGCAACAGAAGAATCTACAATTTGGGGTTACAAGGCTATAAGATTTGTAAATATAAGATTTTTTACTGTTGAGTTTGCTTTATTTTGAGATTTTATATATATATATATATGTGTGTGTATATATATATAATATAAACTTATCTCACTAATGCAGTCAGTGTATCTTATTCTGATTTGCTGGCCAAATTTGCTTTCTGACGCATGTTACAATGTGGGCATTAATTCTTCTTTTCCCCAAAGCCAGTGCTATACAAGGATGCTTCATATCACAAATCTGATTTCTGGGTTCTCTTGAACACTGAGAGTGAGTTATCTAGAAATAAGAAACCAGAAAAGTCATATAAAAACAGGCATGATCCAGAAATATGGATTTGATTTTGAAATCCACTAAAAAACAATAGAACAAAAAAAAATCTGCTGCATGCATAAACACAGTTCTCTCCAGAGAGCTGTGTCTGGCTAGATCTGTTGGTTTGGGCAGGCATAAGGAAGGAAGTGCCTGGTTGACCTGGGTAATTCGTATGTTGGATCATCTACCTATGGATCTTTGAGAATACACTGTGGAGGAAGGAGCGTCTATATCGTGTCCACATCCCACCTGTCTACCATGAGCCTGAAAAATCTGTACACAAGTGTATCCTGGGATAAAACTCATGCCCCACTTGGTGATACTGGACTGTCTGTCCACCAGGGTCAGACTTACTGCCTCCGGAAAAACCTCACAATCTGATGTAAAGCTCCATAGCTTGAACCATCTCTTGTACCTGACCCTCATGCTACAGACTCAAAAGTCTGGTTTGGTTGGTATCCTAAGTACCAGCTCCATCTCTTAGCTGTGGATTCCTAGTTACCAAGCTCATGTGATTTCTATGTATGACCTGAATGGTAAGATATTAATTTATAAGTGTACATATAATCATTATTGGGCCTAGGCCCTTCAAAGGTCTTATTCTCTGCTTTGTAGACAGTCTAGCAAGATTGTTAAAAACACAGGTTCTGAAGGCAGAGTGCCTGGGTTTAGATTCCGGTTCTCCCACTTACTAGTTCTGTGATCTTGGGCAAGTTACTGAACTTCTCAGTTCTTCAATTTTCACATCTATAAAGATGTGGATAAAAATAAGTCCTACCTTATAGGATTGTCATGAAAATTAAACCATTACTTGGAGTGTGTTAAACGCTTTGTCAGTGTTAGCAGTTATTATTATTTTTTTTAATCACTTTTGGGCAGACCTCTCCATGAAGCTAATAAGAAGGTTGTCTGGGGACCATGGTAGCAGAGCAAGATTGGGCTGATGTGCACGGTTTTGACAGTTGTTCCAAAGCACTGAAGTCTGTTGAGTGCAGTCCCTTGCATGTTGCTCCACCTTGACGTTGACAATTAGAAGCCGTTGGCCAGTGTTTGAGTGGATACTTTGAACTTGTGGTTCTGAAGCTTTTGTTTTTCTGTGTTTCTAAAACCCACCAATTATACTTCTTACCTTCTTTCTATAACTAGGATAATGTTTACATTTACCATCAAGCCTTGCTGCCCTAGAACTAACCTCTTGTATGAAAACAAATATGCCTGAGAGAATGTATACCAGGGAGAAAGACCAAATATTTTATTTTATTCTTTTTTCTTCCACAACATCAAGTACTCTAGAATTATTTTGATGGCCAAGATTTATAAAGCACTTGCTGTGTGCCAGGCACTATGATAATTTCTTTACATAAATTATCTCAGTTAATCTCCACATAGCCCTCTGTGGTCATTGATATTCTTTTGCTTTTTGTGACAAAGTCTTGCTCTGTCGCCCAAACTGGAGTGCAGTGGTGCGATCTCAGCTCACTGCAACCTCCGCCTCCCAGGTTCAAGCGATCCTTCTGCCTCAGCCTCCTGAGTAGCTGGAATTACAGGCCTGTGCCACCACACCCAGCTAATTTTTGTATTTTTAATATAGACAAGGTTTCGCCATGTTGGCCAGGCTGGTCTCAAACTCCTGACCTCAAGTGATCTGCCTGCCTTGGCTCCCAAAGTGCTGGGATTACAGGCATGAGCCACTGTGCCTAGCCATGATTATTGATATTATTATCCCTGCTCTACAGATCAGTAAATTGAGGCTTAGTGGGTTTGGAATTCAACAGTAGATCTACTAATGGCAAGTCCTTGTATTTCATGGCTGCATGCTCTTAAGAAACTGAGTCCATTTAATTTAAAACAGAACTGTCTCTTCCTTTGTAGAACAGTTACTGTATGTTCACATAAGAAGTAGTCAAGTATATCCATATGTCTCATGCAGATTTCTACCTTCTAATGTACCCTGGTTGTGGGAGCCACTTAACCTCCCTTCTTAGGCTCTGTTTGCCACTAATTGGTGGTGCTACGTTGGCAAGTCACTTCATTGTCTTCCAGACCTAAAATTCTGTTACCCCACAAATAACAACAGCAAGGAACACTCATTACCCAGACTGAATACTGAGCATCTTAAAGACCAGCATCTTCTGGTAATTCCCCAGTCCTCCTGTCTTTAGCAACAGAATTGGTTCCTTGTGGCCTATTTCATCTTTGCAAAATGAGAGAATGACTAAGAAAACATTAGTGGATGCAAATGAGGAAAAGAAAAGACATCTGTCAAGTTAATTAAGGGAAAACATTCCTTTGACCTCTTTTTTTTTTTTTTTTTTCCGCGCTTTTCACCAAGGTGGGCTGTTCTTTGCTCCTTAGAGACTACTTCCCTTTTCGTGTTAGAAACAAATAGTAGGGACCAAGCACTAAAGTATAGGATAAACACGCAACTAATTTTAATATCCGTTTGGCAGTTTTCCTGTTGCTTCTCCATTCAGGAAACATTTTCTTCTACTTCTGCCCATTATCACAGCTTTGACATTCATGTCATTAACAGAATGTCATTTTGCAAGATACTGAATTAGGAGCAGCTAGCAACAAAACATGCTGAACAGAAAGACACTGGCTTTTTGCCACATGACTTCTCACAAAAAGAACAAAGTGGAGCTCTGCTGTCGGTTTCTTATATTTGTATGTTTGTGTTCCGATTGTGGAGGCACATGAAATCAGGGACAGTTCACTTGTGGGCAGAACGTTATGCCAAACTGCTATATAAAAGCCAAATGCTGTAGAGCTGGGAGGTGTTAAATAGTCATGCTGTTCATTCTGGGCTTGAAATAAATTTCTGTTGAATGTCATAAAAGGAGATTTGGTGGTCACGGAAGTAAACCCCCTTCCCTTTTGTGGGTCAAAAAGAAGTGGTCCTTGGGTCCTCGGAAGCAGAAGGAAGGAAGAGACCCTTTTATTTTTTTGTTTAGTGATTAGCTATGTAGCTAAATTATAGACTAAAATATATTCACCAAATTAAATAGTTTTAGTGGTAGCAAGTTAAACTGAGATTTAATTTCTGTATAGAGAAGGCTGAAATGGGTAAAACTATATTATAATAATTTAGTTGCTATGTGTATATTCAAATAAGTTTTGGATATAAGGACATCTCCCAATCAAGCTTTCTAAAGCCAATGACCATTTCATAAAAGCAATGCAATTGGGACATGAGGTACAGGAGAAAAAAGTTAATAGTAAAATTCTACTGTGTTATTTCCAAAAAGGAAGATTGGAACATTAGATTTAAGTTATTGCATTAACTCTGGCTTGGGACTGCCACCACTGTCTAAGGTCTTTTCAAGAGTTACTTCCTTATCCCTGGCCATTTGAAAATAATCTAATGCCATTAAATTAAATTGATTAAAGTAATTTTAACAGTAGGACTTTGAACTTGGTTTTTCTGCTACTTGGAAAAAGATATATCAAATTGTGAATTTAATATACTTACATTGAGTACAAAAAACGGAAGTTAAAAACAAAAAACAACTTGTTTATGTCACACACATCTTCCCTACCCCCAGCACACACTTGTAAAGTAGAGGTTTAGAAAACCATTAATTTGTGTTTTGTGTATCTT
This sequence comes from Pan paniscus, assembly GCF_029289425.2. Classification (NCBI taxonomy): domain Eukaryota; kingdom Metazoa; phylum Chordata; class Mammalia; order Primates; family Hominidae; genus Pan; species Pan paniscus. The sequence continues at coordinate 46,873,259 of NC_073253.2, read as the reverse complement.
TTCTTAATTCCCCAGTATGTCTGTTGACTTCTCTTTGGTCCCTAATAATAACTGACCTATGGACAGCCAACCATTTGGATGTCTGTCTCATAGGTATTTGATCTGACCTTTCCCCATGTTATAAAACTGGCTCCACCACCTCCACCTTTCCCCCAACTTTGCTACTTTGATAACCCAGCTCTAGGTAGGGCCAGCCAGGTCATAGCCACTGTTTATCCTGGCAGGCTAGATTAGGCCATGTGAGTTTTGAATGACTTTATACTATGTTTTAGGTAGCATCAGCCCTTGGAGAAGTTTCCCAAGTTACAGCACATGCCCTTTATCTCTTAGAGATAATTACTGGCCTTTCCAGTACTCTCTTCCCATCTTCATCTCAAATGGTAACACTCTTTAATGTGTGTCTTTGATCTTTGGGCTGTTGTACTAATCTGAAATCCAAAAGCCATCTCCGTCATTGACTCTCCCAGCCCTTGAGGTCCTTCCTGTAAATACATGACCTGCGCCGATGACCTAGAATCCCTGGGGTAGGCATGCAGACTAGGTCTCTCCTATGACTCATGTTGCAGATAAATTGCACTAAACAATTAATAGGCAATGAGATATAGGCCCTTCTCACATTAATTACTTTTTTACTTCTAACATTTAAAAAACTTGGATTTATTCTGCTACTGTAAATCCTTCCTTCCTCCCCACCTTTTTCTTTTTTTAAATTAGAGAGGGTCTTGCTCTATTGTCCAGGCTGGAATGCAGTGGAGTGATCATGGCTCACTGCAATCTCAAACTCTTAGGCTCAAGTTATCCTCCAGCCTCAGCTGCCTGAGTAATTGGGACTAAGGCACACACCAGCATGCCTAGCTATTTTTAAAAATATTTTATAGAGTGGGGTTTCCCTATGTTAACCAAGCTGGTTTCAGACTCCTGGCCTCAACGAGCCTTCCTGCCTTGGCCACCCAAAGTGTTGGGATTACAGGTGTGAGCCATACAAATCCCATTACATCCAGCTTCTACTTGACTTCGATCATTGTGTCTTGCTCCCTCTTTTAATTAGACCGATGATCCCATTGCAGTTTTATTCAGAATGATATGTATGTTGATTGTTCCAGTAGGATGTTTCATACCATGCATCCAGCACCACAGACTTCGTCAGCTCTTTGTGTTTTCTTAGCTATGTACATTGCCTTGATCAATCCAGTAGTATTGGACTATATTATGTCATTTTAAATCAGTTTAGTCTTATAAGTTGAACTATATGTTTGTCCTCCAAGTTAAATTATAAACTTCTTGAAGGCAGGGACCACATTTAGCCAGTCATTCAAAAGTATTTAATGTGTTTCTGTTCAACTAATCTTTTTTCTATGTTCTTCTGGGTATCCAAAGGGATTCAGTGTTACATAAAATATAATCCTTGTTATCAAAAAATTTATAGCCCACTCCTAGGTTGTAAGCTTCATGTACAGTTCGAAGTTATGTTGTGACCACCAAGTGATACTGTGCTTGCCAGGTTTACTGCAATATGACAAGGTGAATGTCAGCCACCAATGACACGTGCTAATACTATGACATCAGAGCCCACCATGTTAGCCATGTAGAAATAGCTATGCCGATATGTCTAACTTTGAAATAGAGCCACGAAATGGAGAATAACTCAGGAGAAATTAGTTGTTAAAAATGTACACTTATACACAGTGTAACATTTCAGTCAGCAACAGACCACATATATGAAGGACTGCATATACACAGGTGGTGCCACATGATTGTAATGCCGTATTTTTACTGTACCTCTATGTTTAGATCCTGTCAACCTGAAAGGAAAAGTCCAAGGCAAAATTAAGATAAGTAGAGAGTTTCATTGGGGCTAAGTTTGAGGATTGCAACCCTGAGCATAGATTCAAGTTGCTCTGTATATACGCTCCAATTAGCAGCAGTTACAGGTAGATTTTTAAAGGAAAAGAAGAGGTAGTTCCTAAATTGTTTACCAAGAATTTATGTTAAAATAACACAAGCTATTAATTGTGTATACATTGTTATTTCTGTCATAAATTCCAGGAACATGAAGATAATGAGTGAAGCAACTAGTCAGAAACAAAATGCCTTTAAACGATTGTCCCCCAGGCAAGGTGGGGATGTGACTGAAGTCCCTACTCCTGTCTCTCTGGGCCTGATACATTTTGCATATTTCACGTAACTCAGACTGCTCTGAGCTATTTTTCTTTTCTCAATACACAAATACCATTGTGTTGCAGTTGCCTCCAGTGTTCAGTACAGTAGCATGCTATACAGGTTTGTAGCCTGGGGTCCATAGACTATCCCATATAGCCTCAGTGTGCAGTAGGCTCTACCATCTAGGTTTGTGTAAGCGCGCTCTGTGATGTTTGCATGAGGACAAAATAGCCTAACGAGGCATTTCTCCAAATGTATCCCTGCTAAGCAACAAGTGACTGTATTTTCATCAAGCAGATCACTGAAATTACGAGATTATTTAGGGAAGTCCTCTGAAATGGATGGATAATCTGCAATGCATAGTGTATTCGGTAAAATTCTACTGTTTATTGTTTATGAAAATGTGTTTAAAAGCTGAATGGGAATTTATCTCACACTTCAGCAGCAAATTTTTGTTGTATCTCTTTTCCAGATTCTGCCTTAGAGTCTAGTTATCTGTGAATCAGTCTTATCTCTCCTTTTATACTTTAAACACTTTGAAACAACTTCATTTTCTTATCTCACACAGTACTTTGTACATGGGAATAGACATTCCAGAAATACTTGTTATATTGGATAGTGCCTTTTCTAATATCTACATGTTCAGCTGTTTTTCTTTTCTTCTATGAAGACAGAGAATTGGGCCAGATCTCACTGTGGATTTATCTTAATGGATTAGATATATTTCCAGAAGTACTATATAAGGTAATATATATTTTCCTATTGACTTCCTTCAGAATTTTTGAAAGCTTATCCCTTTCTCTAGCTATTGAAATTAGCCTAAATTTTTTTTTTGTTCATAGGTGAAAGCAGTGTAGGCAACCATTCATTCCCATTACAATTAATGCCTTTAGAAGAGTTTTTCTACTAATAGAAAAGTTAAGGTCAAGTATCAAGCCAATAATGTCAATAATTACATCCCCCTGATCACTATGACCTGGATCATTACATTGATACAAATATGGAAACGCCTGAGGCACTCAGGCTGATAGTATCAGCACTTGCTATTTCTCCAAGTTTTTTGAGGCTGTACAAAAGAGCACAGACTGATGTAACACTTGCATTGAATTTTGGAGCTGTTTTTGTATAAACTAATTTTTACAGTAAAATACTATATTTGAAAGCAGAACCACAGGCAATAAGAGTCCATTCAAGATGCACATCAATTCGACATCCTAACTGGTCCTCCTGCTTCCTCCTTTTAATCTAGCAGCCAGAATGATTCTCTAAAAACAAAAGTCAGGTTATGTTCAGAACCTTCCAACAGCTTCCCTTGTCACTCAGGGACCAGACTCTGCACTGTGGCCTGCAGGCTGCTGCAGACCTGCCTCCTGCCATGGCTCTACCATCCTCTGCTGGCACTCTTCCCTGGCTCTCTGCATGCCTGCCATGCTGGCCTGCCTGCTGCTCCTAGAACACTCTGGCCTCAGGGCCTCTGCTCTTGCTGAATGCTCACTTCCTTGCTTTCTGGTCTTATCCTCTCTCACCTCCCCAGTGAGGCCTTTCCTGACCACCTGTTTGAAATTGTGAACTCCCACCCCTGCAATCTCTGTCCTACTTTGTGCATTATTTTTCCTCCATCGCTATCTCATGTACCACAAATTTTACAAATTTGTTATGTTCATTTTCTGCTTTTCCCTCCAAAATGTAAGGTCCCTTGAGAGCAGAGATTTTTGTTTGTTTAGAATAGTGCCTAGCATATCTTAGGCACTCAGAAAGTAATTTATTGAAGTAATTAATGAAAGCCTGGGTGGAGCTCTGATTTCATGGGCCATAGGGAAGAGGATCCCAGCGAGTTTCTTAACTTCACATTAGTAGCAAAGGGTGTGTGACAAAGGCAGAGAACAGCTTTGTTGTTTGTCTCTGCTGCCTTCTAAGGAGGAATAGTGCTTATCCAGCCAGCTACTAGGTGTGACCTTGTGCTATTCAGAAAAAGTGGTGGAGATGTAGACTTGAAGATGCCTAGAAAGAAAGGGTCGACTGATTTACATGAGAAAGACAGTTATTTCTGGGAGAAGACAATAGAATGTAGGCAAAAATAGAGATATCCAGGTGAAGCAGCAATAAGCAGGATTTGGGCAAGAGGTGTCCAAAGATTTTAAGAAATATTTGCTTTATGTTGCATGATATAATTTTTCTTTCAAATATAGCCTCTTATCAAAGACATTTTTCAAAGCTTTTTCAATCAAATGCACAGAGTTCTAGATCTTTAATGTTGCAAAGAGGAAAAAGAAATGTCCATGATATATAATTTTAGTGCATTTAGGAATCCTAAAATTTGCTTCAAAGGAATAATCTAAAAAGGGAATGAATTAGACCCATATTTACGTTGCCATGGTTAAACCTCAAAAACATAATGTTGAGTGAAAAAAAGTAAGTTACAGAATATCTAATTCTGTAGACATTCATCCAAAAGTATAATTCATCCAAAAGTCAAAAACATGACTGTCATACAAATATGAAGTGAACATGTATCAAATATTTTGTTTAACATATCAGTGAGGGCAGCAGTAACATATTAAAACAGGTTCAAAGAGATTTTTTAAAAATCAGACATATATGAATAGATATACATAAATAGTCAGGAATTATGAAACAAATTTGCTCATAGATGCAAAATTAGTATCTTATAGGACAGTGATAGTAAATATTTGAGGTCATCTTTCCTTGGGGTGGACATTAATTGTATCTTCACCAGATAAAATTCATTTACATTATTATGGATGGGAATCATTTGCATTACTCCCAGTTTTCTACTTAACTTCAGCTTCTACAGAGTTTTTAAATCACCTAGTCAATAGAAAAACAATGTGTATACCTTTACAGAATCAAATAATTCCCAGGGATCGTCTGCTATACAAAGCCCAACAAGCCACTAAAAGGTAACTGTTAATTTCTTTTGTACAATTTCAAGTCTCTGTTTTTCCTGTTATGTGATACTACTAGTGAAAAGTGGAAGCACACACATATAGTGTGGTTATACATATAGCATATATATATATATACACACACACTACCATACCAAGAATGAATGGGCAAGCTGCAAGCCCCAGTTCTTTCAGTAGTTGCCTTTTGGGGACTGGAATATGTTATTGGTTTGGACTTCAGAGAGTACATTTTGTTCTCTTTCTAGTTTCTATATCTTTTTTAAAGATTGGAAACAAATAGCACAAATGATACAGTTGCTTGTTCCAGTGTGGTAGGATTTGTTGGATTATTTTTCTATTTTATTAAAATTTTTGAGACCAAAAAAAGTAAGTTTATAAATATTTATCTCATCTGTTTCAATCCCTTCATTGTGAAGAAATGGAGACAGAAAGCTGCTTAGTTCATAACATTTATGCAGCATTACCACATTAGCTAGACAATTTCTGCCTCCTGGTCATGCCCTATTTCTTCCACTTCAGCCTTCTTTAAGAAATATTCAAATGTTCATCTTCTCTAAAGATGTGAGGAAATAGTTAGCAGATGTTCATGGACAGTAAAGCTTTGGTCTATGATGGGTCTCCTGTGCAAATTTATCAAATTTTCATCAGGACGAAGTAATAATTCTAGCTTTCCAGAATTACCGGGGCCCCTCTTACTCAATTCACTATATTATTACTGCCCCTCAATGGTGGTTAGTCTTATTTTTTACTGAATGTTGACCTTTCAAGTCAGCTGTGAATGTGAAAAATCACTGCCTGTCGGGGTTTCCTCTCTTCATTTTTCTTGCCATGGTCAGAAATGATCAGAATTTATGTCTCAAAGTGAATGTAATTTAAAATTAAGTTGGATTTCAGCTACTCAGAGTAATTGGAAAAGGCCACAGCCTGGTGGGCTTCACAGCTTTCAGAGACCTGGTAGGGGATGGCTAACAGGTTCTTCTGCCCGGAGACAAGTGGCAGACCCAGGTGTGAAACTTTTACAGGTCCCACTAAGCCTTCCTTATGGAGCACAGAGCATAAGGACAACTTCTGCAGAAATGGAATGGGGTACTTGGAACCAAAAATACATACACCTCCTTTCCCACCTGCCTCCAGCTTAGTAGCCCATAGTCCTCTTTGTCCCTCACACTGAGCCAGGCCTGACTTAGATGATGAAATGCATGGCCTGTCTCTTCACCTTCTTAGCAAATGGGAGGTGCTGTTGGCAGTAATTAAGAAATTGAGAAGCTCCTTGTGAAACTGTTTTCGCGATGGTAATAGTGAACTCAGGGAGCAGGTGTGGTGCCTCTTTCAGTCCTCATTTCACCTGCCTGAGCAAAAACCATGCAGACAAAACACTTCCTGGTGGTGACCTCATGTCACTCCAAAGCATCTCCACCCAAGCACCTGTTCAGCTGTGACATTCTTACACGCAGTGTTCTGTCCATGCCTGCTCACCTCCTGCCCCTCAGGGGCAGCCAGTCCTCCCTCAAGGTCCTATCATCAGAACATCTTTTCCCCTTCCCATTCTTCTCAGATTCTGTAGTCAGCAAGGTGCATTTCTTGTGCTCTGTGTCTAAGTTATCTTTCTGTGTCTCATAGTTGCCCCTAGGAGGAGCTTCCCAAGGAGGTACCAGATAAATGAAGTAAAAATAAATGCTTGTGATCATCAGCTCCTGTCCTAATCCATTGTTTATGCCATTGTCTCAAGTTGTTATATGACTGTCTTCTCAGCCTAAATTCTGAATTTGCAAGTAGTGACTCTGTGCCATTGTGTTAATAGAACAATAGTTGTCACTTTCCAAATTCAGAGAACAAACTGTGCAACTTACCCACAGGAAAGTAAGTTTTTCCATGTGCTGCTTCAACTGGAGAACTGATGGAGGGTACTTTGTGGGAAGTGGTTAGTCTCATGTTGGGCTTTCACGTCGGAGCATGGGCATGGTGAATGGCTTCTAGCTGTTGAAGAATGAAGTCAAAAGAATGTATTTGGGGATGGAATAGCTGCAATTTGAGTTCATAACTTTTCTTTAGTTTCATTTTTGCGGTCATGTCCCTGTATCCCTGAGGATGAAAACTGGAGATAACTCTTTACAAGCTCAAATGCTTAGATAAGGGTGAGTTATAAAGAAGATATTTCTGCTACAGGAGAAATAGTATTCATGTTTAATCTGGTCGGACATCACCTGTTTTTCCCTTGGGTAACTTTGCTTGAAAAAAAAAAAGCAAGGCAGAATTGACTTAGCTGTGCTGGTGAAAAGGAAGGAGCCTTTAATTTGCCTGAGTGGAGATGTTTCCACTGTTTTATCATTTAATGGATTAAATGAGTAGGTGTGGCCATGAACACCTGGAGAGACTGCCTGACGTGCAGGTGCCATAAACTTCTGCTTTCATGGGCAGGAAAGTGTGTGATACCTGGAGGACAGAGGTCAGCTCAGCATTTTGCACCAATGTTATTATTAATGTGGGCATTGCCAGGTGCTGTGGCAACCTGGGTGACAGATGCAGTTCTAACCCACTTGAAGTTTTCTTACTGTTGGAGTTAAGTGCAGATTTTAATTCATTTATTGGGAATCAGGTACTTAGAGTAATAAGATTAGGTGACTGTCAGATATCCCAGAAGCAGGTAATACTGAGATTGGATGACTCTTCCTTCCTGTACCCTGGAAAGGTTTTCTACAGAATATCTCAGTAGGGTCCTAGGATTTTAAAAGTATTTAGATATATATATCAAGATATAGGTATTTGGGAATGAAATGCTGTGTAAAGTGTCCCTCTACCCTTGAAAATTTTAGCAACAAATTCATTCATAAGGCTAAGACCCCATTTCATAAGTATACAGATTTATTTCATGTACATATGGAAATATATCAGCCTATATTATATAAACACTGGCTTTGCTACTTTGGGATCATTTGATGTTTAAAAGTTTTCTATTTCATTGTTGAGAGAGATTCCAGAAAGTTCCAAGTCTGTTGTAATTTTAATATCATCTCTAGCTTCATGTTGAAAGGAAAAAAGATTAGAGGAGACACTTTCAGTGATGAATTATGCTTTGATTATTCATGGCATTTGTCAATAAGATATACCTTCGATAATTTGTTTTGTGTAACATACTACCCATACCTTAAATATGGTAAACTGTTCAAATTCTGAGGTAATTTGTTTTTAACTTCTCTTCTTTTAACTTGCTCATGTATTCATAGATGAAGTAGCCTGTTTTCTTTCACTCTACATTGCATTCATAATGAATCATCTATTTATAAAGATTAGAAATCTGTATAGAGGAGTAGATGCACCCAGGATGACTGTAATGTAAATCTGTTTGTATATTGACCAAACAAGTATATTTTATTTGGGGGTTTTATTTAGACATTTCTTTTTGATATTTTTTTTGAATCACATTTTTGAAAGCACTTTTCTATCCCTTTTTGATAGACTTTAAATAACTAATGCAATTGTGAGGGTTTGTTGTTCATGTTTTCATTTTTTAAAAAATCTAAATTGTTCATTGTTTTGCCTGTTGTGGTAGTGAATGTACCTTAGTATGTATGGTAGTGTACGTTTCTTAGAAATTTTTTAAGTTTTTCTTAAATAACATTTTCTAAATTTAGTTTTAAGTATATCAGCATATTTCACTGATATATCTAGTTAAGATATTCATTAGATTATTTGCATTCACAGACATTTCTTATGAATTTTATTTATGCATATAAACAATAAATATGTTGAAAAGATCTTTATGCATGATGTAGATCAAATGCTAAACACGAAAAAATGTAGCCATTTTTATAATAACCTGAATTTCAGTTAATTTGCTGAAAGAAGTTTGCTGACATTTCCAGGACATAAATCTGTCATTTATAATTTCTTCTATTAACATCAGCAAGTTAATATATTTAATATTTCTGTATTGGAATGAAAGAAGACATTAATTTGAATTAACACTGAATACATTATACAGTATCTTTTAAAACCAATCAGACTGTCTAATTTAATGATTGTGAATTTAATAGGTTGAATACATACATTTCTTGATAGATGAGTTGATAATATCCAACCCACCTTCATAATTAAATATCAAAAGTCTATTCTTATTAACAACTGCTTTAAGGCTGAGTAAACATGAGCTTAATTAAACTCACAGATAATATTAGGGGATGCTGATTGCTGCACTAAGGAAAATAAAGTGATGCAGCCTGACCTTAAGAAATTATAAATATGGGACTGTTGACAAATGATAATAAGCAGCAAACATCTAAGAGAAGATAACTCCCAAGTCTGTATTGCTGAAAGAAATTGGGTTTGGTTTTGAAATGTATTATTTGAATATTTAGAAATGTTATCTCACTGTACCTAAATTAGAAGTCCAGTGAAAATTCCTGTTTCAGGAATCTGGTATAACAGAGGTCTGTCCTGCACTAAGAAGGCATTGCAATAAACTCCTAATGGTGGTTGAGGGCAGCACAGTGTAGGAGGATAGAAGCACAGAGCCCTGAGCCTTGTTATAGGTGAATTAAATGAGGTAACTTGCTGCGTTTTACCACCCTCCTCTGACTACTGTATTGCTAATAGAGAATGAAGTGCCAGTCTATTTTGAAGAAAAGCAAATGAAAATAAGATAATATCCACTTCACCCATCCGCCAGTTTTGTATTTGTCTTATTCTTTAAGGCTTTTGAAAGTTACTTTGAAATCAAATTAGCCATTTTATAACTTCCTTCTAGCAGAAACAGGAACAAATTGTTGCCCTGTGCCCATGTGTAGTAATTTATTTCTATGCTCTGGGTACTCAGGATAAAACCAGTAGCTAGCATGCTTGTGAAAGAGGACCACCACTATTATTTTAATACACTGGGATCTGATTTTATGATTCCAGAACATTTACCTTAATAAAGAATTGAATGCCATATACAAGATGAAAAATGAATGAGTGGTGAGACACATTTATCTTAGGCATCAGCTATTCTATTGACAAAAGGCACAAATAAGAAATTTGTCTAAATAATTAGATTTTTAATTAGTGCATCATTATAAGATTAATGTCATTGCACTTCATTGCATGTAATTTTGTATTAGAAATTTTGTGTCAACAAAGATGCTACCTGTGGTTTGCTGATTTGAATCCTTAATATATCACTTGTGTGTATGGCATGTTACATATTTGCACTCAAGCGCTGGAAGAAGGCATTTGATTATTGCTCCACTGGTGGTGAGGAATATTGATGGTGTTGTGCTATATGAATACATTATATTTTCTAATATTCAAGAGGTAGCCACCCCTCAAATATTAGTGAATGCATAATTGTAATAATTTTAACAATAACATGAGCAGATAGGTTGCTCAACCTGGTCCATGTCTACCGGGAACATGCTTGAACATTATTGATGCTATATTCTTTTTAAACTTTGTTTTTTCTTTCTTTTTGATAGTTGCCGAACAAGCAACCGGAAAAGCTTAATAGGCAATGGGCAGTCACCAGCATTGCCTCGACCACACTCACCTCTCTCTGCTCATGCAGGTAATTGGTTACCATTTCTTGAGTTATGTTTTATTTCTTTATTTGTTGGTTTTTTAAAATAATTAATGCATTTTGATATTTGGTATGTCTTCACATGTTATCTTTGTTTTCCTGCTGTTTCATCCCTAAGTTGTTCTTTGCGATATGTTAGCCCAGATCTTATCCTCTCTGTTTCAGTGTTTGGACTCTAAAATACAGAATTCCTTTTTATATGGGGTCTCTTTTTAATTATTTCTGTCTCCATTTCTAAATGCCTGGATGATACAAGACATGGTTTCCATGTTAGGAATATCCTTGGGAAATGTAAACATGATAACTCATATGAAAAGTACTAATGTTAAGAACTGTTCAGCATATTTCTCCCTAAAATTGAACTTGTCTAATATATTGTGATGGTCATTTTAGGGACGGTGAAGATTTAAGAGAGAGCCTTTGGCTTCAAGTAGTTTATAGAATTATAAGGAAGGTTAGAACAGTACTGTAAAAACTAGACAATGAAAACTGCTTTATATGCTGGTTTTTTTTTTTTCAAAGTTCTATCCATGGTGATGCAAAGAAGAGAAGGGTTAATTCCAATAAAGAAAGTCTGGAAGAGTTTAAAGGAGCCATTTGCCCAAGATTTTGAAAGATGAGCAAGAATTTGTTGGCTGGTAGAGATGGAGTGAGAGAAAGGGAATTCTCAGTGTATGGCTAGAGTGTGGGATGTGTGTACTTCATTAAGAGAACATAAGGATGGAAAGGCAGAGGAAGGTCAGGAAGTGGGAGGAAGTTTGACTTTGAAGCCCTTTCAAGGGTTTTGAGGAGGATCTGTGTTATAGGAAAGTATCTTCAGGATTGTGAAGGATGAAGGTTAGAAGAATGAGCTCTTAGCCCTACTTCACTGTACTCTTGTGAAAACTCTAATTTGATACTCATGTTTTCTCAGATGATCTTGACCTTAAATGCAGGGCTACCACTCTCACCCAGAAAGCAGTTCTTAAGCTCAAGGGGCCTTTCAAGTTGAGATTGGGAGTTGTCTGTTATATTACTGGGGAGAAGAAGGGAGAGAAAAGTAGTTGCTCCTTTGGAGTGAAATTTTATTTTCTCCGTAGGAATAATTAAAGGAATTAAAGGTGGTAAAGTAAAAAGGTAAAAGATAGATAAAATTATGACACTGTAAAATGACCACTAACATCTAGAAAGGCCTTTCCCAGGTAAAACCTTAGAGTTGGAGAAGCTCTTACACGGATGAAGACAAGTTCTAGACCACTCATAGCAGCATCATCTGTAATAGCTAAACATTTGAAGTAACCTAACGATCTATCACTTGGAAAATGGATAAATGAATTGTGGCATAGTTATATCCAAAACACACTGTGCACATAGAAAACAAGTGAACACTACTCAGATTTGCATGGATGAAACTCAAATATATTGTTGGACAACAAAAGCGAGTCACAAAAGAATATTATGTAAGCCTTTCATATAAAGTTAACATGCTACACACAATATTTTGTTTAGGGATATATATATATATGTACATGATATATATTATATATTCTATAATATGATTATATTCTATATATTCACTGTATTATATTTTATGTATTTTTATAATATAAGAGCCTAAAGCAAAACATGGTAATGTTAAAGACTGATTTCATGATAGTAGTTACCTCTGAGAGGGCATGAGAGGGATATAATTAGGGAGCGGGTGTAAGCAGTGGTAACATTGTATTTCCAAGGCTACGTAATGAGGATACATTACTTCTATTACTACCATTTCTGTTTGTGAGATTGATATTACACCCTGTCATTAAAATCCTACAGAGGGTCAAACAGTGCCAGATACCTTACTTGGGACATTACTCTAGCACTCAGCACAGTGCGCAGCAGTGTATGCTAGATGCTAAGTGAATGATGATTCTGTTTTTTAGTATATAATTCTGTGATTTAAAGATTTTAATCTCGCTCCTCTTTATAGTATTTATAGCAATTTCACCATCATTTATGTGCCTGTTGATTCATCTTTTATAGCTGTGATTTTCTTCACTTCTAATATTGAGACGACAGAACATGTGGTGAAGACTTTAATGATCCTTTTAATTATTTTTATTTGCTTTCATAGACTTAGCTTAAGTTCTTTCTCCTTCAACATTAATATAGAATTTAATCAGAGGAATGGGCAGAGGGAAGCCTGTCATTCAGGTTCTAAGAGTGTTTTGTTTTTGTTTTTGAGACAAAATCTACCTCTGTTGCCCAGGCTGGAGTGCAGAGGCACGATCTCAGCTAACTGTAACTTCTGCCTCCTGGGTTCAAGAGATTCTCATGCCTCAGCCTCCTGGGTAGCTGGCATTATAGGCCATACCACCATGCCCGGCTAGTTTTTTTTTTTTTTTGTATTTTTAGTAGAGAGAAGGTTTCGCCCTGTTGGCCAGGCTGGTCTCAAACTCCTGTGCTCAAGCAGTCCTCCTGCCTCAGCCACCCAAAGTGCTGGGATCATAGGCATGAGCCACCGCACCGCACCCAGCATTGTTTTTCTTTATGTTATGGAGCCAACATGTTGTTGTTCTCTCAGAGGCAGTGGAAGCCTGTCAGACTTTCTGTGAGAAGTGGCATTTATTACTGTCTGGTAGATTCCTATTTCTGTATAAAAAGAAGAAAAACATGTGAATACGATACAGGACCAGGCCTCACATTCTGATAACATGCAGTGCCTCTTCACCAGCCATGCCTTTTGCCTCACCCTTTCTGTTGCTATGTTCTCTATCCTGCGTTGGACACAGAGTTTCAGGCGAGGTTTTCTAGGCATCTCCATCAAAATGAGAAGGAAAAACCTCCATGTCTCAGCACTTATTAACCTAAAAGATAAAGTTGCACTTTCTACTTTTCTTAGGTGGGGATTACATGAGCCCCACCAGTCATCACGGACACATCGTTTGTACCTATCAAATGTATCAGTAGAGATGGGGACATTAATTTGTGTAGGGGTGTCAGCAGTGCTCTGGGGAGAAAGAGATATTGGCATACACAGTGGTCTGGAGCATGTCTTCACAAAATAGTGTTTGTGGGGAGCCAGAGGTTCCTAAAAGAACAGTGAATAGCACAGTCTCATTAAAAAAAAAAAAGAAGGAAAAAAAAGAAAAGAAGGCATAGAAAATCACAGGCTCTTATGTCCAGGAAGATTCTAAGCATGAAAAATAATCCAGAAGTCCCAAAGGGAAAAGACTAGTGTACCTCTCTTACAATGAAAATTTCTGTATCAAAAACAAACTCAAAAGAAATCAAAGTATGAAAAATGTTTGTGCCCATGACTGATTGCCAGTTTACATGAAGAAATTGTGTAAATTGATATGAAATGGTGAATGCACCAATAGAAAAATGGGCAAAAGGTGCAAATAGCATGACATAAGGAAAAAATAGCCAACAAAACATGAAATGATATGTCATTGCAATTATAAAAAAAAAAAAGTGGCCAGGCACAGTGGTCACACTTGTGATTGCAGCACTGTAGGAGACTGAGGCAGGAGGATTGCTTGAGCCCAGGAGTTTGAGCCTAGATGACATAGTGAGACCTCATCTCTACAAAATTTCTAAAAATTACCCAGGCATGGTGGCACATGCCTGTGGTCCCAGCTACTCAGGAGGCTGAGGTGGGAGGATCGCCTGAGCTGGGGAGATCTAGGCTGCAGTGAGCTATAATGGTGCCACTGAACTCCACCATGGGTGGAGGAGATAGTATCATTCACCTAGCATGGGGTCAAAAACCTTTTTTAATTGATAAAATTCAGTGATAGCAAAGATACGGGAAAGCGGTCCCTTTCCCATGATCTAAGGGTTGATGTGAATTAGTGTAACCATTTTGGTTAGTGGTTTTCAGTATTGGTGAATATTTCAAATGTGTTTACCCTTTTGCCCAGCAAATTAACCTAAAGGAATTTATCTTACTGATATTCTCATAAAATAACAGAAAATTATAAGTATAGCATGGCTTTTGTACCTAGCAAATGGAAAGGTACCAGTTTTTCATTTAAAATTTTCTTCAGTAATGGACTAGTTAAGTAAATAATGATTCAGGGGTGTAACCCAGCACTACATAGTTGTTACAAAGAACAAGGTGGGCTTTCATGTGCTGGTATTGGAAGGATACACAAGATACATTGTTAGGTGAAAACATTGCATGTTGTCATTTCATGTGCATCTGTGTTTTAGAGTGTGTATACACAGATGAAAGCACACTTGTATATTCATGCATAGTCATAGAAATTTGTGGAAAAGGAAAGGAGAAACTGTTAATTGTTTAGGGAATAAGAAAGTAGGGAAATTAGCACATAGTGCCTTTCTAATAAAAAGAAGGCTGTAAAAATAAAACCCACAAGAAAACAATATAATATCTGCAGTAGTTTTCTATTGCTGAGTAACAAATTACTCATAATTTACTGGTTTAAACAACATGCATTTATTAATCTTACAGTTCTTCAGGGCAGAAGTCTGGGCAGGCTCGCCTGGGTTCTCTGCTCAGGGTATTATGAGGCCAAAATCAAGGTGTTGGTTGAGCTGGGCTCTTACCTGGAGGCTGGGAAAGAACTCACTTCCAAGCCCATGCAGTTGTGGACAGATTTAGGTCATTGCCTTTGTAGGACTGAGTTCCCCGCTTCACCCTGGCTATCAGCAAGGAGCTGCTTTTCAGCTCCTAGAGGCTGGCTGCCCTCTGCGATCTTGTAGCCAGCAGGGGCACATCCGGTCATTCTCGCACTTCAAATCTGACTGCTCCTCCTTCCATCAACCAGAGAAAACTCTTGCTTTTAAAAGGCTCACTTGGTTGAGTGAGGCCCCACTCAGATAATCTCTATACTTGAAGGTCAACTGACTTGGGACAATTACAGCTAAAAAAATCTCTTCATAGTAGTATTCATTTTTGATTGAATAACTAGGGGACTGGAATTTTGAGGAGACCATGGTTAGAATTCTGCCTACCACAGTAACACTTCATATTGTGTTTTGATTTAAATGAGTAAAAGTAGGAGCTCTAAGAGTGATACTTAAGAGGATGAGCCACAGAGGAAAAGGAGATAAAAATTGAGACACAGTGACTCCAGGCTTTTAAAGTGCTTAGGTAGCAAATGTAGCCCTGTTGGCCAAAATACCTATTTTCTGTGTCTTCAAAAGTTGTTTTACTATGAATTTGCAGGTGGCTACTTTGATGTATTTTTAAAAGGGTTTCTGTAAGGAAGGATGGAAAGGAGTTTCACTTTTGTGTTGGGCAATTTTAGGAGTTATTAAAGATAGGAAATATCCCTAAATCTCTGTCTATGTGTATATATAGATTTAGGTTACAAAGAGACTTCATTTCTTAAGGGTTAGTCACCACTGTATTTATGCAGCTGTGTTCTGCTTGTTTCGGGTAGGCACATGGGGTTTGGGGCAACAAAACAAAACATCCCGAATCCCACTCTTCAAAATGAATCACGTGAACATTTTCATGCACATCCCTTCATTATCTTCTCTGCCTCCCACCCCACAACCACCCATGGGGCTTTGACTTAACAAATAAAACTCAGCTTGTAACTTAGAGGGTTTCCAAGGAGAAACTATATGACATCATGTACATTTTTTAACAGAATATCTTCATTATTTCAGAAAACTCTTAAGGACCTTTCTCCTTTTGATTTCTTTTAGAGTCTCTTTTTGAGCCATACATGAGAATTGTTTGCAACTTGCTCACCTTGCACTTCAGCTATATCAGTTCCACTCCCCTCAATCTTGCAACTCGTTCATTAGATGAGATACTAAATTGGACGGTGGTAAAGGCAATGGTTTTATAAACAGCCATGTTAATGCAAATAATTGAAAGTTAATAGTCTGGCAATAAGGTGGAGATAGGGAAAAATAAACAAGGCAGACTAATGAATTCAGAGAAGACAGTCTGGGGTAGAACAGGGTAAGCAGATATTCCAGTGTGCCAGAGATACTCCTGGGAGTATCACAATTTTTTTTTTTTTTTTTTTTTTTTTTTGAGACAGTCTTGCTCTGTCGCCCAGGCTGGAGTGCAGTGGCGCGATCTCCGCTCACTGTAAGCTCCGCCTCACAGGTTCACACCATTCTCCTGCCTCAGCCTCCCGAGTAACTGGGACTATAGGTGCCTGCCACCATGCCTGGCTAATTTTTTGTATTTTTAGTAGAGACGGGGTTTTATCATGTTACCCAGGATGGTCTCGATCTCCTGACCTCGTGATCCACCTGCCTCAGCCTCCCAAAGTAGGGAGTATCACTATTATAACCCAGTGCCATCCTTGATATCAGCATGAAACTTTGTAATATTCTACTGCCCCAGGACTTTAACCTTGGAAGATGTGTAGTTGGGCCATAAGGGATTTAGTAAAACCTGAAATTTTGGCACATAATGCCAACCAAGCACTTACTTGTTTACTAATATGCGTGTGACTGTTTCGTTTTAAAATTTTAAGAGAGTTTATAGGCTATGTTGCCATGACTCTGATCTTCAAGGCTTGTTTGCTTTAAAAGCGTGAGTTTCTGATTATAACAGTAAAGCTAATAGTTTGTAAGATATACAAGAAATCACCTGGGAAATATAAATCCTCTATCAACCCATTACTTGGAGATAACCCCTATTACCAGTTTATTGTATTCTTCAGTCTTTTTTCCTGTATGTACTCTGTGTGTGTGTGTGTGTCCATCTGAACATGTGACTGAAATGCCTATGTTGAAACTTTTATTCCCCCCTTATCACCACCAAATAGTACAGTGTTGAAGAGTCCATCAGTACAAGCCAAACATAATATCTTACTATTTGTAATGTACATGTTTTATTTCTATGGGATTTAGACATTTTCCATACTCATTAACCATTTGTATCTCCTTTTATTATTTACCTTTATTTTTATCCTTGGTCCCTCTCTTTTGTTTAATTTTTATTTTATGGGCTTATAAGAAGTGAGAACTGATATTAATCTTTTATAATCTCACCAGTATCCTTTTTCAATTTGCCATTTCCCTTTTTATAACAGTGAGGTTTTTTTTTTTACTAATAGAAGTTATTATTTTTCATTTTGTGCATGTATGTGTGGTCCAAACTATCAGTCTTTTTTTTTCTTCTGATTTCTTCCAAGTTTGTTGTTATGTATAGTTGTACAGAGTTTTGCTTTTTTGACAAGACTGGTCTTGCTCTCAGCATCTCCTGCTCTCATCTCATTGCTTCCCCTCCCTCTTTCTGCTTGACAAGTTCAGCACCAGTGACGCATTTCTTTACCTTTTCATACTCTTAGTCTGTCAGTATAGGATGATGGTTTTCCTAAGCAGTGAAGAAGTTCTTGGGCAAAAAAAAAAAAAAAAAAAAAAAAAAATCTGAATTCTTTCTAAACTGTATTGGTGAGCCTACAAAGGAAGGAAGTCTGTAAGCCAAATGGGCATTACAACAGTTTTTTCCACCTCCCCAGACTCCTGGAGTTGACTGATACACACACCTTTCTGCTCAGGTATTTGTGGTACCATCAGATTTTCATGCAGTGCTCAAAGGAGAGGCTATTACTTACGAATTTTAGTTTGCTGGTGAGAACAATTTAGTCATTAGAGATGAATGATCTTTAGGTGCCAGTGAAAGAATTCTCTTTATAAGATGAGGCTGGGCTGGGCGCGGTGGCTCACGCCTGTAATCCAAGCACTTTGGGAGGCTGAGGTGGGCGGATCACGAGGTTGGGGGATCCAGACCATCCTGGCCAACATGGTGAAACCATCTTTACTAAAAATACAAAAATTAGCCGGGCGTGGTGGCACATACCTGTAGTCCCAGCTACTCAGGAAGCTGAGGCAGGAGACTCGCTTGAACCCAGGAGGCGGAGGCTGCAGTGAGCCGAGATCACGCCACTGCACTCCAGCCTGGGCGACAGAGCAAGACGGTCCCCCCCAAAAAAATGTGAGGCTGGAGACATGGCCCTGAGTGAAATATTGCCTTTGTTGTGTTTATTTTGTGACTTTCATTCAAAAGCCTTCAGCAGATTTTCCATGCTTGAAATATTATTTCCCGAATGTTTGAACCTGCTTTATAGATCTTTAATAAAAATGTTCATTCAGCAAGGCAATGACCTCCTTTAGCTGCATAGACATGATAGTACAAGACAAATAGTTCCCTTGCCTCTTTAAATTTAGGGAATAGGACAAAGGAAAATTAGGTGCTCACGGAGTCATAACAAATTAATTGTTAGCCTTAATAGGAATTAAGTTTCCTGGTGCCCCACATAACCACTGTTTCTTTAAAATAATATTAACTTTCTTTTTTGTTTTGTCAAAGGGATTTCTGACATCATACATTTCCTCTTTAAAAAAAAAATATGTCAGTCTCAACAAAATCAACTTGTAAAACCTTATCTTCAGTTTAGGGCACCTTGCTGTCCTCCTTGTAGAGTGTCATTTTATGTTGGTAAAATAGGCAAATCATGTGGCTAAACTTTATCCAGGTGATTCCTTTAGTCAGCCATGGGTAGAGCATCATCTTGGAATCATCTAATTTTATTAAAACCTTTTTCACTGAGCCCCAAGATCAGATTTCTTATAGTGTGTATGTCCAAGCTATATCATTTCACAGTGCATCTGTTCTGTGACTTCATTTCATTAATAAGTTTCTCTGCATTACGGAGAATACCATCTTTATGTTCCATGCTGTACTCACTTTTTTTTTTTTGTCCTTAGCCTTTGTGTAATTGCCAATTGTTACTTAAGTAATGACACATCTTGCCCTTCCTGCTTAAGGAAAAGAATGATAAAATCAGATGGACTGACGTCAGTCAATGTGTTTTCCTAGTCTGGGGTATTGCTTTGTGTCAAGTCAATAATCGGGTGTATATACCAACATCATTAGTCTTTGTTAATTCCTTTATGCAGATCCATCTGCCCTGTGCCCTTCATTTATCATTTTGGCCCTTTAAGAAGTCTGTAATGTTGATGTATAATCTATTCCTAGTAATAATTCAATGACATTGTTCATATTTCCCTAATCTCTGGGTGTAAGAGAATTTAATCTGAATGGCCTTTGATTTAGATTTTTATTCTCTCCTTTATTATAAATTAAAGCTGTTGGAAACTGATGCCTAATTTTAATTTTGAAGCTCCCCCATGTTAACAAAAGTGGTAGCAACTTTTTTTTTTTGTAAGAACATGGGTCATCCTGGGCAGACACCCATAGGGCAGGTTTTTCATTCTGTTTAATTTTGCTTTTCAATCACAATTTTGCAGCATTTTTGTTGTGTTTGTGTATCCACTGGGGACTTTGTTTAGCTAGGGTTGGTTGCTGAAGTCCCAGCTGGATCTTAATTACATATTTTCCATGTTAGAATTGACAGTCCTTAAAGAAAGATTGGATGTAGGGTGAGACAGAGTTGATCAAAGGTGACTTCCAGCTTGCTGAGAATATGGAAGACTGGACAGGACATTTCTCAAGATGGAAGAAACAAGAAAAATGAATCAGAGGTCATACTTAAGAGTTCACTTTGCTGCATATTGGGCCAACTTGCTCATGAGTCATTCAAGTGATGTAAATAGGCAGTTGTTGTTACATAGGTCTGAAACTCAGAGGTTGCCTCTGTGTTGGCGATGTCAGTTGGAAGCCATTAATTCACTGATGGTATTTAAAATAGTGAGAGGGGAGGAAATCATTGAAAGGAGAGTTGGAGTGAGAAGAAGCCAAAGGCTGGCTCTACAATGCTAACATTTTAAGGTCCTGAGAGGACACATGACCAGCAGGAGACTGAGAAGCAGAAACCTGAGATGCAGGAGGGAGGGTGGAGAATGCAGTGCCATAGAATCCAAGAGCAGACGGGTGCCCACAATGAGGGAGGCGTCCATCTTAACATCAAGTCAGCCAGCCCTATCAGGTGCGTCACAGATGTCCACTGAAAGAATAAATAATTGTTTATAGATAAATGGCCAAAGACTCATTTGACTCTTAGGACCAAAAATGCCGCATGTGCCCTAATGCAAGTCAAGGATTACTTTCCCCCAAAAGAGGGAGTCTTCCTTAATACTGAAGTACCACAAAGCCCTGTACATCACACATTATCTTAATTACTTTATTTTGAAAGTAGTTTTAGCAAATCTTTCATTTGCCTTGTCCATAATATAATCCATTTCAACCATTGCTAAGCTGAATGGAGGCTGTTGCCTTTCAAACTCTTCCATAATTTAGTTGCCATGGTGAGACTGATATACAACCTGCCAAGTCCAAAAAGCAGCCAAACAGGGCAGTGCTTCACCTAAAGCAAGGAAATCTAAAACTTTCTATTTTTGACAGAAAATCGACATTGGGAATTCTTGAGGTTACTTTTTCTGTGAGAAGAGAGTCTTATAAATTTTAGAGAGGAGAAGAACTCTTGAAAAACTAGAGTCTCAAAATAGTCAACTTCTTGAAGTTACTGAGATAGGATAATCTTTTTAGTATCAAATTTTGTCAAAAAAATACAATTGGAAATTAAAATAATTGGTTTATCTACTTTGTCCATTTTTGTATTCGACATTTTCAGATTTAAATCTGGTGCAGCATATAATTACATATTTATTGCTTAAAATGTCTAAATTAATAAATAGTATAAATGACAATGTATTAGTATATATATGCTAAATCCCTAAAAGTTTATATATTCAAACTGGGAAAAATAATTTTCTCATCTGCTAGTTGAAAATGAGAAATTGCCTTGTGTCTAGGGTTGCTTTTGTTCTAAGATATGATCAGTGACCACCTAGAAAGTAAAAGGTACATTTAAAATTCTTCCTAGTCGCCTCTCACTCTTGTGGTTTTGAGAACATGGTAGTCTGTGACGGGACAGTTTCGGTGACCGTCACAGTGATTTCTGTGGCTTTGGCTTTTCTGCTCCTAGCTCACTCGTCAGCAGTTTACTCTCAGGTTTATCTCTGAATTTGAGTTGGAAATCCTCAGCTGTATGTAAATAGAGACTGTCTTCCTCCAGTCATTAGCTGGTGAGAGAGTGTGGATTTGTATCACAGGCAAACTAACTGTTCCACAGAGACAAAAGGACTTGAGGCAGGGGCTCCGTTAGTGTGGAGATCAGCCAGCTGTCTTCATTAAGTGCCCAGTGCCATAGACAGAAGGCTGAATGCTCAACACAGCCACAGTGGCCTGTACCCATCAGGCAACCAGTAAGGGAAGTTTAAAAGTCTGTGTCTTAAAATCAAGTATATATGCTAAAAAGCATTTTCTTTTTTTGGCACATTTAAATATCATGTACAGGAATGATATCTGTATCTTTGAACTTATTCATTCTGGCATAATTGTAGCTTCAGCTTTATGATGCTTTAATGCAGATTCTAAAAACTGACTACAGCAATGTATGAGTACTTCTCTACAAAAGCCGTGTAAACTGCAGGCTTTGAAGTTCTAAGCTTTCATGTTTGGAGTAACAGTGGGTAATTGCAGAGCTTGTCATGAAGTGTTCAGGTGTGCACACACTGTGGCAACCCAGAAGTTTAGAGGGTTCAAGCCTGGGGAGGAGGAGCCCATCAACACTGTGCACTGGAGTTGGTAGCATATTTTGGTTTCCCTAGTCAAGGGAGGAGAGAGGTGGATAAAATTTAGAAGTGTATAAATACAAGAACAGTCATATAGTTTTAGGGGGGAGAGATGAATTTTGCTTGAAAAAAATCTGAACTATTTTAGATGTTCTTAAAAATATGTTTAAAAACTTCTATTTACAAAAGCTGTGTATATTCAGTGTAGAAAACTTGGAAAATATAAGAACAAAGAAGAATTGAAAAATCATCTATATTGTCCCCCTTAAAAGAAACATATAGATAAAAGAAAATAGAAATAAATAAATATAAATCATCTATATTCTTATCCATTACTCAGAATTAACTACTTAACATTTGAATGTATGTCTGTGCATTTTATATATCTATTATAATATTTATAACATCCTTACATAAATTTATATAAACATGATTTATATATATACATTTGTATATACATATATAAATGTATGATCATAAATATAATTTTATGTCTATATCATTTTCTTTTAGCATTATGTTTTGACTGTTTTTATATGTCATTAAATATCTTTTTTCCCCTAATGGTTGGTTTCAAAAGATACAAAATATTCTATTTTATGAAAGTGCCATAACTGCCTCCCCCTATTGGACATTCGGGCTGTTCCCAGTATTTTTGTTCTTATAAGTAATGCTGTGGTGAATAGCATTATTCATGAATCTTTGTGATCAACTCTGATTAGTTTCTCAGCTTAATCCAAGAAAAATGTTCTTTCAAGTGTTGGCCTTTTATTGTCTTGTATTTGTGTTGTTGGGCTTTCCATTATTTCCTTACTTAGATTTTTGAGGCCCTAGAAGCCAGAGATTGTATCCACAGGAAATGCTCTTTAATGCTTGCTGCAAATGACATTTAATAAGCATCAAGAATGTGTTGTATAGGCACCAAGATAACTTTACACATATCTAAGTACCTCTCCAGTATGTTCTCCCTAGCTGAAACAATAGCCAGTTGTGTTAAACTTCCAGGAACTTTGTACCCAGTGACATCATGATGACCTGATGACGTCAGTGAGATGAATGAAGAAGGAACTATTGCAGGAGGCTACAGAGCCTGTCACACTTTTGTTCCTGCCAGACATTGAGGACTATACTTTAGTGTAGAAACCTCCTTCTACTATGTAACTCAGAAATTCTGCTACCCAAACCCTTTTGATTTTGAGATGGCTGACAATTAATGATATGCTAAATGGTGTACATAATAAACACTGGACCGCAGGGTAAAAGATCTGGTCTTTACCTAGCCCTCCCAGTTAGCAGCAATTCTACTTTGGGCATTTCACTCTCTGGGTCTCAACCTCCTCATCTATCAAATGGAAGTAGTCAAACTTGCTCTTGGAACCTCATATGATTGTTTAAATGGGAAAGTATTTTCAGTATTATAAAGTACAACAACAGTGTCAAGTTTTAAGAAACTACCAGAGGATTATTACAACCAATCTGAATTTATAGCTAGAAATTTGTAGCTAGAAATGATACGACATCATAGTGTGTAAATACAAAGCAAATTAGGACACAGGCTTATTGCCATCTCCAAGGGGATTATTGACAAGGCATGTGTCATCCATGTAACCAAGTCTCTGCTGGGACACACTTGCAGTAGTCTGTGATATTTTCATTTTGGTATACCAACCTTTGGAGGTCCCTTTGCTGGTACAGTTACTCTGGTTTCAAGCTGATTTGGGAAATTAATGGCATTTAAAAAAAAATCAACTCCAGTAGATCAGAACCACGGCAGTTCCAGAGAGGCTGCCTCAGTGATAGGGAGAGGCAAGGGTGATCTGGTAGTGGGATTCACAGCCCCTACCCCACCTTTGCTTCATTCAACCAGAGAAGCTCAACCTGTCCCATTTTGGACTAAGGAGTAATCTTTTGCTTGAGCTGAAGAATCGGTGTACACACACATACACACACACAGGCTTGAAACCATTCTAGGAAACGGAGACCCAGTGCACCTAGTGTCCAGGATCCTGTGACTTGCTGGTATCTGAGCCAGCTTTGGAGCTCTGCTCCCCAGATCTCTGCATCTTGCACCCCTCCCAGTGAGGCCCTGGAATCTATCCCTGAAGATGCCTTCTAGAAGAATCAGGAAAGACCTGGGACATCTCCAGAGTGAGCCTTGATTCACTCTTCTCTCTGGGTCCTGAACACAGTGTTTAGATGAATGATTTTCTTCATTTATGTTTCATCTGTCCTATTCTGTTATATTAGTCTGTTCTCATGCTGCTATGAAGAAATACTCGAGACTGGGTAATTTATAAAGGAGAGGTTTAATTGACTCACAGTTCTGCATGGCTTGGAAGGCCTCAGGAAACTTACAATCATGGCGGAAGGTGAAGGGGGAAGAAAAGGTACCTTATTCACAGGGCGGCAGGAAAGAGTGAGAGCAAGCAGGGGAAATGCCAGATGATTATAAGGCCGTCAGATCTTGTGAGACTCACTCCCTATCACGAGAATAGCATGGGAGAAACCATCTCCATGATCCAGTCACTTTCCCCTGGGTCCCTCCCACAACACGTGGGGATTATAGGAAGTACAATTCAAAATGAGATTTTGGGTGGGGACACAGCCAAGCCATACTATCTGTCAAAGAACTTGGGTCCCCCAGTTAAATAGATAGTGGTGGTGGGGTGGGAAGAAACCTCACTTTTCCAAAAAGAAATACAGGCATTTTTTTTTTGTTTACAGTCATTTTGTTGTGATATTTATCATTTATGGGATGTTTTAAGTATAGAAAAAATTCTAGTATTATTTTAGGAATGAACTATATTGCTGTGGTACATTAAAATAGTAGTCAAGAGATAAGCAAGGTATTAGTAAGCTAACAGGTCTCATGCAACTAAATCATGTCAAGAATAGTCAGCAGGAGACGGCACCCACCTGAGAAACACGTGGGCTGAGAGAGGAAAACTTCCTAACCTTTGTAATAAAAACCATGCATTTCCTAAGTATTCCGCTGACCCTCCTGCTGACACCCTTCTCGTTGGTGGAGAGTCGCTGATACACGTACCCCTAAGGACGTCCCCAAAGCATGAGCATTCTAAAGTGGTCCATGTATTAAGGTATCAGATGTTGATGAACAGAGAGACTGGCATTTAATTACATGGACTCTGCTCATCTTTTATCCTTAGATATAAAGAAGTTATATTTCAGGTTAATTTTCTTAAAGTTTTATCATGGTCTGCTAACAATCAAATATGACTTTGAACAATTCTCTTAACTTGGCTTTAATTTCCTTTTCTGTTAAAGGAGGAGATTGGATATATATATATATATATATATATATATATATATATATATAAAATTTTAAAATATTCCTTCTAAGGCTGTACCTTCATATTTCTAGTTCTTTGGCTTTAAAGAAGATTTTCTTTCACCCTGTGTTCTCAGGATTAATATATACCTGCCTTGTGTTCTCCATTGGAGGCATGCTTTTAGTATTCCAGGTCTGATGACAAATGACACTCTCAGCATCTAAAATATTAAAGATAAAAGAATGGGTTAGCTGGTTGGGCCCAACAGACATAAGATGTGAGGGCATGCCCGAGTGACCCCCAGCATGTTCTGGATATGCACTCCACATTTCATCAGCATCTGAGGATGGATGTGCCCTTTGGAAGGAATTTTGAGAGGAAAACAGGTTGTCCTGTGGACCGTGCCTCCCAGGAACTTTGAAGGCCAGGTATCCCCTTGTTTATCTGGAGAAGCAACACATCCCAGTTTGTGGTAGTTATATCTATCCGCTGGAACAATTAGGCCTAAAGCCTATTTTTGCACATGTGGAAATGTACTGGAAGTCCTGCAATAGTTACCAGAGTGACCGGCCAGTGTCTGAAGGAATGAACGTAGTTTCGAAGGCTTTGAGAGAAAGTGTGTGTGTGTGTGTGTGTGTGTGTGTGTGTGTGTGTGTTCCTCAGCAAAAGAACATGCCCTACTTCAGTGTTTAGAGATGCAAATCATCTTAAATAGGCCAAATGCAGGAAATGAAACAAGTTCCTTAATTGGTAAAAAGCCCACTTCCTTGTGGGATCAGTAATTTGGCTTGGGAATGCACACATTCCAGCATCCTTGAAATTGAAAGAAAAAAAAAATAGGTGAATTGATTCACATTTGGTGCTCTTATGCCATTATTTCAGTAGGAAATGTGGGTTATCATTTCATTTGACAGTTTTGATTTCCAAAAGAGAAGGACCAAATGCAAATTTTTCTCCCTTCTCTGGAGACATAGGCGGACTTTTAACATCAAGAGATGTACATACCTCCCCTGACAACACATTTCACATAAGCAGTACCAGTCTGCCCTGTCAGTGGTTCTGTGAAGCTGTTTATTTCATCCTACTGTTCCTATTGTTGACAAAAATGAGGGATGTTCATTTCTTCTAGTGATGTGGGCTTTAACTATTTCTGTCATGAGTGCAGTGTGCCTATCTAACCTGAATTCTGCTTACCATTCATTTCCTGAAATTGTCTTTACTAGCAGGGTAGAAGTTACAATATCTAAATTTAAGTTGCTGACCTTTATTTACTTCAGAATAAGCAGTTGACTTGTGAGTTTATGTTTGATAGCTAATCATGCATTCTGCTTTTTATTAAAATACCCATAACATCTGCCACCACACCTTATTTGTAAAACTGCTATAATACTGGAAACTAAGAACATACCAATGATCATTCACATCTTGAGTAGGAATGAATGCTGTTACCTGTGTCAACAGAAAATCTTGTGTCAGTAATCAGCTCATGGCTAGACCACAGAAACAGTATGATAGCGAGATAGGCAGGAGACAGAAGGTGGATTTCACCTTCCTGGACTGCATACCCTGACATCAGAGACTTTATACCTGTCCCTACAATCAGAATATCTGGCAGTCACCACCCAACCCCGCACCACAAAGAAGCCGCATTTTGTGCTGATCGGAGCCATCCATTGCCCTCCCAACAGTATTATCTTTCTGTAGGAAATTTAAGAAACTATACTTTCCAGTATTAAACATCCCACATCAGATAAGTTGGGGATTCATTTATTAATCTGTAATAATATGCCTTTTTGGTGGGGGAGCCAAATTAATGGAACAAAGTCAATGATCAAAAATACTATCATTGAAGACTTTGATAAGTCGGTTAACAGTAAAATCGGTACAAATAGTGGAAACAAACAAAACTCTGCTCTAGAAATAGTCTTGTGGCTTTTAAATTTTTAAGCAATGAAGGCGAAAGACCTACAAACAACCGAAACTATCTGAACAGGAAATAAAATAAAATAATTGCTAACAAAGGAATAAAACGCATGCTGACCTCAGTCATACCTTTCACTGCTAGATAATGATGTAATGGCCAGAGAACTCTATTTGGTAGGGAGGGAGGGAGGTAGATAGATAAAATCATGTATTCAAGAACACACAAAATAACAGTCCATGGATCTTTCCTGGAAAAGTCACTTAAAGATATACAGAAGATGGCTGGGCGTGGTGGCTCACGCCTGTAATCCCAGCACTTTGGAAGGCCAAGGCGGGGGCAGGGTGTATCATCTGGGGTCAGGAGTTCAAGACCAGACTGACCAATATGGCAAAACCCCGTCTCTACTAAAGATACAAAAATTAGCTGGGCATAGTGGCATACACCTGTAGTCCCAGCTACCCAGGAGACTGAGGCAGGAGAATTGCTTGAACACGGGAGGCGAAGGTTACAGTGAGCCGAGATCGTGCTGCTGCGCTCCAGCCTGGGCGACAGAGCGAGACTTCATCTCAAAAAAAAAAAAAAAAGGATTTACAGAAGATGACTGACAAATTAAAATGAACTTAAATTGGAAAGATGAGTTATAAAAGTACTATAGTATTGATAGGAAAATGAAAGTTTAAAAAGATACTTTAAAATGTAGTATAAATGATAATTCACTAATAGCAATATAGATCTAGAACTCATTAACTAAGATCAGAGACAAGGGTGACAGAAGCACACATGTGCAAAGTTCCTTAACTTACTTTGAGGCATGGGGGAGGAAATAAGAATAAATACTGTATTTCTTCTCAACTCATTAATTAAAATATGCATGCATGTGTGTTTTTTAAACATTTTAGAATAAAACTTACTAGCATGAAAAGCAATTATTTCCTTTTATGTTACTGAAGAAAAAAAAGAAGAGTAACCATCCAGCAAGGAATTCAAAAATTACCAACTTTACTTTGAAATATAAATGTGAAAAGTTGGTAGAACAGTGTAAGAATTATTTACTGTGAATTTTTGGGATTCTAAGAGTGCTGATTAGTTTAATATTATAAACACTGTTAATACATCATAGCAGCGTGTCAAATGTTCATCTGAATAGACATTGAAAAAGCCCTTGATAAAATTAAACATCCATTTCTGCTAAAAATTATTTAGAAAATGAAAATGAATTGAGAAATCCATAATGTAGAAAGACATCTAATTAAGACTAATGGCCAATGTCTTACTTTAGTGAAATACCAGAAGCATTTTGTTAAAATCTTTCCCCATTAATATAACACTTTATTCTACACATTCTTTGCAGTCAGATAACACATAAAATGGAAACAAAATATATAATTCAAAGATGGTAAAATTTGTTATATTCATATGACATAAAGAATCTAGAAAATCCAAGAGAATTCAGTGAATAAGTTCTAAAATTAATAATGAAGTAGGTTGTATACAACATGGATATATAGAAGTTAATGCTGTTGTATATTACCAACTATGACCAGTAAGAAATGATAGTGGGAGAAAGGAGTGATATTCTGTGACAGCATTCCATGCCCTTTTCCCATAACCCCACCCCCACTGCCCACCCTCCAAAAGGGCAGAAAATATCATGCTTTGAAATAACCAGAAGACTTGAAAGGGATTGCTATGAAAACACAACAAAACTTTATTTGAAAAGTAAACTGTTATGAATAATGGAAAGATGTGTCCTGTTCATTGGAGAAAAGGCTAAATATTGTTATTTTCCCCAAATTATAGTTGTGATGGTACTTTCAATTAGACTTTTCATGAGTATGTATATGTGCGTTTAACTGTTTTCTTTATTGCAAACACTGAATGCACTCTGTCTGGTTTAAGCAGGGGAGGAATTATTAAAGTATATTAGGTAGCTCACAGAATTAGTATTAGTACCAGAGAGTGAGCATTGGAGGCCAAATACCCTAGAAGAACACCCAGCCCACACCATGGCACTGTGCCAGAGCAGGTCCAGCTCCTGCTGCTCCTGATCTCTGGGTTGCAGAAACTCTTGACACTGATGCTCCCCAAAAGGAGTGCCTCTACTGCCACGTCTGTCATCAAAATTGATTTCTTTGGCAGATCTTCTTCTTATTGCATTGTTTCAAGCCAAAGTTGAGTTTAGCTTAAAAACTCAAAAAAAACCTAGTCTATATTCTAACTGCAAGGAAAGTTGGAAAAGTGGGTGGTGGCATCAGCCCTGCAGAGGCAGGACTCGGCTCACGATATGGGAAATTCCTCTTACGTAGGGAGGTTGCTTAGAAGATAACTGGAGGCCATAAAGATGACAAATGCTTACAGTGGTAACTTGATGTAATGACCCCAGGGTACATCTAGAAAACTCAGTAGATACAATTAGCCAAATAAATCAGTGAGTTGGACCTGACCTACCTGAGATTAACACATATCAGAAAGTGACAATCCAAGCATTCATATATGAATAAGAACAGGAAGGAATGGATGAAGATATGTTGAAGAAAACATCACAAACCACTGCAAAGGAAATAGTTTAATCAACAAATGATACTGGGAAAAGTATATGAAAAATACTTAAGGTGAGCTTCTTTCATACTATATATACTAAAATGATTCATATGGCTTTTAAATTACCTGTAAAAATTAAATGCTAAAAAGTAAAATTAATATATAGTTGAACATTTAATATATTTAGGATGGAGAAATAATTTCTGAGTATGAAAAAGTAGAAGAAATCACTAAAAGGAAAAGATTGATAATAGAAATTTAAAATTCTGTAAGTTAAAAAATACTGTAAACAAAACTAATACACTAACAAATAACTTAGGACGTATCTACAAGAAGTATAATGGGCAGAAGATCAATATTGTTAAGTCATAAAGAGCTTTTTTTAATGAACGTATGAAAATACTACCCCACTAAATAAATAGGCAAAGGACATGAACGGACATCTCAGAAAAGAAATAGAAATGACAGATAAACAGATGAAAAGTTCAACCTCTTATTAATCAAATAAATTTACATCAAAATGATGAGACATCAGTTTCCACTTGATTTGCAAATATTAAACAGCAAACATGGTAATATTCATTTCTGATGATGGTATATTGAAATGGATATTTTCACTACATTAATGTAAATTTACAATGGTTTTAGCGAGCAGCTTGATACTTTATGTCAAGAGCCCTAAAAATAGTTCACATCACTTGAACTAGTATTTGCATTTTATGAAATATAATTTAAGGAAATAATCAGAAAAGTACTCAAATGTATATTTTAGGATGTTAATTGCAGCATTAATTTGTAGTAGTACAAAATTGGAAACACCCTAAACATTAAATACTAAGAAGATTGATGGTTAAATTGTAGTCCATCTGTATAATGGAATAATTTGTAGCCATTTAAAAATCACATTTTTGAAAAATATCTAATAGCATAGGAAAATTGTAATTATAACCTAATTATAAAGAGCAGGACACAAAACAGTATGGTTTATGATCTAATTTGAAAGTATATTTGTATATACGTGTATACACTGTCAAAAAATAAAGACACTACAATATTACATTAGGATTATCGATTTCATTTTTATACTTTAATGTATTTTGCAGATCCTCTGCCATGATCATCTGTTAGAGTCAGATTTTAAAAAGTTATTTTAAAGGTGAGCAGTTCTTTTCCTATGGATTTTAAACGTTTCACCAGAAAAATTCATGTGCATATTGCTTTCACCCTCACCATCTGCCTCAGTCTAAAACAGTTAAACAGTTTTATGTGTAGCGTTTTCCAATATTAGTAGCAGTACTAAAGTTATCCCCTCAGTCTAATTTGTCCTTAGTCAGCCCCGTGGTAGTGCTGGGAATATGCTACTATCTTTTACCTAACATCCACCTAGAAATGTATATGTCTGCTGGAGGTTAGTGTATGATCTGAATGAAGATTGGAATGAGTTTGTTTTTTTTTTTTCGTTCCTTTTTAGAGAGAGTTTTGCTCTGTCATCTAAGCTGGAGTGCAATGGCATGATCATGGCTCTCTGCAGCTTTGAACTCCTCAGGCTCAGGTGATCCTCCCACCTCAGCCTCCTTAGTAACTGAGAACTACAGGCATGTACCACCATGCCTGGCTAACTTTTTGTATTTTTTGTAGAGACAGGGTTTCTCCATGTTACCCAGGCTGGTCTTGAACCTCCTGGGCTCAAGTGATCCACTGACCTCAGCCTCCCAAAGTGCTGAGATTACAGGCATGAGCCACCACACCTGGCTTTGGAGTGTTTTTTTATGACATGCATTGCTGAATAAAAATGTGATTGGTGAGGAGTTGAGTTAATTAATGTAAAATATTACAAAACTATTTAGCAGAAGTTTGTCATCTTTATCTTTTAGAAAAAAAAAGTAAATTAAAAATGGCCTAAGAAACATTGTTCTCCATTAGGATTCCAAAATGATAAATCTGCTAGCCTATAGGGGAAAGGTCAAAATTTTGTTTTGCTGTAACTATATGTCATAAAATATAAAAGCTAAGCACTCCCTTAGGCATTATCTCACATTTTTCCACTTGCTAGCACATTTTTAAGTTTTTAAAATCATACTATGAAATGATTAGCTATTATAACGTTTGAAGTTTTTTTATTTTTGAAATTATAATTTAATTAATAACCAAATGTAGATCTTGTTATTTATTATCTTTATTACATGTCTTGGTAAAACAGAGCCAGGAATTCCTATTGTAGTAGTCCTGGGAAACTAGTCCAGGTGTAACATTGCCCATGATTAATTGGTGATGTACTCAGGCCTGACACCATCCCACTCTACTGCTCCACTGTGGGAGATGCACCTTGATTGCCCAGTGGCCTAATCTAATCCAATGACCTCTTTCTGGGAAAGAAAAAAAAAATTGAGCATGAGCACCCTGCAGGATTTGATACCAGGAACCATCTCCAATTTCTTGAGT
This sequence comes from Pan paniscus, assembly GCF_029289425.2. Lineage (NCBI taxonomy): Eukaryota > Metazoa > Chordata > Mammalia > Primates > Hominidae > Pan > Pan paniscus. The sequence goes on along the minus strand of NC_073253.2, from coordinate 46,840,922 downwards.
AGTTGTCTTCTCTTGCTTCCTGTGGTGCTTGCTTCTGTATTTCTGTTCTTGTTGGCTCCTTTTGCTTCTTGTGCCATTTTAACTATTGGAATCCCTTGGATCACATTCTCTGTCACACTTAATCGTGGCATAAACTCTTTTACCAAGGTCCTTTCTTTCATGCGTGTGCCAGTTTTTCCCACAGCTTTCTCTTGGGTCTGAACCTTTCTCCTGAACACAGATGCATGTGTCTGTTTACTAATAGTCTCTCCATCTGATTGTGTCCTACCAGCACCTCAGATCCAGCTGTTACCCAATAACAAATTTATTTTCTCCAATTTCTGTTTATTCTCTCTGTGATTAGCAACATCATCCACCTTGTCACTCAAACTAGAAGTCTCAGTATCATTTGTTGTTACACCCTCTCTCCCACTTTCCCTCTGAAAAGTGTTTTATACCTGACCCCCCTCCCCAGTGCCACAGCCACTGGTTCCAGGATGTTGCAGTGACAGAGAACTGGGAGCCTGCTTTGGCACTTCCTGGGCTCCACCTCCATCAAATCTCTCTCAGACATCGAAGCTCATTTTTTTGAAAGACATGAACTTAATTATGTCTTTTACCTAATGTAAAACGTTTCATGGTTCATCATGACATACGGGAGTATAGTGGTTATTAAAGTGATTCCCAGATGAGCAGCAGCATCCATCGCCACCGCCACAGACTAGTTAGCAATACAAACTCTGAGGCTCCAACCCAGATCTACTAAGTAAGTAACTGTGAGGGGTGGTGCCCAGCACTCTGTGGTCTAACACATTTTCAAGGTGATTCTGATACACTCTACAGTTGGAGAATTAACTGCCCTGTAGGTTCTAAAGCCTGGCTGTGCATTTGAGTCACATGTGGAACTTAAAGACATACCCAGACCCAAGGCCAATTAAGTCAGAAACTTAAGGTGTCTGGCCTGGTCTGGCCTATATCTTTTTAAAAGCTCCCCAGAGATTTTGATACAGAGTAACGGTAGAGAACAACTTAAACTGTAAAATTCACTTTTTTTTTTCCAGCAGAATCTAAAGTAGTGTTTCTGAAACTTGAATGCACACTGGAGTCACCTGGGAAGCTTTAAAAATGACTGATGATTGCCCTCCACCTCCCTCCCCATTCTGATTTAATTGGTTTGCAGGGTGGCTTGGGCTTTGGGGTTTTTTAAGTTCCCTAGGCTATTTTAATGTGAAGCCAAGGTTAAGATTACTGTTCTAAAGCTAGGATTCAGAAACACTATTGTGCCTAAGAAGCGCCTGGAGTACTTGATAAAAGTAAGGGCCTCACTCAGGTGACGAATCACCTGGAGTACTGCCCTAAAGAGTATTGCCAGCTGGCCCCCGACTGTTGTAGTTACGCTTTCATCCATCCACTTTGCTCCTCACCATTCACTGCTCTGCCTTAATTTCCTACAACTCCCCGTCCATAACATCAGATTACTTCACTTTACTTAAGTGTGTCTTGCTTAAATCACTGGAAGGAAGTATAGGTTATTCAAGCCAATAAATTGTCCTAAATCAATTGATTAGCCATTTGGAAAAGCGGTAAGCCAGACTGCTATCTTGCTCCTTATAAGAAATAAGCCCCATATAGATTTTAAAAAATGAATTAAACCATAAAAGTACTAGGAAAAGGACAGGTGCAGTGGCTCATGCCTATAATCCCAGCACTTTGGGAGGCCGAGATGGGTGGATCACCTGAGGTCAGGAGTTTGAGACCAGCCTGACCAACATGGTGAAACCCCCTCTCTACTAAATACAACAAAATAGCTGGGCGTGGAGGTAGGCGCCTGTATTCCCAGCTACTAGGGAGGCTGAGGCAGGAGAATCGCTTGAACCTGGGAGGCAGAGGTTACAGTGAGCCAAGATCGCGCCATTGCACTCCAGCCTGGGCAACGAGGGCAAAACTCTTCTCTCAAAAATAAATAAATAACTAGAAAAAAATATGGATACATTTGGAAAATAATTTGGGATTGAAGAAGGCCTTTCCAAACAGATAAAACACCTAAAAGCCATAAAGGAAAGTGGTTGACAAATTTGATTAGATAAAAACTTTTCCACAGAAAAGTTACCGTAAGTAACATTAAAAGATAAACACAGATGAGAAAACCAGTCTTCAATATATTGACAGGGTTGCCTTGATGTGAAGAAAAAAAAAAGTAACAATAAAAGACTAACAGAAGAACTCAGTGGAATGAAGTACAAACTCTGGGTACTTTGTACAAAAAGAAACACAAATCATCAGTTAACATTAAAAGATGCTCAGCTTCACTCATAATCATCTGAAGAAACATGAAACGTTATATGAGGTGATGGCTATGTTAATTAGCTTGATTGTGGTAATCATTTTATAATTGTATAGCAAAACATATTGTACACCTTAAATATGTACAATTTTTGTCAAGTCAATAAAGCTGGAAATATATTTATATATTTATATTTATATCTTTATATATATTTATCTTATATTTATATTATATTTATTTATATTTATCTAAATATATATTTATTTATATCTAAATATATATATTTATGTATATTTATCTAAATATATTTATATTTATATATTTAAATATATTTTTATATTTTTATATAAATATATTTATATATTTGTATATATATAAAAATAAAGCAATCTGATGTTATCTGTCAAATTACCAAAATCTGAAAAAATTTAGTATTGGCAAGGTGGAAGGTAGACAGCATCCTATATGTCACTAGTGAAAATATCAGTGCAGTGTCTTTGGAGAGCAATTTAGCGAGAAGGACCAAGGTGAAAAGTGCACTGTACTCAACTGTACCCAAAGTTTTGCTCATAGGAATTTAGCTCTTGGAAGTACATAAATATTTAGAAGATATTCATTGAATCTTCAAAACACTAAAATCAGTATAAATATTCATTCATAAAATACTAAGTAAATGATGCTAACTGAAATATTGGGATATTTGGTGCTGAAAGATGATAATAGAGATTTAGATGGGCTAACACAGAAAGTTATAGATAATTAAAAAATAGCAAATATAGAACTTTATATAAATAATAGAGCATTATATTTGATGTATTATTTTGGGAGGAATTTTTTTATACACATATGCTTGTGAATATACACATATTTCTAGATAGGTACATACCCTATCAAAAGAGGTCACTTCTGAATTGTAGGACTGGGCATGGGGAGGTGGAGGTGGGGACGCAGAGTCTGGTACAGAGCCTGACACAAAAGTGTTTGAATGAACCAGTGAATAACAGTCAGAGGTTGAGAGAGGTTTTTTGGCTATATCGTATGTCTACTTGAATCATTTGAATTTTTTTCCATGTATATATCATTACTCTTGTAATAAAAATTAAAACATGTAAAAATGTGCAGTTCATTTTTGGGACTCTGTCCCTTCATTTTCCTCTGCCTCAAAGCCTCCTTTCCTTTCACTTTTCCTTCTAGATGCAGATCGAAGGTTGCCCCTGCAAAGCTATCCATTATTGTCTCCGAATTCACATCTTCCTTAATTTATCCTTACTACCATGAACACAGAGTTCCACATGCTGGGTCTCTCTTCCTTGCCTCATGGGTTAGAGGCTTGTGGTCAGGGATGGTCTGATTCAGCCTTCTTTCTGCAAAGGCTACCAGGGGTCTGCAAAAAGGGAGGGAAAAGTGGCAGTACTTTACTGTCCAGCTTCTTAGCGCTAGTCTGCCTTAGAGTCGTCACACCTGACCTGACGTACAAAATAATTCACCATTTCTGACCCCTTGAGTATTCTCAGAATACGAAGCTTTGGCTTCATTAAACACAGCCTTCAGAAAGGTTAGCATTCCATTGCATCCATTGTCACTGCCAAGATCACTTGAAGGAAGCCCCAGGTATCATTTGTCTTTGACTTTCTGGCCCTAGCAAAGTGTCCAGCATATATTAACTCTGCATAAGTGCTTTCCAAATGATTTAAAAATTTTAAATATGTGCCTTTTATGTACCTACTTTTTCATTCAAAGAGGGATTTAAAGACCCTGTCATGTTCTTTAAGAGAATAATCACAACTTTTTTTCTCCCATCTCAGTTGGTCCCAGAATACCTGAAGGATTCAACACCTTGCAATAGTAACTGTGGCTGTGTAAGGTAGTGATTCTCTGAAGGTTGACATTTGTGCATACAGAATCTCAAGAGTTGTGTGTGGCTTAAAACAAGCTCCACTAATCACACTTATCAATTATTTTCAGATTGTCTACTAAAGATATCATGGATGCATGTACAGAACATAAATGAAAGGACCTGAAAGGCCATGTTCCTATTATGTATAAAGGCAAATTATGTTTTATGCAAGAAGGAATGATAAGAATTAGAGTGAATACTCTTAGTTTTGCTTCTGATAATCAGTTGTTGAATCTAGATCCCGTGCCTTGATTTTAACTGTCCTAATAATTTTAAATATTATAATATTACATGGACCGTATAATAGGCATTCTGCCTCAAAAAAAATGAAAGCAAGCATGAGATGCACAGATTTTAAGTCAAATATTCATGTTTGTTAGGTATGATTAAAATGAAAACTGGTTTGAACAAACATGAGTAAAGTTGATAGTGAAAATGTAAACATTATGGTTAATTAATGTTTTCTTTCATTATATATTATATAATATAATATATAATTGTATATATTATATAATATAATATATAATTGTATATATTATATAATATAATATATAATTGTATATATTATATAATATAATATATAATTGTATATATTATATAATATAATATATAATTGTATATATTATATAATATAATATATAATTGTATATATTATATAATATAATATATAATTGTATATATTATATAATATAATATATAATTGTATATATTATATAATATAATATATAATTGTATATATTATATTATATAATATATAATTGTATATTATATTATATAATATATAATTGTATATATTATATTATATAATATATAATTGTATATATTATATAATATATAATTGTATATATTATATAATATATAATTGTATATATTATATAATATATAATTGTATATATTATATAATATAATATATAATTGTATATATTATATAATATAATATATAATTGTATATATTATATTATATAATATATAATTGTATATATTATATAATATAATATATACAATTGTATATTATATAATATAATATATACAATTGTATATTACATAATATAATATATAATTGTATATATTATATAATATAATATATAATTGTATATATTATATAATATAATATATAATTGTATATATTATATAATATAATATATAATTGTATATATTATATAATATAATATATACAATTATATATTATATAATATAATATATAATTGTATATATTATATAATATAATATATAATTGTATATATTATATAATATAATATATAATTGTATATATTATATATATATATTTTAACAGAGGTTTTAAATCTTAACCCAGGAACACAGGAGCAATAGAAGCTTAGCGTGTGGGGAGGGGTTCCTATTTTAGAGGGAAGGGAAAACTGTGCATATAATTGGGTAAGAGTAGCAATAGGATTTGGGGTGCGGGAGGTTATGTACGTGCTTAACCCAGGAGGATACCTGTGGGCATTTGGGACTTCTGGATAATTGACATGTTATGATATGCTATTTGTTTGGTTTGATAGGGAAGGAATTTCAGGTCTTAATGCTGTTTTGAGAATACTTAGAGGTCAAAGTGAGGTGAATGTAAAACAGGCATCGAACTAGTATGATTGAGACAAGGAAGAAGAGATGTTGAATTATGGGAGAAAATAGGGAAGTGAAAAAAAAATATTAAGACTTCCTGGTTCAGAGCTCTCAGAGACAAGTGGACGCTTAGAACATGATTTACAGTATACAAGAAATTCTAAGGCTATGGTTCTCAACCCTGGCTGCACATTAGAATTATCTCATTTAAATGGGGTGGGCCAACTTCACCACTATGTAATATCTCTCTGTAAGACAACTGCACTTGCACCTCCAAAACTATAAAAATAATTTTTTTAAATGTTGACATATATAGTATTTTATTTTTAAATATTCTAGTGTGATAAAGCATACTTTTGTGAAAATAAAATTTCTATGCCCCAGACATTATATGGAAAGCTAATGTTGTGTAAATAAGATGGCAATTTTTCTATTACTTGTAATGACATTTTAAATGTGTTTCAGAAAGTGCCTGGGATTAATCACAAAGGGAAAAATAATAACTTGACAGTGAGGAACTGGTGGACACCACCTTAGCCACGTGACCAAAGTTACCAATAACAGGATAAATCAATCTCATGTACCTCTGGATATGTTACACTGAGAAAGATACTTCATCACTTACATGATATTGCTCCCCCACAAATTTCATAACCTGAATCTAGTTTTAAGGAAATACTATGCAACCCAAATTGAGGGACATTCTGCAAAACAACTACCTGTAATCTTTTTTTTTTTTTTTTTTTTTGAGACAGAGTCTCACTCTGTCGTCAGGCTGGAGTGCAGTGACGCGATCTCAGCTCAATGCAACTTCTGCCTCCGGGGTGCAAGCGATTCTTCTGCCTCAGCCTCCTGAGTAGCTGGGACTACAGGCACACGCCACCGCGCCCAGCTAATTTTTGTTGGGGTTTCACCATGTTGGCCAGGATGGTCTCCATCTCTTGACCTCGTGATCCACCCGCTTTGGCCTCCCAAAGTGCTGGGATTGCAGGCGTGAGCCACCGTGGCCAGCCTACCTGCAGTCTTTAAAAGTGTCAAGGGCATTAAGGCAGAGGTACAACTGAGGAACTGTTTCAGACTGAATGAAACCAGAGAGACATAGCAACTAAATGCAATGTGAGATGCTGGATCAGATACTAAATCAAGAGAAGAGAATAGCTCTAAAGGACATTATTTGGACAATTGGTGAGATTAAATGTAAATATGGAGTGCAGATTAGATAATAACATTGTATCAATATTGTATTTCCTAATTTTGAAAATCAGACTGTGGGCATGTAAGAGAATGTCCTTGGTCATATGGCATATATACAAAAATTTAGAGTTATAAGACCATGTTTCTGACTTATTTAAATAGTATTAAAATCCAAATTTAAAAATATGGAGAGAAATAGTAATAAAGTAATTGTAAATGTTAAACAGGTGAATCTGAGTAAAGAGAGAAGAAGCTCTCTGTACTATTGTTACAACTTTCCTCTAAATTTGAAATATTAAAATAAAAAGTCACCAAAAAGGGAGGTTGGGATAGGGCCTGGGTGTTAGCATTTTTAAAGCTTCAAAGGTGATTCTGATATGCAGTTCCCATTGACACCTGTTTATTGATCTAAGGAAATGGAGGAAATGAGTGTGAGAAAAATATTAGAGGAATAAATATCTACAGGCCAAGAGTTTCCAAGATTTCCTGTGTGGTTTGTGGGAACTGAAAAGTCAGAATTCTGATTTGATAGATTCTTGGCACATCACGTATTATTTTATTATGAAGCAACAGGGTTAAATGCCTTTGATCCTTTAAATCTGAACACACTTCTGAAGTTAGAAATTGAAAAATGATAAACTTAAAAGGAAAAGGAAAACACCTTTGCACATATTTTGCTTCTTCCAGATGGAATTCATGTCTACCAGAGGCAAACAAAATGTTTAGCATTTGTTAAATTGGGCCACATTAAATTTAGTATTTATTTTTTAACTAAGAGCCAAAAGAAAGAGATTTATAATAGAGAATACCTTTAGATGGCATTTAGAAAGTTATATGGATATGTGTTTCATTTAAATACTTTCTCTTTGACTAGAAATTACTCAGCAATTGAAACAAACAGTCTGAGAAAAACCCATTTCCTGATAATATCCACCCTTCTTCTAGGAAAAAGGGGGAATTCTTTGTATCTAATTATGTTAAGGAATTAAATCCCTTCATGTAAGATAGAAAAAAAAATACGAATGCATTAGGTTACATTCTTTAACTCAGAGTTTTATCCAGATTCAGTCTATAATTAATTATGTAAGATTAATAGAATGAATCAAGTTTCATGAAATTGCATGATGCTTAGGAATATCTGTTACAGTGGCTATGTTCTTACCTCCCTTCCTTGACCTTACAAATGCTACTCAGTAACTTTAAACAAGGGGTAAAAGTAATCTCTTCTCTGTTGCTAGGAAGATGAATTACTGTAGATGGGAGGAAAACATACAACTTAAAATCAACTTTCTTCATCACTCTTGACATTCACCAGTCTTTACTTGGGATCACCTTGAGATGTGACATCAATTCAGAGTAATAAGGAAGGGTCAATGAAAAGCTAAAACATTCTCAAGAACCCATTATAACACATCTCCAAGGGATTCCTGTCAATGCCACAGCATTTCAAATACAGTACACAAGTTCCAGAGAAACAGCTTCATGAAATGGAGACAGTAGGTATCTGTGTGAGTCTTATGACAAGAAATTGACCTCTTATTGGGTCTCTCTTCCACGTCCTACATGTTTTTCTTTCTATAACCTCATCAGTCATTCCTTAGAAAACATTACATGTCCGTTTATCAACAGTCTATTGTGAAACAGTACATTTTCTGTATACCGTTGTCATTGGCAGGGTTTTCTTAAAAAGTAAGTATGTTTAAGAGCTTTGATTTAAGAAAGTTTCTTTGTCACATGGATAAGGATCCAGAATTGATTTCATGAAGTGAGTTTGGAGTTGGATATACACATCTGTATCTATCAGTAGATGTTTAGCTCTTTACATTGTGTTCACCTATAATCTGTTCTAGCAGATAGCTCGAAGCCCTGTGCATAACAAGAACTTAATAATTATTAAAGTAGAAAAAAACTATTTTCAGTTTGCTGTATAACAGGGACGAGATTAGACACTGAGAACTCAAAGTACACTTTTTGTGTATCTAGATATATAACTGGAGTTTATCCCTTACCATCACTTACAGTTATAAATTATTTAGAGAAAGAGAGAAGTGGAATATTGTCTGCCTATTGTTATACTCCATTTAGTTTTACTTATGGGGACAGGAGACAGAATGATTAAAATGATCATTATCCAAACTTTAATATCTAGCCTGTAGAATTTTCCTTCTCTACAAATATTTTACTTAGCATTGTTGACTGGTTTGAATGTCTGAAATAGATTAGGGCCATGAAATTCATTATGCACTAAATAATATGAGATTTAAAAATGTTATTTGCTCTAATGTACAATAAGAAAATTGTAACAGGATTCTTAAATGTTTAGGTAGTCTAAATGTTACATATGAGAACTGCAATTAAATGTAACATCGTTACATATAATTGCATAATCGTGGACTATGAGCACATTTAATATATTTGAAATTATTTTATGTGGAGCTTCCATAAGTAAAAACGACTAAAGCTTGCCCAGGTGTTCAAGTTTTGCCCTTAATTCTCTCTCACACCCATGAACCATATTCTCCCTCAGTCTTCTCCATCTCAATTAATGCCACCATATACCCATTTGCTTCTAAAATCTTGAAGTCTTCTTTGTGTTCTTTTCCCCTTTATTCCACTCAGTTCCATTTTTCAGCAAATCCCATTGGCTCCGCTGCCAAAACATAACAGCTCTTCAATCACCCTATCTAAATCACCATCTCTCTTACCTTGTCTGTGCTGGTAGCCTCCTAACTCATCCCCCTGCTTCCACTCTTGCCTGCTTAAAGCCCGCTGGCCACAGAACAGCTAGAAGGCTCTTTCTAAAATGTAAATAAAATCATGTTATCCCTCTCTATAGAGTAGATGATTAGTAAATATTTGTTGGCTCAATCAGTCAAGCAGTGAGTAATGGTGCTATAGCTATGGAAGGGTCAATAAGACAGGGACAGGAAAAACCAAAGATTCAGGGAGCCCAGATTATAAGAAAGCCTTGATTCATTGTGTATAATTCTGTCTTTACTTGAAACTTAAGCATATGAGTCTACTTCTATTGATTGGCCTGCCTGTGAACACTTGACAACTCACCCAGAGAATTCCACTGACGGCCAATCAAGGTTTTTTTCTTGGCCACTTAGAGTCGAAGCAGCTGCCCAGGTTTAATTAATAGTCTACAATTATATCTGGAGAGGAGCCGGTTTGAGACAGGTGTCTAAATGAAAGGGAGATTCCTAGCTCTCTTCATGAGTCACCTGTCTGGGTCTGGTGAGATAGACTCAAAGTTCTCAGGGGGAACGGAACTGTTATTTTAGAGTTCACTCAGGTTGAGGTTCCTGCATCGTGTTCCAGTGCCCACTTTATCTGCTGGTATTCATCATACAAGGAGATCCTAGGTTTGATTCTGTGAAGTTTGGTTTCAGGGTTTTTAAGCAGTGTCCATTTGCCAGGAATCTCCAACAAAGCAGTAAGAAACACAGCACTGATTGTTATGGTGCAAATGTCACAACTCATTTAAGGGGATCATCAAGTAATGACAACAAAGATTCAAATGGGGGCTTACTCTTTGATCCACCAGGAGTTTAAATAGCAATTATCATTAATTCTTGGATTCCCCCAGTCCTGATAGAAATTCAAGCTATCAGAAACTATCATTTCACAAACAGACAGCTATTAAAAGCACATTAATAATCTATAGAGGGCATAGCATATGCCTTTTAAAAAGATTTGCAGCTTGCTTCTATGTGGCAAAGACACAGGACTTCTCCAATCTAATTACAAAGCAATCAAACAATTTAATTAATCTGGAAATCACTTTCTTAACAATAGCTGCCGCTAAAATGAGGCACCCTGTGTAGTGCCGTTAGGTAAAGTATGTTTTTCCTACACTGTTTATGTATTAGCCATGCTAGTTCCCCAGGGGGATCATGGAGTTAATTACCTACCTAATGCCTGACCACTACTAAGGTTTACTCTACCAGGTCAGAAACATCAGCAGCGATACCAGCAGTCTATAAAGTGTCCTAGCACTCAAACATCCAAGAGCCAGCAAATCCCTGGGAGCAGCAGGATTTTAGTTATAAGCAAGTGCTGCACATATGGGCAGAGAATTAACTGGCACCAGTTTTCATTTGGGAGTCTCTCAGGTATTGCTTTGCAGATGGGTGGATGAATTCAGAGAGCAGTGCTATGAGGAGTGAAGGTCATGTATAAGACTCGGGTTTCACTCCTTCTTACTCTCATCCTGGGGAGGCACTGTGCATGTGCACAGCAGTCAAGTCCTCATCGCTGAGTTTAGAATATATAACATGTGCTTTATAATTTGGCCTGTTCTAAATTAGCAGTATTTTGATCACTGTATAACAAAATAGTATTGCTAAGTCTTCAGAGACTGAGTAGGAATCAATTTTTATTTCAAATAAGAACAAAGACTTCAGAGATTGACTTCTACCTGCCTAATCTGCTAGTCTTATAATTCCTCCCTAAGGAAAATGGAGGAATTTCTGTAATAAGTAACACAGAAGTCTATAGAATGCTCATTTACCCTTTTCTTCTGTTACCACCACGACTCCATTTCTCTCCCAAAATTTCCTATTAGAGGGTCAGTCATTTTCCCAGTCTACCCACATTGGAAACATCAGTCACTTTTTTAGCCTGTATCCTTTTTCACTTGTTTCCAATCTGCTAACGACTACGCTTGGTTTGCCCACCAGAATATCCTTTCTCTTGACCTTCCATGTCCTGGTCTAGGTCCCTCCTCCTCTGCTACTCCCCTGGCCACCCATACCAATTACACTCAGGCCAGCTTAGAACCTCCAGCATCTCTCTCTTGCCTCCAAGTATTCCTTAAAGCCTCTAACTAATCAGTACCAATAAACACAGCTCATTGGCTTTCCCAGTCTGAATTCCCTTCAGTCAGAGAAACTGTCTCGATTGCCTTGCCCTACTGTGTTTGGGTTGTTTCTGACTCCTTCCTGAAGTCGCCTTCTGTTTCTCCTCTTACCTAAAACCTGCTAAACTGCCCTGAAATTGAGCTAGAGTCCCTTGTCCTTAAGGAATTATCAGTTGCTCTAGCCCACATCACTCTCACTCATTTTCTCTAATATCCTCTGACAGTTAAGAGCCTTAATGATAATTCATATGTGTATGTATATGCGTGTATACATATATATATATTTGCATTTTAATTTAGCTTTTTGGTCTGACATGAAGCAGAAACATCTGCGATTAGTAAGATAGAACTAACACCTCTATAGTCTTGAAGTTGAAGATGTGGGAATTTAAGTTAGGTTTTACAGCAGCGTAGTAGATGAGAAGAAAATGAGGAAAATGTTCAAGCAATGGACCTAGAAAGGCAGCCTAAGATGCGAAGGCAAAATCTGAATATGGGAAATGGTTAGTGGCAGCCTTGTTTTATTTTTATTTTTTTTTTTATTTTTTAGAGCAGAGTTAAATTCACCTCTTTATCTGTATCTCTGCCCATTCATCCTGAAGATGATGGGTCAGCATGGGGACCATTCACTAATATCCCTAAAAGTGAAAAGGGTTTTAAGTCAATTCTTTGTTTCTTCTTTCTTCAGATTAAAAAATATATATTAATAAGCTCTCTGTATTCTAGTTGATCACATTGTAATCTCCAGGTATAGTGTTTTCTTTACAAAGAACACAGGGCTAAGAATTTGGTGCCAGGTTTCATTGGCCTTATGATTTCATTTTGAGTGAATAAGTGTAGCAGGGATTGTTCTTAGAATGTCTTGGCTTCAGATAATCAGTTATTGTGTTACGCCTAATTATTTACTGGTAGTTTGCTCTTTATGGTGTGTGAGCAAATTGAACACTTTTCCCAAATGAAAAACAAAATTTATATGAATATTTCTGGCATTAGATTATTTCCTTTAGGAAACAAAATTTTTAGCCATCTTGAAATTTGAGATTTTTAAAGGAATATGAGGAGAAGTATACAAGCTAAATTAGGGGTGTTGGGAGAGGGGATGAAGGCTATTGAGAGAAGTTGAAAGAACTTAATTTAGCTGTGTGTAATAAATGGACAAAATGAATCCTGGATTACTGGATGGCAAAAGCAGAATTCATTTCTCCAGGGGCCCAAGGAATAACAGATGCAAAGCCATGATAAATTTCATTGCAGCAGGGGGAAAAATGCTTCATGATTCTCTATCCATAAAGAAATGGGCTTCTCAGCGCTTCCCAGTTAAATGGCTGTGATTGTGCTGTCTGTCTTAAAGTTAATGTCATTTGTTGAAGACATCACTATAAAATTTGCAAGCTTCAGTTAATTGAAAAATTTCGGTAGAGATATAGCCAGTCCAAAAGTCCTCAAGGTAACACTAAACTTATCCTCCTTAATGTGTTAGTCTATTCTTTCTGCACACTGGTAATAAATTGTTTCTACCTTTACAGCCATGTACTGACTTTGACATAAAATCTTGTCTTCCTTACACCCAATTACAATAGTCACTTTCATTAAGAAACCAGTAATGTGGCAATTGGCTTGCCCTTAGGGATTAAACATAGCTTCCTGATTTATTTTTCCTTTTTCCTTTTTCTAGAAGGTACAGGATTGCTTTGCAGCCTTTCCTTGCCCACTTATTTAAACCAGCTACAGTTCCATGTGGTCCTCAGACAATTCCGCCAATCTAATTAAACATGCAGAGGGAAGCAGGGTGGTCTGGAGTGTCCTGAACTTGCCCTCGCCAGCTGCTGGCCAAGCTTTCTCAATGATCAGCAGCAGGTTGAGTGGGCTAATGGAGAAAGTAACAAGCCCCAGAGGAGCTGCCCTCCTTCCAACGAGCAATCACTGCCCCACACCACCCCTGAAGGCCTGGGGAAGATGAGCTCTGCCAGCCTTTGTGTGGCTGTGGCTTTTTGAGGCTGCCTGGCCAGTCACAGTCCAGCTGCTTAGGAGCAGAGGGATTGTTGAGGAAAATATTGACAACGGGTAATCCTGCTGAGCCACTTGGCAATGCTGAGATAGATCTGGGTCATTGAGAAATAGGTCCAAACTGCTGTGGTCTTCCCAGTGTTTTACAACTAGTTCTGACACATCCACCTTTAAAATATGTGCTTCAGAATATGAGGATTTATCTTCAGGAACTCAGACTCTTATTCATTCTACTGTAAACAAAAAGTACTAAGGCTGCCTGCTAAAATGGAAAACACCTCCAACTGAAGCGTATGCTTACCCATGCATCCTGCTCATTGAAATGTTCGCATCTGGAGGGTCACAACCAAGACTTGTATATATTCATTACTCTATCAGATTGAAATATTTGTATTGTTATGTCCATGCAGGACTCCTGGTTGGTGATATAGCTGAAAGTGTTTATCCGTGTGTCTTGCACACTTAGAAAGCTGTGCTGGAACTCATGCTCCCCCATCCCCATCTCCTCCCCCCCGCCCACCCCACCATCCCTGGTCCAGGTAAAACTAAAGCATTATTGGAGGAAAGGACATTCTACAGAAATGTAAATAAACTTATTTCTAAGGAGAGAATTATTGATGTGGAAATGATACACAAAATCATGTAGTAAATTTCTCTCTTTTCTCTTTCTCTAGGAAATAGCCCTCAAGATAGTCCAAGAAATTTCTCCCCCAGTGCCTCAGCCCATTTTTCATTTGCACGGAGGTAAGGACTTTTTGTGAGAGGAGGCATAAGGTCTTATAGAGAGAATCCCATTTTCCTCTCCCTCTCCCCACTTCTCCCCCTCCCCACTTCTTCCCGTCCCCACTTCTCCCCCTCCCCACTTCCCCTTCCCCCCACTTCCCCTTCTCCCCCTCCCCACTTCCCCTTCTCCCCCTCCCCACTTTTCCCCCATCTCACTTCCCCCCTTCCCCTCCCCGCTTCTCCCCCTCCCCTGCTCCCTGCCTTGTGAGGTCCTGCTCATTATTCTGTAAGGCCTTCTCCAAAGCCCCACTGGCCAAAGAGCTTAGGCTGCCACAAAACTTTGTTTTAACACACCTGCTTTAACAGTTTCAAGGCAGCAATTTAGTGATCTCATTGAGAAAAAGCCATGCATGGGCTATAGGATGTTTTCTGCTTTCTCTTCCTATCATGTTTGCAATTGGGCACCAGACGTCAAAGATAGATGTCTCATAACGGGACCACTGAGTCAAGAGGAAGTGTTTTCATTGTTCAGAGGATAGCAGGCACACAATGTCATGTCACACCATGTTCATTGTGGATTTTCTGCTATGACGTAGCCAAGTCAGAGGAGTGTGCACAGTCATCTCTTCTGTGTTCTGCATGTGAAATTTGTCTGCTTCGCCCTGTCAGATGCAATCCTTCACCTTCCTGGGCTCCTTCATCCCTCTCACGTGCATAGCTTGTCCTCCTCTGCCCAGGAAAAACACCGAGAAAACAAAATGGCACCTTCAGCCAAGTTTCTGAATATTCAGGATAAACTCGGTTTATGGTCTGAATGTCCTAGATATTTGTTCGGTTTTCCTCAGAGACCTAACTATATCCTGAAGTGGATTAAAGTAGCACTTAATAAAGACATATAGGTAGGTTAAAAAAAATACTTGTTCTTACACATGTGACTAACTAGCAAAACTTGCAGTGCCCTCACGACCGTTTGTCAGCATGTCATGTATTTTACATTACTAAGTCTAGAAAAAAAAGTTGCGGCATTTTCAGAGTTCTGTGTAATTAAGATTTCATTATAAATCTGATGTAAAAAAGTTTGTTCTTTCATAGTTTAGTTGTTTCCCATCATGTGTTAAATGCCTTTATGTATCTCACCATGGGGACAATACAAGAGTGATAAAAACATCATCTCCAGGGAACTTATTGAGACCACTGTTTTTACCCCCAGCTCCAGCTTTTCTTTTTTCAGCTTATTTAGTACTGTAAGAAAATGTACTGGTCCCAGAAAGCCTGTTTACCCAGTGAATATTAATTCATAATAGTGTTACTATTCCAAGTGGAAAAAATATCCTATAAAAATTGATAAACAAGTGTTTACTATAGTCTTTAAAACATATCTCTATAAAGGGGAGAATGCATTTAATTATTATAAGTAATAAGCAAAATGGAAATCTCATGGAGTGCATTTAAACATGACAGAAATCACAGTATCTTAATCCTGGCAGATTTATAAAAATGGAGAGAATCTAATAATTAAATAGGTGACTCAAGGACACGTGAATCTGGTTTCCATGCTATTAAAAAAATACATAACCCCCCCAGGCATGTTAATTTTTGACAAATAAACCATAAACCGTGACAGGAGATTATCACAGGAGACCTCTAGTTCATTTTGCATGAATTTCCGAATGGAACTCCCTCCACACTCTTCAAAAAGTATTAATTTAGTTTAGGACATGAGTGATCATCATTTTAAATTGTTATTCAAGTAAACAGAACCCTGTGTTATGAAAACTCAAATTGGTGTATTTTTATGTAACATCTGGGATATGTCTCTCCATTTTAGAGTTGATTTTTCCTCAGGCAACATGGAGATTCCACTCCTAGGCCTCTGTTACCTTCCATTTGGTGCACATTGCTGAGCCTTTAAGAAGTAATGTCATTTTGAGACTCCCACATTTTATTGTTTTGTAAAATTTAGTCCAATTGAGGAAATATTGCTCTGTTTTTAAAAGTAGTCTTGGGTAAAGGGATAAAAGTCTGGCTTATTAATCTTTTCTGACCTTTCTTACCTTATGTGATAATACTTCCCTAGTAGCCATCCCTTGTAACAAAATAGTCCAAGTATAGACTAGAAAGTATAATGACACAGACTTGCTTTCTATATTTTAAAATGCAGATTTGAGAGTGAAATTATCGAATTAATTTTTTACTATTAAGTAAAATAAAAGATGAAAGTGAGAACCATAGTATAGATTTTGTCTGGAGGAAGGCCACATTTTCACATTGCTAATTGTGGTATTAATTTACAATCCACCTGATTGTGGACCTACTTAATCCTTTTTTCCCTGGCGGTAAAATGGAGGTTAAAAATACTCTCGTGCCTTTCCCAGAAGTTGTGGAAGTTTATGTATTGCAGACTGCTTTCACTTTTGATGGCAACATAGAACCCTCCAAGAAATGCTGTGAGTCTCTCCTAGTTCCCTAGTTATTATGCACTAGGTTGAATCTCCAAGTGTATTTCCACAAGCAAATTACTACAACAAACTTGCCTGCTGAGTTCAGGTCATCAGACAATTGTTGAGTACTGGGCTGGAAGTCAGGCCTACTAAAGATCATTGGCTCTGGTTGTCAGTTTCCAGATGATCCTGTTTTTCCTGCTCCCTTTCTGTTTTTATTCATTTGAATCTGCTGAGTCTGATCATTGTAACCTCCCAGTTACACCTTCAGAATTCTGGAGTAGATTTTAGTTATTTTAGCTATATTGGCATAGTTCAACTTGTTCCAACATCAACTAGAATATTTGGTGTATCACTCCAGGTAACTATAACAATAAATCTACTTCCTCTTCATACAGTTAGAATAGCCAGGTTGATACTGGAACTTTTCATTCTTTCTTTGTTGTATACCATATTAATCTAAATTTTTGTGAGTGGTATTGAAATGAGGGTTGTTATTTTTTTGCTGATCTTTTTTGTGTCCCGTGTTCCCATCAGATGTTTTTCCCTTCTTACTTTTTCATTTAATATAACACCAAGATTCCCACCCACAAGGAAAAAGACTCTTTTCAAGAAAGGCTTGTTGCATTGGCAAGAATGTAGTCTTGTCTTCCTATAACATTTTGTTGGTAGCTACTGCAAAGAAAAGACAACATTGTTAGCAGGATTGTGCTTGTGTGATACCTTTCTTGAAAAAAGGGCATGTTCTCTCTTAAGTACTGTAGATAGCATGTATAGTAACTTCTGATGTGCAGTTGTCATGGTGATGAAAATGCAGTGGTCCTTTGTGCTCCATTTGAGTAAATAGACACAGACAACTTAGGGAACTTTATGAGTTGTAAATTATTTCTGGTCCCTGGCTGTACAGAGTACTGAGCACATTCTTGTTTAAACATCTTTCTAGTTGTGTGTTTTCTGGAGCAAGCAAATGTAATTTATGCTTCAGAACTAATAAGAACATGTCTTCTCTTGGAATTGCTCATTCATCTAAAATATGTTCATTGATAACTGAGGGGAAGGAGAGTTAATGCATCACAAAACAAAATCATGGTGGGGAGAAATTGTGTCCCTCACTCTTTCCAGAGACTAGTTTCTGATAATTGCTATTAAAGGGACTGAATAATTCTTTTAAAATCATATCCTTTTCTTACTTTATCAAATTGGAGGTGTTTAAAATATATAGTGCAGGTATGGATTCTTAACTCTTTAATAAGTAGCCAAATAAAATAATATCAACCAGTGTCCATTTAATAATCAAGTATCTTTGTAAGCATGTTATTACAATTACTTTCTTCTTAAATCATTAACATTTTCAGTTGTTTAAAAGTATTTCAAAAGAACATATAATTTATCTCAATTTCTTTTATCTGATATATTTACATACATCTTACCTTGCTTCTTTTTTTTAACATACTTGATTCAATTGTACTCCAATCATGGTACAGAAATGACAGGTAAATTTTACTAAAATCTTAACATTGTAGTAGTTCTGTGATTTGTCCACTTGAATTTTTCCGTTTTGTCTTTGTGGACCATTTGCATTTATTGGAGGTTACATCCATGGCAGCCTATAATTTTATTTTCCTATGAATATAAATTTAGGCTAAAATGTCAGTTTTTTACGTTAACATCTAACTGTGACATTTCTCAAATTCAAGCCTAATGTTGTTGAATTCCCTAACTTCAACTTATTGTGAATGTATCCCTGGTAAATTTTGTCCACTCTTGTCACTTGGCAAGTTAACATAATAACAAACGTAATAACACGAATTACAAAATGTCCATATATGACACTGCAGTCTTAATGATCTAAAAATGCAATGTTGCTTTTTTTTAAGTGTGTTTTTCCTTTTTTTTGCACCTTGACAAATTTGCATAGAACATTCAAAATGTTCTGTGGCTTTTAAGGCACAGTCTTGCGTTTAAAGTAATAGCTCTGGAATGCCAGAGATTTCAGAAAATTTGCTTTCTGTTGTCCCCTTCCCTTTGCAGCAGTATTGTTTCTACTGCTGCATTCACTCATCTGAGACCCTTGTAATGACCCTTATCCACAGCCAAACTCCAACTGAGAAACCACCCATTCTATCATCACTTGAAGTTAAAACCACCCTTTTCATGGCTCCTGCCAGCTTTGCCTCTAAGACTGAGGCAAACAACTTTACTCTTTGCATTAAGTTCGATCACTAGTAGAGAAGGTTTCACTCTGCCCCCACTGTTAACTGGCCAGAGCTGGGCTGCACGCTCAAAGACTCTGCAGGAGGCTTTGCTGTAACAAGCCAGGTCATGTCCGAAGGCAGTAACTCTTAAGAGATTCTAAGCATAAGGTCAGTTACTTACTTAATGCTAAAGTTATTTGACACTTCAGGCCTGAGCCAGCCATGAGCCTAATGATCCCTTCTTCCCTAAGCATGATGAGTAGAACTGTTCCTTGAAAATAATAAGCAGAAAGTGTTTCGGATGCAAAGAAAGTCCCCACAGGCCCTTGTGCCATGCTGGAAGTTAGCCCCTTCCAAAGATCATTTGCTCTGGTTATCAGCTTCCAGATGAGCATGTTTTCCTCCTGCCTTTCTGTTCTTATTCATTTGAATCTGCTGAGTCTGACCATTGTAATTATCCCTGGTATTCATTTTGTCAAAGTATATTAGTGAGACATCAATAATATGGATCAACCCATTCCCTTTCTACTTGTTTGGTTGTATTGATTCAGTTTAAATAAAAGTCAACCTACTGTATAATGTTTGTTTACCCTGACCCTTGCTGAACATTTCCACATCCTCACAGACTATGTTTGTGTCATTTGTTTGACTAAAAATACTTAGTTTCCCTGGGGTTCCCATGTGACAGTACGCCAGTGTTGGCCTAAGCTAAACTCACTTTCTCAATAGGACTGATGGACGCCGCTGGTCGTTGGCTTCTCTCCCTTCCTCTGGCTATGGGACAAACACACCCAGCTCTACGGTCTCTGTAAGTGCCTGACTTTTTTTTTTTTTTTCTCTTCCTCACAACAACAGAGCTATTACACAGGCAGTGTTTTCTCTGGGTGTTTCCTGGTAGGGAGGAGAAGATAAATTCTGCATGTCTGCCACTCTGAATAAGTGACACATCAAATGATGGCCTGACAAAAATAAAAAGGACATACTTTCACTGCAAGCTTTTAAACTGTAGTGCATAAATTGAGTAAGTTCCAGGATCACAAGTTTGGAGGAGACTGGAAGCTTTCATTTTAATAACATTTGGTGTAGTTCGGGGGGAAAAACACAATCTAGTTTTATTGCTTTGGTTCCATGCCAGTGACATTATGCTAAAAATGCCATTGAACTTCGATAGACTGGGTCTTTCTTCCTATGTGGCTTAGATAGAGGTTTGTTTTGTTTTGTTTTCTTTCTCCTTCAAAGAAAAAAAAAAGGCAAGTCTTAATTTGTCTGTGCCTTCTAGGTAAGAACTTTCTTTTAAGAAAGAATTAAAACAACTTAGAAGAAGGTTAAGATAAATAAAGACATGGTGGAATTATGAAAATAGGATAGAGGAAAATGGATACTCTTGCCCCAAACTATAACATTTCAACAAGAGACCTAGCAATTACTGGAAACAACTCAGTAGGTTAGATGTATGTTTTTTTAGTTTATGTTAGTGATCATGTGGGATAACTGTATCTGCAGGGCTATAGAAACAAGGTGGTCATTTAGAAGGGCCTAGTAGATTGCAGGTGTTCAATATATGGAGTGATCTGGCTCTCTTTGTACCAGCGAGGAATGTGGACCTAGAGCCTCATTTGGTCAAAATCTCTGGTTTATTGTTTAGGGATATCCATCTATTGTATTTTTGATAGCCCCCAGCACTCCATTAAGCACATAGATTAGGCCACTTAATAACACTTGAATGACAAGAAACTACATTTAAATAAATTCTAACTGATATCACCTCTGCCTTATTCTGATATATTTCCAGAATTCCAAGTATAATAATATAACGTAGATTTTCTGGAGTACCTTTAAAACCAAATTGTTAAAAGCTGTTGGGTTATGTTTACCATCTCTTTATGGTATTTCATTGAGCAGAGGTAATTTATTTTTCTATCCATTATTCCATTTTGTTGTGATATATGAGTCTATTGTCCATTTAGATCATATTTTTAGAAACATCCTAACAACCTTGAGTAGTTTCAGAGGCATATCAGCATCAGTAAAAGATGCTTAAAAATCCTGAATAGCATGAATGAATAAAATTGTCAGTAAATAATAGTGAAGTCATCCTTGATTCTTATGGCAGTCACTATCAGTGGTTATTGGCCAATATTTTAGACGTGTCTTTTAACTCCAAATTGTTTTTTTTTTTATTTCAACTCTGTCACCTTGCATTGCCTTCAGTCAAGTTTTATTATAACTTGGACATAGAAGTCTCTCTTTTGCAAGAAAAATAGGGGTGAGTTCAGGATTTGTATTCTTTCCATCTTTAGTAAGTCATTCATCATTTTTAAAAGTGAATCCATAAAAAAAGGTGAGCTACATAAAATCAGACCCTGTTTGGTACAAATAATGTTTAAAATAATTTTGTTTTATAAATACTTGTTATATGCCAGGTGCTTGTCTAAATTCTTAAAATGCATTGGCTCATTTAATCTTAGCAACATCCCCTATCATGTAATTGCTGTTGTTTTTTTCATTGTATGGGCCAGAAATCTGAGGCACAGAGAGACTGTTTAACTGAGTGACTGTTTACTGTTCCCTTGTTTTCTCAGTAAGAATACGGTAAGCAGTTTTAGAACCCAGCATCTTGGCTCTTTTAAAGGAATTTACATGGCATTTTTTCAGATAAACCTTGTAATTAATAAAGCTGACCTGGTCGTCAGTCAAAATGAAATCGTTGCTGTCTCTAAATTCTGTATGTGCCTACGGAAGACACCCCCAAGACCATTTTTAGTCATACACACATACTTTGTGTTTCTGACAGCTCTTCTCTGAAGTGTTTATTTTATTGAAGACATTAGTATCATATAATTATTAGGCTCAATATTCCTATTTTTTCCTCCAAAATGAAATTTTAGCTTCCAGAATTACTCCTTTTGCCAACAGACAGAAGGAACTATTTAGATGATGGACTGCAGGTGCTGTAGTGTGAAAGTTCAATTATTTTTTCTCCTTATTGATTGTTGATAAAAGTGATGAGCGAAAACTAGGAAAGCTACTTCTCTATTTTTCTCAGTTTCTTTGTGTCTCTATTCTTTAAATATTAGGGCAAAAACTGTGTAAAACTTCTTAGTAGTTGCAGGTTTTTCTTTTCTAAAGCTAAGCTGAATCACTCTTAGATTCTTATTTCCCTGGGTTAACTGTTAGTCATTTAGCCAATCAGAAATTTACTTTAACTATTTAAAAAATCAAAATGTAGAATATATACGAATAAAATTGCAAGCATTTTGAAAATATAGTTTAAACTTTACAGATAATTTCAGCTGTTGTCTGAGTGCCAGACTGAAATGTAAACATTATAATATCTGTATCCTTTGGCTATTATGGAAACTGCAAAATTGCTAAATGTTAAAAATGCTATATTCGGAAATTTGAAAGATTTAGCCAGATGAAGTAAATCAGTCATCCCAGAGAATATTCAGTGTTGTGGTTTCTTGAAACATCACAGTTTGCAGTTAAAATTAATTTTTGGACCTTTTCCAATGTGATATTCAGATAATTCTTAATTTTGAAATAAGTACGACAGAATTGTATCAGTAGGAAGACATTCTCCCATATGTTTCTTACCAGATAAATTATTTTCTGCTGAAAGTACAGAAATAAGAATATAAATACTCATAAAAATATGAAGTATGTCTATCAAATGATATGATTTAATAAAAAGTAGAAACTTGTATGTGCATATGAATACTATCCTTTGCAAAATGGTTACCTGGAGAGACTAAGTGCTTACTGAATGATATCATGACTCAGAACATGGTTTTGGAACTCTAATTGCCTGAAGAACTAGCAGCATAATTTTTTGTGTTAATCTTCATTCTTTGGACCCTTCTCCGAAGTCAATAGATACTGTTCCTGTGCAAGTACAGTTGCATGGTATCTTGAGCCTGGTGTGTTTTGGAATTTTCACTTTTAGAAAGGCAACATCCCTGTTCTGTACATAACAGACCAGCAACAGTGGGGCCAGCTGCTCATAATCAAATATATTAATATTTCTGCAGCAGTTTGAATCAACATTCATACTAAGTAGATTAAATAAATATTTTAAACAGCTTCCCATCAGTTCAGTTGGTGCTTTGCCACCAAAAGAGATTACTGTAAACTTAGGAACAAACTTCTGAGTTTGTGGGTTTTGAAATCTTGGATACAGGATTGTGGACATTGATTTACCTTTGAAACATATCTATAGATTCTTAATTCTGTTTTTCTATTTGCTAATTTCCTTATCTTTCCTCTTATCACCACTGCTTATCTCCTGCTTGCATTGATTTTATTTTATTTTTTTCTTGATTTCTTGACTTGATTTAGTTCATGTGTTTTATTTCTTTTTTCTTAGTGAGAAGTGTTTAAGGCCATGACTACTTACTGAATAGAGCTTTGATTTATCTCATAAGTCTAGTAGTGCTCTCATTTTTTTATTGCTTGTGAAATAATCTCATTACATTATAAAAATTCCTCTTTGTCTCAATATGTACTTAGTAAGATGTTTTATAATTTCAAGTTATAGGAATAATTTTTAAGCTTTAGGCATTAATTTCTAGTTTTGCTGCATTGCAATGTTTCAGTATTTATGAAGGA
The DNA here is from genome assembly GCF_029289425.2 of Pan paniscus. Lineage (NCBI taxonomy): Eukaryota > Metazoa > Chordata > Mammalia > Primates > Hominidae > Pan > Pan paniscus. The sequence continues at coordinate 46,817,146 of NC_073253.2, read as the reverse complement.
TACTCTAAATATAATGATTTTTTAAAAAAATGCTTACTAGAACTGACATTTTAAAATAAGTAGTATCTTTCAAAATACGCTTATTCTAACCATGTTTCCATTTACTAAAAAATTTCTGAGTCTCTTTTATTAGAATTACTTAAGGAGTTTACCTCTGACTAAAAATGAAAACAATTAGTTTCTTTGCTTTTTAGTTAAATGTTTCAGATTGATTAAAAGCAGGGTTATTTAGCTGTTCATCTTTCCTGTCTTTCTTTGTTCCAAATGTTGAATGACGATTTTCAAAAAGCAAATCTACAGGCATGGAACAAAAAACTCACCATCACTTGAAGGTTTTTTTTTTTTTATTTTAAGTTATAATCTCAGCGCCCTACTCCCTCCAAAGAAAAGGAAGAAAGAAAATTCAATTCCAGATTTTAAGACAGTGGCTTTATTGGGAAAAGGATCTTCTTTAATCCCTCCCCTGTTTTACTCATGCCACACACTGATGCATTGTAAAGAGAGGTTTCATTGCCTTATTGACGATCTCACATCATACCATTTATTTCATGTTATTTACCTAAAAGTCAGCATTTGATTTTGAGCAGCAGTAAACTCGGGGGTGCCATGTTCAATTGAGAACTAATCTGTGATACAGTGCTCCTTAATGTCACTCCAGTGGTCGCTTTCTTGCTTTGGCTTTGACTGGTTCCGATCCATTTTCAGAGCCTGGGTTTTCTCCAGAGAGAAAACTATCTTTTGGGAAATTATAAACAAATGAGGCAAAATATGGAAAGCATTTTGAACTCAGAGAACATCAAGTTATACATTTAGGCAGTCGTTCTTATAACTTTAACATGAAAAAGAAACAATAAAAATGGTGGTATTGTCCAAGTTTAACTCATCGATCTCTCCTGTTCATTTGAAGAGTTTCTTTCTGAGGTAGTTATGTGACCTCACTTTGGTTTTTTTCAGTCATCCTGTTCCTCCCAGGAGAAGTTGCATCAGTTACCATACCAACCAACACCAGACGAGTTACACTTCTTATCAAAACATTTCTGTACCACCGAAAGCATCGCCACTGAGAACAGATGCAGGAACACGCCGATGCGCCCCCGTTCCCGAAGTCTGAGGTGTGTGGGCCTGGCTGAAAACCATTACTTAGTTGGATTCTCTATTTTCAAACATTTTGAGTGAACACTTCGGTCCTTTAGGTCATATGTGTGTTAACTGACTTGCAAACTATTACAAATATAGTGTGATGTTTCCATGTACACATAATATTGTTAATTACCATTGAAAGGCATCTTATAATTTTCCTTTTCAGTTCTCACAATTTGCTGATTGCAGCAGTAGTAATCACGATGGTCTTGGGACTACCTATGAAAACATCTAGCCACTGGAAATTTCAAGGCAGTGCAAAAGCAGTTAATGTTGTTATGTTAAGAGGCAACAGCTTCGTGGAAATAGAAGGACAACAAGAATAGGAGGATTTTTTAAAATTCCAGATTCCATATTACAAAATATCTTTATTCTTTCTTCCCATCGTAAGTCTTACTTTTCTCTAAGACTGTGAACACATTTTTAGGAGTTTGTGTCACCTGAAGTTTGTGGATGCCAAATGTAGTCCACCTAACACTGAGTAGGGCCAGTTTTACTGTGAGTTTGTTTCCTCAGGAAGCAGAATCTAAAACAGAGCTTCTTGTTCAGGATGTTTCTTAGGGAGTGCTTTCGAAATTAGCACCTGTGGGAGGGAAGGGAGAGGCAGGATTGGACAGAGGGAGAAGTCCAGCAGCCTTAGCCGACTCCATGGAGAGCTCGGGAACGACAGGACTCAGCAGAGTTGCTCCCCTGGGCCAAATGCGACTTCTTTTATATCCCTACCTCAGTCACTGGGTCCCTCACTGGATGTGGCACCCTGGGAAAGACTCAGCCTCAGGCGAGATGACTCCTTGCAGCTGATGCCATCCCTGCAGGGACTGACAGCTGAAGGTTTCTGTGGGTAGCACTCCCAGAAGCCGGGCAACAGGTCCTTCTTTGAAGGAGGGATCAGGATAGGGCATCACCTTATCCGCTGCAGTATGAGATCTTTATGCTATAGAATTCGTGCACTTTGATATATTAAGGTTTTATTATATTAAAAAATAGCTTATTTATTAGGCGGTCAGTTGAATATCAAAGTTTAATGAGAAGCAATTTCCCTTTGTACTTTTTGTCTTTACTTAGTCTCATAAACTAATACTAAATATAGCCACACTGGATAATTGTGAGACATGTTAGATTATTCTGAGATATGGAATTAACAGCTGGTTTTACTATTTCATCTACAGGCACCATGTTTTACTACATTGGTGCCATTTTTTGTTTTATTAAAGGAATTCCTAAGGTGCGTAGTATAAGCTGTATCCACTTAGGAATATAAACACACTGAAGTTGCACAACTATATATCACTAGGAAGGAAGATAAACCTACTATTGAAAGAGTAAAGAAGAATGCACAATAGTTGTATGCCTCTGTTTCATATAATACATAATGCCTACCTCAGCATCCTAGATAAATATTTGCTAGGCTAGAAAATGGATCTCAATTATGACACCTGTGCCATGGAAGACTTTCAGACTTCTTCAGTGATGTGTGGCAGACCGCAGGTGTATGATAAAAGTGTGAAATTACACTGTTAAATGTGTCCTAGATGTTGCTCTTTGTAGCTATCCTATTTTATTTTATTTTGCAGTTTGTTAATTGTTTTCCAGATCTTATGCAAGCTCATACTACATGCAGAATATAATTTCAATTTACAAACATTTTCTGAACTAGTATTGTATTGTAACTATGATGATTTTGTGGCATTCCACTTCTTGAGCTTTCTTTTTCAGTCCTATTCAGAGTATCTTTGTGTTTATGGGAATGTATGTGTGCATGTGTACTAATGACTGATTTTGTAGTTTATTATCTGATATACTTTTCTTACAAAGGTTGCATAGTACTTTTGATGCAACTGACTGTTTATAAATAAAAAGCTTATTTTCATTTCATGCTGTGGCAAGTTTAAAAGGGTAATTTGCTTTGCTTGCAGCCCTGGACGTTCTCCCGCCTGCTGTGACCATGAAATAATTATGATGAACCATGTCTACAAAGAAAGGTTCCCAAAGGTAATGAATTGAATTGAAGATGCCTAGCATCTAAACGAACAGGCACCATAGGTTTAGAGTCTGTAAGGTTGTTTTGTTATAGGAAGTAACGGTCCAATCTAGTAATGATTTGCATAAAACAGCTCCATAGTCTTCTTAGAAAGAGAAAATAACTAAAAAAAAATGTTAAGCTAACAACTGCTGAGAACTAGCTGTGCTCTACGTGTGCTGAGCTGGCTCTAAAGTGAACCTGCCACTTGTGCACCACACACGGGGTGGGCCTGGTGAGGTGCCGTAGGGAGGGTCTACTTTGAAAGGCCTCTAGACTGTGCACTCTGTACCCATATTCTGGGCCTGCTGCCACATTGTTAAGTAGAGACTGTTTTTCTCCGTTAGAAGCCTGTAGATTGGTGTGTCATGAGAGTTGTTGTTGTTGTTGTTTTTCCACATTACTTTTCTGTGATTTCCTATCTCTTTAGACATTGTATTTCTAAACCTATTAATTTAGAAGAGAAGGCACAGTTGTCGTGTTCTCCAGTTAGACTGGTAAAGGAACATGAATTGAGAGAGCAATTGTGAAGGGCTGCTGCCAAGCCCCTGGCTGCAAGGACCTGCTCTCAGATGGTCCCATTAGCTCACCTTGTTTCCACATCTTTCCCACCAAAGCATTTCTGCACATTTGGGAGAAGGCCACTCTCCACGTTTTTCCGATCCACCCCCACAGCCTGTGTTGCCCTAAGCAGGAGAACAAATGAAAATCTTTGGTTTCATAAATCAAGAGTAGAGTACTTATTATTTGCAACTAACCCAACATTGATGTCATTGATTAAAGCTGTTTTAGCTATTTATCACATGTCACTTGCTCACCAGGGAAACAGATACTGACTGTTAACCTAGTTAATGGAGGTTAGGATATTAGAGGGGAGGAGGAGGGGGAAGGAGAGGGAGTCTCCCTGCATATATAATTAATGTAAGCAAGGAATATGGATTAGGCAGTGGGTGACCAGAGAGAATGAAATGAAAGTTGGAAAGGAAATTTTAGATTTATTTTACCAAGGGAGTCCCCTGGGACTTTTACATAGGATGTAGCTTTGTGGCAAAAGAAGATGATATAAGATGTGTGCTCCTGGCGCATTAAAACCTAGCCCAGAAGATACATTTTTAGCTTAGGTTGTGGAACTCTAGCAACAACCTGATGTTTAAGTACAAAAACATAAAGAAATGTTTGATATTTTGGACAGTCCATCTGAAAGAGCCCAAGATCTTAAATGAAAGCGTAACAATTCACAGATATAATCTGAGTTACTTGAAGAAGCTTACAGAGACCATTTTACATTTGATAGAACACAGAAAAGGGAGATTATCATTCTGAAATGTTGATTTCACTTATGTACCCTCAGATCTGTATTTCACATGCTGAGGCTGCTGCTTTTTTATAGCAACTTTTTAAGAACAGTTTTAGCTTCACAAAAAAATTGAGCAGATGGTACAGAGATTTCCCATGTACCTGGGAAGGCTATGCATGAATGCCCCCAACATGCATTAGGGTTCATTCAGCCTTTGTGTTGTATAATCAATGGGTTCAGACAAATGTCTGATGACATGTATGTACCATTATTTTATCAGAAGTGAGGCTTCTTTTAAATTTGATTTCTAGAATCCCATTTAACAACTTGTGGAGGTCTCTGAAAATGCTGTAAAAATGTGATGATTGAATTGTTTACATGTGTGTTTCCTCGTATTACATCTGTGTATGTGTGTCTTCTCTATATAGGCTACAGCTCAGATGGAAGAACGTCTAAAGGAAATTATCACCAGCTACTCTCCTGACAACGTTCTACCCTTAGCAGATGGAGTGCTTAGTTTCACTCACCACCAGATTATTGAACTGGCTCGAGATTGCTTGGATAAATCCCACCAGGGCCTCATCACCTCACGATACTTCCTTGAATTACAGCACAAATTAGATAAGTTGCTACAGGAGGTAAGAACCATGTACCATATAGTTTTCTGATGTATTTTGCTTTTCCCTGAAAAAAATTTTTTTTTTGCTTACAAGTTATAACCATGAAATGGAGTTCACATTCCAGAGAAGCAAAAAAGAAGGAAAAAAAAAAAAACTCACCTGATTGCTACTTGCTATAAATTGATTCTGGTCTTTATTTATAGTAATAGAAAATTAATGTAATAACCTTTACAGGAATCTTAGGACCCAACAATCTATGACTCTAGGATAAGTGGATTGTGAAGGATTTTGAAGCAGTGATTTTTTCCCCCTTTAACCATAAAGTTATAAATTGCCTGAGCGTATGTGTGTTATTTGATGATGCTATCTAGTTCTATATCTGAAAAAGCTAAATGGAAAATTGCTGGCTTCTTCCAGGCTGTGTGTTCTATTAATTAACCTGCATGTGGTGTTGAGTAGTAAATGGCAACTTATATTTTCATTAGTGTCAGTTCTTCTTCTAACAAAATATCCAATTTCCAAAATGACAGATAAACACAGGACCTGTCTAGGCCTAACACTTGCATGCCTAGCACCTGATAACACCCAGGACAGGAAGAGAGTCTGTATGGGGGAATGGAATGCATGTATAATATTGCTCTTCTGGCTGAAATTGACCAGCCACAGCCTAAAATGAAACCTATTTAGTCTATGTATTTGTATATATTGTATTTTTGTATCTCACAGGGCACAAATTATGCCTTTGCAAACATAATTATAGATAGTTTTCTCTAGACATGAATATGTAAATAATTGCAGAAAACTGAAGGAAAATATTAGCATCCTAATTTTTGAGAACTCTATCTGTCCTTGCCCCTGCAGAATTTAGCTGGCGAGATAAGATCCTTCTCTGGCTGGCAGCCGCTGCTTTTCTCCCCTTTGCCCTCTAGGCCTTCTATACTCTTTCCCGATTTCTCACATTGCAACCAACTGCAGTCCACTGATGCAGTCCCTTCCAGACTATCCTTAGGGTGAACACATTGTTTTGGGGTTTTTCTGTTAATTTCTAACTTGGCATGGACCTGTTCTCTCCCATAAACTAAAAGGAAAATGAATTTTACAGGAAAATGATCATGCACTTGGGTTTCCTGGCAAAGTAAAATTGCTAAATGAGTTACATTACAATGTAAAATTGCTGTAAGAGTTGCCACGTGCTTACGCTTAAAATTGTATTTATCTCATCACGCACAGATGACAGTCGTGGACTGTTCCCAGTCCACAGGCTGCCCTTTGACTTCTCTACACTAGAGTATAAAGTCTCTGTGGACAGGGATATTATCTGCTTTGTTCACCTAGGATGGTGTGTGACACATAGAAGGACTTTAATATTTTTTGAGTGAATGGCTTCTGATACCCCTCAACTCACTGACATCCTCCTTATTGTCATATCCACTGGACATTTTACTGGAATATTACTGTATTCAGCAGTGTTAAAACCCTCCTCTTCTCTGCCTTCCTTTTAATTTATTGTTCTTGGGACATCTCTGACCATTTCTTCTCTGCCTCTTCCAGGGGTTTCTCTTCCAACTCCTGTTTTCTACAAGTTTTCTTAGGATCTCATCTTTAGTCTACTCCTCCTCCCTCTCTCCTAGTGATCTTGTCGGCTGTCTTGGATTAGAGACCTATAGACTCTAATGGCTTCAAATCCTTACCTCAGACCAGTAGTCATCTCTCACATTTCAGAATCATGGATCCACCTGCCTACTGAATATCTTTCTACCTGGGCAGCCCACTGAAGCAGCAGTCCCAACCTATATAAAACTAGACAGCATTTCCTCAACCACACATGCTTCTCCCACATTCTTTTCATCCATCATTGGCACTGCCATCTATCCAGTCACCTGCTAGAACTCTGAGAATACTAGACTCCCTCTCTCCCTTCATCAAGCAACCCATTAGACCTTCATAGTTTACTTCCTAAATATTTCTACAACCCTTCTTTCCTGTTCTATAATCACTACCTGGCTCAGACCCTCATCCGGCTCAGACCCTCATCCTCACCAATCTGCCTCCCTCCAGTCTTAACTCTTCAAATTCATACTTTCATGCAGCTGCAAGAATATCTATCTAAAACTCTTTATTGGCTCTATCTTGCCCATAAGTAAAACCATAATATGGCCTGTTGCTGTGCCCTTCCTCTCAATGCATTTAGCCATAATGAATTGTACTGACTTCTGCGGTCTCACTTTAGCAGCAGACAGGGGGCTCTTTGAGCAACAGGAGTCACCTCTAACTCCCTGGTACTGAGTTCAGTGCCTGGTGTTTATCGGTTCCTCAGAAACCATGGAAGGGAGGAAGGAAGAAAATAGATACAACTGCATGCCAAAATATTCAACCTATTAGGATGTATCAAGTAATCTAATTCTGCTGTTGCTTTAATCAAATCAGAGTCCAGAAAATGCTGGAAACACTATACATATTACTATTTATGAGAATATTTTGAAAGTTATGTTTGCTAAATGCTGCACTTTTGAACAGAAGAGGCAGACACAGGAATTCTGTAGTCAGCCTCTGTGAGATACTCCTAATTCTGCAATTCTGTCCCAGGATATTACCATAGTTACCAGCTTAGTCCTGTGTTTTTCATTCCTTTATAGGCATGCCCTGAAAAGGGTAGGATTGCTATCCAAAGCTATTTACACTGAAATCCCCTACTTAATTTTGTTTCTGTGACAGACACTGCAGATTTTCATGAAAATTAAAATAAAATCTTAGGGTTTCACAGATCATGTGAATGGGTCCTGTTATTATTTTCAAAATACTGATTTTTAAAGAAATTTCTTTTTTGGCCAGAGAAGCATGTATACTTGTGGCATAAAGGTCTTGTTGGGCATAAATAAGAATGGTTTCTTGTTTAGCTTTACAGATAAAGAGCTTCCTTCAGTCCTTTTGTAAAAATTTAAACTATTTGCATAATCACATTTACAGTATTTTTCCAGAACTTGGAGCTAATCCATTGCAGAGGGGCCTGCCCTTTTTAGATAGAGCCAAATTGTGAAACTTGCCTTGGTTTCCCCAGGATGCAGTTGTCAGTTCCCAACTGTGACATTCTGTGCTCTGTAGGCCTATCTCCTAGCCATTTTTCCCATTGTCTGTCTTTTGCATAACCCAGGTAAAATCCCCCTAAGGTTTGAGCAGCTTAATGCCTTTTTGAAGTCCTGAGGCCTAAGACAATTCCAGATGAATGCTTTTATGTCTCCATTCTTCTTTGCACTTAGAGAAGTTTAGTCAAAGACAATAAAATACATAGGAAGCTCTAACCTACTCTCAAATCTAGGTCATGGTTATGTTTTGTAGTGGCCAACCCTTAAAATACAGACACAGGGTATCCGTTAGTGTTTCCCCTTTGGAGCTTGCTGGTAACAGCCAGGAACAAATTTCTCTTCATGGGCTAATCGTGTCTTTATTTTGTGTTGTTTTAACAGGGCTCCTTCTCCCCACTTAAGTTATTAGATAAAATACTGTTTGAGTTAATGTAAATTATATGTTTTATCCGTGGTTATGGCTGATTATTCTTAGAACTAAGAAGTTAGAATGAACTGATAATGATTTTTGAAATGAAATTTATTTAATCTAAACTGACTTTTTAAGTTTATTAAGATACAAAATTCTCATTTCTCTTTGAAGAGACAATCCAAAATGTGTTTAGGCTTTTCAGATTTTCTTTATATTCCTGAATTTATAAACCAAAAATTATTATAGTAAGAAGAAAGTTCAGTATCCTGCCCAAAGTGTCAACTAAGAAGTTAGGTGTTTTTTTGCTTCATCTTTAAAGTTTTCTGTTTAGTTTGGTTGAGGATAAATCATAAAGAAGATGTAACCATATTTTTTGGCATTCACTGGATCTTCCAAAAATCTATTTTTGTTGCAAAGCAAAAATTGGGAAGAAAATTTAAAGACAGTTTCAATATTTGAGATGTATATATATGTGCATCGTTATATATGTCCTAACATCCTTCCTGGTTACTAGGACCTGTCGTTATAGTTACTAGTTGGTGTTCTTTGAACACTTTCTATTCTACGATTATTCACCAATGGTCATTTTTCCTTTTATTTTAATGTCAAAAGTTAACTGTTTTACTTTTGCCTGTATATGGTTTTTGTACCTGTGTTTTGGAAAATGGTTTTAATTTGGTGGCTTAAATTCAGCAGACATATTACTTCTGAGTACAATCATTTTTTATAAATTTAGTCTCTGCCAGTTCTTTTCATGGGGTACGGGATTGTTCCTTGTCATGGTAAAGCACCTTCAAGAATGATTGTAAATGTTTATTACTGTGTTTGTGAAATTATATTGTACCAGCATCACAATGAAATGTTATTTTTTAATCCTTAGAGGAAAGTAAATCATAAAAACAAAGATTAAGAGAGCCTAAAAGTGAACATACAGAGAAGTTTATGTTAAAACCTCTAAAACTTGTTTTATGCCTGTCTTGATACAGATTTATCTGATTTTTTTCAAGAAAATATTATTGAAAATTTAAATGACTATTAACAAACAGCTTTGCTCTCAGAATATTTGTTGTGCTTGGGCAATATATAAAATAAAATTTTAAAAGATTTTAAGTTAAATTTTACTAAGTTAGGTGCCTAGGTGTTATTTATTCAATGTGTGAAACTGGATTCACATTTATATACCCAGGTATAGGTTGAGCATTCAAATTCCAAAATGCTCCAGAATATGAAACTTTTAAAGCACCAACATGATAACACAAGTGGAAATTCTCATACCTGACCTCATGTGATGAGTGCACAAAGTTCTTAAAAAAATTCTATAAATTTACCTTCAGGCTCTGTGTATTAGGTGTACATGAAACATAAATGAATTTTTGTGATGAGACTTCGATCCCCTCCTCAAGATATCTCATTATGTATATGCAAATATTCTAAAATTTGAAAAAAATCCAAAAGACTTGTGGTCCCAAGCATTTTGGATAAAGGATACCCAACTGGTATATACTTTTTTATCCAGCTAACACTTGAAAAAAGCATTGCACACTTCTTACGTGTGATAATATAACTAATTTATAGACGAATCATATTGGATATATGAAATATACTTCAATAATGTGTTAAGTGTCCAGGATAAAAGCAGTCCTTCACTTTATTAGCCATTTCTTATGTCTAAGATGGTCTTAACTGGAAAATCAAGGTTCTTGATCAGCTTCCCACTCTACTTGTACCGTGTGCTTAATGTGTCATAAACTTTTAATGTCTCCTTCATTCATGGTTCACATTAAGCGCCCTTTGATTTTTAGCACAGATAATATATCAGAGTTTTGCAATTAAGGTTTAGCTAATAGAAAGATTTTGTAGATATAGGCGTTTAATAGTGTCCATTTATATACAGATAATGTCTGTTTATCAATCTTTTAATAGCATTTTCTAAATTACTCGATTTTTGAACATTTGCAATGATCTAATTAGCATGCTTTGCTGATTTTCTTTTCCATTTAATGGAACAACTCTGCATCATCACTCTCTTTATTGCTTTTTCATAGGCTCATAATCGTTCAGAAAGTGGAGAATTGGCATTTATTAAACAACTAGTTCGAAAGATCCTAATTGTTATTGCCCGCCCTGCTCGGTTATTAGAGTGCCTGGTAAGTTGCCCCTTGATGTGACTACATTATTTATTGTTAACTGGGAAAGCAGTTACCATCAGAAAGCTCCTTCATTTGGTTTCCAGCACCAGAGCTAAATGGAAAGAGTCAAAGGGAATTACAAATTGTTAACTTTTATGATGATGTCGATATGTGACTTGTCCTTTCTGATTTTAAAGAGACTTCTAGGACTTTTGCTCTATTAAGTGATGGTCATACCATATTCTAGTCAAACTTGAAATATAATCATAAAATAATGTACTTGACCTTATCTCAGCATAATTACTTTATGTCACAGCTAGTTTAAAACCCTGGCTGTACCACACTTTTTTGGAGTTGCCAAGATGCAGAGAAGAAATAGAGATAAATGCAGAGATAGTGACCTGTGATTTATAATTATTATTTGTTTTAAAATGTGGCAAGTTAGAAAATAAGATGCTAACCATCCCATTTGGGAAAATACAGTAGAGCCTCATGCAGACCTGAAGGAATGAGACTTTTATAGATGATTAGTTCATGTTAACAATTATATGTTTTTGGCTGGGTGTGGTGGCTCACGCCTGTAATCCCAGCACTTTGGGAGGCCGAGACAGGCAGATCACCTGAGGTCAGGAGTTCCAGACCAGCCTGGCCAACATGTTGACACTTGGTCTCTACTAAAAATACAAAAAGTAGCCAGATGTGGTGGTGCACGCCTGTAATCCCAGCTACTTGGGAGGCTGAGGCAGGAGAATTGCTTGAACCCAGGAGGTGGAGGTTGCAATGAGCTGAGATTGCGCCACTGCACTCCAGCCTGAGTGACAGAATGAGATTTTGTCTCAAAAAATAAAAAAAATTAAAATTAAAATTATATATTTTTGGCCAGTGATCATTCTCCTATTTAAAAGTTTTTGTTTTATGAAATTTTGATTTGAGGTTTCAGTTAAAACTGTGAACAAATATTTATCTGTGAAAATTATAATTATTTTAAGGATCTAGTAATATAGCATCAAAACTCACTTTAAAGTTCCACTGGTTATTAAAGTAATTATAACATCACATACAATACAGCTTTTCAGAAATACACACATACATACATACATAATACATATATGGTTGCAGTGCTTTGGTCTTGCCCTTACTTTAACTACCATCCATAATAATTTATAGTAGTGAAATATTCACAGCACCATAAATATGTACTAGTGCCTTGTAAGACACAGAGGGAAAATCTTGAGGAGAAAGGTAGGGAGATGGGAGGTGTAGGGAAGGGCTTTCTATCAATGGTGAGGACCCTTAGAATCACAGAATCAAACACACCATTTGGCATTGAGTGTCTCTGGAAGGCTAAAAGGAAAAAAAAATCTTGGATGCCTCAGAGAGAACTGGGTGACTGATAAATCCAGGTAGAATGGTTAGTTAACTTTTTACTGCCTCTCCTGTTGTAGCTTTTGAATTATGGACCACATGTTTGTACTTCCCACAATTGTTTAATTTAGGGGAAAGTGTCATTTAGCATTAAAACCTGTTTTTCTGGACAACAGCAGATATACTAAGAGCAGATCTTGCTTTAAAGGAGGAAATTAACTTTTTACAGTAATCACTCATAATCAGAGGAGAAAAAGTATAGCTTCTCAAAGATAGAAACAAGTGAACTTACAAGTAGCTCGGAAATATTGCTGCTTTCAAAGTACTCTTTAAAGCTTAGATGAAACTGGAGTTTCATAGTATTAGGGGATGCTTCCCCCAACCTATCACCTTATCCTTACAGTACCCAGGCTTGCTCTGTCAGTCATTGTAGTAGGTATGTTTGTAAAGGCTCTGAGTATTTACATTGGTTTGACTTTACTCCATTTGCAGCAAGTTTTTTTTTTCTTTTTATATGGCCTTTAGAAACTCCTGAGTAATTCTCAGGTGAAATGCTGAGATTCCAAAGTTGCCTATTTTGGGCATTAACCAAAATGGGAAAGATCCTGGGGGAAAAAAATCCAGGAAATGTATCTGAAATTAATAACTGGGCTTTAAGTCAATAAGCATAATTGTTTACAACACATAAATCCATGGCATCCCTTTGGGCATAGAGGAAAAACCAAACTTGGTTTCTCCTGCTGTGCTCTCACAACATGATTCTGACACCAGTTATGTGGGAACCCCACACAACAAGCAAGCAAGCCTTTCTGCAGCAGACACCAGCTAGGTGTCCTCCAATTCCATTCCAACACTGTCTACCCAGAGATAGCATCAGATCCCACAGGTTGAGGGGTCAGTTCCACAAGAGTGCCCCTACTTCCAATGCCAGTCGCAAGCTCCAGATGGTTTTACCTGTGCCTCTCACTGTCTGGCTGTAAACCAAGGTTCTTATGACCCCCTCTCTGGGTTTGATTAGTTTGCTAGAGTGGTTCACAGAACTCAGGGAAACACTGAAGTTTACCAATTTATTATGAAATACATTAAAAACTATACAGATGATGAGATGCATAGGGTGAAGCATGAGGAAAGGAGTGCAAACCTCCCTGGCTGCACTGCCTTCCAGGAAACTCCACACGTTCAGCTATCCAGAAGCTCCCCAAGTGCAGTCTTTTTGGGTTTTTATGGAAGCTTCATTACATAGGCATGTTTGATGACATCATTGGCCATTGGTGATCCACTTAACCTTCAGCCCCTGTCTGAAGTGGAGATGAGGATGGGGCTGCAACTCCCAACCCTGTCATCATATGGTAGGTTCCCCTGACAGCAAGCCCTCTTCCAGAGGCTACCCAGGAGTGCCCAGCCACCAGTCAACTCACTAGAATACAAAAAGCCACTTATTACTTTGGAGATTCCAAGGGTTTCAGGAGTGGTATTTCAAAAAACAGGGATGAAGGCCAGGTGTGGTGGCTCACGCCTGTAATCCCAGCACTTTGGGAGGCCAAGGCGGGTGGATCACGAGGTCAGGAGACGAGACCATCCTGGCTAACTCGGTGAAACCCTGTCTCTACTAAAAAATACAAAAAATTAGCCGGGCGTGGTGGTGGGCGCCTGTAGTCCTAGCTACTAGGGGAGCTGAGGCAGGAGAATGTCATGAACCTGGGAGGCGGAGCTTGCAGTGAGCCGAGATCGCACCACTGCACTCCAGCCTGGGTGACAGAGCGAGACTCCATCTCAAAAAAAAAAGGGATGAAGACCAAAAATACATTTGATAGTATCATAACATCCATGTAGAGTGTGGTGATCCTGAAGATTTTTATTACACACTAGAAGCAAGAGGCAGCCACATACACACAAAAAATTAAATAGATAGGAAAAATATATTCCCAAAGTTTTATAGGAGACAGAGGCTTTAATTTCCTATTTTTCTTTCTTGTTCTTTACTTTATGTGAATAGTAGTAACTTAATTTTATAGTTAACTAATAAAAAATGGTAATGTTGAAGTTTTTCTTTCTAATGTTTTTGGATACGTCTATATTAAGAGAGTCTCCTGCAGCATTTTTGATTAAATATATTCTAACATTCCTTTTGTTGCTGGTTGAGTGGAGAGAGAAATTGAATCTCAAATCTTCTGGATGGAAATTCCCAGATTTTACAACTTTGCTAGAAAGGCACAATTAAAAATTGTTCTTTGCCGATGAGCGAGATCTTAAGTGGAGCATAGTACCTTCGTAGCTACATTACAAGCAAATTGGAAATGATCATTATCTTTGGGTTACCATGTGCATAAATGTGTTGGCTTAGAATATGAATAGGCTTCAAATATGAAGTGAGAATTACATACTTTTTAAAGCCATTTGCCTCCTTTCTGCATAAGTAACTTACAGCCATGTATACCCAGCAGTTTTATTGTGAATGGGATTTATGTAATAAAACCTCAGACAATTTTGGCTCAAAGAAGTATCCATCTGTGATTGTCTTCGGCTAGGAATTTGATCCGGAAGAATTTTACTACCTATTGGAAGCAGCAGAAGGCCATGCCAAAGAAGGACAGGGTATTAAAACCGACATTCCCAGGTACATCATTAGCCAACTGGGACTCAATAAGGATCCCTTGGAAGGTGAGTCCCTGGGTTGTTCCTACCTTCGACTTTGCTTATGCACTGTTGCCTCATAGAAGAAATCTAAGTGGCAAGTCTTTATTTTTCCTCATGTTTTGGCTCTATCTATTGATAAGTCCATATTTGGGGACTGGTTGCTATTTGAAGGAAATAGCCATAAATTGGGTCCTGAGACACGAATGAGCATGACCCATTTTGTGTCTTCCTAGAGCGTGGGTCAGGCCTTGACATCCTAGAAGCATGTCAGCCTGAGAATGCCAGAGTGTCCCAGAAGGGTTGCAATTTCAGTCTTCACTGAGTAGTTTTTCTCGTTCAGAGCTCAGTTGGGCTCTTGAGAGTACTTCTAATTTTTAAAATGTTGCTAAAGAAATTATCATTAATTAAACTGACATTTAAATTTAATTTGGAAGTAATGCAATTGATGGTAGATTACTTTAAATTGAGTACAGTATTCATAGGTATATTCTTGTTTACTTAAAATATAAAACGTAATATACAGGAGAGAAAATAAAAATGTTTTTTTAAGCTTATAAAAGGATTTATGGGCTGGGCGCAGTGGCTCACACCTGTAATCCCAGCACTTTGGGAGGCCGAGGTGGGTGGATCACGAGGTCAGGAGTTCCAGACCAGCCTGGCCAATATGGTGAAACCCTGTCTCTACTAAAAATGCAAAAATTAGCTGGGCATGGTGATGTGCACCTGTAGTCCCAGCTACTCGGAAGGTTGAGGCAGAAGAATCGCTTGAACCAGGAGGTGGAGGTTGCAGTGAACCGAGATCGCGCCACTGCACTCCAGCCTGGGCGACAGAGTGAAACTCCGACAAAAAAAAAAAAAAAAAAAAAAAAGATTTATGGTTGATTCACATTTTAAAATAATATTATCAAATTAAATACAGAGAATACAAAGCATCTTGTCAGTGAACTTTTAAAAATCTGATATTGGTAAACCACTCCCCCAACAACCTGTTCCTGTTCATGATTGTTTAGGATTATTATTTATAACATTTAGGTTATATACTCCCTAAAAAGACTCAAAAACTATCCTTGACTCCTTCATTCAGAATTGTCTTCCCGGTACATTAAATTGAATTTGCAAACAGTGTTTATCTTGTTAAATTGTTTGTAATGGTGGTAAATGTTGGCACAGAGATTTTCCCATCTGAAGCCAGGGAACCTGCTGCTCTCTGCCCTGCTCTCCTGTTTCCCGGCTTTGTTTGCTCCTATGGCCATCGTATCTTTGCTTCCAGTGAAATGATGCATGCATTACTGTGAGATAATGCCAGATAAATTTATACTGTACTGAAAGCAGTTCCACAACAGATTCATCACTTATCAGAGACTGGTGGCTGCTTTTCTGAAAAGTTCCCTGGGGAGAGATTTTTCCCCATGGCTTTTAAATTACCATCTTTACCTTTTTGAATCATGAGTCTTCAGAAATGGTTTAAATCACTGAAATAAAAAGGGCAGATGTTTAATGGTATTTAGATGAGTTTTAAAAATCACTCCAGGCATTACAAAATGATGCCTTAGCTTCCTGCTTCAAAAGCTGACTCTTGGTTCCATTCCATTACTACCCACTGCTTACAAATAATATGTATTTTTCAGATAATAGTTATTTAGCAGAAATTCTATTTAAAACAGAACCATCTTTTAATTTTTTTTTTTTTTTTTATGAAAATAGTTGGAATGGGGGAGGCTGTCAAAGTAGATTATAGCGACTCTTCACGCTGGTATAGTTAAGATTGCGTCAGCTCTTGAATTGTGGACCCAGTGAGTTCTTTAGTTTTCTTACCTGGCAATCACTGTAGGCTGGACTTTGGTAGGGGAATAATCTGAGGCCCATGTATAAACCAGCTTTCTAGAGGCTCTGAAGAAAACATGAACAGTGATCTTTGACAAGTTTGGAGTTTAATCACTGGGAGTTGTGTTTTTAACTCTTGACACTTAATTTAAGATCTAAGGCTAGTTTTGTTTGTTTGTTTGTTTTGTTTTGTTTTGGAGACGAAGACTTGCTTCGTTGCGCAGGCTGGAGTGTAGTGGCATGATCTCGGCTCACTGCAACCTCCGTCTCCTCAGTTCAAGTGATTCTCCTGCCTCAGCCTCCCGAGTATCTGGGATTACAGACGTGTGTCACCATGCTCGGCTAATTTTTGTATTTTTAGTAGAGATAAGGTTTCACCATGTTGGCCAGGTTGGTCTTGAACTCCTAACCTCAGGTGATCTGTCTGCCTCGGCCTCCCAAAGTGCTGGGATTACAGGCGTGAGCCACCGCACCTGGCCCTGAGGCTAGTTTTTAATCTATTTGTTAACATTTGAAATATGACTTCTCCAGGTAATTTAGTAAACAAATTGCACCGCACTGAGTGGATCACCTGAGGTCAGGAGTTCGAGAGCAGCCTGGCCAACATGGTGAAACCCGTCTCTACTAAAAATACAAAAATTAGCTGGGCATGGTGGCACACACCTGTAGTCCCAGCTACTTGGGAGGCTGAGGCAGGAGAATTGCTCGAACCCAGGAGGCAGAGGTTGCAGTGAGCCTAGATGGCGCCATTGCACTACAGTCTGAGCGACAGAACAAGACTCCATCTCAAGAAATAAAAAATAAATGATTACAGACTCTGATTGTTCTACATTTGTTTCCCTTTCTTGTCAGCGTCTAAACTAACATACCTTAGACTTGTCCTTTGAAGGTTAGGAATTGGGAGTTCTGGAGCTGGGCTGCCAGGTTGGCACCCTAAGCCAGCACTGCATGCTGTGTGAACCTTGACCATCCAAATTGATGCACCTCTTTGTGCCTCAGTTACTTCCATAAAAATGAGATAATAATAGTATCTATTTATAGAATTGTTTTGAGGATTCTATGTTTAACTTTGTAATTGCTTAACATAGTGTTTAATAGATGTTAGCTGCTGTTGCTGTTTTATTTAAATACTACTAATTTTTGCCCCTTTCCTTGAGATCCCTTCCAACTAGATGCATTTTAGTTCACCTCCAAGTCCATAAATCTAAGGTGCTAGTCATATTGGATATTGACATCATTTGAATGAGACGAAGAAAGGACATAGTTTGTGCTAAGCTCCTTTTTATTCTGGAATTTCCCCTATAGGTAAACTGAGAAAGTTATTGGCAATGTCGTTATTCCAGAATCTAGAATTTATAAATTTTTATCTAAAGGTAGTAATTCAATGTTGTTTTGCTTCATATCTCTTAGGCATAATGTCTGCCCAGAAGGGATTATCACATTTGTAAGAACATGAATACATAAAATAAGAACCTAAGAAATAATTTTTTAATAATTTAATTTTAAATAAAATTAAGTTTTTTTAAATTGAAAATTTTAAATATATTTAGATGCACACAAAAATATGTGACTAAAAACTATGACTTTTATTATGCATGTTTACTTTTGAAAAATTGGAAAGTACAAGTAAAAGAAGAAAATATTAATTATCTGTGATCCTATCACTCAGATAAGACCTATCATAGATTTAGAGAAAATGATTTCATGTTTTTTAAATAAAACATGATTTTTTAAAAGTATAAAAAAGAAAATGAACAATAAAAGAATTTGATTGTCTCATCTACTTCTATAAATTGAAGGATGCCTTCCAATGTGAATTGATCAATTTAGACACCTTTGTCTCTTTTAACTAAATAGTCAGGGTAGTACTTAAAGCTGGTTTCAAGCATGTGAGCATGTGATATCCAATCCAAGACTGATTATACAATATGATTAATAATAAACAACAATCAACATTTAATGAGCACTTAATTTTTGTTAGTATGCTAAGAGCTTTACATGCATTATCACATACAGTACAAAAAACTCTAAGAAATAAGTAAGATTGTTTACCTTTTACAGGGGAAGAGCTTGAAGTTAAAAGGTCAGTCAGTCAGTAAGTGCAGATAGTAGTGGTAACCTAAGTCTTTTAATCTCCAAATCCCTCTTAACCACCATTATTACTTCCTCTCTGACAAATTTCAAATTCTTAATGTCTTTGGCAGAGTATTTCTCAGTAGATATGAAGGAATGGAACACAAGATATGCACCACAACTTAAGAATCATTCCCTAGTTGTAGTCGGTGCTGCTTTGATGCCCGCCAGAGCCTGGAAAGATGTGCCTCTCTCAGATACCTGATTCTAAGCAGAGTTGTTGACCCACCGAAGCCTTTCCAAGCTGTGGTGATTGCATCAGCCAATGAGTTCCTATGCCCAGCCTCTAAGGTTCCTATGTCTAGGTGTTTGCAAGAAATGGGGTTCTGGGGAGGAGTGTGTAGTGAACAATTTCAAAATACCAATTGCTGCCTTTTTTTAGATTTAAGATTTTCCCATGGGCATATTGGAGTATAGAGCAATTTTTTTAATATGGGAGAAACTATTTTTCTTTTGTTTCAGCTTAGTATTCTTATCCAATTGCAATATTTTTATTAAGCTTAACTTTTTTTTTTTTCAACTTAGAAATGGCTCAATTGGGAAACTACGATAGTGGGACAGCAGAAACACCAGAAACAGATGAATCAGTGAGTGTAAGTATATTTCTTGATGAAATATGATGTTGGTTTTTCTGTTAACATCTGGAGACTTTGGCTATGTTAGTTTATTTATTCAACAAATGTTTATTGTGCTTCTATGTGAATATATGAATAAGATCTATGAAGAAAAAAGACCATGTGCTACCATTACGTAAAGATATTTGCCATAGTCTGACCAGTCCCAAAAGATTTCCCAAGGAAATGGCACTTGAGCTAAATGTAACAGATTACTAGGGTAAGAAGGGGCAAAAGGAACATTCCAGACACAGGCTACATCAGAGGACTAAGCAAGGGAGACGGCAGAAACTAGAGCACTTGAGTAAAAACTGGATGCTTAGGTCCCTGTTGTTCATGTTTGTCAGGTTTTTTGTTTTTGTTTTTTAAGAGCAATGGGAAATGACTGAACTTTGGAGGAGGTGTATGGGTATATGAGGGTAGGAGGAGTGGACAGGGAGATAACCCAGTCAGAGATATGGCTTGAAAAATCACACTGACTGCAGTGCAGAAAGCAATGGGCTGGGAGGAGGAGGGAAGGGTGACCATGTGGAAGCCAGTTCAGAGGCTGCCCTGTGGCACAGGTGAGAGGCCCTGGATGCTGGTGCCATTCTCCTCAATTGTGAACACCAAAAGAGGAACCAGGATGCATCAGATTAGGGGTTAGGAAAGCAGGAGCAGTCTGTGTAGCCTGGGGGATAAGAACCCAGGCTCTGGAGTCAGGTTGCCTAGATTTGAAAACACTCTGCTTTCTACCAGCTGGGGGGTGGGGGAAATTTCTCTGTGCCTCGGTTTCCCTTTTTGTAAAAGATTAAATGAGATTTTTATGTAAAACGGTTGGGACGGTATCACATAGTAAGTGCTAAATAAATGATAGCTCTTTTATTTATTATCTGACTCATAATTTTGAATGTATTGAGACTAAAGTTCCTTTGAAACATTAAAGAAGATCCATCAAACTGGCAACTGTATATAAGGTCTGATATCTTCTGGCACTCAGAGGGAGAGTTTCTGGTGGATGTGGAAGTGAGTTAGGAGTCATCCATGAACATAAATGAGATCACTCGTGTAGGGAAGAGTTAATGAGATTAGAGAGCCTTGGACAGAGCCTTGCAGCCCAAACCCATGAAAGAGCAGTAATAGTGAGTGAATTACCTTCTGAGGCAATGCAAAGTAGATAAGAAAATAAAAAATAAAAAAAGAATAAAATAATTAAAGGAGTAATAGTGAGTGACTAAACAAGTAAGTGATCCCAGTCTCGAAGTCTGTTTTCTGTGATGGAGCATTGGCAGGTGATGACTAAATAGATCCAGATCTTAGGGCCAGAGGCCAAAGGGGAGCAGAGGAAACAGATGGTTCAAGCTGAAGAGGTCAAGTAGCCTGGAGGCCAGTGGTGGGTGGGTTATCTGTGTAGACACTGAAGTCACCCTGGATGGTGAGAGAGCTCTTGGGCAAAGAGGAAGGTGGGTAGCCAAGTTTTTCAAAGATGAGTGGGATGACAGGGTCAGTGATGACAGCCCTGAGTTGTGGATGATGGTGTCCACACAGGGTTTCTTCCAAAACAATAGGAAGGGAATTCTGGACTCTTGTAGAGGGGAGCAAAGAGCTGGTAACTCCCTCTCCAGGCTAAGATAAATGGAGCATGAGAGAATTTTTTTAAAGCATTTTTTTCTATTCCCATCCTTTGAGCTAAACTTTTTAAAGAGCTGTCTTTTTGAAACTTGTTTTATAAGCCATGTTAGATTTCTGGCATGGAAGTAAAGAAAGGCAGGCATTCTGTACTTGGGTGTTCCATGTGTTGCCTACTACTTTTCTGAGCAATGAAGATTGCCACAGGAATGAAAGAGACATGCTCTGTCAGGGATAGAGCCCCATGTAGAGCCACTCCGGCCCATTCTTTTTTGGCTGACAGAAACCAAAAGGAAAGCTTGGCATTTTGGAGTTAAATCCCAAAATGTTAAAAGACTAGGACAAGGCCAACCTGAGTAGTTTCCAAAAGGAAATTAATGTCAGGAATTGTCCTTGATTGCCTGGAAATGTGGATTCGCTTAAGTGACAGTGTCACAAGGAGTTTGTCAGCATTGCTGTGGATGATGGCTCTGTAAAGCTATCCCTCAGGTTCCTGTGGCTGGAATACTGTACTTCAACATATTACATAACAACATGTCATTCACATATTATCTATTTTGCTGATAAAATAATTTTCTTAATTCTAAACTAGTTTTTAACTGACATATTTTGTTTCCAAGAGCTCTAATGCCTCCCTGAAACTTCGAAGGAAACCTCGGGAAAGTGATTTTGAAACGATTAAATTGATTAGCAATGGAGCCTATGGGTGAGTAATTCAAGAAAAGCTCTCTATTGTATTTCTACACACTCAAGTGATATATTTATTCTTAACATTTATCTAAGGCCAAATAGAGGCTGTATAGGGACTTGACTTTTCAGATCACTGCTCCTTTCCTGAGGCTTGTACTGTGCAGCCAAAATCACTTCTTACTGGACACCTCATCAGAAAACATGCCAAGTGACCAAGGAATTACTTTAGAGGGTTGGAGAGAAAGACTTTCAAGGAAAAATTTTATTTACCCTTGTTTCTGCCTCCTTCATTTTTACCCTTTTGGGTTAAAAGAAATACCTGACTCTTGATTGAAATATATATGTATATATTAAATACTATCTTATATATAATCATATATTTATAATTTTCTATATAGTATTACTACATGACAGTTAGCCTGTATTTCATGTGTGACCAGCAGACAACCTTAAGATAAATGTCTTTAAATAAGTCTGGTTGAAGATTTAGAGCAGGAGTGTCCAATCGTTTGTCTTCCCTGGGCCACACTGGAAGAAGAACTGTCTCGGGCCACACATAAAATACATTAACACGAACAACAGCTGATGACCTGAAAAAAAAAAATCACAAAAAACTCATAATATTTTCAGCAAGTTTACAAATTTGTGTTGGTCTGCATTCAAAGCCATCCTGGGTTGCATGTAGCCCACAGGCTGCGGGTTGGATAAGTGTGATTTAGAGCAATATATTTGTTTTTGTCTTTATTACACCAGGATTTTGTTTTTGTGTTTTGTTTTTTTAAAAATTTAATTTTTTTTTTTTTGAGACTAGGTCTTGTTCTGTCCCTCAGGCTGGAGTGCAGTGGTGCAATCATAGCTCACTCACTGCAGCCTTTAACTCCTACACCAGGATTTTCAAAATTGAACTGTATCCTAAATAATCTAATGATATTAATGGTGTTCCTTCCTTGATCCCTTTTCATAGACACATAATTTTCTCCTTGTGGCAGTAAACAGTGACAAGATTCTTCTGAGTTACTAATAATTTAGAAGGGTAATTAATGCACAAACTATGACCTGATCCATTTTCGACAGCCCAAGAATTCTAGTTTAATTAAATATTAATCCCAATTCTATTTGTATATGAAGAGCAATAAACAATCTCATTGACATTTATTGCCATTTATCACACATGAGCAGATGAAACAAAAGAAGTTTTTGTTGTGCCACAAGGGATGTTTCTGTTGCCATTTTTTCACCTTGAATATTTTCCACACCATTAACTTAAGAACTTAAATATTTGTGAGTCCCTTCTATGCTTCACTGATTTGTTTTCAGGATATGTCAAATGCCATATTTCCTATTGTGGCTTATAAATGCTTTCTGATGTATTTTTGCAATATTTTATTTTTCAAGGACCTCATTGAAACTTTTCTACCTAGGAAGATGGTTCTAGCATGCAATTGTTTGTGGTTTCTACTTGCTTATCGTTTGTTTTTTAGTTCTTTACACTTTTGGAAATGACCTGAAGATTTCTTTCTTCATTAGGGAGAAGATTAAACTTTGATTTAATGGGTGTATGGGTTTGAGCACTGCTAGTTTTTATTAGCAGTGGAATTCTGGAATAAGATTATCTGTGAAGCACGACTTTTAAAAATTCGGGCATATATCTTAGCAGTATTTGGAGTTCTAACTGGTTGAGTAAACTCATTTGTAGTGCAATTAAACCACTGTATAGTAGATGAGGTATATCACACTTTGGGGAATAGTTGGGAATATACAAGAAGTTAAACAAGCTGTGAATCAGTAAACACCCAGGATGCAGGCCAAGTCATTAATGGACTCACAAGCTGCCTGTGGGAGTCTCTGCTGATCAGCCAAAACTCTTTTTTTCTTTTTCTCTTCTCAGATTTAATCTCTCATTATATTTCTGATAGATTTTCTCAACGTTTTAATAATCTTTAATTTGAAATTTGAATAGAACCACCCCCATTGGTTCACCCAGTCAGTGAGGCTGACTGCCGGCTTATGGGAACTGGCTGAACAAATGTATCCCGCCACGGGTGGCTGAACTGGCCCTTCTAGAAGCTTTCTTAGGTATCCATGTACAGGGTCTACCACTCACATCAGTGGCTCAGAGAGACACCAATTCCATGACTCCTCAAAAACTGGTGGAGCTGGGAACTAACCCTGTCATTAGGAAGGGCTTCTATCTGTAGTGCTAAAACACACATGGCTT
Organism: Pan paniscus; assembly: GCF_029289425.2. Lineage (NCBI taxonomy): Eukaryota > Metazoa > Chordata > Mammalia > Primates > Hominidae > Pan > Pan paniscus. The sequence goes on along the minus strand of NC_073253.2, from coordinate 46,793,356 downwards.
TCTCAGCATCATACTTGGTGAAAATTCATGTTATAGAGCCAATTTGGTAAACCTCTGATTCCTTCTCTGTTTAACACACTTCTGATCCCTGACTGGAAGTTAAACGTGTCTTTTTGCCAACTTAGTGCTTTATAGAAAGCTGGTGCTATGTGCCTGGCACTGTGCTGGTTTCTTTATATATATTCTCTTCTCACAAGAGCCCTTGTATGGTAGTTGATATTATTTCCACTCACATGTAGGGAAGGAGAGGCCCAGAGACAGAGTCACAGATACCCTGATTCTAAGTGGAGCTCTCTTCTCTCTATAAGGTATCCATTTGTTAAAATGTTTAGCCATCCTAATTGGAGTTGTAGAGGTCCTACCTCTTCCAGTGAACACTTCCACCAGGATCTTTAAGTCATAACTTCAAATGTTTTCAAAGTAAAATAATAAAATTGACTTAAAATTTTTAAAAGTAAAAAACTAATTTTGAAAGGCGCACCATTTCTCCCCCACTTTGCCTTTCCTTCTAATCTTGATGCACATGATTCTCTTTTACCTGTGAAGGGGCCCAGGACATGTCCCAAAGAGGCACATGTGTGCAAGTGGCATACGCCCTGTCTCCCACATGCTATCCCTGTAGTCTTTCTCTCAACTTTCCTCTGGCACACACACCCTCCTTCCCACATGGAGATTTGCTAGCACGGAGTCATGTATTGGGCTCTCAGAATCATGCAAAATTTTATACACGCTAGACATTCATGCTTGCTATAGGGCTGATTCATTCTGCTCTAGATCCTGTCAGCTTCTAGTTCCACTTCTCCCCACCCTCCCACACCTCAGTTCTGCATGGTTGGGGAGAAGCTTGGCTCAGAGAGAATTAGGGTCTTTGGTTACATCTTCCCTGCCCCTCCATCTTCTACCCTTGGGTTTTAAACTGTTTCACAGGGAGGTCAGTGTAGGAAGAGAGGCAGAAGCAGCCTCTTCAAAGAAAGCACAACCTCTGGGACCAAAAAGCAGAGAAGAAATGTGGAGCCATATCAGTTCAGTACAACTTCTAACACTGGGAGGTTTACAGTCCACTTAACAGTGCTACATGTCTGGCTGTTGGTGGCTGTCAGAGCTCTCCTTGTTTCTCTCTGTCTCTCTCTCTCTCTGTGCTAACTTTAAGCACATTTGGAACATCAACTTAAAAGAGAAAAGGTGTATGTGAGAGACAACAATTATTACTAAATAAACAAATTTCAACATGACGAGTAATATGCCCAAAGCAATACAGAAATGTAAAAACCCAAGAACAGAAAACAACAACAACAAAAATCCACCCACAACTACTTCTAATTAGGAAGCCTGTTTGACCTTTGTGACTTGATCAAGATATGCATGTCAAGCTACTTATAGGATTCTTTTAAATTGGTTTAGGTCGGTTTTCCCAAGGATTAACTGATTATTGTAAGTACATCATAGCAAGGGAAAGCAGAAAGTCAAACAAAGTTTTATGAACTGAAAATCTGAGAATAAAGACTAAAGCCGTTTTTTATATAGTGCCACAGAGAGACCCAGTGAGGATGCTGGTCATATTGGGCCGGAGGCATCTTTGTCTTTTATTCTTTCATAAAATCATGGGTAAATCCATTCTTCTTCCTTTACTTCCTATTCTCAAACATATTACAGAGCAGTTATTTATGTAAGAAATGGTGATTCTTGATTGGAAATCAGAATGGCCACCTTGTGATCATCTGTAAAATTCATAATATACGTCCAAGGCTCCTCAGCACTAAACTTACTCAAAAACAACTATTGAAGGAGGAGATGGTAAGCGGTATGCCAATTTACTCTCTATAATAGGCAAGCTATAAAAGAAAGATACTGGTTTCTCCCTGTCAGTATTTTAAATTCTAACTTTCATTTTAAAATATATATTTCCTGTTTGAAAACCCCCTTTTTTGGTTCTTTTTTTGTTGTTGTTATTATACTTTAAGTTCTGGGGTACATGTGCAGAACATGCAGGTTTGTTACATAGGTATACACATGCCACGGTGGTTTGCTGCACCCATCAACCCGTCATCTACATTAGGTATTTCTCCTAATGCTATCCCTCCCCTAGCCCCCAACTCCCCGACAGGCCCCAGTGTGTGATGTTCCCTTCCCTGTGTCCATGTGTTCTTATTGTTCAGCTTCTACTTATGAGTGAGAACATGTGGTATTTGGTTTTCTGTTCCTGTGTTAGTTTGCTGAGAATGATGGTTTCCAGCTTCATCCATGTCCCTGTAAAGGACGTGAACTCATTCCTTTATATGGCTACATAGTATTCCATGGTGTATACATGCCACATTTTCCTTATCCAGTCTATCATTGATGGGCATTTGGGTTGGTTCCAAGTCTTTGCTATTGTGAACAGTGCCACAATAAATATACGTGTGCATGTGTCTTAATAGTAGAATGATTTATATTTCTTTGAGTATATACCCAGTAAGGGGATTGCTGGGTCAAATGGTGTTTCTAGTTCTAGATCCTTGAGGAATCGCCACACTGTCTTTCACAATGGTTGAACTAATTTACACTCCCACCAACAGTGTAAAAACATTCCTGTTTTTCCACATCCTCTCCAGCATCTGTTGTTTCCTGACTTTTTAAGGATCACCATTCTAACTGGCGTGAGATGGTATCTCATTGTGCTTTTGATTTGCATGTCTCTAATGACCAGTGATGATGAGCTTTTTTTCATATGTTTGTTGGCTGCATAAATGTCTTCTTTTGAGAAGTGTCTGTTCATATCCTTCTCCCACTTTTTGACGGAGTTGTTTGTTTTTTTCTTGTAAATTTGTGTAAGTTCTCTGTAGAGTCTGGATATTAGCCCTTTATCAGATGGATAGGTTGCAAAAATTTTCTCCCATTCTGTAGGTTGCATGTTCACTCTGATGATAGTTTCTTTTGCTGTGCAGAAGCTCTTTAGTTTAATTAGATCCCATTTGTCTATTTTGGCTTTTGTTGCCATTGCTTTTGGTGTTTTAGTCATAAAGTCTTTGCCCATGCCTATGTCTTGAATGGTATTACCTAGGTTTTCCTCTAGGGTTTTTATGGTTTTAGGTCTTACATTTAAGTCTTTAATCCATCTTGAGTTAATTTTTGTATAAGGTTTAAGAAAGGGATCCAGTTTCAACTTTCTGCATATGGCTAGCCAGTTTTCCCAATACCATTTTAAATAGGGAATCCTTTAACCATTGCTTGTTTTTGTCAAGTTTGTCAAAGATCAGATGGTTGTAGATGTATGGCATTATTTCTGAGCCCTCCGTTCTGTTCTATTGGTCTGTATATCTGTTTTGGTACCAGTACCATGCTGTTTTTCTTATGGTAGCCTTGTAGTATAGTTTGAAGTCAGGTAGCGTGATGCCTCCAGCTTTGTTCTTTTGGCTTAGGATTGTCTTGGCTATGCAGGCTCTTTTTTGGGTCCCTATGAAATTTAAAGAAGTTTTTTCCAATTCTATGAAAAAAGTCAATGGCAGCTTGATGGGGATAACATTGAATCTATAAATTGCTTTGGGCAGTATGGCCATTTTCACGATATTGATTTTTCTATCCATGAGCATGGAATGTTTTTCCATTTGTTTGTGTCCTCTCTTACTTCCTTGAGCAGTGGTTTGTGGTTCTCCTTGAAGAGTTCCTTTACATCCCTTGTAAGTTGTATTCCTAGGTATTTTATTCTCTTTGTAGCAGTTGTGAATGGGAGTTCACTCATGATTTGGCTCTCTGTTTGTCTATTACTGGTGTATAGGATTTTTGCACATTGGTTTTATGTCCTGAGACTTTGCTGAAGTTGCTTATCAGCTTAAGGAGATTTTGGGCTGAGACGATGGGATTTTCTAAATATACAGTCATGTCATCTGCAAACAGAGGCAATTTGACTTCCTCTTTTCCTAATTGAATACAATTTATTTCTTTCTCTTACCTGATTGCCCTGGCCAGAACTTCCAATGCTATGTTGAATAGGAGTGGTGAGAGTGGACATCCTTGTGTGGTGCTGGTTTTCGAAGGGAGTGCTGCCAGTTTTTGCCCATTCAGTATGTTATTGGCTGTGGGTTTGTCATAAATAGCTCTTATTATTTTGAGATACGGTCCATCAATACCTAGTTTATTGAGAGTTTTTAGCATGAAGGGCTGCTGAATTTTGTTGAAGGCCTTTTCTGCATCTATTGAGATAATCATGTGGTTTTTGTGGTTGGTTCTGTTTTGGTGATGGATTACGTTTATTGATTTGCATATGTTGAACTAGCCTTGCATCCCGGGAATGAAGCTGACTTGATCGCGGTGGATAAAATGACAACATTTGTATATCAATGCTTATCTTCTATTTGAGGGATGGCCAAGTTATTTTCTGTGCTCCTTTATATGTCTGTCCTGCTACCATCATCTGATTAGGAGCAACTCAAGTTGTCTGTGGATTCTTGATAGTATCTCATCAGTAGCTGAAAAAAAGAAAAACATACTAAAAGCCTTTAATCTGATACAAAAAGAACTAGTAGTTGGTTGTTTAATTTAAAAGTTGGTCAAAGTAGGAAATAATTTAAAAAGATATGTATTTTAAACATTTCAATGTAACCTAAATATACATAAATTTCCTAGTCTTTTGTTGGAAGTCCTTTTCAAGAAAGCCAGTGTAAACCAGACTTACAATATATTGTTTCTGTTTTCCAATTTTAGCTTCTTTAATGGTGAAACAAGAACTTGAAGCAATATGAATGTAGGAATCTAGATTTTTGTTATTTTTTTCAACTTTTGCAAATCTTGTCACCCACATTAAATCAACAGGAATTTAATTTAGTAACTGACATTTATTAAGACTTTCTAAAACATTCGTTTAGTTTTCTGATAAGCAATAATGCTTTCCCTTTTTATACTCATGTTCCTGTTTAAATATTTGTTTAAATTAGTTAATCTTAATATCAAATCTAGCCAGCAAAACAGGTGTGGGAATCACTCAAAATGGTGGGAGCCCAAGGCTTTGGTCATCCTGAAGAGTACCACCAGTCGGCGTGGAAAGTGCTGGGCACCCAGCTGGCTGGCTTACAGTGGGAATAACAGCACTAGATCATTCGGTGCATTGATTATAAGAGGTATGGTTAAGAGAGTTTTTTACTGTACAGTGAAGGAAGAACTAGAAAACCAAAGAAATGAGAAGAAAAATATGAGCAAAGCAAAAATAATAATAATGTTTAGACCGAGACAAAAATATAGATGTGTGATTTGCCGAATAAAGGAAAAAGATGGGCATGATGAAAAGACAGAGATAAAAATACACATTCATGAAAGAAAAAGTGATTCCAAGCTGAACACTTAAGGTAAAAATGTTAACATTGATTAAACTGGGATTGAATATAGTTGAAATTTATTTCAGTGAATCACCCTGATATGTTGATTGAGCAGGAGCATAGGGTGTTCTGGGCCCCCTTGCAGTCATTGTTCAGGGATGGCTAAGTAACTAGTGGAAAATCCATTTCAGATCACATACCCCCTGTTTTATAAGGTGGGCACTGGACATACTTTACTGTGATTGATGGCTGTTCAGGTAAATGATTTCTTGTTTGATCATTGGAGATTTCAAACCTGTTCCCCCATGATATTGACAGGTGAGGAAGACTTGTGAGAAAGGAGCCCACCCAAGACATGTTCCTTGTTGCTCATCATTTCCAGATGAGCTGTTAAGACTCCTTCTGATTCTCTTCTTTACTTTATCCCAAGCCTCATTGGGTCCCTTGTCTTTACCTAGACATAATTGGCTCTATAAAGTATTTGGGTGAGGCTTTAGGCAGAGATTGAGTGTAGCCTGGTCTGGTTGTAAAGTTCCCTGACACCTTGACCGTGGGTCTGAGAGAACAGAAATACAGCTCCATCGTTGGCCCACTCTTATGCTGGGACATGCATTTCCTGTTGAAATGGCCATGGGGTAGCACATGCTGAGGACTGCAGTGAGGAAATATGCTACCCTTTGTTGCAGGACAGCCCCATATAATGTGTTAAACACATACTTCTCATTTATCTGGAAATTTCTTTGGAAGTAAATGTCTCTGAATTGGAAGCCAGATACTCTAAGAAGCTATGAGGTTTTTTGTGGATCCCAATGGTATCATTTAGAAAATTATTGCTTTAGGGTCCAGGCATGGTGGCTCACGCCTGTAATCCTAGCACTTTGGGAGGCCAAGGAGGGCAGATCACTTGAGATCAGGAGTTCGAGACCAGCCTGGCCAACATGGTGAAATTCTGTCTCTACCAAAAAACACGCAAAAAAGTAGCTGGGCATGGTGGCGTGCACCTGTAATCCCATCTACCCAGCAGGCTGAGGCACAAGAATCATATGAAACCAGGAGTCAGAGGTTGCAGTGAGCTGAGATCATGCCACTGCACTCTAGCCTGGGCGACAGAGCAAGACTCCATCTCAAAAAAAAAAAAAAAAAGAAAAAAAAGAAAATTATTGCTTTAGTTGGTTGAGAAAAAGTGTCTAATATCTAATATCTAACACTAGAAAGGATCTAGCTTGTTATATGTGTGTAACTTTGTTAATTCTTTCCTGTTCTGACATATATCGAATTTTGATGTGTTTGTGGAAAAACTGAAAATGTCAGCTAGCTATTAGGAAATAGGTCACTTTGGGCACTGCTCATTTCCTTCCTTCAGCAGTGAAGATGAATCTGATGCCTGAATATGACCCTTGACCTTTAACTGAAATAATTTGAAAAAAAATCAATCTAGCCAAAGGAGTTTAGCCTGGGACGGGATGTTTGTAGCTGCCAGCATGTGTGAGCTACATTCCACCTGCTGTGAGAACTTTTAAAAAGTTGATGATTTATATGGTTTACTGTATCCCCAAAACATCCTTACTTTCTCTCCTCCTGTCAACCCCAATGCTTCTGCTCCTTTTCAGGGCAGTCTACTTTGTTCGGCATAAAGAATCCCGGCAGAGGTTTGCCATGAAGAAGATTAATAAACAGAACCTCATCCTTCGAAACCAGATCCAGCAGGCCTTTGTGGAGCGGGATATCCTGACTTTTGCAGAGAACCCCTTTGTTGTCAGCATGTATTGCTCCTTTGAAACGAGGCGCCACTTGTGCATGGTCATGGAATATGTGGAAGGTATCTGACACGGAAAACATGACACCTGTACCCAGGAATCCCTTGCTCATTTGTGTTGTTGAAGCTGTCTGTATTTGTGCCACATAATGGCTGTATCCACCTAGGAACTGAAGCCAGGCAATGAAATGGCTGTATTCCCAGTCATTATCTTCTGATAATTGCTTGTAAAGTGCCTGCTCTACTGTAACAAAGAGAAAATTAGCGCTATCTGGAAAAAGGTTATCTTTTTTAATAGTTTTTAATCCTAACTACCTCCTCTCAATTGGTCATTAAAGTTGGAATATAGGTGATGGGATTTTTTTCTGCTTATTTTTATTACATATCATAAAAGTACTCATCACAATTAGTCTTCTTACAGAAAGAAATATATATTCTTTTCAGTCTATAGTATGAAATAAAATGGAAAAGGAGATACATTCAAGAAAATGCAGCCAGTCTTCCTGATTTTTAGCTTTTTTTTCTTTCTTTAAGAGGTTTATGGACTACCTTTTCCATGCTCCAAGTAATCTTATTTCCATCAATTTTATATTAAATTTCTGAGTTCAAGTGACCATGACTTGTTGACATAAAGTTAATAAGATGAATAGATCAGTAACAATTTCAAAGCATCTAATTTAAGCTGTTGTCATTGAACAGAATCCCAAAACTATAAAACTCAAAGAAACATTAGATATCCTTTTAGTTTAACCTTTCCATTTCATAGATGAGCGAAATAAAGTCCAAGAAAGGAAGACTTACTAGATAGAGTGGTAGATAAAAGACAAAAACGTAGCTTGCCTTATTTTCACCCAGTGTCCTTTCTACCACACCAATATTTTGCTTTTTTAACCTTTGTTGTGGTTATCTTAACAAAAACAATTACTAACATTTATCACACATTTAATATGTGATATGTGTTGGGCAGTATCCTAAGTTCTTTATATAGATTATCTCATTTAATTCTCGTAAGAATTCTAACAAAGATGGTATTATTACCATCCTCGTATTACAGGTGAAGGAACCAAGAGTAGTTTGCCTAGGATGTCTCAGCTGGTAAGAGGCAGAGCTAGGATTTGGACTCAGGTCGCCTGATTCTAGAATCCATGTTTTATGCTGCTGTATTTTAAATTGTTACCATGATCCTAAAATTATGCTAGCAGTTCTTTAAAGTACAGTTTCACTTCAGAGCCAAACCTCCTCTCTTATGAATACTACTTCTTAAATAAAAATCTGTATTTTCTCCATACTGTGTCTTAGTTAGAAACATGATAGGTTAACACATAGACTCCAGTTGTGACTATGATATGCTGTGTCTATAGGTAGAGATGATTTCACCTTGAAATTCTGCAGTCTAAACTGATTTTCTACATTAAGCCTTCATCCTATAGCTACTAACTCTTTTTCCTGTGTTACAGGGGGAGACTGTGCTACTTTAATGAAAAACATGGGTCCTCTCCCTGTTGATATGGCCAGAATGTACTTTGCTGAGACGGTCTTGGCCTTGGAATATTTACATAATTATGGAATTGTACACAGGGATTTGAAACCAGACAAGTATGTACACAAATGAAATATATGTCTTCTTTTGCCCAATACAGAGTTCTCGTATGTTTATAAAGATGTTTTCTTTTAATCAATGTACATTTTTAAATTATTCCATAATGTCCAAAATGAGTTGTTTTAACAGTATATATGGTAATTTGTATGTAAATCTTTAAAAGATATGCTTATTGGAAGTTCAGGAAACTCATGGAAAAAAGGATACAATGCATATATATATATATTTTATTATACTTTAAGTTCTGGGATACATGTGCATAACGTGCAGGTTTGTTACATAGGTATACACATGCCATGGTGGTGTATGCTGCACCCATCAATCCGTCATCTACATTAGGTATTTATCCTAATGTTATCCCTTCCCTAGTTCCCCACCCCCAATGATGCTTATATTAATAACTTATCAGCAACAAGAGAAAAAGATAATGATAAAGCCAGAGTTAATTTTTTTAAGTTTTTTTTCAAATGGTGTAAATGTGACAATAGCTTCATAGAATGCTGCTAGTTGTTTTCTGGGTAGTTTCTTTATTTGGTGTCATACTTAGATTACCTTTTCCTACTCCAAGATGAAGTGCTTGATGTTACATTCTATGTTACTCACAGTTTAATTTTTTAGTAATTTTTAATTTATGTGGAATTGATTTTGGTGTCTGATTTGAGATACAGATAGACTTTTTTCCCCAGATGACTAGCTATTCATCTTGACATCATTTATTAAATATTTCATGCTTTCTCCACTAATTTGAGAAGCCTCTAAAAACATTACATATTAATATATAAAGACTTTAAGTATGCTGAAAAGTTTATGATAAAATTGACTCATGCTCATTCTACAAAATTTGAAAAATTCAGGGGAAAAAAGAGAGAAAAAAATTCATCTGCAGTATTACCAAAGACAACTATTAAAATTTTGGGATATTTCCATCCAGTAGCTTTTTAAAAAATACCTCTATTCTTTTAATTTTTAAATTACTATAATACCGTATATACTATTTAAAGTTTTTATTTTCCCACTTAAAATGAAAAGTTTTAAATATATTTAATTGCAGATTCTTTGCATGGGTAAGAAATACAGGTTTTGTGCTTAATGAGTAGAAATTTAAATTAGAGATGGAAGTTGAAATCTGAAACAATACAATATTTTTCTGTTTTTCTCTATTTTATGCCTCATTTGAATCACAAATGGGTTGCTTAGTTCCTGGTGTATGCCCTTTTTTTTTTTTATTTTCTTATTGTGAAAATGGAAAGGGATCAGAGTTTCATACTTGAATTTTTCTAAGAGTTTCAAAGTGTTATAAATGATACTCTATGTGGCTGCTCCAACAAAGATTAGCTACACCTTGTGTCTAGCCCTTCCTTGTGAATTACACTCAGCTGCTAGATGGAGGTATTTGACATCTTTATGTGACTCCATCTCTTTCCAGGCTGGGTTTTGTAATAAGCTTGATGCCCATATATTAAATAGTCTTAGAAACTGAGGGGGGAAGGGAAGAAATGAAAATAGATAACCAGCTTATAAAGTGATTATTGTGTTACATGTCCTTCTGCCTCATAGCTTGTTGGTTACCTCCATGGGGCACATAAAGCTGACAGATTTTGGATTATCTAAGGTGGGACTAATGAGCATGACTACCAACCTTTACGAGGGTCATATTGAGAAGGATGCTCGAGAGTTCCTGGATAAACAGGTAAGCTTGGGTGCCATTTAGTTTATTGAGAAATACGAAGTATGGTATTGCCAGTGAAGTTCAGAATCAACTTGTGTGGGCCATCTTCACATTAGTGCTGGTGGTTTAGATGTCTGTGTAAACCTTACATTTAATAAAGTGCAAATTGCTCCCATTTTTCTCCCTGGGCCTCTTTGAATTGTCTGCTCCCTCTACATTCCTCCCCCAACATTATGGTCTATTAGCAAGACGAATGATCTAATTGCACACAAGTGAGAGTGTGAGAGAGACAAATGGAATACTGTTTTTGTAAGGAATTCAGGAGTCTCAGTAGAGTACTTGTGAAACTCATGATGCATTGTGCCATCACGGGTGCTAAATCCAAGCCACGGCCCATTTCCCTTTAAGCATGCCTCATTACCATGTCCCCACAATCTGTTCATTGTAAAGTTGCTTAAGGTAAACACATCTCAACTGTCATTGCTTTTATGAAATGACCTGTGTGTGAATATATTTTGGTCATATAGATACTAAAACTCTCTCTGACAATGACAAACTTAAAAATGCATTATTATTTTAAATTTAAGGATTATAAGTGGTTTTAATATTGTATAATAGGTAAAACTACCAAACAGGGTCAGATTCTCAATTTGAAAGTAAACATTACATATAATTTAACATTAGAGCAGAAATGTAAACTTCCCATCTTTGGTAATAATTCTTTTCCTTGGTATTTTAAATATCTTTTTATAACTGGTGCTCTTAAGTTCTTTGTCCATGTGGTTCCATGTGGTTGAGCAGGTGCATTCTGGGCAAAATAATTGGTGACTAGCCATCTTGCTCATTTTAATTCATGTCTAATATTCCAATCATTCTAATATTGCAATTATCTTTTAGGTCTGTGGCACACCTGAATACATTGCACCAGAAGTGATTCTGAGGCAGGGTTATGGAAAGCCGGTGGACTGGTGGGCCATGGGGATTATCCTCTATGAATTTCTGGTTGGATGCGTGCCATTCTTTGGGGATACTCCAGAAGAGCTATTTGGACAAGTCATCAGTGGTAAATATCATCAGGAGTTATCTTTAGGTCACTGTTGGGAAGCAGCTATTTAATGTAAATCTGTTGAGTGTCACAGTTTTTACTACTAAAATGTTAACCTTTATCAAACAGTTGAGCCAACAAAAGAACTCACTCATCAAAGCATATAACTGACATTCTTAATCTCAAGAGAGCAATTTTTGTTGAAAATTGATCTGAAGAAATGTTGTTAACATAGAATTTGGAAAGGTACTAGCAACAAAACCATTTTTTATAGTGTGCTTTTTCTGCAAAGGAAATTGGTGTGGGATTTACAGGCAATTTAATTGCCGTCCAGTCTTCCTTTCCATGATAGGAAAGTTACACCAGGGAAGAAAAGGTTAATGTGGGTAACATTTACATAAATAGGGAAAATGGCTAATGGCATAATGAAGAAATTAACAAAAATGTAATAAACCCTAAAACAAATGTCTACCAAATAATAAATAATGAGAATGGGAAAGAAGCAAGTTGAATGCACAGATTGTTAATGATTTCATTGGTAGTTGTTATGGCGTAATGTTATTTCTGTAACAGCTGTTCATCTTTCATTTAAAATTCAATAACTTTTAGATCTTAACCTGCAAGCTGACCCTAACTATTGTATGTGGACTGTGGCAAAACTAAATGATAATTAAATAGGGTGTATCACTACCCTACCTGCCGATTTTATAAATTTCCCTGGAACATACATCAGAAAGGCCTCTCATCTTGAAAGTTTGTCAGGCATCACTGACATCTTTATCAGCCATGTACGGTCTATTTGGACTGTGTTTACAAGGTCCAGCAGTGGAAGCAGGGGAAAAATTCATTTTGCATATGAGGGGCCCCTTTATCACAGCATTCTTTTCTATCTTTGATTTTGCAAGCCTGGCATATTTGTAAACCTTAACAAAGCAGATTTGTGAGTTGCCTGCAGTGTATGACCCCTTTATACAATATCTGAGCTGTTTATGGATTTATAACTAGGCTGTTTTCTGATATACTAAGGCCTGAATGGCAAAGGGAATCAACTGTTTAATTAACACAAGCAGCAAATGCTGGCTTTGTTCTTGATGCCTTACGGCTCAGATGCATATTCATGTTTTATTTTCCAAATCAGATTTAAACTGCAGCAGAGAAGCTAGAGGCAGGCACACACAGAAATAACTCATGTTTTTATTGCATTTCCGTACACACAAGCACGCACACCTATCTTCAGGGAAACTCCTTCAGAATGAGAATGTATTCTTAATATTTATGACAGATTTTAAATACTTCCATTACTATGATTACTTTGGGTTTTTTTTTCTTCTTCAGTCTTAGCACTTTGACCTTTTTGTTTGTTTGTTTGTTTGTTTCTAGAAATAGTTATTTTTACAAAATTACTTCTTGCTTCTTAGAGCTGAAGAACTCTATGGCTGTGGCCAAATTCTCAGTTGAGGAAATTAAGAGAGAAAAATCTTAACCTGAGATAATCCCTGGATGGATATATTAGCCACCTGAAATGGAAGTGTTTAGAGTTTCTATTATTTTAAGTCTTTTAATAACTAGAGAGGCAACTTTTTGGAAGCCAATTCTTTGAAAGAAAAATACATTTAAAAAGCAAATTAAAGATCTGCTTATTGAAATATTCTCTTTCTACCTTGTAAAAAATCTGTGCTACTTATGTCTTGTAAAATAATGCTTCTCAAACATGACTGTGTTTAGGAATCGACTGAAGATCTTGTTGAAAGGCAGACTCTGATTTAGTAGGTCTGGAGTGGGCCTGAAATTCTGCCTTTCTGACAAATTCCCAGGTGATGTCCATGTTGCTGGGACCTGGACCCTCTTGTGAACAATATGGTTATAAACAACTTTTCTTCCTTCTAGATGAGATCAACTGGCCTGAGAAGGATGAGGCACCCCCACCTGATGCCCAGGATCTGATTACCTTACTTCTCAGGCAGAATCCCCTGGAGAGGCTGGGAACAGGTTAGAGCCCATGTGTTTTAATTTTGCTAATATGCAAGAAATAATGTCTACATGGAGCACTCTGAAGCTTTTGTTGTTGTTTTGCTTTTGCATAGGCAACATCTGTTAGTTGATGTAGAACATGACTGCAACACATTATAGCAATAATATTTTGGATTTTGTTTTCTGATTCAAAACAGTGTGTACGCTAAGAGGGTTGGTTGTTTGTCTTTGTTTTTTGTTGTTTTTGTGTTTGGCAAAGCAGAAATTATGCTTAATTTGTTTCAATAAATAAAGCTTCTCTGGAAGAAAACCTCAAAGGCACATGTAACTCTTCTATCCCAAAAAGCATGCATCTTAAATAACTTGAAACAGAGGATTCGATATTTGGAACTCTTTTTGTTTTTGTCTTTAAATATACATCCCCATACGGATTTGACCCAGCACGTTACTATACACAAGCTTTGAAATGGGTTATCAGTACTTGGACTAATTACTAGAAATGAGTGTCTGGGGTTGAACCATGCATGCTGTCCTGTCACAGTGATCAGCACCATGACCCAAGAAAGAGAATTAAAAACCACTGTCTTTCAGGATTAACGAGATAGTAGATTTGTTTCTTGCTGATTATTTTTTCTGACTGTTCTGCCAGCATTTTATTCCCTTTTCTTCTCTGTATTCTGAATAGACAGACTTAGCAATCCCAGTATAGAGTCCCAGTCTGCCCGAGTATGTGAATTTGTGTAGATGAGACTAAATATTAAATATAAATGCATATAGTCTAGCCAGCAGCCATAATTTTCATCAGTGAAAAGTGCTGGCTTGATGGGTTGTTTACTCTGGGCTGTTTCATTCTACCCCCATTTTAATAGAAATAACAGAAAATACTGAAGAAATCATTTTCTCCCCCATTTTTTTCCAAGACAAAAATTTGAAACAGTTCCAAATATTTATTATATAGTATTCTCCACATTCACCCACCGATTCTCCTGTTGGAGGACCTGTTCTTACCTAAGTATAGATGAATGCTGTGCTACTAGAGTTTATGATAATGCATTACAGCAAGGGTCAGCAAGCTATGGCCAGATGTGTCCCACAGCCTGGTATGGTAAATAAAGCGTTACTGAAACACCTCCATGTCCACTCATTTAGGTATTGTATGGCTGCTTTCATGCTACAAGGGCAGAGTTAGGTAGTCATGACAGACCGCATGCCCTGCAAAGACTGAAATGTTTACTGTTTTGCCCTTTACACAAAAGCTTTCCAGACCCTGCATTAGAGAATCCAAGAAGGCTTAATATTAGGGCTTGACTAGAAAACTTCTTTTAGTTGAGCCTCTCACTAGAGCACCTTGTGCCTTTTTTACCTTTTTCAGTGGTTGAGTGGACTTTTAACCTGAAAAGCCAATATAAATTGAGGTTGAGAGCATAAACTCCACAGTCAGCTAGGCTGAGTTTAAATCTCGGCTGTATGACCCTGGACAGGTTACTTCTTTTTGCATTGCTCATCTCCTCATTTGTGAAAAGGAGCTTTCCGAAGTGCTACCTCATAGGATTATTATAAGGATAAAAACAAATCATTCTAGGGAAGAGGAGGCATTCTGCTGGATGGCTTTTTAAAACATTTCCTCCAGAGTCATCTGCCTCATTAACAACAGTTTTATCTCAGAATTATTTTCTAAGTTCATAAACTGACATGATTTTTTATTCTGTTATGAATGCGTACTGCCCTAGTCCTTCAATAAGCCCATAATATGTGTTTTTTGTTTGGTTTTTGGTTGGTGGGTGGGTGGGGTGGTTTGTTTGTTTAGAGATGGCATCTCACTCTGTCACCCAGGCTGGAGTGCAGTGGTGCGATCTTGGTCCATTGCAACCTCCGCCTCCCAGGTTCAAGCGATTCTCATGCCTCAGCCTCCCGAGTAGCTGGGGCCACAAGAGCATGCCACCACACCTGGCTACTTTTTGTATTTTTAGTAGAGATGGGATTTTGCCATGTTGGCCAGGCTGGTCTTGAACTCCTGGCCTCAAGTGATCCACCCACCTCGGCCTCCCAAAGTGCTGGGATTACAGACATGAGCCATTGTGCCTGGCCCCATCATATATGTTTTAATCCCTGTTACCTGAGGTCAGGTGTGGAATTTTCCACTTGTGGTGTCATATCGGTGCTCAAAAAATTTCAGATTTTGGAGGATTTCGGATTTTAAATGTTCAGACTAAGGATGTTCAGCCTGTATTCTGCCCTGTATTTACTCCTCCAGGAAAACTTGGATTCTTGGTTGGGCTTGATTTAACTAGACAAGGATGTGATAATGATCAGCATCTCTGTGTTTATAAATCATAGGCTGCAAGTTACTTCTCTGCACATTTTCTTGTTGATTGCTACTTTCAGTCTTTTTAGGGTTTGACAGTTTGAAGAACAAATCCCCTAACAGAAATCCAGAAGAGACATTTAAAAGACCCTACCCAAGCTCTTAGAATTGTCAAGTGCTTGCCAAACAGGCCAGTCCAACATGACAGGTCCCAGTAGGGCCCAGAGACTGAGGCTTGGAATCCCACAGGCCTGCCGTGCTGCTTCCGATGACAGCGTTTTGTATTTAATGCATATTTAGTGGGCAAAATAATGCACCGTGAAAATGTGCGAATGCACATTTGCCCAAGAGATTAGAGAGGCTGAGAAAAAGGGTGTGAAGAACATAATGGATGTTTAAGAAACTTCCATGAAAGGAGAGAAAAGGGAAAGTGTTAGTGTCAAAGCATAACTTGCAATTTGGGAGCTTGTCCTACTGGAACTACACTTTTGAACTTGTAGAATATTGAGTGGCAGCCTGACTCCCTGGACTTCAGAGCTGCTCAGATGTCACTGCTACCCATGTCTTAAATAGTTTCTTCATTGTCCTGAGTCTCAGTTTCCTAGTCTATGGAAATGGGCATTTTATATACTTCACAGGATTATTGTGAGGAGTAAATGCAAAAATGTTCATGAAGGTATCTAGTTCATTTACTAAGTATCTAACAGGAGCTCAAGGTATAATGTTTCTTTTACCTTCATAATGAATTCTTACAATGAGAACTATCATTTGCATGAGTGATTTGTTTTTAGCTCACAATGCTATCACCCGTATTTTACCAAAAGTTTAGTCCAGAGGTCATTTTCCCCCAATTTGTCCCTTTCTTTTCTTCCTTATCTCTCCATAAGTGCCTGAGAAACTGGACCAACTGATACCAGCTTCTCGTAAGTGAGGCACAAAGACCAAAGGGTGAGAAATGTGAGCTAAATCAACCATGGGCTGTAAGTCCTTGAGGAGGACCCATTTGTCATTGTCTACAGAGATGAAATGAAGGCTCTCAGCAGCTTGGGTCCCAGAGGATAGCAGGCAGGGGGTAAAACCCCTGACACTGGCTGCAGTCTGGTTGAGCTCTTGGCCCTAGAGAAACTGCTTTTCTGATAAAATCAAGCAACCCAAAATGTGAGGGCTGGGCCATTGATGTGGTCCCATGAGCAGCAGCTGAAGTGATAGTCATTGTAGTCTAGTGGAACCATCACTGCACTAGGAGTCCAGAGATGTGTGTTGTGGGCCACTAACTAGGGCTTTCCCTACCCAACACCCGCACCGTGCTGACGACCTCCATGTTGGATAGGGAAACAGTTAAGCCCTCTTAGCTTTCGTATTCTGTTTCTCCAAGTAAAAGAGCACTAGAAGAAAATAAGATGGGCAGTTGTGCATACGGACATTGATAAGGGATAGGTGAGAGCAAGGATGCATGGTGGGCTGGAATGAGGCTCTCCAGAGGTGCTGTAGAACAGCCACATGAGTTGGTTCTTAGGCTCAGGTCCCCAGTATTGGCAGTTCTGAATCTGCTTGCAAAGCGATGCAAGAAAGGTGGTGGAGTAGGAACAAATTAAAGCATGCCTCTGCCTTATATGTGGCACTGAGGTTGGGCTTGGGTGTTTTTAGGCAGGCCTAGGTTCAGCCTTGAATCTTTACCCTCTGGGGGATCATGGTCCACGGTGCTTTATTGCTTATGCTTCATTTCCACATCCACGAAAGGTGTTGTAATGCCCACTTCATGTGGTTATATTTGATGATTTAATTAAAGGAAACAAGACACCTGTCCTGTAGCATCTAGTGCAATACTTGTCACAAGTTGACCCTCAGTCGTAGCTGCTCATGCTTACAGTCAGACTTCAGTATTTTGCTAGAAATGTGGAAACCACCTGGATAGAATATGGGGTAAAGATTCTAATTAAGTGTTTTATAAAGAAGAATCCATTTCACCCCTTTTTGGGTAGTTTCCTCACTTTGCTGTTTTCACTCCATTCCATCATTTTCAGAACACCAATTTGCCCTGGCTGGGTTTAGAGCTAGGGCTGACACTATGTCTTGTGCTAGAGGGGTCCAATGAGGACAGAGTCCAATCTTTGATCCACAGACAGCAACCCCCAACCAAGATTCACAGCCCATTTTGCATTCAGCTTGGCATTTCTCGTCCTATTCTTTTTGGACTCCACAGAGGACAGGATGAGAGGCCTGGGTGACAACTACAAGAAAGAGGCATTTACTTGCACCTAGCAGAGATCTTTTGGCAGGGAGGCTGATTAGTCCCTGTAGTAGCTTCTCAGAAATCTCTCTTCTTAGAGTTTTTTCAGGATTGATTCTTTGTTATCTCTCTCTTCAACAATATGTGTGCTGGTGGCAGGGCGGGGATCTGATTCTTACGCTATGATATTACGACATGTACCTTTTTCTCTTTATATGGGGTATGGTGTTCATATTTTTGATGACCGGTCCTTTAAAATCACTCTTTAAAATTATGGACTGAATTGAAAACATTTCACTGAATTATGCTTTCATGCTGACTTGGAAAAAGAAGCCTAAAACTTGGAAATGGTAATGGATATTTTGGAGACATTAGAAGTCTATAAAACAGATTTGTCAGTTTCCTACTTACAAATCTGTAATCCACAGAATCTAATTCTTATCTATGTTAATGAGCAATCCAATAAAATTGAATGGTAACCCCTATAAATAATATTTAGGAAAAATTTATCAATATTCACTTTACCTCCAGAGGAAATGTTGCTGTGAACACATTTTGCACCTTGTTAGAATTTCTCTGGGTTTTTAATGAGTGAGTCTGCTGTGGGCCAATATTTATCTACATCTCCAGGTTCAGCATAATGTGATTTTAAGTGGCCACATCATTAACCTTTGAAAAATGGAGGAAGTCATGGAAAAAAACTGACAAAGAAAAACAGTGCCATAGCAACTGCTGTTAGCAACATCAAATCTCCTACTGATAAATTATCAGAAAAACTTGTGGGGCTTTGGTTGTAGAATGAAAAAGTATGATTTTCATGTCTGTATTTCTTTGCTGATATGTTCTCAAAATTGTTGTTAAAAACTGATGTTTGCCTTTGCTTAGTGGGGATAGTTTAACACTTTCCTCTCTGTCTCTACCTGCCCCCTTCCAGGTGGTGCATATGAAGTCAAACAGCATCGATTCTTCCGTTCTTTAGACTGGAACAGTTTGCTGAGACAGAAGGCAGAATTTATTCCCCAACTGGAATCTGAGGATGACACAAGTTATTTTGATAGTATGTGCTTTATCTGACATAAAACATTGTTTGGCCTTTACTCGATAAATAATTATCTTTGCTTTTGAACCTTTTCATATCTCTGAGTTCTTAAACATAATGTCGATACAGAAAATCATAATTAAAATATCTAAATGTTGAAAATCTGAGTAATTGGACCTGTTCCCAAACATTTCACTGCAGCTCGGTCTGAGAAGTATCATCATATGGAAACGGAGGAAGAAGATGACACAAATGATGAAGACTTTAATGTGGAAATAAGGCAGTTTTCTTCATGTTCACACAGGTTTTCAAAAGTAAGTGAAATGTGGCATAAACATACACAGTCTCTCTGGGAGGATCTCCCGCTGGCCAGATAGTATCCCCGAACAGCTGGACACTTACCGTTTTCCAGGGTTTGAGGTCTCCTATGCTTAAACTTCCTTTTGTTGAAGAAAAGTGACCTCCTCAACTTATAGTCTGTCCCTATCCCCTAGGCTTTTAGACCACCATTTTACCTTCTCTCTTTCCTGTGAGACAACAGAGATTCAGATAGCTGAGACCTTGGGCTTACCTGAGCTCTGATCCCCTTCAGGAACCCCGGCACCAATATATTTCTCTCTCCACAAATTAAGATATTGTTTTCTTAGAGGCATAGCCTTGCACCCACAGTCTTGTTTTTGGAGTGTGTGACTGCTACTTATATGATGACCTTGCTTTGAACGTCTCTCACCTGGCTCAATGCCAGGCTGCAGAGGTATCACTCATTGCTTTCAACTCAGGATGAAGAGCGCGAGCTTCATTGTGTACAGAGTCAGCTCCGAGGGATTACACAGAGTACAACAAAAGGAGAAGGCTCAGTCCTTGACATAAGCAAAGATACCTGGGGACAGTTGACTGTAGGATTGTAAAGTCTCATAACTGCCAGGCATAGTGGCTCACGCCTCTAATCCCAGCACTTAGAGAGGCAGAGGCAAGAAGATAGCTTAAGCCCAGCAGTTCAAGACCAGCCCGGGCAATATAGTGAGACCCCGTTCTCCACAAAAAGGAAAAAAAAAAGCCAAAAAAAAAAAAGTCTTGTAACCAATAAACAGAAATTATAAGCCATATTGAAAAGGCAGTAGGAAGCCAAGCTAGAATCATTTAGATAATTGATGCTTGAGAAAGATGCCTTTTTACCAGTACAGTAAAAGTAAAAAAACAATTAATCAAAACAAAGAAAACTGATAGTACTGAGACAGAACAAGGCCCTAGGAAAAACGGAAATCAACCTAAGGGCACCCTACCTCCCTTTTGCTATTTTCAGTAGCTACATATTTTCTGTTGCCATGGCATTTTGCACCATTATTGTTTAGCTTTTCTATAACATTTAGTGATTTTAAAGTGCTCTGTAGCTTTTTCTAAATGATTACCTAGATGCACCTGCAAATTGGCCAGCACTACCCTCCTGTGTATGGGAATGGCATCGAGGTAAGGATTTCCCTGGAGAAGGTGGTAGCCAGTCTGTCCTAGAGCCAGGACAGAAGCTTTGCTGAGTGTGGACTCAGACCAGGACTGTTCTCTGGGCCATCAAAGACAACAATGCCAACCCCTAAACACTGCTTCCTTCTTTGCCTTGGTGGGTATTTCATTTTCCCACCATCTCCTTTTCTTTAGCCACTTTCCTGCTATTCCTAGTAGATTATAGGAGGCCTGAGGACCATTCCCATGAGAGCAGCAAGTGTCTGAGCAGGGCAGTAGGGAGCGCTTCCTGCCCTAGGCTCTTAGACCCCCATTTTACCTTCTCTCTTATGAGACAACAGAGATTCACAGATAGCTGAGACCTTGGGCTTACCTGAGCTCCGATCCCCTTCAGGAACCCCAACACCAACATAGGAAACTGCCTGTCTATAGATGTGATTTGTAAGCGAAACAAATACCTCTGGCTCTTATAACGAAATATGTACTGCATCCTTGCCACACCACCACCCAGTCTTGAAACAGATAATTTATTCTTCTGTTTGCACTCAATTCCAATTCATTTTTCTTCTTCCCACCCCTGACTGGTGGCCATTAAATCTGTTTCTCTGTTATTTTCTTTTTCCAGTTGACTTCATGGTTAAAAAGTAATCAAGATGTGCATTGATCCCAAGGCCTAAAAACTCCACTGCATCTGTGGATTTTGTTTGCAGATACAAAGTCCGCAACAAGATATGATGAGAAGATGATGAATTCATAGCTCCCTATTCGTATATATGTACACACACACACACACACACACACTCACTCACTCTGACCCTTCCTCTCTGGATTCTGGTTAACAACACTGGAAAGTACTTTCTGAATACACAATATTAGTTCAGAATTTAGTTATCCTCTCAGGTTTTTCTCCGAAGACTTGGAGTGTTTTTCTGACAAACTCTTTTTAGTAGATATTAATAAGCACCGATTATTTGCCTTCCAGGTTTTCAGCAGTATAGATCGAATCACTCAGAATTCAGCAGAAGAGAAGGAAGACTCTGGGGACAAAACCAAAAGCACCACCTTGCCATCCACAGAAACACTGAGCTGGAGTTCGGAATATTCTGAAATGTATGTGAAATGCCTCTTAAGTAAGATAAGCAGTAGCTACTAGAGCAGAGTTTCTTAAACTTTAGTGAGCATCAGAATCCCTGGGGGGCTTGTTAAAACACATATCTACCACTTCCAGAGTTTCTCATCCAGTAGATCTAGGGTAGGGCCTGAAAATGTGCATTTCTGACAAGTATCCAGATTATGCAGATGTTGCTGCTCTGGGTACCACACATTAAGAACCATTGCACTAGACATCTCTTGGTTAGGCTTATCCAAGTCCGATTTTCACCTGGTTTCTTCCAAAATTCACCTTTAACACAGTTTTCTAGTATGTATATATGACTTTGTTTTTGCTTTTAATTAAGGCAACAGCTGTCAACATCCAACTCTTCAGATACTGAAAGCAACAGACATAAACTCAGTTCTGGCCTACTTCCCAAACTGGCTATTTCAACAGAGGGAGAGCAAGATGAAGCTGCCTCCTGCCCTGGAGACCCCCATGAGGAGCCAGGAAAGCCAGCCCTTCCTCCTGAAGAGTGTGCCCAGGAGGAGCCTGAGGTCACCACCCCAGCCAGCACCATCAGCAGCTCCACCCTGTCAGGTAAGCCCTGGGCCATAGTGCCTGCTGTCCTCCTCACCACACTAAGTGTCTCCTAGTGTTCAGTCCCAGGGCGGGCCTCGCCAGCAGTAAAGATGGGTGTTTTATGCTGCTAGACTTTCTCCATGGCCTCAGTCCTTAGGCTTGGGACACGATCTTCTGAGAGCTAAGATCAGATGTCTCAGACCCCTACTCAGTGCTCGGCCATGCAGCAAACTGTTATTGCTTCCGTTTGACCTTGGGGCCAAACTTCACTTTCTCAGCCAGGTTGCAGGGGATCTTTTGAGGGAAGTCAGAACGTGCTAAGGGAGCGTGTTCTCAGTTGTTGATGCAAAGGTATGTCTTATGCAGTTGCATCTAACTCAAAAGTTCAGTGTAAGAGCCAGTATCAAGTAGTCAGCTTGTCAGAATTACCCTTGAAGATGTCTTGAATCACCCGTAAGGCACAGTATAAAGCCAGGTTTCTCTCTAGCATTGAAATGGATGGTTGTTTCTTTGATGGAGTTGGCTTTTGTTAAAGGGTTATGTTGTACCAAATAATTTCTCTCTACACACTAGACTCAGTGCAGACTGAGTGCAACAAGACGCTTAATGCTGTTCTGGTCCATCTAGGACTAAGGAGGGGAAAGGGGAGTCAGAAATACCAACATGATTTAAATTGATAGTTTACGTGCATATGAAATAACTCCACTGAAGACAAAAGTTACCTTCCCCATCTCTGGGTAATTGGAGTAAGAAACTCTGGGTAATTGGAGTAAGAAACTCCTGAGACATCTTTGCATTTTTGGGAGGCAGCCAAGGGGGCTTGGGCCTTTGAAAGCACTTTTTAAAAGTTACCTTTGTGTGATGTAACCTTCCTGACAAGAGGAACAGTGTCTTCACAGTTTTTTAAGGAGCTTAATATATCATGGATACTTGCTGGTCATTAGTAATGGAGGTATCCTCAGTAGATAATCAAACTTGCAATTAATTGCACCAAAACAAGCCTCTTAAGTTCATTTAAAATATCATTTGATTTATAAAAATTTTATGCACAGCATATTCTTCTATAGAGTATGTGCATTTATGCTTTTTCAAAAAATAAGAGATGTATATGGCTTAGAGTTGCTATAATGAATGTTTTCATTAAGCTACATTCAATATGCTGTATTGATAACCATGAATGATTCCAAGATTTTTCATAAACATTTTTTAAACTAACTGAATATTCATAGTGTAAGCTTTTTTTAAATCATTTCAAGAAAAATTTTATGGGCTGGATTTATTTCAACCTCACTAAGAAATTTGGGTCTGTGAAGCTTCACATGTCCTTATAGTTTATTGTGGGGGAAAATAATGTTGGATTTTCTTGTCTGTCTTCACTTCAGTTCTGTTTTCATGTTGCGTAATTCCACTTATCCTAACCATAAAGCCAAGAGAACAGCAATGAGGAAGTAGTGTAAAGGCAACCTATTAGACTAAGATTCCTGACCATCTCTAGTTCATGCTGATGCTCAGATCATATGTAGATATCTTGGTATTTTCTATTCCTGGTTACAAAGGCCTTTATCTGGTTCTTAGTTGCCTTACTCTGAATAGAGTATATTCACCTCCATTTAAAATTTTTTCTTAATATAGTGAACTGTTTACTATCTCTTAGTCTCCTCAGCCTGCTCACTACCGGAAAGGTAGGAGGGGAAGGGAGGGGAATCGTGTCTAAGCATTTGATTGATTACTTTCATAATTAAAAAAAAAATTCACCTAGGTCCTGCCATGCATTTTGATTAATAGATTCACACCATCTTTCTCTCTCTCTCTGTCTCCCCCATACGCACACTAAAAATAATCAAAGGCCTTGGGGGCTGTGCAGAATAGAGAGATAAGCTGATTTGCTTATAGCCAAGGGTAATTAGGGAGTCTGAAAACCGTGACTGTAGTAAAATTAAATTTGTTGATTTTTATATTGCTCCACCACCAAAAAGAAGGAACCCTTGACATTTAGAGAACGTTAAAGTGACATTATCTACCATTGGCAGAAAAGAAGCTCACGCTTATATGCAGTGCTGCAAAATGAGATGGCAGAGGCAAGAGGGAGAGGTGACACAAGGTTGTATATCCACACTCTGGCATTTAGGGAAGTACAACTTTATACATGTTTCTCTTTTATCATGACTACATTGTGTTTGAAGCCATGAAAAATAAACGTCTTGAAGTCTTAGGTGTAGGGGTCAAACGTATCCAACAATTACTCATTGTAAAGAGATTCAGCTTTTCATTTTATACTTGTCAGTGATCCCATCCAAACCAAATTACAAAGAAGGAAGTGTGTACCTTACTCAATGGGAAGCTTAAGTTTTGTGAGATGAGATTTATTACTTGTGAAGCAGTTTTTATCAAGACCTTCAGTAGCTGATTTCTGTAAGAGAATGGAATATTTTGTTAAATGAGAATGAGTTTAGCATATAGGAGTAAAAAGATTGATATTTGCCTTAAGGTTATCTCCCTTTGTTGGTCAGATGGGTGTTATGTGGAAGTCCATGAATCTTTTCCTGTACATATGCACAGTAGATGACCACAAAGTGTGCTATGACTAAAGCTGCTGTCCAAGTTCCCAGCTACCCTTAGCCTAGACCACAGCTGTAAGATCTGAACTTTGTCCATGAGCTTGGGCCAAACTACAACCATACCGCTGAGTGGTATATAGACAGCAGTGTAAGAGAAATGCTAGTTGAGTCTAAGTCTAACTCTTTCCCAGGCAAACAGTGTCATATGGTCAGCACTTCGAAATGTGCTGGCCGCTCTTTCAAAGGATCATTTATAGTGGTGTTAATACTCTGCATGGATTGTATCTCTAAAGGTGATGAGACAGTTGATGATTTTTAAGCACATGGGGCTTATAATGTAGCATGTAGAAGTAAAATGAGATGAGCATTTTCTCTCCTGGATGGACAAAAATGTGCTATCAATGATGTTTTTAAAGAAAAACACGATAGAAAACCAATAACCTGGGAAAGAAAAAGTAGGACAAATCAAAAGGAATAGCTGTTCAGCTTCCTTCTAGGGGACTCAACATGTCACCCTGCTGCAGAGCTTTCTTTACTCTCGGCCTCTGCATTCACCAGACCAGCGTCAGTGATGTTCCATTTCTGCACCCCCCTCCATATTTATCCTCTCTTACGCTCCATTGTTGAGGGAAGCCCTAATTTTTTTTAAGTTAAAAATAACTCCAGTTTATATTAAAGATTAACAAAATTAAAAGTAAAGAAGGTGTGGTTCAGAGGGGAGAGGAAATAGCATGAGGGAGGATCAGCATATGATACGCTGGATTCAAAGCCAGGAGGATGAAGTAAACTTGAGTAATGGAGGGAGTAATATCCTTTGTCTTGCTTGTCCTTTGAAATGTACAGGGAGCTTAGAATGAAAGGAGGCATATGGCCTGAGAAGTGAGAAGAGACACTTTAGGCGCTTTTCTATCAGTTACTTGCCTCAGCCTAGTATGAGGTGTGTTCTAACAGCACAGACGTAAGTCTACAGGGAGTGATGAAAAAATGTCCACGGGTCAAAATTATGATTAACAGCATTGATAATGATAATCATCAGTATCATAAGGTAATCACAGTATGAAGTGGGCGGCCATGGTGTTTGGGAGGTAATATTTGATTCATGGCACAGCCTTTCATGGTATGGGGGGGTAGGGGCACCAGAATTATCTCTGCAAGGTTTCAAAAATATAGATTGTTGAAAGAAACTAATTCCTCTGGTTACATGGAGTCATGGATTGAGAATTAGCAGACTTGTGTACAGGTAGAATGAAGCCTGAATAGATGCCTCTTCCATCTCTTCCTCCTCCACATCACCTTTCTCAAAGCAATCACATGTTGTTAATGTTCGCCTGACACCGTCTGGACTTACTGGCCACATAGGAGTATGTTCTCCGGCATTTACTCTTCCTGCTGTCTCTCTCTTCCCCTCTTCCCACCTCTCCTATCCTGGATTTTCCTGAATGTGTTTATCCCTTCTTCTTTGTACAGTTGGCAGTTTTTCAGAGCACTTGGATCAGATAAATGGACGAAGCGAGTGTGTGGACAGTACAGATAATTCCTCAAAGCCATCCAGTGAACCCGCTTCTCATATGGCTCGGCAGCGATTAGAAAGCACAGAAAAAAAGAAAATCTCGGGGAAAGTCACAAAGTCCCTCTCTGCCAGTGCTCTTTCCCTCATGATCCCAGGAGGTAGAGAGATACTACTTGCATGAAATTGTGTGGTTTGTGCATGTGGTCCCATCCCTCCTCTCCCAATTTGGAATGCTGAATGAGATGCAAGATTGCTTGAAGTAATAACGGGTCATGTCCCAGGACAGCTCCTGAGAGCTTCTGCCTGCAGACTCTGAATTCTTCCTGCAGGATTTGTAGGGCCGCCAAGGAGCATTTTGGCCTATTTCATCTCACTTTCTGCATCAGGGGTACAAGAGAGGCTTCCTTCCCATGAAAGCTTGTTTCTGTTTTGTTTCCTTTCGTTTTCTTTTCTCCCTCCAAGTTAAATGATAAATTTTCCTTCCTTGAATAATTTTTTTCTCTATAGAGTATGTATAATTTATACACTTTATAGAGCTGTTTACAACATTTGTGTTGGAAAGCTAAGTATATAGTTTTTCTCATCTAATTAATGAGGAAAATAGTTAAGCTTTTCATTTCTGGAGATAGAGTCACAGACAGCATTGAAATTCTAGGTTTTCCCAACCCTGTCAGTTGAGCTATGCTTCCTCCTACTGGTAGCAAATCATCTTCTGCCCTGTTTTGGAAAACTGGGCTTAATTAAGGTTTTGTTGAATTGTAGTATTTTCCCACAAACTGGTTTTGCCACTACTGATCACTAACTCTGTAGTAATCCCACTGGCAGAAATGAAATATACACCCTGATGGTTGTGATATCACTCAAATGACAGCAAGAGAGTAGAATGGGACTCGAATTATATTGCAGATGGCTTGTTTTTGGAAGAAAACAGATCATGTATAAAAGGCATTGTTTATGTTTTTAAAGTTTCATATTTGTGCAGAAAGCAATTTGACATAAACAAATGCTCATTTGGGAGTAGTGCTCAATCTAGCAGATTCAGTTTCTGGGAGGTGTCCTGTTTAGCACCATAAAACAAACACCTGTATCCCTAGTCTGTGTGACTCTTCATAAGCTGAAGATGATGGTCCTGGTGCAGCTGCACAGATGGGAAGGTAAGTTGCATATGGGCCAGTGCAGTTTTGAAAGCTAGTTAGGAAGCCCGTACTTTGGTAGAATAAGGAAATTATTTGATTTGGGGAGATAAGGGAGACCATCAGAAGGTAAAGAAGTGGGGGCCTGGCCTTTCAGCAGTTTGGGATCTATGTGTGTCCACAGTGTCCTCCTCCCACCTGCATGTCTTGAAGTTCCCTGCCTGCCAGCATGCATCTCTTCACCTGTCCTTTGATTAGACAGAAGAGAGCCAGCAGAAGACAGCCAAGATGCTACATGAAGTCAGAGAGGGAAGGAGCATGGGTCATGATACAGTTGGCTTTGCTCTTCTTTGAACAAGCATAAGAATTGAAATAGTGGGTAGTATGGATACTTTCAGCTTACGGTAGCCACAATGGAACTCACCACACCCTGGTGAGCCTTCAGTAGCACTGGGAACTTTGTAGCCTGGCTCCAACCGAGCTCATGTTTAAACCGCAGCATGTTTTGTAGATTATTCTGCCTTTTCTCAAATGCACACACACACAGACAGTTTCACATGACCAGTTAAGATCTGTTTAGATTCACGTAGATGAAACAAGGATATGAACTAAAAAGCATTCATTTCTGCTGCTATAACAAAATACTTTAGACTGGGTAAGGTATAAATAACAGAATTTGTTGATCACAGTTCTGGAGCCTGGGAAGTCCAAGATCAAGGTGGTGACAGTTTCAGCATCTGACAAGGGCTTGTTCCTCATGGACAGCACCTTCTCTATTTCCTCACATGGCAGAAGGGAAGAACAAGCTCTCTGCAGCCTCTTGTATAAGGGCACTAATTCATTTATGAGGGGCAGAGCCCTCATGACCTAATCACCTCCCAGAGGCCCCACCTCTTAAAACCATTACCTTGGGGGTTAGTTTTCAACATAGGAATTTTAGGGGGACACAGACATTCAGAGCATAGCAGTTTGCTTCTAAAACAAAGAAAGCAGTAGATTTGGTGTTTTGGAATATGCAATGAGATTCTCTTCAGGTTTCTCTATCTCACCTGCATTATCCTCTCAGAAACCTTATTAGAATTGCAAGTAATATATGTAAAGAATCAGTTGTCACCACAGTAATGTTATTCATTTATAGAGAAGTCCCCACTTCATTGTTTTCCTGATTAAAATTTCTTTCCTTTTTTTTTTTCTTCTTTTTTTCTTTTTTTTTTTTTTTTTTGAGATAGGGTCTTGCTCTGTCGCCTAGGCTGGAGTGCTATGGCACAGTCACGGCTCACTGCAGCCTCGACCTCCCAGGCTTAGGTGATCCTCTCACCTCAGTCTCCCACGTAGCTGGGACTACAGGCACATGCCACCTTTCCTGGCTAATTTTTTGTATTATTTGTAGAGACAGGGTTTAGCCATATTACCTGGCTTGTCTTGAACTCCTGGGCTCAAGCGACCAGCCTACCTTGGCCTCTCAAAAGTGCTGGGATTACAGGTGTGAGCCACTACACCCAGCCAGTTAAAATTCTTTAATCAGTATTCATTTAATAGCATTGTAGAAATCAGCTGGTAAATTGATAAATTGCTTTCCTGGCCATGTGTGTTGAAAAGGACCATGTTAAAATTGTTTAGTGAAGAATTTGGAATCCAGTATCTGTTAATATAATACATACAGTCTTCTCCACATGAAGACATACTTGAAATATATGCATCTATGATTTATTTCTTTACTTAAAATAAAACATTAAGTAAAAATGTCACGGCCAGAGGCTAATCCTTGTGGTGTCTTTTAATAAGCATAGAAACTAAAAAATTATAACATGAGAGTATTGAAATTTCTTTCTCTTTCCTAACTGAAAAATTAGTTAAAATAGCAACACTCTTGAAGTTTGACAGTTTTGGAATTCATGCTAGTTACTGATAGAAACATTTTTGTATTATTTCATCTTCATTTTGCTATTGGAAACAAATGGATTTGTGTTGTGACTATGCCCCCAGTCCTGGCAAGGCTCATGGGGTGAGGGTTGCCTGCATGGATGCTTGTGTGAGCCACATGGGCTTTGATGACTGGCTTCTTTGTTACAGATATGTTTGCTGTTTCCCCTCTGGGAAGTCCAATGTCTCCCCATTCCCTGTCCTCGGACCCTTCTTCTTCACGAGATTCCTCTCCCAGCCGAGATTCCTCAGCAGCTTCTGCCAGTCCACATCAGCCGATTGTGATCCACAGTTCGGGGAAGAACTACGGCTTTACCATCCGAGCCATCCGGGTGTATGTGGGAGACAGTGACATCTATACAGTGCACCATATCGTCTGGGTAAGACCTGCATGTCTCGCACTTGGGATTTTTCATTTCCAGCCAAGCTGGAGAGTGGATAGGTTGGCTGATAAATAGCAAATATATTTACTTTTAAGCTTGCATTTGCGACCTGTTTCATTTTCCTTTTAGAGCTCCATCCCTGTATGTATATGGTGGAATTGAATTTAGCAAAAACGAATATCTCATAATTCTGTCCAGTTTTCATATTCGATTGTTCTTTCTTACATACCAAGCTGGTAGACATAGTCAAAGGCAATCCTATTTCCATCCTTCTTTTATTTTATCATTTTTTCCTAGCCTTCTTTTTAAAAATGACCTTCTCAAATCACCTGAAATGTTTTGGTCATTCATTTTTTTTTCTTTGTGGCTCTGGTACTTTCAGTCTGAATCACCTGAAAATTTCTAAGTACCATAGAAAGTTTCCTATTTTAGAATAATGATAGAATAGGAATAGTAAACATACCTGTTAGATTTTCTATTAGAGGCTTAGGACATTTGCTAATTAACTCATTATTCTCCCAGAAGACACAGTAGGTGTTAGAGTAGTCATTTGTTTGCCTACAAATATCCTCTCCTCTTGGACTTTAGAATGTAGAAGAAGGAAGTCCGGCATGCCAGGCAGGACTGAAGGCTGGAGATCTTATCACTCACATCAATGGAGAACCAGTGCATGGACTTGTCCACACAGAAGTTATAGAACTCCTACTGAAGGTATTGTATGTTTTATGTCAGGGCCATGCTGATGAGACAGGCAGCCCAAAGGGGCTAGTACCAGGAGATTGATTTCCCTGTGTCACACCCATGTCTGATTACTGAGAAAGTATTCGTTAGTCTCAAGTTTAAAGACAAAGATATTATGAATTCTCTGGTTTTATGTCATGAAATAATGTCCTTATATCTGCATACTCATTCCCTAATTTAATTTTGCTTCTCATTCTAAATTGTAAGTAGTAAGAATTCTCTTTGTTTATATACCTTACACAGTGACATCTATTTGGAGAGTCACCTATCCTAAAGGTGACTTCCTTCAGGAACTTCTAACAGGTTTCATTCTAGTATACTAGAAGACAAAATTGTATTAAACTGTGAGGTTTGATCTGAGGGTTTAGTCTGAGAATTAGAGTTCCTTTGAAAGATAAAATTGTAAATATATACACATGTACTATAAATTATAAAAAATAAGTGGTACTGAAAGAAGAAGTTCTAGCAATTATTAGGCCTTCCTCCCCACCATACAAATTAACTTAAACAGGGATCAATTTCTACTTAAAATGTAAGCTGAATATAGCCTATGGAGTAAGAAGGTCACAGGAAGCATGACTGTAAATGGAGAGAGAGAAAGGACACACACTGATCCTCTCAGAAAGCTCTCAGATAAGTTATTTGATTTGTCTTCTTCATTCTTTATAGCAGCGTTGTATTTTATGCAGAACAGCTCCTGCGACAGCATATCTCTAGATAGTATCATATGTCTGTTCACAACATCAGAATAAGAAATAATACACTGAAATATATATATTGAGAAGTATACATTTGCTTATTTTGCTGAGACATAATTGATCACTTTCGTGATTTATTTTGTAAAGTATTTTAATAGAATTCTGTATTTTAAAACTTCTCTTCCTGCTTCTATGAAATTTGAATGTGTATTTCCCCTAGAGGACTCTGGCAAGGTCTCTTAGCAGACTCAGATGATCCCATTTCTATTGTCTTGCCCTCATCCGGCTACGGAGCACCTTGCACAACCCAAAGCCTTCATTTCTGGATGCAGTCGATGTGTGTCACTGAAACTGCTTAAACAGTGGAGTGGAGAGCCATTGGCACCCTTTGAAGCCATGGTATACTCTGTCACAAATCCAAAGAACATCCTGCCTGTGTTCATAAAGGAAGCCCTCAAGAGGAGTAAGCAATGTCATGAAACCAAGAGGATACAAGGGATTTAATTATCTTCCCAGTGAACTGTGTAATCATGCAGCTTCCTTCCAAATTTAACCAGTGACTCTTGAAATCAGAGTATTAAGTGACTAGTGTCAGTGCTGGGCTCCTGTGTGCCTTCATTGGTTTAACAGCAGGGAAGTTGGCTGTATTATGGTACTCTCGAATGCTGTTTACACAGTGTTTTATACTTGCAAAGGACTTTACAGAATGTCATGGCAGTCTTAGAGAAAGGTGGAGAAGTCCTGACAGGGGTGTAGGTGTATGTTTAGAACTGCATGACTACCTGTATAGTGTTTGTCTTTTGGATTATGAATATAGTAAGCATTTTCCATGTTTCATAGATTCACATATTTGGTCTTGTTTACCTTCACAACTTCAAAGTGAACCTGCTATGGGAGCACTATCTTCCATGCATAGGCAAACTTGTCCAAAGTCACTCAGCATCCTCGATCCATGGAATTATAAAATGTGATGGTTGTCCAGTTCAGCTCCCCACTGGCTATATGAATCCCTGACAGTGTCCTCCTTCAGCTTCACCTCAAAGCTTTCCTGCCATGAGGAAAGCTTTTAGACAGCATCAGTCTTTCTAAAAACAACTTTTTAAGTAGACCGAGGTCACTCTTCACCCACTAGCATTACAGGTGGAGACGATACTTGGTCCAGTCCCATTACCTGTTCCAATTAGCCAGGCTTAACTTCTGTGATCTAAGAAACTTTCTTTTCAACCAAGTTGCTTTTTAAGTATAGCATTAGTTTAAATCCCCAATGCATAGGAGAAGCCGTAAAACTTTACCAGCCTCTGCTTCAGAAATTTCCTTTTCATGGACACTGGGGAGCTTCAGTGTACTAAAATGGGGGGCATCAAATAGCTTGATTACCATCCTCCCATATCTGTCAAGCCGCTGATGTGCACAGAGCCTTGTGCAAAATACTGCAAGGGCCAAACAAAAATGACACATAAGGGCCAGGCACAGTGGCTCATACCCGTAATCCCAGCACTTTGGGAGGCCGAGGTGGGGCAATCACGAGGTCAGGAGTTCAAGACCAGTCTGGCCAAGATGGCGAAACCCCATCTCTACTAAAAGTACAAAAATTAGCTGGGCGTGGTGGTGGGCGCCTGTAATCCCAGCTACTCAGGAGGCTGAGACAGAGAATTTCTTGAACCCGGGAGGCGGAGGTTGCAGTGAGCCAAGATAGCGCCACTGCACTCCAGCCTGGGCGACAGAGTGAGATTCCGTCTCAAGAAAAAAAAAAAAAAAAAAAGACACGTAAGGATAATAGTTAATGGGGCAAGCGCTCTTGATGCCTGCCACACTCTTGTCAGTGGTTTTACGGGAATAAACGCATGTAATCCAAACAGTTACCTTCTGAGGTGGGTGCTATAAATATAAATGTTCCCATTTCACAGATGAAAAAAACAAAAGCAGAAGATAACAAAGCAATCTAAGCTTATCTGCTGGGAAGGAGTATAAGATGATTTGCACCCAGGCGGTGTAGCTCCGGAGCCTGCACTTTTTCCACTACCACAGCACACTGCTCTACATGTGTGCTGTACATACTCTCCAGCTGCCAGTAACTTAAAGTCTACCGTTCACAGGGGGAAACAGTGGCCATACCAGGCTAAAATCAAAGTGTTCAACTTAAGTAACAGACTATAAACACGGCAGAAGTTCCAAAAGAGGGATGACTTTTCTCCAGGGTGGACAGGAATGGCATCAAAGAATTGAGGGTTATCTGTGCAAGGCTTTGATGGATGAGTGGCAATTCAGTATATAGTCAGGGGTGCGGGGTAGTCTAGGCCAAATGATGAGGTGTGTAAACATGAGGACAGGAGATCTCAAGGTTTATGAGGTATACAAGTGAACCAGCAGGCTGAAGCCTGGGTTAATGTGAGGATACAGTGTGCAAGATGGCCAAGATTGGGTAGTGAAGGGGTTGAGGCCGCAGGGATGCAGTCGGCCCATCTCCCATCTGTGCTTTCCAGAGAAGGAAATGCAAAAGCAGTCGTTCGGTGAGTTACCCAGGGCCAAACCGATAAGTTAACTTAGAGCCAGACCCAGAGAAGAAATTGGACAGCCTGACTTCTGCTATTGTATTCAATTCCGGCAACTTGAAATAATTTTCTTCACACTGTGCACCAGTCATGAAAATAGTTTAAAGTAAAAGTGAATTAATTGAACATTTAACAGTCTGCCAGCTGCATTTTTGTTACTTTTTTAAACAAGTGCTACAGAAATTCTTCTATACAAGGTCAGTCATTAATCAAGAGAAGTTAATTGTGGGTAAATCGACCTAGTAAGCCTCCTTGAGCAGTTCAGGTAGCACTCGCTGTAGCTGGATGGATCCACCAGGTGGCAGGCTTCACAAATCTCACCTATCATTTTTCCAATCATTTACCATTTTTGTAACCATTAATGCTTCCAACCTGATTATTGTACTCTGCATCCTTTGTGTCTGTATTTCCCCTTAGAGAAGTTGTCTTTGGCGTATGCCTGTAAGTTAAATGAATTTTCCTCTGGAACAGCCACTTGTGGAGACAAGAAACAGAACTGGGCTTGGTCTTTATAGGGGTAGGAGCATTTGTACTGAGTCTAGTGATGTGCTGTCATTTAAGCCCTGGTCTTCACTGTTTTCTGATGATAAGTATGTTGAGGATTTATATGTGTCTCATACAATTTTATATGTTTATGGCTCCTTCATTTTATCTTGACAGTCTTATACTTTGACCATGCCACATGTCAATCAAGTGCCTGTTTCCCTTACCGCCACTCATTAAGTACCAGCTATGCACTGTGCCAGGCTCAGGAGAGATGGAGAGGACTGGGGGGCATTCCCTGCCCACAGGGAGCGGGGTTTGGTAGGAGGAGCTTTGGGGGTGAGCAGCAAGAGAGCCAGCATGGGCTCTTCCACTGGACTCTCAGTGACCTCGGAAACAAGAACCTTGTTGTCTTTTGTCTCAGAATCCGTTTTCTTCACCTGTAAAGGAAGGATAACAAAATCTTCTAGGCCGCGAGGGTGAAACAAACAACCCTTACGACTTGTTTGTGAAAATAAATTTAGAGAATATATATGAAAATGGTTTAAAAATAAATTTATGCTTTTAAAAAGTCAATCCTGAGTTGTATTAGAAAAGAGTGGAACTGGATTCCAGCTCTAGTGGCACACATGGTAGTATAGCCCCAGTGATCATTATGGTTCTGCACGTCCACTCTCTGCATATGGAAGAGGACTGAAGGAACATCAGTGACACAGGAACTCGCCATGCTTGTTGCCCCTTTCCTTCACCACAGGAAATACTAAAATTTCAGCATGGCCTCAATTTGTGAAGAGAAGACCCCACTCCAAAAAACCTTCAATGGTAGACCTTACATACTTACAAAATGATTTTTCTCATTAAAGAACAACTAGAATGCAATCTCTACTATCAGATAAAGTTTTATTTTTAATGTTTTGGGGCTTGCATGAAGAATGTTTATTATTTTGCGATAGAAAACAAAATAAACTTTTTTCTCTTGTTGAAGTTAAAGCCCCCTTTCCCTAAAATATTTCCTGCAAATATGACATTAGGTATGAAAGTATATTGTCTTAAACACACACAGAATTCTAAGTCAGCCGTGGTTGTGTGCTCCTGTAATCCCAGCTACTCAGAGGGTGAGGCAGGAGGATTGCTTGAGCCCAGGAGTTCGAGGCTGTGGTGAGCTGTGATCACACCACTGCACTCCAACTTGGGCAATAGAGCAAGACCCCATCTCAAAAAAAATTTTTTTAATTAAAAAAAATTAAAGAACTCTAAAACTAATAATAAAATACTAAGACCTTCCAATATTAAACTGGATGTAAGACTGAATAAATCATTTCTTAAAGAAATACAAATAACCAAACTAAATAAGGGACAACATCAAACTGTGTAAGAATTTAAACACAGAAAATAATCAGCTGGGCACGGTAGCTCATGCCTGTAATCCCAGTACTTTGGGAGGCCAACGCAGGCAGATCGCCTGAGGTCAGGAGTTCAAGACCAGCCTGACCAACATGGAGAAACCCCGTCTTTACTAAAAATACAAAATTAGCCAGGCCTGGTTGCACATGCCTGTAATCCCAGCTACCTGGGAGACTGAGGCAGGAGAATCACTTGAACCTGGGAGGCAGAGGTTGCAGTGAGCCGAGATCGTGCCATTGCACTCCAGCCTGGGCAACAAGAGTGAAACTGTGTCTCAAAAAACAAAAAAAAAAAGAGAACAATAGCAGTAAGGAAATATTACATAATTTTGATTCACCCATCTGATCGGATATATTGCTCAGCCAGTAAAAATCATGTTTTTAAAGATTATTTAATGATAAAGGGAAAATTTTTCCAAATTATATAATGTGCAATGAAAAAGCAACATAAAGCTGTAAATAAACTGAGATTTAAATTAGTTATAAAGCACGTGTACATATGTGCCTATTTACACATGCGTGAGAAAAAAACAGGAAATATACTGAAATATGACTAGTGGTTGGGTGGTAAGCTTCTTAATTTTTTTTTAATACTTTCCTATTGTCTTCTTACTGTAGCATGGATTACTTCCCAAATCAAGGGGGAAGGTAGATGCTATCTTTAAGACAGTCATTCCCTGTCTTTTCGGTCCTCTGCTGCCACCATACCTAACTCCCCCCAACTCCGCTTCACTTGGTACCATGCTGAGCTGAGCTCTAGGTATCTTCCAGGCATGGGCCTTTAAAAAGATCCTTTTCCTTGTACCTCTTGTACTTTCATGGTAATTGGGGCCATCTGTGACCTTGAAAGGACAGGTTTCTCCCCTGGTTATTATGAAATTCAGGAAGGGTAATTGATGCCAGGGACTACCCACCTGCCCTGGGCCCCCCTCGGCCTGACTGCTGACTCCACGCTCAGTTCCATCCGTAGAGGCTGCCCAGCAAGCCCTTTCCCAGGATTGAGAGAAAGGACACCGAAACTCACCAGAAATTACCTTACCCTGTATGACCTGGTTAAAAAGAGGTTTCCTACTGGCTGGCATAAATGTTCCAGCTCTGCAAACTGACAGGTTTTATGGTGATAGAAAAGGAGCCTTTTAAAATAATTAAAAATAAAAGTCTCATTCGGTTTTGTTACTCTACAATTTTTAGGCCAAAGGAAAAACACAAAAAGGAGAAAAAAGAAAAATCAACCAAGAGCAGCCAGCCACTGGGAACATTAATACTTAATACCTGTGGAAGAAGTAGTTATCTTATTTATAGTGTTCTTTCCTTGTGTTGCACTGGGTGCAAAAGGCTTTACAGACTTGCTCTCATGTGATCCTCAAATGAGCCCCAGGAGATAGGTAGGATTATATTGTTAATTGGTACAGGAAGTTGAGGGTAGGGAGGGTAGCAGCCTGGTAAGGGCACAGTGCTTGGATTTGAACTCAAGATCTGTGGACTCCAGAACTCACCCTCGTAAAGAAACTTCATATTTTGCCTTCCACCCAGTTTGTATTCTGGCAGGACTTCTTTGATTGAAGGGTTATTTAGAAACAGAAGGCCTTTTATATGTATGTTCCTTTCTATTTGTATTTGTCTATGAATCTCTCATCTCTGTTCTGATCTTGCTTCATCACAGCATTTCCCTTTAATGCCACCTCATCTTTTCTTTAGAGTGGGAATAAGGTGTCAATCACTACTACCCCATTTGAAAACACATCAATCAAAACTGGACCAGCCAGGAGAAACAGCTATAAGAGCCGGATGGTGAGGCGGAGCAAGAAATCCAAGAAGAAAGAAAGTCTCGAAAGGTTAGTAAAATCAGTATTCTTTTTAAGTTTGGTGTATACCTATGTTGGGGAAAAGTTACCCCTTAATTAAATGCTTACATATGAAGAAGATCTATTTTTCTGTGAGAAATTTTATGTTACGGTTCACATATATGTATACATTAAAATCCATATTCATAATAGCATTAATTTCCATAGTAAAAGGATTTACATATTTACATTGTGGAAGGATTCAGATTGTTTTTTATCATGTGTGAATGTCAGGAAAAGCCCTTTGCTGTTTTTTAAGCCTCTTCACTTGATTTCAGTTGAGTTGGATTGAGGAACTGGATCTTCAGGTGGTTTTTAACATTAAATCTACATTTAAAATGTCCTTTACATTATCAAAAAACAAACAGTTGCTGTTTTTAAAATGCCAGATATTCTAAAATTACTGTATCTTTAAAGGTTCCGAATAAGCCTAGAAATAAAAGGGCTTTGTTTTACTCACTGAAAAACGAACTAGCTTATATACTTTTGTAGCCTGGGAAGCACTGATCAGTATCTTTTTGTGCTGCTTGCAGACACTAGCAAGAGGTATGTGTTTCTGGCAGGGCTGTTTCTTGCCAGGCAGCTCTCTGGGTGTGCCTCCTTTGCAATGCCACAGCATTTCTTTACTCAATTGGGCCTGATGAGTCACATCATATTAAAAGGATTTTTGATGATAGAAATGTAGAAAAACAAGCAAACGAAAAACTATGTATTAACTCTGGGGGGAAAAAAAGTTATACAAGAAAGGAACAGAATTATGTTTCATATGGCCCAGCTGTGAACAATATTTATAATATAAGATAAAATACCGGCCGTTTTTCTAACCAAAAATTTTGCTTTCGCTATATTGGGAAGAATAGAAAAGGGGAAATATATTTGGTTGCAAGGTAGAAGGTGGTTGTATAAGAGCTTGATTATCATCTTTCATAGTAGAAAATCAACAGGTAATTTCTAAAACTGAAAAACTAAAAAATAGCAGTGTACAAACATTTAGCAATATGTAGACAAATGGGAGAAGAAACAGGTAAAAGAATACAAAGCGACTTCTTTGGGGAGTAGAGAAAAATTCGAGTAGAGGAGTTGCTGTTTTTCATTGTATGTTTATAGAACTATTTGACTTTTTCACCCAAGTACATTTATTACTCTGATTAAAATTACACACACATAAGGTCTTCTTTATTATTATGCTTTATATTTTGGCTGTGCTTTAAATCATTTAGAACAAATTGTTTCAAGGGCTAGCAACCAGAAACTTTCTGTTTTAAGCTTATGTGGAGTGGGTTAGATCTTACCATATGTAGGCTTATATGGTAAAAGAACTTTGCACAGCCCGATGCCCTGCTAAGGTGTCAGAAGCTGTGCTTTTGCCTTAAGATGTGCTCATTGAGTACCAAATCCACATTTGCTTCTGCTGCAGTACAGTGTCTGCTGCCCTGCTGATACGATACGCTTCAGCTTCACCTTTCTCGGTTTTTCTGTCGTCATACAGCCTGCATTGTTGTTAGGAATATTCAAGAGCCCACAATGGAATAAGCACAGCAAATAGCCCTTCATTGGCCTCTGCCCAGCCTATCACCATTAAAGAATTTGATTTCCAATACCATGGTTTTGCTTCCAGAGGTTTACTTTGTATTATCTCTTAGTTAAGTTGTGTCTGCATATTTAGGGGTAGGTACTCAGAAGCTTTCAAGCAAAGAGCATCCTCCTCATATACCTAACAAGTAAATGAATGTATTTTTAATGCATTTTATATTTTTCCTATTTTTCCAACTCTTCTTAAGTGTTTGGAATTGAGAGAGGCTCCATTGTCTACTATTAAATACTCTTCCTTTACATGTCATAAGAAGGTTTCTAATAGGAAAGTGGTGTTCTGCTCTTTAATAGGATCTGCTGTTGTATCCCTGTCCCTCACACGGAGTTATTGAACTGAGCACAATGGTATTTTGGGGAGGCAGCAATAGTTCTGAAAGAAGACTGAACAGTTTTTTCCTGTTTTTCTGTAGGAGGAGATCTCTTTTCAAAAAGCTAGCCAAGCAGCCTTCTCCTTTACTCCACACCAGCCGAAGTTTCTCCTGCTTGAACAGATCCCTGTCATCGGGTGAGAGCCTCCCGGGTTCCCCCACTCATAGCTTGTCTCCCCGGTCTCCAACACCAAGCTACCGCTCCACCCCTGACTTCCCATCTGGTGAGTGAGTCTCCTGGTCTAAACAGCAGAGGGGAGGGGAGGTAAAGTCATGTGAGGTCCCCCAAAAACATGAAGCTTGTTCCAGCTGAAAGAAAGCAGGTTGAAGGTGTCAATTATAAAGACAGATTTATAGAGAGGTCATAAGATGTGGCTATTCTGACCAAACAAATAAGTCAAGAAGTATGGGGCTAAACCTTGGCCTGGAGAGGTTTATCTGAAAAGTGTTTATTCCACTAGCTAAATGCTGAGACAATTTGCTGATCTTACCTGGCCTTACCTAATACAGTCTGGGCTACAACTGTGAAAAAAAGGGGGAAATGACCATGGATGCTCACAGCCTTCTGTTTTCCATCCACAGGTACTAATTCCTCCCAGAGCAGCTCCCCTAGTTCTAGTGCCCCCAATTCCCCAGCAGGGTCCGGGCACATCCGCCCCAGCACTCTCCACGGTCTTGCACCCAAACTCGGCGGGCAGCGGTACCGGTCCGGAAGGCGAAAATCCGCCGGCAACATCCCACTGTCCCCGCTGGCCCGGACGCCCTCTCCAACCCCGCAACCCACCTCCCCGCAGCGGTCACCATCCCCTCTTCTGGGACACTCACTGGGCAATTCCAAGATCGCGCAAGCCTTTCCCAGCAAGATGCACTCCCCGCCCACCATCGTCAGACACATCGTGAGGCCCAAGAGTGCGGAGCCCCCCAGGTCCCCGCTGCTCAAGCGCGTGCAGTCCGAGGAGAAGCTGTCGCCCTCTTACGGCAGTGACAAGAAGCACCTGTGCTCCCGCAAGCACAGCCTGGAGGTGACCCAAGAGGAGGTGCAGCGGGAGCAGTCCCAGCGGGAGGCGCCGCTGCAGAGCCTGGATGAGAACGTGTGCGACGTGCCGCCGCTCAGCCGCGCCCGGCCAGTGGAGCAAGGCTGCCTGAAACGCCCAGTCTCCCGGAAGGTGGGCCGCCAGGAGTCTGTGGACGACCTGGACCGCGACAAGCTGAAGGCCAAGGTGGTGGTGAAGAAGCCAGACGGCTTCCCAGAGAAACAGGAATCCCACCAGAAATCCCATGGACCCGCGAGTGATTTGGAAAACTTTGCTCTGTTTAAGCTGGAAGAGAGAGAGAAGAAAATCTATCCGAAGGCTGTGGAAAGGTCAAGTCCTTTTGAAAACAAAGCGTCTGTGCAGGAGGCGCCACCGCTGGGCAGCCTGCTGAAGGACGCTCTTCACAAGCAGGCCAGCGTGCGCGCCAGCGAGGGTGCGATGTCGGATGGCCCGGTGCCTGCGGAGCACGGCCAGGGTGGCGGGGACTTCAGACGGGCCCCCGCTCCTGGCACCCTCCAGGATGGTCTCTGCCACTCCCTCGACAGGGGCATCTCTGGGAAGGGGGAAGGCACGGAGAAGTCCTCCCAGGCCAAGGAGCTTCTCCGATGTGAAAAGTTAGACAGCAAGCTGGCCAACATCGATTACCTCCGAAAGAAAATGTCACTTGAGGACAAAGAGGACAACCTCTGCCCTGTGCTGAAGCCCAAGATGACAGCTGGCTCCCACGAATGCCTGCCAGGGAACCCAGTCCGACCCACGGGTGGGCAGCAGGAGCCCCCGCCGGCTTCTGAGAGCCGAGCTTTTGTCAGCAGCACCCATGCAGCTCAGATGAGTGCCGTCTCTTTTGTTCCCCTCAAGGCCTTAACAGGCCGGGTGGACAGTGGAACGGAGAAGCCTGGCTTGGTTGCTCCTGAGTCCCCTGTTAGGAAGAGCCCCTCTGAGTATAAGCTAGAAGGTAGGTCTGTCTCATGCCTGAAGCCGATCGAGGGCACTCTGGACATTGCTCTCCTGTCCGGACCTCAGGCCTCCAAGACAGAACTGCCTTCCCCGGAGTCTGCACAGAGCCCCAGCCCAAGTGGTGACGTGAGGGCCTCTGTGCCACCAGCTCTCCCCAGCAGCAGTGGGAAAAAGAACGATACCACCAGTGCAAGAGAGCTTTCTCCTTCCAGCTTAAAGATGAATAAATCCTACCTGCTGGAGCCTCGGTTCCTGCCCCCCAGCCGAGGTCTCCAGAATTCACCAGCAGTTTCCCTGCCTGACCCAGAGTTAAAGAGGGACAGGAAAGGTCCCCATCCTACTGCCAGGAGCCCCGGAACAGTCATGGAAAGCAATCCCCAACAGAGAGAGGGCAGCTCCCCTAAACACCAAGACCACACCACTGACCCCAAGCTTCTGACCTGCCTGGGGCAGAACCTCCACAGCCCTGACCTGGCCAGGCCACGCTGCCCGCTCCCACCTGAAGCTTCCCCCTCAAGGGAGAAGCCAGGCCTGAGGGAATCGTCTGAAAGAGGCCCTCCCACAGCCAGAAGCGAGCGCTCTGCTGCGAGGGCTGACACATGCAGAGAGCCCTCCATGGAACTGTGCTTTCCAGAAACTGCGAAAACCAGTGACAACTCCAAAAATCTCCTCTCTCTGGGAAGGACCCACCCAGATTTCTATACACAGACCCAGGCCATGGAGAAAGCATGGGCGCCGGGTGGGAAAACGAACCACAAAGATGGCCCAGATGAGGCGAGGCCCCCGCCCAGAGACAACTCCTCTCTGCACTCAGCTGGAATTCCCTGTGAGAAGGAGCTGGGCAAGGTGAGGCGTGGCGTGGAACCCAAGCCCGAAGCGCTTCTTGCCAGGCGGTCTCTGCAGCCACTTGGAATTGAGAGTGAGAAGAGTGAAAAGCTCTCCAGTTTCCCATCTTTGCAGAAAGATGGTGCCAAGGAACCTGAAAGGAAGGAGCAGCCTCTACAAAGGCATCCCAGCAGCATCCCTCCGCCCCCTCTGACCGCCAAAGACCTGTCCAGCCCGGCTGCCAGGCAGCATTGCAGTTCCCCAAGCCACGCTTCTGGCAGAGAGCCGGGGGCCAAGCCCAGCACTGCAGAGCCCAGCCCGAGCCCCCAGGACCCTCCCAAGCCTGTTGCTGCGCACAGTGAAAGCAGCAGCCACAAGCCCCGGCCTGGCCCTGACCCGGGCCCTCCAAAGACTAAGCACCCCGACCGGTCCCTCTCCTCTCAGAAACCAAGTGTCGGGGCCACAAAGGGCAAAGAGCCTGCCACTCAGTCCCTCGGTGGCTCTAGCAGAGAGGGGAAGGGCCACAGTAAGAGTGGACCGGATGTGTTTCCTGCTACCCCAGGCTCCCAGAACAAAGCCAGCGATGGGATTGGCCAGGGAGAAGGTGGGCCCTCTGTCCCACTGCACACTGACAGGGGTCCTCTAGACGCCAAGCCACAACCCACCAGTGGTGGGCGGCCCCTGGAGGTGCTGGAGAAGCCTGTGCATTTGCCAAGGCCGGGACACCCAGGGCCTAGTGAGCCAGCGGACCAGAAACTGTCCACTGTTGGTGAAAAGCAAACCCTGTCTCCAAAGCACCCCAAACCATCCACTGTGAAAGATTGCCCCACCCTGTGCAAACAGACAGACAACAGACAGACAGACAAAAGCCCGAGTCAGCCGGCCGCCAACACCGACAGAAGGGCGGAAGGGAAGAAATGCACTGAAGCACTTTATGCTCCAGCAGAGGGCGACAAGCTCGAGGCCGGCCTTTCCTTTGCGCATAGCGAGAACCGGTTGAAAGGCGCGGAGCGGCCAGCCGCGGGGGTGGGGAAGGGCTTCCCTGAGGCCAGAGGGAAAGGGCCCGGTCCCCAGAAGCCACCGACGGAGGCAGACAAGCCCAATGGCATGAAACGGTCCCCCTCAGCCACTGGGCAGAGTTCTTTCCGATCCACGGCCCTCCCGGAAAAGTCTCTGAGCTGCTCCTCCAGCTTCCCTGAAACCAGGGCCGGAGTTAGAGAGGCCTCTGCAGCCAGCAGCGACACCTCTTCTGCCAAGGCCGCCGGGGGCATGCTGGAGCTTCCAGCCCC
Organism: Pan paniscus; assembly: GCF_029289425.2. Lineage (NCBI taxonomy): Eukaryota > Metazoa > Chordata > Mammalia > Primates > Hominidae > Pan > Pan paniscus. The sequence continues at coordinate 46,750,026 of NC_073253.2, read as the reverse complement.
CAGCAACAGGGACCATAGGAAGGCTCAGCCTGCCGGGGAGGGCCGAACCCACATGACAAAGAGTGACTCCCTGCCCTCCTTCCGGGTCTCCACCCTGCCTCTGGAGTCACACCACCCCGACCCAAACACCATGGGCGGGGCCAGCCACCGGGACAGGGCTCTCTCGGTGACTGCCACCGTAGGGGAAACCAAAGGGAAGGACCCTGCCCCAGCCCAGCCTCCCCCAGCTAGGAAACAGAACGTGGGCAGAGACGTGACCAAGCCATCCCCAGCCCCAAACACTGACCGCCCCATCTCCCTTTCTAATGAGAAGGACTTTGTGGTACGGCAGAGGCGGGGGAAAGAGAGTTTGCGTAGCAGCCCTCACAAAAAGGCCTTGTAACGGGGAGGGCCCCGGGGCAGGACTGTGGAGACCCGTCCTGAACGGGCGACTGTGTCTTGACTACCTTTCAAAACCAGCACTGTGTGGGAATGTCCGCCAGGCAGAGCTCGGAGCCTCATTGAGACAGGGGAGAGAGAAAGACAAAGAGGGGACCTTCTTCCAGATGCCTTCCCAGTTGTAACCGGTAAAACTGTTACCAGATAGTGTTTGTACAAAAAAAAAATAATAATAAAAATAAAAAAAAATTACAGTTGAGGGTTGTTGAGGAAAATGATTTTCTTTGTAAATATATAGCATCGTGTTTGGTTTGGGATGTAGAGTCTATACCTGGCTGCTGATTGCGTCGTTTACTACAGCTTTTTTTAAATAAGATTTTTGCTTTACCATTTATCATAATGTAGTAATGAAGCAAAATGGTCAAAACTGGGTGTGTGTGAACAGAGATACACCCATATTCGTGTATATACACATCCACCTACATGTTTTGGTCTGTGGTTTAAGAGACTATTTCAAGGTTCCATTTTTATAAGCTAAAACATTCTAAGTTAAGATGGAAGAAAGCCCTAAACACAGTAGATTCTGAGTTTTCATGTGTATTTTAACCAGAGTTTCTGATAGTACTGTATCTGGCTACCTATATTTCCAGATCTAAAGCAAGAACTACTCTAAGTACTGCATTTGGAATCCTCCTCCATTAGGAATGGCCAGGACAAGTGGAGCTAGCCATTTTCATTACACGGCCATCCCAATGGACACTGGATCCCTGGTCCAACTGTCTAAAAGGCCAGTTGTTCCTTTCTGTGGATGTGGATGTCTGGCCTTCACCTGAGGTAGAGTGGGGACTATAAACACACATCAACTTTCTTTCTGTTTGCTTTCTTTTCCTTCTTTTCAAACTCTTAAACTCAGGCCTTTATGCTGTGAGTGACTAGTCCAAGAAGCACACATTTTGTAGTAGTCCTGCACCAGCCCTGCTCTTGAATAAAAAGGAAAATTACTGGCTGCACCCAAATCTTCTAGTACTTGAGTAATAAGCATCAGGCATTGGAAGAGGTTTTAAATTTGCTTTTTTGAGGAAAACAACTGGGGGTGGATTTTGGCATCGTAGCATATCGATTAAAGAATAATCAGGACATCAGATACATTTTAATACATAGCTGGGGCCTTATGTTGTAGATGAAGCTTGCTGTTTTTAGCAAGTTCCTGGGTTTCACATTCATTTCTGCTGCATCTAGTAGCTCCACACATTTCATAACCTGATCTCTTTATTTGTATGCAAAAAATACTGTCTTAATACAGAGCAGCATTTTTGTAACAAAGAGACTCACTGGAGCTATTTGGTGCTTGAATGTGACCATCCTTTTTACTTTTGCTAAGCCTTATTTAAATTTTGTATACCATGGAATATGTAGAATTTGTCAAATCATTTTAGTGCTGAAGGTTTTTGATTTTTTGTTTTTGTTTCTGTTGTTGCAGTTTCTTTGGTGGCTTGTTTTGTATTGTAAGATGGCACTTGCTGATATAAATACTAAGGCACTAAGAGAAAATACAGATAAGTATTTATAAGTTGCTTGGGAACCATAGCAGAATTTTTTGTTTGGTTTTGTAAGAGAAAAAAAATGACCAATAAATAACTAATCTAGCACCCAAACTCTCTTGGGGGATGTCTTAGTATCTTCACGCTATGAAATTGTTCATCTAAGCACAGCATCATCTTATGGCCTTATGGATTGTAAATCTTCTAGTGAGGCTATAAACTCCACTCTGAAAACAAAGGCATAACTTAACCGACTGCTCAGTTGTCCTTCGTTGTAAAATGAATTGGCTTTGGGAAAAAGGAAAAAAACAAACAAACAAAGAAAAAGAAAAAAGCCTCCTCCTTGCCCCTCATTTTTTTTCCCCATATGGTTTTAGCCATTCCCCATCACTATATTGTGAAGCTGTAAAAATATATATATATACTTTACAAGAGTTTACTAATGGATTTCAAAACTGGTCTCAACGTTTATAATACATATCTGTGTTTGGCAGTTGTCATAACCCAATCCTACATTCAGCCATCGGGACAAGTCTGTCGGGGAGGTAGTTCATGGTTTACAAGCCTTTGCTTTTTAACTGTCCAATTTCCTTTAAAGCACAACTAGCTATTTGTTTACAAATGATATTTTTATGTATATTTTGTATAGTGTATCATCAGTTTTGCCAAGTATGTTTTTCATTATAAATGAGTTAAGAGTACTTAAGGTTGCATTCATGTATTACATGTTTGTTGTTGTAAACCTCTCCAATCAGCTGGTAGAAATTCTCCTCATTGTGTTCTATTTGGTCAGTCTCTGTGTGATTGTAGGATGTGCTCCTTGGTAGTACTCCCAGCTGTAGATTTACCAGCTTAAAAGTTTGTTAGGATCTGTGCAATAAAGTGTTTGCAGTCTTATTTTCTCTAAGAAATTCCTTATGGACGTCATAATTGTTGTATATTGAACAAAATATTTATACTTATGCAGTTGCATAACATTGAAATAAAAATTTAGCATGAAAAGATAATGACTCGTAAGTTTTTTTCTAATATACTCATATACATTCCACCTCCAAAAAATATTACTGATTATTACTCTGGTATTATGGAAAGGATAGGTTTTTACAGATTACTTTTTGCTGAGTGGAACAGTTTGCCTTTTTTTCTTAAAAATGTACACAAATATTCTTCAACATTAAGTCCTTTAGCTGGGCATAGTGGTGCTCACCTGTAGTCCTAGCTACTTGGGAGTCTTAAGGCAGGAAGATGGCTTCAGCTAGGAGTTGGAGACCAACCTGGGCAACATAGACCCTATCTCTACAAAAACTTGAAAAATTAGCTGGGTGTGGTGGTGTACGCCTATTGTCCCATCTACTCAGGAGGCTGAGGTAGGAGAATTACTTAAACCCATAAGTTCAAGGCTGCAGTGAACAAGCTATAATTGTGCCATTGCATTCCAGCCTGGGCAACAGAGCGAGACCCTATCTCCAAAAAAAAGAAAAAAGAAAAGATTAAGTCCTCTTTTAACTTCTTCCTATTTTTTTCTACCAACCTTTTTCCTTGCCTGCAGAACTTACCAACTTCTACACTCACACTCACCATCTTCCCACACTCAGGGGGTCTTGATTCTCCTTTCTCTGTGACACCACCACCACCTCCTCTCATTCTCTCACGAACTTGCTCCATCAATTACCATAGTCTGCCTCAGCATTCTCTTTTTCCTCCCCAACTGTCTCTTTCCTTTCAGAAAACCCTTTCTTTACCTGGCCTTTTCCCTCTGTCCCTTCTCAGGTGACATCCTACAAGAGGAGTCTGCACTTAGTATTTTTGGGTCTTCACCCCTTTGAAACCTGGCTCTGTCACCCATGCCATCAACATCGCTCTGGTAGAGGTCACCAGTGACACAGCTGACTCTAAAGCCCTCTTGTCAAGACATCACTTAAGTAGACCATCTTGAGAACCGGTCTGTCCCTGACAGCCCTCTCTCCTAGTTGTCTTCAACCTGTTCTTTTTCTCTCTTTAGAGAATTTCTTCCTTGTCCTCTTGTCCCTTTAGATACTGGTGTTTCCTGGGTTCATCCTTGGTCCCTGAGCATTTCAACTTGGCTCAGGCACCTCACACTCAAAATGTCCAAAAATATGCTTATTTTGGTGCCCCTTCTTTCAAAGCTCACTGTATTCCCCATCTTTTCTCCGAGTCAGATCCTAGATTTCTGCCTAAACTCTTCTTTCTTGCCTTACATCTTAAAAAAAAAAAAAAAAAAAAAAAAAGCTTCACTGATTTCACAATATACTCTTCTGTGCAATCCATGTCCCATCACTATTGTGCTACTGGCAGCCTTAGTTTGGTCTCTATCATAGTCTCTCTCCAGATGACCTCAACAGCCTCCTAACTGGTTTTCTTGCCTTCGCTCTTACCCCTTCTAGTCTGTTCTTCACAATGTCCCTAGAGTGATGTTGCTCAAGTGTAAGCACACCATGTTACTACCCTGCTTTAAACCTTTAAGTAGCACCCATATTCTTCGGGTAAAGGCCAGTTCCTTAAATGTATCCTTACCCTAGATAACTCCAGCTCAGCATGTGTGCTGGACTCAGACATCTGAAGGAAGCCTTTTGGAAAGGCCTGGACCGACCTGTGGACCGTCTTTGCTTCACTGTGTATCTGCCTCATGGCACTCACTGCATTATTTTGGAGTTACCTTTCTACATGTGTATCTTCTTTGCTAGACTTCAAGCTCCCTGGTTCTCTGTCTTGTTTTTTACTTCTAGGACAAAGCACATCGGAGTCATCAATAAATATTTGCTGATATGGTTAGGCTTTGTGTCTCCACCCAAATTTCCTCTTAAATTGTAACCCCCATAATTCCCACGTGTCAAGGGAGAGACGAGGTGGAGTAACTGAATCATGGGGGCAGTTTCCCTCATGCTGTTCTCATGAGAACTGATGGTTTTATAAGGGGCTCTTCCCCACCCTTTGCTCAGCACTTCTTTCTGCTGCTGTGTGAAGAAGGTGGCTTGCTTCCCCTTTGCCTTCTGCCATGATTGTCAGTTTCCTGAGGCCTCCCCAGCCATGCTGAACTACGAGTCAATTAAACCTCTTTCCTTTATACATTACCCAGTCTTGAGCAGTTCTTTATAGCAGTGTGAGAACGGACTAATACATTTGCTGGACCGAATTGAACAAGAAAGGAAGTATTAGTAGTCGCTACTGTTTGTAGCACATTTACTAGAAGCCAAGTAACACACTAAATACTTTATTTCCATCTTCTTATTTAATCTCCGTGCCATTTGAACTATACGTTGCTTCATTTTATAAATTAGGAAGCCAAAACTTGGAAAGAGGTTAAGTGACTAACCCTCGTGATTGGCAGGACTGAGTTGAGCTCAAGCGATCTGACTGGACAGCCCATACATTTAACCTCTACCATTAGACGAGACCTTCCTCCTCCCACACACTATTCTACTACAATATAAATTGCAAGATGAAATGGGACAGAATCATGACAGTGTTTTTCACTGCCTGCGTGATGTAGTTTTCCCTGCTTAGAGGAACCCACTCTGCTAAGATTCACAGTTTTTAAAAGTAAGTATGGAAATGGTCATTTTAATGGGACTTGGTATCATGCTATGCAGAAAAGTCGGTCTTCACCATAAAAGAAAAAACCCACAAAGGATATTAAGTACACACATCACAGAGCCAATAATGGCCATAGCAAGAGCTATTAAGTGAACAACCAGTTTAGAGCGAATACATAAATGAAACTTTAAATGAAAAGCAAGAGATTGAAGTTTTAAAGGTATTTACCTTGAGCTCGACCAGGTAAAACTAATGAGGTCATTAAAGGGCAAACAATTAGACATGCTCTTGTGGGTCTGTCCAGTCTGGGGCACGATTTCTTGTACTGTATTTTCAGCATCCACGTAGTGTTATCTTATTTGGGATTTAAAAAAATTGAAATGTAGCTAAATATGTGTTTGGGTGTATAATATTTCCCTAATAAACTGAGGGCTACCTATTTTAAGCCCAAGGCATTTTTTTAAAGAGACAGGGGTTGCCCATGCTGGCCTCAAACCCCTGGGCTCAAGGGATCCTCTCTGCTCAGCCTCTCGAGTACCTGGGACTACAAGGGTGCCCAGCTCTTCAAGGCATTATTTTTCCCTCTTTATAACAATGTAAGCACAATGTGATGCAGCCTACAAAAATTACAAGTTCTCGTAAATTTGTTTCAGTTCATTGTAGATTCTGTATATTAGCCCTTTGTCAGATGAGTAGGTTGCGAAAATTTTCTCCCGTTTTGTAGGTTGCCTGTTCACTCTGACGGTAGTTTCTTTTGCTGTGCAGAAACTCTTTAGTTTAATTAGATCCCATTTGTCAATTTTGGCTTTTGTTGCCATTGCTTTTGGTGTTTTAGACATGAAGTCCTTGCCCATGCCTGTGTCCTGAATGGTAATGCCAAAACAAACAACCCCCTCAAAAAGTGGGCGAAGGACATGAACAGACACTTCTCAAAAGAAGACATTTATGCGGCCAAAAAACACATGAGAAAATGCTCATCATCACTGGCCATCAGAGAAATGCAAATCAAAACCACAATGAGATACCATATCACACCAGTTAGAATGGCAATCATTAAAAAGTCAGGAAACAACAGGTGCTGGAGAGGATGTGGAGAAATAGGAACACTTTTACACTGTTGGTGGGACTGTAAACTAGTTCAACCATTGTGGAAGTCAGTGTGGCGATTCCTCAGGGATCTAGAACTAAAAATACCATTTGACCCAGCCATCCCATTACTGGGTATATACCCAAAGGACTATAAGTCATGCTGCTCTAAAGACACATGCACACGTATGTTTATTGTGGCATTATTCACAATAGCAAAGACTTGGAACCAACCCAAATGTCCAACAATGATAGACTGGATTAAGAAAATGTGGCATATATACACCATGGAATACTATGCAGCCATAAAAAATGATGAGTTCATGTCCTTTGTAGGGACATGGATGAAATTGGAAATCATCATTCTCAGTAAACTATTGCAAGAACAAAAAACCAAACACCACATATTCTCACTGATAGGTGGGAATTGAACAATGAGAACACATGGACACAGGAAGGGGAACATCACACTCTGGGGCCTGTTGTGGGGTGGGGGGAGGGGGGAGGGATAGCATTGGGAGATATACCTAATGCTAGATGATGAGTTAGTGGGTGCAGCGCACCAGCATGGGACATGTATACATATGTAACTAACCTGCACATTGTGCACATGTACCCTAAAACTTATAATAAAAAAAAAAATTACAAGTTCTCCCTTTTGGAGGTGGCATGATGTGGGGACATGGGGCAAGATTATCAAGAGGACCAGAGAATTCATGAACTAGAGATAGGAATTAAAGTAAGGAGAAATCACTTCTAAAAATAGTACTAACCCTCCCACAGGGGGCAATGGCAGCTTCCCTTGGCTGTTGAGCACTGAACTGCCAAGCATTTACAAGAAGAAAAGGGGTTGGCTTGAAGACTTCAGGTGAGGCAGCACATCTCAGCTCTAACATGTACATGATTCATGTGGGATCTTGCTAATTCCGGTTCAGAAGGCCTATGATAGCGCAGAAAATTCTAACAAGCTCTTCTCAAATGACTCAGATGCTGCCTGCCTGTTGACCACATGAATGCCCTGCCTGGCCACACCAGGGAGTTAGAATCTCTGAAGATTGGGCCTAGGCATCTATAATTAAAAAATAATAAAATAACTTCCACAGGTGATTCTAATGTGCATGCAAGGTTGAAAAGCAAAAACAAATTTCCCAGGTAGAGGATGATACTTGACTCATTCTACCTCAACATGAAATCATCATGAACAGAACTTGAAGACATTTCCCATAAAACTGCTGGTCCAGTTGAGCCCTAAGGACCCTTTCCACTCAAAGTGTGGTCCTCAGACCAGCAACATCTGCATCACCTGGGAGTGTGTTAGGAATGCAGAATCTCAGTCCCCTGACCCCCTGCCTTCCCCATCCCTGGACCTGCTGATTTTCTGCATTTCCATGATAGCCAAGTAATTTGCTTGCCCTTCAAAATTTGAGAAGCATTGTTATCACTACTCCCCAAGCTTCCTAGAAGATGAGAATTACTTGGAATATTTGTTAAAAATACAAGTTTCTAGACCTCATCACTGATCCACTCACTCAAAAATCTCTAGGACAAGGCCTGAGAAACTGGGTTTATAATCAGTGGACATGAGGGGCAGGTGATTCTTATCTGGGAGGCATGGGCAATAGTAATATAAGAGTATATTTACCATCTGTGCTCAAATTTGTCTCCAGCTAAAGTCTACTACGATGATTATTAGTGTTTTTTAAGCCCTTGGGCATAGAAAACTCAAAAACCATTGAAACCATCAGGAAGACAGCAACCTAAACACTTATTGTCCACCTACTGTGTGTATGTGTGTGTGTATACATATATACCTACTCAGTACTAAGCATGTGTGTATACACGCACACATGTATGTGCTTAGTACTGAGCAAGATGCTTTTCATCTGCCCTCTGACTTAAACATCAACACAATTCTCAAACCCGGTGGTGCCATTCCCATTTTATAGATGAGAAATCAGGCCCAGCCAGGCTATGTCGTTTGCTTAACATACACCCTGGAAAGAGAGCTTGGATTAGAATCTGAATTTTTCTGGTTCTGAAGCTCTTGACCTTTCTCAGTATTACCAGGTGTCATGTAATTGAATTCAGATTCAGGCCCCTCTCTGAATAATCTAAGCTATCTTATTTCCTCTTTGCATGTAGAAAAATCATATGGTGCTAAATTATGAATTTGATGATTGGTGGGAAACCGTTAAGTGAAGGAAGCTAATCGTTCTCTGTAATAGGGCCTCTATCAGTTCTAATTAATCAGTAGACAATTTCTCATCTAGCATTTTCGGTTCACAACACAAATGTAACATGAAAACGTGTAGCTATAGTAACTACAGAAATTTGCTTCCTTCATTCTAGGCCAGGCATTAAGAAAATCTATGGTAGGGCAGTTCTCTAAATTTCATTTCCCTCCTGCCAGGATGTTTTTATTCCTCAAAGCAATCATTTTGTGTTATTCCTCTCTTTCTCTACCCCCTACATGTCTCATATATCTAGAAAATTTGGAAATGACCAAGGCTTTGCCAAACCTTGGTTTGATTACGTTTTGTATGCTGAAAGCCAATCAGCCTGACCCATGATGAAGTTCTCTGGCAGTTGAGACACCTCAGACCCTGCACTGGAGTCATTAGCACTATTCCTTATAGGAAAACACTCAGCAACATCTCACTGATTTCTGTGACCCAGCATTTCAAAAGACAAGATCACTATCTCTTACAACATCACTGGCTGATGTTGGGGCTGTCAATTCCAATACTTGTAGGCAGGCAAGCACTTGAAAAAGGGGATGGGTCCCAAGAGTGAAGTTCTCTGTACACTCTGTGACATGCCAGTTTAGTATGTCCAGACACGGGAAAAAGATCTGTTGCATATGGTTACAGGTTATCACCCCACACAGCTTGACGAAATGTCTATTGCTCTTGTAAAGCTGAAAGCCTCTAACAAATAGTAATCTGCCATTTCATTAAGCGCTGCCAGGAGATGGCTGTCAACATCTGGGAAAGGAAGAATGAAAAGATGTTTGCAAGGCCTGCAGCAAGCATGTTGCAGCTACAAAGTCTGCATATGTCAGGCTGGCATCACCATATCCTCCAGCCTTAACCTGTCTAAACAAAAATCATTTGCCTTAAAGTTCTGTCCTTTTGGAATACGTATGCTGTGTTAAACAGTGCTGTACTGAAGTAATTTTCCTGAGTTGGAGACATATCTACTCCTGTTGGGGCTGGAGGCAGTTCTGTGGACACCCCATGTAATGCATGTCCTACTGCCCCATTCAAATGGGGATCCTTAGAACAGCTATGGCTCCCTCTGTTCCCTCAAAGCTTGGGCTTTACCATTTGCATTTGAAAACACAAAGACTTAGAAAAACACTGCCTCCTTTTCAGTACCTGTACATTCTCACAACCGATGATCTCTTTTTTTTATCTTTTAACAAGCAAAAGTCTTCCTTCAAAAAATAATTCCTTTTTCTCCTTATTGCCCAGACCTGGTCATTGAAGCCATGTTGGAAATATAGATGAGAAGAAAGTATTTGAATCCCTGAAATCCTACCAGCCACTCTGTTTCTTTAACTTATAGGTATTTTTTTGTTTTGCTGAATAATGAATTAACAGTGGGCATGCTCTTTAGCCCACTCTTCTGCTCTTCCACTTGTGTCACCAAAACACCAGGGGTTTGGTCTAGGTCCTGCTGCTCACTGTACAAAAAGCAAACCACTGAGATGACAGGTGTCACCAAGGAAGAAAGCTTTAATTGAGTGATGCAGCACAGCAGAAGAAAGCTCAGTCTCAAATCCATCTCCCTGACCAACTAAAACCAAGGGTTTATATAGCACACAAAAAAATGTAACAATGTGTAAGAAAACAGGAACTTGGGAGGGGCAAGGAAGCAATCATAGTGAATGAGGGGTGGGGCATCTGGTGTGGCAATCTGGTTTCAGTTCTTTGATACTTTTTGTGAGAGGCCTGAAGGTCATTTCCTGAGAAAGGAACTCAGATAAAACAAATATGTTTCAAGCTTTTACAGCAGAAGGGTCCATATCTATGTTTATCCAAAAGCAACTGTCTATGAAACTCTTGGGCCAGTTTCACTTGAATATTAAAACAAATATATTTCAATGTTTATAAGCAAACTTCTGCAATATGTATAATGGCTGCATGGTGTCTCATTATACCTTTGAGCCATACCACTTTATTTCCTGTAGTATGCCTTTCTTTCAATAAATGTGTTTCCTTTCTTTCAATAAATGTGTTAGAGAGCCTCAGGTGCAGACCATGGAGGCCGTCTTACTCTTTTGTTCCTGGCATATCAACCTTGGCCTATTCTAAGGTTCATTTAATTATCCCAACAGCCCCTTCCATTCTCCACCACCACCCCATAAGCAATTATGTTAATGGTTTATCTTTTTTTGTTCCTGCAAAATGTATGTATCATTGTTTTTATGCATGCTTAAGTTACATGGATGACCATGTTAATATATTATTTTATTGGCTGGGTACAGTGGCTCACACCTGTAATCCCAACAATTTGGGAGGACGAAGTGGGTAGATTACGAGGTCAAGAGATCAAGACCATCCTGGCCAACATGGTGAAACCCCATCTCTACTAACAATACAAAAATTAGCTGGGCATGGTGGTGTATGCCTATACTCCCAGCTACTTGGGAGGCTGAGGCAGGAGAATCGCTTGAACCTGGGAGGCAGAGGTTGCAGTGAGCCAAGATGGTGGCACTGAACTACAGCTGGGCGACAGAGTGAGACTCTCAAAAAAAAAAATACATATATATATATATATATATATATATATATACACACACACACACACATACATATGTACACACACATATATACACATATATAAATACACACATATATATAATTTTGTTTTTTCACATTAAGTTCTATATGTTTACGATTCAGCTACGTTGCTATGGCTGCATCTAATACACTGCTTCTAACTACTGTCTAGTGCTTCCTGTCTTGATCATCTTCCCCATTTTACTCACCTACTTCCTAGTGCAGAACACTCAAATTGCTGTGAACTTTCCCCTCCACAAATAATGCTGCAATGAATCACTTTCTGGACATATGATGCTTTCTTGGGAAAAAACCCCAGAGCAGTTTGTGGATAATACATTTAATTTGATTAATTGTTGCCAGATGGTCCTAGAATGGCTGTACCAGTCTACATCCCCATAATCAGGGCATGTAGTTCCTAAAACCCCACAGCCCCAACTACACTATCATCTAGCTTTCTCTTTTTGCCAGTCCAATAGATATAAACATTTATCTCATTTTAACTTGTATTTCTCTGATTGCTAATAGAATCAACATATTTTTAGTGTTAAGATGTTCCACCTAAGAGCATGGAGTATCTCCTCATTTATTCAGATCATCTAATATCCTTAATCATTTATCTATTGTTGCACATTTAGGTTCTCTCCAAGGAAGAGAGAAAGAGAAAAAGGGAGACCTAATTTATTTAGAAAGCCCATTAATCACCATAAAGGGTGGAGGAGGAGATGGAATGGATGCTCTGGTGGCCACTTGTCCTCTGCTTACCTTTGCAGGATCCAGCCAAGTGCTCAGAGAACATTAACCAAAGATGGGGAGGATTGGAGGACGGTGTTCAATGAACTTCACGAACTTCACTGCTTAATCATTCATGAGCAATAACAGCTTTTAAATAGAATATGTAGATTAATTCTTGCCTTTATCAAGTTCCACAGTATTCAATAAATGATTTCAAATTGTCAATAGCTAGGATAAAGTGGAGTGGGTGGGAGAGCAGGGTGGCTTTAGGAGCAGGGTCTTGGAGGATGGCGGTGATGGCAGAAGGGACTAACGAGCCGCCTGACCAGGACGTTTCACCCTTGGATTTGAGGGTTCCTTAGCGCTTTTTCCCCATTTTGTTAAGAAATTTCCTCTTATGGGATATGGAGCAATTCTCCAGCTCATTTGACTCATGGGGCCTAATATATACTTCTGCTATTGGTTGATAACATTAAGATAAGGGAAGTATTTTACATGGCTGAGAGTCCAGGGCCAATCCCACTCTCACAGAATCCCAATATCTAGGAGTGAAGCACAGGAATCTGTTTTGTAAAGAAGTCCCCCGATTATTCTGATGTTAAACTAGAACCGCCCACTGGGCTTATCCATTCCTCCACAGCCTTCAGGCTAACTCCCACCATGTTACACCTTCATACTCTTAACATGTCAGGCAATCAACTCCAGCCCAACACTTGGGACCCCCAGTCATGACTTGCTAAGAAACAACCACATCCCCTCTTGCTATAATTCAAGTTTCTATTCAGCATTCAGGGCCAAACAATGTCAGTTACCCCTCTTGCACACTATACTAATATAGGAAAACATTCAAGAGCCATTTGTTTCATACTTTTATAAACATCAAAATTGCAAACAACACTGATTGGAGAGTTGGACAAATAAGAATGGCACGACAGTTTTCTGTCTTGGAATTTTACAGATATTGCCTGTGTTCAAGGGCTGTGCTGTACTAAGCAGTGGCTGCTGGAACAGGGAAAGGTGTAATTCTCTCCTGGGTTGTAGGAGTTGCAGCTCATGCAGAGAGTCCTCTGTGATGGAGGCCAGTCAGCTTTTATGGACTTCAATGCTATTTGCTCCAGTACCCTTTGAAATGCAGGGTCAGCTCACTGAGCTACATCGTGCAATAATAACACATTTTTATAGGAGTAGCTTGTCAGAGCAGCAACAACATGCAATACATAAAACCAATAAACACACCATGTTACAGATTCTATCCTAGTAAACAGGATAAAGCAATAAAATTGACAGCAGCCATCAACAAGCTCCCTTTCTGACTTTGTGGGGTGAATTTACTGTTGCTTAAAACAGAGGAGCTGTCACAAAGCCTTAGATCAGTTACGGAGCAGCAAGCTGCATCGCATGGAAGGGAGCGGGCCTGAGAAGTGAAAGCAGGATGGGCAATTATGCTTTGCTAAGGCCTGGGCCCCTTTCATTGTTAGTGTGATGTAATTCACATCAGAGATTTTCTACAGAATTGTTTCATTTTTCCAAGTTACATATTAAATATTATGGAGGGCAGTATGTCTATGGGTTGGTAAATCAGCAATTAGTATTTTCCATCTGCAGCTTAAATCCCTAAGTCAAGAAAGAGCTTACCTGTGACAGAATATGCAGGGACTCAATGGGTTGGTGCTGTCTAAGACTGGATTCTTAGAGTTTGGACCTTCCACATTTTACATGGAATCATTTGGCTGGGAACCCTGAGCCAACCTCAGTCCAGCAGAATCTCAGTATCTGGGGGTGAGGCCTGGGAATCCATTTTGTAAAAACTTCCCTAGGAGATGCCAGTGAAAAACATGTGGGAGGCCCAGGAAACCGTGGAGAGGTCAGGAGCTAAGAGTCAGCAGCATGGGCATGGTGGCAGAACTAGGAGCTAATAAAGGCTCAGGGATCAGCACATATTAAAAATATACTGAATCTTGGCCGGGCGCAATGGCTCTCATCTGTAATCCCAGCACTTTGGGAGGCCGAGGCAGGCAGATCACTTGAGGTCAGGAGTTCAAGACCAGCCTGGCCAACATGGTGAAACCCCGTCTCTACTAAAAATACAAAAATTAGCCAGGCGTGGTGGTGGGCGCCTGTAATCCCAGCTACTCAGGAGGCTGAGGCAGGAGAATCGCTGGAACCTGGGAGGCGGAGGTTACAGTGAGCCAAGATTGCACTATAGCACTCCAACCTGGGCGACAGAGCAAGAATCGGTCTCAAAAAAAAAAATTTATATATATATATATATATATATATATACACACACACACACACACATACACACACATACACACACACACACAGAGAGAGAGAGAGAGTCCTTACTATGTCCCAGGCATGTTCTAGGGTATCTTTAGGCAAAGACCCTCTCATGGCACTTGTATTTGGGAGAGACAAGACAAGACAAACTAATTAAAACAAATGAAGAAGTTAATTCCAAACACTGATAAGCATTATAAAGATAATAAAACCAGGTGAGGCATAGAGGTTGCTTTGGATTAGCTAGGTCAGAGAAGAACTCCCTCAAAGGAGAAAATATTCGCACTGAAATCTCAAGGAGATGAAGGAAGGAGCCATTTGGAGGCCAATGGCAGCATCTTAGAGGCAAAGGAAAGAGCAAGTGTGAAGGCCTGAAATCCCTGAGCAGGGAAGAGGTTCACCCACTGCTGTTCCCTGCCTGCTCTGCTTTTCCTGGGGGTGAAGAGACAAAAAGGATGACCCCCCCAAGTTTTCACTCTGTTATGATGTCCCACTAGTATGCCTTCAACTTAAGGACTAATATATTCTGATTGGTTGGAATTCATTTTTATTTTGTTAGCTTATCAGAATTTCATAACTGTAAGTTACCATCTCTATCTCTACCCTAAAACTGGTTATTGAACAGAACAACGCACCTGAGTCCGGGAGCTCCCGCCAAGCTTGTCTGGCAATCAAGACTTCAGAAGATACAGGCCTGTGTGAGTATGGCCCTTTAAGCCTAAGTCATGACATTGCTCTTTGTCTATCTGCATTCAGTGGTTCAGGCCCCTGTCCATGGCTGGTGTGACCTTTGGTGACATCCCCAGCCTCAACAGAAACCACCTCTCACTAAGCCAGCTTTACTGTGTTCCCAACAGCTAGCATGCAGGGATGCCTTCTTCCTCATTTTCACGTAAATGTGCTATTTCAAATGCTCTCCGAAGCAAATAGGCTTTTAAGGGCGAGCCTGAGAACCAAACCACGATTTATTTCACAGTTCTTCTGGAAAAGAGACTTCTAAGAACCAGATGCCCAAATGAGAAGAGCATTTTGGGTCACAGCCCACCTGCAAGTTAGGATCTGTAACATAAGAGCCAGAACACCAGATAGGCAGAGAGAGCCTGCCTGGTTTCTGAACTGAGTGAGGCAAATGTGGAAGAAATTCTAAACCTTGGGGGTGGGTTCTATTTTTTATAGCCATTCACACCCTAGGGGCATTACAGAGACCTTACAGACCTAAGGATTAAGAAGGTTAATGGAGTCGATTTGATACCAAGTTTCATTTCTCAGCCTTTTCTTTTAAATTTATTATGCTTTTCTTTTTTCATTTAAAATAAGGATTGAGACTTTGTCCCCAAGTAAGTTTCTCAAATGGCTACATTACTGAGAACCCAGACCCAAGCACAATGCTGTAGTGGGGGTGGGTAGTGGGCTGGCTTCAGCTCTGACAAATTGTGGAGGCTGATGATCTCCTTTCAGGGGCGGGGTGTGTGGTGCTGGGAGGGATGTCGGTGAGTAGAAGGGGAATGGCCTCCCTGTGGGAGACTCCGGGGCCGGCAGTCCTTGCCCAGTCCGTCCCTCTGCTTCCTCCCACTCTTCCACATGCGGAAAGGGCTCTGTGCCTCTCACAGCAGCATCTGACCCTCTGGCCTGAGTCATTCGGTGTACTTGCCTAGAAGGTTCTTTAGCTCTGGGACTCACAGGAGTAAGAAGCTCAGAAAAGCACAGTGAGTCCCTGCCCAGCTCCAGGAAGCAATCTGAAAACTCTGGTCTGGTCACCAGCAGATGACAGTTCCTTCACTTAGAGCAATTTTGCTAAGCACATTTATTTGCTTTCTCTGGAAACCTTCAGCACTAAATGTGTTGGTATTTCCACCTGAGAAGGTATTTAACTGCAAAAAATAGCAGAATAGCCAACAATAATAGAAATAGTATGAGAAAGAAAATGCCTATGGCTGTAATCCCACAGGAAAGCTTGACATCAGATAGCTTAACTCCCCTTAGAGATGGCGGGTTTGCACACGTGGTCTCCTCCGAGCCTTCAAGTTTGTGCAGGTTTTCTTTGTACCATGTTAAGAAATGAATATTCGAGCAAGTGCAGTCCAGGGGGTTATGACTTAAATTAATGGTGCTCTGCTGGGACAAGATAGGGAGGAGACGGGGTGAGATGATGTTAATGCTGTTGGCAGCCAGATTGAGGTAGATTCCCTTAAGATGGCTAAGAGAATCAATGCTGTCGCATGTCAGGCTGTTGTGGCTTAAGTCTACACGGCTCATTTTTCCCAAGCTGTGGAATGCTTGCTGGTCTATAGAGAGGAGACCACAAGAGGATAAAATCAGAACCTCCAAGCTGCCCACGGTCTGAAGTAGGCTGGTCTTTGTGATAGTCCCATCTTGAAAGTGATTCCCTTTTAAGTTGAGATGCCGGAGAACTGGTAGGCCTGCTAGAAGATGCTGATTGCTGGTATCAAGGAAGCAGTAAGTGAGATTCAGAACCTGAAGGAAATGGAGGTTTTGGAAGGGACTTTGTGGAGCATTAATGTGTAAGCGGGTAAATGCCAAATCGAGGAGTTCTAGCTGAGGACATTCTTTGAATGCCTGACTCTGGAGACCAAGAGGCTCATTGTGGCTCAGGTTTAAGGTTTGCAAGTGGGACAGGTTTTTGAGTTGCAGACTGCAGCAGTCAGAAGCCTCTATGTCATTATGGCTTAAATCAAGTGTCTCAAGGTTTCCTAGTTTCTCCAAGCAGCCAACACCAAGGTGAAGTTTCTTCACGTTGCCTCTGATGTAGAGGTGTGTAAGGGAGGGGAAATTGGCAGCACTGATTTGACACAATTGGTCAAAATGATTTACACTGAGAACTAATTTCTTGAGCAAGTTCAGACCCTTAATCCCAGAGGGTAACCCTTTCAAGTGAGTTGCTGTCAGATCCAATTCTTGGAGTTGGGTGAAGCACTGAAATGTGGTGGATGAGATGTCAGAGAAGCGGTGTTCCTGCAGGTTGAGGCTCTCAACAGACATTTCACAGAGTCCCTTGAGCATGGCTGAACTAATATCTTCATCATCAATGTCCTCAAATGTTCCCAGCCAGAGAGACTGAGTAGTAGAGTTCTGCAGACCATTGAATATAACTGACAAATTTGGAGTTCCTCCAAAGTTCAAACTTTGGAAGACTGTTGAATCAAAAGCCCCAAGCTCAATACCTTTAACATTATTGCCATTGAAGTTCAGGCTTAGGTTGATGGCCTGCTCCAGAGACCTCATGTCTTCTCTAGAGATGTAGTGTATAGCATTATTCTGAAAATCCAGTACTTTCAGATTCCGTGCTGGGAAGTCTTTGGGGAACTTAATGGAGGAAATATGGTTGCTTCCAAGATACAAGCTTTCCAAGTTTTCCAGATTGTGCACTGGAATAAACTCGAGATTGGATATTCCCGTTTGGATTAAGAAAAGATGCTTCAGTGACTTGGGCCCATTAAGCGATGTTTCTGCCATGAATATCAGGGGATTTCCAGTTAACACAAGTGTGCTTAATTGATGATGGCTTTGAAAAGTGTCTTCATGTATCCAGTTAATCTGGCACCTTGAAAAGATAATCGTATTTAACAATAATTCATTTGAAAAAAGTAAAAAAATACTTTACAGTGACACACATTAACAAAGTCATCTTTTGTATCATTCAAAATCAAATATAAGAACTTTCTTCAATATCAACATATGGCCTATTGAAGGAATTAATGAGTAGCCTCACTTCTGAACACTCCAATCTAGATTTTTTTCCAGGTATCTTACCCCTTAGATTGAACCCTCAGAGGCTTGTGCCTGTATTCTAATGAACCATGGGTCATTTGTGGCAAAAATCAAATTATTATTTACTGTTTTAAGTAATACAAAATATATCATATAGAATGCATAATAGATAATATATGGTATAAAATACATATATATATATATATACACACAAAAATCTTTGTCATCCCGGGCAAGTTACAACTTTTCTCAAACTCTGTATTTTCATCTGAGAAAACCATCCTGGTATTGCACCTAAAAATACTGGATTACACACACACACACACACAGATGGCCTCCTCATCTAACCATAAGTTGGATGATACTATGCACCATGGAACCTCACACTGGTGGTTTTAAAGATGAAGCGGTAGTATGGATGTGGACATTCTGTCCACAGAAGCTGAAGTTGAAGGACAAAATAGAAGAAGTAGAACTGCCGCAAAGGGTGCAGACTGCAGGTACACACAGAGCCTGTCCCCTCTTACACACACACACACACACACACACACACACACACACACTGTACAGCCCTTTCATTTTCTTCCCTTATTTTCTTGTAATACTTCTTCCTACTGGTTCTCAAACACTGGCTGAGCATGTGGAATCCCAATTATGCCACTATAACAAAATAATGGAACTCATTTTCCAATTTGTAGGGGGGGAAAGTAGATGGTGTGCTTTTCTCCTAGAAATTTTTCTTAAATGTCATTACCCAAAAATAAACTATGCCAAAATTTAGCATAGTTTGGCATCTGATTTAGTACAAGATTATTTTCATTTTTGCTATCAGTATTCCCTAGAACTGCTTGAACAGTGCTATTGATGCAACTGGTTTGAGAGCAATCCACTTTCCTCTCCGTTGGTTGATGTTTATTTAAATTACATTTCACCCACATAGAAGTATTTCATGGGGAGGCGTAAACATGTAGTGTAAGCAGATTGTCCCTGGGACCCCCAAAAAGGTCCTGCAAATAAATTAAGCACATACTGTATTTTAACTTAAATAAAATAAAAGAGCACACAAATAACTCAGATACATACCTAGTTAAATCCAAAAAGGTAAGATTCATGAGTCTGCTGAAGGTTCTATTGTGAATTGTGGGCAAAAAATTAAAGCTGAATTCCAAAAATTCTGTTGTGTTTGGTAGAGTGTCAGGGATTTCACTGAGACCTAAATTTTCACAGTTATATGTTTTGTTGGCTTCTTTCTGATGGGAGAAACAAAGTAAATTAATATTAGACTTAATAATTTTATAGACTGTCTAGCAAAATTATATATGTTTTACCTTCCGAGCGGCTATCGTACTTCTAGTAATCTTTACCAAATATACACTTGCCAAAAACAAGATGATGAATGCACATTGTTAACTGTAGTACTTTTTTTGTAATAGCAAAATTGACAATAACCAGACTATTCATCAATATAGGACTACTTGAACAAAACATGGTACATTCACAAAAAGGAATCCTCTAAAACTGAAAAAAATAAAAAAAAAACCCTCCATATATTGATATGGAGTGATATCTGGGATATATTTCAAGGTGAAAAAAGCAAAATGCAGAACAATATATGTAGTGTGTATAGTATACAGTATATAGTATAATGTACAGAGTATGCCTTTTGTGTAAGAAAGGTGTGTGTGAATTTTCTTATATTTGTTAAAACAAACCATGCAAAAACCCAAAAACTGATTGCCTTTAAGAAGAGGGAAGAGACCAGATAGAAGAGCAGGGATAGATGTGAGACTTCTCTGAATGCACTTGGTTTTACAGTTTTGATTTTGGTTGAATGGAAATGTTTAATTTCAGTTTGAAACAAACAAATCGACCTTAGATAAGCATCACCAAAATAAGACAATCAAACATTACATACTTCCGTATGTGAGACAATGTGAGGTATACAGCATTGTCTATGAAGTACTCTTGCCAAAAAAATAATTAAACTTGAAACTCATCAAGATTTTAGGTTTAACTTCACATCTCAAAGTGATATGGTGGATTTAAGTGGGACATTCTATGGAACAACTGACTTTGTTTTATCTGTGTGTGTGTGTGTGAGAGAGAGAGAGAGGGAGAGAGAATGAGAGAGGAGATAGTGCTTGTTAAAAGATACAGAGATATGAGATCTACTTAAGAGACATAACCATCAAATAATACAGTAGACCTCATTTAGATCCTGATCCAAATAAAGCAGTTCAAGAAGGCATTTTATAGACTGTCAGGTAATTCTGAGTGAGGACAGTATTCAATGATATTAAGGAATTCTGGATTTTGTAAATGACGGTGGACTTGTGGTTATTTAAAAGAAATGTTCTTATTCTTTTGAGAAGCATATTTAAATATTTAGGAGTAAAACAGCATGATGTTGGAATTGGCTCTAAAATAATCTGGCAAAAAAGGAGGAGAGGAATGTAGAGATGAAGTGAGTAGGCAAAATGCTTATGATTGTCGAATATTGAGATTCTTTGTTACTGTTTTTGTATATGTTTAACATTTTTTTCTTAACACAGTGCTTAAAAAAACTAGCAGGGTGGCATAGACCTGAGGCCTTGCAATCTTGAAGTATGAATTAATTTTAGATCTCTGTATTTGTAGGCTGCTGATACCAGACAGTAGGCTTTTGGGCACAACCCTACACATAAGTACAGATAACTTCCTCATCCTGTGCCCCAGGGTAGTCATGTATTCTGAAGCCTGCCAATCATGTCCTAACACAAGTTATGTGTTGAACTAAGTAGGTAAAAATGGGAAGTAGTTTTTTAGAAGCCTGTAGAACTGTGGGGTCATTATTTATCTGGCTAATGCTTTAAGATGAAGGGTAGTGGGGAAAATAGGAAGGTCTGACAGGGCAGGTATGAAAGTCTGATGGAGTATATTTTGCCTGTGGAGTCTCCTTGGAAAGATATAAATGATCTCTAGGGAAAGTTCCTGCTATGCTTTGAATATGTCCTCCAAAGTTCATGTGTTGAGAACTTAATTGCCATTGTAATACTAAGAGGTGGGGCCTTTGGGAGGTGATTGGATCATGAAGATTCCACACTCATGAATGAATTAATACTATTATTGCAGGGTGGGTTAGTTATCGTGGGACTGGACTCCTGATAAAGCGAGTAAGTTATTGGGTGGCCGAGGTAGGCAGATCACAAGGTCAGGAGTTCAAGGCCATCCTGGCCAACATAGCGAAACCCCGTCTCTACTAAAAATACAAAAATTAGCTGGGCGTGGTTGCGCATGCCTGTAATCCCAGCTATTCAGGAGGCTGAGGCAGGAGAATCGCTTGAACCAGGGACTCAGAGGTTGCAGTGAGCCAAGATTGCACCACTGCACTCCAGTCTCTACTAAAAATACAAAAATTAGCTGGGCGTGGTTGCGCATGCCTGTAATCCCAGCTATTCAGGAGGCTGAGGCAGGAGAATCGCTTGAACCAGGGACTCAGAGGTTGCAGTGAGCCAAGATTGCACCACTGCACTCCAGCCTGGCCACAGAGTGAGACTCTGTCTCAAAAAAAAAAAAAAAAAAAAAAAAAAAGGTTGGGGGTAAGTTAGGCCTCCGTTTGCTCTGTCCACATGCTTGCTTTCACCTTCCTCCATGGAATCACACAGCAAGAAGGCCCTCACCAGATACCAGAGCCAGGCTCTTGGACTTCCTAGCTCCCAACTATGAGAAATAAATTACTTTTCTATACAAATTACCCAGGCTGTGGCATTCTGTGAAGCAGCAGTGACCTTGGAGGCACAAGAACAAGGACATCCCAGGACCTTGGGCCAGCTCTCAGTTCATCTCAGGCTCCAGGTGAGTTCATTCAACCTTCCAGCCCCTGCCTTTCCCTGACACATAGGGGTTCACCAGAAGCCCCACTGAAACTTCCCTGGGCTGGAAAAGATCTACTCTGTTACGGACTCCAGATCAGTGGCTTTTCTTATGCTGAGTTACAAACAGATCTGCTTAGTGAGAAACAGAACTGCACACATCTTGCTTTGCTTTGAAGCAGGAGGCTTTTGAGATGTCACCATTGTAACCTCATTTTCTTTCACTCCAATTTCTGCTTAGCGATGTACTTTCTTGTAGCCACAGAACATGCTCATCTGCAGAAAGTCACCAGTTTTCTTTGATATTGTGACAACATTATAACTGTCACTGATGAAAATGCTTTATTTATATGTTCTTGCAATTTATTCTTCATTTTATAGACCCAAAGTCCTCCAGGCACTGCCACAAATCCACATAATGTCCTTGAAATGCACATTTTGCATTTAAAACTTAGATTTAGCTGACTGGTGGGGGAAAAAACCACGTGTTGCCAGACCTATCCTCAGTGCCCATGAATATGGACGACCCAGAGAGAATATGTATGTGCAGCTGCTGCCCCAATAGTTGCAAAGGTGCTGATTAGCTTAGAGGAGACATTTTGCTTTTCTGGTCTCCTTTGGCATAACTGATGTCACATACCGTTGGAGAAAAGGGACTTCCTCAGTTTGTCTCACTCTATTCCGGCCCTACAGCAAAATGCTCAATGCTGTCATTTCCCTCCTTCTCCTGAATATATAAGTGCCCATGACACCTAAATTATTCTGTGCCTCAGCCTTTTGTGTGCTTTACTAAGCACTTTACTGCACTAATGTGATGCAGAAGATTGAGAATCCAGGAGGAGCTCTGCTAAGCCAGTGGCCTGAGTGAGCTCCTTGAAAATAGAAAGCAGGTAAATGAAGTAGCTTGGTTTCAACCCAGTGAAAAACTGATAACGAGTGGATGACGCTACCAAGAGGATCAAGGAGGCCACCATGAGCCTGTGCCATAATATTGAATCATCTCTGGTTAGGTGGAAATGGCAATAGATCCTGTGCCTTTGATTTCTAGGAGAAAGAGGCAAGTGACAAGAAACACAGCTGATAAGAGAATTTAGAAACCAAACACATTTTAGAGAATGTCTAGGGCTCAGCATACACATAGCCCTTCCCTTATAGCTTTTATAATCACAATTGTATCATCAAAATGGCCACGATGATAGAGGCACCAAAGCACCACATGCTCTGGAATTATCTAGGAAGCATTAGATTGTTTTCAGACTATTGTAATTTTTTAAGGCAAAAGGTACACACACATGCACACACACACTATTCTTCACATTCTTTTTGATTGAGAGTACACTACTGACATCATGACCCTTAAGCCCTATACACCAATGTTTATATATCCTAAAAACAAGGATATTATATGACTATAGTGCCATTATGAAATTCAAGATATTTAATATTGATACAATGTAATTATCCAACATACTCTCTATATCCAAATTTTGCCAATTGTCCCATTATTGTTCTTTATAGTAATTTTTGTTTTTCCAATCCAGGATCACACATTGCATTTAGTTGTTGTATCTCCTTAGACTCCTTTAATCTGAGACAGTTCCTCAGCCTTTGTCTTTCACAACATGAATGTCCTTTGAAGAATGCAGGCCTATATTTTGCAGAATGTCCCAGTTATGGGTTTGTATGTTCCTCATAATTTGACTCTGGTTACACATTTTTGGTAGAAATACTGCATTAGTAAGGGTGTGTCATTCTCCCTATCAATATTCAAATGAAACATTTTTGAGCATGAGTTCTGATAGCCAGAGTTCCAGAACAGCACAACGGTAATGCAACAGAGAGTGAAAGGACAAGATGCAGAGAAGGAACACTGGGCCCCAGCAGACAGCATGGCCACCGCCAGGACCACGTGCTTCTGTTACTTTTTCCAGGCAGACACCCACTACCATTGCAGTTTCTCGGATCTCCACATGACCATTTCCTATAAACCCAGCCTTCTCTTCCTAGAGAAGTCTAGAAATGTGGTTAATTTCCAAAGTCCCTTTCTCACCTCTCTGCTTCTGCTGGCTCCAGTGCAGATGGGACTTCTTGATGTGAACTCACACAGCGAGTAGAGCTGTGGCAAGGCCACGTGGTATTCATGACAATTGCCTCATGCCCATCACTATTCTAAGTCAAGGGGCATTCGCTTGGGACTCACTGTGCACTGGGACCTGTGTCATCTGCTTTGTCTCCAGCTCTGTCTCAGACCTGTGCTCCCAGAGCTACATCTGTATTTGCAATCCCTTTTCCCTCTAGGTATTCATTTGCATTTTTTCAATCAGGCTCTTATTTTCCTCCCTTCTGCTGTATATCTAACTCCCTCTCATCCCACCGTATTTTCTTTCTTTGCAAGTGTTGAAACACCTTCTAATTTGGAACTCTGAATTTCACTCAAGTGCTTATTCTCACCTTTTCGGATTTCTCATCTGCGCTTGACACACGCAGCAGCCACCTCCCCATGCATCGGAAGTCTAGGACACTGACCTCCAACGCTTCCTCATTAAGCATGCCTCCATCCAAGATAGAGCAAGTCGACTGAGCCAAATCCCAGAGCAACAATTAGTCTCTGAAAACAAAACAAACACTCCCTAGAGAGCACATTCCTGTAACTTCGTTGTCAATCTGATTCCTCCAGGCAAAGGGCATTCCAGTTACATGCACTTTATTTTCTGTTTGTCTGTAAAGTCAGACTGCTTGGGTTCAAATCCTAGCTCTCAACCACCAAGCTGTGTTCTCTGAGCCTCCCTTTTCCTCAAATGTAGATTGAGGTTAGGAACTTCACCTTGCAAGTTTACTGTGAGGATTAATGCGATAATGTGTGTCAGCACTAAACAAGAAGAGTTAGCGTTTAACTGGATCATCACAACCTCACATCATTATCAAAAGCTATTGGGAAGCCCTTGTGTCTATGAACTTGGAGTTCCTTTCAAAAAAGAGCTCTGCTAACCAGTCCCCATCCCACACCTAGGGACTGAAGGGCTCACTTCTATCACAGTTTTGAGGGAAAAGGATGGCCAAGCTGAGCTCACTTGAAAAGGGGAGGCATGCCCACATTCCCAAGTAAATATTTCAAGAGTGCATCTAAAATGATGCCACAATCCAAATCACAGAACACGAATTCCAGCTGTTCTTTGCATATTTATCAGCTTCCAAAGACTTGATACGGGTCCTAATATTTTTGCTTAAGTCACACATATATAGGGACACAAACATCCACAGAGAGAGAGAGAGAGACAGAGAGAGAAAACATGTAGCATTTGACAATGGAAGAATCTATGTAGCCTGTAGGTGTTCACTGTAATAGTCTCAGAACTTGTAGGTAGGTTTGGATATTTTTCCAAACAAAAAGTTTTATTTAAAAATTAATCTTGACTCCTACTTGTATGTAAAAAACAAAAACAATTTTGATCCATCTAAATGTGAAACCTAGAAATAGCAAATAAATACAAAACAATAAAGCTTCTAGAAGAAACATGGGATAATATCACGGTCTTGAGGTAGGCAAAGATTTCTTAAACAGGACAGAATTGTACTGAAAATACAGGAAAAAAATAAGTTGAGGTATATTAAAATTAAGAACTTTGGGGCCGGGCACGGTGGCTCACGCCTGTAATCCCAGCACTTTGGGAAGCCGAGGCGGGCGGATCAGGAGGTCAGGAGATCGAGACCATCCTGGCTGACGAGGTGAAACTCCGTCTCTACTAAAAATACAAAAAAATTGCCAGGTGTGGTGGTGGGCGCCTGTAGTCCCAGCTACTCGGGAGGCTGAGGCAGAATGGCGTGAACCTGGGAGGTGGAGCTTGCAGTGAGCTGAGGTCACGCCACTGCACTCGAGCCTGGGCGACAGAGTGAGACTCCGTCTCAAAAGAAAAAAAGAAAGAAAGAAAAAAAGAAACAGTACTGCGTAATTTATAAAGAAAAGAGGTCTAATTGGCTCACTGCTCTGCAGGCTCTACAGGAAGCACGGTGCTGGCATCCGCTTGGCTTCTGGGGAGGACTTGAGACGCTTACAATCATGGCAGAAGGCAGACGGGGAGCAGGCACGCTGCATGGTGAAAGCAGGAGAGAGAGAATGACAGAGGAGGTGCCACTCTTTTCAATGACCAGATCTCAGGCTCAGGAGAACTCATTATCACCAAGACAGCACCAAGCTGTGACGGAGCTGCCCCCACACGCCTCCCACCAGGCCCTACCTCCACCACTGGGAATTAAAATACAACATGAGATCTGGGCAGGGACACAGATCCAAACTATATCAGATCCCAAGTGGCAAACTGGGCCTAAATTTTAAATACAGCCGAGCAGCCACTTGCTGACTAGAGGTCACACATGTACTCTGAGTTTCTGAAAACCCCCATCTCTGTTTAATTTTGGAACTTTCTGTTCTCACCTGAACCAACCAATCAGGGCTCAGCTTTATCAACCAGTCAGGGTCCAGCTGCACCAACCGATCAGAACTAAGCAAGTTTGAATCCTGCTGCTGCGTAAATGAATTTGATTGGGAAGCTGAGTGGGAAAATTTCTCTCTATGGAGGCCAAGTTCCTCATTTGTTCCCTGGAATGCACCTTCCAAAGGCTACGTGCCAAAGGCCGTGTCTCCTCAGTTTGCGAACTGTTCATTGGAATAAAGTCTCCTTCGTCAAATTCCACCTCAGAGAACTTTTATTCACAGGCTTAATAGGGTAATGGCAGTCACATGAACATGCAGACACTATGTGGTTAACTATGCATGAGCTGAAGGGGGAAGAAGAAAAGAGGAAAGGAAAGCAGCTTGGAAGGGTGAGTAAAGTTCGGGGTAATTTACCCTTGAAAAACGGCCAAACCCTAAAGTCAAAAGCAAGAGTTTATTCTTTTAGCCACCCCTCCTTTTATCCCTTGCCAGCAGCCTGGAAAGTTCCAGACTCTCAGGAATAAGTTCCATTTTTCTTTGCATCCCCCAGCTCCCTCCCTAGTATCCACACAGTAGCAAGGGCTCCCTAAACAGCCTTCGAATCTTGTTCTTGAGAACTCACTCACACGTGATAGATGAAACAAAAGAAAATACAGATCTGATGCTAACTGAATAGCTGACAAGGTCATTTAAAATCAGACTTCTTTCAGAGGGAGGGCTGCAGGAATGTTGTTGTATTGGAAGGTTTCAGTTTCATCTGGCTTATCCAAAAAGGAAAGACTTTGCTGCCACACAGGGCTAGGCTTGCAGGCCCTAGAACACTGAGCACCACTCCTGAGACATGAATAGCACTGAAGGCCCCAGAACAGGCAGCCAAAGGACTAGGGGGCCTCCCCCGATGCAAGGATTTCAAAGTTAAACTTGTAGGTATATAAGAGTGGGGCATTTAAAACAGCCTGCTTCCCAATGAGGTGGAATTAAATGGTGATGTTATCCTATTGGAGGCTGTCTCCTGGAGGTGATAACCTATGTTCCTGATCACTGGGGGGATGGTGCCCTTATTCCTACCCACTTGTCATGCCTCCCAAATGTCTGTATGACATTGACCTGAAACCACCTTTGCAAAATTATGACAGCAAGAGAAATATGACATAGTTGACTCCATCTTACTTCTAACCTCCAGTTTCTCCTTGGTCATTCCTGGGTGTAGACCAAGCTGAATTTGGGATGAATTTAGTTTATACTTTAACCTTAAAGCAAGGATGGTAATAGCCCTTCTTAAAACAAAAGCACCTTTTTAAAACTAAAGAAAGGTCACCCGTTAGGATTATGAGAGGGGCTTGAATCCGCCTAAGATGTTGGCATAATTACTCCTTACTGTTCAGGAGTCATGTGGCCAGAGGTCACAAGATTTGTGACTTCCCCAATTACTCCTGTAGATAACATCACTATTATAGAATCTAAGATTTTTTTTTGAGATATCTTTCAGACTAACCCCACCCAGACTCCTGACTCACCCCATCCTGCAGCCTCACCCAGAGGTGGGCTGAGAACTAAGGACCATTTTCCAAAACCTTATGACTTCTTCCCCAACCAGTCAACATTTGCCATTCCCGTGTACCCTGCCCACCAAACTATCCTTGAAAACTCCTAATCTCCAAGACTTTGGAGTGATTGATTTGAGTAATAACTCTGTCTCCCACCTGGCGTGGCCAGTCTCACATCAATTAAACTTTCTTTACTGCAATGCCATAGTCTCAGTGGATTGATTTTGTCTGGACAGTGGGCAGGAAGAACTTGTCGGGCAATTACAGACCTTCCAACCTGAAGGGTGAGGGGACAGCCTTCTGGGGCTGATAGAAATGTCTTACTCTTCTCCTTCTGTTATGGGCTGAATTTTCTCTCCCCCACCACCAAATTCATATGTTGAAGTCCTAACCCACAGGACCTCAGAATGTGACTGTATTTAGAGACAGGGCCTTTAAAGAGGTCATTAAGGGAAGCTGAGGTCATATAGGTGGGCCCTAATCCAATCTGACTGGAGTCCTTAAAAGATGAGGACATTTGGACAAACAAGAAGACACCAGCGCTCATGCACACAGGAAAGGCCATGAGAGGACACAGAGAGAAGATGGCCATCTGCATGCCAGGGAGCGAGGGTGCAGAAGAAGCAAACTCTGCCAACACCTTGATCTTAAAACTCCAGCCTCCAGAACTGTGAGACAATCAATTTCTCTTGTTTAAGTCATCTAGTCTATGGTATTCAGGGTTTTTTTTGGTTTGTTTTTGTTTTTTGGTGTATTTTTTGTTTGTTTGTTTTAAGACAGAGTCTTGCTCTGTCGCCAAGTCTGGAGTGCGGTGGCACAATCATGGGTTTGCCCTCTGCCTCCCGGGTTTGAGTGAGTCTCCTGCCTCAGCCTCCCGAGTAGTTGGGATTACAGGCATGTGCCACCATGCCCAGCTAATATTTGTATTTTTGGTACAGATGGGGTTTTGCCATGTTGCCCAGACTGGTCTCGAACTCCCAGTCTCAAGGCATACACCCACCTTGGCCTCCCAAAGTGCTGGGATTATAGGCGTGAGCCACCACGCCTGGCCCAGTCTGTGGCATTTGTTATGACAGCCCAAGCAAAGCAACACACACCTTCCCAGCCTTCATTTCTCATTGGCATGATGCCTCCTCTTGGCCTGCTGCTGATTCCATCCTAATGCCAGACCAACAAGGCTCTGCTCACCCAGCTCTGAGCCTTACCCCAGTGCTGGCTTTGCTCTGCTCTTCCTGATCCTCTGATCTCCTTCTAGTCCTGCCCCAGGGCAACTCCACATCTGGCTACTCCTGGCTCTTACTCTTCTTTTTACCTCAACCCAGACCAGCAGCTCACCAAGCCACCAAGACTCATGGTTCCTCCTGTATGCAGCCCTTGTCTGACAGGCCACGTGGTATTGATCACTTGTGGGGTCAGAGAAAGTGGGAGGAAGTTTGAAGCATTTTAGAGGATGGCAAGAGACGGAGGCCCTTCTCCTTTTTCTCTCATTATCCCCTCCAAGAACTTCCCACAGGTTGATAAATATTGCTATGGTCCAAAACAGAAGGTGCAATTTGGCTCTATTCTCAGATTTTCCTCCTATGGGTTAGTAAAACAGATGGAAGGCTGTCCAAGTCGAGGAGAGAGCCAGACTCATTCAGAGTGATCTTTTCAATGCTCGAAAACCTGGCACAGCCCTGTCTTTACTAATTCTCACCCTGAGAGGAGACCAAAGGACTCACTGGGATAGTGGCCATGTGAGAGTGGGGATGTTAAACCAACAGCTCCCCTAGGTTGAGGCAGGTTTAGGGGTCTGCTTTGTGCACACAGACCCTATTAATATCTTATGACCCACTTGGGATTATTTGGGTGGAATTGTTTGAAGAGGAGAAAAATTCTCTTTGCTTCCTATTAAGATGCCACCAGATGATCCCCTGGCAGAGTTCTTTGGCTCCTTTCTCACAATAATGAAAAAATTATATATACACCTTATTTCCTTTTTAAAGACACTAGATATTGGGATGCCAAGGCTCAGATTGGACTGCGTGCTAAATCTCAAAATTTTCAGACAGTTTAATCTGCATAAAGACAAACAGTTTGGACTCACCTCAATGCACATCTGATCCCAGGAGGTGATGACTTTACAGCCGGCAGAAAACAGCACCACCCAAAAGAAGCAGCTGACGTCAAACGCCATCACAGGACTGGTGCAATCCTAGCTTGGTGGGTTTACCTAATGCTTGGAGCTGAGAAATGGAATCAAACTGTGAAGGCCCTGGCAATTTGGCAGCCAGAGAGGTACTCAGAAGGGTGATCTTGGAACAAGAAATGCTGTTGACTGCTCAGCATTCTGTGGCTCTGTGCTGAAAAAAAAAAAAAAAAAGGAAGTCCCTTTTGCATACCACCCATCTTTGCCAAAAATAACTGAGGACCCAGCCCCAGAATGGCCCGTTGCATTTCCTGGCACTGAACATGAATCAGTTGTGCAGTCCTTTTGGGCTGATCACACAGACTCTCATTGTGATGGTTCCAATTGACTTTATGCCAACTTCAAGCATTTGGCCAACTCCAACAGCTTCTGGTCCTTTTCCCCGAGAGAGGCTGTGGAAGCTGTACTCACCAAGGAGGCCACTTTCTTAGTTGTCCTAGGTGAGTGAATAGAAGAGGTGTCAGAGAACATGGAAGGGCAGAGTACTCTGCAGGGGCAGACTGAAGAACTGAGCCCTTCAGTGGCACCTGCTGAGCTGGGAACTGGAGCAGGAGGGAGCAGGCTTGAGAGTGTATCTGCTCCTTGAGCCTCAGCTGCTGCCTTGGCCACCTTGTCCATCCCCACCTCTGGTCTTTGTATAGGGGGAAGATTACTTCATCTCTTGACCTGGCGGTTCAGGCTTGTTAAAGCAGTTGGGGTGAACTCTCTTGTTCCCTCCTAACCTGGCCTGGAGAAGTAGGGGACACTGCCATAGATAGAGCAGCCTGGCTAAAGGAGAGTAGAGTTAGGGATGCCAGCCTTGGCTCTATTTCTTCTTAGAAATAGCTTTGAAGCAGGATTACAATTACCCTTATTATGGAGCAAGATGTGGCAATGATTAAAGAAAGCCAAAGTTCAAACATTCCTCAATAGGCTGCATTTAGCTACCTGTTCTGTCTGTTCTTCAACCCTCTGGCATACAGGATATATTTGGTGTTACTGTTCCCCACTCCATTTCCAAGAGCCCAGTTCTTACTATCAGAGTTCACAATGACTTAACTACTGCTACTACTACTACCACCACCACCACCACCACCTCTACAGTATTGCTATGATTAATCAAATGACTATAGTATCTGCCATTTATTGAGTCCTTACTATGTGTCAGACACTGGGTCAGGTTTAATGCAGTTTTTTGCTGCATTTTCCTATCCTCGAATATTTCCATATATTCTATAAGAGAGATATTATTATTTCCCTCATTTTATAGATGTAGAAACTGATGCTTAAGAGAAATTAAATGATCTCTCCAAGCCACACAATTAGAGAGTGGTAGATTAGGGCTTCAGATCCAGAAAATCTCACTGCAGAGACTATGCTGCTACTCTTCACAGTTTAAGAAAGGACTTTGCCTCCTGAAGGAGCTGAAGAGTAGATGGGGCGAAGAATGTTGTTCATCTGGAGATTTCAGAAAAGATGCTAAAAAGCAGAGGGGATTGGAGGAAATATGTACTTGGCAGTCTGCTAGGCCTGCTACACATATTTGGGCTTTTCCTGGTCACCCTTAAAATGCCATCTTCATCAACAAAATCATCTCTGAAGATGCTATCAGCAAGACACAGTCTAAGCAAACCCAGACCAATGACGGACCACCTTGCTTCAAATAAGACATCCATCAGTGTATATTAGGAAGAGCTGAGAACTGGGAAGGGTCTAGTGGTAGACCGCAGATCCTTGCTTACCAACTGAGTGACCTTGGGCAAGTCATTTCACTTCTCTAAGTCCGTTTTCCCATCTGAAAAACAAGAATTATAATTCCTCTTCTGCCTACATCACAGAGTAATTATGAGGATCAAATAGGATCATGTATGTGAAAATGCTTTTCTTATCTTAAAGTCCCACATAAATATGCAGAATGTGAGGCAAAGACTGAGTAACGAATTCCGATGTCATGTAAATATCACTCTCAGGAAATTGTCTCCTGCCCCAGAGATGTTGAAAGGCATATTACTTTCCTTCTTAAAGAAAGGTCTGATGGCTCAGTTAAGGCCATCAGATTTTGTCATTTTCTTAAGCTATATCATTTGCATATGATTTACATGTGTTTGCATAATGAAGTCAAAAGACTCACTGCAAGTATATAAGAGTAAAATAAAATGAATGAATATGAGTGACCTTCTGCCACAGTATTCAAATCACATATTCAGGGCATAATACCCTGAAATATGAAATAGATTAAAATTTAAACTATTGCAAACAGATGAGAAGATAGGTTTTAGAGTTTAGAGGCAAGAATGAAACCTTATTTGGTCCCAGAATTTGGATATAAAGAACCACATCCTCTTACAGGTCACCCCATCCAAATGATGTTCATGCCTGAATTCTCTCCTACACACCCCTTAATTCACCCCTCTCTGTAGACAAAAACATACTCTCTGAATTATTTTTCAGTCTATTATGAAATGCCTCAGGTGACAGAAAACTCATCATCCCTCACCCCCCAATGGTTTTGGCCAAGTTTGACTGTTTAAAAGGTTTTATCTTATATCGAACTGTTAAAGTCTCCTTTGGCTAACAGAGTAAGTTCAAGGCCTTTTCTACCTTCAAGTATTTGAAAATAGCTACCAGGTCCCTGAATCGTTCTCTTTCTAGGTTAAAAATCTCTAGTTCCTCAAACTATGTCATAAATTCATGTATTACAACCCCTAGCAGGCTGTTTATCTAAATGTTTTCCCAATTGCCCAAGAAAAGCACTGACTTGAATTTTAATCCCAGCTTTGCCACTCACTGGTTGTGTGTCACTGGGGCAGTCTCTCAGTCTCAATTTACTTACCTGAGAAATTATGGAGTTTAACTAGCTTATCAACAAGGTACTTCTTTATTTAAAACTCCATTACTCAATTTCAAAACTATGATTTCCAATTTACTTTTGTAACAGAGTTCTTGGCTTGAGCCAATAATATTGAGTTACACTTGATTTTTGTTAATAATCTGCTCTTTCTTTTTCCAGGTAGTCTCACATCTTCTTGGCAAACAAAAATTAGAGAAAGAAGTTTGGCGGAGTGATGGGCACCATGATTTCTGCATTCCCAGTTGACTCATAGTGCCATTAAGGGATCAAACTGCCATCACCCATGCTGAGAAACAGTTCTTGCAGAGATATGGAGAGGGAGAAGAGAACATGAGAAAAGGCACCAGAAATGTATTTATTTCTACTGATCAGCATCTATTTCAGTGAGGAAACAACAGACTGTGGGCCCCAGAAGTTTTCAAAAGTTCAAGCATCCTTATATTAGGTATTAACATATATTTACATACAAATCCCAAATCATTGTTTTTGTTGTTGTACTGTCTTTTATTCTACTACATTTGCATGCAGTTCGTCCCTTGTGGTCAGCTGTCTCCCCATGGGTGACCCCACAGAACTACCCAATTTCCTGTCTGGTGAGGCCCATACATTCACTTCCTTGTTGCCATGTATTTATAATCTGGGAGTGATTTGGGGTCCTATAACACTTTATTTGGCTCTTCAGGCTCTTTCCTGGTGATAACTCAAAGGCTAATGTACTTTCTTTCAAGGATGTGCAAACCAAAATATGCTTTTGTGATCTAAGTTTAGCAAAAAGCTAGATATTTTTAAAATAATTTCATTAGGGAATTAAAACAATAATTTATATTATATCTTATGGGCACCAGTTGGTATTAAACTGACCTATATTTTTCCCCTCTCTACATTTAGTTGTAGTTCTGCTTTTTGTTCAAGCCTGCTTTCCTGCCTCCAGATGGTTATGTTTATTTGCATCTAAAATTTTATGTGAATATTTTAAATATTGTATGGTCAGTTTTACTCTTTATCATTATATTTCCCAATATATGTTTGTTTATTTTATTTTATTATTATTTTTTTCAGACGAAGTCTTGCTCTGTCACCCAGGCTGGAGTGCATTGGTGCAATCTCAGCTCACTGCAACCTTGCCTCCCAGGTTCAAGAGATTCTACTTCCTCAGCCTTCTGAATAGCTGGGATTACAGGTGTGTGCCACCATGCCTGGCTAATTTTTGTATTTTTAGTACAGATGGGTTTTCTCTATGTTGGCCAGGCTGGTCTTGAACTCCTGACCTCAGGTGATCCGCCTGCCTCAGTCTCCCAAAATTATGGGATTACAGGTGTGAGCCACCATGCCCGGCCTGTTTATTTTTTAAATCAAATTATTATAACCCAAGGTTCAGAGCCATAAGGGCCCAAAGTCAAGCCCACCTCTCTCTGAGGGTTATTGTTGTGCTGCTTCATAAGTGCATCAGAACAAAGCTATCTGTTCCTCTACTCCTGCCTTCTTGTCATGCTGCTTTTGCTTCTGTCTTTGTGGTTGATGCTGCTTGTGAGGCTACCAGGCTAGACAGAGCAAGTGATGGTGATGCTCCTTTCACACCTTGAGAGGAGACAGGGCTTTCCTCATGTCTGGCTTGATTTTATAGGGGAAGAAAGACTTTTCCTCTACCCTCTTTGGTTCTCAGACTGGAGCCTGTGAATTGAACTGACAAAAGACAGATTAACAGGAGAAAAAGCACAATAATTTTATTTGATGTTAATATTTTTGTGTGGCACAAGGGCTTCCTAGAAAGACAGGAAGATCCCAAAGAGGCGGTTAGACCCAGAGGATTACATACCATTTTAACAAAGAGCAATCAATTGTGGAGATGTGACAAGACAAAGGAAAAAGGGATTTGAGCTAGGAGCAGTAAATTGTGGGAAAGTGACTGGGATATATATGGGGAAAATTAATGAAAGGTAAAGGTTAAGTAAGGTCTGTTTTGACTCCTTGTCTCCAGTGATAAGAATATTCTCTTATTCCAGGTACAGGAATGGCACCTTTCTCATGGGAAATTTATGTCCTGTTTTTAGGTAAAAATGGGGAGGGCAGGAAGCCTCTCCTACATCTGCAATTTCTCAGTTACTTTCAGGTCAGAATAATCAACACATCAAAGTGGTGAATTTTGGGGTGTTATGTTCTGGTCCCCTTCAATTTCAAGCTCAGCTGTGTACTTTTGAAGTTGGACAGGCTTGTGATGCTGACCCTCATCCAGAACTTGACTATTTCTCTGCACTGTTTTTCTGTTGTTGTTGTTGTTGTTGTTTTGGAGACGGAATTTCGCTTTTGTTGCCCAGGCTGGAGTACAATGGCACAGTCTTCACTCACTGCAATCTCTGCCGCCTGGGTTCAAGCAATTCTCATGCCTCAGCCTCCCAAGTAGCTGGGATTACAGGTGCCTGCCATCATTCCCAACTAATTTTTTTGTATTTTTAGTAGATACAGGGTTTCACCATGTTGGCCAGGCTGGTCTTGAACTCCTGACCTCAGGTGATCTGCCTGCCTCGCGCTCCCAAAGTGCTGGGTTTACAAGCGTGAACCACCAGGTCTGGCCCTCTCTGCACTATTATTGGCACTGCTGCCAATGCCACCACCAACAGTGCAAGCACAGTACCTTCACATGACATAGAGAATTTTTTTGTGACAGAGGTGAGCTGTCTAAGTCCTTTCATGTGCCTCTGAGCCCAAATCTTCTGTGTTTCCATACTCAGGGGAAGGGGAGGTCTTTACCTGTCTTATCCAAGGACGTTTGCACTCCCTGTCCCAGGATTTACCTCTTCCCAAGATGAGTGATTTTGGAAATATCCATTCTCTGGGCCTTCATTATAGCAATTTGAAAACTATCTGGTGTTGGAACATTTCCCCAAATCTGGGTTTCACTATTTTTTGTGGTCATCTAGTTACATATATATAGTTCTGAAAATATGTGTAGCATGTTAGAATATTTGTCAAGCTTTAACTTTCAATTAACCATAACATCAGTGCCATTCACTAACTTCTCTTTCATCTGATGCATTTTTTGAAGGCAGAAATGTTAAAGGCATCCTTAGGGTTTTTCTCTCAAACTGTAAATGAATGTAATATTAACAGGAACTGAGATACAGGGACTAGAATGAGTACAGGGCTGGGAATTGGGATTCTGAGATAAACTCTCAACTCTGAAATAAAATAGTTTCAATAGTGGTGCATTGAAATCAGAAATTTTAAGCTAAAAATAAGTTTTAAAATAATCTAATCCAACCCTGTCATTTTTTCATTAAGAATGTAAGTGAACAACCTATGATTTTAACAGTCCCAAAAGTGGAGATTACTTATATTATTATTAAACTTACTTATATTATTATTTACTTTTAGCCCTTCAGGAACATTTTTCACACCCTGTCTTGTGTCAGGCTTTTTACTTTGAGCATTGTATTAGATTACATTTCTGCAGCCCTTTATGGTGAGCGTGGGAGGAAAGGATTGCCCAAGCTAGCTAAGAGGTAGGCAACAATTTCCGTAAATGGCAATGTGGCTTCCTTCCTTCATTCTAGTGAACCTCAGATAATGTCCCATCAGTATGACTGGGAGCATTTGTTACAGGCAGGATGGGGTAGGGAACCTTTTGTTTGTTCCTCTGCTCGATGTGCAGCCCTGTCTTCCTCTTGTGAGCAGGATTAGCAGCAGACAAGAGTTCAACAGCCTTCATGGGTTTCCATCTTCAGACACAGATACCTATTTGACCTTGGATATATCATTAGACTCTAAGTGTTTCAACTTCTTCTACAAAAGAGAAATACTGTCTCCCCTGCTTACCTCTGAAAGGTGCTTGTGAAAGAAAGGACTATAGAGAATAACCCATAAAGGACTATAAAGAATTATTTTTATTTTATGTATTAAAAAATTTTTTTTCTGGCTGGGCATAGTAGCTCAAGCCTGTAATCCCAGCACTTTGGGAGGCTGAAACAGGCAGATTGCCTGAGTTCAGGAGTCCCAGACCAGCCTGGGCACCATGGCAAAACCCTGTCTCTACAAAAAATACAAAAATCAGCCAGGTGTGGAGGCACATGCCTGTGGTCCCAGCTAGTTGAGGGGCTGAAGCAAGAAGATTGCCTGAGCCCAGGAGGTCGAGGCTGTAGTGAGCTGAGATCGCACCATGGTACTACAGCCTGAGTGACAGAGTGAGCCCATGTCTCTAAAAAAAAATAAATTACAAAAATAGTAATTAAAAAAATATTTTTATAGGCAGAGTTCTCACTGTGTTCCAGACTGGTCTTGAACTCCTGGCCTCAAGTGATCCTCCTGCCTCAGCCTCTTGAGTAGCTGGCATTACAGGCATAAGCCACCATGCTTGGCAAGAATTACGTGTTATTTCTAGCATAAAGCGTGCGTGAGTGACCAGGCTGATTTATTGTCCATATTCAGTTTGTGGTTTTAAGGAGCAGCTCCTCAGGAGGCAAAGTAAAAGGAAAAGCAAAAATAAAATATATGTAGGGAATACAGACTATATGCCAGGTACTCTTGTAAACACTTGATGTGCATTATTTATCACATATAATTTCAGAACTACTTGTTGATGTAGGTCCTTTTTTTTTTTTTTTTTTTTGAGACAGAGTCTTGCTCTGTCGCCCAGGCTGGAGTGCAGTGACACGATCTTGGCTCACTGCTAGCTCCACCTCCCGGGTTCACATGATGTAGGTGCTATTTTTATCCCAAATCTATAGATGAGTGCACAAAGGTTAGAGTGGTTCAGAAATACATGCAAGTTCGCAGGTCAGAAAGTGGAAGTTCCAGGGCTCCTAACTCTCTCTGTCTGATCCCAGACTCACTCTTGCTCCCCGCCATACTGCTTCTCAAGAAATCCCCTGGCTTGTAGTGGAAAGAATCCCAGAACCCCAGCCATATGGCAGGAAATGTGTTCAGCGCGGACTTCTCAGGCGCTCCGGTTTGCATTCAGGCCCTCCCAGTTTGCGGTCCTCTGTGGGGATTCTTTCTGGCACTTATCTGACAACCACATTTCATAGGATGGAGAGGGTATTTGGAAGAGATGTCAGCCTTAGAAATTTAATCAGCTGGGCCAAAAGCAATCAAGATGCCATCTGGACAGGCTCTGACTTCCTGCCCAGAAGATAAAGACATCTGGACTTAGTAAATGCCAAGGACATGCTGACTTGGTCCCCAGGCCCATGGGCCACTCCTCACTTCATGCAGATGTATTTTCTTAATTGCACAGAATCTACGGGCTCTGAGCTACTGCCGGGACCACTGAGTGCCTATTGCTGTTGACCACCAAAGTAAACACTGCAAGCTGTAGTGACTTTCCAGTGCTGAGGAGATGGAGTGACTGCAAAGGCCACAGTAAATAGGACTTTTTAATGACAGGGCAGGAGGAGGCTTCCCCAGGCCCAATTTATTGCTGATACAGAGTCTCTGAATTAGGGCACATGATGACTGCTGATCGTTAAGTAGGGCTGTGAGGAAATGTTTGTACATATGAAGAAGCTAATTAAGGTGGCTTGCCAGATCTGCATACTCAATCTCTGCTTATTGAGGCTTCTTCCTCCTGTGAGGGAGGCTCTCCCCAATCACATAAGATCTCCAGCAGTCATCCTGCATGTGAGTGCCCTGGGTAGAATATGAAGGGGCTCGGGGACGAGCTTGGGAACTAGAAGTAAATGGTTAAGATTCTGCAGAGGGTTTTTATTGTGGCAATATCTGAACATTTGCACATATTTCCTAAACATCTTTCTAGAGATGACTTGAGTCTCACATACGTGTTTCTATTTTAAAGCAGAGTTTGGATCCTTCCAATAAGTGCCCAAAGCCACCAAATTTGGTATAGCTGGGACTAAAATGCTTTGCTTTTCCCCAATAACTTCCCCAGAGAAAAGTGCTACTTGCTCTAAGTAGACTCGTGAGATTTCCATTTTATAAATAACACTGATCAAAACTATTGTAAATAGTTCTCTTTCAGCTCCTGCATGGCTGGAACATATGTAAGATTTTTAGGTTTTTGAGATTTGCTAGTTTGGGGCAATTTACATTTGGGAGTTTTAATTTCAAAATAATAAAAAATACCGAGTGTTTCCCAAGTTTTCAATTCTAGCCTAAGATCTGGAAACAACTATAATTTCTGACTTAAGAACAAAACCAAACCAGCCCCAGTCGCAGAAATGTATCACTTTATTATGTGGAGATTGATGGGAAGTTGGTCAAAACCTTGCTCAATCCCTGTGACCTCCGTGCTCAGGAAAACACATCTTCATGATTTTTCTTTGATTTTTATAGGTTGCATTTGTTTCTTTGCCTGTCATTCATTTCACTTCGATTGCATTTTCTTTCTGAAAGTCTTTTTCCTGTAAGGCCAGTTTGGTCAGCATTCAGTTCTTGCTTTAATTGGGCCTATCTCTTTAAGCTTTCATCCCCTCAGATTTTTATATTCGTTTTTATTGTTGAACCTCACTTTAAGCTGTGGCTTTTCATTGTCATACCTTCCCATTTGTTCCTCATTCACCAGAACTTTGTTTCTGTGGGATCATCATCTTTCTTGGTCTGTGGAAGGCCCAGGTAGCACCCATTTGTTTTCTTCCCTCGGTGTCTCGTTGGGGCCCACTCATCTGAGTCCTTGGGGTTGCTCAGATGCCTGATCATCTCAGCAGCCAGCACCATCAAAGAGGAAACCTGCCTGAGATCCCGGCTCTGAGCTTCTTCCAGTTCAGGGTCTGGGACCTAGTGTCCAGCTGAGGCACCGTGGGATGTGTTTGTAGGAGGTAAGTCAGGGAGTGGTGGGCTCCAGCCCCCTGAGATGTGACATGCCCCACAGCCCTGACATTGGCCAATGTGGTAGGCAGTTCACCTCTGAGGTAGGGCAAATCTAGCTTTTTGACTTTTTCCCCAAATGAGATGCAAGATATGGAGCCTATGGAGAAGAAAATAAGAAGCTAAGAACTGGTGTGTCTTGGGTTTTCAACCAGAGAAAAAATCCAGTTTATATGGCAGAATAAGCATATACCATGATCAGACCAGCCATAAACAGACATCAAGGTAGCGAAAAAGTCCTTACAGAGAGATACCATCAGCAATGGCCAAGTATGGTGATATTCTAACATTCTAGTTTCAAATTCTAGCGTAGTTTTTCTCGTTGGAACATAACTACTGTAGTTCCTGTTGCAGTCTATAATTAATGAACAAACAAACAAAAAAAGAAGTAAAAAGAGGAAATTGTAAAATTTCTGTTCCCACTTTCTAAATATAGCTTAATTTGCTTTAAACAAATCTACCATAACACTTTTAATTTGTAGAACTGATAAACATTAATTTATCAAAGGACTCATATTATTTGTGACTGTGCTCACAGACTAGAGTTCCTTGTAGAATTTCTTTCAACTGTAACAAACCTGGTGCAAGTTTTTTGATGACTTGATTTTTAAAAATTTAACTACACATATCTTGGCTGTATAAAGCGAGGCTGACTTGTAACTTTGAAACATGCACATTAAATAGTCAAGAGTCAATAAAGAAACTGAACAAATGACAAAAAATGTTTGCTTCAAGTGAGTCAGTCATGTCAAAACTACTCTCAGAATTGATTTGGAGATAGCCTAGGCTGTGGTTTTTCAGAGAAACCTGTACAGCTGGGTGGGGCACTGCGGTTTGCTAGTTTCTGGAGAGGTCAAAATGGTGTGCTGATACGGGAAATGACTGAGCTCCATTGCAATTCAGACCTATGACAAGGGGTTAAGGCACCTGCTATCCCCAGGCGTCAAGCTCTGTGTGGGTGCAGTGGAGCTGGATTCTTGAAGAGCTGGTTGTTTTCCAGGGCAGGAGATGGCCCGCTCCCAATCCAGAATTCTAACAAGAAAATAGCCTGGCCATGGACCACACTTCCCAAATAGATGCACCTTGTTTTTTTTTGGATTGTCATCTTTTAAAAAAAAATACATATACTTTCATCAGCAGAATTGAATTTGGAAGGTTGCTGATGTTTTTTAAATTAATAGAATATGAAGCATTTACCATTTTCATAAGAAAGTTCATTAAAATTTACCTTTTATCCCCCTCTTGTCTGAGCAATGAGTATCTAGCACATAGTGCTTACTATTGCCAGGTACTGTTCTAAGTATTTTAGAGATGCAAACTAATGTAATCCTATGCCTAGACTCTGAGTAGTCTTTTCTAGGCAAAGAAACACAAGGAAGCTAAGTAAATTGCCCAAGGTCATTCACTGTATGGATGGGTTGGGGCTTGAACCTAGGGAGTCTGGCCCCAGAGATCAAACAAGAGAAAGAAGGCATCAGGGAAGCCCGAAGAAGGGAAAAAAAACCCACCAAAACAACCAGTTTTGCCCAATGCTTTGAAGAAAACTTTGAATCCTGTCTCCTTCCTTGCCCATGAAAAATGTCCATTTAGTCATAGTCGGAGTCAAGGGCAGAGCGAGGTGGGAGAGTGCCAGCCCGATGCTCTGTGACCCCATCCCAGCCTCGTCCCCTAGGCTTTCTCTAAGGCAGTGCTCTCCCAGCCTCTGTCATCTCCTTAAACATGGGTCTCCTTGCCTGGGCGAACCCTGCACATCCTTCTGAGCAGCACTGCCCAGTAGAAATGGGAGCCACATATGCAACTGTAAGTTTTCTAGTAGCCCACCTTAGAAAGAAAAAAAAAAAACCACCAAACAAATCTGTCATTGCTTTCTTCTTCCACATTTTGCTTTTTAAACTTGTGTTTTAAGTTTTTTACTTTAAAAAAATTCCCAAAAAGGAGACAGAAAACAGCTCCTGGAAGAATTTACAACCAACTGCATCGGGGTCTGGGAAACTGGACCAGGGTGGGGATGAGTGGATGGGAAGGGGTCCCCTTTAGTCACTGCGGCCTCACTGGAAGACCAAGGGAGCAGGGATTCTTCAGTCAAAAGGGAGGCAGGGAAGAGAAGTGGGAGGAGGTGGGAGTTGGGTGGTTGGAGGAGATGAACAGAAAATAAAATGTCGTTGTCTGGTTAAATCCAGAGAAAAATACCTGGCCCTGTATGGAGGGAGGATGCCCTTCCAAGGGGATGGAAGGGGTCTGGAGGGAAGCAGGGTAGGGAGGCCACCCTGAGACCCTGGGCAGGCCCTGGTGGAGGAAGCGGGCAGGGGCCTCCGGGACTGTGGGACACACTAGCTATTGTGTTCTTGTGCCATCACCCTGTGTGTTCCCAGAGCAGCTCCTTGCTTCATTTTGCTTTCTCTTAATAAATGACATGGCAGTCCTCCCTGCCCCAAAGTGAAAAATTAATTAATTTCAGGAATATATTTTATTTAACTCAATATATCAAAATATTATTGCAATCATATAAAATCAATGTAACTGATGTGAAATATTAATGAGATGTTCACCTTCTAACTTTATACTACGTCTTCAAAATCCAGGGCTTGTTTTACATTTCCAGCACATCTCAATTTTGGCCCTATATTTTCATTGGAAATATTTGATCCGTATTTAGATTTCATAAAATTCATAGCCAAAAAACTAGATT
Source organism: Pan paniscus (assembly GCF_029289425.2). Lineage (NCBI taxonomy): Eukaryota > Metazoa > Chordata > Mammalia > Primates > Hominidae > Pan > Pan paniscus. Next base: position 46,707,582 of record NC_073253.2, on the reverse strand, counting down.
GACATAACCAAGTTGTTCCAGGCACACTTAAAAGTTTTTCAACCACTGAATCGAGTAATAATGTTTAATGTTTAAACAAGTTAAAATGAAATAAAATTCAATATTCAGTTTCTCAGTCTACATTTCAAGTGCTCAAGAGGCACATACGAACCGGAGAGAAATGAAACCAAAAAAACACGGGCTAGTGAGTTCAGATTAAACAGCCACCTGAAATCATCATTGACTGATTACTCTTCTTGCTGGCTACCTTGGCACAGCAAACTGCAGGCAGGCCTGGAAGCTTGGGTTTTTGGCATGGAGTGTTGTCAGGTTCATTCCTACACGGTAGGCAGTGGCAGGAGTTATTTTGCAAATGTTAACCCTGCCACCTAGTGACCACTTTCTGAATGTCACTTGAAGATTACCACCTGAAAATTCGTGTTAACCTCAGCCTTGCCGCCCTTCCAGACTTTCTCCTGCTTGGAGGCCCCATGTGGCACGGTGCTGCTGATGTGTCATAACTGTTTTGGGGCTGCGTTAGCGATCCCTGGAGGATATGGACTGAGCTGTATCTCCCTTTGTTTTCCCACAACAGTAAGGTGCTTGGAGATTAAGGAGCACGTCTCAGGAGCATCCTATGTGCCGAGGAGATGGCTTCTGTCTCCCCAAGGGTTAGAGTTCCCAATTTCTCTTGTGTGACTCAATTGTAGCACCTGAATCTTCTGTTTGTTAATATGTGTCCCTCCTCCATTGAACTGCGAAATCTGTGAGGTCAGGGACAATGTCTTTCTTATGTTTGAGCCCCATCCCCTAGTTTGGTATCTGTCTGACAACTGTCAGGGGAATGAATGGCCGGATGGCATGGCTATAAACTCCCAGTCTGCCCGGCATTCTTGCCATAGTTCTCCAGATGGGGCATCTTCCCTTTTCCACTCTCAGGATGAACTGTGTCATCTTTACGTTTCTTCACCCCTTAGCCTCCCCCTTCTTCCATACATGTTCAGCACATGCTTAGTATATGACCTTGCCTTGAATTTTGGAAATAGAAAGCTGAAGTTAGGAACTCCTTAATTTACACCCACCAAACCTTCAAACCTACCTCTCCGTGTGCCAGCACATGCACCTGGATGCCCTGCCACACCTTCCAAGTGTGCTCTGAATCCCCAGAACCACTCATTGGGATCACCTGGGGAGCTTTGACAATGATTGATGCCTGGGTTCCAAAGCAAAAAGTCTGATGTCTCACGTCTGTAATCCCAGCACTTTGGGAGGCCGAGGCAGGCGGATCACGAGGTCAGGAGATCGAGACCATCCTGGCTAACACGGTGAAACTCCGTCTCTACCACAAATACAAAAAAAAGAATTAGCTGGATGTGGTGGCGGGCACCTGTAGTCCCAGCTACTCGGGAGGCTGAGGCAGGAGAATGGCGTGAACCTGGGAGGCGGAGCTTGCAGTGAGCCGAGATCACGCCACTGAACTCCAGCCTGGGCGACAGAGCAAGACTCTGTCTCCAAGAAAAAAAAAAAAGTCTGATGTTATTTGTCTTGGGTTTAGGCTGGGTGTGGGGATTTTTAAAAAATGTCCCCAGGGGATCCTAAACTACAGCCAGGATTGAGACCTGCTCTCTGAATCCTCCGTTTCTGCCTTCTCAGCCTTCAGCAGGTAGCCCCACTCTTACCTGCATTTCCAACCATTTCTGTTTTTGGGTCATTTTCCAAATCATATGGAATTGCCCTAAACTCTGCCATATGAAAATAAGAATTAAAAAAAGCTTTCCTGGATCCAATATTCATAGCAACTATCTGCTTTCTTTATGCACTTTCCAAGCCAAACTTCAAGAATAAGTCACCCACACAGGCTGTTTCTGCTTCCTCCTCATCGTTTTCATAAAATGTACTCCAGATTGGATTCTGTTCCAGGGATGATCACCCTGTCATTCAAAACGACTCACCTCCCTTGGCCTCCAAGACCCCATGTTCTCCTAGTTTCTTTCTCAGGCTACCTTTCCACCTGATCTCCCAATGTTGAGAGTTCCTCAGGACACGTGCTTGGCTGTCTTTCTTTCTTACTTCACTTCCCACAGCTTTTCAGTCCCTGGGACTTTGGAACTTCAAGCCTGTGCTCAGACCATTCTGTCAGTCTCATACCTGCATATCCAAATCCCTATTCGGCCTTCCTTTCCAGAGGCGTGTGCTAGACATCTCAGATTTCATGTTCCAAATGGAACTTTAAAAAGTTAATTAATTAATTTATTTATTTTTTGAGACGGAGTCTCGCTTTGTCGCCCAGGCTGGAGTGCAGTGGCGCGATCTCGGCTCACTGCAAGCTCCGCCTCCTGGGTTCACGCCATTCTTCTGCCTCAGCCTCCCGAGTAGCTGGGACTACAGGCACCCGCTACCACGCCTGGCTAATTTTTTTTGTACTTTTAGTAGAGACGGGGTTTCACCATGTTGGCCAGGATGGTCTCTATCCCTGACCTTGTGATCCACCCGCCTTGGCTTCCCAAAGTGCTGGGTTTACAGGCGTGAGCCACCACGTCCGGCCTAAAAAATTTATTTTATTATTATTTTTTTGAGACAGAGTCTCACTCTGTCACCCAGGCTGGAGTGTGGTGGCACGATCTTGGCTTACTGCAACCTCCACCTCCTGGGTTCAAGCGATTCTCCTGCCTTAGCCTCATGAGTAGCAGGGATTACAGGTGCACACCACCACACCCAGCTAATTTTTGTATTTTTAGGTAGAGATGAGGTTTTGCCATGTTGGCCAGGCAGGTCTTGAACTCCTCACCTCAGGTAATCCACCTGCCTCGGCCTCCCAAAGTGCTGGGATTACAGGCGTGAGCCACCATGCCTGTCCCCAGATGGAATCTTGATACACCACCCCCCCACACTTAGACTCTTCTTGTATAATAGTTCCTATTGTATTAATTTCCTATGGCTTCTGTAATAAATTACTAAAAATGAGCTGACTTAACCCAGCACACATTTATTTTCTCATAGTCCTGGAGGCCAGAAATCTAAAATCAATTCCTCTGGGTTGAAATCAAGGTGTTGGTAGGGCTGTACTCCCTCTGGAGCCTTAGGGGTGAATGTGTTCCTTGCCTCTTACTGCTCCTGTTAGCTGCTGGCATTCTTTGGTGTATTAGTCAGGATTCTCCCAAGAAACAGAACCAATAGGATCAAACTGTCTCTCTAGAGAAGACCAATGCTCCAGCTCATGCAGTCACGTAAGAGAAATTCCCTCTTACTTGGCCTTTTTCTTCAACTCCAATCTTCAATTGATTGAATGAGGCCAGCCCACTTTGGCGAGGATAATATACTTTACTCAGTCTGTTCATTTAAATGTTAATCTCAACCAGAAACACCTTCACAGTCACATTAAAAATAATGTTTGGTCAAATGTCTGGGCACTCCATGGCCCAGTCAAGTTGACACATAAAATTAATTGTCACACTTGGCTTGTGGTGGCATCACTCCAATCTTGGAGGCCAGCATCTTCAATTCTCTTTCTGCCCTGTCTTTACATAGCCTTCTCTGTGTGTGTGTGTGTGTTTTAATCTCCTTCTGCCTCTTTTTTATAAGGATACAAGCGACTGCATTTAGGTTCCACCTAGATAATCCAAGATCATCTCCCCATCTCAAGATCCTCAATTACATCTACAAAGACTATTTTTTTTCCAAATAAGAGAATATTTACAGGTCCCAGGGATTAAGACATGAATTTCCTCGGAGGACCATTATTCAGCCTATTACATCAATTCATACAACAGCAATTTTATCCGCCCAATGTCGTAAGCCAGAAATTTGGAACTCACATTTGTCATAAAATTCTCCTCAACACCATTTAATCCAGCCATAACTCCTGTATTTTCTTTTAAAAAGTCTTTTTTTTTCAAGATCACTAGGTTCTTATAAATAAATCTTAATTCTCCTCAGTAATTTCCCTCTCCTCTGCCACCAACCTAACCCAAAACATAATATCTTTCCCATTCTTTTTTTTTCTTTTCTTTTTTGAGACAGAGTCTTGCTCTGTCACCCAGGCTGGACTGTGGTGGCCCGATCTTGGCTCACTGCAACCTCCACCTTCTGGGTTCAAGCGATTCTCTGCCTCACCCTCCCGAGTAGCTGGGATTACAGGTGCCCGCCACCACACCCGGCTAATTATTGTATTTTTAGTAGAGACAGAGTTTCACCATCTTGGCCAGGCTGGTCTTGAACTCCTGACCTCGTGATCCACCTGCCTCGGCCTCCCAAAGTGCTGGGATTACAGGCTTGAGCCACTGCACCTGGCTCCCATTCTTATTTTAATCGTTCATTTATGTCCATTGTAATTTTCTCTTTGTTTGTGATGTTGTTAAGTGTCTGTCTCTAGTCACTAGATTATTGGCATTGTGAAGGCAGGACCATACATGTTTTGTTCATCATTATATTTTAGGTCTCAGCATAGTGCTTAGTACAGAGTAGATGCTCAATAAATATTTAACATATATATTATATATATTAATAGATGGATGGCACCTTTTCCACCATGAGGCAGCTTCCAGTCTGGTAAAGGGACCATTAAATATATATAATTTTTTAAATTTTTTTTGAGATGTAGTCTTGCTCTGTTGCCCAGGCTGGAGTGCAGAGGTGCTATCTCGGCTCACTGCAAGCTCTGCCTCCCAGGTTCACGCCACTCTCCTGCCTCAGCCTCCTGAGTAGCTGGGACTACAGGCGTCCACCACCATGCCCGGCTAATTTTGTGGTATATTTAGTAGAGACGGGGTTTCACCGTGTTAGCCAGGATGGTCTCGATCTCCTGACATCGTGATCTATCCGCCTCGGCCTCCCAAAGTGCTGGGATTACAGGCTTGAGCCACCGCACCCAGCCTAAATATATTTTTTAAACCGTAAATTACTTTGTTGATTTAAACTGTTCCTATTGAGAACCATCTATATGCCAGACATTGTATTAAGCTCACAGGATCCACTAATTAACACATAATATGAAATTCCTTGTTTTCACAGAGCTCTACCTTTTAGCTTGGGAGAAGACAGATAAAGGCATAATAAATACATAATAAATGCATTTTATGTATGTATATGTGCTTAAATATAACCTTAGAAAGGGAAAAGTGATGTGAGAAAAATAGAGCAGTTTAGAGAAGAGTTGTATACATTTGCAATTTTTAGATGATGCAGAGCTTTTTGAGAAGTTGAAATTTGAGAAAAGGCCTGAAGGAGCTGAGGAGGTGGGTGAGTCATGAATGCATCTCGGGAAGGAGTTCCCCAGGCTGAGGGAGCTGCACCTGAGGAAACCCAGGAGGCAAAGGTGGTCCTGGTCAGGACGATGAGGAGGCCCGTGTGCCTGGAACAGGTGAGCTAGGTGGAGAGAGGCCGTAGATGAGGGCAGAGCTGCTGCGGGAGCCAAACGTGTAGGATCTTTTCGGGCAGTGAGAGGACGTTGGTTTCTCACAGCAGAGAAGGGACATCATCTGACATATTTTAAAAGTATCTCTCCAGCTCCCTTGTGGACTGTAAGGGACCAAGAGTTGAAACAGGCACCCAGGAGGAGTCCTTCCAGCAACTGAGGTGAGAGATGATGGTGGCTCGGACCAGGGTGACAGCAATGGAGGTGCTGAGAAATAATTAGATTTTGGATACATTTTGAAAACAGGGCCAATAGGAATTTCTGACAAATTGGATATGGAGGGGTGGGGGTTTGGGGGAAGAGAGAGAGAGAAGAGAGAGGTCAAGAATATCACCAAGGTTTTTGGCTCATGTAACTGAAAGCTAGCCTAAATTCAGAGTTTTATCTGGAACTTCTACCCCAAACATCTTAATTCCCTAAAGTCACTGGAATGGCTCAACAGCGCTGAACTTTCCAGACAGCTGCATGGAGTTGTCATCCATCCTTCTCTGGAGAGTGTCTGATCCCTTCTCTAAACTTATGCCCTGCTCCTCTCCCCCATCTGTGCACAGAGGACTTGGTCCGATTCTACCTCCGGAACAATGCTCAGCCCACAGCCCTCATTCCCTCCGTGATGAACAGTAACTGTGGACCTTGGACCTTCCTCTTGAGCTTGGTCTGAGTCTTGGCATTTACACCCACGGCTCTAGGTAAGGACATGCTTTGGGGTGTCTTTCTGGCCCTTGCCTTTGCGTTTGCGCATAGGGCTCTAGTGGCCCAATTATGTTGTTGCAGTAAAGTTTCTCCTTGCTCTGGTCTGGAGCAGTTGAGGTCATTCAGCCCCTGGATCTCTGTTGGCACAGGTGGCTTGGCCGAGTGCCACTTTAGGTAACTGTGACCTGTTTACTCAACTTCTTCCTGGAGTTCTGATATTCTTGTTGTCAGGGCCTTTGGGAAAGTTTATACGATGGGCTCGGTGAAGAAGCCGCAGCTGTTCTGAAATTAGGCTCCTTTCCCCGTGAATGTGCAGCTATGCGGGTGTGTGGATCAGGTGCACAGGGCTTTGAGGAATGTGGCGGAGACTCAGTGGCAAGAACAGTTGTCTATGATTGCTGGGCCTTGTTTTGACCCAGTCCCTCACCCCACATAAGCCTCTCAGCGAGGAACATGGAAGGGTCAGGCCTCTCACGTTTCCTCCCCTGTGAGATTGGATCGCCACTGTGATGGCATTTCTCCCCAACTTCAGTTGCCGGGCAGACCCTGCGTGTGTGCGCACATGTCCATGAGCCCACAACCCTTGCGTATTTGCAACGAAAGTCTCTGGGGAGAATGAATTTAAATGGACTCTCGACTATTTGTTCTGGAGCGGCACGTGTTTACTTAAGTTACCAGCCTCCTTCCTAAATGCAGTCACGAGCTCTCCCAAACTCCACAGACACCCAAACAACCAAATATTCAGAGAGCCCGTGCCCTTGCCCTGCTTCAGCCCCACAGCCCCGCCTGGGTTGCTGGTCTGACCCGGCTGGGCAGGGTGGCTGTGAGCTGCCGGTGTGGCCCCAGGCAAGTGAAAGGGTCCTCGGTGTTCAACAACAGGAAGTGCTGGCAGGCTTCCCTCGCTAGGGAACTGAAAGTGGTGACAACAGAGGATGTGTTCTTCAGGCTATCAGATAAAGCCCTCTGCACTGAGAACTGCTTCCGACGAGGAACAGAGACTTCACTGGTCTCTTCCCCATGCCTTGCCCTTGCCCTAATTAACTTCTGAATTTACATCACCTGTGTGATGTTCTGCTCTAATTCAGGGACTTGGGCGGAGAGGTTTCGGACAGTGGCCAAAAGCAAGGGACTGTCCGCATGACCCTTTAGAAACACCCGTGACCTGGTGCAGAGCTGAGCCAGCTTTGGCCACACTGTTTGGGATGCTGACTCAAAACAGCTCATTATATCTGATTGAATTTATCTTTCATTACCATGCAATCAAATTAAAGGGCAAGAAGGGATTTTTCTCAGTTTTCTGAAAGTGGTTGCAGCAAAACCCACTATGAAGCATTTATTTCTTGTATTGTTTAGACTGGGCAGAATCAGAGGGAGGTAGGTGTGTGACTTCATTTAGGAGAAGGTGAGCTCTGATGGCAATATTTTCTCCAAATGCCACACATGAAGTGGGAGAGGTGACAGCCAAGCCTGCAGGGACTCTATCTCTGAAAATGTGAGTGGAACAAAGCACCTCTGGGCTCTGGATCATTTTCTTGTGTGCTCCTGGGGTCTAGTTGGTTTAAACTCTTGAAGGCTGCAGTGTGTTTTTGATATACCCCCATGTGAAGGGACATTTATTTAGCATAAACTATGGGCTGGGCACTGTTCTAAGGGCTTTGCATGTATTCACTTAGATTTACAAATTACTGAATATTGCTAAGAACAAAACCTAAGGAGCACAGGAGTGTGCACTGTGTTCTTTTGTTCCTATAAAAACAGCAATCATTCCATTGCAAGTGAGGGAAAAGTGGAAGGGTACCCAAGAAAATGGTAGAGTGGTTGTCTTTGAGGAGATGAACTCAGGGACTGTGGTGTGGGGAGGGAGACTTTTCATTGAATACACACTCTGCTCTGTTTGAATTATGTTTGACCATGTGGGATGCATCCTTGTTTCAGTATAAAAACACTGCATTTATTTTTAAAGGGAACAAAATGAAAATTTTATAGGCCAAGGCAATGTTGTGGGTCAGATCCTGGGGGCTGAATCCTGGAGTAGGGCAAGTCCAAGGCAATACTGTGTGTAGAATGGTGGGATGGGAGGGGGAACTTTGAGAACTATTTTTCTTCGGACAAAAAGACACAAAGGAGCTTGCTATGCTGGTGACGAAGAAATAGTTCTAATCTCAAACTGGAAGCTAGAAATTTAGGAAGGAGAACTCAAAATAGTAGTAAAGTCCACTTGATGTGAACCAGTGTCAAGGTAAAACGAGAAATGTGAGCCCACCCCTGTAACTCACCCGCTATGTATGTGTTGTTCTAATTCCAAGATTTCCTCACTATGCAAGTCAGGCAGGCCTCACTTTCCCATCCTACAAGACTCAGACCCAGCTGATGAAAACCTACAATGTGCCTATTACACATACAGTCAGAACACTGGCCCAGTCGTCTGGTCCTCAAGTATATGTATTATAGATGGAGGTTACTGAGCTAGGGTTGTGTGGAAGCCAAGACAGACGGGACTCAAAGCCTGCCACTCCTGGAAACCACTCTCTATAAGGATAACACATGCATCAGAAACTCTAATGGAGAACTGACGGTGATTAGGACCACCAGAGGAATAGGTAGAGGGGAATAGGGTTTCAGAGAAGAGGAGGATTACATTAATCAAGAAGCAATTGAGACATTCAAAAAGGGTTTTGCTTGCCATTGGAATTTTGGTAGAGGGAAGGAAGGATATTTCATGCAGAGAGAGTGGCTTAAGCAGGGAGAGCCAGGTGTGTTTAGGGCACAGGTACAGAAGTGGTTGAAATGCATTGGAAAGGGAGTGGAGGGAGAGAAGCCTGGAAAGATAGGGAAGGGTAAGCTCACAGGGGGTCTTGAAGTTATACATTCTGTATTAGCAATGGGAAGTCATTTCATTGTTCCAAGCAGAGGAGTGACAGGACTTGAGTTGCAGTGCAGCAGAGGGGAAGAGGTAAGAATGAGGGTTTGGGAAATGGATATGGAGGCTTTGGAATTCATGGTCCAGCTGAGAGCTAGTGAGAGTAGAAGCAGAAGGAAGGAAAAGAAGCCATTAATGACAGATTTTTCAAAAAGAAGAAAAGAGAAATGACAATTCATTGGGTGTCAGAATAGAGGGAGCAAGGGGTGAAGTTTTGCACCTGGTTTATCAGGAAGAAAGGACTGGAATAAGCAAGTTTGGAGGCAATGGTGCCAAGGAAGGTGATGAGTTAGCACAGGGATTTTGGGGGTCTTGCACACAACACAGAAAAGTCTGAGACGAGCTGAGCAGAGGAGCTAGATATATTTTTGGGAGTGACCTCTGTAGTTGAAACAGTCCAAGCCCAAAGAATAGATGATCTTTGCAATTAAAGATTTTTGAAAGGGGAAAAAAGAACATGATCTGGCAAGGTAAGCCAAAGAAAGAGGAGACAAGACAGAACAAGAAGTGGAAGGTGGAGTCATGGAATCATCATAGTTCTGGCAGTGCAACACAGGAGTTTGTGATAACACTTGCTACATGCACAGGAGTTTGAGGAGGATGAGATGAGAAAGGCCACTGTTTAAGGCAGCTCAGAGGTCACTGGTGACCTATAAGAGAACTGTTTTTGGAGAGCATTGGGTGAAGGAAACAAAAGTTTTAAAGCATAGTTTGCAAATTTCAGCACCATAGGTTGAATTTGACAAGAAGTATTTTATTTGATCCTCAACACTTAAAACATCAAATAAATTTATAACATTTAAAAATTGGTAGCTTTCACATAAAAATTCATAATTCCAAACACACGTGATCTGGTCCCTCAGATCGCATGGGTTTGGAATATGGGCTCTCATTCCTCTGTAGCTGGAGCTCTTCTAGCAGAGGCATGGGTTGGGGAGGTAAGTGGAGTTGCCCCCTCTATAAATGCAGGACCAGCCCAAACTGGGCCTACTCTGTTGATAAGGGAATGTCAAGTTACCTTGTAGGTAGAACAGAGCCAAACTGCAAGTCATATAGCCTGGGCTGGCTCAATAGAAAAACACCTAACAACACCTGGAACCAACAATTCCTCCCCATGGAACCAGGAAGACTGTGACATGACTCAAACCTGAATACTGGAACCCTTTCAAAAGTGAAGGGGACATTGGTTCAGAAGATTTGGGTATAAAATCCACCTCAAAATACTTTACTGTAAATGGTCAATTTTTTTTTTTTTTTTTGAGGCGGAGTCTCGCTCTCGCCCAGGCTGGAGTGCAGTGGTGCGATCTCGGCTCACTGCAAGCTCCGCCTCCCAGGTTCACGCCATTCTCCTGCCTCAGCCTTCCAAGTAGCTAGGACTACAGGCGCCCGCTACCATGCCCGGCTAATTTTTTTGTATTTTTAGTAGAGAGGGGGTTTCACCATGTTCGCCAGTATGGTTTCGATCTCCTGACCTCGTGATCTGCCCGCCTCGGCCTCCCAAAGTGCTGGGATTACAGGCGTGTAAATGGTCAAATTTGAATCCGTCCAATCAGGCCCTTCTAAGCCAACATTCCGAAATCCTCTCCCTTGCCCTATGACCCCTTAAATCTTGCTCTAGACCCCAGATTGAGGAGGCAGATTTGAGCATCTCCTGTCTCCTTGCTGGCCAGTCTTGCAGTCAAGCCTTTCTTTTCTCAAAAGCTGATGCCACAGTATTGGTTTTTTGTGCATCTGGCGGCGAGCCCCTTTGCTCTATGACACCTCCAGTGTGCCCCAGCCCCAGCTTGTCTGGCTCTCTCAACTCCACTGCCTGTCTGTTTGCACTTCTGGTGAAAGCATGTGGAGGTGGCAAGGGAATACAGGTTATTTACACAGACGATGCCTTTGGATGTTTGGAGATGATGTGTAAAAAAGAAAGAGGATAGTAAATCAGGGTCCTGGGGAGGAGAAAATGTGTGTGTGTTTGGATAAGGCCGACTCAGGCCCTTTCTGGTGTTTCCCAAGGGGAAGGACTTAAATAAAGAATAGGGGACAGAAGAGATGAGAGAGAAAATGACTGATAAACTCATAATTCGATGTGGGAACTAAGAAAGAAGCAGCTTTGGAAAGAAGGAGGAACCTCTGCCTTTGAGGTAGGAAAGAGAGCAAAGCACAGAAATGGCTCAGGTTGGGGCAACTTTAAGAAGGAGAGGAGAGGGTCAGGCGTGGGGGTTCATGCCTGTAATCCCAAGACTTTGGGAGACTGAAGTGGGCGGATCACTTGAGGTCAGGAGTTCGAGACCAGCCTGGCCAACATGGCGAAACCCCTTCTCTGCTAAAAATAGAAAATTAGTTGGGCGTGGTGGTGGGCACATATAATCCCAGCTACTAGGGAGGTTGAGGCAGGAGAATCACTTGAACCCGGGAGGCAGAGGTTGCAGTGGGCTGAGATCGTCCCATTGCACTCCAGTCTGGGGGATAGAGTGAAACTTTGTCTCAAAAAAAAAAAAAAAAAAAAAAAAGAGGGAGGGGATGCAGGAGAAGAGCTGGGATAATGTTCCTTGCTGGGCATGCTAATAAAATGGGGCTTCGGTCAAGTTGAATCAGCACATGTCGGGGGGATTCTGGGGCAGAGCAATAATTTGGTGGTCCTCAACTGGATCTTCTTTATTTGTCCAATAGCCATTTTGTGATGGCAAGGAGATGCCAATTTTCTCTTTAAAACATTGCATACCTATGTTTTACATACACTGAATATAGTATATCACTTAGGTGAAATTGTCTTTCACCTCACATGTTTTCTGTAGTGTTAGGTACTCCCATTTACTACATATGGAGAATGTTACATGGACAGTAACATTTTTTTCAAAAGGTATTTAATGGCTGTTTTGTAAAATCTCACATCCATGAGAGCAAAACATTTTCTTTAGTTCTTTGGTCCACTCTCTCTCTCTCTCTTTTTTTTTGAGACCGAGTCTCGCTCTGTCGCCAGGCTGGAGTGCAGTGGCGTGATCTCGGCTTACTGAAACCTCTGCCTCCTGGGTTCAAGTGATTCTTGTGCCTCAGCCTCCCAAGTAGCTGGGATTACAGTCAGGCGCCACCACACCCAGCTATTTTTTTTTATTTTTAGTACAGATGGGGTTTCACCATGTTTAGTGAAACACCAGGATGTTCCACCAGGAGATCACCAGGATGGTCTTGATCTCCGGACCTCGTGATCCACCAAGCTTGGCTTCCCAAAGTGCTGGGATTACAGGTGTGAGACACTGTGCCTGGCCATTTTTTTTTTTTTTTTTTGAGATTTTTTTTTTTTTGTCTGAACCAGACAACTTCCTAGGAGACTTATTAGAGTTAATTGCATTGAGATAATAGAGTGAGCAACTGTGACTGGTAAATGAGACTGCAGCTTGCATTGTGCAGTGTCTGTATTTCCTTAGCTCCTCAAGTGTGCCAGGATCTCCAGATCTGTTCCCAAGATCTGTGATTCTGTCTGCGCTGAACCATCCAAGGTGTTGGCGTCTGCCACAGAGAAAGGTCTTGTCGTGCAGAATGCTTTTAACTTTATACATTGGTAAGAACCAGGAGTGGGCTTCCATTTGGCTGGCGATGTGAAGAGTGTCATGTGGAAAGCTGAAGTCACGGACAACATATTGCAGATTTATTTCCCTGTTGGTTTAGTTCCCCTTTCTGATATATTGGCAGCTGTAGAAGCTGGCCCGCTCCTTCACCTGAATTTGGATGGGGTTTGGGCTCAATATGGAATTGGTTTGCTGCCAATATTGCTGAGGATACAAAAGGAGGTCTCTTCAAGGTAAATGAAAGGACCACAAAGCCTCAGACAGGAAGCTGCAGATCTGTGGCAAAGGCAGAGACCAGAATGATTGTCTCAAGAGGCTAGCAGGGTGAGCGTGACTGAAATAACAGGCCCTGCAGGCTCCTGCGGGGCCAGACTTGCGTGTGGACTGATAGTGGCCGGGGGTGGGGGATGGCTGGGAATGGAAAGAAAGAAAACTAGAAGTATAGAAGTACGGGAAGCTGTAATCAGATTTCGGAATTCTAGTCTCTATTATTGTTGTAGTGAAATCTTTTCAAAGTCTCTTTTTTTAAAGCACAGTTTGGAGGCTGGGTGACTCAAACTTGTAATCTCAGCACCTTCAGAGGGTGGGGCAAGAGGATTTATTGAGGCCAAGAATTTGAGACTAGCCTGGGCAACATAGTGAGACCCCTGGGCCACATACAGAGACCCCATCTCTAACAAAATAAAAAATTAGCTGGCTGTGATGGTGCAGCTCTGACTACTCAGGAGGCTGAGAGGGGAGGAACACTCTAGCCCAGGAGTTTGGGCTATGACTGTGCCACTGCAGTCCAGCCTGGGTGAAGAAAGAAGACTCTGTCTCTAAAAAACAAAAAAGCAAAGTACAGTCCTATAAAATGATAATTTCAAAAACACTTGGTCTGTGATATGTGAATTGCTCCGAGGACTGTCACCATAAAAGTTTCATGTCACTAAAACACTTCCTGTTTCCAAATTGCCTTTGGTCTGATGTGAACATCCAAATTGTAATACAGTTGTGGCAACCTCCAAAATAATGCATTTCTCACATGATGGAACATGACACATCACTTTACCTTTCATTTTACTTTTTTATTAATCATAACTGAGTAATATTGGTCACTTATACCTATTGATGAGAGAGGCAGTCTTTCTGGGTATATTTACATCTTATTAAAATCATGTAATTAGCATTCAAAGAGGGAGGAGACACATCATGATGATTATGCCCATGGGTTAAGCTCCCTGGGTCTTGGTTTCCTTATTGTAAACTCTGGAGGACTGATGGTGGGTGGGATGGAGAGTTTCTAAAGCACCTTCCCCTTTTTAAATGTCTGAAAACATGACAAAAGCTAAGATGGTGTTTAGGACTGCGTTTGAATGTTTCAGATAAGCAGGCAGCAACACAAATGTCTCAGGTTGGGATTTGTATTTGCTTGTTTTTTTTGTTAGGAAAATAGGCCATTTGTATCATTACCTCAAAAAACTCTTGTGAACTGCAAGAAGGCAATTATCGTCCATTACGTGTTTAAAGCTCCCCGTAGCTGGGATGTACATTTCTAGGCTGAATACAATAGAGCTCTTTAGAGAACACTGGGAGGCCTTATATAATCAGTGTGAACAATATATTTACTCTCATTTTGTGGGATTTAGGATATGGCATTACTACTTTAAGTGATTCTGGAGGCTGTGGGTTTTGCTTCCTTGTTTGCTATGGATTGTGTGATGTTACTGATATCCAAGATCTGGTGCAAGAACCTATGAATGGCATGTGTCTTCCCTGAAATGATTCCACTCTATGGTCCCCGCAAGAATGGAAACTTTCCCAGGGAACTTTTTAAGGAATGTTTCAGGCCCCGATTTCTGTGGTTTTACTTATTTCCCCTTTTTGAAGCAGTCAGCTTTCAAGCATTGCCCTTCTGCTAGTGATCACTGGCATATTGCTAGCCAGCATGGGTGAACCCTGAGAGTAAGAAAACCTTGCCGACTCCAACTGGATACCCCCTTTAATGATCAGAATCCCACACTTTCCAAATCAGCATATTGATCTAATCCACAGAAATGGTGTGGTAGCCCAATTTTTCTTCTGTCTGCTTCCACCTCAGAAACTGAATTGGAATGTGTCTCCTGCTGGTTGCACTTACTGAAGGTCATAAGGAAATAGTTGATGAATTCTGGTTACCTGATATTTATTTACCAGGTCCCCTAAAACCTCATTTCTGGTGCGCAAGTCATCTGAATCCCATAGCACAATATGCTGTCATTTAATCAACCACTTCATTACCACATATTGTGAACAGCTGGCTTCTCATCCTGCACTAAGGAAGTCCTTAGTGCAGTCCACTTTGAAAATGGGAAATAAGGCCAGGAGCATTGGCTCATGCCTGTAATCCCAGCACTTTGGGAGGCTGAGGTGGGTAATCACCTGAGGTCAAGACCAGCCTGGCCAACATGGTGAAGCCACGTCTCTACTAAAAATAAAAAATCAGCCAGGTGTGGTGGCATGCACCTGTAGTCCCAGCTACTGGGGAGGCTGAGGCAGGAGAATCACCTGAACCCAGGGGGCAGAGGTTGCAGTGAGCCAAGATTGTGCCACTGCACTCCAGCCTGGGCAACAGAGTGACTCTGTATCCAAAAAAAAAAAAAAAAAAAAAAAGGGAAAAAAAAAGAAAATGGGGACTAGAAATCAAACAGAGTTCTCTTTTACTCTATGGGTCTAGGGTTAGATACCCTGAGAATTTTTGGTACCCAGTGATGTCAAAGTTTAAGTTTTGAAGGTATAGTCTATGAGTGGCAAGTAAACAACAGGATAGGTGTAGTTGTGTGTATATATGTGTGTGTATGTGTGTGTGTGAGAGAGAGAGATTTGGAAAGATAGGGCTATGAAAAGATTTTCTTTTAGCCATTTTGTTGAGTTTCCCTGTAGAAGGCATGGTTTAGAAATCATTGCACTATATTCTGATTGATAGCTTTATTAATCATATATGTGGCTATTGTGGAGGTACATGGCCCTGCATTGTTTTTATACAGCTTCCAGGTAGGGTCTAAGCCAGGAGGAGAGTGACACACTTTCCTCCCAGAGTCTCTCTAACAAGTGTATGGTGCATGATAGAAGTGCCTCACTGTAGCTGGGAAAGCAAGATGATGATGATTATTATTATTATTTTTATTATTATACTTTAAGTTTTAGGGTACATGTGCACAAGGTGCAGGTTTGTTACATATGTATACATGTACCATGTTGGTGTGCTGCACCCATTAACTCGTCATTTAACATTAGGTATATCTCCTAATGCTATCCCTCCCCCATCTCCACACAGGCCCCGGTGTGTGATATTCCCCTTCCTGTGTCCATGTGTTCTCATTGTTCACTTCCCACCTATGAGTGAGAACATGCAGTGTTTGGTTTTTTGTTATTGCAATAGTTTGCTGAGGATGATGGTTTCCAGCTTCATCCATGTCCCTACAAAAGACAGGAACTCATCATTTTTATGGCTGCATAGTATTCCATGGTGTATATGTGCCACATTTTCTTAATCCAGTCTATCATTGTTGGACATTTGGGTTGGTTCCAAGTCTTTGCTATTGTGAATAGTGCCGCAATAAACATACGTGTGCATGTGTCTTTATAGCAGCATGATTTATAATCCTTTGGGTATATACCCAGTAATGGGATGACTGGGTCAAATGGTATTTCTAGTTGTAGATCCCTGAGGAATCGCCACACTGACTTCCACAATGGTTGAACTAGTTTACAGTCCCACCAACAGTGTAAAAGTGTTCCTGTTTCTCCACATCCTCTCCAGGACCTGTCGTTTCCTGACTTTTTAATGATCGCCATTCTAACTGGTGTGAGATGGTATCTCATTGTGGTTTTGATTTGCATTTCTCTGATGGCCAGTGATGATGAGCATTTTTTCATGTGTCTTTTGGCTGCATAAATGTCTTCTTTTGAGAAGTGTCTGTTCATATCCTTCGCCCACTTGTTGATGGGGTTGTTTGTTTTTTTCTTGTAAATTCGTTTGAGTTCATTGTAGATTCTGGATATTAGGCCTTTGTCAGATGAGTAGATTGCAAAAATTTTCTCCCATTCTCTAGGTTGCTTGTTCACTCTGATGGTAGTTTCTTTTGCTGTGCAGAAGTGCTTTAGTTGAATTAGATCCCATTTATCAATTTTGGCTTTTGTTGCCATTGCTTTTGGTGTTTTAGACATGAAGTACTTGCCCATGCCTATGTCCTGAATGGTATTGCTTAGGTTTTCTTCTAGGGTTTTTATGGTTTTAGGTCTAACATATAAGTCTTTAATCCATCTTGAATTGATTTTTGTATAAGGTGTAAGGAAGGGATCCAGTTTCAGCTTTCTACATATGGCTAGTCAGTTTTCCCAGCACCATTTATTAAATAGGGATTCCTTTCCCCATTGCTTGTTTTTGTCAGGTTTGTCAAAGATCAGATAGTTGTAGATATGTGGCATTATTTCTGAGGGCTCTGTTCTGTTCTGTTGGTCTATATCTCTGTTTTGGTACCAGTACCATGCTGTTTTGGTTACTGTAGACTTGTAGTATAGTTTGAAGTCAGGTAGCGTGATGCCTCCAGCTTTGTTCTTTTGGCTTAGGATTGACTTGGCAATGCGGGCTCTTTTTTGGTTCCATATGAACTTTAAAGTAGTTTTTTCCAATTCTGTGAAGAAAGTCATTGGTAGCTTGATGGGGATGGCATTGAATCTATAAATTACCTTGGGCAGTATGGCCATTTTCAGAATATTGATTCTTCCTACCCATAAGCATGGAATGTTCCTCCATTTCTTTGTATCCTCTTTCATTTCGTTGAGCAGTGGTAGTTCTCCTTGAAGAGGTCCTTCACATCCCTTCTAAGTTGGATTCCTAGGTATTTTATTCTCTTTGAAGCAACTGTGAATGGGAGTTCACTCATGATTTGGCTCTCTGTTTGTCTGTTATTGGTGTATAAGAATGCTTGTGATTTTTGCACATTGATTTTGTATCCTGAGAATTTGCTGAAGTTGCTTATCAGCTTTAGGAGATTTTGGGCTGAGATGATAGAGTTTTCTAGATATACAATCATGTCATCTGCAAACAGGGACAATTTGACTTCTTCTTTTCCTAATTGAATACCCTTTATTTCCTCCTCCTGCCTGATTGCCCTGGCCAGAACTTCCAACACTATGTTGAATAGGAGTGGTGAGAGAGGGCATCCCTGTCTTGTGCCAGCTTTCAAAGGGAATGCTTCCAGTTTTTGCCCATTAAGTATGATATTGGCTGTGGGTTTGTCATAGATAGCTCTTATTATTTTGAGATATGTCCCATCAATACCTAATTTATTGAGAGTTTTTAGCATGAAGGGTTGTTGAATTTTGTCAAAGCCTTTTCTGCATCTATTGAGATACTCATGTGGTTTTTGTCGTTGGTTCTGTTTATATGCTGGATTACCTGTATTGATTTGCGTATGTTGAACCAGCCTTGCATCCCAGGGATGAAGCCCACTTGGTCATGGTGGATAAGCTTTTTGATGTGCTGCTGGATTCAGTTTGCCAGTATTTTATTGAGGATTTTTGCATCAATGTTCATCAGGGATATTGGTCTAAAATTCTCTTTTTTTGTTGTGTCTCTGCCCGGCTTTGGTATCAGGATGATGCTGGCCTCATAAAATGAGTTAGGGAGGATTCCCTCTTTTTCTATTGATTGGAATAGTTTCAGAAGGAATGGTACCAGCTCCTCCTTGTACCTCTGGTAGAATTTGGCTGTGAATCCGTCTGGTCCTGGACTTTTTTTGGTTGGTAAGCTATTAATTATTGCCTCAGTTTCAGAGCCTGTTATTAGTCTATTCAGAGATTCAACTTCTTCCTGGTTTAGTCTTGGGAGGTTGTATGTGTCCAGGAATTTATCCATTTCTTCTAGATTTTCTAGTTTATTTGCATAGAGGTGTTTATAGTATTCTCTGATGGTAGTTTGTATTTCTGTGGGATCGGTGGTGATATCCCCTTCATTATTTTTTATTGTGTCTATTTGATTCTTCTCTCTTTTCTTCTTTATTAGCCTTGCTAGCAGTCTATCAGTTTTGTTGATCTTTTCAAAAAACCAGCGCCTGGATTCATGGATTTTTTTGAAGGGTTTTTTGTGTCTCTATCTCCTTCAATTCTGCTCTGATCTTAGTTATTTTTTGCCTTCTGCTAGCTTTTGAATGTGTTTGCTCTTGCTTCTCTAGTTCTTTTAATTGTGATGTTAGGTTGTCAATTTTAGATCTTTCCTGCTTTCTGTTGTGGGCATTTAGTGCTATAAATTTCCCTCTACACACTGCTTTGAATGTGTCCCAGAGATTCTGGTACGTTGTGTCTTTGTTCTCGTTGGTTTCAAAGAACATCTTTATTTCTGCCTTCATTTCGTTATGTACCCAGTAGTCATTCAGGAGTAGGTTGTTCAGTTTCCATGTAGTTGAGCGGCTTTGAGTGAGTTTCTTAATCCTGAGTTCTAGTTTGATTGCACTGTGGTCTGAGAGACAGTTTGTTATAATTTCTGTTCTTTTCCATTTGCTGAGGAGTGCTTTACTTCCAACTATGTGGTCAGTTTTGGAATAGGTGTGGTGTGGTGCTAAGAAGAATGTATATTCTGTTGATTTGGGGTGGAGAGTTCTGTAGATGTCTATTAGGTCCGCTTGGTGCAGAGCTGAGTTCAGTTCCTGGATATCCTTGTTAACTTTCTGTCTCGTTGATCTGTCTAATGTTGACAGTGGGGTATTAGAGTCTCACATTATTATTGTGTGGGAGTCGAAGTCTCTTTGTATGTCTCTAAGGACTTGCTTTATGAATCTGGGTGCTCCTGTATTGGGTGCATATATATTTAGGATAGTTAGCTCTTCTTGTTGAATTGATCCCTTTACCATTATGTAATGGCCTTCTTTGTCTCTTTTGATCTTTGTTGGTTTAAAGTCTGTTTTATCAGAGACTAGGATTGCAACCCCTGCCTTTTTTTGTTTTCCGTTTGCTTGGTAGATCTTCCTCCATCCCGTTATTTTGAGCCTATGTGTGTCTCTGCATGTGAGATGGGTTTCCTGAATACAGCACACTGATGGGTCTTGACTCTTTATCCAATTTGCCAGTCTGTGTCTTTTAATTGGAGCATTTAGCCCATTCACAATTTAAGGTTAATATTGTTATATGTGAATTTGATCCTGTCATTATGATGTTAGCTGGTTATTTTGCTTGTTAGTTGATGCAGTTTCTTCCTAGCCTTGATGGTCTTTACAATTTGGCATGTTTTTGCAGTGGCTGGTACTGGTTGTTCCTTTCCATGTTTAGTGCTTCCTTCAGGAGCTCTTCTAGGGCAGGCCTGGTGGTGACAAAATCTCTCAGCATTTGCTTGTCTTAAAGGATTTTATTTCTCCTTCACTTATGAAGCTTAATTTGGCTGGATATGAAATTCTGGGTCGAAAATTCTTTTCTTTAAGAATGTTGAATATTGGCCCCCACTCTCTTCTGGCTTGTAGAGTTTCTGCCAGGAGATCAGCTGTTAGTCTGATGGGCTTCCCTTTGTGGGTAACCCGACCTTTCTCTCTGGCTGCCCTTAACATTTTTTCCTTCATTTCAACTTTGGTGAATCTCACAATTATGTGTCTTGGAGTTGCTCTTCTTGAGGAGTATCTTTGTGGCATTCTCTGTATTTCCTGAATTTGAATGTTGGCCTGCCTTGCTAGATTGGGGAAGTTCTCCTGGATAATATCCTGCAGAGTGTTTTCCAACTTAGTTCCATTCTCTCCATCACTTTCAGGTACACCAATCCGATGTAGATTTGGTCTTTTCACATAGTCCCATATTTCTTGGAGGCTTTGTTCATTTCTTTTTATTCTTTTTTCTGTAAACTTTTCTTCTCGCTTCATTTCATTCATTTGATCTTCCATCACTGATACCCTTTCTTCCAGTTGATGGAATCGGCTACTGAAGCTTGTGCATTCATCAAGTAGTTCTCCTGCCGTGGTTTTTAGCTCCATCAGGTCATTTAAGGACTTCTTTGCATTGGTTATTCTAGTTAGCCATTCGTCTAATTTTTTTTCAAGGTTTTTAACTTATTTGCCATGGGTTCAAACTTCCTCCTTTAGCTCGGAGTAATTTGATTGTCTGAAGCCTTCTTCTCTTGACTCGTCAAAGTCCTTCTCCGTCCAGCTTTGTTCCGTTGCTGGTGAGGAGCTGCGTTCCTTTGGAGGAGGAAAGGCACTCTGATTTTTAGAATTTTCAGTTTTTCTGCTCTGTTTTTTCCCCATCTTTGTGGTTTTATCTACCTTTGGTCTTTGATGATGGTGACATCCAGATGGGGTTTTGGTGTGGATGTCCTTTCTGTTTGTTAGTTTTCCTTCTAACAGTCAGGACCCTCAGCTGCAGGTCTGTTGGAGTTTGCTGGAGGTCCTCTCCAGACGCTGTTTGCCTGGGTATCAGCAGTGGAGGCTGCAGAACAGTGGATATTGGTGAACAGCAAATGTTGCTGCCTGATCATTCCTCTGGAAGTTTTGTCTCAGAGGAGTACCTGGCCGTGTGAGGTGTCAGTCTGCCCCTACTCGGGGGTGCCTCTCAGTTAGGCTACTTGGGATTTAGGGACCCACTTGAGGAGGCAGTCTGTCTGCTCTCAGATCTCAAGCTGCGTGCTGGGAGAACCACTACTCTCTTCAAAGCTGTCAGACAGGGGCATTTAAGTCTGCAGAGGTTTCTGCTGCCTTTTGTTTGACTAAGCCCTGCTCCCAGAGGTGGAGTCTAGAGAGGCAGGCAGGCCTCCTTGAGCTGCGGTGGGCTCCACCCAGTTCGAGCTTCTTGGCTGCTTTGTTTACCTACTCAAGACTCAGCAATGGCAGGTGTCCTTCCCCCAGCCTTGCTGCCACCTTGCAGTTTGATTTCAGACTGCTGTGCTAGCAATGAGCGAGGCTCCATGGGCATAGGACCCTCCGAGCCAGGCATGGGATATAATCTCCTGGTGTGCTGTTTGCTAAGACCGTCAGAAAAGCGCAGTATTAGGGTGGGAGTGGCCTGATTTTCCAGATGCTGTCTGTCACACCTTTCCTTGGCTAGGAAAGGGAATTCCCTGACCCCTTGTGCTTCCTGGGTGAGGTGATGCCTCGCCCTACTTCGGCTCATGCTCGGTGTGCTGCACCCACTGTCCTGCACCCACTGTCCTACAATCCCCAGTGAGATGAACTTGGTACCTCAGTTGGAAATGCAGAAATCATTCATCTTCTGCATCAGTCGTGCTGGGAGCTGTAGACTGGAGCTGTTCCTATTCGGCCATCTTGGCTCCACCAAAGCAAGATTATTATCCTTGTCTCCAACACTAGCATAATGGTGGAAATCCTCCTGCAAATTTCTATGGCATGTATTTTTGACTACTTTATTTAAATACATTTGAAGTGGTACATCCTTTTTACTTTCTGCTAGAATTGTGAGGGTATTAATCATTCCATTCAGGTTTGACTTCTGAATCTAAATATAATGGCATCTTAGAATCTAGGCAGAGTGACTAGGAAAGTGGAAGATCAACCTGGCACCAGGAAGACCTGGGTTTGACTTTCTCTCCCCCTGGTCATTGATTGAATGAACTTCTGCAAGGTACTTTGCTTCTATGGTATCTATACACCTGGGAAAATGGTGCCTACCCTTAAAAAAATTCACAACAAGATAATTTCAGATAGGGGTATCTACAGGGAGTTGTTTTTACATGAGTGGAATTGTAGATATAATTACTATTATTCCTCCTTCTCTCCCGAGGCCTGATTTGTCACCTGACTTCAGATGTTTCAGCCACTGCCTGTGATGTTGGACTGACCAGTAAGGCAAGGCATGATATTGTTCTTGAGGACAATGATTTCTAAACTAGAAGTAGTGTGAACGAACATCCCTGTCTTGTTCCTGATTATGGAGGGGAGCACATCCACTATTTTCACATGAAGTATGATGTTAGCTGGAGGTTTTTCACAGATGCTCTTTGTCTTAATGAGGAGGCTCCTTTCTATTCCTAGTCTGCTGATAGATTTTGTGATGAATGGATGTGGAATCTTGTCATCAGTTTCGCTGCATCTATGGTGATGAGTCTATGGTTTTCTCCTTTGTTCTGTTAATGTGGCAAATTGCATTGGATAATTTTTGAATATTGAACTAATCTTGCATTCCTAGGATGATACCCATTTGGTCATGAGGTATTATCTCTTTTATATGTTGCAGATTGCTATTTACTAATATTTAAAGACCTTTGAATCTATGTTCATAAATGATATCAATCTGCAAATTTCTCTTTGTAATGTCTGTCAGATTTCCATATCAGGGTTAGTCTGGCTTTAGATTTTCTGAAAGACTGTGTAAGATTGATATTATTTTCATCTCAAATGTTTGATGGAACTCATTAGTAAAAGTTATCTGGGCCATCAGCTTTCTTGGTGGTAAGGTCTTTAATCACAAATTTAATTTCCTTAATAGGTAAACTAGATAATAAATAAATTTAATAAACTCAATAAAATAAATTTAATAAATAGATATATTCAGATTTTTGTATTTATTCTTGTTCTTTCATAAATTACATTTTCCGGGAATTTGTTCATTTCCCTTAAATTGCCAAATTGATTAGTGTAATTTTTAAAATAATATGCCATTATTATCTTTTAATAACAGCTGTAGTAACTATACTGACAGACCTTTAAGTCTGTTATTGATAATTTATATTTTCTATTTTTTTCCTTGATCAACCTTTCTAGGAATTTTTGAATTTAATGAATGTTTTAAAACACAGTGTTTTCTGTTTGCTGTTTGTTAGCTCATCAGTGTCTGCTTTTGCTGTGGCTGGATGGTTGGCAAGTTTTAATTTGTTGTGTTAGAGATCTGCTTCACAGTGCTGTTAGGGGATTATAATAGCGAATGAGAACTAACAGCTAATAATAAGCTACTTACCAAACTTCCTAGGGGACAGGTCACTTCCTTTACACAGATCATCTCTAATCTTCCATGCTAAATTAGGTATTATTTTACCAATTTTGCTAGGATGAAATGGAAGTTTGAAAAGCTTGCATGCCTTGCCTAGGGTCATACAACTAGCAGTAGCTGACCAGGAGTTGGGAACCTGCTGCCTGCTAAGCCTGTGAGATTTCCTCTCTACCATATTGTTTCTCTGCAGGGCTTGAAGGGATTCTGGTGAGTTCATGGATTTGATTTCTCTTGTCTCCAGCTTTTTCCTAGCCTTCCACTCTCACTCATGTGCTCCTCAGACAGAATGTCCTCTACCCTCTGTCAGAACATATCCCTACTAATTTAAGCCCCGGTTAAACACTCAACTCCTCTTCAAAGCAAGTACCGACTCAACCTCACCTGACTGTGATAAACTGTCCAAGTGCAGGTGTTCTGGTTCCAAGTCTGCAGATGAGGCCTGAGAGCATGATTTTATCCTTAAAGATAATTCAGTTAAGTAATACAAATTTATTAAACACAAGTTAATTTATCATAGTTTTTAATGATTTATACTCTTCTAATTCCAAAAACTATACCAGACAGCTTAAAGCAGCATGCGTAACATTGTGCTAGACTTTGTTTATATTAGTCCTTGTCCCCACAAAAATCCCATGAGGAAGGGATTATTATTCTTTTCCAAGTTCATATAATGAGAAAGGAGCAGGTTCAAATTCATGCCTCCTTTTTCCACTGCCTATGCTTTTTATCACACCCTGCCTATTTACTATTTATACCATAGAGCAAGAAAGATAATTAAAAATATAAATCATGCAAAAGTTGTTTATAATATTGAAACTGTCTTTGCAAAAGTATGATGGAGACAGTGAAAGAGATCTAACTTAACCAGCTCCATCTTGCTTCTAACCTCCAAGCTGTCTTTGTTCATTCCTGGGCTTAGGCCGAACTAATTTTGGGAGAAACTTAGTTTATGGTTTAAACAAACACAATAACAGCCCTTTCCCAAAGCAGACCTCCTTCTTGCCTGGGGACTTGCTTGCCTTTGTAGGACTAACATTAGCTAGAAGATTAGAAATTATGGTTTAGGAGTCATGCAGCTGGAGGCTTCAAGATTCTGACCCTCCCTAAACTGCTCCTAAGATCAGTGCTTGAGATATTTCGCAGACTCTGTACTTGATGGATCAGCTGGCACCACCTGAATTAATAAACTGGCCCACTGATCTTTTGGCCCCCACCCAGGAACTGACTCAGAGCAAGGGGACAGCTTCAATTCCCTATGATTTCATCTCTGACCAATCAGCACTCCTGGCTCACTGGCTTTCCTCCACCCACTGAGTTATCCTTAAAAACTCTGCTCCCCGAACGAACGCTTGGGGAGACTGATTTGAGTAATAATAAAACTCCAGTCTCCTGCAGAGCCTGCTCTGGTGAATTTTTCTTTCTCTATTGAAGTTCCCCTGTCTTGATGAATCGGCTCTGTCTAGGCAGGGGGCAAGGTGAACCCCCTTGGGCGGTTTCAATATTAGTGACCAGATTCTACCTCTGTTACATTAATGTTTGGAGATTAGCACAAAAACTTGCTTTGAGCTTCCTAGTAGGAAGGAAAAAAAAAACAGAGAGAGATAGACCTATGTGCTTACACATTTAAACATATTTAAACATAAATTTACGGTGGTAAATTTGATGAGGAACTTTATACTTAATTAAAAAGTCAGACTATAGTTCAATGAAAAATATTTGAAGTCACTGTTACTCAGTTTCAAAATGTTTTAAAAGTAGATTGTTTAAATAATAATCAATCCTGAATAACACAGTTTACTAAAAGTACAGAGCTCAAATTAATAAGAAACAGCCAAATTTCTACTCACTTTGTGCTGTGTAGACCCTGCTAGTCTCCTGTGCCTATTCAAGAATCTGTGGTGGAAATATGGGCATTAGAAAGAAAAGACCTGGGTTTTCCTCCTGGAACCGTCACCTACCACCAGATGGACACGTGGCACGTTAATTGCTGCCAAATCTCCCTTGCTTCGAGGGTCCGCTACCTCTATCTCCAACCCCTTGCAAGAGTACCTTCTCTGAGCATCTCACATTGGAGTTTCCTTCTTCAATCGGTTTCTGTTTTTCTTCTTTCCAGGATTCCTTACAGTTTATGGTCCATGGGAAGATTCCTACTCTTGTCTCTGAATACATATATATGTATATGTATGCACATACCTGTGTGTGCATATATATATTTGTAAGTATGCACATGTGTGTGTGTGTTTCTATCATTTCTAAGGACCTGGAACAGGAGAACACTGTGTGCTTAGTTCACCTTCTTGTACCTTTCAGAGCCTACTTTCAAATAATTACATAAAGGAGCTGTGCAACTAGAAAGCAAATAAAAGTCCTATAAAAAATAGATTGTTTAAAGCACTGAATGAAATCCCATGCCACCCCTGCTCCTTTAATGGACAAGTTCTAGATGCCAATCTGTAGATGATGTCACCTATTTGCAGAAAAACCTATTGATCACAAGGTCCCTAATATGTGTGTGTAATATAATAATTGTACATCACCATTTTGTTTATTGTTATATATATTTTTTGTCTTCACCTCTGGATTATAAACTCCTCATGGGTGGAGACCCCTTTTCTAGATCTCTCAGATCCTTTTGGGAAACATATCAGAAGCAGGCCCAGGACATTCTCACTAAATACTGGTAGACGCTAGTCTAAAGTACTTTGAGGCCATGACAGGAGACATTTAGTAAACAGGGGGGAAAAAAGATGACTTAGACGCCTGGTGGGAGAGACAAATCGTGCAAGAGGGAAACAGGCTCGGCAGCCTCGCCGTCTGCTTGCCGGACTTCTTATTTAGGCTTCAGCAACCTCAGATGGAGAGATTACAGCGCTTCATGCTGTTCCCCTCCCCTGCTCGGTGGAAGGGACACTTGGTGGGGTCATTAGGCAGCTGTGATCTGCCATAACTCCAGGTCGGGTGGATATTCAGGCAGATATTTGTTTTTTGAACAACCAGACGGGCTGTCTCCTGAGATCTGACCAAAACTGGAACTTGGAGGAGATTCAACTGGCTTTGGTTCAAACCAGAAAAACTGAAACAATGCTAATAGCCCGGGAAGGAACGGCGGGAAATGCTTACTCATCTTCAGCCCATAGTCTATAAACTCTTAGCATGAGGATTTGAGTAGCCTGGGGTCCCCTGTGGATACCCTCACTATGCAGAATTATGAATTCAAGTTCCCTTATGGGGAAGAATGATAGCTAAAAATTTATAATAATAACATTAAGTGATATTGTACCTATGTGGACATGTCATGGCCACAGGTAAAAATGACAGCAGCACATTCACAATGTGGAAGATTTTTAGGCTGTAGACAATCAGACCAAACTCCCTCAAGAAATCCTAAGAATGCCATGTATTGAGTGTTGACCATGACCGAAATGTCAGGCACACCTAACTGTCTGGACTCAAGTGGGTGAAAAATAAAATGTCTCTTAAGATGGAAATAAAATGGAGGGGCGAATTGGCACGAATGTTGTTTATGTTTGTCAGTGCTTTGGAAGCAGGTGGCCTGTTCAAGCTAGTGGCAGCCTGCTGTGGCCCTGTGGACCTGGTGCCTAATCCTCGTGCATTATACAGTCTTCCATTTGTGTCAGAAGATTTCTAGCTTGCGTTAGTTTGTGCTCGCTTGAAGCACAGCAGCCAGGCAAATTCTATGGCTTCTGTGTCTCTCTGTCTCTGTCTCTCTCTGTTTCTTTCTCTTTCTGTCTCTGTCTCTCACACACTCACACACACTCACACACATACACACACACACGTATGAGGGAGAGCAAGGTGGAACAGAGAATGTGGTTTAAATTTCACAGCCTTAAATGAGAACTTCTTTGTTAGTGAAAAGCAAGCAGAGCAAACTGCACACGGGGTCAACGTGCTCTGGAATGCAGAATTGTTTGTCCCCAGTCAAACAGCCGCCTGATGTTGAGTTTACATGATATTTCAGCAAACCGAAACAATGAGGACGTTTACCATTAACTCCAGGCCTTAGCCATAAAGTCAGGATGTAGATCAGGGTCACTAACTCTGATCCTTAAGGATCTCAGCAAACAGCTCTACCCAGCTACTTAGACCAAGTCATCCAAGTTTATTAAACACCTAGTCTTTTGCCACAGACTCCATGGATGCAAAGCTGGACAGACCCAAGCTTTTTCATAGGGCATGCCTTTAAGGACCCTGTTGAGGTCCAGCTGAAGACAGAAAAGCAAACAATGATGATGTGATTTTTGTTAAAGTGATATTCATTTTAAACGCAATGTCCAGTTTGACTATAGCAGAAGGAAGTTCAGAAAAGTTTCTAAGGGGAGGTAGCATTTGAGTTGAAACTTGAAGGAAGAGTAGAAGTTTGCCAGGATGGCACACTGGAGGTGATGGGGTAGGAGCGGAGGTGCATGCTGGACAGAAGGTGAAGTAAGTGCGAGGTGTGAGGAGAACAGTCATCCCAGAAACTGCTACATATAATTTAGTATTGTCAAGGTGGAGATGGGGATGGCAGGGGATGGGGGTTGGGAAGGTGGTAGCCGGATCAGGAAGGGTGTTCTGCGTAGATCAGCCTGGGTGCTCCGCCTGTGGAAGGAGGGATGCCAGTGAAATATTTTGAGCAGAGGGAAAGACTTGGCCATCTTTGCTTCTTAGAAAGATCAGTGGCCTCAGGAGGACAGGTTGCAGGGTGGGTGGCTAGAGGAGGTGATGTGGTTCTATAGGAAAGGGAGGGTGAGTTTGCAGTGCACACTGGCTGGGAGCCTCTGAGGCCCAGTTGAATGATCAGAAACTGACACAGGTAGCTATGGGGATTGTGAGGAGGAGAGTGGGACAGTGGGAGTGGGATGGTGGTCAGCCCTGGCTCTGAGCTGCTCCAGGGCCTTACCCCTGCCTGGCTTCTGACAGCTGTTCTCCCTGCTGGACAGTGGCTTCACCACTGGCCTGGGGCAGCAGGGGCTGGATAACCAGGTCATGTCAGCTTTAAGAGGGACATCTGATATATGCTTCTCTGCAGTGTCTAGAGTTCAATGGTAGGTTTTAATAAATATTTGCTAATTCAATGGAGTCAAACTCTGGTATATGAACTGGGAGTGCAGTCGTGAAGAAATCACAGCAAAACCCTGTCCTTGAAAAACACATATTGCAGGTGATGAGACAGGAAATCAGCAATAGAAATAAAACACATAGAAAGTTAGGTGGTGAAATGTGCCATAAAGAAAAAGTAAGGTTGGGAAGGTGGTTTGCAATTTTAGATGAGGTGGCGGAGGAAGGCCTCTCTGAGCAAAGACCTTCAGGATGGAAGGGGCCATGGTTTTGAGATGTGAGAGAAAAGCATTTCAAGAAAAGGGGAGAATTTGTGCCAAGATCTCGAGCTGGGTATGCACTTAGCATATTGGGGAACAGCAAAAAGGCTGGCATGGCTGCAGGGGGAGTCTGTGGGGGCTGGGAAGTGGGGTGCTGGCACGTTGTATAGGCCCGAGTGGACTTGGCCCTCCACTCCGCATGAGATGGAAAGTCAAATGTATTCCGCTGACCCTTGCTGTGCACAACTCTTTTCTCCTGCCCTTCCAGTTGCAACTCACCCATGCTCAATGTGGGACATTTTGTAAGACAACTGGCCTGGACACATGTAAAAAAGTCACTATCATTAAAATAAAAGGTAAGAGAACTAGTCTTTATTAAAAGGGCCTAAAGAGCTATAGTAATCAAACACCATGCTTGAGTTTTTGGGATAAGGAAAGCTATTGGAATGTGGACTAACAGTAGATGATATTATGAATTACTCTTAATTTGTTAGGTGTGATAACGGTATTAAAGTCATGTAAGAGAATGTCCTTATTTTGAGAAAACAAATGCTGTGAAATATAGGAGTGAAGTGTCATGATATCGGCAATTTACTTTTAAAGGGTAAGGCCCACACACACACGGCCACACACACACACATAAGATCAAATGGATACATAGATAAAGCAAAAAATGCTGAAATATGAGCATTTGGTGAGTGTAGGTGATGGGTGTGTATGTATCTGTTGTACTAGTCCATCGCCTTTCATTTTTGAACATTTTCATATTAAAAAGTTGGAGGAAAATCATCTATGCTATGGTCTGTTTCTTTTGGGTCTG
This sequence comes from Pan paniscus, assembly GCF_029289425.2. Taxonomy (NCBI): domain Eukaryota; kingdom Metazoa; phylum Chordata; class Mammalia; order Primates; family Hominidae; genus Pan; species Pan paniscus. Next base: position 46,677,938 of record NC_073253.2, on the reverse strand, counting down.
TTTTTGGTTGCTGTTATTCTCATGAGTTTCTGTCCAGCCCCCTAGGCCATTTATTTACTCCAGATGGGAAACGTTTGCTGCGGGAGACTCAAAGGAGACACTGAGTGCAAGGATTTGGGTGAGGTGTCAGAGTGGGTGGCATTCCAAACCCTATTGGGCTGGTGGGCCCCTAACAGGACAGGACTGGGAGTGAAAGGATGGCGGATGACTCATGATTTTACGAGACACTTCCAGGACAAGGAGAAGGCAAAGGAGAGATGCAGCCTTGGAGAGCCTAATTCCTCTCTGGAGTGCGTGCTTTTCCCCGATGTCAAGATTCTAAATTATTCCACTGTTTACCTGCTGCGTGACTTGACAAAAGGGTAATGTGATTTAGAAACTCAGCGGTCATCCAGAAAGTCTATTTTCAGCCAGGCGGTTACCAGGCAATGTCAGGGGATTGGACTCTGCTGTGTTAAATCCCAAATTTAATCCAGGAGCTGATGTGTCTGTGAATATCAGAAAAGCACAACAGCCTTTTGCATGGGTCGTATCAATTCCATACAGTATTTTCCTTGCGGAAGTAAGAATTAACCCATCCAGAAAGCTAGGCTTAGCACCTTTGGATCTCCTGATGAAAATTTCAGCATATTGTTAGGATGTGAGCATTTATATACATACCCTGCTCTGCCTGCTACACAAGACAGAAAAATAAAAAATTACCCTGGAAGAATAACTTAGATCTTGGAGAAAAGAAGAATGCAGGTGGCAATATATAAAGAATTCCCTGAAGATACAGTTTGCAGCCTTTTCCTTTGTTTTAAAAAGTCTTTTGTTTTGCTGCAGCAATAGAAATAAAATATAAACATAATTTGAAAGTAAGAGGAGAAGCAGAAAGATAGTCTTTGTTCATAGGTTTGTCTGTTTTTGAGACGGTAATCATAATGACAAACCCAAGGACAGCTAATATTTATTGAGTGCCTACTGTGTGCCAGGCACAATAAGCACTTTATACCCTTAACTAATTTAATCCCTGTGACAAACCTATTAGGAAGCTGCTATTATTATCCTCATTTTAAGGGAGCTGAGGCCCAGAGAAATTAAACAACTTGTGCAAGGTCACATGGCCAGTAATTAACAGAGATAGTATTCAAACTGTCTCTTGAGGTAAGCTAAATAAAACTCTATCCTAGTTTTTGTAGAGCCATATATCTTTATTCTCTCCTTTCACTATGGTAAAGTTTGTTCTGGTCCCTCTGTAGGATTACAATATGTCGAAAATGCGGGTCCCACGTAATTCTACCAAGTCAGATCACTAAGTAGCATTGTCAGGGGAGGGGTTCCCAATCCGTGACTCTGGACCTTGGGGCATCAATGATTTATTGTTATCACTAACAATAGCTCGCTATGTGTCATGTCTTCTGCTACATATTTTATGTTTTATTTCAGCTTTTAAAAAGATTTTCATGATTCATGATTGTTGTAAAGCAGGACTAGGCTGTATGTACATATTTGAAATGGAAGTTTCACAAAACATCATTTATCTTTACTATGTGTGACACACTTTGCTATTTTTCATTTAATCTATTTTATTTAAACATGCTGACTGTGGCCGAGTGCAGTAGCTCACGCCTGTAATCCCAGCACTTTGGGAGGCTGAGGCGGGTGCATCACCTGAGGTCTGAAGTTCGAGATCAGCCTGGCCAACATGCTGAAACCCTGTCTCTATTAAAAATAAAAAATTAGCCGGGTGTGGTGGCACAGGCCTGTAGTCCCAGCTACTTGGGAGGCTGAGGCAGGAGAATCGCTTGAACCCAGGGGGCAGACTTTGCAGTGAACCGAGATGGTGCCACTGCACTCCAGCCTGGGCGCCAAGAGCAAAACTCTGTCTCAAAAAAAAAAAAAAAAACCTGCTGGCTGTGACGTGCTAATTGATTTTATGTCTTCCTAAATGGTTTAAGAAAACACTTCTTTAGCTCATTTTGGTTTTCACAAGAATCTTATGAAATCAGTATGATTTTAATACTCATTTTACAGATGAGAAAACTGAGTTAATTTGCTCAGAGTCATGCAGAGAAACCGAAGTCCATAGCTTATACTTTGCATTGTATTCCTTTTTCAAAGCAGATTTAGTTATGTTAAAGAAACAGCTTTCCAAATTCTCATGTACTTAGTGCATTGCCTGAGGACTGAATAAATACAAGATCTTGCACATATGTGTGTATGGATACTGTTCTGGATCTAAAATATACAGATGGTGTTGTGATTTATAAAAATAAAATATTCCTAAGTACATTTAAATTTACTGTAGGTTTAGTTATTATGCATGTTTTCAATCAATGATTAAAAATTACAGCTTCTAATACACAACAATCTAAGAAATTATTTGAAATTAGAATTTCTTTTTTTCCCCAGGAAATGGATTGAAAGACAGAGGCCACACTTCAGAAGAAGTAGGCTTAACCAGGGATTTATGAGTTACAGTTCTAGTTTCACCAAACTTAGCATATGCATCAATTATTAGTAGACAACTACAGCAGTATTAGAATATAGGAATTTGTCATCAATAGAAATTGCTGATATTTTCATATCATCTCACAATGTTGCTAATATTCCAAAATATCATCCATGCTCATTATCACATCAAAATTATGCTAGTTATCAGATCCACCATTAGATATTAATATTTAGTGCATTGATAAAAAACCGCTTGCATTAGTATATCACAAAATTTGTTTTGTATTATTTTGATTGATAATTAAATTTCAATATAATTTTATGCATTCAAATACATTATAAAAGAAAAATAGGAATATAAAAAGGATTCGCTGGCCTCACCAGATGTCCAAAGTGGGACACAACTCCAAAATAGATGAAGGCTTTAGCTAGAGCAGGGGGAGGGGCTTCAACATAGCTGATGGTCTGTGGATTGCCTCTTTAGAACTGAGTCATCTTCCTGGCTACCCAACAGCAACATCAATTATTGTGAACCGTCTGGCAAAGGGGCAAATGGGGTGCCATTTCTAGGAGAGATGGAAATTGATGAGGCACAGTGAGTTGTTTGGTCCTTTAAGTCTTTCTCTAGTCTCTAGTCTGCCCCTCCTGTTTCAGTGTCACGTCTGTGTTGTCTTACTCCCCATGATGTGCCTCTGCCTCTTGTATTTACCACACAAACTCATGCAAGGAACTGAGAATTAATCACTGTGTTTTGCTGAATTTCAGTTAAGAAACGTCAACATGGCTTATTGGATGCTCATTGTTCCTGGTCTCAACAAGAAACCAACATGACTGATTTTTTTCAGAACAGGGTGGCAGAAGCCTACATTTCCGGACTGAGTCCTGGCATTAGTCTTCTTAAATTATATTGCCTCACAGAAATAAAAGGCTGGGGAATTGACCAGTGGTTTAAATTATCTCTAGGCCAGCATCGTAAAGTGCTGTGAACACTAAATAATAAATAACAGACCTACATGCTCACAAAAGTCTCTGCTTTGATGAAGCCTTGTGATGGTTTTCATTTGTGGTGTTAAATTTAGCCATAATGTTCTGTACATTTACAGAAAAACAGATTATTGTATGATCTATGAATTTAAATGTTTGACAGAGCAGAATTATTTTTATCTTGGGATCATAAAAATACACTGGCTTTAATTTACCTCTGAAATTCCTTTGAGATGGTATAAACTACATGCTATTATCACAGTTATCTTTCTTAAAAGCAAACTGAATTACTCTCTCCTCCTTTACAGTCTTCCATGTTCCTCTACTGTCGATAGGTTGGAGTTGAACGTTTTTAGGATGGAATCCAGTGTTCATGGTCTGGGGTCTGCCTACCTCTTCCACTTCATGGTTGACCATTTCCCCACGTATATTTCTATTTTAACCTTACTAATGGTATTTTGCATTTTCCTGCACACATTTTGACTTCTCCAACTTGCATGACTCTGCACAGGCTATTCAATCTTCCTTCCTGCTTTACTTCCTAGAAAACACCTATTGGTCCTTTGAAACAACTCTCAGGCTTTACGTTCATTCTGAAGACTTCCTTTATGTTGACCTCCATTCACTGCTACCCATCCATTGTAAGTACGAGAATCTGTCTGTGTTCTCCTATTAACTGACAGTGTTGATCTGAATGCATTAAAATGGTTCATTAGCACAAAAACAGTGTCTTCATCTCTATTTCAGGTGCCCAGGATGTGGCAGAGGCATATATGATGTTGAGGGAATATTGCAGTTACACTTACCTAACTGATGGCATGTTGGGAGGATGGAGTAGTACAATTTAAGGATTTCATGCTGTATGGATCACTTCTTGTACCCTTTCTTACATCCTCTTAGCCTACCTTTTGACTCCAGGCATTGCTGTGATGACTGTGTGATTGTAACCTATCAGCCTCTCCCTTCAGCTGCACCACCAAACTCTTGCTTTCTGACCTGGGGCTTCTCTGAGGCTGTTGTTGACTTTGCAGAAACCAGGTTAGCCATTCTGCCCTATGCACACACCGTAAGTGGGAATGAATGAAAACCCCATGGGGGCAATGATGGGAGCTGACGATAGTACTTCCCTTGGCATCCCTTAGAAAGACATACGGGGGACTCATTCGGCAAGGCAACCCAAAGCATCCCAAGAGGGGGGCGCCTCACTTGCCTATACCAGTGATCAGCTCAGTAAAAGACCTCTGGATTGGCTTTCCCTCCCCCTGTTTCAGTCTGCCTTGTTCTTTCCTCCTGTTCTTTGGAATCATTTCCCAAAGTAAACTCTTGTCTCAGGCCCAGCTTTTGGAGAGAACCCAGACTAAGACAGCTTATTTAAAATCAGCTTTACTTGGCCAGCGCGGTGGGTCACGCCTGTAATCCCAGCACTTTGGGAGGCCGAGGCGGACGGAGCACGAGGTCAGGAGATCGAGACCATCCTGGCTAACACGGTGAAACCCTGTCTCTACTAAAAATACAAAAAAAAAAAAAAAAAAAAAAAAAAAAATTAGCCAGGTGTGGTGGCAGTCGCCTGTAGTTCCAGCTACTTGGGAGGCTGAGGCAGGAGAATGGCGTGAACCCGGGAGGTGGAGCTTACAGTGAGCCGAGATTGCGCCACTGCACTCCAGCCTGGGCGACAGAGTGAGACTGCGTCTCAAAAAAAAAAAAAAATCAGCTTTACTCAGTTAACTTTTTCTTAGATTTAGAGATGTTTGGAAACTATTTGCAAGGCTCATAAAATAAACACTAAATAAAGATGGTATAGAAAACAAGTAAATAGGGTGGCATCCATTATATTGTATGTAAATGTGCTATAAAGTATGAAGTGTTTTGTGAATTAGGCATTCTTCTTTCTTCAGTCAGGAGACAGACTCAGACAATTGCTTAGTTTTGTTAAAACATTTCTCCATAATTCTACAGCTGTGTCTTAGATGGTAACTGAATAGTAATGTTTTGATTACAGCTTTGCAGATGTTGAGGCCCTAGACACAGCAGCTTTCTTCAATCAAGTGGTGAGTCCCTAGAAGACACATGTCTTTCCTGTAGGTCAGTGCAAGGATCTTGAGCATGAAACCCTACGCTCAGAGCAGTGAGCTGGAAGGCTTGCTCCAGTGTGTGTGTGTATGTTTGCATGTGTGTGAGTGTGTGTGCATGTGTCTGTGCCTGCATGTGTGTATGTTTCTTTCTGTGTAAGCACAAAAGGATTCCAGTGTAATTATTTAATATACCACCATCTTTGGATTACAAATAGAAAAATGACATTTCTTTTGGGAATGGAGAGTATTGGACAGTAAAATTGATATCTGAAACCCTGTGCATTACCAATCGCTTAAACCACAGAATTTGTGTATCTTTTGCAGCTAGAAGAGACATTCAAGTTCACTCAGTGTTACAGATCTAGATCGTTTCTAACAGACAGCAGCACTAGAACCAGGCCTTTGGAGGCCCCTTCTCATGGTCCTTCTGGCATATCACACAGCCTTCTCTTAATGATCCTGCTTTTAAACCAGAGGTCAGCAACCTTTTTCTGTAAAGGGCAAGATAGTAAATTATTTTGGCTTTGTAGGCCAATGGTCTCTGTTGCAGTTGCTTGACTCTGCCATTGTTGTGTGAAAGCAGTGGTAGAGGATACTTAAATAAACGAGTGTGGCTGTGTTCCAGTAAAGGTTTATTTACAAACATAGGTATAGGTCTGACTTGGCCCACAATCTGTAGTTTCCTGAACCCAGTTTTATACCATTGAAGTTGTAACAATTTCTGTTTGATGGTCACTAACAGGCTATTGGGTCTTAGAAAGTCAAAGCTACCATCTAGCCTGGTGGTAAGGTGAGCTGTTGCATCACAGTCCCCATGACTTGGCTTCTTTCCAGACCTGGGTATGCTCAGATCTCCAGCAGCCAGGAGAGTGGGCCTGGCTCCCACAGTACTCCAGTTTCCAAAAGGAATCACACATTCCCTTCCTGTGCAGATAAAAGAACAATTGGACCATGAGAGAACTTACTGGAAAGTAATGCAAGATCACCAGGAAGGAACAGGAATTCACTCCTCAGTCACAGTCTTCATAGTCTGATTGGGAGTCAATCAGATCTAAAAAGGTCAGTGAGAATGTATGTCTGACTTTGGCAGGCTTCCAGTGCCTTACAGTCATGGAATAGTGTGTTGGGTTGTAGTTATTTCCAGAGCCTATTCAGAGCTTCCTTTGGCTGCTCTAGCCATGTCAGCTTCCTCACACCGCCACCCCACCACTATTTTCCCCTCACTTATTGTCTGTCAATGCAAAGCTATTGTTCCCGTTAACTAAAATCACCAATAAACAAATATTTTTTCTCCATTTCATCTTCCATAAAACTTGACTTTCGGGTCCTTTCCCCCGTACCCTCGTCTCTGGGAGCTGGTCCCAGGTCTCAGGCCCTAGAAAGCAAACATCTTCCATAAAAGGTCAGTGCAGAGAGTTTAGGTGAAACCTTATGCTGATGCAAATGGGCTAGATGATTGCTCTGGTGATTGTGTAGATTCATGTGTGTACATGTGTGTGTGTACGTGTGTGTCTGTGTGTCTGATTCTGACCTTTAAATTAGGCTTCTTCCCTGGGTCCCTGCTGAAGGAAGTTCTTTCAGCAGTCTGGGTGCCATTGGTTAGCCTCCGGGTAGACATACTCTCTTCATTATTGTCAAGTCTTCATTCTGTCCCTCCCATTTTTCACCATGTGAATCCACCTTATGATCTGTTTCAAAGTTGAACAAGATGAGAACTTTCAAAGGCTGGATGAAGGATGGAATTTTCAATGAATTTAATGACCTAATTCTCAAAAAGGTACCTGCAAAAGAAAAAAAAAATTAAAAAGATATCTGCAGTTACTTGTTCTGTCTTTTTTTTTTTTTTTTTGCCCTGATTGCATCATCTCTAAAGTTGCCTTTCTTGATGATCAACTGGCGAGATCTGTAAAGGGGCATAAGTTGCTAATGGGTCCTTGGAGTTGAAGTGATTTAGGGAAAAAAAATCCTACATTATTATTATTTTCCCCAAGTAGCACTCTGATGCCTGGGGAGAGGGATGCTGGTAGCTGTGTGAGAAGCGGCAGAAATGAAGGAAGGAAGGAAGGAAGGAAGGAAGATTTGATTATTTCTTCATAAACAACCAATTCCTTTAGCACCTGCTATGGTTCCTGCCGCTGTGAGAGGAATATCAATGGCTTCAATATTCCATTGTTTGTGACTGAGAAGCATTTGCCTGCTGTACTGGGCTGCTTAGTTTTTTCAGACTGGCCACAAGGCAGAAAATGTGGCAGATATATAAAAGGAAAATGTTGGCCAACATGCCCTACATCAGGTGAGTTTTCTGTCTAAAGCCCATTTTGGAGTTACTGCCTCTCCCCTTTTTGTTTCTTCACAGCCTTTTGTTGATTTTTAGTTACATTTCTTTTCCCTGATGAGTGGCATACCCTTAAGTGTGCAGGTTCTACTGTTCTGCTCACATTAACACTTTTGTTAGTTTTTTTGTAATAGCCTACTTTGTTTTGATAAAATCATTACTTTCTTCAGCAACACTAATGCAAAGGAATGATTCATGAATACAAATGAAAGAAACAGCTCACAAAACAGAGGAGAAAAGGTGAGGAAAGAGAAGTTATGTTGGGTACTTGAATTAGATCATTACCACCAGGTGGCGCTATTAAAACACCTCATTTTAAAATCCTAAACAGGGTTGCAAATAAGGAAAATGCAAAATTAGAGTCCTTCACAGAGAAAATACTTTTTATCAAAGAGAGACAGAGTGTGTGTGTGTATGTGTGTGTGTGTGTTTAGAACACAATTGTTTTAGGAAGAAGTAAATATTATGGGAAGTGGTGATACTTTTTAGAAAGGTGGCTCACAATTGATATTCTTGTAAGTTAAATACTAAAGCTTTTGAATATAAATATATTTAATTCCAGCTAGACCTTTTCTAGAATCATCTGAAGCATGACATTGTAGACATCAGAAAGATGGTTTACTTTTACCATTCCACAACCCACTTTCATTCTACATAGAGAGCTTGCACAGTGGGGGCATTTATGTGAAAACAATTAGTACCCCATTAGGGGAAACATGAAGCCTGCAGGTCTGAGATGTTCTTGACTGCTTTGGGAACTTGGCATGTAGAAAGCTGGTAAATTAATACTCCGTGGAAGAGGATTCTTTACTTTAAAACATGTTGTCTATTATGTGACTCCCTGCTGCTGGTACCATTGTTATTTAAAGTAGACATTTTCATGTTTGTGCATTCTGTATGTGCATAGGGTATCCATTTACTGACAGAGAGATGAAAAGCTGATAATTCACATGTTTGTACATCAAAGATAGGGTGTGGATATAATGGTCCAGATAATCTTACACTTGAAGAAAGGCCAGGAGTAGAAAGTGATCTAACACAAAAAAGCATTAACGCCCTGAATTTTACATTGATTCTCCCTTATTTCAGCCCCAGAGCAACTCTCTGAATCAGATGATGCTGATAACTCCATTCTTAAGGCGAGGCTCCAGGAAGTTAAATAAGTTGTCAGTTGTCACAAAGCCACACTATATGACAGAATCAGGAGTTAAGCTCAGAAATTATTCCAGGGAGAAAAAAATGCAATAAAATGAAAGGGAAAAGGCCTACGTTGTTTTGTAGTTTGTATTTAGATAAAATAATGTGGATAGCTTTGAAAGAAAGTGGAAAGAGACATACATATATATATTCATTCTACTTTTCTTATGTAATTTTTATCAATTCTATCTCAGCATACTATAACATATTCCATCATCCACAAAGCAGGAAGCCTGGGAAGACTGCTGGGTTTTTCTATACCTGGGGAAGAAAATACAAGTTGCTCATGAAAGTTGTAGCTGTGATAGCTCCCACATAATTCACACTACAGAGGCATTGACCCAGCTGGAAATGCAATGCATTATATAGAAATCAGCTGGTCCCTACCTGGAAGAATATATGTTAATGGGAATATGTGACTCCAAGGAGAGTGCCTGGTATATACTAGACATTCAACATGTTGGCAGGATCTGAGCCTACAGCAATATAAAACCGACAACTTTATATTGTTTTGAAGTATCTGATGAACTCTTTATTTCTTGTTTCTAATTGAATTGTATTTAGATAGCGGTTTTTAGCCAAATTTTGCAGAGACGCTTCTGTATCCACCTGGGAAGTTATATGGGGGAAAGTTTGTGTATAGGGGGCAGTGGTGTGTGTGGTGGGGGAGTGGGCTTTACCATCCACCCTAGCTTATGTTAGAGCAGGTGGGCTATTTCTAATACATGCGACATTTCTAATACTGTGCTTGCATATTTTGAGTACTTAATTTTGATGTCAAGTCCTATAATACATCAGGGATTTAAGTGATTTATTTGAAACAATTCATCACTTAAAAGATTATACTTAAAAGATTCAGATCCTTTATGATTTTTTAAAAATGATAAAAGATCCCCTGTGTTCTATGGTTATCAGAATTGAAGGTGATAACAGTATCTGAAAAGAAAAGAAATCGTTATACGTCTCAGAGAGAAGTGTCACAAAGGAAATTTAATTCCTAATTTGATAAAAATGAAAAGAATCTGATTCTTTGATGATAAATCTTGAATCAGCTGGAGGCTGATTAATATATATAGAAGTAAGAGCAACTAAAAAGTGTTTTGACAGAAGCAGAAGACCTGGGGCTTATGTTGAAGTTTCTGATTATGTCCTCTAATGGTTCTGAAACATGGCTAGGAATGCCATTTATTTATTTGTTTCTTTGTTCACTTATTCATTCACATGTATTCTGAGGGGGAGTCTTTTTTTTTTCTTTGGAGACAGAGTCTTGCCTGTTGTTGAGGCTGGAGTATATTGGAGCAATCACAGCTCACTGCAGCCCAACTCCCTGGACTCAAGTGATCCTCCCACCTCAGCCTCCCACATAGATGGGACTACAGGCACACACCATCATGCCTGGCTAATTTTTAAATTTTTTGTAGAGAGCGGGTTTTGCTATGTTGCCCAGGCTGATCTTGAACTCCTGGGCTAAGGGAGTCTTCAAAGGTGTGCTGTTCATATTCTAGCCTAGTAATTGTGTTTTCAGTCATTGGTGTCACAGAAGTGCCACCTGCCTGTTGTTTCACTTGCCCTGTTACCACTTGCCTATTTTGCTAATGGTTTGCTACAGTTGACACATGGTGTGTTTTGGTCTAGCTTCCAGCTCCCAGAGACCACAGGAAACACAGACAGGTACATGCTTGATCCTCCCAAGCTGCAGACATTCCTGGGCGTGTGTTGGGCAGTACACACTGTACTTCCTGTGTCATGCCCACATCCAGCTGTCAGGCCCTTACCCCTGAGGGCTTGGGGGATACATGGGAGAAGTTTGTTGATTTGGGCTCGAGGTCAAGCAGTCTATTTTAGAAACCTTAGGAGACTTAGTTTAAAGAGTATTAAAAGGTCTCATAAAAGAGATTTGTAAGGTTGGCTAGCAGTTGATTTGTTATGAGATGGAAGAGTCATACATTATCTTGGTATTTAATCAGTTAATAAATTGTTTCAATATGGTATATCCTTTTTTTCTTAAAGCAGTTTTCTTCCTAATAGCAAAGGATGCCAAGATTATTGCAATCTTTGGTAATCTCCTGTGAAATATGCCCTTTGCATTTCTTTTTATGAGTTTCCACCCTTGCCAGTATCAAGAAACAACAGAGCAGGGGAAAAAAAACATTTAGGGAAAATCACCAAATGCAGAGTCAGGAATCAAATTGAGATTTTCAGCCTCCAAGTCTAGAATACCATGTTGACATTATAAATAGCCAACTAGGTATTTAATAGCTCATCACTAAGAGCTTCAGATTGTGGCTCCGGTTTTGAGACTCACATATGCCAAAAGCCAACTGTTAGGGAGCGACCCCTAAGGTGCACATGTATTACTGATTTATTTACACAAAACCTCATTCCATAAAGGAAATAAAGTGGTCTGCAACAATAACATACACCGTATAATAATGGTAGAATGTCATACCGAGGAACCAAAAGATAAAGATCAGGATAAAAGGCTGATACGAGCTTAACCAAAGGACTTCAAGTATGTTATGAGGGCTCAGACAGCTGTTACAATCCAGCCTCATATCTGGAAGCAAGCCAAACTGAATTCAAGTGTGAAGGGGGCCATGAGACAAACAGTAAGAAGCACAGAGCTTTCTCTGACAAAACATTTCATCTCTGAGTACTCAGAATTTTCGTTGCTCCTTAAATCACTCATTTCACTGCACACTAGACAGCAAAATAGTTTAATCCTACTAATTTGTCTCTATATCAAATCACCACTTATTGTTAGAGAAAGGGGCCTAAGCAGGTAAGTTTTGTTGGCCAAAGAAAGTCAGGTCAGGAGCTTAGCACCTGGAAGCTGAGTCCAGGCAGGCAACCCGAAAGGCTTGGAACCTGGGCAGGGAGACAGAAGTATGAAGCCAAGGAGCTCTAATGACAAATGTGATCTACATCACAGTTTCTGTCTTTGTTTTCTAGCATTGGTCCTAGTGTCATTGATTGCAAAGTACAAGTAAGGAAAGGATTTATAATTGCTTTGTAGAGAAATATATACTCTCAGTTCTAAGAAAAGAAAGAAAGTAGCTAAGAGAGGCTCTCTTTCTACACAAGAAGATACAGAAAACTTTTTGATGTTAGCTATAACAGGATCATTCTAATAAGTCCACGTTAAGACCCAGGGAAACAAAGAATTCAGGTGAGCATGATTTTATTTCCCAGTGATATAGTTTGGCTCTGTGTCCCCACCCAAATCTTATCTCCAATTATAATCCCCATGCAGGGAGGGAGGGACTTTTAATCCCCAGATATCAAGGGAGGGAGGTGATTAGATCATGGGGGTGGTTTCCCCCATACTGCTCTCATGATAGTGAGTTCTCACAAGATCTGATGGTTTTATAAGGGGATCTTCACCCTTTGCTTTCTCCTCTCCCTCCTGCTACCATGTGAGACATGACTGCTTCCCCTTCCACCATGATTGTAAGTTTTCTGAGGCCTCCGCAGCCATGCAGAATTGTGAGTCAATTAAACCTCTTTTCTTTATAAATTACCCACTGTGAAAATGGACTAATACACCCAGTCCTTCACAAACTTTCATGTGTCAAATTGTGACGCAAGGAACAGTTATCTGCAAATGACCTCAGGTGCCCATTTTGTGTTGCCTTGACAAAGATTCACTGGTACTGAGGGCTTACCCTCTACTAGCGGGAGATGCTGTGCCCAAGCTCAGCTTCTCTCATCTGGCATCTATATCCAGACCACCTAGCATGCGGAAGTCTCTCTATACTCCCTGTAAGAAGGCCACTTTCTCATGTATACCCTTAAAAATGGTATAGAGACAGGGGCATGGGTTCCTTTACTGGAATGTAAGCCATGCTGCTTGTCCAGCAGAATGCCTTGGCCCACAACTCCATGGGGACAGTGGGTGACCCCAGCTTCCTCTGCTGTTGTGGAGCCTAGATGTGCAAGTCTCCATTTTCTACACTAAAGCCCTTTCCTTAACTCATACTTTGAGGCTTCATGGCGTTCCCTCTAAGCTCCACACGTGACAGGTTGCAATCCATAAGAGACTCAAATTTAGAACAACTGTTCTGAAGCCAACAGAAATGGGAATCTTTTAGAGCCTAGGTTTACATTGTGACCCAGAGGTCTGTTGAATAACAGCAAAATGGCATTTTCTTTATTATTAAAAATTCTCTTGTGTTCAGGGTTAATTCTCATCATGAAGCTAATTGACTCTTCTTAGGCGCCATGATTTAGCTTCACAGGGTAAAATGCTCCCTCTACTTAAATTCTCATCTCATTACTGTTAATTGTGTTTTTCTCTGTAGGTAAGTACTAACTAGGCCATAAAAAGAAGTGCTTCTGGTCAAATTTCATATTGACTGAAGTGAATGATGTGGCACACTGTAGAAGGCCTTGTCAATGCAATCGCTGTCACTAATGATTATTTCTCCAGCTCAAGGAGGTGCTCTGCTGGGCTGGCTGCATGCTGAGTGAATTCTTGCATTGGTGACAAACACAGGCTCTAATGTCATGAAAACAGTGCTGTCTTAGGCAAGTGTAAGTTATCATTGGGTTAGTATTCTTTTTATTGTTGTTGGAACATTGGTTAATTCAATTCTGTCTCTGAATTGAACTTTAACTAGGATTTGTTTTTATGACAACTAAGAGCATTGCTCATAAATGAAGAAAAATGAGGATTAAGATGGTTCTCACAAGTCTTTCTTTTAACGTTGTGTCTGAATATAGTAGAATTGTGTGGTTCTTGTGGTTGTTTCAGCATAGTTTACTATGTAGGTTCAAATAGTTCCTGAGTCCATAATGTCCCTGAAAATAGAACATCTGCTTATACGAAGACTTATATTGCATATTAAGCCCATTTAGGTGTATTCAGCTCTATATATCTACCACTTTCAACATTAACAAAGGATTTTGAGTTTTAGACAAAAATCTAAATCATTAAGTGGAATAAAAAACAGTGCTATTTAAGTTGAATTGCTATAAACATAAATATTATGTAATAGATCGAGGATTATACATTGCAGGAAGATTTTATTTTTGTACCCCTACGTGCACAGAATTTTATTGATATTCATCATAATCTTTGGTTCAAGAAACATATGGTTCAATATTTTTAATAATATAATGAACATCCAGGAACCCACTGCCCAACCCCAGAGCAAGAACATCACCAAAAGTAAAATCTATTGTTACTATTACTCTTTATTAACTTGTATTGTCCCCTACTGGTTGTTTTAATTATCATCATCATCAACATTTTATTGAGGCTGAGCAACACCAGCACATAGATTTTTGAAATATATCAGTTATTAAATTTTACTCCCACAAGCTATGTAAACTGCATGCTGCAGAAGATTAAGCTAATACAACCAATACTACACATTTGTGGTCAATCAAAAAATATCACACTCCTTTGGGAGTTCTCTATTTGCAATTGCAGCCTAAACTGCAGACCTCCTGAGAGAATTCTGCTCCTAGCAGGTATCAATATCCCACATCCCTGAGCCTGTGTGACTGTGTAGTTGCCATCTCGGTTCTTCCACCTATTCATTTATTCAGAGGAAATTTTCTGAGCATCAGACACTGGGCTTTTTATCAGGGTTTCAAACACAAAATGGGGGAGGCCAAGTTGTGGAGAGATCATTGTAATTTGAAGTAATAAGTGTGAGAAAAACTATGTGCTAAGGAGGTGGTTTGGGCAGGAGAAAGGAAACATACTTCTTTCTGTTCTGGGAATGTTAGGGAAGGCAACCAGAGAAGTTGATGTTGACATGAGGATTTTCCTGATGAAGAAGAGGCAGAAGTTTAACACAACACTGAATAAAGTTACTTTAATGGAGAATGGGGAGGGAGATTTGAGACGACTCTTCTTCCTCCTCTGAAAGCCTGCTAGCTTTGTCCAGTTGTTTTCACCTGCCACTAGTCAGAGAAGGAAAGACTTCAAACTTCAAAATACTCTGAGACCCCATCCCTTAGTTGGGGTTTCTTTCGTGCAGATGCTATTGGAGCTCAGGTTTTTTTGAACAAATGGAAAGATATACTTGTACTGTCTCAGAATGTGCCATGTATAAATATAATGAGCAGCAAGCATATAGTTGGGAGAAGCCGCTGTGGATCCAACATCTTTACTAACCCCAAGGATAAAAGACTGTCCTATAATTATCAGTGATATTACAGTGCCGTTCCAGAAGTAGCTGCCCTTCTGTCTCTTAAGCAGGTACACAGTTTTGTCTTTTCTCCAATGGAAGTACAAAATGCATTTGGAAAACTCCCAAGAACCAAACAGAGCCATGTCCCTTGAGTCTCCTACCTCACCTGCTTACTGGAGATAATGGGGGAAAGACTAGTAACCAAGGATTAGAAAATCACATTTGGAGTCTATATAATGATGCCGTGGCAACAATTCTTTGTTTCTTATAGTAATTGAGTCAAAGGCTTATAGTAATATGATTCTACAGCCAGAGCAGACAGCAGATTTCTGTGGACCTTACTCTCTCAATTAGATTTCTGTGGCTTAGCCACAGGAAGCCATCAGAGGTTAAAGACTTAATTTTTCTCAATGGTGTGTCCTGAAGAAAAATGATCAGTATGCAGTTTTCCTACTGTCTCTATGTCTTGTAACATTTTAGTTTATCTTCCCTTTCCTGCCATTGTCATTATGGCTATTTATTATTATGGTTGTGATAAATGGGCTGATGGTGTCCTTGTTCTCACCTTCTGGGATTATCCTCTAGTTTGAAGAGTCTGCCCTGTGTGCTGGGAGACACACAGTTCATCCAGACTGACCCCAAATCTTCTTTAATGGGCATGGGTTAGATTCACAAAGTTCATTTTCTCTTCCCCTTCATAAACCTTAGTTTTAAAATCACCCCCATCTGGTGGTAAATAAATTCATTCAGAAGATTCATTTAAATTTCCTCTCAGCAGATGGAAACAATGGACTTTTGTGGACTGTGCCGAAAGTTATTTTCAGTTTTGAAAAACACCAACCAGTACTCGTGGGCAAGTGTAAGATATAACAAGACAATGAGTGGTAAGGTGCAGGGCATGATCTATTTGATACTTGGAAGATGCTTGGAGGGTTCTTTTCCATGCTTTATAATCTTGAGAGCATTAGAATGGTGTTACCTTATCTTCCTTCTTCTGACTCCGTGGGGGCCCTATAAGGTGAAGATTTGGATATTCTGCATTTTGCCGAGCAATGAAAACTTACCATCAGGAGCTGTGCCCTGAGAACCGGTCATGATTTGTAATGACACCTGCAGAAAGTCGTAGGGAGGGCTGGAAACCAGAAAACCACGATTCAATTTCTGCATCTCCCTTTGATTCCAAAGGCAAATGGCAGAGGATTTTTTTAATTCATTTCACTTATTGTGATGATTTTATGTGTCCCCTTGACTGCCCAGAGAGCTGGTAAAACATTATTTCTGGGTGTGTCTGTGAGGGTGTTTCTGGAAGATATTAGCATTGGAATTCTAGTAAAGAGGATCTGTCCTCACCAATGTGGGTGGGCATCATCCAATCCATTGGAGGCCCAAATAGAACAAAAAGGCAGAGGAAGGATGAATTCTCTCTTCTCAAGCAGAAACATCCATCTTCTCCTGCCCTCTGACATCAGAGTTCCTAATTCTTGGGCTTTTGGACTGCAGGACTTAACAACAGCAATTCTCAGGCCTTTGGCCTTGGACTAGGAGTTACAGCATGGTCTCGCCTGGTTTTTGAGCCTTTGGACTCAGACTGAATTACACTCCTGGCTTTCTTGGTTTTCTACCTTGCAAATGACAGGTGGTAGAATTTTCTGGCCTCCACAATCTTGTGAGCCAATTCCCATGATAAATCTCCTTTGAGGTGTCTCCCACTCTCTTTCTCTCTTTCTTTCTTTTCTTTTCTTTCTTTCTCTCTCTGTCTCTGTTTTCTTGTTGGTTCTGTTTCTCTAGAAAATCCTTACTAATACACTTATGCCAGTTTTTTGTTTATTTATAGAAGTGAGTGGATGACTCAGGTTTACCTCTTCTACTTTGTGAGACAAGGTACAGAAAGTTCCTGTTCCTCACACCCACTAAAGGTGGGGAAAGACATTTATCACTATCTCTTCCCTTCCTTCTTAGGACACAGGTTCACAGAAAAAAAAAAAAAAACCATGAAAAATCTCCCATGAGTTATCTTTGAGTTACACAAGAGCTTCAATAAGCTTTCCCGAGTTCCTTACAAATCCTCACACATTGGATTCTCTTTGCAACATTATGATGTAGGTGTGATTATGATTCCCGGTTTGTAGACAAGAATACTGAGGCACAGAAGGGTAAAGTAACTTTCTTAAGTTCACACAGCTAGTGAGATGTGGAACAGGGATTCAAACTAAATAGTTTATTATGGATACCCCACCCTTAGTCTCTACACTTGGCTGGTTCTTCTCTAGTATTTCTTAGATAAATATATGCCACACGTCTGTTTAAAAAGCAAAGAAGCCGACATGCATGTACAACTTCTTTATTATCTGAGGTGACTGGTAATTTTGTGCCCACCATTTTCCAAGTACAGTGAGCCCTGATCCTAACTAAGGCCACTGACAATTTGGAGGGTGCCACAAACAATATTGTTGGCTGTTTTGTTGACCAGCCTACCCTTCCTAAGATTTAGGAAAATTGTGTCCATAAGCTCAAACCCCAAAAATATTAATGAATCAAAACAAAATGAATGGGATTCTCAATTGTAAACTCCAAAGGAAAGTATAGAATAAGCAATGGCAGTGTTTTGATAGTCAAGGTCAAAGAATTCATTTCCTTTTTCAGAATGAACCACTTTTACTGTGTCAGACTTTATAGTCTTGTATAATTTATGTACTCACCTGATGTTGGAGGTTCATGGAAATTCAGTGAAATTGCTCTAGGAAACCATAATCATCGATTTATTGAATTTTGGATCCTCCTCTGGGGATTATGTTTAATGCCCCCTTTTACAATTCCAGTGTTCTATGTGACATCTGAGCAATGAGTATTTTCCCCTAATGTGGTATTAAGATTACAGACCCAAATTGTGTTGATTTGTAGCAAAATGACAGTTATTTGCTGACTCATTTGACTGTCCTTGTCTTGGACTCTATGTTCCAGTATAGGGTGGGGAATAAATTGCTGAAATGTCTATTCTCTCTGAATTTCAGAAAACAAATTGCAACAGAGACCTATCCCAAATTAAGTGTACTTCCTGTTTTCCACTTAATTTGGAAGTTTCATTTAATCTAATAATAATGCTTTCTGGGCATGAAATTCCACAGCTCCCCGCTGTAAAAGACAACATAGGTAAAGACGCTAGCTGGTGAGTGAAAATAGCTCAGAAATGGGTAAAAAGCTAGTGTATCGTGAGTATCTACTGTGTGCCAGGAATGATACTAGCGCTTTATAGTATAAAGCCAATTCTCAAACCAATCCTATTAGACGGTTAGTAATCACATCATTTTATGACTAAAGAAAGCAATATTCTAAGACTTTGAGTATTTTTCCCATAGGTTCAAGTTAAATAAGGACTGAGGCTGAGATGCAAATATGGGTCAGCCTGTTGTAACATGTGTTCTTCTTCCATCAAACAATGCCCACCACAAGTCAGAAGATCTGGATTTGTTCATTCATCCATTTATCCCACAGATTTTTTCTTGAGCACCTACTATGTGCCAGTTACTCTTCTAGTCTCAGCAGTTCAACAGTATTCAAGATAGAAATTCTGACTTTTCTAAATCCTTGCCTTCAAGGTGGTGATGAGGGGCAGGTTGAGGGGAGATGATACACAATACACAAATAAATAAAATTTATAATATACATTCTTATGAAAATAAAACAATGAGATTTCCTCTAGATTGAATGGTCAGGGAGCACTTTGTTGAACAGGTGGCATGGCGAATTTGATCAGAAGGAGCAGCTATCAGGGAGAAGAGCTTCCGGGTAGAGGGCACAGCTTGTATAAAAAGACCCTAAGGAGGAAATGTGTACATGGGCAACTGAAAGAAGGAAAGGGTAGTGAAGCACGCTGAGCAAGGGGAGAGCAGGCAGGAAATGTGGCTGGAAAGGTATGTGGTGCTCACATCATGTATAGCCTCACTGGCCAGAGGAACATGTTTGGACTTTTAATGTGTTACAGGAAGCACCTGGAGGGTGCTAAACAGGGGATTGATATAACTTGTTCATTTCTGAAATCCAAAGAATGGGTTAAAGGGGGAAGTGTGGAATTGAGAGGACCAGTTAGGTAGTTATAATACTAACAAGACAGACAAAAGTCGCTGGTGCCTCCACCAGGGTGGTGGCAATGGAGATGGGGAAAAGTGGACTATTTAGAAAGGAATCCTGGAGACAGACTCATCAGGACTAGGTGGTGCCTCTATATGCTAAGTTTTGTTGCACAGGAAATGGGGGACTTTTCAAAGTAGTATCGCTGGGCATCAACCTTGTAAAAATGAAGACTAGTTGGATTCCAGTTGTTTAAGTCTAAGTTTCACAATAAGCAGTTGTAAAATATAACAGGGAGGAGGTTCCATTCACATAAAAGCAGACATGAAGAAAGCAAATGCATTATTGAGAGAAGACAAAGAAAACCCGAATATGTAGACACACTTTGCTTTTCCTGGAAGGAACAATTTACTCAAATTATAAGGTTATCACTTCTTTTGAAATTATACCAATAGTGTAACAAAATTCTAACCATAAAATTTTTTTTTGAAAACAGAATAATTTTTAAGTACATTTAAATGAATAAACAGTTGGTAATAATGAAGAGAAAACTGCCATCTGAGACATTAATATGGCTTATAAAGCTATAATAATGAAAATAGATAATAGTGGCATAGGAATCAGGACAGAAGTCTATGAAATGGAGCAGTAATTCTAGATATAAACAGAATTATATATAATGTTTTAGTATAAAATACAGATCTAATTTTAAATGAGTTATGGATTGACAGATTGTATAGTAAATATTGTGACATTTGGCTTAATAAATAAAGTACATCTTACATCAAAAAATGCTGCATAATTTAAACATTTCAATTTAAAAAATAGTTTGGAAGTACAATAAGAAAATTTAGGTGAGTATTTTTATAACTTTGAAGTAGAGAGAGATTCTTTTTAAAGATATCAACAATAGAAATCAAAGAAGAAAGACAAAAATTTAAGTTATCTGCAATTAAAACAATTAAAAATTAAAAGAAAATGAAATAATTTGGGGAAATATACTGGACACATTATTTTGGCAAGCAATTACTATACAACAAGCCCTGAAAGAAAAATAAACTATTGACATGAGTAGGGATTTCACAAAAGGCGTGATACTAATCCCAAAGAACATAGGAAAAATGTTTCACCCAGTAATAATTAAGGAAGACAAATAAAGCGTCGGTGAGATCTTATTATTTCCCCATTCAAATTGGCAAAGACGATAAAATGCCTATATCTAATGTTGATAATGGTGTGCAGAAAAGGGGGGTTTAATACATTGCTGTGGGAATGAACATTCATATACTTTCCCCAGGGAATTTGGCAATATGTGAAAAATGCACATTTTGTTTCTAGGAATTTATCCTAAAGAGATAAAAGTGTGTGTAAGAATGTACCTATTAGAATATTTATCACAGTACTCTGTATAAGACCCATGATGTCCAAGAATTGCTTACATACATTATGGTACAGGGATAACCATGGAAACCAGTATTAAATATGATGTGGTAGAAATGTATTTATTGATGTAGAAAGACCTCCACAAGGTATTTCAAATGAAAATACAAAGCTTATACAACAGTACATGAAGCATGATCTCCATCCTCCTTTTTTGTTAAATTGTGAATATATGTAGAGTGTATGTTTGTAGAAGAGATTTTGTAAAGTTATCCCTGAGTGAATATGGATATACAGCTGACCTTGAACAACACAGAGGGTAAGGGAGCCGACCCCAACCACAGTTGAAAATCCTAGTATAACTTTTGATTCCCTCCAAATTTAGCTATGAATAGTCTACTGTTGACTAGAAGCCTGATTGATAGCATAAAGAACTGATTAACACATATTTTGTATGCTATATGTGTTATATACTACATTCTTAAAGTAAGCTAGAGAAAAGAAAATGTTAAGAAAATCATAAGGAAGAGAAAATATATTTACCATTCACTAAGTGAAAGTGGGCCATCATAGAGGTCTTAATCCTCATCATCATCTTGTTGAGTGGGCGCAGGAGGAGGAAGAAGGGAAGGGTTTGGGCGTGCTGTCTCTGGAGTGGCAGAGGGGAAAGACAACCCACTTATAAGTGGGCCCATGCAGTTCAAACCATGTTGTTCAAGGGTCAGCTATAGTTGTTTTTGTTCTCCTTTTTAATGTGGCTAATTAAAAAAATTTCTATTATCAACCTATTTGAAAGTGTGGGCTCTGGATTCAGGTGGACCTGTGTATATCTTGACACCAGGAGAGTTAACTAACATAACCTCAAGCTTTCAACTATAAAACGTATATGCAGTTGTACACCACATAATGACATTTTGATCAATGACAAAATGCTTATACATAGGTGTATCATATGCTTATACATAAGATTATAAAGGAGCTGAAAAATTTATATCACACAAATACTTACCATTGTGTTACTATTTCCTTACACTATTTAGTACAGTAACATGCTGTGCAGGTTTTCAGTCTAGGAGCAATAGGCTGTACCATATAGCCTAGGTGTGTAGTAGGCTATATACCATCTAGGTTTGCATAAGTATACTCCACGATGTTTTCACAACAACAAAATTGCGTAACAATGCATTTCTCAGAACATATCACTGTCATGAAGTGACTCGTGACTATATTTCTTATTTCTCGCCTGTGTCAAAGAGTGTCACCATGCAGTTTGCCAACAGCCAGGGCAATGCAATGATCGCTTTGGGAGGATGATAAAACTACCCTGAAATTACTGTTTCAGGGTATAATTCCTGAGAGTGCCACATCCTCTACAGTTTCAGTTGATCAGCTGGGAAACTAGTTGATTTTGGAGAAAAATAGGCTAGGAATAGCATCTGTAAACACTTTTAAGTAGTTGTAATGTTTTCCTACATGATGGATAAGCAAGATATAGCATATTAAAGCAACAGTGAGAGAATTTAAAAATTTGGTTTGCTTCAAAGGGTTTGTGATACAAACACAGTGCATGTGATTCCTTCTGAAATATGCCCTGAAAGGGGCAGGAACCAGTCTGTGGGTTATTTATCCCCAAAGGTGTCTTTGTTCAGACCCATGGTCACACCATTCATGTTTCAAGAAATAATATTTTCCAAAGTGGTGCCTCTTAAGCTTTTGTTTAGTTATACTTCCTGTTCTCTGGGGCTGAAGGTAAGAAGGGAGGATTAATTATGCCTCAGATGAATGTCCTTTTGCCATTAAACTCTTGGCTCCTTACTCTGCTTTTCTTCTCTTGCTCAATTTCTTCTTTCTTCACCTTATCTGTGAAACACATTAATCTCCTATTATCAGTTTTTCATGCAGGAATAGATAGACTTGACTTATAGAGGAATTCTTTATCCACACTTTTTTCATATTTTTCATGTGCATAAATGCATTATCCCATCTGAAGGTTGCAGGGAGCAGGGTGATCATGAGTTATAGAACCTCTTTGTCTAGCCAAGGAATGCCACCAGAAGTTTTAAAGGAGCTTCCCCTCTAGTCCTTTAAGCTAAGAAAGTGGGTGAGTCTGGGAATGGCCTGTAGATTTTTTTTTTTTCCAACAGGCATTCATTTTAGTTGCAAGAGAAGAACTGGAGCCAGTGAAATATATACAGGCTGAGAAGTGGCTTATTTGAGTTAATATGGAAAAATACAAAATAATGGGAACTAGGTCAAAAATGGCAAAAGGGATTATAGCTTAAATGGAGACAGGCTTCCAGACAATGAAGGGAAGAGGGTCTGGTAGTAATGTGTCTAAAAACCCATACCCACCAGCTTCACATCTCGTGGTAAGTAGGAGGCCAAAGGAATACTGTGATGAATCGACAGATGACAAAAATGGAAATGAGAAAGAGTTGTTAGGCTCTGCGGAGCTGGATGGACGTACAGAGGATGAGGAGGGCTTGAGTTAGGAGAATGCAGGGGAGATTCTTTTCCAGTCTCTTCATGGGTGGCCAGGTGATTGACACACAGGAGATGAGAGGGAGGCAGAATGGTAGATGGAAGGAATGGTGAGAGGATGGGCATGGGATTTCCTGTTGCAGTGACCTGCTGGGAGTTCAGGTGTCACCATCTGTGACTTCTTCAGATACTCCAGTTTTTCCCCCTGTAAGCCTTGTGGCTTTCCTGTCACTGTTAATTTGCAGCAGTCTCCTTGAAACCAGACGCCAGGAAGAAGTCAACTACTAAGTAGGGTCCTTCTTAGCTAGGACCCCTGTATCTTCCCTAATATCCTGTTACTCAGTCTTTTTCCCTCCAGCCTCCTGCCTCCCAGGGAGGCCATGCATGCTCAGACATGACAGCCTTTAGGACTTTAGCACTGATTCTCCAAGCTTTGCCAGTCTCTTCCATTATTGAACCAGGACACATACCAGCTGGGTTTAAGAGAGCAGCTGGATGCCTTTCAAGACTCATCTGAACTTCAGCTGCAGTGTATTTTTTTTGTGTTTGTCTACATTAGGGATGTCTGTTCATGCTGGGAAGCTGAGCAGGAATCCTTTCTTTTCTACTTGCTCTGCAGAACGCCATGTGAAGGAGTATCCAGTCAATACTCTAAGGTAGTTAGGATTCCTACAGAAACAAGGGAATGGACTGTACAAAAATAACCGAAGGATCAAATATAGACATGCTGAGCTCTGGAATATGAATTCAAATGTGGCTCTTTGGCATTTGAAACCAGTACGATGTCCCAGGAGGATGAGGAAAACCCAGTCCATAGAGTGCTTTTGTCAAGTCAGTCCCTAGCAGGGTTGGGTTGATGCTCTGAGGCCTCCTAAGGTGTAAGAGAAATATCAAACAGCCAAGCTTAGCAAGGTCCATCCTAAGGGAGGGGCATGAATTCTCATGGATCAACTGAAATGCTCATAGTTCCTTTACCAGTAATGACTTAGGCACTGGCCCCCAAATGTGAGGACAATTCTTACTGTGAGGACAATCAGATAGCTCACATGGACTGTGTCTCCTGATAAGCCTTCATGACAGTTTGATGCCTGGTTATATGACAATGGATGTTGTGATTCTGAGATTTCTTACATGTTTGTCTTTCAGAGTGCTTCCTAGTTACCAAGATATGCAGTCTCAGCCAACTCTTTAAAAACTAAAGTTAATTTATTCAATTGGAAATAAGCACCATCTAAGCCATTGAGAGATAAAGCCATGAAGAAAAACCCCATAGATTCTTGCTTTCAAGTCTCAGACATTCTTGTAGGTGGTGAGGGGAAATGCATAATTAATAAGTTATTGCCTAGATAGTATAATAAATGGTGATAAGCACTAGGAAAAATAAAGGCAAGAAGGGCTTAGAAAGTGTAGGGAGGGTTGACTTTGTCTTAAAATATTCAGGTGTTTAGCAGTACACAGACACAATTTTTGATGTCTTGGTGATTATTTTCAAGTTATATTCAGTTTGGGTGAATAATATGAGATTTTTATAACACATAATTTTCAAAGCACTTTCATATTTATTATTTCCACAAACTTTGCCTTCACCAGTCTCATGTAGATAACTATCTTGCTCCATTCAGGCTCAGATTTGAACTATATTAAAGGTAGTCTTTACAGTGTATTTAGGTGATTACTGAAAAAATGCTGTGTTCCACCTTATGACTGTCTCATAGTGAACTGCATCAAGCATTCCTTCAGGAAGCCTAAGAATGAGACATCTCCCCAATGGCCTGGTGGATTGTTAAGAAACTCTGGAGTAGGGAGTTGTTGAACACATCGGCATGCCATTGTTCTATTACATGGCCTGGGATATTTTTGAGGATAATCTTCTTCCTCCTTCATGGATTTGGATCATGTAAGTGACAGAGAGACCCTGCAGACCATCACAGTCACATATGTGTGGACATTTCACAATGATTGTCATGCCCAGCCTCTGATACTCCAGCTCAGCTGTGCATTTCTCCTTGGTTGTCCTACTTTTCATATCAAATTCAACTTGTCTAAATGAAGCTCATTCTCCTCTGCTGGACTCTTTCCATCTGGCTTTTCCTTTCGAATCTTAAATCTTGGAGGATTCTTTACATCCCCTACCACACCTTCCCACCAACCCAATTAGAAATCTGCTCATTTTCCTGTCCTTTCTTCTAATTGCCTGTGGGCCAGTTCAGGACTTACAAACTCTGAACACACATGTGGTGAATGGTGATAGTCTCCACCTCTCTGGTCACCTCAATGTCAGTTTCAATCTTCTGTTCCTTCTGTTTGGCCTCCCATCCTCTGTGGGCATAAACCTCATGCCCTAATTAGACCAATCTGAAAATGCCTGGCAGGTTTCCATTTTCTGTGCCCTTTGCTTATCACCCCTCCTGCTGGTCCCCAGTTAGGAGAATAAATTTCCCTTCTCTCTGTCCTCTCTAAATTTGACTCATCTTTCAAGATCTTGCTCAAATACAGCCTTCTCAAAGATAGGGTTGCTAGATAAAGTACAGAACACTCAGTGACATGTGAATTTCAGATAAACAAATACTTTTTTTTTTTTTTTTACTATAAGTATTTCTTAAACATTGCATGGGGCATGTACTAAGAAAGCATTTGTTGCTTATCTGAAATTGAAATTTAACTAGGCATCTTATATTGTAATTTGCTGTATCTGGCAACTCTTCTCCATGAAGCTCTCTTTGACTACTCTGTCCTTCACAGAGCTTGGTTTTCATCTCAGTGCAGGGCCTGCAGCACTTACAACCTTGAATCTTTTTACAAGAAAGTAGAGTGTAACTAGAAAATTAAAAATGAGCAATGGAGCCAGGTGCAGTGGCTCATGTCTATAATCCCAGCACTTTGGGAGGCTGAGGTGGGAGGATCTCTTGACTCCAGGAGTTTGAGACCAGCTTAGGCAACATAGGGAGAACCTGTCTCTACAAAAAATAAAAATTCAGCCAAACATGGTATGTATGCCTGTGGTTTCAACTACTTGGGAGGTTGAGATGGGAAGATCACCTGAGCCCAGGAGGTTGAGGTTGCAGTGTGACATGATCACACCACTGCACTCCAGCCTGGGCGACAGAGTGCGATCCTGTCTCAAAATAAATAAATAAATAAATAAATAAAGCACTGTTTTTATTCTTTAATTCAGATGTTACTGAAAATCTACTATGTTCCAGGAAGGGTGTAAGGCAGTATGGACACAAGGATAAAGCATGGTCTTTGTTCTCAAGAATCACCTAGTGCAGCAGGCCCCACCAGCACACAATTATGTGGTAGCATATTGGTAGCCACTGGTGTTCACTATGCTTGCATAAGCTTGAACTTGAAGGATGACTAGATGTGGGGGAGCCAAGACGAAGGTCATTTTGGGCTGAGAGAGAAAGATGTGCAAAGGCCCGGATGAGGGAGAAATTATGGAATGACCAGGAATTTGAAAGAAGTTCATTGTCACTTGAGGGGGAGTGTGAGTCGTATAAGATAACGCAGTGGTATGTCTGCAGGTATGCTTGTTAAACATTTACCAGCATATCCCTGAAGATGAGGTTTGGAAGGTGGACAAAAAACCAGATCATGAAGATGTTGCATGTCATGCTCAGGAGGCTGAGTTTTATCCTGAAAGCCATGGAGAGCTATTGGACCATTTAGGGTAGAGGCATGCTCAGATTTAGGTTTAGAAAGATAACTCAGAGAATGGACAAGATTGGCATCAGGGAGACAAACTGATAGGCAGCTGCGGTGGTCAGGCCAGAGCTATTGAGGGTGGTGGCATTGGGGTGGAGGCAAAACATTCAAGAGATGCTAAGGGTGTATCATCAACAGGGCCCAGTGGCCAAGTTGGATATGCATGGTGATAAAGGGGGAGACCTGGTCTTTTCCGGCTTGGGCAACTGTGGGGATAGCAGACACATACCTCAAGTTAGAGGATATGGAAAGATAAGCAGGCTATGGGCATGAGGATTATGAGGAACTCTGTCTAAACTTGTTTTATCTCATATTTGGCATTTACTATATTTTTTGTTGTATTTTGTTACTCATCCTTTTAGATGGACTCTGATCCTTCTGAGGTCCTGGATCAGATTAACCAATGTGGGTATGCCCCGCACCTTTCACTCATTACCACCCCTCAAAAGGTCACTTTGCCAAACATGAGTACATGAGCCCCCACGCTAAGCCTGTGAGCAGCTGCAAGCCATATCATCTGCACAGTTGAGCACGGCAGGAACTTTGAACCAGGACCCAATTTCACCCCGAGGATGTGCTTCTCCTCTGAGGGGAGCAAAGCCCCTAGCTTGACCTGGCTCCCTTCTGGGAGGGAGGACCACGTCTCAATTTGACAGCAGGAGGCTGTAGGTCAGTGGGGTGATGACCTGGCCCTGGGAGACCTGCTCTTTCTCTCAGCAGAACCCCATAAATCCTTCAAAAGGAAGTAAGTAATTCCCTCGGGATCAAGAGAGCCCTCTGCATTCTTGAAATAAATGAAGGCAAAATGTACAGGGATTTCTGAGAAAAGTAAATGTGGTGTGAGCATGATCCCTGGGTGTTACTATGCACAGAAAAGGCTTTTTTTTTTTTTTTTCCCCTCTCCTGAATGGTGTTCTTTGCTCTCAAGTGAACTCATGCACTGGATTTGGTCCAAGTACATTTTGTTTCTTGATTTCCAGCCAGGCTTCTCTCAGTTGTGATGCATTCTCTTCTTTGCTTCCCTCCTTCCCCAGTCCTGTTCTCTCTTTTTATAATGCTTTCAACTTTTCCATGTGACTGAACCAACACAGAGGAAAACCCACCGGCTTAGGTAGGGCTTCCACAAGAGTGGGGCCAGAGGGACTTCTTTGTGAACGGCCAGCCCCTCACGCAGCTCCGGCCTGCACGGCGAGGTTTGTCTGAGGCAGCTGAAGCAGAAAGCATTTGAACTCTGCCCTCTACCAAACGATTTCCAGATGTGTAAACCCCAGCCTCCCGCTGCACTCTGACTGTAGCCCTGCCAACGTACATCTGCAGATTCCTAGTGCACAGGAAACTTGAAAGAGTATCTTTACAACATCTGCTGTCTTTTCCCAGCTCTCCCTCTCTGCCTTCTCGGACTTTGCCCCGTATTTTATATCCTCTCTTCAACAAATCCATTAGAGAACTGCTGCACAGCCCTTCTTGGCTCACAGATGCCAGCTGTCTGTTTCACCCCAGAGCCTGTTCTTGGCTCTCTCAAGCACCACTAGAATCATTGACCGAAGCACCACTAGAATCATTAAAGAAGCTTATTGGGCTCATGGAGGGGAAAAAAAGGACCGAGTTTTCTCCATTGGATTGGTGCCAGTCTACAAGCTGCAAAGGGAGATTTAGCCATAAGGAGGTCAGAGCAGAGCCCTAAAGATGGAAACACGAGTTTGCATGGAGAGTTTGCCTGCTATACCTGAGAGAAGGTGAGGTCTGCTTATAGGGGGAACCTTTTTCCATGGACATTCAGTTTCTTGGAACAAACAAGGCAGGCTTCTGTAAAATGGGAAGTATTGATGTACAGAATGAGTTCCTTGCCTTCCCCTTCCCTAGGGCATGCTACCCATCAAGCTAAGAGGCCAGAAGAAGATCTTTTTATAATGTAACTCAAAGGAGGGGAGAAAAGAGCCAGAGACCCTTTTAGCATAATGGAGCAGATGATTTTTACTAAGGCGTGCACTCTCACCAGGGAAATGGCTTGATTGCTGTGTAAATAGATGCTTGACCTTCATCCTGCCCATTCATCCATATGGACCCTAAACGCTCTCCAGCTCTATCCTAGGGGACATGGAATGGAGGCAAGTGTCAAAATCTTGGCAAGGAAAAGAGGTTGCACTATAGAAGGGAGCAGAGAATTGAATGGGCCTATGAGCTCAGGAGCCTTGGGGAGGAACAGTTATAGGTGAGAGGCCCCCACCTACATGGGACCTATGCCCTAAGCATGCAGGCCTACCTGGGAGGCAGTGAGCTAGCTGGGTTAGGGAAAACTGTTCCTTATTGCCACCCATGGTGGGTCTAGTGTGGCTTAAGAGGTGACTTTCTGGTCCCTGGTAAGACCGTCTCACCCTCTTATCTGCAGGACATAATAGTAAGTGGGTGACATTTATATTTTCTGCTTCAGTAGTCCCAAACACTTTAGACAGACTGAGGCTCTCAGATGAAGCCCTATGACTTGGCTGACTTGCTGCCACAGTAGCCTCCCTACTTACAAAAACAAAATCCACCAAAACACATTGGCCTTGTACTTCAAGCAGGAAATATAAGAAAAACAAGGGGAAGAGATAAAGCAGGTTTTGGAATTCCTTTCCTTCACCCATATCTTTCCTTACAGGTTTTCCAAAGACATTGGAACACCCCTGTAGCCATAGTAGCTCTTTTTTAAAGAGGAGAGGAATCTGTAGATTCTTTCACATGAGGGTGGGTAAGTAAAAGTTAAGCAAACAATTCCCTTGTGCATGATTATGTAGCTTATGGTGAACCTATGGTTAACTGTGGAGCTCTGATACTCTGGCAACCTCCTAAGGGTAGAATGCAAACTCCATTTCTAGGCAGCATTGCTGATGATAAAAATGACCCCGATTGGTAGATTGCATCTGGACTGGGAGGAACCATAAACAAATCATAATATCTGCCAGGGACGCGATGCTTTGTGCTTCCCTGAAAGTGGTTACGTTTTTAAGGTGCATCTTGGGGCAATAAAAGCAATGTCTAGGGAGTTGTCTCAGGAGATATTGGCTCCTTTGAAGAGTGAGCTTTTTAATCAGGTTAGCCCTCACATCTGCCCAATGTGGAACTCATCCCTCATACCTGAACTGCCTCTGGGTGGAAGAAAATGCTGGATGGCTGTGAGTTGAGAGGATTTGAAATGGAACACAAAGTGTATTTGATACTCCTAAGCCCAGGGTCAGACAGATTCTAAGCTAGTCCTGGGTGATGATCTCTACCTCCTAGTATTGTATAATCCTTCCCCTCGAGTGACTTGCTTCTAACAGATAGAATATGCAATACTGAAGGTGTTACTTCTGTTACTAGGTTACAAAAATTGTGATTTCTGTCTTGTTAGCAAATTCTTTCTCTTATTGGCTTTGATGAAGTAAGTTGATATGTTAGAGAGGCCTACATGGCAAAGAACTGAGGACACCGTATCGTTCACAGTTAGCAAGCAACCAGAGTCTTCATTCCAGAGCCTTTGAGGAACAAAATCCTGCCAACAACCACATAAGTGAGTTTGGAAGCAAATCTTCCTTTAGTCAAACCTTCAGATGAGATCTCAGCCCTATCTGACACCTTGGTTGCAGTCTTGTGAGAGTCTAAAAGTAGAAGTCTAGCTAAGCTCTCCCTGCATTCTTGACTCTCAGGAACTGTGAGATAATATATATATATATATATATGTATATATATATATATATTATTTTAAGGTGATAAATTTTAGGGTAGTTTGTTACTAGGATGACCAACAGTGTTGGTTTGCCTAAGACTAACTCAAGACTGTCCCAGTTCTGGCACTGATAATCCTGAGTTCCAGTAAATCCCTCAGCCTTGGACAAACTGGAACAATTGTTACTCTATTTGTGATAGACAATTAGTACATATATGCATATGTTATTTCTCACTTAAGCAAATGTATCTTCAAGATAGACTCCTAGAAGTGGGTTTTTGGGGTCTAAACAGTAAAGTCACCTAGAATTTTATGTTTCTAAATTCCCCTTCATAAGGTTTGTACCATTTTGTACTCCCATCTGCAAGATGAAAATGCTTGTTTCTCCATGGTCTGCTGTTTTCATTACCAGTTTATTTGATAATTAAAGCAATTTAATCTTTTATTATCTAAGTGTAAGCTGATTCATAGTCTCTTAGAATAAAGAAATACATTTAAACATTAATTAACACTTGTAGAATTGAACTGCATGATTTATACTTTATTTCGATGAATGCATTTCACTGAATATACTGAGAAACAAATTTAACTGAATGTAGTCAGACTGTCATTGTGTGTGTGTGCATGTGAGTGTCTCCTCCACCTCCTTCCCCCATAACTTGGTCTCATATAACTGATTGGTCTTTCAATTTCATAATCATTCTGTTACTCTATCATGAGTATAATTAGCTCAAATGCCATGTTTACCTTCAGTAGTGGATTAGGACACCAAAAGAACATGTGATGTGGTAGAAGAAAAGGTAGTGGTTTGCGTGGACCCCTTTGTGATTGCTAGCAGAGTTGCAAGTTCAAATGTCTATATCGTCAGGCAGATAACTCAAGGAAACGAGCATGGGTGGGTTGGGAAGCCAGTGATCTGTATAGCATATGCCCTGTCTAAGCAATCAATTCCAGCCATCCTGTGGCCAGGGAGGGATGCAGCCCAGTTTGCTATTGCAGTTTTTCAAGATAAACTGGGATTAGAGTTTTAGGAAATCTTCAGTTGTGACTCCTTACAGCAGAAAAAGAACACAAGATTCAGCAAAAACCATATCTATAGGCCGGCGCTGATCTGCAGGCTGCCAGTCTGGAGATGTGGAAATGTGGAAAAGAGAAAAATAAATCAGTGTTTACTGAGCACCTGTGGGCCATTGTTTCTCACCTAATGCTGGGATACATGCATTATTAACCTAATTTTCTGATCAGGACACTGACGCTCACAGAAGTTAAATAACTGGTCTAAGATAATCTAGCAAAACAGTGGCAGATCCGTGGCCAAGTCTTTAGATCCCTAAGTCTCTATTCTTTTCACTCTACCAAGCCATGGTTGGCACCCTCTCTGGTGTAAGTGATCTTTCAGTTTTCTTTAGAAAGCATGTTCCAGAGCTGAAATAAAAAAGCAGTATCCCCATTCCTCTTAACTTTGTTATCCAGTGGCATAAACCACACAGATACACTTGTGTTTGCAATTGTTTGGGAAGTGTTCTTGGGTGGTTCCCTGGGCAACACTCCATGGAGTGTCATCCTCGGTGTGTGTACAGTGGCTTCCTTTCAGCTGGAAGGGCAAGGAACAAAAATCTTTCAGTTTTTATTTCCCCTGTACTGGTTTGAACCCCCTTCTAAGAACCATTATGGGGATGAAGGAAATGCAAACACAGGTAAAATTAGATTCTAAGCCCAGCATAGATGAGTGGTTCTGCCTTAGGCCCTGTGCCTGGCAGGGCTTGCGATTTTGTTTCTTAGCCTCCTGTTTATAGTCCCTGCATTCCCCAGATTACTTCCCCATCAGTCTGGGAGGTGGTATGAGTGGAGGATTTGTGAAACGGTGTGAATGGGGCTCTTGTAAACAGAAATGATGATGCTGAGAAGGTTCAGATCCAATGGCAATCAGTTATACTAGCTGCTGGTCCTCTTTGCATTTTATAACCTAAAGAGGTTCTTTTATTATTTTTATCATTTCTTTCAGTTATTCTTTCATAAATCTGCTTTTGAGCTCTTCAATCAGCAATTCTCCCTATTCTTTCCACTCATCTGGGGCCTCATTTTTTTTTTTTAAGGTTTTGGAACTTGTACCTTTATCCCTGTTTTGTAGATTTAATTATGTTTGCAATGATTTGGAGAAAATTGTCTGCATTCTTTATAGTCCAAATAAGTCAGCCTCTACAAAATGCATAGTTATGTAGTTTAGTGGGATGTGTTTTGATGTTCTTTGAGTGCATTGAGTATTAATATAAGAGGATGGGCGAAGTTAGTAATTTGGCTGCTAAAGTAACTTTTTCCTGGTTTGCAGCAAGTAACAGAGCTGGGTACTCTTTTCATGCAGTTCTGGAGACACGGAGAAGTGTGACTTGTAACTTACATGATTGTCTTCATTTTCTGTTTAACTGAAAAAGAAAAGTGAGATCAGCAAAGTAAAATAATAGAAATATCCTATGACATCAGCAAACGTGTTTTCTGAAAGCTGAACCAGGCGAAAAATCATGCTATCAACAACTTTTCATTTTTAACGTTCTCTCTCTATTTTTCGGTATCATTTGATAAAGTTAATTAGACCCTGGAATAAGTTAGGAATTGCTTTGGATTGCTACTAAGTGAGAGATTAACAAAATAAGGCCTTGTGTGTTTCCTCTCATGTGAAACAGAAGCAAGGAGTCTAGGACTGTGACAGCAGCTCTGCAGTCATAGGGAGCCCAGGCTCCTTCTGGGTGTTTTGCTCCTCTGTCCTCAGTGCTTGCTTGCTATGTTTGAGGTTACCTCACTGCCGAGAGATGGCTGCTGCTGGAGCTCATTCCATCATTTCTGCCTTGCCGACCTCAGGACAAAGGAAGGGAGATGGAGATAGGCACTGGCGACCCACATGAATCAACTTCTTTTGAAACATTCAAAATGTTTCCCTGAAACATTCACTGATAACTTCTGCTTCATTTGCCAGCAACGTGCATCTATAAGAGGGGTTTGGAAATGTCGTTTTCAGCTGGGCACACTGCAAGGCCTAATCATGCAGGTGGCGGTTACTAAGAAGAAGGTGGAACAGCTGGTGGGTGGGGAAGTAGCAGCTTCTGCTGCAATCCCTGTGCCTGACTCCTGGCTCTCCTGCCCATTCCGGGAAGGCCTAGCACTCTGGGGGTGATGGTGACGGTAGGGAGGACAATCCAAGCAACAGGATACCATGGTGAGTACAGTATGAGATGAACTCACACAAGGCCTGCTTCTGCGGCCAAATTAGCCATGTATACCCATATCCTTGTATTACCATATCATTACCATGTGGTGTATTAGTTTCCTATGGCTTATGGCTGCTGTCACAAATT
Source organism: Pan paniscus (assembly GCF_029289425.2). Lineage (NCBI taxonomy): Eukaryota > Metazoa > Chordata > Mammalia > Primates > Hominidae > Pan > Pan paniscus. The sequence goes on along the minus strand of NC_073253.2, from coordinate 46,644,096 downwards.
ACCACAAATTTGGTGGCTAAAAGCACAGATTTTTTTTTTTTTTTTTTTTTTTTTTACAATTCTGAAGGCTAGAAGTCCAAAGGCAGTTTCACTGAGCTGAAATCAAGGCATGTACAAGGCTGTGCTCCCTCTGGGGAATAATATAGAGGAGAACCATTTCTTGCCTCTTTCAGCTGCTTGCAGCTGCCAGCAGTATTGGGCTTGTGGCTACATCACTCCAACCTCTTCCTTTGTCTTTACATTCTTCTCTGTGTCTCAAAACTCCTTTCCATATACAGATGCATGTGACTACATGTAGGACAGACTCAGATAATTCAGGAGAAGAATGCCTCTCAAGACTAATAACTTAATCACACCTTTTGCCATAAGGTAATATTCACAGGTTCTGAGGATTAGGATTTGAGCATGTCCTTTGGGGGCTACCATTCAGCCCACTACATCTGAGGAATAGTTCGTACACTAAAATATCTTGTCTGGCATCTATGTAAAAATTTTTTCTCACTGATAACCCTAAGGCTCGTTGGTTTTCTTCCAAGTATATGAAAATATATTATACATATATGATCAAAATCATACTAAGAACCATATATTTACCTTCTTGTATATGTTACAGACATCAGGTAGTGTTAAATTGACTTGTCAGTTATTATGACCTTGGATTTTTGGTTCTGGTTGTTTTGTTATTGTTTTGTGTATTTTTTTCTTAGGTTTTTTTTTTTTTTTTTTTTTTTTTACAATAAGTTTTATCAAAGTATAGTTTACACACAATAGAAGTCACTCATTTTAGGCATACAGTTCTATGAGTTTTGAGTAATATATACAGGTATATAGTCCCACCAAAACCAAGATATAGAGTATTTCCATCATCCCAAAAAGTTTCCCCATGCTCCTTTATAATTAATCCCTACCCTCCCTGGAAACCACTGGTCTGATTTTACTTCCTACTTCTTTTGCCTTTTCAGTAATGTCATAAAAATGGAATAATAGAGTACATGGCCTTTTGTATCTCATTTCTTTCACTGAAAATGATACTTTTGAAATTCATCCAGGTTGTTGCATGTATCAGTGGTTTATTTATCCCTTTTTCACTGCTGAATAGTATTCTGATGTATATATGTACCACAATTTATCTATTTCCTAGTTGATATTCACGTGTTGTTTCCAGTTTTTGACAATTATGAATGAAGATGCTATAAACATTTTTGTATAGTTTTTTGCATGAATATATATTTTCATTTCTTTGTGATAAATGCCTAGGAGTGGGATATTGCTAGGTTGTATGGAAAATGTGTGTTTGTTTCTAAGAAACTGCCTAAGAGTTTTCCAAAATGGCTGTACCTTTTTGTGTGTCACTGGTAAAATATGAGAGTTCTAGGGCTTTGCATTCCTGCCAGCCTGTGGTAATGACAGCTTTTTGTTGTTTCCTTACATTCTAAGAAGGGTGTAGTGTTATCTTGCTATGATTTTAATGTACATGTCCCTAATGACTAACAATTTTGTGCATCTTTTAATTTGCTTATCTGCCGTCTGTATCTCTGTGATGAGTGTCTCTTCAAATGTTTTTCCCATTTTTCAATAAGATGGTTTATTTTCTTTTTATTATGTTGTGAGAGATCTTGATGTATTCTGAATAGCAGTCCATTATCAGATATGTGTTTTGTAAGTATTCTCTTACAGTCTTCACTTCTGTTTCCATTTTCTCAACTTTTATACGGCAGAAACTTAATTTTGATGAAGTTCAGTTTATCAGTTTTTTCTTTCATGATTCATACTTTTCTGTCCTATCAGAGAAACCTTTGCCTAACCCAGTTTTGCAAAGATTTTCTCCAATGTTTTCTTCTAGAAATTTTGTAGACTTAAGATTTTATTCTGAGGTATATGACCTATTTAGAGTTAATTTTTGTATGTAGTATGAGGTATGAGTTAAGGTTTATTTTTTGCATACGGATGTTCAAATTTTCCAGCATCATTTGTTGGAAAGACTATCCTTTCTCCTTACCTTCACACCTTTGTCAAAAAAACAATTGACCATATATCTGTGGGTCTTCTGTTTCTTTGTGTGTGTTTATCCTTTCACAAGTACCACACTGTCTTGATATTGCCTTGATAAGAAATCTTGAAATTAGGTAGTGATACTTCTCCACCTTTCTTTTTCAAAAGTATTTTGGCTATTTCAGGTTTTTACTTTTCCATAAAACTTTTAGAATCAGCTTGTCAATTTCTTCAAATAAGCCTTCTGGGATTTTCAGTGGGTTTGCAATGAAACTATAGATTAATTCAGAGAGAATTGGCATCTTAACTATATATATGCATATATACACACATACATATGCATATATAGTTAAGTTACCAATTTGAGATAGATATATATATATGAGATAGCGTCTCACTCTGTCACCAAGAGAGACTGCTTGATGAGATCACGGCTCATTGCAGCCTAGACCTCCTGGGCTCAAGCGATCCTCCCACCTCAGCCTCCTGAATATCTGGGACCACAGGTGAGCACCACCCACCCAGCTAATTTTAAAACTTTATGTAGTGACAGGATCTCCCTATATTGGTCAGGCTGGTCTTGAACTCCCGGGCTCAAGGAATCCTCCCACTTCGGCCTCCCGGAGTGGATTACAGATGTGAGCCACTTTGCCTGGCCATCTTTACTATATTGAGTCTTCCAATTTCTGAACATGTTAGGCTCTCCCCTCTATTTATTTAGGTCTTTTTGTAAATCTACTTAAAAACATTTCAATTTGTAATTGTTTATTTTTTGTATATAAAAATTACAATTAAAAATATTGGCCTAGTATTCTAAGACCTTGGTAAAGTCACTTATTAATTCTTGCAGCTTTTTTGTGTGAATTCCTTAGAATTTTCTATGTAGGAATCATATTTTTCTGGATATAGAGGCAGTTTTATTCCTTGTGCTGCAATCTGGATGCCTTTTATTTCTTTTGGTGCCTTATAGCACTGGCCAGGACCTCTAGCAATATGTTAAATAGGAGTGGTGGGAGTGGATATTCTTGCTTGCTCCCAACTTTAGGGGAGAAGTATTCATTCTCACAACATGAAGTATGCTATTAGCTGTAGGCTTTCCATAGATAACCCTTATCAATGTGAGGAAGTTCTTTTCTAAGTTTTCTGAGAGTGTGTCTCATAAATGGGTGCTAAAATTTATCAGTTCTATTTCTGCATCTGTTGAGACGATGATATGGTTTTTTTTAGCCTGTGATATGGTGATTTTTTAATGTTGAGCCAATTTTTCACTTCTGGGATAAATCCCACATGGTGGTAACATATTCTATTCATATATTGCTAGTTCAATTTGTTCATGTTTTGTTAAGGATTCATATTTTGTTACATTCCCGAGGGATATTGGTCTGTAGTTTTCTTGTAATATCTATGTTGAGTTTTGGTATCAGAATACTGCTATTTTCTCCTCTGCATATTGTTAATTCTACTTATTTGGGAGGTTTCTCAAACTGGCTTTTGTATTCTGTTTTGTTCTCCATCACTTTTAATCTTTAAACAGGTCATCAGGATACCTTCCCCAAGTTGATCTTTCTATATATGTTTTTTTCTAATGTGAATATTAAACATATACCATACATAAACACGTTGAAAATATGTTATCATTTACCCTCGTATTTATAAACTCTAATATCCCTAAAAAGATCAGTAGCAAAGGGAGGAATAGTGTAGGGGGAGAAACAGTGTTTCTGTAAGAGCATAGGGCTTCTGTCCTGGTTTTGTTTCTACCTTTCTATTTGCCTCCACTGATTGTATAAGATCTGTGTTCTAGAAACTGTGTTTAAAAATACTTTATGTACTTTGCCTCATATTCTTCCTTACATCATTCATATAAAGAATTTGTATTTTTCCACTTAACAGGTGAGGAAACCAAGGGCTAGATGCGTTAGCTTGTCCAAGATAATCCTCTCAGTAGGAATTTGAAGCAAGGCTGCTCCATCCCTACCAGCTTTGGCATTTAAAGACAGAGGGGGCCGCCCTCACTGGTGTCCACTGACTTGTGACTGACAATCTTCCCTCCATGCAGTGAGCCTGAGGAGGCCTGGCCCAACTTTCCCTACCACATCTTATTTCTGGCATTCAGTGACATGCAACAGTTTCCAAGAAGAGTATATTGTAAAGCAGATGGCATAATATTTCTCTTTTTCTACCCATCTCCTCTTTTAGACCCAGCAGGTGAAGCTCCCTACCGGGAGAGGGGAAATCCCTGTGGGATGGTAGAGCTCATGAATAAGAAACCTGTGACCCACAGGGCCGAGGAAACCTCCCCCAACACACACACTTGAGGCCAACAGTAAGGACAGAGAACCAGGGGCAAGGAGTGCGGGAGAGGGAAAGGTGAAGTGAGCCAAAAGTATGCAGCAGCTCAGTGGGTAGAAAAGGGGCTAGGGAGAGGCATGTCTGAGATACAAGGGCATTTGGTGCATTTCCTTCTCCCGGGTCTCCGTTATGCAGAATGTGTGGCCCAGAGACATAGAAGCCATGGGGCATCTTTCCAGGCACTCAGGGGTGTGTCCAGTATGCTCCCCCTCCACAAGGAAATTAACAGAGCCTTAATGGGTAGAAAGCATCTGTAATGAGAAAAACTTGGAATTATATTAAGAAAACTTTCCCTCAACCATGAGGGGTGCCAAGAGACCAAAGAATGACTCAGACAAGTCCAGCTTGGCAAGTAGGTGAGATTATTAGAACTTACATATGAGGTGCTCCGAGATGGCAGCAGGGCAGCTATACATATCCATGCCACCTCCCATTCCTAAGCTGCTTTGAAGCTAATATTCTGACTCTTTGCCTATTGTGTGTGTGCGTAATGGGACTGTTTGCCTTGGTAGGTTCTCAGATACTATGCAGGACATTTGGGTTCTCAGGAACACCTGCTCCTCGGCTGGGCACCATGGTCTTGGCTCACAGCCTGGACTTCAGGGTTCAGGCAGCAGATATACACCCTTTAGTAACTGGGTGGGGGAACTGTCACATGATAGCACCTCTTGGAAAAGCCTGGGATTTAGAATACAGAGGCTGTGGAGTAGGGCATTTGTTGGGGTTCGAAAAGCTGGGAGGTGAAACTGCTCAGGGAGGCTCCCTCCATTTCTCCAGTACACAGTTCCATCACGTTTTTCTGAAAAGCTGACTTGATAACATTCATGGAGCTGCTCATCTCAACATGGGAAACTGAGCTAATACGGCTTCCTCTTCTTAAGACCCATTCCCACTGACTGCCTTCAGTGGCATTTCCATAGCCCTCCTACTCCACCAGCCTGGAGCCAACCCAGGCATCAATTCCTTTCTTAGACCACTCTCTTCCACCCTGCAGCGCCTCACGCTGTGAACACTCCTGGGTTACCCACTGCTCCCGTGGCACTGTGGCCCCAAGTCCCTATTACTGGCCCTTGGGGACACCTCACAGCATTTCCTCTCATCCTAAGCTCATCTCTGCCATTTTTCATTCCAGTACATACATTCTAATTGCCAAGATTTCCTGAAAATGGTTGGAGCTTAAGGTCTTTTTTTTTTTTTTTTTCTTTTGAGATGGAATCTCGCTCTGTTGCCCAGGCTGGAGTGCAGTGGTGCGATCTCGGCTCACTGCCAGCTCCATCTCCCGGGTTCACGCCTTTCTCCTGCCTCAGCCTCCTGCATAACTGGGACTACAGGCGCCCACCACCTTGCCTGGCCAATTTTTTTGTATTTTTAGTAGAGACAGGGTTTCACCGTGTTAGCCAGGATGGTCTCGATCTCCTGACCTCGTGATCCGCCCACCTCGGCCTCCCAAAGTGCTGGGATTACAAGCAAGAGCCACCGTGCCCGGCTGTGCTTAAGATCTTAAAGCGGCCAGACCCAGCCACCCTTCTTATTTCCTCAGTGGGAAAAAAGGATGATTTTCTGATCATGCAAAAATGTGAAGATGAAGAAAAGTGTAAGTGGAAATGAAAGTCACCCATAACTTAACACTCAGAACTACCACTAATATTTTGTTGAATTTTCTTATTTCTCATTTTTCTTTTTTAAAAATGTATTTTACAATCAAGGTTTGTATCCTATTTTTGTCACTTAATATTTTTTATCAAGAATATTTCCTCACCAGGCATGGTGGCTCACGCCTGTAATCCCAGCACTTTGGGAGGCTGAGGTGGGCGGATCACCTGAGGTCAGGAGTTCGAAACCATCCTGGCCAACATGGTGAAACCCCATCTCTACTAAAAATACGAAAATTAGCCGGGTGTGGTAGTGCACGCCTGTAATGGCAGCTACTCAAGAGGCTGAGTCAGGAGAATCGCTTGAACCTGGGAGACAGAGGTTGCAGTGAGCCGAGATCTTGCCGTTGCACTCCAGCCTGGGTGACAGAGCAAGACTCTGTCAAAAAAAAAAAAAAAAAAAAATTCCTCTTTCTTCAAATATCACTTGAAGATAAATTTTAAACAGCTACAGAGTATTCTATTGTATAGATGCAAAATAATTTAGTCTACTATTGTTGGATATTTGTATTGCTTAAAGGATAGATACCCAGAGTTGGGATTATTGGGAAAAATAGAATATTTTAAAGATATGTATTGCCAAGTTTCTTTACAGAGAGGTTGTCCCAGTGTGTACCCAGAGTAGAGGTACATGGGATGTACATCTAGCCACAACAGCCAAGGATTTGGTTCTATGCTTGCCAATTGTATAGATAATTAACAGCAATCCCTTGAATCAGCCAGTTCATTAGTCAACCTATGTGCTTATGGCTGAGCTCTGCCAATTACTATTTGGATGATCTTTGGTATCTGGCCTTTCTATCTGTAACAGCAAAATGGAGAATTTAAAAAATGGGTAGAGTCTTTATAGTTTCTTTGCTTTCATTTCAGATGGTTTGATAAATAAAATAAAAACTGAAAAATATTTTTATAAACCATAAAGCATCATCCAAACATAGTCAGCACTGCTACATGGCCAGTAATCTTTTTGACCTTGGGGGAGAAGGGATGCAAGGAATATATGGAGCATCATTCTTATAATTCAAGAGGTTTAACAATTGGTAATATTCTACATGTGGCATCATTACAACAACCATGTGTCCAGGATTTCCTGGAAATGTCCTCCCTCTCCCTGGAAAGTCCATGTGCCAGACATTGTGTCTCAATTTTTGGTTCTGAAATATATTAATTACAGACATAATGTCTATTTTATAATGGGAAAGTTTATAAACCTCATTGAAGTTAATAGGTTTAAGGATGATTTCTGTAATAATGTAAATTTTTTTAGTTTTGAAAGATGAAAAAGGCTAGTTGCAAAAATATATTACTTCCTTTGCTTTTGGTGAGTCTGAAACATTGTGTGTATGTGTGTATCTGTGTCTGCATATGTAAATATGTACATACACATATATTTTTGTACATATGTATATACACATATTTTTTTAATTGGCAAAAATTCTCTCCTTTCAGATTTGTAGTACTTGATTAGTTTCATTTTCCTTCCTTTAATATAAAGTTGATTTCAAATCAACTAAGCACAAATGAGTGTTTTCACTCAAGTGTCCTTCCCTTCCCTTCCTTTCCCTTCCTTTCCCTTCCTCCTTCCCCCTTCTCCGTTCCCCCCTTTCCCTTTCCCTTTTCCTTCCCTTTTTCCTTTCCTTTCCTTTCCTTTTTCCTCTCCTTTCTTCTTTCCTTTCCTTTCCTTTTTCCTCTCCTTTCTTCTTTCCTTTCCTAACTTGATCCAGCCAAGTGAAAATCATCCATCTCGGCCAAAAGTTTGTTGGCAAACTAATATTATCCTACGGTGCCATCCTGAAAGAAACAGTTTTTGCTGAAGGTAAAAGTTTTATAAAAGAAAGCATTTTCATAAAGAAAGTAAGTCCTGTTTTACTTTGTTTCTGTGGCATTGCTGAGTTGGACAGCAAGTTTAGCTCACTGATGTCCACACAAGTAGGTACACCGAGGAACAAATGTTATTCTCATGATGACTCCAGCAGCGGTGATCATGGTGAGCTCTGATGCCAACCAACAACATGGTTCAAGATTTTGATAGGAAATGTGTGCATTGTGTCTTCTCAAACACAAACATTTTAAATGACTGCATCATTAAAAACATCCTACTTGTCTGTCTACTTCTTCCTGGTCTTTTCTGAAGTAAAACCTAAGCAGAAACCTCCTAAATTAGTTGTGTTTTCGAGGGCTTATTGCTCTTACTGTACCTGACACAAACATATACAAAGTCAAACACTTAAGTTCCTAGCCTCAGGGATCTCCACCTGGATTCTGGGGCTTCTTTGGATAGAGATTCTGGAAATTGGATGAAGAGGTTGAAAGGAATTGGGTTCTTCTCATCCCTGCCCACCCACTCCCCTCATTTATCCTACTCCTCCTCTACCATCAAGGACCCCTTGCATCCTTCCCTAGGGAACCTGGATATCCTGGGAGGAACTGGCTTTGAAGGCCAGACACTCCCCACACCCTACGTCCTCCAACTCTCCTCTAAGCCCAGATGGGAGTGGTTGGACCTAGATTATCTCAATACAGATAATTTACTGAGTAGGTAAGTAAAGGAGTATCCCTTGGTTAGGCCTTATCATTCCTGCCAAAGTCCTGGAAGTGGGAACATCAGGGAAACCTTGTGTGGAATCAAGATCTGGTGGCCTGGGACCACTCAGTCATTGCCAGATTCTGGCATTCTCCTACCTGAATACACCTTTGGGCTAGAACAAGGCCAAGGAAAGAAATGAGACTCAAGTGCCCCAGCCTGCTCCACAGAGGCCCTTCATTGCAGCAATTGTCAGCTGTGGTGTGGGAGGACAGCAGAACCTTTGTGAACCATACATTCCTGCAGAGTTTATATACATTTTTAATTGGTAAAAATTAAAAATATATTAAAATTATATATTAAAAGTTAAAAATATATTTTGCTCCAGCTCCGACTAACTCCTTTGTTAAATATCATGGCCCTGGTGAGCACTGTTTTTGATTAACAGGTGTCACATCCCTTAGGTGAGTTGGGGATGAAAAGAAGTTGAGAACAACTTTGCTAGTGGACTTTGTCATGCCATGGGCTTGTGATCTTTGCCCATTCCCAAATCACTCTAGGCTGAGCTGCTAAGTCCAGGAGCACGATAGGCAAGGACTTATGTAACAGGAGAACAAAGCACCAAACACTCAAAAGGATGACTTTAATATGGAAACCTCTCTTTTCTGCAAATCTGTGCCCATGCAGCCGCCACAACAAATGGGGATATAAACAAAGCCAATTGTGCTGACTTCACAGCACCCATAGATTGCAGCCACTTCTCAGATTCACTTTAACAAAGGGATAAATCGAACTTGTTGTCGGCTAACAATCCCACATTGTCTTCCCTCTCTCGAGCTCTAAAAAGCACTGAATGCTTGGATACAAAACCCCATGTGACAGTAGATACATGCCAACTACCCCAAGATCCAGACTTGCTTGACACTTGATCTGAACATGACCATAACAGCAGCATTACAACCTTTAATCCAAGTAATGTTCATCTACGGAGAGTCTTTTTATCAACAAGCCTAGTCCAGAGGTCTCTGCCCTGGCGGGCATGTGGAATGTCTAACACATTACTCAGCCCCATGCCACAAACTGGGGGACCATTTTCCTCTTTCTTCCTCCTCAGTGTTTAGTGGATATAATCACACGTTTGTGTGATTACAGTGTGTTATTTACCATGAGATAATAGGGTGGCCAAAGCAGCTTGAGTGCAGGAATTGAAAATGCACAGATCATTTACTTTAATGGCTGCACAACCTTGGAAACTGTCAGAGGGTCAGAATTTCATGACAGAATAGCTTATCTCAGGTCTCAGCATCCAATAGGAACATGGCCTCTGGGTTCTCTGCCTTGGTGAAGGAATCTTTAATGGGGAAAACAAACCTCTCCCCTTGTGGTCCCTGGAAAGGCACCAGAAGGCTCCCTTTTCTTATCTGTCCTTCTGTGATGTTGCAGAGAAATGGACAACATTTTGTAAAGAGCCAGCTCTTGGGCTTTGTGAGCCGTAAGCTCTATATTCAATTCTTCCAATGTAGCACACAAGTAGCCATAGAAAACACAATACATGAATGAGGGGGGCTGTGTTCCAATAACATTTTATTTATAGACACTGAAATCTTTGAATTTCACATAATTTTTCAGCATGACAAAATATCCTTCTTTTGATTTTTCAGCTACTTAAAGATGTAAAAACCATTCTTAGCTTACAATTCATACTAAAATAGGTAGCAGACTGGTTTGGCCTGCAGGCTGTCGTTTGCTGACCCTTGTCTTAGAGCATCTCAAGATGCGACATGGAATTTGGAAAGGAAAGCTCCTGCAGGGCTCCTTCCAGCCATGAGGATCTGACATTTGGGTAGAAAAGCCTTATGCCTGGCCTGAAGGAGCTTGGCCTTAGTGTTCTCATCTTTTCTCTTGGGCTACCCTTATTTCCGTAGCAGTCTGATTTAGGAATAAACTAATGATAATGAAGTCCTCAAAGGAACATGAATTCACGTTCAAACATTTTTACATTGTGACTTCTTTTTTTCTCGAATTCATTGTGGTTTTGAAACATTTTATTCCTCTTTAGCCAACTGTTCTGAGAGTGTTGTTGGCTTTGAAAATTGTAGTAGTTTCAATGAGATAAGCTTGTCAGATTTTTGAAGCAAAGAAAGGTGTGAAAAGTCACTGAATATCAACACACCAATGGGGCCACTTTAGGTTCTGCTGAGTGCCCAGTGGAGCCCACTTAAAAGCTTTGTCTCTTGTGCATTTCTCTGTTCTTGTGTCTGCATAGAAAAAAACCTTTCTTCAGATATCTTTTGGTTTTCAGTGATATATTGCTTTTGTGAAGCTTTCAATGAAAGAAATAGTTTTGAACATCTGTGTGTCAGGTTCTATACTTGAAAATACAACAGACCCTTTGGATAAGATTCCTTGTGAGAACTTAACGACGACTTATAATTTTCTTTTGTGGAGCTGAACAACCTTTAATATGCCTTTAATTTTGTTACCTCTGAGGATTTCAGGCTCCCTGACCTCAGATAAAAGACCAGTATATGGGAACAAGAAAAGGTGAATTGATCACAAAAGGCCTGTCTTGCCTTTGCCTGCACTGAATCTGTCCTTACAAAGGAGCTAAGAGAGATAAGCCTACAAGATGCTGTCATCCTTCTGTCAGAGACTAGGGTTGTACCAACACAGGTCCCTCTCTCTGAATTTTTTTGGCAAAGAAAGACAGAAGGCAATAGTTTAGTCCTTTTAAATGCACATAGGTTTGAAAAGGATTTTGAAGCACAGTTTAGTACAATTAGACTGAAAGTCTTAATGTCGTTCTTCATGAAAACGTTGCATGGCTTTGAAAATGCTCAATAGCTTTATCAGCCACATTCAAAACTTCAGCAAGCAAGCAAGGCCTTCTCCCTCAGCCTGCCTGGTTCAGACACACTGAAGGGACCAGTGCTGAACTGAGTAGCCCTGGGCCAGGGAGCAGTCCGTGGACCCAAACAGAGTCCAACCCCGGACAATTGTTAACAGGTTTCAGGGTTATTCTCATTAAAAGGGAAGCAGCTTTTCTATGCCCCCTACACTCAGGTGGGTGCAGGCAGCCTTGAGTGCAGACAGTTGTTCCCAGCCTAGTGGGAGGGAATATTCACAGGACTCGGACATTTTAAGGCAGTGACTAAGAATTTGCTCTTCCTCAGTTTCAATTTTACCTGTAAATGTGACATGATGATTTCTGCCGACAGTGACTGGCACAGAGGAACTTGGAAACACAGGAACTTCAGGCACTGACACACACTTCCTGGTTCGTTCTGACAACCTATTGTCCCTATCTGAGAGTTAGTCCTTATGTTTTTTTTCTGTGTCCTCATCTCTCTCTCCCTACCTCACATGCATGAACACACATACATACACATGCACACACAAATTTCCTACTTGACCTGTGGCTAGACATAGTGGTCATCCATAAACTATACAACACATTGACCGTATGTAGGTGGTGGGAAGTCCAATCTTCAATACTAAACTGAGCAACTGCACCCTCTAAGCCCTGAGTACTGTTCCTCTCATTGGCTGCCACACAAATACTATTAAAGGTGGTTTGCATTTCTATTCCCTGTTCCACCTCCTACCAAGAAATAGAACGATTGGTTCCATGTAAGATGTGAAAAGCATTCCTATTATATCCAATATTGACTGAGTGATTACTACATGCCAGGCACTGAGCTAGAGATAAGGATTTGAGTGATGAGACATAAAAGATTTGCCACTCCCTGGGCCACAGATTACATGTGTAACCTTCTTGGGCAAGTATCTGAACTTCTCTGGGCTGAATCTCTAGGATTGGCACCTGCTCTGATAGTCTAAGAATTCAACAGAAATGGGAAGCAGGAGGGAAAGTAGCTTTGGTGTCAGAAGCAGAAATGACTCCTGGAGAAATGTTTGTTCAGTAACAATACTATCCAGAGGAAAGAATGAGAAAACAGTAAATGAGGTTAACAGCCACCTGGACACGAGGAGAGAGCAGCCCATTGTGAAGGGAACTGACCAGAATTTGGAGATCCCCTTCAGAAATGGATCATTTGCCTCTTTGAAAATAAGGAGCTCTTCCACCTGCACAGGTTGCTTACAAGGGGAAGGAGAGGAGTTTTCCTCTTCTTCGGTTGGTTGTTGACTTGGTCCTCTGTCCCTTCTTTGAATAGACCAAGGGATCTAAGTAACTTTCAACAAGTGGATGCTCCTTGAGTATGGAGGGTTTGGAATGGAAATGAAGCATAGGAAGAAAAGTACAAGTCTTGAAGCCACTAAAAGCAGCCTTCAGTCACACTCTTTAATGACTTCTTGGGCCATCCTAGGCAAACTTTTAAATCTCTGTTTGTCTTTGTTTCCTCCTTTTTACAAAGGGGGCTAATAGGAATTCTTCCTGTTTGGATAAGGATTTACAGTTTTCATATGTGTGCTCATTTAACTTCACGTGGGAGGTAGGTGGAAAGGAAGACAGATGCTAATTTGTTCAAATCCTTTGATAATAGGCTGTCCTGTGAACCGTTAGCTATAAGAAGCATTTGAACTAGAGTCCTAGTCTATTTGGAGCAACTTTTAAATTGATCTTTTAGGAGCCTTTCAACCGTGAGGTCCCTTTGAACTTATAGCCATTCTAAGAGTGGTTATTATAAATGTAATTACCCACACATAACACAAGATTCCAGCTCTGCACATAACAAGAGATAGACTTATCTCTAAGAAGTGTGTCACTGTATTTCTTCCAGCTGGTACAATAAGCTCTTGGAAGAATTAAACACTACTCAGACAGGCATGGGGGATTCTAGATGCATTGAGCTTGTACTTCCCAGGTGGCTGGCTTTGTAGATAAAGCACCTAGCATAGCATAAGTGGTTGGTTCTTCCATTTAGTTTGTCTCTAACCCTTCAGGATGAACCTAAGAATGAAACAGCAATTTCTTTATTCTCCATCCCAATAGAATTTTGAAGGATTCTTGCTGTATTGTGCATGGAAAGCCCTCATTAGCAATGCAAGCACTTCAGAAGGCAATGAGTGACTCATACAAGGTCCAGAAATAGTACTGAGGAAAATTGCTTTTATGTAATTTTTTTTCTCAGAATGTCATGCTGTGAATACTTATCATCTCAGCAGAAACACGTGGGAAAGATCACATCTTCCTGGGCCTGCAGGGATGTTCTGTCTCTCAGAGTCATGTCACTGCCTCACAGGCCTCCAGGAGCCACCAGAAATTTGAAGGAAGCTGTTTAAGCACAACAGGGGAGTGAATAAATGCAGGGTATATGTAAGCAGTAACTCATCTCTTCAGTTTTAATGTAATGCATTCAGCACGTTTCCTTCGGTTTATATTTTGTTAGTCTTGTTTTTGCTCCCTGAGGTAGACTTAAACATTTCAGAAAAAAATTGTGTTAAAATATGAATGATACGAAAATTACCATTTTAGTAATTTTTAAGTATACTTTTCAGTGACATTAAGTACATACACTTTTTTTTTTTGAGACAGAGTCTCGCTCTGTCAGCCAGGCTGGAGTGCAGTGGCAGGATCTTGGCTCACTGCAACCTCTGCCTCCTGGGTTCAAGCGATTCTCCTGCCTAAGCCTCCCGAGTAGCTGGGATCACAGGCATGTGCTGCCATGCCCAACTAATTTTTTGTATTTTTAGTAGAGTCGGGGTTTCACTGTGTTAGCCAGGATGGTCTTGATCTCCTGCCCTTGTGATCCACCCCCCTCGGCCTCCCAAAGTGCTGGGATTACAGGTGTGAGCCACCACGCCTGGCCAAGTACATGCACATTTTTGTGATGCCATCACCAACATCCGTCTCCAGAGCTTTTTATCTTCAGAAACTGAAACTCTATACCCATTAAATAGTAACTTTCCATTTTCCTCCCCTCAGTCCCTGGCAATCACCATTTTGCTTTCTGTTTCTGTAAATGTGACTATTTTTAGGTACCTTATATGGGGGAATCACACAATATTTGTCCTTTTGTGATTTGCTTATTTTACTTATCACAATGTCTGCAAGGTTTAGCCACGTTGTAGCATGCGTAGGACTTTCATTTCATTTTAGTCTGAACGATGTTCTCTCATATGTATATAACACATTTTGTTTATCCATTCACCCATCCGAGGACACTTAGGTTGCTTCCACTTTTTGACTATGGTGAAGAATGCTGCTATGAACATGAGTATAGAAGTATCTGAGACTCTGCTTTCACTTTGGGGAGTTATATACCCAGTGGAATTGCCAAAAATAGATTCTTGAAAAGGGAAGATCCTGAGGGAAGTAGGTGATACAATTTTTACTCCATCAGTAAATTAGAGAAAGGGCAGAAGTATATGATCCAGGACTCTGAACCTAGTGAGATGGATGGAGGCAGTCACACAGCCAGGGTAGGGAAGGAGAGAGGGGCAGGCTTGATCCCAAAGGAGGTCAAGCTATTGGCAGGTTGAGATTTAGGCCTTAAAACATTCCTTGGAGAGGCTGTAGCCAGCTTAGAAGGAGCTCTTGAAAGCTGAGCCAGGGTCAGCACATCCAGGGGCCATTTGAATGGGTACTACCAGGTGCTCATTCACAAGACTGACACCAGATCTCTCTCCTTCGCTGCTGAGTGAGGTCCTGTCATGGACAGCTCTGCCCATAGCCCAGTGATTACCCAGCAGCAGGATGTCTGCTGGTTTTCCCTAAGCGAGAAAAAGGTGTGACCTCGAAGTGTTCTGAGTTGAAAGCTGTCTTGGAGTGGAAGGGATGGACACATTTCCTGCAGCTTCCTGGATTCAACTGGCCATTGGGAGTCAAATCAGACTCTGGAGCTTAACACATGGTTTCTAAGGAGTCCCCAAAGGGTGACTCTGCTGTGTGCAGCATTCCCAGCTGTGAATAGCATGTGGGTTGGAAGGCGGATGAGATGGGGGTAAGCATGGAAGTCATATCAAAAGCTTAGGATGGCCACCCTTGGTGGACTGGACTAGTCTGACCTGGCATTAGAACCTGTCCTCCCTGGGGCAGGCCCGGCTGGTGCCCCAAGGACTTGCATTTTGTTCCATGCAGCCTCTTGCATTAGGCAATGACCATAGCACCCTGGATAATGACCAGTCTTGGAAAGATTAGCATTCTACATACTTAGTTTTTGAAAAAAATTACGTAACCGGTGTTCTACTTTTTCCTAGAATCTTTGCCTCTCTAAGGACAAGTCTTTGCTCTTGTAAAGGGAGAAAGGGATCCAAAAAAATACTGGTATGCAGTAATTTTTGATTAGCATCCCTAGCCAAGTGATAAAGATATATTACATGCTCCGAAATTCTACAATAGCCCACCCAAATCCCTGATTCATTGCCTGAAGGGGCCCTTTGCAACACAATAGCTTACACTTCAGGCCCAGATTTCAAGAGGACCTATTAATCAGTGATGTGAGGTGGTGAGCGAGAGGGTTTGGCCCCATGACAACTTGGAAAGTTTGCCATGATTTGGAAAGAACAGCAGCCCACATTCTGAATAGAGAAAGGGAAAAGGGGACAGAATTCTCTGCTGAACAATAATGAGAATAAGATGGAACTGCTTCAAAAAGATGTCCAGCCAGCAGTAGACGAGTACACCTGTGCATATGGCAAATGTTGGGGTCCAGGCTTGGTCATGGTCACATCTGGGAACAGACTGACAGGGATCAGTGGGATGCTCACTTTAAGAGTATCTAGGTAGCTGTCATAAGAATGTGTTTTACTCAGAATCAAAAAAAAATCACTGTGTTTGTAAAAACAAGGATGTTCTTGTTTAGTTGTCTAGGTTTCTGACATTTTGACTTGTGGCTCCTAGAGACTTGAGTGGCAGCGGAGATATTAATTTTTATGCATGTTGGGCATGAGATATAAACAAAGTGGATATTTCCTTTATGATTCACAAAGTAGTGGAAAGGATTCTGCTTTAAGAATCAGGCAATGGAGCTAACTCTGCTGCCCTGCTGCAACTCTATTTGAAACTATGATGTATTATTTTACCCATCAGGCCCTCTGCTTCCTCACATCATTATGGGGTGGGAGTGGATGGAAGGTAGCTGGGTTAGATGTCTTTTATTCATGACCCAGAGGGCTTCAGAGATCTTGCCAGCCCTCTGGAATAGTTTATAATATGTTATGTCTTTGTGGATATAAATATTTTTTCTCAAAAGAAGGCTTATTGCTTTTATCACATTTTCTAAAGTGGTCTGTGGCTCCCCAAATGTTCAGAACTCTTGTACTAGATCGCTAAACATCTCCTCTAACTCTTACAGTCCTTGAATGTGCTGTTGTATATCTGTGACTCTAAGGTTAATCCGGTTTATTATGAGAGGTGACCGTGATGGTATCTTCCCTAAATCTGTTTTGTTTCATTGTAATGTGAGAAAAGTTGCAGGAATGTGAACTTTCCTAGTTCATTCTCATTTTCTGGACTCAGCTGGCCTTTCTTGGGAAAAATAATTGAAAAGTAGGAAATGGGCATCTTTAGCTCCTTTAATCTCTGCAACTCCTGATTGTGTCTGCTCATCCCACCTTGCAGGGTCTCACACAGCCCCATTGTGAAGCCCAAGCAGATTTCTGCTCTCAGCTCTTTTCTCGTTGATCCCTTTCTGCCTTCACCCCACCCTCACTGCAGTCTTCCACCCAGATAGATGCTCCTTGACTTACAGTGGAACTGCTCCTGATAAGTTAGTAGTAGATGTTCCTTTACCAGACACAGAGGGGATCCCAGAGGTATTAAAAGGTTGGTCCACTGAAGGTTGAAAATGCATTTAATACACCTGACCCATCAAACATCAAAGCTTAGCCTAGTCCACTTTAAATGCACTCAGAACACAAATTTACAATTGGACAATAATCATCGAGCAACCCAGTACACTGCAGAGTATCGGTGTTTACTCTTGTGACTGGGAGCTGTGGCTCGCTGCCACCGCCCAGCATCATGAGAGAGCATTGTACTGCATGTAGCTAGCCAGAAAAAAGAGGAAAATTCAACACTCAACGATTTCTATGAACGCGTATTTCTTTTGCGTTGACATAAAGTCAAAAAATTGTTAAGTTGAAGCATTGTAAATCAGGGGCCATCTTAATGCCCATTCTACATCTATTCTTTAAACAACTGACTTTAATTGAAAAGCTACATGGGGAATGATCTTTGAGCAGGCGAGTCTTTTAATATCTCCAGGATCCCCTCTGCGTCTGGTAAAGGAACAACTACTACTAACTTATTGACCTCTGCACGTGCGAAAGGAGGTGCAGATGGAGGGATGTGTTGTTTCTGAAGGGGAGAGTTCCTGGTGCAGATTTCTTACTGGCTAAACTTGCTGGAAACACCCACAGAAGTGGCACATCAGACCATTCTGCCCACAAGCATTTTAAAATAAAAATGAAATCAAATGGTCCTCTGTTCAACATACAGAAAATTCACTGTTTCAAAAGCACTTTCAAGATGATTTTTGTTCCTTTAGATTTCTCATTCCAAGGATTTTGCCCCACCCAGCAGGGGAATTACTGAGTATTCTGAGAACTGTGTCTTCTGCCCTGAGAGTGACCTTCTCAGTGTAACGCCATGCCTCAGGGACGGTCACAGACAGAGCATGGGTCTTCCTAATGGAAGTGAGAGAGTATGTGTGGTAGGGGGAGGGTGGAGAGAGAGTTTTACTGATACTACTATCTCTGTTCATTAGCAATATTCACAGCTTCGCTTTCTTTGATTTGTGGGAAAACTCTTTTTGTGAAATGACACCTGAGACTCCAATTCTAAGGCACAGGGTGAAGTAAACTGATAGAGAAGTTGATAGGGCACTGCCGTTACAAGTTACTTTGTACCTGCTTTGCAAAACTTGCTGAAGTATGAGCTGGATGGTGCAATAGTGAGATCTTCCTTTGTTCTCTCACAGGCACCCTGATTTTGTTTTCAGAGGATAAAAATTCATTTTAAGCCATTTGAAATTCTGAAAACCATGGAATTTCTTTTTTCTTCTCCTTTCTAAAACAAAAGTTCTTCTCCATCTAAGATACATTAAATGTATAATTTTTTTAAAGGAATTACTTTGTGAAAACAAGTTCACGGATTCAATTTCAGACTTCTTATTCTTAATGTTTCCACACCTATCAACAGGAACACATGTGGCCCCACAATTCACCATTTATGCAGGCTACATTTCAACGTAGGGGGCAGTTAACCTTTTCCCTTCCATTTGGTGATTCTCTTTACCAGCTTTCTTTATTTCCCGTAGAATATTTTAAAAAAGAAAATGTGGGAGACATTTCTATTCACATCACATGTTGTCAAAGCCCTCTTGTGGGATGTGGTTTAACTCTTTAACAGTGGCCCTTTGATAGCTAAAAATTTGATGTTCAGCAATTACTGCTTTTTGGGAACTCCAAGTACATCCAGCATTGCAGTTTTTTTAAACAATTGGCTCTTTTTTTCTGGGTCCGTTTCTCATCTCACTTGGCTCCCCATAGAGTTATGATACAGGCCCTCTGTTTCTATTGAAGTAGAACAACTGACATTTATGGCTCAGCTGGAAGTAGAGAGGTGGATTGACTGATTCAGGCTTTCATTTTTTTTTTTCAACTGAAAATGTGATATGGGTTTGTTATGTTTGCTTAATCTTATTTCAGGCTCCCCTATAAAAATCCTGGTGGGAGAAAGAAAGCAGAGCATCAGCATATGTGTTGAACTTGGAATAAGAAATTTTAATCCTTGGAAAAATGGTACTGTGTAAATTCCAAGTTGTAACTCATCCCAATATATTCAGACAGTGGCAGGAACATTTTATTTTTTGTTTTTATGCTCCATTCACACAATAGTGCATTAAAGTGGCCTTTTGAATGCTTATTTCCCTTAACTTTTCTTTAGGCCTATATTTATTTTATTTGACAGAAACCCTACTGCCTTATATGAAGTAAAGCAGATGTTTTGCATTTACAGATGGTGCACCTGACAGTCAGAGGTTGAGCAGGTTTGCTAGTGGCCAGCTGTTTGCTTGTGCCCTCAGCATAGGTATATATTTTGACTGCAGAGAGCAAATAAAAGGCTCTATTGATTGGGCACTTATGTGCTAAGCCCCGTGCTGCACACTTCAGGTTCGCTGGTGAATTTAGGACTTACAAGATCCTATGAGGCAGGTCTTCTTAACAGCCTACCACTTTATTGTTGAGGAAACTGTGGATCAGAGAAGAGAAATAGCTTTTCCAAGGTCACATTTGAAGTTAGGAAGCAAAGGGGGTGTCTGAGTACAAATCATTACTATGTTATATCACTTTGACTCAAATGTCAGATGGAGCCCCTCTTGCCACTTCAAAACAAGATTGCCTTGAAATCTACCCCCATCCAAAAATCTGAGGAAAAGTTCAATAGCATTGCTTGTGTTCATGGGATGTATCATCTTCAGGAGAGGTGGTTCAGCTGAGTGATGAAGAGCCTGGGGTCTGGAGCATGTTACTCAATCTCCCAAGCCTCGCCTCCCCCATCTAGAACATGGAGGTCAGAATAGCTTCTACGTCAGATGGTTGTCATGAGGATGAAACTGGTTCTTTCATGCCACAGATATTGTGCCTCAGGGCAGTCCTTAGCCCATGGCCATGCTTGGGCGTCAGCCCTGTTGAGTATTGTGGATGTCACTTCTAGACTGGCTCTCCTGCCTCTGCTTCAGGGTATGAATGGTCTCATCCTTGGTACCTGGGTCTCACCTGTGTCAACCCTGACAAAGAGCTTAGCCATTTTGATTTTCATAAAACTACCCCTATTTCTCCAGGCCCCACCCCCTCTGTGTGTATGTGTGTGTGTTTTAGGTGTTACCAAGGGTTTGAGGGAATCAGAGAAGAATGTTACATTTTCACATCTCAGTAAAGCACATGACCTCAGTTGAGAGTTAGATGTACTTTTTCTTAAAAGTCCACATTGTTCATGTCATATTTTTGATTGCCTTGTCTCCTGCTAACCCTTGTCCTCACATTCTCCTATCCTACCTGCTTAAGTTGTTTTCATAAAGAAACAGTTTTCTAAAGATAATTCTGGAGCTATCTGTTAAGGTAATTTCTTTTAAACTCTAACACTGACTTCAGGAAAGGGAAGCCTTTTTGTTGTTGTTGCTGGTTCTTTCCTTCTTTTTTTTTCCCCTCCTCTTCCCTTCCTTTCTTTTCTCCCTCCCTCCCTTTGTTCTTTCTTTCCATCTTCCAAAACATAAGGAAAGTGCAAAAGTAACTGATTGGGTATTTTCTAATATCAAGAAAAATATGTGTCTTGAAATGTGATTTTATCCCTTTCTAGTGCTATTGAATTTTCAGAGATGTTTTTCCTTCTTCTGCTAATTACCTCTTGGAAGAGTGTATTTGTCATACTCACCACCTAGCTCAACACAGACTGATGGTGGAGCCACTGCAGAACTGTTATCTGAGAGCAAGTTGCTCCCCTCAGCGGGACATCCTCAGTGTGCCCCCATGCACAATTTCATCTCCCCACTGGCTCTATGGTGCTAAAGCAGGATGGCTGGTGAGGGGCGGGATGCTCTTTCTAGATGGCCTCCCTCCCCTCAAGATAGGAGCCCACTGCCTTGGGGAAGAGAAGCAGGAAAAAAGTGAAAAGATGCCGGTGGCTTAAAGAGAGGAGGGAAGAGCCTGGACAAAGAAGAGAGGGGAAATGACTATAGCTGGACTGACCTAGCAGAAGTGTGGTTAATAGACAGTGTGTGTGTGTGTGTGTGTGTGTGTGTGCACGGGCATGCGTACACACACACACACACACACAGTTATGTAACTATTTTTCTAATTGCATAATTAATACATGTAAAATAATTTGGTTAGGAAAACATGAAAAGAAACCCAAAAGAGATCAATAAAAATATTCATAATTTCACCACCCAGAGAAAATCTCTGCTGAAATGTTGCAATATTTTTTTGCAGTTGTCTTTTGGTGACTATACACACACAAATATAATGTATATTTTAGATCAGAAATGAACATACATCTGCTCACTATCGATAACACTATTTAGGACAAAGCAGAATAAATATGTCTTTTGCCTGACAAAGGGAGCTTGCTCCCTGCTCATCATGATGTTCTGGGAGCCTCTGCTTCTTTCGAGTGAGCTCACCATTTTGTAGAATTCACTCAGCTCAGTCATGTGTATCTCATCGTTTGCTTCCCTACTCATCCTCCTGCATCCAGTCTCTTCACCCTTTAGTTAGTTCTAAATATCCTCAACTCTGTGTGCATCATCTGGCCTCATCTGGAGCTTCACACACTGAAGTGCCTATTTGCAAAAGTTTTTACACATGGTTGATCTGCAAGAGACACCTACTGTTTTTTCATAGGTGCCTGTGAAATGTGTCATTTCAACATTCAAAAGTAAAGCAGGATAATATCCAGTTTGGAGGTACAATCTCTGAAGGCAGGCAGACGTAGGTTTGGGTTCCTTTTTTTAGCCACAGTTTTATCATCAGCAAAATGGTAAATTACAAGTGAGAACTTTACTCTGAATTACTATAAAGATTCAATGAGATAACCTGGGACATGTGCTCAGTACAACATGTGGAGAGTACTCAATTTGTGAATATAATGGTTCAGCTGTAAGATCGTAGAACAAAGTAATGGGCAGTGTTTGTATGATATTTTCCCAAGGTGAACCAGACGAGATTGAACTTCCCTGCAAATAACTGACATCAAGGTGAGCTGAAGTAGTTGTAACGGTGCAATATGATAGTAGCAATAGCTACCTGAGTACTTCATACAACCCCAGCACTTCACGGCATTTCATTTAATTTTCACTGCAATCCTATGAAAAGGTTACCAGCATTTTGTCAGTTAGGATATTTGAACCAGTTAGGAAGCTGGTTTAAATGATGAGAAACCATGGCAAGAAGTCCAGAATTAGATCAGTCTGCAGAGTTGGTTGATTCAGTAATCCAAAATGTCAAGTGCAGTCCTCATCCTTTCTCTCTGTTCTGCCATCTCCTCCACTGGCTTCACTCTAAGGCTAGAAGCAAGATGGCGGCAGCAGTTTCAGTCATCACAGCCAAACATAGCAAAGTCCAGAGTGAGACCATCTGTTCATGTGCCTCTCTCTTAGAAGTGAGAAATATTTCTCCAAATGTCTGCAGCAGATTTTTTCTCTCTGTTTTATTGTTTAGAATTTTGCCCATTTATGAACCAATCATTGGGAAAGCAAACGGAATTACTCTTAGATCAATCAGGTCTACTCCCTTCTGGAGTTAAGGGTGGGATAAGCCCCTGTGGGGCTCATGGCTATATGAAAAGGGGCAGATACCTGTCAAAACTGGAGTTTTGTTATAAAAGAAGAATGAAAGCAGTATTGGCACCCAACTTAAAGGATCTGCCCTATTTTTTAAATGAGGAAATGGCAGTCAAAAATCTTAAGTAGAGTGTCTGAAATCCTGTGGCCAGCAAGGGACAGAGACAAAATTGTAATCCATGGTTCATCTGACTCTAATGATTACACATATCTCTAAAACAGGTAAACCTATAGCTTGTCCTGTGTTTTTGAAAATATTCAAGCCTTGAGACTGCATTAAGCAAGATTATTTTAGGAGGTTGTAAAAGCTTATGGACCAACTGAAGCTAACACTTTGCAATGTAGGAGGCTGAGAAACCATGTGCAGCCAGCGTGATCTGGCATGGAGCCAGAAATGGAGTGGCGTCTCTGGAGAAGCCGTGGGGTGAAAAGGTGGATCCTTCTACAGTGACAGGTCATACAAAGAACATGTGTGGTCTTGTCCCAGAGTCCAAGCTGTGGCAAGGATAGCGAGACAGGAAGTAGTGTCCCCATTACCCATCAGTGATGTTTCCAGTACCAGCTTCCAGGCTCCCTATTCTTCATAGATGTTTACTGAGCTGTTTAACAAGAGAGCCAATAGAGAGAAACAGTCTTCTCATCAATATGCTTGGTGAAAAGGAGAGTCAACTGTTAGCATGAGGTCCGAATTAGAACCAGAGTCCCCTGGCCGAGTGCTCTAACCACATTCCTGTCCCTCTCACAGCTCCATCAGCTGCCCCACTTTGTGTTCCCTGGGATTCCATCCTTGACCTTTCCTTGACTTTATGTGCCCTCCCCAACTATCTTCAAAGACAACCTGGATGCCAGTGACATTTAGTGACATGTTGCAGACTCCTGTCTTCTGCGTAAACTCTAGGGCTTGGTCCCACCTATCTTTGTGTGCCTTCATCTGATTACTTCATAGGCTTTTCAAACTCAGTATGTCCAAATACATCTGTATCTTTCACCACTCCCACCCAAAACACAAGAGAAATGTTTGTGTCTATTCCTTCTGGCTGTTGGTCCAAGAATAGAATCCTTGGGCTCATTTTGACTCTGAAGTCCTAACAGACATCTCAGTAGTTGACACTTCCTGGTCGTATTCAGCCGTCTCCATCTTTCCACCTGTCGACTCCATCCTAGTTCAGGCTTCATCCTTTCATACTTAGGCTATTTCAGTAGTCTTTGCCTTGTCATCCCTCCTTTGATCTTTCTGCCCCATCAAACCCATATTCCACACTGTCACTAAAGGTATCTTTCTGAAACATAGACATGGGCCCACTACTTCACTGAGTAAACTCTGGAAGGGTTCTCCAGTGTCTACAGGGTAAAGTTAATCCTCTTCAGAATATCATATAGGGCCATTCACAGTATTGTCCTACTTTATCCTTAGAGAATTTTCTTATCCTTTAAAGAACTCATACCTATCTTTTAAGACTCAGCACACATATTCCTCCAGATTTCCCAGGTAGAACTAATCATTCCTTTTCTGTGGTCCTCCATTGCTTTGTGCACACCCTGGTGCTCTGACACTGTGCTTGGAGCATTATGTTGTAATGCCTCATTTTTAGGCTGTGCCCCTCTAAACAGTGAGGATCATGTTTCTCTTTATATTTGCATCTCCCATTTAGCTAGTGGTATTTGGAAGACAAGTGTTGTTGGAAAGGAAATAACTTCTTTCAGCTATGTGTGGTGAATGTTCATAGCGAAACACTAAACTAATCAATGCCTGTATTTCAGTTGTTCTTTTACTTATTTTTTAACCTTCACATTGTTCATGTAGGAAACACATAACCTTTGTAACAACTTTAATTTTTGGTAGTGATCCTCACCCTTAGACAAGAGGGTAGATGGAGGCACTCCTTCCTCCTTGTTTCTAGAACATTACGGCTCTATACTATTATAGATAGGTTTAAAATCTTAAAAGCTATCAGTTTTAAGTTCATATCATGTACCAGACTTTGTTCCTCATTGTTGTACATGTATTACCTCATTTATTTTAATTATTTCTATAACTCAATGACCATAGTACTACTCTTTCTGCAATTTACAAATGAGGAAATTAACGCACAGAGAGGTTAAGTAACTTGACCAAGATCACACACTCAATAAGTGATGAAACAGGGATGTGAGTCCAGGCTGTCTTGTGCCAGAACCAATGATCTTGACCACTAATGGCCTCTGGAACCACTAATGACAGCCTTGTTTTTATCTTATAGCCACAGTTAATCATTTGTTTTCACAAAAGATGTGACACCTCAATTAAAATCATTAGTGGTCAGGAGCAAATGTGATTATGTTTGAATTTCTTGCTTTTGGCATCTTCTAGCTGGGACTCTGTTCTAATCAACACATTCTTCTACTGATACATGGAATCAAGGCATTTCATCTCACACTCACTTAAGTTAACAAATGATCACTTCTCACAGATGTGGGTAACAAGAGTTCTGAGTCATTAATTTGCTAAAATGTTTTCCCCATTGTGAACTTTAAATCTTTTCTCTTTTATCCTCATAATAACACACATATTTTTACCCCATGTACCCTGATAAATAACAGAGAATCTTGCTACAGACTAGAAATTCACTGACTCGGACCTTGAGGAGGAAAGTAAAGGGAATGCACTCCCAACCAACAACCATTAAAGGCAAAGGAGGAGAAGGGCTCTAATTATTCTGCTGGAACTGGAACCCATGGTTACAGGGTTCTGAGCATTTGAAACCCTCAGGCTGAAAAATCACTTAACTTTCTGCTATGTTTGTGTGTATTGTGGGGCTGGGTTGTGCGGAAGAAAAGGAATAAAATAAAATCCATTTCAAATTCAGAGTTCACCATCATTTTGCTTATACTCTGGAGAAAAGAAAAATGATCCTGTCACTTTAAATATAGCATAGACTGCCATATAGATCTTATTTTTCGTTCTTTCATATTTTCTTCCTTTTCCCTCCTACCATCCCTCCCTCTCTTTGCCTCCCTCTCCCTCTCTTTGTATGTCATTAGCTCACAGTTTTTCCTTGTTCTGCTATTGAAGTCACTTTGCTGTTTCTTTGCATTTGTTTTGGGATCATTCTGCATGTTTGTGTGCTCTCTCCTTATCCAGAAGGCCCACCCTTTGTATCTGCTTGTTTCCTCTCCACACTACCCACTTAGGATACAATTTTGAGTATGAAAATATGTGCTAAGCAGCGGCTTGGGAACAGATTGCCTCTGCAGATAGCCAAAGCCCTGCACTCCTGGGCCAGTGGTTGAAGAATTCTCCTTTCATGGTGTACAGACTTTCTTGTTTTGTGGGTTTGCATTTTTGCCTCTAATCAAGTGTCTCTGTTTAAAATCAGTAAGACTACATGAGGGCTGATTCTGAGAATTAGAAGGCACAGGGATGGAAAAAGTCGTAAATGTGTAGGGCTGGGCAGCCCAAGGTCTGATTTGTTCAAATTAAGTGAGATAAACCCCATGGAATACTTAGAAGAGAGATCGGCATATTCAGGCACTGACCAGTGTTTTCTTCCCTTCTTTTAATTGCTCCCTCAATTATTTTTCTCCATAAACACTTAATATCTGCTCAAGCTTTCCAGGGGGAAGAGTGCATTTTTGGGGGTAGGTGGGGGTGTAAGGATGGGATAGCTTACAAAATGCATAGATAGAAACTCACTCAAGCCCACTTGGTGATGTGATATTGTTTGTTAGATTCTACATTGACAAGTTTTCATTTTTACTCCATGTCATGGGTTGATTTTGGGATATTTAAGTCTCATTCTTTCTGTGATATTTAAGTCTCAATTGTTCCACCTGGGGAGGTAGAAGGACAGAGAACATACAAAACATACACACACAAAAAAACCCTCTGATGAACACAGGTAGAATGCCATGTAAAAACCAAGGCAGGGATATGGGTGATGCTTGTGTAAGCCAAGAAATGTCAAAGATTGAGAGCAAACCACCGGCAGCTGGGAGTGAGGCATGGAACAGATTTCTCCTCACAGCCTTCAGAAGGAACCAACCTTCTGACACCTTGATCTCAGGATCCTAGCCTCTAGAACAGGGAGACAATATATTTCTGTTGTTTAAGCCAAAAAATAAAAATAGAAAACAAAAATAATCCTCTCATGATTTACTGTTCTGTGGAGCTTGAAGGGGAAGAGACACCACGTGTTAAAAATCCCCAGCCCAGTGGTCATGAGTTTCTCACATGCTGGGTTGCACAGGCCTTCCCTGTATGGTCGAGGTCTGTTGAGAAATTCTGAGTGTTGGAGGCCTTTCCAGGGCCGCCCTCAGGAGAGAGAAATCCTGCTGCAGGGTAACTCCCTAAGATTAGAAAAATGTAGCTTCGCTGGCCAACTGAAGCAAGGAATGATTCATTTCCTGTCATTAACAGAGTGAGAAAGATGTCGTTCACAAAGTTCTTTAAGCTGGAAAAGCACATTATGTGAAATACTCAATTTCCTAATGGATGGCATCAACTCTCCTAACTTGCCTTTCAGCAGCAGCATTGCTTCTGGACAGTTCCAGATTCTGGGGGCTGTTGGGTCACATGCTAACTGGCTCAGGTGCCTGATGTGCAATTAGTTGGGGGAGAAAGGACATTATGCTAACTCAACCCTGGGTTAAAATAATGACCTCGGCTATCCCCTGGATGATGTATCGACGTTTAATCCTCAAGTCGCTATATAACATTTCTAAATATTTAGCAACCAGATTGCAAGTTAAAACTTTCATGTTCAGGCTCTTCTGGTTAAAAATCAGCTAAAACAAAACAAAACAAACTAAAAAACGAAAGACCAAAAACTCAACCTCGCATTTAAAATTGTGCTGGTTATTATTTGTAGATAATCCCTTCTTGGTGGACTAAACTTTTCCCTCGAAAAACAAGTTTACATCACATAGTCTATTTAGCTTACTTGCTGATATTGCCAGATTATATAATCATAGGTTTGAATTGATAGAACACTCCTTTTTAAGGAGCTGAAAGAATTTAATCTTCTTTCCTATTTAGTTGCAGAATGCCCACAGGAGAAACAAGATGGCAACTAAATTTCCTTTTTTACAGGTGCCAAAAAGCCTATAGTTACAGAGAGGGTAAGTAATTTGCCTAGGATCACACAGCTAGAATTGGGATGTGGTATAAAAACCTAGGTGCTGTTTGCAGTTTAATGCTGCCAGCACTTGGCACTGATACCCCATCTTGAATGACTAATAATCTCTGTGTATGAAGTACCTGAAGAATATGGCCTAGGCTTTCTATCCCTGGGGCTTCCAAATGATACCTTACTTCATCACCACAAGAGTTTTATGATGTTGGCATTTTTATCCCCATTTCACAGGTGAGAAAATTGAGGCTCAGGGTTATATAGTGGGCAGAAGTAGAGATAGGGTTTGAACTCCAATCTACCTGACCACGTTATCCACTGCCTATGTAACATATATAAGAAAAGATATCTGGACATGAAACATACAACAAGCAGTGGTTCAATGACATCCAGGAGTCAGTGTTCTGGGAGAAACTGAAAAGTAAACATTTTAAATAAATGTTTATTTTCTGGCTCCTGGTTATAATAAAATTGTTAGTTTGTGTTTCCTTTTAGCCAGAGTTAATATTCTAAAAGAAAGTGAGAGTTGCAGCTAACAGAGTTTTTATATAAGAGGGAAAATAAAAAGAGCACAAAAAAGAAAGGAGGGTACTTGAAGACAACTTCCATGTAGTGTGGTATTGGCCAGTCCTGAATGGCTTTGGAGAGATCTGATTTTGGGCAAGGACACTGGACAGAGAGGGAGAAGGGGTAGGGAAGGCATCACTGGCAAGATATAACTAGACTTCACGAGCCTCAGGGTCCTCCTCACCTCAGTCAGAAAGACAGCAATACCACCTAAATGCCAAAATCCCAGAGGGGAAACAGTTAAATCCCAAGACACTCAAGGAGAGAAGAGTTTTGGAAATGCCAACAGGAGAAAAAAAGATTTTCCTGACTCAGGCCCTCTTTGATGACCTAGGAAAACTGGCTTGGGAATCAAAGTAGGGTGAAGTATGGTCCTGGTATCAGCATCACTTGGGAGCTTCTTAGAAACCAAATGCTCAGGCCTTACCCCAGACCTACTGAATCAGGAATGTTGTGTGGGGCCCTGCTGTCCAGGTTTGAGTCAGCCCTGCAGGTTTTGGATGCACCTAATCTTTGAGAAACACCACTCTGGAACATACAGAGGTGAGCCCTGGGCAAAACGGTGAGAGAGAAGCTTGTCCCAGGTACACCTTTACATTTATTAATGTGATTATTTGATTCATAGCCATGTGCCCTTCTAGGCTGTAAGTCAGACTGTGTGGCACACAGGAAGATACATTACTCAGCTTCCTTTGCAGTCAGATTGGAGCCATGTGATTGGGTTCCGGCCAATGGAATGTCATGGAAGTGAGGTCATCCATGTCAAAGCCGGGGTCCTGGTTGGTATAGGGCCAGCCTGTATGAGGACTCTGAGAAATAAACTTACATGAGGTAACTGCGATCTGGGGGTTGTTTTTCACAGCAGCTTCATTTCCCTGATTAATACAGGCTATGAGCAAAAAATTGGGCAAGGTCTGATCCGTTTTTGCTTTTGATTATATTCAGGGTGATTGTTGAAATGTTAACCAATGCTGTGTCAGTGGGACCAGTCACTCTACACAGACACTGACCACAGGGCTTATAGGGTCCTGCAGGACCTCTGAATTGCCATAGGTAACCCTTTAGATCAGGGATTTGGGGGAGCTCCAGAGGTTCAGAGGGAGAGGGCATTGGCTGGGACAGTAGAGAAGAACTTCAGTATTTTAACAACCCGTACAGCTGTACTGGTGCATGCCAATTGTATCACTAATATTCAGTACAGTTGTGACACAAGTAGGCAGACAACAAATACTTTTTTGAATCAAAACCAGATAATTTGAACATAATGTAGTTAGGGTCCTATTGAGCATTGAAGATAACAATTGCAGACATCTGTCAGGAGTCTCCCCTGGAATAAATTGTCTACGGAATCTACAGGCATCCATGTGGGCTCCATTTTACCCACTTCCTTACTCTAAAAGATGGATGGAGACCTCCATTTAGAATGGAAAGTCCTTGGCTTTGTTGGGTTTCTGAACCCCTTTGGTGCTTAATTTGAGCTCCTTTCCTAAACAAATGCACATATACCCATAAATATAAGGATGTGGATACTGTTTTAGGGGGTTCGTATGTCCTTTGGGCTCCATCTCCAGGAATGAAAAGTAAAACAAGGAGGAAAAAATTCCTGGAAATGGCTAAGTGTGAACCAGGACCTATTTGCCTTTGAGCATAGAATATGTGTAAATTGCAAAACCAGGACCTAACAAGGTTTCTGCAGCATCAATAACTTTCATGACATTTTATTTTCTCGGTTCCTGTCTTCTCATCTATAGTGAATAGCAATATAAACTCTTAAAAAAAAAAAAACAGAAAAGAGTGTTGCAGCTTTGTGTAGAAATGGGTATTAGCATTCATATCATAATTTGTAAATTGAGTTTGACTTATATATCAAGGCAACGTATAAAAATGCTGCACGGGATGCTCAGGCACTTCCTTCTCTGTCTCAGCTTCTTAGAGCTACAAGAGGTTCTTCATGCTTCCAGACCTTGTTTATTTTAACATCCACCATAGGGGACCCGTCTTCCTGTTTCCCAACTGGATATAAAAACTGTTGGATGGTGAATCCTGCAGATCTGACGGGAGGAATTTCTGGCTAGTGGGAGGTGGAATGATTCACTTACTGATGTTAGTGCAGTGAGACAAATCTCATTCATAAATGTTCTCTCACTTGCAGCAACTTTAGCTTTACTACGTTTTTATTACTGGATCATTCCAGAACCTGATGAGTCTTTGGCATGATCTAGAAGGATGTGAGGACACTTGCTATTCCACAATGCCCTATTTAAGGAATAGTGGGCACTCCAGGGACCAGAGGTAGATAGTCATCCTGAAACAGAGAACAGAGATCAAGGTTATGCTTGACAAAACGAAGCATCAGTTTTTTTTTTTTTTTTTTTTTTTTAGGATGATGTAAGTCAAAAATCAACTCCCATTGAGGTTAAAAAAAGTTCTGGCTGCCTAGCCCTGCTGCTGTCAAAGGAGCCCTCATTTTCTCAAGCCTGAGAATTGAGTATTTTAGGGAAAGAACTTTAGAGGCCTTCTGCAATTTGCAGATGAGCTTGAAGTCCTGGGAGATGAAAGAACTTGCTAAAGGCCAGTGTCTATCCAGGAGATGACAATACTGCCGCTTGGCAAGGGCAGGTTTTTTGTGGAGAGGTGTAATAGGGAAAAGGTGAAGCGTGGCCAAAGGAAGGGGTGTGGGTAAGTTTGGAACGGATTTGTACTTAATCCTGGGAACCATAAAACATTACTCAAGATCTCTGAGAGTGAGGGAACAAGTGCCAGGATTTGTCCATGAGATAAGTTGAGAGGGGAACAGAGAGGGCACATGTGGTGAATGTGTGGAAACAAATCACCTGATTAGTAACTTTGCCTTGAGCCTAGCATGAGTTTGGTGCTCAAACTCAGGGCAGTCCTCACCCACACACCCCAGAGGGGTCCCCTCCACACGTGATGGGCTGGCCAGGGACAGCGAGGCTGAGCCAGGGACAGGGGTGGTCAGGGAAGGAGGACATGGTGCCAGGAATAAGAAAAGCAAAGTAGAGGCCAGGGGTGAGGGAATAAACAAAACTGGAACAAGGGAGGATGCCAAAGTTCCTAGAATCATGATCCGTCAGTTGCTGAGGAGCTTGTGGGATTTGGAGATCCTCACAGTGTAGCTCATCAAAGTCAGGGCACAAAGGCAGACCACCAGTCTCCGGAGAAAGAAAAGGTGCTGGGCCTGGGGCACGGGCATGGTGTTCTGTGCCCACTGACTCATTGCCTGCTGAGTCTCAGGGAGGTTTGGTTATTTACACTCAATTACACATCTTAACTCTGCAAATGTTGGCACTAGGATGTAGGCCCCTCTTCCGTTGGTTTTAGTTGCAATCAGATAGGAAAAGGAACAGATTAGTGCCTGACATAAAGTTAAGTCCTCAAAAATGTTTAGATGCGAGCACCTTGTTTGTGATGTTGGTAGCTCACTGCTATCCATTTCACATTAGCAAAGAGTCGTTTCTCATGTTAACCTGGGAAGGTGGCACTGAGTAGAGATGGTGGGGATAGAGCTTACAAAGAAAGAATTTTGATGGGGCTCCATGGAGGAGCGAGAGAGTACCATGCCTGAAAAATTGCTTATTAGCTGGTGAAATAAATGTTCTTGGATTACTCAGTGCAGGAAGTGAGTTGCACAGTAGATAATGAGGGGGAATTTCCTCCCCAGCTATGGCCTAGTGAAAATGTAGACCAAGCCTCAGTAGTCAAGGTGGTTAAGGGGCGAAGTGAAGGGAGAAAGACGAAGAGGGGCGGGATGGATGCTCTCAGCTAGAAGCACAGTGGAACCTCGTCTCAAACAGCAGATAGCACATGGACTGGCATTAAAAGTCCTGCTTAGAGCCTCTATGTGAGGCCCCATGAAAAAGCTTATTGCCTATATGTGACATTTTAATGTGATTAAAATGAGCCTTGACAAAGTTGAGTCAGATGGGAGTCAGGGAGTGGGGATGGCCTGTGCACTCCAGCTTTTTGTGAAGTGTGGAGAATGTATATAAATTCTCTAAAAAGCCTCAGCAGACCAGTAACTGCAGATTTTGTGTAGTTCTAATGAGACAGCATTTTAGTTTGGCAAACACATCAGTGCTATGTGTCCCCAAAGCCCAGTGGTATTTGACTGCTTAGTTTTTGAACTCCGAGAAGTGGTACAGCAATCTCCAGTGAGCACAGGAGATTTCAGATCACCAATAGGTTTATACAAGGAACATCTTAGCACATGGCTTAAGAAAACCTCACATTAATTATGTGCTGAAAAAGGTCATTGTGCAGAATTTCCTAAGAAGAATTCCAGTGTTTCCTACAGAGAGGCTTGCAGCCTGAGGCCATTGTGACATCCTGCTGTAAAGCCAGTTTTTTTTGTGCAATTTCCATGGAAAAGTGGGGAAGAACTCTATAGCCATGAAGTCTATGTGAATTTGGAATGCTGCTTCTTCTAGCAGAAGCTCTTTGGTAATGAGATTCTAAGGGAGTGATGTATATGGAAAAAGTGGGCGGATTTTGAAGATTTAAAAATAACACATTCTTGGGGTTCATGTGACTCTACAACTCTATTGTGTGGTTTCTTTGAAGTGCTGGGTCTTTGGACTGAAATTTTAAATTCATCTCACTGTGGCCTTTGGAAACAGAGCATTAAACCTCTGTCATGCACGTTAATGCTGGGGCAAAAGAGGACAGAAGATAATTGTATTCCTCAATATTCACACTATTTTTAGATTAGGGAGGGTGAGCACTCATTTTAGAGGGTGTATGTTTGTGTCACTTTTCTGAATCTTATACAGGATGCAGCAATCATGCGATGATCGCCAGGTTGCACAAGATCACTAAGGCCACAAGAGGCAGTGGATGATAACTTCAGTGGGTTTCGGGTATCTGGGGTATCAGCAGGCAGCAAACCTATACCTGTCTCTAGGGCAAGGTCTAATTGTACGTGCATGTTAGTGAGAGGGTTAGTCTTATTTCAGTATATTTTGTCCTGTGGTTATGTAGGGTTGAAGTTACCCGTGTAGACAGACTTATCTGGCAGGGCAATAGCTCTAGAAGGTTTGAGGTGAGCAGATTCTATGTCAGAGCAAAGACCCTTTTTAGAGGCAGTCACCAGTGAAGGTGTTTTCTAAAATAACATTAAGACTTCTCACTTACTGTGTTGACACCTACTAGGGTTTCTGTTACTACTATAATTGGACTTCTTAGATCCAGGGTCCAAAGCCCTGAGTGCCCTGGGAACTGACTTCCAGCTTTGAACATGGCATTACTTCTCTTCAGCCAGCCATACCTCTTACCTTCCTCCTACTGTTGACAGAACAATTATTGATCACCCATTGGGTGTTTCTCATCATATTCTCTGGTTGCTTTATTCCTGGTAGTGCCTCAGCTTTTCTAGGATGGAAAGTGAAAGGCTTGTTCCTTGGTCCCATGGAGGGTTTTTCTATTTGCTGGTACAGCCTGTAGAGTATAGAACATAGCACAAAAACATAAGTGCTATTTGCCAAATACTTCTAGTTCTTCTCCCTCCTGCGTACTTGTGTGGGCTGCATATCTCAGCCCCCTTGTGGTTGGGAGGGTTCATCTAAATAGGTCTGGCCAATGAGTTGTGAGCAAAGCAACATACATCACCTCTGAGTTGGAATATGTCATTGTCAATGTGAGACCCTCCAGAGCTCTCCCTTACTTCTGGGAAATGCTTAAGATAGTGACCTGACTATTATAAACAGCCCTTCTGCTGACCCATGATAAGATATCTTCAATGCTTAAAGTCACTAAAATTTTGGGTTGTTATTGCAGCATAACCTGACTCTTCTAGACCAATTTAGACAGTTCCCTTTTATGAGATTCAGGATCTTCTTCCCTGTTGGGGAGTAGCCTGTTGTGATTTTAGAGGTTTCAGAAAGGCTATTCTACTTCAGAATATCACCACCTCTACATATCTCCTATACCAGCCCCTGAGCTTCCCACACCTACCTGAAGTTATGTGACTTAAGGCAATTCATTCTTTTTCTTTCTGAGCCTTTGCACTCCAGAATGAAAGATTGGAGGAGATGACCTCCAGGGCCACACACAGCTGGCTTTCTCTCAAAGGCAAATTGTTCTCCTAGGCACCTATTCTGGTAAGACTAACAGCCTGAGATGGGCTTTGCAGAGTTTATGGATCCTTCTTTAAGGACACAAATGTTTCTGCCCTTTGTTCATTCTAACATCAAGGTCTTTGCATGTTTTATTTCTTCTGCCTTAATTACTCAGGCTCAGGGATCTCAATTGTCATCTCCCCAAGAGACACCCAATGTGACACAAGTTACTCACTTATATTACCCAGTTTCATTTTCACCAAGGCCCTTAATAGTGCTTGCAATAGTCATATCTGTAGATTATTTTATCATGTAGAAAATAAACTGCACTAGAGCAAGGAGCTTGTCTTTTTCATTCATGGCTATATTTTCAGTACTTACAACTGAGCCTGGCACATGGTGGCCCTCAGTTAATACTGGTTGAATTAATGACTCCCATACTAGTTTATCCCATGCTAGGGGCTGGATAAACTAAAGGGAACAACAGCCTGAACCATGTGTGAGCAGGCCCAGATGTCACAATAAGCAAGCTGCCATCCATGTGCTTGCTCTTCTGGGCAGAGTCTGTACACAAGAACTGGTTTGTTGGGAGCCTAATAAAAACAAATAGAAGCATTTCCTCTGGTGAGTCCTACACCTGGAGAACCAAATTCATAGAAGGTATTCCTGTTAAGGTATAGTTTGGGTGTTTGACAGCAAAAAAGGAACAGTCCTACAAGCCCGAAGAGACTGGGGGCCTATATTCAACATTCTTCTTTTTTTTTGAGAGGGAGGCTTGCTCTGTTGCCTAGGCTGGAGTGGAGTGGCACAATCTCGGCTCACTGCAAGTCTGCCTCCCAGGTTCATGCTATTATCCTGCCTCAGCCTCCCGAGTAGCTGGGATTATAGGTGCCCGCCACCACGCTCGGCTAATTTTTTGTATTTTTAGTAGAAATGGGGTTACACCATGTTAGCCAGGATGGTCTCGATCTCCTGACCTCATGATATGCCCACCTCAGCCTCCTAAAGTGGTGGGATTACAGGCATGAGCCACCGTGCCTGGCCTATATTCAACATTCTTAAAGAAAAAGAAACTCCAACCAAGAATTTCATATCCAGTCAAACTAAACTTTATAAGTGAAAGAGAAATAAGATCCTCTTTCAGACAAGCAAATGCTAAGAGAGTTCATCAGTACCAGACATGCGTTATAAGAGGTCCTTAAGAGACTGTTAAATATGTAAACGGAAGACCATTACCAGCCACCACAAAACACACTTAAGTACACAGACCATTGACACTATAAAGCAACTACACAATCAAGTCTGCATAATAACCAGCTAACAACATGATGAGAGGATCAAATCCACACATATCAATATTAACCTTGAATGTAAGTGGGCTAAATGCCCAAATTAAAAGGCACAGAGTTGCAGGTTGGATAAAGAAGCAAGACTCAATGGTATGCTGTCTTCAAGAGATCCATCTCACGTGCAATAACACCCATAGGCTCAAAGTAAAGGGATGGGGAAATATCTTCTAAGAGACTGAAAAATAAAGAAAAGCAGTGGTTGCTATTCTAATTTTAGATAAAACAGACTTTAAATAAAAAATGATCAAAAAAGACAAGGGCATTACATAATTTTAAAGAGTTCAATTCAACAAGAAGACTTAACTATCCTAAATATATATGCATCCAACACAGGAGCACTAAGATTCATATAACCATTCTTAGAGACCTATGTAGAGACTTGGGTAACCACACAATAGTAGTGGGAGACTTCAATACCCCATTGACAGTATTAGACAAATCATCAAGGTAGAAAAATAACAAAGATATTCAGGACCTAAACTCAACACTTGACTAAATGGACCTAATAGACATGTACAGAACTCTCCACCCAAACCCAGTAGAATATACATTCTTCTCATGTGCACTTGGCACATACTGTAAAATCAACCACATAATAGGCCACAAAACAATTCTCAGCAAGTAAAAAAAAAAAACCAAAAACTGAAATCATACCAACCACATTCTCAGACTACAGTGCCTGTGGTCCTAATAAAAATAGAACTTATGAACACAAAGAAACAAACAACAGACATTGAGCTGTACTTCACCGGGGAGGGGAGGAGAGGGGAGAGGGGCAGAAAAGATAACTATTAGGTACTGGACTTAATACCTGAGTGATGAAATAATGTGCACAACAAACTCCCATGACATGTGTTTACCTATGTAACACACTTTCACATGCACCCCCAAACCTAAAATAAAAGTGAAAAAAATAAAGAAAAATTAATACTAAGAAAACCATACAATTCCATGGAAATCAAACAACCAGTTCTTGAATGACTTCTGGGTAAACAGTGAAATTAAGGCAGAAATCGAGAAATTCTTTGAAATGAATAAGGACAAAGATACAACATATCAGAATCTCTGGGACACAGCTAAAACAGTGTAAAGAGGAAACCCTGTAATGCTAAACACCCACGTCAAAAAGCTAGAAAGATCTCTAACTAACAACTAACATCACACTTTGAAAAACTAGAAGAAGTGCAAACCAACCCCAAAGCTAGCAGAAGAAAAGAAATAACAAAAATCAGAGCTGAACTGAATAAAATTGAGATGTAAAAAAACCAGAGGAAATATCAACAAAACCAGAAGTTGGCTTTTTGAAAGATTAAATAAGATTGATAGATTGTTTTCTAGATTACTAAAGAAAAAAGAGAAGATCCAAATAAACACAATCAGAAATGACCAAAGGGACATTACCACCCACCCCACAGAAATGCAAACACCACTCAGAGACTATAACGTACACCTTTATGTGCACAAACTAGAAAACATACAAGAAATGGATAAATTTCGGAAAACATACAACCTTCCAAGATTGAACCAGGAAGAAATAGAAAGTCTGAACAGACTAATTCTACCAGATGCATAAAGAAAAGCTGGCACCATTCCTACTGAAAGTATTCCAAAAAATTGAGGAGGAGGGACTCATTCTCAGCTCATTCTATGGGATCAGCATCATCCTGATACTAAAGCCTGTGAAAACTTCAGGCCAATATCCTTGTTGAACATAGATGCAAATATCTTCAACAAAACACTAGCAAACCAAATCCAGCAGCATAATGAAAAAGCTAATTCATAATGATCAAGTAGGCTTTATTCCTGGGATGCAAGGTTGATTTAACATATGCAAAACAATAACAGTGATTTATCACATAAACAGAACTAAAACAAAAACCATGTGATGACCTCAATGGATGCGGAAAAGACTTTCAATAAAATTCAGGATTCCTTTATGTTAAAAATACTCAACAAGACCGGTGAGGTGGCTCACACCTGTAATCCCAGCACTTTGGGAGGCTCAGGTGGGTGGATCTTTTGAGGTAAGGAGTTTGAGACCAGCCTGGCCAACATGTGAAACCCATCTCTACTAAAAATACAAAAATTAGCCAGGTGTGGTGATGCACACCTGTAGTCCCAGCTACTCTATGTGGGAGGCTGAGGCAGGAGAATTGCTTGGACCCGGGAGGTGGAGGTTGCGGTGAGCCGAGATCGTGCCACTGCACTCCAGCCTGGGCAACAGAGTGAGACTTCATCTCGAATGAATGAATGAATAAATAAATACAACCCCCAACAAACTAGAGATTGAAGGAACATATCTCAAAATAATAACAGCCATCTATGACAAACCCACAGCCAACATCATACCGAATGGACAGACACTGGAAGCATTACCCTGAGCACAAGAACAACAGAAAGATGACCACTCTCACCACTCCTATTCAACATAGTAGTGGAAGTCCTAGCCAGAGCAATCAGGCAAAGAAAGAAATAAAAGGCATCTAAATAGGAAGAGAGGAAGTCAAACTGTCCCTGTTTGCAGACAATATGATTGTGTATCTAGAAAACCCATAGTCTTAGCCCAAAAGCTCATTCAACTGATAAACAACTTTAGCAAAGTTTCAGGACACAAAATTTACATACAAAAAATCACTAGGATTCCTATACATGAATGACAGCCAAGCTGAGAGTCAAATCAGGAATAGAATCCTATTCACAATTGCCACAAAAAGAATAAAATACCGAGGAATTCAGCTAACCAGGGAGGTGAATGATGTCAACAATGAAAATTACAAAATACTGCTGAAAGAAATCAGAGATGACACAAATGAAAAAAACATTCCATGTTCATGGATAGGAAGAATTGATATTGTTAAAATGGCAATACTGCTCAAAGCAACTTACAGACTCAATGGTATTCTTCTCAGAATTAGAAAAAAAATTCTAAAATTCACATGGAATCAAACAAGAGGCCAAATAGCCAAAGCAATCCTAAGGAAAAAGGTTAAAGCTGGAGGCATCATGTTACCTGACTTCAAACTATACTACAAGGCTATGGTAACTGCAACAGCATGGTACTGGTACAAAAACAGACACACAGACCAATGAAATAGAATAGCGAGCCCAGAAATAATGCTATACAACTATCTGATCTTTGATACAGTCAACAAAAACAAGCAATGGGGAAAGGACTCCCTATTCAATAAATGTTGCTGGGATAACTGGCTAGCCATATACAGAAGAATAAAACCTGACCTCTTCCTTATGCCATATACAAAAGTCAAGTCAAGACGGATTAAAGACTTAAATGTGAACTTAAACTATAAAAACCCTTGAAGAAAACCTAGAAAATACCATTCTGGACATAGGCCCTGGCAAAGATTTCATAATGAAGATGCCAAAAGCAATTGCAACCAAAACGAAAATTGACAAATGGGACCTAATTAAAGAGCTTCTCCACAGCAAAAGAAACTATCAACAGAGTAAGCAGACAATCAACAGAATTGGACAAAATATTTGCAAACTGTGCATCTGACAAAGGTCTAATATCCAGAATCTATAAGGAATGTAAACAAATTTACAAGCAAAAACCAAACAACCCCAGTAAAAAGTGGGTAAAGAACATGAACACTTTTCAAAAGAAGACATTCATGCAGCCAAGAAGCATATGAACCAATGCTCAATATCACTAATCATTAGAGAAATGCAAATCAAAACCACAATGAGATATCATCTCACATCAGTTAGATTGGTTATTATTAAAATGTAACAGATACTGGCAAGGCTGTGGAGAAAAGGGAATGCTTATACACTGCTACTGGGAATACGAATTAGTTCAGCCACTATGGAAAGCAGTTTGGAGATTTCTGAAAGAACTTGAAGCAGGCCAACCATTTGACCCAGCAATCCCATTATTGGGTATATACCCCAAGGAATATAAATCATTCTGCTATAAAGACACATGCATGTATAAGTTTGTTGCAGCACTATTCACAATAGCAAAACATGAAATTAACCTAAATGCCCATCAATGGTAGACTGGATAAAGGACATGTGGTACATATATGCCATGGAATACTATGCAGTCATAAAGAAGAACAAGATCTTGTTCTTTGCAGCAATACGGATGGAACTGGAGGCCAGTATCCTAAGCAAACTAATGCAGGAATAGAAACAAAATACCACATGTTCTTTCCTATAAGTGGGAGATAAACATTGAGTACACATGGTCACAAAGAAGAAAACAATAGACATTGGGACCTACTTAAAGGTAGAGGATGGGAGGAGAGTGAGGATCAAAAAACTACGTATTGGGTACTATGCTTATTACCTGGGTGATGAAACAAATGTGTACACCAATCCCCTGTGGCACACAATTTATCTATATAACAAACCTGCGTATGTACCCCTAAAACTAATATAAAAGTTGAAAAAAAGAAAAACAGATTTTAAAAAAACAGATTTTTAGAGTGTCTAGCTTCTTTAGAAAACATCTATTCATTGTCAAATGTCTGTCAGTCTGTTGGGTACTAATAATATAATCCTATAACTTACAAGGATGTCAGGCAAAAAGCTGGCTAAGCAACTAGGGAATCAGCTCAATTGACAGATGTGTTCATACTGCCTATAAGCCTCTGAAAAGTCAATGAATCCAATATGTGATTCAGAAATTAGAATTAATTTTTTTAAAAAATGTGGCTTTTATGCATAATGATTTTTCATTTTCTTCTTCTGGAACATGGAGGGAATGGACAACCTAATGACTCCGCCTTTCATATCCAAGCCATCTCTAGCTACGCTGGAGGACTTTTCACCAGCCAGAGAATTCGGTTTGCATGTGATGTGGCTGGGGAGCCTGTTGAGGCTGCTCTCAGCTTGGTGCAGAGGATTGGGTTTAGCATACTCTCAGCACAAGGGTCAGTTATTCAGGCCTCACTGTTGGCAAAGCAGCAAATTGCTCTTTTGTGGGGCT
Organism: Pan paniscus; assembly: GCF_029289425.2. Lineage (NCBI taxonomy): Eukaryota > Metazoa > Chordata > Mammalia > Primates > Hominidae > Pan > Pan paniscus. Next base: position 46,603,278 of record NC_073253.2, on the reverse strand, counting down.
TGGGGAAGTCACAATTGGTTGTCTGTTTCTTGATGGACACAATAAAGAGACAGAGCAGCTCCATCTCCCTGAGCCCAGTACAAGAATTCACGCACTTTGCCTCCTGCCTCCAGCTCTCCCACTAAGGGGCTCTCCCTGCAGAGTCAGTCAGCCAACCCTCTGTGACTCAGCTCCTTCCTTTGCAAAGTGGGGATGGTCAGATTTATTCAGGAGCCGTGAGGCATGCTTAAAAACGCCTTCAAAATGCCAGCTCCTGCAGATTATTCTGTGATTTGTGAACTGGCAAAAAGGTTGGGGAATTTCCCTTTGTTGGGTGTAGGTCTTGGCTTTCTGTGAGGAAGTAGGGCTGGCTGGCATAGAATTCCTTTGATTTCTTCTACTTCCTCTTGGGACATGGGTCACATGGAAGGTGGCCCTATCCTTGGCTGTCAGAACCCCATAAGCCCAACCATATCCTAGGCCTCTCCTTGTCTCCTCTTGTTTCTCATACAAACTCACTTCTAACTCTCAAAGGATTTGAACAGATGGTTTACATAGAGGAAATGTAGTAAATCAAACATTATATGGAAGAAATACGTAGCCTTGAAAATAGAGGAAATGAAAATGAAAGCAACTTGAATTACCAATAATTATAACTGATCCAACCCAATAGACTAAAGGGACACATGCCCATTAATTGCTTTGTTAGAGGCTCTCTATTGTTCTAGTCTTCTGAGCAGTCATCCGCCATGGTGTAATAAAAGTTACACACACACTGTGAGGAACATATTCCAAAAATGAAAAAGAATGATTATTTAAAAATGCCCATAGCAATGAGGTGTACTGATTAATACATTAAAAAGGAGCCAGGCCTAGTGGCTCATGCCTATAATCCTAGCACTTTGGGGGGCCAAGGAAGGAGGATAGCTTGAACCCAGGAGTTCAAGACCAGCCTGGGCAAGAGAGTGAGATCCCATCTCGACAAAAATTTAAAAAATTAGCCAGGCATGGTGGTGCTTAACTGTAATCCTAGCTTGGAAGACTGAGGCAGGAGGATAGCTTGAGCCCTGAAAGTCAAGGCTGCAGTGAGCTATGGTTATACCACTGCACTCCAGCCTGGGCAACAGAGTGAGATTCCATCTGAAAACACAAAACAAAACAAAACAAAACAAAACAAAACATATATTTAAAAAAAGGAACAATAACCCAATGAGCCATTGTCTCTGGTAGGAGGTTGTCACCTTCATAAGATATATTGAAACAGAAAAACAGATAAAATTACTGTTACATACAATTACTGAAATGTTAACATATAAGTTCAGGGAATTACATGATATATATGACATAATATTTATTGAAAAATATTTTGTGCACATTAATTATAACTGTGTGAAAAGGCATTTATGTGTTCTTATGACTATCCAAAATGCACTCAGAATGATATACAATGATATAAATTTGTTTCAATATTTACTTATTAAAAATATAGAATTTTAGAAAAAAAATTAATAACCAAACAGACAAAACAAGTCCAATTTTCCAGTGTGTCTCTCTCCTGGAAAGAGGCATGAATTTTTGCTCCTCCTTTCCCCAGCACATGGTACAGTGCCTGGCACTTAGTAAATGCTCAGTGTACATTGGCCAAAAGTTGTCAAATAACAGCCAATTACTTTAGGACCAGGCTTTCTGCCAATGAATCTATGCAAGTGTATTGACTAGCTCATATATAAGCATTTCTGTTGCTGTCTTCCCCACTTAATGGTTTTATTCAGACTAGATTCACATGTATTCAGAGGAATCTTTTTTTTTTTTTTTTTTTTTTTGAGACAGAGTTTTGCTCTTGTTGCCCAGGCTGGACAACTCCAGCAACCTCCGCCTCCCAGGTTCAAGTGATTCTCCTGTCTCAGCCCCGCAAGGAGCTGGGATTACAGGCATGCACCACCATGCCCAGCTAATTTTTGTATTTTTAGTAGAGATAGGTTTCACCATGTTGGCCAGGCTGGTCTTGAACTCTTGACCTCAGGTGATCCACCTACCTCAGCCTCCCAAAGTGCTGGGATTATAGGCATGAGCCACCGTTATATATATATATGGTTTTGGTCTGAATGGTTTTGGTGAGAAATTAATTTTCCATTCAAATAGCTAAATTTAAGAAGTCCTCCAGTAGGCCTTGTCCTGGCAAAACAGTAATGAGGGAAGAATGATATCTCCTTGTCATGATCTGTGTTGTGATGCACTATGGTGACACACAAGGAAATGGAGAGCCATATAAGGAGTTTTAATTGTTCAGTTGAAACAGACTTCTGAATACTTATGATTCCCTCATCTTCATAGAATACTGAGGTTTTCCCTGAAAGAAGTATCACTGCTTTTTTAAGACAGGAAATAAGGTGGCTCTTGAGATTAGAGTAGGGAGATGCTTTCTCCACTACTCTCAAAAATGACACCAATGTCATGGGGTTGGTGGGGAGGGGACATATGAACACAATATGGTTAATGATTGAAGCTCCTCTGTCCTAGCTCTTCTGGCCCTGGGGTTGGGGTGTGGTATGTTCTTGGTGATAATGTGACTCTATGTGTGTGTGTGTGTGTGTGTCTATGTATGTATGTCTGTGTACTGAAAGTATGGTGTAACTAACTGCAGTAGCATTGGGAGTTCAGGCTACAATGATACAGAATAAATAGAGTTGCAGTAGAAATTTTCTCCGTTTACTGGAAATCTGGGGCTCTTCATTTTAATAACAGAGATGCAGTCTTAGCCTAGGTTCATTAGGAAACAGCCCGAGGCAAAAGCTAATGTGCTTTTCTGTACTTTATGGAGGGAGTACCATTCCAGGGAAGCAAGAGTGAGGAAGAAAAAAAGATGCAAGACAGGGAAGGAGGGAGAGAAAATACAATGGGGTTCATGTTACTGCGTGGACTACAGCTTCATACCATGCCCAGCTGACTACTCAGCCACTGGGATGTCTTTGTAGAGGCCACATGAAGAGGCAGCTCAGAACCACCCATACCCCCTGCACTTCTGGGTTGTATAACTGGTCACTCTGGGAAACAGCTGGGGAAGCCAAGGCCTCTGTGGGTCCAGCCAGCCAGTGCACGGTTTCTCCTTGTCAGTTGTGGATTGAGGGTCCACTGGTCAATATAGTGGCAATGGTGGCAGTAGTACCAGTGGCAGCAGAAGTCTCAGCTTTCTTCTATGGGAACACCTTGAGCCATTGCTAGGGCTTCTGTGGCCTAGGTATAAAAGACCTGTCTAAGGCTGAGGGGGAATAGGTGGGTCCAAGCAGCACACACTGAGTCTAGTGCAGGTGGGCATATGCGGATATGGCCACAGTTCCTCTAGCTCTTTATTCAGTACACAGAACTGAAGCAAGCTGTTAGAATGCCGGTGTCAGTGGAGGGAGGGACATGCCCAGTTCACTGCATGTTTCCCAGCAGTGGACAATGATTCTGAGAGGTGACAGCATGCTGGCAGCCCTCACTGGCTCTGGGCACCTCCTTGGCCTCGGCGCCTGCTCTGGCCATGCTTGAGGAGCCCTTCAGCCTGCTGCTGCACTATGGGAGCCCCTCTCTGGGCTTGCCGAGGCTGGAGGCTGCTCCCTCTGCTTGTAGGGAGGAGTGGAGTGAGAGGCGCTGGCGGGAACCCAGGCTGTGCACGGTGCTCGCAGGCCAGCGCAAGTTCCGGGTGGGCATGGGCTCCACGGCCCCCACACTTGGAGCTGCCGGCTGGTGCCACTGGCCCCAGGCAGTGAGGGGCTTAGCACCTGGGCCAGCAGCTGTGGAGCGTGCACTGGGTCCCCCAGCAGTGCCAGCCCCCTGGCACTGCACTCCAATTCTTGCCGGGCCTCGGCTGCCTCCCTGTGGGACAGGGATCCAGACCTGCAGCCCTCCATGTCAAGGTTTGTAAACACACCAATCAGCACCCTGTGTCTAGCTCAAGGTTCGTAAATGCACCAATCAGTGTTCTGTGTCTAGCTAATCTAGTGGGGACTTGGAGAACCTTTATGTCTAGCTAAGGGATTGTAAATACACCAATCAGCACTCTGTGTCTAGCTCAAGGTTTGTAAATGCACCAATCAGCACTCTGTATCTAGCTAATCTGGTGAGGACTTGGAGAACGTTTATGTCTAGCTAAGGGATTGTAAATACACCAATCAGCATCCTGCGTCTAGCTCAAGGTTTGTAAATGCACCAATCAGTGCTCTGTGTCTAGTTAATGTAGTGGGGACTTGGAGAACTTTTGTGTCTAGCTCAAGGATTGTAAATGCACCAGTCAGCACCCGCTCAAAACAGACCAATCAGCTCTCTGTAAAACAGACCAATCAGCTCTCTGTAAAATGGACCAATCAGCAGGATGTGGGTGGGGCCAGATAAGGGAATAAAAGCAGACTGCCTGAGCCGGCAGTGGCAACGTGCTGGGGTGTCCTTCCACACCAGCAGGCAGTGGCAACCTGCTACGGTCTCCTTGCACACCGTGGGAGCTTTGTTCTTTTGCTCTTTGCAATAAATTTTGCTGCTGCTCACTCTTTGGGTCCACACTGCCTTTCTGAGCTGTAACACTCAGCGCAAAGGTCTGCAGCTTCACTCCTGGGCCAGCGAGACCACAAACCCACCAGAAGGAAGAAACTCCAAACACGTCCGAACATCAGAAGGAACAAACTCCAGACACGCCGCCTTTAATTAAGAACTGTAACACTCACCGCAAGGGTCTGCGGCTTCATTGTTGAAGTCAGTGAGACCAAGAACCCACCAATTTCAGACACAATTCTGCTGAGCTGTTAGATCACTTATTTTCAACAACACCATGTAATGACTCTGGATATGACGACAGTAGAAACTATGGCCCTATACATGGTGGATGCTAAGATTGATTTTGTGGTTTTCTCCGTGAGACATAATGAGGACTGATTCACTGCTGGGTCCACTCTGAGGTATTGGACTTATCAGAGGAAGGGAAAGAAAGTTACTCATCCTTGATAAGGAAGCTTGGAATCATTTAATTAGAACAGTTAAAAAATATCTAATTTTTATATCTCAACTTAATAAAAAGGGACCTACCCGTGGTCTATAATCATCCATGCATCTTGATCACATTTTGAGGCATGAGTGAGTTACTTTGTTAGGGTAAAAAGTGAGAACGCAGAAGGTGGAAGAATAGAAGAGGACTTAGTATTGAAATGTTCCTTGGTAGTGATTTTAAGTTAGTACAGATGTAGTGGCACCAATGGCACTCTAATTATAACTTGGTAGGGCTCGGCACACGGATTGAGACATACACATTCCAAGAATTCAGCTTTTAGCAGCATGTGGAATACACCTCAGTCACTTAGTCAAGAGAATGGAATCCATACCCTTCCCCATATGTAATGTGTTAGTTTATATGTGCCATGCTATTTTGGAGAATAAATAATAATTGGCTGTGGGAAACCTGAATGATAAAAATATATTATGTGAATAGCAATTTCATTTTTTCAATAACCAATAAATACTTATTAAGTACTCAGTTGAGTTTTAAATGGCCTTTGGTTAGGCCCAAAATAGGTTTTTTTTTATCTTCATGTTATGTATTTTCAAACATTGAGGTTAGAGTCGATCAATGAACTTTCCATTTAGAGGGTCTGGCATTTCTCCCATGAGTCCTGTCAGTTAAATAAAAGATATTAAGATTAAAAGTCCTATAATGTCAAACAATTTCTGTCTTGAGGACTTGGTTTCTCTTCTGGGTGTATAATGCCACCGGAATATCTCATTCCTATTCTTACTGGCCTCATCATCTTGGTGAATTTATAGCTGCGGCTACTTAAGAGAGTGATAGCATTAGGCCACACAATGAATTGTTGATTTAAAATGAGTATTGATTAGAACCCAATCAATGAAGAATAAGAAAATATATATTTTTTTTCTGTGTAGAAGGAGGTTAGTGTTATTTAGGAATGGAATAATAAGCCTCTGGGTTTTGTTTGATTTCCGTTTTTCTATGTCTGGACAAGACTGAGACTTGTATTCACAGTATCCTGTGGCATCAATCACATTGTGCTTTGTACTGAGGCTGTTTTGCAACAGTCACTGAGATGGTTTGGCTCTGTGTCCCCACCTAAATCTCATCTCAAGTTGTAATCTCCACGAATTTTAATCCCCATGTGTCAGGGCAGAGACCTTGTGGGAGGTGACTGGATCATGGGGACGGTTTCCCCCATGCTGTTCTCATGATAGTGAGTGAGTTCTCATGAGAGATGATGGTTTTAAAAGTGTTTGGCGGGTCCCCCTTTGCTCTCTGTCTCTCCTGCCACCATGTGAGATGTGCCATGCTTCCCCTTCGTTTTCTACCATGATTGTAAGTTTCCTGAGGCCTCCTCAGCCACGTGGAACTGTGAGTAATTAAACCTCCTTTTAAAATAAATTACCCTGTCTCAGGTAGTATCTTGAGAGCAGTGTAAAAATGGACTAACACACTCACTTTTTTTTTTTTTTGACGTAGAGTCTCACTCTGTTGCCCAGGCTAGAGGGCAGTGGTGGAATCCCAGCTCACTGCAACCTCTGCCTCCCAGGTTCAAGCAATTCTCCTGCTTTAGCCTTCTGAGTAGCTGGGACTACAGGCATGCACCACCACATCTGGCTAATTTTTGTATTTTTAGTAGAGATGGGGATTCACGATGTTAACCAGGCTAGTCTTGAACTCCTGACCTGAAGTGATCCGCACACCTCGGCCTCCCAGAGTGCTGGGATTACAGGGATAAGCCACTGTGCCTAGCCTACACTCACTTTTTCACCTAGATTTTAATCTGCTTGAGGTCAGTGATGGTTTGTAGTATCGCTTACAGAGTCTTGAATTTAGTAATTCATGCTCTTGATTGCATAATAACTGAAATTTCTAGTAAATTATCCAAGGTTAGCTAAGGTTGCATTTTAATTTCCTCAGGACTCTGAAGTTTTGTAGAAGCATTCTGACACCTTGCCTTGAATCACATTTCAATAAATATTCTTATAAACTATTTCCAAGGAGGTGAACTTTTTTGAGTGTCATATGTAAGGAACCATATGAGAATAACATTGGCACCCCCAGTGACACTAAAGATATGTTCCAAGCATGCCTGATTACAAAGCCCATTGATTATGTCTGCAAATGTCCTGGATCTTTGAAGAAAGTATAACCTCTTATATACTTGCTTCCTTTGAGCAGAGTCCTTTATTTGTTTGGAAAACACTGGTTCATGTGCTACTCTGAAAACAGGGTTAAGACTAGGGAATTGACAGGGAGGATTCAGAATTGCTTCTGGAAAGAAAGACAGGCATTCAAATTCTCTTGGAATGAAGTTTTAGTTAAATCACAACTCTTTATTTGGTCCTGCATAGTCAGCACCCAGGTTTCTTTTGAAGTATAGTCCTAGGAGCTGTTAGTACCAGTGACCTTCTAAAGTCATGCCAAGGCTTAGCAGAGAGAGAGTGCTGGAGCTCAGACTAAAGATTATGAGAAGCTTGAACATATTCTGAGGATCCATCTTTGTCTGGTTCTGTTTTTTATGGTTGCTTTGAGCCATGAGCCCCCAGATGTTTAGCTGAGCCTTGAAGACAGTGGTGTTTGAATCAAGGACTCCATTGGTCACCCTCAGCCCAATGGACTCTTCAATGTAAACCAGGTGGAGGACTGTATTACCACTAACATACACAACATTTGCTTCTTTTTATACCTTTGGAGGTTACATCCTTCCTCCTCATTTCAAAATATTGGATTCAAAGGGCATGTTTCTGTTTTTATGTTTCTTTGGTTATGGGGTAGAGATATGTGTGATCACACGTATTGCTTTTCTTCTTTGAATCCTGAACTTTCAAACCCTTTCTAAGGATATCACAATGAGTCCAGGCTGCCTAATACTTCTTCCCCAGACCCTCTCCAGGATTTTGAGCCAAGTGTCCTCAAGGGAACTGTGTACCCATCATGCCTGAATGGAGGAGAGAAAAATGTGCCCTCTAGACATTGCAGTGGATGTCATGAATGCTCAGAACATTGATGCCTTTGCATCAATCTTGCTTAGTGCTAAAAGAGTGAAACTGGAATCTTCCTAACACAAATAAATGACAAATGCTTGTGGTGATGAATACCCCTATTGCCTTGATTTAATCATTACTCATCATATGCTTGCATCAAAATATCACATGTACCCCATAAATATGTACAGCTTTTATGTATCCATAATAATTAAAAATAAAAAATTTAAAAATCTTGTTTAGTGCTTTCATTAGGGGAATCTGCCCATGCGGGTGGTCTCCTAATGCATAGAGGTTCCTCGCCACCCCTCCCTGTCCAAGGCTAGATATGAATATGCATGAATTTGACTATAATTAGGTCACAGAAGAGATGCTGTGAATCATATCATTACCAGGGGAAATGATATATGGTACTGCTTTTGACAGAAACAATGTTTCATCCACATTTGGAGCTTCTTGCTTTCATTTGCCAGGTGATTGTAAAGGAAGGTCTAGTATAAGGCAGAAATACCTACCTTCTCTTGAAAATAGGTCTCTCTCAGGGACAGACATTATCTGGCATGGGAGGACTTGCTTTCTTGTGCCAATGGTGATTAAACAACAGCAACTAGAAAACAGCCTTGGTACATAGTGCCTGTTGCCATTTCTCATTTGTCAGAATGTCTTAAATTGCCCAGGGGTGTTTTTTCCTTGTTGTTATAGGTTTAATTATGGCAATGCCATCCTATGGGAGAGAACTAATTAACCTTTTGTCAAGAAACCAACTCTGATATATTGCATATGACATTAATGGCTCAGAGTGTTTCAGGGCAACTTTTTAAAGCTACTTTTCTGTTTTGTTATTGTTGACACCTTCAAAACAAAGGTGGTTTTTTTTTTTTTTTTTAGCAAATACAGTTGTATGCAACCTTTTGAAGCTGATATGGGTATTATATTGCTGCTGATAATTTTTAGTAAAAAAAGATGAAAAATAAAGTTCAATTTAGTGAACTGCAAGAGTTTCTCACAGGAGTGTTTACCATCTGAAATAAATGGAAAGGAGATACTGAAGTGAGGAAAGAGAGGGGAAGGAAGATGACATTCTGCAGATGCCAACCAAACACAAGATACTTCATATCTCCACAACCCTGCAAAGTAGGATTTATTCTCTTCTTTGTATAGATGAGAAAATTCAAAGTTCTGAGAGGATGTAAAAGTAAACTACAGAGTCAGTGGTCACATACAATCGGCATGATTTCAAAGGCTGGGCTTTCCCATAAAAACAAGTGACAATTGAGTAGTGCTTAATACCTTATGAGGCACTCTTTTGCCTGTTAAGCCACTTACTGTTGACAGTTGTTGCATTTGTGGATTACCTGTAGCATATCTTTATCTGTTTATACACACGCGCACACACACACACACGATTATGTAAAACACATCCACACACTTTAAAGATTCATAAACACTACTCAACTTAAGAAATAGAATAGTGCCAGTATCATAGACGTCCTGTGGGTGTCTCTCCCAGAAGGAACCACTACCCTGAATTTTATGTTAACTGCCCCCTTGATTTTCTCAATAGCTTTACCACCTAGTATATATCCATAAAAATATATCATTTATTTTTTCTATTTTTGAACTTAATATAAATAGAATCATACTGATTTCTGCGTCTGTGAATATTAATGTCTTACTTTTTTAAACTTTTTAAAATTATAAATATTTAAAGCATACACATGTGTATAAAGACTATGAAAACAAATACCCATGTACCCACCTTAATCAAATCTTCATAATTTGCTGTAATTGCTTCTGAGTTTTTTAAAAAAGAAATAGCACATTGTCAGGCCGGGCACAGAGGCTCATGCCTGTAATCCCAACACTTTGGGAGGCCAAGGCGGGCAGATCACTTGAGGTCAGAAGTTCAAGACCAGCCTGGCCAACATGGTGAAACCCCATCTCTACAAAAAAATACAAAAATTAGCTGGGCATGGTGGCACACACCTGTAGTCCCAGGTACTTGGGAGTTTGAGGCAGGAGAATGGCTTGAAGCTGGAAGGCGGAGGTTGCAGTGAGCCGAGATGAAATACGTTAGCTTCATTCTGAATTCCATTTTATATCCTGTCGTGTTTTTTTTCTGTCTTTCCTTAGTCCCATTTCTTGTATCATCTTATATTCTTACATATTCATGTCAGCTGTCTTAACTCCTTTCTGAAAAAATTGTAATAAATAAATAAAAATAATTTTCTCAATGACCCTGTAAGGTAAATGTAACCATTACTGTTACTTTATAAAGGGTGAAGAGGTTAGACAGCTCCTTCTAGGAAGAAACAGCTTCCCAGCCTTGGAGAAAATGCCTGGTACTAATGTATTTCCCTTTCCAAGAGGAAATTATGCTGAAATAGCCTGGTCAGATTTCAGGACACTCATGGGGGCCACATTTTCCATTGGGAGAAGTCCCACTCGTGAATATGGCTCTCCCTGCTGCTTCCTCCATCTAAACAATGACTAGAATAAGAACTTGGCTGAGACCTGTTTTTTCTTCCCCTTCTTGATGGCGAGGTAGCCAGGCTCTTCTCAAAAACACATTTTTGTATTTGGGAGTTCTTATCACATTTAACTTGGTGGCTGAAAGGAAAAGACCACACTGAGGTCTTAAGCTCATGTCAAGGACTCTTGTCCAATTTACCGGGAAACTCTGGTTTGCAGGTGATGTGCTTCTGGCAAATGGTAAAGTGGAGTCTTATTTCCCAGTTCTCATTGTCCTATGTGTGTGTGTGTGTGTGTGTGTGTGTGTGTATATATATATATATCCCATAGATCCATAGAGATATATATATCCCATAGATATATATGTATACATATATATACATACATATATATCCCATAGATATATATGTGTATATATATCCCACATATATATATATCCCATATATATATCCCATATATATCCCATAGATATATCCCATATATATATCCCATAGATATATCCCATAGATATATCCCATAGATATATCCCATAGATATATCCCATAGATATATCCCATAGATATATATATGCCATAGATATATCCCATAGATATATATATGCCATAGATATATCCCATAGATATATATATGCCATAGATATATCCCATAGATATATATATGCCATAGATATATCCCATAGATATATATGTGCCATAGATATATCCCATAGATATATATATGCCATAGATATATGCCATAGATATATATGTGCCATATATATATGCCATAGATATATATGTGCCATATATATATCCCATAGATATATATGCCATATATATATCCCATAGATATATATATATCCCATACATATATATCCCATAGATATATGTATATTCCATATATATCCCATAGATATATATAATCCCATAGATATATATATCCCATATATATCCCATAGATATATATATCCCATAGATATATCCCATAGATATATATATATATATCCCATAGATATATCCCATAGATATATATTTATATTCCATAGAAAACCACAAAGTTGGAGGCAGGTGGAGGGGTGCAGATGGTGGTGAGGATATAGGGCAATGCTTACTGGGCCAAGACAGAATTTGGACTTTTTGGCATCCTGGCTGTATTGCCACTTTACTATCTCAGCCCGATTTCTTCCTTTTTTTTTTTTTAGGTGTATAAATGACAGTGACTCTGTGTTTTTTTCTTATGTTTTATTTTCTTTTTAATTGACAAATAACAATTGTGTATATTTATGGAGTATACTGTGATGTTATAGAGTATAGGGTGGATTTACAGATTTACGGAGTACAGTGTGATTCCACATGTATACTTAGTGGAATGATCAATTTGGCTAATTCACATATCCATCACCTCAAATATTTAACATTTGTTTTTGGTGAGAACATATAAAATTCTCTTTTAGCAGCTTTGAAATCTACATCATCATTTACTATAGTCATCATTCTGTGCAACAGGTCACCAGAACTTATTCGTTTTGCCTACTGAAAGTTTGTACCCATTGACCATTGTCTCCCCTTTCTCCCTCTATCCCCTATCCCCCAGCTTCTGGGAACCACCATTTTTCTCTGTACTTCCCTGAGTTTGACTTTTCCTAGATTCTACAAATAAATGAGATTATATGGTATTTGTCTGTCTGTGCCTGGCTTATTTCACTTAGTATAATGTCTTCTAGGTTCATCCATGTTGTTGCAAATGACAGAATTTCCTGCTCTTTAAAGGCTGAATAGTATTTCACTGTGTATATACACTATATTTAAAAACTCCATTCATCTGTTCATATGCACTTTCATAGTTTACATGTCTTGGCTGTTGTGAATAAGGCTACAATGAATATGAGGGTGCAGACATCTCTTTGACATACTGATGTCAGTTCCTTTGGATATATACCCAGAAGTGGGATTGCTGTATTGTATGGTAATTTTACTTTTAGTTTTTTTGAGAAACTTTCCCACTGTTTTTCAAAGAGGCTGTATTAATTTATAATACCACTAGCAGTGTGTAAGTGTTCCTTTTTCTTCTCATCTTCTCCAACACTTATCTTTTATTTTTTTGATAATAGTCTAACAGGTTTGAGTTGTTATCTCATTGTTTTAATTTGCATTTCTCTGATGATTAAAGATGTTGAGCATTCTTTATATATCTGTTGGCCATTTGTAAATCTTCTTTTGATTAACGCCTATTCTGGTCCTTTGCACATCTTTTATAGGATTTTTTGTTTTCCTTTTATTGAGTAGTTTGAGTTCCTTGTTTATTTGGGGTATTAGTCCCTAATTCAATAGATGATTCACAAATATTTTCCCCCATTTGTGAGTTGTTTCTTCCTTCTGTCAATGGTTTCTTTTGTTGTGCTGTGTTGTTTCCATTTTTAGTTTGATCAAATCCAGTTTGTCTATTTTTGCTTTCATTGCCTGTGTTTTGGGGTCTTACCTAACAAATCACTGCCAAGACCAATGTTATGGAGCTTTCATCTATGTTTTCTTCTGGTAGTTCTACAGTTTCAAGTCTTACATTTAAGTTTTTAATCCATTTTAATTATTATATAAGAGGTAAGATAAAGGCCTATTTTCACTCTTCTGCCCATGGATATCCAGTTTTCTTGATACTATTAATTAAAGACTGTCCTTTCCCCACCATGTGTTCTTGGTACATGTGTAAAAAACCAATTGATCATAAATGTGCAGGGCTATTTCTGGGCTCTCCATCCTAATCCATTGGTTAGTGTGTCTGTTTTTATGCCAGTGCCATGTTGTTTTGACTACAATAGCTTTGTAATATATTTTGAAATCTGGTAGTGTGATGCTTCCAGCTTGGTTCTTTTGCTTAAAATGGCTTTGGTTATTTGGGGCCTTTTGTGGTTGCATATAAATTTTATAAATGTTTTGATCTATTTTTGTGAATAATGTTATTGAAATTTTGATAGTGATTTCATTGAATTTGTAGCTTTCTTGGGTAGTATGGGCATTTTAGCAATATTAATTCTTCTAATCCATGAACCTGGGATATCTTTCCATTTATTTGTGTCTTCTTCAATTTCTTTTATACTTTTCAGTATACAGATCTTTAGCCTCCTTTGTTAAATTTACTTATAAGTATTTAATTTTTTTGATGCTATTGTAAATGAGATTATTTTCTTAATTTCTTTTTCAGATAGTTTGTTGTTATGTAAAAATGCTACTGATTTTTATAAGTTGATTGTTTATCTTAACATTTTACTGAATTCCTTTATTCAGTAAAGGAACAAATTACTAAAAATACAATTTGGCTTTGTAATACATTCCTAAATATATTACAAAGCTATGGTAGTTCCACCTTTGCGTGTGTGTGTGTGTGTGGGTGTGTGTGAAGTCTTTAGAGTTTTCTAAGTATAAGAAGAGGCCATCAACAGAGACAATCACTTCTTTCTTTCCTATTTGAATGTCTTTCATTTCTTTTCTTTTGCCTAATTGCTCTGGCTGCTAGAACTTTCAGTACTATGCTGAATAGAAGGGGTGAAAATAGGCATCTTTGTCTTATCCCTGATCTTAGAGGCAACGCCTTCAACTTTTCACTATTGAGTATGATGTTAGCCGTGGGCTTGTCTTATGTGACCTTTATTGTGTTGAAGAATATTCCTTCTATACGCAATTTTTGAGAGTTCTTGATTATGAAAGAATGTTGAATTTTGTCAAATGCTGTTTTTTTTGGCATCTATTGAGATGATCATATAGTTTTTGGCCTTCATTCTGTTAATATGGTGAATCACATTTATTGATTTGCATATGTTGAATCATTCTTGAATCCCAGGGGTAAATCCCACTTGATCATGGGAAGGATCATTCTGAATCTTTTTAAATCATTTTGAAGGATTGTGGAATACAGTTTTATAGTATTCTGTTGAGGATTTTTGCGTCTATGTTCATCAGGGATATTGGCTTGTAGTTTTCTTGGAGTGTCTTTGTCCAGCTTTGTTAGCAAGGTAATACAGGCCTCATAAAATGAGTTTGGAAGTATCCTCTCCTCTTCAATTTTTTTGAAAGAATTTGAAAATGATTGATATTCATTCTTTAAATGATTGGTAGAATTTATCCATGAAGCCATCTGGTCCTGGGATTTTCTTTGATGGGAGATTTTAATTACTAATTTAATCTCCTTACTTGCTTTGATTTGTTCAGATTTTCTATTTCTTTGTAATTCAGTCTTGGTAGGTTTATGATTCTAGGAATTTATCCATTTCTTCCAGGTTGTCCAATTTGTTGGCATGTAGTTGTTCATAGTAGTCTCTTATGATCCTTTATATGTTTGTGTTATCAGTTATAATGTTTCCTCTTTCATTTCTGATTTTATTTATTTGAGTCTTCTGTCATTTTTCCTTAGTCCAGCTAAGGATTTGTCAATTTTGTTCATCTTTTCAAAAAACCAACCCTTAGTTTCATTGATCTTTTCTGTTGTTTTTCTATTCTGTATTTCATTTATTTCTGCTCTGATCTTTGTTTTATCTGTTAATATTGGGCTTTCTATTAATATTGGGCTTAGCATGTCCTCCCCACCCCCAGGTTCCTTGAGGTATAAAGTTAGGTTGCTTATGTGGGATTTTTTTCTTTTTTGATATGTCTTTATTACTATAAACTTCCCTCTTGAAGCTGCTTTTGCTGCATCTCATAATTTTCCTTAATTCCTCTTGTTATTGATTTCTAGTTTTATACCATTGTGATCAGAAAAAAGTTTGATATCATTTTGATCTTCCTAAATTTGTTTAGACCTGTTTTGTGACTTAACATTTTGTTTATCATGGAGAATGTTCCCACTGCACTTGAAAAGAATATGCATTCCATTGTTGTTAAATGGAATGTTCTGTATATGTCTGTTAGGTCCATTTGGTCTAAAGTGTAGTTCAAGTCCAATGTTTCCTTACTGAATTTATTTTTTTTGAGACAGAGTCTCTCTCTGTCACCTAGGCTGGAGTGCAGTGGCACGATCTTGGCTCATTGCAACCTCTGCTTCCCAGGTTCAAGCGATTCTCCTGCTTCAGCCTCTTGAGTAACTGGGATTACAGGTGCGCCACCATGCCTGGCTAATTTTGTATTTTTAGTAGAAATGGGGTTTCATCATGTTGGCCAGGCTGGTCTCAAACTCCTGACCTCATGTGATCCACCCACTTCAGCCCCACAAAGTGCTGGGATTACAAGCATGAGCCACCATGCCCAGCCTCCTTATTGAATTTTGCCTAGATGATTCGCCTATTGTTGAAAGTGAGGTATTTAATCCCTTATAATTATTGTGCTGCAGTCTATGTCTCCCTTCAGATCTCCTCATGTTTGCTTCATATATTTAGTTACTCATCCCAATTTCCTTTTTTTTTTTTGGCAGAGAAATAACTTGCTATAAGAGAAGTTTGCTGAGTTCAACACTTTCTCAAAGTGTAGTCTAGAATAAAATTGCTAAATGCCTGGAGAAAGGATAACCCTCCTCCCTTCTGCATTTCATAGCAAACACTGAAAACAATTTCCCTATTTTCTGCTAAGCTTCACATGGCTTCACAATCCCAGACTATATCCTTATTCTGTCAGTCATTACCTATTGATGAGAGATGGCATACATTAGAAACATAGTCACCAATTTGGATGAATTAACCAGGGCTCTTGTCTTATGAAATACTTAAGAAATTCTGGCTCCAGAGTGTAAAAGGTTGGGGGAAAGTATCAAAGACCTGTACATTACCTTGCTAATCTGTGCTCCATCCGTACTACCAATCATCACTTGATTATTATATATATATACATATATATATAAAACACATGTGTATATATATCTCATTTTCTCTCTTACCTCCTTTATTATTCTTACTCAGTATGTGCCTAAAATTAAAGTATATATTTATTCACTTGATTGTGTCTTTCTTGTAATAATTAAAACTTTACTGGGCAGAGGTCTGCTTGTGTACTACTCTATCTTTAGCCTTTAGAACTGCAGTTGGCTCATTATATATGCTTTAAATATTTGTTGAATAAATGAATAAATATATGAATGAGTGTAAATGAGACTCATTACTTTTTAAATTTATTTTTAATGAATCCAGAAAGAAAAAAACCTCAGTTCCACTGAATGCCAATTAGGAAGCATTCATCCATAGGAGCTGCATTAGGAAAATCCACTCTGAGAATGGAGGCACCACTGAGAATATGGAAAAAAGAAATTTAGGGACAAAACAAGCCTCAGTCCTATTGCTTGAGCCCAAGACAGATACTGGTTCAAAACCTGCCCTACATCTGTATTTTCTAGTAATTGACCTTAAAAAAAACCTCCTGTATTATCTAAGGTGCTTTGAGCTGGAATTTTTGTTAATTGCAACTGAGGTTATTATATATCTGTAGGGATGACGTCTGTGACAAGCAAGTTTGGATTCAGAGAGGAAAGAAGAAGGGCAAAGCAGGAGCTCAGAGTAGGGCCAGATAAATAGAAACTGCAGGTACTTCAAAATTTTGTCTACAGTAGGCTGGATCTATCTTGCCTCCTCCTCCCCAATGTTTTTTTGAAGGCAATATGAGCTATGATAGGAGATGATGCTGAGCTCAAATCCCTTATCTAGCACTGTCAGGAGTGTGACCTTATCTCAGACCTAAGCTTCTTTGTGTGTAAAAGGAGGATAATACCTGATTACAGGGGTTGCGGGAAATTAATAAAATAAGCACGTGTCATTTCTAGCACCTAGACTGTGCTCAGTGATGTAAATGTTCTCTTGCTTTGGTGATCTGACAAAGGAAAGTTGAACAATTATGTCCCAGATGGATGCTGAAAAATTTATTCAAAAGTAGTTAATCCTATGTAAATGGTGTTTC
Organism: Pan paniscus; assembly: GCF_029289425.2. Taxonomy (NCBI): domain Eukaryota; kingdom Metazoa; phylum Chordata; class Mammalia; order Primates; family Hominidae; genus Pan; species Pan paniscus. Next base: position 46,585,996 of record NC_073253.2, on the reverse strand, counting down.
TAAATTGCTGCCTGTTTTTGAAGGACTAGAGTTTCATATAATGAATTAATGACTTTCAAAATAACTTGTCAACAGCAATAATCCCAATGAGAGGAGCAAAAACTTATTTTGGAGGAGAAACTGGAAAATTTCCTGCATTTTATTTGGAACAGCTGTGGTGCAATTCCTTTTACATGCCTTTGCTCCCCTAAAACATAGTGGGGCTGATTGAAGGATACATAAATTAATTAGGAAAGACCTCCTATTGTTGCCTGGAGCAAATTTATAACTACAGAGGATACTTGAAGTCATGTGTTTTATTCACTATAATGTTCAACAAGTTTATGTGTATGAGCTCAACTTTTTTTTTTTTTCTGGAACTTTGAGTGAATGGAACTTAGTATATGGCAAGATCTAGGTGCTGTGCTACTTTCCCATGATAAACTGAATGCTTTCCCTAAAGATAGTTGATCTATTGAGTTTAATGACGATTTCCAACATTTCCTTTTTAACATTAGATTCAGGTGATCGTGCATGTTGCAATTAATTTCATTTTTGGTCAGTTTTGTGGAATGCCTACTGTGTGCTTGATAGAAGGAGGTTTTATAGCTGAATGCTCTACCCCAGAGCACTATAGTCTCTGTGGTCTATTTTGGAATTTCTCCTTAAGTTTATGACAGGAGTTTTATTTATGTCATTTGTTTCGTATATTATGCTGTTCCAAGTTGTAAACATGCCACAAGTAATTTCCCTTTCTGTTCTTCTAAGCCTTATTTATGTTCTTTGGAATTCATACAGAAACATCTTGAAGTTCTGAGGAGCTGTTACTAATGTGCCCCTCTGGGATCAGACTGATTTTGACTGTGAGAATTGGCATCTTTGAGATCTCATTAAAAAGAGCCCCACATCAGAACTCCAGACCTGGGAAATGCCATCCCATTGTTCCATCGAATGAATGCAGGCCAGACCGAGACAGAATGATGGATGTACTATAATTCTTTGAGGCTGTGGATGAACTTTTTTTTTTGAATACATTTTTATTTTGGAATAGTGCTAGATTCACAGAAAAGTTTCAAAGAAAATACAGGGTGTTCCCAAATATTCTTCACCCAGTTTTTCCCATTGTTAATATCTTTCCTTACCATGATACATTTGTCAAATCTAACAAACCAATATTGTTGTAGTGCTATTATTAACTAAACTCAATTTTTTTGTGTTTTTCACAAATTTCCACATTAATGTCCCTTTTCTGTGCCATGATTGAATCCAGGGTATCATGTTGCATTTCGTTTTCATGTCTCCATAATCTCTGGTGTGTGACAGTTTCTCACACAGTTTCTTGACAGTCTTGAAGAGGGCTGGTCAGGTATTTTGTAGATATTCTGCATTTTGGATTTGTTTTATGTTTTTCTCATAGTTAGACTGGAGTTACGAGTGAGAGAAGTTCCTAACCAATAATCTGTCAAGTGAAAGGTTATCGGGGAACATGTTATTGACATGATTTATCACCGATAGGTTAACCTTGATCATTGGGCTAAGGTAGTGTTTTCCAGGTTTCTCCACTGTGAAGTTATTATTTTTCCCTTTCATAGTCTATTCTTTGGAGGCAAATCCCTGAGTCCAGCTCACGTTCAAGGTGGGAAGGGTTTTAAGCTCCACTTCCTGGATGGAGTATTATCTATGTGTAGTAGATGGAATTCTTCTGTAAGAAAGAATTGTCCCTTCTCTTCCAATTTTTTTTTTTTGAGATACTGATGGGATGGATGTCTTCAAAATCACTAAGAGGCCTAGTGCTATTTTTGTAAGAGATGTATAAACATTGATTTTCCCACCTGTTTCTTTGAGAGCATCAGGAGACTTGAGAAAATTCCTGGGGCAAATATTTCTGCTTCACGCAGACAAAAGCAGGCTTGTCCTGGGCCCATGCTTCAGCAACACTTCAGCATTTTTTTTTTTTTTTTTTTGAGATGGAGTCTTGCTCTGTCACCGGGCTGGAGTGCAGTGGTGTGATATCAGCTCACTGAAACCTCCGTGTCCCGGGTTCAAGCGATTCTCCTGCCTCAGCCTTCTGAGTAGCTGGGACTACAGGTGTGCACCACCATGCCTGGCTAATTTTTGTATTTTTGGTAGAGATGGGGTTTCACCATGTTGGCCAGGATTGTCTCGATCTCTTGATCTTGTGATCCACCTGCCTCAGCCTCCCAAAGTGCTGGGATTACAGGCGTGAGCCACTGTGCCTAGCCCCTCTCAGCTTCTATCTGGGCCTGCTTTTCCCTAAGTGCTCACCAGGAGCCTGCAGCACCCTTTGAAGACCATGCCCCAGGTACCCAGGACTTTGGAATTGTCTTAGCCCTAATGGTTCTGAGCCTACTTCCAGAATCTCCATGGTCTTCTTCTGTGGGCCTTTTTCTTCAAAAGGAAGACTGGGCCACTGATGTACATACTCCTTGGCCTGAGGGGTAGTCAGATGGCTGCTGTGGATGGAGTCTGGATATGCTGTCTGGGATATGTGGAGGAAGAAAAGTCCTCTCCTCATCAACATGCCACATTATTCAGGAAGATGATATCAATATGATTTATCATGGATGAGGTTAACCTTGATCATTTGATCAAGGTAGTTTTTCAAATGAAAAGCAAACATCAGAAAATCGACCAGTGCCTCTTTCAAAAGCTTTTTCACTGGGATTCTTACTGCTCAGAAGTTCTTTTGAAAGTGATTAATCAATTACATGAAACTCTAGGCCTTCCAAAATTCTGAAGCAGTTTAGAAACAACATTTATATAGGATAGAGGTGTAGAATAGAGCTGAGTTTGGGGGAAAAAAAAGGACAGTGGTTGGGTCAGAGGCTGGCATTGGCTCTCCTCTAGATGCCATGTTCTGAGGCCACATTCTGGTGCAAATTCTAGTAATTTGGAATTTGGACATCCAGGTCATTTGAAAGAATATATTTGTTAAGGTAGGAGAAAAGAGCACATTGTATTTAGTAGTTTGTTTGCTTGATTTATAATTTAGACATATGGTGTATGAGCTTGCCATAGGCCATGACAATTTGAGGCAGGCCTGTTTCTGTGAGCAAAGTTAAATGAAGAAAATGTCAGGGCTGTTGACCATAATCTGTCCCCCAACTCCAGCCCTGTGGAATGTAATGCCCTCAAGACAACAGCTGTCACTGGGCCTCTGTGGACTTCCCTTGTGGCACACAATTTTCTTCACATTCCTTGAGAGGGCTGAGTGGAGGGCTTTGCCACTGACAAAATAGAGGGCTTGCCTTCGTATTTGTCTACTGAGAATTTCCTTTATTCACCTAGAATCCCATGCTCACTCTTCTCTACCTACCCAACCCTCCACTATCTGGAATTCTACTTCTTCCATGAAGTTTTCCTTAATTCCACAAATCCCCTTCGCAGAAATGTGATAAAGTCACTAGTTGCAGTTGTGGGTTTCCACAGATGGCTGCCTCTTTCCTCTAGGCATTTTGAATGCAGTGCTGGTAGGAGGTCACAAGGGAAATAGTGGCTCCAAGATCAGAGGGCTGTGTGGCCCCAACCTCTACGTCCTCCTCAGCCATACTCAGCATGGCTTTATACTCAAGGGGCTGAATATAAATGTGCTATTTTAAAATCTATTTAAATAAGATGTATATTAGAGCAAGGCTGAGATAAATGCTTAAGAATAGGTACAAATTGATGATTATTCACTAGTCACTATTGATACACTAATCATGATTTTCTCCTAGATTTATTAAAATGTTTTTTGTAAGTCATCTGCAATTAATTACTTGAGTCAAAATCTCTTTTGGAGGAAGATGTGGAACTCTAGGATTTCAAGTAACTCTAGGAGGTGCCAAAACCCTGTGGTCATATCCTAATCAAAATGACTTATAGGCTCTCGAGGATCATTTTTCTTTTCCAGCCATGCATGGGATTTCAGCTGTCCTCTTTCTCTTCATCTTTTTTTCTCTCTCTTTTTTTCAGTAAGTATATGGGAACTCTTTTTGTTTTTAGGGCTGAACAAAAATACACAGAGAATAATGTCCAGGTTGGAAAGAACTCTTCCTTTTCTTGTTCCTCCCAACACTGACTTTCTTTAGTAAAGTACTAAAGGTAGGTTGTTTTTACTACTTGTTTTCACAGCTTAGTTTCTCTAAAGATAATATGTTCCACTTTTTTCTTTTTTAAAAAGCCTTACTGAGCTATAATTGATAAAGAAATAATTATAGATATTTAATATGTACAATTTAGTGACTCTGAACATGCAAAAACACTCATGATACTATCACCACAATCAAGGTAAGACATATTCAATATCTCCCTTTATTGGGACACCAAAAACAGAGGTCCCTCCCTCCCTCTTTCCCTCTCTCTTCCTCCCTCCCTCTGTCTTCCTCCCTTCCTCTCTCTCTTTCTTTCTCCCCTTTACTCTCTTTTCCTTCTTTCCTTTTTTCTCCCTCCTTCCCTCTCTCTTTCTTTTTTCTTTTTCCTGCCTTCCTTTCCCTTTCCCCTTTCCTTTTCCTTTTGCTTTTCCTTTTCTCCTTCCCTCCTTCCTTCCTTTTTTCCTTCCTTCCTTCCTCTCTTTCTGTGGAAGGACTTAATATGAGACCTACCCTGTTAACAAGTTTTGAAGTGCACAATATTATATGGTTAATTATAGGCAGTAGATTTTACAGAAGATTTCTAGAACTTACCCATATAGCACAACTGAAACTTTAAACCCGTTGAACAATGAGTTTTTCAATATATTCCTCTTCTGTGCTTACTAATCTTTGTTTTTGAAAATAAGGTCACTGTGACTATAGGAGTACATACCTAAAAGGTAGCAAAATGTATCAAGGTTTTAAAATTGAGATATAAAATGTATTCATTGTAAAACTCCCATTACATATGTTTTCAATTTCACATCGTTTAACATTTAATTATACTCTATCTTTCACTGTCCTTCACTTGTTTTATTCATTCCTGTATCAAATATATATTAAGCACCTATTATTCTGGGTCCTAAGGATATAGCAGTGAACATACAGACAAAAATTATCAGTGTTATGAAGAAAAATAAAATAAGAAACAAGGATAAGAAGTGCTGAAGTGATAGTGGAAAGTTGTAGTTTAAACAAGATGATCATGGAAGGTCTTACAGAAAGGGGATACTTAAGCAAAGGTTGATGGAGATAAGGGTTCAAGGCATTTGGATCTGGGAGAAAAGGCATTGGAAATAGCAAGTGCAAAGTCCCTGAAGGAGCAGGCCTGGTGTGTTTGAATAGGGAGGAAGCTAGGGGAGAGCAGGGTGAGTAAAGAAGGACAGAGAAGAACAGTCTGGGCAGCAAGTGGGACCACCTGCGTAAGGTCTTGTAGGATATTTAGCACCATCCCTGGCCCTACACACAAGAGGCCAGTAGTACTTCCTCACCAGCTATAGAAACCAGAACTGTCCCCTATGGGGCAAAAGCACTGCCATTAGAAAAATGCTGCCTCAAGACAACATGTGGCATCTATGACTGTGGTCCCTTCCAGGTCTAAAATGCAATTATTTCGAACCTACTGTATATGCGATCCTTCACTCATGTATATACACAATCTTTTAAATTCCATCTAATACCAGACTCACTAAACTTAGGATCACTTGCATTTTTCTTTCTTTCTTCTATTTTTTCTCCCCCTTCTTTTTTTATCTGTGAGTCATAGAACGATGACACTTGTGGGAAATAAGTATAAGAATTGAGGCAAAGTTACATATTTTGTGAGAAAAAGAAAAATCAGAAGTTTTAATTTAAAAACACCATTAAGAATCAATGCTATCCATTTTAAAGCTCTAACAAATACAAAAGCCAGGATCTGCAATATCTTCTGTTCCTACCAAATAGTCTTTTGATTCAAACTCTCCCTTAGGCACCAATATTCAACCTTAAGCATCAGGTTGAATAAAAACCCATCTGGATTTAATATTTCATGGTCATAGTTAATTAGTAACATTATAAGAATATGGCTTCCCACTCCGAGGGTCTACCTTGGGAACAGAGCTACCACTGAAGGAATAATATTAGGAAAATACACACTTGAAGTTCCAATAAATGGCTTTGAAATGAACTTTTGAAAAATGATTTACAAGCATATGATAGCATCTGCTTTTTATGATTGACTTACAGCATAGACTTAGTGCACGGTTCTGTGGAACTGAGTGTGTCCCAGTGTGGCTTTAAAACAATTTTGTTTCTGGCTTATGAAATAGAGAATTGAGATGAACAGTGCTAAGAATGGTTCCTGACACCACTCAGTGACATCCATCACCTTCTCCAGTAAGTGCTTCTTTGCTAGGTATTGTGAAGAGTTAAACAAGCAGCCATGGTCCCTAAGTATGTTCTGTCTATAGAACAGGCAAGAAAAATAGAAAAATGTACAGAAAATTCAAATATACATAAAACCATCTATGTTCCGTCATCCTGGGAGCTAAATAACTGTGGCTGGTGGGAATAAAATAAATAACAGGGGCCAAATGGGGTCAGTCAATAAACACCCAGAATAAATTGCTAATCAGAAGCGGAGCTAGCACAGGCTGATACATAACAAGGTTACTTTATCTGAAGAAAGAACCTGCTTTTCCTCATGTTGGTAATTATATCAATACAGAGAAAGAGACAATTTGGCATTCACTGGGTTACCGCCAGATGATGTTCTAAATTGATGACATGTTCTCAGGCATCCTCTCCTCCAGTCGCCTGGCTCCAGTATAAGTGGCAGCTAATTCCAGTTTGCATTACCTGAGTAGCTTGATAATCGCCTTTGTGCCTAGTGTGTGTTTGTCCTGAAAACTTGGGCTCAAGTCCATGCAGAGCAGTGCTTTCAGACTTCACCATGTATGCTAATTACGTGGGGATCTGGTTAAAAAGCAAATTCTAATTCAATAGGTCTGGATAGAGGCTTGAGCTTCTGAGTCTCTAATAAGCTCCCAGGTGAAGCCAATGCTGCTGATTCATGGAACACGATTTCTTTTTTAAGCAGCCACACTGAGCATGAGCCCCAAGCAGTTGGTGCACGGGGGTGCACCGCCTGTGTAACTTGAAGAGCTGACAGGTGACACCCCCACCACATTTGATCAGAAGAATATTGGGCTGAAGAGTCCATCAAGGGGAGGGAGAGAGAATTTGAAAGCAGTGGCAATAGAAGTAAGAAGTGTGGATTTAGGGTGATGTCAACAAGACAGCTGACTGGAAGTGCCTAATGCTCATGCCCCCTAACAAAAAAGGAACCAAAACAACAAACATACAACTACATCTTAACTAGAGTGACTAAAAGAGAGTGCTGGAGTACAGCAAGAGAGTGGTGGAAACCCTGGGAAGCATAGAAACTCAGGGCAGCCACATAGAGAAGGGAAGAAAATGCCTTGCCTCTAGCACCCTATCCCCCAGTCTGGAGCAGCTCAGAAACAGAAGGGGCTTCTCTCTGCTGGCAGATAAGCAGGAGGCCCCTGGAGGCCTCTGTCACTGCTGTGTATACCTGCAGTTTTGGATACTGGAGGATCCTGAAATTCTTACAGGCCCTGAGCCCAGCTTTGGGAGATGCTTGGAGTTCACACAGCTGTGCTACTCCAGAGAAGGCTCCCACTTGTGCCCTGCCCCCCGTGGCCCAAGCTGTTACTGTGCTGCACCATCTTGAAACTAGAGCCACTGCTAGGATGTGTCCTGCTCCAGGGCCCCGTAGCCACTACATCTCTTCATCCCTGAGGCTCTACCATCATTGCACCATGCTCGCATACACGGTAGCATGTTGTACCCCAGCCAAGCTGCTGTAGCTCCCTACTGCCTGGGAACAAGCTGCCTAGGAGGCAATTCATCTCTCCAGTCCCAGTGGCTGCAACATCCTGGCTACTTGGAGCCTGGGTCCAGTGGAGCAGCCACATCCCCTGGACACCAGAACCAACCTGATGCCCCACACTGAGGGAATTGGAACTTCAGCCTAGGGGATCAGCCTCATCCCCGGTGCCTAAGCTCACACAATGCCTTGCCCTTTGGGAATCAAGTGCACTGGTCCAATGGAGAAGCCACACCAGAAAGGCAGAGCCATACCCCTCACTGCCTGAACCAACCTGGTACCCTGACCCGCTGGGAACCAGAGTTTAGGGGTCTCTTATTTTTTTTCCCACAAGGAGAAGCCCCTTCTAGTTTTGAGCTGATCCTAACTGGGGCATAGGGTGGCAGAGAGGCACGGCATTTCCTTCCCTTCTCTATGTGGCTGCCCTGAGTTTCCATGCTTCACAGGGTTGCCACCACACCCTTGCTGTACTCCAGCACTCTCTTAGGCACTCTAGTCAAGACATAGTTGAGTATTTATTTTGGTTCTTTTTTGTTGGGGTTGGGGGTAAGCATCATGCACCTCAGTCAGCTTTCTTGTTGACATCACTCTAAATCCCTACCCTTCTTACTTTTATTCCGTTATTTCAAATTTCACTTCTTCCTCTCCTTGATAGACTCTTCTTCAGCCCAGTATTCTTCTAAAAACATGTGTTCAATTGGAGCAGCTGTACCCCCCAGTGCCTAAGCCAAAGTGAAACCCCACCCTTTGTGGAACTGGGGAACTGGGGCCCTGGCCCAGCAGATTATCTGTCCCTCCAGGTACCTGAGCTGATGTGGCACCCTGCCTCCTAGGAAGACAAAAACTTGTTCGAGTTGTGCCGCCACATGCTCTGGACCTAAAAGCCACAGCACCCCTTCTTGCTGGATCTGGATCAGCCCTCTAGAGTCAAATTACTGAGGTGCTATACCTCTCTGGGGCATGGAGCCATTGTTGCCCTGCTTCCTCTTCCCTGGAGCCCAAGCCACTGCTGTGTCCTGTCATTCTTGGGTCCTTGTTGCCACTGCACCTGGCCTTGCGGAGCCTGGGTTACTTCTGTGTCCCATCACTTCAGGGTTCAGAGGCACCACTACACAGCGCCCCCTCTCCTGGTGCCCAAGTTGCCACTCTCCAGAAACCAAGCATCTTGAACACCCCGTCTCCCTTGGAGCCATGCCAGGGCTACACCCTTCTTCCCAAGATCAGAGTTACAGCTACATTCTTGTCCTCCTGTGCCTTAGCTACTGGTGAGTGCCTCAGAGTCACAGTCCTTAGCTTGGTGGAAGAGCTGCATCACCTGTGTTTCAGAGAGTAAACCCATTCAGAGAGTCTTTCCCTATGAAAGCCACTATAAATTTGGAATACATGACTATTCCATCAGATGTGCAGATATCAGCACAGGAACACAAAAACCATGAGAAAGCAAGAAAACATGATGCCACCAAAGGAACACAATAATTCTCCAGTAACTAGCACCAGAGAAATGAAAATTAAGAGTTGCCTGGAAAGGAATTCAAAATAATCTTTAGGAAACTTGGTGAGATACATAAGAATACAGATAGACAATTCAATAAAATTAGGAAAACAATCCATGATCTGAATGAGAAATTCAACAGGGATAGATATCTTAAAAAAGAAGTAAATATTAATAGCATTCTTGGAGCTGAAGAACTCAGTGAAATAAAAATTACAACTAAGAACTTCAACAGAAGACTAGATCAAGTAGAAGAAAGACTCTCTGAGCTTGAAAAATAGGTCTTTTGAAATAACCTAGTTGAAGGAGAAAAAAGAAAAATAATGGAAGAAAGTCAAGAAAGTCTACAGAACTTATAGGACATCCTTAAGTGAGCAAATTTTTGCATAAGGGAGTTCCAGATGGAGAAGAGATGAAGGAAGACACAAAAAAATTAATAAAATAATGCTGAGAATTTCCCAACCCTTAGGAAAGATACTGACATCCAGACTGATGAAACTCAAAGGTTCCAAAACAGGATCAATCAAAGAAGTCCTCACCAAGGCACAGTATAATAAAAATGTCAAAGTCAAAGACAGAATTTCAAAAGCATCAAGAGAAAAGTGTCAAAGGGCATACAAGGGAATCTTCATTAGACTATAAGTGGATCTTTCTTTCTTTCTTTCTTTCTTTCTTTCTTTCTTTCTTTCTTTCTTTCTTTCTCTCTTTCTCTCTCTCTCTCTTTCTCTCTCTGTTTGTTTTATTTTGTTTTGTTTTCTGAGATGGAGTCTCACTGTTGCCCAGGCTGGAGTGCAGTGGTGTTATCTTGGTTGACTGCAAACTTTGCCTCCCGGGTTCAAGCAATTTTCCTGCCTCAGCCTCCAGAGTAACTGGGATTATAGGTGTGCACCATCACACCTGACTAATCTTTATATTTTTAGTAAAGACAGGGTTTTGCCATGTTGGCTGGGCTGGTCTTGAACTCCCAACCTCAGGTGATCTGCCTGCCTTGGCCTCCCAAAGTGCTAGGATTACAGATGTGAGCTTCTGTGCTCAGCCCAAGACTATCAGTGGATTTCTAAGCAGAAAACTTGCAGGCCAGGAGACAATGGCGTGACATATTCAAAGTAATCAAAGAAAAAAAAAAACCTGGCGGCCAACAATAGTATAACTGCAAGTCTGTTCTTTAGAAATGATGGTGAAATGAAGTGTTTTTCAGAAAAGCAAAAGCTGAGGAAATTTATCACCACTAGACCTACTTTACAAGAAATGCTTAAGGGAGTTCTTCAGCTGTAAACAATGAAAACATATCATCATGAAAACATGAAAGTGTAAAACTCACTAGTAGAGGTAAATACATAGTCAAATTCAGAATACCCCATTAATGTAATGGTGGTGTGTAAACCTTTCAAACTTCTAATGTGAAGGTTAAAAGTTGGAATAATTAAAAATATACCTACAGTAAATTGTGTGGGAATATACAATATAAGAAGCTGTAAATTCTGACAACAAAATTATAAATAATGGAGGGAAGGGTAAAAGTCTAGAGTATTTGTAAGTGACCAAAGTTAAGTCATTATCCGTTAAAAGTAGTCTATTATAACTGTAAGATGTTTTGCATAAGGCCCATGTTAACCACAAAGCAAAAACAAAACAAAAACAACAAAAAAAGCAAAACTACAGCAGATACACAAAGGGGAAAGAGAAAGGAATAAAAGCTTAGCACTATAGAAAATCACCAATTCACAAAGGAAGACAAACGTGAAGGAAGGGAACAAAGGATCTACAAAACAACCAGAAAACAACAAAATGACAGCAGTTAAGTTCTTACCTATCAATACTAACCTTGAATGTAAATGGATTAAACTTTTAATCAAAAGACATACTGGCTTAATGAATAAAAAAACAAGATTCAACTATATGTTGCCAATAAGAGACCCATTTTAGCTTTAAGGACACCCATAGGCTGAAAGCAAATAAATGGAAGAAGATATTCTTTGCAACTGGCAAACAAAAGAGAGAAGGAGTGGTTATACTTTTATCAGATAAGATAGAATTCAAGCAAAAAATCATTACAAAAGAAAAAGGTCATTATTTAATGATAAATGAGTCAACTGATCAAGAGAAACAACAATTGTAAACTTTCTCGTACCTAGTATCTGAGCACCTAAATATATAAATTGAACATTACCAAATATGAAGGAAGAAATAGATAGCAATGCAATAATAATAGGGGACACCAATAACCCCACTTTCAACAATGGATAGACCAACCAGATAGAAAATTAATGAAGAAATATTGGATTTGAACTGCACTTTATGCCAAATGACCTAGCAGACATATATAAAACTTTCAATCCAAGAGCAGTAGAATATACATTATTCTCTTGTGCACATGAAACACTCTCCAGGATAGACCATTTATTAGACCACAAAACAAGTCTCAGCAAATTCAAGAGGACTGAAATCATATCTAGTAATGCTTCTGACTACAACAATATGAAACTAGAAATCAATAACAGGAAGAATCTTGGAACGTTAAAAAAATAAGTGGAACTTAAACCATATGCTCGTGAACAACCAATGAGTCAAAGAAGAAATCAAAAAGGAAATAAAGAGTATCTTGAGACAAACGACAACGAAAACAGAACATATCAAAACCTATGAGATGCAGCAAAAGTAGTTTGAAGAGGGAAGTTTATAGCAACAAATGCCTACATTAAAAAAGAAGAAAGATTCCTAAATAAATAGCCTAAGATTACACCTCAAGGAAAGAGAAAAATATCATACTAAATTCAAAGTTAGCAGAAGGAAGGAAATAATAAAGATCAGAACAGAAATAAATAAAGTAGAGGATAGAAATACCATAGAAAGAATGAATAAAATCAGGAATTGGTTCTTGATAAAATAAACAAAATTAACAAAACAAAACCCCTAGCTAGGCTAATAGACTAAGAAAAAAGAGAATAGTCTCAAATAAAATCAGAAATGAAAGTGGAGATATTACAACACATGCCTCAGAAATTAAAAGGCTCCTAAGGGACTATTCTGAACAATGACATGCCAACAAATTGGATAACCCTGAGGAAATGGATAAATTCCTAGAAAAATATTACCTACCAAGATTGAATCAGGAAGAAATAGAAAGCTTAAACAGACCAATAGCAAATGAAGATACTGAAGATGTAATTAAAAACCTTCCAACAAAGAATAGCATAAGACCAGATGGCTTTGCGGCTGAATTCTACCAAACATTCAGAGAAAAATTACCAATACTTCTTAAATTTTTCTGAAAAAATAGAGCTAAAAGGAATACTTCCAAATACATTTTATGAAGTCAGCATCACCTTGATACCTAAGCCAAACTAAGAAAGACACTGTGAGAAAATAAAACTGCAGATGAATTTTTCTGATGAACATTGATGTAGAAATCTTTGGTAGAATATTAGCAAACTGAATTCAATAGCACATCAAAACAATTATGCATAATTACCAACTGGGATTTATCACTGGCAATTAAAGCTGGCTTAACATATGCAAATAAATCAATGTGATACATCACATTAACAGAATGAAAGATAAAAACCACATGATCATCTCAATTGGCATGAAAAAAGCATTTGCCTTTCTTTACGGTTTAGGCATAGAAGGAAAGTTCCTCAACATAATAAAGGCCATTAAAAAAAAACCCACAGTTAAAATTTCAATGAACAGGGAACAACTGAAAGCTTTTCCACTAAGATCTGGCACAAAGCAGGAATGCCCACTCTTGCCACTTCTATTCAATATGGTACTGGAAGTACAAAAGCAATCAGACAATAAAAATCAATAAAAGTATCCAAATCAGAAAGGAAGAAGTGAAATTATTTGCAGATGACATAATCCTCTATGTAGAAAACCTTAAAGATAACACAGAAAAATTATTAAAACTAATAAGTGAAATCAGTAAAGTTGCAGGATACAAAATCAACATACAAATATTGGTAGCTTTTCTATATACAAATAGTGACCTAGCTGAAAAAGAAATCAAGAAAATAATCCAATTTAAAATAGCATAAAAAATACTTAGGAAAATTTTAATCACATAGGTGAATAATTTGGGCACTGAAAACTCTAAAACATTGCTGAAAAAATTGAGAGTCACAAATAAATGGAAAGATATCTGTGTTCATGTATTGAAAGAATTAATATTGTTAAAATATCCCTACTATCCAAAGTAATATACAAATTTACCACAACCCTTATCAAAATTCCAATGGCAATCTTCACAGAAATAGTAAAGAAATCTTAAAATGTACATGCAATCACAAAAAACCTTGAGTAGCCAAAGTAATATGGATAAAAAAGTTGGAGGCATCACACTTCCTTCCTGATTTAAAATTATATTATAAAACTACAGTAATCAGAAGAGTATGGCATGGGCATATAAACATAACATAGACCAAGAGAATATAATAGTTCAGAAATAAATCCAAACATACACAGTCAACTCATTTTGGACAAGGGCACCAAAAGGACACAGTGGGGAAAGAATGGTCTTTTCAATAAATGGTGCTGGGAAAACTGGATTTTCCTCCATGTAAAAGAATGAAATTGGATCCTTATCTTACAACATGCACAAAAAGCAACTCAAAATGGGTAAAGAACCTATATGTAATACTTGAAACTATAGAACTCCAGGGGAAATGCTCTATGACATTGACCTTAGCCATGAGTTTTTTTGATATTATACCAAACTCTCAAGCTACAAAAGCAAAAACAAACGGATGTAACTACCTCAAACTAAAAAACTTCTATACAACAAAAGAAACAATCAACAAAATGAAAAGGCAACCTATAGACTAGGAAAATATACTTGCAAGCCACATATCTGATAAGGGATTAATATCTAAAATGTATAAAGAACCCTTACAACTCAATAGCAGAACTTTTTTAAATGAGCAAAGGATCTGAATAAACATTTCTCCAAAGAAGACATAAAAATGGCCAACAGGTATATGAAAAGGTGCTTATCATCATTAATTGACAACATATAGGTCCTTTATCCATGTGCACATTGCACTAATGTGCAAGGTGAAGACTATAGTTACTAAAATTGTACTGTATTAGGAATTTTTATTAAGTAAATTTTAGCTGCTCTTGTCATGAAAAAGTAACAATGTGAGATGTCAGATAAGTTACTTTGTGTCACTATAGTAATTATTATCTGTATGTATCCCACAACATCATGTTATAAACCTCAAATATACTCAAAAAAATGTACTTAAGAAAGAAGTTGTGAATTTAATTCTTCTCTCCATCCAGTTCCACTTTTTTTTTTTCATTTTTTTTAAATTTTTCTCTTTCCTTTCTTCAGGGCTGCATGCTCCTTCTCTTTCCTTCTGCCCAGCCCCTTACACACACTAGACCAAGAGAACTGATTTAATTGCTTTGGGCTGGGACCCAGGCATTCTCATTGCTAACTCCTCCCTAGATGATTATGAAATGCATGTCTATTTGAGATATACTGATTTATCATCTTAAAAAAATACTTTATTTTTGAAACAGTCTTACTTCAACACCTAGATTTGCTATATACAATTAAATTCATAATATTGATTCTTGTTGATGATAACCAACATCTTACATGTAACAAAGCTGATCCTATTCCACACCACTGCAGAATGTAAGCATCCTTGTCACCTGGACTCCTAGGTGAAAGCCTCCTAGCTGGACTCCTTCCCCACAGCCCCTCCTCACACCATGGCCAGTTCTCTAGGTTCTGGAGAACCTGTGGTGCTGGTATCACTGGGAGCTTGAGACGCAGAGTTCTAGGCCTTGTCCCAGATCTAGTGAACTCAAATCTGCATTTTAACAAGGGCCCTACCTTCACATTTCTGGGGCAATATTTTAAAACACAGTTCTTTCCAGTGACTCTCTGGGTACCCCCTGTGTTGTGCTCCTTATTTTGTGTGTCTGGAGTCCAGCTCAAGGCTCCCATGTCTGCTGAGGACAATGGAGGGAGGGACCTGCTTTCCTTCCCAACACTTTGCCCGAATCATTCTGCGGTTTTCAGTCTGCCAGATGGTGGCATGACTTCCTTCATCGTATGAAACTGTGCACCGGTGGGTGGAAATTTTTCCCTGAAGAAGTGAAATTCTGACTAAATTAATTTGCTTTTGGGTCTGCACTGATTTCTGAACATCAGGATAGGTAGCAGGGGTCAGCATGGTCCTGAAATTCTCATTTAGGTTGCCTCGATGGGTATCGCGGCTTGTGTTCCCCATGGAGCATCTTGCATTCTGGGTGTCAGCCTTCTGCTCACAGATGGCCTCTTCAGCACAGCGCTCCGGCCGTGACGGGCCTCTGTTGCTCCTTTCTAGAATATCTTCTTGACAGCCCAGGTTTCATAAATGTCCTCATCGATGAATGGAAGTATCTGTATTCAAAAATGAACATGCCAAAGGCAGCTCGGACTACTTTTCCCCCTGCAGCTTCCTGTCATTTGTGGTGTTCTCTTCACAAACCGCAGGGCTCGGCAGTAACGAGCGGCTGTTTACAGAGCCCTGGCTGTAATTAAGTCAAATTGGGTCTGCTCTCTGAGTATGGTGAGGAAATATACTGACATCCATTATGCACAAGCTGGATGGGGGAAAAACACAATTCTTGTCGGTTTTGATACATGTTCAAGCTGGAAGACATCTGAAGGAAGAAAAACTTTTGTGGATCAAAATAATGTGTTATGTTAGAAGCAGAGCTGCCAAGGAGCTCCTGGCATTGAGGTCAGGAAGAGAAGGGAGGAAAGGCCAGCTATCTGTGACTGGGAGGAGAAGAACATGACAGTGGAAGGGACTCTGGAGTGACATGGTTGGATTGGAGAGAAGGTTAGTAGGTAGTATCAATACTTTCCGTGTGAATGTCCCAGAAATATCTCATCCCAAAAGTTGATATTGCCCTGGATTCTACCCTGATCACTCTTTATCACATAACTCTGTTTTTCTTTTTCATAGAATTGATCACAATCTGAAGTAATCATATTGATTTATTTGGTTACTTACTTATTGTTTGTCTTCTCCTCTAGAAAATTGAAGCTACATGAGAATAGAGACCTTACGTTTCGTGCTATTGCTATACTTAATGCTTGGTATGGTGACTAGAAAATACTAGGAGCTGTATTAGTTTTCTGTGGCTGCCATAACAAATTACTAAAAACTAGGTGGCCGGAAACAACAGAGATTTGCTCTCTTGCAGTTCAGGAGGCCAGAAGTCCAAAATCAAGGTGTTGGCAGGGTTGGTTCCTTCTGGAGACTCCGAGGCACAATCTGTTCCAGGCCTCCCTTCTAGTCTCTGGTGGTTGCTGCCAATCCATGGGGTTAAATCCTTGGCCTGTAGCTGTATCACTCCAATCTCTGCCTCCACCATCATGTGGCCTTCCTCCCTGTATGTATCTCTGTGTGTCATCTCCTTTTCTTATAATGACATCAGTCATTGGATTTAGAATCTACCCTACTCCAGTATGACTTCATCTTAACTTAATAATTACATTTGTAAAGACCCTCTATCCAAATCAGGTCACATTCTGAGGTTTGAGGTAAACACTATTCAATGCACTATAGATGCTCAACAAACATTTATTGAATAAATGAGCCATATGAAGTTTCCTGTGAGCTTCGGGTTTAAGCTCAAGGGCAAATAGAGGACAAAAAAAGGAAGAGGCTACTTTTGGTTCTGAATAATCTAGAGGGCAGCTCAACCTTGTTTGCTGAGTGCAAAAATCCCATTGTTCTCAGAAATACTCTAGTAGGAAGACGTTGGGGAGCAGACATTGTTCTTTAACTATGGGAAGGTCGGTGGATTTCTAAGCAGAAGCAGCTATAATGTTAGCAAGGCTCTTGGACTAATCTACTCATGTATAACTGGGGGCTCTGACACTGGACCCAGAGCTGGGGTTCCCCTCAAGCTGTGTGGGCTTGGGGCACCAGCAAACAAAGATGTCAAAAAAAGTGACAGCATTTTGAGAAAGTATTTGAATTAAAAATTTGTTTGAGAAAACACCAAAATCATCATCATGATAAAAACGATAATTTAGTTAGATTCCTTTATACTTATTCTTTAAAACTGTTTTAATTTTGAATCCCACATGATCTAGGGACACTGTAATATTCTCAGTGCTCTCCAGTGGTTTTAATCCAGGCCTTATTGAACCCCCATACTTCTGAAACCTCCATCAGAATAAAGCAGGGGCCAGGGAAGATAGCTGCTCTTTGTATGCTGCTGGCAGTTTCTGTTTAGCTGGAGGTTTAAGTTGACTAATCAAGTCTGTAAATCAGTGCATGTGAGATAAAGCCAAAATCAGGTTCTGGACCATGGGAAGTCAAGAAGCTGTGCTTGATAATATGAAAGTCACCCTTCTTGAAGTCAGAATGGCATCTCTGAGAGATGATGACCAGAAGGCCAACCAGTGACCAAGGGCAAAGAAGAAGCTGTGTTCTAACGGAGATGCTCAGGGGTCCTGGGCTCCCTGAAGTTCAACCAGAGTAAAGTAAGATCTCCCTTCCGTCACCCACAACAGTTGGGTGGCCTGAGAAGACTGAGGCATAAGCTGATCACACCTTCTATGGAATGGCCTGGTTTGTGGATCCTTTGGTGGGAAATGTTCTGTTTAAAGTTTTTATTCTACATGGTTATTCCCTTGGGTATCCCCTGAATTATCTATTGTTAGACATCATATCCTGGGCTCAGTCATTTTTGAGATTGCTAATGCTTAGGAAGAAGTAATTCAGGGAAAAAGATAACAGTCTGGACAGCTGTTGTGGGTTGGCAAGAATTGACCCACTGGAAGGGAAAAGTCACTGAGAACAAGATGGCTCATTGAGGTGGCAAGTGACAGCCAGGACTGATTTGTGTAATGTGTAAGTATCTCCAGAGAGATTGAAGGGATAAACTTTTCAAAAGACTGCACTTGATTTCTTGAAGTTCTGCAGAATGGGTTCTCAGACTACTGGGTATTGAAGGCAGAAATGACTTGTGACAACTAAAGTGTTGGGAAACCTGGATTGCACACTCTAATTCAAATTCTTCCAAAGTTACTGGCTTTTCATATATCTTGATTCAACTTGTCTGCTGTTGGCATTTTTTTTCTCATCTACCATTATTCATTGACCACAACTAATTCATTTCTCCAATTGATCTGTGTGTTGTCAATAAATTGCCACATCAACAACCATTGTACCAGCAAAGTGAGGCTTAGCTGTTGAGGTCTGACAGCTAGCTTAAACAACGCTGTGTGTGGGACTCCTTGGGGACTGGGACTTTGCCAAGTCCTGAAAGGCAGTAAATGATGTTTACTCACAGACGTGCTGGCTGTGGTAAGGTATTGCATGGAAGAATAATTAGCATATGATTTTTAAAGAGTTTCTTAATTCAGAGGAGCTGTATTTGTTTTTATGTAAATAACAGAGAATATCCTGTTCAGCGGACTCCGGAAATGAATGCTTCAAAGCATGTGACCTCTTAGAAAAGAACTGGAAATTTGCACACATTTGCATTGCATGATTATCATACTTGTGAGTAAAACAGGAACATGGACAACTGTAGTGCCTGACCCGTCGCACTCTCCCCTTATGGTGAGGAGAGCTGCTCTGTTCTAGGGTGACTGAGGTTCCTGCACATGCAGAGCCTCTTTGGGCACTTAGTTAATCTCAAGGACCCCATTTGCGTTTGAGTCAATAACATCTTTGGTTCCCAGCAGAAGGCTGAGTGTGAACTTTCTATGGGCCCTGACAACAGCTGGGGATTCCTTTCCTTCCCCTTCTGTTTTCCTGCCTCCCACAACCTCCCAGGAGGCAGGATAAAAGAGTGCGGCGTGGCTTTTCCTTTCTTCTCTAGCTTTGATTTCCTCCTCTTCCTTTGTGTTTCTGAATACTTTAAAACAAGCAAACAAATAAAGTATAACTCATGCCCTCCTAAGCCTTGCTGTCCTTCCTGGTGCTTTCCCCCTTTATTGTCCTACCTTATTTTCCTGCTGACTTGTTTCTCAGTTCCTCAATTCTCTTCTCTCTCTTCATATTAGTTAGGATTTGGGTTTGGCTGCTTCAAAGTAGAATAAATAACAGTGGCTCAAACTAGATCAAAGTGGATTTCTCTCTCATATAACAGTATGAGCTGGTAGGTGATCAGAGGAGTGGGACAGTTGGCTCTGCGTGGGGGTCTAGGAACCCAGGCTCCTTGTAGCTTGTCCTGCCATTCCGTAGCGGGGTTGCTCTCATGCTCTTGGTCAATGTTGACACTCCATGACCTCTACATCTGAATTCTCTTCTGAAGAAGGGAAGAGGGAAGATGTAGAGGTAAAGGGCAACCTGGTAGGTCCCGGAAATTGCATTTAGCACTTCCACTGGCATCCTTTTTGTTATGTTTAGGCACAAGAGAGTTTGGGAGAAGTGGTGGTGGCCAAGCACTCAGGTAAAACTCATGGGGCTCTATTATTAAAGAGAAGAAGTGGAGAATGATGTGAGGAGACACGAAATAGGAGGTTAGCTTGTCAAAATACTAGCTTATGCAGTGGGAAGGAGAAGAGAAAGAAATACAAAGTATTTCAGAAGGATGCCTCAGCAAAACAGCCCCAGTCTTAGTGTGTGGATGTAGTCGGGCTGCATCTTTAATTTATGCTGAGTGCTCTGTGTAGAAGACCAGCCTTTCAATTTACTTTAAAAACATAAATTTAATATACCTGAAAGGTCTCCTTCCTATTGAGTAAAATCAGAGTGCAGATCAATAACGGCTTTCTGGTCAGTCTGCCTGAATCTTGTCAGAGCTGGGTCCACCTAGGAATGTTGCTAAGTAGGTGCGATGTGTTTTAATTTCGTGGCTCTTTTTGCTAAGCTGTCAGTATGAGTCCCAGTGGGGAGAGCAAGTCATAGTACATGGATGTATTTCCAATTGGTTAGCTCAATATTTAAACCCTTTTATACAGACTGGTAAATAGCCCTCCGATGGTAGTGACTTGTAATTGTAGCTGACAAGGAGAAAACAATAATGGAGCCAGTTATTTAGATTACATCTCTTCAATCCCTTGGAGCAATCTAGTCATTTAGAAGAGTCTGCCATTCAGGATGCATAATTTCTAAACTAAAGGTTCTTATTAAATTTGCACTGGGCAGCTCTGGTGAATGAATGCATTGGTAAAAATCCTTTGATGTTCTGGACGCTTTTTAGCAACCGGTTAGTCCCCGTGGTTTCTCTCCTATAATTGTGCACAGCAGGCTGACATGAAGAGCATAACCTTTTTTTTGAGGTGTGAAAATGCATTAACTTGCGCTATTATTTTGAAGTCATGGCTACTGTTGGGGTGAGCAATATGGAATAAATATACACCCTTGAGTCTTCACTGTTAAGAGCTTTTGTAACCTCTTCTGTTCTCCCTTTTCCTGAAAACACCCTTGCAATTACTTCTTTTTAGGCTTTAAAGAAAAAATTTTGGGTGGTAATATATATCAGAATAAAGCACCAACTTTGTTTTCAGGATTACATTCATTTATTTATTAAACATTGATTGAACAGTGACTGCATGCGGAGCCCTGTGCTGAGTATAAGTAAATGAAGACAAATAGGACATAAACCATGCCCTTGAGAAACTCACATATTATGAGTAAGATAAATTAGTGTTACCATATTGCATGGTTTCTTGATTGTAATAAATAAGGGAAAAGCAATTTGTAATTCATATAAATTATCCAGATATAAATGATAACCCCTTCAAAACACTAGTTGCACATATAATCTTTTACTATCATGCATGCTTGCTTTGCATGATAAAGATATTAAAGAGAAAATCTGCTTTTATTATAGGCACCAATATTCAAACTCTAAATTATTCTGCTAAAGGCTTGCAACACCAGATTTGATTTATTTTCATGGCATCTGGGACATTTCAAAAGCCTGAGATACTGTGGCTACTGATACTGTGGCTACTGACACTGTAGGCTTACCTGCATTGGCTTTATTCCTCCCTTTTCACCTTATTTTGCAGTGAGAAAGGTGTCTCTATTCCTATCCAAGGTTAATTTTTGTCCACTTTTTTCTTAGTCCAATCTTTTCCTACTGCTCCAAGATGTCTATCTTGAGTCCTTGTCCACCTTTCTGCTTCTACAGGAGGTTCTCTGCCTACTAGGGCAAATTCCACCAAGATGTCAATGTGCCAGAAACTCTCCATAATAAAATATTCTCTTTCTCAACCTCATGCCCCCTCTGGTAATTGCCCTGTCTCTTGCCTTCTCTTCATATCCAATCTTCTAGAATGAGCTATTTACACAGATTCCCCCCCTTTTTTTTTCCTATGTCATTGCTACCATCCACAAATCCAGCCTTATCACTTCGCTGAAGATTTCTTTCTTTCTTTCTTTTTTTTTTTGTTTTTGACACAAGGTCTGGCTCTGTTGCTCAGGTTGGAGTGCAGTGGTACAATCTTCGTTCACCAGATGCAACCTCTGCCTCCCAGGCTCAAGCCATCCTCCTGCCGCAGTCCCCCATTTAGCTGGGACTACAGGCACATGCCACCACACTCAGCTAATTTTTGTAGTTCTTTCTAGGGACTGGGTTTCCCCATGTTGCCCAGGCTGGTCTTGAATTCTTGAGCTCAAGCAATCCACCTGCCTCAGCTTACCAAAGTGCTGAGATCACAGGCATGAACCACCATGCCCGGCCACTGAAAATATTTCTATTAATTCACTAATGACCTCCTTGTTGCAAAGCTAATTAATATTTTTCATTTTGATTTTACTTTATCTGCAGTACTGATACTGACAACAATTCTCTTTCCTTTTAATTAACTTAAAAAGTATACAAATGCAAGATTCACTCAAGGTAAAATATTCTACCAATATTGGAGGTATATTAAGTGGTAATTTGCAGCCCCTGTTTCTCTGTGACTCTTAAGTCTTATTTCTTAAAGACCTATTTTTGGCCATCTCTTCAGTATTTCTCCAGAAATATTCATTCAGATTCAGTATTTAAAAATATACAATGAGATCATACCACACATATTGTTCTTCAACCTGCTCTTTTCATGCAATGTATTTTGAACATCTTCACATTATCTGCACATACAGAATCCATTCTTGATAACTGCAGCATATTGTTGTAAACTACTCCTTCTGAAAAGCTTCCACTCTCCAGACCACCACAGTGTCCCTCCTTCCCTCTGTGAGCATTTTCTGTCTCCTCTGCAAGATCCAGTTCCTGTTCCTGTGTGAGTTTGCTGAGGATAATGGCTCACTTATAAGTGGGAGCTGAACAATGAGAACACATGGACACGGCGGTGAACCACATAAACTGGGGCCTGTCGGGGGTTGGGGGGCGGTAGGAGGGAGAGCATCAGGATAAATAGCTAATGCATGTGGAGCTTAATACCAAGGTGATGGGTTGATAGGTGCAGCAAACCACCATGGCACACATTTACCTATGTAACAAACCTGTACATCCTATACATGTATCCTGAAACTTAAAAATTAAAAAAAAGTAAAAAAAAAAAAATCCAGTTCCTGTTCTAAGTCTCAACTCCTACTCTCATCTTCTCCATGGTAGATGTCATCTACTCCCATTGTCACTATTATGTGCTGTTGACTCTCTGATGTTTATCCTTTGTTCAGATCTCTCTTCTAACCTCCATACACAACTGTCTATGCATATTCCCACTTGTATATACTGCAAAAATCTAGAACTGAAAACATCAGGAACTCAACTCATTATCCTCCTTTGATCCCGTTCCCCAAACCTGCTTCTTCTCTCTAGTTTCCTATCACAGTGAATGCTATTCCCATCCAACAAACTGCTAATGTCAGACACATGGGGTCCTTCTTAGTTTTGCTGTCTCCTCAGTCTTCCTGTTATCACCATTCTATTTTTAAAATTTTTATTTATTTATTTTTAGATTTCAATAGCTTTTGGGGTACAGGTGGTTTTTGGTTATGTAGATGAATTATATAGTGGTGAATTCTGAGATTTTAGTGCACCTGTCACCTGAATAGTGTATATTATACCCAACATGTAGATGTTTTTTCCTTTACTCCTTCCCATCCTTCCCCTTCTGAGTCTCCAAAGTTCATTATATCACTCTGTATGCCTTTGCTTACTCATAGTTTAGCTCCCACTTATAAGTAAGAACATATGGTATTCTGTTTTCCATTCCTGAGTTACTTCACTTAGAATAATGGCCTCCAGCTCCATTTAAGTTGCTGAAAAGGACATTTCATTCCTTTTTATGGCTGAGTAGTTCCATGGTGTATATATACCATGGTTTCTTTTATCCACTCATTGGTCAGTGGGCACTTAAGTTTGTTCCATGTCTTTGCAACTGTAGATTAGTAATCACCAATTCTTATTGAGTCGAATTCCTAAATATTTTTTAACATAACCACTTATTTACATCCTCATTGTTATTTCCTTAACAAAAGCCAACATAATTCCTCATCTAAATTACTGGAATAAGCCTCCTAATCAATAACCCTTCCTCTAGTCTTCTCCCCTTTTAATCCATTCTTTTCACTATGAGTGACATTTCTAAGACACAAGACATGACAAAGTCTTAATTTCTCCATGCAGCCAATAAGAGCCTTCAAAGTTCAAACATTGTTTTTCTGGTCTTATATCTCATCACTTTGTGTATCAGTTCTACACAAGCTAGGATAAACTTCTTTTGTAGTCCTAAATGGGCCCGAACATATCCCATTCCTGGGCCTTTGCCCATGCTGTTGCTTTCTCCCAGAACCCATCTCCTCTGTGCATACTCTCTTTCTGCAACTTGACCAACTTTTGTTCAACTTCTGGTCTCAGCTTGGATATAATTTCCTGCAGCAATATTTTTTTCACTCTCCCCTAAATCTAGTTGGCTGTCCATTTCACATGTCTGCACCTCCCTTCACACACATTACAATTCTAATGACATTGCTTTGTAAGTTCTTGTTTCCATGACTTCATCTCTTGCTATACTGTAAGCTTGCTGAAGACAACAATCGTGGCAATGTTATTTGCAGCTCTATGTGCCCATATTGCTTAGGCAGGGTAGATTATTAAATATTTATAGAGTAATTCAGTTTCATGAAATAATGTCAACTTCATGAGAATTGACAGTCCTTTCCTAATTTTCTTTCTGTTGATTGGGATGGGGATGTAATATGCTGTATCCTTTCTCCCATTCCCTGCTTATCCCCAAATGGTGCATATTTTTATTTCTTTAGGGAACTCAAGTAGAAACTAGACTCCCAGATTCTTAATAGAATCAGGAAATGATTGATAACTTTTTCCAGCTTTTCCCAAACTGATATGCATATCTCTTCTGTGATAGTGTCCTCCCAAGGCACAGAGGGCCCAAGGTCACACGCCTGCCACTGGCATTGGAAACCTCTGTGGGTACCACTTGTCACAGTCATGAGGCTGCAGGACTACTCTGACTCTCAGTGGACCCCTTCTCT
This sequence comes from Pan paniscus, assembly GCF_029289425.2. Taxonomy (NCBI): domain Eukaryota; kingdom Metazoa; phylum Chordata; class Mammalia; order Primates; family Hominidae; genus Pan; species Pan paniscus. The sequence continues at coordinate 46,561,297 of NC_073253.2, read as the reverse complement.
ATAGCAAATAGACAGTGATGGCATTGGTCTGGCCAATATATGAATCTTAAGATTCTTATGAGTTAATTACCTGCTAAAAGAAAGCTAGGAGGGTGATAAGAATGTAAAGTTTCAGGAAAAAATTAAAATGCCCAGCACTTTCCTACAAGGTAAACATTAATTTCTGGAAGAAAAAAAATGTGTGGCCGGAAAGGTGATATGTTTATAGAATTCTCCTTATGGAATGCCACCATGGAGTCCTATGTATTCTGGATTTAATTACTGCCATTAGCCTGGGGCCATGTTGGAGCTGCTTATTGAACATTTTGCTGCTTTGACTTAGAGATGGAGAAGTATAATAAATTCATAAAATATATGGAATGCAAAATTTATAGGATTGCGATTGAATTTGAGAAATGAGTAGGATATGTTGGGAATAGGTTTCTAATGTGGATAACTAGATAGATGGGGGCTCCACAAAAGTGTAGGAAACAGAATGAGAAGTAGGTTTGAAGGCAGGAAAGGAATCATATGATTTTAGACATTTTCAGTTTCACTTTTCTGTGGACTGTTCAGGGGAAGATGGCCATTAAGATAAAGAGTTGAGAAGCTCATGAGAAATACCGTGCTAGAGATAGAGATTTCAGGATTCCTCAGCATAGAAATGGGAGCTGAAACCACGGCAACAGAAAAAAATTGGCTCTTAATTTTCTCTAACTGGTTGTTCAGGCATGGATCCCCTATTCAACTCTGGTACCCCTTTACTTGAAATTTCCAAGCCAGGTCCTCTCCATTCCTGCATCCAGTAACATCTGAAATCCCAGCACATTTATGATTCACTTTCGGATCTCCTGGTGCTTCTTTCTGCCTGGGGTGGAGAAAGTGAGAGTGAGTATGTGTAGCATGAGGAAAGAAGAGGTAGGCAGAGGCAGGGGAACTCACTGAGGAAACAGAAAATAATTAATCATAAAAGCAGGAGCAACTCCAGGAAGCTGAGAGGGGAGAGCTTCAAGAAGGAAGGAGTGGTTAGAAAACAACTCCTTTGGATTTTCTTCTGAGCTGGTAAAATCTGAGTTTCCTTCTCCCAGAGGACAGTGACCACAATTGCCCTATTGCTTGCTGCTTGCTATGATATTTTTCATCTTTAAGAATATTTCTAGAAGGAGCCAGAGTGAAGTAAGATGAAAGGTCTCCCTTGGAAAAGTGTGATACATGAGAGAACGAACTACTTTGGGAAATTACATTTAAAATGATCCTCATACTAATTTATCCTATGGATGGGAGGCTCGGCTGGTTCCTTCTCAGATGTGCATCCCCTAGCAAGTTGCTTCATTGGTTTCTACCTTGAGCAAGACCGCTTTTCTCGGCATGGCTTGGCATCTGAGAATACCTTACTTGGTTGTCACTGGCTTCCTTGTCAACCACAAAGATGGGTGCATGTTACTTTGAAAGGAACCTTTACCCATATGTTTCAACTAGGTTATGAAAGTGAGCATTAAATTTTCAGTTTAGCGAAACTCTCAAGGAATGTGGGAAATAGCCATCCTCACTCCTTCTCTTGAGAAAGGGGTTTAGGGTTGAGGTGAGGATCATGGATAAAGTAGAAGGTCAGCAATGTCTGCCTTGCTGCCTTGCACATCACTTTGTAATTTTTTTTTTTTTTTTGAGACAGAGTCTTGCTCTGTCGCCCAGGCTGGAGTGCAGTGGCACAATCTTGACTCACTGCAACCTCTGCCTCCCAGGTTCAAGCAATTCATGTGCCTCAGCCTCCTGAGTAGCTGGGACTACAGGCACGCACTACCATGCCCTGCTAATTTTTTGTGTTTTTAGTAGACACAGGGTTTCACCATGTTGCCCAGGCTGGTCTTGAACTCCTGAGCTCAGGCAATCTGCCCACCTCGGCCTCCCAAAGTGCTAGGATTACAGGCATAAGCCAATTTTTTAAAGTCATTTTTCATTTTGTTCATAGTAGTTTTGATGAGACTATGTCCTAATATTCTCTTCAAATAAACAGTTTAGTCAGAACGCCCTGCTTTGGTAAAATAGATCCCAAGTACATGCCTTACAGATTGGAGAGGGACTGGATGGTTGGGATGGGATAGGACAGACAGCAGTGGCAGCAGTTCTTTCAGTGTGGAACAGATATGTAAGCCACTTGTGGCCGTGTATATTTTAAGGGCAATGGAAAAGGAGTTATTAAACATCACTGTGTTGGGTGCTTCCCACACACGTGTTATTGTGTCGGTATTATTGTTCCCATTTTACCTGAAAAGAAAATGACAGTGAGATGAACTTGTCCAAGGCCACACTGTAGGTCACAAATATTCTGACTCATGAAGTTCCCAATGCAGGAAGATTTCTTATGAAAAAGATGAGGCATACACTTGATTTGAGTAACACAATGCCTTGATCAGAGCGTTATTTTTGTTTCAGTGCCAATAACCACAGTATTTTTCCAGCGAGATACTGATGTTTTGTCTTTTTTCCTCACTTGCTCAAATGAGTCAGTCACAGACTTTTAAAAGCTTAAAAAGGTAATTGAATAAACTGTCCTTGTAAAAGCACTCTGGGCTTAAGGAGGTTTGACAGTTCTGGCTTATGTTAAAGACAGAGAATTATATTTTAAACATAATTGCATGCTCTTTTTGATAAACCAAAACATTCACAAACACAGGCACAGCATCAGCCTCATCTGCTTAGCCAGCTGATGGCTGCGATTAGCTTTGGGGTAATGACTCTTCTATTACTTAGGGAGAAGAGAGTCCTGCAGGATCTTAGTGGGTAAAGGGAGAACAGACTGGCTCAGTGGGCCAGCCTTCACATGTAACTCCACACTGCTTTCGGAATCCAGTACGTTCATTCAGAAAGCTGTGAGTGAACTCTACACTACACACTCATAGTTAAGTTATACAGGAGGCCCTAGGAAATGACACGCAACTAAAGTAACACAGCCACTTGCAGTATATTATTTCATCTCTCTGATTGCTACCATAATATGTATTGAACTAATACTCACTGATTGCTCCTTCTCTGTGTCCTTTGCTAGTTTGTCCATATCTTCCAGATCTCCATGCTTTCCAGGGCTAGGATCCACTTCTCTCTATCTGATTCTTTTACTGAGCTATCTTATCACAGCTCACCAAATACCATCTGGAAGCTGGTGACTTCCAAAGGTAAATCTTCAACCCAACTTCTCCTCCAAACTCCAGGCTCATATCTAATGGCCTCCTTGACATTTCCTCTTGATTTCTAATAGACTTTCTAAACCCAATATGTTCAAAATGGACTGACTTCCTAATCACCAACCTTCCACCTTCCATCAGCCTATTTCTTTCTGTATCTTAGTAAAAATCTGTCCAGTTTCTCAGACTAAATAAATTTTGAATTATCCTTTACTTCTCTCTTTTTATTACTCTCCACATCTAAACCATCAACACATTATATTAGTTCTATCTCGAGAATATATCTGGAATCCAACCACTTTTCACCATGTATTTCTGTATCATCTGAGTCTGAGCCACTGTCGTCTCTCATCACCCTTACACAGCAACCAGAGTGATCCCTTTAAATTAGATTTAAAAGACATTACGTTCTGCTCAAAACCCTCCAGTGGGTTCCTTATCACTTGGAACATAAGTAAAAATTCTTACAATGGCCAACGATACTCCCTGCTCCTACCACCACCCTATCTCTTCTTTGACCATATCTCTTCCTATTCTTCGTCTGGCTCACTTCACTCCTCCCACACTCATCTCCCTGCTAGTCATTGAACATATCAGGCACACTTACTAAGAAGCTTTGTTAAAACACAGATTTCTTCCATGCAGAAGGTCTGGGGTGTGACTGGTTAATTTGCATTTTTAGAAATGCAAATTGTTAGAAATACAAACCTAGAAAGTTTCTAGGTGATCTAACTACGTGGTGCTATGGTGATGAACCAAATCTCTGGGTGAGTGGATGGAAGCTCTGACTTACTGTGTTTGCTGATTTCTGTGATGTGAATGCTTCCACCACAGCCAATATCAAACTGATCAACTGGATCACACAATTCCTGAAGATTTAACAATCGGCTATCACGAGTGCACCACCATAGCCTCTGGTCCAGAAGAGCTCTCCAGGGCCTACTTGGGGGAAAGAGTGAGGAAGGGAGCAATTATCTATTGAGCATTTATGATATGCCAGTCACTGTTCTGGTCCTTGACATAAAATGTTTCACTTGGTCCTTAACAAATGTATGAGATTACGTTTTGCAATTTTAGTTTTTTAGAGGAGGAAACTGAGAAGTAAAATTACTTGAGTCACACCCCTGAGATTTGAAACTAGAAACCCAAAGTCCTTCTCCTTCTAAAACAAAACACAACAAAACAATACCTTGGGCCTCTTTGGGTGGCACCATATCACTGAGGACGTCACCGTAGGGCTGGGGGATGAAAGATGGGAGAAGCTGAAGGTAACCTATGGCATAGATATAGTCTGACCTTAAAGATGACAAAATATTGTCCAATTGAGTTTTTAGAAGGAAGCTGTGATGAGTAAACCTCTACTTGAAGTAGGTTAACCACGTGGGGGCTGCAGCTCTCTGAGCTAATCACAGCCAATGAGCCAAGTGCAGCTAGAGAACATGTTCCCTTCCCTGGTTACTGCCTGATAATCCAGGAACTAGTAATTTCAGATCAAAGGAGACTGCAAAGCTCATATATTGAGAATTCTGATGCCAGGTGCTAAAATAACCTTCCTTTGAGGGCAAGTAAATTCCCTCAATTGATGGAACAGAAGTTGCTCCAGGCAAAGGTCCCACTTGTTCCTCTGCTTAATTGCCTTGCTACCCTCCTTCTGGATGGAGCTTCAATCACTGTACTTCCTAAGCTTGGAACCCCTGGGACAGGTTTCCACTGGCATGCTTTGTAAGCAACTGGGGTGATTATCCAGGCATCAAAATTGCTTTCCTCGGGCTTTTTTTAAAAGCCAAGTTTAGTTTCTGCTCTTCTGAATCGTCTGGAACACTGCCCTCTGCCTCACCATCCTGTGCCAGTGGAGACCCGGTCTCAGGCTGGGCAGCTGAGCTACCTGGCCTAAACAAAAAGGCTTTCAGGCCCTAAAGGTTACAGACCTTATGCTGACCCAAGAGTCCAAGGCAATGCAAAGCAAAGTCCAGGGTGATGAAAATGAAGTTGGATTTTCTGAGCTGCCTTGTTCTTCACAGTTTTTATTAGATTATTTTATGGAGAGCTCTGGACTCTTGCAGCCCCTGAGGCATTTCGATGGAGCTTAAAGTGGCAGAGGAAAAGTAACCCTGAAGAGGAACAGGGAAGGCTCCATCTCTCTTCTGTAGATGGGCAAGCAAAGGATATTCCATTTCTTTCATCATTACACAGTCATTCATTTATTCACTCACTCACTCATTCAAATGCCGTTAGAGCAAGTACAACGGAAAACTAGAGGAAGGAGACATTACTCTATAGATGAGAGAACACGTCTTGGAAAGCTTTAAGAATAGCTTTTCGAGATATAGTTATGAGGACATGCTAGGTGGGAGGAAGGGAGAGACCCAAGGCTCCGAACCTCCAAATGTCAGAGTGTGTGTGTGTGTGTGTGTGTGTTTAACCCATTCTGAAGGACAAGAATCAAAGCCACCAAAATGTGGAATTCTTTTAACTTGTTTTGTTTCATCTAAGCCCTTCTTACAGTCCTCAGGATGGATTGAGAAATGTGCTGCCATTTCCTTTTCTCCTCGTAAGGCCTCCTGTACCTCAAAGCCAAAAAGCAGAAATGGATATAAGGTTTTGTCTGACATGAATCTGCTTAGAGAGAGTGAAGGCTAATTTTTGGAGTTCATATGACTACTTCTTACCTGCAGGGGGTTCTTTGAGAGGACCTAATAACAGAGAATCGAAATGTCACCTTAGTGACTAGATGACCTAGGGATGCTGAGCCAAGACTAAGCACACTCACCCACCCAAGCCCTGACAGGAGGAGCGGTGGAGGTGTGGCCCCTGGTGTGAAAGAAGCAAGGTGCTAGGAGAAGAAGCCTGTGTTTATTCTCCCCATTACCTCATTACCACTCCACTTCCCCCAGGAGAGTGCGAAAAGGCAGGGTAGGGGGCGGGGAGCCAGACCAGCATTGTAACCCCAGTGGGGTCCCCTCCACCAGGACAATGGGAGTGAGGAAGAAGCATTTAACCCTAATATCATGCACTGGCTAGAGAAAGGAAACGTGGCTGGAGGTTATGGTTATCCTCAAAAGAGGAAAGGTGAACTTCTTCTACAAATGAGGGTCATCATAAAACATCTCCGGCGGAGCGTTTCTTTTTTCTTCTTCCATGAGATGTAGAGATGGGAAAAGCTTACCTTACAGAAACTAGTCCCGGGCAGGCAGCCGACCATCGGTGGGTTCTGTTGACAGTGATTCCTGGCAGGCAAAGGAGGAGTGAGAAGAGGAGTAAGAAGGGTCAAGAGAGAAAGGGCCTGGTGCAGCGAGAGATGGACCTGGGGAGCCTTTGAGGCTTTGGGAATGAAGCAGATGTAACTTGACTGTATCTCTCCAGTACTTTATAAAAGAGAAAAGGATGATGGCAATTTTGTAGGGCAAGAGTAGAATAAGGCTGAGTTTGTGCTGTCTTATGCCTTCAAAAGAGAAGGAAGGAAAGAAGGACCAAATATGGAATTGGACTTCATTTCTAAGCGTGAACCTTCATCACTTTCATCAGTAGCCATCTGGCATGCTGCGTTCCATGGCATTTCTCTAAAATGACTGGCAACCTCCAACAGTTTCCTTGGCACCGCCACTGAGAAGCCTCCGTCCTCAGCGACGTGCTGGAAATAGTCAAAGCTCTACACACGCAGGTAATAATACTTGGATTATCAGCACCTTATTCAACCCCAATACAGCGAAGCCCTCCCCTCTGTGTGATACTTCCAGATGCAGATTCAGAACTTCTTTGTTTTTGTCTCCTTCTCATGAGGCTTCTAGAAAGAGTGCCAGTAATGGCGAAGAATAGCAATGCACAGATACATATAAAAATATTCCCCTCCTTTAGGTTTCCATATCACTGTATTCACATATCTTTACAGCACTTATTATATGGTACTATAATTATCTGTTTATATGTCTGTATCTTCCAGTAGATTTTAGCACTTAGAGAAGTGAAAATACATCCATTTCATCTGTGCATCCTCATCACTGAGCACAGATGCTCAAGGAAGGCTTGGATGGACAAATTTTTCAGCTTTATGCTTTCTACCCTTAGTACAACTGGTTCACAACAGGCAAAGCAATCACCCATTTTCAGAATATAAATGAAACTCTTAACTTTTCCAAAAATAGATAATTCTGAAGAAGATTTTCTTTTGTTTTCTAAGAAGTATGGACCTTTCTCCAGGTGCTATGAGAGGAACCAAGCCAACACTCAAAGCAGCCCTGACCAAGAAAACCAGGACATTTTCTACAAGCATAAAAGTGTTCTGGTATTCCAGCCAACATTTGGATTTGGCAATTGATTTGACTGACTTGGTCCAAGAATTTATTCAGGCTTTCAAGTCACCAAACTGAATCTCTCAGCATTTTGGAAGAGAGAAAAAAATATATACACACGAAAAAAATCACACGAAGATTTGACAGACCGATAAAAGTTTACAATAATCGTGTCATAAGAAGTTTACTTTATGCTAGAGGGAAGAGAAAACATACAGAACCAAGATTTGGACAGAACTGAGTTCTCTCAAGAACGGAGCCCATAGATTGGCAAGCCCCTGTAACATTTTATGAAAAAATTTTTGATTGAGCAAATAGCTTTTATTGATTAAATTTGTACGTCCAAATGAAACTCTGCTTCTTTTATGTTATAGTTGGTTTCTAAACCTGCTGCTTTACGTTTGTATCCGTGGGTGCACATGCATACCATCTACTTAGTAATATTCAGTGATGTCAAATGCCTTGCTGAAAAAAATGGATGTGTCTGTAAACCTCAGGCGATGGCTAAATTATGTGTGACAATATTTGACACAGCAAAAATTCCTGAGCAAGTGAAGAACTTGGGGCATATCTTGAAGATATCACCATGGTTTTTGACTTGTAATCAAATTTTCTTTTAAGAGTCTTCAGACTATTAATTCTCTGATGTGAAGTAGCTTCTCTAGTTGACAATACTTTCTGAAACTGTCTAAGCTCTGATGATATGTGTTTGTGGTGGCATCTGGATAGTCTCCTCCAGGCTCTACTTTGAAGAAATTTCACTACCGAGATGCACATGTAAATAACCCCAAAATTGGAATATCTGTACCGAGCATGCATTTTCCATTTTATTGCCTCCCAAACAACAAGGACTGGTTTGTTAAACCAGCTAGATATCACTTGTGGAAAGCAATATTTCTCAAGCTCTGAAACAAAACATTTAAAAACAATAATTTCAACTTTTATTATAGAGTCAGTGAGTACATGTGCAGGTTTGTTACCTGGGTGTAGTGTGTGGTTCTGAGGATTAGGGTAGCGAGCATAGCACCCAATAGCTAGTTTTCCAACATGTGTTCCCCTCCCTCCCACCCACCTCTAGTAGTCCCCAGTATTTATTGTTGCCATCTTTATGTCCATGAGTACCCAATGTTTAGCTCCCACTTGTAAGTGAGAATACGTGGTATTTGGTTTTCTGTTGCTGTGTTAATTTGCTTAGAATAATGGCCTCCAGCTACATCCATGTTGCTGCAAATGACATAATTTAGTTATTTCTCGTGGCTGTGTAGTATTCCATGATAGATATGTACCACATTTTCTTTGTAAGCCTATTGATAGGCACCTAGGTTGAATCTATGTCTTTGCTATTGTGACTAGTGCTGTGATGAACATACAAGTGCGTGTGTCATTTTGGTGCAACAGTTTATTTTTATAACAGAAATGTCTGTTCATGTCTTTTGCCCGCTTTTTAATGGTTTTTGTTTTGTTTTGTTTTGTTGCTTGTTGGATTATTTAAGTTCCTTACAGATCCTGGATATTAGACCTTTGTCAGATGCATAGTTTGCAATTATTTTCTCCTATTCAGTTCGTTGTCTGTTTACTCTGTCGATAGTTCCTTTTGCTGTGCAGCAGCTCTTTAATTAGGTCCTACTTGTTTCATTTTTTTTTTAGAGAGGGGGGGTCTCACTTTGTCACCCAGGTTGGAGTGCATGGTACAACCATAGTTTACTGTAAACTTGTTCAGGAGATTCTCCTGTCTCAGTCTCCTGAGCAGCTGGGGCTACGGGTGAACACCACAGTGCCTGGCTAATATTTGAAATTTTTTGTAGAGATGGGGTCTCACTGTGTTGCCCAGGTTTGTCTCAAACTCCTGGCCTCAAGTGATCCTCTTGCCTCGGCCTTCCAAAATGCTGGGCTTACAGGTGTGAGCCACTGCACCCTGCTTCTTTTAAAAGCAAAAGAAAATTCTTGAAGATTCCCTTGGGGGTCCTTGGATCCCTGTTGGACTGACACTGATTTAAGAAATTAGAGTTCCAACTCATGAAAATATCTTTTCAAAGAGAATCTCAAAGATCAACATTCCTCTGATATTCAAATAAGGAAACATATAGTAATCATTTGATAGATTTTTTACAACCAGAGTTATGAAAAATTCTGAGAACAAAGGATGCACCTACAAATAAAAGACTCTCTCCAGAAGTCTGAGTATTTTGAATCTCAGTTAAGTAAATGATGGAAAAGAACTAAGGATTTCTCACTTTGAAGATGTAAAGATTAAAGGGAAGTGAATAAGCTTTTGAATTGTATGTACACAGTTATTTAAACCTTCTTTCAGAGATTTAGAGTCCATTATTGGGCTTCTATTGTTGGTAGTTCTATAGTAGAGTAAGAGTGTGGGTTTTGGAGTTAGACACATGCAGGAGTAGATGTATAGTTTGCTGTCTTAGAAATTAGTGGTGAGATCTTAGGCAAGTTATTTAACCACTCCTAGTCTCATTTTTCTCAAGGTAAAATGGGATTAACCACTGTTTAGGAATTTTGTGAGGTCTAGAAAAAAATACAGTATGTTTCTTATAAATAAACACTTAGAAAGTGGTTATGATTATTTTTACTGTATATATGTTTGTTTCTCATTGTACATTCACCTACTTGAGGTCAGAGACAGTCTTACCCACATTAATATGTCCAGCATGTCAAAATTCAGACCAGGGTAGTGGTTTAACAAAGGTAACTGAAAGAATGAATGAATGAATGAATGAATGAGTGGAGAAGTATCAGAGACAAAGTAAAACTGCCTCCTAAGTATTCAGCTTACAGCCTACACTTTTAAATAATGAGAAGACTTCATGCCCATTCTCAAAGCCTGTTTTAATTTAAAAAAAAAATCAGGTTATTCAGTTAGAGCCTAATGCTAAAAAACTTGGGGCCTTTGATTCCTAAATGAAAAAGAAATTAACTATATCCCCAACATCACTGGAAGTATTGTTAACTACAGATAATTATTTTAAAATGTTTGCCATTACTCTTCTGGTGATTTGGGTCAGACACACACGCATGCACACATACACACACATGCACACACACACAGAGAGAAAGAGAAAGAGAGGGAGAGGGTGAGGAGTATGATCAACTCTACAAATTTAAAAAATAGTCAACAGTCAATCAGTATGTTTGCCTACTAAAGGGAGGAATTTTACTTTAGAAGTTATATCCTAGAGGTGGCGGCACTACAACTAGAGAACTGATGAATCGGATAATCAGAGGGTTATAGGATTATACCCATGACCCTTGAATCTTAGCCTGAATCTTAACTGGGTACCCTGACTGCAATGATTAATTTTATGTATCAACTCAGCTGATCTTAGTGCCCAGATATTCAGTCAAATATTATTATGAATATTTCTGTGAGGACGTTTTTGGGTAAGATTTACATTTAAATTAGTGGACTTTGAGTAAGGCAGAGAATCCTCCGTAATGTGGGTGGGTCTCATCTAGTCAGCTGAAAAGTTGAATAGAATATAGGGATGATCTTCCATGAGCAAGAGGGAATTCTGTAGCAATGGCCTTTGGACTTTTATGGGCTCTTCCTGGTTCCCATGAAGGTAGCAGACTACCTTTAAACTTGAACTACAACTGTTTTCTGAGCCACCAGCCTGCCAATCTCCCCCATTAGATTTTGGACTCCCCAAGCCTCCAGAATCATCCAATTTCTTAAAATGCATCTCTTTCTATATATCTGCACATCCTATTGGTTCTGTTTCTCTGGAGAGCCCTAATACACTAACCAATGAGATCTATAAGTTTACTAATTGATGATGATTATGTTACTTTGCTCTGGCTGTATCATTAAGAAAACTCAGCCCAACTTTTGTCCAGTGCTTTTCAGAGTGTTTCCCACAGGGCCCTAACTCATTGGATTCTATACATGTCCAGTAGACTGCCTACATCAGATTACCTGGGGGCTTGGAAAAATTCATATTTCTAGGTTCTACTTCGGATATGTTGAATTAGAATCCCTATGGTGGGACTTGGCAATCTGTGTTTTTGAAAAATTCTTCTTTTAATTCTTGTGCATATAAAATTTGAGAACTACTGGTCCACTGGATCCTATGGTCTATGTTTCTGATTTTGTATGGATAGTGAAATTACTGGGAAAGAGACTATTATAATTAAGACCAAAACTAGTAGCTGAAGAAAGATTCAGCAGTGGGAATAACAAGCATTTAGATAATAAATGCTATATGGATATACATTTCCTTCTACATATGGGTTATAGTTGTGTTATACATTTATTTTAAATATGGAATCTAATTGCTGTTATTAGATAGGATTATATGACAGATTCAAATTGAAAACATCCCATAAATAGCCCACAATTCTTTGGTTTAAAGGAAAATTGGGAAAACACTAAGGGAATGTGCAAAGATGCAAAAGAAAGTGACACTGAGGGCCATGAAGAAGAAACAGGTAGTTATGTAGAACGGCAGGAAAAGACTGACTGTCACCTGTGGCCTGGTTTAGAAATGCACCTGCAGGAATTGATGGAGCCCATGGAGTATCCACCTTCTGGCTGTGGCCAATTCTTAATTCTGTAAAGGAGGGTAGGAGAAGGGAAAGAGGGATGGACCTTATCTCTATGGTGTCGATGCCAATTGTGTAATGTACAACACATGGGATATGCTTTTCATCAATACTGTGCCAGAAAGATTTTGACTCACCTGATCGTAGAAATGAGTAGGTTTGTGAAACAATTAGCATGTGGAATAGATTATGAAGCTGGTTATCTTAGCATCTGGCTTACTGATACTCCACATTTCCTATAAATCTAGAACGAAAGAACAGCAATTCCCATAACAGATGTAGGCCAATAACATAAGAAGAACGACTTATTTTCACCCAGGGTGACCCTTGTAGTTATTAACATGGCATTGATTTCCTGTTTGCCTTTTCTGAATTGACATGGACAATGATCTTTAACCCCTAAAAAAGTCATGAAGACTAAATAGTCAGACAAGTGAATGTTGATGAAAGAACCTAATTCTTTATATTCATTTTGACTTTTCTGTGATCTATTCATATGAGCTGATTAATTTTTCAGAGAAAGACTCACTGGTTAAGTACAAAGTGATGACAAGTAGTAAAGTTCAGCTTTAAATGCTCAAAAGTCCCATTTTCTCTCCCTTTTATATCCAGAAATTTTTGGAAATAAGGACACCATGCAAAATCCTTGGAAATTTAGACTACGTAAGATATTTTTAAGTTAAAGGGATTATACTGAATGTTTTCTCTTCATAGAAATATAGTCAAACTATTTAGTTATTTTAGGCAGACCTATTAGTTTTGGGACCTATAAATTCTAAATTTATTTTAAAAACCTTTGGGAAGAGAATTGACTATGAAGAAAGCATCCAAATTCCTATGGTTACCACTATTGAACAAAGAAACAAACACTACCCACTCCTCGTCTCTGTAATCAAAAACAAAAACTAGTTATAAAACCTGAAGGCATTTTAAATTTTTTTTGGTTTATAGAACAGGGTGAAAAATAAAATGCAAATAATGGATCAGCAAAATTGTTCTAGTTCAGGGGTCGACAAACTCTGGCCCGCAGGCAAATCCAGCCCACTGCCTGTTTTTAATATGGCATGTGAGCCAAGAATTATTTTTACGTCCTTAAGAGATTGTGAAAAATATAATAAAGAAGAATAGGCAACAGAAGCCATATGCGGCCCACAAAGACTAAAATATTTACTATCTTTCCTTTTTTAGAAAACATTTGCTGACCCCAATCTAGTCTAAATAAGAAAATATTTAGAGCCATTCTGTTATCTCTGTGATCCCTGACAATCTGCATGTCTCCTCTGAGCCTGCTCCCTTATCTGTGACTTTGGGATGATTACATCTGATCAAACTTACAAATAAAAAAAAAAAAACTACCTGTTTACCAACCTCTTCTACTTCCCCCATCCTCCTCCCCAGCCTCTGGCAACCACTATTCTATTTTTGCTTCTGTGAGATTTGGTGATTTATTGTACAGCAAGGTGACTATCATTGGCAATAATGTATTATATATCTTAAAATAGCTAGAAGAGAGGATTTTGAATATTCCCACCACAAGGAAATGACAGGTGTTTGAGGTAATGAATAGGCTAATTATCTTGGCTTGATCATTACACAGTGTATACATGTATCAGAATATCATGGTCTGCATAAATATATACAACTATTATGTCTTGAAGACAAAACTTAAAAATAAAAAAAAATAAAAAAAAGAAAATGGAGGGAATTTGAAAACCATTACTTGCCACTAGACATTGGTCAGTAATATCACCTAAAACTTGCAGCCTCTTTCCATCAATAAATAAAGGTTTTGATAGAACTAATTTTAAACTGGGGGGGAGGGAATTGGGGAAGATGAACTTTTATTTTTGAGGAGATTTATTTTAGGGCTATTGCTTTTCATCAAATAATTTGCTTTGAGGACATATTGGATATTTAGCCCAAACCAAACTCTGATACTTTGGACCAAGTCAAGCAATGGTTTATCTTTGTTGGGTAAATGAGGTCATCCTTCACAGATTGTGCCAATTATCACCATATGAAAATTGCCTGTGTGAGTGGAGGAAGGGGAGAAGAATATTGAACATACTTGAAAACAAAATCCTTTGGAACACCCTCACTTTGGAGGTGTGAAGATGATACAGGGTCCTGGATGTTGGGGAATTACTGAGACCCAGACACGTGTGAAATGATAATGTCTGGAACAGGGAAAAGGTGGACATTAACTTTCTACTGAGAACTGAGAGAGTTAAGAGGAGACTCAAAGCCCTGGCAAATAGGGTGAGAATATCTATTGGCATGGAGGAAGCGGAGTGAGGCAATAACATTATTCACAAATTGAAATAATGAAAATGATTGTATACTCAATGCCACACTCCAGAAACTGGGCTAGCTAACCACTTTATTATCTCATTTAATCTTCACAACCACATTGTAGGTAGGCAAAATTGTCATTCTTTTATAGGTGAAAAGGCTGAGAAAGGCCACAGAGAACTGAAGAAGCTTGTTAAGGTCAAACTAGACAAGAGTACCCAGGAAGTCCCAGGAAGGGAAGAGTAGGAGAAAAGAGATAACTGGCTGACACCCTGAAACCTCAATTTTGATCATGAAATGTCTGGATTTTACTGCGTTGTTTTCATCTGTCATCCTGATGATACCCTATCCTAAATGGTATAAGTGAAGGGCCCTGCTGGTGGTGATAACAAACCTGATTAAGTAGTGAATTTGAGGCAGGGAGAAGAGGAAGCAGTTTAGGGTGTTTTTGGTTTTGTTTCAATTTTTAAACAATCCATTCATATGCAAATTACCAAAGTGAGAAAAACTGTGTTTTATCTCTTGACTAAGGTAGGTTCTTTACTAGGCAATAATTTGTCAGCCTAGTTTGAGTAACAGTGGTATACTTGAAAGTAACACAACTTCTTTCAAGTATTTTACAATTTAGATTGTTGTGAATTTATGCCAATTCTCCATAGAATGGTAATTCAAACAATTCAAGTGAGGGCTTGCAGTACATAGACTCAAGGTTACAGGAACACCACATCCCTATTCACTAATATCCCAGATCTTTGTATCATAGTATTTCATGGTGTTGGACACAGAAGAAATTTCAGGGGCATTGAGTCCAACCCTCCTGATTATTCACAAAAAGAAACTAAGGTACATAGAGGTCATGTGATTTGCCCAAGGTCATGTAGTGCCTATAGGTAGTATAGATGGAGTGGCAGATACGAACTGTGCATGACTTAGATGTAGCCTCTGCTGTCTCTGAATGGCCTACCTGTCTGAAAGAGCTAAATCTGAGCCCTTAATATAGGATATTCTTTGATGAGTCCAACTGGCCAGTTGGTGGCAAGGTGTCTACATTGGGTCCATATGGAAAGGGCAAGTGGTTTATCCTCACAGGGATGGATATCTACTCTGGATATGTGGATGCCTTTCCTGTTTGCAGAATCTCAGCCAGCACAACTATCTGGGGATCCATAGAGTCTCAGCCAGCACTGCTATCTAGACTGACCTACCAAATGTGAATCCAACCAGGGATCTAACTTTACAGCAAAGGAGGAGTAAGAGAGGAATCACCATAGGATCCACTGATTTTATCACATACTTTGCTGCCTACCATCCAGAAGGAGCTAGCCTCAAAAAGCTGTGGAATGGCCATCTGAAGGCCTGGTTGAAGCACTAGCTCAGAGGCAACTCTCTGAAAGGATGGGGTGCTATCTTTCAAGATGCAGTATATGCATTTAATCAGAGACCTCTCTATAACACCATGTCCCCAACAGAAAGAATGTATTGGTCTGGGAACTAAGGGGTGAAAGCAGAAATGGCTTAACTTAGCATCATTCCCAGCAATCCACTGGAGAATTTGTGCTTCCTGTTCCTGAAACTCTGGGCTCTCTGAATTGGAGGTCCTGGACCCCAGAGAGGGTAGCCTCCTTCCAGGGGACATAGTCAGGTCCTATTGAAGTCCAAGGTACCCCTCTTGCCAAAGCACTCTGGACAACTTTGTTAGGGACCAGTAGGCAAGAAGAAAAGACACTATCTTGGCAGGGGTAATGGCTCCTGACCAGCAGGGGGCATAGGGCTGCCTTTGCACTATGGGGGCAGGGAGGAATGTGTGTGGAACCTTCTGATCCACTTTGGCATCTGCTGACACTCTCTACACTATTAGACCTGTGAATGGATATGACAGCAACTCCAAGCCCAGAAGGGTAGTATGCCTGTCAAGAGTTCAGATCGTTCAGAAATGAATGATGATAGTGAGGGTGGTGGAATTTCGAATGGATAGTGGAGGTGGGAGAGGATGAGAACCTGTAGTGACTCTCAGGCCAACTAACACCCTTAAGTAAGAGGGGCTTCAAGGAGCCATGGAGCAGCTGCTCCTAAGGCTGTATGCAGAATAGATCAGTGCAGTACAAGAGGAATGTGGTGGCCATAAAAATGAACTCTCAGATCTCCTGCTGTGAGTGTATTGTTGACTAATGGCCCCATCTGTCATCTGTTCCCACTGAGGCCACACTTCCCACAGGCTTCTCTCAGCCCAAGACTGAGCACTGCAGGGATTAATGCAAGCTCTTCCCTGTAGGATGAGAGCCCCCTCTGATGGGTGACTTGGCTTGAGGATTTCCTATTAGCTTGGCCAAGACTTCCCTGGAGGTGCACTGAAATCTGAGACCCCTTCTTCCCATCCTTCTTTCCTTCCCCATCTCCTTCACAGGGCTTAGACCCACATCACAGTCTGAATGGTTGCTGCACATAACCATTCCCGGCTCATTTGAATCCCCTGCCTCATCTGGTTCCCTTCCCCTTTTCCTTCACAAGTGTTTCCTCCATAAATCTCCTGCATATAAAATCCAATCTTGGTTTCTGCTTCTCAGAGGACTTGAACTAACACAGCAGTGCTGTTAACACTTCTCACTGAGTCTTCTGTGACTGATGTTGGTGTGTGAGATATTTTCCAGCCTGCATCTTCTTCCTTCTTCTCCTCCTAACATTTCTCAATTCTCCCAACCCAAAGTTTTTTTCCCGATGGAGTGGACACCTCCTGAAGGTTCTTTTATTTCTCCTTATTTCCTACCACCACCAGCTCAGATTTTTATATCCAAATTCTTGAGTTAAAGTCTTTCTTCAGTAAACTACATGCTACCATCAGCCTCTTTCCTTGAAGGTCCTACTGTAGGACCTTCTTCTTCACAGCGTGTCCCACATCGATGAGGAACATTCTCAAAATGTGGTGGCCATTCCTGTCCTGCAGACATGTGCAGACCCAGACTTGCCATGGCCTCTTAGTGCTGCTCATCAGTTCAGCATTCCTTGTAGGTATTTAGTTAATCCTTGCAAAAGTTCCGTGAGGTATGTGCTATCATTATTCTCTTTTTACAGACGGTGAAATAAAGGGCAGAGTATTTAAATAACTTGCCATGAACCTACAGCTAGTAAATTCTATGGATGCCAGATCTGAACCAAAGCATTATAAGGAAGAGAGAAAGGAGATGACAATTAGAGAAGGAGATTGGATCAAGGAAGGCCTTTTTTTTCTTTTTTCTTTTTTTAAAAAAAATCAGAGATTTGAGTTCCCCTCTCCTTTTCCCAGTTCTGGACCTACTTTAATTAATTAATTATAATTCACTAAATCATTCATTCATTTATATTTTGATTTGGCAAAATGCATGTGTTGAGCACAACAATTTCCAATTTATTCATTGCTGCTTACTTGCTTGTTTGTTTGGTGACAGGAAAAGATCCACTGAGCTGCAGAATTCTCTGTGATTCTTAGTCTTTCTTGCCTTGTCTACTCTTGGCTCTTCTTGCATTGATACTGCAAAGAACATAGTTCCTGGACATTCTCAATTTGCAGATGTACCAGCTTCAACGAAAACCTCTTGATACTGCAAAAATCTGGTTGTTTACTCTTTGTTGTTGTTTGTCTTTAAACAAAAATAAAGAGTTTACAAGAACTCTTATAGGACCCTACACAATAGAAAGCTGTGACAGATGGATGTCTTTCTCACATGAGTTTCTGGACACCATGCATGAGCCCTCTGGCAGGCAGTGCCGCCTGCGTGCAGGGAAGGGGTGGTGATGAGCATTCTCAGGAAAGTCCCTCATGTCACTAGCCTGGGGCCCTCCCAATACCCAGCACATTGGAACAGGGTTAAATGGAGCTTCAAGGATTTGTGCAGGTGGAGTGGAACAAAAGGACAGAAACAGCTGATCAGCTTTAAATGTCTAGGCGGCTAAATCAGGATTAACCTTTTTGGCTTTTGTGCTGATGAGATTTAGAGAGCCCTGCACGTCACCCAGCTTAGAAGCAGATTTTTCACTAAATAAGATTTGTACTGTTTTATAAATATCAGCCACGAGATAACTCGATTCACACCACTAGTTAAAAAATAATAATGCTCCTGAGTTGAAATCTATATGTTAATTTTATATTCTGTTTAAATTAATTGAATTGATATGAAGATAAAAATATTTGTCAATGTATGTTTCAAGCTGTGCATTACTGGGAAGGGTTAAAAAAACCACAGACATTTTATCCAACCTCATTTTTCAGTTTGTCTGTGGATGATGTGATCTTTCTTCCAGCCAGATAATTAAATACTTGATGGCACTCGTTCATCCATTGTGTAGCATGCAGCAAGTCTTAAAAATATATGTCATGACCAGTCTCCTTCTTCATCTAAATGAATGAAAATTATGTCAGGGGAAGTAATATTCATAAGCTGACTATATGCCAGACACTTCATTTTCTGTGTAAGCTGTTTAATTCTTAAAGCATCCTATGTTAAAATGAAGACTCAGAGATTCAAAGATGTTAAGTAATTTGCTTGCAGTAGGTGGCAGAGCCAAGTTGAGACTCACATACTGGGACTCCAGACCCAGTGATTTATTCTCCCACTGTGTTCTTACTTTGCTGTGGACAGACTCCATAGAAAAGGGTATAAAACCATGGGCTCTGGAGCCAGAAAAACTCATGATCAAAAGGTATGTCTGCTACTGTCATATTTACGAGACCTTTGGAAGTCATTTAGTCTAAGACTCTATTTCCATATCTGTAACATGGAGATACTTTTTAACATAGTGAGTTGTTTTAGTGATGACATGACATAGTATAGGTAAAATGTTTAGCATGCTGTATGGTACATCATTAACTATATCATTCAATGGTACTGATATCCAGTTTTTTTTTTTTAAGTCAGTCCACTGGATATTCTTGGCTTTTAACAACACATAGGAAATAATATTTCATCTTATTTTTAAAAATAACACCCTTGTTTGAAATATCTTCAAACCTTTCAGATTTTACATTTTACTGTATCTCCCCTTGTAATGGAGTTCTATACACACAAGGTGTTATGGGAAAGGGAAATAAAGTTGATACTGAGCTGGTTAGATCTTAACATTATTAATTGTAGGGCACTGGGGTTTGGTTAATGGCCTCATGTTAGAGCACCAACTGGATTCACCTGGCCTTTGTACATTGGTTGAAGGATTCTTTCTGTTCCAATTTCTCTGCAGACCAGATCAGAAGGCTTAGGTCAAAGTTGAAACCCTGTAGTATTAGGATTCGGATATTTGGAGAGCTAAGCTAAGGGATGAGATCTCAACGATAACTTAAAAGGACTGACGCCACTTGCAATGACCAACAGTGACCTTGCCATCACAGAGAACCTCATCAGGAAGGACTTTGAGCTCTTAATGAACGCCCCCCTTGGAGAGGCTCTACTTGGACCCACCAAATTCCAATCTGTAGGAAAAAAGCTACAGCCAATTTTCAGGCCGCTTCCAAATACTACATGAGCTAGTTTGGTGTCTAAGGTAACAATTGTACATGTTTTGGTGGCTCCACAGTTAGACTTGTTGGACACTAAGGAAGCCATCTATCAGAGAGTTGGTGAGTTCAGAATTTAATGAATACCCTTCCTTTTATCACTGTTACCATTATTCTGCATTTTCTTAAGCTGTATTTATTTGGATGATCCTAGCTACCTGTTGTCCTCAGAGGCTACAACTTTTATTTCCTACAAAATAGTTATTCCTTCTTACTTTTATCATCTTCCTTTTAGAGATGCCTAAGCAATGTGTGTTGTTTGTTTAGAGAAAACTTATGAATATTTCTGGTTTTGTAACATTTCCATTTGACCTTAGGGGCAAATCATGCTTACAATGTCCTTTGTTCTCTGAATCAAGCCATATAATTTCCATCACTGTCAATGCTGCCCAACTGTAAGTGGAGACAGAGACTACTACAATTTGCTGATTTGATTTCATAAACATTTGGTCCTACTCACATCACGTGCATATTATCATGTGAAATATATTATATACAAAGGCTTAGGCCCTCATAACCTGAGGATTTATTCTGTCTGTCCCCTTTATTCATCTTTGTCTTGCTGCTTGGAGGTTGGCTTTTGTGCACAGATTGCTGTGAAAATGCCCATTAACGCCTAGAGAATATAAGAAATGGCTTGGGCAGATGTAGGCAGCTGATGCTGATTTGGGTTAACAGCCCCTTTATGTCAATGCCCACATTCTGGAGCTGATTAAAAATAAGATTTTTCCATAACTCAGAACTTATCAGCTATGTGCATATGTATTTTTGTGTCAGTACGTATGAACCTAGACAGAGATATAGAATACAGTTAACTTTTAACATGGGTTATCACAGCTGGCTAGGATGGGGGTGATTATTAACTTTTTACATATATAATTTTATATTGTTTGATGTAGTACATCAGACACATAGTACTTTAAGAAAAACCCAGTAAAGTGAAACAAAACACAAAGTACACTTCTACAAAGAAAAATGTTATAAACTAAATCAGTGATTCTCCAAATTTTATGTGCATACCTGTGGATCTTGTTAAACTGCACATTCTGGTTCAGTCAGTGTTGTCGAGTGGAGCCTCTGTTGTTGTAGTTCTAGCAAGCTCCCAGGTGATGCCAATTCCACAGACCAATCTAGGAACCACACTTTCAATAGCAAGGAATTAAAACTGGAGGAAGGTAACAGAACTTGTTCCTCATCAGCAAAACCCAGATGGAAGTAGTGTTGTCATTTTTTCTATTTCTGTTCCTCCTTAAAAATATTCTAGTAATTTCTAAAATCTAGATAAAATTTAAAATACTTCTTCAAACCAGACTAGAGAAATGGTTTAATAGGCAGTTGATTTCTGCAGCACAGTGCTAGCAGAGTAAACATCCTGGATAAGCAATTATATTTAATTCAGTCAAGCATACATTTACTAGAAAAGCATTTGCTTTAGGAGAATGCAATGCCGTCAGTTTTCCCCAAGAATTTATGTTCTCGTCATAAAAATAAGACTTAAAATTTATTCTTGGCTGGAAGAGAGTAGCATTGTTTGTAGGAGAATGGTAGACATAACAGTTTAAAGTCAAGTATAAGGTTAGTACAAGGAGCATGCAAAGAAGGTTGGGATCACCCAGACGAGCAGCTGAACTTGGACTAAGTTTACAGGTCCAGTAGGGCTGGATGGTATAAAGAGCCCAGGTTGCCTCTTTAGATGAAGTCATTGCCTCTAGAAGATGACTCTTGGATGCTTGAGAGAGAGAAGCTTAGAGTTTTTCCTAGGTTCAGGTTTCACGCAGCCAAAGTGGGATTAGCTGCTGATTAGCTAGGAATTGCTGACTAGGATCAGCTCTGTTCAGCAAAATCTCATCTCCCCATCACATCCTCATATTCAATTACTCTGACTAAAATAAGTATTTGGGTTGTGTCTGCCAGATGGTCAGCTTTCTTTTCCCTAGAAGAGCTGTTCATTAAAGTGGATTAGGGAGAAAAATACTTGGTAGAAAATGTATAAATAAATGAATTACTTATTATATCTTTGTTCTGTAATTTGAAGATCCCATAAGGGAAATAGAAAAGAACAGAAATACTGTTCAGCTTGAATTCCTGCTGCCTCCAAAGCAGATTAGGCGAGACAGCATGCCAGACTGCCTGTATCTTTTGATAACCACACTGCAAGCATGGCTTATGATGCATATAGTTCATGACTTATTGCAGTATGGATTTGTTAGTAATGTTTTGTCCATTGTCATTATGGAAATGGATAGCTTTTTAAAAATGTTATGCTCATTTGATATTTCAACGTATATTTTGTTTGTACATGACTTTATTTCATTTAGGGACCTAATTTTTTTCACAATGAAAGATAAAATGTAATTTGTATGAAATCCAATGAGAAGAAAGAACTGCTACCACAGAAATTGGATTTAAATCATTTTTCACAATTGTGTTCATGGTATTAAGCTGAGGCTACTGATATTACCACATGCAATTAAAATAAAACTAGTTGTGTAGCAAAGAAGGGATGGATTTTTCACATTTCCAATTAGCTGTGGTGAATTGGTGACAATTTCATTCAATGACCCAGTCAAGTCTGTGACCAGTGACAGTGAGTATAGTGAGTATGTCAATAGGTGAACATTTGCAAATTAATATTCACCTTACAAAATCAAGTAAATTTGGGATTACTTGAATTTGCTTTGAGTAAAGAATTTTGATGAACTGTATTTACTGATTGTTTTCAGACTTAGCCTTTTGTGTCTTATTTATTTTCATTTTGTTGCCTTCATTTTGAAAGTTCTACTAGTAGAATCTGTGTAAAGCTGCTTTTTAATACAGAGTCACGAGATTCTAAGCATTTTTATCTGTATTAAAAAATAATAAATGAACCTATACTTAGTTGCCAAGTGATCTCTTATGTCAAATTAACTTCCATTTGCTACCCATTAAAATAATGTGTTTCCTTAGTGCATCTGACAGAGCTGTTTGCTCTTTTCTTTCTTCATTTCTGCCCTCACACTGCCTATCCATTTCTGATCTCACCCTGCCTATCCATTTCTGATGTGACCGTCACCTCTATGTGGTCAGCTTTCACATCTATCCTCTGAGCATGGTTTCTTTCCTAAGCTTCAACTTCACTTCTCTTTCTTGCTGATGACTTGGTAGTCTTCCCACTTAAAATTGAACTCATCTTTTCTCTTAAAATCATGTCCTTCTCTAGGTTTCCATATTTCTTTTCAATGTGGCCCCACTCTTACTGCAACTCAAAACTTTAGTCTTCATGCCTTCCTTTCCTTCCCATCCTTAACATACATCCCTATCATTCAGGCCCTATCCCATTGACTCCATTCTCATTTGTTATTTCCCACCACCACCCCCCCAACCCTACCCTTCTCATGCCTGGATTATAGCAAAGCTTGCTTGACTGATCTCCCCATTTGTTCCCACTCACCCCTCTTTCCTCATTTCCCATCTGGTTAATATGTGCATTAAGGACAGGGCTATCCCTTAGAATTCTTGTATCCTCAGAAGAGAAATTCCCACAATATAGTATTCAAATCTTGTTTTTTCAAAAGGACAAGAGGTCATTTCTGATATTCACCATATGTCTCTGGTTGGAAATTTGTAACTAAATATGGTACAGACTTCATTTTAAAAATGTTATGCAGAACAGTTAATTTTCTGTGATTATCAGTTGGCTTGGAAGATCTCTATGTTTTTTCTCAACTTCTAAATTTCTCAACCCCAAGTTTTCATAATAATGGTAGTATAAGCAGGATCTACATGAGCAGCACAGTGTAGAAAAATCTATAATTTAGTATACATTTTTATTTGATAAAATATATAAATTTAGCAAGAGCATATTTTTCTCTTATTTTTTCCAGTTACTTAAAGATTTTTAACTAAAATGGTAGATTCAACTGTAAAAAGAAAAAATACTTATAAAATATGGATTTTAAACAACTATTTCAATGTAAGAAGAAAAAATTCAATCTGCCAAATGGTCTTTTAAAAAAACCAGAGAGGAAATGCCTGAAATTGACCAATAGTGATTCTTAGTTATAGTAGGATGCAAAATATTTGCTTTGAGAAAAAAAATCATAATTTGTTTAATCTTTCTTCAGTAAGAAGAACTTGAGAACATAGCACATGTATCTGAAACTATTTTCCTAGAAACATGACACCTATGCTTTACAGAAAAAATATGCCAGTTATAGATGGACTTAGTTTTAAAAGATCATTTTATTCATTAGCAAAACAAATGACAATGATAACAAAACAACAAAACCCACCACCACTGCCCTATAGCCAGCAAACAAGAAACTCCGTATCTGTTTTACGCTGTTTTAAATCCAGTGTTTTCTCACACTTCTCTGACTGGTAAAATCAATGTTATGTGATGATTTATCAGACTTCTCTCCTCCACCCTGTCTCCTAATTGCACATATCCATTGTGAAAGGAGCCCTGTGAAGGTTGCTGGATATATATCTTCAAAGATCACTCATTATTTATTTTTGTATTCAATGGAAGTTTTAAACTTTTTCTTATCTGAAGGATGTATAAATCTCATGAGAAGGCAGCTCATTCCAAGAACATAAATTCCTACATCTTTGTGGCAGATGGCCCTTTGTATCAATTAACTGAACAAATCCTTAAGAGATCCAGGCCATCTTGGTGGCCTGAGTTTACATTCAAAAGCAGAGGAATCGTGGTAGGATCATTTTCTGTACCTCAGTCCAAACCCAGAAACATTTTTCACTAAAGTTATCAATAACTTCCCAAATTGCTAAATCCAGTGGACATTTTAGTCACTTTCTGTGACCTCTCAATGGTTACCTATTCCCTTTCTTTGAAAATTTTTTCTTTGTCTTCATAATACCACTCTTTTTTGAATCCTTCCTTGTCTTCTGACTGCTCTTTCCCAGTCTCCTTTGATGGTGTCTCCTTTTCTTACCAGCCAATAACTGGAGCTACAGACTGAGTCCTGGGCCCCTTTCTGGTTCAACTCATACTCTTCCTCTAGGCATTTTCATCCATATCATGGTTTAAATACTAGCTCTATATAGATAAATCCCAAATTTCAATTTCAGATTCACACGGAGACCAGACCACATATTCAAAAGTCTATTCTAAAATTCATTTGAATGTACCATTGGCATCTCAAAGATAATCTTTTCTCCAGAGATGCTCCTTAGATTTCCTTCTCTCCATAAATGGCACTTCTATCCACCCAGTTGTATAAGCCAGAAGTTGGAAGTCATCTTTGACATCTCTTTCTCCCTCAATCCCCACATCCTGATGATTTCTTCAAGCATATGTTGAATCTCTCTGTGTCTCTCCATCTTTTTCTTCCCTATACTGGCTCAACTCACAGTCACATTTCTCCTGCAAATATTTTCACAGCTTCCTTCCTTGAGCATCCTAATTGTTCCTTATTTTCCTAATAGCTCTTCATCGTCCTTACTTTTGTTCTCAATTCTTTTTCCACACTGCAGAAGGAAATTTCACTTCTGTTTGAAGTTTGCAATAACTTCTTATTGAACTTAGAATAAAACCCAAACTTGTCCACATGGCTGACGCACAATCTTCAGTGGGATCTGACTCTCACCTGCTTCTCTGGCCTCATGTTGTGCTTCTTTCTTTGCTCATGATAGGTTCTTAGTTCTTAATTTTTGAAACATGTATTTTTCCCATCTCATGGGCCTGGTATTTCAGTTCCTGGGACACCTTTCCCCACCTTTGACTGAAAATACCTGCTCATTCTTTAGTAATCAGCCCAAAGTCACCTCTTCAAAAATGTCCCTTAACTAGGTTTCCCTGCGATAATCTTATTATAATCCTTATTGTAAATTCTTATGAATCTCTTATTATTTATTTTTCACTCCTAGAATTTATATTGTCCTGTATTTGAGAGATTGTATCTCTCA
Organism: Pan paniscus; assembly: GCF_029289425.2. NCBI lineage: Eukaryota > Metazoa > Chordata > Mammalia > Primates > Hominidae > Pan > Pan paniscus. Next base: position 46,535,570 of record NC_073253.2, on the reverse strand, counting down.
CATCTCATTTCCTAGAAAACTCAAGCCCTGAAGTTTCTCTCTCACTCACTCTAGCTTTTGTTTTCTCCTTTCCTAATGCTAGATACATAGAATAGTGCTCTGAATATGCCCATCTCTTCCTAGCAACCTGCTTAACAAAATTATATTGGGAGCTTAGAATAATAGGAGAATTTAAACCATGTAAATTAGTAAATGTTATAAATCAGATACCCCTCTCCCCAGATAGTTATTAAACATTTGCTACCAAAGCACGGTACACGTATAAATGCATATACAGTTTACTGAGCAATTGTGTTAAGCACCTAACTGGTATGCGTATTTTCTCATTTAATAGAGTAATCATGTAGTAGATATTGTTATATCTCCATTTTACAGGTAAGGAAATAACTTTGGAATTGCTAGATGTTCATCACCTCATACAGCATATAATTGGCATTGAATAAATTTTTTTTTTTTTTTTTTGAGACGGAGTCTCGCTCTGTCACGCAGGCTGGAGTGCAGTGGCACGATCTCAGCTCACTGCAAGCTCCCCTCCCGGGTTCACGCCATTCTCCTGCCTCAGCGTCCCAAGTAACTGGGACTACAGGCAGCTGCCACCATGCCCGGCTAATTTTTTTTTGTATTTTTTAGTAGAGACGGGGTTTCACTCTGTTAGCCAGGATGGTCTCGATCTCCTGACCTCGTGATTCGCCCACCTCGGCCTCCCAAAGTGAATAAATATTTTTGTACAGTTGAATGAATAACTTGGGGAAGATATGGGTGCAAAAAATTATGTACCCTTTTTCTATTCTCTTTAATAAGATTCTGCTGCTGCCCACCTGCAAATTTTAGTAATGTTAATCTTCTGTTTTAAACATTTTTAAATTGTAGAAGATATTTATGTTTTTTTAGTATCTTAATTCCAAATCCCTTCTCCATAGCAGTGATAAGTAATATAAGACAGTTTAATATTCTCTAGAAAGTTCAAGGGAAATAAATAAGAAGTAAAATTCATGTATCAGACCAAATTGTCTTTCAGGTCTAAAGGCAACAGACTGACCTCCTTGAAAATAAAATAATTCAGGAAAATAGAGCTCTTCTTGAATAATATTCCATACTATGAAATTCAGCCAACCAAGAGGTGAATCAAACAAAGAACAAATGGAAAAGTTGTTGTAATAGAACTAACATTATGCTTTAAATCTTTTTCACTTTAAAACTGGCAACAACTATGAGAATTTTGATTGTAGAACTGAATCAAGGTCATAGAAACATTGAGCATAGAAAAATAACGTAACTAATGAAAAACAAGATGTGAAGGAAGGTAAGGAGGAAGAAATGTAAGATTAAAACTTTTTATCTTACAGAGTTTCAATGAGTATTGACTAAAGTTAAAATTGTTCTAATTCTTAAAGGTTTTACATATTATATTTTTAACTGGAAGAATCTATCTAAAGTGTAGCTATTTCTTCAGTTTTACTTTGTTTTCTTCTGTTACATTCAAGTAAAATCAAATTCAAGCTTTTTATTCAAAAGTGCACTATATAATATGGATCTAGTTTAATAAAATGATCTTTGTCTGTCTGTAAATCCCATCTGCCCATTTTTTTTTCCTGCTTTCATGAAGCTGATTTTTGAGAGAGAGGAGGCAAGCTCCATCCCCAGCCCCTAATATGGCTTATGGTCATGAGTCCTCAGTAAATAGCAATGGTGGCAGTAGAGCTAGAACGGTGGTAGAGGTGGTGGTTGACATGGAAGTGGTGGTGGTAGTGACGGTGTTTTGCATCAAGGTATGTTCATTAAAGATCACTAACCAACGACATTCTCATCATTAATTATTTATGCTATGTAGAGCAGTGTAGGGAGGCTATGGAGGAAAATTGTTAACAGCCCAGGATTTAAAATTAGATTTGAATCCTGGCTTCTTCACTGAATTGACTGATAACTAGGGTTACCTCTAAACTTCTGCTTCATTAACTTTAAAATATTATCTACATCTTGGGACTCTTCTTAGAATTAAATGAGATAATGTGTTTCCCTGACATCAATATGAAGTTTTCAATGCATGCTGATTGGTGTAGCTGTCATTTCTGCTGCTGCTCTTATTCCCTATTAAAATAAATCACATTTTTCTTGTTAGTAAATTGATATTTATAAGTGTAATTTGCTTGTAGCTAGCAAGGCTCTAGAAATTCAAACACATTCTGATTTCCTGGACGTTAAAAACTCTAATGACTAATGAAGGGAAAAGCTTAGTTTGAAACAAAACAAAAGATTAGATTTGGACCTACAGACTTCCAGTCTGCTTGGCTTCCTAAGTTCACACCTTAACATCCCCCCTCTGCTTCAAACATGTAGCAATGATAGATAGAAAGTTTAAACAAGAAAACTAACCAGACATAGCTGTCATTCAAAGCAAGAGGAATATCTCCTTGGCCCCCAAATGTATAGAAATGAATGAGAATCAGTGCATGAGGCTGAAGCCACATCTTTCTGAATTCTACTTTGGAAGCAGGCAGTGGCAACCTGGAGTTCAGCTCCTCTGGCATACTGGGGCCTGAAATTGTCCTGCCAAGGGGAAACACCAAAACCAGGCTCATTACTTGAAAACTGATTTCCAACTGGGGATGATTTTACTCCCCAGGGGACATTTGACCATGCCTGGACACATTTTTGTTTGTCATAACTTGGCAGGGGTGTGGGGGTGCTATTGGCATCTAGTGGGCAGAATCTAGGGATGCTGCTAAACATCCTGAAAAGCACAGGACAACCCCCACAACAAAGAATTATCCAGTTCAAAATAGCCTTCCTACCAAGGTGAAAAAGCCCCGACTAAAGGGTGAGGCAGGCCTTCCTACTAAAAGGAGACTGATGAAGTTGTCTTGGGCCACAGCCCGAAACTACATCTTTTAAAAATTATTTATTTTTGCTAATTGACAAGTAAAAGTATGTGTGTGTATGTGTGTGTGCGTGTATGTATGTATATACGTATATATGGTGTATGACATGATGTTTATATAATATACACATACACACACAGGCACATTGTGGAATAGTTATATTAAGCTATTTAACAAATGCATTACCTCACGTACTTATTTCCTTGTAGTGAGAACACAAAATCTCTTTTGGCAATTTTCAAATATATAATGTATTATAATTAAATCTAGTTACCATGATGTACAATAGATCTCTTGAGCTTATTTCTTCTAACTGAAATTTGGTGTCCTTTTACTTCCATCCCTCAGCCTCTAGTAATCTCCATTTTACTCTCTGTTTCTATGAGTTTGACTTTTCTAACACTCCACACATAAGATTCTATGATACTTGTCTTGCTGTGCCTGGTTTATTTCACTTAACATAATGTCCTCCAAGTTCATCAATGTTGTTGATGGCAACAACATTGGCAAGAAGAAATGGCAAGATTTTCTTCTTTTGTAATGGAGAATAGTATTCCAGTGTGTGTGTGTGTGTGTGTGTGTGTGTGTGTGTGTGTGTGTATCACATTTTCTTTGTTTATTCATCCACCAGTGAAAACTTAGGTTGATTCCATATCTTGGCTGTTGTGAATAATGCAATGAACATGGTAGTGCAGATGTCTCTTTGACAACTGGTTTTAATTCCTTTGGATATATACTAAAGTGGGATTGCTGGGTTGTGGATCCTCCATAATATCTTCCATTATGGCCATACTTGTTTACATTCCTAGCAACGGTGGACAAAGATTCCCTTTTCTTCACATTCTTGCCAACACTTGTTACTTTTTGTCTTCTTAGTAATAGCCATTCTAATAGGTGTGAGGTGATATCTCATTGTGATTTTAATTTGCATTTCTCTAATGATTAGTGATGTTGAGCATTTTTTCATATATTTGGCCATTTGTATGTCTTCTTTTGAGAAATGTCTGCTCAGGTCTCTTTATAGGGTTATTTGCTTTCTTGCTATTGTTCGAGTTCCTTACGCATTCTGGATATTAACCCTTTATTAGCTGTAGGTTTGCAAATATATTCTCTCATTTTATAGGTTGTCTCTTCACTCTGCTCATTCCTTCCTTGGTTGGTACAGAGGCTTTTTAGTTTGACGTACTCTTATTAGACTATTTTGCTTTTGTTGCCTATGCTTTTGGCATCTTACTAAAAAAACATTTGCCCTGACAAATGTCATGGAGATTTTCTCCTATGTTTTCTTGAAATAGTTTTAATTTTAGGTCTTACATTTAAGTCTTTAATCTGGTTGCAGTTGATTTTTGTGTATAGTGTGATAAGGGTGTCTCATTTCTTTCTTCTGCATGTGGATATTCAGTTTTTCCAGCACCATTTATTGATAAGACTATCCTTTCCCCATTTTGTATTCTTCACATCTTTGTTGAAAGTCAACTGACCAAATGTATAGATTTATTTCTGGCGTTTCTCTCCTGTTTCATTGGTCTATGTGTCTGTTTTTATGTTAGTAACCATGTTGTTTTACTTACTATAGCTTTGTAGTAGATTTTCAAATAAGGTAGTATGATGCCTCCAGTTTTGATCTTTTTTTGCTCCAGATTGCTTTGGCTATTAGGTTGATTTGTGGTTATCCAATACAAATTTTAGGATAGCTTTTATTATTTCTGTAAAAATGCCATTGGAATTTTGATAATGATTGCATTGAATATACAGATTACTTTGGGTAGTATGGACATTTGAACAATATTATTCCAATCTATGAACCTGAGGTATCTTTCTTTTTATTTGTGTTTCTTTCTTTCATCAGTGTTTAATGGTTTTCAATGTACATATCTTTCATCTTTTTGGTTAAATGTATTCCTAAGTACTTTTTGTAGCTATTATAAATGGGATTGTTTTCTTGATTTCTTTTTCAGATAGTTTGTTGTTAGTGTATAGAAATATTACTGATTTTGTATGTTGATTTTGTGTCCTGCAACTTTACTGAATTAATTTATTAGTTCTAATAGTTTCTTTGTGGGAGTCTTTAGGGTTTTCTATATATAAAAGAAATGAGAGTTTTCTATACATAAAGAAAAAGAAAAAAAAATGAGTCAAAGTGAAAATATTAATTTATTTGAACTTGTATCACTGTTTTCAGATAAAAACTGTTAGTGACTGGTATGATTTTTTCAGCATATCCTGACATACAAAAAGTCAGACACACAAATGTCATCTGTAAACAGAGACAATTTAACTTCTTCACTATCAAGTATGATGTTAACTATGAGCTTGTTGTATACGGCTTTGACAATCTTTTATTTGTCCATATGTCTAGAGAGACACCTAGAAAGTTGTCTATTGAACATCAATGTTGATTTGAGAAACTGTGGTGATTTTCTAAATTACCTGTTATAACTTGATTTATTCATGAGCAGGCATCACTTTTACAAAAACAATGCATTCTTTATTTTTCAATTTGTTTATTGCTTTAAGTATGGTGATTGCAAAGAATTTGTGCTTAGACAAAATATCACCTAGAGAGTAATTTTGTTTTGTGTGTTTTAATCAGACATATTGGTGAATAAGGAATAAACCCTGAGCTACTTTTAAAGTATAAGTAATTTGGATATTGGAAATGAACTCTCTGCTTTGAATCCAACTGAAGAGCAAGGTTTACCAAATCTCTGCTCTCTCCATTAGTGGGAAGAATGATGAGGCAGCCCAGGGCATGTTCATGGAAAGCAAATGATATGATTTCCCCATTTAGCCACAGTTGGCTAATTATGTTAATTGTAAGACTGCAGGAAAAATGTTTTTGTGAAAGAGGAGAGTATTGATTCCTTGGGAAAGACATAATTAAGATCCTCTGTGATTAAGTCTTTCCTGGCTTGGTCACTTCTTGCTTCTAGCTTTGGTGTAAATCTTCATAATGTAACTATGAAGTTTGTAATTGAATTCTTCTGACCACTTTGGAGTATACCAGGAAGGTTTTAATTACTTTTTATGGATTATGGTCTGTATTTCCTCAGGGGCAGGTAAGCAACTCCCCTTCAGCATGAAGACTTAAATTTTACTCTAAGAACTAGTTTTAAGTTGATAATCAGAGGCAAAGAATGAAATATTATAGTTATTTCTTTACCTATAATAGATATATTGCCAAGAGAAGAGAGAAAATTGGTTGGGTAGTCATGAGACGTGATCCTAAGATTAAGTGAGAAGCCTTTTAACAAAAGACTGTAGAAACAGGACTTAAAACCAGAGTAAACTCAAATATTTATAGTTGGTATACTTTCAGTGGGTGTGTCAATACTTTGAAAACTATTGTCCTCACTAATTGATAAATTGTACACTGTTTCTCATTATGCTCTGTTTTTTCTCTTGATGCTATCTTTTCCTTTCTCCAATTCAACTGATGTGGACTTTTTCTTGGCAAATGAGTCACAATAAAATTACTAATTTATTTGAACTGATTTCACTGTTCTTAAGATGAAAACGGCTAGTGTGCTGGTGTGGTTTTTCAGCATATGCTGATATACACACAAAAAAACCGTAATATTTTTGATGCTAGTGGTTGTGAAGGAGAGTGGCATTTTGGGCTAGAACTTATGTCCTCCTGTTGTGTGGTTTTTTATTGTGGAGGCTGTCCTTGTTAGGATGACCACTGAATGCTTTTACTTTTCAAAGGCACTCTTTATGGTTTTAAATCACGAACTTATAAATAAGCAATTGCAACCTTTTACTAACATGGTTTTCTGCTGCTTTGCGTTGTAAAGGTAAACAATATTAGCTACATTATTTGTTAAAGTCTTTCAGAGGCTATGCTAGAGACCTAACTAATACCTCTAACATTATCTTAGGAGGAAAATGGGCTTGAATTTCAAGTTCAAGTTTACAAATAACAGTTTGGAACACAAATCTCTTTAAAACTGTGGATCATTTAAAAAAAAAAAAGTAGAGCTCTGTATTCAGTTTATACTGAACAGGTATTATGGGCACGGTATATCAGGAGGAAACAAAATATCTACCCCGGGGGAAAATACAACCTGTTAAGGAACTTGTAATTTAATGAAAACATTAATAAGATATAACAATGTTATCTTATAATGTTTCGAGTGCTAAATGGGTTGTATCGAACATACATGTTATTAAAGGTCAGACTCATGAAATTATTCAACTGAGAGAATATACTGCAGTTTGTCCAGACTTGCCTTTCTTAAATTACTTGCCGTGTACTCTCTTGTATCAGGAAGGAACTGTACATGGAAAATGTTTAAAAATTATTTCCCTTACTGAAATTATGAAGAGTCTTCCCATGGGAGTAAAAACATGAACTATAGATCTCACTTGCTTATGCTATTATAATTATATATTTTTACATATTGCATGTAATGAGTATTTATTGATTTGTGGTGGGTGGAAAGGATACCTATGAACCCTTTTCTAACAACAGTTTGCAGAAGTCATTTGGAGCTGCATTATAACTTGTATTCAATATAAGTGTCACACAGTTATGAAGTACAAGAGGTCAGAGAATTACTCTGGTAAATTTTCTCCAGGAGAATGACACCTTGGTTCTTCTCTTTTTTCTTCCTCTGCTCTTCCAGGGAGTATATGACTTATGTTTTTACAGTAGGTCCATGTGACAATAAGGCATTTGTTATTTTGGATACTGGTAGGGCTGATTGTAGAAAACCTCAAAATAGGTATCATGTATTCCCTCAATAGTTCCTTTTTAGAGTCCTCTTCATGCCTTTCAGTATCTTTCTTGTTAGCATTTTCCATTGTAAATATACAGGGGAAAGACATAGGCATCCAGGGCAAGCTCAGCTCTTCCATCTTTCCTATAACTCAACCCTTTGGTAGTAATCAACATTCATTCTCCTTGCTTTCCTCTGTTTCAAGAGAGTCCTAATTTGGTTTAGGCATTTATCCTTGGCACATTGGCCATTTGGTTCAGGAGAGGGTGACCTACCCTCAGTCCCTGAGAGTAGATTCTGATTGGTCTAACCAGTCATGGCAATTTCAGTTGCCTTGCCAATGACTGGTTCAGGTACTGCCTTGTGATATGTTTTGGGCCAAACCTATGTGAATAAAAGTGTTCTATGGGCTTCTAGGAAAAGCTTCCTTGTTCTTACAAGAAGACACAAGAAAAATATGGCTTATATTCTGTCTAGAAATATTGTCATGCTTGCATGTGACACCTATGACCTGGAGTGGGTACAAAGGCTGGGCACAGAGCCAATACATGAATGAGAGGAAAGCCTAGAGAGTCACAGGAAGATAGAGGTATAGCAGGGGTTAGCAACTATTTTTCTGTAAAGGTCAGATAATAAATATTTTGGGCTTTGTGGGCTATGCGATCTGTGTCACAATTACTCATCTCTCTTGTTGCAGCACAGAACAATGCATAAATTAATGTCCTTGGCTGTGTATTACATAAACAATAAATTAATGAATGGTCTTGGCTGTGTTCCAATAAAATATTATTTACAAAGAAAAGTAGTAGGCCAGATTTGGCCTGCGGGTTGTAGTTTGCAGAGCTGCAAACCAGAACCCAGTTTGGTATGTGTCTAGAACTCCTCTGAATGTACACTTCTTGATATGTGAAAATTTAAATTGTCTAACTGATTAAGGCAGTTGCATCTGTGTTTTTTGCTACTTGAAGCCAAAGCATCCTTAGAATTATTATCTTGGGTAAGGGAATAAGACTTGTCTTCTCTGCTGTGGAGTAATTCCTGTATTGCAAAAGAAGCTTTCTGAAAACAATGTCATTGTCTTTGTTGTTTAACTGACTTTTGCTTCTGATGCCTCGAATCTAAGGCTTGATCAGAGGTGAGCAGAACCCTGAATTGGTAGAAGACTAGTTATTCTAGGACGAATTAGGCCTTATGGAGAATCCTAAGTGTGATATGGCTTGGCTCTGTGACCCCACCCAAATCTCACCTTGAATTGTCATGATCCCCATGTGTCAAAGGTGGGACCAGGTGGAGATAATTGAATCATGGGGATGGTTTCTCCCATGCTGTTCTCGTGAGAGTGAGTGAGTTCTCACAAGATCTGATGGTTTTATAAGGGGTTTCCCTCTTTGCTTGGCGCTCATTCTCTATCCGCCTGCCCTGTGAAGAGGTGCCTTCTACCACAATTGTAAGTTTCCTCAGGCCTCCCCAGCCATGTGGAACTGTAAGTCAATTAAACCTCTCTTTTAATCAGTTACCCAGTCTCAGGTATTTCTTCATAACAGCATGAGAATGGGCTAATACAGACTGTCATTGTGTTAGAAGCTGCTCACCTTGCTCATACAGCCAGGCACAGTGTGTTTTACTGGTTGTGTACTCTGATTGGTGTTTTGATGACTATTGAGCACTCTAGACATGGATACTCCCATTATCTTCCCTCATTGAAAATCTGAACATGACAGCTTCGCCACTCCCCATTGGTGTGTCTCTTGTGAACTTGATAGGGCATTTGAAAAGTTAGTGTAAATACTATTTAGAAACGGTGAAAAATGTTTCTGTGAAAGAGGAGAGTATTGATTCCTTGGGAAAGACATAATTAAGATCCTCTGTGATTAAGTCTTTCCTGGCTTGGTCACTTCTTGCTTCTAGCTTTGGTGTAAATCTTCATAATGTAACTATGAAGTTTGTAATTGAATTCTTCTGACCACTTTGGAATATACCAGGAAGGTTTTAATTACTTTTTATGGATTATGGTCTATATTTCCTCAGGGGCTGCCTCTTTTGAGTAATTTCAGGCTTTTGAATTACATGCCGTTATCCTTAAAATAGCAGTTATTCTAGGCTATTGTTATTTAATTGACTCTTCCTCTCTCTCCCCTTTTCATATTGTATTCCTGAGTGTAGAATCTATTTGAGAACCATTGTGTAGGAGGTCCGAGTACTATTAATTATTTTGAAATAGAGGAAAGCAAAAGTAAGGAAAGGAGGTATATAAGAAAGAAAACTTAATGGTAAAGACAATGAAAGAAATCTGTTAGAACTTTCAAAACTCAAAAATGCCTAAGAAATCTAATAAATTGAGACCCTGACCAACCAATCTTCAATCTTCCTTCTTGAGGTTACAACACACACACCCCTCTGCACTCAGGGTGGGAGCCACACTCCTTCCCTCTTATTCTACTCCTCAGATCAGCTCCATTTGTCCTCCAGGGGTTCAGTTAAATTGTCTTTCTCAGATACAGTGTATCTCAGATGATTAAAAATGGTGAATAATGTTAGTGTCTGCTTGTATTATACCTACTAAGTAACACATCCTTCTATGAGAATGAAGATTTTACCATGCCATATCTTCTCTTCTTGCCAAATTAGAGTCACAGTTACTATAAGATCAGGAATGGCAACCAGAAGAGAAATTCCTTGAGAATCAATAGCTTATCTTCCTATGGCCTTGTAGGAGTCCTAGCATGTACCTGAGTAGCGAAATTTAGAATTGTTTTTTCTTTTTCATGGATCTGAAGCTCAATTTTTGTCTTCTCTACTTGTACCCACCCTGGAAACACTTAGATTTCTGAAATGACTAGGTAGAAGGGATAGTTGCAGTCTAGGGTATGAAAACAAGAATACAAAAACAAAAACCAAACATTAAGTGTTATCCAATACTTGACCTCATCTTTAAATTCTCAGGGGAGTTTATTTGATAAATTAGAATTTAGTAAATTTGAATTTGGTCTGCTATGAAAAGTGGAAAAGGAAAGAATAACGTTAAATATCAGACAGCAAGAAACAGCCTTGGCTGACTGCAACATTTTTTCTCTTCCAAAGTCTAGATGCTCCCTAGCTTATAGTGACACCAGGCAACAGCACCCCCCACTGTTTTTTTCTGTAGTTCTTTATTTTGGATTTTACTAGTTTTTGATGCCTCCAAGGCTAAGAAGTTTGAATTAGTTGAATTAAACAAAAGGATGAAAAGGTTTTAGTTCATTGGAATTTTTCCTTAGAAATCAAAATATAAATTTTGCCATTGGAAATGGTGGTTTTGTGAACAGTTTTGTTTTCCCTAAGCATATCCAGCCACTGGGTGTGGGGATGGGAGATGGGGAAGGAAATGGTCATAGTCTAGGGGTTGTTTTTTCCCTAAAGTGAGATAATCTCTATTTGGTCAATAAAAAACAACTTTCAATTCACTCTCCCCACTTTATTCTTGATAAGCACAGATAAATTCAGAGTTAAAAATTACTTGTCTATTATCTTTGGGAGGATTAAGTATAATACTTTTTTCATATTTATTAAAATCTCATTTCAACACACTGTGGTGGGAGCTGAAGAAATATTTGTCAGCATAAGGAGGCTGGTCTTCTAAGACTTATTCCAGTTTTCCTTCCATTCCTGCATATCCCAATTCTCTGCTGTCTCTCTCACTAAACATGCCAGAATTTAGGTACAGTGTATATCCTGAAAAGACTTAAGTATGTATTTTGTATGGCACTTGAGAATCTGATAAAACAGTTATGTTTTAATCCAAGACTGAGTTGAAATTGTAAACACACATATTATCAGTTCTCGGAGGGAAATGAATCTCCTGTCGTTGGAGATACTATTTTATTTTCTGATGTTCTTAATGTTCCTAAATGGAACACTCAGATTAGAGTATAACATGATAAAAAGAGAATGGGAACTGTAAGAAAACATTTTAAATGGTCCATTTTCAAGGCATGATAAATCTAAGCACTGGCAGCCAGCCTGTGGATGCAACAAGCCACACAGCTCCTGCTCCTAGAAAGTCATGATAAGCGAACAGAATGTAGACGAGGGGTCAGCCCATAAAAGAGAAGAAAGTTTCATTATTGGGAAATGAAAACTTCAGCAGAGAAGGGGACGGGGTATAATCTTATAAGGGGGATAATGAAGCTTAGGCGACATCTGAGAAGATTGTAACCTTATAGTACTCAACCAATGAGGAAGTAGGAGAGGGACTTGAGTGCTAGGAGATAAATTACCTGCTGTAGCTGCCCTAGGTGTGCCTGCCTACCAGACACCCGATCTTGCAAGACCACTGTTAAAAGTCTCACTTTCGCTGTTCTTCGTACCTCTGAGTACGCCCTTTGGGTTTGGATGGGTGAACATGTTTCTCACAGGAACCCTCAGAGGACAAAGATGATGAAAAGAGAATTGAGACCCGCCTTAGAGAACAAAGTCCATTGCTCATCCCTTAACGCTGGTATTCCCAAAGACCTACTTTCTCACTTATTTCTTAATCCAAGATCTCTTCCTGGGCATTCTCGCCCACTCCCTTAGCCTCAATTCTCTCCTAAATATGCTTATGATTCCAATATCTTTATCTCCAACCCATATCTCTCTCCTGAAATCAAGCATTGTAGATGTATCCACTTCTGAAATGTGCAATTTGCTGCCCCATAAGACATATTCAGATCTCAAATCATTGTCTTTCTTCTTTTTTTTTTTGAGACAGAGTCTCGCTCTGTCACCGAGGCTGGAGTGCAGTGGTGTGATCTCAGCTCACTGTGAGCTCCGCCTCCCAGGTTCACGCCATCCTCCTGCCTCAGCCTCCCGAGTAGCTGGGACTACAGGCGCCCCCCACCACGCTCAGCTAATTTTTTTTTTTTTTTGTATTTTTAGTAGAGACAGGGTTTCACCATGTTAGCCAGGATGGTCTCGATCTCCTGACTTTGCAATCTGCCCCGCTCGGCCTCCCAAAGTGTTGGGATTACAGGCGTGAACCACCGCGCCCGGCCTGTCTTTCTTCTTTAATCAGAACCTTCTCCTATGTTCCTTAATGCTGTTCATAGTTACACTATACACCCAGTTGCCCAGTTGTCCATTCAACTTCAGAAGGAAATCTTAAATCCGTGTATTCTCTTCATTCCCAAAGTTATGTCTGTAGCTCTGTCCTTAATCATTTTTTCACTTCTCTATGTCATTATCTCCTAGATGAATGAATTCCTGCCTCAGCATCTCAACCCTGATTGTAATTACTTTTTGCAATTTTTTTCAGATTTACTGAAATATAATTGGCATATAATAAACTACAGATATTTAGAGTGTACAGTTTGAGGAGTTTTGAAACCATCACCACAATAAAAATAATAACCATTTCCTTCATCCTCAGATATTTCCATGTACCCCTTTGTAATCTCTCCCTCCCCCTCCTCTCCACATACTTCCATTCCCAGGCAATTATTGATCTGGTTTTTAATAGATGGCTTGTGTTTTTTAGAATTTAATGTAAGTGGAGTGTTCTCTTTCTAAATTCTTTGACTCAGTGTAATTACTTCTTCCATTCTAATTAGGATTCCTTTGTTTCTCCATCTTGCTTTATCAGTTTTGCTAGAATCTCTAGTACAATGTTAAATAGAAGGGACGAGACAGAACATTTTTCCCTTGTTCTTGATGCCAATCTTTCAAAATTAAATATAATGTAGCTGTTGGTTTTTGTAGCTGTCTTTAATCAGGCTGAAGAATTCTTTCTATTTTTAATTTGGGAATTGTTTTCATATATCTTCTATTATGTCATAAATCCTATAACACATTGTAATTGTTTTGGCCTTAATTATCTTTTAAAAAACATTTAAAAAGAATTTTAAAAAATCATTTCCAGTGTTATTCATTACTTTTATATCCAGCTTTCCATCCGGTATTAATTTCCCTCATCCTGAAAGACTTCTTTTAACATTTCTTATAGTATGGGGCTGCTGATTATAAATTCTTTCAGCTTTTCTATGTTATGAAAAAGTCTTTATTTTATTTATTTATTTATTAATTTTTTGAGATGGAGTCTCGCTGTGTTGCCCAGGCTGGAGTGCAGTGACGTGATCTCGGCTCACTGCAACCTCCGCCTCCTGGGTTCAGGTCATTCTCCTGTCTCAGTCTCCTGAGTAGCTGGGCCTACAGGCACCCGCCACCGCACCCGGCCAATTTTTTGTATTTTTAGTAGAGATGGGGTTTCACCATGTTAGCTAGGATGGTCTCGATCTCCTGACCTCATGATCCGACCACCTCAGCCTCCCAAAGTGCTGAGATTACAGGCGTGAGCCACCGTGCCTGGCGAAAAAGTCTTTATTTTATCTTGGTTTTGGAAAAATATTTTTCCTGGGTATAAAATTCCAGGTTGATAGTTTTTTTCTTTTCTTCCATTCTTTTAAAAAATATTTCTCAATGCCTTCTGCCTTACACTATTTCCAAAGAGAATCCTGCTGTTACTCTGGTCTTTGTTCTTCAACTTTTATATCTTCAGTATGTAATGTGTAATTTTCCTCCTATGGCTGATTTTAAATTTTTCTATTTATCACTGTTTTAAAACAAAGAGGATTATCATAAACTTCAGTGTTTTTTTACGCATGTTTCTTATGCTCGAGTCCATTTAACTCTGATTCTGTGGGTTTATAGTTTATATCCACTTTGAAAATTTTTGTCCAGTAGTTTTCAAATACTTTTTCTGTCCATCCTCCCTTTCTTTTCTTCAGTGACTCCAATGCATGCGTATCAGGAAGGCTGAAGTTCTCCCACAGCTCACTATAGTCATTTCAATGGTCGGGGGGGGGGGGGTCACTATTTTTATACTATGTTTTCGGGTTCACTGATAATTTTTTCAATAGTGTCTAACCTTCTGTTACTCCTATCTAGTTTATTCTTCATCTCCAACATTATTTTTTTTTGTTTTCATGGCTCTAGAGGTTTAGTTTAGGTACTTAAAAAACTTTTATATCTGTATTTAGCATGCTCAAGCATTCTTCTACTTCAGTATTTGGATATTTGGAATATAGTTACCACTTTTAATATACTTGTCAACCAATTCTGTTACAGTTATCATCTCTGAGTCTGTTTCTGTTGATATTTTTTCCCTTCATTGTGGGTTATATCTTCCTTCTCTTATGCTAAAGCCTGGAACTTCTCTCCGTATGGGAATCTGGGCAGTAATAGGGCTCAGTTCATTTTGTTCTCCTCTCTCAGGAGTCACTGTCTGGCAATGCCTATTGTCAATTTCTGAAAACCTTGTTTTATATATTTTATCCAGGGTTTTTTTTTTGTTTCAGGCAGAATGTTAAATCTGGTTCCTGTTATTCAATCTTGACCCAAAGTTTCTTTATAATTTATTTTGTGTACTGTGGCTTGAATTATTGTTCTGAATCTGTTTTGATTTTGTCATTGTCCTGCTTAAAAAATTTTGGTGATAACTCTTTACCTTCAAACCAAAGTTCTAATCTTTAGTAGAGCATCTAAGGCCCTTTATGTTATGGCTCTTTCCACTCTAGTTTTTGACCATTAATTCTCCCCTTTCCCACCCACACTACCTCCTACACACATAGGCACCTATAATCAAGTCATACTCAATTAGCCAGAATTCCTAAAATATACCACTCTATTGTTTTTATGATTTATCTTTATGTTTATGATTTATGTTTTTTTCTTTATCTATACTAGTTTCCCTCTCATGTTGATGAAATCTGACCTACTTTACAAGTCCACAAGTCCTACTTCAAATATAACCTCTTCTTAAAACCTTATGTGACTTCTTCCCTCCCCTCTCCTATTCTCTTCCCCCTGTTGCCCCTGGAAAGATTGTAGCCTTCTCCTAGTTACTTCACCAGGACATTTCTGCTCCCTACAGAGCCAAAACTTGGAAAATGTATTCTGTAAAGTACCAGACAGCAAATATTTTAGATTCTGAGGGCCACTACATGTATTTGTTGCATATTCTTCTTCTTCTTCATTTTTTTTAATTTAAAAAAACCTTTTAAAATATAAAATTCCTTCTTAGCTTAGGGACCAAGCAAAAACATGCTGCAGTTGGCTGCAGCTTTCTGATCTCACCCTTAGAGGATAGAGATCATATTTCATTCTTCCACCCCGTAGAGTGCCTGTCCCGAGAGTGTGCTCAATAAGGATATGCAGTTATTTAATAATGAACATAAAATAATCCGTATTATTTGAGTGCTTAAAGTGTGATAGTGACTATTCTAAGAATGTAAAGCAGGTTATATCATTTGGTCTGCACAAAATCAGGTTATACTGTTAGCACAATTTCATAGATGAGGCAGTTGAGGCATGGAGAAGTTGAGGGATTTGCCAAAGGTCACACAGCTAAATCTCTTTAAGAAGTTGGAAAAGCAATGGGACTGGGACAGGAGGCAATTTTATATGTTTATCCTCTGTTGGGGTAGACTCCCAAAGAGGATAGAATGTCTCTGAGATCAACATACTCAACATCCCTGTCTCTGATGAAAAACAAATGTAGATAGACATGTAGCTACAGAGTCTTCGACGTAAAAATTGGATGAGCTTCAAGAATAAGTAACACATCTGTTCCCTTTTATGTTTATCACACAGTTTAGAGAACATAGCAAAACTGAGTTTCTAAGAGGTTATGTATTATTACTTTTTAAAACATGAAAAGTCTTGAATATATTACCATCTTCATATTTTTTTTCCTTAAAATCTAGATAAATCCTGTTCCTCTTTAAATATAATAATATCCTTCAAACAAAACACTTTGTCTAAACTAGTTTACTCCACAAGCATATCTGGTTTTGAGTAAGAAGCTAAGGAAACATATCATTTGAAGCCACATACAAATGTTTTGTTTTTTTAAATTTTTTTGACAAAAAAGGAAAAGATAATCATCTTTGTGTTTTATAAACAATGTCACCTCATGGCTGACAGTTTTGTGACAGAGTGAACTAATGTGAGTTGATATTAAAGATTTTGATGCTGCTTTTTGGAAATCCCAACAGACTAGACTCTTTAGCACAGTGGGATTGGAACATCAATAATCAATCAAACCATCATCATGAACCAAAATACCCTCAAAGCAGCTGCAATTTACAATTAAGGGATAATGATCTTTATAGGAAAAATTACAAGGACATAAAAGGCACCTGCTGTCAAAATTAGGTTTGCAAAAAGCAGAAGCTGTTTCACTGCTGTAACTTTAAGCAATGATTATTATTAGGGCAATTTAAAGCAAATTAGTAGGTGTTTGGAATTCAAAGAACAATATATTTACATCAAGAGCAGTATTGTGAAGACAGTTAATTTTTCCTGCTGGGAATTAAATGTGTTTTATCAAATGGCAACTGTGCCCTTTCCTGCATTGAATTCCACCAGCTGGAATGCAGATGCAAGAGAGCAACTCAGAACAGGAGCATTGAATCTAAGGTGCCCAACAAAGGCCTATTCTTTAAAATTAGAGAAATAACTGGCATTTTGTTTCAGTTTCTAGATATTAATATCTTTGACTTTTAGTCACTGACATTTTTCCTTTCCCCAGAATTTCCTGTTGCTTATGTTATTGTATTCCTAGGCATCGTTACTGACAGCCAAGTAAACAAAAAGCAATGAAATAAACGAAAGAGAAAATGATGTGGTAGCAGCATAAATATGGACTGTAGATAGGTTGTCATTTGGTGGGCATTGCCTATTCTCACAACTATCATGGTTACCTCTGAGAATTAAGGAAAATTAGAATTGTAGAGCATCATTCCTTCAAAATAGGCACTTTCAATGTGTTCTTCACTGAGGACACATTGTTCCTAATCACTGGTTCAACTCAAGTTGGGTCTTGTGGTCGAAAACTGGAGAGGACTGTGTCTCTGTTGCTGACATAGTCAAGGGACTGGTTGAGAGAAACGTGGGAGGGGTTTGCTACTGAGTCCGTGTCCTCGGCTTACCTGGCATAAAGCCACACAAAGGATAAAATTAGCCATCACACGATGGGGATGAGGTAGAAACTCTTTTCCCTTATTAAATTAAAAAAAGAATTTCTCACATATTTCACCTGGGGAGCAACAGCACAATCAATGGCAGGTGGGGCTGAGAGGAATGGCTATTTGATTGGTGGACTTATTCATTTGGTAACGCATTTCTAAAGAGTTGAGCAAATGCTGTAGGTAAGCTGGGCATATTTATTTTACTTGTTACATATTTTATTTATCAACTTATTATTTTTTATTACATATACAACCAGTGACTCCCTGAGAGGATTATTAACCAGTGGCCAAGTTATGTCAATCTTATTTCTGCAGGAGAGCAGTATTATAGAATGATTAAGCAATAAGACTCTAGACCCAGAGATGAGCCGCTAAATGGGTGACCTCAGGTGATTTTTAATCAGTTTCTCAGATTTTGCAACTGTAAAACTGAAATGATAAAACTTACTTTATAGGAATGTCATGAAGATTAAATAAGCTAATGACTTAGGCTCAGAACAGTACAGGGTACATAGTAAACACCAATAGATGTTAGCTCTTATTGCGATTATTATTAGTTTTTTGATCTGCCCCTTTTTCTCCATTCTCACTGCAATGATGTTTCAGCTACTTGTTAGTTCTTGGTTAGACTTTGAAGTCATTCCTCATTGACCTCTCCATACTTGGGATCTTCTCAGCTGCATTCATCTTACATCCTACTGCCAGATTAATCTGGTAGATGGCTAAGGTTTTTACTCTCCTGCTCAAAAACACTGAACTTAGAAAATAAAGTCTTTAATTCCTGTGCTTGGCACTGATGACTATACTAGTTTCCACTGTCATTTACCATTGCCGCCCTCAACCCAGCCAAAATGGACTTTTTTTCTCTTCTCCATTTATGTACTGTATTCTCCCACCTCCTTGCTTGGCTTACGGTGAACCATCTGCCTGTATCACCTTCCTCCTCACACTCTTCCCTATTTGGCCAAGACTTACTTATTTTTGAAGCCCACCTCACAGGGCTCTAGCTATGGAGACTTCTTGACCCCTTCCATAGTTCCACAAGAGGTAATATACCCTTTCTCCTACCTTTCATACCAATTTATCTGTATGACTCTTATGTTTCTTTTTATTTATTTATTTATTTATGTTTTAGTTACTTAAATACATTTATTAGTCATTAGTTTAAATTAGTTTAGAGTCATTAGTTTAGAGTAAATAAATTTACTCTAAATTTCCTTCCCATTTTTACTTTAAATTTCCTTCACATTTACACAGCACCTTATTCATAACCAGTGCTCAGTGCACACACACTGAGTGAATGAATGACTCTCCTTGGCTCTTCAGGCCCAGCAAGGGGCTTTCAGCTAATAGATGTTCTGTGTCTTAAAATGTCTTATATGATTTGAAAAAAGAAACAAAAAAATTATTATTCGTTTTCAACCAGCATTATTAATTATTCATAGTATAGCCTCTCTGACTTTTTCTAGTAAGAATTGCATTTTGAACTTACAAAAATCACAGGCTTTGGGAGTCCACATAGACCTTGGCATGGTCCAATCCCCTATGGGAAAAACTAAGGCCTAGACGGGGAGAGTGACTAATCCAAGATACAGGTAAGTTACTGATAAAGCTGAGACTGTTAATGAGGTCTGTACTCTCGGGCTAGCATGTTTTCTTTTCTATTGTCATAAAATCTCTTTGTGGTCTAAGAGTAGTAATCAGAGTGTTTGAATAAAGTCCTTTTCAAACTCTAAAATAATTTTCAAAGGGAAAAGTAATTTATCATTTATAAAGAAGTTATAATTAGTATAATGGCAAATCTTGAAGAATGAGACAATTTAGACTGCAAAATATTTGTGAAACTTAAATATAAGAAATGTCGAAAACTGGGATAGGAAGACATCTGTGTACATTGGCTCTTCCCGAATGGCAATAGCTGACTCACACTTTTCATATGTATGAATAGTCGTCTACACACTCACTGCCTTCCCTTCCCTCCATTGCAAAGTCATTGTTTGTTTTTCTCTTTCTCCAAATAGTAACCAGTTATTTTCTCAGAGAAGGATTTTCCTCATCTGTAAAATGTGGTGGTAATTTTTACGTCTTTGTATTTATGAGGATTTAAGCGATCGTGTCTGAAGCACCTGATGCAAAGCAAGTGCTGGTGATTGTTAGTCCCACTTCCTCTGTCTGCCTGGCCAAGAGATAGCAAATGCATCGCATATGTGTTCTATTCCCTATTTTAAGACCAGGTTAGACAATAAGAATCTTCATAATACTTTCAGAGCCTAAAAAGAGCCTTAGCATCCCTTTCAGCACAACACTTTAGATAGCTACCATCAATCAGATGGAGTTTACACATGAGAGAACGTATTTGTCATCTCGTCCTAGATTATAAACTCACTGAAGGGATAAGTGAGAGATGATATTTTCCTCTCATTTCTAAATATGGTTCTGCTACATCTGTCTGCTTAGTTTCCACCCCATCTCAGTCTAGCACTTTGCCTTCTGACTTTTGTTTTATTCTGGCTCTAACCATGCTCTTGATTTCTATTTCTTTTCCCATATTCTAATGTGATTCCAAGAAACCAAATTGTCATTTACTAGGCTATAGATATATAAAGTTATACTCTGCTGAGTTGACTGTAGCAACTTTGTTAATTTGTTATTTTTCCATTTTCTCAAAATAAGCATTTCCCTCCCTTTTGCTTTTAACAAAGAAAAAAAAAAAGAAAATATTTTAATCCAAAACACAGTTTTGAAAGTATAAAGATCTGACTAAAAACCACAAAAACAAAAATTAAAAGCTGAATGTGATATTTTGCGGACATTTCCTTATATATCGGAAAAACATTGGTCTGAACATATTCTCTTTTTGAGTTTTGGAAATTCCTTGCGGGTAATTTCTGCTCCTTAATTGTGATTCTAAACATGTTAGTTAATATTGTTCAAAATGATGCAGAGGTGGCTAATATCCAACATTAAATATCAGTGCTGAGATTCAAACCCTATTTTGACTGGACCCAAAGTCCCATCCTATTGACTACCGCATAGTACTGTACTGCCTCCCCAGACTAAACTGTCTCTCCGTGCTGGTTCTGCCACTTACTGTGTACCTCAGGTAAGTGTTTGAATTTTCCAATCCTCAGTTTTCTTATCTGTAAAACCAGGAATGTGTCATGAGGGCTTATAGGAAATATTTGTAATGAGTTCTTACTGAGCGCGAGGCATGTCCAAAACACCACAGAAATCATCATTAATTTCTCCAAATGTATTTTCAATGTAAAAAACAAGGAAAATATTTATGCAAATTTTCCACTGGGAAAATAGCATTTTATTTCCTTCTTCTGGAAGAATGCATGACCTTTGACAAAAATCTCAAACTTAAGCAAAAAATTGCTTAATAAGCTAGAGTTTGTCAGACTTAGTGAGAGATGTAATGAAAGATCATTTGCATTTGAATCCCTTTTTTCTTTCTTTTTAATAAAATAATCATCTTCAAATACTTTATAGAAAGCTAGGATTTTTTTTAAAAAAAAAACAGCCTTAGCCTGAGTAAATGGTGAAAAGGAATTCACTGTTAAGTTTTAATTCATTTAGTATTGAATGAATATATAATTAAAAGTATACTTTTAATTTAAATGTGTCTCAGGGGAAGGATGTACATTAAACTGTTAAAATAATGTATCTTGATGGTGATAGAAATATAGTTGGAGATGAAAGTAAGAATTATTTTTTCTTTATTTTTGTCTTAATTGTTACAATAAGTATGTACTAATATTTTCAATAGTGAATATTTTAAAAAGCATTAAAATTTTAATTTTAATTATTTTTAGTTTTGGCCCTTTGTAAAATTGTGATGCAGCTGAAGTTTGTACTGTGTGTGTTCTGCCTCTTTGTTCAATAAGATTTTATCACATTTTCCTCTGTCCTTACTGCAGCATCTATATTATTTTTCTATCAAAGTTTACTGCCAAAAAGGGTATGAGAAATTAATATACCCTAAATATAGAAAATTTCTCACAATAAACCTTTCTGCCTCTCTAAAGGATATTTGCTATTCAACAAAGGTTAAAGTGATAAGGTCAGACATAAAGAGCCTCTTGCTTGAATTTCTATTATCCATCGGCAAGAGGGGCACAAGTGTTTGAAAGTGAGGAAGACTTTCTGGCTCCTTAATGTCATATAATCCAGATGTTGGAAGTGTCCTATTTTGCTATATGCATAAATATGGACCTGGTTACTGGACCATATGGTAGGATTATTGAATGACTGATGGTGGTGGTTTTGCCCCAGTATATGTAGACCATGTACACCATTATGAAAACTTTTTTTTTTTTTTTTGAGACAATCTTGCTCTATCACCTAGGCTGGAGTGCAGTGGCATGATCTCAGCTCACTGCAGCCATGACCTCCTAGGCTCAGGTGATCCTCCCACTTCAGCCTCCCAAGCAGCTGGGACTACAGGTGTGCACCATCATGCCTGGCTTATTTATTTATTTATTTATTTATTTATTTTGTAGAGACAGGGTTTCACCATATTGCCCAGGCAAACTCCTGGAGTCAAGTGATCCTCCTGCCTCGGCCTCCCAAAGTTCTGGGATTACCAGCATGAGCCACTGTGCTGGCTGTAGCCTCCCCTCCCCTCCCCTCTTCTCTTCTCTTCTTTTTTTTTTTTTTTTTAAGTGAAACTAGGAGCCATTGCAAGGGTTTGAGCAGATGAGAAGTAAACTAACTGCTTTAAGTTTTAAAATGATTACTCTGTTGGGTTGAGACTAGGCTGCAGAGACTAAGGATTGGAAATAGATCACTAAGAGGCTGTTGCAGTGATGTAGTTGAGAACTTGCATTGAGTGAAGGCAGTGGTGGTAATAAGGATTGCTCAGATTCTGGATATATTTAAAGGTAGAGCCAACTGGTATTTGACACCAATTCTTGACAAAGTCCTGGTGAAAAGTTTAGCTAGAAGGGGCTAAAAGAAGTGTTGGTTCTAGTCTACATTGTCTTCTCTTTCTTCTCCTGGTTCTGAGAAATCCTCCAGTTCCTTCCAATTAGTATTTGATTTAGGTCAAATGAATAACATTCTTTTATCAGTATTAATAGACTAAAGAAAGTTTATCACTCTCTTTCATTGCTGAAAATTGAAATTTTAAGTATAGAATCTTCATAAACTATCTTAATAAAGCTATGATGATTTATGTTCTCTTTAGTATTTATAGGTCTGTATGGTACTAGAATTTAAGGAAATGTGGTTCTCTAATATCTATACTGCAAACAAATATCTGCTGCAGAGCTCTGGAAATTTTAAGAATGTCTGTTTCTTATCACTGCAGTGCATTAGTATTGCATTATTAAATGTTATTCCCTGGCCCAAACTGCATCAGTGGTTTTTTTTTCCATTTAGGTTTCTCCTGTCTACTTATGTATGAATGATATCAAACCAATCAAGCCACTGTGAGAAATCTGCCACTGATACATAATTATTTACTTATATTACCCATAAGGAGAACATTATCTGTTTTTTATCCATTTAATTAAGAAGAAAGACTACAGAAGATATTTGTTTATTTCTCCTTTACAAAATGTTTTCTATCTGGCCATGGCTATAAGACAAATAAAGGTTTTAAAAAAATTTTCAAGAACGTTATTGTACTTTCTCTTTAGTACCCCAATGGCGTGAGAACATTTTGTGATATTTTCTCAGTTCAGTCAAAGAAATCAATGGAAACCAAGCTGAATGGCTGTAAAATGTTCTGGAACAACTGTTAAATAGAAGCCAGGGACCAATAGAAGAGAGCTGGGGATGCTTTATGTTGCAAACCTCTTTTAAACAGAATATGGATAAAATCTTTTTCAAGGACTAGTATAAAGATGTTCCCTTTAACAAACTATTTTAGTC
Source organism: Pan paniscus (assembly GCF_029289425.2). NCBI lineage: Eukaryota > Metazoa > Chordata > Mammalia > Primates > Hominidae > Pan > Pan paniscus. The sequence goes on along the minus strand of NC_073253.2, from coordinate 46,512,107 downwards.
CTCAAATGATCTTTCCTTCCTTTTCTTCTTTGGCTGCTTAGTGGTCACACTAATCACAATGAAGTAAACAACCTTAAAGTAAGATTTTACTTTGCTGCATCAGACAAGAGCCCTTAATGAATGAATACAATATAACAAATAATGTAATTGGTTGAATAGGACCTCAACACCATTTCTACAACTTTCTAGAGAAAAGATGAAATCAACTTAATATGCCTATCAAGAAAAATGGCAAAGCATATTTTTTCTTTCTCACTCTATCTTCTCTTTCCCTGTTTCTCTCCTTATCCCCTCACTCACATGTGCAGAATATACACAATGATAATACCTGCATTTAGTGTGAAGTGGTCTTTCAAAACATGACACAATACTCTATCAAGTATAACCTGACAGAGAATATACCAAAGGGAAGTGACAGCTGGCCACTTGAAACTGGTAGATCTATAAGCATCCTCAGACCTCTGTTTCTTTAAAGAAAAAACAGTAACAGACTTTCCTATAACATGCTGAGTACAAGTAGTTTAAAGAAGTATTAGAATTGCTTTCCTTTCCTTTCCTTCCTCCACAGCTCCAAGCAGGGAACCATCTTATGACTATTTCCTTACCAGCACGACATAAGTAGGGTGACCATATGTCATATTGCATGACTCTTGTGCTTACATAATTATTAAAACTGTCAACGTGTCCCAGTTTAGATAATAAGTTATATGATGGCCTTTGCCATAAGAGATTCTGATCTTTAAAGGAGTTGCACTTTGACTAAAGGAATGAGCTAAATGTCACTGTAGAGGTTATCAGAGAGGCACGTATGTGGAATGATAGTCATGTACGGGAACACATTTAGACTGGTTTGACAAGCCGGGTGGTCAAATTTCTGTAGTTCCATGTCATAGAAAGTCAATATAAACTACCTTTTTTTCTAATTTCTTAACTTCCTTAAAATATAACTTCCTTAAAATATAACTGACAATATCAAGTTAAAATATATCTTAACTTCCTTAAAATATAACTGACAATATCAGCAATTAATTTGAGGCTTATAATGTGTAGTTCTAAAATATATGACAATAATAGCACAAAGAACACAAATCATATATGTGAAATTGTATAATTGGAACAAAACTACCAACTCTCTTAACCAAATTGACATTTATAGAACAATTCATCTGACAACTTCACAATAAGAATTCTTTGCAAGAGGACATAGAACATTTACCAAGACAGATCAGATCATATGTTGAGATATAAAATAATTAAATTCAAAAGATTGAAATCTTACTACAACAGAATTACCTTAGAAATCAATAACTACATCACATTTAGAAAATTTTGAAGTATCTGAAAATTAAATAGCATACTTGTATATTGTTAAAAAAACGAGAAATTTTAAGATATTTCTAATTAAATAATAATAAAAACCAAACTAAAAAAATTGTGGGATGCAGGTAAATCAGCAATTAGAGTGAAACTGATTGATTTAAATTCATATTTTAGAAAATAAAAAATAGACTAAATATATAAGTATATAAATATATAAAAACATGTGTGTGCATGTGTATTGGTCAGGGTTCTCCAGAGAGACAGAACAAATAGGATATCTATGTGTGTATGTATGCATGTATCTAGCTAGCTAAGAGGGGATTTATTAGGAGAATTGGCTCATGGAATTATGGAGGTGAAGAAGTCCCGTGATATACCATCTACAAGCTGGGGAAGCAGGGAAGCTAGTAGTGTGGCTCAGTCCAAGTCCTAAAGCTCTTCAATCAGGAAAACAGATGTCGTACCTCTCATTCTGAGACTGAAGGCCTGAGAATCTGAAGGGCTGCCAGTGCAAGCCCTGGAGTCTGAAGTCTGGGGAACCTGAAGTTCTGATGTTCAAGGGCAGGAGAAGAAAAGTGTGCCAGCTCCTGGAAAGAGAGAGAGTGAGTTCACCTTTTCTCTGCCTTTTTTGCTCCATCTGAGCCCTCAGACAATGGAATAGTGCCTGCCCACATTGGCAGGCACAGTGGCTCATGCCTGTAATCTCAGTACTTTGGGAGGCCGAGGCGGTTGGATCACCTGAGGTCAGGAGTTTCAGACCAGCCTGGCCAACATGATGAAACCCTGTCTCTACTAAAAATACAAAAATTAGCAAGGCATGGTGGCGGGCACCTGTAGTCCCAGCTACTTGGGAGGCTGGGGCAGGAGAATTGCTTGAACCCAGGAGGTGGAGGTTGCAGTGAGCTGAGATCGTGCCATTGCATTCCAGCCTGGGCAACAAGCGAAACTCCATCTCAAATATTTTTTAAAAAGATATATACACATATATAAAAATAGATATATATACATATAGAAATAGAAATATATATGCAAATATATATAAAAATAGAAAAAAATTAATGATCACAAAAAAATGTTCTGTCTTTTCAGCAAGGATAGCGGAAGGAAAAGGCACTTCCTACATCCTAAGGGATGGGAAGAGATGGGAGGCGAATTCTCCACAGTTCCAAGCAGAAAGTCACTGGTTCAACATGAAATACACTAAATTAATGAGATTTCTTGTCCTTTGGTCACTCTGTGTTGGAAGGAATGGTGACACTGAGTTGAGGTGTTTTGCATGAGTTGTGAGATAATGCAGAGTTCATTTCCTCTCTGATTTATAGCTGACTGTGGAAGTGTTGTCCAGAACTAATTTGGAAGTCAAATGGTAGATGAGCATTGGTCTTAAACCCAGCACCATCTCAGCTATGCTGAGTTAAGGTATTTGTGTCAAATCATTCGCCTCTCTAGATAGAATAATATACATTCCATCAGATGATACTCGTCAAGAATATTGATATGTAGGAATGAAAAGTGTTGACGACACCATTGGTCATTATTTTATGACTGTGAAAGCACACATTCTCTTTCTCTTATGGAAACTGGGCTCTTAAAGTAACTGATTCATATTGTTTACTCGCATAAAATTGTCTGTTTTGTTGATAATTCTGGGTGTGCTTGGTAAGTAACTGTGTAACTATTAAAACACTTACTATATCCTGGCTCTTCTCCACATTTTTTTTTTTTTTTTTTTAGAATTAAGGGTTTGCCCTCCCTTATAGAGAAGACCTGCTTTTAATAAGCAGTGCTTTAATCAGCCTTGAAACTTAGAATGAAGATGGGACCTCTAGGAGGGTTTTATTTAAAGAGAACACTTAAAGCCCAGAGTCAATGTGTTTCTATTTTTAGCCTCTTTCTAATAAAAAACCACCAAGACTCTCTCAGGATAAAAAGTCTTATTAAATTAATAATATAATTTAATCAAGCCCTCAACATGAAAGTATCTTAATTGCTCTTCCCATAGAGCAAGTTATGGCTTCTCTTCCTTTAGCTTGGCCTGGCATGCTCATGGCCACCTTTAGGGCCTAGTAATGACCGTTGTCTCCCTTTAAAACCTGCCTCTGTTGGAGTCCCTTGGTTAAGCTTTGTGTGTTGATTTCTTTCTCTTCTGGGATTTTATAGCTTCTACTGGAGGGCAAGAGCTATGTTTTATTCATTTTTGTAACTACAAGGGTGGTGTCTAGCACACCATGCTAAATATTTGCTAGATTAATAGACAAACAAAAATCAGTAAATATATAAAGTAAGCACATGAAGTTTTTGAAGTAGATTGAAGCGTTCAGGAAAAAAAGGGGTTTTTCTTTTTAAGAAAGTATTCCACAAGCGCTTTATAAAGGAACCTCCATTAAAAAAATATATATTTAAAATGATCTACAGATATTCTTGGACTTATGATGGGATTACATCTGAATAAACCCATTGTAAGTCGAAAATATAAGTCAGATTCATTTAATGCACCAAACCTACTGCACATAGTTTGCCTAGCCTACTCCTAGATACTTAAGGTATAAATGTGCTCAGAATACTACATTAGCTGAGAGTTGGGCACCATCATCTAACACAGAGCCTGTTTTATATAAAGTGTTGAATATCTCATGTAATTTATTGAGTATTTTACTGAAAGTGAAAAACAGAATGGTTGTATAGTTACTTAAAGTACGGTTTCTACTGAAGGCATATGGCTTTTATACCATCTTAAAGTTGAAAAATCTTAAGTTGAACAATTGTAAGTTGAGGACTGTTTGTATTAATGATGTTTGTTGCTTTCTTGTTTGTTTTCTGAGACAGGGTGTTACTCTGTCACCCAGGCTGGAGTACAGTGGTTCACTGCAGCCTCTACCTTCTGGCCTCAGGTGATCCACCTGCCTCATTCTCCCAAGTAGCTGAGACCACAGGTGCATGCCACCACTCCCAGCTGTGTTTATTTTTTGTAGAGATAGGTTTCACCATGTTGCCCTGGCTGGTCTCAAACTCCTGGGCTCAAGTGATCCTCTTGCCTTGGCATCCCAAAGTGCTGAAATTATAGGCATGAGCCACCATGCCTGACAAGTTTGTTTTTCTATCTAGAATGAATGAATATGAGTACTTTAGCTTACATGGCATAAAAGGAGCCACCTTCTCTCATTACCTGCAATCATGGGGCTGTGTCCTAGATGAGTTGCCTCAACTACCCAACATAAGGCCACTTTTACCAGCAATCTAAGGGGTTTAATAAAAACACATAATATGTTTTTCTGGCTTTTGTGTAGAGTATTATTATGTCTAATTGAGAATTATTATCTAGTATTTATTTATTTAGCCTACATTTATGGTCAGCTGAGTGACTAATGTCTGTTTGACTGCCCTGTTTTCTCAGTGGAGCTGGGGTTCTTTGTAGATAAAACACCAATATTGTCTGTGATTTATAAATGAGAGTCTTTTGTATTGTTGGTTGACATTTTCAATCCTGCAACCAGATTCCATAGCTTCCTAGCTAGGGAAAAGGAAGCACAAGAATGTATTGTGGGGCACTGGGGAAATGCAAGACTGCTTGAATATTGCCAGGTTACAATACCCACCACGTTATTTTGGTGATTCTCAATGTTCTTGCAATCACTTATATGATACGTGCTTTCCTGATGAGACTCAGAGCTACATAGGAAGTAGGTCATTGTGTATTTTATTACTATTGTATTCCCCACATCCTTACACTTTGTGAGCAAGTAATAAGTAATTCTCAAATGAATGAATGAATTGGGATAGGAAATGCACATCGAATGTTATTTCCTTCTTTAGTCTCTCTCTTCCTCCATAGCTTTCTACTTCCTGGCACTAAAAGTAATCTCTGTATACTGATATTTAAAAAAAAATCTTAGCACGTAGTATTTTCTCTGGGCAGTTCTTACATAATTTACTTTCCATTTATATTGTGGTTATTTAAGAGGATATCTAATCGTACTACTAGATTGTCGGTTTCTTGTCCAGAGGATATATTTCTAATTTACTTTTAGATTTCCTATAGTGCCTATGCATTTTCAGCAGTCAATCAGGTAGCTTGTTGAATGAATGAATCATAAGGAGCCCGTTAAAACTTAAAGTGACATTTACTGTGTTCTACTTATTAATATTCAATGAATATTTTATTGGGAAAGCAAGGAATCTTACTTTCATTTGTATTAAATCAATCCAGCATCTAGTCAATGACCACTGCTTTTCCTCCTGGCCTTGTGACATGCAGAGACTCTGGGGGGCGCCTTGTTTAAGTAGGACACACTATATGTAAGCACACCCCTCTGTGATTTTCTAATTCCATTATTCAAAACTTCTTTAATTATATTGCCCTTCTATTAGACAAATGTGTTGATTATCACGGAGTGCTGACAGGCAAAAGATGCTTTTAATTACATATCAATTTAGCTTTTGACTGATCAGCAACAAGGTTCTGGTTACTGGATAATAAAATTAAGCATGTGGCCCTCTGAACCTTGAGTCCTTGTCATGTAGCCTGTAATGACAGAGGTAGAAAGTTTCCCTATTTGTTCCCACTTTGGGGAATATCTTGGCAGTGAATTCTGTGAGTCAATTCTTTTGAGTCCTTGGGCAACCTCATTCAGCCTGAGATTATGCATGCCTCAACTCAAGGAAAATGCATGGCATTTTGAAATGCATCTGCATGCCTTCCTTCAGAGTCTTTTTTGAGCTCAACCCTTAAAACATCTTATATTTGCAAATAGGAGCAAATGAGTTTTCTCTCAGTTGGGATTTGGAGTGGCTCATAGGCTTTTAAATCTTTTTTTGTTGTTGCTGTAACAAGAATGGGAAAAACAGCAAAACAGAATGAGGGATGGGATGAGCAGAATGACCTGTAAGTAGAACCAAGGGAAAAAAAGTAGCAAGTGGAGAAATAAGGAGAAACCAAAACCCTGGAATGTCCCAAAGTCCAAAGGCATGGAGAGTTTCAAGAAGGGAAACTCTTGAAGCCTGTCAGTGGAGTGAAGGGCTACTGTCTTAGTCTGCTTTAACTGCTATAGCAAAGTATCATAAATTGAGTGGCTTATAAACAACAAATGTTTATTTCTCACAGTTCTGGAGGCTGCGAAGTCCAAGATCAAGTCCTGGTTGATTTGGTTTATGGTGAGGGCTAGGATTTTGATTCATAAATGGTGCCTTCTTTTTTTTTAGTCTGTCACCCAGGCTGGAGTGTAATGGTGCAATCATGGCTCACTGCAGCCTTGACCTCCCGGGCTCAATAGATCCTCCCACCTCAGCCTCCCGAGTAGCCTGAACCACAGGCACACACAACCATGCCTGGCTAGTTTTTTGTATTTTTCGTAGAGATGGGGTTTCACCATGTTGCTGGGGCTGGTCTTGAGCTTCTGAGCTGAAGCAATACATCTGCCTTCACCTCCCAAAATGCTGGGATTACAGGTGTAAGCCACCATGCCCAGCAATGGTGCCACCTTGCTCTGTCCTCACGTTGTAGAAGAAGCAAGGCAGCCCTCTGGGGTCTCTTTTATAAGGGCACTAGTTCCATGTATGAGGGCTGCACTGCCATAAATGAATCACCTCCCAAAGACCTCACCTTCTGATACCATCATTCTGGGGGTGAGGATTTCAACATATGAATTTCGAGGAGACAGAAACATTTAGACCATAGCAGTCATGCAGAGAAAGCAGAGAACAAGGACAGAAAATAAGCAACTTGGTTTGTCAGAAGGACTATTGGAGACCCCAAAGTGTGCCCTTTAAGTAGAACAGTGAGAGGGAAGCTGACTATAAAGAGGTAATGAAGAAACAAGTGGTGAAGATACATAAGCAATTATTGTATCCTGCTCATTCTAGAAATGTGGCCATGTTCTCTGGAACTCATTTTTTTATGTCTGTTCACCTTTACTTTTGCATTCTGTTGGCCCAGTTTGAGTTATAAAAAAAACTTCTCCTTTGAGTCAGGGAGGGGAAATAACTTTGCGTAGTTGGGGAATTTGAGCAAGTTGGCAAGGTGACCTCTTTGACCATCTTCACTTTTAACTTTTCCTCTATTTTAAGAAAACTGAGTAATGATGAGTGGTTCTGTTTTGACATTAGAACTACTTTTATGGTTTTCACACGTGAGGAGATTATACCCGAGCCTCTAAATGGGCTTTAAAAAAAAAGACCACAGTGACTATAGGAAGGGGGTAAGAGGAGAAAGCTTATGGAAGCCAGTTGAAAAGACTAAGATTTTAAAGATGTGATGGTGGAGCCAGAGGGCATGCATTTATTTTAAAGGCAGAGACTTAGAGTTTCAGTGCCTGCCACTGGCCTTGGGTTAGATCCATGGGCTTGCTTGTTGATGCTCTCTTAATGAAAGTCAAGAGAAAAGATTACCGTGTCAGTGGTTTTGTTTTCTTTGATCTTCTGTGGCTGTGTGCCACACTGATTTTGCCTGGGAAGCCCCAAGGCAGTTTTTGTAACAACCCAGTGTTATGTTGTTGAAGGAAGGTCTGTTTACCCTTTGTCTCTCACACTGCTTCAAGGGATGGAGCAGGGGGAAGGTCACTAAGTGAGAGGTCATAAAGGTTGAGTTCTGGTGATCACGCTGTGTTATTTGCCTTATGAGTTTTATCCAGCCACCTGGCATTTCTAAAACTTAGTGTTTTTTTGTCTGTAAAATGGCTTTAAGAATACCTCCCTATCTTCTAGGGTGATGGTAGAATCAGATGAAATATGTTAAAAAGCACATTAAAACCAAAGAAGAATGCATTATAAATAAAATGCAATGTTATCAAGCAACCAAAGAAGGGAAGTAGAAGACAATGAGGAATTGAAGCAGGGCTAAACATTCCTTCTCTTTCTCATTATCCTCATCCCTATAGGGGTAGCTGAGAACCAGCCTACCCCTAGGGCCCCATAATTCAATTGAACTGACTTCACACTGAGTCAGGAAGTGAGGGGGCAGGGTCCAAAGCTGGAAATGGAAGGTCTGGGATTCTGTGTGGTTTGTACGAAATGCCTTTCATTGGGCCTCACACATATTTAGCACTCAGTAAATGTTTATGTTATTACCTCTTCTTGTCTGCTCTCTTTCCAGCCATATATTTAATGCTACTCACACATAGGTTCAGGCTTCTGGGGTCCAAGGCATATACAATATTGGAGAATCTCTTCAAGTAGAAAAATATAAAAATATCTTCTTTTCCAAGTTTAATCAAGACACTTGGTCAGGTGGGCCCATTCTTAGGAACCACCCAAGGCCTTGCAAGTGGTCTACACAAGTGAGGATTCTTGAAGCTTCTGCTTTGGATGGTGATGAAATGCCCAGTGTATATATCCTGTTTACTGCAATGTTCAGCAACTTCTGTTTGTGTGTATGTGTGTGTTTGTGCATACACACGTGAATTGGCAGTCTATTCACATAATACGCATATGCACACACAAACTCCTAAATGAACTACACTGTATGTATATTATTTAACATTTAAAAAATTAAAGTGACTTAACATGTTTAGTTTGAGAGTTTTATAACATCTATTGAAATCATTCAAGAGCTTTTGAATCTCTAGAATATCAAATGTGAGAATCTTTGCTCCAGGTTACTTTTTACTTAAAACTATCTGAAAATTCAACCTACAAATGTGTTGTTTAGGTTACAAAACATTAGGCTATGTTTTCCTCTCTATAGTGATAGAGCAGAAAATAATTTGAGTGACTTAGTCCAGTCAGCTGCCTTTAGCAAACCTCATAGATGTCTTGCTTGACACATAAGACACTGTCCTATTTGTGGAAAGGAGCTCTCCTTACCTTGCTTTGAAAACTAGCACCCGTGTTAGGAATTTCCTCCTGTGGCGAACCTAAAATCTCCAGGGTGTAACAATGCTATGTGAGCTGCCATTCAGAATGCACCTGTACATTAAGGTCAGGAAGACATCTACTGAGTGCTTGCTAATTTTATTGTTAAGCAAATTCACTTCTTTGAATCTCTAGTCTGCTTTCCCATTTTTTGTTTGTTTTGCTTTTAGTAAAACTGACAGAACGTTCCAGCCGGTGTTCCACCATTGTCAATTTCCAGTTAGTGGAATCATGGTGCATCATCTACTGTACACAATCTCTATAATGAATATCCACAACAGAAAGGATATTTTCCTGGGAATTGATGGTAACATACTGTGCAGTAGATGTCAGAACTCAGTTTATGATTTGGCTTAAAAATATTTTTACCTTTATTGTGAAAGATATAGAAAACTTGGAAAGTAAATAAATATAGAAGGAAAACAGAAATCATTGATATTTCACAGCCTACATATAACAACTGTTAATATTTTGATGTGCTTTATTCTGTTTTCTTATTTATGGACACACACAGATAATCATAGCAGAGAGACCATTTTATCCTTCTCTTTACTCCACTTAGTAATATATAGTGAACATTTCTCATATCACTAAAATTTATCCAGAAACATTAATCTTAATAGGTATATGATATTTCATCTTGTGGATGTGTTTTTTTCATTGCTATTTTCTTTGATCTGGTTCTTTATTTATGTAGGGTTTGCAGAACATTAATAATAGTTGTATATGTGTTTTAAAGATTATATCAAGCAAAACACCATTGCATTCTCATTTAAAAAGTCTCAAATAATTAAATAAAGTCCTCCAGTGTTTCTCATCCTCAGAAGTTACTGTTTTTATCAGTTTTGTGTCTGTGTAGTTTTCTTATGCATTAACACTTATATATGTGAGCATTCAGAAAACACAGTTTTTTTATCATTTATGTTTCTTCATAATTTATTTGAGAAACCATTTATTATTGATTATTCAGATTCTTTCTAATTTTGATTTTCATAAATAATAACAAATGACTGTACATAGATGTTTAGTGCATCTCTGATCATTTCTTCTGGATTAAATTTATAGAATTATTGGGTCAAAGAATATGGCTCAATAGAGACTATCTTTAATAAGAAAGTATATACTAACATGTTTCATTATTATAAACCTAGAAGTTTTCAGTGCTGAATTAATGTATTTATCTGTCTAATAAATAAGAATAAAAAAAGTAAAACAAATGAAAATTTGGGAAAAAGTTATAGTAGCAAACCATGGGGTAAGCTAAAATATAGCATTATTCTGAGTGATTAATGGAGTGTAAGAAACAACTTAATGAAACCACAAAGCCAGTTCTTCAATGGACAGGGAATTCAGGAAGCAGAGACTGATAATCTTAACACATGAGTAATTTTTCCGTGTTTAATGTTGCCATAATCACTGCTAGCTTTAGGCATCCCCATGTAATTTGTGTATTTTATTTATTTTGCTTGGAGCTTAGCATTCCATTATTACTATTTTCTTGAAAACTCATCCTATCAGTAAGTTTATGCAATGCAGTGTTATCATGCAATGCCTGAACCACAGGCACACACAACCATGCCTGGCTAGTTTTTTGTATTTTTAGTAGAGATGGGGTTTCACCATGTTGCTGGGGCTGGTCTTGAACTTCTGAGCTGAAGCAATACATCTGCCTTGGCCTCCCAAAATGCTGGGATTACAGGTGTGAGCCACTCTGCCCAGCAATGGTGCCTTCTTGCTCTGTCCTCACATGGTTTTGCCATGTTGTCCAGGCTGTTCTCGAACTTCTAGATTCAAGCAATCTGCCTGCCTCAGCTTTCCAAAGTGCTGGGATTATAGGTGTGAGTCACCTCACAGGTCTTTCTTCACTATCTTCAATAAAAGAAATTATTATGTTTTCAGGGTTTTTGTGTGTTTTTAACAAAATAGGGTGAGATATTTATGGTTGGTTATGAGTTTGTTTAGACTCTTGCTTTTTTTTTTTTTTTTTTTGAGACCTAGTCTTGCTGTGTCGCCCTAGCTGGAGTGCAGTGGTGTGATCTCAGCTCACTGCAACCTCCACCTCCCGAGTTCAAGCAATTCTCCTGGCTCAGCCTCCTGAGTAGCTGGGACTACTCAGAGCCCTTATCCCAGCTTTCCTATTTTGCTGCTCATGTTGAAATGCTTGTTATCCTTTGAGCTCTATGAAATAACCCAAGGAAATGGCTGGGTACCCACCTTTTTTAGGGCTCTAGATAGTTTACTTCAGTATGATTGTCATATGTTGATAAATCAAGTTATTTTACCTTGCTAGAGCCAGAATTTTAAAAATATAATCAAGCCTAAATAAGTCTTAGGAAATATTTGCAAAATATAACTAAAATATGTCTTTATAGGAGAAAAATGGATGACTTTTAAACAACTAAATATTAAGATGACAGTGCTGTTATTATAGTGGGTAGCAATGCATTACATAAAATTGAGCTGTATATGAAATACAACATTAAAAATTTTTGTTTCTAATTTGAGTCCTAATTTGTCTGGGAAGTGAAAACAAATCCCAGTTAGTTCTGATTCTCTCACTCCTCCATTTTCACCTGAGTTGCATCTATATTCCAGGTTTTATCTAGTGCCATAGATGTGTTAGTATGGGTATTTACAAGAGGAGGAGAGTTAAGCATTGACGAGATTCAATTAAGACCTTACAACCTGATCACAATTAAAAATATTTTTTTCCCTTGGGAGGCCAAGGCAGGCAGATTGCTTGAGCTCAGGAGTTCGAGACTAGCCTGGGCAACATGGTGAAACCCTCTCTCTACAAAAAATCAAAAATAGTTGGGTCTGGTGGCATGCATCTGTAGTCCTAGCTACTCAGGAGGCTGAGGCAGGAGGATCACTTGAGCCTAGGAGGTTGAGGACACAGTGAGCCATGAGCGTGCCATTGCAAGACCCTGTCTCAAAAAAGAAAATACTTTTTCCCTCCTCTTGCAGGTTGTCAAGACGTATTTTAAGTCAAAGAATAAAGTCAGTAAAGCCTCTCTTGGAAACCACATAAGCTTCTCACATGACCCCTTCTCCACCTTCACCCTCTCAGCACAGTAGGGGTGAGGAGGCCCTCTTACTGAGCAGCATTCAAAGACCTTATGCTTGGGCCAAGACTGTCCCCATTTCCTGCTTCATCAAGCTCAGGACATTTACGCCAGTAACTCCTGGAAAGAGACTAGGATGCAGCAAAGTTAGTTCTAAGAGGGAAATTCACAATGATAAATGCCTAAATTAAGAAAGAAAGATGTCAAATAAAAAACCTAACTGTATATCTCAAGGAACTAGAAAAAGAAAACAAATTAATCCCAAAGTCAGCAGAAGGAAGGAAATAATAAAGATTAAAACGGAAATGAACGAAACAGAGACTAGAAAAACAATAGAAAAGTTCAATAAAACTGAGGTGGTTTTTTGAAAAGATAAACAAAACTGACAAGCCTTTATGTAGACCAACTTAAGAAAAAAGAGAAGAGGCAAATAAAATTATAAATAAAAGAGGAAATATTATAACTGATATCACAGAAATACAAAGGATCATAAGAGACTACTATGAATAATTGTGTGACAAAAAGTGGATAATCTAGACGTGATTGACAAATTTCTAAAAGCACCTACCTACCAACAGTGAATCATGAATAAATAAAGAGAAAATCTGAATAGACCAATAATGAGTAAGGAGATTGAATCAGTAATCACAAAACTCCCAAAAAAGAAATGTGTAGGACCTGATGGCTTCACTGGTGACTTCTACCAAACATTTAGGAAGAATTAACATGTATTATCCTCAAACTCTTTCAAAAAATTGAAGAGAAGGAAACACTTTCAAACTAATTTGATGAGATCAGTGTTATCCTGATCCCAAAGCCAGATAAAGACACTACAAGAAAGGAAAATTACAGGCCAATATCCTTCATGAACAGAGATGCAAAAATTATCAACAAAACACTAGCAAAACAAATTCAACAACACATTAAAAGAACCATAGACATGATTAAACAGGACTTATTTCTAGGATGCAAGAATGATTCAACATACACAATCTATAAATGTGATTAGCCACTGTATTAGCTTGTTCTTGCATTGCTATAAAGAAATACCTGAGACAATAATTTATAAAGAAAAGAGGTTTAGTTGGTTCATGGTTCTGCAGCCTGTACAGGAAGCATGGTGGTGTCATACACTCAGCTTCTGGGAAGGCCTCAGGAAGCTTCAATCGTGGGGGAAGGTGAAGGGAGAGCAGACACATTACATGGTCAGAGCAGGAGCAAGAAAGAGAGAGAAAGAGAGGAGGTGCTACCACTTTTAAACAACCAGATTTCACATGAATTTACTCACTATGACAAGCACAGCACAAAAAAGATGGTGCTAAACCATTCATGAGAAATCCACCTCCATGATCCAGTGACCTGCCACCAGGCCCCACCTCCAACACTGGGGATTACAATTTGACATGAGATTTGGGTGAGGACACAGATCCAAACCATATCAACCACATTAACGGAATGAAGGATAAAAATCATATGATCATCTCAATAGATACAGCAAAGCATTTGGCAAACTTCAACATCCTTTCATGATAGAACCTTTCAACAAATTATATACAGGAGAAATGTACCTCAAGATAATAAAAGCTATATATGACAAACACACAGCTAACATCAGACTCAATGGTGAAAAGCTGAAGGCCTTATCTCTAAGATGATGAATAAGACAAGAATGCCCACTCTAATCACTTGTATTTAATATAGTACCAGACGTCCTAGCCAGATAACTTAGGCAAGGGAAATAAATAAATGACATCCAAGATAGAATGAAAAAAATTTAAATTGTTTCTATTTGCAGATAATATGATCTTATATATAGAAAACTCTGAAGTCTCCACCAAAAAACTGTTAGAACCAATAAATTTAGTAAATGTACAAAATCAACGTTAAAAATCAGTAATGTTCTTGCACACTAACAAGGAAGTATCTAAAAGATAAATCAAGAATACAACTCTATTTACAATAGCCTCAAAACCCTAAAGTTCTTAGGAATAAATTTATCCAAGGAGGTGAAAGACTGGTACATTGAAAACTGAAGGAGGTGATTAAGTCCTGAGGGCTCTGCCCTCTGAATGAGATTAATGACCTTATAAAAGAGGCTTGTGGTAACCCTTTTCTCCTTCCCTCATGTGAGGACACAGTGAGAAAATGCCATCTTTGAAGCGGACAGCAAGCCCTCATTGGACACTGAACCTTCTGGTACCTTGATCTTAGATATGCCAGCCTTTAGAACCGTGAGAAATAAATTTTTGTGGTTTATAAATTACTTAGTCTAAAATATTTTGTTATAGCAGAATGAATGAACTAAGTACTCAAAGCAATCTATAGATTTCTGTTGCAATCTCTATTAAAATTCAAGTGACATTTTTCACAGAAATAGAAAAATCCTAAAGTTTTTATTGAATCACTAAAGGCTCTGAATAGCCAAATTAATCTTGAGCAAGAAGAACAAAGCCGGAGGTATCATACTACTTGATTTCAAAATATTTTTAAAACTATAGTAATCAAAGCAGCATGGTACTGGCATTAAAAACAGACAAACTGAACATAATAGAGAGCCCAGAAATAAATCCATGCCCTTATGGTTGCTACAGTTTGAGTGTGTCCCCTCCACAATTTACACTGAAATTTAATTTCTATTGTAGTGGTATTAACAGGTGGTATAATTACTTCCTTTTGAGAAGTGATTAAGTTATGAGGGCTCCAGCCTCATGAATGGATTAGTGCTTTATAAAAGAGCTGGAGGAAACTAGGCCTTGATTTTCTTCCTCCACGTAAGAAAACAGCAATCCTCCCTTTGCCCTTCTTCTGCCTTCTGCCATGTGAGGACACAGCAAGAAGGACCTCACCACACACCAAATGCTGGTGCCTTGATCTTGGACTTCCCAGCCTCCAGAACTACAAGAAATAAATTTCTGATTTTTAAAATAAATTGCTCAGTCTCAGATATTTAGTTATAGTAGCACACATGAACTAAGACAATAATCACTTGATCTTTGACAAAGGGGGAAAGCACACACAAAGGAAAAAGGGTAGTCTTTTCAATAAATAGTGTTGGAAAAACTGGATATCCACATGCAAAATAATGAAATTGAACCCCTATCTTATACACAAAAATTAACTCAAAATAGATTAAAAACTTAAAAGAAAGACATGAAATTCTAAAACTGCTAGAAGAAAACAGAAAATAAACACCTTTCTTGACATTTTTCTGGGCAATGGTTTTTTAAATATTTCCCCAAAGCACAGGCAACAAATGCAAAAATAAATAAGATTGGATCAAACTAAAAAACTTCTACACACAAGGGAAACAACCTAATGAAGTGATAACCTATGGAATGGGAGAATATATTTGCAAATGACACATCTGACAAAGGGTTAATACATAAAATATGTAAGAAATGCAAACAATTCAATAGCAAGAAAACAACCCCATTGAAAAATGGGCATAGCAAGGTGTGGTGGCTCATGGTTGTAATTCCAACACTTTGGGAGGCCAAGGCAGGTGGATCATTTTAGGTCAGGAGTTTGAGACCAGCCTGTCCAACATGGTGAAACCTTGTCTCTACTTAAAAAAAAAAAAAAAAAAAAAGTGAAATCCTATCTCTACTAAAAAAAAAATAGAAAAGATTAGCCAGGCATGGTGGCAGGCACCTGTAGTCCCAGCTACTCGGGAGGCTGAGGCAAGAGAATGGCGTGAACCCGGGAGGCGGAGCTTACAGTGAGCAGAGATCGCGCCACTGCACTCCAGCCTGGGCGACAGAGCGAGACTCTGTCTCAAAACAAACAAACAAACAAACAAACAAAAAACTGGATTTGATGGTGTGCCTGTAGCCCAGCTTCTCAGGAGGCTGAGGCAGGAGAATCACTTGAACCTGGGAGGAGGATGTTGTAGTGAGCGGAGATCATGCCACTGCACCCCAGCCTGGTCAACAGAGTGACTCTGTCTAAAATAAGAAGAAGAAGAAGAAAAATAAATTAAAAATGGGCAGGGGACCTGAATAGACATTTCTCAAGAGAAAACATACAAATGACCACCAGGAAGATGAAAAAAATGCTCAGTATTACTGATAATCAAATAATGATTATCAGTATTACTGATACTCATCAGTATCACTGATATTATTTGATTACTGATAATCAAATACTGAAATACAAATCAAAACCACAATGAGATACCACCTCACACCTGTTAGAATGGCTATTACGAAAAAGATGAAAGATAAACAATTACTAGCATAGATGTGGAGAACAGGGAACCCTTACGCACTATTGGTGGAAATGTAAATTATTGCAACCAGTATGGAGATTCCTCAAAAAATTAAAAATAGAACGACCATAAGATCCAGCCAACCAACCTCTGGGTATATATCCAAAGGAAATGAAATTAATATGTCAAAGATATATTTGCACTCCATGTATATTGCAGCACCATTCACAACAGCCAAGATATGGAATCAAGCTAAGTGTCCATGGATGAGTGAATGGATAAAGAAAATGTGGAACACACCTCAGCCTGGAACACTGTTCAGCCTTACAAAAGAAAGAAATCCTGTCATTTGCAATAACATGGATAAATCTGAAGGAATTTCTGTTAAATGAGTAAGCCAGGCACAGAAAGACAAATACCACATGATCCCACTTATGTGGAATTTAAACCCATGGAAGGAGAGAGTAGAATGGTGGTTTCCAGGGGCTGGGTGAGATTGGGGAGGTTGGAGAGGTATTGGTCCAAAGGTATAAACTTTCAGTTACATGGGATGAATAAGTTCTGAAAAACTTTGTATAGCACAAAACACAATTTATTGTATACTTGAATATACTTAAGGGAGTAGATCTTACATTTTTAATTTTTCCCAGCTTTATTATGGTATAACTGACAAATAAAAATTGAATATATTTACTGTGTACAGATTGATGCTTTGATATACATATACATTGTGAAATAATTAACACAAACCAGCTATTTAACCTATCTGTTACCTCACGGTTACTTTTTTTTTTTTTTGGTAAGTGGTGAGAATATTTAAGATCTACTGTCTTACAAATTTCAAGTATATGATACAGTATTATGAACTACAGTCACCACACTGTACATTAGATCCTCAGAACTTATTCATCTTCTAAATGGAAGTTTGTACCCTTTGACCCAATTTCTCCCTCCACGCAGCCCCTGGCAACCACCATTCTAATTCTGACAGTAGACTTTAATGTTCGGACAGCATACACACAGAAAATGATAACTATGTGAGGTGATGTGTATGTTAATTTGCTTGATTGTGGGAATCTTTTCACAATGTATACCTATATGAAGACACCACATTGTACACTGAAAATATATACCTCAATAAAGAAAAAAGTAACAAGAAATGAAAAAAATAATAAAACAACGAAAAAACCCTCAAAGACCTCATGCTGTTTGAAAGAGACAAGAAACTAGGCAGGCCTCTGTGTGCAAGCCCAGGCTCTGCCCTTTTCCCTGTTAGTTTTCACCCCTTCCTTCCTTTAAATCCTTCTTTTCCCCAACGCTTTGGACTCAAATAACTATTAGGAGGAAAGAAGTGAAAATAAACTAACATGTGTAGAGCATGTACTATACACCAGATGTTAGACTTTATTCTCCATTGTTTATGTTCTCCAACCCATCATCGAATCCTGTCCCTTTAACCTTCACAGTATCTCCAGAATCCAGACACTGTTCCCCATCTTCCTGCTACCACCCTGGACCAAGCCACTAGCACCTCCCTCTCAGATTACTGCCTTGGCCTTCTAAGTGGACCCTGCTTCTGGTCTTGCCTTTACAGTTTCATCATAGCATGAGAGCCAGTGATTCCCTCACAAAGTCATACCATATCCTGCCTCTGCTTAGAACTTCCAGAGCTCCATTCTTTTGCAGAGTAAAACCCAAAGCCCTTACATTAACCTTCAAGGCCCTACAAGATCTGCAACCTACTTATTTATCTGACTTCATCCCCCACCTCTCCCTTGCTGTTCCACTCTGATCTAGCCATCCTGGTATCTTCATTGTTGTGTGAAAATGTAAACACGTTCCTGACTCAGAGCCTTTGTAACTGAGGTTCCAGCTGCCAGAAAGACTGCCCCATCAAATATATGCATGAACAGGTAGAGGTCATTGCTAATCACCTTCTATAAAAAATGCAATGCTCTACCGCACTTACCATCAGGCAACCATTTATTTATTTGCTGTTGTCTGTCTCCTTGAACCCTATCTTGCCTCTATTGTCTTTTCCAAGAGGGCTGGGATGTTTTGTGCACTGCTGTGGCCCCAGCTTCTGGAAAAGTGGTTGGCATCAAGTAGGTCTGAATACATGTTTATGGAATGAATCAGTGAATTGGCACAACAATTGGTGGAGATAAATACTTTCTCCTGTTTCTACAAATGGGGTCAATGCTGCTCAGAATGACAAAGTAATTTATGAATACTCAGCTTCTAAGAGGTGGAAACAGAAACAGACCCCAGGAAGGTTTTCTAGTCAACATAGAAAGAAACCAGGAGAATAGTTATAAAGTGATCTTGAAGATAAATAATTTATTATTAAACTATCTTTCCTAACATTGAGATTAGTTTAAAGAGGTTACTTAGAAACAGGCAGTGTCTTATCTCAGGGTAATTGCTAACTGTTTCTGGAAACACTCTCCAAGACAGACCAGAAATAATGTTTAACCAGATATCTGGGCACCCTGTGGCCCAGTCAAATTGATACATAAAATTAATCACCACATCACTCTAGGTCACAGAAAGGCAGGTAGAAAAGAAGGGAATAGCAGGTGTTTTGTTTTGTTTTGTTTTGCCTTCCTTCCTTCCTTCCTTCCTTCCTTTTTTCCTTCCTTCCTTCCTCTCTCTTCTCTCCCTTCCCTTCCCTTTTCTCTTTCCTTTCCTTTTTTCCTTTCTTTCTTCTTTTTCTCAATCCCCCACCCCTCCTTTCCCCACCTATTTCTTAGTTTTCTTTCCTCTCCTCACCATTATGCCTTCTTCCATTCTCCCACCTTGGGTTTAACCTACTGGGCCCTGACTTCCTTGAAAGACTTTCTCTTTGAAACTTATCTTACCACTTGTGATTAGAGCTTCACTTTTAACTCTGTTTCCCCTTCTCTAAATCATTCTCCTCTCACCCTCCTACTCTATCCCCTTGGAAGCTCCTTCTCCAACTGAACACATGAGAAGTTATACAACTGTAAATGAAATAGATAGAATGGGAAGAGAATTTAGGTCTGGGCGAAACTTGAATAGGAGTAAGGGAGAAGTAATGGGGTCGACCTGTCTTGCTAATTCTTCCTCTCTGCTTTGTTCACTCCATCTACTCTGAGGCATAAACGTCAACCCCTGGGATTTACACAGGGTAAACTAGATGCCCACACAGAGTAAATGTAGGCAGTAGAAAACATGTTGAATGATGATAGGAAAGATCATGTACCCATGGTGCAACATTTTGAGTGATTCTAATTTTAACATTTTATATTGATTTTCATTTATTTTTAAATTATTTTAAATTTTTATTTTTAGAGACAGGGTCTTTCTCTGTCACCCAGGCTAGAGTGTCGTGATGCAACCATAGCTGACTGTGACCTCGAACTCCTGGGTTCAAGGGATCCTCCACTTCAGCCTCCCAAGTAGCAGGGACTATGGGTGCGTGCCACCATGCCTAGCTAATTTTATAAATTTTTGGTAGATGGGGGTCTTGCTATATTGCTCGGGGTGGTCTTGAACTCCTAAGCTCAAGTGGCCCTTTTGCCTTGGCCTCCCAAAATGCTGGGATTACAGGCATGAGCACTGTGTCCAGACAGTTTTAATTAAATTAAATTTAGTTAAAATAAATTTTATTTTTCTGTTTTCTGGTTCTTTCTCAGAGCATGTATTTTTTAACAGGAAAAATGCTTATGTTGTATTGCTAAGTAAAAATAAAAATTTAGCATTAAATACAATCTAGCTACAAATATATAAAAATTATAGCAGGAAAATAAAATAGAAAGGGAACATACCAGCTTGTTAAGGGTGATTGTGTTTGAATGGTGGTTCTAAGACTTATGTGGATATTGGGGAATATTGTTGCTAGTGTTGTATTGTCCAATTTTGTTCAAATGTGCATGTTTGATTTTCATATAGAAAATATAAAGCATACTTCACTAAAATGATGTCTTTTCTCTCCATTTTTATTAATGTCTTGGGTCCCCAAAAAGCCAATATAAATTATAAAGAGGGCTTATAAGCAACATTCCTTGCTTCTTAGTTATTTTCATTTGAAAAAGGCGTACATTTAATTAAAATGCTATATGAAATATAATTTTACTAGTCTTTTTCTTCCATAAAACAGCACCATGTAGCACTGTAAAAAGAATATTAGACAAGAGTTAGGCAATTTAAATCTCAGTTCTGTATCTACCCCCAGTGACCTTAAACAAAACAGCTTCCTCTCCACTTTAGTTTCCCAATATATGATCCTGAGTAGATTGGGCCAGCTGGTGCCTTCTAGTTCTTCCTGCCTGTAGAATATCCTTGCAGCACCCTCTCTTCTTCTGGGGCGTTGTAACTAACTTCCCTGCTATCTCTCCTGCCTCCCTTCTCTCTAAGAGGACATAGTGACAATGGTCTAAGATATCGCAGCCTCGGGGATTTTAGCAAAATGTGAGAAATATTTTTTAATTTTTATTTTTCATGAGTACATATTAGGAGTATATATTTAGGGAACACATATAATATTTTGACACAGGAATGCAATGCATAATAATCACATCAGGGTAAATGGGGTATCCATCACCTGAAGCATTTATCCTTTGTGTTACAAACAATACACTTACACCTTTTATTTCAAATGACAATAAATTTATTATTGACTACAGTTACCCAATTATGCTATCAAATACTAGTTCTTATTCATTCTATTTTTTGTACCCATTAAATTTTTAAATAAGCAAGATTACACATGAGGTGAGTTTTGTGACAGATCTAAACCTGTGATACAACTATATTTTTGTCCATGCATATAGCACCATTCCCCTAGTGCTGCTTTTCCAACTTTGAGAACCAAAGGTACTATAAAGCTCAGCAATATATCTCTAAAGAAATCATTTCCTAGCCCATCTACAAAATGATTGGCCATGAATGGAAACAGTAGTATTATACATTTACTTTTACTTCCAGGGGACATTTGATGGAATTCTACAGGAAGAGTCTTGGTGCTGGAGAATGTTCTAAGAGCATAATGCAAGCAGATAGTGACTCTTCTAACCTAACATGGTTGAAAGAAAACCCTGGTACACTCCTGATGAGGCCACTTGGCCTTTTGAGGCTTTTTCTTGTGAAAGTTTACTCTATTAGGTTGGTGCAAAAGTAATTGCGGTTTTTACAATTAAAAGTAATATAATAATTAAATTAATAAAGTAATTAAATTAATTAATATGAATTGGGTCATTCTTGTCATACTCAACTAAATCAGAGTCGAGAGGCCAGGGGTAAAAAGTACTTGGGCACACAGCATCTGCTCCAAGAGTTAAATTATCCACAAGCCCAGCTGCTGAAATGGCCTGCCGTACCCCCTAAGACCAGTTCTAACTAGCAGCTGCTGACATGGCCTGCTGTGATTCTAAACTAGTTTTACCTACTGCTGTCACTCACCAATCAGAGCTTGCCAGCTCCCAAGAGCTTCTCTAGTGCCAATGAGCTTGCTTTCAAAACAACAAGTAACATTTCTCCTTCTAATAAAACCCTCAACCTTTCCTTTGTTCTTCAGACATACTGAAGACCACCTGGTCTGTGTGCATGCCCTAATTTGCAATTCTTGCTTCCCAAATAAAACATTAAATTTGAAGACTATCTTAATATTTTATTTTGATTTTGGCACTCTATTTGCCTTATTTGTCTAGCCAGTTTGACTACTGCTACTAGACATGGATGTTCACCTATTGAAAGCACAGAACATGCAAACCATGGAGCAGAAGGAAGACTGGAATTTTGGAACTATGTAGCTGGTTTGCATACCTGTAAGAAAAGAGTTTGTTGCTGCTGAGACGGTCCAGGAAATAGAAGAGCAGGGCAAATGATAATATTACTGATGATGGTGATAATAGTGGCTCTTAGTGAGCACTTCCTGTGTTCTAAGCATTGCTCTAAAAATGTTGAAGGTTTTGTGTTATTTAATCCTCATGATGGATTGTCTTATGAGTAAGGTGTCACTGTTATCTCTATTTGTCTGAGGAGAAGACATAGGGAGGATAAATAACTTGCTTGAGGTCATATGAGTGGTAAATAGAAAAATTGGGGTCATACTCAGATGAGTGTGACTCTAGAACATGTGCTCTTAGCCACATGACTATTCCCTTCCTGCTAGTCAGTATTTGGCAATTGGTGCAGAATTTACACACGAGTCAGGAGCCACCTAGGCATTCTGGATTTTGTCTGTTGCTCACTTTCTGTTCCTATACCTGAGGCTTCAGCCTGCTGTCCCCGTACCTTTCTGCCACATGAGGTTAGGGTTAGGGTCAGGAAGAATATATTGATACCTACATACCACCCTCTCCTCATACTGCCCCACCCTAATCTGGCCTCTTTCTATCCACATCTCTCTTTCTATTAACATCCAATCCCCTCAAGTGAAAACATACAACTAGAAACTAAAATAGCAATTTTAACAGACACACTGGTGTATGTTTATTCTTCTTTACTCTGTGTTATTTTTTGCCCATTGTAGATTATATTTGCATTTTTTAGTTGTTAATTTAATTATCAGATATTTGAAATATAAAGACAATTTAGAAAATAAAATATATTCCCACCTTCTATTTTTAACAAATGTTAATATTTCCCCCTACTTGCTCAGATTGTTTTCTTTGGTGAAGAAATAAATGTTACAGAGGTTGTCAATGCCTACCCCCATCCTGCCTCCAGCATCTTGATATTTGTTAAGGAAAATACTTCAGGAATATTGGCATTTGCCTTGCCAAAAATGGCATTACTTAAGCACTGTATGAGACCTTAGGGATCATATACTCCAACTTCTTTTGACGACTAAGTGCTGGAGATTCTAGGAAGTAGGTAGGGTTCTGGGAATACAGCAGCGTTGGTCACCTAACAATGTTGGTTTTCCTATTACTGATTGACCTGCTGCTATGTCAGGAGTGTTTGCATGAGTGTTGGGCCGAGGGTACCATTCCCATTTGGATCTTTAGAGTTTGTCATATCTCTTGGCCCTGTTTACTCATTTTCCTTCCCACTGCAGCTGGGTAAATTCAAGCCCTCGTTAACTCCAGATGATAGTAGTGGCTGCTCTGCAGGCCTTCCTGCCCCTCAGCTTAATACAGCTCTTACACATCACATACATCACACATCTGGGTGTCAGCAAGTCTCTTCTGAGCTCCCTGGTGTGCCCACCTCCATGTGAACTTCAGTAAGGGGGATACAAAGGGGGAAGAGATTCTGGTGTCTGATGTAATAACAATAATAATAATAATAATAACAAAGATCTCTAACATTTATTGGTGGTTTACCATCTGACGGGAATTGTTCTGTAAACTTACATGAATTAATTCATTAAATTCTCATAGCGTCTCTATGGCACAGGTACTATAATTATCTCTATTTTAGAGATGGAGACATATAGGCTCTAAAAGAGTAAGTGACTTGCTCAAGTTTTCCCAGCTAGTATGTGGCAGAGCTAAAATTTGGATGTGGGCCATCTGGCTTCAAAGCCTGTGTTATGCACCACCATTGTGGTCCTGTCTTTCAATGAAGCTGCTGATGACAATGAATGGGAGAGCAAGCCCATTTAGGGGCTCCCATTTTTGTTCTTAATGCATAGAGCACTCTGTCAGATTCTTCAATAGTCAGTGTTTTACATCTTTTGAATGAGTTCTGTTGGAAATCATTTTGAAATCAAATTATCTGTGACACTGACATATTTCTCCATAGGAAAAATGTCATTGGTACTACTCTTTAGTAGTTAAATTTCAAGAAAAATCCATAGTTTGTTTAAGCCATGATTCAACTGACTACCCCCATTTGCAATGAAATACAAGAAAAAGAGGAATGATATCACATTATCAGCAAAATGAGAAAGCTAAATGTTATTATATTTTAATCTGAAATGATTATGCTTAAAGGAGAGAAGGATAAGGAAGTAGATATAAATGTTGGAGAAGATTTTAGATTTGTGAATATTTTCAAGGGCTTTGAAGATAGATGTCTATTGGATCTAATTTCACTTCAAATTTAAAAGATTTCCTTTTATTTGACATAATTGTACATGTAATAATTTTTTATACTTCTAGAGTTCCAAAACAACAAGAACTTTTAGTTGTTGTCATTTACAAATATAACCAAGAGAGGCTGGGTACGGTGGCTCACGCCCGTAATCCCAGCACTTTAAGAGGCTGAGGCATGGATGGCTTGAGCCCAGGAGTTTGAGACCAGTCTGGGTAACATGGAGAAACCCGACTGCTACAAAAAAATACAAAAATTAGCCTGGTATAGTGGCATGTGCCTGTAGTCTCAGCTACCTGGGAGGCTAAAGTGGGAGGATCACCTGAGTCCAGGAAGTCGAGGCTGCAGTGAGTCATGATTGTGCTACTGCACTCCAGGCTGGGTGACAGAGTAAGACCCTGTCTCAAGATAAAATAAAATAAAATAAAATAAAATAAAATAAAATAAATAAAATAACCAAGAGAAGATGAGAGATTTCGCTGGAGTAATTAGAGAAGAGGTAGAAAGAAAAGGAGAAGGGGGAAAGGAATTATAGAGAATATAGACACTTGTTTCGTAAACAGATCTTTTAAGCTGTAATTAGCTTAAAAAATAGGAAAGGTAGAGTAGGTGGTGAGTGTATATGCCTTCCAAGTGGAAAAATGATTGTGAGGAA
Organism: Pan paniscus; assembly: GCF_029289425.2. Taxonomy (NCBI): domain Eukaryota; kingdom Metazoa; phylum Chordata; class Mammalia; order Primates; family Hominidae; genus Pan; species Pan paniscus. The sequence continues at coordinate 46,487,011 of NC_073253.2, read as the reverse complement.
GAGATTTTCAGTAACACATTTCCTTCTGCCAGTTGATAGTAGCACCATTGACTAAACCAACATGGTGGATGGAAGGAGGAGAAAAGTGTGCAACCAGCTAGAAGAAGCTGATATTCCCAGAGAGGCATTTGCAATTGTACAAGTACTTTGCATTTCTCTGATGTAAAGTATGTTCTTTCAGGTTGGAAATGGATTAGGCTTTTGAGAAAATGACATTAAAATTCTTTCATAGAATACAAAAGAGAATGTGTTAGATAATTATTTTTTTTCACTAGCAGAAATTTCCCTTCTCTTTTCTTTATTTTTCATGCCTCTGCTGAGGTGCCTCTGCAGGGCCTCTTCTTTTAAGTCTAGTTATTCCTGAGTTCTTATTATGAGGGATGTAAGGAGAATTGCAAGAGTGGTTTCAAATAATCTGCTGTTTATTGTGGCTGGGGAAAGCTTACCCAGTTATTTAGGCTCTGCTCTGTTCCTATTCCACCTTCCTTATCTTTTGCTTCTTTGTTTCATGACACAGTTAGTCACTGGGGTGGAAATACATCTTTTAGCTACCGTAACAGAAAACTTCCCTCCTTATTATCCATGGAGCTGGAGTTAAAACTCAACCTTGGCTGCAGAGAAGAGGAAGTCCTGGATTTGACATTGCTGAGGGAGTTAGAAATGTTGCTATTTTTCAAAACATGTCACCAGGTCATTAATTAAACACTAAAACAAGTAACTTCAATCAGTTCGAGAGAACCCTTTCCCCCACAGCTCTCATTTTGGCCCATATACAATACACTTGATTTAAATCTTATTGAAAACGTCGAAGGCTTCCAATCGTCAGTACTACAGATACTAACGTAATTTTTTCCAGTTTATGAAAGGAGAAAAAATGGACCTAAAAATATTTGATTATTTCCACTTTCATTGTCTAGCTAATGATAGCAGCATAATTATTGATTTAAGATACCTACTGATTTGAAGTGCTTGTGGCATAAAGTTTTTTAAGTTCTGGTTATGTGATTTGCTTTGAGGTTAGTCCTGGAAGCACTTTATTCTTAGGAGATGCTGGGATGGGCTCCTAAATGGGGACATCCATTCTGCAGAGAGTATAAAATCTGACTTGCCTAGAATTCTTGGAAGAGTGATAAATACCAGGGCATCTTATTTATTTTTTACTTTCTACTTAGAACTGCAACTCTGAAATGTTCCAATGAAATTGTTCAGTTGCATCATGCAACTCAAGTCAGGGGATGCAAAGCTTTTTCTCTCGATTTCTGGATTTATAGGTCCCAAGTGAACTGAAACTGGTGATTTCTTTCTGCTGAATAGCAATTTGGAGATGGTGCTTTAGAAATTTTGTAAAGTAACATTTCAAAGAAGTTCCTTTGGCCCTTTTTCCTGGGATATAGTAAGCAGGAGGGAAAAACATGGCTAGCCTTTACAATTCTTTTACTGGATAAATATTAAAACACTCTAATTTCACACTGATGTTTCTAAAAGTTTTTGTGCAAGAACCTTGAAAAACACTATATATGCATATACTTCATACCACTTCTTTTTTTCCGGTTTGAGATAGGATTAAACATGACCTTTAAATGCTTATTAGTAAAGTATATTTTACTAGTAAAAATAAAATTAGTAAAGGTGATTTTTTCCATTTCCATTTGTATATGCAACCCCTTTAGTTGTAGAAATGCAAATTTTAGCTATCCATAAAAGAAAGTATTTTCTTTTTTTAAATTCCTTCAATAATAAGTATTTAGTTGTAATTTACTATTTTCCACTAAATGTTCCGTAAATTCTCACTGGAGAAGCCATTGGAAGAATGAGCCATGCACTGCAGAGACCCTTCATTATGGAGTTGTAGTGGATCGGGTGGGTGTGCATCCTGTTTAGATGGGGTATATCCTGTGGCAGGGACAATAAGATAAATTTTGGTGAATGGCTTAGTGGGGTCACACCTGGTTAGTAGCATCACATTAATTTTCCCAAGGCGAACTAGAAAAAACATGTAAGTCAAGTATAAATTAGCAGAGATGAAAGTGTTGCAGAGGAAAGAGCTATACATTCACATTCAGAATGATCCCTTCACCATGTGGCCTGGAAGTACCAGAATGATCTAACATCACTGAACCCGTTGTTCCAACTATAAAATGCAGGCAGTGGCCATTTGCTGTGGAAATTCAATGAGATTCTCTCTATATAAATGTTCTAGTCTCTAAGATCATGTACCATTGTAACATGCCTTATAACTTTGTCATGTCTTATGCTTTGGTCAAATGGATACCCATTTCTTTAACAGACTTCATTTAAAAAAATTAACTTGTAAAGGAACAATGGTAGATCAGTAGAATTGAGGTCTGAGATATGAAATGTATTTGCAAGGACAAAACACAGCAGCTATCTTGGCTTGTACCCCACTTCCCTCTCTCTAGAGGGAAGTGTCAAGGAAAATTAGACCCAGAAGGTTAAGGCTGAAGCTTGGCTGTGCAATTTATTAGCTGTGTGATGTGAGGCTAATTACTGGACTCCTCTGAAACTTTTTCCTCTTTTAGGTGTTGTAATAATCCTATCTCTTAGAGTTATATTGAGGATTGGCTAAGACACCAGCACACCTAATATATAATGCTCAGCAGATGAAAATAAACATGACTTACAAATAGGGCTTACTGTGTATCAGGTATGGTTTTAAACACCTTAAAGGTATGAACTCTTTGATTTCTCACAGTATCCCAAGAGATTGACCAAATTTTAATCACCATTTTATAGGTGGAAAAACTGATGAAAATAAGATTAATTAATTTGCTCGGTATCAGACATCAAATAAGTGGCAGAACCAGGCTTTAAACGCAGGGCAGACTGGTATTGGGGTATGTGTGCCTAACCGTTACACCAACCTATCTCTCTAACCAGGAAGGATCTGTTCTATAAAGGAATCCAAGGCTTTGATTTTGATTCATGGAACATGTATGCCTTAGTTATATGCATGATACTTTAAATTCTGCAGAAACTTCTTGCAGAAACTTTCCTAAAATAATGACCTAGAATAACATAATTATTGTGTAGTAATAAACAAGATACGATGGATTCACAGCATATACAGATTTTCAAATACTTAGATTCTTACATACACCACCTGAGAGAAGCAGTGTATTATTTGATTAGATTAACTACCAATGCTATCCTTGTAATTGTATTAGCACATTCTTCAATGGTCTGTTTTCTTGGAGATTTCTTTAGTACCATGTAATTTAATGGTTTGCATCAAAAGTTACTGCCCAAGACCATGGGAACCCACCTCTTGCATCAGCATGACCTGGATGTGCGACATGGAGTCAAAGGAGATCATTTTGGAGCTTTAAGATTTGACTGCCCCGCTGGATTTTGGACTTGCATGGGGCCTGTAGCCTCCTTGTTTTGGACAACTTCTCCCATTCGGAGTGGCTATATTTACCCAATGCCTGTACCCACACTGTATCTAGGAAGTAACTAACTTGCTTTTGATTTTACAGGCTGATAGGCAGAAGGAAGTTGCCTTTTCTCAGATGAGACTTTGGACTGTGGACATTTGAATTAATGCTGAAATGAGCTAAGACTTTGGGGGACTGTTGGAAAGGCATGATTGGTTTTGAAATGTGAGGACATGAGATTTGGGAGGGACCGGGGCCGAATAATATGGTTTGGCTGTGTCCCCACCCAAGTCTCATCTTGAATTCCCACGTGTTGTGGGAGGGACCCAGTAGGAGGTAATTGAATCATAGATGCAGGTCTTTCCTGTGCTGTTCTTGTGATAGTGAATAAGACTCATGAGGTCCGATAGTTTTAAATAGGAGAGTTTTCCTTCGCAAGCTTTTTTTTCTGTCTGTCACCATGTAAGCGTGCCTTTCAACTTCCGCCATGATTGTGAGGCCTTCCCAGCCACATGAAACTTAAGTCCATTAAATCTCTTTCTTTTGTAAATTGCCCAGTCTTGGGTATGTCTTTATCAGCAGCATGAAAACGAACTAATACAGTTACTTCAGTAAGTGTTTTTGTACATCTGCAGAAGTAGGCTGGAGTTAGAAGACTTTATTAGTTTGTGACTTTGGACAAATCCCATAAATTCTCTGAGTCCTATTAGTATTCTAATCTGCAAAGCAGGAAATATCCTTCCTGTGTCTACAGTGAGAATCAGATGAGAACATTGATGTAAACATCTTCTGCAAACTCTCAAGTGCTATCTAAATGTTAAGGATCCTTATTTAGTGTCAAGGGAGTTCCAGGATTTCATGTGATTGCTCATTTAAGTGCCTAGAGAGCTGGGATGTGAAATCTACATTTCTCAATTTAAAATCTTGGCCAGTCATCCAAGATATCACCCCCTTGGGAATCTATGGGGCTTAGACCACGTTGCTTATCTGATTCCCATGGGAGGTGTTGGCTTATCAGGAGAGATGGTTTCTATGAATCAGATAAGGGCTGGCGTAGTTGATCTCCATGATCCCAACTCTGAGAATTTAGACTTTGAAAATTAAAACAGGGGAAGCTTTTCTGCAACTTTACTGAACCTGCAAATTAAAACTTAAAGGTTATTTAGTAATAGCAATTTATAGCAGAACATTTGCAAAGAAAACTAAACACAATCACCACCAGTGTTTTGAGTGAGCTCCAATTTTCCACAGGAAATGGAGAACTCTTTTTTCATTTTAGCCGTAGGAGCTGGTATTGTTTATTTCCTCATCCATATGTTTTGTGTCTGGAAATGTTTCAAGATCCTCCAGCCCAGCAGGTCGTCTTCTCTCCTCCTTCTTGAAGTTCACTCATCTTCTCCTCTTCTCCTTACAGTTCCTAGAGGTTCCCAACTGTTCTCTTCCTCTTACTCAGTGTTCTTCACATTTTTCCTGCCCCCATCTCTCAGTCCTCCCTCCTTTTTCTCATGTGCTGAGTTTTAATTATGCACATCTAAAAGCATTGTGAATTAAAGTCAGTAGCTCTAGTTCTACTATCTTTTCCTCCAGCATCAAATGAGATGTACCTGGGGAATTGGAGGCAAGGGAGGAACAAATGAGCCTGTAATCAGAGACAAACCATTTTGGAGAGAGTAGACAACATTGTCTTTCAAACAAGGGCAGGCTGCCTGCTTTTGGCCTCCTTGGAGGAGCTCTGTCTACCAAGCCTTGTGCTTTTCACGACAGCAGCCCTGGCTTCCCTGTCCCCAGACTTTCCTGGCTGTCCCCTGGCTGTCCTTCAGCCCCTCTCTGCTCCCTCTTTATGCCTTTCTGAACTCATCACAATTCTACTGCCAGTTTCAGAATGATTCGTGATTTCTGTTTCCAAAATAGTAGTTCTAGAAAAGGATCTCCCTGGTGTCCTGGTCTCATTTTGCTGGGATGTTCACTATCCTAAGCCAGAGAATGGGACAGGAAAAAAGTTAAGATTTGTGCTAGCCCTTGTCCTGTTTCACTGACAGGTTGTCACTTTTTCTGAAGTTTCCAGGCCTGATGTGAACGTCGTGGTCTGAAGCATAAATGTTCCCACTTGGTGACTGTGTTCATTTCACATTCAAAATAAGGTGAATGTGTGCTATTATTTATTTTATAATGCTCTTGCTTTCAGCTAAAAATTACATTAATGATATTTGAAGAATTAAAATTCTTCATTTGGCCTCATCAAATTATTTTCTGTCATTGATGTCTTTGACTTTCCTTTGGATAATATTGTATTCGATTTTGTTGTAGTTAGAAAAGTTGTTTTTTGTTCTCAGATTTAAGTCTGCCTGTCCCCCTGTTTGCTATGTCATTCCTAATTATATCCACTTTCCCCTTACCGAGACCACCCATTATAATTTCTTCCTCTCTGGAGTGTTTAGAGCTTTTAAAATCTTGCACATCATAAATGAAAAACTTTGCAAGTGCAAATACTCAATGGAGAGTCAATACAGTATAAGGGTATGACAAATGAAACTGTGTTTTTGACATGACTGTTTGTTCTTATAAATTCAAGTGATTCTTGACCCACTAGTGCTGCAGCCTAAACTATAAGAAACCCCTTAAATATTTTAATACTGCCACATGTTGATTTCTATCACATTCTCTGTAGGACTTTGGTAACATTCATGACAGTCACAATGTGTTGCCTCTTTTACTTAAGCTCAAGAATTTATTCTCTGCCCACATTTTAGAAACATAAAAGACACTTTTACTGCTAATATTTAGGTTAAATTGTAGTATTTGATTTTTTTAAGCAAAGATCTTGGCATGTATGTTTTTCAGATTGTAATTTGTTCAGATGTAGTAGGATGGGTATATAACTTTATTAATGAAGAAAGTTAATAAAAGCAAATTGGCAGAACCAGAGAAGATACAGCAGGTAGAGAATACTAAAACCCCATGTTTACATAAAATGTAAATACATCTGTTTGAGTACCTCAGTGTGGCCTTACCATTAGTTCTGTCAATAAACATTCCAAACTTACTGGGTTTTACAAACATTTCTTAGCACTACAGCTTCATCTGAAAAATAATAATAAATTATACTTTCTAAAGTGCCTACTGCATACCTGACACTATATTAAACACCTACACATGTTACCACATTTTATCCTTAGGACAACTTGGTGCCATAGATATTATTATTGTCATCTTAAAAAATATATATCTAGGGCTGTGGTTAGAGAAATTAGGTAACTTGCTAAGTTATACGGCAGTTTAAGCCAGAGTTTGAGTGCATTTCTTTCAGGCTAGAGACCTTGTCCTCAAGTATGTTGTTAATTTGGAGGAAAACTCATCTTTGAAGAAGCTGAGAGCCTCTCACAAAGGGTACCATGTTAACCTGTGGAAAGTGGACTTCTTTTCCTTGTTTCCTTCCTTGTCAGAGCCCATTGACCTGATAAGAGAGAGATAGAAGATCCTTTCCAAATGTATCTTAAATATCTTAAATACATATCTTTTTCTTGAGCACACTGGAGTTTACCACTCTTCTCTCTCTTTTGTAAAAATAGCGTCTTAAATGATTAAACTGTCGTGTATTTCCCAATCAAATTTCCCTTCTGGTTGAGGAGGAAAGTAAAAGACCAGCATTAGTCTCCAGTTTTGGAGCAGTTAGTATGAGATACATGAGAGTGGTAAGAGTGATCATATAGACAAAATGTGGTGAAACAATAGCAGTATTTCAACATTCTGTTTATTTCAACACTTGAGGCTTAAGGAAAGCCCAAGATTTTGGTCAAGTACTCTATTTTTGTTGTTAGTTGAGGAGCTGCAGTGTGGAATAATTCTAAAAGGCCAGATGTTTGTTTGTTCTAGAAAAATTTGAACATTATGTTTGATTCTCGTATAGATGTTACGGGAATACTAGGATAAAGTCTGGTGGCACTGAAGAATAGTGGAATCTTTATGTGGGAAAGAAATCGAGAGAATTATTGAGGTCAGATTGACTAACAATTTCAGATTGATTCAGGTCAGGGCCATAATTATCCATTTGGTTGACTATAGCATAAAGATCCACATTAGGAAATTTTTTCTGGTTAATTGTCTAATGTTGTTTCATTCTGTCCTTGGTAAATACAGTGTGAGGTTACTTATATGCTGGCAAAGAAATATGTTTTACTTGCAAAAATTATGATGATTTACATATTTTAAAAATGGGCCTGGGAAATGATTTGCAAAACCATGGGAGAATAAACTGATGCATTGTTATGTTATTTGCCATACACAGAAAAAAAATTGTATTGCTTTGCCTTCTTTTAATGTAAGATACAATCATTTTCTAACATAGAAACAGTTGAGCCTTATTTTATTTCTTTGAAAAGTACTTTATAATTGAGAGCATTAACAAACCATGAACTCAAAATGTGGAAAAAAATTCTTACTGGTAAATATCATGTCAAAACCTTTGGGCTCTTAAAATCAACCACATGTTGATTAGAGCATCTTTGGAAAGGTAGAAAGAAGATGGAAAAATGTTCAGTTAGCACCTCTGTATTCCTAATCTATTCTATACCTTCTGTAAGATTAAAACTTCCTGCAATGACTTCCTCTTGGGAATTTCATTAATGAATTTAGAAGGTGTAAGGTTTTTGGACTCAAAAGAATCTGTTCAAATGTAGCTTTGTCATTTACTAATCATACATCTTTAATGCTTACCTTAATTATTTTTTCACTTATTTATTTTTAGTTTTTCTCCTCTGTACAATGGAAATAAGCAGTATTTCCCTTATAGGATGGTTTTGAAGAGTAACAACCAATGCATACAAGTTACTTAACAAGTTAATCATATGTAGGAACTGATAATTTTGTAAAGGGAGTATATCTTTTATTATCATCAACATTAATAAAGGTCAATTATTGTTTAAGTTTTATTAAATAAATACTGAACTAAGATACAGTGTCAGATGTGTACAGAGAATTACACTACTCTCTTTGGTCTTTACATTTTATCTCAAGGCATATGAATAATGGCAATCCCAAATTAATGTAATCTGAGCCACATGGGGTATCATTTCCTATCCAAATGGTTCTCAGGTTTGGAATGGATGTGAAAGTGAACTTTTGTCCAACAAGGAGAAGGGCTGGGAGTGGATGAAAAGTGTCTGTGAGCATGGGCCAGCCTCTCAGGAATTGAACCAGGCTGGCTCCCACCTACTTAGCTCTGCTGTGGTACCTCTTCTTGGTGCCCCTTTCTCTACCTCAGTTTGATACTTCAGTTGGGGTTTTTATGTCCCCTTGCATGCCCACCACCTGACCCACCCTCAGAAATTCTCTGAGACCAAATACCCTCCAATGTATAAGGTTGCAGTTCCACCCCTGTAGTGCTGCCTCGCTGGGCTGTAGGCCTTAGCAGGAGAAGGGATGTCAGAGTTATGATCAGAAGCAGGTGAAGTATTCCCAGTCTCTAGGGCCATCTCCTCCTAAACAATGTGTTGCTTAATAATGACCTGGGGAAACACATCCATCATAGTAGTAGGCTTAAATAACTCAGCCCCCAAATGCTAATTTTAGATACTTAATAAAATGCTCTGTTTCAAGGTATGTTCTTCTTTCATAGCTGGAAAGACCATCTCTTATGGGTTGTCTTGGAGGTTCCATTTCAGGATGGAAAACTTGTCCATCCATATTTCTACCAGAAATTTCTTTTGTTCTTCACTCTTATCTGGTTAGAACTGTGCCCTGCATATTTTTTTTTCTCTCTGATATTTCAGTGGGTAGCCAGGTGCAAGGACCAAAGGGCCATCTGAAATATGAACATGGGTTTACTGTAGTGTTTTTTTTTAAAAAACAAAGCTCCTTTTAAGAACTTTCTTAAATTTGTCTATCAAAATGGCCATGAATACAATTTTCTGAGAGTTCGCATGAAGCCATAATACAACACAAAGGATTTCAATTAATATTTGGTCAAAAGGTTACATGTTATATTTTAAGTACTGTGCATTTCAAATGCATGAGATTTGCTTTTATATTGAATAGGGATGTAATCAAATGAAGCAAATTTCAGTGGTCCAGGGAAGGTAACAGAGCAGCTGTGTAAATTCAATCACTCTCCTCCATTTCCATCCTTCTGGGTGGTTTCACTATGAGCATGATGAGCTAACCAGTTACTTGATTGACTAGCGGAGAAGTCCTACCCATCACAACTGGTAAGCTTTATAATCTTTTGTTGAAAGTTAACAGAGCCCTGTGGACATTCCAAACAACTTTGGCACTAAAAGAACTTTCATAGCCATTTCCTGTAGAAAATGGCAAGAGTATTATAGCAGAGTTGAGGATTTTCCTCAGAGAATAAGGGCAATTTGGAACTTCAGCTCATATTTTAAAATCGATCTTTATGTAAGGTGAGCATGTCTTAGCACATACCTATTGTCCTGGCATAATTATTAGTAGTGCCCCTTCTGACTGTCAAAGTGCCTGGTTTGGGACAGTTAATTTTATGGTCACACTAATAACGAGGTACATATATGGGAACTTGGAGCCTGAGCAATGCCTCTGCCATTTTAATATCAATATTAGAGTATATATAAAAGATGTAAACCTGGCAAAAAATATGACTTGTAGAATTATTAATATTCCTAAAAGTTCTATGGTAATAAATACTCTTTGTCAGGTGTCTAGTATCTGAGTTTTTAATTATGTTCTTTGTGCAAACCTTGAATTAACCACAGAGTAAAATGTTTATTATTTATACCTCATCTCATTTTAAACAGAGTAGAGATGTCCTATAAAAACAAAGAAAACAGAAAATAAGCGAAGAAAATTGGTGACAGAAGGGAGTGAAGTTAGTAAAAGTAAAATGAATCCTGGGATATATTTATTACTCCAAAGATATGCTTTAAAGTCTTGTAGCAACAGGCAGAAATTCTGTTTTTTAGGTTCCTGGAAGCCAGTAAAATAAATGTGATCAGTTACATGATTCACAGTGTCTACACGAAGAAAAAAAATGGTAGGGGTATGAGAGACATTCATATTGTTCAAGATCAATAATAAGTACAATGGAAACGTCAAGGTGCTCCCGATGCTTCCCCTTCCTCTGGCAGCCCTGCTGTAGCAATTCCCCTCAATTTGTTCCCCAAAGTCCAACCCTCATACTATTTCGATATTTCCTTGCATCATTTTTTCACCTGGCTGTCAATTGGGCCAGAGTGTGATAAGACTACTTCCTTATGTAAGCCACAGCAGTCAGTGAAATAACTTATCAATCAGGGTTTTTTTGCATTCGAGTTAACCTGACTCTGCATCTGTCATCCCAGGCCACTTCCTTAAACACCAGCTTCTCTAGGAATCCATTCTATTACTCTTTCCCCTTATTGCCTGCCCTCCTTGCCTGGTGCATTCCCCTCCCTATCTTTTCTTCTACTGCCTTTCATCTCAACCCTTCTCACACATTTTCCCTTCACCAATATCCCCAATATCTTCTTCCCTTCTATTTTATCCTATGATGTTGCTCTGTCTTTTATATGCCTCATACCCTTGGGCCTGGATTGGATTGTGTCTCCCTAAATTATTTTTCTACTTCCAGGTCAATACATCTTCATTTCTGTGTAAAAGTGTTTATTCTTTGAGGTCTATTTCACTGTTAAGTGATCATCCATTTCTTGCCCCAATTTCTGCATACGAGGTCTTATATTTAGATCTTATATCTATTTTGAGTTTTGTTTTTGTGTATGGCATAAGATAAATGTCCAGTTTCATTCTTTTGCATGTGGAAATTGAGTTTTCTCAGCACCATTTGTTGAAGACACCATCCTTCCCCTGCTGTATCCTCTTGGTGCCCTTGGCACCCAAAATTGGTTGACCATATATGTTTGCATTTATTTCTGAAACACTCTATTCTGCTCCACTGGTCTATAAGTCTGTTTTTATGCCAGTATCATATTGTTTTGATTACTATAGCTTTATAACATAATTTTAAATCAGGAAGTGTGATATCTCCAACTTATTTTTTCTTTCTTAGAATTGTTTTGATTATTTGGGTTCTTTTATAGTTCTATACAAGTTTTAGTATTATTTTCCTATTTCTAAGAATGCCATTAAGATTTTGACAGAGACTGTGTTAAATCTGTATATTGCTTTGAGTAATATGGACATTCTAACAATATTAATTTTTGCGATTCATGAGCATGGGGTATCTTTCATTTATTTGTGTCTTCTTCAGTTTCCCTCATCAATGTTTTGTAATTCTCAGTGTACAGATTTTTCACCTCCTTGCTTAAATTTATTCTTAGGTATTTTGTTTTATTTTTTGGATGCTATTGAAAATGAGATTGTTTCTTGATTTGTTTTTTCAGTTAGTTGTTTTTTGTGTGTACAAATGCTACTGATTTTGGTATGTCAATTTTATATTCTGAAAGTTTATTAAATTCATTTATTAGTTTTAACAGTTTTGGGGTGGAATCTTTGGGGTTTTTCTACATATAGGATCATGTTATCTGCAAAGAGAGATAATTTTATTTCTTTATTTGGATGCCTTTTTTTTTCTTGTCTGATTGCTTTGCTATTATTTCCAGTACAATGTTGAATATAAGTGGTGAGAGTGGGCATCCTTGTCTTGTACTGGATCTTAGTAGATAAGGTTTCAGTTTTTCTCCATTGATTATAATATGTTAGCTGTGGGTTTTTCATAAATGGCCTTTATTATGTTGAGGACCTTTTCTTTTGTACCCAAATCGTTGAGAGTTTTTTTATTTTTATCAAGAAAGGATGTTGGACTTTGTCCAATGCTTTTTCTCCATCAATTGAGATGATCCTGTGGTTTTTAACTTTTTATTTTGTTAATATGATGTATCACACTGATGGATGTGTGTATTTTAAGCCAGCCTTGCCATGCCAGGGATAAATCCCATTTCATCATGATATATAATCTTTTTGATATGTTGTTGGATTTGGTTAGCTAGTATTTTCCCTAGGATTTTTCCATCAGTGTTCATCAGAGAAACTGATCAGTAGTTTTATTTTCTTGTGATATCCTTCTCTGGCTTAGGTATTAAGGTGATGCTAACCTCGTAAAATGTGTTTAAAAGCATTTTCTCAAGGTCTATTTTTCTCAGTAGAGTTTAAGAAGTATTGATATTGATTCTTATTTGAATGTTTACTAGAATTCAATTGTGAAGGCATCTGGTCTTTTCTTTGTTGGAGGTTTTTGATTCTTTAATTTATTTATTTGTTATTGGTCTGCTCAGGCTTTCCATTTCTTCTTAATTCAATCTTGGTAGGTTGTATCTTTCTAGGAATTTATTCATTTCCTCTAGATTATTCAATTTGTTGGCATATAATTATTCATAATAATTCCTTATTTTTTTATTTGAGGCATGTGTTTTACTGTCTTCACTTTCATTCCTGATTTTATTTATTTGAGTCTTCTTTCTTTTTTTCTTAGATTAGCAAGGGCTTGCCAATTTTGTTTTTTTTTTTAAAAAAAACAAACTTTTAGTTTTAGTTTTATTGATTTGTTTTATGGTTTTTCTCTGTTTATTTCTATTATGACTTTTATTATTTTGTTCCTTCTGCTAATTTTTGGTTTAATTTGTTCTTTTTCTAGTTTCTTGAGGTATAATATTGGACTATTTATTTGGAATCTTTCTTCTTTTTCAATGTGTTTATTGCCATAAAATTCTTAGAATTGTTTTTGGTACATTCCATAGATTTTGGTACGTTATGTTTATATTTTCATTTGTATCAAGGTATGTTTTAATTTCCATTTTGATTTCTTCTTTTATTCGTTGGATTTTCAGGAGCATGTTGTTTCATTTCCACATATTTTTCAATGTTCCAGGATTCCTCCTGCTATTAATTTCTAGTTTCATATTATTGTGGTCTGAAATGATATGAGAGACAATTTTAATCTTCTTAAATTTGTTAAGACTTGTTTTGTGGCCTAACATATGGCTTATACTGGAAAATGTTCCATGTGCACTGGAGAAAATATGTGTTCTGCTATTGTTGGATGGAAAGTCCTCTGTAGGTTTGTTAGGTCTATTTGGTCAAAACTGCAATTTAAATCCAATATTTCTTTATTAATTTCCTGTGTGTTTGAGCTATGACTTGTTGAAATTGGGATATTGAAATTATCTACAGCTGGGCATGGTGGCTTGTGCCTGTAATCATAGCACTTTGGGAGGCCAAGGTGGGAGGATCATTTGAACTTAGGAGATTGAGACCAGCCTTGGTAACATAGTGAGACCCTGACTCTACAAAAAAAAAGTGCATGCCTGTAGTCCCAGCTACTTGGGAAGGTGAGAGGATCACTTAAGCCCAGGAAGTCGAGGTTGCAGTGAACTATGATTGTGCCACTGCACTCCAGCCTGGGCAACACAGTGAGAACCTGTCAAAAGAAGGAAAGAAAGAAAGTAAGCAAGTAAGCAAGAAAGAGAGAGAGAAATGAAAGAAAGGAAGGAAAGAAAGAAAGAAAAAAGAAAAGGAAGAAAGGGAGAAACAAAGGAAGAAAGAAGGGAAAAAATGAAGGAAGAAAGGAAGAGAGAAAAGAAAGGAAAAAAGGAAGAAAAGAAAGAGAAGGGAAGAAAGGAAGAAAAAAGGAAGGAAGAAAGGAAAGGGAAAAGGAAAGAAGAAAGGAAGGAAGGAAGAAGAAGTTTTCTTCTATTGTCATATTATTATCTATTTCACCCTTCATGTTTATTAATTTTGCTTTATGTATTTATGTGTTCTGATGTTACGTCCATATATGTTTACAATGAATATGTACTCTTAATGAGTTGACCCCTTTATCATTAAATAATGATCTTTGTTTCTTGCAATAGTTTTTGACTTGAAGTCTATTTTATCAGATAAAAGTGTAGCCACTCCTACTCTCTTTAGGTTTCCATTTGCATGGAATATCTTTTCATCCTTTCACTTTTGTCCTTAAAGCCTAACTGGGTCTCCTGTAGGCAGCATGTAGCTGGATCTTGGGTGTGTTTTTTTTTTAATCCATTAAGCTATGCTATGTCTTTTGATTGAATAATTTAATTCATTTATATTTAAGTTTATTATTGATAGGTCAGGAGTTATCACTGTCACTTTGTTCTTGTTTTCTGGTTGTTTAGTAGTTCCTTTGTTTGTTTCTTCCTCTCTTGTCTTCCTCTTTGACTTGACAATGTTCTAGACTGCTAAGCTTTGATTCCTTTCTTTTTATCATTTGTGTATCTGCTGTAGTTCTTTTGTCTTGTGGCTATCATGAGGCTTACATAAAACATTAGTTATAATCTATTACAAGCTGTTAACAACTTCTGTTGCATATAAAAACTTTTACCCTCCAATTCCACAATTTGTCTTGATGTTACATCTTTCTATATTGTGTATTTCTTAGCAACTTATTGCAGCTTTAGTTATTTTTGGCCATTTTTACTTTTAACCTATATACTGGAAATCGGTATGATTTACACACCACCTTTATGGAATTGGTGTATTCTGGATTTGATGCATTTACCCCTACCAGTGAGTTTTATACTTTCATGGTTGTTCATGATAGTATTATTGTCCTTTAATTTCTGCTTGAAGAACTCCCTTGAGCATTTCTTATAAGGCAAGTCTCGTAATAATAAATTCTCTCAGCTTTTGCTTGTCTGGGAAAGACTATTTCTATTCATTTCTGAAGGGCAGATTTTTTGTGCATAGTATTCTTAGCTACCAGTTTTTTTTTTCTTTCTTTCAGCACTTTATATCATCCCATTCTCTCCTGGCTTGCAAGGTTTTTGCTTGGAAATCTTCTGGTAGTTTAATGGGCATTCCTTTATACGTAACTTGATGCTTTTCCCTTGCTGCTTTTAAAGTTCTCTTTTTGTCTTTGAATTTTGACAGTTCTGGTTTCAAGATTCCAGTTCCCTTAGGGACAAGGCATTACTTCAGCTTGACTTTAAATGGAGGATGCACCAATGACTGTTGGGGGTCATGATGTGGCTCTGTGGTAGCTTGTCCTTAGTAGGTAGGATGTCCTTAGTAGCACCTCTGCTTGGGTATGGCGTGATATGAGGTGGGCATGGTGCAGTAGCAGCTGAGCCTCAGGAATGGAGAGATACAATACCTATTTGCCCCCAGAGAATGATGCACTTTGGCAGTGACTCAAGTTACAAGATGTTGCAGAGCAGTAGAAGCTTGGGCCATGAGGTGCAATGCACAGTGTCATCTCCTTCTTTAGGAGTATCTCACTTGTGTGGGCTCTGTGAGCTTCCTTAGCTGGGCTCAGAGCCTTTGAGGGCTGCAGGAATCTCCAATAGCAAAGACCCAGTTATCCATGGTGGTAATGGGGTCTTCTGTGGTCCTTTTGCTTACCTTTTCCCTGCAGGGAGAAGACACTCCTGGTTCTAAAGTGGACAAAACTTGGGGAGTGAAATGGCAGAGGTGAAGTGCCTCCTTCTTTTTTCTGTGTGCCCATCCTGGGTTTCTATGTTCTACAGGATTTCTATTGCTTTTCTGCTGTTCTCTGGTGCTCTCCTTTAGTTGCTTTAGTAGTTATTTGTTGTTTTGGTTTTTTTTTTTTTTTTTTTTGAGGGGCAAAGGAGGCTAGGAGCTTCTAGTTTGCCATCTTGCTGATGTCACTCCCAATTTTTAAATTACACATTATATATAAGATAAAATTTAACTCTCTCTCTATATATATATGAAGTTGTTCGCTATAAAAGCTTAGACTCAACTTTCCATGTTATTGCTGTACAACCTCTAGTGGTATCACAATTTATTTTATCATTAAATCCTGTTCAATTTCTCACTATCTAAATGCTTTTTGGCTCATTCCAGATGATACTTCTATTTTCACAGCACTTTAGTATTGAAAGGGCCTACATATCATGAGATGACATGACCCAGGTATACTGAAATCTTATTTCTAGTGTCTACAACAGGTTACCCCTACCTCATTTAACTTTGGACTTACGGACTTTCAATCTGAGACTCTGGGGCACTTGATTTGCATTAGCTATATACAGTTTCCAGCTTTCTGGAAGTCCAGAACTGCATAATCTTGAGGGAAGGAAATTTAGCGATGTGCTATTTGTGTGTGTGTGTGTGTGTGTGTGTGTGTGTGTGTGTGTGAGTGTGTGAATTGTACCTACAGTGATTGGCTTGCTCCAGCTTTCTCTTTTTCTTTTTTACTTGGGATTGTGTTTCCTGTTTATATGAACTGGGGTGATCCAGAGGCCTCCACAGGCAATAAATCCTGCAAGGGCGGAAAAGATAGGAAAACGTTCTTTCCCCTAACACAATTCATAAGGTGGCTCTGGAGCCTGCAGTACAGTTTTTATGGTTTTAAAAATTTCTAATGTGGATGTGCCCAAGGAAGAACTAAGAGCAGCCGAGCATTTCTCTATTCCAATTCTCAGTCAGAAAAAGCTCTAGGAAGCAGATAAGAGATTATGGACAGGAATAGAATCATACGTGATCTGATGACTGAAGTTTAATTATGAATAGAATCAGGGAGAAAGTTATTTCTGAAATCTCTCTTTCCTCCCTGTAGTTGAATTTTCCAAGATAAATTAGAAGAAAATGTGAATGCTTTATCTACAAACGAGCTGCATCTAGAGAAATGATTTTATCTCCTTTATGGATTATTTAATTTACTAGAGTGCACCAAATAACAGACATTTGGGTTGTTTTCCTGTCAATACTCTTGTTTTATAGATGAAGAAACTGAGGCCCGAAAAGAGAGTAGATTCTCTTTTCTCAATATACAGTCTTCCCTCTTTTCCCATTCATCTCTAAATCTTTTTAACATACATTCACATTTCTTGCCTACCCCACCCCCTCCACACTTTCATGTTATTGATCTTGGTTTTGTTCAGGCCTCATTGGCAACAGCAGGTTGAATATAACGGTGAGATTCCTGAAGTGTCAACAAATAGTGATTGAGCAGTTAAAACTCAAATCACATTCACTGCAATTATAAGAGATTGAACAGAGCAGGCATGTGCTCCTCAAGCTCTCCTGAGTCTAGAAGGAGAAATTTTTAAGGAAGCACATCTCAAATCCCTGAGACAACCCATGATGCTCAATGAAAGCAATCAAAGATCCAATATCTGGAAGAAGAAAAAAAAAATCTGGCTGGGTGCAGTGGCTCATGCCTGTAATCCAGGACTTTTGGAGGCTGAGGTGGGCAGATCATAAGGTCAGGAGACTGAGACCATCCTGGCCAACATGGTGAAAACCCATCTCTACTAAAATATAAAAAATTAGCTGGGCTTGGTGGCGGGCACCTGTAGTCCCAGCTACTTGGAAGGCTGAGGCAGGAGGATGGCGTGAACCTGGGAGACAGAACTTGCAGTGAGCCAAGATTGTGCCACTGCACTCCAGCCTGGGTGACAGAGAGAGACTCCATCTCAAAAAAAAAAAAAAGAAAAAAGAAAAAAAATTCCAAGAACTTCCAACAATGGTTTGACTGTTTTTAGTAAGTAAAAGTGTTAGAGGAGATGTGAAGTTGTAGAGAAGAAAACGCAAGTGTGTACAGAGAAGAGTTAAAATGGAGACAACTCCCTCAAGTGACCAAATGGCCCAGGGCTGGGAAATAAATCTCTTGACAGTTTTTCAAAGTCTAAGAAATCTGTGTTTATAAGTTAGCTAAAACACCTGCTCAAGTTTCACTTTTGGGTGACTTATGTTCTGTAAAATTTAGCTTGAGTTTTAAAAGGTGATGAGTGATAAGTGAAGCTGATCCTGATCCCTATTGAGTTTTTCAAATTAAATGGATTGCATTTTGCACAGATAACATGTGTTGTGGTTAAAGTATCAGGCATCAGCTTCTCTGAAGAGGGATAAACAATGGAATGAACTCTCAACATTTCCATTAACTTTTTTATTTTGAACTGGTTATAGACTCACAAAAAGTTGCAAAAATAGTGTGGAGAGGTCTTGTGTACTCTTCAAACAGCTACCTTCCTCTCACTTCCCATGGTAATATTTTATATAACTAGAGTTCATTACTAAAACCAGGAAATTGACATTGATATAATACAATTAAATAGTCTACAGATCTTACCCAAACTTCATCAGTTTTTACAAGTACTCATTTTTTATGTGTGTAGTCATAAGAAAATCTATCCCATTTATAGATTAATGTATCACTGCAGCTAAGATACAGAACTGTTGCCTCACCTCAAAGGAGGAATGGAATCATTCACACTACTCATCTGTAGTCACCTTACCTTTATATGTGAATGAATGCACCATGTAGTCCATTGTCCTTATTTGTTGTTCATGAGACAGGAAACAGTTTTTATTTGAGGGAAAATGATATGAATTATTTTGCTTTTAAAGAACATTATAAAAAATTGAGATGAAACTTTCTCTAAGATTATAATGACACAGATGATATATATCATGCTGGATTATACAATAGGATATAGTTCAAATTCCTAATATCTTTCTTGCACAACATCAAAGAAATTCTTTGAAAAGTATAAAGCCCCACTGTTTACAGCTGTGGGTGACAGGATTGTAATGAAGTGATAAGATACTATGTCAAATATAGTGATGGCCTCTCTGTCTGGTCCTATTGAGTGAGAATTTTGACCAATTCACGCAATAATTTTCCTGTTTATAGAGTTTCAGTTGATGTTCTGACATTCCATTTTTCTTCATATATATATATATACACATTTCTTTATACATTTCTTTATATATATGTGTGTATATATATATATATCTCTTGGATAAGCTAAAGAGTGTCTTACAGGTTCATTTTCTTGTGGGGCAGAAAGAAAATACATTTTTGGAAATTCTTTAAAGGTTAAAAAAGGTTAAAAATCAGATGGTGTTAAAGCAGGCATTTCATATGCATATGCTTGGTAAGCAGACAAGTCATGTACAAGTGTGAAAATGCAGAACACAAATAATGGGAACCTATGACATATTAACGGAATTTGAACTCAAGTAATGCTCAGTTGGCCAAACAAAGCTCATAAGACAGCCTAGTTCAACTTGCAAACCACGAATTTACAGTTACTGTCTTTAAGAAAGAGATGAATAAGCTTCAAAACTTTGAAAAAATTAGAATTTATCTCAGGAGAATAATGACATTCCATAAGGAGAACTTCCTACAAATAAGTTAAATCTTCCTCTTGCCTTCCATTGCTGAGCTGGGTTCATGTGATATAATCATAGAATGAAGAGGGATAAACCAAGCCAAAAGAGGCCAGAAAGGGGACAGGCTCAGGACAAAGGGAAAGAGAAAAGATATATTTAAAACACCAGTCAGACCCTTTCTGGACCTCATACTTCCTCAGTTTCAGCACCAGAGTTAGTGTAGATGTTTATTTTGTGGTTTTCATTCTTCTCTCTGCAAAAACATTCTTCCTGATAAAGTTGGCCATGATATTCCAGCAGGACTGCCCACCACTTTGAGAGGGCTGCTCATGATGGGCAAATCTTCAGTTGTGAGTGATGACTCTCTTTCTCAGCCTGGGTCTTGGTGGGAATGGGGAGTTCCAAGGCAGCTAGTCAGGCAAATAGCAGCCATGGTAAAGGTCTATGTCCAAGCCAGGACCAGAAAAGCAAACTCAATTATTTCTTTGCGAGCTCATTGTCTGGTTCCTTATCTGTTTTAATGCATGGGACAGATCTTTTTAGATAAAAAGATAAAAAACCCTGGGCCCAATTTGAGCTTTTTAGTTTATTTTTTGAGTAGTTCTGTTTATTTGTAAAGGTTGGTATATCATGATTTTTATTTTTGTCTTTGAAGTTTTCCAAGGAACAAAGAAAAAAATTTACTTACTCTTTTAAAAGATATAATAAAACTGATTTTATATTACAATTATTATATGGCTCCATCTGATGTCAGTCAGTATTTTCTCAATCTAATACAGGTTATTGAATTTCAGTGATCTTACTTTCCAGCATATTATCAATTATTCCTAACTACAATGAAAAAGAATGGTGAAATAGCCCAGAGGAATAATGAAATAGTCAAATAAATCATTACTATTATAACATCCTTCAGTTTTTTTTCATTGTTTTGCTTAAAGTTTTATATCATCTTTTAAGAAGGTATAAAAGAAGTCTGGAACCATCATCTTTATAGTTTATTTCTTAGCTTTTATTAAATACAGTTGAGAATCCAGGAATTTTTGAATGTTTCTCCATAAGAAACATAAAAGAAGGAGTTGACAGAGAAAGAGTTTACAAATTGGCTAGATGAAGATAAATGCAAGGAGACAAGAGTGGTCTTTGACATTCTAATAATGGTGTAAAATTGATTGTATAATAAAAATTTTAGTGAGGCTTCAGATAACAGTATCTTAGGTAAATTTTCCCAAATTCAGTAATAGATGAATGAATTACACATTTCTAAGGGCAAAATGAAAACGTGGTATTTTCATTGTCATGCAACAGAAAGGATTTTATTATGCAAGTATTTTGTGACCAAAATCTAGACCATTCTATTGTGCCAAAAGGCATATTACACATTCTTTCATTGTTCACAAAGCTTGTGCACTGAAATTTACTTGATATCATTAATAAATGGATAGACAGTTGTATATACAAAGTTGAGTAGTAAGAAATAGATGCTGTAGTAATGAAAAAATTAATTGTATCCATCATTCTAATTGGTATTTATAAATCTAAAAATTAAAATATATTATAATTACAGAGAAAATAAGATGACCCTTTCCTTTTCAATAAAATTATGTACCATTGAAGTTTATAAAGTATCACATTTTGATGATACAACGGCATGAAGCAGAATTAGAAGTAATGACAAGACAGAGCCTAGCAGAGATACATTTGAAATTTGAGAACAGAATTTATAAGTTAGATATGTCTCTCTAGTTGAATTCAAAGGATATTGACTTTTCTCCTCCCTCCCTCCCTCCCTTCCTCCCTCCCTCCCTTCCTCCCTTCCTTCCTTCCCTCCTTCCCTCCTTCCTTCCTTCCTTCCTTCTTTTTCTGTGTCTACCTATCTATCTGTCTCTCTTTAAAATCAGGAACATATGGAATAAAAATTTGGGTGTGCTATATTTAATTCTTATTAAAATGTCTAATAAGGTTTTTTCCACTCTGCCTTTATGCTTACTTTTGTAATTATTCATGAGATGACAAACATATACAAAATAAAAAGGGGCTATTGTGCCCAGATGGTAGTTATATCTATTTTCCTGGTATATTGTGGGTTAAATGGGGTAGAAAAAACAATACTTACTCAGTGTACATTAAGAGCTCCTGGACTTTATTGTCTACTTTTCTTATTTAAACATGCATTTGATATAAATTTTGTGAAACAACATGACATATATTATGAGGAGTATTAGCCTGAAGCTGATACAGTGTGAGTCTAGCCCTCATTTTGCCACACCGCTATGTGATCTTAAGTAAATGATTTTGTTTTTCTGGACCTTAATTTTCTAATTTTGTAAAATGAGTGGGTAAGAAAGTTTTTCTGTCTCATGCACAATGAAAGAGGTAGTCATGTTGAAATGAATAAAATCTGCTGTTTTCTTTTGTAGGCCATCGACACATATGTGGGCCAATTCTATTTCTTAAATTGTTTTGTTGGAGGCTGAAGCGATATTATCCCATCATCTTTCTCATAAGCCAATCTTTCATTTAACTGTTCAGTCCTTCAGCCACCATACTTAAGTACCTGTTCCATGTCAGCTGCTGAGGAAAAAAATCAGACCTTAAAAGTCCTTAAAAGTCAGATGTGTCAGAAGTAAACTCAGCAAAGTATGTAAGTGTCGTGATGTGAATCTAAGATACAGAAGAAGTTCAAAGAAGGAAGTCATGCAGTCTCTGGGTGCATTGATGGTGAGAGTAGATATGAGAAGAAAAGGGGTATGGGAAAAGGTGATCCTTGAGCTCATATTCATACCAGCTAGTATAGTAATTCTTTCATTTTTACTATTTGTTCCATGGCAGAAGAATCTATTACTGAGAAAAGGGGCTCACTGCTCAATGTGCTAGAAGCCAATACTATGACACTGGGTTTTTGAGTAAACAAATTATTTTTATTGCAGGTTGACCAATAAGGAGACAGGAGTGTATCTCAAATCTGTCTCCCTGTGCTGGCTTTAAGGCTGTATTCTTATTAGAAACAGTTTGGGGAATGAATTCGGAGATTAGTAGGTGATTGACGCAAGGAAAGTCCTCAGGCATGCAGAGTTATCTCTTCATTTTTCTTCATGGGTCACATGTGCAATTTCAGTGGGAGTTAGTTTGAAACATGCTGTGGAAATTTGGTCCCTGACACCAGCAAGTTCATTCTGTGCAGACTCCAGTCAGCCATATTGGTTTTAACGGATTCAGCCAGCATTTTAATCTCACTAGCAGAGAGTTTCAGCATTTCAACAAGTTATATCTTTTCTTATCTGTCATCCTGTGAGGTCAAGAGTTTCTATCAGTCACTGGTTTCTTTAACTCTTCGGGGTATGGCTTCAAATCCACAATGGCCAGGTGGCAGTCTCAACTTCCATCTTAATGGAATCATGGTCAATTCACCTGAAATAATCATCTCTCCCTTGGGAACTAGAACCCCTAAGCCAACAGAACTCAACACTGTAGGAATGAAAAGTAAATATCTGCGTGCTATTATTAGATTTACTAGTGAAGGGAGACACTCCTACTTCCATTCCTTGATTCTCAAACTGTATTTCCTAGTTTTAGGGGAACTAAGTTTCAGGAAGCCATTACATTGTTCTATGCCAAAGTGAACATCATTGCACTTCTTTTGCTGTGAAATATTACTTGGTTAAAAGCATTTTTTTGTGTGTGAAATATCATAAAAGTGAACACAACATCCCAACCTCACAGTTGGTTGGGATGACAGAAGCATTGTAGGTTGGCAGGGAATATCCATATTCAGAATACATACACCCTTTTTGGAAGGGGTACGATGAAATCAATCCTTCATGATGTGGCTGGCTGGTCTTCCTAGGGAATAGTGTTACATCAGGGCTTTGCTTTTAGCCTCTGCTATTGGATGATTATGTATTTAGAAGTAGCAGTCACCAGATCAGACTTGGTGAGGAAGAGTCCTTTTGGTGGTTTTAAAATTTGTTCAAAATTCTTTCACTTACTTCCCTTCAAAAGGTAGGGCCAAATTCCCCGCCTTCAATGTGTGATGAACAAAATGATTTGAATCTAATGAATAGAGTGTGGCAGGAATGATGCATTTGACTTCAAAGCCTAGGTCACAAAAGGATGGATTCTGCTGGTTCTCTGGGGATGTAGGAGTGTGCAGAGAAGAAGCCATGTTTTGAGGACACTCAAGCAACCTTTGGAGAGGCCCACATGGGAAGGAACTGAAACCTCCTACCAAAAACCAGCGCTAATTTGCCAGTCATGTGAGTAAGCCACAGTGAAAGAGAGCCTCCAGTGTCGGCCAAATCTTTAGATGCTGCAGTCACATCTGACAATTTAAATGTGACTTCGTGAGAGATCCTGTACCAGAACCACCCAGTTAAACCATTCCCAAATTCCAATAGGAAGAGGTACCCTTGGAATAGATTCTGTATTTTATAATCCAAATTCCCTCTTTATATATCATCCCAGATATTAACAAAAACAAAAAATAGCCCCTTATTCTTTCTTGCTGCCTTATTTTTTACACTTGTAGTAAGGTTGAATGAACTGTGTTTTTTGCTGTCTTTCTCACATCACATACTGTGTTTTTTGCTCACTTTCTCATACACAAACATATCAGATAAATATTTACATTAAATAAATACATTTTTTGTACATAATGTTTTGCAGATAATATAGGGACCACATTAGAGATTCCCTGCCCTACTTTTCTCATCTCTACTAGGAATCTTAATGAGAGATAAGACATAGAAGTAAAACACATTAATACAATTTTAAATATCAGAGTATGGATTACTATATCAAAAGTTGGATTATGAAATATATATTTACAATTCTAACAATTCAGATTAAAAATTAACTTCTTTCATTGCATATGTTAATTGGAGAAATATATATAAGTACAAAAAAATTAGGAATCCTAAATAAATTAGAAAACATTCATAATTCCATTACCCACAGTAAATAGTATTAATATGTTATGTCTTATGCTTCTCTCCATATATTTTATTTTTAAACATGGATCGTGTAGCAATTACTCTTTTATAATCTCTATTTTACATAGTGTTCATGAACACAATTCTGTCAGTAAATACTCTTATGCTTCATATTAAATAGATATATATTATATACACAAAATTATTTATTGAGTCAATCTATTAGATAGCTATTTAGAGTGTTTCCAATATTTTTACTATTCATAGTGACATAAATAAATATTACATATATTGATAATTATTTTCTTAGGGCAATAGAGTGAAAGAACTTAGAGTAGGTTTACTAGCAATTGCCCTCAAGAAAGGTTTCAATAAAAACCTTTGTCATGAATTGATATCATGAATGCTGCTACAAATTCTTAAGAGGTAAAAGTTCAAGTCCCTTTATCCTGACAATTAACTAGATTAACTTTTTGGTAGGGTTTGGATTTACCTGAGACCATGCAGGTTCATTATGTTTCTTATAGTTAAAAACCTAAGAAAGCTGTTACATGTGTAAACACATCAGACCAATCTGGTTCAACTTTTATGTAACAAAACTGTGAGTTGTTTTTCAGTTGCCATGGCCTCCCAGGTTGAAGGTCATATAACATTAGCACTGGTGGAACCTAAGTGCTCACACTAAGGAATGGCGATTTAATTAAGAAGCAGACACTATATGTAGGATCCAAGGTCTAATCAGATTGAGCTCTGGCATCACTTCATCGAAGGATCCAGTCCGAGCAGGTCTCCTGGCATCACAACATCACAAGATCCAATCAG
The DNA here is from genome assembly GCF_029289425.2 of Pan paniscus. Classification (NCBI taxonomy): domain Eukaryota; kingdom Metazoa; phylum Chordata; class Mammalia; order Primates; family Hominidae; genus Pan; species Pan paniscus. The sequence continues at coordinate 46,461,801 of NC_073253.2, read as the reverse complement.
AGCACACTTCATTACCCTCTGACTATAAAACCTGTCCCAACCCTAAGCTTGGGGAAATAGATTTAAGCTTTTCCTCCTGTCTTCTTGCCTGTTGACTTGCAATAAAGCTTTTCTTTTCTCAAAGCTGATGCCATAGTAGTGCCTTCTATGCACATGGGTTAGTGAGCTCATTGATTGCTCAGTAACACATAAATAGACTAGGAAAAATCCTAGGACTTGCTGTTTGCAAGATGAAGTTTTGGCAGATGAGACTCTATTTACCATTGTGGATGCCTCTCTACACTGTGCTGTACTGCACTGCAGAGAGTAGCTCACCAGGATTCTGCCCAATATTCTCAGGGAAGGTGTTGTATAAAGCAAAGTTGGTCCCATTAACAGTGTCTTAGTGGAAAAGCTGTTGGTTAAAAAGAATGGCAAATCTTGAATGTTTGCTTAGAAGCTCCTGAAACCAAGAGGTCATTGATTGCTAATCTTGGACCAGTGGCTCCTAAACTTTATCATGGATAATCATGACTGAGGTGCTGATTAAAATGTCTCAAACAAACTCTTTCTATTTATTAAGGCCTGAAATAATACCTACTCTTCTTATCAAACCCTCTAAGTGTTTTTGATGCAGGTGATCTTGCCTATAGCCCACATTTTAAAAAATGTGCTCCAAGATTGTGTAGTCTACCACTCTCATTTTGATAGTGATGAAAACCGAACCCAGAGCAATGATTAAATGCCATTCCATGAAACTCACACAAGTGTCTGACTAGAACTTGACTCTCCTCACTTCCAAATTAATAGTTAGTATTAAAATGATACCCAAGAACCTCACTTTTTTAAAAGAGAAAAAAAATGGATGATTAGGGCTTAAGAGATTTTTCTCTTAACAACAATAATAAAAGTTGTTTAGCTAGAAATCATGAAAACTTGAACTAGCATGTCCCAAACATCAAACAGAAAAAAGGCTGCTCCTGTGGAAAGAATGCAAAGGCAACATGGCACTAAGAGGCTGATGATTCCTGCAAGGACAAAGTCTCAGAATACAAGTGACAAACTATGTTGCACAGTTTCCTAGGAACTTAAAGCACTCGGTAGACAATTTTTTTATCACAAATAATTCTTACATTGGACTTGTTATTACTGATTCCATCTTACTGCCATGGAGACAAAAACTGAAAGAGAAGTGTCCGGTTTGTGATAATGAAGGCTGTAGTGCATACAGCTTAGGGGCTGAGGAGCTGCCTCAACTTCTGTTAAGATGGCTTGCCCAGTGGCAGTCGCCTGTAGTCCCTCCTAGCTACTCTGGAGGCTGAGGCAGGAGAATGGCATGAACCCAGGAAGCGGAGCTTGTAGTGAGGCCAGATAGCGCCACTGCACTCCAGCCTGGGCGACAGAACGAGACTCCGTCTCAAAAAATAAAAAAAAAAAAGATGGCTTGCCCATAATCAAATGAGCCCTCAGGTCTCCACTTGGCATAGGAGAATCACTTTTATTTTTATTTATTTATTTATTTATTTTTATTATACTTTAAGTTTTAGGGTACATGTGCACATTGTGCAGGTTAGTTACATATGTATACATGTGCCATGCTGGTGCACTGCACCCACTAACTCGTCATCTAGCATTAGGTATATCTCCCAATGCTATCCCTCCCCCCACCCCACCACAGTCCCCAGAGTGTGATATTCCCCTTCCTGTGTCCATGTGATCTCATTGTTCAATTCCCACCTATGAGTGAGAATATGCAGTGTTTGGTTTTTTGTTCTTGCGATAGTTTACTGAGAATGATGATTTCCAATTTCATCCATGTCCCTACAAAGGACATGAACTCATCATTTTCTATGGCTGCATAGTATTCCATGGTGTATATGTGCCACATTTTCTTAATCCAGTCTATCATTGTTGGACATTTGGGTTGGTTCCAAGTCTTTGCTATTGTGAATAATGCCGCAATAAACATACATGTGCATGTGTCTTTATAGCAGCATGATTTATAGTCCTTTGGGTATATACCCAGTAATGGGATGGCTGGGTCAAATGGTATTTCTAGTTCTAGATCCCTGAGGAGTCGCCACACTGACTTCCACAATGGTTGAACTAGTTTACAGTCCCACCAACAGTGTAAAAGTGTTCCTATTTCTCCACATCCTCTCCAGCACCTGTTGTTTCCTGACTTTTTAATGATTGCCATTCTAACTGGTGTGAGATGGTATCTCATTGTGGCTTTGATTTGCATTTCTCTGATGGCCAGTGATGATGAGCATTTTTTCATGTGTTTTTTGGCTGCATAAATGTCTTCTTTTGAGAAGTGTCTGTTCATGTCCTTTGCCCACTTTTTGATGGGGTTGTTTGTTTTTTTCTTGTAAATTTGTTTGAGTTCATTGTAGATTCTGGATATTAGCCCTTTGTCAGATGAGTAGGTTGCGAAAATTTTCTCCCATTTTGTAGGTTGCCTGTTCACTCTGATGGTAGTTTCTTTTGCTGTGCAGAAGCTCTTTAGTTTAATTAGATCCCATTTGTCAATTTTGGCTTTTGTTGCCATTGCTTTTGGTGTTTTAGACATGAAGTCCTTGCCCATGCCTATGTCCTGAATGGTAATGCCTAGGTTTTCTTCTAGGGTTTTTATGGTTTTAGGTCTAACGTTTAAGTCTTTAATCCATCTTGAATTGATTTTTGTATACGGGGTAAGGAAGGGATCCAGTTTCAGCTTTCTACATATGGCTAGCCAGTTTTTCCAGCACCATTTATTAAATAGGGAATCCTTTCCCCATTGCTTGTTTTTCTTAGGTTTGTCAAAGATCAGATAGTTGTAGATATGCGGCGTTATTTCTGAGGGCTCTGTTCTGTTCCATTGATCTATATCTCTGTTTTGGTACCAGTACCATGCTGTTTTGGTTACTGTAGCCTTGTAGTATAGTTTGAAGTCAGGTAGTGTGATGCCTCCAGCTTCGTTCTTTTGGCTTAGGATTGCCTTGGTGATGCGGGCTCTTTTTTGGTTCCATATGAACTTTAAAGTAGTTTTTTCCAATTCTGTGAAGAAAGTCATTGGTAGCTTGATGGGGATGGCATTGAATCTGTAAATTACCTTGGGCAGTATGGCCATTTTCACGATATTGATTCTTCCTACCCATGAGCATAGAATGTTCTTCCATTTGTTTGTATCCTCTTTTATTTCCTTGAGCAGTGGTTTGTAGTTCTCCTTGAAGAGGTCCTTCACATCCCTTGTAAGTTGGATTCCTAGGTATTTTATTCTCTTTGAAGCAATTGTGAATGGGAGTTCACTCATGATTTGGCTCTCTGTTTGTCTGTTGTTGGTGTATAAGAATGCTTGTGATTTTTGTACATTGATTTTGTATCCTGAGACTTTGCTGAAGTTGCTTATCAGCTTAAGGAGATTTTGGGCTGAGACAATGGGGTTTTCTAGATATACAATCATGTCATCTGCAAACAGGGACAATTTGACTTCCTCTTTTCCTAATTGAATACCCTTTATTTCCTTCTCCTGCCTAATTGCCCTGGCCAGAACTTCCAACACTATGTTGAATAGGAGTGGTGAGAGAGGGCATCCCTGTCTTGTGCCAGTTTTCAAAGGGAATGCTTCCAGTTTTTGCCCATTTAGTATGATATTGGCTGTGGGTTTGTCATAGATAGCTCGTATTCTCCACCCCAAATCAACAGAATATACATTTTTTTCAGCACCACACCACACCTATTCCAAAATTGACCACATACTTGGAAGTAAAGCTCTCCTCAGCAAATGTAAAAGAACAGAGATTATAACAAACTATCTCTCAGACCACAGTGCAATCAAACTAGAACTCAGAATTAAGAATCTCACTCAAAACCGCTCAACTACATGGAAACTGAACAACCTGCTCCTGAATGACTACTGGATACATAACGAAATGAAGGCAGAAATAAAGATGTTCTTTGAAACCAACGAGAACAAAGACACAACATACCAGAATCTCTGGGATGCATTCAAAGCAGTGTGTAGAGGGAAATTTATAGCACTAAATGCCCACAAGAGAAAGCAGGAAAGATCCAAAATTGACACCCTAACATCGCAATTAAAAGAACTAGAAAAGCAAGAGCAAACACATTCAAAAGCTAGCAGAAGGCAAGAAATAACTAAAATCAGAGCAGAACTGAAGGAAATAGAGACACAAAAAACCCTTCAAAAAATTAATGAATCCAGGAGCTGGTTTTTTGAAAGGATCAACAAAATTGATAGACCACTAGCAAGACTAATAAAGAAAAAAAGAGAGAAGAATCAAATAGACACAATAAAAAATCATAAAGGGGATATCACCACCGATCCCACAGAAATACAAACTACCATCAGAGAATACTACAAACACCTCTACGCAAATAAAGTAGAAAATCTAGAAGAAATGGATAAATTCCTCGACACATACACTCTCCCAAGACTAAACCAGGAAGAAGTTGAATCTCTGAATAGACCAATAACAGGAGCTGAAATTGTGGCAATAATCAATAGTTTACCAACCAAAAAGAGTCCAGGACCAGATGGATTCACAGCCGAATTCTACCAGAGGTACAAGGAGGAACTGGTACCATTCCTTCTGAAACTATTCCAATCAATAGAAAAAGAGAGAATCCTCCCTAACTCATTTTATGAGGCTAGCATCATTCTGATACCAAAGCCGGGCAGAGACACAACCAAAAAACAGAATTTTAGACTAATATCCTTGATGAACATTGATGCAAAAATCCTCAATAAAATACTGGCAAAACGAATCCAGCAGCACATCAAAAAGCTTATCCACCATGATCAAGTGGGCTTCATCCCTGGGATGCAAGGCTGGTTCAATATACGCAAATCAATAAATGTAATCCAGCATATAAACAGAGCCAAAGACAAAAACCACATGATTATCTCAATAGATGCAGAAAAGTCCTTTGACAAAATTCAACAACCCTTTATGCTAAAAACTCTCAACAAATTAGGTATTGATGGAGAATCACTTTTAAATATGATCTGAGCATACGCCTTGCCCTGTAGATTTAAGATTCCTTTATAGGCCTATTGTTTTAAGGTCCTATAGCCTAACGTCTATGTACAGATAGATACATTTAAAGATAGTTGTAACCACCTGTATCCCAAGCAGATTAGATATAACTTAGAATAACCACTGTCAGTGCTGGAAGGAATGAAAGTAGAATAGAGAAGGAGAAGCAGGTTAATTTACATATTGATTTGTCCCCATGCCACCTGTGTGGGAAGTACAGGATGATGTACAAAGAAATTACCTGTAGGAACGTAAAAAAATGGTCTTGGAACTCCTGGTCCCAGTATATAGGTTATCAGGTTTAATTTGAGCACTAGAGTATGAGCCTTACCTTTCTATTTTACTTTTTTAATATTTGGGGAAAAAGAAAATTGCCATATATCGAAAATCAATCAATATATTGTTCACTGTTTTCAGTACCTGAGAATAACTTAATTTTAAAAATAGGTTGCATGTTTGAAACTTATAAGTTGCCACTGTGACTTATAAAGTTCTGAGGTTTGTTTGCTTTTTATAACTTATAAGAAGTTGCCACTACTTTGCATTTATTTATTCTATTGCTATGTATTGCACACCTCAATGGAAACAATGGTCCATGGAAACAATGGGGTCAATGGAAACAATGGTAATACTGCTCAAAGTGAATAACCTGTTTCTATTTACTGATTAAAAAATATGTTTACTTATTCTATTTATATGCAATGAATAACAGTTTTAGGCAAATAGTCTCATTAGAAGGATTGGATTAATGACTATGAAGAATGGAAGCCCAAAATTAATTATTTAGTGAATTAAAAAGGTGAATAACATTTGTCTAAATCTTTTCTTGGCCTAATGAACAGATATTTTCTACTTTGCAATAAATGTCTTCCTTTAGACACATTTTTGTAATCCTGATCTTTAATATAGACTCAATTATCTGGCTAAGTGGAGCTTCTCTGCATGTTATTGCCATCTTATAAACCATAGAATTTTTATTTTGCCCAAGGAAAGGATAAAAATGAGAATGATTGATGATTCCTATTTATCTTGAACACTGAAAAAATTTAATGCCTTATTTGCTTCTGTCGTCAGTATTTTCATTTTAGTGTCATGGGGGAAAATTGTGCGGCAATGGTTCCATATCATATTATAAAATTGTTTTTTTCTTAAATGTACATAGAATACTTGCTTTCCCAGACAACCTTCTGTTCTTCTTCCTTTCCACCAAGTTGTTCATAATTTAGATAATAAAGTCAACTTGGCAATGGAGAAACTCAGACATAGAAAGATATTTAATAACATTCTCAAGCTAGCACAAGCAATTTGTGACTTAGATGTGATCAGAATAGGTGTTTTTTTTTTCACCAAGTCACATATCCATTTGAACGTGAAATACAGAATATTTGTAATGTTGAAATGTTCTCTCAATTGTATAATAATGTTTGAGACATGTAATGTCTTTGCAAGTCATGCCATATGGAGATGATATTCCCAGTAGACCATGAATATGTGTATGCATCTGTAATTAGTGATAAAATCTTACTTGTTGTGATCACATTGGAAAGAATGAAGCACATTCTTTTCATGCTATCCTGAATGTCTCTGCAGATTTATTGCTTAGAACATATTTACTTGTTTGTTGCAACATCTGCTAAACCTGTCTGTGTCTTATTAAAATAGCAAGCAGACCTAAGTATCAAGTGGTATCATTGGACATCACTCTTGGGTTGGTACACACGTTTAATCGGGTAAAGGTCATGTTTGAAACATGTGACCCTCACTGTTGTCATAAGTTAGATTCTGCTCATTTCAATAACAAAGCTATTCTGATAACCGGTGTTGAGAATTGGATAGAATTCTACATAACCTTCACCCCACAAACATGGATTAACAGTGATGTTGATAATGATTTGCACAGGACATAATTGTTTCCAAATGAATTCAATATGTACTATCTCATAGAGAGAGTCGATATATATAAGGGAGGCAATGGATACCAGGCATCCATATGGAGCTTTACTCAACTTGAACAGATTCAAGCAGCTTTTTAATTAAACCTTGGTAATTTTCCCCTATTGGAGGCAGCTGGAAGTCTTGGAAGACTCCTCCAGAAGCTTATCACATTTTTCAGCTTATCTCAATCCTATCACTTTTTCAGTTTCTCTCTCTAAATAAATATCCCTGATTTTTCTAGTCCATTTCTTTCTCTCTGATTTCTGATCTCTTAAAGCATTTATTGTCAGCATCCCATTATTTAATACTTGAATACATACTGCCATTATTATGTAATACTTATAGAGTTATGTTCCACTTTGTTGGTTCCTGAGCGATGTCACAGGCTAATGTACAGTGTAGTAAAGTCCTTTATTTGAAGGGAACATAAGCCAACCAAATCATCTCCAAATTCTGTTTTCTTGCACCCACTGCCCTCATAAACCACTCCAAAGTGCTCCAATGTTTCTCTCTCAATGACCCAACAAACACCTGTATAGTATCTTGTTATATGTATATACCACATTTTAATTATACATTCAATTGTTGATGGATATTTGAGTTGTTTCCACATCTTGGTTAGTATGAATAGTGCTGCAATGAATATAGAAGTGCTAATGTCTCCTTGAGGTCTTGTTTTTATTCCATTAGGTAAATACTTAGAAGTGGGATTGCCGGATCATATAGCAGTTCAATTCTTACGTTTTCGAAGAACTTCCATACTGTTTTTCATAGCAGCTGTGCCATTTTGGATTCCCATCAACACCATTCAAAAGTTCAAAAGTTCAAAATTTCCTTTTGTCCACATTTTCGCCAACACTTCTTCTCTTTTAAAAAAATTAGAGTCATTCCACCAGGTGTCAGGTGATATCTTGTTGTGGTTTTGATTTCTTTTCCCCGATGATTAGTGACATTGATCATTTTTTCAACTACCTATTGGCCATTTGTATGTCTTCTTTAGACAAATATCTATATGAGTCTTTAGCGCATTTAAAAATTGAGTTATTATGTTTTTCAAACCATTGAGTTGAAGGAGTTCCTTAGATATTTTGGAAATTAACCATTATACCATTGAGTTGTAGGCGTTACTTAGATATTTTGGAAATTAATCAACATAAGATATATAGTTTGCAAATATTTTTCTCCTTTCTGTAGGTTACCTTTTCACTGTGTTGCAATAAACTATTACTCTTCAATAAAAATGAATGAACCTTGAAGGATGAGGTCTTCTTGGCTTGGTTGGGATAAAAAGAAAGACTAATCTTACTTAGGGGCCTGCCTTCTGCCAGATGCAGTGCAGTTACTTACCCCACTATTAAAAAAATAGTTATTTTTTATAGTAAATGTTATTTGTCTTACCAAAAAAAGAACTACTGAAACACTATAAAACCTGAATTAATCTCAAAAATATCATGCTGAGTGAAATAATACAGATGCATATGAGAATATGTTCTATGATTCCACCAATATGAAATTTCAGAATAGGCAAAACGAACCTAGAGTAACAGGAAACACATCAACGATTACTTGAGGCTAGAACTTCAATGTGCTTGAGAGGTCATAGTGGGATGATTGAAGTGTTTTATATTACATTTGGGCTGACGGTAGCTTAGGCATATACTTTTGTCAAAACTCATTTTGTTATACACTTAAAATGGGTGCATTTAATTATATTTAAATTATGTACTGTAATGAATTTAAACCTCTGAAAAAAGGTGCTAAACATTAAGAAGAAAATATTCTTCTAGCTTTTGCCACCATGTGTCCCTTGCCTTATAGTAGAATAGTCTCTTGAACTATTAGGTTGGTGCAAAGGTAGTTGCAGTTTTTGCTATCGAAGGTAATGGCAAAAACCGCAATTACCTTTGCACCAACCTCATACTTTTCTCCTACTTCGTCCTGATTCTCTGTTGCAAGAGTCCAAGCACTTAAGTGGTTAAGAAGGAGTTTCTTGAATGTTAGGAAAGGAAATAGGCAAGACACAATTGACCAAGCTGGAATTATCTCTTGCTGTAAGAGGTAAGCAGAATGGCAGGAAAACTCACATATCATTTTCATTGTGTCACAGCTGTAATGCTTTTATTGATTACTCGATGTACGAATTAGACCCAGCTTCTTTTTCAAGAACCTTACAGTACTATTAAGAAGGAAAAGTCATGTGGAAAGGGTCACCACAAAAGAAGTATGGAGTGTTATGTAAGTTTATGTGTATTTCTGACAGAGTTTTGACACAGCATTGTGCTCAAGGTCAGCCTTATTTCTTAAAGTAAATTTTCAAAAAAGAGCAAGGATAATTTCTTATATTTCTACTATTAATGAAAGGGCAAATCCCAAATTTTAAGAATAGAAAGTGCTCACTCAATAAATTTATAATAATTGCTTGATAAGCTTTTAAATTAGTGTTAGGTTTGGCAGAATTCTCTGAACAAAAAACCCAAATAATCATGACATTAAGAAGACACAGGTTTCCTTTTCCTCTTTCCTGTAAGAGGTCTGGAGATGGGAAGTCCAGGACTCCATACTCACTTTCTCATCCTTGGTGTCACTCATTCATCTTCAAAATACAGGATGGCTGCTAGGGTGCTACTGTCTGTCATGTGCTTGTTTAGAAAGAAAAAACTGGTTAGTGGTGGAGAGGGCCACAAATGAACACCCTCCCCAGGGAACTGGCTCCCTTTAAAGAATATTCCCAGAAGCCCCCCTCAATTATTTCCATCCACTTAAGTCTCAGTCACAGAAACTTGCAGAAAGACTAGTGCTGTGGTTTAAATGTGCCCCCCAAAAGTGTGTATTAAAAACTCAATCACCAATGCAACAGCATTGGACGCAGGGCCTAATGGGAGGTGTTTAGGTCATGAGGGCTCCACCCTCTTGAATTGGTTAATAACAATTATGAAAGGGCTAGAGGCTGCAAGTTTGATCTCTTGCTCTCTCTTGTGCATGCTTTCCTGCTTTTCCTCCTTTATCCATGGGATGATGCCAAGAAGGCCCTCTCCAGATGCTAAGCAAATGCTAGCACCATTCCCTTTGACTTCCCAGGCTCAAGAACCATGAGCCAAATAAATTTATTTTCTTTATTAATTACCTAGTCTGTGGTATTCTGTTATAGCAACACAAAACAGACTAAGACAACTAGGAAATATAATCTCTTAGCTGGGCATGTTGCCTCCTTGGATAAAATGAGATTCTGTCAATAAGAAAGAGGAAAGGATATGCAAACTAAGTGGCCAACTAGCAATTCTCACCACAATCTGTTTTTTCAGTAATCTCAGATGGTGAGGGCTAATGTGGCTGTTGTCAACCACAACAGGTAATTTATGTGTATCCTTTCCTCTACTCTGTGTGCTGTGTGGGGGAAATTGTTAATTCATCCATTAGGCCCCCAAAACTGGCCATATTAAAGAAGAACTCTGTTCAAATAAAGCTGCCAAATAAATACTTATGTTTCCCAACTGTTTGTCTTTTTATAAAGTTCTTATAAATTTGATAATCCCCTGCTCAGGTTATGGGTTATACCAATGGATTCCCTTTTTTTCTTTTTTTTTTTTTTGAGACAGTTTCACCTCATTGCCCAGACTGGACTGCAGTGGCGCCACCTGGGCTCACTGCAACCTCTGCCTCCCAGGTTCAAGTGATTCTCCTGCCTCAGCCTCCCGAGTAGCTGGGATTACAGGTGCCCACCACCATGCCTGGCTAATTTTTGTATTTTTAGTAGAGATGGGGTTTCACCATGTTGGCCAGGCTGGTCTTGAACTCCTGACCTCAGGTGACCTGCCTGCCTCAGTCTCCCTAAGTGCTGGGATTACAAGCATGAGCCACAGCACCCGGGAGATTCCCTTCTTACAGGATAAAATAACCCTATTAATTGTGGCAAATGCTGAAGTTTTCTTAGGTTCCATGCCATGCATACTTCTCTTCTGTAGTGTTGAGATTTTTCTTGGCACATAGGAGAAACAGCTTTCATGAAATGCCAAAAAAAAAAAAAAAAAAAAGAGACTGAGAAGTATCTCTACTCAAGCAATGTCGTGGGATATTATGGATAATGCAAAGGTAAACTGATTAGAAATCAGCATCCATAATTTTATATGAAATGGTCAGTGTCAAAGTAGAAAGTTGGTCATGCTAGGAGTTACCTGAGAAAAGTGTGTATGGTCAGACTGGTCCTCTTCCCAAAATTCAAAATGGGCTAATTCTCCTGCAAAACAAAATAAAAAATTCAGTTTACTGTAATTTACAAGCACTACCTGGTGCCAAATGGCTAGAGATAATAATTAATATTAGCTGCCAAGGTCTCAGCAATACTAAGAAAATTGAATTATTACTTTATTGGTCTCTCAAATAGGATGATAGGATATTTTTCTAAATCTTTTTGATCCATGGCAGGAAGAATGTTGTTCCATTTGAAAGCACTGCTATTATCAACAATAATGGAAAGGACAGTAAATGGCACCCAGACCTAGGGCATCTCATCATGACACAATTTTTCACTACATCAGCTCTGTAGCAGGTGCTATGCTGAATGAAGTTTAAGTATGGTTTCTGCCCTGTGGCCCAGATCCATTTTGCAGTCATTACTCTGTTTTTCAGGACTAAATGGCTGATTGTGTAGTTAGCTTCTTGCCAGTGCATTTATCTACAGCAGCAGCATCCATTTTCGTGATGAGTAGTATGTACAAAATTGAACAGGAAGAGGAAAAATAAATGAATCACAAAGCCTGTTAGAGGCCCTTGAACATTTGGCCCAAGTGCTAGTAAATGCTAAAGGGGAACATATTTACTGTAGTAGAGATAGATTAAATGGATTAAATTGGTAGATAATTGGGAAAGGTATGTGGGAAAATTGAATGAGTGTAATAGGTAAATAGCATAGTACAAATGGAACAAGTTTCTGATATCTAAATTGGGTACAGCCAAGGCCAGTGCTTACCTCACCCAGATGAAGAGACTGCAATTGGCTAAGGCTAGAGTGTTTTAGCCTGCCACAGACATTTGGTTTGACACATTTTAAACTCAGCAGTGACTTTCAGAAGAAATGCTTTAGTTAGGCAGAGAAAAGGGATACAGCGCAAGATAATGGGTCTATGAGAAGGCCCAGAGACCATAGACTTATCTGTTCATCTCAGGGGAGAGATACAGAAGAAGGTGGAGTTTGTGGACATACCATTAGCATTCTGGAATGCTATGATTAGCATCTTGCATAAGCAGGCAGAATCTTTTTAAGCTTTTTTTCATAGCTGTTTTCGCATTCATTCCTTCATTAATTCATTCATTGAACATTTATTTCCTAAGTGCTTCCCACATATAAAATGCTGAAAAGTAAAAAAAACATTTTTTATTAAAGTTATGGTCAGTGTTTGAAGGGTGAAGACATTTATACTTGGGAAGATAAAATATAAAGAACATTCATTTTGCAGGAAATCGGGTGACAAATGGCAGCTAGGTCATTGGTGATGCTCATTACTTGAGACTTTTTTCCTAGGAAGTGTTTTAAAATATCCTTTGAGGAATGAAACAAAGCATAGGACCTTAAGATTAAGAATTACAACCATCAGCTTTCCTTTTTTGTGGTTCATAAACACCTGTCGAACATTTTTTTCCAATTATGTGGCTGACAAAGTAATGATGACTTCATTGTATATTCCTTATGTTTTAGCACTAGTGGACTTTTCTCACTTTGCAAAAGATTATCTCCAGTGGAACTGGCTTTTAGTTGAGTGAATATTCTGATTATCTGAGCATTTTGATATATACATTTGAATTTAATATAATACAGTTAGCCATAAAACTATCCCAGAAATGATATAATCTGATTTGAATTATTAGATACTTCAGGAATTTCCAAAATAATACACAAAACACAAAACCACTAGACCAACCGAGTAATTATGATGCAGGACTACACATGTGGAAGCTGTGAGAAGTGGAACTAAGCCTATACTAAACCTAGAAGATATCCCTAGAAATTATTTTCAAGTGAATCTCTGATATTAGCTTATGTTTTGACTCTTTCTCATAGAAACGGAGTGCAGAAAATATAGAAAAGAAAAGAATATAAGAAGCAAAACCAGGAAAATGAGGAAGAGTGATACTGATGCATTAGATACATCAAGAAAAACTGTGCTGGGATGGTGTATATATAAGCTTTGTCAAAACTTAAAAGCAAAGGAAGGTCTTGTTTCTTTCTTATCTTTTAACACTACTTTACAACCATGTCAGCTCTCAGCTCTCCCCTAGACTCTTGCCCTAAGCAATATTATCATTGCCCACAAAGTGGCATCTTCTTTTTTTCCAGCCTTTTTCATAACAACAGAATAACAGTCCTCTCTTCCTCTATCCTTGCTGTAGTCAGTATGGGGGTTGATACAAGGGCTGATCAAAAAGAGAATGAAGCCATATCAGAAAAGCTATTCTGCTTGCCTAGTAGCTTAAGCTATGGTGGCTGCTCGGAGAGCTCACTTCTTTGTCCAAAGTATGGATGAAGTTGCTACCATCTTAAATTACAGATTTTGAAGTTTGATTTTTAGTAATAGGGGCATATTGTAAATTCTAGGAATGGCTGAAACATTTCCTAAATTTGCAATGCCAAATACAGTGTTTAAAAATTTTGTATTTTTAAAATTATCATACGGCAAAATTTACTTTTTGGTGTACAATATTACAATTTTAACACATATAGATTTGTATAATCACTACTGTAATCAGGATATAGAACAGTTTCAACAACCCTACAAAAGTGCCCCTATGTTATCCCTTTATCATTACACTCTCTCCCAATCCATGACCAATGGCAACCACTGATTTCCATCACTATAGTTTTGTCTTTTTGATAATTTTCTTTTGAGATGGAGTCTCACTCTGTCTCCCAGGCTGCAGTGCAGTGGTACCATCTTGGCTTACTGCAACCTCCACTTCCTGGGTTCAAGTGATTCTCCTACCTCAGCCTCCCGAGTAGCTGGGATTACAGGTGTGTGCCACCACACCCAGCTAATTTTTGTATTTTTAGTAGAGACAGGTTTTCACTGTGTTACCCAGGCTGATTCCTAACTCCTGGGCTCAAGTTGTCCTCCTGCCTTGGCCTCCCAAAGTACTGGGATTACAGGCATTGGCCACTGTGAATGTAACATAAATAAAATTAGTGAGAATGTAGTACAAATAAAATCAAAGAGTATATACACTTTCGAGATTGGCTTCTTTCACTTAACACTATGTCTTCGAGATTCATTCATGTATCAGCAGTTGATCCATTTTAATTGTGAGTAGTATTCCATTATAAGGATGTACCACTCCATACTGTCCATTCTTTTGTTGAAGAACATTTGGGTTGCTTTCAGTTTTTGGCTATTACATATAAAGCTGCTACAATCATGTACAAATTTTCGTGTGAACATAGTTTCCATTTTTCCAGGAATATGATTGCTGTGTTAGATAGTAAGTGCATGCATGCTTACCTGCCAAACTCTTTTTTCCAGAGTTAGTATGCCAGTATGTATCAGCAATGGATGAGAGTTTTGGTTTCCTTGCACTTTGCTAGCACTTGGTGTTATCAGTATCTTTTATTTTAGCCATTCTAATAAATGTGTAGTGGTATCTCATTGTGATTGTAATTTGCATTTCCCTAATGGTCAATAATGTTGTATGTTTTTTCAAGTGCTTAACTGCCATCCTTACATCCTCTTTGGTCCTTTACCCACTTTTAAATTGGGGTGTTATTTATTTATTTTTAAATTGACAATTGTATTTAATTATTGAGTGCAATGTGATGTAATTATACATGTATACATTATAGAATGTTTAAATCAGGCTAATTAACATACCTATCAACTCACATACTTACCCTTTATTTCTGGGGAAAACACTTAAAATCTAGCAATTTTGAAATATATAATACGTAATTATTAACTATAGTCACCATCCTGTGCCATAGAATACCAAAATTTAATCATCCTAACTGAAATTTTGTACCCTTTGACTGATATTTCCCTTTTCCTGTCCATCTCCCACCCTCAGCCTCTTGTAACCACCATCCTACTCTCTACTTCTATGAGTTCGAATTTTTAGGTCCCACATATAAGTGAGATAATGTGGTATTTGCTGAATTTTGAGTTCTTTATATTCTGAATACAAGTCCTTTGTTGTTTTTTTGTGATTTGAAAATATTTTATCTCAGTCCGTAGTTTTATTCTCTTGACAGTGTTTTTTGGCCATAACAGTTTTTAATTTCAATGAAGTCCAATTTATCAATTTATATTTTTATGGACTGTGCTTTTTGTTTCATTTCTAAGAACTTTTTGCCTAACTGCAAGCCATGAATATTTATGCCTTTTTTTTAGAAGTTTTATAATTTTACATTTAGATATTTGTTCATTTTGAGTTAATCTGTGTATAAAGAATAAAATTTAGATATAGGTTCAATTTTTGCATATGGTACAATTTTTCTAACAACATATCTAAATTATCCTATCTCACTGAATTGCTTTTATACCTTTGTCAAAATCAAATGACCATATTTGTGTAGATCTATTCCTGAACTCTCTATTATTCTGTGCATTAATCCACATGTCTACCCCTTCATTAAGACCACATTCTGTTGATTACTATAGCTTTATAGTAAGTCTTAATATTGGATAGCGTGATTTGTACAATTTTGTTTTCTTTTTCATTTTTTTCCTAGTTTTTTTCTAGTTTATCTGCCTTTCTACATACATTTTAGAATCAGTCTGTCTATACCTATATAAAATTCTCCTGGAATTTTGGTAGGAATTGCATTAAATCTATAAGTCACTTTGGGGACAATTGATTATGTTAGGCTTCCTAATCCATAAACATGGTATACCTTGAAATCAAAGGTCTTCTTTGATTTGTTTAATCAACATTTTGTGTTTAACATGCAAGCCCTGACCATATTTTTAAGTTTTTAATATTTTGTATCTAAGTTTTTAATATTTTGATCTGATTATAAATAGTAACATATTTAATTTTTTAAAATTGTTTACTGATTGTATAGAGAAATAGAATTGATTTTTGTGTGTTGACCCCATAACACATAACCTTGCTAAATGCACTTATTAGTGGTACATGGAAAATTTTTAAAGATACTGTTATGAATTAGCATAAGAAGATGCCCTGAGAAAAAGAATAAGGGGGAATTTGTTCAGAGGAGTCCAAGCCCTCACTAGAGGAATCTCAGTTAGTGTTCTTTATACACAAAAAATTGGAAATCTCAAAAGGGACGGGCTTTTCTAAGCAGTGAATGTCTTTTCCCCCAAGTTTTCCTTCTGTTTCTCTCCTATTCAATAAATTTGATTATATAATTGTCAGTCATTTTTACATGCAAATATTGGAATTGTGTAAGATTTTTTTTCTTTGCCCAAGAATATATCACATGGGTTTATACTTGATTCATTCCATCAATAAAAAGAGTATGGTTCAAGGATAATTTGGGGTTGTCTCACCCCTATGTTTAAGTTCTTCATAGCTTCTTTTTCCCAGGTTCTTATATGTTAATTTTCCTATTCTGTCTTTCATCTAGAAAAAGATTTAGTTTAATAATATCATACCTATTTTATTATTTAATAGTACATCACTTAGTTGGATGAGACAGGAGTTTATAGTTTGTAAAGGTATAACCCTGTAATGCCATTTAGTTTCTTGCCCCAATTTCTAGCAGCTTGGGATAATGTATCTATTACATTAAAATAGCTATACACCTTTCTCCCTCCCTCCCTTCTTCCATCCCTCCTTCCCTCCCTCCCTCCCTCCCTTCCTTCCACCCTCCTTCCCTCCCTCACTCTCTCTTTTCTTTCTTTTTTTTGCTGAAAAATCTCCAGAGAAAAATCTCTCATTCTTGAGTGATGCACTCCATTGTCTAAAGACTCAGTAAAAGAAGAAAACAGATGGTTATTCTTCTCCAACATTAGCTTTACAAAAAGAATGCCACTGGTGTTTGCACCAGCAGCAAAGTAAATTAACCCTCAGTTATCCATTGTGGCCTTTTATTGGGCTCAGCAAAGCACATTGCACATTAAGGTGGCCATGTACTAAAAAGTAAACTACACAGATATTTCTGAAACAAAACAAAACCAAATAAACAAACCAGCACTGCTAGATGTAATCGGTAAATTCAAATAAAATAAACATGTGCAATCAAAGTGAAATTAACATTTTAATTTTATCAAATTTTGTAGAAACACTCAATGCTGGAAAATATATATATTTTTCTCAGAATATAAAGAATACTAACTTACCTTTACATAAGTGTATTTAACTTGCCACTACATTATATGTATTGTACGCCCTTCACAATTGTGCCTTTTTTGTTATGGGTCTTACCTGAGCGAATATTCTCTATCACCATCATACATTTGAAATTAGAAAACCGAACCAGGCCCCAACCCCAACCTCACCCAATAATAATGTCTTATTATTGAACAGTTTTAATATTTAATGAATATTTGAAAATGTCAGTCATGATGAAACAAAATTGATTTGACTCTATTTCAAGTGTCAATATTCAATGAGAAGTGATAATTAGATATCAGACTTAAATATAATTATTAGTCACTAGCAACCTGTCCATATTCCTTTTTTCTTTTGCTAGTTAGATAATTTCAACATCTAACACCACCAGCAGCATGAATATGTTTAACTAAATTCCATTAATACAAAAAATTTATTTAGCACCAACTGTGTACTTGGCACTATTTTGTGATCATCATTGCTCAAAGATGAACAAAGAATTATTTCTCTCTTCAAGGAGTATACATGAGTGTAAGAGTGATAAAACAAATAATCAAATGAATATTGTATATGTAAAATAAATTCTAGTTTAGAGTTATTGAACCTATTATTTGTTAGGCACTATACTATGTTTCATGTATTTCAAGTCATTCAGTGTCATAAAGAGTTTACATGGTAGAGATTATTAATATATAAAATTTTTCATATGAGGAACTTGAAGCTCAGGAATGTAAATAACTTGCCCACAGTCATACAACTAGAAGAACAGAAATTCTACCCCATGATATCTGACATCTTTGTTCTTGACCTGACACTTTAAGCATGAACCTTTTACCTATCAACCCTTTTATGGTTTGTAAAGGCATAACCCAGTAATCCTTAATGAAACACCACAAATGTAGTTATGTGTGATAGGGTATCAGTCATTATGTAAGAATTTAAAAGTTGTCATTATTAATCTCCTTGAATCTATGGATTTTTATAGTTCTTCCTAAAACTCTACCTCATGACAACTTTGTCCTCAGAAAGAAGTTAGTAGTTTCTTCCAACGTGCCACTACAGCTGCAGTTTTGAATAAAATGTTTATTGCCATTTTCTTCCATTTCAATTTCACCTTTAACCAAAGAGTTATATAGAAGTGCATTTTGGGTTTTTAAATATATTAATAAATTATCTTTTAATTATCGTTCATCTTAATTACATTGTCAAGTATAATCTTTATTATACAGATGATTTGACATTTGAGAGATTTGTTTTATGGCTTAGTTTGTCATCAATTTTTATAAGATTTCCTCATGAATGGAGAAAAATTATTGTGATAATTGGGTGCAATATTCTAAAGATAAAGATGTATATGTCTTGTTAATTTTTAATTTAAATCTTCTACAGTACAAGTGTTTTTTGTCTGATAGAGGACTTAAAATATCCTAATCTGATATTGTAAATTTGTTAATTGCTTATTATTCTGTCAGTTTCTATCCAATTAATATTGAGACTTTATCATTTGTAGCAAATAAGCTCATACATGTTAGAACTCCTTGGTGACATAGTTATTTTATTATTGTAAAGTATTCCTCTTGATCTTTACTAATTTTGCCTTAAATTCTACTTTATCTCCCTTTATTTTGCCACAATAGCTATTTTCCATACCTTTGTTTTCAGCATTTCTGAAATATAAGCAGAATTAGCTGCATTTTAATCTGCCTATATCTTTTGGGGGGATTTTATTTGTATATTTCCCCCATCGTTGCTATTTGTTGGGAGCAGAAGGTCGGCATCAGAGGGCTAATTTTCAGCTCTACTTGGCTAGAAGTCTTCTGTTGGGCTTTTGATGGTAGCTGGAAGTCAAGTATTCCATGTTACGCATCCCCAAAGAGCTGGTATTCTATGTTACTGGCCCCCAGTGTGCTGATATTCCATGTTACTGACCCTCAGAAAACTAGTGTTCGGTGTTATTGACCCCTAGAATCCTGGTATGCCATTATTGCCCCTTAGTCTGTTTACATTGCATGTTATACATCCATACAGCACTGGCTGTTCATGTTACCCAACCCCAGAGCACTGGCCTTCCACGTTACCAGTCCCAGTGAACACTGGCAACCACAAGGTCTCGTGGTGCAGTTGAACAAAAGGTTATCCTACCACTTCATGGCACTGGATTTGTAGAGGTCTCTGTAGAGAGAACCAGGGCTTTCCTGAAAATTTAGGGAGTTTGATTTGTAAAGTGTGACTGACAGAATGTAGCCAGTAATTTTTTTTTCTAATAAATAGGAGAAAAACCAATAACCTAGAACGAGGGAAAAATCATAACTGTACATGTCACCAAATGTAATTTTTTCAAAAGTCAAGTATAATGCAACCTGGAAACAAACACAGAATTAGCTTATTTAGAGAAAGCAAATGTACCAATAGAGAAAACAGATGAATTGTAACCAGGAATGACTTATCTTACGAGACAATTTAAGATCACTTAAGGAACCTATGCCTTGGTAATTTTCTCAGGAAGAACTGAAAGTAAATGTTAGTGGTCTCCATAAAAGTTCTGCTTCATCGTTTGGCATCTTGAGAATTTACCCTGATGGCTGCGTGAGAGAAGCTGTCCAACCCTATTAATCACTTCTCGACCCAGTTTGCAATGATTACATTTTTAATATTTAAGGAAGTCTTCTAATTATAGCCTCCTGGCTTGATTGATGCAGAAGCATGGAAGTAAATCAAGTCAGCATGGTAACTCCATCCCAGGGCATGCTTAACCGAAAGTATCTTGTGAAGAACTCAATGTTCTCTTCTGTCTAATGTGCAATAGCATATGTGAAATGGAACAACTGTTAATGAGCAGAAAAGTTTATTAAATATGAGTACTGTTTTAAATATGAAAGTGGATCTAGGGATATTAGGTTTCCAATGTTAATATCCATGTAAGTACTTGTGTGAAAGTATTTCTAGGTCAAATTAGTACATGCAGCATACTTTGTGATGTTTTAAAGATCAGTGTAAATGTCAGTAAACAAAACAGCAGAAAAGGCAAGGCACAGTTCTGTAATGATTCTAAATTATTCAAACTGGATGATGTTTGTTACTCATTCTAGTATCTTTTAAATTGAAATCTCGAGGGCAATGTAATGACCTCCTCACATCAATGGCTTCCTAGTTATATGGTCTTTTTCTATATCAGCAAGGGAAATCTTCTCATTTCAGTTTAAACCAGTAAGTCTCAATGTGCCTCAAATTTGCTTACATTAAAAATTAGGTAAAATTAGGAAAATATAGTAAGTTTTTAATTTCTAAATTACTTCCTTGTTTATATATTCAGGTTATATATGTTTCTTACTTTTGGGGTGTTCAAAATAATTTTGAAAAATAGTAAAATGAAGACAGTACTTGGAAATTTTTAATGTGCTTTCTTAGCATAAACAATAACTTATGAAACTCTGCAGAATTTTTTTTCTAATTTTCTGGTATTGTGAAATTTAAAACCCTGGAATCATTGACTCAAGTCATTCTTTGGGAACAAAAGTAGTTATTTCAGAGAGTAAGCAGATTAAGTGGTATTTTTAAGACTGGAAATAGTATTTCCAACATTCTTATGGAATAAAAAGTGGCGTTTGATTAAAGTATACTTGATTTGAGTACACTGAAAGTGTTTTGTAGCTCTCCCCTCATCTACCCACTAGTTGTGCTCAAACAATAAAGGAGCAGATAAATGGGCCTAAAAGGAATTTAAGCCAACGCAAAGCACTTAAGTCTTCAGAAGAAAAATCAGTATTACGTCATTTCCAAGGCAGTAAAAATGGAAGACTTTGAAGTGGCTGTGCCCTCAAGCATTTCTTGTGCTTGCTTATACCATGGGTAGTCTCTCTGAGATGATTCAGTTTGCCTTATGAGAAAAATATGTATGAAAAATTTGATACACTTGTCCAAGTTGACAATTCACTCTCTTTCGAGGAATCAAGAAGTAGAACTCTTTAGCCAATATGAAGAAACACACACACACACACACAAACACACACACACACATTCAGTTCACATTTTTTATTTTAAATGCAAATGTACTGTAAATGAATGAGCACACACACAGGCACATCACACACATTGATTCTTTTTTAAATTTGCATTTCTCTCCACATGTTGGCAAAATCCTTTACCTACTGGGGCTGAGAAACAACATCTTAGCTTTGGTGCTGGTCCTGGTTTGAGCCATCCTCTGCATCCTGCCGGTCCTCACTGGGCTGCTTTTCGAATAATAGTAACGTCTCTTCTATGAGGATGTTGATGACTAGAGCTTTTCAAGTCAATGTTTTTAGCCTTGCTACCATGGCTGCTCTAGTTATGACTACTTTTTATCATTCATCTTCTTTGTGCATCTCATATGTTTGTATATTTGGATAGTTTGAAAAAGATGTATAATCATCTTTTTGTCAGATAGCTTTTACACATGGTGATCAATGCTGGGTCACCTTCCTGTACTTTGTTAAACAGTTTTCTCTTCTCCAGCTGTACTGGGAATCTGTTTCCCTAGACTATACTTTCTCTTGGGCATCTTGGATTCCAAGTCAAGAAGAGTCAGATTTCCTTGTCCTTTAAAACATGGTGCCCTCACTGGGTCCATTTTTTTTATTTTTTTGAGACAGAGTCTCACTTTGTTGCCTGGATTGGAGTGCAGTGGTGCAATCTTGGCTCACTGCAACCTCTGCCTCCCAGGTTCAAGCAATGCCCATGCCTCACCCTCCTGAGTAGCTGGGATTACAGGTGTGTGCCATCATCACCCGGATAATTGTTTTTTTTTTTTTGGAGGGGGTAGACAGGTTTTCATCATGTTGGCCAGGCTTGTCTCAAATTCCTAACCTCAGGTGATCTGCTTGCTTTGGCTTCCCAAAATGCTGGGATTACAGGCATGAGCCACTGTGCCCAGCCTCCATTACCTTTTAAGAGACCTCCCTGACCACTCATGATTCCTCTGTTAACACCAGCCACTGTATTGGTAGCTGCAAAGACTATACTGTATGTTACTTCATGGATTGTTTTCTAGAGTCTAAGGTCTTTATGATTCCTCTAGGAACTGACAGTTATTTGCCACTGTGATTTGAGAAGAGGTAGACTGTGGTAAAGCTCTTCCAAATGAATTGTTTTCTAGGAAAGAACAGATCTCCCTAGCATCATGTTTGTACTATTTCCTTTTTAACTATATCAGTCCTTCATCCCATGGAGCTTCTGTGCAAGAGCTGCGACTTATATTCTAATTCTCTATCCTAGGATAAAAGTCTTTCTGTGCACTTTTAACTCTACTATTGTACTAAGACTGACAAGATCTTCAGAAATTTTTTTTCATGTTTGAAGAAGCTTCCTTAGCTTTGCCTTTTTTTCCTTTTTATTTGTCCAAATTTATGGGGTACAAATCTATGCAATGTATTACATGCATAGATTGTGTAGTGATCAAGTCAGGGCTTTTATGGTGTACATCATACCCATTAACCAACTTCTCATCATCCTCCCCTCTCCTACTCTCTTACCCTTGTGGCTTTCCATTATCTATCATTCCACTGTTTACATACATATGAACACATTTTTCACCATGCTCTTATGAGTGAGAACATGTGTTATCTTTCTTTCTGTGCCTGGCTTGTTTCACTTAAGATAATGACCTTCACTTCCACCCATGTTTTGAAGGGGTCCTAAGACCTTGTAAGTGTTTTCCTACAGCTGACAATAAAAAAGATTAAACAATTATCACATGAAATAACTTTTAAGGACTCATGTATGTAAATTTAAGGAACAGGAACATTAGGATGACCTTAAGATATGTTTACACATGAAAGTGTCCAAGCCTATAATACTTTATTATTTTAGCATTTACAGAGTCCTTTTGCTAGGTACTTTGCTAGCTTCTTGAGACTTAATGTTGAATTAGACATGGCTTTTGTCTGAAAGGAGGCTCAAAGGTTTGCCGAAGCTCCAAACCTCTGGAAAATACACCTTAAAATACAGGACCTAGGCATTGTTAAACATAGGCAGTTAATATCTCATGGATGAGAAACATAAAGAAGCCATTCAATATGATCTCATTTACTTTCTCCATACGTACACTACAGGTAGTTATATTAGACAACTGTAGCTGTTCTACAGTTAGAAATTATGAAGCCAATAAAAATGCTTTAATTGCTGTTCTTTTGCATTTCATCTCAAAGCAACTTTAACTTGAACTCTTCAAGTGAGATTTCTTGTGGAGATATACCCGAGAAGAACCTGTGCACTGTGAACTTCCTCATGCTCATGCCCATTGCTTGGTTGGCACCCCACGCTGAACTAGAAGGAGCCAGGACAAGAAGCTCAGCATCCCTGGCACCCTACTGTTAAATCCATGGGCCAGTCTGCAGGGCAGGGAGAGTTTAGATTTAAATCAACCCAGCACAGGCCGTGGGGCCAGGGGAACAGAAGTAGTCCATATCGGCCATAGCAGTCTTCTGGCCGTCTGTGGCCCAGCCCTGAAAGCTTTTACCCAGTAAACTTTTTAAGCTTTCATTTTGGCAGCCTAGACAGATGTTCCAAATTTATATCTGCTTCACTTAGTGCAAGAACCAGGCAACGAGGAAGAAGCCAGTTCCAGTAAATGATCCCCAAGGCTATGGTCCTTTCCATTTGGGCAAATAGATGATAAAACCTGTACAGCGTTCCACTAATGCTCAAAGTCAGTCAGTGGAAGTACACTTCGAATAACAAATCTAACAGCAATTGGAAGGGGTCTGCCTCACAGGAGGGTGGCATCTTTTATTTAAAAAGCCTTGTTTTTGTGAAAAACAAGAGGGGCCTCATTTATGAATGCAAATGATGGCTTGCTTTTGTTTTACAAAATATTGAGAGATGGTATTAGATACTATGATTGAATATGCACACAACATGCATGCAGGTGCACACACACACACACACACACACACACACAGCCACTCAATGCATTTGTGAGCAAGTCAGAGACATACATTTTATATACTAGGATATTCAGTGCTTCTAAGTTTACGGAGACTGATGAAAAATATAAGTTATCCCCAAGTGAGGGAGTTTTCATAATTGATGGTTTTGGACTTCAGAGACCAAAATTGACCTTCTGATCCTTTGGTTGCTCAGGGTGGATGGGGAAATCAGGCTCTGCTTTTATCTGTCATCTGATATTTCCTTTACGTATGACCTATCCCTGAGTGCTGGGACCTTGTGTCTCCCTACAAGTGCAAAATATGTAGTCCTTGCAGGTTAAAATCAAGACCTTGGCTTCATTTTGAAAACAGCATGCACTAACCAATTATTTTAATGTTTCACATTTTCCACTTATGGTGATTATAACCTGTTTGGAACTTTGTTTTTAGACCAAGATAATTTTTAATAAATGGTCTGAAAGCTTCAAATCTGTTGATTTAATTATCAAAATCCATGTTCCTGTTAAAAAACTCAAGAGAACATTTTGATTATGGGGATGGCTTAATAGACAATTAGGTAAAGTGATTTGGCAGAAGCAGCATAGTCAAGGCTCTTTCGCAAGGCAACTTGGCTCCACAGAAGGCAAAACTCTTCAACCAACAGGAACTTGGGCATAGACTTTTTCTTCTCACAGTTTTTTTGCTTACTGAAATAAAGGGTGCATGAAATCCTGAGCAGGCAAATTAACTAGACAAAGCACTTAGAAGCTGAATTTAAAGTTCCAATGGAGACCATTGGAAAACTGTATTGAGTGCTTTTAGTGAAAATTCTACCCATTAATGATGTAGTAAAGAAAATGTGGTACGTATATACCATGGAATACTATGCAGCCATAAAGAAGAAGGTAATCATGTGAGTGAATTAACACAGGAACAGAAAACTAACTTACAAGTGGGAGCTAAACATTGAGTACACATGGACATAAAGATGGCAACTATAGACATTGGGGGGACTACCAGAGGGTGTAGCAGGGGAGAGGGGCAAGGGTTGAGAAACTACCTATTGGGTACTATGCTCACTACCTGGGTGACAGGATGATTGTACACCAAACCTCAACATTATGTGATCTACCCATATAACAAACCTGGACGTGTAATCCCTTGACCTAAAATAAAAGTTGAAAAAAAAAGTTTACTTGCTCAGTTGTAGGCCAACAGATGTAGTCTTATAACTGGCAAGGACTGTGAAGAAGGGCATGGCATGATGATAAAGAGACAGGATGAATACAGGGTGAATATGATTCCCATGTCTTGATTCAGATTAGAACTATCCATTGGTATGGGAAGTACCTTATCCGGATCCATTCCCTTAGAAATGGTTCCAGAGATTTGTCCAGAGATAGTGGAAAATATCCCACAAACCCATGAGTTATTTTCTGAACACCTTATTAATACAATGATCACGTAAGTTATTCAAAATTTCATTTGGGAAGAAGGTAAAATTAGATGCAATGCTGAGATTCCACTGGACATGATGAGAAGCATGACCACAGTATTTCTGAAGAATTTGCCCAATGGACTAGGTGCCAGGTGATAGAGGAGTGACTGATGCCTCTTCCATCATGTCTCTGTGTGAACAGAAAAAAATTGTTATAATGCCGCAGTTTCCCATTCTTTTGACTCATGCTCCTGTCTAGCCAGCAGCAAGCTACCACAGGCAAACCTTCTCGAAAGAAGGAAACAACTCAGGTTTCGGCATTTATGTTGCAGTCATTTGTTAAACTTTTTTGAAGCAATTTTTACTTATGAGAGTATCTACAGCAGTGGCTTTCAACATACATCTCATTGAAACATCCTAGCATGTAATAATTGGTGAGGTATGTCACAAGAAATATGCAAGGTACTAAAATGTGTAATGTCATTTTGCATAAATTCACTTGAATTCAAGGTTATTGGTATAATGATACAAGTTACACTTACTGATATTGCAAAAAGCTTTCAGGAAAAACAAAATGGGTTGGAGCTTGGGAATCAGCTAATCTTATTTTTTAAATCTAGTTGAGTTGGACAGAGTGTCTTCTGTGCCATTGAGTCTCTTACCAGTGTTCCACCAGGGGAAAAAAAATTGAGAGTCTGTGTTCCACTTATCTATTGCTGCATAACAAACCACTCCAAAATGTAATGTCCTAAAACAAAACAACATTCATTTTGCTTGTGAATCTGCAACTTGAGCAGGGCTCAGTGGGGATAGCTGTTTTTCTGCTCCCCTCGGAATCAACAGGGTCAGCTCCGAGGCTCAGGGCAGGAATCATCTGAATGCTTACTCACTGTCACGTCTCGGGAAGGTATGTGAGTTGTTGTGGCCAGGGGATGGACTGTGGCACATTGTATTTTCCAAAAGTGGCCATAGCTAAATTTCTAGTCCCACATGCTCTTCCAGAACTTTGGCACTCACCTATCAAAACGTGGAGTGAATGCTCCTTCCCCTTGATCCTGGGAAGGATGGTGAATACTCTGACCAATAATGTCTAGCAGAAATCTTGCCAGCCTTGGCTTTAGAGGCTGGGCTGTAAAGGGTAACATGACTTCCATTTGAAATTTCTCTCATGATGCTCAGTCTACGAAGCCCCGGCCACATGAAGAGGACATTGGTAAGTGGCTGATAATCCCAGCTAAGTTCTCAACTAACAACTAGGATCAACTATCTGACATGAGTAAAGGAGTCTTCCCCTCACTCCAGCCTCGAGATTTGAACCTTCCTAAGCTGACACCCTGTGGAGCTGAGATGAGCTACCCCCACCCGGCCCCAGAGTCTTGTTCAAATTGCAGATGTGTGAGTAAAATAAGTAGATAACTGTAATAGGTAGCTGCAACTCTGCTTTAAAGATTAAAGAGGGGATGTGCTCAAAATTTTCTGAAGATTCCAGAGGTTATTCTGAAACAAAAGTTGTTTTATTGATTATTGCTGCTTATGTATTTTTCCTGCCTAATTAGACATAGGCACCAATCTCTTGTCAAAATTCACTCCTTTCCACCAAAGTATATACTCCCATTCTCTAATTTTCTAGATAGCATCTTTGTGGTAAAATGTGAACTCAACATTGCTAAATTGACAATCTGTAGATTTTTGTTATTTTTGGCAGTCTGTGTCCTAGAATTCTTTACTTCTATTCTCTAACTTATTTCTGAATTGTTAGATAAGATGAACTATAATTTTTGAACTGAATGGTAATGATATAGCATGGTTATTATATTAGTGTTTGGCAGATTTAAAGATTTCAGGGCTTTCATGTTAGCATAAGTACAACTTGATCAGACACCAAAGAGTATATAGGGATATTATGTGATGTTGTGTATTGCAAGATAAACAAGGCCACGATTCTTTTAAATAGAATTTTGCTATCTTCACCAAGTTTTATGTTAAATAGGAACACAATGGCATATAGTTTTTGCTTCTGAAATGTCACTGTGTTGTTTCCTTATCAAAAGAATTCTGATAAATGACAGAAGTCTCCCCTTTCAGACATAATAATTGATAAACAATCCTGTAAAATTTCCACAAATATATCATGAAAGAAATTTTTTTTCTATAGGCATTGTCCATCCTTCATTCTGTCCTCTAAGTAGATTTTTAAGGATCTGCATCAAACATAATCCAAAGCATTTTCAAACTTTAGCATTCATTAGAATCATCTAGAAAGCTTAAGTCACCGACTGCTATGCCCCAGCCCCATAGCTTCTGATTCACTAGTAGAGTGAATCCCAAGAAATTGCATTTCTAACAGTGCTGCTCATCCCATGACCACACTATGAAGATTACTGATCTAGAGGAACAAGATAAAAGCCTAATATGTGGAGATATTTTTCTAACCACTACTCTCTGAAATATACTCAAATTTAAAGCAGCTTTCAAGTCATCCCGTGACAAAATAGTTTTCATTCATTCAAAGGTTAGACAAGTGATTTCTCTTAACCACATTTGCTCACATACTGGGGCAAAGTGCAAGAAGAAACAAATTGATTCTTTCAGTCTGAATGTCATTGAGTTCTAAATGGGTTCTAGAATTGAGAATGTGTTGTGAGAGAGAAGCGCAAGCCATTTGTCACCAATGCACAACCAGAGAATTTGGTTAGTTTTGCCAGTTTAGAAAATAGCCAGAATTCTGTATCAAACATTTCAGTAATAAAAGATGGAATAGACAAAATTAGATTATGACTGGGAGCTTAAAGACCAAATTTGTTCTGGTCTAGATGCCTCAGACATCTGATTCTCAAGAAACCCCCACTGTCTTCAGGAAAAGTATGAAAGACCTCTTTCCTCAACTCCTGAGAAGGAAACAGATCTGTTGCCTTGAAGGTTTTCTTTCAGTATTCTATATATTTTAAACTAAATTAACCTAATTGAATTACTCAAAGAATTGGCCAAATCAGAACGAACCCAAATGTCCATCAATGATAGACTGGATTAAGAAAACGTGGCACATATACACCATGGAATACTATGCAGCCATAAAAAAGGATGAGTTCATGTCCTTTGTAGGGACATGGATGAAGCTGGAAACCATCATTCTCAGCAAACTATTGCAAGGACAAAAAACCAAACACCGCATGTTCTTACTCATAGGTGGGAATTGAACAATGAGAACACCTGGACACAGGAAGGGGAACATCACACACTGGGGCCTATTGTGGGGTGGGGGGAGGGGGAGATATAGCATTAGGATATATACCTAATGTAAATGATGAGTTAATGGCTGCAGCACACCAACATGGCACACGTATGTATATGTAACAAACCTGCATGTTGTGCACATGTACCCTAGAACTTAAAGTATAATAATAAAAAAAAAGAATTGGCCAAGTCAGCAGTGCTTTAGGTTGGCTCTGGAATTATTAAGGTCTTTCTGTCCACAGACTTTCCATTGACTCTTTCTCCACCCTTAATTTGGTTGTTTCTTTCTAATTTAACTCTTTCATAATTGGATAATTAGAGTTTCCATTTTCCATTGTGGACCATCTTGCTTTGACTTGCTGAAATGCATGTTTATGAATGTATACTTTCTATTAGTGATTTGCTAAATGTCTCATTTATTTAAAACATTTTCTCTTTTATTATAAAAAGAAATACATGCTCATTGTAGGGAAAATACCAAGATATTAAAGAAAAATTAATATCCCAAAGGCTATCAATAAGAGATATGTAGTAAATATTGTGATGATTTTCTTTACACTCATTATATATATATGCTCACTATATATATATTTGGAATTTTCAAAAATATAAATTAAGAGTTACCTACGAATAAACTTAACCAAAAAAGTGAAAGATCTCTACAATAAGAACTACAAAACATTGATGAAAGAAGTTGAAGAAAACACAGACAAGTGGAAAAATGTTTCATGTTCATGGATAGGAAGAATTAATATGGTTAAAATGTCCATACTATCCAAAACGATCCACAGATTCAATGCAATCCCTATCAAAATACCAATGACATTATTCAGAGAAATAGAAAAAACAAGCCTAAAATTTGTATGAAACTACAGAAGATCCCAAATAACCAAACAAGTCTTCAACAAAAAGAAGAAAGCTTGAGACATCACACTATCTGACATCAAAATATATTACAAAGCAGTAGCAACCAAAACAGCATGATGCTGGTATAAAAACAGACACACAGACCAATGGAACAGAATAGAGAACCCAGATGTAACTTCATACATTTACAGCCAACTGATATTCAACAAAAGCACCAAGAACACACATTGGGGAAAGAACAATCTCCAATAAATGGTGCTGGGAAAACAATATCCACATGCAGAAGAATGAAACTAGACCTTTATCTCTCATCATTTACAAAAATCAACTCAAAATGGATTAAAGACTTAAATGTAAGACCTGAAACTATGAAACTACTAGAAGAAAACATCGAGAAAATGCTTCATGGTATTGATCTGGGCAAAGATTTTTTGGATGAAACCTCCGAAGCATAGGCAAAAATAGACAAATATGATTACATCAAACTAAAAATCTTCTGTACAGCAAACAAACCTAAGTGAAGAGATAGTTTACAGAATGAGAGAAAATATTTGCAAACCATGCATCCGACAAAAGGTTAATACCCAGAATGTACTAAGAAACTCAAATAACTCAATAGCAAAAAACCAAATAACTCAATTTTTAAGAAGGCAAAAAATCTGAGTAGATATTTCTTAAAAGAAGACATATAAATGGCCAGCAGGTATACGAAAAAATGCTCAGTATCACGAATCATCTGGGAAATGCAGATCAAAACTGCAATGAGATATTATCTCACCCCAATTAGAAGGGCTGTTATTAAAAAGACAAAATATAACAAGTTCTGGTGAGGATATGGAGAAAGGGGAATACTTACACGTGTTTGGTGGGAATGTAAGTTAGCACAGTCACTATGGAAAACAGTATGGAAGTTCCTCAAAACATTAAAAATACAACTGTCAGGCCAGGCGCGGTGGCTCACGCCTGTAATCCCAGCACTTTGGGAGGCCGAGGTGGGCAGATCACCTGAGGTCAGGAGTTAGAGACAAGCCTGGCCAACATGGTGAAACCCTGTTTCAATTAGAAATAACAAAAAATTAGCCAGGCATGGTGGTGTGCACCTGTAATCCCAGTTACTTGAGGGGCTGAGGCAGGAGAATCGCTTGAACTCAGGGGGAGGAGGTTGCAGTGAGCCAAGATCGCACCATTGCACTCCAGCTTGGTCAATGAGAGAAACTCCGTCTCAAAAAAAAAAAAAAAAAAAAAAGAGAAAGATGCGGTGGCTCATGCCTGCAATCCCAGCCCTTCGGGAGGCCGAGGCGGGCGGATCATGAGGTTAAGAGATGGAGACCATCCTGGCCAACATGATGAAATCCCATCTCTACTAAAAATACAAAAAAAAAAAAAATTAGCTGGGTATGGTGGCACACACCTGTAGTCCCAGATACTCAAGAGGCTGAGGCAGGAGAATTGCTTGAATCCAGGAGGCAGAGGTTACAGTGAGCTGAGATCATGCCACTGCACTCCAGCCTGGTGACAGAGTGAGAGTGAGACTCCCTCTAAAAAAAAAAAAAAAAAAAAAAAAAAGGAACTGCCATATGATCCAGCAATGCCACTATTGGCTATATATCCAAAGGAAAAGAAATCAGTAGGCCAGAGAGATATCTGCACTCCCATGTTTATTGCAGCACTATTCACATTAGCCAAGATATGAAGTCAAACTAAGTGTCCATCAATAGATGATTGGATTAAAAAAATTAGTATATTTACACAATTGAATACTATTTATCCATAAAAAAGAATGAAATCCTGTCATTATAATTTTTTAAATTAAGGGTTATATTATAAAATTTTAAGTAAGTCAAATGGTTTTTATTTTTCATTACTTTATACTTATCATTACTGTTATTAATATTAGTAATAAAATTTATGAATGTTTATTAAATACTAGACACTATGCTAAGTTCTTTACATGTATTATCCTTTTTTAAAAAATTCAACTTTTAGATAAGGGGTACCATGTGCAGGTTTGTTACATGAGTGTAAAATTAGAACACGTAAATAGAAAAAAATGAAGAAAATCATAACTTACCCATAATAAATACCATTCCTTCCCATCACAAATATTATCTTTATTTACATTTTAGGGTTATATGTTAGGATATTTTATATGCATATGAATGCATTTTTTGAATTTGAATTGAACAGAATATTTTTGAATTGAATAGAATTTTCTGTACAGATTGCTATGTATGGATGGAGGGGTGAATTATGAAGGAGCACAAGAAAGCTTTTGTGGGATGCATACATTTAGTATCTTCATTAGTATCTTCCTATTATGGTGTGTGATAATGTCAAAATTTATCAAGTTGTACACCTTAAATATTTGCAACACATTGCATGTCAAGCACACCTTGATAAAGCTGCTAATCTTTTTTTGAAAAAGGAAAACAACATGTTTTTGGCCACAATTGTGGTGGAATGTGAGTCCACATTGTATGTAAGACTCTGCAAGGTGGTGACTCTTCCAGAAGCATAATGATTGGGCAATGGCCATATAAGCATAAGAGGATGAAATTATATCAGCTCATAAAACAGAATCGAGGGAGAAGAGGGAGTGGGGTTCAGGTGGCAGAACCAACTTTTATCAAAGTAGGAATAGTAGCTCTTTTATGTTTTGGTATTCTTGGAGAAGTCAGAGGTTTTCATATTCTCCCCAGCAGGGGCCCATTTAATGATCTAACAGCAAGTGTTTATTTAGATTGTGCTTCTCACTCACAACCCGTCAACTCACACAGGAGGTAGGACACAATAATAAAAACTGGAAAACTGACAAGGGACTAAAACGAGGGCTTTTGGGGTATTTCCCCCAATCCTCGTTCAACAGACATTTACCTGTTACTTACTATGTATACTTGCTACCTTTTATGTATCTATGAAATATATGTGACAGAAACAGATAGGTTTCTGCCTTTCTAATTAGCTCAGAGGTAAATAAATAAATAGATACTTATACTTGAGGGTTCGTGAAGCACAAATCTGTTAGAAATAGAGGTGAAGAGAGGCATCTGTATACAGTAAACTGTGTCAGATTAGCAAATTTCTTGGCCAATTTAGTTTTACTTTAGGGTAAGAAATATGTACTCTATTACTGATCCATTTCCATTTCTAATTGATTCCCCTAATTATCCTAAGGAATTTTCTGTAGTAAATACCAAACCTATTTCAACAGAAATAATAAAAGTGGGATTTTATTTTCAAATTCAATAGAAGCGCCTTGGGAGATCATCAAAGCCCTAAGTCCAGAGGGTATACGTCATGGTAACTGTTTATTCTCAGCCACTCAATCAGAAAATATTTACTATGCTTTTACTAAATAACATTTGTTATATAACCAACCTTCTATTAATGGGCACTTAAGTTTTTTCCAACTTTTTACTATTACAAACAAATGGCAAACACACATTTTGTGTGTGTGTGTGTGCGTGTGTGTGTGATCTTTGCTTGTCTACAATTTTTTCCATTAAACATATTCCTAAAAGTGGAATTGCTGGGTCAATGAATATAAATATTTTAAATTCGTATAGCTATTGCCAAATTTCTTTTCTGCATTGAGTGGATTCAGCCATGGATTTTTGTCTTTGATCTTGACTAGAAAAGTTCCAGTGGAAACAGTCTGAAGCCAGATTATAGAAATTCAGGGAGGGGAAGAGAACGCAGCCTGTGAAAATAACTCTTTCCAAAAGTTCGCTGATGATACTGGAGTATAAAGGCCTTTTTCCTTTATCCCAAATGAGGAAAACTTTGCAGAGAAATCTCAGCTTCAAAGCTCCCCATGGGGACAGCTGAGGCCTTTGTTGTGACACCATGACACAGCTCAACTTCTCCTTCTGCTCAGTCCTTATTCCTTCATCCTCCCAAAGGCATTGATCAGGGGAGATGAACATCCTGTACACACTAATCTTCATCATATAGTTTCTTTCCCAGAGAACCTGACTTCAAGTGTCTGTCAACCTATATTCCATACCAAGTAAATCTATTCTTCAAAAACAAACTCCGTTTTGGACAATCAAAAGCCAAGAGAATTCATTGCCAATAAGTTTGCCCTGCAAGAATACTAAAAGAAGTTCTTCAAATGAAGGGAAATTATTCTATATGAAAGCACAGATCTTCAGGGAGAAATGAAGAGCACCAGAAAGGATATATATGTGGGTGAACATAAAAGTCCATTTTTTAATAAAAAGGCAAACAATGAAATAACAATGAATTGTGGGGTTTATAACATATGTAGAAATAAAATATATAACAACAATAACAAAAGGCAGAGGAATTGGTAAAAATGTTTGTGATATGGTACAATATTCAAGGCAAACTATAATAAATTGTGGGTGCATATTTTAACTTCCAGTGTAACTAAAATAATACAAAAACATATAGCTAAAAAGCCAATGGAGAAATATCATGAATAATAAAAATATTTGCTTAATTCAAGATAAGGAAGAGAAGAATAAAAGTTCAAAGAACAGATAGACAAGTAGAAAAGAAAAAGCAAGATGGTAGAAAAATCCCAACTGTATCAGTAATTACATTTGGTGTAAATGAAGTAAACACACCAATTAAAGAAATTGTCAGAATGGATTAAAACACACACATGTGCACACACACATACCTGTGCACACTCACATGGCCCAAATACATACTGTTTACAAGAGATATATTTCAAATATAAAGACGTGGTTAAGTTGAAGGTCAAAGAGTGGGCAATGATATATTATGCAAATATTAACCACTTGAATTCTATGGCTACTCTTCTTTACAAAGGTGGGATTTCCTTGTAGGGCTTCAGGGAGGGGAAAGAATAGCAATTAAAAAGAAGAGATGAGAAGAAGAGCTAGAAAAGAGTAGGAAGAGAGGGAGGGGAGAAAAAGAAAAATGGAGAAGAGAAAAGGAAGGAGAGAGAGAGGATTTGGAAAATTAGAGGGGCAAGAGTTAAAGAGAAAAGTAGGGAAGTAGAATAGTGAAGGACAAATAGGATGGGGAGGTACTGCTATAAAATTTCACAGGTAATTTCTCTTTAGCAATCAAGTTTCTTGTAGACCCATGTATTAGTTTGTTTTCATACTGCTGATAAAGACATACCTGAGACTGGTAAGAAAAAGAGGTTTAATTGGACTTACAGTTCCACATGGCTGGGGAGATCTCAGAATCATGGGGGAGGTGAAAGGAACTTCTTACGTGGCAGCTGGCAAGAGAAAAATGAGGAAGAAGCAAGAGCAAAAACCCCTGATAAACCCATCAGATCTTGTGAGACTTACTCACTATCACGAGACTAGCACGGGAAAGACCGGCTCCCATGATTCAATTACCTCCCCCTGGGCCCCTCCCACAGCACACGGGAATTCTGGGAGCTACAATTCAAGTTGAGATTTGGGTGGGGAGACAGCCAAACCATATCAACCCATCTCCCAACTCCAGACAGTGCTTTTTAATAGGACTATTCCCTAACTTGTTCCTTTTCATTTTTCTGTATATCACATTTTAAAATATCCAACCTTTTTGTTTTAAATGTGAAAAAGGGCCTCTGCTGGGTGAGGAAATACAACAAAATGCTTTACAACGTACAAGTGCCACTAATTACTTCAATTGCTTGCATTTTCCTGAGCCACACCTTGGGAATGCTAAGTAACCCCATTCCAGGCTACATGACCAACACCCAGCTTCTGCTGAGGGAGTGTTTATAGTAAGTGAATTCTGAACTACAGGATTTTGAAATGAATGTTATGAGAAAGATTTATGTTTGAAATGACTATGAATCTACGATTACTGACAGCACAAAGCTACAGATGTAAGTGAAAGGATTAGAAGCAGCTGATCCAAAAACAATGCAGTCTCAATATAAGGCCTTAGGTGAGTTTTTTTTTTTTAATTAACATTTATATGGAAGGAGAGAACTTGTTTATTTCAGATTGTTGTCTTGGATTGACCTCAAAATAGAGGAAGCACATTGTAGGGTTTTAAAGCTATCTTTGAACTGGAATTAGCCTATAGAATTTTGCCTATAGAATATTTGGCATTAGTTATTGGAGCTAAAAGGAGTTAGAATTTTCTTATGATAACTGAACCACCCTGCAGCTATTTTTCTTTCACAAATATGTGAACATTATCCAAAGGTGTTAGAATTGGGAATAGCAAACGCATGTTACACATCCCTGTATTTCCCTGTATGCATGGCCAACATCGCTAATTAAGCTTGGCATGGCTTTTTCTGGTTCTTTCGAATCCTTCTTGATGTATCACCTGGGCTGTACCACCAATCATCTAGGCATGATGTGCAATTTCTCAGCATTTTTTTGGTGCCACATTCTCCTTCAGCAGTCTGTGCCTACGGACTTCTCACAATAATGTTGTTTATTTAATTTTTTTTAAATGTATAAAGTAAAATGCATAGGATTATTCTGACATGCAGTTACCAAGATATTTATAAAAATCTGTGGTATAGTAATAAATTTGCTTCATGATAAATACACTAAAAAATCTACCAGTGAGTTTTAATAAAAACTGTTGAATTTTAACACAGTGATAAGCATAAATAATTCATCTGTATGTACTGCTGTAACGACATAAAAATAGTTATATTTTATACTTTTGACAAAGTCACAGGTACCACTACAACTGTGGGTTCTTTCTTTCATTCTCTCTCTCCTTCTTTTTGCCTTTATTCACAATTGAAGGAATACTAAATTTTTGCTACATGTAAATAAAAATAGTATGTAATTATTTTTCCATCCATGTGGTCTCCAGGTTAGAAACCCTGGGAAGATTTCATGACTGAGGGATCATGAAAGTTTGAAACCTAGATTTTCAGCAAAAGCAATTAATAGACTAGATAGAAGCAAAGAGAGTTAAGTGACTGTTTTCTTTATGGCATAAGAATTTCCCATAATAAGAAATACATAAGAAATCTGAAGCTCAATATTAAACACGATTATTAAATATTAATCATACCAGTAGTAGTAATAGATACATTTTAGGCCTCTAATGCCTTTTATCACTTTTTACCTTGTTTCCTTCTCCTACTTTACAACAGGAGGCAGGCCTTTCCCTTCCAAAGTTGTGCTCTTCATAATGGTAGTTAAAATCTCTTGAGATTTCCATACTTGGAAAGTGTTTTGGGATATTGTGGGTATCCTAGATATGAAAATATAAATGACATATATTCTAGTAAATGTTGGCTATATGGTCATATATTAAAAAAAAATTATTTCCCTTCCTGATCCTAGAGGATCGATTCTATATGTGATGGATTTCGTATAGACTGATAAAGAATTGGATGCAGCAAGCCCCACATGGGAAGGTCCTCTCCGCCCGGTAAGCATACACAGTCAAGTGTCAGCAGTATGGGTCTGCAGCCCTTGGGTTTGTATCTCATCTGGCCCTTTTTAAGAAAACTGGGGGGAGCAGAAGCCCCAGACCAAAATGCAAAGCCCAGGTCAGATCTGCTTTGACATCATCTTCCCTTTCCTTCTCTAGTAATGTGGTGATGGCAACACCCTCTTATTGTGAAATTGGCCTTTACCATCCATCGTGCAGATGAAAAATTTAATTAGTGGGAATGGTGGGGAATATGAAGTACATTGAAAACATCTGACTATTAAGAGAAAGTTGTCCAAAGCAGGGATAATATCCCTTTAAGGGTGAAAAAGAAAACTTTCCCAAGAAAGAAATTTAGAAGAGGATATATAATTCAGTGACCAAACAAGCCTTGTCAAGTTTTTAAAAAGTACAGTTTAGAAAATTAATGGTTAGGATTTCAATGGGGCATGTTCATCAGCAAAATGCTATAATGTTAGAAACAGTATCTACTGTTGGAACCAGGCAGGGGCCTATTATTACTGGTTTAGAATGGCGTATTTTCTTAGCTATATTAATTCTGTTAAAAATAATTCATTTTCCACTTTTGTTTTTCTTTCTCCCATTGAAACTGCAAAGACATTAAATAGAAAAGCAGTAGATTAAATTAATTTCTTATCTGGAGAGAAGTTATTAAATGTTACACGGTTATAGTCATAATAAATAGCATATGTAATATAGGAAACTTCATATGATTACTGGTATACCTCATGGCATTCTAAGATAAGGTTCTCCCTTGAAATGAAAAATACGTACTCTTAATAAACCATTTGGGAATTGCTGCTGGAAGTATTTGTTGGATTGACTGGAGTAGCACTTCTGTAGTTGACACATATACAGCATAGCCTTGCCAAGAAAGCCACGTTTTACCATACCACAGAAGTTTTCTTGAGCTTGCTCACTCTTTGCCAACCCAGTTAATCCCCAAAGAGAACCATTTGTTGAGGACAGCAGCTCCCTAACCTCACAGATCCTAGGCTTACCATAGGCACACAGGATTCTGTAGTCAGCACAGCAAAAGATTCCTTGCGGGCAGCACCAGCTGGTGGCACTGTCATATTGCCATGAACAGTCTTCTCTGATTGGTGATCCCAGAAAGGCAGGAGGAGGAAGAGCCATCACGGGGACACAGGTTTTCTACCACAGCAGGGCAGCAGCTATGTCCATCTATACCAACCACTCGTGGCCAAGGCAGTGCCTGGACATATGTGTTCCTACACTTTCCTTCGATCTTCCAGGGGATATTTACTTAATTGTCTCATTTCCTACAACAAATCTTAAACTTTCCCTATAGTAGAAAAAGGGGAAACAGTTTTCACCAGTTCTGGCACAAGCTTTGCCTCTGGTGGCATCAGTTCTCTCCAGCTGCTTTGCTGGTCCCACTGTCAGAGGTGGCATGCCAGCTCTGCATTATTTACACCTGGGTCAGGCAGCTTGCCCTCGAACCTGACTAGCTGACGGGGCAACCTGGGAGTGGAACTCGACGCCATGATCTGCATCTCCTGCGTGTGATTTGAGATGCCAAGCATGTGTGCACAATATCTGTAATGAGTCATCTTTTTGTATTGTGCTGGTTGGGCCTTGTCTTGCCAAGCACCACTTAGAGCCTTTGTTGGCGGGGTCTGTTACCTTCACTTACACCACATGATGTGCTTAAGGATCACTTATCCAAGCAACATGGCCTCTCTTCACTGAGGCAACCGAACCTCTTACATTTCAATATCTCTCCGACTGGTGAAAAATAAGCCCTTCAGCAGGGCCAGTGTCTTTAGAGCTCAGAGCCACACTGCTCTGCAGCTCTGCAGGCTTTGCTGAGTCCTTTGAGGGGATCAATAGGAGCCGGGTGGCATGGTTCCTGGCCCTGGCACGGACCCTTCCCGTAATGTGATAATCCCAGCAGGCCAGCCCTGAGGAGGAGACGGCCAGCATGCTGTCCTTAGAAATCAACTTCTGACCTCCTGGCTTTCTTCCCCTTTCCCCAAAACTATTTTGTTTAAAATGCTAGCTTCTCTGTCATAAATTATTCTTTAGTTAAGGGGTTTGGCTCCTGTGTGAGTTACTGTGGTTTGAAAAGAAAAAGGAAAAAGAAAAAGGAACATCTTAGTGTAGCCAAGACCCAAACCCTAACCAAGAAAAAGTGGAAACAGGCTGGGAAAGGTAAAGTAGCAGGCAGGGAGTGGGTTTTTATTCACACGCTGTTTTAAACGGTGCAGCTCATTACTTGTTGATAATGTGCATTTTAGAAGTGTCTTTTCTGTACCCGAACTTCTCCAGGGAGTGGGCTAAGAAGAATATGCGTTTTGATGGTAGCATTGGATTCTTTGGGTTATCACCCTGCTTAGAGCTGCTTCTCTAACATGCCCCTGAAAATCCAGAAACAGGCCAGGGACCAGAACTTCTCAGACAGAAGTTTTCCTGAGGTCCACAGAGATCATGGCCATGAGTAGAACAAGAGCAAGTGGCATGGATCCAACAGTGTGACCAGGAGAGCATGTCAGTGGCATCTCCACTTGATTTTGCAGAGAAAGCTTTTGTTTGTGATTTAGCTGGCATTTTCCGTGCCATTACTGGTTGTTTAGCAGGAAAACAAAAATTAACCCAATGTCCAATCCAATTTAATGTTTTACTCTTAATTCCAATCATTTAAAAACTCCCTTCACATAATATAAAGTCTCTTTTGAATAAAAATGCTCAGTCTTTCCAAAGCCTCCTCCTCCCTCATTTCTCTCTTTTCAGTGGCCTCTGGTTGTGTGAGGCCTTGGGAGGAAATAGGCTCCTAGCTTCTGGCTTACCCTTATGCATAGTGACTGGTAGTAGCAGCAGGTCTCCTAGGCACTGTGCCTTGACCCCCGGGTGGTCCTGGCCTCACTGGCTCCATATTCTGCAGCAAAGAAGTATGTGGCCTTTTCTTTTGGCTTCGAATGTTTCGCAGAGCCTCCACCACCTTCTTGCTGCTTTGGCCTCCCATCATGCTCCCTAGCTGTGGAGCTTCACCCTCTGGCCTCAGTACCCCCTGCCTTTGCAAGAGCACCTTGCCTGTCCCTAGTAGGGTCCCCAGCAGGCCCATTCTCTCCCAACTCAGCATGCAGGCTACTGGGGGTTGAGACCAGCTGAAGAGCCAAGCTCAGGGCCTCTCTTGACCCCACTGGGACGCCTTATCTGGCTTAGGGGTACCTGGCAGCCTGAGAGGTAGCACCTTCTCAGAGACCATGGTGGGCAGCCAGGCAAAAGCCACCTGACTTCTTTGTTCTGTCTCATGTCTCCCACCATTTGGAACAAAACCCAGGGAGGAGCAGCCAGAAGACACATGTCTGATTGCTGTTCCTTCCTGCCTAGGTGTCACCTTATTTTTTCCCAGGGAAGAGATCAAGGAGTGAAATATCCCTGCATTTCTGTCTTCCTGTTTGTTCTAATTAAGCCTTCAACAAGGGTACTTGGCGTATCACTTCTATCACAGAAGACATCAATTAGCTGAGCTTCCTAGGATGGCTCTCCACCTGCCAAAGGAATAGAACAAAGGAATTAAGCAAAGCCTCTCTTTCCACAAAGCCTGGTATTAAAACCCCAAATCTCCCTAAGAAGTGAAATGCCAGCCTTACCATGGGGTGATATTTCTAATAGCTTGACCTTTAGGATGAGAAATTGCAATAAAATATCCATTAAAGGAGAAAGTAAAAATGATATTTGCCAAAGGCTGAGGCAAGAGAATCGCTCGAACCCGGGAGGCAGAGGTTGCAGTGAGCCAAGATTGCACCACTGCACTCCAGCCTGGGTGACAGAGTGAGACTCTGTCTAAAAATAAATAAATAAATAAATAAATAGATAGATAGATAGATAGATAGGATTTTCAATATTTAAACCTCATGAGGCCAGAACTGCCTCACTGCACAACTCCGGGAGGAAAGGATGGGCGCCCCCTGGAATTGTGGCATGTGTCACTATTATCTGTTCTTTTAAATGCATGTGTCCATCTGGGGTAGAGCTGCAAGTCAAAGGAAAGGATGACAGAGGTAAAAATCTTTTTAGAATGAAGTGTTAGTCAAATGTTTAGCCATGATCTTTTCTTCTTAATACTGTTTGCTCCTGTGATGGGGGAATGGGGGAATAATCAGGAAAAAGGAAAGTTACATTCAAGTTAAGCAGCAAGAAGCCCCAGGTGAAACATATTGTAATTATCCTGTTCCTGACCTTCTTCATTGAGAATGCTTCTTTCTAGTGTTTTTTGTCTAGTGTTCTTCCCTCAGCTGTGCCCGTACTCCTAGGATACGATCCTGATGTTACTGTATTTCAATCCTTTGCCTGAACAGAAAGTCTTTCTGTGCCTTAAGCTTCCTTTGGTAGTTTCCCATGAAAGTTTAAAAATGAATGTTAAAATAAATGACAGGCTGGAGTATGCACTTTCAAAGGGTGAATTATATCAATAACGCTGTTATTTTTGAAGAGAAAAAAAGACATGCAATCATCCACACACAGTATTTTTTTTTCTCAAAAAGGATGGGTCATATTAAAAACAAGATCATATCACATGAGCGTCTTTGAATGTTGATTTACTTACTGAACCATAAATGGCAAATTTCTCTGAATTAATTCACATAGTATAACACAGTCTTTTTAATGTTACTGAATACATTTTATGGATGTAGTGACACACATATGTTCAAGAATTCCTCTTTCGATAAACACTTTATTTCTGTTTTTTTTTTTTTTTTACTAAAGTAAGTATTTAAACACTTAGTAAATAAATACATTATGTGCTATTATTACCATGGAATAAATTCACAGGAGTGGAATTGTGTGGCTTATGGTATATGTATTTGCAATTTAGTAGATATAGCCAGGTTACTTTTCAAAAAAGACTAATAATTCATAATTCCACAAACAACATAGTAAAATTTTTTTCAATATCCCTGATAAAAATAGGTGTTACAATTCTTTATTTTTTACATTCTAATGGATTTAAATTATCTCATTGTTGCTTCAACAGAATTGAGTGCTTTTTGATATTCTGCTTGCAATTTACTATTTATATTGATTATTGCAACATCTATTGGGTTGTTTTCCTTTTTGTTATTAATTTATAAAAATTTATAAAAGCTATTCATATAAAAAGATATTAATCATTTTTCTGTCATATGTGTTACAAAATGTTTCCCAATGTGATCTCTTTTTCAAACAAATCTTTTAATTTCAAATATTTAAATATATCTATACGTGTGTGTGTGTGTTCTCAGAATTGGTAAAATCATCTCCCCTGCCTTTAAGATTGTAGGTATAACATTTTTGAAATATTTTATTGTTTTTTTTTTACATATAAGTCTTCTATCCATCTGGAATTTATTTTTATGTTTGGTGTGAATTAAGGGTTCAACTTAATTTTCTTCCAGATGGATAACCAGTTGTTCGAGCTCCATTCATGAAATAAGCCACCTCTTCCCACTGTTTGAAATATCACCATAGTCATCTATTAAACTTCAGTTTATTCCAGGATTTATTTCTCTTTATTCTCTTTATTGCACTAACTTGTCTATTCCTATGCCAGGACTATAGTCTTTTGTTTGCAGTAGCTTTACAGAATGTTTTCATTTCTGATAGGGCAGGTCCTTCCTTCAATAGTTTCAGTGACCAGCGAGAAATGTATAAAAGATTACCCATCAGGTTGCTTACTTTAGTTCATGAGGGGCAGGAGGAGGAGCTATTGGAGAAGTCATGTAAGATAAAGATGGAAAAGGAAAGGAAAAGGGAAGTGGAAAAAAACACTGCAAGGTAAAATTTATTCCTATATATATATATGGAAAATCTCATCCACCTCTTTTCCTTCTTCCCATTCCATAGAGGATGATGGTGTGAATGTTAGCAG
Source organism: Pan paniscus (assembly GCF_029289425.2). Lineage (NCBI taxonomy): Eukaryota > Metazoa > Chordata > Mammalia > Primates > Hominidae > Pan > Pan paniscus. Next base: position 46,418,880 of record NC_073253.2, on the reverse strand, counting down.
TGAAATACATTATCACCATCATCATCATTTCCAAATGAGCATCTTTTTGTGACTACCCAACTGTTACAATTGGTAAGGCCCACTTTCTAGTGGCTGATACCTCTGCCATACTAGCTGTGAGTTTGCTGAATTCAGAGAGGAATATAGTTGATAAAATCTGGCCCTCTGAAAGGAGAACCATCTTCTACTCCAAAATGATCAACCACACTAAATTATTACTTTTCAAAAAAGAAAAGCAAATTTTTATTTTTTAATTGACAAAAATTGTTCATATTTATCATGTACAACATGATGTTTTGAAATATGTATACATTATAGAATGGTTCACTTGAGCTAGTTAATATATGCATTACTACACATTTTTGATAACAACAAATTCCCAGAAGAATGATAATAATATTGTGCTAAAATCTGCTACATATATTGTTTTAAAATTCAAAAGGCTCATTTGTTTTCTGCCTGAAAATGGATGAGATTAAATGTGCTTCTGATAAGTCTGTTTTGAATGGATCATTCAATACTGTTTAATATTCATTTTTAAAGCCAAATAACATATAAAATTATAATATTTTGTTTTCTTTTTATAGATTCAATTTTTATTTTAGATTCAGGGCTTACATGTGCAAGTTTGTTACTTGAGTATATTGTGTCATGCTGAGATATGGAGTATGATGGATTCCATCACTGAGAATAGTACCCAATTGCTAGTTTTTGAACTCTCTCTCTCCCTCTCCCATCTTATGTTCCATGGTATCTATTGTTGCCGTCTTTATGCCCATGAATACCCATTGCTTAGCTCTGACTTATAGGTGTGGGCATGCAGTATTTGGTTGTCTGTTCCTGCATTAATCCACTTAGGATAATGGCTTCCAGCTGCATCCATATTTCTGCAACAACAACAACAAAAAAAGCCCATTCTTTTTTATGGCTATGTAATATTCCACAGTGTATATGTACTATATTTTCTTTATCCAATTCAGCATTGATGGGCACCAAGGTTGATTTCATGTCTTTGCTACTATGAATAGTGCTGTAATGAACATACAAGTACATATGTCTTTTTGGTGAAATGATTCATTTTTTGGGGGGTATATACAAAATAATGGGATTGTTGGGTCAAATGGTAGCTCTAAGTTCTTTGAGAAATCTCCAAATGGTTTTCCATAGTGGCTGAATTAATTCACATTCTCACTAACAGTGCATAAGTGTTCCCTTTTCTCCACAGCCTTGCCAGCCTTTGTTAACTTTTTAGTAATAGCCATTCTGACTGGTGTGAGATAATATCTCATTGTAGTTTTGATTTGCATTTCTCTGATGATTAGGGATGTTGAGCATTTTTTAATATGTTTGTTGACCACTTGTATGTCTTCTTTTGAGAAGTGTCTGTTCATGTCTTTTGCCCATTTCTTAATGGGTTATTTGTTTTTTGCTTTTTCAATTGTTTAAGTTCCTTATGGATTCTAGATATTAGACCTTTGTTGCCTCCATAGTTTGCAAATATTTTCTCCCATTCAGTAGGTTGTCAGTTTGCTCTGTTTGTAATTTATTTTGCTGTGCAGAAGCTCTTTAAATTGTTCTCACTTGTCAATTTTTGTTTTTGTTGCAATTGCTTTTGAGGACTTAGTCATAAGTTATTTTCCAAGATCCATGTTTAAAATGATGTTTCCTAGGTTTTCTTCTAGAATTCTTATAGTTTGAGGTCTTACATTAAAATCTTTAATCCATCTTCAGTTAGTTTTTGTGTATGGTGAAAGGTAGAGGTTCAGTTTCAATCCTTATATGGCTAGCCAGCTATCCCAGCACCATTTAATGAATAGGGAGTCCATTTCCCCTTGCTTGTTTTCATCAACTTTGTAGAAGATCAGATGACTATAGATGTGTGACTTTAGGCACTCTGCTCTGTTCCATTGGTCTGTTTCTGTTTTTGTACCAGTACCATGTCATTTTGGTAACTGTAGCCTTATAGCATAGTTGGATGTTGAGTAAAGTGATGCCTCTGGATCTGTTGTTTTTGTTTAGGTTTGCATTGACTATTTGTGCTCTTTTTTGGTTCCATATGAATTTTGGAATAGTTTTTTCTAGTTCTGTGAAAAATGACATTGGTAGCTTGATGGGAGTAGTGTTGAATCTGTAGATTGTTTTGGGCAGTATGACCATTTTACTGATACTGATTCTTCCAATCCATGAACATGGAATGTTTTTCCATTTATTTATGTCATCTATGATTTCTTTTAGCAGTGGTTTCTAATGTTCCTTGTAGAGATCTTTGATCTACATGGTTAGAGAAGTTTTTTCGCAACTATCATAAAAGGGATTGCATTCTTCATTTGGCTCTCAGCTTAAAATTTATTGGTATATAGAAATGGTATACATTTTTGTATATTGATTTTGTATCATGTAACTTTACTGATTTTTTTTATCAGTTCTAGGAAACTTTTGGCAATCTTTAGGGTTTTCTAGGTACAGAATCATATTGTCAGCAAAGATAGATAGTTTGACTTCTTCTTTTCCTATTTGGATACCTTTCTACACTAAATTATTAACAGCAGAGCTGAATATCATTTTGGAAGTTAAATATACTGATGGACACAACTCATTATTGCACATTTAGCTAAGTGCAGAAAGAGAAAATTGTTTCAGGAAACAAATCTTGAATTTCTCCCTTGAGTAAAAGGATCCTTTCTGCTTCAGGAGGTTTTATTTACACCAGCAACCCCAAGGGCCTCTCCATCCACTCATTGTTTCTCACAGCCTCAGTTAGCATGCTATGTTAAGAGTACACATTTACATAATTGGCTATTCCTGATTGGATTTTAACCCATTTTGGGAAGCATGCAATAAAAAACTCGCATTATAGATTTTTGGAAGCCTAATTGTTTCTTTTTTTCTTTCAAATTGTCTCTCTTTCTAAAAAAATTCCTGTTGATTCTTCAGTCTTGATGATTTTTTTTCTTGTTTAGTTAACGTGGTTATATTCTCTATGAAACTATTATAGACTTACCCTTTATCTTATTGCCAAGGAGAATGTATAATTAAATCCTTGATTTAATGTATAGATTTTGTATTCAAGGAATGGCATGGGAAAATTTAATGAAGTCATTTTAGTGAAGCAATTAGCAGTCATTTTGTATGTGAAGTTTAATTGGGAAAATTGGGGGTGACTGTAGAAATAAGATGATGTATGGAAACCTAAATGCTCACTTTCTCTTTTTCTTTTTGCGTTACCTATTACTGCATCACCTACATTGCTCTTACTAGAATGATTTATGTATAGTTCTCCTTGAGAAAAAGTAGGTACCATAGACCATATGTTTTCATAACTATTTTTTTTTGAGTGTTTAAGTTAGAATCACCAGAAAGATGTACTTGAGATGGCATTCTAGATTGTTAATGTGAAAAATATATGTCAAGAGTCATATATAAGATGAAGATTTCAAATGATAGGTGTTTAGTTTCTATGTAGAGCTTTTGCTGCCCTCCACAACTACATCAAAAGATATATTTCAAGTCCCCTTGGTCAGCTCTTCTGAGGAGATTTTACACAAAAGCCCCTTAATTGGCTGTCAGTGAGTAGCACCTAGTTCTTTTCCTGTCCATAAGATGTGGGAGAAAAAAAAGAGAGACATAAACTCAACAATATAATATTGTTGGAAATTATCTTATAGACACAAGCTTTGATTCCACATCTGCAGACTTGTGACTAGAGGGCAAGGAGCCCCCTCCCCTTCCTTTCACCATTACTCTAAAGCTGGTCTCAATTCAAGATAAAAAGAAAGTTCTAAACTTTAAGATTATTTTAATATCAAAGGGAGATGATGAAAACGGCATTTCCATCAAAATTATAAGCTTATGTTTTCTTTTTAAATTAAATATGCTTAAAAAGCCAATCTCCAAATTTTAGCACAGATGCTCACAAAGAATAGAGGCAATGGTTATTTAGCCAAGGGGGTTAATAATTAAGTGTTTTATTAAGCTGGCCTAATTTACCTTTTAATTCAAAAAGAATATTATAAATTAAAAGGAAAAAGCGTGTTTCTAAAAAAATGTCAAAAACCAAATATCAAAATAAAGATCAATCCTTTGAATTTGGTTCAAAAATTTTTGAGATGAGTAAGATATAGTAAGAGGACTGTGTGATAGGAACATATTTCTGAAATCCTTATCCAATTTTTTTCTTTAAATATTTTCTATTTTCTCTCCTAGCTAGGAGAGAGAATTTTGATAGATAGCTGGAACTCGTTGTTTCCCAGATTTTTTTTCAGTTTAAAATTCCTAAGACCCAAGTTGTAAGAAAAATAGATGGCATGGATTTGGAGAGAATGGAATTTTCTTTGGAAGACAGAAAACATCTTTTTGGGCTAAGAAAGAGAAAGACTCTGCAACCTGGACAGAGGGACCCTGAGCACTGCTTCCTGGGCAGTGCCACGTAGGTAATAGAACACCAGATGGATCTGGCAGGCACTAGAAGAGAGCTTGAAATCTGTTATGGCTGTATTCCATTAAGATCCTGGACCACTACTTCTGCACAGAAGCAGAAGAATGGTTCCCATGCTCTGGAGTAGAGCTTCTTCAGAAGTAGTGAAGACACAGTTCTAAAAAGCCAAGCAGACAGCAAAGAGGCCTGTCTTCAGGGATCCAAATGAGTGCCCAAAAGGACAATGAATGGTTCAGTGTATGTTTATGTAGTATTAAGGCTTGAAGAATCAGACGAATGCCATGTACTACACCAAGTCTTCATACTCAGTACTAAAGATGAGAGGGAGAGGACACAGCAAACTGATGGAAATGAAGCTTCTGTCATCTGACACAGTGGGAGTTCAAAATGGAAATTTAGTTGAATTATACCCAATAAAGTTATAACGTCTCACTTACCTGAGAGTGTGGATTGAGATTTATGCTCACGATATTTGAAAATGATGGGGGAAGTTGGAGATGAGTACCACAATATCAACTGATTTCTATCACTTTATCACTGTTAGCTGAAGTTAAAGAAGAATAGTTCCTTTCTCTAACAAGAACATAACTCTCTTTGATAGCTGTTTGAAAGGATAGTCTGCAACAGTATAATGGCAAGAATTTTTAAAAGTTCCTTAAGGTTCTTTGTCTCTATGTTCTGCTGTGAGATACTTTGCTGCCAGAAGCCTGCTGTCAACAAGGCATCAACATTTTTTCTTCTCTTTCATTTTCTTAATTCAGTTTGCTTATTTATTGAGGCTGTCTTCTGTTTTATCACCCAGAAACTAAGTAATATTTTAAAATATATCTTTGCTATGATATAGACTGTATAATACCTTGAAATTAATTTACCTGCTTCTCCAAGTTTCCATTTTTATCCTTTAATGTGTTATTTGCATTGCCTTAAAGTTTTATTGACATTTAACTTTTCCCTTTACTTTTTTCTCTTTTAAATTCATCTTTGCTTTACTTGTTACTATTCACTTCTGTTGTAATTTTTTTCTTTTTTGTAGCTTTGTGTTTTGAATATATTGTTAATTTTTATTTTTATCTTAGTTTTAATTTTAGTTCCCATATTATTTTTTTCTCTAAAATATTTTATCCTGGTAGTTATGTGTACCTTTTCATGGTCTTAAGATTCAATTTCTTTATTCTTTGACATTTATCCTATTATTTTATTTTGTATTGTCTTCCTTTCTCTTAAAGAAAGTATGACTTATTTTCTAAATAGCAATATAAGAAGCAGAGTTCAGAGCATGGAAGCAGTGAAGAACACTGAACAGAGGTTGGAAGGTTGAAGTTGAATGAGGTGATATTATTATCTGATTAAGCAGATGTTTGCTGATATTAACATAGCATTTTTGCAGGTTAAAATTATTGTAGTCTTATGATTTAGGGTTTCGGAAATAAACAGTTATCTGTTCATGAACTGGAGCAGACCCTCAAATTTATTTTTGGGGAAAATCTCTTGAACTTTTGACTCACTCTTATTCTACAACAGGATGCATTATATACTTAATGAGCTCTCCAACTCTCCAAAAAGAATAGCAATACTAGCTGAAAATGAAAGTATTTAGATCCTTCTTTGGAAAAAATCCTCTTTGATGAGCAATTTGAAAACGTATGCCGACATTTGAAACATGCACAGAACAATTCCACATTGAAGAACGGAGATAAAATTCTATGGAAATTTCACAAAATACTTATTATGTTATTTAGCAGGGCATTTCATTTTCTTCTTTGGGTATATATGATGTGTATGTTAAAAAAGAGTAAGTTGGTCCTCTGGTTCCAGCAACATAAAAGATTGAACTTCTGATGCCCCTTGCTCATTGCAAACAGAAAATTCAGGATAAAAATGCATATTTTAAAAAATTTTCAAAATATCTTTGGGAAAGCATCTCTAGGAGCCAACAACATAAAAGAGGCAAGTCAATGAGGTGATGACATGGTGGTCTTCGTAGGATTTTAGTCTAAGATATAAGACTAAATATTTGGGGATAACAATTTAAAAACACATGTAGCGAGAAAAGTTATATCCTTGGAACCTATTTCTATAGAGGTCACTGGGTAGATTAAGTTAAAAGAGAGAGAACTTAATGCAGATTTAGAAATAGTTTCTAGGGAAGGGATAGTATAAAGCCTTACAATTACAAGTGTTCATTGTCATTATAGATAAGCCTTTTAAAGGTCACTTTAAAAAGTTAGAAAAGGGTTTTGGGAAAATGTTGAAGTGATATAATTTTTGAGTCTTCCAGAATTCCTCTATAAATTATACTGCATTAAATTATTTTCTCACATTTTCCCTTTTAAAAGTGATTCTACTCAGTTACCTCTATAGGAATAAGTTGAGGGATACAACTCCTCTCTCTACATGTGATTTTTATTTTTATTTATTTATTTTTTTGAGAGGGAGTCTCGCTCTGTTGCCCAGGCTGGAGTGCAGTGGTGTGATCTTGGCTCACTGCAACCTCCGCCTCCTGGGTTCAAGTGATTCTCCGGCCTCAGCCTCCTGAGTAGCTGGGATTACTGACACCCACCACCACACCTAGCTAATTTTTCTGTTTTTAGTAGAGACAGGGTTTGCCCATGTTGGCCAGGCTGGTCTCGAACTCCTGACCTCAGGTGATTTGCCCACTTTGCCCTCACCAAAGTGCTGGGATTACAGGTGTGAGCCACCAAGCCTGTCTCCCTACATGTGATTTTTGTTATTCCCAAATATTTGGTCCCATATCTTTGACTGAAATCCTGGCAAGGCTACCATATCATCACTTCATAGACTTACCATTCTGGCTTTAGTTTTTTTTTCTGTGTTATTGGCTCCTAAATTTTTTTTTTTCAGCTGACCAGCAACTAGGATTGTTACTTTGGGCAAAAAAGGACAATATCTACAGTAGTAGGAGACAAGGTATTACAAGACCCACAAATTAGAGGAGGTAAAGAAATTATGACATTGCAAAATCCCAGTGGGCAGGCAGAAAGAAGAAACAAACAAGAGTATTCCAAAGTAGTAAACAGCAACTTACTGGAAAGTACTACAGGCCAACTTGAGAACAGCAGCTGAAATTGGAAAAAGTTTTTACCCACACCAATTTGAAGATGAGTACAAGGGATACGGTAAGGTCTGAAAAGGCCAGAGCAGCTCTATAAACTTTCAAAATGAAACACAAACGTCTGAGAAACCAACAGGAATATAGTTCAAATTAGGCAGAGCAGTGAGAGTGGGAGCAGAAAGCAAAAGTTGAGGGAGGGGAACAAAGCCAGAAGATTGTCAAAAAGTCAGAGGCTATAGCTGCTAACACTTCATTAAACCTATAGGGCAGAGTTCTAGATTAGTGTTGCCAAAAGAAGTTGCATTCCACCCATTCATTCTATAAGTTAAGGAAAAATAAGTTGAATTCAATATGAAGTTATTATAAGAAAGAGAGAGAGAGAATAAGGAGCATACTAGTGTCCTTACACACAATTGAAGCCAGAGAGACATGTTCATAAAACAAAAGTATAACCTGAAATCTTAATATTTCAAAATGAGCTAAAAATTAAGAAAGTGATAGATGATATGAAAGAATAAAATAACTTAGACATAAGATGTTAGAAGTCAGGAAAGAATTAGTAATCAAAGGAAAAAATAATTTCAGAAATGATGACTAATTTGAATAAACACAAAAATAAACACAACAAATAATACCTGAAGATAAATAGAAAAAAATAAAATGCAGGAAGGGAAAATAATTTTTTAAAAAGTGAAAGATAAAGAAGATAGGCAGAAAAGACTGAACATGAGTATAATAGGAACTTCTGAATAAGAAAACCAAAACAATGGGAATAAAAACAAATACTAAAACTATAACTTAAGAAAATAGTTTTCCGAGGCGGGCAGATCACGAGGTCAGGAGTTTGAGACCAGCCTCACCGACATGGTGAAACCCCACCTCTACTAAAAATACAAAAATTAGCCAGGTGTGGTGGTACATGCCTGTAATCTGAGCTACTCAGGAGGCTGAGGCAGGAGAATCACTTGAACCCAGGAGGCAGAGGTTGCAGTGAGCTGAGATTGAGCCACTGCACTCTAGCCTGGGTGACAGAGCGAGACTCCGTCTCAACAACAAAAAAAAAAAAAAGAAAGAAAGAAAAAAATAGTTTTGAAATTAAAAACAAGTCAAAAGTGCATATTTAAAGAGCTCACTATTTATATATTTATATGACAAATTTGGCATAGAAATATGTTATTTAAAATATGCACAAAGCAAGGCATTTTATAGTAATGGACTATAAAGAAAAAGAAAAGGAAACGAAATAAATTGAAAACTAGGCAAAAAGCCGAAGACATTTATCAGGAAAAGTAAAACAGTGTCATCAAACTTTTTGATAGGAATGCTGTTTGCCAGAAAACAATAGAGTAGCATATTGGAAGATAATAAAAGAAAGCGTGAGCCAATGGCTTTATGTCCATCCCAAATGACTTTCTGTTTAAAAACTGCACACAAACCATTATAAACATGCAATAATTTAGGTGATTTTTTTTGAGAAATCTAAAGAATGAGCTTCAGGCTAATTCTTCAACAATAAAGAATGAAGAAAAATTTACATAAGTCATGGTGATAAGTACTGAATACGTAATTACATGTAGAATTTCAACTGGATGGTAATTATATGACAGAGTATAATATGTAATGGCTATATACTCTGAAAATAATTTCATAGTACAACTTTCAAAATATTAGGGGAAAGTAGGGAAAACATGAAAAGTAGGAAAAGCTTACTGTTTACTTCATAGTTATTATTTGAGAGTAAATTAATATAATTTGAAACCAGATGTTGGGGAGATGCAGGGAAAAGAACAATAGAGGGTATTACCTCTTAATATGGCTCATAGTAAGAACCAAATAAAAAATAACCAAAAAAGGGGAAAGTGCTATATCTATGTTACAACATATAAGAAATTAATATATAAGTGTTGAAGGCAAACTGTTAATCATATTAAAAAAATAAAATGAGATTAATTTATCTATTAATTTTTTTGATTGGTAAACAAAACAACATCCAACACTATATTATATAAGAAGCACATCCAAAACAAAGAGATTTTGAGTGGTTTAAAATAAACTAATTGTTAAAGCTATATCAGGAAAATAAAAATACAAAGAAAGCAGTGGCTAAAATATTGATATCTGACTAGGTAGAATTCAAACTGGAAAATAAGAAGAAATGAAGATACTTTGTAAAGCTAAATGTTAAAACACAATGAAAATAAAGCAGTTATTCATATTTAAAACACAGAAGCATCTTTCACACTACAGGAGATTGAAGGGGAAAGAGAAGCAGTAATACTAGAAAATTTTAACACACTTTTAAAATCCAAACCAGATGAATTAGACTAAAAATTAGTGATGATATAGAACAGGGTCATCAAATATTTTCTATGAAAGGCCTGACAGTAAATATTTCAGATTTCGTGAGCCATACTGTCCCTGTTGCTTCTGCTCAACTTCGATGTTGTGGTGCAAAAGTACTCAGAGACAATACATAAAGAAACAAGAATGGTTATTTTCCAATATTTTATTTAGTTTGCTAACCCTGATATAAAAAACCTAAATAACATCATCAAATAAACTTTATGTATGTATGTATGTATGTATGTGTAATTGTGCCTATAACAACATATATACATATGTATCTTTCAGTGAAATCAGATTATAGCTATCTAATCAAATATGTATATATATATATATATGTATTTTTAACAGTATGAGGAACACTCACAAAAATTGACCTTAACTTAAACCATAGAAAAATCCATGAATTCCAAAGGTTAGACTTAATGCAGGACCATTTTCTTACCATAGTGCAATAAAACTAGAAATTAATGACAGAAAGCCACCACAAACATTTTAACACCTGCAAACTTATGAAATTAAATCCTACATCCATAAGACCAAAAAATGAAAAATAAAGAATTAAAAAAAAAAATTCAACACATTAGAAATTAAAACACAAAAAGTGCTCAACATTACTAATCATTAGAGAAATGCAAATCAAAATCAGAACGAGATATCATCTCACACCAGTCAGAATGGCTATTATTAAAAAGTCAAAATATAACAGATGCTGATGAGGTTGCAGAGGAAAGGAAACACTTATATTCTGCTGGTGGGAATGTAAATCAGTTAAACCACTATAAAAAGCATTTTGGCAATTTCTCAAAAAACTTAGAATTACCATTCAATCCAGCAATCCCATTATCAGGTTTATATCCAAAGGAATATAAATTGTTCCACCATAAAGACACACACATGTATGTTCATCACAGTACTATTCACAATAGCAAAGATATAAAATTAACCTAGATGCCTATCAACAGTAGACTGGATAAAGGAAATGTGGTACATATACACCATGGAATATTACGCAACCATAAAAAATAACAAAATCATGTCCTTTTTAGCCACATGGATGGAGCTGGACACCATTATGCTCGGCAAACTAATTCAGAAACGGAAAAAAGAAATACCACATGTTTTCACCTATAAATGGGAGCTAAACATTAAGTACACACAGACATACAAAAGAGAACAATAGACATGGGGGCCTACTTGAGGGTGGAGAGTGGAAGGAGGGTAAGGATCGAATAACTACCTACTGGGTACCATGCTTCTTACATGGGTGAGGAAATAATCTGTACACCAAACCCCCATGACACATAATTTGCCTGTGTAACAAATCTGCACGTCCCCCTGAAACTGAAAGTTTTTTTTTTTAAGTTGTGCAAAAGTTCTGAAAAAACTCCTCACTTAGAAGATACACAGATGGCAAATAAGCATATGGAAAGATGCTCAACATTATATGTCACTAGATTATTTCGAATTAAAACAATGAGATACCACTACCGACATATTAGAATGGCTAAAATTCAAAATACTGACAAGACCAAACCACTGGCAAGGATGTGAAACAATGGGAACTCTCATTCATTGCTGGAGGGAATGCAAAATGGTATAGTCACTTTAGAAGGCAGTTTGGCAGTTTCTTACAAAGCCAAACAGTCTTGCCATACAATCCAGCAATTGGACTTTGAAGTATTGATCCAATTTAGTTTAAAACTTATGTCCATACAAAAACCTGCACAGATGTGTATGGCATTGTTACTCATAATGGCTAAAAATTGGAAGCAACTAAGGTGTCTCTCAATAGGGGAGTAAATAAAGGAACTGTGTTAAATCCACACAACAGGATATTACTCATCTCTTAAAAAAATGAGCTATCGAGCCATAAAGAGACATGGAGGAAACTTTAATACATGTTGTTAAGTGAGAGAAGCCAATCTGAAAAGGCTATACTATATTATATGATTCCAACTATATTATGTTCTGGAAAAGGTAAAACTATAGAGACAGGAAAAAAAGATTAAGTGGTTGCCAGGGGTTGGTAGGTAGGTAGAGGGATGAATAGGTAAAGTACAGACAATTTTTAGGGCAGCAAAAATTATTCTGTATGATGCTGTAATGGTGGATACATGACACTAACATTTGACAAACCTATGTAACTGCACAACACAAAGAGTGAACCCTTGATGTGAACTATGGGTATTCATTAATAATAATGTAGCAATATTGGTTCATTAGTTTCAACAAATGAACCACATGAATGCAAGATATGAATAACAGGAGAGATTGTGTGTGAGAGAAGGGTTATATGAGGACTCTTCTCTTTAAATTTTCTATAAACTTAGATTTTCTCTAAAAATAAAGTTTATTAAAGAAGAAAAAAATAATAAAATAAATGCAAAAATCAACAAGTCAGAAAACAGAAATACTATAAAACTAAAAGCTGGGTTTTTGAAAAATAAAACAATAAAATAGATAAGCTACTAACCAACCTAATTTTTAAAAATGAGGGAGAAATGGTAAATATAACACAATTAGTACAAAAGAGAAATAATCATGGAAACAAAAAATTAAAATAACTTAAAGTAACTACTTACAATAGCTCTATGGAAATAACTTTGAAAATGTAAATTAAGTAGATGAGTTTTTAGAAAAAAATGCAGGTTACTAAAATTGACCCCAGTGGAGACAGTCCACACAGACAAATGATCTTAAATAGAGAAAGTAACTGAATACACCCCCATAAAGAGAAGATCTCCAGATTGTTTCATGGAAGAATTCAACCAAGTCTTTAATAATAACATAATTATAATGCTACTTAAATTATTTCAAATCATGAAAGAGAAAAAAATTAGAATTTATTTTTATGAAGTAGATATTACATTGATCTCCAAAGCTGACACATGCTATACCAGAAAAGAAACAACAGACTAGTCATATGAATTTTGGATACAAGAGTCTTAAATAAAACTAAATACTAATGAACAGACTCCATTGGTACATTTAAAAAGAAGTGTGAACAAGTGGGTTTCATATTAGAAAAAACATCAAGAGTTCATCCTGTTAATAAAGCAACATTACAAAATCATTTTGATTATTTCCACAGATGCAGAAAAGGCAACATCAAAGGACATTGGTGTCAAGAACAATCAGTAAAATGAATCGATGGATACTTCTGTAATATGATAAAACACATACCTATAACATAACTCTACCTTAGGATCCAGAAATTCCATTAAATAATCATCAACAGATATTGTTGTAGATTCATTCAATAGACTATTTTGCAGTAGTTAATAGGAACTAGCTAGGGCTAAATAGACTGGCTATGCACCTACCTGCCAATTTCTATCTGTGTGACCTTGGCAAATCTGCTTAATTTCCCTGAGCTTTGATTTGGTGTTTCTATCTGTAAAATGGAGATAATGATATCTACCTTCCAGTGCTGCAGTAAGAATTAGAATTAACATATGTGTAAAGCTCTTTGCACAATGTGAAACATGGCAGGCACTCAGATGATGATCTGAGAAGTGCACTAATGCTGCCAAGTTTATTTAACTAGGTTATAGCAAGCGGACTAAATAGAGCTTTAATAATAAGGTAAAAGTTACCAGATCCTTTTCATAATGTTGCCTTAGCTGAGATTCATATCTCTTATTGCTTGAATTACAACAACCTCCTGTCTGATCTTCTTGACTCCAGTCTTTCTTCTTATCAAAGTCTGGATGTATAGGGGGAACAGGAGAAAATCAAAATGTGATGTCAAGATTCTAAAATCAGAGGGTTGTGAAATCAATTTAGTAGGCCAAAGCCAGAATTTTAAACAATAAAATAGATTAGAAAATGTCAGTGCATTCTATATAGTAAAATTACATGCTCTTTTGTGAGACTATTTTTTTAAGTTCTATATCTATGTATGCCTACCGAATTTTGATGTGAGAGCATTTACTGTGGGTGACAAAGTTTGATAGTCTCGGCATATTGTCCATTCTCTGTAAGTCAGCTGGAGTGATCTACTGTACTTGACAATATGTCAAGCCATTAGTTTTCAAAGAAGTGACATCTTGTCGGTAATGAAGATTCCTTTAGATAGGTTGCATATGGATCTAATATAAATAAAATATATTATTACTCTTCAAATATAGATCTCCTAGGTTTTAGGCCATTTTTACTTTACAATTTCCCTCTCATTTCCTGCCTTTTGATCATTTCTTTATAGTTAGCAGCTTTGTAAGAGCAGTATTATAGGGAGAACAGAGGAGAATCAAAACGTGATGTCAAGTTTCTAAAATTTATAAAAATGACTGTTAAGTACTACTCAACACTTACTGTGTTGGAATTATAAGAAGGAATTATAAGAAGTACTGCTATCTTGTCATTATGACATCATTATCATTATCATCATACATTATCTCATTAAATCCTCACACCAACCCTACAAGCCTAAGGTGGAGGAATTAAAATCTGGCAAAGTAATCTGCCACAATTGTGTAATTCAAGCTGGTTTCTCATTTTTATATTTAAAATGACAAAAGTGGGGTCACAGCAAAGGTGGAAATGAGGGGCCAAATTGAAAATTTAAGTTGAATTTTGTAGTTGATTTATCAAAAAAAAAAAAAAAAAACAACAACAAAAAACCTTCCTGTCCATGGGTTATAGAGAATAGTCTGGACAATGGATATCATGCTGTACCTCACAGTGTTTTTACTTTGTCTGGTACATTTTGCTGTACCATTGAGAAATTAATAAGAATTAAGAAACTAATATCACTCACTCATTCATCTTTTAGGGACATTTAGAAACATGTTAAGCAAATAAGAAAAATGAAAACCATAGTCAATTAAGGAGTTAGGCATGTAAGTGAAAGGTACAGCCGTGCAGTTAAAGATAGAACTGCTATGAACATGCAAACCTAAGAGAAAAGATTGATCATTTAAGCCTTTAACTCCCCTGGAGCAATCAGAGAAGACTTTCTGAAGAGACGGCTCTTGAACTGAGTATTGATGGATGAACAAGAGATTGCCAATTGAATTCTTACGGGCACGTTGAAAAATACAGAGCCTGTGGCAGAAGTGGCTCCAAAAGGCTGCAGCAAAGAGCAAACATCTGGAAAGCTGATAAAAGCAGTAGCCAGGTGATCAGAGCTAGAGCATGACGACTCCCTTGATGCTTCCCGTTCCCCAGACTTTAAAATCTTTGAAATGAACTTGCTTTATAACCACTGATGGAAGTATGGTGGTGGGAAATAAAGGAAGTATTTGGAATGAAGAAGTTTGACAACTGTTCTGAAGTACTGTGTGCCTCATCATTTTCAGATTCAATTTCTTTTTTCGTTGAATGAGGCACAATCGTAACAATTCCATTACTCCGAACATTTACAGTTCATTCCCAGATAATATGATAAGGATTATCCTCCTGCTGCCCTGCATCCCCACTCCACTGCTTTTGAATTCTTGACAATAGCATTGTCAGGAGACCAAAGGCATATCATTAATTACCCTTAAATTTCTTGGAAGTACTCATTTGAGGGAAAGCCCTAAAGGATCTTTCAGCTATTTGTTTTTGGACACAATAAATAATGGAAAAGAATAAAATCAAGAATAGGACCTGTTTTACTTTTCCAGATCCCCTTGGCTTAAGTGTAAAAGAAACCACAGACGGAAGCCCACAGATGGAGGCTCCTGATCATACAGCTGCATCTTTGTTGGTACAGAAAACCAATTGTGGGTAGGAGCCATGGAGGAAGAGACAATATTAGAATGCAATGGCATTTTAATTATACTTACCATAATTCTAATGTTCTCTTCTGTGGTGAAGTGTTTGGGGAGTTGTCTTGAAACTGGAATCCAATCCTGCAAACTTCAATCCATTAGAGCGGTGCTGTTTGAAAATATACAGAGAAGCAAGTTTGAAAGATTTTCCAATAATCTCGCTTTGTAGTGTTTAGACTTCCTCTGATGACTGGAGAGGAGAAGGAAGAGAGAAAGCCAGGAGATTAAGTGGCCCATTTCTGTTCCTTAGGGATGTCCGCTGGAGAACAACCTTAACTCCTTGAACTATTTAAACTGCCTCTGAACATTCTTACAGAAGCCTGGTATACTGGACATAAATCCTATTTTCCCGAAAGAGGTAATATAGCTCTAAGCTAGTGCTACCATTCCTATTTTCCAGAACTGGAAACTTCAGAGCCAATTAAGTAGGCTACCTACTAAGAGTCATACTGAATTTCATTTCATAGGTATTTATGAGCCTACTATGTTCCAGGCACAGGGGTGAGTGAAAGAGATGCTGGTCTTGCCCTCCTGGAGCTTGTTGTCTAGTAGGAAAAACATATATTAAGCTAATGAATTAATTACATGGCAACACTTGTGATAAATGCAAAGTAAAGAGGCATATGAGAGCACGTAAGAGTGGGACTAGAAATGGATGAAGGGGTCATCGGAGGCTATCCTGGCTAACATAAGCCTTTTGTACTGAACAGATTACACAGTTTAAGAGGGAGGGAAGCAAGCTTCAAGTAGAGGTAACAGCATGTGTGAAGACTCAGTGGCTGAAAAGAGTGTGATTTAAACCACAATCTTCAAAGTGTGAAGGAAGCAGACTCATCTTACGTGGCTGAAACAGGAGAAAGAGAGAGATGGGGGAGGTGTCACACAGTTTTAAACAACCAAATCTCATGAGCAGTCACTATCATGAGAGCCACGCTGAGGGGGAAATAAGGCAGGGAAGACTGGGGTGACTGGAGTACAGAGAGCTAGCACATGAGGCCAGGAAGGGGTGGAGATTAAACTGGAGAGCCCTGTGATACGGTCTGGGTCTGTGTGCACCCGGCCCAAATCTCATGTCAAATTGTAATCCCTAGTGTTGGAGGTGGGGCCTGGTGGGAGGTGATTGGATCATGGGGGTGGATTTCCCCCTCAGTGCGGCTCTCATGATAGTGAATGCTCATGAGATTTGGTTGTTTAAAACTGTGTAGCACCTCCCCCATCTCTCTCTTCCTCCTGCTCCAGCCACAAAAGATGAGTCTGTTTCCTTCACCTTCTGGCATGATTGTGAATTTCCTGAGGCCTCCCAAGTCGTGCTTCCTATAGAGCCTGTGGAACCATGAACGAATGAAACCTCTTTTCTTTATAAATTACCATTCTCAGGTATTTCTTTATAGCACTGCAAGAATGAACTAATACACCCTGTAAGCCGTACTAATGATATTTCACTTTATTCTAAGATTCCAAGATGGGAAACCAACAACTTTAAATGCTCTGACCTGAGCATTTTTGAAAGGTCTATTTGGTGATTGTGTATAGGTTGATTTGGAAGGTGGCAGGTGTGGAAGCAGTTTTAGTTAAGAGGTGTTTGTGGCAGTGGTGATGGAGAGAATCTCACAGATTCAAGAGAGGTTTAAGAATGATGTTAGCAAGGTTTGGTGACCGATTTGATATGATCTATGAAAAAGGAAGTGGTGGCAGGGCACAGTGGCTCATGACTGCAATCCCAGCACTTTGGGAGGCCAAGGCAGGTGGATCACCTGAGGTCAGAAGTTGGAGACCAGCCTGGCCAACATGATGAAACTTCATCTGTACTAAAAATATAAAAATTAGCCAGGTGTGGTGGTCCATGCCTGTAATCCCAGCTACTCAGGAGGCTGAGGCAGGAGAATTGCTTGAACCAGGGAGGTGGAGTTTGCAGTGAGCAGTGAGCCGAGAGATCAGGCCACTGCACTCTAGCTTGGGTGACAGAGTAAGACTCCCTCTCAAAAAAAAAAGAAAAGAAAAAGAAAAAGGAAACGGTTCAGGGTGACCCTAAGTTTTCTTAATAAACGAGTAGATATTTGGTTGTACATTTGCTGACATTAAGACTCAAGAGAAGAACCAAGTATGGAGAATGAGTGCTGGGAAGAAAAACTGTGAGTTTGAATTTGGGCAGTAGAACTTAGGGTGCTTCCAAAAGACCAGGGCCACTGAAGGGTGATAAACCTGAGCTTGGGATCCCCATTCTGCTGTTTACTATCCATGACAACTTAGGCAAGTTTCAAAATAACCTTATACATCAATTTCCCGATCTGTAAAATGGGAATAAGAATAACAGTACCTTCACTGAGTTGTGAAGAACAAGTGAGAATACATACCAGACTGGTAACTATCCATGGGGCCAGGAGTGGGATGAGGTGGTCTAGGAAGGGGAACATTGGGTAAATTGAGATGGCTCTTCCTCTTTGTTATTAGTTAAATTTATATAAGAATGTATGTTATTACATATACGCTTAGAAATGAATACAATAATATATGAAAAGAATGTAAAAGGCTATATAAAAATATCCATGTATAGCACTCAGCCTGGCACTTGGAGAACAGTCAATAAATGTGATCTGTGTGTAGATAAAAGGGACCTGGAGTTCAGAGAGAGGGCTGGTCTAGAGGTGTGCATTTAGTAGTTCTTGCCATTCTAATGATAACAAGAGCTGTGGGAGTTGATGAAATCATCTCAAGAGAGAACATTGGGTTAAAGGGGGACAAGGGTTGAATGTTGAGGAATTTCAACTATTAAAGATCAAGTGGAGAGGAATGAATCAGCAAAGGAATCTTAGAAGGGGCAGCCAGCAAGGCAGGAGGAAATCTCTGTCCATGTACTCAAGGTACACTTACATTCAGAAGAGGTCAATGGTATGGCATGCTGTCACAAGCTCTAATAAGTGGAAACCTGCGAAGTGTGCTTTGGATAAGCAGACTCTTTGGATAATCAGGCAACAAGCTTTTGTTTCAGTTGTCTGGTTCTTTATTTTAAATCAAATCTTGACTTCTGTCCTGGAAACGGGGCCAGTCAGCTGGTGTAGGCTGAATTCATATTTCTTACAGATTCTCTGTCTATAGGGAGGGGTGCTTAAAAGTGAGTTTGCCAATGTCGAAGAGGAAGACAAAATGGTACAAAGAAAAGGAATCTCAGTCCAGGCACAGTGGCTTACGCCTGTAATCCCAGCACTTTGGGAGGCTGAAGCAGGAGGATCACTTGAGGTGAGGAGTTCAGGACCAGCCTGGCCAACATGTTGAAAACTCATCTCTACTAAAAATACAAAAAAATTAGCTGGGCATGGTTGCACGTGCCTGTAATCCCAGCTACTCAAGAGGCTAAGGCAGGAGAATCACTTGAACCCAGGAGGTGGAGTTTACAGTGAGCCGAGATTGTGCCACTGTATGCTCAGCCTGGACTACAGAAAGAGACTCCATCTCAAAAAAAAAAAAAAGATTCTGTTCATTCCATTATTTCTATGCTGGTCAATTTATAACCTTTAATGTTTTTCAACAAAAATAGTTTATTTTCTCAAATTCTTATTCTATAGACAGCCATCTCTCTAATTTTCTTTCTTTTTAATAAAAATGGGCACATTTTCCCCTTATTGTTGGAAAAAAGATGATTGACCTTCATAAAAAAGAGGTGAGTCTTGTTTATAATATTACAACAAAAAGTTATAATAAAGCTAGTTCATTTCAGATAAGTGGAAAACTTCCAAAGGGAGGGAGGAGTTAAATTCTATGTTCTGTTGTTTAATTCTATACAGTTTTGTTTTAAGAGACTAAAAATGCTAATTTGTATTAGGAAATAAAATAACCCTAAACACACCATGGGGAGACTGAGAAATGAAAGACATAAATGGGTGGCAATGAATTCGTAGCTCAAAATGGCATTCTGAATGGCAGGAGTCAGAGCTCCACATTCTGCTTAGATCCTGAGCCACAGTGGTGGAGGGAATGAGGGTTAAGATGCTTTAAGCAGCCCATCCTACTCTGCTTCAGTTCTGCACATTCAGGGTGCCTGAGAGCACAGGGCTAAAGTCCTGTGTTTTGCACCTTTAACCTCATACTGGTCTGTATTGAATTCCAGGCAAGTTGTTTACTTCTATGAACATCACTTTCCTAATCTGTGATTTGGTGATAATAGTCTTGCCATCCTCATAGGCTGTTAGGAGGAATGGATAAATTAATTCAGGCATAGCTCTTGGTATATACAAAACTTCCATGTAGTGTAGTCCATTTTTTTTTTTTCTTGAGATGGAGTTTCGCTCTTGTTGCCCAGGTTAGAGTGCAATGGTGCTATCTTGGATCACTGCAGCCTCCACCTCCCGAGTTCAAATGATTCTCCTGCCTCAGCCTCCCAAGCAGCTGGGATTACAGGCACCTACCACCACACCCAACTAATTTTTGTATTTTTAGTAGAGACAGGGTTTCACCATGTTGGCCAGGCTGGTCTCGAACTCCTGACCTCGTGATCTGCGTGTCTTGGCCTCCCAGAGTGTTGGGATTTCAGGTGTGAGCCACCGTGCCCGGCTGTGTAGTCGATATTCTTAAACATGAGAATTATCTCAGTAGAATGGTTAATTTGCTCATTTTCATCTGTCTTAAATTTATATAAGAAATATCCTTCTTTTCTCCCTAATCTATTCCCAAATTTTAATATTGGCTTTACAAACATTACAGATATGCCCCTCAATTGACAAAGTTATGCAAAACAAATTTTTTATTTTGCTCAAATTTAAGTTGATTTTTATTTTGAGATCTTATTTGTCTAGGGAGGTAGAAATTTAGTCCCATCGATTTGGGAATCTCTCTTCTCCCTTTTTCCCCTCCTTTCCCTGGGGTTTTAAGTAAATCTGTCAAGCATCTATAACAGTGAAACTTCGGAAGGAGGGACATTCATCCTTAAATATGCAAGAAGTGGCTTCTAGGTCCATGCTCTGGCCCAGTCCTGGTCATCCATCATCAGTAGTCCCACTGGGAAGTGGTTTTTGTTTGTTTTGTTTTTTTCTGCATGATTTCATCATGTCTGGTGTCTCCCTAATGGCATAGGTGCCAGCCTGTGGGACCCCTTCCCTAGGTTAGGGAAGCCATGCTTTCTTCCAGCTTCTTCTCATTATTTGGTTTTACTCTGATCTTCCAGGGTCTCCTAAAATCTTTGGTTTTTATAGTATTAAAATCAAAGACTTGTGTTACTTCTGCTCTCTCACCTGTCACCTTCCTTCTTTGTAGCAATGTCATGCAAAGCCACTTACATACCTGGTGAGAGAATAGAGAAGGGGACTCCCAGACAGGGAAAGACTGAAGGCCAGTACCTCACACGGACTGCCCTGGCCCTTGCATTTACAGATAGGCTGTGGAAGTCCGTGCTGTCAACCGTGGAGCACACAGAGAGGACAGGTAGTAAACGAAATGTTGTACAGAATTTATTATGTATACACAACTCAGCAGAAAGATGTTTTAAAAGTGCAAGTTTTGTTTTTCTTAGAATGGACCACAACTGTATATACTGACTTAATGAATTTTAAAATATCCCATAAGTAATACAAGAAAGCTCATTACACAGCCTAGTGAGAGGAATCCTGAAGCTAAAATTGACACACCTATATCAAAGAGACAGATGAGGCCCAAGCATTACAAATGCTTTGGAAAAATACACTCATTTTATTTGGTGTTTGTGCTTTGACTAAACATCTGACTCTGCTTTTTCAACATTAGAAGACTTTTTCTTTACTTTTTCTGGACCCAATAATTCTACAAATTTAGCAAGAGAGAAAACAAATGTTTTCCTTCACCCACTATGGTCTGCTCTTATAATGTGGCTTTCCTGTTTCCTGTTTACTTTTTGCATTAACAGTAATTGGAGGGAAAATAAAATCAAAATTTGGTTTGTATAGGGGACAAAAGGGTTCAGATGCGTTATTTACCTACTCAACTGAAGCAGACCTTGGTGGCCATCTGGTACGCCATATTTTTGGGTAATTAACATGCATCCACACTTCTATTTTGTTTCCTTTTTGAAGTGAATCTGAAAATGTGTGCTAACAGACTGTCTGTAACACAAAGGAGCCAATGTTAAAAAATGATTATACTCATCTCCTTTTAAAAAACAATGAAAAAAAAAAAAACCCCACAAACTTTGTTTTGCCACCAAAGGCAGAAGCTGCCTTCCAAGCTGCCAAAGACTATGGGTCCCAGACGGAATTGCTTGTTCTCTTTAGTCACCACATTTGGTGAGCAATGTTGTAGGCCCAGTATTCCCCCTTCCTTTCCATCACACTTGTCATGCAGAGCCTTTGGGGGAACATTTACATGATCAAATGTTCACACGGCCACAGTGGTGCAGCCCCACTCATGGTTTGAATTGAATCTGGGATTAGTTCTCAGTGCCTAACAGCTTGAGTTTGTTTTTCCAAATGACTTTATCATAACTATAAATTCAAGTGAGTCAACTTATTGGATGATGGCTCTGTGTGTCTGTGTGTTGGCAATATATATTCAATTTAATCTATACTGAGAAGAAATTATTCTTTCTGGCATAAAGCCTTCCAGGAGAAATCAACAAATAGGTCACATAAACAAGTTTAAACAATTTCTTGCTGGAAGATTTTACTGTACAATATGTCAGTGCAGTTGCTTCATCCACAAAATATCTAGACGTATTTTAAGTCAACCTGAACAAATAGATGAGAAAACTCAGGCTGTCGTGGTGAATTTAAGCAAAAATATTTATGATATAAATAAAAAATTGCAGATGAAAAAAGTGCTTGATGAGTAAAGGTGGGAATTAAATGAAATTGTATTGTAGAACATTAATCTCACAATATGAACTTTGAAAACTAAATTGTTGGTTTCTGATACAAACTGATATTTAATATTTACTTTATTAAAATGTAGAATGGTTAGCTTGTTTTGGTTGAACACATTTTCTGATTTAAGAGCAGTTGTTATTTTATATTTTATGTAGTTATATATACTAGAAAATATTTTACAGGCATTACTGCACCCCCTTTTACTGATGAGAAAACTGAGGGTTTAGAAGCATTGCATTACTTGTTCATTTTTACTTGTCTAGTTAGACCTTAAAATAAAACAAAACTTAATTTCATTTAACCCTTCTTCCCTCTCTTTCTTCCTCCTTGAATTATTTTATGCCTGCCATGATTCTGCTGTTAAGATAGATGCTTGGGATACAAAGACACATAGATAATAAGACCAAAATAGGGTTCTAATTCAAGAAAGACAAGATAATATACAAGCTATACAGGTGTGGATATGGAGATCCTTGCAAATAGTGTTTGAGTGTGTGTGTGTGTGTGCATGCATGTGCACACATGTGCATGTGTGGTGTGTTGGTGGGAAGGAATCCAGTGAGTTCTAAAGATCTACAGGAATAGAGAATTCTGCAAGTATTTGCTCCAAGCAAAATAAAATACAACTGTTGTCTCGTTACTCTCCTTTGGTTCCCTTTTATAAATGTATTCAATTCCAATGGCACCAGAGAAAAAGCCATAATTTGGGCTAATGTCTAAAATGACACTTCTCTTGTGAGAATTTCAAGCTCGAGATATCTGTGCCACACCCCCACAGAAATGTGAATCTTACACTGTTACACAAAAAATGCCACGGAAGAAAATGTTTAGTTCATCCAATTACTATTTAAATCCTCAAGAAAGCTATTCTGTTTTCAAAACCATATGAGGGAAAAATTTTAGAGCCTTTTTCTTACTTAGATGAGGTGATACATTTTACTTCTATAATGAACACTTAAAATATAATAAAATTCGTGTGGTAATATTTTAAATCTCTCATTCCGATCTGTTCAACCCATTTCATCTTTGCTTGACTGAATGCAGAAGAAACACAGCTGGTTTTCACACACTCTGTGATGAATGCTTGCTATTCTTATTGAGGTTAAAGTGGCTCAATTGCTTCTGACTTTATACAGTGGCTGTATTTTTTAAGGAGATAGATATGGATGAATATGCATTATATTATATATTTATTATTATATGTACTATATATAGTACAGATATATATGTATTAACACACACACACACCTCCACAGCAATGTAGGCTATGCTTTGGTTGATTTTAAAGCATTGCTAATAGAACAAGTTGGCATAAGTAATGTTCTGGAAGACAGAAGCTATGGATGAGTAATTCTCAATGCTATATTCATTGGTTTTAAGCCAGCTTTGCCATTAACTATCTGGATGATCTTAGGCATATCATAAAGCCTCCTCTGTAAAATGAGGAGCTTAGGTTAGATGAAATCTAAAGATTTTTCCTGAACCAGCAGTCTTTGACAGTGGTTTCCAAACTGTTCATGTCCTGGAGTTGTAAGATTTCATAAAGGTGTCATTGAATTGAAGGAAAGAGTGTCCAAATGAGAACTTTGAGTAAGCCTTCCAGAACTCTCGTTCCCTCACTTCAAACACAGCAGCAAGGCTTTATGTGTTTTCCAGTTGAGTTTCAGTGTCAGATTCTCACTTCAAAAAACTTTAAATTTTGCAAACATCTGTCTCTGATGAAAGGTAGGATCAGCTAAGTCAGGTACATGTAATATAAACAGGAAAAAGCAATGTTTGTTTATTGAAGTTTAAATACTTTTATTATAAAACATGACATGCAGAAAATTGCATAAGATTGTAGGTATGCTTTAGCATTTGTCTGTAAAGCAAACATCCATATAACCCCATCAAGTCATGAAATAAAACATTGCTGGAACCATAGACTTTCCCTTATATGTCTTACCACTCTGTCTTCACTACCTACTCATCATAAAGTAATTATGTAATTCTAGTACTCCTTTTTTTTTAAAATAATTCTTGCCCTCCTTAAAAAGTACATCAGTTCTGCCTGTTCTTGAACTATATATAGGTAGAATATATTATTATTCTACCTATATTTTACAACTTGTTGTTATTAGTATTTTACAACTTGCCTTTTTCTGGCCACACATTTGTAAATTTATCTATATATCTGTAGTTGATTCAAATCTGTTTCGATATAGAGTCCCATTGTAAGAACATAAAACATATACTTGCAATATTGCTATGAACAGTCTTAAGCATAAAACTTGGTATACATAATCAAACATATCTTTTAAGGTATATATGCAGAAGTGGAACTATTGGATCTTAGTTCCATTTTTTTTTTATTATACTTTAAGTTCTGGGATACATGTGCAGAACGTGTAAGTTTGTTACATAGGTATACATGTGCCATGGTGGTTTGCTGCACCCATCAACCCAACATCTACATTAGGTATTTCTCCTAATGCTATCCCTCCCCTAGCCCTCCAGCCCCCAACAGGCCCCGGTGTGTGACGTTCCCCTTCCTGTGTCCCTGTGTTCTCATTGTTCAACTCAAACTTATGAATGAGAACATGCAGTGTTTGGTTTTCTGTTCTTGTGTTAGTTTGCTGAGAATGATGGTTTCCAGCTTCATCCATGTCCCTGCAAAGGACATGAAGTCATCCTTTTTTATGGCCACATAGTATTCCATGGTGTATATGTGCCGCATTTTCTTTACCCAGTCTGTCATTGATGGGCATTTGTGTTGGTTCCAAGTTTTTGCTATTGTGAAGAGTGCTGCCACAGATCATAGTTCAGCATGTATTTTTACCAGACACACAGTTTTCTAAAGGTGCTGGAACAATTTTCACTCCTACCAGTATAAGAGCTCCTGTTGCTTATATCCTTGCCCACATTAAGTCAGAATTTTATTTTTTCTCAATTGAATAGGTATGTAGTGGTATCTTATGATATTAAGTCTTGTTTTTCTAATGACTAGTTTTGTTCAGCACCTCTTTATTTGGTTACCAGCTATTTATATTTCTCCTTTTGTAAAGTGCCTGTTAAAGACATTTGCTCATTTTTCTATTGAGTTGTTTACTCTCTTCTAATTGAATTACAGGAGTTCCTTATATAGTCTGAAAAATAATTATTTTTTTGGTTAATATGTTTAAAATATTTTCAAATAACTCCATTTTTTTACTCTATGTGATGTCTTCCAAATGAACAGAAATTTTAATTTTAATGTGATTAAATTGATCATTCTTCTACTCTACTAAAATTTGTGTCTCCTTTAAGAATCTTTCTATAGATCTACAACAAAGTAGGAATAAAAGGAAAATTTCTCAACTTGATAAATGATAACTACAAAAACCCCTATCTAACATCACATTTAATGATGAAAGACCGAATGCTTTTTTCCTAAGACCACAAAACAAAGATGTTCATTCTTGCCACTTCTATTCACCATTGTGCTGGAGGTTCTAGCCAGTGCAATTAGGCAAGAAAAAATGATAAAAGGCATCGAGACAAGAAAGAAACACATAAAATTATCTCTATTCACAAGTGAGATGATCTTGTATATAGAAAATCCTAAGAAATACACTAAGAAAATTAATAGAACTAATCAATAAGTTCAGCAAAGCTTTAGGATACAAGATTAATATATAAAACAATTGTTTTTTATATGCACAATGAGCAATATGAGAATAAAATTAAGAAAAAATCCCGTTTACAATAGCACCAAAAAGAATAAAAAGAATAAAATTCTTGAGCATGGAATGTTCTTCCATTCGTTTGTGTTCTCTCTTATTTCCTTGAGCAGTGGTTTGTAGTTCTCCTTGAAGAAGTCCTTCACATCCCTTGTAAGTTGTATTCCTAGGTATTTTATTCTCTTTGAAGCAATTGTGAATGGGAGTTCACTCATGATTTGGCTCTCTGTTTGTCTGTTATTGGTGTATAGGAATGAGTGTGATTTTTGCACATTGATTTTGTATCCTGAGACTTTGCTGAAGTTGCTTATCAGCTTAAGGAGATTTTGGGTTGAGACGATGGTGTTTTCTAGATATACAATCATGTTATCTGCAAACATGGCACATGTATACATATGTAACAAACCTGCCTGTTGTGCACATGTACCCTAGAACTTTAAGTATAATAAAAAAATAAAGAATAAAATTCTTAGGAGTTTTATTAAAATTTTATAAAAGAAGTAAAAGTCTCGTGCAGCTACAAAACTTTATTGAAAGATATTTAAAAAGACATAAGTAAATAGAAAGATGTTTTATATTCATGGATTTAAAGATTTACTATTGTTAAAATGAAAATATGGCTCAAAATGATCTACACATTCAATGCAATTCCTATCAAAATTCAAGTTACCTTTTTAGCAGTAAATGACAAACCAATCCTAAAATTCATATGGAATTTCAAGGGACCCAGAATAGCTAAAATAATCTGGAAACAGAACATAGAGCCTTACACTTTTTCATTTCAAAACTTACTACAAAGATACAGTAATCGAATGCTATAGTGTGGTAGTGCTATGAGAATACATATATAGATGAGTGGAATACAATTGAGAATACAGACATAAATTCTTACTTTGATGGTCAATTGATTTTCAACAAGGGTGCCAATATCATTCAATGAGGGATAAAACAGTCTTCTCAACAAATGGTGCTGTGAAACTGAATATTGACATTCAACATAATGAATTTGAAGTTCTATCTCATACCATACACAATGAACTCAAAATGGATCACAATTTTCAGAGCTAAAACTATAAAACTCTCAAAAATAAACACAGCAGTAAATCTGTGACCTTCAGTTAGACAATAGTTTTTAAGATACAACACCAAGGCCGGACACGGTGGCTCACACCTGTAATCCCAGCACTTTGGGAGGCCAAGGCGGGCGGATCATGACATCAGGAGATCGAGACCATCCTGGCTATGGTGAAACCCGGTCTCTACTAAAAATACAAAAAATTAGCTGGGTGTGGTGGCTGGCACCTGTAGTCCCAGCTACTTGGGAGGCTGAGGCAGGAGAATGGCGTGAACTCAGGAGGCGGTGCTTGCAGTGAGCCAAGATGGCGCCACTGCACTCCAGCCTGGCCTGGGTAGCAGAGTGAGATTCTGTCTCAAAAAAAAAAAAAAAAAAAAAAAAAAAATACACCGCCAGAAACACAAGCAACAAAAGAAAAAGATAGGCAAATTGGACTTATTAAAAATTAACACTTTTGTTCTTCAAAGGACATCATTATGAAAATGGAAAGACAACTGACAAAGTAGGGGAAAATATTTTTAAATTATGTGTCTGATACAAAACATATATCCAGAATACATAAGGAACTCTTACAATTCATCAATAAAAACACAACCTAAATTAAAAACCTGGGCAAAGGATTTGAATAGACATTTCTTCGAAGAAAATATACAAATGGTCAATAAGCATGTAAAAAGATGCTCAACATCCTTACTTGTTAAAAAAAATACAAATAAAAACCACAGTGGGATATCACTTTACAATCACTAACATGGCTAATATTTAAAAAGACAAAATAACAAGTGTTGACAAAATTGTGGAGAAAGTGAAACCCTCATATATTGCAGGTAGGAATGTAAAATGGTGTAGCCACTATGGAAAAACAGTTTGGCAGTTCTTCCAAATGTTAAACATAGAGATATCACATGACACATCAGTTATATTCCTAAGAAATAAAGACACAGGAGAAATAAAAACACACACCCACAAAAAGACTTGTAGATGAACATTCATAGAAACATTATTCATAATACCTGAAAAGTGAAAACAACTGAAATCATCAACTGTCGGATTAATTTAAAAATTGTGGTATATCCATATAATGGAATATTATTTAGTCATAAAAAAGAATTATTGATATGTACTACAAATATATGAACCTTGAAAACATTATGCTAAATGAAAGAATGTAGTCACAAAAGACCAAATACTGTATAATTCCTTTTAAATGAGATTTTCAGAATAGTCAAATTGACAGAGACAAAAAGTAGATTAGTGGCTGTCAGGGACTGAGAGGAGGAGAGAACAGGGTTGATGGCTAATGGGTACAGGGTATTTTTTTTAGTGTGAATTGGAAATATTTTACACTTGGATAGAGCCAATAGTTTTATAAGTCTGAGAATATACTAAAAATCACTGACTTGCACCAGAATTGCACTGAATTTATAAATCAGTCTGGGGAGAATTGACATCTTTTCAAAATCTTACAAATCATGAGGATAATAAATGTCTTGTTCATTAAATTTTAATATTTCCCACTAAAGTGTTATAACTTTTATCTAGAGCTCCTGCACATCTTTGATAAGTTTTACTCCTTGGTTCTTGATATTTTGGAGGCTTTGGTAAATAAATTCACTCTTAAAATTTTGTTTTCTAACTGTTACTGGTATACAGAAAAGCAGTTGATTTTTGCATATTGAATTTTGTATCAGTGACTAAGTTCTCCTATTAATTTTAAGGTTTACATGTAGATGCTTTTGGATTTTCTACATACTTAATCCTATCATCTGCAAATAGTGACAATTTTTCTTCCTTTCCAATTCTTATATCCTTTTAAAAATTCATAATTCACTTAACATACTCAATGTTGCATAGAAGTGATGATAGCAGGAAATCTTGTCTTATATCTAATACCAAAAGAAAAACTTCCAACTTTTTATCATGTTATATGATGTTGGCTGTGGAGTTTCTATAACTACTTTCATTGGACTAAGCAGACTGGATCATTGTTTCCAATTCTTTATTCCTTCCCTGTGTTAGAATCATACATTCACACATTATGTCTTGTAAATGCTTATTGCGTCTTATTGTTGGTGGAATTTATTTCTCCATTCCTTGATGTTGACCACGTGACCTTTCTTTGGCCTAGGAGATATTAGTGAATATGATGTAAGCAAGTATTTTAAGTGTAGTTGCATGGTTTACTTGTCTTCCTCTTTCATCACTATGAGAGAAAAATATGCTTTGATAGCTGCTTTTTTGAGCAGAATCAGAAAATACATAGAACAGAACTAATCACAACATTCAGCCTGAGATAAGCCCAACCAATCACAGCTGAGCCCATCAGAGCCTTACCCTACCCCATGGCTTGTAATCAGTGTTACAAGCCACCAAGATTTGGAGTTTGGAGTTTGTTTGTTAAACAGTGGTATTATAGTGAAAAACCTCCCTGAGATGCTATCTAGTCCTAGTTTCCTAAGAGTTTGTATTATAAATGGACTTTGAATTTTATCAAATGCTTTATCTGCATTTATTGAGATAATAATATAAATTTTCCCTCATCCTATTAATGTGGTAATTTATCTTATTTGATTTTTGAATGCTAAACAAACCCTGCATTCCTAGATTTAAACAAACAGACAAAAAGACTTAGTACTGAGGTATTATTCTCTGTATCTTGCTGAATTCAGCTTGCTTATTTAATTTTTTAGTTTGTGCATCTATGTTTGTGAAAGAAATTGGTTCATAAATTTCTTCCATCATATTGTTCTTATCTGATTTTATTACCAATGTTATGCCATTCTTTGGAAGAGTTTGGCCACGACTAGAATGATTTCTTCCTCGAATAACATTTATAACATTCTCCAATGAAGATATGTAAACCTAGGATTTTCTTTGAGTAAATATTTATAACTAATAATTCATTTAAAAAGTTATAAAGTAATCAAAACTTCTATTTCTTTTTTAGTGAATTTAATTAGAATTTGTGTTTGCTTTTGTCAGACACTGTCAATTTTGCTGTAGAACTTTTCTACCTAAGGTTCTACCATTGGGCTGCCTCAAACCCAGTTCTGGGTCTCCGGAATAGGTCTCATGTCATACTCTAGGTCCAGATTCATGCTAGCATTGTTCTGAAGTCACAGCCCCTCAGGGACAGCATTTTTTCTTCCTTTCTTTTTACCTCTTCAGCATCATGTGTTATCAAGACAGCTCTCTCTGTAGTTCGCCACGGTTGAGAGGAGATGAGTCATGTCTAGGTCCTTAAATCAGAGAGAGTAGGCTCCTGGGACCCCATCTCAATAGAGAGAAGTTCTCTTACAAGTCTCCCAGCTCTGGACAGAGCCTGGACCTTTGAACTCTCTCTCTCAGATCCCAGCTGGAAACAGAGTTTAAACAGTAGATTTCCAGGTAAAAGCAGCTTTTGAAACTATGACATCTTCTTTAACCTTCTGCTTATAGATTTTCAACCAAAATTTGGCCCAGGAGCTACCCCATGTCTTTTTTTGAAGACTTTATTATTTTTTTTTTTAGAGAAGTTTTAGGTTTACAGCAAAATTGACAGTAAGGTACAGTGACATCTCATTCCCCGCCTCCACACATGCACGGGCTCCCTTATTATCAACATCCCCTACCAGAGTGGTAGAATTGTTATGATTGATGAACCTGCATTGATAAAGCATTATAAACCCAAGTCCACAGTTTACATTAGGGCTCACTCTTAATGTTGTCTATTCTGTGGGTTGGGACAAATTTATGACATGCATCCACCATTGTCATAATCATACGAAGTATTTTCACTGCCCTAAAAATCTTCTGTGCCCTTTTTATCCTCCCTTTGTATTTTTAGGTTTGTAATGGGAAAGAGTCAGAGTATAATAAAATGAAAATAACACAAAGGGGAGATAACAAAACTCAAAAGATGTTTATAATAGGAATCAAGGGACTATGATCCCTGATGTTCTCTGATAATGATAAATGGAAGATATTTTGCACTTCTACTTTCTTTTTATTTCTGTGAATGAGATGTTCCGTATTCCATTTTCAAACCCACTATCAGCTAAACATTGAGAATCCCTCCTTTCCAGGACAAAGCCTTCCACCAACTGGAAGGGCAGTATATGGGCAGTAAAAGAACCGTCTCACCAGCTACAGTTCTCTCTGGGAATCCATTAGATTTTCTAGGATAACTTGGTACATATTATAAAAGGAGGATAAAGAGGATACGGAGGCCTAGGTACACTCCCAGCTCTTTTTGTTTTCTAATTAAAGTTGCTGGCAAAAATAGCAACCACACCTTTCTGGAAAGAAGCTGCTTATGGACACTGAGTGAGACAAAATACCAATCTGGGTCAATTTTTGGTGTATCTGAGAATGGCATTTCTTATTAGAATCTAGCAGGTAATCACCTCTAGGTACTCTAGGGCTGTCATACTTTTCTTCCAGTAAAGACATCTCTTTCTGAGCACTGCTTTTTCTCCTGCCTGCATGGTTTGGTTTCTTCATCTTAGCTGTCTATTTGCATTTTGCCTTTGCATAAAGGGCTTCTATATGTTTTTTCCCTCTATTTGAGACAAGCTTTTCTCATTTTTATAGAAGCAGCTATGATATTTGAGGTGTATGATATAGCATTAAGAGAGAAGAAAGGAAACTAGTTTAATAAGCAGAGCTACTAATAACTTCCCAGTGACTTGGGAACTTATCCTTTTCTCCCAACCCCCCATTGTCATGCCAGGAGTCACCGCCACATAACAGTGATGGTAACTGATGGTATGGCAGTGCCTTCTGGGGCCAATTCATCTCACACAAACTCAGCTCGGTGCTGCTTCACTTGCGCTAAATGTGGCCTCCGAGACTGGAGTTTGGCTCTGCTCCAAGGCCCCTTTCTGGCTTCTGTCCTGGAGTTTTTATATATGATCTGCAGGTGTTACTGATATAATTTGTCCAGGAGTTATATATGATGTCATGCTTACTAACCTAGATTTTCCTGTGGTCAGTATAGTGTAGGAGAAAACTGTAAAAATGATATTACTGATGATTACATAATAAAATAATATCCTAGAAATAGCTTTGTGTGCCTGTTGCTGAAATGAGAGCATATGGCTATCACTAATTTAGAGTTGCCTTTGAGAATTAATTTAATTTGGAATAAGAGATCCAGGCAGTATTTAGCATAAAACATATGATTATAATTTTAGAATTATGAAGAGAGAAGATTTTACCTCATCAGTGCATTTTAGAGTTAAGATGCTTTAAAGAAGACAGAGGAGGTTCTTGACTTGAGGTGGTCTAAGACGTTGTGGATTGAAATTAAGGATGGGTTTTAATCACACTGAATGAAAGCATGTTTTTCTTGGCCATTGTGTTGACTTGTGAAATTTATTCCAAGCACTGCAAACATCTACTGTCTCCACCTTTCTATCCTAAAACCATTCTAGGTGGTGAATGGAATATACTAGGGCATGTGTCAATATATTAAGAAGAGTGACTTCTGGGAATATAATATGGGGAATATAATATGGGAATATAATATGACTGGGAATGTAATATGACTTCATGTTACAATGACTATAAAATGGCTTCACTTGGGGGTTTTAATGTATTTAGGTTTATAATTTAAATATATGAAAGGAAAATTAGAAAAAAAAGATATTCGTGTAAATTTTAACACCATGTGCTTTCATGATTTGCTTATAACCAAACAGAAACAGGAGGAGAAAAGGGTCTTTGGGATCCTTGGAGTTAATAATATTTGTGGCAGCTCCCATCTTTGTTACATAATATCTTCGCCCCTTCCAAAGAACTATGAGAAGTCTGGTAAAAAAATTCAGGAAAGCTGAATTAAATGAAATGTTCTAGAAAATGAGCCAGGACATCAGACTGGATGTGGATGCTTTCTGTCCCTAAAATATCTCATCCTTGTTTTTACTTCACTTGTTCTCCAGCTAGCTTGTAGACAAAAATATTTCCATATACAAATAGTTTTTTTTACTCAAAATAATTTGGATGTTCTCAGTTGTAGCAGTAATAATGAGGTTTCAAATATGTAATATATATTGAGCATCTTCTGTATATTAGATATTATTAGTATTTTACCTATATGATTGATTTTGAATTCTTAGCAAATCCTAGGTTAGCTAGTGTTTTCCCTATTTCACAGATTTGAGAAAGCTGAAGCTCAGAGAGGTTATTTTGCTCAGGTTTAAACAGATGGCAAGTGATAAAGTAGAGACCTGAATACAGATCTGATTGGTTCTACATCTGTGCTCTTTTCACTACACCTTGCTGCCTTTCCTACTAACATATAATACTCATTCATTTACAGTAAACAAGCATACCACACTCTCTCAGTTAATCCAATAATAATACTGCAGAAGCTATTTCTGTATTTTAGTTGAGAAATTAAGAAATCGAAGTCCAGGAAATTGAGGGTTGTTCCCAAGTTTACTCAACTAGAAAGAAACACAATTTGGATCTGAATTTAAACATCAGGATTCTCATCTCTGATGCTTCAAACTTAGCTTGGCCCACAAGACTGCAGATTAGCAGGCAACTTTAGATAATGCAATTTCTAAGTAGTAAATGTTGCTGCTCTTTCAAAAGTAATCAGAACAATTAAAAGGAGAAACCACTTATCAAATAAGTACTTGCTGACCTTTCTCTTCACTTTGTAGTCACTTGAATTTAAGTTTAATTTACTGTTTGCCTCCAGTCAAAGAATTACACTGAGTGTCTTTTTAAGAAAGGTTTTCTCTCAAAGGCTACATTCCTATAGTGATCAAATAACAAAGATGGAAACAAGAACACAGAAAAATTTATCACTGTAAAAGAAAATAAAAAGTCCCAGGATACTTTGTATAAAGTCTGGAATAAACACATCTGAGTCTGGCAAATCAACTCCTGGGAGTAGGTGACACAGCTACACAGGCCGATAACTGCAGGGATCAATATTTACTGGTCAAGTGACAGTGGTGTGTGCAGTAAAAGCTGTTCTGGAGGATTAGCTCAGCTGATTAGTACAGTCATAGATGTTTTACTGGGATGGAATATTTGTTGTATGCCCAGATTCCTCTTAATACAATTGTTGGTAATTGCAACGTGTGTGTGTGTGTGTGTAGGACAGAGGAGGGAGAAAGGAAATGAACAGAGTGGAACTATCAGGTTCCACAGGTTCAGCAAGACCTCTTGAAGAGGATAATGTGTATCATTTGCCTTTGATTTTAACTTTCATTCTTTCCTCAATTTGCTGAAAAAGTAAAGCCATTGTTGACTTATAAGTTGTCAAAGTCAATCATTATTTTACTTGATTTCTTTGTAGCTTTTTGAGCTTGTTGATCATACATTCACCTTTTGACAAAATGCTTTTCCCTTGGCTCCTTTACATCCTATTTCTTCATTCATAATATCATTTCCAGGCTATATTAATGTACATATTCCTTACATGTTCCCATTTCCCCCAAAATAAGTCAATAATATAAAACCAACTGTACATTTAAAACACAAATAAATCTAAATATCAATTGCAGTAATAAAAGTGGATGAAATTCCTGTTAAAAGACACAGACTCCCAAAATAAAATAAAACAAAAACATTAAAAGTACAAGGAAGGGCAGAGTTGTATTAGGGACATGCTAACAAAAAGTAGAAATTGTTATGCTAGCATAAAAAAGATTTAAGGTAGAAATTATTACCAAAAACCGGGAAGGTTATATTTCTATATTGATTGAGGATTAAATTTATGATGAAAATATCATACTTTCCACTAACAAATATATTTTTATATATTTGCTTGCTTGTTGTATTGACTGACTACCTGATTAGAACATGAGCTTTGCAAGGCAAGGAACATTGTTAGAAATTAAGGAGAAGTTGCTGAACACAATGAAACCCAACTATAGTGGAGATTTTAACTGTCTTTGATGGGGTACCTGAAAGTCAAACAAAATGCAAAGAGATAGAGGGGCTGGATAATATAATTAACAAAATTGGTTTATCAGATGTATGTTGAATGATGTCTCTTGCAACATAGAATTAAATAATTATTTAACAAATACTTATTATAAACACCTGCTAGTTGAAATAACAAGACACTCTTGATTCTTAATATGCCAGGGAATCTGGCCTAGTTTGGAGGAGATTGGAATCTTTTTTTCTGAGGAAATGGCTTTTAATATGAGACCTGGAGCATGAGTTGACACTTGAGTGAATGGTGAGAGAACATCTTTAAGAATGGGGACTAATGTGTGCAAAATACCAACATGAAAAGGATGTATGTTGACCCATCTGTCTACAAACTCAGAGAAATAGCAGGAATGCTGAACACCAAATTGTCAATACCAATTACCTTGAAAAAAAATGATACTTTCATTTACTATCCTATATAATTGTTTAAATGGTAAGATTATGGTGAGTATAAGCACTATTCAAAGTAAACAAACAAAGTCTACTGAATGCAATTTTTTTTTTTTTGAGACAGAGTCTCGCTCTGTTGCCAGGCTGGAGTGCAGTGGCATGATCTTGGCTCACTGCAACCTCCGCCTCCCAGGTTCAAGTTATTCTCCTGCCTCAGCCTCCCAAGTAGCTGGGATTACAGGTGCATGCTACCATGCCTGGCTAATTTTTTTCCTGTGCCTCTTTCTATCTGTCAAGCTATTTCTCTTCCTCTAAGTCTCAGCTCATAGAAGCCTTTCAGATCAGTCAGGCCTAGAGATTCTCCAATTGTGTTCCCCCAATAGCAGAGTTTCTCAAACTACTGAGCAAAAATTCCTCAGGTCATTTTCAGACATGCAGCTTCCTGAGCCCAGCTCCAGAAGATAAGGATTAACTTGGTCTAGGGTGGAAATCCAGTTACAAGCTTCCAGGAAGGTTCTGAGATAGCTGGTTCTGGAACTTAATTTAGAAATGTGTTCTTTCTATTCTATCAACAAGTATGGTGCTCCATAGATATTTGGTATATAAGTGAGTGTATGTTCCCTACCTCCTTTTACTTTGTGACTATAAAAGTTATAAATGCCTCATATAGAAAACATGTAGATACTAAAAAGTATGGAAAAATAGAAAAAAGTTACTGGTCATCCTGCCACTGAAAGGCCAACATTTTCTGAATTTTAACATATTTCTTTCAGATATTTTTTCTGGTACATTTTGTTTCACTTGGCTTAGAACACATCGTGTATGTATTCTACCCTAAATACTTTTTGGAAATAGAAAAGATAAAGATGTTTTTTGTAGCATCACTCAGTTAAATGTATTTTTTCAAATGCTAAGTTGGACAGTCTTTCACACTTTTGCTTCTCTATGATTGACTCATTCTTTGACAGTAATTTACCAATAAATAAATAAATAAATAAACATTATTCCCTGAATTTGGGGATCCTGTATTTCATCTTCTCAATTCATGTTTTATCTCTTTAAAGATCACTCCAGATAGAAACAATTTCTCATTTTCCAGAAATTTGCAATGGAAGGATTTCCAGAAG
Organism: Pan paniscus; assembly: GCF_029289425.2. Taxonomy (NCBI): domain Eukaryota; kingdom Metazoa; phylum Chordata; class Mammalia; order Primates; family Hominidae; genus Pan; species Pan paniscus. The sequence goes on along the minus strand of NC_073253.2, from coordinate 46,382,215 downwards.
TAGCCATTTTCTTTCCTATATAGTTAAATCACCATGATTTTTACATGTTAATTAAGGCTTCTGTGTTGCCTTTTTGACCTCTGCCAAAAAACTGTGTCAAGATGTTGACATTTGCACAGCAGAATTATAAGGCAGGTGCTTGCATACTGAGCACCCTAGAACTACTTCTTTTGTCCTTGAAAAACCCAGCCAAAGGCATCATCTTACTTTTATCTCCACAAATCATGTTGTCTTCAATAAGTTAGCAAAGCACAGAGGACAGGTGAGATGTAATTCTTTTCCTGCCAGCAATGTTGTATTTTATTTGTTACTTTTAGAAATAGTATATTAACTTATCTCCTTATCCCTTTTCTTTTCCTTAGAGATAAACATAATTCACCTATTACTCTCCCTATTATATGCAGAGATAGATTCGAAAGTCATTTGTATTTTGAATTTATGAACAAATGCTGTTAATTGATAGAAAAGTACAAGTTTGTTCCCTAAAAGAGACTTTTAATTTAATAGTAATCTAGCCCTAAGTAGCCTAGAAAAGTTAAATCAATTCTTCCATTGCTCTGAGTTTACTTCCAAAAAGTAATTTAGCCCCCTGGAGAAAACTGACTCAATGATGTGTCAGTATAACAAAATATAAAATACCTCTCCCCATTCTTAGGCAAATTTGTTGAACCTTGTGAGCATAAGTATTTATTGTTGCTAAGCCTTGATAATAATGAAGATGACTTCTTCCCCAAAAGGACATTGCATATGAAAGGGAAAAATAAATACAGCATATATATGGATTTTATAGCATCCAGTTAGGTCTCTGAGTGTTCTGAAAACTTGTAGCCAAATTCTACCTGGCCACAATGGCATGGGGTAATCATTAAGTGAAAACAGGACCATGTGGGTGGTTACTCTGGATGATTTATTCAGGCCTAAGGTGGAGGGGATTGAGCATAACCAATTTTTACTGAGCTTTCTTCATCTTCAAGCATCACTGTACCAGATTACCTGAAATGACTTCCAACAGTACTCTGAACTCACATCTCCACATAACACTGGCATATTCAGAAATTTAATTTTCTGAACTTTTTTTGTCCAAACAGAGAGAAATGACATGTGATAACTGAAACTGGTTGAGGACTAGGAAACAGAACATTATCAAATGTTTGGTATTGATCTATTCATGCAGATGATCTTGTTTAGGATCATCAATTTATAATCCTGTAACCAAATTGATCATTCTAATAATCACAATAAATACATTGCAGAGACACAGAGAGAGAGACAGAGAGAAATATATTACTAAATACTTTTAATAACTCTCAAGACAAAAAGGATAAGATAATTAACCTTTTACAGTAAAACTTGACATTTTGAAAGACTGCATTCCAAACTTAGGACTTTGACTTTTTTCTGTAAGAGTTCAAAGCTCATAAATATATTTCATTCTATGGCAGGTACTAAGTATTTCCCTTGGTTATATATTACATGGAAAAACTTTTCCTAAACCTAAATGTATACACCAGTCTTCTTATGTTTCAGAAATACTGGCAGAGGAAATATGTTTTTAATTTTTTTTGAGTGTTCCCAGGAGGCTAAGACCCTTTGACTTCTCATTTCCAGTTCCTTGGAAAGAGAAATTGAAGTCAATCCTTTCCAGGAACGAAGGCAGTCTATTTTTAGCCTTCACTGATTAAGACTGTGCTATCTAAGTAGAAATGAATTTGAACTGCCTGTACCTTTTACTCCCGAACAGTACTTATGGGGTTTCCATGATACCGACAGGGTATGTTCTCGAATCTATGCTTGCACAGTAAATTGCCCTTATTTGAGTTCACTGAGGAACACTGTTGGGTCAAGTTAGGTCAAGTTAGGTCAACTTTTCTTTGAATTGTGCTTTTATTTTGTGCTTTTCAAGGGAAATTCAGTTAAAATCAAATCTTCATAAAAATTTCATTTTTCTAAGGTAGATGATGAAATTTGTTCAACTAATAAGGGATCAGATAGATAAGAAAATTTGTTAAGGCTAAAAAGAGAAAACCAGGAAATTATAATTTATGTGGGCAAAGCAAAAAAAAAAAAAAAAAAAAAAAAAAGCCAAGCATCATGACAGTGGCAGATGAGATGCAGGAAGCGAGAAATTATAAATATGGAGGATGGATGCTGCACCATTAAATGGAAGGAGAGGAACAGTGAGGCTCAAATGCAGAGCTTTGTGCAAGTGGGAAATGAAGGGGCAGGAGGCAGACGGAGAGCTCCTTGGAGGAAAGGATTGAAAGTGAAACCATAAATGTACCAGAAATGAGAGGCAGAGAAAGTACCATTATTAAAATAGTGATGTTGCCAGAATTAGAGACTTGGAAGAATAAAAATTATCTGTTTGTAAATTCAGAACTATGTTTGGCCATTTATGCCCATGATTTTAGGAGAAATATAAAGGAGAAACAGCTGTTGTGTAGATTTAAATGACAAAATAGAATTATAGGGAATGAGAAGACCCCAGGAAGGCAAATTATAGGCAATGAGAAGACCCTAGTGAAAAAGACTGCTGCTTTTTCTCCTCCTTGATAGAGGTAGACAGTATTTGAGAAGGGAGAGCAACTTTAGGGGAGCGTAGCCGAGTCAGCAGGAGAAAGGCAGGTAATAGCCAAGGTACTTAGAACAGTACCTGGATTTTCCACATCTGTTGGCTACTTCAAATCTTATTTCTTCCTTTTCTCCTGAGACCCAAAATGCTCTCTCCCCTCTCTGCAGGTTCCTTAAACAATGACAACTTTAAAAGACTCCAGATCGCTTTGAAAAAACTTGAAAGCCATCCAGGGTGCACTGTAGGCCTTTGTAGACACCCCAAGTGGAGCTAGTCTGAAAACTCTATAGTTTTTCTGTTTGGATTATGTCCTGGGGATGAGCTGCAGGGCCAGCACACACACACACACACACACACACACACACACACACACACACACACACACACACACACACTTAAAAATTAAAAATGAGCCAGCCCTAACCCATGTGTACTCAGAAGTAAAAAGGTAAGCTCTTTTTGCTGTGAGCTCTTGTAGCCATTGGCCTTGATATTCATCACTCTGTACCCTGCCTGGCCGTGCTGTGAGCAGAAGGCAGAGGACATAGAGATCAGCTGAATAACTCACTCTTTGCTTCTTAAATGTCAGTTTATAACCCACTGCTTCAGTGGATTTACTGTTTGGATAGAAATTTAACCCACCATGGCTTCACTGGGAATATATTAGAAAGATTCATAGACTCAACCAATTTTGCCTAATTTTTCTCTAGGACTATTAAAATATCATTATCAATTATCTATAGCCAATCTCTAGAGGGAGTTATATTGAAATGACTTTAATAATAACCAATGGGTATAAGCAGCTACTTTTAGAGGATGGGCAGCTTTTATAAAGCTGATTTTAATATTGTATTTTCCCAGGAACAAAGTGGTTAAGAATTGAAGAACTGTGTAAGAGTCATCTGGAGTCACTGGTTTCTTGGAAAGAAATAATCCAAAGTCTTAAGATAACATGAAAATGCAAGAACTTTGAAGGAAAAGATAAATTCACATGCAGAGTCAAATTCTAAGAAAAGCAAAGGTCGAGTGTGTGTGTGTTGTGTGTATGTGTGTGTAAGAGAGGGAGAGAGCAAGTGGAGGAACAAAATGTTTGTTCTCTTGTCCTGTTGACTGATTTATAACAAGATTATTTGTGCTAAAAATATCTCTTTCAGGCTGTCCAGCGCCCTTTTCAGCAGGCAGGTTGATGGGGTGATTGTGGAGGGCAAAAGGTTGAATAGCAAAATCTAGGTGTTACATGAGAATTACTTTTAACTGTGCTTAAACTTATGGGGAGATAGTTTATTTTTAACACTATTTCAACATCAGTACATCTTGTATTCCATCTGTGGACACGAGGCACAAGGGATTGAGGGATGCATTGAGAGACTGGTTCAGCTGACAAAGTTGACCTACCTAAAATATTCTTTTCAACCCCTTCCAGGATAGCAATGACAGATGCCAGAATTTTTATTAGAATTCCAGCCTTTAGGCAAATAAAAAATAGAGTAACATCCTTCAGTCACCATGGAGGCTCTTTACACTCCAATTATAAGCATCAAAGAAATCCTTGGAACAGTCATCAGGTAATCAGGGGAATGCAGTGTGTTCATGGTGGCTGCTTATTTTTCTCCAATTCACATGCAGAAGATATTTAAGGGATTAAGGGGAACTTGCAGATTCAATGGGGACTCAGATCACATATTGTTTATTGATAGGATAATATCATCTGGAAAGTATTTAGACACAGGCAGAAATTTCCATCTATGCAGAAAAGGCCTTTGACAAAATTCAACAACCCTTCATGCTAAAAACTCTCAATAAATTAGGTATTGATGGGACGTATCTCAAAATAATAAGAGCTATCTATGACAAACCCACAGCCAATATCATACTGAATGGGCAAAATCTGGAAGCATTCCCTTTGAAAACTGGCACAAGACAGGGATGCCCTCTCTCACCACTCCTATTCAACATAGTGTTGGAAGTTCTGGCCAGGGCAATTAGGCAGGAGAAGGAAATAAAGGATATTCAATTAGGAAAAGAGGAAGTCAAATTGTCCCTGTTTGCAGATGACATGATTGTATATCTAGAAAACCCCATTGTCTCAGCCCAAAATCTCCTTAAGCTGATAGGCAACTTCAGCAAAGTCTCAGGATACAAAATCAATGTGCAAAAATCACAAGCATTCTTATACACCAATAACAGACAAACAGAGAGCCAAATCATGAGTGAACTCCCATTCACAATTGCTTCAAAGAGAATAAAATACCTAGGAATCCAACTTACAAGGGATGTGAAGGACCTCTTCAAGGAGAACTACAAACCACTGCTCAATGAAATAAAAGAGGATACAAACAAATGGAAGAACATTCCATGCTCATGGATAGGAAGAATCAATATGGTGAAAATGGCCATACTGCCCAAGGTAATTTATAGATTCAATGCCATCCCCATCAAGCTACCAATGACTTTCTTCACAGAATTGGAAAAAACTACTTTAAAGTTTATATGGAACCAAAAAAGAGCCCACATTGCCAAGTCAATCCTAAGCCAAAAGAACAAAGCTGGAGGCATCATGCTACCTGACTTCAAACTATACTACAAGGCTACAGTAACCAAAACAGCATGGTACTGGTACCAGAACAGAGATATAGATCAATGGAACAGAACAGAGCCCTCAGAAATAATGCTGCATATCTACAAATATCTGATCTTTGACAAACCTGACAAAAACAAGCAATGGGGAAAGCATTCCCTGTTTAATAAATGGTGTTGGCAAAACTGGCTAGCCATATGTAGAAAGCTGAAACTGGATCCCTTCCTTACACCTTATACAAAAATTAATTCAAGATGGATTAAAGACTTAAACGTTAGACCTAAAACCATAAAAACCCTAGAAGAAAACCTAGGCATTACCATTCAGGACATAGGCATGGGCAAGGACTTCATGTCTAAAACACCAAAAGCAATGGCAACAAAAGCCAAAATTGACAAATGGGATCGAATTAAACTCAAGAGCTTCTGCACAGCAAAAGAAACTACCATCAGAGTGAACAGGAAACCTACAAAATGGGAGAAAATTTTCGCAACCTACTCATCTGACAAAGGGCTAATATCCAGAATCTACAATGAACTCAAACAATTTACAAGAAAAAAACAACCCCATCAAAAAGTGGGTGAAGGACATGAACAGACACTTCTCAAAAGAAGACATTTATGCAGCCAAAAGACACATGAAAAAATGCTCACCATCACTGGCCATCAGAGAAATGCAAATCAAAACCACAATGAGATACCATCTCACACCAGTTAGAATGGCAATCATTAAAAAGTCAGGAAACAACAGGTGCTGGAGAGGATGTGGAGAAATAGGAACACTTTTACACTGTTGGTGGGACTGTAAACTAGTTCAACCATTGTGGAAGTCAGTGTGGTGATTCCTCAGGGATCTAGAACTAGAAATACCATTTGACCCAGCCATCCCATTACTGGGTATATACCCAAAGGACTATAAATCATGCTGCTGTAAAGACACATGCACACATATGTTTATTGCGGCACTATTCACAATAGCAAAGACTTGGAACCAACCCAAATGTCCAACAATGATTGATAGACTGGATTAAGAAAATGTGGCACATATACACCATGGAATACTATGCAGCCATAAAAAATGATGAGTTCATGTCCTTTGTGGGGACATGGATGAAACTGGAAATCATCATTCTCAGTAAACTATCGCAAGAACAAAAAACCAAACACTGCATATTCTCACTCATAGGTGGGAATTGAACCATGAGAACACATGGACACAGGAAGGGGAACATCACACTCTGGGGACTGTTGTGGGGTAGGGGTAGGGGGGAGGGATAGCATTAGGAAATATACCTAATGCTAAAAGATGAGTTAATGGGTGCAGCACACCAGCATGGCACATGTATACATATATAACTAACCTGCACATTGTGCACATGTACCCTAAAACTTAAAGTATAATAATAATAAAATTAAAAAAAAGAAATTTCCATCTGTAAGACAAAGATAAAAATCACCAGTAACTGTGGCCTTCTGAGCAACCCACTATCTAGTGATATCAGAATCTAGCAGCAAGAAGGAAATGGAAAGTTTGCCATCAGCCTCAATGAGTCAAGCATAGTGTTTTCCAAACTTCAGTCACGCAGGCTCTACCTTCACAATTTAATAACAGCTAAAATCACATTTACAGATATTTGCTGAATATTTTATTTAAATTGCATCACTGTTAGCTTAAATTTATTTTGAGCAAAATTAAATACAAAAATAAATCAATGTTGTTAGATTCAGGCTAGACATTGTTACCGCCTAAGGTCCTGACCCCAGTTCTGCTCTTTCCATGTTGAAGAGAATTAGATTTCAGAGGAGTGTTAGAGACTATTAGTAAACTGAGACTTTCCCCTGGAAAGCATCAGAAAGAGTGAAGGAGAACTAAAAGACCAGTGGCAATGTTATTTAAGGTGCAATTCCTGAATCTCTTGTAAGCATTAGCATAACACCCAAATCAACTTCAGCACTGCCAGGGCAGGTATCCCACACTCTGGGAAACCCTGGCAGAGAAAGGCAGTATGCAATGCCAATGGGATCTCATGTGACATATTCAACTGAGCCCCTGCTGAAGGGATATATGCAACTCTCCATAGGCTGTCTGACCGGGACCTGCCACAACGTCACCACAACTGCATCTCCCACAATGGAACGGAAAAGGGAAGCTACTAGAGCAAGGCTGAGGAAGTGCTGAGAGACGGGTCACAGAGAAAGGCAGTCATCTTTCTCATAACCCTAATCCTAACCCTAAACCTAAGCCTTTTTCTCCCAGAGAAGTCTAGGGAACCACACTTAGGATGAGATAGAAGATAGGGGAAATCTCTGTTTTTGTTTTTTTTGTTTTTTTTTTACAAATGCATGAGTGACACCTTTCCTGACCACCTCATTTTAAACATTATCCCCCTTTTTATTCCCTATTACCTTTTCCTGCCTTATTTTATTTCACCTGGGATTGTATAAATCTTATTATATAGCTACACAAAATCATTATATCTGCTTGCTTATTGATTGATTGTCTCCACTGCCAGAATGTAAGCCTAGACTCTAGGTATTTTTGTGTTTCATTCCCAGCTATATTCACAGCCCCTAGGATAGTACCTAACATATAGTAGGTGCTAAATAAATATTTGTTGAGTAAATCTGAATGAATTAATGAATGAACTGCCTTCAGAAAGGAGATAGGTAGTGAAAAAGGATTTTAATTCACCAAAAATACCGATAATTGTAAGTATCAGTTGAATTATTTTTGGCATAATATATGATTCAGTGTGAGCAATGTGTATTTTTGCTTAAAAAAACAAAAATGTTGGCATGGAGTTTGAAGTTATTTGTTTTTAGGAGTGGGAATGAGGATCCAATGTTTGTATCTTGTCACAAGGAAACTTAGCAGCAAGTCTTCTGTCAGATGCTTATCATATGCTCCTTAAGCATCATTGACTTGTCACATTTCACAGTAACTGATATTCTCGATCACCTCCAGTAAAGCAATGAATCCACCCAGTAGCTATGAAGTTCTGCATACCTGTGCACCTAAGAAGAATTGGCCCTTTTTGGAAAGCTGAATTGAAGCAACTGGTAGGCAGAAGAAATTCCATAGTGCAGGATTCACAGGTCTGTTCCATGGATTAAAGCTGTGGGATAATACTGGGTGTATGCAAAGAACAAGGAAGGGAGAGGAAAATGTGGTCACATAATTTGGGGATATCTGGGTTAAACAAGGTTAGATAGCCTATTGAGAGGCTTTCAGAGGCAAATCTACTAGTTTTTCCCAAGTGTATTTCATGACAAAATTGCCATTCCTACCTCTCCCTCACTCAAGGATGACCTAATGGGCTTATTTTGGAAGCCTTGATGTATCTCTGTGGGCTTCTGGTGAACTCTTCCAAGTGGAGAAGAGTCCTGTGATGAAGTACAGATGTCTGGCCCTTTCTGAGCAAAGGCATAGAATCAAAGAGAAAAGTCAAGGGCTGCATTCACTGATGGACTCATGGAGACGTTCACAGACAGACAACATCTCCATGAAAGGACAGACATTTTGATTATGAAGTGCAGTCTTTACTGTTGGCTGATAAAATGACTGATATAGTAGGACGAACAATGAACCATGTTCCAAGTCCCACTTTCCCATGACCTTCGACGGCCATTTTCTGGGTCTCAGTTTCCTCATTTGTAAACAGAGAGTTAGATTAAGCAGTCTTTGAAGTCCCTTCCCATTCTAACACTCAATAATTAAATGGCCTTTAGATGTCTGTTCTAGCCTTAGAGTTGTTTTACTCTAAAGGACAAACAGATGAGACACCGATGAGGAAAGAATAGCTAATCATTTGAAGCTTGGATGTTACTGGCTGAATAATGATTTTCATACATAGGATGAAAAACCTTTAAAAAGCCACCTTCCCTAATGAGCCGGTAAATAGACCTCTGCCAACAAGATTCAAACACGTCTGATGTTTGTGCCCAGCATGCATGAGCAGAGCCCCATGGCACTTGCTTAATGTTTAAATTTTTGTATTAATTTTTGCATTATTTTGAGAGTGCAAAACGTAAGTTTTAATTTTTGTCATTTTAGTGTTCCTTAAAATGGCATTCTTGATCTAGAGCCAACAGGATTCTTAAATTTCAAATCAAAGCTCCTAGTGACTCAGACTTTAATTGGACACACCTCTTGGCTCAGACTATTGATAATTAGTCCATTAAACATTAAGGAACTCTATACCTCCAAGCCTTCAAAGTAAATACTACAGTCGCAATAGAGAAGATGTAATTTATTATAACTCTGGTATGGTTACACAAATACAGGGATAACAGTGACGGTGCTTTTTACTCTAGGATCGCCTTCTTGCAACCTCCTCATTATTCCAACGTCCAAATTCCAAGGAAGTGAGGGTGTCATAAATGGGAAGACCACTTCATTCAAAGTGGAATAATGACAATGCTAGGGTGATATAGTTTGGCTCTGTGTCCCTGCCCAAATCTCATGTTGAATTGTAATCCCCAGTGTTGTGGGAGGAACATAGTGGGGGGTGATTGGATCACGGGGGAGGATTTTCCCCTTGTTGTTCTCATGATAGTGAGTTCTCATGAGACCTGATTGCTTAAAAGTGTGTAGCACTTCCCCTTTCACTCTCTCTTCCTCCTGCTCTGCCATGTGAAGAAGGTACTTGCTTCCCCTTTGCCCTTCCACCATGATTATAAGTTTTCTGAGGCCTCCCCAGCCATGCCTCCTGTATAGCCTGTGGAACTGTGAATCAATTAAAACTCTTTTCTTTATAAATTACCCATCAATTAAAACTCTTTTCTTTATAAATTACCCAGTCTCAGGTAGTTCTTGATAGCTCTTTGAGAACAGACTAATACATAGGGTAAAATTAGGGTTTTCTGACTCAAACTAGAATCAAAATTTGAAGTTCTCACTGCTAGTTTTGAATTTGCCACTGATTAGCAGGAAGGTGTTAGGCAACTCATTCAACTTGCCTGTGTCTCAGCTTTGCTGGTATAAAATATAGATGTTAGATGTTAGAATATAAAACTGGGACATCCCTTCCTGTTAAAAATTTTTTAAAAGGATTTATCTTTATGTTCAGGGAATGAGATTAGGGTGGGAAGGAAAGAGTCAGTTATGTGTCCACAAGGAGGCAGGGAGTGAAAAGAACATGGCTTAAGCATCAAGAGGGTCTGTGTTCCAATCTTGGGCTCAGCTGTTTAATGGTTATTTCTGAGCAGGAAGTCAAGGAAATGGACATGAGAGGGGCTTTACAGATAACTGTAACATTCCTTCCCTTAAACCAAGTAAGTAAGTGGGTGTTATTTGTATTGCAATTATTTATGTTTTACCCATATTTTACATATTATTTTTTCTAGCTACTATTTTGTACATATTAAACCAAACTAAAATTCGATAAATGTGAAAAATAAATAAAATAGATTCTTCAAAAAGAAAAGATGAGCATGCCTTACATTTATGATCAAATTGAATGTTTTTTGTTTTTCTATAGCACATTCTATTATTATGACTTTTTCCTTCTGACCCCTCATGAAGTGACCTCTGCTTACCTACAAGTCTTCATCTCCCATCTCTCTCCCCTCTACTCTTAAGTTTCTCCACAGTTTCTCAACCATGTTATACGTGATTATGCATCTGCGTCTTTCCACATGTTGTCATTCTGTCTGGAATGCCTCCTTGAGCTTGCAAAGAATTCCTACCGATTCTTTCTTTTTCACCTCAAATGCTTCTGAGAAGCCTTCTTCATCTTCCCCCAGCAGATGTGGGTGCTCCTTTTCCTCTACTTGACTATGCATTGTGGATTTCTGCTTGAAGCAATTGTATATTACAATGACTTGCATAACTGGCTCCTGCTTGGATAGTCAACTCCTTGAGGGCAGAGGCTGAATCTTGGAGTGTCCAAAATCTACCTGGCCATGTTCACCCATCTGGTTTATTTATCCATTCCCTCTCTCTGTCTCTCTCTTCATGCGTACCTCAGGGGAATTCAAAATATGGCTGGCAACTGAAATGTAGTACTAAAAACATACACGTGCCCCTCCGTATCTGCAGTTTTTCAACCAACCACGGATGAAAAATATTTGGAAAAAAAACAAGAAAAAATAATACAAATAATAAACAATACAGTATAACAACCATTTACTTACGTTGTACTCAGTATTATAAGTAATCAGAGATGATTTCAAGTGTAAGGCAGGATAAGTGTAGGTTATATGCCATTTTTATGCCAACATTATGCCATCTTATACAAGGGACTGAGCATCTGAGGGTTTTGGTACCCACAGGGATGTTGGAAACGATTCCCTGCAGATACCAAGGAACAACTGTATGGAATAATTGAACAAATATACTGGATATTCATTAATATTCATTGGTACGAAGAAAAGGAATGGCATGGAGGAGCTGAGCAGGGGAGAGGCAGGGTGTTTCGGAAGCAGAGGTGAAAGGACTTTTGTTGATGGGATTTGGGCTGGGCATTCGGAATGCTGAGTGGAGGGAGAGGATGTGAGCACCCAGCATGGTCACCGTTATTACTGGGGAGGACTGAGGAGGATTCAGAATGCATCTAGCAGTTAAGATTTGAGCACTTGAGCTTTGGCAATACCCCTCTTTTGATGGAGAAGGCCCTATTTTTGTTACTTTTTGATATACAGAGTCAAATATACAGATTATTCACAAATAAAAGTTTTAAATATAGATTTACTGACATGATTGGTTAGCTTTCCCTGGACAGTTTCAGGAAAAATGTCACACACACTCCAAAAAGAACCATTTATTTTTTTGTCCAGAAGGACCATTTCTATTTTCTTCCCAAGCACTCTCCCACCTTCATTTTTCATCATTCCCCTCTGTCAGGTCCCCTGAACCTGAAACAAGCTTATTCCTAGCGCCATTCTTTCATTCATATTGTTATATTCTCCTGGAATGCCTTACGATTTCCTTATACAAATCCCATTTATCCTTCAAAAACTGGTTCGAGTTTGGTGCTTCTATGAAATCCTTCCTGGTCACTGTGGTCATTACTGAGTTTCCCCCACTGTCAATGGCACCTCACTGCTACACACTGACTTAGCCGTTCCTTCCATTTCGCTCTGAACCATTTCCTCCTGGTTCATTTATGCTGATGTTCATTAGTCAGCTGGAGAGCAAGCACTGTAAAAACAAGGCCCATATTTTACATACACAACCTCTGTATCCTTGTAGCCCCAGTATATTGTTAATCACATAATTCTCACTTAATAAAATACTTACCTGATGATTTGGTTGCTGACAGGGAAATCACCAACAAAGATTAGTTGCCAGTGTGATAACCAAGCTCTGGTTCAAAGTCTGATTTTGCCAAATATATCTTGTGTCTCCTCTTTAGAGGCAGGCATAAGGGAAAAGAATCATGATAATGACTCAACTTCTGAAATTCTCAGCTTTTGAGAGGTGTTCACTTTTAGAAGGGGGAGCAGGGTAAAAGGTGAACTATAAGGTAATCTAGGCTTACACTTTGAGATCCAGGATTAAATGGTTTCAGCACAGTGCATTCTATTAAGAACTAGCCAGAGGTCAGAGGTTTACTGGGAATTTGAGCTGAGCTGATCATAGCTTTGCATTCATCAATGAGGGGATTACTACTTAGATCCTATATGCCATTTCTTTCCTAATTTTAAAAAAGGCAATTTAATTTAATGTTTTTACTTATTAATATTTATAAGTTTGAAAAATTTTACCATCTCCCTAATATTGTAAATTCTATGATTAGTAGTTTTGCTCCTAAATCTCCATGCATATCTTTGCTGATTTCCCAGGACTAGATTCCTAGAGGTGGGGATTTCTGGGTTGCAGCATCTAGACCTTCTTAAAGTGCATGTCTTCAAGTTGTTGTGTTTTGGAAAACAGAGAGAAAATTATGACTTGGTGCATAATGGTGAGGAAGAAGAATATTATGGCTTGATTTTTATAGATTTTACTGAAAGACACTTTCTCTTTCATTTTTGAAATTCGTCTCCTAATTGCACCATTTTTTCTTCATCATCTACCATAGAAATATGCAAGGGTAGCATGCAGAGACAGCCTTGTCAGGGTACTGTTTTGTATGGGAGGCTGCTTAAATCATTTTGATTACTGTGTGTAATATTCAGGTCAGTTCAACCCAAGCCACCTCTAACATTTCCTGGAATGGTTCTTCAATTTGTATGAAGACAGAAGTAGGACTCGTTAATGATAAACCGAAATTCTAGACCTGACTGCAAATTTAAGCATAACTATGCAGTATAATTATACGTACACATACACTATTATATATTCCCTCCCTCCTCACTAAAGAATCACTGAAAAACCCCAGGCTGCTCTGTCTAAATAAAAATAGGCTCTGTCACATTCCCAGACTGGGTGCTGTACTTTGCCTATGTTAGATATGCTGATTGTCCTGTATGAACCCCATGGTTTTCACCGGTGAGGTCCCTAAAGCCATGGAAAATCTGCCTGTGCCTATACACTTGCTCAAAGTTCACTTTAAACAAGTCCAGGCATCAACAGCAGCTATAGAGATTTTGTCACTTTCAAAGAACTCTTCGAAAAGCCCATCTCTAATTACTTGCTAGTGAGGAAGGACTTCGTGTCTTTGCTGTGGGACCTTGCACTTTTCTGGCTCTTTAACCTGAGTACACTGTGTTCTCTGGCTGACTTCTCTGTTCAAGGTATACTATTGAGAAGAGAGGAATTAAATTTTGCGCTGCTTAATCAAGAGCATAACTTTCTGATGGGAAAGTGAGTGAAAATGGGTTTCTCCCATTGAAAATAAACTTGGATATTATGACATTTCCCTCTTCTTTGAGCTTTGGCTGAACCCTGGACATGCCCCTGCTGTCATAATCACTTTTGTATCTGCCTCATCCAAAGGCTACTGTGCTTAGGGCCCTGTTTTCCTCACATTATACATCCAGCACCTTGCTCAGCGGGCACACACTTTCGTTAAATTATTTGTTGTTAAGCTGTTGTCAAACAGTTGAAATATCTTCTTAGCTATTCTGATCAGCATTTTGCTGTATAATCGCTTCATCTCCCTTTTGTGGATCACAGCTATTCAAAAAATATTAAGTCCTGACTTGGAGCCAGAAATGAATTTAGATGTGCGTGTATCCTATTCCATGGAATGCTGTTGCTGATCTACATGTTGAAACTGTGTTTTTAAAACTTTAATTCATGAACATGGTGTGACAATAATCTTTTTTTTAATTAGCAAATTCATTTGTATGCATAGACTTACAAAGGTATTTAGATTAATTCAAATCTGGATTTCCAGTTAATGAATTATTATAATTAAATATGTATAATACCACTGGGATTATATCAATAAAGAAATACAAAATTATGCAGTAGTGACAAACAAATATCAAAAACTGAAATCTTAGTGGTTTAAAACAACAGGGTTTTACTCTCAATCATGGAACACGTTCTGTTTCATACTGTTTTCATTTAGGCTTGCAGGCTGATGGAACCTCTACTATCCAGAACATCACTGATCTATATAGAGGAGAAAAAGTGAAGCACGTGAGTTCTTAATGGCTTCTACCAGGAAATGGCACACCTCACTTCAGCTTATGTTTTATTGATCAAAGCAATTCACATAGTTAGCTACACTCCAAAGAGGCAAGGCAGCACAATTCTTCCATGTGTCCAGACAAAAGAGAAACATGTAGTATACAGAACTAATGAAGCCCTCCGTCTGTGTTCTATGATCAAATGTGGAGCTCGCTCCCTTTCCCTCTGCTAAGTGACATAATTATACTGATTTCAGGGCAAAGAAGATCAGCCATGGAAGAACCCATGACTTTATAAAAGGGTGTGGGTGAACCAAGTGCAGAAGTGGCTAAGAGATGCTGGGGATCCAATTTAGGAGTATCTATTGGTCCAGCAGACAAGAGACTGGATTCAAAAGAGGCAGTTTGGGTTTAAATCATTGGACTGGTTCCTTGAGTTCAGGTAGACAAGAGGTTTAACACAGGAATTCAGACAAGTCAACCAAGCTTTATTCCCTGAGAAACATAATTACTAATCAGAGCAGAGAAAGAGTGTCATGATCCAATAAGCATAACTAAGGAAAATTTTGAATCTAGGAACATGCTTATTGCATTCTTCTGCATCTTCAGCTAAAGAGGACAGAAGAGGCCTCATGTACATTGTCTTAAGGCAGATCATGAAGTTGTCTAAGAGACTCAAGTGTGCTTATATTACCTTAATAAAGTCTAGAAAGCTTCCTGGAGGCTCTTCTATGTAAAACAATTATTCTTAGCCTTTTGAGTCACACTTCCCATTCAAAATCTGATAATCCAATTCCGTGGAGGAAGAGTAGCTTTTTCAAAAAGTGATCCTTGACCTAAACTGTATACTTTATACAAAAATTAACTCAAAATAGATTGTAGAGTTAAAAGTGAAATGTAAAACCATAAAACTTTTATAGAAAAAAAGGGAAGAAAATCTTTGGGACCTAGATAGGAAATTCTTGTACTTAACACTAAAAGCATGATCTATAAACGGAAAAATGGATTAATTGGAGCTCATCAAAATTAAAAATATTTGCTCTGCAAAAGACTCTGTTAAAAGAATCAAAAGACAAGTTATAAACAGGAAGAAAATATTTGTAGACCATGTCCTAAAAAGAACTAATATCTGGAATGTATAAAGAACTCTCGACATTTCACAGTAAGAACAAACAAAAAGTCTATTTAGAAAGTGGTCAAAAGACATGAAGAGATATTTCACCAAAGAGGGTATGCAGATGGAAAATAAGCATATGAAAACATGTTCAATATAATTAGTCATTTGGGAAATGCAAATTAAAACAATAACCTATCACTTACATACCTATCAGAATGGCTAAAATAATAATAATAAAAAACTGGCAATACCAAATGCTGGAGGGATGCAGAGAACTGGATCCCTCTTTACACATTGGATCCAAATGCAGAGAACTGGATCCTCTTTATGCTGGATCCCTTTATACATCGCTAGTGAAAATATGAAATGATACAGCAGCTCTGTAAAACACTTTGTCAGTTTCTTGTAAAACTAATCATGTATATTTGTTTGCTTGGGCTATCATACAAAATGCCACAGACTGGGTGGCTTCAGTAACAGAAATTTATTTTCTAACAGTTCTGGAGCCTAGAAGTCCAAGAACAAGGTGTCAACAGGTTTGGTTTCTTCTGAGGCCTCTTTCCTTGGCTTGCAGTTGGCTGCCTTCTCGCTGTGTCTTCACATGGTCACTCCCAGTCTGTGTTGTCTGTGTCCTAATATCCTCTTCTTATAAGGACACCAGTGTTATCAGATTAGACCGAATGATATGATCTCATTTTACATTGATTACCGCTTTAAAGTCCCTATCACCAAATACAGTCATATTATGAGGCAGTAGAGGTTAAGGATTCAACATATGAATTTTGAGGAAACAAAATTCAGCCCACAGCACCATGCAACCACCATATGACCTAGCAATTGCACTCTTGAGCATTTACCGCAGAAAATGTAAGACTCACGTTTTGAAAACTCTGTCTATAATTGTTCATAACAGCTTTATTACTAAGAGCCAAAAACTGGAAACAATGCAGATGTCCTTCAACAGGTATATGTTAAGTGAACTGGTAGATCCATAACGTGAGAAACTACTCAGCAATAAAAAAGAAATGAACTACTAATACACACAATAATTTGGATGAATCTCCAGGGAATTATGTTGAGTGAAGAAAAAAAATCACAAAAATCATTCTCTATGATTTCATTTATATAATATTCTTGAAAAGACAAAATTACAGAATGGGGAACTGATTAGTGGTTTCCACGCACTAGGGACAGGGGGTGAGGAGAGGGAGGTGGTTGTGGCTGTGCAAGGGCAACATGAGTGATTCTTGTGAGGATGAAAATGTCCTATATTTTGATGGTATCAATGTAAAACAAACAATTTTTATTGAGTGCTTTTTCCCTCTCCTTTTCTTCTAAATGAGCCTGGCTAGATGTTTATTAATGTTTTTGACCTTTCAAAGAACACACACTTTTAGTTTTGTTGATTTTCTGTCATGTAGATCTATCTTTTTCCATTGATTTCTGCTCTTATTTTTGTTATTCTGTTGAAAGTCTGCCTCTGAAAGCAGACCCTGTGATGGGGTTTGGTGTACAGGGTATTTATTAGAGATGAATTCCTGGGGAAGGGAGGAAGCTTCATCTCCACTGGTCAGAGGGAGAAGTTCAACTGTGACTGAGGCCTGAAAAAGCTTAAACAGCACTACAGGGAGCTGTAACAGTATTTAGCTGTCAGAGGTGTCCTGCACTGGTCTGGAATACCTGGGATTTTATACTTTCACCTCACTCAGTCACTGAGAAGGGCATAGCCTTGGGTGAGGAGGCTCTCTGCAATTGAGACAAACCCAAGGGAGCTGGACAGCCAGGGGCTATCTGTGACAGCCAAGGCTATCTGTCTTCACTGACACTGACAGGGGATCTGAGAGCCTCGTCTCTGCTGTCACCACAGTTCCCTACCTTCTTTCTTTGAGAATCCTTTTTTTTTTTTTACTAGACACTCGAGATCATTCTTTAAAGCTTTTATTTTTTTAATATAAGCATTTAAAGCCAGTACCTTACCCTGTAAACTCTGTTTTAGCATCATTTCACAGATTTTGATATATTTTCATTATTTATGCTTCAGAATATTTCCTAATGCCCATTGCGATTTCTTCTGTGACTCATGGTCTATTTAGAAATGTGTTGATAACCCAAAAACCCCCAAATGTTGGCAATTTTAATTATCTTTTTGATATTGAGTTATAGTTAATTTTCACTATGGCCAGGGAACATATTCTGAGTGAATCAATCCTTTGAAATATAAAAAGAATTACCTAAAGAATAAAGCATATGGTTTACATTGTTAATAATTTATGTATATTTGAAAAGTTTGTTCTTCAGTTGTTAGTAGTCTGTTTATAAATATTAATTTGATCAAGTTTGTTAATAAGAGTTTTTCAAATATTTTACTGATAGAATTGATATCTTCTTGCTTTATCTCAGAGAATGTGAAAACCTCCAATTACAACTGTGGGTCAGTCTATTTCTCCTTTTAGTTCTGTCAGTTTTGCATCATACATTTTAAACCATGATATTAGGTGCATATACATATAGGCTTGTCATGTCTTCCTGATATGTTGATCCTTTTATCATTATAGTGTATCCTTCCTTAGTATTAGTGCCTATGTCATTTATATTTTCTCATCTTTTTACTTTTTTTCTGTCTGTATCCTTATATTGAAAGTTTGCCCTTTGTAGATAGCATATATTGAGTCACAGATTTTTTTTAAAAAATCCACTCTCACAACCTCCCTCTTTTAATTGTGTGATTTAGAGTTTTTGTTCACTTTTACACTTAAAGTAGTTACTCACATGGTTGGGTTTAAGTCTATCATTTTGCTTTCTCTGATGCCCATTTTGTTTGGTTCCTTTGTTGTTTCTTTCGTGCCTTCTTTTAGATTATTCAAGCATGTTTCTCATTCTATTTTATGTGTTTTATTGGCTTTTTATTAATACAGTTTTGTATTTCCTTTCAGTGCTTATGCTATATGTTAAAGTATGCATCCTTAACTTAATGCAGACTACCTTGAATTAGAATTTTGCCACTTTACAAATAATTTCAGATGCTTTCAATTTCTCCTGGTCTTTTTTTTGCTATTGTTCATATATATTTTACTTTTATATATGCTATAAATCCCATAATTTGCTTTAGTCTTTTTTACAAAGTAAAAATTTTTATTTTATATTTACCTCCATATTTACTCTTTTCAATTCTGTTTCTTTCTGCAATTTCTTGCTTCCATCTGAGATCATTGGCCTTCAGTCTAAAGAAATTCATTAAACATTTCTTGTAGTATGGTTATTCTGGCAATAAATATTCTCATCTCTTTTTTTGTCTAAAAATGTCCTTATTTAGAAAAGTATTTCTATTACTAGTGTTATTTTTAACTGACAAATCATCATTGTATACATTTATGGGGTACATTATGACATTTTGACATAGGTATATAATATGGAATGGTTTAATCAAGCTAAATAACATAGCCGTCACCGGGCTTACCTCTCATTTTTTATGGTGAGACGTTTGACATTTACTTTCTAAGTTATTTGGAAATATACATCATTATATATAGTTGCTCTAAAGTGCAACAGGTTTCAGAACCTATTCCTTCTGTCTATCTGAGATTTTGTACCCTTTGATCAACAACTCTCCATTTTCTCCTTCCCCATCTCTCAGCCTCTGGTAATAACCATTCCTCTCTCTACTTCTAAGAGTTCAGCTTTTTAAAATTCTACATATAAGCGAGATTATGTGGAATTTGTCCTTCTGTGCCTGGCTTATTTCATTTAGCATAATGTCCTCTGGGTTCATCCATGTCATTGCAAGTGACAAAATTTCCCCCATTTTTTAAGGCTGTGTAGTATTATATTGTGTATATAAACAACATTTTCTTAATATATTCATCTGCTGGTGGACACTTAGCTTTATTCCATATCTTGGCTATTCTCAATAATACTGCATTGAAAATGGTGTACAGATATCCCTTTAACAGATTGATTAGATAGATAGATAGATAGATAGATAGATAGATAGATAGATAGATAATCTCCTTTGGATATATACACAAAAGTGGGATTACTGGATTGTATGGTAGTTCTGTTTTTAGTTTTTTGAGGAATCTCCATACCTTTTTCCATAATAGCCATTCTAATTTAAATTCCCACCAACAATGTATAAGAATTCCCTTTTTTCCACATCCTTACCAACACTTGTCATCTTTTATCTTTTTGGTAAAACCCATTCTAACAGATATGAGGTGATATCTCATTGTGATTTTAGTTTGCATTTCCCTAATGATTAGTGACTAATGATTAGTGATGCTAAGCATTTTTCTTTTCTTTTTTTTGAGATGGAGTCTCACTCTGTCCTCCAGGCTGGAGTGCAGTGGCACAATCTCAACTCACTTCAACCTCTGCCTCCCGGGTTCAAGCAGTCCTCCTGCCTCAGCCTCCCAAGTAGCTAGGATTATGAGCATGCACCACCACACTCAGGGCATTAGTCATGGTTCTCTTAGAGGGACAGAACTAATAGGATAGAGATAGATAGATGGATAGATAGATAGATAGATAGATAGATAACTTATTGTGGGACCTTGTGATGGTGTAAGTTAGTACTTAATAAACTCTCTTTTAAAGGGTTTATTAAGTACTAACTTACACCATCACAAGGTCCCACAATAGGTTGTCTGCAAGCTGAGGAGCAAGGAGAGCCTGTCCAAGTCCCAAAACTGAAGAACTTCGAGTCTGATGTTCAAGGGCAGGAAGCATCCAGCACTGGATAAAGATGTAGGCTGGGAGGCTAGGCCCATCTCGTTGCTTCACGTTTTTCTGCCTGCTTTATATTCGCTGGTGGCTGATTAGATGGTGCCCCCCAGATTAAGGGTGGATCTGCCTTCCCAGCCCACTGACTCAAATGTTAACCTCCTTTGGCAACACCCTCACAGACACAACCAGGATCAATATCGCATCCTTCAATCCAATCAAGTTGACACTCAGTATTAACCATCATACCCAGCTAATTTTTGTATTTTTAGTAGAGTCAGGGTTTCACCATGTTGACCCAGCTGATCTTGAACTCGTGACCTCAAGTGATCTGCCCGCCTCAGTCTCCCAAAGTGCTGGGATTACAGGTGTGATCCACTGCGCCCGGCCTAAGCATTTTTCATGTACTTGTTGGCCATTTGTTTGTCTTTCTTTGAGAAATGTCTGTTCAGTCCCTTTGCCCATTTTGCCCATTTGAAAATCAGGTAATTTGTTTTCTTGC
The DNA here is from genome assembly GCF_029289425.2 of Pan paniscus. Classification (NCBI taxonomy): domain Eukaryota; kingdom Metazoa; phylum Chordata; class Mammalia; order Primates; family Hominidae; genus Pan; species Pan paniscus. The sequence continues at coordinate 46,361,209 of NC_073253.2, read as the reverse complement.
TATTGAATTGTTTGAGTTCCTTATACTTTTGGATGTTAGTCTCTTACCAGATGTTTGATTTTCAAATATTTTTTCCCATTGTATGGGTTGTCTCTTCACTTTGTTAATTATTGCCTTTGCTGTTCAGAAACGTTTTAGTTTGATACAATCCCATTTGTCTGTTTTTGTGTTTGTTGCTTGTGCCTTCCGGGTCATATCCAAAAACTCATTGCCCAGACCAATGTTGTGGAGTTTTCCCATGTTTTCTTCTAGTTGTGTTACAGTTTCAGTCTTGATATTTAAGTCTTTAATCCATTTTGAGTTTATTTTTTATATAGTGTGAGACAAGTGTCCAATTTCATTCTTCTGTATGTGGATATCCAGTTTTTTCAACATTTATTGAAGAGACTGTTAGAAAAATATTTTCTGAAGAAAACTTTTGCCAGGTATAAAATATCTATCTTGGCTGTGCATGGTGGCTTACGCCTGTAATCCCAGCACTTTGGGAGGCAGAGGCAGGCGGATCATGAAATCAGGAGATAGAGACCATCCTGGCTAACATGGTGAAACCCCATCTCTACTAAAAATACAAAAATTTAGCTGGGCGTGGTGGCAGGCGCCTGTAGTCCCGGCTACTCGTGAGGCTGAGGCAGAAGAATGGTGTGAACTCCAGAGGCGGAGCTTGCAGTGAGCTGAGGTCAAGCCACTGCACTCCAGCGTGGGCGACAATGCAAGACTCTGTCTTAAAAAAAAAAAAATTAACAGTATTTTCCCCTTTCACCACCTTAAAACTGCCATTCATTGCCTTATGTCTCTTGTTGCGTATGTTAAAACATCAGCTGTAATCTCTGTTATTTCTCTGAAGATAATATTTCTTTATTTTCAGCTATCTGGTGAAAGTGGTGATTGTGGTAGTAGATGAAACATGAATTTATTAATCAAATCTTATTCCCTCTTGATTAAAAAAAATGACCTCACAGGACACTAAACATGTCAAACAGCACCTATTCAGTTTTCTCAGTGGCAATAGGGAAGCATCTTGGAAAGAAATAAAAGCCATGGATTGTGGGTATAAGATAAGGTTGTGTTGGTGAATCCTCATCAGTAACAAGAAAAAACTACAACAACTGCTACATAGAGCCCTTTGGTCTGCAGAGATGATAAAGGCAGTAGTGATCTGCCTACATGACCTTAGAATTATTACAGGCTTTCAATCCCAGCACTTTGGGAGGCTGAGGCAGGCAGATCACGAGGTCAGGAGTTCAAGACAAGCCTGACCAACATGGTGAAACCCCATCTCTACTAAAAATACAAAAAAAAAGTTAGCCGGTCATGGTGGCTCATGCCTGTAATCCCAGCTACTCAGGAGAGGGGAGGAGAATTGCTTGAACCTGGGAGGCGGAGGTTGCAGTGAGCCAAGATTGCACTACTGCACTCCAGCCTGGGTGACAGAGCGAGACTCTTTCTCAAAAAAAAAAAAAAAAAAAGAAATATTACAGACTTTCTCTAGTGCTGTTCCAGGAGGAAAACAGGTAAGCATATGGATCTGAGGTAGCACATAACCTTAACTTGAAACAATATATTAGGGTATTTCCCCATTTTCTGTGATATGAGTTGAAAATATGTTCCCCCCCCACTATACCCTACTCAGTTTTTCATGGTCCTACTATAAATGGTACTGCCCAGACCACAGCTGAGCACATATTTTAGGAGAGATACATTGAAGGGCTACTAGATATAAATACTGTATGGAAAGAGTTGAAACTGGGTGTGGAACAAAGATTATATTCAAATGGTTATCACATGAGTGAGATATTATATTTATTCTACACAGAATCTTAGATCAGAACCAGAACATATGAATAGAACCTCCAACAAGAGTTTTTAATCTAAGAGAAGAAAGGCATTTCCATGTTTCGAGGTAATGAATTCCCCGTAGTGGAAGTAGAGAACCACAGACCATCTATTCTGGATATGATTGGGTGTGGTAGTCTTTCTGCATTGAGTGGGGAGTTGTATTAGATAGTCTCTATTGCTTCTTTCTCTTGTCAACTTCTGTGATGGGCAAGGTTTGAAGTTAGTCATAAAAGGCTATCTTTGAGGTAATACGTGGGTACAAAAAGATAATAGAAGGTGCAGAAATAGAAAATACTCCTTCAGGCTACACACTGATGAAAGAAGAGAGGTTGAGTCACTTGAGTGCCACCCATGTTGTATTGATCAAGACTTCATTCCCAAAAATAGGAAACCCTTTGAGTCTTGAAGTGTGAAGAGTTGTAAATATCCCCAACTGTCATCTAATCAAGCTCCCTCATTTTACAGATACAGAAATTGAAGCCCAGGAGAATCAATTTGCTTAAGTCAGTGATTCTCAAAGTGCAGTCACAAGAATACTTGTCTTAGCTCTTGGAGAACTTGCTTAATGTGCAGATTTCTGGCCCTCATCCTAAAGCTACTCTAGAAATGGAGTCACATAATCTTTGTTTTAACAAATGTCACAAGTGATTCTGTGCACATTGAAAAATCATTGGCCTGTGTCACAGTGTTGGTTACTTACAGAGTCCTGAAGAAGACTCAGGCCTCTAAACTCACAATCTGTTATTTCCCATTATTCCAACTTCCCTGTCCTTGAAATAAAGTCTGTTACCAACTCCTATAAACTAACTTCCAACCTTGGAAACTAGTCCTAGAAATAAAATTGTGTTACTGTTTTGAAATTGTGTTACTATTTACAAAATGCAAAATAAATAGTTTGGAAAATATAAACAAAGTCAGTAAAATCAAGGTGAACCCCAGGGATAGAGGCTATGAACATTGTCTTCATTATAAATTCAGAAAATTTTGGAGCAGTCCTCTCCATCCTGGACAATGGAACACAATGAGTTAGTTTCTTTCGTTTGAACTAATCAGAGGCTGAGACCTATTTGGTGCAAAGTAGAAAAATTATGGTTTGCATATATTTGCATGTTTGACACATTGGCATATTTCTTAGCATTTTAGAGCACAATGAACATAATTGAACTAAAGGGCTTGGGTTAATATTTTGTTAATAAAGCTCAATACATACAAAATTATAAATGCTCTTTATTAATTCTTAATAACTTGTCTGATCTATAGAGATCACATCATGACAACTGAAGACAAACTAAGAAAAAGTTGGATTTCATACTTGTTACATTAGGTGAAATAGGGGATCCAATTTCAAAATTGAAAATTGTAAATATGTGTCTGAATATAGGCTTTGAAACACTATTGTGGGTCAAAAGTACAAAGCTTGATCTAGCGCTTATAGTAGGAAGGAAAGTTTATTAAATAAACTTGAAGGCTTATTTTTAATATCAAGATGGTTGATGGCATACTTGCCAAGAATTAAGGAACCCTGTTTCTTGCATAAGTACACAGTTGAGAAAATGAAGTTCCATCTTTATTACGTTTGGCCAATAGTCTAATCAAAGCTACAATTAATTTAAGCTCTCTATTGGGTGTCTGCAGGTGTTGTATAGAAAATATTTAGTAATCTTAGGCTTCTGCTCTTATGGGGTTCCAAAGGTTTCCTGCTATGCCGGGTTTTAAGTCCTTGAAGTTGCTTTTGTATTCAAAAATCCAGCAGGTAATGCGAGACTATTTTAAGTATGATCTGGTGAAAATAATGCTTTAGAAATATGCTTCTGGTGGTGGCACTATAGTTTTAAATTCTTTGGAGGGACAGAAATTAGAAGGTAAGAGAACCAAAGCTATTGAATTATTATAGGTGGAAGCTGATAAAGAGCTAAAATAGGATAAAAATTTTCAAATTATGATTTGATTATAATTCACACATGTTTTTATATAAAGAATAGAGAGGGAATAGTTGAAGGTGAATTTAAAATGTGAAGTTTGATGGCTGGTACAATAGTAGTACCCTTAATAGATGTAGGAAAATAATGAATGAAGTCAGGTTTGGGGATGAGGATGAGTTGACTTTTAAATGTGTTGACTAGACTAATGATTTTCTAGAATGCATTGGAGAAATGACAATGAGAATTTAAAAGAGATCAGGACTAGAGATATAGATCTGGCAAACACCTACATTTGTATGATTATTACAACCATAAGGTATAAAATCTTTAGAGGAAAGAAGGAAGCAGCAGAAGGCCAAGAATTGCATTATGGGGAATAGCCACAGGCAGAGAATAAGAGAATAGTATATTCTTGGCAACAATGAAAAGCAATTAGTAACACAGGAGAAGATTCAGAATAATATAAAGTCAATGTTAAGGAGTTTTTAGATGAAAAATTATATATTATAGAAATAAAAGTGATAAATATAGAAGTAAAAATCAACTATGGCAAACAAGTATTTGGAGGTTTATTTGAATAATTAGGAAAAAGAGAAGGAATTGAATATTACGGAGAAGGAGGAACAAGTTAGTAGAGGGGGATATAGAACAACAAGCATAGACCACTAATTTGAGGTAAGAGACAAAGAGATACATTCTATCCAGTGAGAAGTCAACTGAATTAAGCCAAAAAGGAAACAGTAATAAAAGCCATAGAAAGAGAGTTCAGTAATTGGAAGTGCTAGAAGACACAAGTTTCTGAAGGGAGCGGCAAAGAAGAGCCACAGAGCCCTAATGGAGGTCTTTGCTTTGGTAAGAAAGGGAGGCATATTTCCTCTAAAACTGAAAGTATAGCTGTGTAGTAGGGGACAGAAACAGAGAGTAGGATGGGTGAGATAATTTATGTTAAATGATTTTTCCCTTTCTAGTGAAAAGAAAAAAAAAATTCAAAGATCATAGTTTTATTTGACCACAGGAAATGAGAACTTGTTGGCCTATGGCTTAAAACACAAGTATATCTCCTATTTACTTAATACTTAATCCAGGGTTAAGGAGTTTTAAGATGGGTGTGGCAGCTTAAAAATGTATTAAGGACTAGGCTCTAGCTATCATTCTACTCTGCCATTCTTAGAGTAGGTTTTTTTTTTGTTTTGTTTTTGGTCCCCAAGCTGTTGCCTCATGGTTGCCAGTTGACAAATTTTATTGCAGCAGATATCACATGCACATGCTGCCTTAAGACAGAAAAGAAGGCTCAGAACAAAAAAAGGATTTGACTTTGTGAGACTTTTTCTTTTTGTGCTATAAGAAAAATCTTTCCTAGAACCCTACGTCACCAATCTAGATGATTTTCCTTTACTTCTAACTTAAATTTCTCACAGAACCCCCTTTAAATGCAAGTGAGGATGGAAAATGAGTATCTGGCATGGGAAAGAGGATTACTTAAATTACTCACAGAGACTGATTGTTCTTTATCCTCTGGGATTTGTGGAGAAGCCAACATCTGTGAGATCAAGCAATGTTGTATAATATCTGAGTAAATTGGGGAACTGTTATCAGGGAGATTGGGTGTATGATGACTCTGTAGTAGGCAACAAAAAGAGCAAATTCCAGACCACCATTTTGATTATCCAGTATTAATACATATCCTTTGTCCATTCATTCACATATATATCCTTATTTAATTTTCAATTATTTAGATATTTTCCAGATACTTTGCTACTAATATCAAGTTTAATTATAGATTTCAATCCTTTTAAACATTTTCAGACTTGTTTTATTACCCAGAATATGGTCTATATCATAAATGTTTCATGTACACTGGAAAATATAGACAGTCCCTGACCTATAGTGGGTCTACTTAATTATTATTATTTTTTTTTGAGATGGAGTTTCACTCTTTTTGGCCAGACTGGAGTGCAATGGCATGACCTTGGCTTACTGCAACCTCCACCTCCCGGATTCAAGTGATTCTCATGCCTCAGCCTCCTGAGTAGCTGGGATTACAGGCACTCACCACCACACCTGGCTAATTTTTGTATTTTTAGTAGAGATGGGGTTTCACCATGTTGGCCAGGCTGGTCTCAAACTCCTGACCTCAGATGATCCACCCACCTTGGTCTCTCAAAGTGCTGGGATTACAGGCATGAGCCACTGAGCCCAGCCTACTTAATAATGTTTTGATTTGTGATGGTGAGAAAGCAATACATATTCAATAGAAACCACACTTCAAGTACCCATATAACAATTCTGTTGTTCAGTTTTTACAACATTCAATCAATTACATGGGATTATCAATATTTTATTATTAAATAGATTTGGGTTAAATGACGCGTCCACCTATAGGCTAATATAAGTATTTTGATCATGTTTAACATGGGCTAGGCTAAGCTATGTTGTTTGGTAGGTTAGGTATATGAAATGTCTTTTTCACTTATGATATTTTCAACTTAGAATGGGTTTATCAAGTCATAACCCCATCTGATATAATTTGGATGTTTGTACCCTCAAAATTTCATGTTGAAATTGGACTCCCAATGTTGGACATGAGGCTTAATGCTAGGTATAGGGTCATGGAGGAAGATTCCTCATGAATGGCTTGGTGTCCTCCCCACAGCAATAAGTGAGTGCTCACTCTATTAGTTTAGGTGAAAGCTGATTGTTTTAAAAAGCTTGGCTGACAGTAGAATTTTCAGCAGAATTCCTACAAGCCAGAAAAGATTGGAAGCCTATATTCTGCACTCTTAAAGAAATAATTTCCAACCAAGAATTTCATATCCAGCCAAACTAAGCTTCATAAGTGAAGGATAAATAAGATCCTTTTCAGGCAAGCAAATGCTGAGGGAATTTGTTACCAGCAGATCAGCCTTACAAGTGATCCTGAAAGGGGTGCTAAATATGGAAAGGAAAGACTGTTATCAGCCACTACAAAAACACACTTAAGTACACAGACCAGTAACATTGTAAAGCAACCACACAAACAAGTCTGTATAATAGCCAACTAACAACATGGTGACAGGATTAAATCTGCACATATCAATACTAATTCTGAATGTAAATGGGCTAAATGCCCCAAATGAAAGGCACAAAGTGGCAAGCTAGATAAAGAAACAAGACCCAGTGGTATGCTGTCTTCAAGTGACCCATCTCACATGCAGTAACACCCATAGACTCACAATAAAGGAATGGAGAAAAATCTACTAAATTAATGAAAAAAAAGCATGGGTTGCAATACTAATTTCAGGCAAAAGAGACTTTAAACCAATAAGATGAAAAAGAAAAGACAAAGGAGAGCTTTACAGAGCTTGTAAGGGTTCACTTTAATAAGAAGGGTTGTAAGGGTTGTAATAAGAAGAAGCTTGTAAGGGTTCAATTTAATAAGAAGACCTAACTATCCTAAATATATACTCACCCAACACAGAGACACCCAGATTCCTAAAGAAAGTTCTTAGAGACCTTCAAAGAGACTTAGTTTCCCACACAATAATAGTGGGATAACTTCAACACCCCACTACATGAAACAGATCATCAAGGCAGAAAATTAACAGAGATATTAAGGACTTGAAGTCAACCCTTGATAAAATGGACCTAATAGATATGTACACAACTCTCCACCTCAAAACAATGGAATATACCTTCTTCTCATAGCCACATGTCATGTACTTTAAAGTCAACCACATAATCAGATATAAAACAATCCTTAGCAAATTAAAAAAAAAATACAAACCACATTCTTGACTTCAGTGTAATAAAAACAGAAATCAGTATTAAGAAAATCATTTAAAACCATAAAATTACATGGAAATTAAACAATCTGCTCTTTATGACTTTGGGGTAAATAATGAAATTATGACAGAAATTAATAAATTCTTTTAAACTAATGAGAACAGAGATAAAACATACCTGAATCTCTGGGACACAGCTAAGGTAGTGTTAACAGGGAAGTTTATAGCACTACACTTCCAAGTCAAAATGTTAGAAAGATGTCAAATTAACAACCTAACATCACCACTAGAGGAATTGAAGAAACAAGAGAAAACCAACTCCAAAGCTAGCAGAAGACAAGAGAAAACCAAAATCAGAGTTGAACTGAAGGAAATTACTATGTGAAAAACCATACAAAAGAGCAACAAATCCAGGAATTGGTTCTTTTAAAAAATTAATAAGATAGAACACTAGCTAGACTGATAAAGAAAAAAGAGAGAAGATCTAAAGGAACACAATTAGAAATGACAAACGGGACATTTCCACTGACCCCACAGAAATACAAAAATCCCTCAGCGACTACTATTATCACCTCTATGCACACAAACTTGAAAATCTAGAAGAAATGAATAAATTCCTGAAAACATACAACCACCCAAGATTGAACCAGGAAGAAATTGAAATCCTAAACAGATTGAATCAGTAACAAAAAGCTTACCAACCAAAAAAGCCCAGGACCTGATGGATTCACAGCTGAATTCTACCAGATGTATGAAGAAGAGCTGGTACAATTCCTATAGAAACTATTCCAAAAAATCTGAGGAGGAAGAACTCCTTAACTCATTCTATGAGGCAAGCATCATCTTTATTTTTATTTTTATTTTTTTAAATTTTATTATTATTGTACTTTAAGTTTTAGGGTACATGTGCACAACATGCAGGTTTGTTACATATGTATACATGTGCCATGTTGGTGTGCTGCACCCATTAACTCGTCATTTAGCATTAGGTATATTTCCTAATGCTGTCCCTCCCCCCTACCCCCACCCCACAACAGTACCCAGTGTGTGATGTTCCCCTTCCTGTGTCCATGTGTTCTCACTGTTCAATTCCCACCTATGAGTGAGAACATGCGGTGTTTGTTTTTTTTGTCCTTGTGATAGTTTGCTGAGAATGAAGGTTTCCAGCTTCATCCATGTCCCTACAAACGACATGAACTCATCATTTTTTATGGCTGCATAGTATTCCATGGCGTATATGTGCCGCATTTTCTTAATCCGGTCTATCATTGTTGGACATTTGGGTTGGTTCCAAGTCTTTGCTGTTGTGAATAGTGCTGCAATAAACATACGTGTGCATGTGTCTTTATAGCAGCATGATTTATAATCCTTTGGGTGTATACCCAATAATGGGATGGCTGGGTCAAATAGTATTTCTAGTTCTAGATCCCTGAGGAATCACCACACTGACTTCCACAATTGTTGAACTAGTTTACAGTCCCACCAATAGTGTAAAAGTGTTCCTATTTCTCCACATGCTGTCCGGCACCTGTTGTTTCTTGGCTTTTTAATGATCGCCATTCTAACTGGTGTGAGATGGTATATCATTGTGGTTTTGATTTGCATTTCTCTGATGGCCAGTGATGGTGAGCATTTTTTCATGTGTTTTTTGGCTGCATAAATGTCTTCTTTTGAGAAGTGTCTGTTCATATCCTTCACCCACTTTTTGATGGGGTTGTTCGTTTTTTTCTTGTAAATTTGTTTGGGTTCATTGTAGATTCTGGATATTAGCCCTTTGTCAGATGAGCAGGTTGCAAAAATTTTCTCCCATTCTGTAGGTTGCCTGTTCACTCTGATGGTAGTTTCTTTTGCTGTGCAGAAGCTCTTTAGTTTAATTAGATCCCATTTATCAATTTTGGCTTTTGTTGCCATTGCTTTTGGTGTTTTAGACATGAAGTCCTTGCCAATGCCTATGTCCTGAATGGTATTGCCTAGGTTTTCTTCTAGGGTTTTTATAGTTTTAGGTCTAATGTTTAAGTCTTTAATCCATCTTGAATTAATTTTTGTATAAGGTGTAAGGAAGGGATCCAGTTTCAGCTTTCTACATATGGCTAACCAGTTTTCCCAGCACCATTTATTAAATAGGGAATCCTTTCCCCATTTCTTGTTTTTCTCAGGTTTGTCAAAGATCAGATAGTTGCAGATATGTGGCATTATTTCTGAGGGCTCTGTTCTGTTCCATTGGTCTATAGCTCTGTTTTGGTACCAGTACCGTGCTGTTTTGGTTACTGTAGCCTTGTAGTATAGTTTGAAGTCAGGTAGCATGATGCCTCCAGCTTTGTTCTTTTGGCTTAGGATGACTTGGCAATGCGGGCTCTTTTTTGGTTCCATATGAACTTTAAAGTAGTTTTTTCCAATTCTGTGAAGAAAGGCATTGGTAGCTTGATGGGGATGGCATTGAATGTATAAATTACCTTGGGCAGTATGGCCATTTTCACGATATTGATTCTTCCTATCCATGAGCATGGAATGTTCTTCCGTTTGTTTGTATCCTCTTTTATTTCCTTGAGCAGTGGTTTGTAGTTCTCCTTGAAGAGGTCCTTCACATCCCTTGTAAGTTGGATTCCTAGGTGTCTTATTCCTTTGAAGCAATTGTGAATGGGAGTTCACTCATGATTTGGCTCTCTGTTTGTCTGTTATTGGTGTATAAGAATGTTTGTGATTTTTGCACATTGATTTTGTATCCTGAGACTTTGCTGAAGTTGCTTATCAGCTTAAGGAGATTTTGGGCTGAGACAATGGGGTTTTCTAGATATACAATCATGTCATCTGCAAACAGGGACAATTTGACTTCCTCTTTTCCTAATTGAATGCCCTTTATTTCCTTCTCCTGCCTGTTTGCCCTGGCCAGAACTTCCAACACTATGTTGAATAGGAGTGGTGAGAGAGGGCTTCCCTGTCTTGTGGCAGTTTTCAAAGGGAATGCTTCCAGTTTTTACCCATTCAGTATGATATTGGCTGTGGGTTTGTCATAGATAGCTCTTACTATTGTGAGATACATCCCATCAATACCTAATTTATTAAGAGTTTTTAGCATGAAAGGCTGTTGAATTTTGTCAAAGGCCTTTTCTGCATCTATTGAGATAATCAAGTGGTTTTTGTCTTTGGTTCTGTTTATATGCTGGATTACGTTTATTGATTTTTGTATGTTGAACCAGCCTTGCGTCCCAGGGATGAAGCCCACTTGATCATGGTGGATAAGCTTTTTGTCTTGTTGCTGGATTCGGTTTGCCAGTATTTTATTGAGGATTTTTGCATCGATGTTCATCAAGAATATTGGTCTAAAATTCTCTTTTTTTGTTGTGTCTCTGCCCGGCTTTGGTATCAGGATGATGCTGGCCTCATAAAATAAGTTATGGAGGATTTCCTCTTTTTCTATTGATTGGAATAGTTTCAGAAGGAATGGTACCAGCTCCTCCTTGTACCTCTGGCAGAATTCGGCTGTGAATCCATCTGGTCCTGGACTTTTTTTGGTTGGTAAGCTATTAATGATTGCCTCAATTTCAGAGCCTGTTATTGGTCTGTTCAGAGATTCAACTTCTTCCTCGTTTAGTCTTGAGACGGTGTATGTGTCGAGGAATTTATCCATTTCTTCTAGATTTTCTAGTTTATTTGCGTAGAGGTGTTTATAGTATTCTCTGATGGTAGTTTATATTTCTGTGGGATCGGTGGTGATATCCCCTTTGTCATTTTTTATTGCATCTATTTGATTCTTCTCTTTTTTCTTCTTTATTAGTCTTGCCAGTGGTCTATCAGTTTTGTTGATGTTTTCGAAAAACCAGCTCCTGGATTCATTGATTTTTTGAAGGGTTTTGAGGCAAGCATCATCTTTATACCAAAATCTGGCACATACACAACAACAGCAAAAATATCAGGCCAGTATGTTTGATGAACATAGATACAAAAATTCTCAACAAATTACTAGCAAACCAAATTCAGCAGCACAATAAAAAGCTAATCCACCATGATCAAATAGGCTTTATCCATGGGATGCAACATTAGCTCAATATACACAAATTGATAAATGTGATTCATCACATAAACAGAAATAAAAACAAAAACCCCATGTTTATTTCAATAGATGCAGAAAAGGCTTTTGATAAAATTTAGAATCACTTCATATTAAAAAACCATCAATAAATGAGGATTTGAAAGAATATAATTCAAAATAATAGAGCCACCTATGGCCAGCTCATGGTGAATATCATAGTAAATGGGGAAAAGCTAGAAGCGTTCCCCTTGAAAGCCAGAACAAGACAAGGATGCTCTCTCTCACCACTCCTATTCAACATAGTACAAGAAGTCCTGGCTAGAACAATAAGGCGAGAGAGAGAAAGAAAAGGCATACAAATAGGAAGAAAGGAAGTCAAACTATCCCTGTTTGCAGATGACATAATTTTACATCTAAAAAAACCCCATAGTCTCAGCCCAAAAGCTCCTTGCTCTTATAAACAACTTCAGCAAAGTTTTAGGATATAAAATCATCATATAAAAATTGGTAGCATTCCTAACACCAACAACATCCAAGCTGTGAGCCAAAACAGGAAAACAATTACATTCACAATTACCACAAAAAGAATAAAGTACTTAGAAATACAACTAACCAGGGAGGAGAAAGATCTCTACAAAGATAATTACAAAACAGTGCTCAAAAAAATCAGAGATGACACAAACAAATGGAAAAATATTCCATGCTTATGGATAGGAAGCATCAATATCAGTAAAATGGTCATACTAGGCCAGTGCGGTGGCTCACACCTGTAATCCTAGCACTTTTGGAGGCTGAGGCAGGCTGATCACTTGAGCTCAGGAGTTCTAGACCAGCCTGGGCAACATGATGAAACCCCATCTCTACAAAAAATTAGCCAGATGTGGTGGCACATGCCTGTAGTCCCAACTACTCAGGAGGCTGAAGAAAGAGGATCACTTGAATCTGGGAGATGGAGGCTGCAGTGAGCCAAGATCAAGTCACTGCACTTTAGCCTGGGTGACAGGGTGAGACCCTCTCTCAAAAATAAAATAAAATAAAATAGTCATACTACCCAAATCAATTTATAGATGAAATGTTATTCCTATCAAACTACTAATGAAGTTCCTCACAGAATTAGAAAAAACTATTTTAAAATTCATATGGAACCAAAAAAGAGCCCAAATAACCAAAGTAATCCTGAGCAAAAATAAGAAAACAAAGCCAGAGGCACTATGTTACTCAACTTCGAACCGTACTACATAACTACAGTAATGGAGAAAGGACTCCCTATTTGATAAATGGTGCTGGGATAACTGGCTAGCCATATGCAGAAAATTGAAAATGGACCTCTTTTTTTACACCCTATACAAAAATTGACTCAGATTAAATATTTAAATGTAAACCTAAAACTATAAAAACCCTGGCGGATAACCTAGGAGATAATATTCTGGACATAGGAACAGGCAAAGATTTCTTGATGATGACGCTAAAAGCAATTGCAACAAAATCCAAAATTGACAAATGGAACCTAATTACACTTAAGAGCTTCTGCACAGCAAAAGAAACTATCAATAGAGTAAACAGACAACCTACAGAATGGGAGAAATTTTTTCCAAACTATGCATCCAACAAAGTCTAATATCCAGCATCTATCAGAAACTTAAACAAATTTACAAGAAAAAAACAACCCCATTAAAAAGTAGGCAATGACATGAACAGACACTTTTCAAAAGAAGACATATATGAGGCCAACAAGAATATGAAAAAATGTTCAACATCACTAATTATTAGAGAAATGCAAATCAAAACCACGATGAGATGCCATCTCACACCAGTCAGAATATCTATTATTAAAAAAATCAAAAAATCACAGACGCTGGCAAGGTTGCAGAGAAAAAGGTATGCTTATACACTGCTGGTGGGTATATGAATTAGTTCAGCCATTGTAGAAGCAGTGTGGTGATTCCTCAAAGAACTTAGAACAGAATTATTTGACCCAACAATCCCATTATTGGGGATGTACCCAAAGGAATATAAATTGTTCTACTACATGTATTAGGTCAAGTTGAGTGATAATGTTGTTCAAGTCTTTTATATACACACTAATTTACTGTTTGTTTGTTCTTTAAATTATTAGAGAGGGGTGCTGAATTCTTTAACTATAATTGAGGATTTTTCTTTCTTCTTCTGAATTTTTGTTTCACACACCGCCCACGTGATTCAATCAACTCTCACGGGGTCCCTCCCAGGACATGTGAGATTATGGGAACTACAGTTCAAGATAAGATTTGGGTGGGGACAATGCTAAACCATATGAACTGCAATTGAGTAGGGATTGCATTGAATGTGTAGATTGCTTGGCTAGTGTGGACATTTTAACATTATTAATTCTTCCAATTTATAAATGCATATCTGTTTCCATTTGCTCGTGTCTAGTTTTTTTCATCAGATTTTTCTAGATTTTAGTGTACAAATCTTTCACCTCCGTGGTTGATTCTTAAAAATTTTATTCTTTTTGTTGCTGTGATCAATGAGATTTTTTTAAAATTTGCTTTGTGGCTAGTTTGCTGTTAGTGAATAGAAATGCAACAGATTTCTGTGTGCTGATTTTGTGTCCTGCAATTTTACTTTACACATAGAATGAAATATATTTATGAGCTTTGAACTCTTACAGAAAAAAGTCAAAGTCCTAAGTTTGGAATGCAGTCTTCCAAAATGTAAGGTTTTACTGTGAAATGTTAATTATCTTATCCTTATTGTCTTGAGAGTTATTAAAAGTATTTAGTAATCTATTTCTCTCTCTCTTTCTCTTTTTCTTTCTCCTTTTTTTTTTTTTTTTTTTTGACTATTTGCTCTGGCTAAGGACTTCTAGTACTGTATTGAATAGAAGTGGTAAAAATGGGTATCCTTACCCTGTTACAGATCTTAGAGAAAATGCTTCAGTTCTTCACTTTTGAGTATGATGTTACCTGTGAACTTTTCATATATGGCCTTTCTTGTGTTGAAGTAAGTTTCCTCTATAACTAGTATGTTGAGAGTTTTTATTATAAAAGGGTGTTGAACTTTGTCAAATGCTTTTCCTGCATCTATTGAGATTGGTATGTGATTTTTTAATCTGGCTTTCTGTTAATGTGGCATATCATGTTGATGGATTTACATATGTTCCTACCCTCCTTGCGTCCCAGATATAGATCTCACTTGGCTATGATGTAGAATCCTTTTAATGTGCTGTTTAATTTGGTGGGCTAATATTTTCTGAAGGATTTTTGCATTGGTGATCATCAGGGATATTGGCCTGTAGTTTTCTCTCCTTCTTGTATCTTTTTTTTTTTTTTTTTTTTGAGACGGAGTCTCGCTCTGTCGCCCAGGCTGGAGTGCAGTGGCGCGATCTCGGCTCACTGCAAGCTCCGCCTCCCGGGTTCACGCCATTCTCCTGCCTCAGCCTCCCGAGTAGCTGGGACTACAGGCGCCCGCTACCACGCCCGGCTAATTTTTTGTATTTTTAGTAGAGACGGGGTTTCACCGTGTTAGCCAGGATGGTCTCGATCTCCTGACCTCGTGATCCGCCCGCCTCGGCCTCCCAAAGTGCTGGGATTACAGGCGTGAGCCACCGCGCCCGGCCCCTTCTTGTATCTTTGTCTGGCTTTGATATCACAGTAAGGCTGGCCTCATAAAAAGAGTTTGGAAATATTATATCTCCTCTTATTTTGGAAGAGTTTAAGTAGTATTAGTATTAAGTCTTCTTCAAATGTTTTATGTAATTCACCTGTGAAACCATCTGGTCTTAGGGTTTTCTTTGCTGGGAAGTTTTATATTACTGGTTTAATGTCTTTATTTGTTATTGACTTTTTTAGGCTTTCTATTTCTTCTTAATTCAATATACCTTTGAACAATTAAACTCCCTTTTGATAAAATAAAAAATTAAAAGGGAACTAGAAAAAGAAGAACAAACTTAAATCCAAAGTTAACGGAAGTAAGTAAATAATAAAGGTTAGAAAAAATATAACTTCCATGTACTTGTGAATTTTCCCATTTTCCTTTGCTATTGATTTCTAGTTTCTATCATGGTTGGAAAAAGACTTATTTGTGACCTAGCATGTGATCTATCTTGGAGAATGTTCTATGTGCACTTGAGTAGAGTATGTATTTTGCTGCTGTTGGGTGGAATGTTCTGTGTATGTTTGTTAGGTCCATTTGGTCTATAGTGTTGCTCAGTTCTCCTGTTTTCTTATTGATTTTCTGTCTGAATGATCTATCCATTATTGAAAGTGGAGTATTAAAATACCCTATTATTGTATTGCTGCCTCTGTCTCCCTTTACGTTTGTCAATGTTTGCTTTATATATTTAAGTGATCTGATGTTGAATGCATATGTGTTTATAATTGCTATTTTTTTCTGCTATATTGACCTTTTTATCATTATGTAATGATATTCTTTATCTCTGGTGACACTTCTCAACTTAATATCGATTTTGTCTGATATACGTATAGTCACCTATGCTCTCTTTTTGTTACCATTTGCATCCCTTCACTTTCAGCCTATATGTGTCCTTAAATCTAAAGTTAGTCTCTTGTAGACAATATATAATTAGGTCTTTTTTTTTTTCTATTCAGCCACTAAATGTTTTGATTGGTGAGTTTAATTCATTGAAATTGTAAGTAATTATAGATCTGTAAGGACTTACTATTGCCATTTTGTTAATTATTTTCTGTCTCTTTCATAGTTCTTTTTTTCCTCTCTTCCTCTCATGCTGTCATCCTTTGTGATATGATTATGTTTTGGAGTGATATGCCTTATTTCTTTTCCATATATCTATTTTTGTATTGACTATAGTTTTTCTCTTTGTGCTTATTGTGAGATTTGCATAAAACTTTTTATAGTTATAACAGTCTATTTTAAGTTGACAACTTAACCTTAATCACATTCAACAACTCTACCCTTTTAAACCACTTCCCCACCACACACAATTTATGTTATTGATGTTGGAATTTACTTCTTTTTATATTGTATATTCACTGACAAATTTTTATGGTTATAGTCATTCTTTAAACATTTTTCTTTTAACTTTTCTACTAGAGTTAAAAATGATTTACACACCACCATTACAGTATTGCATTATTCTGTATTTGTCTATACATTTATATTTATGAGTGAAATGTATACCTTCATATGCATTTGTGTTGCTGTTTAATGTTCTTTCATTTCAACTGGAACTTCTTTTAGCATTTATTGTAGGACAGGTTAAGCGGTTACAAACTCCCTCAGTTTTTGTTTGTCTGGAAAAATTTTTCTCTAGCTTTCATTTTTAAAGGACAATTTTGCCAGTATTATAGGATTCTTAGTTGGCATTTTTTTTTCTTTCAGTACTTCAAATACATCATTCTACTCTCTCCTGGTTTGTGCAGTTTCTGCTGAGAAATTTGCTGATAGCCTTATGAAGTTTCCCTTGCATATCATGAGTTGCTCTTGCTGCTTTCAAGCTTCTCTCTTTATATTTCACTTTTGAAAATTTAACTATAATGAGTTTCAGTAGACTTCTTTAGATTCAACATGTTAGGGATCCTTTGGGCTTCGTGAAAGTGATGTTCATTTCCCTCCACAGATTTAGGATGTTTTCAACCATGATTTCTTTAAATAAGTCTTACTCCCCTTTCTCTTTCTCTTCTCCTTCTAATACTCCATAATGTACATATTGGTTTGCTTAGTGGTATTTGATAAATCCCATAGGCTTTCTTCACATTTACATTCTTTTTACTTTTTCCTTCTCTGACTGGATAATTTCAAGTGGCCTGTCTTAAAGTTCATCAGTTCTTCCTTCTGCTTCATCTAGTCTGCTGTTGTAACTCTCTATTAAATTTTTCAGTAAATTCACTGATTTTTCAGCTCCAGAATTTCTGTTTGGTTCATTTTATGGTTTTTATGTCTTTGTTGAGCTTCACAATTTGTTCATGTATGGTTTTTCTGATTTCATTTTGATGTCTATGTCCCCTTGTAGCTCCCTGAGCTTCTTTAAGATGACTATTCTAAATTTCAAGTGGTTCATAGATCTGTGTTTCTTTAGGGTCACTTACAGGAGCTTTATTTTGTTCTTTTAGTTGTGTCATATTTCCCTGAGTCTTGTAGCTTTTTCTTGGTTGTGTATTTGAAGAAGCCATCACCTCTTCCAATCTTCACAAACTGGCTTCAGGAAAAACCCTTTCCTAGTCAGCCCAGCCAGAGATTCTGGGTGAGCTGGTTGGTGGTGTCTGTGGGCAGTCTGCCTGGTAGAGTCTGTGGGAGGATTGACCTGCCACTGGGGCCTGTGGATTAGCTGCTGAGATCTGCACACTTTTTGGGAGCCCCTCTCTCTTTCCTTTGTTCGTACTTACCCCAAGGCAATGTAGCCATGCTGATTCCTTCAGTGGTCTGGGTGAGGCATAACAGAAGCAAGCCACTTAGGTGTTGCCCCAAGAGACTGAAGAATTCAGATGCACACTTTATTATTTCTTTCCCCCGTTGGAGAACTCACAGGCAGAGGGAAACTGTCTTGTTGCTACATTATGCTGGCTTAGGGAAGGATGACACAGGTAAAGTGAAACTGTTCTTACCCTTTAAAATCCATCATTTCTTGTTTTTGTGCTCAACCAGGGTGCTATAACCTCTCATTTAGATTATGGAACTCACACACAAAAAACTATTTTCATCTATGAATGGTTGCTGAATCAATGTTTCTGTGGGAGGACAAGAACTAGAGCTCCTATTCTTCCATTTTACTAATGTCACTCCCGCAGCTTTCTTTGGACTAGTGTTTGCATCATATTTGTTTTTCTTCTTTACTTTAAGCCTACATGTGTCTTTTTATTTAAAGTGAGATTCTTATAGATGGTATGTTTTTGGATCTTACTTTTTTAATCCAATTTGATTGGTTCACTTTTTGATCAGAATGTTTAGACCATTTACATTAAATGTGATTATTGCTATGATTGGGGTTAAAATGTATCATTCTGATATTTGCTTTGTGTTTATTTAATCTCTGTTGTCTTTTTCCTTTTTCTTTGCTTCTTTTGAATAAACTAGATTTTAAAATTATTATCTGTTATCTCCTTTATTAGCTTATTTTTCCTTCTTGAAGGATAGTCTTAAACATTTCTGGTCTTCTGGTAATGAGTTTTCTGTCCTTTTGCACATCTGCAACCATTTATATTTTGCCCTCATTTTTAAAAGGTATTTTTACTGGACATAGAATTCTAGGTTTGTATGGTTTTTTTTTTGTTATGTTTTCCATTTTTTTAGTACTTTGAAGATGTTGCTCCACTATATTCTGGTCTGCACTATTTCTGACTGCAAGTCTGTTGTTGTTCTTATTTTTGTTCTGTAGTGTGTCTTATTTTTCTTTAGCTGCTTTTAAGATTTTGTTTTTAATCTGTTCTTCAACAATTGATTATGATGCTTATATGTGGTTTTCTTAATGTTCTTTTGGTTCACAATTTGTTGTTCATCTGGATCTGTGGTTCTATACTTTACATCAAATTTGAAAAATTATCAGTCATTATATTTTCAAAATTTTCTTCTGTCCCTCCATCCTTCTCTCTTTATGGGGAGTTCACTTGATGTCTCCAACAGAACTGATGTTCTGTTAACTGTTTTGTTTTGTTTTTTTCTTTTGAGATAGAGTCTCACTCTGTCACCCAGGCTGGAGTGCACTGGCACAATCTCAGCTCACTGCAACCTCCGCCTCCCGGGCTCAAATGATTCTCCTGCTTTAGCCTCCCAAGTAGCAGGGATTACAGGCACATACCACCACACCCGGCTAATTTTTACCATGTTAGGGTTTTACCACGTTGGCTAGGCTGGTCTTGAATTTCTGACCTCAGTGTTCCGCGCACCTTGGCCTCCCAAAGTGCTGGGATTACAGGCATGAGCCACTGTGCCTGGCCCTGTTGACTGTTTCTGGTTCTTTTTTCTCTGTAATACATTTTGAGTAGTTCTATTGTTAGGTCTTCACATTAGTAACCTTTCTTCTGCAAAATCTAATCTGTTGTTACTCCCATTCAGTGAAGTTTTAAACTCAGATAGTGTATTTCCCATCTCTACAAGTCTGATTTGAATCTTTTCTATAGCTAACATTTTTCTCTCTATCATGCTTGTATTCTCTTCCACCTTCCTGAACAAATGGAGCATGTTTATAATAATTGTTTTGATGTCCTTGTCTACTAATTATATCATGTAGTTCATGTCTGCATCTGTTTATATTGATTTACTTTCTCTTGGATATGGTTCATATTTTCCTGTGTCTTTTTATGCTTGGTAATTTTTGTTCAGATGAAAGTCAGTAATTTCACATCATTAGATACCATATTTACTCCCTTTCTATTTTAAAATTTTTTGTATTTTTGTTAAATATGTTGAGATTTTGTTCTGAGATAAAGTTTAGTCACTTGCAATCAGTTTGATTCTTGCTTTTGAGCTGTGTTAGGGTGAATCTAGAGCAGCCTTTATTCTAAGGCTAATTATTTACCATTACTAATGCAACACTTTTCTAAGGACATTACTCAATGTTTTGTGTATTAGGAGGTTTTTAATCACTGGGTGTTGGAAGAACAAACTATTTCTAGCTTTGTGTAAGCCGTAGGGATTATTCCACCTACGTCTCTCTGTTGGTGTCCCTCGCATTTTTAGTTTTTTCACTTGCATGTCTGTACTCAGGTAAAGACTTGAGGTTTACCCTCTGTAGATCTCTGCAGCAATCTTATGCTTTCTCTGGACAACCCTTTCCTCTTCTCATACTTTTTTCTGAAAACTCTAACCACCCACCTGAATTCCAGAGTCAGTCTCCTCACCTCAGGGAAGGAACCACCAGGCTCTGATTGCATTCCTTCTTCCTGTTCTGCAGGCTGAAAAGGTTCTCAATGCTGTGAGATGGGACACTCATTGGGCTCACTTTCTTAATTTTCCTTATCCTAGGTACAATTGTCCTGTGCTAACTATTGTCCAGTGTTTAAAAACTGGTCCAGTTTTCTCAAGACAGAAAGGTAAGCTTGTTAGCCCATCATAGCTATAATCAGATGTACTCCCATATCGATGCTTCACATGAAATGCACTCATCCCTCCCAAAGGCAGTGACTTCAAAGTGTCATGCAATTAATGCATTTAGCTTGAACTTCACCATCTCTGGGTAGTGAACAGTTTTCTAGATCATGTCTTGATATAGTTTCTCATGGTCTGACAACTTAGAATCTAAAATAAAAGCTTTACTTCTTTTTGGCTTGATGAGAATAGAGGCATAGCAACAGAATTTGGCCTTAAGAAAACTAAAGAAGTTTTAGACAAGTTTCCATGGGACTATCCCAAGGAATTAATATAATATTAGTAATGGCCCAATAGTTATTATACAACTGTCCTAGTCAACCTTAGAAAACCCTATGAGTAAAATACTATTAACTTGGAGAAAAAATGTATTTGTTCAGAACATACTTTTTGTTAGCATACGGGACTCTCCAAATTGGTGCTATATTCACATATGTTTCAACAAAAAATATAACTTTAATTTCCAAATTAGTCTTTCAATGGAGCTTGGTTCTTAAAGGACCATTATTTAATTCAAGCTGTTCCACCATGTAATTTATTGTAAATACCCTTCAAGTGTCCAAAGGGAGACCACTTTTGCTTTTTGAAGAATGTAAATTGGAAATGGCACACAGCAGGTTCATAATAATTATTGTTGACTAATGGCTTTCACCATCATTGGGTATAAATGGGTTTTATACTCTTGATTCTATGAATCACTTAAATGACCCAGAATTTGATCCAAAATATAAGTGCATTGAAATGGCTGGCTAATGAGTGAAGCAAGTCTTAAATATACAATTACTGTGGTTTCAGGATGAGTCACATGGGTGGAATTACAGAGAAATGCACATGTTTTTTCTGTTCATTTTACACCTGATCTGGAAAGTATAATGATGCCTTTAATTGTGCCATGAATTTCAAGCCAACACCTTTTCAAATCACTCACTCTTGCTTTCAAAGTAAATTATTTAGAACTTTAAAGAGAAAAAAATCTTCAAACTCAGACAGGCTTAGTACTATGGATTGGGAGAGAGTTAAGATGCCATCTCTACACAATATGCCATCCATACTAATATAGCAAAGTTGGAAGATATGAAGGGAACTTAAGAAAATCTGAAACCTTGTGAAACTAATTAGAAGTAAAATTTATTGAATTTAAATTCCAGGTCCACTTGTTTGTATAATATGATCACTGCTCACATTTATTTACTTAATATTGAAACTAAACTAACATTGTTAAGTTGCAGCTGTTTAGATTTTGATAAATGACAAACAGAATTTTCTTCTTACAAACAGTGCAAGAGATCAGATCCATACTTTGGCAGAAAAAAAAAGGGAGATTGAGAGAGACAAACAGGAAGTGGGTTTGTTCACTTTGGAATTCTATTTATAAATAGACCAAATCAGATGGACCCTAAGCCAGAGGGTGGCCACATCTTGTTTCCATAAACACGCACATTCTAATCACCTTTAGACAAGATCGTTTTGGCCTTTGTTTGGCTTTATGCATAGTAAAGTGCATCAGCTATTTATATTCCTGCCAGTAGGAAATGATGGGCCAGGTTTGTGGGGCTTTTTATTTTTAACAAAAATGTTAAAGTCTATTTATCTCACACTGATCCTGCTGTCAAAAAGCTATAACTACTGGAAAGACAGAGTGTCTGAGGAGACAACTGCCTTAGATTGTCAGTGAGCCAATGACTGTGCTGCCTAAAAATATTTAAAAGTATTTTAATTCCTTTATTAAAAGCATTTATAAAAACACATAATTTTCAAGGAAGTGTGGGTGGAATAATACAGAATATAAAATGTGCTGACTTTCCATGTTTGGGCTATTTAATTTTTGTTAAGAAAAACAAAGACAATTACTTTTTCCATTTATTCTAGGAGATAACAGACACATTTTTTAAACATCTCAGGATTGTTCCTTCTTCTAGAAATACCTCTTTTTCATACTGCAACTTGCAGTTCAGAGGTAGCCTCCATTTTTAAATATGGGTTCATCTCCTGCCCTCAGAGCATGAGGCTTGAAAGGTTACATTACCTGCCCTAGTGCTCCCATCTGAAACTGATAAATCAGAGTCTTCATCAGGATTTCTTAAACCTGAGAGTGAGCTTGGGTTGGCTCCCTCCAGGTGGTGAAAGTTATAAACTATACAACATGGGTGCAGATGGTAGCCATATCTCCTGCCCTCTGTAGGAAACTGAACTCTTTGAAAAGATATTAAAGCCAGAATATTGTGTCAGGATGAACCCATACTTTGTGTTGAGACCAACTGTGTTTTGAATGGTGTGTGATAAAATCACATTATGTCAAAATTTGGGGGCTAATATTTTACAGTTATGGTGTATCAGATTGCATAAGTATATTTTCAAATCACTTCCACTTACTATTATTCAAACTACTATGAGTCAGTCATACAAGCATAAATATGGAGCAGCTATAAAGGGCATTGTTCCTTTAGTTGATATTTATTGGCCAGTTATTAGTATGTCGGCTTTGCATGAACATCAAAGATAAGCACATAGAACGGTTTCTTCATTCAATGTACTTATAATCTAATAGGAAGATAAGTAAAATAAAATTTTCACCCCAACCAAACATGCATATGTGGTTACAATTTTAGATGAATAAATGGATTTATTATAAAGACCAAAGGATTATGACCTCTTCTCCTCCAGATAAAATAGCATTATGAGTTCACAGTATAAAACTCTCCCTTCCATTTCAAAAACATAAACAGTGTTAAGTGGAGGTGACCTACTGGATCCACTAATTGCAATGAGGCAGAGGCAACTGGGAAATTACAAGCAGAATATTCACCCAGGTCTGTCTTATGGTAGACTCACTGAGTCTATACATTCACTTGGCAGTTATTTCCCCAGTTCCCAAATTCATTATCAGGATGGACATGCTTAGCAACTGTCAGAAGCCTCACATTTATTGCTTGATCTGTGAAGAATAGGAAAGACCAAGGTTTTTTCCTGGAAGACCCTGAAAATGTCCCCCTTCCCAGCTAAGATTGCAAATTGGAAAAAAAAAAAACTGCATCCTTGGTGGAATGGCAGAGATTATTGCAATTTTCAAAGACTTAAATGATACTGGGCTGGTGATTCTCATTACACCCCCATTTAATTCACTAGTATTGCTCCTACACAGAGCAGATGACAATGGACTATCACAAACTCAATTCAGAGGTTGTATCAATCACAATTGCTGTGCCAGAAGTAGTACCTTTAACAGAACAGGTTAACATAGCCTCTGGTACACAGTATATGACTTCTAACCCAGTGAATGTTTGTATTTTAAAATCCATCAGGATGAAACAAGACTGTAAAATTGGAGATAAGGAAGTCTAGGGGAGAGGCATGTAATCAGATCTACAAAAGTGGGTCCTAAAAAGATGAGAATCTTTGTATATCAAAATAATAATTACTAGAAAACACCTTCTTTAGAAGAAGCACAAAACAAATGTATGGAAAGAGCAAGTACAATTGGCTGATGGAAGGAATAGGTATGCTAAAGAAATAGAAGTTACACATGGGCCCAAAAGCATGGACCTTCTTGTACCAAGCATAGTCTAGTTACTGTTGTTGACGAATGTCCAATCTATTGGCAGCTGGGAGTAATTCATGCCTCAAGGAGACTAACACAGAATGTCTAATTTACTGACATTGCCTCAGCTCAAGAGAGCCATTTTATAGTGAAGGAGATAGGACAAAGGACACATGATCATATGATAATAATCCATTCATGATAATAAAGGCATTCATTCATCTAAAAATTATAACGACATTTGCATATTTGTTTGGTGAGGTTGTTTTTACTTATCCTCTATTAGATTATAAGTTCCTTGAATAAAGGACACTGTCCTGTGTGTTTATCTTTGATATTCACACAAAGGCTACATACTAATAATTGGTCAATTAATATTAGCTAAAGTGCCAAATTAGGGATAACACTCCATGAAACTGGAATGTTATATAAATACTAAAGGCCATTAAATGGAACTGTGTCTTCAATAGGTAGAATATAAAAGCCTGGAGCAGTGCTGTCCAATAGGATTTTCTGCAGTAATGGAAATATTCCTCTATACTTTCCAATATGGTAACCACTAACCACATGTGTCTATACAACACTTGCAATGTGGCTAATGTGACTGAGGAACAAAAATTTTAATTTAATTCAAAATTAAATATCATACTAGTGGCTTCCATATTAGAGCATAGGTCTAGAGGCTTTTTTTTTTTTTTCCTAGAGGGGCAATACTTCTACCATGAGCTGTAGTATTAATATCACTAAACATAAAAGTACAAATACTGACTGGTCACCTCCCCACCATTTGGGTAATTTGGGGTTGCTCATTCTGGTGAATCACAGGCAAAAAAAGGAATTACCATACTGACATGGGTAATTGATCCTGATCATCAAGAGGAGGTGAATTTTACTGTTGCATAATGGTTCAGGGACTCCAGTTTGGGACCAAGGAGATTCACTGAGTCATCTCATTTACCTCCCATGCTCATTACTTATGAGTAGGAAGTTGTATCAGCAATAGACTGACACACATGGTAACCAGGGGTTCCTTAGCCAGCACATCTGTCAGTCTGAGTGACTGGTCTTATAAAGTGACCTTTGAGGCCAGTCATTCAGACTGACAGATGTTCTGGCTGAGAAAGAAGAGAATCTGGACTGTGTGGTAGAGCCAGGAGATGATGATCTCAGTACACTATTGGGACCAACTGAAGTAGTAAGACTGTTTGTCCCACCAACTGTTCCTCTTATAAGAGGTTTTTCCCACAGATTCTATGTCTAACCACTGTTTTGAAGAAGCTTGTATGGTATAAAGGAAACAATGTAATTGCCAATGAATTACTAGTAATGTTTAGTAAATAAAACTAAATTTAGTAAATAAAACTTTACTAGTAATTCATTGGCAATTATATTGTCAATTGAACAGTGGTTACATTGGCATGTTCACTCTACAAACGTTTATTGAGCTATGTACTTTAGATATTTGAATTTTACAGCATGTATATTATAGTTCAATAAAAATATTTTTAAAATAAGAGAACTCCACACAAACTTGCCATTACCACATCCAGCAATGCATACACATCTGTCCTCATTCACTTTGTTTTCCGGAACTCACACAGAATATTAACCAAGGTAGACCACATTTTGGGTCACAAAACACACTCTAGAAAATTTTAAATAATGGAAGTCATAGAAAATATTGTTTCAGACCACAATGGAATTAAAGTAGAAATCAATAATAAAAAAAATCTGAGAAACCCCTAAATTAGTGGAGATGAAACAACACACTTTTGAATAGCATATGTGTCAAGGAAAAATCTCGAGAAATTTTAAAATATTTTAAACTAAATGGAAATTAAAATATAACATCAAAATTCACGGGACGCATTGAAACAGTGCTTAGAGGGAAACATACCATATTGAATGAATATATTAGAGAAGAAAAAAGATTAAAAATTAATAATTTAAGCATATATTTTAGGAAACTATAAAAAGGAGAGCAAATTATATTCAACATAAGCAAGAGAAACGAAATAATGATAGAGCCAAAATAAATAAAATTCAAAATACAAAATCAATAGGGAATATCAATGAAACCAGAGTTGATTCTTTGAAAGGATCAATAAAATTAATAAACCTCTAGCCAGGCTAACTAAGAAAAAGAAGAAAAGACATAAATTACTAATATCAGAAATGAAAGAAGGTCATTACTATTGATTCCACAAACAAAAGATTATAATATTATGATTAACTCCATTCCCACAAATTTAATAATCTAGATGAAGTGGATCAATTCCTTCAAACCAAGCTACAAAAACTGACACAGGAAGAAATAATGTGAATAGGCTTATATCTATTAAAGAAATTGAATCAATAAGTAATAACTCTTCAACCTAGAAGGCACCCAGCTTAGATGAGTTCAATAGTAAATTATACCAAATATTTAAGGAAGAAAATATATGAATACTCTACAATTTCTCCCAAAATATAAAAGTAGAATGACTTTTTCCTAATTAATTCTGACATTAACCTGATACTAAAATCAGATAAAGACATTAAAAAAGGGGAAACTATATAGCGTATATCTTATTAGATGAAAACATCCTCAAGAATATATTAGTAAATCAGATTCAACAATGTATAAAAATAAGTATACACAATGAGCAAGTGGGGTTTATTTCAGGTATGCAGTATGCAAGCCTGGTTCAACATTCAAGAAACAATGTAATTCATTATATCAATAGGCTAAAGAAAAAAATTATATGATTATATTAATAATGCAGAAAAAGCATTTGACAAAATTCAATACTCATTTATGATAACCAACAAAAACCCTCAGCAAACTAGGAAGAGAGGGAATTTTTTTTTTTCAGACAGAGTTTTGCTCTTGTTGCCCAGGCTGGAGGGCAATGCAGTGATCTTGGCTCACTGCAACCTCTGTCCCCCGGGGTTCAAGTGACCTTCCTGCTTCAGCCTCCCCAGTAGCTGGGATTACAGGCATGCACCACCACGCCTGGCTAATTTTGTATTTTCAGTAGAGACGGGGTTTCTTTATGTTGGTCAGGCTGGTCTCGAACTCCTCACCTCAGGTGATCTGTCTGTCTCGGCCTCCCAAAGTGCTGGGATTATAGGTGTAAGCCACCACGCCCGGCTTTTTTTTTTTTTTTTTTTTTTTTTTTTAGATGGAGTTTTGCTCTTGTTGCCCAGGCTGGAGTGCAATGGCCTGATCTTGGCTCACTGCAACCTCTGCCTCCTGGGTTCAAGCAGTTCTCTTGCCTCAGCCATCTGAGTAGCTGAGATTACAGGTGCGCATCCCCACACCCAGCTAATTTTTGTATTTTTAGTAGAGATGGGATTCACCCCGTAAATGTTAGATGCTTTCTTGCTAAGATCAGGTACAACCCAAGGAAGCTACTCTTCCCACTTCTATTCAACACTGTATTGGAAGTGATAGCTAAGTAAAAAAGACATCAAAAGGAATAAAAACAATGCGGATTGGGAAGGAAGAAATAAAGTTGTCTTAGTTTGCACGTGAGCTAATTGTCTATGTAGAAATCCCAAATAATCAGTTAAAAAACTCCTAGAATTAATAAATGATTATAACAATGTTGTAGGATGCAAGGTTAATATGCAAAACTCAACTGCTTTTTTATATACCAGCAATGAACAATGAGAATTTGAAATAAAAGTATATAATTCCATTTACATTAGCAACAAAAAAATTAAATACTTAACTGTTAATCTAACAAAATATATGTGAGAAAACTACAAAACTCTGATGAACAAAATAAAAGATTTGATAAATGGAGAGATATTCTATGTTCATGGATAGGAAAACTCAATATTATCAAAATGTCAGTTTTTTCCAAATTGAACTTACATCTGACAAGATATCAATCAGCATCTCAGCATGTTAGTTTGTGGATGGCATCAAATTGATTGTAAGGTTTATATGAAAAATCAGCCAGGCATGGTGACTCACACCTGTAATCACAGCACTTTGGGAAGCCAAGGTGGGCAGATCTCTTGAGCCCGGGAGTTCAAGACCAGTATGAACAACATAGTGAGACCCTCTGTCTACAAGAAATACAAAATTTAGCTGGGCATGGTGGCACAAGCCTGTAGTCCCAGCTACTTGGGAGACTGAGATAGGAGGATCACTTGAGCCCGGAAGGCTGAGGTTGTAGTGAGTCAAGATCAGGTCACTGTACTCTAGCCTGGGCAACAATGAGACTCTATCTCAAAAGAAAAAAAAAAAAGTTTATATGAAAAAGCAAAAGACCCAGAATATCCAACTCATTATTGAAATAGTACAAAACCTGAAGACTGATGTTACCTGACTTCAAAACTTACTATAAAGCTACAGTTTTCAAGATAGTGTGATATTGGCAAAACCATAGACAATATATCAATGAAACAGAATAGAGACCGAGAAATGAACTCATACAAAGTCAACTGATCCTTGAAAAAGAGCAAAGGCAATTCAAGGGATAAATAATACAAAACAACAACTGGACATCCACATAAAAAATTAATCTAGACAGAAAACTTACATATTTCACAAATATTAACTCAAAAGGGAATATAGGCCTAACTGTAACACGCAAAACTATAAAACTCTTAGAAATAACACAGTAGAAAACCCAGGTGTGCTGGGTTTGATGATGGCTTTTAAGTAACAAGACCAAAAGCACAATCCAGAAAAAAAACTGGTAAGTTGGACTTCATCAAAATTCATACCTTCTGCTCTGCAAAAAAAATACAGAAACTGCAAAAGACAGTGTTGATGAAACTGCACTGTAGAAAGACAGTGTTTATGAAATAATGAAAAGTCAAGTTACAAAATGGGAGAAAACCTTTGCAAAATACAGATCTGATAAAAGGCTTGTTTTCAAATTATACAAAGAACTTTTTAACTCAATAATAAGAAAACAAACAACCTGATTAAAAAATGGACCAAAGACTTAACAGACACCAAAGAAGATAAAAAGATGGCAAATAAGTATATGAAAAAATACTCAGCATCATATATCATTAGAGACTTGGAAATTAAAACAATGAGAAACCACTACAAACCTATTAGTGTTGTTAAATCTAAAACATTGACAACAACCATGGCTAGTGAGGGTGTAGAGCAACAGAAACTCTCATTCATTGCTGATGGTAGTGCACAATGGGATAGCCACTTTGGAAGACATTTTGGCATTTTCTCACAAAACTAATACGCTCTTACCTTATGATCCAGTATTTATGCTCCCTGTTATTTACTCAAATGAATTGAACACTTACATCTCCACAAAACCCACACAGAAATGTTTAAAACAGCTTTATTCATGATTGATAAAACTTGGAAGCAACCAAGAAGTCCTTTAATAGGTGAATGAATAAACAAACTGTGGTTCATCTGTGCAGTGAAATAGTACTCAGCAAAATGAAAAAAAAAATGAGCTATCAAGCTGTGAAAACACATGGAGGAACCTAAAAGGTGTATTGCTAAGTGAAAGAAGCCAGTATGTGAAGGCTACAAACTGTATAATTCCAACTATATGGCATTTTGGATAAAGCAAAACTATGCAGACAGTAAAAAAAAAAAAAAAAAAATCTATGATTCCCAGGTGTTCAGAAGGAAGAAGGGATGAATAGATGGAGCATAGAGGATTTTTAGGGTAGGACAACTGTTCTGTATAATACTGTAATGTTGTATATATCATTATATACGTTTAAACACCTGTAGAATGTACAACACAGAGTGAACCCTAAAATAAACTATGGACTATAGTTAACAATAATGTATCAATATTGGTTCATCAATCGTAACAAATATACTACACTAATGCAAGATGTTCATAAAAAGGAAACTGGGATGGTGCTGGTGGTAAGGGGGTATACAGGAAATCACTTTATACTCAGTTTTTCTGTAAACATAAAACTGCTCTTAAAAAAAAACTCTTTTAATTTAAAAAGACAAAATCTTCCCCAATAAAAAAGAAATTTAAAAATACATTAATGACATGCAAATTAAAACCGTAATGAAATATCACTATTTAACAACAGAATGGCTAAAATTTAAAAGCCTGAAAATACTGAGTGCTGGCAAGAAGCTTTAGAAATATCTCATACATTCATAAATTATTGGTGGGAATGCAAAATGATACAGCTACTTTAAAAATCAGTTTGTTTCTTGTAAAGGCCATCATGTACTTACCATATGATACAGTATTTTACTCCTAGGTATTTACCTAAAAGAAATTAAAACATGTATACAAATACAGAATTGTACAAAAGTATTTGTAGTAGCTGTATTCATAATTGCCCCAAACAGGAAGCAACCCAAATGCTCATCAAATGGTAAATGGATAAAAAGATTATGGTATATTCATACAATGGAATATTACTCAATAACAAACAGGAATGCAACAACATGAAGGAATTTTCAAAGGATTATACTCACATATGTGAAAGAAGCCAGACAAAAGGCTATGAAGAAAAACCCATTTACAAAATGAACAAAACATTTGAATGGATATCCAAAGGACATTTACAAATAGCTAATAAGGACATAAAAAGATGCTCAACATCATTAATCATTAGAAAAATGTAAATAAAATCCACAAAATATTTTTATACTTATTAGGATGACCATAATAAAAAAGATGGGAGCAACAACTGTTGGAGAGGATATAGAGAAATCAGAACTCTGATGAATTCCTGGTAGAAATGTAAAATGGTAAAGCATTTTGATAAGTTTGATGGTTACTCAAGAAGTTAAACATAGAGTTAGCATATGAGCCAGCAATTCCACTCCTCGGTGTATACTCAAAAAAGAAGTTTTTTAACTTTTATTTTAGGTTCAGAGGTACATGTGCAGGTTGGTTATATGGGCAAATTTCATGTCATGGGGCTTTTATGTACAGATTATTTTATCACCCAGGCAATAAGCATAGTGGGAGGGAGAGGATCAAAAGAATTTAAAACCTATGCCCACTCAAATACTTGTACAAGAGTGTTCATAGAGGCATTATTTAAGCCAAAAAGTAGAAACAAGCTAAATGTTCATCAACTGATGAATAGGTAAACAAAATATGGCATATTCATATGATGGAATATTAAATAGCCATAAAAAGGAATGAAGTACTGATACATGCTACAACATGGATGAAACTTGATAACATTATGCTAAATGAAAAAAGCAAGACACAAAGGCCGCATATTGTGTGATTCCACTTATACAAAACATCTAGAATACGCAAATCCGTAATGGTAGATAGAATGATAGTGTTTTCTAAGGGATGGGGTAGAGGGGAATGGGGAGTGACTGTTAATGGGCATGGGACTTCTTTTGGGATTGATGAAAATATTCTGGAATTAGCTAGTAGTGATTGCTGCAAAACCTTGTGAATGGGCTAAACACGACTGAACTCTATACTTTAAAAGGGTGAACATAATGGTATGTGAGCGATATCTCAATATTTTAAGGCTGTGTATAGTATGATAACATTTATTTGACATTATGGAAAAGGTAATCATAAGAACAGAAATCAAATCACATAGGCTGAGGGTTGGGGAAGAGGATTCACAGAAAAGGGGAAGGCAGAGGCTCTAGGATGATGACAAGTTTTATATTTTGATTAAGACGCTGCCTATACAAACGTATGGATTTCTCAAACTCATATACATAATAGGACTCAATTTTACTGTATATAACTTATAACTCAACAACCCTATCTAAAACAAAGAGGAAGATAAAGATACTATGTGAGAGAGAATAGGAATGATGGAGAGACTATATGAATCATATATCCATGTATGAGAGGGAAACTAAAATTTTGGTTACATTTTTGTGTCCCATAAAAAGAGTAGGAGCTTAGGCTTCTCAGAGTTCCAGGTTCATCTCTTAGAGCCAGTAGTTTTTGACTGTGACTTTGGCAAGATTTTTAATCTTTATGAGCTTCAGTTTCTTCGTCTGTAAATTGCAGGAGGGAAAAAAGGAGAAAAGTGATTAACAGTGATTGGGCACCCACTATATACCAGAAACTATGCTGAACATTAAATGATATTGTCATTCTAAATGTATATATATTTAGGGCAAAAAAAGCAAAGGTCTCATACAATTTTAAATTTGGAATATGCTATAAGAGTTAATAAATATTATCTCCCCAAGTGTTTGAAAGTATTATACAAAAGCAGCTGTCTCAAAGGAATGTGGTTGGTGGTGAGAAATGTGTGGTTTCCAGGAAAACATTTTTCTGAATATAAAGATGATCAATCCTGGGTTGTACAGTGTGGGCAATAGTTAAAGCCTGATATCTGCTTGTTTTGTTTTGACTATAAATGGCAAACAAAACTCATCCCAGGTAGAACTGATAGCACCATAACACCAAATATCTAGTCAATTAATGAGAACTGAGCTTGAATTAGCAGCAGACAAGGGAGGCCACCATCTCAGCTGACCACTGGACTTGGAGGAGCTGCTGAGAGCAGCCTGGGTTAGCTCCTTAAGTTTACACTGCATAAGTGAGGGCAAGTCAAGGGATGCTCTTTGGAACCCTACTGCCATTGGGCAGAAATACAGAAGGCTAGGGTTCAATTAAGCAGCAACTGGTTGAAATTTGATCTGAAAAGCCTTTTGCTTTCTTCTCCATGGAAATCACAATGAGTTTTATGGCCCACCTCACTTCCTCTTCCTTCCTGAAATTGTAATCATTTCTATGGCTCTCTTTAACACGTTTTGTCTACCGTAGAGTTTTGCACTTTATGAGTAGTCTTCATCTGTCATATCTGACTCTCTTTATCTCAGGATAATCTTGCCTGGCAGATGAAATATATATTCTTGGGGGCAAGAGAATGTCATTAGCTATTTGTCCTTTGTTCCTCTCAGCACCTGAGATGTTAGGATTTAAACTAACTCTGCTCTGATGGATTGACCAGATTTACTTGAACTCTTGAAATGAATAATCAAGTCTCTCTCCTCAGGTGTTTACGTTCCTAGAACTCTTGGCAGGTCCCAAGTTCTGACCTTCTTACCATTTTTATTGAGACAAAAGTTCTCAGGAAAAGAAATAGTTGGTCTTTGGGCAATCACAATTTCTCTGAGCCTCAGTTCCCCACCATAATATAGGCCAGAAATATACTTTTTCTCAGGTTGTTGTAAAAAAAAATAGATAATGTAGAATAGCACCTTATAGTACATGCTCAGTAAGTGGTAGCAATTATTGTCATTACCTTTTTTAGCAACTCTCATTCATAAATGGCTCTAATAAGTTCACAGGAGAAGTAAGTAGAAGCAGCAAGATTCTTCTGTGAAGATGCTGCTATGAAGACCTCACAGGATGGCCATGTGGCATAAATCAGATGAAGCATATCGCTGAAGCACTGTCCAATATTTCCAAGCAAGAGGAGCCACTGAGTCAGGGATGGTGTCAATACATGCAATATTTGAGGAACACCCTTAGGGTGAGTTGTGGAAAAGGGAAAGATTAACCGAAGCTTCTCAATTTGTATTTGACATTTCTATGTAAGGAAATGAAGTGTTTCTTCCAAATAAATTACAGCACTGAAGGAGCTACTGATTAAAGATTTCTGCTTGTGAAGTTACTTTAAAAGTACAATCCATTTTCAGAATTCTCTTTCCTTCACGCATTGCTTAATTTGCTGGTTTCGAGTTGGTATGGCCCCTTGAAGCAAAAACAGGTGCTTTTGAGAAGTGGTAAGAATTCAGAATTAATGGCATGCAGAGATGTATTCTGTGTCTGAAAACAGGCTATGTATCTAAAACCTTCTCTATGTCTGTGCTACTTAAGTGCTAGAATAATAAAACACAGGATGAAGCAGAACAATTGTGCGATTGTTTTTAACATCCTCAAAAGGATTTCAGGGCACCATAAGCTGCTAACGAATTTCAGGAGGCAGGTGCAAGACATGCAATTACTTTTCCATTTTCATCCCTTTTTATCATTTGAGAGCACTTACAGATTATTCACTGATTTTCATGGTAGAGGCTTTTTGTGAGAAATATTCTATCAGAAAACAGCTATTAAACATTGTTCAAGATGTCTCTAATTGGGAGGAAAATAATAAAGACAATGAAAAATGACAATTTCTCAAATTTAAAGAATTTTAAGTGGTTCTCATTAAAAGTTTTAAATGGCTACTTTATTTTACTAATATGCTTGGTTACAAAGGCTTATAATTCAGGCTCCATTTAGTCTTTCTCCAAAGAAATCAAATATATGTCACTTCCCCAAGCTCATCTCAGTGAGCGTTGCCTTTAGTTATCATTGGACTGCTCACATCTGCCCCCTCTCCTTTGCTCCTTCTACAGTCTTCCTGGATGCCAACTTCTTGGCATATCAAGTTCAGGCTTCCATGGCCAACAGTAGACTAGATTTGGAGCACAATCCTGAGATGAACTGGGACTTAAGAAACATAATCTTCTTATTTCATGTCATTGCAGTACAGCTTTTATACTCCAACCCTCAACTTTCCCCTCTACCATCAAGAAGCCCTTTAACTTTATAGCATTATGAAGAATGTAAAAGGTATCATTGTTCAAATTATAATCAGCTATGGAAAGGCGTTTTCTTATGCTGTCAGGATTGTTGCTAAGGTTGAAGTGGAAACCAAAATCACCAAGAACTTAACTTTTGAACTTTTGAACTCCAGAGAGTTTCCAGCATTTAGAGCTATCTCCCCACCCTAAAAGGCTAATCAAGAGTACCCCAGAATCTGTTCCATGAATCCAGTCACCTTTCCTGTTCCCAGCCCAATCATATGGCCAGAGGACTGGGTGGAGAGAAGATGACCAGTTTTGGGAAGCATAGTGCTCTTGGAGAGAAGCTCTATTCTATCTTCACATGGTGGCAGTAAGGTGGGGGCTGTGGCTTCCCTGAAGCCAATGCAGGAAGGTCTCAAGAGAATCACCAGTCACATCGAGGTGTTTGCCCCTTCATTACCCTGTTAGGCAACTGCATAGCTAGTAGGGCTGCTTATCCATCCCTAGTTCACTGAATGTGGAGAAAGAGAATTGAAGAGTGACTGGGGGCCTAGGGAAGAGGTAAAGACCAAGAGGCTTGTGCTCCTACCACTTAGCATGGAAATAACAAGTGGATGTTTTTCTGATTGAATGGACCCAACCTAAGATAGCTGGGCTTGCTGGTGTCCCCCCAAAGAGAGCAGCCCAAGTGGCAGGAATGGATCTTTGATGGGTGGAGGACCGCCAAGGTGGGAGCTGAAGGGGCGGGGGTCGGCAAAAAATGTTAAGTCACAGCTGAATTTTCTCATCAGAAACTATGCATTGAGGAGACCCCAGCTGTTTCCTCCAAGACAGACATGTGTTTGGCGTGGGAGACAGGCAGCCCTTGGATGTCTGCCACACTAAGGCATTGTTGAATGGTTAGTGCTGGCAGAAGAGGCAGCAGCAGTCAACCCAGGAGATGCCTGCAGCTTTATCATAGCACTTCCTTAAGGAAAATTGCCTCTCCCAGATCTTCTCCTAAACCCTACACTGAAGGGAAAGGTCTGGGAAAAACATACTTTATTCGTCTTCCCCAGACAGGCCTAGTCAGTGCTGGCAGAGACAGAGAATGGGTCTACATGGAGTGTGATGCTTTTGCTTTATAATGAAGATGACTGAATATTAAATATGAAAGCCAGTCATTCTTTCTTTCTTTGTTTTTTTTTGTTTTTTGAGATGGAGTTTTGCTCTTGTTGCCCAGGCTGGAGTGCAAAGACGCAATCTTGGCTCACTGCAACCTCTGCCTCCTGGGTTCAAGCGATTCTCCTGCCTCAGCCTCTCGAGTAGCTGGAATTACAGGTGCCTGCCACCACACCCTACTAATTTTTGTATTTTTAGTAGAGACAGCATTTCACCATGTTGGCCAGGCTGGTCTTGAACTCCTGATCTCAGGTGATCCACCTGCCTTGGCCTCCCAAAGTGCTGGGATTACAGGCATGAGCCACTGCGCTCAGCCCAGTTATTCATTCTTTTCACACATATTTATTTCTTTTCTTTCACTCCCCTAGCTAGTTAAATCACCAACCTCTGTGGCTTCTACTGACCGTCTCCCTTCAATCTACCTACCATTCCTTTTCTTACTGTCACCACCTTAGCTCATGCACCATCATCTGATGCCCCATAGGGATCTGCTGTATGGGATCCTACATGGGTACTTGCCCTTCCCAAACATTCTCCACCTTGCATGCAAGGTGATTTTATGGAACACAGATCTGATCATGTCACTCCTTAGTTTAAAGTATTTGTTTTCACTTGCCCTTGGGATAAAGCCCAAAATCTATAGCACGGTGGTATAAGGCTCTGGGTGACAAGGACTTTGCCTATGTCTCCAAATTTGCTTCAGAGCCCACCCTCCCTGCCTACACTCCCTTTACACTGATGTCCTTTCAGCTTTTTGAAAGCTTGTCATTCTTTTTCTGGAAGCTAGGCCTTTGGCATACAGCCAAGAACATTCTTTTTCTTCACCCTTTGCTCATATAACCTTTGCCAATCTTTCAAGTCTTAGCTTAGAAGTCCTTCCTCAAGGAAATTTTCACTGACCCTGGATTAGGTTAAATGAGCTTGTTATATATGACATGGCACCTATGCTCCTTCTATTAATGTCCTAGTCAATATGAAATTACTGTTTATGTGTATGGACTTCCAACTAGGGTTTATGGTCTCTGAAGAGAGAGAGGCTGTTTGTCTAGTACACCACCATATCCCCAGTACTTAGCACTGGGCTCATTGCATGATAGGACCTCAATATTTGTTGAGTTGTAGACCTTCTGTATTGCTTTCTCCCTATATCTTCTTTCCCTCTTTTGAAAACTGTAGAATGTATTAGTAGTTTCTTACTTAATATTTATTTCCCAGCTTTCTTCTATGCTAAGAGGATCTTGATTTTGTTCAAGTTTCTGCCTACAATATGGCCAGAGATGGTGAGACCCTTTTGAAGATATTCAATGAGGAGAAGGTTATTTCGTTTCAATTACTGACACAGAATTTGTTTAAAAAGCAGAAACGAAAAGAAAAAAGCTGAAAGTGACAAACCTATTAACTGTCTGGTATGAAAGAAACATCCATTCATCCATCCACTCACACAAAAAATACTACTATATGGGAAACATTATACTATACATTGAATACCAATGATGAGTAAAACAGAATGATCTCTTCCCTTATGGAACAAGTAGGAGTTGCCCAGATGTATGTTGTGTTATCTGTGTGTGTATGTTATGTGTGTTGTGTATGTGTTGTGTCTATTGTGTGTGTGTTCAGGGTGGGCAGTGGTGGTCCAGAGCATCATGTGTAAAAACCCAGATCTGAGAATCTGTGTGACATTTGGGGGAAACTGAAAACAGTTGAGTTTGGTCAGAGCAGAGAATGAGGTAGAAAATGGTAGAGATACGCGGCCCAAAATGTACATGGGGCAAGTGATGAAGGGCATTGTTAGCCATGTTAAAGAATTTGTGCTGCCAGGTGCAGTGGCTCACGCCTGTAATCCCAGCCCTTTGGGAGGCCAAGGAGGGAGGATCACTTGAGGTCAGGAGGTCAAGACCAGCCTGGCCAACATGGTGAAACCCCATCTCTATACTAACAATACAAAAATTAGCCAAGTGTGGTGGCGCATGCCTGTAGTCCCAGCTACTCAGGAGGCTGAGGCAGGAGAATCGCTTGAACCCAAGAGGCAGACATTGCAGTGAACTGAGATCCTGCCACTGCACTCCAGTCTGGGCAACAGAGTGAGACTCCATCTCAAGAAAAAAAAAAAAAAGAATTTATGCCAAGAACAATGAGCAATTTTGGAA
Organism: Pan paniscus; assembly: GCF_029289425.2. Classification (NCBI taxonomy): domain Eukaryota; kingdom Metazoa; phylum Chordata; class Mammalia; order Primates; family Hominidae; genus Pan; species Pan paniscus. Next base: position 46,323,292 of record NC_073253.2, on the reverse strand, counting down.
GGAACTGAAACAAGGCAGGGAGTTTTAGCAGGATCAACCTGGATGTTGTGCAGGGATTAATCTGCAAGGGTAACGGGGAAGCAATAAAAATAAAAGAAGCTGTGGAAGGTCATTTAATACAGTTCCTAAATTTTTTTCCATCATGGAATTGAAATGATGATTTTTTTTTTTTTTTGCATATCCCTTAAACTAGAGGGAATCTGAACTCCCTGAAAAGCCTCGCATCTACTGGAGGGGATGGTCCTGGGAACAAGATCCCCGGGGCCAGTAGACATCCCTAAGGGCTGAAGGGAATTAATATTTAGGCATTTCACCACACTTGTAAGCCACTTTCTGCACACATGTTGGAAAGCTGATTTAATCTCATCTCTGGTGCTCACATTCCCTCTTTTAAGGACATCAATGTGAACACAAATAACATCAAAGATAAGGAGGGCGCTTGAATAAATTGCCAGTGAGCCTCACCCTTCCAACTTCCTACTACCTCTCTCTCTGCCTGGCCTTTTCGTGGTTTCTAGGTAATGCCAGTCTTCTTGATAATTATGACTTCTGGATAACTTTCCCCACTTTCTGTCAACTGCGCAAGTCAACTTCCTTGTACATTCCCTCAGGGCTCTACTCCCAGAAGATAACAGTAGTCAAAACAATAATAAAGCCAATTAGTTCACTAATGTTTAAGTCAACACAGTATTATTCCATCAGAATAATAACACACAAGTGTCAAAGATGTCATTAATGTGAAATTATACTAGTCAGATTTTCTGACAAGAATGCACAGAAACAATTGAGGTGAAGAAAGAAGAGAGGAATTAGGAGGAAGAGGCAGGATGCCCACAGAGTCCTTAACTATACCCTATTGACCTTTTAGTGATTCCCCAAGTTGATGAAGTTGGTGCTTAAATTGCATAAAAAGGGAGCTAGGCCTCATTGGATCCTGTAGGGCCTCCAGTCTATACTTCCATATTAAACATTCTTTGTGGGCAGAGAATTTGCTTCTTCAAAAAACTTTATGGAAAGCTTCAACAAGTATCTAGTAATTAAATTTCAAAACAACCCCATAGAGCAAGCAGTGCACTGTTTTCCTGCCTTGTTCAGGAGACAGGGAGAGGCATGAGGGGGTCAAATGATTTGTGACAGGGACTGCCTCAGGAAAGGCTGCCTCTTCAACTCTGTGTTTTACTCAGCACATGACATGATGTGAAGGGTCAGGAAATGTCTGTGTGAAAGGAAATAACACATCTGAAAAGATGAAGGGAGAGCAACAGGCCCGATATTGCTCATCAGTGTTTCACTAAATTCTGTAGACTTAGTGGACCTCAGATGAAACACTAACCTGCTTTAAAATTTTTTATTTGGCCTGCGCCCTAATGCCAGCAGATTTTCATTCACTTTGGGCCATTATGACTAGGCCTAGGTATCGTTTGAAAAGTGCTTCCAAGTGAGTTGATATACACTGTATTAGTTTGCTAGGGCTGCCATAAAAAAGTACCACAGACTTATTTGTTATATGACAATAAAACTAATACCACTGGTGTCCTCTTAGAGTGAGGGGAATGGTGTGGGTGGTGGAACATGATAGAACATAGCAGGATTATGTGGTTGGTGGATTAAGTGAGGGAATGGGAAGAAAAAAGGAAGGAGGTTCTCAGGCCCAATTCCCAGCTGTTTCCCTGGAGGCCAACTACCTGCCTTCAGTCATAGCTAGATTCCCTCCACTTTATTCCCTTGATTGTTTTTCAGGAAAAAAACCCATGTGAAAATAACCATTTCTTAGTTTAAATAATTTAACAAAGGCCTTTGACTTCAATTATTCTCCCTGTGGTATTGGACTCTGGCTCTCACTCAGGGAGGGACAACCCCTGAGGGCTTTGCTCTTAAATAAAATGTATCTCTATTATGTGATTTAAACAAACAAACAAACAAACAAAATCCAGAAAAACCAAGTACCACAGACTATGTGGCTTGAACACGAGAAACTTATGTTCTCAAAGGCTAAAAGTTCAAGATCAAGGTGTTGGCAGGGTTGGTTCCTTCTGAAAACTGATCCTGACTTGCAGATGATGATCTTTTTTCTGTCTTCACATCATCTCTTTTGTACTTGTCTGTGTCCAAATTTCTTCTTATTCTAAGGACACCTGTCATAATGTATTAGGGCCCCGCCTAATGACCTTATTTTTACATAATCAGTCCTCTAAAGACCCTATGTCCCAATACTATCACATTCTCAGATATTAGGGAGTTAGGACTTCAATATATAATTTGTGTAAAAATAATTACAGTTTTACCATTTAAAGTAATGGCCAAAACTGAGTGGCCAGGCATGGTGGCTCACGCCCGTAATCCCAGCACTTTGGGAGGTCAAGGTGGGCGGATCATGAGGTCACGAGATCAGCACCATTCTGGCTAACACGGTGAAACCCTGTCTCTACTAAAAATACAAAAAATTAGCTGGGCGTGGTGGTGGGCGCCTGTAGTCCCAGCTACTTGGGAGGCTGAGGCAGGAGAATGGCGTGAACCTGGGAGGCAGAGCTTGCAGTGAGCCGAGATTGTGCTGCTGCACTCCAGTCTGGAAGGCAGAGTGAGACTCCATCTCAAAAAAGAAAGAAAGAAAGACAGAGAGAGAGAGAGAGGGAGACAGAAAGAGAGAAAGAGAAAAGAAAGAAAGAAAAAGAGAGAAAGAAAGAAAGAAAAAGAAAGAAAGAAAGAGAGAGAGAAATGGCAAAAACCACAATTACTTTTGCACCAACCTAAAACATTTTCAGGGGAAGGGATACAATTCAGTCCCTAGAATAAACCCAATGTTTAGAGCCACTGCTGTGGCAACATGGATGCAGCTGGAAACCATTATCCTAAGCAAACTAATGAAGATACAGAAAAGCAAATAGCACATGTTCTCACTTACCAGTGGGAGCTGAACATTGGGTATACATAGACATAAAGATAGGAACAACAGACACTGAGGAATATAAGAACAGGAAGGGAGAGAAGGGGGTAAGAGCTGAAAAACCATCTATTGGGTACTGTGCTCACTGCCTGGGTGACGAGATCATTTACACCTCAACCCTCAGTGACATACAATATACCCATGCAACAAACGTGCCCTTGTACCCCCTGAAACTAAAATAAAAGTTGGAAAAAATAAAAATATAAATATGAAAATGTAGACCGACTCACCAAATGGTGAATGCTAAAGATAGAATAGGCCTTAAGATTAGAAGTTCTTGCTTTTCATTTTATGGATTAAAAAAAGGCCTAAAGGCCAACAGCTTTTCACAGCAGAATGATGATTAGCACTACACTTACCTGTCACAATCCGGGAGGGCAGAACATTCCAGATCTTCTTCATTGTTCATCCTGAGAGCTGAAAACAGTGATGGATGCTGTATCAGTATAGGTCATCAAATGAATGAATGACTGAATCCAGTGTTATTTTCCCTATAGTACCCTTCCTCATGTCATCAGAAGAGATTATTTTCAAGTTGTGAGAGTGATAATGCAATGAGGATTCTGAAAAAATAAACTCTTCTCGTGAGTGGCAGGATGGGCTTAGTGGAAGGTAGGAGGTATTTCTTCTTGGGAACTCTATTTCGTTTTCTTAGAGATGTGTTCCTCTGTAAAGATAGACAAGAAAAGTTCCCTTGATCAGAACCACCAGAAGGGAATTTTTGCTCTTCTCCCCAAATTTCTCAGTCCATGTCTGCCATCTCGTGCCTCTGGCTTGATAAACAATGTGTAACCATATATCTAACTAAACAATAATATAACGTGCATGGCTTTGTCCAGGGCCTGGGGAAGGCTCCTAATCCTATCTTCTCTATTACTGAGGTGGGGGAACAATTTGTAGCTAAGCTACTGAACATGCCTAATAGGTGAAGAAATGAATTTCCAGTAGTCCCTGCCGCTAATCATTTTGAGGCAGCTGAGGATGGAGATTAGGAGTGACTGGGGAACGGGATATAGAATAAGAGCTCCTTGCCACACAGTGGCTTGTATCACTATACTTACACCTGAAAATGGTGAACTTACTATTCTTACCAGTTTGATTCAGAAGGGACGGGTTCTCCAGTCTTTTCTTTTTAATATAATAAATTGAATTTCTTTCTTTTTTTTATTATACTTTAAGTTCTAGGGTACATGTGCACAACGTGGAGGTTTGTTACATACGTATACATGTGCCATGTTGGTGTGCTGCAACCATTAACTCGTCATTTACATTAGGTATATCTCCTAATGCTATCCCTCCCCCCTCCCCCAACCCCACAACAGGCCCCATTGTGTGATGTTTCCTTCCTGTGTCCAAGTGGTCTCATTGTTCAATTCCCACCTATGAGCGAGAACGTGCGGTGTTTGGTTTTTTGTCCTTGCGATAGTTTGCTGAGAATGATGGTTTCCAGCTTCATCCATGTCCCTACAAAGGACATGAACTCATCATTTTTTATGGCTGCATAGTATTCCATGGTGTATATGTGCCACATTTTCTTAATCCAGTCTATCATTGATGGACATTTGGGTTGCTTCCATGTCTTTGCTATTGTGAATAGTGTCACAATAAACATACGTGTGCATGTGTCTTTATAGCAGCATGATTTATAAACCTTTGGGTATATACCCAGTAATGGGATGGCTGGGTCAAATGGTATTTCTAGTTCTAGATCCTTAAGGAATTGCCACACTGACTTGTACAATGGTTGAACTAGTTTACATTCCCACCAACAGTGGAAAATTGTTCCTGTTTCTCCACATCCACTCCAGCATCTGTTGTTTCCTGACTTTTTAATGATCATTCTAACTGGTGTGAGATAGTATCTCATTGTGGTTTTGATTTGCATTTCTCTGATGGCCATTGCTGATGAGCATTTGTTCATGTGTCTTTTGGCTGCATCAATGTCTTCTTTTGAGAAGCATCTGCTCATATCCTTCGCCCACTTGCTGATGGGGTTGTTTTTTTCTTGTAAATTTGTTTGAGGTCTTTGTAGATTCTGAATATTAGCCCTTTGTCAGATGAGCAGATTGCAAAAATTTTCTCCCATTCTGTAGGTTGCCTGTTCACTCTGATGGTAGTTTCTTTTGCTGTGCAGAAGCTCTTTAGTTTAATTAGATCCCATTTGTCAATTTTGGCTTTTGTTGCCATTGCTTTTGGTGTTTAGACATGAAGTCTTTGCCCATGCCTATGTCCTGAATGGTATTACCTAGGTTTTCTTCTAGGGTTTTTATGGTTTTAGGTCTAACATTTAAGTCTTTAATCCATCTTGAGTTAATTTTTGTATAAGGTGTAAGGAAGGGATTCAGTTTCAGCTTTCTACATATGCCTAGCCAGTTTTCCCAGCACCATTTATTAAATAGGGAATCCTTTCCCCATTGCTTGTTTTTGTCAGGTTTGTCAAAGATCAGATGGTTGTAAATGTGTGATAATATTTCTGAGGGCTCTGTTCTGTTCCATTGGTCTATATCTTTGTTTCGGTACCAGTACCATGCTGTTTTGGTTACTGTAGCCTTGTAGTATAGTTTGAAGTCAGGTAGCATGATGCCTCCAGCTTTGTTCTTTTGGCTTAGGATTGACTTGGCAATGCGGGCTCTTTTTTGGTTCCATATGAACTTTAAAGTAGTGTTTGCCAATTCTGTGAAGAAAGTCATTGGTAGCTTGATGGGGATGGCATTGAATCTATAAATTACCTTGGGAATTATGACCATTTTCATGATATTGATTCTTCCTATCCATGAGCATGGAAGGTTCTTCCATTTGTTTGTGTCCTCTTTTATTTCGTTGAGAAGTGGTTTGTAGTTATCCTTGAGAAGGTCCTTCACATCCCTTGTAAGTTGGATTCCTAGGTATTTTATTCTCTTTGAAGCAATTGTGAATGGGAATTCACTCATGATTTGACTCTCTGTTTGTCTGTTATTGGTGTATAAGAATGCTCGTGATTTTTACACATTGATTTTGTATCCTAAGACTTTGCTGAAGTTACTTATCAGCTTAAGGAGATTTTGGGCTGAGACAATGGGGTTTTCTAGATATACAATCATGTCATCTGCAAACAGGGACAATTTGACTTCCTCTTTTCCTAATTGAGTACCCTTTATTTCTTTCTCCTGCCTGACTGCCCTGGCCAGAACTTCCAACACTATGTTGAATAGGAGTGGAGAGAGAGGGAATCCCTGTCTTGTGCCAGTTTTCAAAGGAATGCTTCCAGTTTTTACCCATTCAGTATGATATTGGCTGTGGGTTAGTCATAAATAGCTCTTATCATTTTGAGATACGTCCCATCAATACCTAATTTATTGAGAGCTTTTAGCATGAAGGGTTGTTGAATTTTGTCAAAGGCCTTTTCTGCAGCTACTGAGATAATCATGTGGTTTTTGTCTTTGGTTCTGTTTATATGCTGGGTTACGTTTATTGATTTTCATATGTTGAACCAGCCTTGCATCCCTGGGATGAAGCCCACTTGATCATGGCGGATAAGCTTTTTGACTTGTTGCTGGATTCGGTTTGCCAGTATTTTATTGAGGATTTTTGCATCAATGTTCATCAGGGATATTGGTCTAAAATTCTCTTTTTTTGTTGTGTCTCTGCCTGGCTTAGGTATCAGGATGATGCTGGCCTCAAAAAATTAGTTAGGGAGGATTCCCTCTTTTTCTATTGATTGTAATAGTTTCAGAAGGAATGGTACCAGCTCCTCCTTGTACCTCTGATAGAATTCGGCTGTGAATCCATCTGGTCCTGGACTTTTTTTGGTTGGTAGGCTATTAATTATTGCCTCAATTTCAGAGCCTGTTATTGGTCTATTCAGAGATTCAACTTCTTCCTGGTTTAGTCTTAGGAGGGTGTATGTGTCAAGGAATTTATCCATTTCTTCTAGATTTTCTAATTTATTTACATAGAGGTGTTTATAGTATTCTCTGATGGTAGTTTGTATTTCTGTGGGATCAGTTGGTGATACCCCCTTTATCTTTTTTTACTGCATCTATTTGATTCATCTCTCTTTTCTTCTTTATTAGTCTTGCTAGTGGTCTATCAATTTTGTTGATCTTTTCAAAAAAACAGCTCCTGGATTCATTGATTTTTTGAAGGGTTTTTTGTGTCTCTATCTCCTTCAGTTCTGCTCTGATCTTAGTTATTTCTTGCCTTCTGCTAGCTTTTGAATGTGTTTGCTCTTGCTTCTCTAGTTCTTTTAATTGTGATGTTAGGGTGTCAATTTTAGATCTTTCCTGCTTTCTCTTGTGGGCACTTAGTGCAATAAATTTCCCTCTACACACTGCTTTGAATGTGGCCCAGAGAATCTGGTATGTTGTGTCTTTGTTCTCGTTGGTTTCAAAGAACATCTTTATTTCTGCCTTCATTTTGTTATGGACCCAGTAGTCATTCAGGAGCAGGTTGTTCAGTTTCCATGTAGTTGAGCGGTTTTGAGTGAGTTTCTTAATCCTGAGTTCTAGTTTGATTGCACTGTGGTCTGAGAGATAGTTTGTTATAATTTCTATTCTTTTACATTTGCTGAGGAGAGCTTTACTTCCAAGTATGTGGTCAATTTTGGAGTAAGTGTGATGTGGTGCTGACAAGAATGTATATTCTGTTGATTTGGGTGGGGAGAGTTCTGTAGATGTCCATTAGGTCCGCTTGGTGCAGAGCTGAGTTCAATTCCTGGGTATCCTTGTTGAATTTCTGTCGCTTTGATCTGTCTAATGTTGACAGTAGGGTGTTAAAGTCTCCCATGATTACTGTGTTGGAGTCTAAGTCTCCTTGTATGTCTGTAAGGACTTGCTTTATGGATCTGGGTGCTCCTGTATTGGGTGCATATATATTTAGGATAGTGAGCTCTTCTTGTTGAATTGATCCTTTACCAGTATGTGATGGCCTTCTTTGTCTCTTTTGATCTTTGTTGGTTTAAAGTCTCTTTTATCAGAGGCTAGGATTGCAACCCCTGCCTTTTTTAGTTTCCATTTTCTTGGTAGATCTTCCTCCATCCCTTTATTTTGAGCCTATGTGTGTCTCTGCACGTGAGATGGGTCTCCTGAATACCGCACACTGATGGGTCCTCACTCTTTATCCCATTTGCCAATCTGTGTCTTTTATTGGAGGATTTAGCCCATTTACATTTAAGGTTAATATTGTTAGGTATGAATTTGATCCTGTCATTATGATGTTAGCTGGTTATTTTGCTTGTTAGTTGATGTGGTTTCTTCCTAGCATCCATGGTCTTTACAATTTGGCATGTTTTTGCTGTGGCTGGTACTGGTTGTTCCTTTCCATGTTTAGTTCTTCCTTCAGGAGCTCTTTTAGGGCAGGCCTGGTGGTGACTAAATCTCTCAGCATTTGCTTGTCTGTAAAGGATTTTATTTCTCCTTTACTTATGAAGCTTAGTTTGGCTGGATATGAAATTCTGGGTTGAAAACTCTTTTCTTTAAGAATGTTGAATATTGGCCCCCACTCTCTTCTGGCTTGCAGAGTTTCTGCCGAGAGATCAGCTGTTAGTTTGATGGGCTTCCCTTTGTGGGTAACCCGACCTTTCTCTCTGGCTGCCCTTAACATTTTTTCCTTCATTTCAACTTTGGTGAATCTGACAATTATGTGTCTTGGAATTGCTCTTCTTGAGGAGTATCTTTGTGGCGTTCTCTGTATTTCCTGAATTTGAATGTTGGCCTGCCTTGCTAGGTTTGGGAAGTTCTCTTGGATAATATCCTGCAGAGTGTTTTCCAACTTGGTTCCATTCTCCCTGTCACTTTCAGGTACACCAATCAGACGTAAATTTGGTCTTTTCACATAGTCTTATATTTCTTGGAGGCTTTGTTCGTTTCTTTTTACTCTTTTTTCTCTAAACTTCTCTTCTCACTTCATTTCATTCATCTGATCTTCCATCACTGAAACCCTGTCTTCCAGTTGATCGAATCAGCTACTGAGGATTGTGCATTCGTCACATAGTTCTCATGCCATGGTTTTCAGCTCCATCAGGTCATTTAAGGACTTCTCTATATTGGTTGTTCTAGTTAGCCATTCATCTAATCTTTTTTCAATGTTTTTAACTTCTTTGCCATGGGTTCAAACTTCCTCCTTTAGCTCGGAGAAGTTTGATCATCTGAAGGCTTCTTCTCTCAACTCGTCAAAGTCATTCTCCATCCAGCTTTGTTCCGTTGCTGGCGAGCTGCTTTCCTTTGCAGGGGGAGAGGCACTCTGATTTTTAGAATTTTCAGCTTTTCTGCTCTTTTTTTTACCCATCTTTGTGGTTTTATCTACCTTTGGTCTTTGATAATGATGACGTATAAATGGGGTTTTGGTGTTGATGTCCTTTCTGTTTGTTAGTTTTCCTTCTAACAGTCAGGACCCTCAGCTGCAGTCTGTTTGAGTTTGCTAGAGGTCCACTCCAGACCCTGTTTGCCTGGGTATCAGCAGCGGAGGCTGCAGAGCAGCAAAAATTGCTGAACAGCAAATGTTGCTGCCTAATTGTTCCTCTGGAAGTTTCGTCTCAGAGTGGTACCTGGCCATGTGAACTGTCAGTCTGCCCCTACTTGGGGGTGCCTCCCAGTTAGGCTACTCAGGTGTCAGAGACCCAGTTGAGGAGGCAGTCTGTCTCTTCTCAGATCTCAAACTCCATGCTGGGAGAATGACTACTCTATTCAAAGCTGTCAGACAGGGACATTTAAGTCTGCAGAGGTTTCTGCTGCCTTTTGTTCAGCTATGCCCTGCCCCCAGAGGTGGAGTCTACAGAGGCAGGCAGGCCTCTTTGAGCTGCTGTGGTCTCCAACCAGTTTGAGCTTCCCAGCCGCTTTGTTTACCTACTCAAGCCTCAGCAATGGCAGGCACTCCTCCCCCAGCCTCGCTGCCACCTTGCAGTTTGATCTCAGACTGCTGTGCTAGCAATGACCGAGGCTCTGTGGGCGTAGGACCCTCTGAGCCAGGCGCATGATATAATCTCCTGGTGTGCCATTTGCTAAGACCATTGGAAAAGCGCAGTATTTGGATGGGAGTGACCCGATTTTCTAGGTGCCACCTGTTACAGCTTTGCTTGGCTAGGAAAGGGAATTCCCTGACCCCTTGCACTTCCCGGGTGAGGCGAAGCCTTGCCCTGCTTCAGCTCATGCTCAGTGCACTGCACCCACTGTCCTGCACCCACTGTCCGACGAGCCCGAGTGAGATGAACCCAGTACCTCAGTTGGAAATGCAGAAATCACCCGTCTTCTGCGTCGCTTATGCTGGGAGCTGTAGACTGGAGCTGTTCCTATTTGGCCATCCTGGAACCACCCCGGTTTCCCCAATCTTGTAATTTAGGTCTTCCCATCTCTATCCCACTGAATTTCACCAAGAACATGGAAACTAACCATACTCACACAAGGACATCTGTCTTGGCCTGGTGGCCAGAGTTACCATCCAGGGCATGTAACAGGCAGGTGGCCTTGGGGCTCTGAGGAGGTTGTAAGAACTCACTTTGTGGCAGTATGTGCCTTCCTCTTGCCCCTTCATGTGCAATTTTAAATGTCAGAAGCAGCAATAATTTACTGTCAACAAACATCCCACACAGCTTTTGAACATAAGAAATAGATTACAGAGTTTTACAAAAGCAGAGATGTGTCAGCTGTGAATCTCAGCTACCACAGCATATGTACCAGAGTCGAGGATTTTGCAAGACACATGGCTACCTTTCTGAGAAGTTAGTGAATGGCTGTAACCAGGCACTGTGACCTTGCTGCATCAAGACCACAGCAGAGTGAGGGAGCTTTTCCTAGAGGGTTTAAAGCCCTTTTCATTTTTAATAAACCACACCTCAGTTTTCATCCCAGTGTCCCGCACACACACATTTTTCTTTGTCCTGTATGAACTTACCCCTTGGAGGCTTGAGGCCCTCTGGGTTATGGGAGCAGCTTCCTTACTCGGGTGCCTCCCATCCATCTCTCTAACTTAGTGGTTCCCAACCAAGGGTAATTTTGCACCTGCCTTCCCCAGAAGGTACTTGGTAATGTCTGGAGACTTTTTGGTGGTCACAGCTGGAGGTTTGCTACTGGCATTAAGAGGGTAGAGATCAAGGATGCTGCTAAACACCCTGCACAGGACAGCCCCACAACAAAGAATTGTCTGGCCCAATGCATTAATAGTGCCAAGCTTATGGAACTGTGCCATCAGCAAGGACAGCCTCTTAGTCCACTGTTCATGGTCTATAATTCCATTCTGTTCTCCTCCACATCTGCTGTTTTGGAAGAGGAGTTCCCCTCCCTCATTATCCACCTTCTTGAACAACCACTTTCTGCCTCCAGAGCTTTGCTCCCTCCAACATTTCCCTTTCTCTTACATCCTGTATCATTCCTCCTCCAAGTCCTTGTTTTTTCTTTGTCTGTACATACGAACAAGGTTTTCCTAACTTAGAAACCCACAAAATTGATGTTAAGTTACTGGTGATTTTAAAAACCTTCTCTGAACCCTTTGAATACACCCTCTTTCTTTTCAACTGGAAAATTCCTCCTGTTAGTGGAAGTGTCATTGTTCCCTCTGTCCCTCCCCTCCCACCCACCCATTTTTGTGCTGCTGCTTCTCCCTCGATCTCTTAAGTGGCCTTAGCTTAGACTTCAGGCTTCTTGAGACATTCAGTATGGTTGACCACTTGCTCTTTCATAAAGCTCTCCCCTTCCTTGGCTGCTATGTGTGCATTCAACTACTCTAAAGCCGTTCTGCTGTCTCTCTTTAATAATCATTAACTGACAATACAATGATAACATTTAGAAGGTTTTTTTTTAACGAAGTTTTCTTGCCACATGGTGTTGATAACACAACTCCTAGCATCTGATGTGTGAATAGTGAATTGGCAATAGATTTCGGGTATCACTAAAAATCTCTTTGAACATCTTTACAAATCACAAACTGCCATCCATCCTGCCTTTGAGCTTCAATTTCTACAACAAAATGCTGAGGTGAAAGTTGACTGTGGCAGCCTCTCTGTCTTTGACAGCTCCACTCCTTCCTCCCATGTGGTTGGCACAGACTACACTGCCCCTGAGTTTTCGTTCACTAGCGTAGCTCCAATTTTTACTTTTATATTTTTGCTTAACCTGTATCTATATACCCAACCATGTCTTTTCTCTTAGGATCATAGAACACATCTATATTCTCCTCTGAACTTACCGGTTTGATAAAGAAGGGAGGGATTCTCCCTTGAAATTATCTCATCTGAGTAAACATTTGGTGTGAACTTTGGATTGTCACTGGCCTTTACAGCAGGGGTGGCCAGAGAGGTCTGCCCATTTGATCGATTCCTGCTGAGGTATGACTGCCAGGCTTTATGGAGTGCTCTTCAATCCCTCCAGGTGTTTTTCATTTTCAAAGATCTTCGGAAGCATCTTCCCTTCCTTTCTGATCCTTTGCTATTTGACAGTTTCTCTCAGAACTTCTGCATCTCCTTGCAGACTCCGTAGACTACATCTTGGGCTCCTTGGCACCTCTTGCAAGGTGTGGTGGACTGAAATATTCTTGCACCGTCTTTCTTTCTGCTGTCTTCTCCAGTGCTGTCACTGCTGTACTATGTTTGTGTTGGTGTTTGTGTGGACAGGCTGAGGTTTCTCTGAAGGGTCACAGTTTACTCTTCACTGGGACTAGAAAGGCAGTTCAGTGTCTTTCAGTGTCACTCTTCTAATGTTTCTAAAGCTTCCTTTCTGTCTACCTCCCTGTTGTATGCCCCTCTCTTCAAGTTTCCAGCACAGAATGGAGATGGGGAGGTTGAAATCTAGGCATCTTACTTCATTCTTGATTTTACTCTCTTCCCCACCCCCAACATCACTCAGATTAGAAAAAGTGAGCTTCAGGGTTTTCTTTCTTTGTGTTTGTGCCTAACCTGGCATGGAGTAAGTGCAATAACCTTCACAGCCACCCTGGAAGTTGGGTTGATCCAGGCTATTCTAGCCCTTGGTGATTGAATACTTTCTTTTATGAATGCCTATAACACTTTGGGTCCATAGTACTCAAAGATAATACATCATTGTATTGTTAATTATATCATTATATCCACATCCTACCTCTAAACTTAGTCGCAAGAACTTTAAAGGTTGTAGCCTCTGTCTATAGTGTCATGGAAAGATATTTGGTCTTCGTCCTTAGTTTCTAGCATAGAGCTCCTAAAGTGCTTGGAATTTCCTGAGTGGTAAGTGTGGTAAGAGTGTCTCTTGTTCTAATGAAGTGACTCTTGGTAGGCCCCTAGGTAGTTTCAGGATGAAGACTGGTTGCCAGAAAGACCAAGACGTGATTAGAGGGTTGGGACTTTCAGACCCACCTGCAATCGCCCAGAAGGGGAGAGGAGCTGGAGACTGAGTTAATTGCCCATAGCTAATGATTTAATTGGTCATACCTAGGTAATGAAGTCCCTATAAAAAGTCCTAAATGCTGGGGGTTCAGGAGCTTTCAGGTTGGTGAACACATCGATGTGCTAGAGGGTTGCATACCCGGAAAGAGCATGGAAGCTCCACCTACAGCTCCCCACCCCCTATAACTTGTCCTATGCATCTCCTCCATTTGGCTATTCCTGTATTGTATCCTTTTTCATAAACTGGTAGGTGTAAGTAAAGTATGTTCCTGAGTTCTGTGATCCTTTCTAGTAAATTATTGAACCTGAGGAGGGGGTCATGGAAATGCCTGATTTATAGCTGGGTGGTCAGGGGTTCAAGAGACCTGGAACTTGATGCTGGCATCTGAAATGGGGGAGGGAAGTCATGTGGGACTGAGCCAGTAACCTGGTAACCTGTGGTGTCTGCACCGACTCTAGGTAGGTAGTGTCAGAATGGGATAGAATTTTTGAATACCCGGTTTGTGCCTGGAGAATCAGAGAATCGGTTCCTCTGAGGAAAAAAACAACCAAAACCAAAACCAAAAGATCTCTCTCATTTGGTATTAAGAGGGCAGGAAGGTTGTGAGTAAAAACAGCTCACTGTCATATAGATTTTACATTCCCAAGGCCTAGGAGTATGCCATGCCTTTCAGTAGTTTGAATAGACTCTCTGCTAGTGTGAGAGAACATGCTTTGAATCACTGAGGGCAAGTTAGGGGAAGAACATCGTAGTCATTTTGAGTTGAAACTGAAGAAAAGAATCAGAAACTACTGGTCAAACGTTCTTCCCACATGGCATTCTTTCCCCCATGTTACTGAAGCCTCCTGCATTTCAAGTCAACATGCCTACCTATCTCAATTCCTCAGTAAATGGAGACCATGGAGCCTCAGATCATCATAGTATTCTCAGGTTCATTTGGCTTATGCAGACCATAGATGAGAGACTGGACCTCGATTTTGGGGGTCTCTAAATGTGACGTAGAAGAGGGGAAAAGGGGAGGTAGTAGATGTCCTACTAAAGGGTAAGTAATGATCCCAAGCCATGATTATGAGTAAAACTCTATCTGATCTTTTCAGCCGGACCCACCGTCTTCTAGTAATTCACCAAAATGATGAACACAAAGGGAAAGAGGAGGCACGCAGTATATGTGCTCTAGGCCTTTTAGAAAACATGGAGTTGCTCCTTTGGGCATGTATATGTGAATCTATAAGAAAGATGATATTGCAGACATCAAAGGACTGGGTACTTTTTGAAAAGGAATGTCCCACAAGTGTTATTACGGCAGAACTGGAAGGGTCTACAGTGCTCCCCAGCATGCTGTTGGCATTGTTGTAAACAAGTTAAGGGCAAGATTCTTGCCCAGAGAATTAATGTGTGTATTGAACACATTAAGCACTCTAAGAGCTGAGATAACTTCTTGAAATGTGTGAAGGAAAATGAGCAGAAAAAGGAAGAAGCCAAAGAGAAAGGGACCTGGGTTCCACTGAAGGACCAGCCTGCTTCACCCAGAGAAGCACACTCTGTGAGAACCAATGGGAAGGAGCCTGAGCTGCTGGAACCTATTCCCTACGAATTCATGGCATAATCGGAGTTAAAAAAAAAATAAAAGACCTCTGGACTGTGAAAATGTTACTCTTCATTGAGTAGAAGTGAAGTGTCCTCTCCCCCAAAGAAATATTTAAAGCAAATTTTAATTGTGTCCTAATTCATTATGTAATGTATTTACTATTCAAATTTAATATATTTCTTGCTGAAAGATGTGAGGTGTTTTACTGTGCAACAAATTACCCAATTGGTTAGAAAATAGCCAGATAGGCTGGGCCTGGTGGCTCACGCCTGTAATCCAGCACTTTGGGAGGCTGAGGCAGGTGGATCACAAGGTCAGGAGTTGGAGACCAGCCTGACCAACATGGTGAAACTCAGTCTCTACTAAAAATACAAAAATTAACCAGGTGTGGTGGTGCGTGCCTGTAATCCCACCTACTCAGGAGACTGAGGCAGGAGAATCGTTTGAACCCCGGAGGCGGAGGTTGCAGTGAGCCGAGATCATGCCACTGCACTCTAGCCTGGGACAGAGTGAGACTCCGTCTCAAAAAAAAAAAAAAAAAAAAGGGGGGGGGGGAAACGTCCAGATATTATTTGTGAAATATTTCTACTGGCTTGAAGATAGTCCCTCTAAATCATCATGGAAGAAATAAAATAATTTACAAAAAAACTCAATCAGATATGGTAATTTACAATGAAACACATCATTTGAAGATGATTATTGCTGTACACCTATTTTATATCCCTAGTTTATGATAAAACCCTTTTTAAAAGTTGTCGGCTAGTGATGCATTCAGAAACCTACTCACTCCCTCCTCTCCAGGCTCCCAGTGCATTGCAGTGAAGACATAATACCCAGCATCTGATGTGTGTCTAATAAATTAGCAGTGAGCTGGATGTCACTTGAAATCTTCTCCCATGGGAACCAAGTGAGCCACAGATTATTTATCTCCACCATTCGTTTATCATTCATATACTTTGCTTCCATTTTCCAAAGAGTAAAATGTGGAGATAAATAGTCCTATCTGTTTACTGGGACACGGAAGACAAATATTCCCTCTTTTTTTCTCCTTGCTTCTACCACACAGCTATATGTTTCCATGAGGTCTCTCTAGCTAACTCAGCAGAAATTTCATGGATGAAAGGAAGGTAGGTAGATAAAGGTAACTGGATTTAGAATAAGTAATTGCATTTCACTTACTCCTCAGAGTCCCCCTCTGTCTATTGGATCCAAATGGAATATACACTATGAATTCATTAGCAACTCCACATGGTGGCCACCTGTTGCAGATACAGCAATTGGCTCACTCAACTCCATTCCAACCCCCATGTAACAGATTTTGCATCAGGCGGTGCTGTGGTTTCCAGAACAGCCGCTTCAGCATCATCTAAGCACTTGTTAGACACCTAAGTATTTCTTCAAATTCTTAGGCTCCACACCTATTGGATCAGAAATTCTAGGTGTGGGACTTAGCAATCTGTGTTTTAACAAACTCTCCAACACACCACAGTTGGAGAACTGCTGTCCATCTTTGTAGCTCAAAGTGTAATCTGCATCAGCATCGGCACTGCCTGAGAGCTTCTTAAAAATGTGTAATCTTGGGTCCTAACTTGCACCAACCGAAAAATGCAGATTCTGCATTTTTACAAAATACCAGGGTCATTCATGAATACAATAAATTTGGAGAAGCCATGCCTTGCATCTCTGGTTTAGCACTGGCTACACATGAGATTCACCTGCAGTGTTTTTTAAAAAGCAAATATACTGAATCCCCAGTGATTTCGATATGCTTGTTATGAGGTATAGCCTCAGTGTTTGGATTCTGAAAGCTCCCCAGGAAGTTCTAATTTACAGCAAAGTTTGAGAACTACTCACATGTCATGCTAAAGACCAGGAACTAAATATAATATTTTCCAGCTAACTTATGTCTTCCTTCAAGTATATGTATCTGAGCATGATTTGCAAAGCATACATGAAGAAGAGTATGACACCAGTCATGGTTTTTCTGAAGCAGCATTTCAGGGGTGCCAAGCTTCATCTCCAGCTTCACAGGCATCAAGAGGTGGGGCATTGGTTGTTCTGGGGTGGATCTCAGCAGAGGAGTGGGGGAACTAGAGCTTGCAGTTGGGAAAGAGGTTCAATGATTTCCTGAGTCCCTGATGACATGACAATGGAGATAGCACTTCTCCTGGTGGGCAGGTTCGGCTGTGTTTTTCTACAAGTCATCCATGCAGTCAGCCTAGAGCCCTCCTACCCATTTTGTTAGCATTTAATTTCTTTTAAATACTTTGCCTCTTAAAACAGCTAGAGTGATTTTGCTATCTGCACTGAACTCTGCCTGATCCATCTATGTAAAGTATAAATTCATGTCCATGCCTATCATTCATTGTTCACAAAGTGACTGAATTGAGCTGAATTAGTTATGAGCCCTTTTCATAAGCATTTGATTTGTATCATCAGAAACAAAAATTAGTCATAAGGAGACTACCATGCAATCAAAAGTTATGATCTTAGTTAAGAACAGCTTTTTGTCTAAATCTTATCCCCACCCTTTTCATCAGTACACATCTTCCCCAGGCTCAAGTGTTCAAGTCATATTTGTGATGATTATAAAATATTGTGTACTGATACTTGCCCTGTCCAAATCTTAAAAGGCCATCCCATTTAGAGACACATGGATGATTCCTTCACTGTCTGGTAAGAAACATCATAAAATGATATTTTCCCACTTATTTCGGGGGTTAAAAAGCCAAGCGTGATTTTTGCATATAATTTCACATATCTGCTTTTATATTCATGAAAGAAAGAGACCTAAATTTGGTAAAAAAAAAAATTATTTTATTTTCAAATGATGCTTTTTGATTGCTAAACTCGTTTACATTAGTTGTCCAGTTTCTCAAGAGTCTTTTCTGTGCACGAACAGTAACAGGGCTTTTGGTGTCAGGAACTGATGGCACAGCCAGAGGGCAGATAGGAAGATGGAAAGCAGAGAAAAGGAAAGAGTAGTAGGGAGACTGAGGAGAAGGAAAGGCTCAGCAAGATCAAAGCTGCCACAGATTCCTTGCACATGGGAGACAGGCGTTATCTATGGGCACCCTACCCTGCATGTTAAATAAAATTGCTCATTTTTCATTTTTCCTGGATGTCCCCTTCCACATTGGTGGTTGGCAGTTACAGAAGCATACCTGAAAGCTAAGTTTAGATGGAATCTCCTTCCTAGAGACTAGTGGCCACACTACACAGGATTTTCACATGGTCGCTATTATTTTAAAGGAGCAGAGTAGCAAGAGTGAATGGGCCACCCTTCACAAGACAATCCCAGGTGCTCACTGCCTTTCCCTAATTGGTCCCATTTACCAGCAAAGGAGGCAGGGGAGGTGGTTGAAGATAATTTCCAGGTAACGAGGCTCCCTTTCCCATTACGTTTGCTTCCTTTGAAAATAATCTCGAAGAGTAGCCCCCATCACACAACTTCACACCTGGATGGAGCTGCGGTAATGTACCCTTAGACTTGCCCTTACAAAGAAAGATCAAGGAGATAATTTGCAGCCTAAATTGGACTGAGATAAATGCAATCTTTTTGAAGCTGGGATTCTCCATGGATATATAAGCATCAATGATTATCTTTATGTACAATGAGTTGAAGCTAAACTGCACGTGGAGGTTGACATGTACTTATAGACACAGCTTTACTTCCACTCTTGTATAAGCATGAGTGCTTATCATATTGAATTTGTTGTTGGTTTTATGCATTTTTTTTCTTTACTCATTGTGAAGGTCTGTGGCTTTCCTTTTAACTTTGCAAAGCTTTGGTACAAAGGAAATTTTAGAACATGAAAACATTTTTCAAATAATTTCAAAATGAACTGTATCCCCAACTAATTTGATTTGTAGGAAGAAAAGAACAAAGGCTTGCTAACAGAGAGCTTTAAAATATAATATAATTATTTACACGTGCAAGCATGTTTAAGTGTGCTTTCTCAATGGAGGCACATCGTGCAATACTTTCATGCTCTAACTGTTGCCCATTAAAAAGATCCTGCACCATATGCAGGTGTGATTATACAGCCAACTGCCAATTCTGACTGGCTCAGGGATCCATTTAAAAATGTCCAGATGGATATGAATGTCGGACTTGGCAGTTAAATTGTAGAGTCCAATATATCCCTTTTAAGTTCTAAGGCAATGAAGAAAAATATCGATGTTTCCCTTCACTCCCAAATAGATTTCAAAAGAAGACTTTTGTCTTTAAAGTGGGATTATATTTCCTCATTTCTTTTGAATATCAAGATAAACTTTGTTGTGACTTTTATCACTTTTCTTCAGTCCAAATATGTTAACTAACGATCTCCATTGTTTCTGGTGGATAAGCAAAAAATTAGCAAGAAATTGGCTTTGGAGGTAACCTGGTGTCTTTAAACAAGTGTAAAGTGAAAGAGAAATAAAACGACCCCTGGGCAGCTCCCCAGAGCATGCCATCTACTCTCCAGAGACATGGTTTACAGGAGAAGGACATTTAAACAGAACAGAGGGACAAGTAGGCTCCTCCTGGATTCCTGTTTTGAATCACAAATATGCACATCTGCCACCCCCAAGAGAACAAGGCTCAGCAGCAACTTGCTATCATCAATGCATGGGAAAGTGCCATAAATATCACACTTAATATTTTCTTTTTCCCTGACTTAAAGTCCTCAGTGGTTTTCAGGAAACTCCAGGTTATTGATCGTCTTTTTATAAAATGTGTGTGGCAGATAGAATATAGATTTGCCTCATCAAATGTGTTGTACGGGGCTTCCTTCTTGAACACAGGAGCACCTGTGATACATCTCTAGAGCTTCACCCAGGGCAGGCTTCTACATAACATTGCTGCCTGATTGAAGGGAAGTAACTAATCCTGTCTGTCCCATGATAGACCCAGCATAGCATCTGTAGGTGCTTTAAGCATGGGGTGGAGATTGAAGAAAAGAGATGTGCTTTTAAAATGATCTGTAGGAATAAGATCAGGAAGACTCCAAAAATATCTGCTCTTGTCACTTCTATTCAACATTGTACTGGAGGTACTAGACAGTGTAACCAAAAATAAATAAATGAATAAATAGAAAAGACATTCAGATTGAAAAGGAAGAAGTAAAATTATCATTATTCACAGATGACACGCTCAACTGTCAAAAATTTGATAGAATTCACACACAAAAAAAGCTACTGGAACCAACAGATAAGTTTCTATACTAGCAATAAAAAATCAGAAATTGAAAGAAAATTTCCTTTAAAATGCCTAAAAATATAATGTACTTAGAGTTAAATCTCACAAAAAAATGAGGATGATCTGTATACTGAGAGAAATTAAAGAAGACCTTTATAAATGAAGAGTTACACCATATTTATGACAGTACTCAATATTGTTAGGATGTCAGGTTTTTGTTTTCCAAGTTGATCTAGAGAGTAAAGGCAATGTCAATCAAAGCCTCAGCAGTTAGCAAGCTGATTCTGAAGTTTATATGTAAATGCAAAAGACAAAATATAGCCAAAACAACTTTGACAAAAAGAACAAAGTTGGAGGACTAATATGATCTAATTTCAAGATTTATTTGTAAAGCTACAGTAATCAAAACACTGTGGTATTTGTATAAAGACTGACAAATAGCTCAATGAAACAGACTAGATAGCCCAGAAATGGACCCATATATACATGGATAACTGATTTGTGACAAAGTGTAATGGTCGTTAGTGTAAAGAGAGAGTCTTTTCAACAAATAGCACTAGTCTTTTCAACAATTGTATATTCACATGTAAAAACAAACAAACTTCAATCAACAATTCACACTATATGTAAACATTAGCTCAAAAAGATTATAGACCTAAATATCGAACTATGAAATTGTAAAAGAAAACGTAAGTGAAAACCTTTGTGACTTGGGCTTAGGCAAAGATTTCTTAGCTAGTACACCAAAACACAACTGATAAAAGAATAACTTGTTAAGTTGGGTTTCATTGCAATTAAAAACTCATGCTTTTAGAAAATACTACCAAAAGATTGAAAAAATAAACCACAGCCTGGAAGAAAATATGTACAGAATTATATATCTGAAAAAGAAGTTACATGCAGAATATTTAAAGAACTCATAAAACTCAATAATAAGAAAACCACCCCATACAACAATGGACAAAAGATCTGAAGGGACACTTCACCAAAGGAAATATATAAAGACAAATAAGTACATGAAATATATTCAACATCATTTGTCATTAAGAAAATGCAAATTAAAAACCCAAGGAGATGCCACTGTACACCTATTAGAATAACTAAAATGAAAATGACTGACCATATCAAGTGTTTGTGAAGGATGTGAAGCAACTGGAATCCTCATATACTACTGGTGAGAATGTAAAATAGTACAGCAAATTTGGAAAAACAGTTGAACAGTTTCTTAAAAAATTAAACATATATGAACCATATGATATAGCTGCTCCCTTCCTGGGCATTTACTCAGGAGAAATGAAAGCTGTCCATGTAACAAAATTTTAGCCAGCTGTGGTGGCTCACGCCTATAATCCCAACACTTTGGGAGGCCGAGGTGGATGGATCATGAGGTCAGATCGAGACCATCCTGGGCAACATGGTGAAACCCCATCTCAACTAAAAAAATACAAAAATTAGCTGGGCGTGGTGGAGTGTGCCTGTAGACCCAGCTACCCGGGAGGCTGAGGCAGGAGAATCGCTTCAACCCAGGAGGCAGAGGTTGCAGTGAGCCGAGATCGCACCACTGCACTCCAGCCTAGCAACAAAGCTAGACTCTGTCTCAAAACAAACAAACAAAAAATTTTTAGCAAATTGAGTTTAATAATTTAATTGGCCTTTATTAGTGATCCATTAATCGACCAGCATTCCATATATGAAAAAGAAAGGCACTCCGCTAAGCTGAACGTAGTAGGTGGGCTTTACAGGTAGAAAATAGCTTAAGAAAGCAGAAAAAAAGCAGATTGGCCATTTCAAAGTTACTTTCCTTATATGATTAAAGTAAAGAGGATTTCATTATCATGCCAGTTCCAGTAGATTGGGCTTCTGTCAGTTGCTGTGAATCTCCTGTTCAGTTTGACCTCATGGCACCTAGCATGAGTGACTCTATTCTGGTTTGGTCTGATCTGTTACACCTAGTGCAGGAGCTCAGCCCATAACAATGCCCCCCACCCCCCACCATCAGTTTTATTTAACAAGCCTAAGACCTACAGAGACTTGAACATGAATGATTATAGCCAAAAACTGGATATGACTCAAATGTCCACTTACAGGTGAATGAATAAACAGACTATGGTGTATCCATACAATGGAATATTACTCAGTAATGAAAAGGAATTAGACTACCTTATGAGCCACGATATGGATTAATCTCAAAATAATTATGCAAAATAAAAATTTTATGGTTTCATTTATATAAAATCTTAGAAAATGCAAACTAATCTGTATGGCAGATCAGTGGTTCCCTAGGCATGGGAGTGGGGAGGATTGCAAAGGTGGGATTACAAAGAGGCATGAATAAACTTCTGGTAGTGATGAATATGTTCATTATCTTGATTGTGGTGACAGTTCCAGGGAGGGATACATATGTTAAAACCTATTAACTTATTAAATATGTAAAGTTCAGTGTACATCAGTTATGCTTTAATAAAGCTGTTTAAAAAAAGACAATGGGGGAAAATCCCTTTCCTCTTTCAGTCTCTGTATACCTCTTTTTAACGTATGGTTAGGTGCTCTTACATTCCTTGTATAATAGTGGCTTCCTCTGTGAACTCTCATTTAAGTTTGTATGTGCTTCAAAGTGTTCCACCATTCTTCCACCATATCGTTTTAAGCCCCCTCCTTTTTGTTTTTGTGTTAAGGATATGAGTTTATCCTCTCTATATTCATTTTGCCCCTGATGACCCCTTCCAGAAGACAGTTGAATCTCTATGCCTTTATGTAAACATTGGAAGAATTGCCTTTTCACAGAGACATGACATTTTCCATGGGGATTTATGGGAAGAGACAAACTGAATCAGATCTTCCTCACAGTTGAGCATGCCAAGGACAAATCCTCCAGGTTTTCTCTTTCTTTTTCTTCATAGAATCTGTGGCTCCAGGGCCCTTGGGGGTGTGTCCTTTGTGAGCCACACTGTCTAGTAATTACATAGAAGTACAGCCTCAGGCAGGTGTAGCTGAGTGCCCCCACTCCAAGGGGGAGCTTCTCCACTTCCAACACATCTATTGTGACACTGGCTACAGAGAAATTCCTCTTATATTCTTTTTTTTTTTTTTTTTTTTTTTTGCAACATTTCTCTTTTTAGCTCTGTGTTATGCTATGATTAAACCGGGCATGAAGTGTAGCACAATTACTTCAAAGGCAATTCCAGTTGACTGGGTCTTTTCTCATTTATTAAAATATGAAGCATGTTGGACCTTCAAACTTTTCCTTTGATATCTGTATCCCTAAGGTGTTATTGGAGCCTTGATTCTCTGTATTTCACATGCGGAGAGCAAAGGGTGTTCTGGTAGGAAACAATCCCTAAATATTTCCAGAACTTGAGTAGCCTCAGTCTTTTGTTCTGCCAGTTTATTGTGGAAATGTTCAGAGAGAGGTTCTTCCCAAGGAAAAAAAAAATCACTTACTATAAAAATCTCAATCTGAGCCCCTTTGGAATATTGTTTCACCTAGTGAAAAGTTTACCCTGATTTTATCTGTTTGTTTCCTCAAGTAAAAACAGCTCAAATGACTGTTATTGGCTAGACAATGAAGGAAATAAAAATGGCATTTGCCTGTTGGGTAACTTTGAGCAAATTAATTGAGTCCCTGTGCCTGGACTTGCTCATCTTTCAATTGAGGAAGAATGGTTTCTTAAAAACTTGTTTCATGTTGAAGAAATTTGTACTCCATATCTGAGTTTTCACCTGTCTAGGCTTCTATGGTGGCAAAATAGATAGCAAAGCTTCTAGATATAAAACATTTTCAAAACAAATGCCTTCTAGTAATAAAATATTAATGTAATTTATATAATATTTGATTGATACAGAATAAAGCATGTAACGTATGTGTTTGTCAAAAACATAGCAAGAAATGCATGCCTGTGAACATACCACCAACAGTCAAAATTACATATGTGCTCCTCAATTCCATCCTCTTACATATCCCACTGCTTAAATTTCTTGCTTTTTTTCCCCAGTAATCTTACTACACATGTACATATTGCTAAATGACATCTCACTTAACTTTCCCTATTTGGGGGCTTAAGAAAAAAATTAATCATTCTAAGTATTGTCATCTGCAACTTGCTTATTTTTTTCTAAGATTCCCCCATAATGTTGTCTGTATCTATAGTTAATTCATTCTTACTGCTATTTAATATTTTTATATGCATAGTTCATTTTCTATCTATTCTCTAGTTGTTGGAGATCTCAGTTTGCTTTTTTCTATTACAAAAGTACAGCTGTGAATGTTTTGGTGCATGACTTCCATTGCCCCTGTGCAAGAATTTTTCTCCTAATAGTGGAAGTCCTAGGTTATAGAGTACGTATTAGAATATATATAGGCATACCTTTAGAGAATAATGCCAAATTATTTTTTAAAGAGATTGTACAATAAATTTTTCACAAAGTTTGTGTAGTGTTGGTCCTACTATATCAATGCAATATTTCTACTGTATTCCACAAGCGGAGCATGTGGAAATGGTGCTTGTTTGATAGAAACTTCTCTTCATCTGGCTTCTATTTGTCTACCTACAGTAGAAGTCAAACAGCTCTAATCTTGAACTTAGGGATCTAATCGTGATCAGGGATGAGGCTGGCAAGGCACACCTCCATTTCCTCAGCCTTGGAATCCCTGAACTACCTTTCAGCTCCAGGTGCCTTCCGACTCTTAGCCCCTTTGAACATGAAATTGGTTAGTCACCCTGTTCTGGATAGCTTTCTGTCTATATTTTCCCTGTAGCTGTAAGTAGTGAAGGACCACATGTCCCATCTATTTGGCTTCTAGAATGAGATGCTACCTGCATACATTCCTTAGCAAAGCTTTATTCTTCCTGCCCTTTGCCTCTTTCCTTTTTGCTTAAACTTTTTATTTCTTTTAGTAAATGTGAACATATGTTAGGTTTTCAGATTGGGGGGGTAATATTTAAATTAATATTTAATTTTAATTAATTTAATGTAATAATTATAATTAAGACTTAATGTAATATTTATTTTATAAAGTAATCCATAATCACATTTTTGATGAGTCATAAGCAAAGACCTCTTGAATGCTTACTTTACTTATTGCCAGGTACTGAGCTGAGTGCTCTGGCTACAAAGATAAATACAGTGTAGTGATGAGTGGGCAGAAAATCATCAGATGCCTCCACATGGTGTGATGATTTCTATGTGGAAATTATAGACACACAGGATGTGAGGAAATATGTGCAAGAAAGTAATGGACTCTGGTTGAGGGAGTGAAAGAAGAAGGCACAGAGATGGTAATGGCTCAGCTGTGCCTCTTCAGGTGAGTTTGCCACGTGAGAAATGGAAGAAAGGCAGGCAAAAAAAGAACAAGCCAAGAGTCCCAGCGGAGACTTGGCCAAGTGTCCTGGGCTGCTGGAACATTCCCCTTTGAAGGTACAAGCCATCTAGTAGGATGTTCAGAGGTAAAATGGACTGAGAAAAATGTGAATTAATGGCTCTCCCTCTTCTATGGTTCTTCCAGGGGTAAAAGCTGACTTGGCAGAAGCTGTCTGATACTGTGGGTCATCCTGACCTTGAGACTGTGCAACGTGCCCTGGCAGATTCAGAGTGTGTCCTGCTAGAACCCATGTGCTGGACTCATTTCCAGTGAGTAATGGGCTGAGGTCAAAGGCTGTTCTCGCAGGAGCCTTTCAGGGTTATGTTTATATCCAACCCCATTCTTTGTGCTAACAGAAAACTAGAATATGTAGGAACTGGAAATCCCCATGCCACACTCTAGTCAGTACTTTCACTGCCTTCCCCACTGAACAATTAGTAAATACTTCTACTATTTTGTTCTGATTGCTGGGAATTTTATCCCCTTCTCCCTCCTCCAGGAGAGAATGAGTGAAAATTAGCAAGTAAGATGACTACATTCATTGCCTGAATGCTAGAAAGTGCCGCATGCCCCCAGATTACATTTGTGGAGTGAAGGCTTTGATCTCTGCTTCCTACATGTGTCTGCGAGGATTGGTACTATGGTACTAACTTATTTCTTCCCTTTCATTTTATCCTGACTGACTGAGACACATGGACTTTGACTTTCCAAAACCTAAATTCTAACTTGTCTTAAGAGTCAAAATAAGCCATGGTCTACCATTCTATTCCCTCCTCAACTAACCTTTCTCAGATTGATACAACAGCTAGACTCTGTCTAGGAAAGATTGAGGTCTTGGAGACATACTACTTTTCCTGCATTTGCTGGCCTCGGTATGAATTGAGCCAGCTCAGCACTCTTCTCTGGTGTCTGTTTTTAAAGCCTTGTGCTTTTATGGTGCCAATGGCACTTGGGGAGGATTTAATGGCTGCCTGTAAAAGCTGCTAAACTCTGAAGGCTCAGGTGAGGCAGTGTGAACAGGGGAGCAGCAGCAGTTCTTTCCATAGCATTATCTTCCACCAGATATCTGCAAAAAGTCTCTACAAAGTACCTTGTTTTGGCTGATTGGGTGGTTAAGGAGTTAAGCAAAAAAGAGAAACGGATGTTTCAAACAAAAGCCATGCTAAAGACTTTTATTTTAAGCACACTTTGCCCTGCCCTGCCCTATCCAGCCTGGGAAAGAGTCAGCAAGTTCATAAAGGTGAACCATATCATATTACGTGAACACATCAAATATTTTAGAGTCTGTTTCAATGTGAAAGCCGTACATTGAAACTAATGTCAATTTTGCTGGCAAGATTCCGTTTGTTTTTTTTCCCCAAATGGTTTGTCGTATAATTTTTGCTCTTAATTATAACTGCTATAATTTAGAGTTAAATTAGAAGTCGAAGGAAAAAGATAACTTACAGTGCAGTATTCTTATATAGCTGAAGTTTCCAACAGTTATTATGTCTCACAAGGATCTTTAAAAATAGCATTATTATTCATATCTCATCTTTCTCAGCTTGTAATGTGCTGTGCCACTCATACAGTATACTTTGGAGGAAGTTGGGGTTTTACCTTCAAGTTTTGATTTGGAGAACTGTAAAGAACGTAGGCTTTAATTTAAAGTCAGATAGGCACATCTTTAAATCTTGGTGCCACCAGTAAGTAGCAGAGTGACATCGAAATACTGAAATACCATTGAACGTCCCTGAGCCTCATTTTTCTCATAAGTATCATGTAGATCGGGGGATGGCAAACTTTTTCTGTAAAGGGACAAATAGTCAAGATTTTAGAGTTTGCAGGAAAAATGGTCTCTGCTGCAACTACATACTCAGTTATGCCATTGTAGCACAAGAGCAGCCATAGATAATACAAAAACAAATGGGTGTGGCTGTGTTCCAATAAAACTGTCTACAAATGCAAGCTGCAGGTTGGATCTGGCCTATGGGCTCTAGTTTGCTGACTCCTGATATAGGTAAAGATATTATGTCCCAGTGTTGTCATAAGGACTGCATGCTATATGAAAGATATGTGGAGTGATTGGTGCTGGCATAAAGTCAGCTCTATGACTCAATTCATTCCCTCACTCTGTGCCTCTGTGATCCCCTTTGCTGCCACTAGTGATCCAAATCAGAATGCAGGCAGGTAGCGGAATGCCCTTTTCAGTAGGATATAAGACTGTTTGGATGGAGTTTCTCTTCGCATCCTACTTATTATGTATAAAAGTACTTTTAAAGCTCTGAGCACAGTAGGAATGCCAGTTGTTATTTTTTTTTCCTCCCTGGCATCAGGGCAAGAGAGGAAAAAGCATTCCTAAAGAAAGTGACCCCTTGGCCCAAGGCAGCCTCTTGATTAAATCTTCCTGTTAGAGCTTTGAGAAAAAGCAGAGATAATTGGATTGTGTCATCTTCTCCTCTGGGCAAAAGTTTCCTGATTTTGTTTTCTGGCTCTGTTTCTGATTTTCTCTCTTTTGACGATGGTGGGTGCCTCTAATCCCAGCTACTTGGGAGGCTGAGGTGGGAGAATTGCTTGAACCCAGGAGGTGGAGGCTGCAGTGAGCCGAGATTGTGTCATTGTACTCCAGCCTGAGTGACAGAGCAAGACTCTGTCTCAAAAAAAAAAAAAAAGTTATCTCTATCTGGATGGATAAAGAAGGAAAAGTTACATGTGAGATTTTAGTTTGAGAAAAATGTGGCATGGTTGAATAATTTTTATTTAAGCCTTACCCCAACATTGCAAGACACAGATTTGTGTGAAAGTATCTGTTGCTGTTGAATTGATATAAAGAAACAGAATCTACTGGATCATTGGTGTAGAGAATAACCCTAAATATAACATTTATTGAGAGCCTGTTATTTTTTAGAAAGTAATATATTTCTACTCTAGAAAATTTGGAAAATGTAGGAAAGTATATACGTAAAAAATAAATAAAAGGATAAAGCAAAACGATAACAACAAGAACCAAATCTTTTCTCTCTCCGTCAAATGTTGATATTGGACATTTTAATGCTTCTTGTCTTTTATAATAGTTGCACTCTCCATTTTTGTTAGTTTACAAAACTGGAATCATATCCTATGTTCATACGGATTCATCTGTAAGCTGCTCTTTTCATAATAATGGCATGAAGTGAACACATTCCCTTGTCTTTAAAAACCTTTTATGGCATCATTTTTAATGGCTATGGAGGATTCCAGGGATTGAGATAACACATTTGGAGGCTGATCTTTCAAAACCATTTAGGAACTTCCACTTCTCCTTCGCACTTTTGTCATAACTAAAAACAAAATCAAAGAAGTTAAAACTCACATCAGTTTGTTTGTCTCTTTTGTAAAGCGGTAAGAGGTTTGACAATGGGATCGTCCTTTCCAGCTGGATCAGGGCTAAAGGGAAGCAACTGAGCATGGGTCTGTGTTGCATCTGGGCAGTGGGATCCCAGCATCAGTGGCCAACCTGTTTCTTAGGGGCATTGCCTTAACTACAGGGCTGCATGGTGACAATTCAGGAGTTGACAACATCTGCTCATATTGTATAGTCACCACATGCATGCCCTGTCTTGATTAATCGGGTTGTTTCATTTTAGACATTCTCTTGTCACAGAACATTCTGTGCTTGTACCAGTGATAATGAGTTACCCAAGGGATAGCCTCTTCAGAACTAATAAATCTGTAACTCTTAGAGTACTGAATACATCAGCATCTTTCTAAAGATACAAAGCAATACAGCTGTGCATTAATAACATTTAACATTGTAACATTTGTGTCTGGATGGGTAGGAAATGTTATACTTTAGCAATTAACCCTTTTGTCTGTGGCATTAATGAATGAGATTAGAGTTGGATTTAAGGATTTGTTAAATGACAAAGTCCAGTGACCTTAATTACTCTAATGCCGTTCCTAATCTTATCTGACCTGTGTAAATGAAATGCATTTTCAGCACATCAAATGGTAAGGGTTGTTTCTTTATAATGAGTAAACTGCTGGTCAGAACTCTAGTGTTAAAAATGGCATGAGAAATAATGGAACGTCCACTAATTTATGCATAAATCTCTAAAAATAAAACTAAAGAGCCTTCAAGTCTGGGCCATGTAGCATCTTCTGTCAATCCTTTTCTAACTTTAAATAAAAATTGCTTTCTTGCTCCCCAATTATAAACATTTACTCAGCCATTGTGAAAACAACAGATGATGTAGCAACTTACAAACGGAGAAAGTAAAAACCTTCCATAAATCTGATTGCTAAGATTTAAGCAATGTTCACATTTTTATTTGTATCCTTCTGGGAATTTTTTTCTATGCATGTATACATAGAAATATGTATTTTCCTAATATATAGAAATGGGATCATGTTACATGTATTATTTATTGTATTCTTTTATTCAGGCTAAAGAATATATCCTGAGCTGATATTGTCCCTCTTTCTATCTTCAGACCACAGGAACTTAATTGCTTTTGTTTCTCTTCAGAGCTGCCACCAACTCCCCAACTTCTTAAGGTCTCTCCCCAAGACCCCCTGCAGAAGACAATACAGCCCCACCAGTTTTGCTTGGCTCGCTCTCGCACAGACCATTGTTAGGGATTTTATTGTTAACTGAGTAGGAAAACAGAAGGATATAAAAATAAAAACCACGGCACATTGTATAGGTTTGACATATTAAGACCTTCCTGTTCCTTGGTTGGGTGGTGCTTTGGGGCCTGAAAGTTAATTGTCATCTTTAATCCTGGGCAGAAACCTCACCAATCTCCCCCTTACTTAGATATTTTCCTACCTTGAGCTGCTTAAAATCAGTGATTCTCAAACTGTCTGTGGAGATGTGGAGAATATTCAGTTGTATTTTACGAGTTTTTTTTGTTTTTTTTTTTTTTGTTGTTTGTTTGTTTGTTTGTTTTTGAGACGGAGTCTCGCTCTGTCGCCCAGGCTGGAATGCAGTGAGTGGCGCGATCTCGGCTCACTGCAAGCTCCGCCTACCAGGTTCATGCCATTCTCCTGCCTCAGCCTCCTGAGTAGCTGGGACTACAGGCGCCCGCCACCACGCCTGGCTAATTTTTTGTATTTTTCGTAGAGACAGGGTTTCACCGTATTAGCCAGGATGGTCTCGATCTCCTGACCTCGTGATCCACCTGCCTTGGCCTCCCAAAATACTGGGATTACAGGCGTGAGCCACTGCACCCGGCCTTTTTTCTTTAAAAATGTTTTTGTGGTAAAATACATATAACATAAAATTTATTATTTTACCCATTTTAAGTATGCAGTACAGTGGCATTAAGGACCTTTACACTGTTGTACAATTGTTACCACTGTTCACTCTAGAACTTTTTCATCGTCCCAACCTGAAGCTGTACCCATTAAACATAAGCTCCCCCTTCCCCCGAAACCCTGGCCCCACCCTTCTACTTTCTAACACGTGAACTTGACTATTCTAGCTACTTCACATAAGTAGGATCATACAGTATTTGCACTTTTGAGACTGGCTTATTTCACTTAGCATAACGTCTCCCAGGTTCAGCCATGTTATCTCATGTGTTATAATTTCCTTTCTTTTTAAGACTGAATAAAATTTTATTCACATTTTATTCAACCATTTATGCATTGATGGACATGGTTGCTTCCACCTTTTGGCTATTGTAGACAATGCTGCTATGAACGTGAGTGTACAAATGTCTGTTTGAGTCCTAGCTTTCAGATTTTTTGAGTATATACCCAGAAGTGGAAGTGCTGGATAATTCTATTTTTAATTTTTTGAGGAAACATACTGTTTTCCATAGTGGCTGCACTAGCTTACATTCTCACCAACAGTTGTTTCTTGACTTCTCTAACAACAGTTGTTATTTGCTGGTTGTTTTTTTTTTAATAATAGCCATCTTAATGAGTGTGAGGTGGTATCTCATTGTGGATTTGATTTGCTTTTTCCTAGTGATTAGTGATATTGGCATATTTTCGTATGCTGATTAACCATTTGTATTCAGTAGTCCTCCTTATATGCAGGGATGTGTTCCAAGACCTCTAGAGGATGCGTGAAATCTCAGATACTATCAACCCTGATGTCCACGTCATCTACCCACAAATTTAATGCCTTTTCCATCTTAACTAAACACTTATGCACCGTGGCCACGGCTTTTGCAGTTTGAAGTCTGACAGCAAAACTAGCACAAATTTCTTCCTTTTCATCTTCACAATTTCATGGATAGACGATTCGTTCTTACCAAGATCTTAGCAACTTCCGCATACATTTTTTTCTTTCCTAATTTAAGTTGAGAACTTTCACCTTTTTACCTAATGGAAGCACTTCATAACTTTTCCTTATATCCCTATTGCCAGCATGACTCTCTTGCTCTTTGGGGTCGTTATTAAGTAAAATAATGGTGACTTGAACACATGCACTGCAATACCTCGACAGTAGTTGTGATCACCGAAATGGCTCTAAATGACTAATGGGTGGGTAGCTTGTGCAGTGTGGATATGCTGGAAAAAGAGTTGATTCATATCAGAGGTGGGATGGAACAGGATGCCACAAGATTTCATCATTCTACTCAGAATGGCACACAATTTTAAATTTATGAATTACTTATTTCTGGATTTTTCTATTTAATATTTTGGACCATGGTTGACCATGAGTAACTAAATCTGTGGAAAGCAAAACTGCAGATAAGAAGAGATGAATGTATCTTCTTCAGATCTTTGGCTCATTTTTAAAATCAGGTTTTTATTTTGTTTTGATTTGTTTTTTACCTTCTTTTTCATTGCAGATTGATACTTTTATAAACTATAGTAATGTTATTATCAGTGAATTATGGAATGTCAAGATGAGGAACTTTAGGATGAAGTCCTAAAATGTCTACTTCTAGCCACAATTAAGTAAAAGAGACTGATCCAGTTTTCCACCTTAAACAATCAGAAAACCAGAAAAATACATGAAACAATGGTTTTCAGATACTGGACAAAAACCCCTGCATACGTATGATCCCTTCAGAGTGATGGTGCCATGGATTGAATGTATGTTTTCCTCCAAAATGCATATGTTGGAACTTAAACTCCAATGTGACAGTTTTAAGAGGTGAGGTATTTGAGAGATGATTAAGTCACGATGGTAGAACCTCTATAAATGACATTAGTATCCATATAAAAGGGCTGGAGAGAATTAGCCAAGCCCTTCTTGCCTTGCATCTATTCTGCCTTGTGAGGACACAGCGTTCATCCTTTTTGCCCTTTGGGCCTTCTGCCATGTGAGAATGCAGCAAGAAGGCCGTCAAGAGACACCAAATGCTGGTGCCTTGATCTTAGACTTTCCAACCTTCAGAACTGTAAGAAATAAACTTCTATTATTTTTTTCTTTATTATTATACTTTAATTTCTGGTATAGATGTGCAGAACATGCAGGTTTGTTACATAGGTATACATGTCCCATGGTGGTTTGCTGCACACATCAACCCATCATTTACATTAGGTATTTCTGCTAATGCTATCCCTCCCCTAGTACCCCACCCCCACCAACAGGCCCCAGTGTGTGATGTTCCCCTCCCTGTGTCCATGTGTTCTCATTGTTCAACTCCCACTTATGAGTGAGAATATGCAGTGTTTGGTTTTCTGTTCCTGTGTTAGTTTGCTGAGAATGATGGTGTCCAGCTTCATCCATGTCCCTGCAAAGGACGTGAACTCATCCTTTTTTATGGCTGCATAGTATTCCATGGTGTATATGTGCCACATTTTTTTTTTTATCATTGATGGACATTTGGGTTGGTTCCAAGTCTTTGCTATTTTGAAGAGTACTGCATTAAACATATGTGTGCATGCGTCTTTACAGTAGAATGATTTATAATCCTTTGGGTATATACCCAGTAATGGGATTGCTGGGTCAAAAGATATTTCTGCTTCTAGATCCTTGGAGAATTGCCACACTGTCTTCAACAATGGTTGAACTAATTTACACTCCCACCAACAGTGTAAAAGCATTCCTAGTTCTTCACATCCTCTCCAGCATCTGTTGTTTCCTGACTTTTTAATGATTGCCATTCTAACTGGCATGAGATGGTATCTCGTCATGGTTTTGATTTGCCTTTCTCTGATGACCAGTGATGATGAGCTTTTTTTCATATGTTTCTTGGCTGCATAAGTGTCTTCTTTTGAGAAGTGTCTGTTCATATCCTTTGCCCACTTTTTGATGGGGTTGTTTGTTTTTTTGTTGTAAATTTGTTTAAGTTCCTTGTAGATTCTGGATATTAGCCCTTTGTCAGATGGATAGATTGCAAAAATTTTCTCCCATTCTGTAGGTTGCCTGTTCACTCTGATGGTAGTTTCTTTTGCTGTGCAGAAGCTCTTTAGTTTAATTAGATCCCATTTGTCAATTGTGGCTTTGTTGCCATTGCTTTTGGTGTTTTAGTCATGAAGTCTTTGGCCATGCCTGTGTCCTGAATGGTATTGCTCAGGTTTTCTTCTAGGGTTTTTATGGTTTTAGGTCTAACATTTAAGTCTTTAATCCATCTTGAGTTAATTTTTGTATAGGTATAAGGAAGGGGTCCAGTTTCACTTTTCTGCATATGGCTAGCCAGTTTTCCCAACACCATTTATTAAATAGGGGATCCTTTCCCCATTGCTTGTTTTTGTCAGGTTTGTCGAAGATCATGTGGTTGTAGATGTGTGGCATTATTTCTCAGGCCTCTGTTCTGTTCCATTGGTCTATATATCTGTTTTGGTACCAGTACCATGCTGTTTTGGTTACTGTAGCCTTGTAGTACAATTTGAAGTCAGATAGCATGATGCCTCCAGCTTTGTTCTTTTTGCTTAAAATTGTCTTGGCTATATGGGCTCTTTTTTGGTTCCACATGAAGTTTAAAGTAGTTTTTTCTAATTCTGTGAAGAAAGTCAATGGTAGCTTGATGGGGATGGCATTGAATCTATAAATTACCTTGGGCAGTATGGCCACTTTCACAATATTGATTCTTCCTATCCATGAGCATGGAATGTTTTTCCATTTGTTTGTGTCCTCTCTTATTTCCTTAAGCAGTAGCTTGTAGTTCTCCTTGAAGAGGTCCTTCACATCCCTTGTAAGTTGTATTCCTAGATATTTTTTTCTCTTTGTAGCCATTGTGAATGGGAGTTCACTCATGATTTGGCTCTCTGTCTATTATTGGTGTATAGGAATGCTTGCAATTTTTGCACATTCATTTTGTATCTGAGACTTTCCTGAAGGTGCTTATCAGCTTAAGGAGATTTTGGGCTGAGACAATGGGGTTTTCTAAATATACAATCATGTCATCTGCAAACAGAGACAACTTGACTTCTTCTCTTCCTATTTGAACATGCTTTATTTCTTTCTCTTGCCTGATTGCCCTGCCCAGAACTTCCAACACTATGTTTAATAGGAGTGGTGAGAGAGGGTATCCCTGTCGTGTGCCGGTTTTCAAAGGGAATGCTTCCAGCTTTGCCCATTTAGTATGATATTGGCTGTGGGTTTGTCATAAATAGCTCTTATTATTTTGAGATCCATTCCATCAATACCTAGATTATTGAGAGTTTTTAGTATGAAGGGGTGTTGAAATTTGTCAAAGGCCTTTTCTGCATCCATTGAGATAATCATGTGGTTTTGTGATTGGTTCTGTTTATGTGATGGATTACGTTTATTGATTTGTGTATATTAAACTAGCCTTGCATCTCAGGGATGAAGCCAGCTTGATCATGGTGGATAAGCTTTTTGATGTGCTGCTGGATTCAGTTTGCCAGTATTTTATTGAGGATTTTAACATCAATGTTCATCAGTGATATTGGCCTGAAATTTTCTTTTTTTGTTGTGTCTCTGCCAGGTTTTGGTATCAGGATGATGCTGGCCTCATAAAATGAGTTAAACTTCTTCCTAGTTTAGTCTAGGGAGGGTGTTTGTATCCAGGAATTTGTCTATTTCTCCTAGATTTTCTAGTTTATTTGCATAGAGGCATTTATAGTATTCTGATGGTAGTTTGTATTTCTGTGGGATCAGTGGTGATATCTCCTTTATCATTTTTTATTGTGTTTATTTGATTATTCTCTCTCTTCTTCTTTAATAGCCTGGATAGTGGTCTATTTTGTTAATCTTTTCAAAAAACCAATTCCTGGATTCATTGATTTTTTAAAGGGTTTTTCATGTCTCTATCTCCTTCAGTTCTGCTCTAATCTTAGTTATGTCTTGTCTTCTTCTAGAATTTAATTTGTTTGCTCTTGGTCTCTAGTTCTTTTAATTGTGGTGTTAGAGTGTTGATTTTAGGCCTTTCCTGCTTTCTCCTGTGAGCAGTTAGTGTTATAAATTTCCCGCTAAACACTGCTTTAGCTGTGTCCCAGAGATTCTGGTACATTGTGTCTTTGTTTCCATTGGTTTCAAAGAACTTATTCATTTCTGCCTTAATTTTGTTATTTACCCATTAGTCATTCAGGAGCAGGTTGTTCAGTTTCCATGTATTTGTGTGGTTTTGAGTGAGTTTCTTAATCCTGAATTCTAATTTGATTGCACTGTGGTCTGAGAGACTGCTATGATTTCTGTT
This sequence comes from Pan paniscus, assembly GCF_029289425.2. NCBI lineage: Eukaryota > Metazoa > Chordata > Mammalia > Primates > Hominidae > Pan > Pan paniscus. Next base: position 46,287,362 of record NC_073253.2, on the reverse strand, counting down.
CTTTTGTATTTGCTGAGGAGTGTTTTACTTCCAATTATGTGGTCAATTTTAGAATAAGTGTGATGTGGTGCTGAGAAGAACGTATATTCTGTTGATTTGGGGTGGAGAGTTCTGTAGACATCTATTAGGTTCACTTGGTCCAGAGCTGAGTTCAAGTCCTGAATATCCTTGTTAATTTTCTGTCTCATTGATCTGTCTAATATTGACAGTGGGGTGTTAAATTCTCCCATGATTATTGTGTTGGAGTCTAAGTCTCTTTGTAGGTCTCTAAGGACTTGCTTTCACCTCTTCTTGTTGCGTTGATTCCCTTACCATTATGTATTGCCCTTCTTTGTCTTTTTTGATCTTTGTTGGTTTAAAGTCTGATTTATCAGAGACTAAGATTGCAACCCCTGCCTTTTTTTCTTTCCATTTGCTTGGTAAATATTCCTCCATCCCTTTATTTTGAGCCTATTGTGTCTTTGCACTTGAGATGGGTCTCCTGAATGCAGCACAGAGATGGGTCTTGACTCTTTATCCAATTTGCCAGTCTGTGTCTTTTAATTGGGGCATTTAGCCCATTTATATTTAAGTTTAATATTGTTATGTGTGAATTTGGTCCTGTCATTATGATGCTAGCTGGTTATTTTGCCCATTAGATGATGCAGCTTCTTCATAGTGCTGATGGTCTTTACAATTTGGTATGTTTTTGCAGTGGCTGGTACCAGTTGTTCCTTTCCACGTTTAGTGCTTCCTTCAGGAGCTCTTGTAAGGCAGGTCTGGTGGTGACAAAATCTCTCAGCATTTGCTTGTCTGTAAAGGATTTTATTTCTCCTTCACTTATGAAGCTTAGTTTGGCTGGATATGAAATTCTGGGTTGAAAATTCTTTTCTTTAAGAATGTTGAATATTGGCCCCCACTCTCTTCTGGGTTGTAGGGTTTCTGCCGAAAGATCCGCTGTTAGTCTGATGGGCTTCCCTTTGTGGGTAACCCGACCTTTCTCTCTGGCTGCCGTTAACATTTTTTTCCTTGATTTCAACCTTGGTAAATCTGATGATTATGTGTCGTGGGGTTGCTCTTCTCAAGGAATATCTTAGTGCTGTTCTCTGTATTTCCTGAATTTGAATGTTAGCCTATCTTCCTAGGTTGGGGAAGTTCTCCTGGATAATATTCTGCAGAGTGTTTTCCAACTTGGTTCCATTCTCCCCGTCACTTTCAGATACACCAATCAAACATAGGTTTCGTCTTTTCACATAGTCCCATATTTCTTGGAGGCTTCGTTTGTTTCTTTTCATTCTTTTTTCTCTAATCTTGTCTTCCACGCTTTATTTCATTAAGTCTATCTTCAATCTCTGATATCCTTTCTTCTGCTTAATCAATTTGGCTATTGATACTTGTGTATGCTTCACGAAGTTCTTGTGCTGTGTTTTTCAGCTCCGTCAGATTATTTATATTCTTCTCTAAACTGGTTATTCTAGTTAGCAGTTCCTCTAACCTTTTTTCAAGATTCTTAGCTTCCTTGCATTGGATTAGAACATGCTCCTTGAGCTCGGTGGAGTTTGTTATTACTCACCTTCTGAAGCCTACTTCTGTCAATTCATCAAACTAAATCTCCATCCAGATTTTTTCCCTTGCTGGCAAGGAGTTGTGATTTTTTTGAGGAGAAGAGGTGTTCTGGTTTTTGGAATTTTCATCCTTTTTGCTCTGGAATAAACTTCTACTCTTATAAATTACTTAGTCTGTGGTATTTCTGTTACAGCTACACAAATGAACTAAGACAAATGAGGAATAAACAAGGTGAGCCCTACTATTGCCTCAACTTGCTGTGCAGAGGCAACCTGAAAGCACACCTCCAGGGGACCAAATTAATCCTTTGTACCGTAACTGCAAGCCACAACAAAGTCCCCCACTACATAAAAGAATACAGCAAAATCCAACACCCAACTACCAAAAATGCATGCTCTCCAGAATCTAATAAAAAATTATCAGGTCTGCAAAGAATTGTAAAATATAATCCATAAACAGGAAAAAGAAACCAACTGGTAGAGTTGAATTATGATAAAAAATAAAATGGAAAAAATGAAATAGAACATATAAACCCCCATTTCTTTTAATTATTAGATTTAATGGACATTAAAAAATTACATTGCTGAAATCCCTATAAAATTTCTAATGACCTACTCCCAAGTTTTGTAATACTTACTGCTCTGTGAACTGGTAACAATTCACACACTGTCACCAGGTCTCTGGACCACACTGTGTGTCCCTGTTTAGGCCAACATTTTTTTACCCCTAGCAGATTGACTTGAATATGCAGTTAGGGCAAAAAAAAAATCATGTTTGAATATGTTTATATAAGAGTGTCGTAACCTTAAGTGAATTACTCTTCCTCCAGGGAGTCCAGACTAAGAGGCTCCCATCTCAGTGGTTTTCCAGCACCATTCTAGATCCCAGGGGAACACATGAGGTAAAGGCTCGAGGTTGTAGAGTGAAGTATGTCAGAGAAATTTATGAGAGGCCTAATTAGCACAGTCATTGTAGATAAGTAGAAACAGCAGTTTTAAGTTAAATGCTTCTGAGTCTAATTATTTCCTCTTTTAGCATGGACTTAGAGGAAACTGCACTAAATCATTCTGGAAATAGATCGCCAGTTCACAGGATGCTGAGAACTAATTATTGAATGCACTGAATCTTGTGCATGTTGTAGCTGCTAAGAGTGAAGACACAGGAGAGCAACCATAGGGCTCTTCACCAGCCACCTCCTCCTCTCAAGCAAATGTCTGTGGACCCATTGTTCCAGTAGAGTATGGGTGTTTGATGTCCTATTAATTGACAGCAGTTTCCCCTTTCAGTCCTCAAGATCACTGCTTAGCCTGCCTAGGTTCAAAACTCTTGTTTGTGAGCTGGGAGGAAAAAGAGAAAAAAGATAAAATAAATGTGAATAAAATAGAAATAAGCAAATGTCATTGATTACATTTCATTTGTTACTTTCATTTTGGAACCCATTGCAACCCACCTATCATGTCTTTTGTTTCTCATCTATAAAAAAGATACAATGATAATAGTACCTACCACATGACGTATAATTGAATTCACATGTGGAAATATATTGGCACATGTAGAGTGTTCAATACATATTAACTCCCTATAACTAGAGCTATATATCCATATGTGTTTACTTCTTTCCTTCATTCTAATCCACTCAAGAACCATATAGTATCTGGGTGATCAATTTTAAAAAATTATGCAATTCATCTTTTTAAATTAAAAGCACTGGTATGATTTTATAAAATGTAGCACTGTTTAATTTAAGATAGGGAGTTTTCATTAGTTTCTGTGATAAAAGCACGTCTCACCAAGAGCAAGGAGTTGAGTCCTGAGGTGTGGGTGGTATGATCAATCTTTGAGGGCCAGCTGCCCGACATGTACTTCATCATCCTCACAAAGGTTCATCATCTCCTTTTGTTTTTCTATAGAATCATTAGTATCCATGTCCTGTGCCTGGGTCATTTTGGTTTATTGGTAAGAAAAGCAATTAGATGGCAGAGCACTCAGTGATGCCTGCCCTGACTAGGTGTTGCCACATGAACCTTGCAAAGCCCAGAAGAGTGAGAAAGGCGATGCATTTATAGGCTAGGTCTAAAGCTAAGGATGGTAAATCACTTTTTTATTTATAAATTCCAAGATCATATCCCTTTATCCTGCTATGTAAAATAGAATGTCTTGGTAATTGGTTTAAGGTCCTAGATGATGCTCTGCCAAGACACGAAGAGGATCTCAGGACGTAGGTGTTCATATCTGAAACTCTTTGTGAGCATGTGGCCTGGTCACAGACAACTATAGAAAGTCTGGGGCTGGGTACAGTGGCTCATACCTTGAATCCTAGCACTTTGAGAGGCTGAGGTAGGATGATCGCTTGAGGCCAATAGTCCAAGACCAGGCGAGGCAACATGGACTCCATCTCTACAAAAGTGAAAAAGGAAATAAATTAGCCAGGGTGGTTGTACATGTCTATAGTCCCCTGATATAGTTTGGCTGTGTCCCCACCCAAATCTCATCTTGAATTCCCATGTGTTGTGGGAGGAACCCGGTGGGAGGTAACTGAAACATGGGGGCAAGTCTTTCCCATGCTGTTCTCATGATAGTGAATAAGTCTCACAAGATCTGATGGCTTTAAAATGAGGAGTTCCCCTGCATAAGTTCTCTCTCTTTGCCTGCTGCCATCCATGTAAGATGTGACTTGCTCCTCCTTGCCTTCCGCCATGATTGTGAGGCTTCCCCAGCCATGCGGAACTGTAAGTCCAATTAAACTCTTTCTTTTGTAAATTTCTCAGTCTCAGATGTGTCTTTATCAGCACCATGAAAATGGATTAATACATCCCTAGTTGCTTGGGAGGCTGAGGAAGGAAGATTGCTTGAGCCCAGGAGGTTGAGGCTGCAGTGAGCTGTGAGCATACCACTACATTCCAGCCTGGGTAACAGAGTGAGACCATGTCTCTTAAAAATATTAAAAATGCATACATACATAAGTAAAATCTGAAGATAGCACCTTTTCTTCTAATAGTGGGTTGCTGAGTTTCTTTATAGATTTCAGTGACTGCTCCCTATATGAATGTGGAAACTTCTCATAAGATGGCAAGTGTGTTCCTAGGGATGAATAATTACTTTTGGTAGCAGTAAATAAAATTATTTTGAAATGGATCGAAGGTCTCGTCTATAGAGAAAGAACTCTTTTAGTTATCCTTATGCTTGGCTACATTGGTTTTCTGAAATGAGAATGTAATATTCCTGAGAGATTGAGTGTTCATACTGAATTATTTTCATCTAAAAATAATCATTTACAGAGGTAGAGGTGAGCTTTTGTGCTAAACTAGAAGTGGCAAAAACTTAGGTAATAAGGAATTTATTTTTTATTTTTCTGCTTTCTAACTTTCCTCCTTGACATTCTCTAAATTACTACTTTTGACCACTTTTTAAAAAATTTACATGTCCTCTCATGACACAGTCTGCCAATCTCTTGGCTGTGTGACAGAGACAGCCAATTCTCTCTCTACAGCTTTAAGACTTCTTGTTATATGTAATAATAAATCTCTATCATCTAAGCCATCTTGATTCGGTGTTCTGTTCCTTGCATCTGAAAGCACCTTGATTCTTTTTCCTCTAAACGATAATGGGAGAATGAATCATTCTAAAGCGAAGTCATAATCATGTTACTCCCATGCACAGAAATCTTAGTAGTTCCCTACTCCCAACAAAAAAACAAAACCCCACATTTATAATGTAGTATTTAAGGCTTTCCTAAATTTTGTCCCAATCTACCTTTCCAAGCTTATTTCCCATATGCTTAGTTTACCTGGTCCCTTCCATGGGTTACAACACTTTAAGAGCTGCAGTGAGGGAGAGAGGAGAGGGATGCAGTTGGGCCTGACCCTGGACCAAAGCACCCCTTGCCCCTCCTCTCCTCTTCTAGTTTCCACCCTGCCTCCAAAAAATGAATGTGGAACTAGCTGGTATCTGTTTGATTTTGACCTAAAAATCATTTCTGTTTGAGAGGCAGAAATCATTGTTAGTAAATTCTTCTGTGTCTCAATGCAGAAAAAAAGAACAAATTTGAGTGTCCTGAAAGATGAAGGTTGCCTTTGAGAACACGGTTCCTAGATTCCTCAGCTCCAGGATAAGCACTACCATGGGGTAGCCCTGGTCATATCATGTGTGCTAGAGAGGAGAGATTTTTCTTTGGCAGCAGGAGGTATATCCAGAGAATGCTGAAGCTCCTAGACTAAATTCTGCAGCAGAGATCAACAAAGAAGAACAAGGCATACTGTTGACCAGTGTAAAGGCATGCAGCCAGCAAGCACTGAACCACTGCCACCGCCTCAGCTGCTCAGTCTGAGAACAACCCTGAAAGCCTGCCCCTGTGTGTGATGCAAGCTCAGGAGCTCTGTCAGTGCATTCCAGTCACATTAAAGTGAAGGGCTCTCCATCAAGAAAGACAGTGAAAGCCCTAAATCAAAGTCAAAGGGGATGGGTTCTGCTCTTACAGCAATGTTCCTATCAGGAAAGCCTCACCTGGTTTCCAAATTTTCCAGTCAGGCTGAACATGGGAGCTTGTCAATCAGTCCTAGACACCTCTGGGACAGTGACACCGAGAGTAGAAGCCACACCCCTAAAGCACTCCTTAACCCAGGTGGGAGCATGGGTCTGAAGACAGAGACTGGAAATGATGCCAAGGGAGGCATTCCCATCTACTCCTTTGATCTAAGAGGTCCTGAGACTAAAGAATGTAATTCTGCTGACCACATAAAGTTCCAGGATTCCCAGCACACAACACACTTGATGGTACCCTCAAATTCTGTGGCCCACAGCTCTTCCATACCTTCCCATAGCCAGACTATTGCGCAGAGTCCACACCTTCTTGGAAGACATCAGCCCAAGTGGTGCATGTGCGTTCAAGCTGCAGAAGCTGTATTGAAAGGTCAGGTTGAAACTGATGCCTCTTTCCAAATCCAGAAAATTCCTAGCAGCAAGATAGAGAGAAGCAAAACCCTGAACACACAGATATCTGCCTTTGGAATGATCCAAAACTTTTCCCACAACAGCCCCCAGCTCCAGCCAACCAGGGCCATATGTGCCTTTCTAGACTTTCAGGAATGTTAGGCTCTGAAATGTAAGGGCAAAATGTCTCCAACCCTGCACCCAGTCCAAGTCTTTCTGGAGTCAGTTGGCCAGACAATGTGCCAAAAATTCCAGATGATGGAAACTTCTCTCTTGGCAAAGAGGTCTTCGGTGTTCTTGGGGTACACTCCCCAAATCCCCAAAGATTGTTTTCAGAGACGTTTTAATAGCAGCTGGCAGAGAAACAGTGAGATCTTCCCCTTGGGATAGCACAGCTGACCTAAGGCCCAGCATAGAGATGACTAGGATGATCCCAGGCTCTCTGTGAATATTCCCATTTTCCCTTGACCAGTTGAGAGACCTCTCAGTCCTACCAGGGAAGACTTTTCCAAAGCACTGTCTCACAGATGGGCTCCGGTTGGGAATTTGAGTTTGGGATGGTTCTTCATGTCATGAAATAAAATGGCCATCTAAATATCAAACGTGGGATCTAACTCTCAGATGATACCTCAAAAGATGAGAGGCTGGGTGTGCCCTGGGGAGATGGTGAATTACAGTCAGGTAGCTCAGCTGTGCTGCCTGCTCAGCAGAAGACAGCACCCCTGCCATGTGGTGAACACCCTCAGCAGGAAGATGACATGGGCTTCAGGTCATTCTTTCCCATATCTTAGGGTCCAAACTGCAACAGGGTTTGGCAGAATCTTAGTGAACCAATCAGACCCAACAGAAGGACTAACAGCCAGCTCAGTCATAGCCACCACTACCTTTCAACCCTTCCAGAAACCCCATTAGCCTCAACACAGCTTCTGCAGTTTGACATGGCCTGAGGCAGGGGCCCTTGAATAAATCTGGGGCATGCAGCCAGGTGTGTTCTCTTGATATGAACTCTCTGAAATCTCCCACTCTACACAGTCCAGTCTAGTCCACAATATGGGACTTGCCCTCGGGAAACCTCAAATTTCCCCAGGTTCCATCATACCTGGTGGGCCTAATGGCAAATCCTGATGCTGTTGCTTCCATTAAACTGCACCATCTTGAAGTGAGCAGGTTTGGGAAAGGATAGGTTCTGGAGGCAAGTTGTACTAGACAGAAGACTTCTGCAGATTATTTGATGATTGATATTTTTTTGAATATGCATTTTGATATGTTGAGTGTCCAACTTTGCAATGTCCAGTTCTATCAGATTATATCATGATACCATCAAGCTAGTGGTTAACTTAAATGAAAATGCTCCTCCAACTCCCTCACCCAACTTATCATTAATTAAAAACATGCCAGGAATTGCCATTAATAATACATAAAATCTGCAAATTTTAGATCCAGACTCTATGATTCCAATGACAACCCTCCAGCTCAGTGGGAATAACCTAGCCACTTCTCACTCTAACTTGACACCCTTCCTGAATGCCACGGAACCCAGCATACTTCCCCATAGTGCTCCAATGGGGCCTGCTTTGATGTCACACAATCCTATGATAAGTCACGAGTCCTAGGAGCCTTGGCTAGTATCACAATCCTATGATGGGTCATGAGTCCCAGGAGCCTTGGTTGGCATCTCAAGGACAGAAGAATTTCTCTAGGTGTTTGTAAGCCAGGAGGCCCAGAGTGTCTGACTCCTTTGCTATGCTGGGGAATAGCATGACTTCAGGGTTTGTGGACCCAGATCTGCAGCAATCCATATGTGAGTTTGATCTGTCTTCCGTGATTCCATCACAGATGTCCAACCAGACAGTGAACTGTTTCCCTCAAGGGAAAATCTCAGGCCATAAACAATGCCAGGGTTTTTGCAGATGGAGGAGGTGACAGGCAGATAAGTTCCACAGTGGCACTGGCATTGCTTGGTCTAGGGTCAGCACAAGCTCTGAGCATCCTTTGGGTACAAGTGTATCCTTTCCAGACTTTGTCAATGACATTGCTGGCCTTTCTCAAGCAATAACACCAAAAAAAGAAAAATAAATGCAAAAAAAAAAAAAAGGAACTAAGTTTAGCATAGATAGGGATGGAAAAGAAATCTTTCGTTTTAAAAAATAGTGAAGTGTAGGACATTGTTTTTGTGTTCAAATGCTCTTCGGCACTGTCTCTCCATGTGTATACAAATTCACCTTCGTGTTTCTCGTGTTGTCTCTCATCCTTCCCCATCTCTGTTAAGTGTGCTTCACAGACATCGTGCCCGCCTTGCTTCCCTCCTCTGTTTTTCCCTTGGGCGCCGATCTACAAGGTGTTCCTCTGGGTGATTAATGGAGACAGGCCTCCACTTCCATGCTGAGCATCTTCGTCGTTTTGAGGGAGAGAGAGAGGTCAGCCACTGGGCTGTTCTATGGCTTTTCTTTCCCTGCTTTGTCTTCTCCTTCACTAATATGCCCTTCCCAGCACCCCGCCCCACCCCCCTCCTTGTTTCCTGTCTTCCTTTTACTCAGAATTCCCAGGTGAATTGTATTAATGTGGGAGTGGAACAGATGCTAAAAGTTACCCAGGACTTTTGTTTTTGTTTTCTTGTCTTTTTTTTTTTTTTTAAATGTTGTGGTTATTTCCCTTCTTCCTCCTCCCACACATGCAATGTTACAGCAACTGCCATTCCATTTGGTACAGAACCACTCCCTGGGGCTGTGATGTCAGAAAAATAGAATATATTATTTATTACAAAATTAAAAACCGGAAAGCTCACTTTAAGGCTGAATCAAAAAATCACTTCCATGAGACACTTCCTGGTCTCCCAGGAAGAACAAATGTCATTTTCTTCGGAACTTGCTGCTGAGATCTAACACTTTCTTCTCTCATGTTCTTATAATACATATATATATATTTTTAATTTCAGCTTTCCTATAAACTGAAACTACATGAGGGTTGGGCCTGAGCCTGATTCAATTTCAGATGTTCCACAGTGCTTTGCCTACAGATATTGTGCACAAAAATTTTCTCTAACCACTTTAAATTATAGCTAAACATGGGGAATGGTGAAAAGGAGCAATTAAAGCAAGCCACAAGTTGGGACATGAAACTCAATTTGTGAAATTAGAAAAAAAAAATAGACATGAGGAGGACAGAACTTGAGCTATAAATAGATTCAGGGAGACTAAGCAACAGATGGCAGAGGGGTTTTTATGAGATCACAAGTTGCTGAGGGTGAACAGCCAGAGCCCTCCGTAGAGAGAGGGAAGTTTATAAAATTGGCTTCTTAGCACAGTGAGGCAATGTCAGGATTTGCTGTGGCTTGCACTGGCTCAGAAAGCCCCCACATCAGCTGGAGTGAAAAGTCATGCTGATGACCGCCCTGCACTGCTGGCTGTGCCTTTAAGGCTGCAGAAATGGAATTTTCATAAAATTCAGTGTTCCTCAGGAAAAGCTGGAGGTTAAACTGTTATCAGATTCAGTGCCATTGTAAAATGGCTCCTTTGTGGCATCCCCAAATTAGTTTCTCACTCAGAGCACCTTATTTCACCCAGTCCCAGGTCAGTTATAATAAATGAGGGCTTAGAAGTACAGAGTGCACACAGAGAAGAGAAACAGGCATCTGTGTCTACTTCAGAAACAATTCTGTGTACACGACTAAATCTTAATTTTTTGCAACCATCCTTTTTAAAAGTGATTATTTTCTACATTTTATTTTTATTTACATTAAGAATGAAATCTGCTAACAAAATAATGTCTTTTGAAGCAAGATGGATGAAGCCAGAGACCATTATTCTAAGCGAAATGTCTCGGGAATCAAAACCAAATACTGCATATTCTCACTCATAAGTGGAAGCTAAGCTGTGGGTATGCAAAAGCATACAGAGTGGTATAATGAACATCAGAGACTCAGAAGGGGTGAGGGATGAAAAACTACTTATTGGGTACAATGCACACTATTTGGGGTGACAGGTGCACTAAAATCCCAGACTTCACCACTATACGATTCATTCATGTAACTAAAATCCACTTGTACCCCTAAAGCTATTGAAATTAAAAACATTTTTAAAAATGAATAAATATTCTCAGACTTAAATGATGAAAGAAAACAAGTGTTGGTGAGGATGTGGAGAAAGAGAACCTTTCTAGACTGTTGGTCAGAATGTAAATTGATACAGCCATCTTGGAAAACAATATGAAGGTTTCTCAAAAAACTGACAATAGAATTATTGTATGATCCAGCAATCCCACTTCCAGACATATATGCAGAAGAAATGAAATTAATATGTCAAAGGGATACCTGCATTCTCATGTTTATTGCAGCACTATTCACAATAGCCAAGGTATTGAAGCAACTGACATGCCCATCAAGATGAATGGATAAAGAAAATGTGGTGTGAATATACAATGGAATACTACTCAGTCTTTAAAAAGAAGGAAATCCTGTCACTTGTGACAATACAGATGAATCTAGAAGATACTATGCTAAGTGAAATAAGCCAGGCACAGAAAAGCAAATATCACATGAATTCACTTGTATTAGGAATCTATAAAAGTCAAACTCAGCCAGGTGTGGTGGCTCATGCCTGTAATCCCAGCACTTTGGGAGGCCGAGGTGGGTGGATCACTTGAGGTCAGGAGTTCGAGACCAGCCTGGCCAGCATGGTGAAACCCCATCTCTACTAAAAATGCAAAAATCAGCTGGGCGTGGTGGCAGGCACCTATAATCCCAGCTACTCGGAAGGCTGAGGCAGGAGAATCACTTGAACCCGTGAGGCGGAGGTTGCAGTGAGCCAAGATCACACCACTGCACTCCAGCCTGGGCACTAGAGCGAGACTCAGCCTCAAAAAAAAAAAAAAAAAGTCGAACTCATAGAAGTGGGGAGTAGAATTGTGATTACTGGAAGATGGGGGTTAGAGGATGGACAGGAAAGGAGATATGATTGTCAAAGGGTACAAAGTTCTGTTAGAAAGAATAAATTCTAGTGATCTATTGCACAGTATGCTGACCTTAGTTAATAATAATGTATAGTTCAAAATTGCTAAAAGAGTAGATTTTAAATGTTCTCACCACAAAGTAATAAGTATGTGAAGTAATGGTGATGCTATTTAGCCTAATTTAATCATTACACAATGTATACACGTATCATAATATCACATTGTTTCCCATAAATATATACAGCTGTTATTTGTTAATTAAAGATTAAATTTTAAAAAGTTTCTGTAAATCTTGCTTAAGTACCACAATAATAACCCTCTGAAAGTAGCCTCAGACAAATAAATGTGCAATAAATAGGTATTCTTAAGATGAGTAATATCATATCCAGGAGTCTTAACTTCTAAACTTAATGCTGATGAGAAATTCCCATAGCATTGCTACTGTGGGGACCAAAAGCAAGCCATGGACAGTTCACCAGGAATTTTATCACTCTCCTGAGCTTAACACTCTCTATTTACTCACAAGTATAATCTGCTTTAAATCCAACTGAGGAAAATTTAGACTTGCCAAATTAAAAAGCCAGCAGAGTGATTATCTCCTAAAGAAAAGGATCATTTGCTGTATCAATACTTTAAATAACAAGGTGCCTTAGTACAGTTTAAAGTTGGAAAATATTTATTTCACAGCACCTCTGGATTCCTGAAAATGTGATGTGCCTATATTTTTTTCTTCAGTGCTCTAGCGCAGACCCAGACAATTTCTGAAGCCAGTTAGAAATAAGATGGACAACTAACAGTCTGTGTGATGTAATCTGTGGCTCGTGAGTCCAGAATTAGAGGCCAAAGAAGAAAATAACTGAATCCTTTTTCTAGCACTGATTTGCTGTGAATTGATTTTAAACCTCAAAAATGAATCATTTTATTTTGCTAACAGGGAAATCATATTACATAGCCTACTCCATGTAAAGTAGTTTCGGTTTCTGCAAAGGAAAAAGAACATGATCGGATTTAGCAAAATGGTGTATTACATAGGGCGAAAATCAGATCATCAGAGAATATTAGAGCTTAAATGGTCCTTAGCATTCTCAGTCTAAATCCTTTATATTGTAGATGCTAAAACTATGGTGGGCACTTGAGTGGTGTCTGTCCAGCATTTCTTCTCTTCCCCAGTCAACCTTAAGAGACAAGTCCATTTCCAGGAAAAAAATGACAAAGGGTGATGGTATTACCGGCATTATTAGTGCCAGGCCTTCTAAAGGGACTCCTCTGAAGCTTCTCACTGTATGTCACCCTAGATATTAATACATGCAAATTTTTTATATATGGTGGGTGCCAGGAAAAAAATGGTTATCATGTGAATTTAAAGAATGCTCCACGTTTATTATTTTCATCAAGTAAAGTAGATTTTTTTTTCTTTTTTGGTTTGTTCTGACTTGTTTTGCTTTGGCCTGGGGTGGGGCAGAACAGAGAAAGGCACTACAAATTATGAAGCATAATCCTGCACTGACAGGCGTACAAATTTAAACACAGCTTTGAGTTTGAATTCATCTATATAATGTCTAAACCATGCAGTTCTTCTTTTGTTCTGTAGATCAACTTAAGAAATAAAAGACAAGGCAGTTTCTGGTTAACATGTATCCTCCTATTCTGTCCTATACCCTGATCTACGAGGATTTTGAATGAGCTGCAGTGGTATATTATGGCAATGTGTTCTGTCTTGAAAATAAATAAGATATTTCAGTTAAAAATAGATACAGAGATTAGAAGTAGATAAATCTCATTATGTTTGGAATTTGGATTGACTTCATATGAGCATTCTAGGAGTTCTGAAGCTTAATGACAAATTACAGAAATATTTGGGGATTAAAGAACTCATCAAATCCAGGAAAAACATATGGCCTTTAAGGACTTAAAAAACTTACACACACACACACACGTATATATATATGTGTGTGTGTGTATATATATGTGTGTATATATATATGTTATATGAATTACTATTTTTAACTTAGGAGAGAAGAATGAGTGACTGAGGCTGTAAGTTTTCCATATTCATATGTTTTCCACTTCTACGGGAGAAGAGGATGCTATTCTGACCCATGTGGTCTGGAGCAGGCAGATCAAATGTAAGAGCACACAATAGTTTCTCAATGGCCATACTAAGAACTGGGCTTTCCTGTGGGTACAAAAGAGATAGCCTGGTCTGAGTTCAAATTCTGTTTCATTTTACTTGCTATGTGGCCGACTTGTGCTATTCTTTCTCACAGAGCCTTCATTCCTTCAACTTAAAGGAAGAGAGTATCAGGTGAAGATAGAGTCGCTAGTACAGAGAAAACTTTAAAAACCATGTCTAACTTAAAAAAGCAATTTAAAAACCCTAAAAATGAAAGTAGAAATTTACCTTCATGTTGACATTGTGAAAGGCTTTGTATGTTTCTGAGGAGTCCTGCCTTTTTTGTACTGCTTATGCAAATGGAGTCCTGCTTATGCAAATGGGCCCATTTATTCAGCCCTGGGGCAGTAGTTATTTATGTGCTGTAACACCAGAAGAGGCAGTGGCCCTTAAAAGAGAGAATCATGGGCTTATGGTAAGAACTAGACTTGAGCTCTGACTCCTCCAGGACCTCTGACTTTGGAAAAATCATTAAACTTCCCTGAGTTATGGTTTCTCATCTGTAAAATGATATGATGGAATGAAGTCTGAGTCCTCCCAAAATTCTTATATTGAAGCCTTAACCACAGTGTGATTGTATTTGGGTGTAGAGCCTTTAGGAGGTAATTAGGGTTAGATGAAGTCACAAGGGTGGGCCCCTTACAATGAGATTAGTGCCCTTATAAGAAGAGGTAGACCAGAGCTGTCCCTCTTTCCACCATGTGAGGATTCAGCAAGAAGGCAGTCATCTGCAAGTCAGGATGAGGGTCTTCACCAGGAACTGAATTGGCTGCCACGTTGTTCTTGAACTTCCCATCCTCCACAAATGTGAGAAATCAATGTCTGTTGGTTAAACCACCCAGTCTATGCTATTCTGTTATAGCAGCCTAACCTAAGACAGATAGGAATAAGAATACCAATCTATTGTGTAGAGTTGTTAGGCCACAAATGAGACACTTGTATATGAAATCTATGTAAATTTTCAATCAATTTTAAGTACTATGTTAGAACCTAGAGAGATTTGAAAGTGAATCAGACATAGACCTTGCCCTCAGAAAGTTCAGTTTCCCAGGTGATGTAAGACTCATATAACCAACAAAAATACAAAGTATAAAGGGCCATATTCATTAATTCTTTGTTCATTCATTTATTTAACAAATATGCTTTGAGCACTTAACTATGTGCCAGGTGTTATTCTAGATTTTCGGGAGACTGCAGTAAACAAAAGAAATTCTGTGTTCTTAGAGAATTTGTATCTGAGTTTGGGAAGCAGTCAATATACAAAATGTTAAATATGTCTGGTGGTGGGAAGTGCTTTGAAGAAAAATAAAGTAAGACAATAGATAAGAGTAATAAGGGGCACATGGCCATTTTGTACAAAGTGATAAGAAAAGCTCTAGTCAGGTCTGTCTGATAAGGGACATTTGAGCATATGTGTCCATGAAGGGAGCAATGATCCAAGAGGTTTTTGGGAAAAAAATGTACCAGGCAGAGGGAGCAGCAAGTGCAAATACCCTGAGGCCGCCGGTTATTTATTTATATTTATTTATTTTGTAAGACAGAGTCTCACTCCATCGCCCAGGTTGGAGTGCAGTGTCGTGATCTTGGCTCACTGCAACCTCTGCCTCCCAAGTTCAAGTGATTCTTGTGCCCCAGCCTCCCAAGTAGCTAGAATTACAGGCATGCAACACCATGCCTGGCTAAGTTTTGTATTTTTAGTAGAGATGAGGTTTTGCCATGTTCACCAGGCTGTTCTCAAACTCCTGAGCTCAAGTGATCCACCTGCCTCGGCCTGCCAAGGTGCTGGGGTTACAGGAGTGAGCCACTGCACCCAGCCAGGAGTCTTAATCACACAAAAGATTCTTCAAAGGGGTTCTGGGAGTTCAGAGTTGAGATTATTTCCAGCTAAGGGTGATAATGACACAAGACCCTAGAGAAGGGGCTTGTAAAAAGACACCACAAATTTTCATAATATTTCATAGTTTTTACTTGTCTTTTGCTTAGATCATATTTCATAAATTCCTAACAATAAGTACAGGTTTTTAATTCTTATTCTCCCCTCAAAGAAAAGCCATAAACATCACTTTTCATTTTCCTATAAACATAATGAATGAACATCGCTATTAGTCATCCTTTCCCATTTCAGATTATTAATATTATCATCATTTTCAGACACAAGGTAGATTGTAGTTAAGAACCTGTGCTTTGAAGTCAAGCAGACAGTAGCTGATGTCCCAATTCAACTTCGTACTAGATTTCTCACCTTGGGAATATTGCTTAGGCTTTAGAATCATAGTTTCAGTCACCTCTTTTTACCTATGGCTCCTCATGGATGTGATACTAAAAAATTGCTCAGTGTTGCTCTCCTTTTCCACCCTCTCTTTATTGAAGTATTCATAAATATCAAACTAGAAAGCAAGAAGCCCAAAATCTAAAAGTCACACTATGCAAATTTTATACAAAATAAATGAAAGTGAAAGTATGAAGAGAAGTAACAAGAACAAATGTATATACATCTTTACTTAATAAAAACGGCTTTCATAGATACTCACCTATTAATTCTTTGATAAACTTGTAGCCTGAATATTATTCATCTTCAGTCGACTGATTAAAAATACAGCTCAGACGGATTGAGTTATTTTGGCTAAGATCTCTCAGCTCGTAAGTGGCAAGGCTGCAATTTGTATTGCTCTTCTGAGTCCAATTCCTTGGGGTTAGTTATTGGTACAACTAGTGCCCAAGAAGTCCTCGCAAGACTGGAAGAACTTCCAAGTGATTAACCAAGTTGGTTGCATTATGGGCGGCCTCCCTCCTACTTGTGGGATTTGTTTTCTCACTGAGGATTATTTTAAAAGTTACCTAAGCCGCTTCACAAAGCTTCAAAAATTCCTGGTTATGTGATAGATAATGATGTGTACAAGGCTTTCTTCTGGATGATTCTACAGGGTCTAGAATATAAATAGTTTCTCTCTATGGTGAGCAAGATCTCTGTGCTATAAGGCTCATTTGATCACTCATCTGGGAGCTCTGCAAGAACTGGGACCATGTCTTACTCATCTCTATATCCCAAGGCCAGCCGAAAGCCTGGCACATGGGAAGTACTCAGGTGGGGTTTGAGCACCAGGATGCTAGGCATTATGATGGTGATGCCTGTTAAAAATCATCGGTTAAGCTCCACTTTTGCTGCAGTGAACAGACTAGACATCAGCTGTCATGAGAAAACATATTACCAGGCAACTTTTCCTTTTTTCATCCTGAATCCAAGCAACTGGCCAGGACAGTGAGATGACAGCCCTGCAACTTCCACATCTCACATCACTTCTCTCTTCTCCTACTTCCTTTTCAGAGAGCTTTTTTTTTTTTTTTTTTTTCCAAAACCCAAGCCTGAGCCAGAACTACAGGCTTTGTTTGCCCCAATAGGGAATATACTTTTAAAGCAAGGATGTTAAATCGCCCTGTAATTTTAGTCTCTCGAGTATCAGTTCCACCTAAACCTTCCTCATGGAGAAGGGTGGCACTGATCTCTAGACTGGTGAGGAAAATCAGCACCAGCTTGGAAGGGAGCTGCACTAGGTTTCAGTCTCTGCACTGTCATATAACAATGGCTGAATTTATTGACCAGTTACCTGCACTGATCACCTTACACACATTGCTTTCTTTAACTCTCTGTGAAGGATTCTCATTATCATTCACATTTTGAAGATGAGAAAGTTAGAGCAGAGAGGTGAAGTGACTTGCCCAAGGTCACAGAAAATGATCAGCAGATCTAAGATGAAACAAACCAATTGTACTCCACAGCTGTATTCCTAACTGTGCTACATTAGGCAAGTGAATGACCCTCTCAGCACCTCCGTTTTCTCATCAGTAAGATGAATGGAGGAACAACGACTTTATTGGATTGTTAGGAAAAGTAATTTAGATAATGCAGGCAAGCTCCTGACACTTAGTTGTTACTTAAGGTATGTCAGTTCTCTCCCTTCCTTTACATAACCTGGAATTGGAGAGCATCACCTCTTAAGCAATCCTTTAGAAATATAAAGCTGAAATTAATCCAAACCACACCAGAGCCAATGACAATAAAGCTGATTTGTTCAGACTTATTATTCTGTTTCAATAAAGATCTGTCTCCAGTTTCCTCGGCATCCCCACAGAGCCAACCCAAACTGAAAACACATGCGGCGAATGCAAACTCATTGGTGAAACATGATAGACACTTCAAGAACCAGGAAATTCCTTCTTTATATGACTTGCTCCTTAGCCAGAGCAGTTATGGGTTAAACAATACAGCAGTGTGGCTGTGGCCTTCAAGATGCACAGTGGGGCTTCATGCTCCTGGAGGGAATGGAAGCACAGGGTTCTGCTTGCCAGCTGGCACCGACACTCCACGGACAAGATACGCATGGCCTGGCCTTCCAAGTTGAGAGCAATTGCTGGCAGTACACTGTGAGCATGTGAAGCTAAGGGAGTATTTTTTTTAAGTCCCATCATTGTTTTTCTTTCTTTAAATGGTAGCCACTGAAAAGCTATGCAAACACTTCAGCTGTGGAATATTTAATCTGACATTTGGCATGGCTCCCTTGTTGATCCAAGACATAAAGTATGCAGTTGTTTCATGGCTTACTCAAAAAAGATAAGCTAGATACAATTTAATTTTCCTTCTCCTTGCTTTTAGCTGGGTCCCTGCATGGATGCATCCTTGATTCCTAAGCAATGGGATGACAATTATAGACCACAAGAGCAGAAGGTGAATAGTTCATTTAACTAGATGGGTCAATTGAATACTTTTCTTCTGGGGGGTAAAGGGGGATACTCTACTAAAAGCTTTAGGAGTCCCTGTGGTTGTGGTGTTTTCAAAGGTTTGGCAGCTCTTCTCACAAGATTTGGTGTTTCGGGGTTTCATGTGCTGTCATGGAAACATCACCAGAATGGTCCCCTCTTCACTCTGTTGTCATTGGTCTTTAGCAAGAGGAGAACCAGCATCTTGTGGGAGTCTTGCACCTGTTCACATAGGACATACCTTCTGGCTGTATCTGCTTTTTCACTCCATCAGGACAAGTTTAACTATCTCACTGGCAGATTTGGTTTCCTGAAAGTAAATCTCCTGTAGGTTCTCTTTCACTGTCATTGAATGGTTTCTGACCCTAGACTGGTAAGGAGAACATTGCCCCTTCTCACAAAACACAGGGATCCAAAAAACTGAGTGAGTGGGCAGTTCTTGTTTCTCAGCATGTGCAGGGAAGGACACAGAACTGTCCAACATTAGAAAGGGAACAGAGACCTTCCTTGTCCAAGTGTTCCTCCACTGGAGAGTTAGAACAGTTGCTGAATGTAAACAAACACACTTCCTAAAGTCTCATCCTTTCTTCAGGTGGACCAAGAGTGCCAAAAACACTGGAAATTATAGTCCAATGAGGACTTTATTCATTCTCCTGTGTTTCAATGCCCATTGTTATAACAACCATGTGATTTAAACATCAGGCTGCTGTCACTTGACTGCAGGTAATGATATAATTTTGCGTTAGAGAAATACTGAAACACAGTTAATCCTTGAAAAAGGGATGGATGAGGGAATGGGGAGAAGAGAATCAAATGGATTTGTTAAAAGAAACCAAATCTTAAAAACCCTGAAACTGCTAAAGTAAATGGAACTGACAAATTGGGATATTTTGTTAGTTCTGATTTAAGTTTCTGGATCCTGTTCCGAATAAAAATATATCTTTTTTTCTAATGGAAAACTCAAAGAACACAAACCTGAGCTTTAAAAGCCATGTACCAGTTTGTTCTTTTATGGTTTTTGAGCTTGAGGGATTCAGTTTGGTGAGAAAGGAACTTCTTAACCTTAAAACACTTTAGTCAACAGACAAAATTGTGCTTGAAGGCAGGGAACTCCTATAAGAATGGCCTTTCTAGCAGGTGTAACACAGTTATATATTTTGATTATCAATTTGTACTTAAAATATCTGCCTAAATACTATTAATAGAGTTTTTCAAAGATAGTGACAAATGATTTTTACTTTCTTCTTTATAACTTTTATCTCTCTCCTTTACAGTTTTTGACATTGAATATCTGTTTTGTATATAAATGGAAAAATGAAAGTTAAAAATACATTCTTTCTCCAAGGATCTAGCAGTGGACCTTTTCTGGGAGTGGCTAGTAAGTCCTGAAATGAGGTAATTCTGAGCATCCTCACTGCAACGAGGCACTCACTCTGGGTCTGGAAACTTCTGTGGAGAGTTTCCAGCAGCTTTCTCTAAAGGGTTCAAACTCTTTTTCCACTTTTTCTAGGCCTTCCCCATGTAAGAAGGTCTTAATATCATGTCCCTATAATGCATCAATTATAGTCAAATTATGGCAGTGATAAACTAAATTCCATAAGCCGAAAATATTTCATAGAAATTGCTTCCCAAAGTTTTGTGAACGTGTTTTCAGTTGTCCAGTGTCTTCAAAATAGGTGGCAGGGCATTTCTTGGTAAGTAATTGGGAAGCATACCAGAGCTCTGCAAGTCCTCCTAAATTCCTTAAAATATAGATTACTATAGATAATTGAGTAACTCTTTAGGGTCTAGAGTGGCAGAGTAGTGACATCTCACCTGCTGACCCTAATTGACTGGGGGCAGCTTCTGGAATGTTCCGTTGAGAGGAAGTAGAAGGAATGGGCTTAGGCTGATGAGCAATGTTGGTACCGTGTCTAAGGTAGCAAATTGGTGACACAGTTGGTTTTAAATTGCCAACCCTGTTCTAGATTTTGTCTGAATGAGTTTCTAGTGATTTGTGTAGTAGTCAAAATGTCTTTCCCACAATGTTTACTTGGACAATATGGAAGCATATCCTAGGGGCACCTCATACTATTTCTCTCTTCTTTCCCACTTGCCTGCCTTTTTTGCATGCCAGGAGCTTCGGGATTACTGGCCAAAGCTTTATGAAGACTCCCTGATCTGTGCTGGAGGCTGTGATGCTGTGGTTAAGTTCTTGGTGAACACTGTCACCCTTCTCTTAGAAAGCAAGCATTGAGAACCCTTGTTTCATGTTTGGTCTTAAAGAAAAAGTAAAAGGAATGAAAACAAGAATATTTCTTTTAATGATTTGCCTTTATATTTGCATTTCCCCCAGTCCTGTACCACTCCACCACAGAAAGGAAATTTTAAGGCAAGATAATCCTATGAAGGCAGTGCTAAACTATCTCTCAGCAGTATCTTTTGCCATTGCCTTTCAACAGATTTCTTATTTATATTTAGATTGTAATGTATTCAATGTATGCAATGGAAACCTTAGAGAAATCAACTAAAGCTGAATTCCTGTGGAAAAAATACTTTACTTCCTGCCATATTGCTGCAACAGAAATTTTATTGGCAAAGTAAGTTGCAATATTACTCCCAGCAGAAGATTTCTGCATATGTAAAAAAAAAAAAAAAAGGAGTATAATTGCTTCATTCAAAAATAAAAAGAGGAAAAGAAAAAATGAGCAATTGGGAATCATGTTGCCATAACCATCGTTAAGCTCTGTATTTATTAAATCTAACTTATAAAAAGCCATATTTATTAAACATATAAGGAAAGCAGTGAATTGTCTCAAGATGTTATACCCTATAAGGTTTAAGTCCATACAGAATTCATTAAAAGAAAAAGAAAAAGAAAATGAGTTAGAACTTCTAATATTGGAAATACAGGGATTTAGCAGAAGATAAAAGTAAACACAATTTTAACATTTCCCTAGTAACTATCAAAACCAGATTAAAAGACTACAATGAGGCAAAAATATGTAATAAAATTATACCAGCACTGAAACTTAATGTCAATCTAATACTATAAAATGTCTGACATTTCTATCAGAAAAAAAAATGGCTTTTGAATCAAAACAAAGATCCCATGGACCACCACACAACTTAGAGAATAATAACATCATACAAACCATGAAAAATAAAAAGAGAACATTGTAGGAAATTCTTCTAAATATCTCTTAGTTTGAAAGGACAAGGACTGAAAGAATTGGGAGGCTGTGGGAGAAACCATTGCAATTCTGCAATTGGAACCCAGCTCTGTTCTGCATGGAGAGTCCTTGAGGAAATCCAGAGAACTTTTTTTGTATTTGTCTCTGGCTCAGACAGTTATTAACGCTCTCTGAATGGTAATGGGGAAAAGCAATCTCTAGAAGGTAGCTCATTGAAGATCTGGGACTCAATTCACTAGGAGCTATTTCTGCTGCTACATATTATAAGTGTAAATGCATTGTGATGTGTGAAGGGGAAAAGCTGTGGCAGACAAAAAAATATAGTTTGTCCACTCACCAAACAAAAAGTACATAGTAGTGGGGATTTCCTGATCTTGAATTTGTACTAGTATGACTGGTAACTCTGACTCTGCTGAATGAAACAGAATATTCTCTCAGCTCAGTGGAGCTGGAGCTTAGTGAGGTAGTTTCCATAATACATAGAAAAAGCTTACAGTCATAAAATTATTTGAATATAATAGCTTAAAATCCATACGAATCTCTTCAGCCAAAGGCTGCTGAATTGCTTAAATGGCTGGATAGATTCCATTAGCTTGTGGCAGTCAGGCATTCATTTTATGGGGAGATAGGAAACTCCCCTAAGTTAAAGGAGAGGAAATGCAAAAGAAATACATCATACTATTTATTTATTTATTGCCTGTTTTTTTTTTTTTTTTTTTGAAAATGACAGTTATAGACTGACTTGTCTCTTTTTTAACTAGAGTAAATGTAATAAAATAGACTAAATGGGCTGGGGAAGTTGCTCACACTGATAATCCCAGTGCTTTGAGAAGCTGAGAAAAGACAATAGCTGGAGCCCAGGAGGTTGAGGCTGCAATGAGATATAATCGCACCACTGCACTCCATTCTAGGAGACAGAGCAAGACCCTGTCTCTTAAAGAAAAGAAAAGAAAAGAAAAAAAGTAAGATAAATATTACATTCCAAAAAAGAGTATCATTTTAACAAATATTTATTCTGGGAGACTCAAATAAAAGTAAATGATATTTTCATTTTAAAGAGATAATATAAAATATAAATTCTAAGAAATGATGTTAATAGACTGAAATTAAAAAGTACAAGCTTAGCAATAAAAACAAGTAAGTTATTTCAAAATTTAAAATTGTATTATAAGTTGAAATAGAGAGCAAGTGGGGAGAGAGAATGAGAAAGAAAGAGAGAGAGGAGAATCAATGCAGAAAGACAAATCAGTGTAATGCAGGACTAGCAGCAGGAAGTTCTACAAATTGGAGAGGGAAAGGACAGAATGCTGGAAATAGAAGGTAATAGATACCAAATGCAAAAATAGAGATCCTGCATATGAATAATGAGTATGAATGAAAAACTGAAAAAAAGATTTTAAAATGTAAAAGAAAAAAACTAACTGAAAGAAGTTTTGACTGTACAGAGTAGAAAACATTACTCCACTTAGACAAAATTATTGGAAAGCAATCAATAATTTCTTATGATATTCTGAAATTGAAAGGTGAAGAATTCCGAAAGTACTGAAGAATCCAATCACTTAAAATGAGAAAAAGTGTCATGCTGGCTTCAGACTTCACCTAGGTATGTATGTTACCAAAATATATAGCAGACACATCCCAAGACTAGGAACTATTCAAATGCCTACTAATGGTAGCTGTATATTCCCACCATAAAGTAGTAAATGGCAATAAGACTAAACTGTTTATGACTATATGGAAAAGTGTATGTGAATCTCATAAAACTAATATTGAATGAAAGAAGCCAAAAATAAAAAAATAAATCCTGCATGAATCCATTTACATAACAATATAAAATAAGGCAAAACAAATGCATGCTGTGAGAAGTCAACTAATGGTTACCCATGAGGGGAGAACGCCAGCAAGGAAAGATTAGTGGAAACTTCATTGGGTGCTGATAATCTTCTGTTTCTTGATCTGCAGGCATTTTATAGTGTGTTAAATTATTCATTTTATAAAAACTTACCAAACTGTACACTTATGACTTGCGTACATGAATAAAACATTTTTAAATATTGAAGTAAAATTAGAGCAATCATTGAAAACATGGAGGATTCAATGGATAGATGCTGTGAATAGAATTTTAGATAAGCATATGAAAAATCTGATGGTAATAACTAACTATATATGCCATAGCTTCAAAATCAGCAGAAAAATAGAGAATAAAGAAAATTGTATCAAGTTAACAGGAGATAGGAAGGATGAATAAAATGGAAAAAAAAAGCATAGTAAACAGAAAATAAAAAATAAGATGGCAGAAATTACTCCAAATATGTCAGTCTTCACAATAAAATATAAATGGATTGAACTCACTTTTTAAAAGATGCAGATTATAAAATAAGATGAAAACATATTCACAGTCAAGGTACTGGTTTTAAAATGTCATTCTCTAATAAAAGTAACCAGGGCCCTCTGGAGGAATGATTGATTTCAGAGATAGGTGAGGATAAATAAATATCCAAAAGTTCATGATGATAAATAATTGAATGAATAAACACATGATGGAAAAGGAATAACCCTTCCTTGTGGAAGAATTCCAATTAATAGATGTAAAGGGGTTGAAGAAAATAGAAAATCACCATAGGCCACATAATAATCGCTGCAGATAAGAGCCACTGATTATTCTTAAATTAGTGGGTAAAAGTATGAGGAGAAACAGAATATTGCATAGCCTCAAAGTATCAACTGCTCCCCAAATATTAATTAATTACAGTGGGGAAACCTGGCAGGTAACACAGGAACCAAATAGTAACAGTAAACATCATCAACAATAAGACAAATCAGCATCCCGTAACCCCCGATCTCATGCACTGAGAAGGGCAAATCTCCTCTGTGTTGTTCTTCCCAATAAGCAAAACCTTACTCTAATCCTGAGAAAATATCACACAAACTCAATTAGTGGAATATTCTACAAGATACGTGACCAATACTCGTCAAAGTGTCAAGATCATAAAAGACAAGGAAAGACAAAGAAATTGCCACAGACTGAAGCAAACCCGACGACTAAGTAGAACGCTCAGGATCTTGGACTGAATTCTGGAAAATGACTAGTACAAAAACTGGTGAAGCCTGAATAATGTCTGTAGTTAATAGTATTGCAGTGATGTTAATTTCTTGATTTTCATAATGTTTCTATGGTTATGTAAGATATTAACATTACTGGAATTAGAATAAAAGGTGTATGGGAACACTACTTTTTTGCAACTTTAAGTCTAAAATTATCTCAAAATAAAAAAAAACTTTTCAAAAAAGAATCAGATCTTAGTAGTTTGTAGAGGCCTCAACAGCCTTTGAAATTCCTTATTATACTTGGTTAGTAAGGTTTACTATATATATTTTAGTCAATATTTATAAAATATTCTCCTGGAAAATATTCAATTTCCCCAAGATATACCAATTTGTAATAATAGCATTCTATCTATTTTTCCTATATTTTAAAACTACTTCTGTTGAATAAATGTGGCCCATTTTTGTTACTTATTCATGTCCTTTTATATTTCTTGATTTAACTGTTAGAGTTTTATTTGTTTTTTATCAAATAACCTGTTTAATCATTTCTTAAACCCTGCTAATTCTTTAACATTTTTTATTAATATTTGCCTTGTTTGTAATAATTTGAAAATTCTAGTTGACTTGCATTTTTTTCTTCTCTTAGCTTACAAATGTAGGCAATTGGCTCATACGTTTTCAAGCCTCTTGCTGAAAGCTTCTGAGGTTATGCATTATTTGAAGATCACTCTTTTGGCTGTATTTCATAGGTTTGAATCTTTCATTCTTCATGATATAATGGCTTGATAATTGGTAACATCATGTTGTACGTTAGTTCTTTCAAGCTGCAACAGCAAGAATACCATCCCAAGAGGCTTAATCAACAGAAATTTAATTCTCACAGTTCTAGAGGCTAGGAAGTTGGCCAGTTTGGTACCTGGTGAGGGCCCTGGTTATGTCATCACATGGGGTAACAGAGGTAGGGCGGGAGGTGATGGGGCAGAAGCAATCTCTCTACTGTCTCTTTTTATAAAGGCACTAACTGTATCACGAAGACTTCACCCTCATGTCCTAATTACCTCCCAAAGGCCCATGTCCATATACAATTAGAATTTTGAGGAGATACAAACATTTAATTCATAACACATTGATTATACTTTAGTCCAAATATATGCAAATTATTTATTTGCTCGATTTTATTTTCACTGATTATTATCTATTTTTAATTTGATTCTTCTCTGTAACCAACATATAGGTCATAGATTATAATCTGTGGTTAGGTTCTGTGGGTATACTGAAGTCAAATAAAAAATCTGTTTTTGTGAAAAAGTATATACACTCTATACAAACACAACTGACACATGGGCATACATATACTACACACAATATACAACCTAAGCATATGCTTCTTATATAGATATACCTAAAATTAAACAACAAAGAAAGGTTGAAAATAAAGGGATTCCAAAAGATACCATGTGGGTACCAACTAAAGGAAAGTTGGTACAACACTATTTGTATCAGGCAAAATGTAAACTTAAATCGCAAAGCGTCTCCCTATCTTGTGGAATATGAAGAAACACATTGTTGTCAAAGGAATATCCAATTAGAAATATTTAATCATGCTGAAGCTGTGTGCACATAGCACCAGAATTATACAATATATAAAGTAAAACTTAGAAAAATTACAAGGAGAATTTGCAAATCCACAGTCATACACATTACAAGTAGACTGCAAATTCTGCTTGTTAAAGAAAACGAATTTAGTTTTAGAAGAAAGGATTTAAAATAAAGTTTTTAAACTTTAATATATACCCACAGAGAGAATAAATATTGTTTATAAGTTCACATAAAACATTAACAAAAATCAACCACAATACTAGTTTACAAAGGAAATCTCAGCAGATATCAAACAGTTCATACCATAAAGAATACTTTCTCTGAAGAAAATAGAGTTGAATTAAAATTTTTAAATAATAGAAAAAATACCATAGTTCTAGAAATTAGAAAAACATTGAAAATGTACGTATTAAACAGGATATCTGATACAAATTATTATCTATGATTTATAGAACAACAATGAAAATACTGCATATAAAACTCAAAGAATAAAACTAAAGTGGCAGTTCACCATTAAAATCAAGTTATAAAACAAATATATTGAAAATAAATAATTCAATGCTCAATTCAAGTAGCCAGAAAAGGAAAAAAAATGCTGTAAATGCAAAAAAAGTCAAGGAAGGAGATATTAAAAATAACATGCATTTATGAAGTAGAAAATAAGTAAAAAATAATAACTACAAGTCAAAAATTGATTCTCTGAAAAGAGTAAAAGAAGTATAAATCTCTCAATAAGAATGATCAAAATCTAGGAAAAGACACAAATAATTTATGACAGGAATGGATTACATAACGTAATTACTAGTAACAGTTGAGATGTTAAAAAATATTTGAAGAACTAGGAACAAATTTATACCAATAAATTTTGGATAATTTTCTTAAAAATATGAATTATAAAATTGACTCCAGAATAAATAGAGAAATTAAACAGGTAATAACTACTAAGGAGCTTGAAATTATAGCAAAAATATTTTTCTCACAAGACACCCACCTGCCCAGACAGATCTTCAGGCAACTTTTACCAAAATTTTAAGAAACAGATAATGCATATATTATAAAATCTTAAGACAATTAAAGAGAGAAAACACCCAGCTTATTTTGTAAGGGTAGTATTACCTCGATATTAAAATCAGGTGATAGAAGTATTAGAAAAAATCTAGTCTCAATATTCTTAGGAGGGTTGATGAAAAATAAGATATAAAATATTATTCAGTTGAATCCAGGGTGCGCATGGAACATATGGCCATGTGTGTTTATCTTTATATATGTCATGACTAACTAGACTTTGTCCCTGGGAAGCAACAAGAAATCTATCTGTTTAAATTGGTGTATTGTAACAGACTAAATAAGAAAAAAAAGTGATTTTTAAAGAAAGGATAAAGAAAAGCTACTCAGAAGTTACCAATAAGCCCACCAACCATAAAGTCATTAATGGATTACTTAACTCCATTAATAATGAAAAGAAAAAAAAATTTAGATGCCATTGCTTCCTAAGTAAATTGGCAAAAATGGAAAAGATTGAACTAAGCAGTGATGTTGTGTCCAAGGAATGAGTGGTATAGATTATTTCAATGATTTTAAAGGTAATTTAGCAAAATAGATTACAATTTAAAGTGCATGACTTTCATCTCAGAAAATCTATTTCCAAAAATACGTTTTAAGTAAATAATTGGGAGAGGGTATGGATATTATGTTCAAGGATGTTTATTTTTGAAGTGGTATGGTATGTACAACTAAGGGAATATTGGCTTTTATTCCCCATCACTCCTAACTCTGGATGTGATACCTGAGTTAGGACACCAAGTTGGATTTAAAGTGAGGACCTGACACAGCTCCATGGATCAGGAGACAACTCATAACCACTGTATCCCTGAGTTTTGCACACTTGGGCCAGCATTACTTATTTATCCTCAAAATATTAATTATGGATTATTAGTCCCTGACAGTTGGGATAGCCTTAGAAGTAGGCTGAGACTGTGGTTCTCAAGTTTGAGTGCATCAGAACCACCTGGAGAGCTTGTCAGTCACCAATTGCTGAGACCCAACTCCAGAGGTTTTGATCCAATACACCTGAGAGTTCGCATTTCTGACAAATTCCCAAGTGTTGCTGATACTGATGGCCCAAGGACCACATTTTGTGAAACACTGCTCTAATGGAAATCTGTTCTGATTATTTTCCTTTATTAATGAAATCATTGACTAGAGAGAAAACAGAGTCTAGGGCATAAGCCATTCTTATCTCCACCTCTCCTGATACATCCTCCCTTTATTTTACTTTGAGAGGGGCATTTATAGCTGTAATTCAATATACATTCTCTGAAACCTCACAATAGCACCATTGTCTTCCTATATAAAGACAAAAGTGAAAAACTAAACAAACACACACACACACACACACACACACACACACAATCTTAGGCATGGGACAGCTTCTTCCTGCAGCTTGTCTAATAGGATCTAGTTACTAAGGTACCAGGATCTTTTAAAAAAGCACAATACTATATTTAATGCTCTTTCCTACATTAACACTGAAGGCACCCTTCTAAGCAAGATTCTACCGCATATTACAAAATCTGGGGCTAAACTTTTCCAACATTCTCTCTATTCATGGGCTTCTTATCAAAAGGAAAAGAGAAAAAATAATAAAAGATAAAAACATAAACATAATTTGCCAAAAAGATATGGAAAAAAAAGGCATTTCACTTATTAGCCAAAATGAGGCTGGGACAGAGCTGATCGCCTCCATCAGAATGGGAAGACTGAGAATTGAGTCTATCCAGTTGTCTCTTTGCCAGAGAACACATCAACACTTTAAGCTGATGACTGTACTGCACTGTCTAACTTCACGTTTCATTAAATTACAAAATGTAATTCAATATGACTGAGGTAATGAGGCTTAATGTGTTGGCTTGGTATACGTCAAAAGACGCAACTCATTGGCAACCACAACTCAGCTATGTGGTGTTTAATCCACCCTCCTAGCCAGAGCCTACCTGACTTTGAAATCTTTTTGTTTCCCTTGAAATTCTGAAATAATAATTTTATTGCTTTAGAAACATCATTAATTTCCAGTTCTAATATTTGCTCCAATAATTTATAATCAGAAAAACAGGCAACAATTTTCCCACATTCAGTCTTTTAAAATGACCTCTATCAAACACTTTGGTAGTTAAGAACATACTCGCAGAAAGTCAATTACTAGGGCTCAAATTCTGTTCTTGCTGTTGTTAACTGTGCAGTCTTGGACAAGTCAATTACTTTTTGGGTAAACTTAATTTTCCTTAACTATAAAGTTTTCTCATTGAATTAAATAAACTAATACATGTAAAGTACTTAGAACTATATCTAGAACTGAGTAAGTACTTAATAAATGTTAGCTCTTACATAACTAATTCATTCCTTTCGTGCTTTGGTAGCAGTCTCTGGGACTATCCTGTTTAGAAGCCTGGTCAACCTTAAACAAATACAACCTTGTTTCCTAAATAAGTTGAAAGCTATAGGACTTAAATATAAGCTGGGTGACACAAGTTGGTTATAATACAGGAACTTTAATTTAGGTCCCAAAGTAATTTTTGTTAGAGTGTAAAAATGAAAAATCTTTTAGCAATATTTTACAACAATGTAATGATTACTCACACCCTAACAGCCCAGCCAATGGACAGCTGAGCTGAATGGTGCCACTCTGTTTGTGTCTGCCTATCTCTTGGCAAGGTCAGCAGCTCCAACCGCCTCCTGGAAAGGTGAGAGATTAGCTTAGGACTTGCCCATACTGAGAAACGAACATTGAGAAGCAAAAAGTAACATTTCATTAAACTGATATAGCCAGTTATGGATTCATTCAGATAAATATTAGATATTTCTTTACCAACCACATGTTGAATTTTAAGTTCAAGGATGGGCAAGGAGAGATAGTTTTACAACAATAAATAAGAGAAAATCCCTCACTAAAAAACATTTGTTTAGAAAATGAGATATTTTTCCTGTTATTTTTCATTATTTTCATACAAAAATGTTTTCTTTCAGCAAATTCATGACCTACCAATACATAAAGTTTTATATTATATTTTATTATATTATACATATAAAATATTTTATATATCTAAAACGTATTATTATAAAATCTTTTCATTCCTCTGCTAAGGAAAAAAATCTTCTTTTTAATTTGCACCCTTTGATTACCAGTAAGGTTGAATATTTTATTGTCCATTTGTAAGTCTTCTTTCTTTTTTTTAATTATACTTTAAGTTTTAGGGTACATGTGCACACCGTGCAGGTTTGTTACATATGTATATGTGCGCCATGTTGGTGTGCTGCACCCATTAACTCATCATTTATATTAGGTATATCTCCTAATGCAATCCCTCCCCCATCCCCCCACCCCATGACAGGCCCCATTGTGTGATGTTCCCCTTCCTGTGTCCAAGTGTTCTCATTGTTCAATTCCCACTTATGAGTGAGAACATGCAGTGTTTGGTTATTTGTCCTTGCGATAGTTTGCTGACAATGATGGTTTCCAGCTTCATCCATGTCCTTACAAAGGACATGAACTCATCCTTTTTATGGCTGCATAGTATTCCATGGTGTATATGTGCCACATTTTCTTAATCCAGTCTATCATTGATGGACATTTCGGTTGGTTCCAACTCTTTGCTATTGTAAATAGTGCCGCAATAAACATGTGTCTTTATAGCAGCATGATTTATAATCCTTTGGGTATATAACCAATAATGGGATTGCTGGGTCAAATGGTATTTCTAGTTCTAGATCCCTGAGGAATTGCCACACTGTCTTCCACAATGGTTGAACTAGTTTACAGTCCCACCAACAGTGTAAAAGTGTTCCTATTTCTCCACATCCTCTCTAGCACCTGTTGTTTCCTGACTTTTTAATGATCGCCATTCTAACTGGTGTAAGGTGGTATCTCATTGTGGTTTTGATTTGCATTTCTCTGATGGCCAGTGATGATGAGCATTTTTTCATGTGTCTGTTGGCTGCATCAGTGTCTTCTTTGGAGAAGTGTCTGTTCATAATCCTTCTCCCACTTTTTGATGGGGTTGTTTTTTTCTTGTAAATTTGTTTGAGTTATTTGTAGATTCTGGATATTAGCCGTTTCTCAGATGGGTAGATTGCAAAAATTTTCTTCCACTCTGTAGGTTGCCTGTTCACTCTGAAGGTAGTTTCATTTGCTGTGCAGAAGCTCTTTAGTATAATTAAATCCCATTTGTCAATTTTGGCTTTTGTTGTCATTGCTTTTGGTGTTTTAGATGTGAAGTCCTTGCCCGTGCCTATGTCCTGAATGGTATTGCCTAGGTTTTCTTCTAGGGTTTTTATGGTTTTAGGTCTAACATTTAAGTCTTTAATCCATCTTGAATTAATTTCTGTATAAGGTGTAAGGAAGGGATCCAGTTTCAGCTTTCTACATATGGCTAGCGAGTTTTCCCAGCACCATTTATTAAATAGGGAGTCCTTTCCCCATTTCTTGTTTTTCTCAGGTTTGTCAAAGATCAGATGGTTGTAGATGCATGGTGTTATTTCTGAGGGCTCTGTTCTGTTCCATTGGTCTATATCTTTGTTTTGGTACCAGCACCATGCTGTTTTGGTTACAATAGCCTTGTAGTATAGTTTGAAGTCAGGTAGCGTGATGCCTCCAGCTTTGTTCTTTTGGCTTAGGATTGTCTTGGCAATGTGGGCCCTTTTTTGGTTCCATATGAACTTTAGTTTTTTCCAATTCTGTGAAGAAAGTCATTGGTAGCTTCATGGGGATGGCATTGAATCTATATTGATTCTTCCTATCCATGAGCATAGAAGGTTCTTCCATTTGTTTGTGTCCTCTTTTATTTCATTGAGCAGTGGTTTGTAGCTCTCTTTGAAGAGGTCCTTCACATCCCTTGTAAGTTGGATTCCTAGGTATTTTATTCTCTTTGAAGCAATTGTGAATGGGAGTTCACTCATGATTTGGCTCTCTGTTTGTCTGTTATTGGTGTATAAGAATGCTTGTGATTTTTGCACATTGATTTTGTATCCTGAGACTTTGCTGAAGTTGCTTATCAGCTTAAGCAGATTTTGGGCTGAGACGATAGGGTTTTCTAAATGTACAATCATGTCATCTGCTAATAGGGACAATTTGACTTCCTCTTTTCCTAATTGAATACCCTTTATTTCTTTCTCCTGCCTGATTGCCCTGGCCAGAACTTCCAACACTATGTTGAATAGGAGTGGTGAGAGAGGGCATCCCTGTCTTGTGCCAGTTTTCAAAGGGAATGCTTCCAGTTTTTGCCCATTCAGTATGATATTGGCTGTGGGTTTGTCGTAAATAGCTCTTATTATTTTGAGAGACGTCCCATCAGTACCTAATTTATTGAGAGTTTTTAGCATGAAGAGTTGTTGAATTTTGTCAAAGGCCTTTTCTGCATCTATTGAGATAATCATGTGTTTTTTGTCTTTGGTTCTGTTTATATGCTGGAGTACGTTTATTGATTCACGTTTGTTGAACTAGCCTTGCATCCCAGGGATGAAGCCCACTTGATCATGGTGGATAAGCTTTTTGATGTGCTGCTGGATTTGTTTTGCCAGGTTTTTATTGAGGATTTTTGCATCAATGTTCATCAGGGATATTGTCTAAAATTCTTTTTTTTTGTTGTGTCTCTGCCAGGATTTGGTGTCAGTATGATGCTAGCCTCATAAAATGAATTAGGGAGGATTCCCTCTCTTTTTATTGATTGGAATAGTTTCAGAAGGAATAGTACCAGCTCCTCCTTTACCTCTGGTAGAATTCAGCTGTGAATCCGTCTGGTCATGGACTTTTTTTGGTAGGTAGGCTATTAATTATTGCCTCAATTTCAGAGCCTGTTATTGGTCTATTCAGGGATTCAACTTCTTTGTGGTTTAGTCTTGGGATGGTGTATGTGTCCGGGAATTTATCCATTTCTTCTAGATTTTCTAGTTTATTTGCATAGACGTGTTTATAGTATTCTCTGATGGTAGTTTGTATTTCTGTGGGATCAGTGGTGATATCCCCTTTATCATTTTTTATTGCATCTATTTGATTCTTCTCTCTTTTCTTCTTTATCAATCTTGCTAGCAGTCTATCACTTTTGTTGCTCTTTTCAGAAAACCAGCTCGTGGGTTCACTGATTTTTTAAAGGGTTTTTTGTGTCTCTATCTCCTTCAGTTCTGCTCTGATCTTAGTTATTTCTTGCCTTCTGCTAGCTTTTGAATGTGTTTGCTCTTGCTTCTCTAGTTCTTTTAATTGTGATGTTAGGGTGTCAATTTTAGATCTTTCCTGCTTTCTCTTGTAGGCATTTAGTGCTATAAATTTCCCTCTACACACTGCCTTAAGTGTGTCCTGGAGATTCTGGTATGTTGTGTCTTTGTTCTCATTGGTTTCAAAGAACGTCTTTATTTCTGCCTTCATGTTTTTATGTACCCAGTGGTCATTCAGGAGCACTTTGTTCAGTTTCCATGCAGTTGAGCAGTTTTGAGTGAGTTTCTTAATTCTGAGTTTTAGTTTGATTGCACTGTAGTCTGAGAGACCGTTTGTTATAATTTCTGTTCTTTTCCATTTGCTGAGGAGTGCTTTACTTCCAACTATGTGGTCGATTTTGGAATAAATGCGATGTGGTGCTGAGAAGAATGTATATTCTGTTGATTTGGGGCAGAAAGTTCTGTAGATGTCTATTAGGTCCACTGTAGATGTCTATTGGGTACAGAGCTGAGTTCAATTCCTGGATATCCTTGTTAACTTTCTGTGTCGTTGATCTGTCTAATGTTGACAGTAGGGTGTTAAAATATCCCATTATTATTGTGTGGGAGTCTAAGTCTCTTTGTAGGTCTCTAAGGACTTTATGAATCTGGGTGCTCCTGTATTGGGTGCATATATATTTAGGATAGTTAGTTCTTCTTGTTGAATTGATCCCTTTACCATTATGTAATGGCCTTCTTTGTCTCTTTTGATCTTTGTTGGTTTAAAGTCTGTTTTATCGGAGACTAGGATTGCAACCCCTGCCTTTTTTTGTTTTCCATGTGCTTGGTAGATCTTCCTCCATCCCTTTATTTTGAGCCTATGTGTGTCTCTACACATGAGATGGGTCTCCTGAATACAGCACACTAATGGGTCTTGACTCTTTATCCCATTTGCCAGTCTGTGTCTTTTAATTGGAGCAGTTAGCCCACTTACATTTAAGGTTAATATTGTTATGTGTGAATTTGATCCTGTCATTATGATGTTAGCTGGTTATTTTGCTCATTAGTTGAGGCAGTTTCTTCCTAGCATCGATGGTCTTTACAATTTGGCATGTTTTTTCAGTGGCTGCTACCGGTTGTTCCTTTCCATGTTTAGTGCTTCCTTCAGGAGTTCTTGTAGGGCAGGCCTGGTGGTGACAAAATCTCTCAGCGTTTGCTTGTCTGTAAAGAATTTTATTTCTCCTTTACTTATGAAGCTTAATTTGGCTGGATATGAAATTCTGGGTTGAAAATTCTTTTCTTTAAGAATGTTGAATATTGGCCCCCACTCTCTTCTGGCTTGTGGAGTTTCTGCTGAGAGATCATCTGTTAGTCTGATGGGCTTCCCTTTGTGGGTAACCCGACCTTTCTCTCTGGCTGCCCTTAACATTTTTTCCTTCATTTCAACTTTGGTGAATCTGACAATTATGTGTCTTGGAGTTGCTCTTCTCAAGGAGTATCTTTGTGGCATTCTCTGTATTTCCTGAATTTGGATGTTGGCCTGCCTTGCTAGATTGGGGAAGTTCTCTTGGATAATATCCTGCAGAGTGTTTTCCAACTTGGTTCCATTCTCCCTGTCACTTTCAGGTACACCAATTAGACGTAGATTTGGTCTTTTCATATGGTGCCATATTTCTTGGAGGCTTTGTTCGTTTCTTTTTACTCTTTTTTCTCTAAACTTCTCTTGTCACTTCATTTCATTCATCTGATCTTCAATCACTGATACCCTTTCTTCCAGTTGATCGAATAGGCTACAGAAACTTGTGCATTCGTCATGTAGTTATCATGCCATTGTTTTCATCTCCATCAGGTCATTTAAGGACTTCTTTACACTGATTATTCTAGTTAGTCATTCATCTAATTTTTTTTAAGGTTTTTAGCTTCTTTTTGATGGGTTCAAACTTCCTCCTTTAGCTCGGAGAAGTTTGATCGTCTGAAGCCTTCTTCTCTCAACTTGTCAAAGTCATTCTCTGTCCAGCTTTGTTCTGTTGCTGGTGAGGAGCTGTGTTCCTTTGGAGGGGGAGAGGTGCTCTGATTTTTAGATTTTTCAGCTTTTCTGTTCTGTTTTTTTCCCATCTTTGTGGCTTTATCTACCTTTGGTCTTTGATGATGGTGACGTACAGATGGGGTTTTGGTGTGGATGTCCTTTCTGTTTGTTAGATTTCCTTCTAACAATCAGGACTCAGCTGCAGGTCTGTTGGAATTGGCTGAACTTCCACTCCAGACCCTGTTTGCCTGGGTATCAGCAGCAGAGGCTGCAGAACCATGAATATTGCTGAACAGCAAATGTTGCTGCCTGATCGTTCCTCTGGAAGCTTCGTCTCAGAGGGGTACCTGGCCGTGTGAGGTGTCAGTCTGCCCCTACTGGAGGGTGCCTCCCAGTTATGCTACTCAGGGATCAGGGACCCTCTTGAGGAGGCAGTCTGTCCGTTCTCAGATCTCAAACTCCGTGCTGGGAGAACCACTACTCACTTCAAAGCTGTCAGACAGGGACATTTAAGTCTGCAGATGTTTCTGCTGCCTTTTGTTTGGCTATGCCCTGCCCCCAGAGGTGGAGTCTACAAAGGCAGGCAGGCCTCCTTGAGCTGCAGTGGGCTCCACCCAGTTTGAGCTTCCCTGCCACTTTCTTTACCTATTCAAGCCTCAGCAATGGCGAGCACCCCTCCCCAGCCTGGCTGCCGCTTTGCAGTTTGATCTCAGACTGCTGTGCTAGCAATGAGCGAGGCTCCGTGGGCGTGGGACCTTCCGAGCCAGGCACGGGATATAATCTCCTGGTGTGGCATTTGCCAAGACCATTAGAAAAGCTCTGTATTAGGGTGGGAGTGACCCGATTTTCCAGATGCCATCTGTCACCGCTTCCTTTGTCTAGGAAAGGGAATTCTCTGACCCCTTGGGCTTCCTGGCTGAGGCAATGCCTCACCCTGCTTCGGCTCACGCTTGGTGGGCTGCACCCACTGTCCTGCTCCCACTGTCCGATAAGCCCCAGTGATATGTACCCAGTACCTCAGTTGGAAATGCAGAAATCACCCATCTTCTGTGTCACTCACACTGGGAACTGTAGACTGGAGCTGTTCCTGTTCGGCTATCTTGGAACTGCCCCCATTTGTAAGTCTTCTTTTGTGAATTTGTGTTTATTACTCTCTTATTTGTCAGCCTCTTGCACAGTTATCATAGTAGGATTTCTTGTTTTGTTTTGTTTTGTTTTTTTGAGACAGAGTCTCTCTGTCAGCTGGGCTGGAGTGCAGTGGCATGATCTCAGCTCATGCAACCTCTGCCTTCTGTGTTCAAGCAATTACTATGCCTCAACCTCCAAAGTAGCTGGGATTACAGGCATGTGCCACCATGCCCGGCTAATTTTTTGTATTTTTTGTAGAGACAGGGTCTCACTATGTTGCCCAGGCTGGTCTCAAACTCCTGGCCTCAAGCAGTCCACCTGGCTTGGCCTCCGAAAGTGCTGGGATTACAGGCGTGAGCCACTGCATCCAGCTCATAGCAGGTTTTCTTTCAACCACTTAGTGGTTACCATCATATAATATATCTCATATTCCAAGCCTTTATCTCTCTTTCACTATGTTTTGTAGCAGTTTCATTAAGATCTGGTTCACATATAAAATTCATCCATCCAGTGGTTTTCAGTATAGCCAGAGAGTTGTGCAACCATCACCACGATCAATTATAGAACATTTTTGTCACTCCAAAAGAAACTCTATACCCATTAGTTGTCTCTCCCATTTCCTTCCACTCCAAACTCCAACCCTAGGCAACCCCTAATCTACTTTCAGTCTCTAATGATTTACCTATTCTGTACATTGTGTTTAAATGGAAACATACAATACATAGTCTTTTACATCCAGTATCTTTCACTTAATATTTTCAAGGTTCATCCATGTTGCAGCATGTATCATTCTTCATTTATTTTTATTGCTAAATAATATTCTGTTGTATGGATATGCCACATTTTAAAAATCCATTCATCAGTTGATGGACATTTGGGTTTTTCCACTTTTTTTGGCTGTTATGAATAATGCTTCTGTGAATATATAAGCTTTTGCCTGAACATATATTTTCATTTCTGCTGGGTCATATAATAATATGGTTTGGCTGTGTCCTCACCCAAATCTCATCTCTAATTGTAATCCCAATAATTCCCATGTGTCAAGAGAAGGACCTGATTGCAGGTGATTAGATCATGGGAGCAGTTCCTTTTATGCTGTTCTTGTGATAGTGAATGAGTTCTCACGAGATCTGATGGTTTTATAAATAGCTTCCCCTGGGCTTCTCTCTCTCTCTCCTGCCACCATGTGAAGAAGGTACTTGCTTCCTCTTTGCCTTCTGCCATGAGTATAAGTTTCCTGATGCTTCCCCAGCCATGTGGAACTGTGAGTGAATTAACTCTCTTTCCTTTATAAATTGCAGTTTCTTATATTTATTTATAGCAGTGTGAAAATGAACTAATACAGAGAATTGGTACCTCAAAGCGTGGGGTACTGCCATAAAGATAGTTGAAAATGTGGAAGCAAATTTGGAACTGGGTAATGGGCTGAGGTTGGAACAGTTTGGAGGGCTCAGAAGCAGATAGGAAGATATGGGAAGGTAGAACTTCCTAGAGACTTGTTGAATGGTTTTGACCAAAATGCAGATAGTGATATGGACAATGAAGTCCAGGCTGAGGTGGTCTCAGATGGAGATGAGGAATTTCTTGGGAACTGGAGCAAAGGTCGCTTTTGCTATGCATCAGCAAAGAAACTGGTAGCATTTGCCCCTGCCCTAGAGACCTGTGGAACTTTGAACTTGAGAGAGATGATTTAGAGTATCTGGTGAAAGAAGTATCTTTTTTTATCTTTAAGTTCTGGGATACATGTGCAGAACGTGCAGGTTTGTTACATAGTTATACATGTGCCTTGGGTGGTTTGCTGCACCCATCAACCCATCATCTACATTAGGTATTTCTAGAAAAGGAAATTTCTAAGCAGGAAAGCATTCAAGAGGTGACAGAGTATAAAATTTTGGAAATTTTGCAGCCTGACCATGTGGTAGAAAATAATAACCCATTTTCTGGGGAAAAATTCAAGCTGGCTGCAGAAATTTGCTTAAGTAACAAGAAACTGAAAGTTAATAGCTATGACAATGGAGAAAATGCCTCCAGGCCATGACAGAGAGTTTATGGCAGCCCCTCCAACCATAAGCCTGGAGGCCTAGGAGGGAAAAATGGTTTTGTGGGTCCCGCTGCTTTGTGCAGCCTCCGGACTTAGTGTCCTGTGTCCCAGCTGCTCCAGCTCCAGCTGTGGCTAAAAGGGGCCAAGGTACAGCTTGGGCCATTGCTTCAGAGGGTGCAAGCCCCAAGCCTGGTAGCTTCCATGTGGTGCACAGAAGTCTGTGGGTGCACAGAAGTCAAGGGTGCACAGAAATCAAGGTTTGGGAACCTTGGGCCTGTGGGTGCACAGAAGTCAAGGTTTGGGAACCTCCTCCTAGATTTCAAAGGATGTATGGAAATGCCTGGATGTCCAGAAAGACATCTGCTGCCAGGGTGGGGCCATCATGGAGAACCTCTGCTAGGGCAATGTGGAAGGGAAATGTAGGGTTGGAGCCCCCACACAGAGTCCTTACTGGAGAACTGTCTAGTGAAGCTATGAGAAGACAGTTACCATCCTTCAAACCCCAGAATGATAGATCCACCAATAGCTTGCGCCTTGTGCCTGGAAAAACTGCAGGCACTGAACACCAGCCCATGAGAGCAGCTACAGAGGCTGAACCCTGCAAAGCCATGGGGGCAGAGATGCCCAGGGTCTTGGGAGCCCACCCTTTGCATCAGCATGACCTGGATGTGAGACATGGAGTCAAAGGAAATTATTTTGGAACTTTAAGATTTAATGACTGCCCCACTGGATTTTGGACTTGGGTGGTTCCTGTAGCCCCTTCGTTTTGACCATTTTCTCTCATTTGGAATGGGAGCTTTACCCAATGCCTATACCCCCACTGTATCTTGGAGGTAACCAACTTGCTTTTGATTTTACAGGCTCCTAGGCAGAAGGGACTTGCCTCGTCTCAGATGAGACTTTAGATTTGGACTTTTGGATTAGTGCTGTAATGAGTTAAGACTTTGGGGGACTGTTGGGAAGGCATGATTGGTTTTGAAATGTAAAAATGATGTGAGATTTGAGACAGGCCAGTGTCAGGATCATATGGTTTGGCTCTGTGTCCCCACCCAAATCTCATCTCAAATTGTAATCCCTATAATCCTCATGTGTCAAGGGAGAGACCTAGTAGGAAGTGATTCAGTCATGGGGGTGGTTTCCCCCATGCTGTTCTCATGATAGGACTAGGCCCCTAGGCTTCTCTCTCTCTGTGTCTTTATCTCTCTCTCTCTCTCTCCTGCTAAAATTTGAAAAAGGTCCTTGCTTCCCCTTCACCTTCTTCCATGATTGTAAGTTTCCTGAGGCCTCCCCAGCCATGTGGAACTCTAAGTCAATTAAATCCCTTTCCTTTATAAATTACCTAGTGTCAAATATTTCTTTATAGCAGTGTGAAATGGACTAACACATATGGTAAATCTAGGTCACTTTGTGTTTAACCTTTTGAGAAAAAGTCAGGCTGTTTGTCAAGTGGCTACCACATTTTTAAAATCACACCAGTAGCTTATGAAGGTTCCAATTTTTCCATATCTTCACCAGTACTTGCTATTATCTGCCATTTTCATTATAGCCGTCCTAGTGGGTCCAAAATGGTATTTCACTGTCATTTTGATTTACCTTTCTCTGATAAATAATCTACTACTTTTTAATTTTGTTAGAGTATATCCCAAAGTAATTTTTTCCTAAGTAATATGAAGTTACTCATATTCCCCAAAATGTACTTGGGGGTGGGTTTACATTATACTTTTAATCTAATTCATATGTTTTAGCCACTTTAAACATGTCTTCTTAATTACTTAACACATACCCTATGAAATCAATATTTTCTAATTGACTTTTTGTTTGCTTTTTTGTTTTCCTTTAGAGTTGTAGTCACAAAGAAAATATTCGATAGGTTTAGAGGAAAGGCATGGAGTGTGTAAACTGCCATTACTACATTGTAAATTTCTTTTATAAATTTTAATTCTTTTTGTCCAAGTGGAGACATGATTACCACATAGTGATTAACAATTTAAAAAAGAAGTGTTGGTCTTAGCATATCCTAGAAACACAAGAAAATAAATTGAAGAGGCGGGGAGCCTAGAGGTCATATCTTAATTTCTATTGTTGGAAACTATATCAAGAAGGACAGAATTTTATAATTAAATGAGAAATTAAATGCATGTTGATCAAGCTTCTCCCTGTTTGTTGTGATCAAGGAGTGGGAATTTCTAGAATGGGCAGTTTCCCAGTTCTGGGGCACAATTGTCAAAGTCTGGACACACATGTGGAGGCATCATGTATGTTCCCGTGAGAGCTGGAAAAATGTAAAGAGCCCCAGAGCTAGTCTAACGTCTTACTTTATAGATTAGAAAATCAAAGTATAGAAAGTCTCAAGTCTCACAACCTGCTCGTAGCAGAGATGAGGCTAGAATGCAGCTCTCATAAATCTTAGTCCAGTGATCTTTGAATTATCCAATGTGCTGTAGACTGAACGTTTGTGTTTTCCCAAAATTCATATGTTGAAATCCTGATTTGCAATGTGATGGCATTAGCAAGAGGAGTGATTAGGTCACAAGGGCTGTGAATGGAGTTAGTGCCCTTATAAAAGGGACCCCAGAGAGCTGTCTCCTTCCCTTATACCATGTGAGGACACATCAAAAAGAACCAGGAAGTGGATCCTCACCAGACATTAAGTCTGCTGGAGCTTGGATGTATGATTTCCCACCCTTCACAACTCTGAGAAATAAATGTTGTTTACAAACCACCCAGTCTATGTTATTCTGTTATAGCCACTGGAATAAGACTAAAACATGTTTCTTAAGTTAGTGAAACACTTCCTATTTAATACACACATATAGACATCAACACATCTTCACAAAAAATCTCCCTTGAAATGCTGATGCCCATTCAAATTAAGATATCCTCTTCATCATGCCCAGCTGATAGTTATGTGGTACAGAACAATATACGATTTCAGTGTCACCTGATGTTACTTTTATTTTTGTTTCATTTTTGCTTCTGGTTGTGTATATTTTAAACAACTATCTCAAATTAAAAATTGGGGCTGGGCACAGTGGCTCACACCTGTAATCCCAACACTTTGGGAGGCTGAAGTGGGTGGATCACTTGAGGTCAAGAGTTCAAGACCAGCCTGGTCAACATGGTGAAACCTGTCTCTACTAAAAATGCAAAAATTAGCTGGGTGCGATGGTGCATGCCTGTAATTCCAGCTATTTAGGAGGCGGAAGCACGAGAATCGCTTGAACCTGGGAGGCGGAGGCTGTGGTGAACTGAGATCATGCCACTGTACTCCAGCCCAGGTGACAGAGTGAGACTACATCTCAAAAAACATTAAAAATAAAAATTGGGAGGGGCTTCATTTTTCTATCTGATGTAGATTGTTACTTTTACCCATTGTATTCTACTGGGGCAACAATAACCTGTTATATGTTATTTCCCAATTAATATATGTCTGCTGGGCA
Organism: Pan paniscus; assembly: GCF_029289425.2. Taxonomy (NCBI): domain Eukaryota; kingdom Metazoa; phylum Chordata; class Mammalia; order Primates; family Hominidae; genus Pan; species Pan paniscus. The sequence goes on along the minus strand of NC_073253.2, from coordinate 46,245,376 downwards.
CCTATTCTCTCTCTAGAGCCATGGCAATCACTCTTCCTGGTGGACACTCTGGTGAGTGTCAACAGAAAAAGCAAAGGTCCTCACCCTCCATGCCCATGCTATTTGCCCATACCTTCTTCTTTATCTTTCAATATTACCCCTTCCAGACTTTTGAATGACCAGTGAAACAATTCACCACCGCCCAAGAATCCCTCAGCCATTTCTCTTTTAACCCAAAGTGATGATCAGATGTATTGTCCCAAGCTCTATCCATTAGTAGGATTTTTTCTTACTTCCCCTTTTCTGGGCCATTTATAAATAAGACTGTAGTATAATAACAGTCCATTTTTAGCTTGTACCCACATTCCAAATTGACTCATCTGTGACTAGTCTCTTTTTCCTCCTCCTTCAGCTGGTGTTAAGGAGTCCCATGCAGTCATGGGTGCAAGCTGAGAGAGAGAAGCCAGTGAAGCAGTGGTTGATGACGGGGTCCTCTGGGCCACTTGATTGCATAGCTTTCCTGTGTCTCTGTTTTGTGCATTTCTGATCCAAGATACAATTCCATCTTATGGCGGGTTGCTATTGACACTGCCTGACCCCTGGCTCTGTATTCAGACAGACCCAGCTATAAGGACAGCTGTGGCTCCATGCTCACTTTATGGCCTAAATCAGAAGTGTGAGCTCTACAGGAGCCTAGTAACTTAACAGGAGCTACATTTGAATGGTGTATATGGTTTCAAACTTCAGATAGCGCGGCTTTGCTCCAGAACTGTAGAGGTCATCATTATTTTCCTATAAAGCCTGGTTGTAAGCTCCACAGAATGTCTCTTGTTGTCACAGATGCCTCTAGTATTATAGCTTCTGCTGGATTTTATTGTGCAAGGCACAGGTCTAAATCTACCATGGCCTGTATTTGCTGCTTTTGGTTCCACTTAAAACTCTTGACCTTTGTTTCACTCAGTAAGTGGATTAGAGCAATATTTCCAGGTACAAAATATGCTGCCTCTAGAACCTGTGCTTCCGTCTTTGTGGTAGGAGAAGGTGCAATAATCTGGCCTTCACTTTAGAGGGATATCTAGGCATGCCCTGGATCTCTGGACTCTTAAAAACTTTACTGATATTGGGGAAAGTCAAATCTTTATAGAGTTTATCTCTCACACTCAAAAACAAAAGTGTTCCACTATTGCCTTCAAATCCAATTCACATGCCATCAATACAGTGGGCCAATGTGATAGTCTGTGGAATGTCCAGTGGGTTGTGATCCCTTCACACCACATTATAACAGATAATGTCAGTTACCACTCCAGTGGTGCCTTCAGGATCAAGGTATTCATTTCCTTAGCTACCAGAATTGTTGGCTGCTGATGGGCCACAGATGAGCCTCTACCCAGTACTGCCTATAAACAAAGGGAGCTCCCACACTCAAGTTTACACATCTTCTCTTAAGTCAGCTGCATTTGATGATGGGTTCAAGTGGCCTTTCTCAGTTTGGGACACCTCTGAAGCATGATCCCAGTGTCATAGTGCCCTTGGAGAATTGACAGTACACTGAGGTAAAATCTTACATGTTTTTCCTGCATGAATGGGAATTGCTTCTGATCCTCCTTCTTAATAGGGACAGAAAAGAATGCACTTACCAGATTATGTTCTTGAGGTCACATTGATGTGCTCAAGCAGAAATACCACATCTGGCACAGCATCTACAATTGGGGCTAGTGCTTGGTTGAGTTAGTGGGAGTGCATTATCATCTGCCAGGATCCATTTGCTTTTTGTAGTGGCCAGACTGGTGAATTAAATGGGGATATGAAGGTGATTAAAACCTAGGTCTTTGAGGGTAACACTAACCTTTAACATTCTACCCAGGATGCAAAAATCTTATTCCCTCTCTTGAATAGAGGAAGGGGCAGCTTCATAAACTACTTTGCATTCTGCATTATAATAGCTACTTCACCTCAGGTCAAGAAACCAATGTAGGTTTTCTGCCAACTACTAAGCATGTCCCTCCAAAATACACATTTGCTGAATGGGGAAATGACCACCAACTGAACCCTCTGTGACATACTCAACATGACTCCATTTATTACCTAGCCCTCAGATACCACTACCAGGGCATATGATAATTTTTTAAGTCCTCAGCTGTCAATGTTAATACAGAACCTTTGCCAAACAGTCCTCAAAACCTTTGGTTATTCCTGTTTCTCCAGTGGTTACCAAGGAAAGTGGATGTTGTTTTTTCTAATTAGGGGCTTATTCCTATACACACTTGCTGTGGTGCTGGAGGGTCTTTTCTTATTGCACCATGGCATACCTTTTCATCAATGAGATATAGGAACAAGTTTGGAAATTGATTGTTGTGAAGTAAAGTGCTTGAGGTTGAGAATTCAACTTTCTCTGAAGCTCTGATACTCTTATAATTAAGGAAGAGTCTGGTTCTCAGATTTTTCTGCCTTTCAGTTGCTGGAGATGAGTCTCCTTCTGTTGCCAGTAAGACCCTCTAACCTTCATGTTTATCTTAGGTCGAGGAGTATCTTCCTCGTATTGTGCTGTCTTTTCCCAATATAAAGTAGCACCAGAGCAGCCATCCAAATGTATAATCTTTATAAATACTACTTCCTCCATACTTCTCAAACTCTCCTGAGACATTACACCAATAAGTGCATTTGTTTTAGCTGGTATCTCATTTTGGTTCACCACTGATAATAATAGCATTAATAATTCTACTCCAGCACACTGGGGGCTATTAGTACCTACCACTAGTGACAGGGTCTTCATTAGCAGCTGATGGGCAGGTAATCAAGTTCTTTATTCAAATAAAATTCCAATTTAGAGTCTGCTTCCTAGTGCTACTGCCAGTATCAACTCTTTTTGTAGATTTCCCAGAAAACAGACCCTGAAGTAGAGATTTTTTTGTAAGAAATTTGCAGGAGAAATGAGTGAAGCAAGGCTGTGAGAAGGAGAAATTGAGTTACAATGTGGTGGCAGCAGAGTTCTTAACTGACCTCACTGGGGTCTATGGCACTGTGATGGTGCTTTAGTGGTGTACCAAATTGAGGCAAGAAGGCCACTTGAACCAGTCATTGGACACAAGTTGCCTCCAGAAAATTTGTGTAAACTTGAGTAAGGCAGCTCCCTTTGTCTGTGGGCAATTATGGGGTAAAGGCTCAACTGTGAGTCCTCAGCAGCCCACAGTCCTGCTAGAGGAGGAAATGAGCACTTCGGCCCTAAAGGAGCCATCTGAGTGGTATGTGACAGTATCTACCACATCATGATTCCAATGATCTCAATGAATGCTCCAGAAATTTAGTCTTCTGTTGAATTTTAAAACCAATTTATTGAAAAAATAGGCTGAATACAGGGAACCTGAAATTTACCAGAGTAAGAAAATATCCTGCTGGGGTAAAATAAGCAAAATCTCTGCTAAATAATAGATCATATTTCTTCTGATCTATCTAAGAATTAGCACACACTGTTGAAAAGGGAAGTATGCTTTTGAACATTAAATATGTGGTCTTCAGGCTCTGATAGTAAAGGCTACTAGGAAGGGCTAGAGCTTTTTCAGGTAAGCACATGGTCCCTTAGTTGTTCTCCAACAGAAGTTTCAATCATACTTGTCAAAGATATCATAAAGTTTTTAAAAGGATGAAATCTTTTTTTCCTTTCACTTTTTTCTCCTTTGAGTCTCCTCCCTCCAGAAGCATTTATCTCTATGTGAGCCTACTAAGATTCTGTCAGGTTCCCTGTCTAGGTACCCAGTAGAGACTGGAGCTAACCCACAATGGCCATGACTTCTTTCTTCCCCGCAGGATGGACACACAGAAAAAAAAAAAATAATAAGAGCATACCAGAAAATTGTAAGGAAACAGATGATTAAGAAAATGGGGAATTTAGATTCTAGTAACATTTTAACATTCTGTGAAAGTCAGGGGAACATGATATGCCAACCAGAGGGAGAGAGCATTATCAAGCACTCAGTAACAAATCTGTGGATCTGTCAACCAAAATGTTAGTAAGATACTTCTTTTGCCAAGATCCTTAAGATTAATGGGGAAAATCTGAATTATACAAACACCATAGCTTTAATAACTATGAGAGAAAAGTCTCTGAGAGATTATTACGAATATAGAAACACTTCAAGTCCTACAAATGCATATACATTATACTAACAAGGAAAAGCCTGGATATAGAACTAAAGAGGGTCATGAAAAGTCTCTGAGAGATTATTACGAATATAGAAACACTTCAAGTCCTACAAATGCATATACATTATACTAACAAGGAAAAGCCTGGATATAGAACTAAAGAGGGTCATTTCACTCTCTCTCCTCTCTCTCTCTCTTTCTCTGTCTTTCATACATTCTCTAAAGCAATAGAAGGTTGTCAGATCAACCAATAAACCTCTAAAACTCCAAAATATGTCTGAAATCACAAAATAATATTCTTTGCATGATGAAATGTACTCTGTCTCTGATTGCATAGACCTCAATGTGAGAGTGCCTTGGCCTCTATTATTTAAAGAATACTATGGAAACAAAAACTTTAATACAGTAAATCTGTGGTTGTAAACTGCTATCACATAAATTAAGTCTGGTTTATCAATAGTTTTTGGCCTCAGATATCTATTTTATTAATATTCTGAACAATCTGAATCCCTAGAAACACTGGACTTCCAGGCCTATGTGGGGCATACGCTCATCTTTTCAGCCCTCTCCTTCATGCCACTCTCTTACCACTTCATTTAGGGATTTGAATTAGCAACTCTAGAAACAAATATAAAAATAGCAGTGAGGCAATTAATAAATACAGGCTGGGAGAGGTCAAAAATAAATTATGTTGCTGAATAGCTAACCTTAAAGATATCACTAATAAAAGTAAACTAAAACCTTGCTGTTTGAGGTTTTTTTATGTAAAACAACTAATTTGACCAATTAGCTATACATGTGGTTATAAATTAGGCAATATATTCAGCTAAAGAAAAGCAAAGCCCTCTAGATACCCATGTTGTAGAAGCTGTCACTTAATGACATAAATAAGCTCTACGCCAAACAGAAAATGCAATCATAATTAGTGTTTTTTTCTAAGTAAAAAAATGCAATAGTCAAAACACTCATAAACAATTATAGACAAGTTCCTTAAAGTTCTGAGATTATTAGCTGGGGCTTATTAACCACAAATACTCAACAAACAGTCACTTGATAATTATGCTAGGAACACTCTTGTTAACTTAGAACCAATTCTAAGAACTGATGGTGAAAACCAACACAATTAAAATGAAACTAGAGAGCTGTTCTGAGGGGGATGAACTCAGGAAACCCAAGCTCTGTTGGATTGTGGAGACTTGAGAGAATCCATGGGGTTAGAACATTCAAAGTAGTCGCTTTTGACAGCCTGAGTACAGTTAAGCCATTGGTGTTGTGTGTTACGGAGGTGGCATCAGGTTCCTGGCAAGCTGCACTGGAATGAAGGAAGCAATACCTCATGACATTTGCCACGCCATATGGCAGGTGGAGGTTTTGCAGAATGCCATCCAGTGTCACCTCATCACAGGAACTGTTCTAGTGAGTGTTACTTGATACATGGAGCTTGCGAAGGAGTTCAAATTCCTGTAGATGATTACATTATCCAGAGGAAAAGACAAGGGCTGAGATAACCTGAGAATTCTGGAGGAGCCAAGCCAAGAAAGAAATTCTGTATACAGTGAGAATAAACTAGAAATTAGAGGACCAGCAAAAGTCAGGGGAACAATACTCAATGGATCAATATTTACTGAGCTTTGAATAAAGTGACTAAGGATGTGGGATCTAGGTCATACTGGTAATTAATGTTACTTCCATTTCTATTGCAATTTTCTCCAAAAAATAAGCATAATTGCTATTTATTATGTACTTATTGTGTGCTAGGTACTGCGCTTTATGCTTTTCCTGCTTTAGGATGCTTAATGAACATTTGCTGACTGAAGGGATGAGTTAATTCTTCCAGCCACCCTGCAAGGATTACAGATGAGAAGTTAAGCATCTTGTTCAAGGTGTGCTACTAACAGACAAAAGAAATAAAATAAAATCTAAGTCTGCCTCACTCCAAATCGCATGAATTTTCTACTGTTGCTTTGGGCGTAGCGTTGATGAATGAGCAAAGTTACAAGTCACCAATAACCACTCAACGAGTAGTATCAGAGTAGAATAAGAAAGAGAATGGCTGAGAGAAGTGCAGCAAGAAGAGTCTGAAAATATCTGGGGACATGGAAATGATATGAGGGGCAGTGACTTTGATAGATGGAAGCTTAGAAAGTGAGAATGCTGGACTTGGATTAGGTACTCACCTTCTGACCTCAGACATTAAGAATCTGCTTGTCATGAGGCATGATTTCTTGTAGGATGTAGGCTCAATATCTCTGAATGGTGCTCTCCATAGAATGTTCTATTTCTGGGGCTGGGAAGGTTGGGGGGAATGAATGAAAAGTTTGTGCAATATGCGTGTGGTCTCAGATGCAGGTCTTTCTTGACTCTGAATGCTCACATGGTTGTGGCTCCCAAAGTCTGGGGTCTCATTAAAGTATTCTCTCACTTTATGCACATAATGAGCTCACAGGAGGAGGGATTCAAGCAGCCAGCATTTTTCATCTCCTTATCTATCTCTGTGGACTTTCATCTGTAACCAACTATGGGACTTGTAAGCTGGGACGGTGGGGACCCATCTGACATTATGCCTGCAATTCATTACCACCTCCTATGCCCTCCTGGAAGAATTCTCAAACAGTTCTTCCAACAACAATCCAGCTAATATGTATATTCTCCTGGAGTAGTGGCTCTACTTGTCCAGACAACATTATGCTTGCCCCATGCCGGTGTAGACATCTCTGCAGACCATATAAATTATTATGTCAAACATTAAACCATTAGGCTATTGGGTACAAGAATTGATCTGCTACCAACGCCATTTGCTAATGCCATCCAGTGTAGGATAGATGCAAGAAGCTGAAGCTCAGCCAGTGGACTTTGTTTTACAAATGCAGCTGCTTCTCAATTATCCTGAATAATGAGGCACAGAAACTGTCTGAGAACAATGATGGATAGGTCTCAAGCTGTTTTCAGTAAAGTACATCTCCTATAGGAGGGTTATAACAAAACCACACAAAGAATATGTGTCCCTCAATATAAAGTGAGGACACCTAGACGGATTTTGAACTTATATTTCTAAGTTACACCGATGTTAAACATTGAATTGCAGCTGAAGCAGATGGACATAACTCCAGAAATCCAGGGAGGCTGCCAAAAAGCCCAAGCTAACAGATTGCTGTAGCCATATAAAATAGGTCAAGTTGGACCTTATGCATGCTCCAGGGAAAGCTCTGAGACCCACACACATGCACACATGCATGCGCACGTGCATGCACGCATACACACACACACACACACACACAGAGATTTGAGACATAAAGCCCTGATTATGTAGATATTTTATATATGCATATATAAATATCCCTATATGTACCTGCATCTATATCTATATACATACAGCTAAGCAGAAAGTGACATTTCCACACTAAAGTCCTGTTCTGCAGAAATCATCTTTAAATACAAGCTGCAATTGTTGTAGTATGGGTAAGGCTGTGCATACCAAAGTCCTGATATTTGCAGTAACTGAACCCCTTTGGAAGAAGTCTAAATTAGCATCAACAATCCTGAATTCTATACAAATAAAAACTATGTATTTTGACTCTAGAATATCACCAAAGGGGACATTCTAGATATTCAAAGGCAATATGTTATTCTAAATATCTATAGATATTCTAAATATTCAAAGGCAACATGTTAAAGCATTCTGGATAAAATTTGAAGCATGGGAACATTTCATCTGCTTCATCATGGAAATCTGTTGCAATTATTACTAACAAAATCAAGTGTCTTCAATTAGTGAAGTCTGTTTCTAAGGAACATACATTGTTTCCAAATTACCATGGCTTCCTCCACTCTTGTAACCTACTGTAATTTTTTCCACAAGGGTTATTAAGTAATTCTGTTTGTCTAAAGCTGCCCAGAAAGTATCCCTTCCAAATACTATTCTTTTACATTTTTGTTCAGAGCAGAGCTGTTGGATGATGCCTCACTGTTAGACCAGCTTTAGTAATCCCATTAAATAATGCAATAACAAGGGATACTTGAAACATGGGACAGATGTATAAGAAAGATTTTCAGGTACACTGGAGGTGGATTATTATGGCATCTCCCAGATGCTGATTTTTGCCTTGGAATCACCCAAACTAACCCCTGATGGGCATCTGTACTCTGAAGCTTATCACAGACTCTTGTGTCTCTGCCTCTGCTCCTGCTCCTAGGGAAGCTAACATTGGTCCAAGTCCTATTTCAGAGCTTAAATAATGAATTAAATGTTTTGGAAATAACTCCTTTATTAAGGAGTAACTGCTGGCTCAAATCTTTGGCCAAGTGTCTCATTCTATGATTCCTCTCTGCCTGCCTGGACTCTATTTTCCTTACCTTGTCACCTTCTAAACCTGGACTTGCAATATGCAGGTGGAAATGCAGAAAATCCAACCAGAAGAGCCTGTTGAAAGGCTATTTGTAGTTGCATAGGGTAATTTTGTCAGTCACTGTTATCATTTCCTATTCTAGAGTTTTCCAAATGTCAAAGTTGTTAATCATATAGAGGACTGGTTATGAAGACAAGAATTACAGGGTATCTTGCCCTCCGAATTTGAGAGGTGAGGTGGAAAGCAAGATGTCTCTTCATTCCTCATGATTAGTTTTCATTATTTAGCGCACAATAAACAATTGGGCATTTAGTTTATTCTTTTCCCTGACTTCTCAAACTATAAGACTGTTTGCTAACTGTAGGTTAGAGCCTTGTCTCACGAAACAAATTTATTAGAACATGACCAGTGAAAATAATAAAATATATCAGAAGTGAGGATATGTTCTTTCACATGCATATATACAAAACGTGTGAACTACAGAAAGATGAGGAATGCATTTTTTTGTACTGTGGATTGAGACTAAAAAAATAAAAATTTTTAAATGGCCAAGGTTTTACATCAAGATTCATATATTCAGAGACCTACAGGGGCCAGGCAGATAACATATATTTATACTCAGGCCAAGGACTAGCCACAACAAGATTGTAGGTGCCATGGATAACCGGAAAGTGCATGCCCATTTAATCTGTAAATGCAAGTCAATTTGAAAAAAATAATTAATTTAAAAATTTTAATTTTTCGGATACACAGTAGGTATATATGTATGGGATATTTGAGATATTTTGATACAGGCATACAATGTGTAATAATCACATCAGTGTAAATGGGGTATCCATCACCCCAACCATTTATCCTTTCTTTGTGTTATAAACAGTCCAATTATACTCTTTCAGTTATTTTTAAATGTGCGATAAATTATGTTAACTGTGGTCACCATGTTGTGCTATCAAATACTAAATCTTATTCATTCTACCTAACTATATTTTTTTACCCATTAACCATTCCCATTTCTACCCTCCTTCAAATACCTTTCCCAGTCTCTGGTAACTATCATTCTACTCTCTATCTCCATGTGTTCAATTGTTTTAGTTTTTAGCTGTCACAAGTAAGTAAGAACACGTAAAGTTCATCTTTCTGTGCCTGGTTTATTTCACTTAACGTAATGACCTCCAGTTCCATCCCTGTTGCTGCAAATGACAGAATCTCTTTATTTTTATGGCTAAATAGTACTCCATTGTATTAATACCACATTTTCTTTATCTGTTCATCTGTTGATGGACACTTGGGATGCTTTCAGATCTTAGTTGTGAATAGTGCTGCAAGAAACATGAGAGTGTAGACACTTTTTTGATATACTAATTTGTTTTCTTTTAGGTATATACCTAGCAGTGGGATTGCTGGATCATATTTTTAGTTTTAGCTCTATTTTTAGTTTTTTGAGGAACTTCTAAACTGTTCTCTACAGTGGTTATACTAATTTACATTCCCACCAAGAGTGTACAGGGTTCACTTTTCCCTACATCCTCACTAGCATTGGTTATTGCCTCTTTTTGGATAAAAAGCCATTTTAACTGGGATGAGATGATATCTCATTGTAGTTTTAATTTGCATTTATCTGATGATCAATGATATTGAACACCTTTTCATATACTTGTTTGCCATTTGTATGTCTTCTTTTGAGAAATGTCTATTCAAATCTTTTGCCCATTTTTAAATCAGATTATAGGTTTTTTTCTGATTGAGTTGTTTGAGCTCCTTATATATCATGGTTATTAATCAATTGTCACAGGAATAGTTTGCAAATATATTCTCCCATTCTGTGGGTTGTCTCTTCATTTTGTTGATTGTTTCCTTTACTGTGCAGAAGCATTTTAACTTGATGTGATGTCATTTGTCCTTCTTTTTTTGCTTTGGTTGCCTGTACTTTCAGGCTATTACTCAGGAAATCTTTGCCCAGCCTAATGTCCTAGAGAGTTTCCCCAGTGTTTTCTTTTAGTAGTTTCATAGTTTCAGGTCTTATATTTAAGTCTTTAATCCATTTAATTTGATTTTTGTATATAGTGAGAAATAGGGGTCCAGTTTTACTCTTCTGCATATGGATGTTCAGTTTTCCCAGCATCATTTATTGAAGAGATTGTCCTTTCCTCAGTATATGTTCTTGGCATCTTTGCTGAAAATGAGCTCACTGTAGATGTATGGATTTGTTTCTGTGTTCTCTATTCTATTCTATCATTCGATGAGTCTGTTTCTATGACAGCACCACACTGTTTTTGTTATTATAGCCCTATAGTACAATTTGAAGTCAGGTAATGTGATTCCATCAATTTTGCTCTTTTTGCTCAGAATTCTGCATTTTTTGTGGTTCCATATAATTTTTCTCAGCTCACTGCAACCTCCACCTCCTGGATTTAAACGATTCTCCTGCCTCAGCTTCCTGAGTAGCTGGGATTACAGGAGCCTGCCACCATGCTCAGCTAATTTTTTTTTTTTTAAATTGGAGACAGGGTTTTACCATGTTGGCCAGGCTGGTCTTGAACTCCTGACCTCAGGTGATCCTCTTTTCTTGGCCTTCCAAAGTGTTGGGATTACAGGCATGAACCACTGTGCCCAGTCAGTTCCATATACATTTTAGGGTTTTTTTTTTTTTTGTCTATTTCTGTGAATAATGTCATTGGTATTGTGTTAGCGTGGCCAGATGCCCCTTTCAGGTTTGTTTTCTCTAAAATAAACCTGTGTTGACCGTCAAACCACTTTTTTTGTTTCTTTCCTCTTTCTTTAATTCTTACAATAAGGGGTTGCATTGAATTTGTAGATTGCTTTGGGTAGTATGGACATTTTAACAATATTGATCCTTCCAATTCCTGAACATAGAATATCTTTCTGTTTTTTTGTGTGTGTCCTCTTGAATTTCCTTCATCAATGTTTCATATTTTTTTTCATTGTAGAGATCTTTCATTTCTTTGGTTAAGTTACTTCTTAGGAATTTTATTTTATTTGTAGCTATTGTAAATGAGATTACTTTCTTGGGTTTTTTTTTCAGATTGTTTGCTGTTGGCATACAGAAATGCTACCTATTTTTACATGTTGATTTTGTATCCTGCAAATTTACTAAATTTGTTTATCAATTCTAATAATTTTTTGGTGGAATCTTCAAACAGGGACAATTTGACTTCTTCCTTTTTTGACGGTTTTTATCATGAAGGAATCTTGAATTTTTTCAAGTGCTTTTCAGCATCAACTGAAATGATCATGTGGGTTCTGCTCTTTATTCTGTTGATATGCTGTGTCATACTGATTGATTTGCATATGTTGAACCATCTTTGCATCCCTGGGATAAATCCCAGTTGGTCATGATAAATGAGCTTTTTAACATGTTGTTGAATTTGGTTTGCTAGTATTTTGTTGAGGTACTTTATAACAAATGCTTAGCAGGGGTACTGGCCTGTAGTTTTTGTTTGGTTTTGTATCAGGGTAATACCGGCCTCATAGAATGCATCTGGAAGTATTCCCTCATCCTCTATTTTTTGGAATAGTTTGGGTGGGATTGGTATTAGTCTTTAAATGTTTGGCAGAATTCAGCAGTGAAGACATCAGGTCTTAGGCTTTTCTTTGTGGGGAGACTTTTTATTATGGCTTCAATCCTTTTACCTGTTATTGGTCTGTTCAGGTTTTGGATTTCTTCATGGTTCAATCTTGGTAGGTTGTACATGTCTAGGAATTTATCCATTTCTTCCAGGTTTTCCAATTTATTGGTATATAGCTGCTCATAGTAGCCTTAATGTCCTTTGAGTTTCTGCAGTATTGATTGTAATGTCTGCTTTTTCATCTCTAATTTTGTTTACTTGGGTTTTCTCACTTTTTTTCTTAGATAGTCTGGCTAAAGTTTTGTTAATTTTATTTCTCTTTTCAAAAATTCACCTTTTCATTTTGTTGATCTTTTGTATTGTCTTCATTTCATTTTTATTTATTTCTGCTGTGCTCTTTATTGTTTCTTTTTTTCTACTAATTTTGGGTTTGGTTTGCTCTTGCTTTTCTAGGTCTTTAAGATGCATCATTAGATTGTTTATTTGAAATATTTCTACTTGTTTGATGTAGGCATTTATAACTATAAACTTTTCTCTTAGTACTGCTTTTTCTGTATCCCATAGGTTGTTGTATTTACACTATCATTTGTTTCAAGACATTTTCCAATTTCCCTCTTAACTTCTTCATTGACCCACTTGTCATTCAGGAGCATACTGTTTAATTTCTATGTGTTTGTATACTTTCCAAAATTCCTCTTGTTGTTGATTTCTAGTTTCATTTCATTGTGATCAGAGAAGATACTTGATATAAGTTCAATTTTCTGAATTCTTTAAGATTTATTTTGTGTCCAAACGTATGGTCTTCACTTGAGGATCATCCATATTCTGAGGAGAAGAATGTATATTCTGCAGTCACTGGATAAAATGTTCTGCAAATATCTATTAGGTCCATTTGATCTACAATGCAGCTTAATTCTAAAGTTTCTTCATTGATTTTCTGTCTGCATGATCTGTCCAGTGGTGAAAGTGGGGTATTGCTGTCTCTGGCTATTATTGTGTTGGGGTCTATCTCTCTCTTTAGTTCTAATAATATTTGCTTTATATAGCTAGGTGCTCCAGTGTTTTGTGCATATATATTTTCAATTGTTATATTTTCTTGCTGAACTGATCCCTTAACACTATATAATGATCTTTGTCTCTTTTCATAGTTTTTGTCTTCAAATCTGTTTTGTCTGATATAAGTAGGGCCACTTCTGCTCTTTTTTTGGTTTCCATTTGCATAAATGTCTATCTCTTTATTTTCAGTCCATGTTTGTCTTTTTAGGTGAGGTGTGTTTCTTGTAGGCAACCGATCATTGATTCTTGTGTTTTTATTCCTCAGCCACTCTGTGTCTTTTGATTGAAGAGTTTAGTCCATTTACATTCAATGTTATTACTGATAAGTAAGGACATACTCCTGCCATTTAAAAAAATTTGTTTTCTGGGTTTTTATTTTTTTGTGGTCTTCTCTTCTTTCCTTCCTTCCTGTCTTCCTTTCAGTGAAGGTGATTTTTCTCTGATGATATGTTTAATTACTTGCTTTTTAATTTTTTGTTTGTATCTGTTGCATGTTTTTGATTTGAGGTTACCATGAGGCTTGAAAATAATATCTTATAACCCATTATTTTAAACTGATTACTTACCATTGATTGTTTACACAAACAAACAAATAAGCCAAGTGAAAACTAATAAAAACTCCACACTTTAACTTAATCACCCCATTTTTTAACTTTTTGTTGTTTCTATTTATATTTTATTTTGCAATCGATGTCTTGAAAAATTGTTCAATTTGGTGTTCCTGTGGGGAGGATAATCAGTGGAAGCTTCTATTCAGCCATCTTGCTTCACTTCCTCCATGAGTCAATATTTTAAAACACAAAAGCCTCTGTGCAGGCCTAAGAGAAGGCATTGGCACAATAGCCCATTACTTCCTTCAAGGGTCTGCTTGGATGTCATTTCCTTAGGAAAACATTCCCCAGACTAGACACAGACCCTCTGTTGTATGCTCTTCTAGCACCATATACTTTCCGTCAAAACATTTATTAGAATTTTATCTAATCTGTGTGACTATTTGTTTAATGACACTACCCACAAAATCAGGGCTTTTGCCTGCTCAGGTCACTTCTGTGGCCTCAGTTCCTCATTCAGTATCTGGCACATAATAGGTATATAATGAATATTTGTAGGATGCATGAATGAGACCATCAGGAGGAATATCAAGTAGTACAAGTTTAGTAGTGCATTGTAAAAACATTATTTTCAGAAATTATTTCATGGCTTATTCATTTATCTGGCAAACACATATTGAGTACCTACCAGATTCTAAGACCTTCATTGTATATTGAAGATAGAAAACAGATTATGTGATAGTCATTACCCTCACGAAGTTTACAATCTAATTATACCATTAAAAAACTTAGCATTTAAATATTATTAAATAAGATAATCATAGTGCTTTTTTAAACGGTAAAACATAGTTTTTAAGTAATTTTTAAAACATGGCATCTCATTCATTCTGATTCTGGTTATCATCTTCACACATATTTTCATTATGATTTTATTTTCCATTGACATAATCTGATGGAAACTTGGAGAAAATAAAAGCAATATAATTTAAACCATGTTTGTGCAGAAACTGCCAAATAAAAAGAAAATAAAGAATTGGTTTGGAATTATGAAGACATCAATGCATTTGCATTAAGTGTAACAGGAGCTAAATCACTTCTACCTATTAGTAAATTCACCTGGGAAGGAGCCAATAAGCATGTTGTCCAATTATGAGATGCAGTTGGCTTCTGGAATATGAAAAAAGTAAACATAAAAATGAAAAATGTAAGTTTATGACTGCCAAGAATGTTCTGAACATTATCCTTTGTGCACCCTAAGGGTGTTAGAAGCAAGAAAAGATGAGAAAAAAAGCCTGGTCTCTGATGGTTTTTCCTTGACCTTAAGACAAGAGTATGATGATACAAATAGGTTTGGGTTTTAATTGCAAGTCATTTTCTATGTAATTTTACACAAGTTAATTAATTAACTTGAGACAGTTTCCTCCTTTGCAAAATGGAAATGATAATTCTTAATTTATAGTGAATATTAGAGATCCTGTATGTTAAATATGCAGCATATTGCGTAGACCATGGTGCTATATAAGTGATGCTACTAATTATCATTCTATAATATCCATAAGAGTAACATAATTTCAGCTGATTTGAATGGTACAAAAATAAAATTTTTGTACAGGTTTTCTACAAATCCCTTCAATAATCTAAACAATCATATAATGTGAATATATGGTTTGGGAAGGCAGTTTGAGAATATCTATCAGAAAGTATGTTTAAAAACCACATATAAAGCCTAAAAAACCTAAAAATATTGAAGCTATACAAAGTATGCTGCCCAACCACAATAGAATACAATTAGAAATTAAAAATCAGAGATGAATTTTAAAATTTCATAAATATGTGGAAATTGAACAACATACTCCTAAATAACCAATCAGTCAATGAAAAAAATCACAAGCATTAATAGGAAATACATTGAGTAAATTAAAGTGAAGATACAATACACCAAAACTTATGGGATGTGGTTAAAAAGTAGTTACGGGGAAACTTATACCTGTAAACACTTACATTGAAAAAGAACTATATCAAATCAATTATCTAATTATCTACCTTAAGGCACTGAAGAAAGAAGAACAAATACACCTAAAACAAATAGAAGGAATTAAATAATAATGATTAGAGTGGAAATTAATGAAATTACAAATATACAAGCAATAGAGGAAATCAACAAAATATGTTCTTTAAAAATCAACAAAATTGACAAAGCTTTAGCTAGATTGACCAAGAAAAACAGAAGAATACTCACATTGCTAAAATCAGAAATGAAAGAGGTGACCTTATTACCAATTTGCAGAAATAAAAAAGATTATGAGAGAATACTATGAGCAATTGTATGTTGGTAAATTCAATAATGGAAATGAAATGAACAAATTCCTAAAAAAAAAACCAACTACCCAAATTGACTAGAGAAGAAATAGATGATCTGAATAGATCTGAATAGATAAAAATAGAGATTAAATTAGTAATTTAAAAAAACTGCCAACAAAGTAAATCTAGGCTCAGATGGCTTCATTAGTGAATTCTACCAAATATTTAAGGAATAATTATTAGTGATTATTCATAAACTTTGTCAAAAAATAGAAGAGAAGAGAATACTTCCTAAATCATCCTATGAGCCAGTATTACACTGATACCAAAATCAAAGATATTACAAAAAAAGAAATCCACAGACCAATATATTTTATAAATACAGGCACAAAAATCCTGAAAAAGAAATACTAGCAAACTGAATTCAGCAACATATAAAAACTCCTACCATGGCCAAATGGGATTTATCATAGGAATACAAGGTTGGTTTGTTATCTGATAATTAATTAGTTTAATGCACCATATCAATAGAATAAAAGGCAAAAAAAAAAAAAAACACATGATCATCTCAATAGAGGCAGAGAAACATTTGATAGAATCCAACATCACTTCATGATAAAAAATTCAATAAATTAGGAATAGAAGGACACTTCCTCATTCTGCTAAAGGTCATTTACGAAAGAAAATATATAGCTAATATTATGCTTATTTGCAGATGATACAACCTTGTATACAGAAAATCCTGAAGGATACACACACAAAAACTAGTGCTAAAAAGCAAGTTTTGGAAGGATGCAGACTAGATCAATATACGAAATCAATTGTATTTATATGTTTGCAATCCAAAAATAAAATTAAAAACCAATTTTATTTACAATAGTATCAAATGGAATAAAATATGTAGGAATACACTTAACAAAAGAAATGCAATACTTGTGCAACTGAAAACGTCAAATCATTGTTGAAATAAATTTAAAAATACCTAAGTAAATGAAAAGACATGCCATGACCACGAATTGGAAGAGAATGCTATTAAGATGGCAATACTCTCTACATTGTTGTACAGATTGAATGCAACCCCTCCCAAAACCCCAGCTCGCTTTTTTGCAGAATTTGACTAGCTGATTTTAAAATTAATATGAAAATGGAAGAGACCCAAAACGGCCAACATGATCTTGGAAAAGAACAAAGTTGGAGGATTCACACTTCTTTATTTCAAAACTTACTACAAAGCAAATATAAGCAAGACAGTGTCATACCAGCATAAGAATACATATAAAGGTCAATGGAATAGAACAGAGAATCCAGAAATAAATTCTTGCATTTGTGGACAACTGACTTTAGACCAGCATGCCAAGACCATTGAACACAGAATGTAAAATCGGCAAAGAATCTGACTAGACATTTCTGCAAAGAATATATAAAAATGGCCCACAAATACATTAAAAGATACTCAACATCATTATTCTTCAGGATAATGAAAATCAAACTCCAATGTGATGCTACTTGACACACATTAGAATGGCTACAATCAAAACGACAGATAATACCAAGTGCTGACAAAAATATGGAGAAATTGCAACCTTCATACACTGCTGGTGGGATTTTAAAGTGGTGTAGCCATTTTAGAAAACAGTCTGCCAGTCCTTAAAATGTTTTTTAAATATTAAAAACATTTAATTTACTATACATATTTAAATTTTGGAAAGTTATTAGGCAGATGCACTTTGCTTTATCAGTTTAGTTTGATCTTCAGTTACCATTTTATGAGATCTTTCCAATAGCTTATCCCATATCGTAAAACGTGCTCTTAAGTGAATGGGTAAAGACAGACCCTGGAATCTTCATATAAGACTTGGCTGGTTAGGTTGAAGATTGTGAACTGCTGACACTTCATACTGGAAGCAAATACTTGTTCTTGGAATCAGAGGGCCCTCACTCACATCAATGAAATTACCTATTCTGTGTAGCTTGACTATTCTCTCAGGGTTCTGAGATGCCTTCTTTTCTGTGAAATCTGTTTTGTACTTGTGTTGAAATATTTCCAATGCCACTTTTGCTTCAGCATCCAGAGTTTGAAATGAAAGATCTTTATAAATTAAAGCATGAACGTCCTTTGTGAAGGAACGTAGGTTCTCTTTTGCTCAATGTACAGAGTTACCATTTGACACAAGAATTCCACTCCTAGGTATACACCCAAGAGAATGAAAAATATAAGTTTACATAAAAATTTGTGCATTAATATTCATAGCAGCGTTATTCATAAGTGCTCAGAGATGTAAGCAACCCAAATATCCATCAACCAATAAATGGATAAATAAAATGTATATTCATACAAATGAATATTATTATGCAGTTAAAAGAAACGAAGTGCTGATGCATGCCACAATGTGAATAAACCTTAGAAACATTATGCTAAGTGAAAAAAGGCAGACACAAAACCAAAAATTTTCTGATTCCATTTATATGGAATATCCATAAGAAGTAAAGCTATAGAGACAGAAGTAGATTAGGGGTTTCCCCGAAAGGGAGGAGAAGATTGAGGAGTGATGGCTTAGATGGTTTGTGTGTTTTGGGGGGGTAATAAAAATGTTCTAAAATTTATTGATTGCACAATTCCGAATATACTAAAATCATTACATTTTATACTTTGGGTAAATTGTATGGTATGTGGATCATACCTCCGTATATCACCATTACAAAAAAGTAAATAACAAACCTCACATATATCCATCTACTCAAAATTCTGGATGTCTATCTTAGAGAAACATTTACATATTTTCACCGTAAGTTTCATACAAAGAGATTCACTTTTTGTGATTTAAAAAATAAAAACAACCCTTCAATAGGGAGTGTGAATAATGTGTGGCAAATCTGTACCAAGAAATACTCCACTTTTATTATAGAATATAAGAGACCTTTCTCTATTAACTCAGATAAATCTTCCACATTGTTAAGAAGAGCAAGTTGTCAAAAAAACGTGTAAAGTATGATCCCATTTATGAAAAAAACTACGTCTTCATATACATGCATATATAAATGAAAAAATGACTGATGAATGTATATCAAACTATTAACAGTAGTTTGTTCTGAAGTAAGAACGTTGGTAGGTTGATAAGAAGTATAGCAAGAGAAGTTGGATGGGGTAACCTTCACACTTCACTCTATAAATTTCTGTATTGTTTGCATCTTTTTTTTTTTTTTTTTGAGATGGAGTCTCACTCTGTTGCCCAGGCTGGAGTGCACGGTTGTGGTCGCGGTTCACTGCAAGCTCCGCCTCCTGGGATCACGCCATTCTCCTGCCTCAGCCTTCCGAGTAGCTGGAACTACAGGCGCCAGCCACCACGCCTGGCTAATTTTTTGTATTTTTAGTAGAGATGGGGTTTCCCTGTGTTAGCCAGGATGGTCTCGATCTCCTGACCTCGTGATCCACCCGACTCGGCCTCCCAAAGTTCTGGGATTATAGGCGTGAGCCACCGCGCCAGGCCTATTGTTTACATCTTTTCAACAAGAAAGTATTTATGTGTTACCAGTACAAAATAAAAACAAAAAGAAAACAAAATACGATGAATGTTAACACATGGACCAAGTTCCAAGGCAGTTCATACCATCAAATTGTGGTAATGAACTTGTGAGCTAAATGAACAATAGTATTGGTGCAGGATTAATATGTTCTTCACTACCCTGTTACAGCAGAATTTTATTTTACGGTAGAAGAGAGATGAGATGCTTTGACAAATGTTCTGTCTGGTACATGTTCAGGGCTTTGTATTTGTTATTTCTTCTGCCTGGAATGCTCTCCCTGCAAATATCCACATCCAACTCTGCCCCCTCCTTTAGATATTTACCCAAATATTTTCTTCTCAGCCAAGTCCTGCCTGCCCACCCTGCCAAACTTCAATGTTCATTCCCCTCTTACTCCTCATGACCCTTCCTGCTTAATTTTTCTCCATAACATTTTCAGCCATCTGACATTCTACTGAATCCACTTATTTACTTGTCTAATGTCCATCTCTTCTTAGTACAAGTGAAGTCTATGAAGGTAGAAACATTTGTCAAGTGTTTCAGAGCTGTAACCCTGGAGCTAGAGTGAAAGCTAGCACATAATATGTGCTCAATGAATTTTTGCTGAATGAATGAAAAAATAATTTAATAATAGCATTTGAATCAAGAGCTATTGACACAGGTAGGATAAGAAAAGGATTGTATCTCTGAATTCTCATCATCAAATCTCTTCCACTGAGCGAAGAATTTAAAAACTAGACACAGATGGCCTCAGGAAGATTTTCAAATTTTCTTTTATTGACCAAGACCTTTTGCCCCCATTCACCCACCATTCATCATCTAGATGCACAAAGAGGAGAAACATGAGGACAGAAATGCCATTTTCCTTTCTCTCTTCTTCTTGTCAAGTTGAACTAATCACAGAATCACAAAGAAATCTGAAATTTTTGTATTTAAAATTAGCCATCTGAGTGTTCTTTCGGTGATCCCAATTTTGTTGGCAACATCCAAAGCATCATAATCATGCCTTTTTTTGTTCATCAGGCCTGATCAGTGTGTTGATCTTGGCCATGTTAGTGTCATGAAGCTTCTTCACAGCCTTTGGAACTGGTGCATGTTGGTTTTGACATCTAAAATGAACACATATATATTGTCTTCCCTATTCTTGTCTGATTCAAGTGGAACATGATGGCAGAGTGATCAAGCTTGCTTCTCCTGGTGGTACTTTTCTAAGGACATTTTGCTGCCTTAAAAGCTGCAGAGTCTTGGGCCACCAGAAGTGGAGTAGTGTGAGGATCTTTTGAGTATGGTTGTGGATACTTTTCTGCACTGCCTTTTTGGCCTTCAAAGACTTTGCTTTATCTTGACTTTGGGAGGAGCAGAGGTTTCCTTCTTAACTTTCAGGGCCATCTTGGTGAGAAGTTACATTTTTAAATTTAGTTCTTCATCCACAACAGGACTATTAGGATTTATTATGCAGAACCAGTTTTAGAAGACCAAACACACAGAAGAAAGAGGTAGTTAAAGCGAATTAACAGCAAAACCACCTAAAGGAAGAGTGCGTGTGGGTGAGACGTGAAGC
Source organism: Pan paniscus (assembly GCF_029289425.2). Lineage (NCBI taxonomy): Eukaryota > Metazoa > Chordata > Mammalia > Primates > Hominidae > Pan > Pan paniscus. The sequence goes on along the minus strand of NC_073253.2, from coordinate 46,224,330 downwards.
ATTTATTCATCAAGAGTTAGAAAAACTGATTTCTTCCTCCAAAGAGCAACAGCAATTTCATAACAACGGAAAAGAACATAGAGTCATAAAACTACAAAACACTACCATTTAGTCTTATATTTTTTCTTTGTCTTCTCAAATGCACTAATTTAGGTATTCCAAAATGGGTGAAAGATACATCTCTTTGTCACTGTTTAAAACTCCACAAAGAGACTCTGAAATCCAAACACTGCATGTTCTCACTCATCAGTGGAAGATGAACAGTGAGAACACATGGTCACAGGGAGGGGAACATCACACACTGGGTCCTGTCGGGGGTTGGGGGGCTAGGGGAGGGAGAGCATTAGGACAAATACCTAATCCAGGTGGGGCTTAAAACCTAGATGATGGGTTCATAGGTGCAGCAAACCACCAGGGCATATGTATAGCTATGTAACAAACCTGTACGTTCTGCCCGTGTATCTCAGAGTTTAAATTAAAGTAAATAAAAAATTTTCAAAAAATTTATAGTTTAGTGGCCTAAACTCTTTAAATCTGATTTAAATCTCTCTTGTTTAATTTAAATTCAATGCCTCTTCCATAGTTCTTGGAGTAAAGAGAGAGACTGCCCTTCTTGGGAAAACAGATTCCTCTGCCCAAGCAGATCTACAACTGGTTAGGGTATGGCTGCACATAGTGTGCTTTATACTGCAGTGCAAAACACTGCGTTCCGTAAACATTTCTAAGAACTAGTATAAAGTATTAAGGCTGCTCTGCCAATCAGATTCTAAGTGAGCTGAACACTCCTTACCCTCTCATAACAGAGTACATGTTGCCTGCAGCTCTGGCTGTTAAAAGGACAGAGCAATGTTCCTAAACAGATTGGGTGGTGAGCAGAGGTCCCGTGATTCACCCCTAAATTAGTTTTAACTGACAGGTTTTGGAAGTGAGGCTGGCTAGGGTCTGGCTGCGTGGATACCACGTGCTGCTCTGTCCAGTCCGAATTGCTCAGAAGGAATCTTGAGCTGTGTGATTGGGTAGGGTGGGGGTGGGCAGCTCAAGAATGTGGGGTTAAAAATAGGAGCAATGATTTCCAAAGTCCTTGGCCAGCTGTGTGGAACCTAGTGTCTCATTCAGTACATGTTCCTTGAAGGCAAACTACCAGATCGAGTTTGGAGAGATTGTTGTTTGGGCTGGTTTGTCCTTTGGGTTTTGTACAACTTTGAAAAGAACAAACAAGAAATTGGTGTTTCTCTTTCATACTCAGTCTCATTCCATTCTCTATTTTATTGGATTCCACTGTGTCAGCTGAATAGAAGAAATATACAGCCCTTGTCTCATATTTCCATAAGCACATATTTTACTCATACTACAAAGTAGTAATTATTCCCATAAAATAATGATGTAATATTAATAAAGATGAAATTTTGAGATTGACACCAACAATGGCAAGAAAAAGATTATTTATTATTGCTATTATTGAAGTGTTTCATATTGTACTCTTTGTCCAAGGCTTCATAGATAATTAAAATTCATGGATTGCACAAGTGTCTCATGAAATGTGTTAGATTGTTTTCTGATATGCAAAAATGTCCTGACATGGTTTGTAAATGCGTACTGCACATCTCCAGCCAATTACCATACAAAACGCAACTATTTCTTTTTGTCTATCACTGAAGCCTGAACAGACAGCATTAGACTCAACTGCATAATTCTGGCCTAATTTTCGTGTCTGATACTGTAGTGATGTTGTGAGGAGTAAATGTTCTTTTTGAATACATATTTTTTTTCTTCAGCCTCTTTGGAAATATGCCTACATGAAGAAGCACTCCTTCAGCCTCTTCAGAAAAATGAGCATGTGTTTACACCCCTTTTGCCCCCACCCTTTGTTTTCTCTTCCTAATTGGTGATGATTTTGATGGGATGAGGGTTTGTGCTGGCAAAATTCCAAAGGGTGGACAAATTGGGCTGTACTTTCATTAATGCAAAACTGAAAATATTGCTAAATTATTGTGGCTAATATAATTTGTGTCTGCTCAGGCTTTGTATTATTTTGCTAGGGCTAGTATAAGAACCACAAACTGGGTTGCTTAAACAACAGAAACTTATTGTGTCACAGTTCTGGAGACTGGAAACCCAAAATCAAGATGTCAGTGGGATTGGTTCCTGCTGAGGGCTGTGCAGGAAAATCTGTTCCAAACCTCTCTCCTGGCAGTTTGCTGGCAATATTTAATGTTCCTCGGCTTTTACATCTCTGCCCTCTCTCTTCAAATGACATTTCTCTGTGTGTGTATCTATGTCCACATTTTGCTTTTTCAGAAGGACACCAGTCATACTGGATTAGGGACCCATCTTACTCCAGTATCTTAATTAATTACATCTCTTAATTAATTACATCTGCAATGACTCTATTTCCCATTCTGAGGTACTTGGTCCCATTATGGGATACTTGGGATTAGGATTTCAACATAAGAATTTTGGAAGGACACAATTTAACCCATAACAAGCTTCAAATAAATAATAGACTCTGTAATTCAATGAATATATATTGAATTGTAGGTTCAAAAATAATGAAATAGAGAAACTGGTTTTCAAGATTAACATGATATTTGCTTTTCAACTCCCCCAGAGGAGTTAAAAGTGGCTCCCCCAGAAGGACTCTTTTATCTTGATTTGCCAAGCAGTAGGAAGAAGAGTTATAACTAATGGAGTGAGCCTCGCTGTTGGCAGAACTTTAGTCCAGCCTTTCCTAGTTCAAGATATAAAAATGACTTTTAATATAGTGAAGTTTTCAGTGACTTCTATCACTTCTTCCTTCACTGCTTCAATTGCTTCTGGTAAATATACAAGAGCATGTGCTTACTTAGAGGGGCACAGCATTTATTGGGGTTTGACCTGGCTCAATCACAAAGTATATAAAATGAGCCAAGGACCTTTTGAGGTTGAATTCAAAATCCAGTGCTTGTCATCTTCTAGACCCTAAAAAATACTGTAACAGAGTAGTGGGTTGGTTAGTAAGTGTCCCATCGAAAGGCATGGCTGACCAGAACCTTATTAGTTATTATAAGATATATAGACTAAAGAATCCAGAAATTAGGACTAGAACTGCTCAAGAGAAGATAGGAAAGGAAATGTATGTATTTGAGATACAGAAGAGAGGTTCAGTATAGCAGGCAGAATATAGTATCTGAAAAGGTCTGGCAACAGATAGCAGGTGGCATGCCAGGATAGCACTGGGGGGCCCAACTTGAAGACACAAGGGTCTGTGGTAGAGCTTGGCCCTGGGAATCTGGGAGCAGATGGTGATCAGAAACACAGGCAAGCAGTTGGGATCTGAGAAGTCAGAGCCAAGCCTCAATGTTTCTTAGAATTTTGCTCTCAAATATGGTATAAACCCTCCTTGACACTTTTCAGTTCTTAATATGTTAGAGGCATTGATCTTTCTCTGCTAGAGTCTTATCACTGTGACATTGCTCTAATTCTTCTCGATTCTCCTGCCTCCTAACTATTTCTTTACTAAATCCATTCACTTTGTGTTTCAGGGAAAGAACGGTGATCTTAACGAAGGCAGATTCAGTAGCGTGGTGGGGTTATAGATGTGAACTGGAGTTGGTTGAGGAGAGATTGGAAGATAAGAACAGGAGAGTCTTACCATGATGGGAAGCAGCCCACCTGCACCCACTCTGGAAGTCATGTCATCTTGCTCCTTCTCTTCCAATGTCATCCATACTTTGATGACTCCTCAATTTGTATCTTCAAGCCTGACTTCTCTGCTGGACTACAGACTCCTATTTCCAGCTTGCTGGAGCTCTCTACTTGTACGTCTCTAACAGAGTCAACACTCTGCAAAAAAGCCAGAGGGATTTTCTGAAAATGTGAAGTACAGCATGCCATGTTTTACTTAAAGCCCTCCCATGACTTTCTAAAATGCTTAGAATAAAATCCAAATTCCCTATTATGACCTCCAAGACCCCCAGTAATCTTCCTCCCTAATCTCACTTCTATGACTTTATAGTTGTTTCACTATTCTCCAGCCAGTCACACTACTAGTCTTCCATTTGTTTATTGAGCAAGCCTCATGTGCTTCTCTGATTGCAAACTTGCAGTTCATTCTACCTGGAGCAATCACCCACCAGATACTCACTTGGCTTCCTTCTTCTCATCATCCATGTCCAAGCCAATAGGTTACCTGGTCTTTAGAGTAGCCTTTCCCAAAGAGATAATCTGAAGTAGCAAAGTAGCATCCATCCACCCAGCCAGTCACTCTGTCACATTAAACTGGTTAATTTGTTTCACACTACATATTGCTATCTGAAATTTATCTTGCCTATTTCTTACAACTATGTTGCCTGTTTCTGCCCCCAACTTCCCTTCTCCAAATTCAGAGAGGAATAGAGACCATGGGTTCGATTTTTTGCTACACATGGCTTTTCCAGTAATCAGAGTAGCATCAGTACATAGTAGGGACTTGATAGACATTTATTGAAAAAGTGAGCAAAAATAGGTCCAAAATTCAACCTACTGCGCTGGTGCAAGCCACCACCTTTTCTTGGGTCAATTACTGAAATAACATCCTAGTTGGTTTTCATTCTGCTTTTGTCTCCTTTGGTCTATTCTCAACACAGCTCTCAGAGTGAACTCTTTAAAAAGGAAGTCATTAAAAAAGTAACCACTCTTGTGCCTAAAATCCTCCAATGACTTCTTATCTCAGTGTGAGAGCTGGAGTCCTCATATCCCAATCTTTTGCTCCCTCTCTGACTTCACCTATTATTTTCTCTCTTCCTCATTATACTGTATCTACACCGACCTCTTCAGTGTTCCCTGAGGACACCAAGCAGCTCAGGGTCCAGGAATGTTGCACTTGCTGTTCCCTCTGAGTGGAATGCTCTTCTCTCAGATATCCATATAGCTGGCTCCTTCACTTCCTTCAAATCTTGACTAAAATATCACTTTACCAGCAAGAACTTTAAAGGCCACCATAATATAAATATTCAACGTAAGTTCCAATCTTAACGAAAATAAAAAATATCAGTAAAGGGCCAAACATTTAGCTCAATATGATTTTCATCAAAAATCTTGATATCATTTATTCAGCATTAATAATTATGCTATTTCAGGCCTGGAGTAATTAGTTGTCTATTAAGATATTGACTATATTCTGAGATACATCTCTTGTGAAAAACCCTTAAAAGCATTAATCTGGTCTTTATTGATATTATCAGGGTCAGAGAGAAATGATTTTCCCTTTCCTCATTTGAAATCCTCTTATGACAACTTATCAATGAAAAAGGAGCAAGATATTTAATAATTATTGCCAATTTACTTGCTCATTGGATCAAAAAGATGTGGGCTTATTGGCTAGAACTTGATAAAATTTGTTTCTTTCTCATTTCATTCAATATTAAATCAAGATCAGGAAATATTCTGCCAACTGTTTTCTTTGCAAACAATAAGGTTCTAGCACTCAAGTACTTTATGTTCCTTTAATGTCCACAACCGCATATGTAGATGATCTCCTTTGATCCTGATCCCAATATGCCTACTGCATGATTTCACTATTTGTTTAACTCTAGTAAAATGGTTTTGTTTTTCTTACTAGTAAAATGTTTTCTTCCTATAGCATGGCTTTCCAATATTAACATAATAAAAATATGTTGCTTACTTCTTCATATGTATTCTACACATGCTGAGAAACTACTTAAATGTGTACATCAGTGGTTTCAGCCAAATGTGAAGCAAAGTGTATGCTATCAGCTATACAAGCTCCTACCTATTTTATGTAGTGATACTATTAGTACATTATTATCAATGTTTTAGTTTCTGAAATTAGAACTGACTGTATATTCCCTGGAATCATCAGAGGTTTATGGATCACACTTGAAGAAATACTGCTACATTGATGGGAGCCAATAAAGCTGTTTTAAAAATTATGTTTAAAATATATTTAAAGGGAAGTGAGTAGGGCAGATGAGGAAACAGGCAGAGAAATGGTGGGATGAAGGAAATGGATGTTCATTTATATCTACTCACCCTTCCAGTAGACTTCACCAAGGCAGGAAGTCGCATTGGGAGCAACTGGAGTCCTACTACCAGGTGACCCCATTTCTCCCATGCTGTACCTCCAAAAGGACATAAAAGATTGAGTGCTGTCAGTTCTCAGTGCTCTCAGCTCAGCAGCTCCAATCTTTTCTTTTCTGGGTTTCTCTGAGAACACAATGCATTCTTCTTCTTTTCTGTCTGTCAGTCTCCAACAAGGAAACTCTTGAGCAGTGTTTTGCACATTGGAATGGGAACAGTTTAAGCAGAGTAGAAAGCCCCACTAGCTTCTATCCATGGTTGGCCATCATCATTTCATAGCCTAGTGCAGAGCATAATGTTCACCATGAGGACTCCACACAGAACTTCACTCTTAAAGTGCTTTCACATTCATTGTTTTCTTAGGTGTGGCTAAGCTGCCCAGCCCAAGGAAATTTTTCTCCAGCACTGGCAAGAGGTTTATTGAAGGTACAATTCAGTCATAATACCTCCTCCCATTGAGGCAAAACATTTATACAGTTGATAAACTCTACAATTCAGAAAGATAATGAAAGTCTTCAACCATCTTATTCTGTTTCTGAAACTTAGGTTTTGCTGAAAGAAAGGCACAGAAATTTCTAAGAAATGGATCAGGGTGAAAATGGAGTTCAGGTCATTAAGAAAGGAAGAAACGGGTCTCTCAAAATATGGGAGCAGCTCAGAAATATTTGCCTTATTCAAGAAATAAAATTTGCTAACATGGGTGGCAAGTATCAGAGCCTACTAAGAATGCAAGTTCCTACAGTTCAGACATGTAGCTTAACAGATATGTAATCTACGGTGCAAGCAGCTAAAATCTTTAATCATATTGATGGAATCTTTGCGATTTCAATGCACTTGAAAACATGAAGTAATTCTCAAGGACAGCTGCATTCATGTGCCAGATATCAGAACCAGGAAGTAGGTTAGATTCTTCTTTTTCTGTAAGTATCATAGTGATGGTCAGGAGCTGCTCCTCCCTTTTTTTCCATCTCTTTTTTACTCTCTTTCTCCCATTCCATACCCTCTCCTCTCTCTCTCTCCAGAGTTATTTAGCCCCTACCATGAGCCAAGCCTGGTACTCCACTCCAGAAATTCTGAGATGAATGTAGCACTTTGCCTGCCTTCAAGATGCTCATACACTAATGAAGAGGCAGACATCTGGTTCATGCTCTACCAACTCAGGGCATCTCCGCTTGTCAATATCTCCCATTATGTCTCATTAATACACTGCCACTTCCTTAAAGGGGATTTAAATAGCTGTGTAATTCCATCCTGTCTCACATTCCCAGGGCAAAAATGCAACAAATTAAAATTAGAGTATGATGGAATTACTGTACACTTCATTAATGTATTCTATATGTTAATTAGAGCCCTAAATTGGGGTGTGATTTCTACATATTTATAAGAACTTTTGACATGAGTGCTTGTGCAGTGATTCAAGCCACTAACAGAAATATTAAATGTAGGGAAACACTTCCTAAAAGATATGCAGTAGGAAACACCAAGCCCTGCTCTGTGATCATTACAACTGACCTTATGCTACTCTTCCTTTGTGTCATTAGGTGGACTAAATAATAATGTAACTTCAAATCTGGCATACAATTATCATCAAACTTTTCAAACTTTGAGACATTTAAAGAAACAAATTCAGGTCTTCTTGTTCATTAAATAATGTGAATTTACCTGAACCCCATCTTTCCTCATAAGCACATAATATATAACATTATTTTAAAATGTGTAGTTGAGGTAACAGGAAAAGTAAGAAAAATCCCCAGGTGACAGGTATTCTGAGAGGCAGGGTATAATAATACCGTGAGGCACAGCTGAGGCTTTCATGGCTAGTTAGCTCTGGGTGACAGGGTCTGTGAGAGACTGGGGGAGTAGAGTTTGCCAGTTCAAGTAGCCTAAGAGCTTTTATGTTAAAGTCCTTAGGGTAACAGAGTACATTACTCAGAAGCCCATGAGGGGAGAGCTGGAAACCTTGAAGGACTAGGCCTCAGTAAAATACAGGACTAAATCATCTGTGCCCACTGACACAGGAAGACAACAGAAAAGCTTACCTATCTCTGCTTGAATTCCTGAAGAATTTGTACTCTGAGCCTGTTTCATGAACAAGCGTGTGGTTCAAATTTGTACTAGCTTCAAAATCTTCAATGTTCAGGAATATCCAAAATAAGAAATTAACATAAATATGCTCCTGTACCAGTGATAATTCTGGACACCTGTTAGACACAATGACAACATTAGAGCATGTGTGCTCCACAACTTCCACAGATAAAGTACCTCTAAACTTGAATCTTCACAAGTAAATAATCTAAAATGGACGAGAAACTAAAGACACAACAGGTAACAGCATTAGAAGATCAATATTTTCACATTAGAGTGTCTTCTTATAGATAATATAAAATTATTGTGTTCACATAATTAAAAGTAATGAGAATTAAAGCTGTAAGAAATGTACAAAAAATAAAATAAGCAAAAGCCACATAGATTAAAACAAATAAAAAGGACTTTTTAAATCAAGCCATAAACAAGTAGCTTATGCTGCATATTAAAAACAACTAAAAGCAAATATTTTGAATTAGAAGGTAGATTTGAGGAAATTAAATGAAATGTATCAAAGGAACATAAAGAAATTGAAAATGCGAAAGAGATTATTCAGTGACATGAAGGAGAATGAGATCTAATATATGTATGCAAAAAGTACAGGAGGAAAAAGAGAAAGAATGACAAAGAGTCATAGTGTAACAAAATGGTGGCTGAGAATTTTATAGAACTGATGAAAGACATGAATCCTTAGATCCAAGAATTAAAAGCTTTAACTAAGATAAACAAAGGAAAAACTCTTGACAATAGACTTCTTATGGTAACAATAGAGGCCAGAGTATAAATGAGCATTATCTTTACATTGCTGAGAAAAAAATAACTGTCAACCTAGAATTATATACTAGACAAACTATCAATCAAGACTGAAAGTATAAAAAGGGCAATTTTGGACAAAAAAAGACATAGAGGCTTTATCATAACATACCCTCACTAAAGTAGCTATATACCTCAGAAAGAAGAACCTTGAACACAGAAGGAAGAAAAGAGTTTCCAAAGGCAATAATGGGCAAAATAATTGGCAAACATAAGGTAAACCTAAACACATGCTAATGATATAAAAATGAGAATAATGATACACAATGTGGGGTTCATAAAAATAAAGTTAAAGTAAAAATCTTAGACAAATGGCATATAAGAGAAGAGGGGATAATCAGAATTAAAGTTTCTAAAGGCTTTGTAATATTTGAAAAGGTTGTAAAATTATGAATTCACTTTGGACTTTGTTCAGACAGGCATACATTTTAAAAATGAAATGGTAAATCATAAAAGTATAGAGATTAAATGTGTAATTTCCAAACCAATGACAGAAAAGAAACAATTAAGAAAAATAAATCAGTCTAATACTTGTTTTGAGAGAAAACCCAGATATAATATAAAAATCATAAAGTAATATAAATAAAAACTGCCAAAATAAAATAAATTTAAATGAACTAACCTCATCAGTTAAAAGATTCCAAGATTATATTAAGAAACAGAATATAGCTCTTTAATGTCTACAAAAGTTATATTTTGCCTTGTTCTGGTGGTATCAGTATGTTTGGGCTGCCATAACAAAATACCACAGGCTAGGGTGGCTTAAACAATAAACATTTCTTTTCTCATAGTTTTGGAGGCTAAAAGTCTCATATCAAGGTACTATCAGGGTTGGTTTCTGGTGAGAACTCTCTTCCTGGCTTCTAGACAGTCACCTTCCAGCTGTGTCCTCACATGGCCTTTCCTCAGTGTCTGCATAGAGAAAAAGAGGGTGAGGTTCCCTCTGGTGTCTGTCCCTATAAGCTCACTAATCCTATTGGCTTAGGACCTCACCCTTATGACCTTATTTAATCTTAGTTACTTCCTTTGGCCAAATACAGCTACAATGGGGCTTTAACATGAATTTTGAAGAGACACAACCATTTAGTCTGTAACATTGGCCTTCCACAAAACAGAACACGAGGCAAGGATTAAGGTGCTAACACTTTTTAGTAAATGGAAGCATGAAGCAGGATGAAGAGGAAAAAAAAAAAAAAAAAAGGAAATAAGCCACTGAAGAAAAAGAACAAACTTGGAAGGTTCAAACTACTTAGTATAAAGCAACAGTAATCAAGACAGTGTGGTACTGGTGAAAGAATAACAGATAAAGAAAACAGAATAGAGGTGGGTAGAGCCAAGATGGCTGAATAGGAACAGCTCCAGTCTACAGCTCCCAGCGTGAGCCACACAGAAGATGGGTGATTTCTGCATTTCCAACTGAGGTACAGGTTCATCTCACCGGGGAGTGCCAGACAGTGGGTACAGGACAGTGGGTGCAGCGCACCGTGCATGAGCAGAAGCAGGGCGAGGCATCGCCTCACCTGGGAAGCGCAAGGGGTCAGGGAATTCCCTTTCCTGGTCAAAGAAACGGGTGACAGATGGCACCTGGAAAATCGGGTCACTCCCATCCTAATACTGCGCTCTTCCAATGGGCTTAACAAACGGCACACGAGGAGATTATATCCCGTATCCGGCTCGGAGGGTCCTATGCCCACGGAGCCTCGCTCATTGCTAGCACAGCAGTCTGAGATCAAACTGCAAGGTGGCAGCGAGGCTGGGGGACGGGTGCCTGCCATTCATTGCCCAGGCTTGAGCAGGTAAACAAAGTGGCTGGGAAGCTCGAACTGGGTGGAACCCACCACAGCTCAAGGAGGCCGGCCTGCCTCTGTAGGCTCCACCTCTAGGGGCAGGGCACAGAAAAACAAAAGGCAGCAATAACCTCTGCAGACTTAAATGTCCCCGTCTGACAGCTTTGAAGAGAGTAGTCGTTCTCCCAGCACGCAGCTTGATATCTGAGAACGGGCAGACTACCTCCTCAAGTGGGTCCCTAACGCCCGAGTAACCCAACTGGGAGGCATCCCCCAGTAGGGACGGACTGACACCTCACACAGCCAGGTACCCCTCTGAGACAAAACTTCCAGAGGAACCATCAGGCAGCAGCATTTCCCATTCACCAATATCCACTGTTCTGCAGCCACTGCTGCTGATACCCAGGCAAACAGGGTCTGGAGTGGACCTCCAGTAAACTGCAACAGAGGGTCCTGACTGTTAGAAGGAAAACTAACAAACAGAAAGGACATCCACACCAAAAACCCATCTGTATGTCACCATCATCAAAGACGAAAGTTAGATAAAACCACAAAGATGGAGAAAAAACAGAGCAGAAAAACCGGAAATTCTAAAAATCAGAGCACCTCTCCACCTCCAAAGTAATGCAGCTCCTCACCAGCAACGGAACAAAGCTGGACAGAGAATGACTTTGAAGAGTTGAGAGAAGAAGGCTTCAGAAGATCAAACTACTCCGAGCTAAAGGAGGAAGTTCAAACCAATGGCAAAGAAGTTAAAAACTTTGAAAAAAAATTAGATGAATGAATAACTAGAATAATCAATGCAGAGAAGTCCTTAAAGGACCTGATGGAGATGAAAACCACGGCACAACAACTACGTGATGAATGCACAAGCCTCAGTAAACGATGAGATCAACTGGAAGAAAGGGTATCAGCGATGGAAGATGAAATGAATGAAATGAAGCGTGAAGAGAAGTTTAGAGAAAAAAGAATAAAAAGAAACGAACAAAGCCTCCAAGAAATATGGGATTATGTGAAAAGACCAAATCTACGTCTGATTGGTGTACCTGAAAGTCACGGGAAGAACGGACCCAAGTTGGAAAACACCCTGCAGGATATAATCCAGGAGAACTTCCCCAATCTAGCAAGGCAGACCAACGTTCAAATTCAGGAAATAGAGAGAACGCCACAAAGATACTCCTCGAGAAGAGCAACTCCAAGACACATAATTGTCAGATTCACCAAAGTTGAAATGAAGGAAAAAATGTTAAGGGCAGCCAGAGAGAAAGGTCGGGTTACCCACAAAGGGAAGCCCATCAGACTAACAGTTGATCTCTTGGCAGAAACTCCACAAGCCAGAAGAGAGTGGGGGCCAATATTCAACATTCTTAAAGAAAAGAAATTTCAACCCAGAATTTCATATCCAGCCAAACTAAGCTTCATAAGTGAAGGAGAAATAAAATCCTTTACAGACAAGCAAATGCTGAGAGATTTTGTCACCACCAGGCCTGCCCTAAAAGAGCTCCTGAAGGAAGCACTAAACAAGGAAAGGAACAACTGGTACCAGCCACTGCAAAAACATGCCAAATTGTAAAGACCGTCAAGGCTGGGAAGAAACTGCATCAACTAACAAGCAAAATAACCAGCTAACATAATGACAGGATCAAAGTCACACATAACAATACTAAACTTAAATGCAAATGGGCTAAATGCTCCAATTAAAAGGCACAGATTAGCAAATTGGATAAAGAGTCAAGACCCATCAGTGTGCTGTATTCAGGAAACCCATCTCACGTGCAGAGACACACATAGGCTCAAAATAAAGGGATGGAGGAAGATCTACCAGGCAAATGGAAAACAAAAAAAGGCAAGGGTTGCAATCCTAGTCTCGGATAAAACAGACTTTATACCAACAAAGATCAAAAGAGAAAAGGAAGGCCATTACATAATGGTAAAGGGATCAATTCAACAAGAAGAACTAACTATCCTAAATATATATGCACCCAATACAGGAGCATCCAGATTCATAAAGCAAGTCCTTAGTGACCTACAAGGAGACTTAGACTCCCACACAATAATAGTGGGAGACTTTAACACCCCACTGTCAACATTAGACAGATCAATGAGACAGAAAGTTAACAAGGATATCCAAGAATTGAACTCAGCTCTGCACCAAGCGGACCTAATAGACATCTACAGAACTCTCCACCCCAAATCAACACAATACACATTATTTTCAGCACCACAGCACACCTATTCCAAAATTGACCACATACGTGGAAGTAAAGCTCTCCTCAGCAAATGGAAAAGAACAGAAATTATAACAAACTGTCTCTCAGACCACAGTGCAATCAACCTAGAACTCAGGATTAAGAAACTCACTGAAAACCGCTCAACCATATGGAAACTGAACAACCTGCTCCTGAATGACTACTGGGTACATAACAAAATGAAGGCAGAAATAAAAATGTTCTTTGAAACCAACAAGAACAAAGACACAACATCCCGGAATCTCTAGGACACATTCAAAGCAGTGTGTAGAGGGAAATTTATAGCACTAAATGCCCACAAGAGAAAGCAGGAAAGATCTAAAATTGACACCCTAACATCACAATTAAAAGAACTAGGGAAGCAAGAGGAAACACATTCAAAAGCTAGCAGAAGGCAAGAAATAACTAAGATCAGAGCAGAACTGAAGGAAATAGAGATATAAAAAACCCTTAAAAAAATCCACGAATCCAGGAGCTGGTTTTTTGGAAAGATCAACAAAATTGATAGACCGCTAGCAAGACTAATAAAGAAGAAAAGAGAGAAGAATCAAATAGACGCAATAAAATATGACAAACGGGATATCACCACCGATCCCACAGAAATACAAACTACCATAAGAGAATACTATAAACACCTCTACGCAAATGGACTAGAAAATCTAGAAGAAATGGATAAATTCCTCAACACATACGCTCTCCCAAGACTAAACCAGGAAGAAATTTAATCTCTGAATAGACCAATAACAGGCTCTGAAATTGAGGCAATAATTAATAGCTTACCAACCAAAAAATGTCCAGGACCAGATGGATTCACAGCCGAATTCTACCAGAAGTACAAGGAGGAGTTGGTACCATTCCTTCTGAAACTATTCCAATCAATAGAAAAAGAGGGAATCCTCCCTAACTCATTTTATGAGGCTAGCATCATCCTGATACCAAAGCCTGGCAGAGACACAACAAGAAAAGAGAATTTTAGACCAATATCCTTGATGAACATTGATGCAAAAATCCTCAATAAAATACTGGCAAACCAAGTCCAGCAGCACATCAAAAAGCTTATCCACCATGATCAAGTGGGCTTCATCCCTCGGATGCAAGGCTGGTTCAACATACAAAAATCAATAAACATAATCCAGCATATAAACAGAACCAAAGACAAAAACCACTTGATTTTCTCAATAGATGCAGAAAAGGCCTTTGACAAAATTCAACAACCCTTCATGCTAAAAACTCTCAATAAATTAGGTATTGATGGGACGTATCTCAATATAATAAGAGCTATTTATGACAAACCCATAGCCAATATCATACTGAATGGACAAAAACTGGAAGCATTCCCTTTAAAAACTGGCACAAGACAGGGATACCCTCTCTCACCACTCCTATTCAACATAGTGTTGGAAGTTCTGGCCAGGACAATCAGGCAGGAGAAGGAAATAAAGGGCATTCAATTAGGAAAAGAGGAAGTCAAATTGTCCCTCTTTGCAAATGACATGATTGTATATCCAGAAAACCCCATTGTCTCAGCCCAAAATCTCCTTAAGCTGATAAGCAACTTCAGCAAAGTCTCAGGATACAAAATCAATGTGAAAAAATTACAGGCATTCTTATACACCAATAACAGACAAACAGAGAGCCAAATCATGAGTGAACTCCCATTCACAATTGCTTCAAAGAGAATAAAATACCTAGGAATCCAACTTACAAGGGATGTGAAGGACCTCTTCAAGGAAAACTACAAACCACTGCTCAAGGAAATAAAAGAGGACACAAATAAATGGAAGAACATTTCATGCTCATGGGTAGGAAGAATCAATATCGTGAAAATGGCCATACTGCCCAGGGTAATTTATAGATTCAATGCCATACCCATTGAGCTACCAATGACTTTCTTCACAGAATTGGAAAAAACTGCTTTAAAGTTCATATGGAACCAAAAAAGAGCCTGCATCGCCAAGTCAATCCTAAGCCAAAAGAACAAAGCTCGAGGCATCACGCTACCTGACTTCAAACTATACTACAAGCCTACAGTAACCAAAACAGCATGGTACTGGTACCAAAACAGAGATATAGACCAATGGAACAGAACAGAGCCCTCAGAAATAATGCCACATATCTACAACCATCTGATCTTTGACAAACCTGAGAAAAACAAGCAATGGGGAAAGGATTCCCTATTTAATAAATGGTGCTGGGAAAACTGGCTAGCCATAAGTAGAATGCTGAAACTAGATCCCTTCCTTACACCTTATACAAAAATTAATTCAAGATGGATTAAAGACTTAAATGTTAGATCTAAAACCATAAAAACCCTAGAAGAAAACCTAGGCAATACCATTCAGGACATAGGCATGGGCAAGGACTTCATGTCTAAAACACCAAAAGCAATGGCATCAAAAGCCAAAATTGACAAATGGGATCTAATTAAACTAGAGAGCTTCTGCACAGCAAAAGAAACTGGCCGGGCATGGTGGCTCACGCCTGTAATCCCAGCACTTTGGGAGGCCGAGGCGGGCAGATCACGAGGTCAGGAGATCGAAACCATCCTGGTTAACACCGTGAAACCTTGTCTCTACTGAAAATACAAAAAATTAGCCGGGTGTGGAAGCTGATGCCTGTAGTCCCAGCTACTCGGGAGGCTGAGGCAGGAGAATGACGCGAACCTCCGAATGGGAGGCAGAGCTTGCAGTGTGCTGAGATCACGCCACTGCACTCCAGCCTGGCGGACACAGCCAGACTCCGTCTCAAAAAAAAAAAAAAAAAAAAAAAGAAACCACCATCAGAGTGAACAGGCAACCTAGAGAATGGGAGAAAATTTTTGCAACCTACTCATCTGACAAAGGGCTAATATCCAGAATCTACAATGAACTCAAACAAATTTACAAGAAAAAAACAACCCCATCAAAAAGTGGGCGAAGGATATGAACAGACACTTCTCAAAAGAAGACATTTATGCAGCCAAAAGACACATGAAAAAATGCTCATCATCACTGGCCATCAGAGAAATGCAAATCAAAACCACAATGAGATACCATCTCACACCAGTTAGAATGGCAATCATTAAAAAGTCAGGAAACAACAGGTGCCTGAGAGGATGTGGAGAAATAGGAACACTTTTACACTGTTGGTGGGACTGTAAACTAGTTCAACCATTGTGGAAGTCAGTGTGGCAATTTCTCAGGGATCTAAAACTAGAAATACCATTTGACCCAGCCATCCCATTACTGGGTATATACCCAAAGGATTATAAATCATGCTGCTATAAAGACACATGCACACATATGTTTATTGCGGCACTATTCACAATAGCAAAGACTTGGAACCAACCCAAATGTCCAACAATGATAGATTGGATTAAGAAAATGTGGCACATATACACCATGGAATACTATGCAGCCATAAAAATTGATGAGTTCATGTCCTTTGTAGGGACATGGATGAAGCTGGAAACTATCATTCTCAGCAAACTATCACAAGGACAAAAAACCAAACACCACATGTTCTCACTCATGGGTGGTAATTGAACAATGAGAACACATGGACACAGGAAGGGGAACATCACACACCGGGGACAGTTGTGGGGTTGGGGGAGGAGGGAGGGATAGCATTAGGAGATATACCTAATGCTAAATGATGAGTTAATGGGTGCAGCACACCAACATGGCACATGTATACATATGTAACAAACCTGCATGTTGTGCACATGTACCCTAAAACTTAAAGTATAATAATAATAAAAAAAAAGCAAAAAAAAAAAAAAAAAGAAAAGAAAACAGACTAGAGAGCCTGGAAAGAGACCCACACAATCAACTGATCTTTGACCAAGGAGCAAAGACGACCAAATGGAGAAAAGATACTCTTCCCAGTAAATGGTGCTGACATTAACAAGCGGACATCCACATGCACAAAAAGAACATAGACATTTTCTTTATTCCTTCCATAAGATATTAACTCAAAATTAATCATAAAGCTACATGTAAAAGAAAAAACTATGAAGCTTCTAGGAGAAAACGTGGGAGAAAAAAAATCTGTAAACTTGGATTTGGTGATGAGCTTTTAGCTACAACACTAAAAACATGACACATGAAGGGAAAAAACTGATAAGTAAAATTTATTAAAAAATTTTTGCTTTGTGAAAAACCTGTCAAGAGAAAGAAAAGAGAAACCATATACTGAAGAAAAATTTGCAAATATTTGCAAAACATATATTTGAATAAGGACTTATATCTAAAATATGCAAAGAATACTTACAGCTCAACAAAAGAAAAGAAGTTAAAATGGGCAAAAGATCTAAACAGACACCTCACCAAAGAAAAGATGCAGATATACATATGTAAAATGTTCAACAAGATCTGCTGGTAGAAAATTGCAAATTAAAATAATGAGATACCAATACGTACCTATTAGAATGGCTAAAATAAAGTCGAAAAGAAAAAGTTGGCAATACTAATGGTCAGAGAAAATTCAGAGCAATAGGAATTTTTATTCATTGTTAGTGCAAATGCAAAATGGTGCATGCAGCCACTTTGGAAGACAGTTTGGTAGGTTCTTACAAAGCTAAACATAGTTTTACCATATGATTCAGCAATTGTTTCTAGGTATTTAGACAACTAATTTGAAAATATACATCCATTAAAAACCTGTACACAAATGTTTAGTTTTATTCAAAATCCCCCCGCCCCCCAAACTGGAAGCAACCAAGATGTCCTTCAGTTGGTGAATGGATGAATAAACTGTGGTATATATACATAATGAATATTATTCAGCAAAACAAAAAGAGAGCTAGCAAGCCATGAAAAGACATGGAGCATTAAAAGTGTATTTAAATGAAAGAAGCCAGTTTTAAAAGGCTACATATTATATTATTTTAGTTATATGATATTCTAGAAAAGATAAAACTATAGAGACAATAAAATGATCAGTATTTGCCAGGAGTTCAGGGCATGTTTAGGGGTAGTGTTTAATGAATGAAGCACAGGGGACACTTTTTTGATGGTCAAACTATTCTGTATGGTGCTGTAATGGTAGATACATGTACTATGCATTTGTCTGAACGCACAGAACTTCACAGCACAAGGAATAAGCCTTAATGTATGCAAAGTTTTAAAAAATCATTTAGATTTGAGGAGTCCAGATTGAAATTCAGAATGTGACAGAACAATCCAACAGTATTAGAATATGTACAACTTCACTGAAGAGCATGGGAAATAAAGGAGAAAAATCTAAGTAACATTGAAAATGACTGGAAAGTATAAGACTAAAAGCAAAAGAACTGTATGTAAGCACTGAACTCTAGTTGGTAAAGTTGTTTTCCATGGGGAAATGGGTTAACAGTTCTGACGCTGTTTTACATATATGCTGGATAATGGATAATGGGAGCCAGATTTCTCATTGTTATAGTGGTAGGATATAGATAAGCAAAGGGAAGGCTGGAATGATCCATATGGTAATGGATTCTGGTTGGAGATATCAGTATGAACTCATGTTTAGCTTACTATTTACAGAGATTATTACAAGTAGAAATATTTGTAGCTATGTGTGTATACAGAGGTGAATATAACACACATATTTCCTTGTTCTGCCAGCTAAGAGGACCTGGAGGCAATGATGTCCCAGCAGTAAGGAACATGCCTGATTTCTAACACTATATTCCAATTAAAAAAACTTATCAGGGCTCCTTGGAGAAATAGCTGATTCTAGGATTTGGGCAGGAGGTATACAAGATGAGTCTGGAATATCTTGTGCCAGAAAATAAGGAAATGCTCCAAGTAAAAATTTATAGGGTATGTCAAAGAAATACAGGAGACAATTGAAAGAATTCCCAATAGTCAACACTGAAACAATTTAAGAAAACAAAAACAAAAACAAAGTGTTGCATTATAAATGAAAGTATAAGATAAAATTCGTGAGTTCATATTGACATAAATAAATGATAGAATAAGTAAATAAAAGTGGGAGAAAACAAAACCCCCAGGCAGAATAATTCCAAATAATTTTTGCAGATACTCTGCCCTCAAGGGTAGGAGCATAATTCCCCACTTCTTCAGCATGGGCTATGCATAGGGACCTCTTTCTAAACAGTCCAGTGTGGAAAGGGGAAGAAGAGTAACTTAACTGTGGAGAAACCTGACAAACACTGCCTCAGGTGATCAAGGTTAACATCAGCAGTGATAAACCATGCTGATAGTATGTACTTTTGATGACATATGATGAAAATAGCAATCTGTGGTCTATCTCCTCAAAAACATATAATTCTAGTCTAATCATGAGAAAAACATCAAATAAATTCCAACTGAGAAAGATTCTACCAATTACCTCAACGGTATTCCTCAAAATGGTCAAAGTTATTAAAACAAGTAAAGTCTAAGAAACTCTCTTGGTCAAAAGAAGCCTAGGGAGACATAATGACCAAATACAAGGTGATATCCTAGGTAAGATTCTGGAACAGAAAGGGGATATTTAGATAAAACCTAAGGAAATCTGAATAAAGTATGGACTTTAGTTTTTAATAATGTCTCAATATTGGTACATTAGTTATAACAAATGCACCATAGTAATGTAAGATGTTAACAATAGGAAAAATTGGCATGGGGTGTATGGAAACTCTTTATATTATCTTTGCATATCTTTATATACCTAAACTCTTCTAAAATAAAGTGCTTATTTTGAAGGACGTGAGGCAAAGAAAAGTGAAATACAAAGCAATGCAAGGTGTTCCTGCACTGGCTGCCTCCTTCTAATAAGGTCAAAGAGACTCAGCAGGTAGCTAGGCAGCCATGTTCAGTTGGTACACAGGTCTCCAGAATGGTATAGAGGAGAACTTGTACCTTTGAGCAGTTAACGGGAGAGAAAAAGAGGGAGAATTTGTCTCACTTCTCCTTTCCTCTTAATTCTCTATTAGTAATGGCTCACTCCCTTGGGAGCTAATTTCTCTACATGTATGGATGATAACATTTGGGCCCTCAGTGGCTACTCAGGAAGCCAGGTTCCCCATCCCACGGTGTATGGCTTCACCAAATGCCAAAACTGAAGAGGCAGCAGACTGTTGGTGTGGTGACAACCAAGAGCAATAAAGCAAGGAGGTTAAAGGAAACTGGAAAGACACTCAATGTCTGTGTTCCAATGAATACCTATAAAAAGAAGACACAGGAAAGTTTAGATAAATGGGAAGAAAAATACAATGGAAAAAAATTATACATAATAAAAATTGTTCTGTTGATATTTGATAAAGTAGAATTTAAAATGAAAAACATTATTAAACATAAATATGTGTCACTGGCTACTGCTAAAAATAAAAATTAGGAAGGAATATATAATTTTTCAAAATCGATATATAGATAATAGCATAACCTCCAGATATAGAAAGTTAAATAGGAGTTGAAGAGAATATTTATAAACATCCATTATATTTGAATTAAAGTACATCTTTCTGAAGAGTTGATCATACATGCAAACAAAATTCTATAATATCTGAACTACAAAAATGAATTCTTATCTAATAAAAATTTATAGATCTCTGCAGTAGTAATTAGAGAATAAGAATTCACTTTGTGCTCATATGGACCATTATAAAATTTGCTTATGTATCTGACATAAGGCAATTGTCATCAAATATTGAAGCACTGATATCTAAATACCTTTTCCAATCACCATGCAGGGGTCTCGTTTCAAATTCTTCAGAAGCATACCTTGAGACAAGCATTTGATTGAAGGTGGTTTATTATTCCTGAATCTATGAACATTAGAAGGTGGGTGAGGAAGTGATACAGGAAAGGAAAGTCAGACAAGAAAGAATATCTTTTAAGACAGCTACAACAGTGGATAATTGGAGTTTAATTCAATTGAGAAACTCTGACAAATTGTGTAAATATGTCTCAAAATTATCCTACCCAAGGCGTGAGAGCACTGGGGTGTTTATGCACTAACTCCCCTTAGTCATTGGCTGGTGATAGTTCCTAGGGGATACTAATTATCCAGCACTTCCCTCCTGTATTTAAACAGAACACTGTTTCATGGTTCCAGAAAAAACTCTCTGGCTCAGAGAAGCACATAATAGCAATTGGAAGTTGTCTGGAGTACAGTGAAATAATAAGTCTAAGGAATATAGGTAGAAAAAAATCAGCTATTGTAACAAAGCAAAAAAGCAATTTTAAAAACATAACAAAACCAATATGTTTATAAATTTTTTATTTCCAATTTTTAAGTTTAGGGTTTAACGTACAGGATGTGCAGGTTTGTTGCATAGGTAAACGTGTGCCACGGTGGTTTGCTACCCAGCTCATCCCATCACCCAGGTATTAAGTCCAACAGCCACTAGCTGTTGCTATTCCTCCTGATCCTCTCCCTCCTCCCACCCCCTGCCCTCCAACAGACCCCAGTCAGTGTGTGTTGTTCCCCGCAATGTGTCCATGTGTTCTCATCATTTGCACACACACATACAGACACATTAATTAATAACTCATAGGGCAAAGAAAAAACTTAAAACTTAAACTTGCAATTAAAGGCAAATTCTTGGAGATAGAAAATAGAATATACCAGGGACTGAGAGGAAGGGAGAATGGGGACTTATTGCTTACTGGGTACAGAGTTTTCTGAGATACTAAAAAGTTCTGGAAGCGAATACTGGTAATAGTTTGTGACATTCCGAATGAACTTAATGTCATTGAACTGTACATTTAAAATGGTTAAAATGATGAATTTTATGTTACATATGTTTTACAACAAAATTTATTTTTATTGCAATATTTTTATTGCAATTAAAAATATTTAGAACACAAATAATGGAAATACTATATGTTAAAACTTTTGTAGTCAAGTACTGGTGGACTTAGAAATTTATAGTCTTAAATGAACATATTAGAAAATAAAAACATATCAAAAATTAATAAGCCAAACATATAACTCAAAAGATTACAAAATATTTGAATAATTTCTATGACTGTACAGAAAAAGAAAAAATACTACTAAAAAGATAGTCCTAATTTGATTGTCCAAGAAAAAGGAAAGATGGCAAAAATTATAATACTGGAAATAAATGAGAGGTCAGAAATTAGGATTTAATACCACATGTTCTCACTTATAAGTGGGAGCTGAACAATGAAAACACATGGAGGGGGAACAACACCCACTGGGGGCTGTCAGTGGGGGCGGGGGACAGCAGCGCATCAGGAGGAATAGCTAATGGATGCTGCACTTATTACTGAGGTGATGGGTTGATCTGTGCAGCAAACCACCATGGCACACATGTACTTATGTAACAAACCTACACATCCTGCACATGTACTCCAGAACTTAAAATAAAAGTTGATGGGAAAAAAAAGAAATTGAGGTTTAATGGAGACTTAAAATTCAGAAATAAAAAAAGTTTTGGTTCTGGCTATAATAGAGTGGTAAGAATCACATTCATCTTTCCACTGTAAATACCTATAAAACAAACTATATGAAAAAGCTGTTCTTTGGCATCGTACAATAGACAACATAAGGCTTTGATTCTCAAGAGAAGGGCTGCAGTTGTTGTCGTGAGTCATGCCTGTAATACCAGAATTTTGGGAGGCCAAGGCAGGAGGATCGCTTCAGGCCAGGAGTTCAAGAGAAGCCTGGGGAACATAGTGAGATCCCATCTCTGTAAAAAATTTTTTTTTTAATTAGCTAGATTTGGTAGTGTGTGCCTGTAGTCCAGCTGCTCAGGAAGCTGAGGTGAGAGAATCGCTTGAGCCCAGGAGTTTAAGACTGCAGTAAGCTATAATTGTGCCACTACACTCCAACCTGGGCAACAGAGTGAGACTATCTCAAAAAAAGAAAGAAAGATACCGCATGTTCTCACTCAGAAGTGGGGGTTGAACAATGAGAACACATGGACACAGGGAGGGGAACAACACACACCGGGGCCTGTTGGGGACTGGAGGGTGAGGGGAGGGAACTTAGAGGACAGGTCAATAGGTGCAGCAAACCACCATGGCACACACGTACGTATGTAACAAACCTGCACATTCTGCACATGTACTCCAGAACTTAAAATAAAAGTTGATGGGAAAAAAAAGAAATTGAGATTTAATAGAGACTTAAAATTCAGAAATAAAAAAAGTTTTTGTTCTGGCAGTAATAGAGTGATAAGAATCACATTCATCTTTATACTGTAAATACCTAAAAAACAAACTATAGGAAAAATCTGTTCTTTGGCATCATACAATAGGCAACATAAGGCTTTGATCTCATATTGTCTTTTTTTTTTAGAAGAAATTAAAAAAAGAGAGGAGAGAGTAGGGATCCACATGAGGTGAACCCCACATTCACCCAGCTCTCTCCCTGAGGCACCTTCCCAATTGTAGCACAGGGAAGTAGGAACCTACCAGAGAGTAGAGGTCTGCCTGGTTCGAGCATGCACATATTAGAGTTTGGAGCTGCTGAGGCAACTGGGATTTGTGGGAACAAGGTACTAGGAGGAGAGAGCTGCACAAAGAAAGACTCCCAGAAATCTCCAAAAGGGTTCTCTGGACTCTTTGGCTAAATATTAAGCTATGCCTGCACAAAGCAAGACTCTGGAGGGCCAAAGAATAGCTTCTGGGGCAACCATGAGCAAAACAGAGATTCCGAGAGTGACACGGCACTGGGAAACAAACCACAGTGGGGAGACCTCACAAACAACCCAGGATCTCCGTTGAAATTCCAGAAATATGGTGCCTCAGGAGTAGAGCTACTGTGGCTCTAGGGTAGGGGCTGTTCTAGACTTATCCAAAAATGCCTAAAATCAATCTCAAATAGACTTAACCGTAAAATCCAACACTCCTTAAAAGAAGACTGCATAAGCCAAACTCTCACCAATAAAGCACCCCTGAAGTTGAGCATGCAATAAAACAATTACTAGACATATAAAGAAGCGAGAAAGCATAAGCAAAACCAGGAGAGAAAACAGTCAATCAAAACAGCCAGAGGTGAGACAGATACGGGAATAAGCACACAAAGACGTTAAAACAGATAACAGTAATATGTTTAAGGTCTGAAAGGAAAAGCTGGACAAAAATCAGAGGATGGGTGGGCAAGCTAGCAGAAAAACAGAAGTTACAAAAAAGATCCAGGCAAATTCTAAAGTCAAAATGATACAATATCTAAAATTTTTAAAAATCACTAGAAATAAGTAGTTTGGAAACTACAGAAGAAAATATTAGTGAATCTGAAAATGGATTTAAAAAGCTATCCAAATTTAGACATAAAGTGGGAAAAAGAGCAAAAATAAGTAAATCGTGCCTATGAGATAAGAAGCAAACACATGTATCATTGGACACACAGCTAACCTACATATCATTGGAGATCCAGAAGGAAAGGAGAGGGGGATTGGGGTAGAAAAATCATTTGAAGAAATAATGACTAAAAGTTTTCCAAATGTGATGAAAATTATAAAGCGATATTTCCAAAACGCTTTAAAAACCCTGAGCAGAATAAACACACACATACAAATCACACCTAGGCACATCACAATCAAGTGGCTAAAAAGCAAAGTTTAATAAGAATCTTACAGGCAGCCACAGGAAAAAAAAAAAAAAAACTCAGGGGAAAAATGATTTTTTATTTTTTATTTTATTTTATTTTTTAACCTATTATTATTATTATTATACTTTAAGTTTTAGGGTACATGTGCACAATGTGTAGGTTAGTTACATATGTATACATGTGCCATGTTGGTGTGCTGCACCCATTAACTCATCATTTAACATTAGGTATATCTCCTAATGCTATCCCTCCCCCCTCCCCCCACCCCACGACAGGCCCCGGTGTGTGATGTTCCCCTTCCTGTGTCCATGTGTTCTCATTGTTCAATTCTCACCTATGAGTGGGAACATGCAGTGTTTGTTTTTTTGTCCTTGTGATAGTTTGCTGAGAATGATGGTTTCCAGCTTCATCCATGTCCCTACAAAGGACATGAACTCAGAAAAATGATTTTTTAAATATTTGGTAACATATTGGGACAGCTAAGATAATGGACAGCATTTTAAAGTGCTGAAAGAACAAACAAGAATAACACAGTCAACCTAGCATTCTCTATCAAGTGGAAATTTCATTCAAAAATAAAGGCAAAGCCATTTTCATATAAAGAAAAGCTGAGAGAATTCATCACAAATACAGCTTTAGTACTACAGGAAATATTAAAGGATGTCCTTTAGGCCCAAGACATAATACTGGATGGAAATTTGGACCTTCATTCAGGAATAAACATACATCCTGAAAAATATATATGCACGTACAGAAGCTAGCCATATAACAGAGATGACATTTCCCTTAACTGAAGAAAGGATGGGATCGTCCCTTACTGGTGTGGTGTTATATATACCGGTAACACTAAATTACATATGTATCTCATATCATATACAAACATTAACATCAGATGAAGACAAATTTGATAAGTTAAACTTAAAATTATTAGATGAAAAATAATTTCATTGGAATAAGGAATTATCTCTTAGTTAAGATAGAGAAAAACACAAACAAAAAAGAAAAAACATGACAAATTTGGCATTATCACTAATAATAAATAAAAGCTTTTAATAATAATAAAATCTTTTAATGACAAAATGACTTACATGCTAAAAGAAAATATGTGCCATTTATTTATTAGACAAAGAATAAAGTTCTAGAACACATTTTTAAATATCTTTAAAAATAAGAGAAACAAAGTCAACCCAGTAGAAAAATAGTCAGTCCTGATCATGTGATTCACAGAGGAAATATAAGTGACCAGTGAGCTTGTGTTCAACCCACAAGTAATTAGTAAATATAAATTAAAACAATTGGTATTTCAAATTGGCATACCATTTAAAACTCCTCCAAAACATAATAACTAGCCTGAAAATACCAAGTACTGGCAAGAATGTGGGAAAATGGGAACTCTTTCACATTGTTTGTGGAAATTCAACTATTACAATCATTCTGGACAGTAATTTGAAAATATATAGTCAGGATTAAGGTGTGTGTTCCAGTGCGCTGTCTTTTCCTTTCTAGATATTGTTGACTGCAGTAATTTTTTTTTTTTTTTTTTTTGATACGGAGTCTCACTCTGTTGCCCAGGCTGGAGTGCAGTGGCGCAATCTCGGCTCACTGTAATCTCTGCCACCCGGGTTCAAGCGATTCTCCTGTCTCAGCTTCCTGAGTAGCTGGGATTACAGGCGCCCGCCACCATGCCCGGCTAATTTTTGTATTTTTAATAGGGACGAGGTTTCACCATTTTGGTCAGGTTGGTCTCGGACTCCTGACCTCGTGATCCGCCGCCTCGGCCTTCCAAAGTGCTGGGATTACAGGCGTGAGCCACCGCGACCGGCCCAGTAATGTTTTTAATAGCAAAAATGTGGAGACCATCTAACTGCCCTTCAGTAGGGGAATGGATAATAAGTTGGCTTATTCACAGATTGAAGTTACATATAGGAGTTTCAATAAATTTGATCTATATACATTAACATGGATAGATCTCAAAAATAATATTGAGTGATAAATGAAAATTACAAAAGATACCTTATTGATATGCTCTATGAAACTGAGAAATAAAAATATTAGCCCAAATTATTTACGAATGTTTATATACAGTAAAAGTACAAATACATGCACAGAAATGGTGACTAACATCAGTATAGTGTTTTCTAAGGATGGTGGGGTATAAAGATGGGAGTAGAACTCCGACTATGTCTAAAACATATTATTTACTATAAAACTATATATACAGAGAGAGATATAAAGTAAATTTCTTAGAATGATAGAGTCCATTTAATTTTGGGTTCAAAGGTGTTTATTATATTATTTTTACATAATGTCTTTCATTTGTTTTATGTCAAACATTTCCTTTTAAAATTTTTATTTAAGTACGACAATTGAAATTACACAAATTCTAATTCTATAGCTTGATGATTTACCACAAAGGGAGTATCTCTGTGAGTCTGAAGAATGATCTGCTCAAGTTCTTTTTCAGAATCTACAGGCGCCTTTAGGAGCAAAGTGAACCCATATGTCTCTTCTGCCTCCCCTCCCTTCCCCTCCCCTCCCCTTGCCTTCCCTCCCCTCTCCTGCTCTCCTCTTCCCTCCCCTCCCCTCTCCTCTTCTCCCTCCTCTTCTTTACCTCCTTCCCCTCCCTTGGCATCCCCTCCTCTCTTTTTCCTCCATTCCTTCCCCTTCCCTCTTTCTTCCCCTCTCCTCCCCTCCCCTCACTTCCCTTCTCATCTCTTCTCTTTCCTTTCCTTCCCTTCCCCAAATATTTTTCACTGACTTATTTTAATTTTCTCCAGCTTCTCTAGCTCTTCTTTTAAATTACCGCACCCATCCCCTCTCCATCAAAAACAAAAGGATATCTTTTATTGATACACACATGCACACACCTACACACACACTCAAATAGCAAATCCAACAATTCAAGACTCTAAAGGACACTGTTTGATGGGACTTTAGCATTGTGTTAAATGTTATAACAAAAATATTATAAAAATTTAGCCTAACACCAGCAATATCCATTGGAGGAATTAACAAAGTTGGACAAGTAGTGCTATTAGTGTAATGTAGTAGCTGTCAGTGATTAATAAATTGATACAGGAAGACACATTGTAATGTAATCAAAGTACATAAAGTGTATCTCAAAGTAAGTTTTATCCCTAAAATAATAAAAGCCCTGAAATTCAGATGAAATACTAAAAACGCATAAAGAGAACTGGACATTAGAAATAAAAGTAGAACCACTGTTTTACCATGGCACATAGCTTCGCGTTAAAAGACTACATTTTTCAGCCGAGTGTGGTCATGTTACCACACTCATTTGGTTTGGGCCAAATGAACATGAATCAAAGTGATGTGTAAAGGCTCTGAAACCTGCCCTTAAAGAAAAGGGACAGGCCCTTTTCTCACCCTATTCCCTTTTTGGCTGGCGGGAAAGAGAATATGAAGGCAGGAGCTACCGTCGTCATTTTAGAACTCAAATGGACAGTGACAGTTGAAGATGGCAGATCAAAAAATTAACAGTCCGGGTTGCAGTTACCATCTCCACTGTGTTCAAACTATTACACAAAAGGGAAACTCTTCTCTAACCTGTTTCAGCCATTGCTATTTTTGAAGTTTAGTTATAGAAGCTCATAAGTTAATTCTTATACCATGCAAATTACCTACATTTCTTTGCCATGACAGAGAAATATGTGAAGGTGAACGTCAAATAAAAATAGAAACAAGTAACAGGACACAATTGCCAAATACCTTTTAGGACCATGACCCAGTACTCATCAAACTACTCTTTGGCTTTTCATCATTTCAAGCTGAAGTTCTTGTCCCTGTGACCTAGTGAAACAGTGCTTATTTTCATTGTTGATATGATTATGTCCATCTAATGATAAGAACATTGGAAATCTGCTTTTAAGTATTGTTATTTTCCCAGTCTATCTCACACTTGTTTATCTAGCCTACAGCACAATAAAGAAACTAGAATCTATTTCTTCCCAAGGTACCAGATATTATGACTTTACTTTTGATTAGTTTGATGGTTTTTTTCTTTTTCTCAGATATATCTTTGAATGATCATCAGAAAAATTATTACACTAACCTTACTGATTTTTGTTTTCTGTGAAGAAAAGCATGGAATCCTTTCTGCACGACATTATCTGTCACTTTCCTTGCAACTTTGGGTTTGACTAAATATTTTTTTTTAACCAATGGAAAATTTCTAGTTTAATATTGTACTATATATATATATATTTTAATTATTATTATTATACTTTAAGTTTTAGGGTACATGTGCACAATGTGCTGGTTAGTTACGTATGTATACATGTGCCATGCTGGTGTGCTGCACCCATTAACTTGTCATTTAGCATTAGGTATATCTCCTAAAGCTATCCCTCCCCCCTCCCCCGACCCCACAACAGTCCCCAGAGTGTGATATTCCCCTTCCTGTGTCCATGTGTTCTCATTGTTCAATTCCCATCTATGAGTGAGAACATGCGGTGTTTGGTTTTTTGTCCTTGCAATAGTTTACTGAGAATGATGATTTCCAATTTCATCCATGTCCCTACAAAGGACATGAACTCATCATTTTTTATGGCTGCATAGTATTCCCTGGTGTATATGTGCCACATTTTCTTAATCCAATCTATCATTGTTGGACATTTGGGTTGCTTCCGAGTCTTTGCTATTGTGAATAGTGCCGCAATAAACATACGTGTGCATGTGTCTTTATAGCAGCATGATTTATAATCCTTTAGGTATATACCCAGTAATGGGATGACTGGGTCAAATGGTATTTCTAGTTTTAGATCCCTGAGGAATCGCCACACTGACTTCCACAATGGTTGAACTAGTTTACAGTCCCTCCAACAGTGTAAAAGTGTTCCTATTTCTCCACATCCTCTGCAGCACCTGTTGATTCCTGACTTTTTAATGATTGCCATTCTAACTGGTGTGAGATGGTATCTCATTGTGGTTTTGATTTGCATTTCTCTGATGGCCAGTGATGATGAGCATTTTTTCATGTGTCTTTTGGCTGCATAAATGTCTTCTTTTGAGAAGTGTCTCTTCATATCCTTTGCCCACTTTTTGATGGGGTTGTTTGTTTTTTTCTTGTAAATTTGTTTGAGTTCATTGTAGATTCTGGATATTAGCCCTTTGTCAGATGAGTAGGTTGCGAAAATTTTCTCCCATTTTGTAGGTAGCCTGTTCACTCTGATGGTAGTTTCTTTTGCTGTGCAGAAGCTCTTGAGTTTAATTAGATCCCATTTGTCAATTTTGGCTTTTGTTGCCATTGCTTTTGGTGTTTTAGACATGAAGTCCTTGCCCATGCCTATGTCCTGAATGGTAATGCCTAGGTTTTCTTCTAGGGTTTTTATGGTTTTAGGTCTAACATTTAAGTCTTTAATCCATCTTGAATTAATTTTTGTATAAGGTGTAAGGAAGGGATCCAGTTTCAGCTTTCTACATATGGCTAGCCAGTTTTCCCAGCACCATTTATTAAATAAGGAATCCTTTCCCCATTGCTTGTTTTTCTCAGGTTTGTCAAAGATCAGATAGTTGTAGATATGCGGCGTTATTTCTGAGGGCTCTGTTCTGTTCCATTGATCTATATCTCTGTTTTGGTACCAGTACCATGCTGTTTTGGTTACTGTAGCCTTGTAGTATAGTTTGAAGTCAGGTAGCGTGATGCCTCCAGCTTTGTTCTTTTGGCTTAGGATTGACTTGGCAATGCAGGGTCTTTTTTGGTTCCATATGAACTTTAAAGTAGTTTTTTCCAATTCTGTGAAGAAAGTCATTGGTAGCTTGATGGGGATAGCATTGAATCTATAAATTACCTTGGGCAGTATGGCCATTTTCACGATATTGATTCTTCCTACCCATGAGCATGGAATGTTCTTCCATTTGTTTGTATCCTCTTTTATTTCATTGAGCAGTGGTTTGTAGTTCTCCTTGAAGAGGTCCTTCGCGTCCCTTGTAAGTTGGATTCCTAATTTTTCCTAATATTTCCTTAACTACAGTTTGTAAAGCCCTTGGTCTGTCACTGGCACCTTTTTTTTTTTTCACTTTATTCAGATTAACCAAAAGATAATGATTCTTTTTTTAACTAATGGTCCTGGACTATCTCTGTCAGTTGGCTGATGAGTTGAGGATGTGAAAAACACTATCCATTAGAATCTGGCTGGTGTCCCCAACAGAACAAAGGTCAGCCCCAGTATGGAGAGCACATATTGCCATGAGTGATGCTTTCTACCCAGTCTAATCCAATTCCTCCCAGTGGTCAGTCACGTAGAAATCTCCAAAGCTCAGAAGAATCAAAATACTTGTAAAATTCATCTGAGTCAAAGTGACTTGTTCACCAAAGGCACAATTTTTCAGTTAAGAGCATTTTTATAAAATGACCCTTCCTTCTAAACTATTTTCAAGCCACAAACTACAGCCTTTTTGTAAAGAAATCAAAATACGCCATCAGAAATTTGAGAAAATACACTCAAAAGCCACTGTCCTTCAAATGTCTGTGATCCCTTTTAAATCTTTGTTAAAGTACATGTCTAAACAGCCTCTATTAAAATAGCGCTCAACAATTCTAATTGCTTTATAATTGTAGAGAAACCACTAACAGCATGCATGTGTTTTCTTTACCAGAGAAGCACACCAGAGTTCAAGAATATAAAATTCTGAGACAAGGGATGTGTGGTAAAAGGAGACTGTGCTTGGGCTTTGTATTATACAGCTCTGCATCATTTCATTTCCAAATAGCACTGCCAGATAGAGAATCAAAGCCTTGTTCCCTCATTAGGACAGGCTTCACTGATTGTTTAATGATGCTTTTATTTTTCTTTTATTATCTTTTGCTTCTTTTCATAAAAGATCTTATAGTTTACTGGATTTTAGCAGAAATCCCAGCAATATTATTGTTTCATTTTTCAATATTAAAGAAGATTGCTGCATAAGAAAAGTCATCTCCTGAGATTTGAGTCCTGCTGCCAGTGCCAGTGCCTCTTCACTGAAACATTCATGTTTTCATTTCTGAAACAGCAGCAAATGCTGCGATAAAAATATTCTTCTCCCTTCAGTGGCTGGCAAAAATTTGCTAAGGCAGCTACGAGCTGAGACAAAGTTTTGAAAAGGAAAAGAACATTCAAGAGCCCAAGCATTCTTGAATTTTAATTCTTTGTCAAACGCAAAGTTTCAGAGCAAATAGAAACACCTCCTTAAGGTGTAATTAAGCATTTTCATGGACTTTAATTATCATTTATATCCTGAGGAAGGATAGGGGAGCATGTTTGCAGTTGTACACACTTTCTTTTACCGTCCACAGAACATTATAATCACAACTTAATGATTTAAGGGACATATTAAATCATTAAGAGGGACACATTTGCAATAGAACTGTCTATGTAAAAAATACTGGAGTCTCTGAAATAGCCCTAGCATCTTTAAAATCTATCAAGTAGGCTGGCGCAGTGGCTCATGCCTGTAATCCCAGCACTTTGGGAAGCTGAGGAGCGAGGATCACCTGAGGTTGGGAGTTCGACACCAGCCTGACCAACATGGAGAAACCCCATCTCTACTAAAAGTGCAAAATTAGCCTGGTGCAGTGGTGCACGCCTGTAATCCCGCTACTTGGGAGGCTGAGGCAGGAGAATCGCTTGAACCTGGGAGGTGGAGGTTGTCGTGAGCCAAGATAGTGCCATTGCACTCCAGCCTGGGCAACAAGAGTGAAACTCTGTCTGAAAAAAAAAAAAATCTATCAAATAATCAGTGGGAATTTACTACGTGCCCTGAGCCATGCTCATCTCTGTTGATGAAAACATATAATCCTTTGTCCATGAAGGAAGTGAGGAAACATGACACATATTAAAAATAAGAGAATAATGACAAGTCAAAGAGTCAAAGAGCTGTGTACCCACAGAGCATTGTTCTGACCCAACTTACTTTTCTTGAATTAGACCCTGGATTGATGCCAGAAGTCTGCTTTGAGAGATTTCTGAGAAACAGCTTGAGTGCAATTCACTACAGTATTTCTTATACAGTTGTTAGAAATCATTTGCCTCAAATAAATAATCTAAAAATCACAGCAATAACAAACAAGGAGATGTTGTGAGATACAGATAAAATTGCTGAGGTTAGAGAAAAGTGAGGATACTCAAGGAAGTTTTCTTGGAAGAGATAAGGCTTGAGCAGTGCCTTTAAAAAAATTAGGTAAGTTACAACCATAAAAAGGGCAGGAGAGGAGTCAAGACTGAAAACATAGTCATTTATACATTAATTCAACACATATTTATTAACCCATGCCAAACTATGTACCAGCACTTAAAGTGCAACAACCAAAAAATGAACATCATTTCTGTCCTCAGGGAGCTTACTTTCTAGTGGAGAAATATAGGTAGCAAGACCAGACCATTAAATATTTAACTTTGGGCATGGCTTTCTTTCCTGCACTTCCCGACCATAGTATCAGGCAGAGCCAGGGGTATTCATACTTCCTAAAGGAAAACTAGGACTGTTATGGCAGAAAGAGAAGAAAATAAAGAGTAAACCTCTATGGTTTTTAGTTTTTATTCCTTCCAAGCCAAGAAAATGAGAAGACAGTCCCCAAGGGAAGTGGAGTACAGGAGCTTATCACACGCATGTGCACACACACATACAAACACAGGCACACACCACAGAAAGAAGATAGACTCTAGATGGGGTTTACCTGTGCTGAAAGGAGAAAGAGAGGTCATGAGGCAGTACTTTAGAGGAGGTCAGATAGGGAGGAGTCAAGCAGAGAGGAGGCTGTTAACAGAATGAGCATATCAGGGACTGCCAGTGGTCAGAGCCAGAGACTACGTGGTACTGACCCAACACTCACAGACCTCTGGCCTTTGGACTGGGAATGCCCATTGCCACTGCGGAGGAGGCAGCTATTTTCATCATGGGAACCAAAGGGCATCCCACTGGCAGTTCTTGCCCACACACCACCATGGATCATCACCGTGGATCATATGACTGATCCACGGTGGTATCAGTTGAGATTCAGTGTGCCTGTATCTCACTTGAGAATTAGCTGACACTCTGTGAATGACTCAGGTCACTTTTAACCTTCTGTCACACTCAAAAGAAAGTATAAGTTCTTGAATTCTGGGGAAGGGGTAGTGATAAAGAAGAGAAGATCCTAGTATTGGTTCTTGGATTGGCTGAATGGTGGGAAAAGCCATGCTTGTTACGTAAGCTGCACTTTCACATACGTGTGTGTGTAGACACTTACCTATCGCTAAAGAAAGGGCTGTTAGATTCCAATAAAGTTTAACAATGGAATTTTAAAAAGTTAACCCTATGATGCCTGGTAATGTAATGGGATAAAGAATGATTGATGTTGATGTTTCCCAAACTTACCTAACTATAAGCATCACCTGGGGCAATTGTTTAAAAGGCCAGTTTCTAAAAGTAGATCTACCATTCAATCCAGCAATCCCACTACTGGGTATCTACCCAAAGGAAAAGAAACTGCTATATCAAAAAGACCCCTGCACGTGTATGTTTATTACAGCCCGATTCACAACTGCAAAGATATGGAATCAAACTTAGTGCCCATCAACTGATGAGTGGATAAAGAAAATGTAATACATATGT
Organism: Pan paniscus; assembly: GCF_029289425.2. Classification (NCBI taxonomy): domain Eukaryota; kingdom Metazoa; phylum Chordata; class Mammalia; order Primates; family Hominidae; genus Pan; species Pan paniscus. Next base: position 46,190,261 of record NC_073253.2, on the reverse strand, counting down.
GTGTGTATATATATATTACATATATATACACATACATACACTGTGGAATACTACTCAGCCATAAGAAAATAATGAAATAATGTCTTTGCATCAACTCAACTGTAATGGGCAGAGGATTATTTGCTCACTAGTTTGTTTCCAAGATTGTGTACAGCACCAAGCACAGAGCAGGTACTTGATGAGTATTTGTTAAGCGCTGAGGACACTGCTAGCGGTCTAGCCAGATCTCTTGGGCCCTAGGATCCTTTCAGTGTGTACCACCCCCCACACCCCCCATCCCACTTTTGTGTGATTTTGCTTCTAATGACCTACACCTTGATTTGCTTTGAGGGATAATGTGTGACATCTGGAGCCACATCATCCAGATATTCAGAAAGCTGGAGATGCTTGGGGTTTTATATCTCTGAAACTGATCTTTAGGGAATGAGTGACTACTGACTCTGTGAGAATATGAAAGCCCAGCTCCCTGACCTTAAAGAAGAAAAACTTTGAGGCATAAATCCGCACTCCTAAGTTTCTCTTTAGGGTCAGGCTGAAGCCAGCCTCCACCAGACTTTGCTTATAGTCACACCCTGGCTTAGCTCCTTCTCTTGCCCTCCTCTGCTGCCTGCATTCCTTTGCAAGTGTCTCTAGCATATCTTTAATCAATTATTTGCACACAAATCCTCAACTCGGGGGTTGCTTTTGGGGATCCCAACTCAAGACATTTAGTAAATTGAACAAACTGTTCCTGATACAGAGAAATTTTTATTCAGTTAGTATGGCCTCCAAGGCTCATGAAGAGTAAGGCTACAGGGGTGAGGTTTGCATTGTGTATGTTCTAACAGATACCAGGTATCAGCCAGAGATTCATCAATGGAATAGGAATACCCAAATAGCTCTTTCTATGGGTAGCAAATGTCTATGTGCAACAAGGGCAGAAGAAAATAAGAAGATGATAGGGGATTTTTAAGGTAGAAAAGTGAATCTCTATCAGGAGCATCTTCTCTCTGCTGATACACAGTACACTTGAGAGCACGGATTTCTTGGTAAATGGTTATTAAAAAGCTTTGGCCTTTAGCCAGGCAATGAAAAGAAATGCATATTTTTCTTAGGTGTGTCTGAGCTATTTTTAAAAACCCTTTGCAAAGCTGAGCTATAAAAACATGAGAGGAAATGGCCAAAGAAATTTCAGCTTTGTAACTGTGAAGGCTGCATGTAAAGAGCAGAGATATTTGCAAGCTGTCAGAAAAGACCAGGGTGTGCATGAGTGTGATTGTAAGTGTGAATGTTTGCAGCGGATTATGTCCCTGTAAAAGTAGTTTATTTCTGACAGCAAAAGGAAAACATAGAATTTCTTTAATGTGAAGCCATTTTGAATACAATTATGGAAAATTTCAGAGGGATTATTCATGAATTAAATCAGAATAGTGCTTCCTTTCATTTCTAGGATGAGAATAAGACATAAGATTCCTATATATGTGTTTATATATGGATACATATATATATAAACATCCATTTAAATGAAAGCTCCAAATGTAACTCATTCCTCTAGGCATAGCTAAAATTACTCACCACAGTCCTTGTGTTAGAAAACAAATTCTCCTGGTCTAAAATGCTTTTTTATATATTCTAAAGAATTTGGCACTCCAAATTTTGGCTGACCTGTAAAATATTCTATGGGAATATTACTTCCTGAATTCTGTTCTATTCTATTCCATTCCATTGATCTATTTGTCTATCTTTATGTTTCTATGCCATCCAGCCTTGATTAATGAAGTTTTATAATAAATCTTAAAATCAGGTAGTAGTATTCTCCAATTTTGTTCTTTTTGAAAATCATTTTGGATATTTAGGCCCTTTACATTTCCAGATGAGCTTTAGAATTAGCTTTTTTTCTATCAAAAGAATACCCTGCAAATATTTGACTCTTATGTTCAATCCTTTTAATTGAGGTATCCATTTTCATTTAGTACAGTTATTGAGGTGGTTAGATATAATTCTATCATGTTATTTTATATTAATCTCATTCATTCTTTATTCTCCTTTTCCTTTCTATCTCCCTTTTTTGATCAACATAGCATTTTTTATTATCTCATTTTATCTCCTATGTTGGCTTATTGGTTCTAACCCTTTGTTTTGTTTAGTAGGTACTTTATGGTTTATAGTATACATTGTTAATTTGTCACAGTCTATTTTCAAGCCATATTATGCCACTTCATGGATATTTTAAGAAGCTTTACAACAGTATGCTTTTATTTTTCTCTACAGAGCCTTGGTTCCACTGGTGTGTCTCAACATATTTTCATATCTTTTATAAACTGCATACTATATGATTAGTTTTGTTTAAATAGCCAATTTTCTATTAAAGTTATATAAATTACAGGAACACAGTCTTGTGTATTTACTCATATTGATCCCATTTTAGTGCTCTTTATTCCTTTGTATAAATCCATATTTTCAGGGATATCATTTTCCTTCTATCTGAAGCACATCCTTTCACATTTCTTATAGTTCATTTCTGCTGGTGATGAATTCTTTCAGCTCTTGTATGTTTAAAAATGTTTTTATTATGCCTTGGTGTCTGGAAGGTATTTTCCCATGGCATAGAATTCTATGCTGACTTTTTTTTCTTTTGGATGTGGAACACTGTTTTCTTGCATTGTGTCTGATTTTAGAAAAATCTACTTTGTTTCTTATCTTTGTTTTTCTGTACATAACTATATCATTTTTTTCTGGTTGCTTTACAAATTTTCTCTTTATCACTGTTTTTGGGCAATTTTATTATGATGTGGTTTGGTGTAGCTTTTTTTTTTTCTTTTTTTGTGCTGGTTCTTGTGTAGCTTCTTGGATCTATGATTTGCAGTTTTCATCAAGTTTGGAAAAAGTGCTATCATTATTTCTTCGAATATTTTTCTGTCACCTATTCTCTTCCAGGGACTTCAATTACACATGTATTAGGCTGTTTGAAGTTGTTTCACAGCTCATGGACACTCTTTTTACTTTTTAAAATTATTTTGTTTCTGAATGTTTAATTTTGAGTGCTTTCTATTACTACATCTTCAAGTTCACTATTTTCTTCTGCCATTTCTAATTTGATGTTTATCATATCCAGTTTATTTTTTCATACTGGGCATTGTAGTTTCCATATTTTTAAAAAAATTGATTTGGTTCTTTTTTTATATCTTCCATGTCTCTACTTAACATTTTGAATATAACTGTCTGAAAGTCCTTGTTTGCTAATTGTAACATTTATGTGAGTTATGGGTCAATTTTAATTAATTGATTTCCTTCTCATGTTGGTCGTCGTTTCCTTACTTTTTCCATACTTGGTAATTATTTATTGTATACCACAGATTGAGAATTTGACCTTCCTAGGTGTTGGATATTTTTGTATTTCTTTAAATATCCTTTTGTTTTTGTTGTGGGACATAGTTACCTGGAAACCGTTTGATCCTTTTGGGTCTTTCTTGTAAGATTTCTTATGCAGTACTAGAATTATGTTTAACTTGGGAGTAATTCTCCTCTACTACTGAGGCAAGACCTTTCTTTCTACTCTAAACAACTGCATGTGACTTACAAAGTTTTCCACTCTAGCTGATAGGAACAGGCACTTCCTGACCCTGTGTGAACAATGGGTGCTGTTCTCGCTAATGCTTGTGGTGGTCCTTTCTTCAGCTTCAACTCCTTTCTTCACATGAATGTGTTGATCAGTACTCTGCTGAACTCAAGAGGCAACCCCTGCAGTTCTCCAGAGTCCTCTCTCTATGAAACCCTTATTTTCTCCTACACTATTGTGAGCTTTAGCTGCCTTGGTCTCCCTGGATACTCAGCTCTGTCTCTTTAATTCAGGGAGTTTGCTGAACTACACCTGATTTCCCCTCTCTGCTCTAGTCCAGGAAATTCTCTCAAGGCATTAATCTGAGGCAGCCAAAGGTCTTACTTCATTCACCTCCAATATTCCAGAGGTCACTGTCTTTCATTATCTAATATCAAGTTTCTTAAAAGCTAATGCCTCATATATTTTGTTCAGTTTTTCATTCACATCAGGCAGGAGGGAAAAACCAGTCTCTAAAACTCTGTTTTGACCATGAGTGAAATTCCTAGCATGGTGTTTAATTCAGGTTTATATTTATTTTCTAGATATGAAAACTAAGGCTTAGAGACGTTGGGTAACTTAATCAGCCTCACACACCTGGTAAGAATTGTAGCCAAAATTTGAAATCTGGTTGTCTGACAGAGTCTTTGTGTTTCTTCACTTCTTTGCTTTACCCTAATTCCTGGATATTTCAAATCTAGGCATAGATGACAATGGTGACTAAACTGCAACATATTATTAACCAGAGGACCTCATTCTCTAACCATACCAGTTAACAGAGCATTTACTGTAGGTCTTTGGTGATTTTTCAATACAGAGACCCCCTGCAGGGGTTCATGGCTTTAACTAATTTTCGTATGTATTACTCCACAATGCAATGACATCCTTTCCTAACTGATCTTTCAAAAATAAATAGTCCACTGTGCCTATATAAAAAGCATTGTTCCACCAGATTATTTCACACTTGTCTTTGCCTTCCCAGTGCACAATGAGTGAATGTGACGGGAGGAAATTTACCATCTGCAACATAACACATGGCTCCTTTTTCTACAGTGACTGAGAGACTACAGCTCTTTCTCTAGATTGCAGAGAAAACAATGCTTCTATGCAGACATCCAGAATCATGTGCACAAACATACTGTTTGCAAAATAATCCTGGTCTCTTAGCCTCTGTCAGCAAAAGCAAAAGTGAAGTTTCACCGACTAGTCTCACTTCTTTCTCATCCTATGGTTTCATTGTTTTACTAAAATTTATAAAAGTTTATATTTTTCCTGAAAAATCTTAGCATTGAATTTAATCCATGGTTATTCAAAAGTTTAAATTCTTCAGGAGCCGTTCTAATATATATGGTATGTGTATATATCAGAAGTCTACATGCATATAATATATGTAATAATTACATTACTGGATTAAAATGAAGTGGTGAGTGAGCCAGGGTCCTTTTTCTTTTTGGTTATTTCACTTAGTAGGCTTTGGTGTCTGAAAGAAATGAGCAAGATTTAGGAGAAATCCATCTAGAGAACAGAGGAGGGTGGAGGCTGCCCACAACTAATAGAGTTATAACTATCAGCATATTTATGAGGTTACCACAGATATGACCTCTTTTAAACGGGCAGCATTGAAAGTGTTTCTTAGTCATATGTAAATAATTGAATGTATATTGCACACTACTTGGAGGAAGAACTGAAACCTGGTTTATCAAATAACTGAATTAGCTTCCTTTCTTGATGAGATTTTTCAAACATCTTAATTTCTATCTGCAAAAGGTTTGAGGTTTGCTGTTTTGGGGATCTGCATGTAAAACTGTTTCATCTCATTGACCGGCTGAGACATTTCTTCTTGGTTTAGCTTGATTGTATGTTCATATTGTTGGTTGTTATCATTTTAAAAGACACTGAGCCAAACTTGGATGCACTGATCAGAAGAATTCACTTAAGTAATTAAAAAAAAAACAAAATTCATGTACCTGCTAGATTTCAGATACCGATAAGATACATAATTCCATTTGGAATTCACTGGAGTAGAGCCAGTGGCTCCCATCATCACCAGGAGTCATTTTTTGGACTATGAAATGCTGCATGTGACTTAGGATAGTTCTGTGTGCTGAATTAGTTCCAGAGACTTGAATATACAGGTCAGTGAACACACAGAAATCTCTTTTGGTTCTAAAAATAATAATGGTATTTTTTATTATTTTTGGAACCGAAAGAGACTCTGTGTTCACAGAATAATGGTATCTTTTATTTGCATATGGTGTTATAATTTTGAAAACACAGAACTACATTTTTAAAGAAGTTTATAATCCAGCTTGGGAAACAAAACAAAAATATGTAGAACGATTAAGTGCTCAACTATAGTTCAGCTGATTATAGAAGCAAAGGAAAATAGAAGTAAAAATCTAAATAGAGTCATTGAAAGAAGCTTTCTATAGATTGCTTAGTAGACACAGGTGAGGAGAAAAGCTCTCACAAATCATGTAAAACAGCATGGGCAAAGGCAAGAAATAAGAGTATAATACATGAGGCTGGGCGTTGTGGCTCACGCCTGTAATCCCAGCACTTTAGGAGGCCAAGGCGGGCAGATCACAAGGTCGGGAGATCAAGACCATCCTGGCTAACACGGTGAAACTCCATCTCTACTAAAAAATACAAAAAATTAGCTGAGCGTGGTGGTGGGCGCCTGTAGTCCCAACTACTTGGGAGGTTGAGGCAGGAGAATGGCATGAACCTGGGAGGCGGAGCTTGCAGTGAGCTGAGATCACGCCACCGCACTCCAGCCTGGGCAACAGAGTGAGACTCCTCCGTCTCAAAAAAAAAAAAAGAGTCAGGAAGTGACTGTGAAGGGATCCTGTTGTGGGGGCTGGGAGACAAGTTGCTATCAGATGATGAACGGCCTAGAAAGCTGAACAGAATGTATATCTAATGCCAAATATAACAGGAAGCCACTGTAGGCTTTTGAGCAGATGAAAACTCTTAAGTGCAGTTTTGTGATTAGCCTGCAGTGATATGCAAGAGGGCTTGGGGGAAGATGAACTTAGAGAGACCAGCTTGAGCCTAGAAGAGGAGTTTAAATCAGGAGTACTACATCGGGGGATTTGGGAAGGGCCAGTTAACACTGTAAAGGAAGAAATGACAAGTCTTGAATATTCCCTGTCTCACTGTTCACAATTCCAATGGGACATTTCAGGAACGAGTAGTGGAGGTCAGAGGGTGTATATGATCATTTCTCTGATATCATCTTACGTAGGTATTTTGCTACTCAACTCCTTTGGATGCCATCTGTGTGAATAACTGATCTTTCTCCAAGAAAGAATAGTGTGTGGTGTGGTGTTTAAATGCATAAGTGCTAGGATATTCGTACTCTCTCCCCCGACCCCTTTATAGAATAGAATGGAAATTTTAAAAGGTAAAATTGAGTAACTAGAAACAATTAAGAGAAAAATACTGGGAAAAAAGATTGCTAAGAAAGGAAAGGTAAGCAAAGGGGAGCCAGGGAATAAAAATAAAGAAAAACAGGAAAAGGAAGAGACAGAAACTGGACAAGAAGCAGACAGCCCAGCTTCTCAGGGTTTGAATTGCCTCAGTGAAAAGCCAGTCTCTAAGTGCCACCTGTGTCTGCCAGAAGAAAGGTAGAATTATACAGCTTACAGACTTTTCCCCTCCTTTTGATTCTGCAGATAACTGATGCCCAAAGAGGTCAAATGACCTGCACAAGATTAGATGACTATTGCCACTGGAGACAGGTTGAGAATGCAGGTCTGGAATAGAGTGTGGCATGGTCTTTATTCCAGTCCCACACTTCTTTGTCCAGAAAGGATAGTGCATAGTGTTAGGGACTGCCTAGTTTAGATAATAACATTCTGACCACCAAATTGTGCTGCTGTGGTCCATATTTCATTCAGATGTGAAGAAAGTAGAACATAAAAACTAAAGAAGAGAAGGTGCTATCATAAGAGAAAAAGAAACAAATAGGAAATAAAAGACGAATCAGAAATAAGAAACTAAAAGAAAAAACATTCCTCAAACAATCTTGAAAAAAGAGAACAAAGTTTGAGTTCTCACACTTCCTGATTTCAAAACTTATTTTATTACAAAGCTACAGTAACCAAAACAGTGTGGTACTATCATAAAGACAGACATAGACCAATGGAACAAAATAGAGAGCTCAGAAATAATCTCTCACATATATGATTAAATAACTTTTGAGGAGGATCCCAAGACTGTTCAGTGGGTAAAGGACAGTCTCTTCAACAAATAGTGTTGGGAAAACTGGATATCCATAAACAAAATAATGAAATTGGACCCTCACCTCACATCATATACAAAGATTAACTCAAAATGGACCAAAGACCTAAATATACGACCTAAAATTATGTAACTCTTAAAAGAAAATAGAAGGAATGCTTCTTGACTTTGGATTTGGCAAGGATTTCTTGGATATGACACAAGAAGCACAGGTAACAAAAATAAAAATAAATAAATTGGACTACATCAAAATTAAAAAATTTCTGTGCATTAAAGAGCAAACATGGAGTGAAAAAGGCAAATTGTGGAATGGGAGAAAACATTTGCAAATGATATAAAGAACTCCTACAACTTAACAATATCAGAAAACAATCTATTAAAAATGGGCAAAGTTCTTATATAGACATTTCTCCATACATGATATTCAAATAACCAATAAACATATTAGAAGATGCTCAACATCACTAATCATTGGAGAAATTCAAATCAAAACCACCTCACACTCATTAGGATGGATGTTATAAAACTAAAACCAAACCAGAAAATAACAAGTGTTGCTAAGAATGTGAAGAAATTGAAACCCTTTTGCATTGCTGGTTGGAATGTACAATGGTGCAGTTGCTATGCAATTCCTCAAAAAATTAAATATAGAATTATCATATGACCTAGTATCCTCCACTTCTAGCTATATAGCCAAAAGACTTGAAAGCAGGTCTTGAAGAAAAATTTGCACATCTATGTTTATATCAGCATCATTCACAATAGGCAACAGGCAGAAGCAACCCAAGTGTCCACTGGTGGATGACTGAAAAAACAAAATGGACTGCATACTATTATATATACATAATATCAATACATATATACATACATACATATATATGTATAGACATATATACATATATACCAAAAGTCCATGGACTCATGTGTGTGTGTGTGTGTATACATATTATACATATATATATACATGGTATACATGCACACACAGAATATTATTCAGACTTAGAAAGGAAGGAAATTTTGATACATACTACAACATGGGTGAACCTTAAGGATATTATTTTAAGTGAAATAAGTCACTTACAAAATGACAAATACTATATATACCACTTATATGAGGTTATCTAGAGTAGGGAAATTCACGGAAAAAGAAAGTAGAATGGTGTTTTCCAGGGGCTGAAAGGGGAGAAATGGAGAGTTGTTTAATGAATATTGAGTGCCAGTCTTGTAAAATGAAAAAGTTCTGGAGATTGGTTGTACACAAATGTGAATATATATAACACTCCTGAACTGTACAGTTAGAAATAGTTGAGATGGTAAATTTTATGTTATTTTTTTACCACAATTAAAAATTTTTTGAAAATAAAATGAGAAATAAAAGTATTTAATTCCATAATCTGTTCATATCCTTATACTCTCCCCAGAAATGTTTATAAAACTAATGTAATTGAGAAAATTAACATCTCTTTTTTAAACATTTATTTGACCTATTCATGAGTAGACAAACATGTAGCTCATTCACATATAGATAAAAATATCACATTTTAATTTTAATTAATTTTATTTTATTTTATTATTATTTTTTTTATTATACTTTAAGTTTTAGGGTACATGTGCACATTGTGCAGGTTAGTTACATATGTATACATGTGCCATGCTGCTGTGCTGCACCCACTAACTCGTCATCTAGCATTAGGTATATCTCCTGATACTATCCCTCCCCCTTCCCCTACCCCACAACAGTCCCCAGAGTGTGATATTCCCCTTCCTGTGTCCATGTAATCTCATTGTTCAATTCCCACCTATGAGTGAGAATATGCGGTGTTTGGGTTTTTGTCCTTGCAATAGTTTACTGAGAATGATGATTTCCAATTTCATCCATGTCCCTACAAAGGACATGAACTCATCATTTTTTATGGCTGCATAGTATTCCATGGTGTATATGTGCCACATTTTCTTAATCCAGTCTATCATTGTTGGACATTTGGGTTGGTTCCAAGTCTTTGCCATTGTGAATAATGCCACAATAAACATACGTGTGCATGTGTCTTTATAGCAGCATGATTTATAATCCTTTGGGTATATACCCAGTACTGGGATGGCTGGGTCAAATGGTATTTCCAGTTCTAGATCCCTGAGGAATTGCCACACTGAGTTCCACAATGCTTGAACTAGTTTACAGTCCCACCAACAGTGTAAAAGTGTTCCTATTTCTCCACATCCTCTCCAGCACCTGTTGTTTCCTGACTTTTTAATGATTGCCATTCTAACTGGTGTGAGATGGTATCTCATTGTGGTTTTGATTTGCATTTCTCTGATGGCCAGTGATGATGAGCATTTTTTCATGTGTTTTTTGTCTGCATAAATGTCTTCTTTTGAGAAGTGTCTGTTCATGTCCTTCGCCCACTTTTTGATGGGGTTGTTTGTTTTTTCCTTGTAAATTTGTTTGAGTTCATTGTAGATTCTGGATATTAGCCCTTTGTCAGATGAGTAGGTTGTGAAAACTTTCTCTCATTTTGTAGGTTGCCTGTTCACTCTGATGGTAGTTTCTTTTGCTGTGCAGAAGCTCTTGAGTTTAATTAGATCCCATTTGTCAATTTTGGCTTTTGTTGCCATTGCTTTTGGTGTTTTAGACATGAAGTTCTTGCCCATGCCTATGTCCTGAATGGTAATGCCTAGGTTTTCTTCTAGGGTTTTTATGGTTTTAGGTCTAACGTTTCAGTCTTTAATCCATCTGGAATTGATTTTTGTATAAGGTGTAAGGAAGGGATCCAGTTTCAGCTTTCTACATATGGCTAGCCAGTTTTCCCAGCACCATTTATTAAATAGGGAATCCTTTCCCCATTGCTTGTTTTTCTCAGGTTTGTCAAAGATCAGATAGTTGTAGATATGTGGCGTTATTTCTGAGGGTTCTGTTCTGTTCCATTGATCTATATCGCTGTTTTGGTACCAGTACGATGCTGTTTTGGTTACTGTAGACTTGTAGTATAGTTTGAAGTCAGGTAGTGTGATGCCTCCAGCTTTGTTCTTTTGGCTTAGGACTGACTTGGCAATGCGGGCTCTTTTTTGGTTCCATATGAACTTTAAAGTAGTTTTTTCCAATTCTGTGAAGAAAGGCATTGGTAGCTTGATGGGAATGGCATTGAATCTGTAAATTACCTTAGGCAGTATGGCCATTTTCACGATATTGATTCTTCCTACCCATGAGCATGGAATGTTCTTCCATTTGTTTGTATCCTCTTTTATTTCCTTGAGCAGTGGTTTGTAGTTCTCCTTGAAGAGGTCCTTCACATCCCTTGTAAGTTGGATTCCTAGGTATTTTATTCTCTTTGAAGCAATTGTGAATGGGAGTTCACTCATGATTTGGCTCTCTGTTTGTCTGTGGGTGGTGTATAAGAATGCTTGTGATTTTTGTACATTGATTTTGTATCCTGACACTTTGCTGAAGTTGCTTATCAGCTTAAGGAGATTTTGGGCTGAGACAGTGGGGTTTTCTAGATATACAATCATGTCGTCTGCAAACAGGGACAATTTGACTTCCTCTTTTCCTAATTGAATACCCTTTATTTCCTTCTCCTGCCTAATTGCCCTGGCCAGAACTTCCACACTATGTTGAATAGGAGTGGTGAGAGAGGGCATCCCTCTCTTGTGCCAGTTTTCAAAGGGAATGCTTCCAGTTTTTTTCCATTCAGTATGATATTGGCTGTGGGTTTGTCATAGACAGCTCTTATTATTTTGAAATACGTCCCATCAATATCTAATTTATTGGGAGTTTTTAGCATGAAGGGTTGTTGAATTTTGTCAAAGGCCTTTTCTGCATCTATTGAGATAATCATGTGGTTTTTGTCTTTGGCTCTGTTTATATGCTGGATTACATTTATTGATTTGCGTATATTGAACCAGCCTTGCATCCCAGGGATGAAGCCCACTTGATCATGGTGGATAAGTTTTTGATGGGCTGCTGGATTCGTTTTGCCAGTATTTTATTGAGGATTTTTGCATCAATGTTCATCAAGGATATTGATCTAAAATTCTCTTGCTTGGTTGTGTCTCTGCCAGGCTTTGGTATCAGAATGATGCTAGCCTCATAAAATGAGTTAGGGAGGATTCCCTCTTTTTCTATTGATTGGAATAGTTTCAAAAGGAATAGTACCAGTTCCCCCTTGTACCTCTGGTAGAATTCAGCTGTGAATCCATCTGGTCCTGGACTTTTTTTGGTTGGTAAGCTATTGATAATCACCACAATTTCAGCTCCTGTTATTGGTCTATTCAGAGATTCAACTTCTTCCTGGTTTAGTCTTGGGAGAGTGTATGTGTCCAGGAATGTATCCATTTCTTCTAGATTTTCTAGTTTATTTGCGTAGAGGTGTTTGTAGTATTCTCTGCTGGTAGTTTGTATTTCTGTGGGATCGGTGGTGATATCCCCTTTATCATTTTTTATTGCATCTATTTGATTCTTCTCTCTTTTCTTCTTTATTAGTCTTGCTAGCGGTCTATCAATTTTGTTGATCCTTTCAAAAAACCAGCTCCTGGATTCATTAATTTTTTTGAAGGGTTTTTTGTGTCTCTATTTCCTTCAGTTCTGCTCTGATTTTAGTTATTTCTTGCCTTCTGCTAGCTTTTGAATGTGTTTGCTCTTGCTTCCCTAGTTCTTTTAATTGTGATGTTAGGGTGTCAATTTTGGATCTTTCCTGCTTTCTCTTGTGGGCATTTAGTGCTATAAATTTCCCTCTACACACTGCTTTGAATGCATCCCAGAGATTCTGGTATGTTGTCTCTTTGTTCTCTTTGGTTTCAAAGAACATCTTTATTTCTGCCTTAATTTCGTTATGTACCCAGTAGTCATTCAGGAGCAGGTTGTTCAGTTTCCATGTAGTTGAGCGGTTTTGAGTGAGATTCTTAATCCTGAGTTCTAGTGTGATTGCACTGTGGTCTGAGAGATAGTTTGTTATAATTTCTGTTCTTTTACATTTGCTGAGGAGAGCTTTACTTCCAAGTATGTGGTCAATTTTGGAATAGGTGTGGTGTGGTGCTGAAAAAAATGTATATTCTGTTGATTTGGGGTGGAGAGTTCTGTAGATGTCTATTAGGTCTGCTTGGTGCAGAGCTGAGTTCAATTCCTGGGTATCCTTGTTGACTTTCTGTCTCGTTGATCTGTCTAATGTTGACAGTGGGGTGTTAAAGTCTCCCATTATTAATGTGTGGGAGTCTAAGTCTCTTTGTAGGTCACTCAGGACTTGCTTTATGAATCTGGGTGCTCCTGTATTGGGTGCATATATATTTAGGATAGTTAGCTCTTCTTGTTGAATTGATCCCTTTACCATTAAGTAATGGCCTTCTTTGTCTCTTTTGATGTTTGTTGGTTTAAAGTCTGTTTTATCAGAGACTAGGATTGCAACCTCTGCCTTTTTTTGTTTTCCATTTGCTTGGTAGATCTTCCTCCATCCTTTTATTTTGAGCCTATGTGTGTCTCTGCACATGAGATGGGTTTCCTGAATACAGCACACTGATGGGTCTTGACTCTTTATCCAATTTGCCAGTCTGTGTCTTTTAATTGGAGCATTTAGTCCATTGACATTTAAAGTTAATATTGTTATGTGTGAATTTGATCCTGTCATTATGATGTCAGCTGGTTATTTTGCTCGTTAGTTGATGCAGTTTCTTCCTAGTCTCGATGGTCTTTACATTTTGGCATGATTTTGCAGCGGCTGGTACCGGTTGTTCCTTTCCATGTCTAGTGCTTCCTTCAGGAGCTCTTGTAAGGCAGGCCTGCTGGTGACAAAATCTCTCAGCATTTGCTTGTCTGTAAAGTATTTTATTTCTCCTTCACTTATGAAGCTTAGTTTGGCTGGATATGAAATTCTGGGTTGAAAATTCTTTTCTTTAAGAATGTTGTATATTGGCCCCCATTCTCTTTTGGCTTGTAGGGTTTCTGCCGAGAGATCCGCTGTTAGTCTGATGGGCTTCCCTTTGAGGGTAACCTGACCTTTCTCTCTGGCTGCCCTTAACATTTTTTCCTTCATTTCAACTTTGGTGAATCTGAGAATTATGTGTCTTGGAGTTGCTCTTCTCGAGGAGTATCTTTGTGGCGTTCTCTGTATTTCCTGAATCTGAACGTTGGCCTGCCTTGCTAGATTGGGGAAGTTCTCCTGGATAATATCCTGCAGAGTGTTTTCCAACTTGGTTCCATTCTCCCCATCACTTTCAGGTACACCAATCAGACGTAGATTTGGTCTTTTCACATAGTCCCATATTTCTTGGAGGCTTTGCTCATTTCTTTTTATTCTTTTTTCTCTAAACTTCCCTTCTCGCTTCATTTCATTCATTTCATCTTCCATTGCTGATACCCTTTCTTCCAGTTGATCACATTGGCTTCTGAGGCTTCTGCATTCTTCACGTAGTTCTCAAGCCTTGGTTTTCAGCTCCATCAGCTCCTTTAAGCACTTCTCTGTATTGGTTATTCTAGTTATACATTCGTCTAAATTTTTTTCAAAGTTTTCAACTTCTTTGCCTTTGGTTTGAATGTCCTCCCGTAGCTCAGAGTAATTTGATTGTCTGACACCTTCTTCTATCAGCTCGTCAAAGTCATTCTCCATCCAGCTTTGTTCCGTTGCTGGTGAGGAACTGCATTCCTTTGGAGGAGGAGAGGTGCTCTGCTTTTTAGATGTTCCAGTTTTTCTGCTCTGTTTTTTCCCCATCTTTGTGGTTTTATCTACTTTTGGTCTTTGATGATGGTGATGTACAGATGGGTTTTTGGTGTGGATGTCCTTTCTGTTTGTTAGTTTTCCTTCTAACAGAGAGGACCCTCAGCTGCAGGTCTGTTGGAATACCCTGCTGTGTGAGGTGTCAGTGTGTCCCTGCTGGGGGGGTGCCTTGCAGTTAGGCTGCTCGGGGGTCGGGGACCCACTTGAGGAGGCAGTCTGCCCGTTCTCAGATCTCCAGCTGCGTGCTGGGAGAACCACTGCTCTCTTCAAAGCTGTCAGACAGGGACATTGAAGTCTGCAGAGGTTACTGCTGTCTTTTTGTTTGTCTGTGCCCTGCCCCCAGAGGTGGAGCCTACAGAGGCAGGCAGGCCTCCTTGAGCTGTGGTGGGCTCCACCCAGTTGGAGCTTCCCAGCTGCTTTGTTTACCTAATCCAAGCCTGGGCAATGGCGGGCGCCCCTCCCCCAGCAGTTTGATCTCAGACTGCTGTGCTAGCAATCAGCGAGACTCCGTGGGTGTAGGACCCTCCGAGCCAGGTGCGGGATATAATCTCGTGGTGCACCGTTTTTTAAGCCTGTCGGAAAAGTGCAGTATTCGGGTGGGAGTGACCCGATTTTCCACGTGCCGTCCGTCACCCCTTTCTTTGACTCAGAAAGGGAACTCCCTGACCCCTTGTGCTTCCCGAGTGAGGCAATGGCTCGCCCTGCTTCGGCTCGTGCACGGTGCATGCACCCACTGACCTGCGCCCACTGTCTGGCACTCCCTAGTGAGATGAACCCAATACCTCAGCTGGAAATGCAGAAATCACTGTCTTCTGCGTTGCTCACGCTGGGAGCTGTAGACCGGAGCTTTTCCTATTCGGCCATCTTGGCTCCTCCCTCAATTTATTTTAAATTACATTTTAAAGTTTTATTTCTCAGAGATGTTAGAACATACTTCTTAACTCATGAAATCTGTTATCTTTGTGTGCATGGATGAAAAAAAAGCTATCCCATAACATTTTCCCCATAACCTTATCTCCAGCCCATCAGTAACATCTTTTCTAATCAGATTATAAAAGAGAGAAGATAAAATAAACTAACTGCGTCTTGGAAAGAGTATGAGCATGAAGGCATTGTCTAACATTGTTACAGTAGCCTGTTGTCTCCATGTAGAAAGTGAAGAACCTGGATTCATTTGCTCAAAGAATAGAAAGCACTTTCTATTTTCAAGGAACTTTCAGTCTAGAGAGATATGATTTGCCACAATTGCATATGATTAATACATATCTATAAATAATCTCAGATAAGGAATATATAAGACATAGTCCTAGATGAAGAAAACACAAAAATTTGCATATAAAAATATATACCTTGTTATTTATATGTATGTATATACATACACACACATATTCCTTATATTTACACACAGTCTTTTAAATATATTTATACAGTATTTCTATTAATTAGGGAATATACATGTATATATGCACACACATAGACATACACACCTTTTCTAAGGTGGATATTTTATCATCATCAGTTCTGTACAAAAGTTAATCATTTCATTTAAAATCCTAACAAACAGATATCTTCTTAAAAATCTGATAAAATTATTTTAAATTCACTTGAACATAAAAGGAAACATTCATGAATGACTAAAATACATTTAAGCATTAAAGCCAGGGTCCCCAACCCCCAAGCCATGGACTAGTACTGGTCCATGGCCTGCTAGGAACCAGGCAGCACAGCAGCGGGTAAGTGAGTGAAGCCGAGTTTTGCCTCCTGTCACATCAGCGGAGGCATTAGATTCTTATAGGAGCGTGAACCCTATCGTGAGCTGCGCATGAAAGGAACGTAAGTTACGTGCTCCTTATGAGAACCTAATGATAAATGTAATGCATTTGAATCATCCCAAAACCATCCACCACCCGACCCCACCCCTGTCCATGGAAAACTGCCTTCCATGAAATTGGTCCCTGGTGCCAAAATGGTTGGGGACTGCTGCATTAAAGTACAAGAGGAGTCATGTTCTATCAAGTGTTTTAGAATCAAGACTGTTACTTATTTTAAAATTTTCTTTCATATCTTATTATAGTACTATAATAGTACCGAAATAGTTAAGTACTAAAAAATGTTTGCCAAAGTAAAACATATCATAGCACTGTAGTCCTTAAAACAATTCCAAAAGTAATTCTACTCATAGGAATTGATTTTGCAAATATTCTCACATAGTTTTGAATTCACATATGCATAAAGCTATTCACTGTAACATTGTTTTTGATAGCCAGAAAAGAGAAACAATCTTCCTGTCCATCAATAGGGAACATGTTTAATTAATTAGAACACATCTATGACTCAAATAATATATTGTTGTAATACTGAATGAAGAGGCTTTTTATCTGACTACATGGAAATATCTTCAAGATTTACTGTTAATTTCCAAAAACAAACCACCAAAAAACAGAAACAAAAACAAAAAAATAACAGCAAAGTGCAGAACAATGATTATATTATGTCAGCATTGTGGAAAAAAAGTTTATTTTATTTATCTGCTGTATTTGTATATATTTTATGTATATCTAGGATAATGTATAATAGACTAACGATAGTGTTTGCCCGTAGGAAAATTAAATGGGCAAATAAAAATGACTGACAGGGAACCATTTTTACTTTTTGACTTTTGAACCATGTGAATTTATATTATTTAAAAAATAATATAAAAATAAGAAACCAAAAACTCTAAATAGTGTACTTCTATAATTTACACAGAAAAATAAAGCAAAGACAGTTCTCACTCATAGGTGGGAATTGAACAATGAGAACACATGGACACAGGAAGGGGAACATCACACACTGGGGCCTGTTTTGGGGTGGGGGAAGCGGGAGGGATAGCATTAAGTGATAAGCGATATACCTAATGTTAAATGAAGAGTTAATGGGTGCAGCACACCAACATGGCATATGTATACATATGTAACAAACCTGCACGTTGTGCACATGTACCCTAAAACTTAATGTATAATAAAAAATAATAAAAATTTAAAAAATTAAATAAATAAATAAATAAAAATAAAGCAAAGATAAACCATAGTGTGTACAGTGTATGATAAGGACAGCATCAAAAATCAATAAGAGGATCCTGATTTCCAGTCTGGCATGTAAGGAGCTTAGAAGTTATCACTTCATCCTAACAAGCAAAAAGCTGATAAAACTGAAAAATCAACAACTCTTCTTAGATATTTCAGAAAAAATGAGTTCACAGGGCAAACCACTGCCCCCAAAATTGGAGAGATGGGCAGATGCAGAAAATCACAACCTACCCAATAGGGAACCTTCCTACAAAACAGTCCTGGGTAGGAAAACCTGAACTCTGACAAACTGCTAAAAACTCAGTGTATTCAAGTCTGAGAGTTAAAAACTCAGGGGGCTCAAGTCATAGGAGGACCCCTAAGCCTTTGTGATTTTTACTTTTAGGGGCTCTAGCAGGATCTTGCCATGACCACCAGATAGAAATCCCCTTGTGCCTCTGGCAGGGAATGGGAAAAAAGTAGGCATTTAAAATACATCCCAGAGCCTGTGTTCTTAACAAGGCCTGCCCTCAGGGGAAGCTATTTTACCAGTGCCTAACCTACTAGAGTTTTATCAGTTTATAAGAGCCTAAGTAGTCTAGTAGAATACCCAACTCCATCCTCCTCTGGCCACCCTGTCTTACCTAAGGAGTGAGTGAGGGGATTGAGAAGCACTTGTAAAGGTCACAGCCCAGGGCACAGGCTCACTAAAAGCCTGAAACCTAATCACAGGACTACAGAATGCTTTCTCTCCCTTCATACTTACCACCACACCACTAAAGGCCTATCTACAGCAGTTTCTTTTACACAGTACATCATGTCAAGATTTCTGTTGGGGGAACCCACCCCAATATTTCAACGTAGGTTCTTTCTATAAGTGTCAGCCAGCTGAGAAATAAAGAGAGACAGTACAAAGAGAGGAATTTTACAGCTGGGCCGCCAGGGGTGACATCACATATCGGTAGGACCATGATGCCCATCTGAGTCTCAGACCAGCAAATTTTTATAAAGGGTTTCAAAAGGGGAGGGGATGTAAGAACAGGGAGTAGGTACAAAGATCACATGCTTCAAAAGGCAAACAGCAGAACTACTAGTAAGGGTCTAACAAAGATCACATGCTTCTGAGGGAACAGGACAGAGGGCAAAAGTAGAACTACTGATAAGGGTACAACAAAGATCATAAGGCAAAGGGCAAAAGCAGAACTGCTGATAAGGGTCTATGTTCAGCAGTGCACGTATTTTCTTGATAAACATCTTAAATAACAGAAAACAGGGTTCAAGAACAGAGAACTGGTCTGACCACAAATTTACCAGGGCAGAGTGTTTCCCCACCTTAGTAAGCCTGAGGGTACTGCAGGAGACCAGGTTGTATCTCAGTCCTTATCTCAACCTCATAAGACAGACAAGTCCAGAGTGGCTGTTTATAGACCTCCTCCCAGGAATGCATTCCTTCCCCAGGGTATTAACATTGATATTCCTTGCTAGGAAAAGAATTTAGCGATATCCTCCCTACTTGCACGTCCATTTATAGGCTCTCTACAAGAAGAAAAATATGGCTCTTTTTGCCCAACCCCACAGGCAGTCAGACCTTATGGTTGTCTTCCCTTGTTCCCTAAAAATCGCTGTTATTCTGTTCTTTTTAAAGGTGCACTGATTTCATATTGTTCAAACACACATGTTTTACAATCAATTTGTACAGTTAACACAATTATCACAGTGGTCCTGAGGTTACGTACGTCCTCAGCTTACGAAGATAGATAACAGGATTAAGAGATTAAAGACAGGCATAAGAAATTATAAAAGTATTATTTGGGAACTGATAAATGTCCATGAAATCTTCACAATTTATGTTCCTCTGCCATGGCTCCAGCCGGTCCCTCCATTTGGGGTCCCTGACTTCCCACAACAAATTTCAACAAATAACTACTACAAGGCAAAAAACACATTTGAAGAGACACAGCAATCATCAGATCCAGATGCAGGCATGGCAGGGATGTTGGAATTATCTGACTGGGAATGTAAAACAACTGTGATTACTATGCTAAGGAATGTAATGGAAAAGGTAGACAGCATGCAAGAGCAGAGGAATAAGGTAAGCAGAGAAATGAAAATTGTTAAGAAAGAATAAAAAAGAAATCCTAGAGATAAAAAAACACTGTAAGAGAAATGAAATTTGTTAAGAAAGAATAAAAAAGAAATCCTAGAGATAAAAAAACACTGTAAGAGAAATGAAGAATGCCTTTGATAGGCTCAGTAGTAGACGAGATGTGGCTGAGGAAAGAATCTCTGAGTTTGAGGATTTATCAATAGAAACTTCCAAAATGGAAAAGTAAAGAAAAAAAATGGAACAAAATAGCCAAGGACAGTGAAACACCTACAAAATGTGTAATATACCTGCAATGGGAATACCAGCAGGAGAAGAAAAAGACAGAGGAACAAAAAATGTTAGAACCAATAATGTCTAAAAATCACCCCTAAATTAATGCTACACAATAAATCACAGATCAAGGAAGCTCCAAGAATACCAAAAAAATTGAATAACAAAAAAACTATACATAAGCATATCATATTCAAATTGTAGATCATCAAAGATAAAAAAAAAAATCTAAAAAGGAGCCAAAGGTGGGGGAAAAACCCACCTTAACTATAGAGGAACAAAGATAAGAATTACATCTGATGTCTCAGAAACCATACAAAGCAAGGAGAGAATGGACTAAGATATCTAAAGTGTTTTGAGAAAAAAACTCACCTACCTAGAATTCTGGACCCTGAGAAATTATCCTTTAAAAGTGAAGGAGAAATAAAGACTTTCCTGGACAAACAAAAATTAGGAGATTTGTTTTCAGCAGACTTGCCTTGCAAGAAATGTTATCAGAAATTCTTCAGAGACAAGGATAATTATATAGGTCAGACACTAAGATTATGTAAAGAAAGTAAAAGCATTCGAGAAAGAATAAGTGAACCCTAAGTGACATAAGAGGGTGCATCCAGCCTGACACACTATAGCCAGCAGCACCTTCAAATGGAATGACCATGTGCAGGGTCACACAATTTCAGAGCAACATGGTAGGAGCCACTTGCAGGCCGGGCTGCAGCTCCCTGTAAAAGCGTCTCTTCTGCTTACATGTTCACTAGCCCAGTAACAAACCAAGCATACCTAAAAAACCTTCCCTGGAAGGAGGGGCAACCCACTGACACCCATTTGACTGAAGGGCTGAAACAAGGGAAATGAAATGTTAAAGCAATATCCTACAGATTATGGCCACTGCGTTTGGTTGGTTTGTTCAGAGCTGTTCAGGAGGAAGTACATGCACAAAATCTCTTTGATGAAACATCTTGTGGCACACTGTGATAGAAAGCCCCCTTGTGCAGAACCAGGATGTTTTGGGGATGAGCTATGTTTGTCTTAAGCAGGGCAAGGCTGTGTTTGTCAGGTCTCTGAGCCCAAACTAAGCCATCATATCCCCTGTGACCTGCACTTATACATCCAGATGGCCTGAAGCAACTGAAGATCCACAAAAGAAGTGAAAATAGCCTTAGCTGATGGCATTCCACCATTGTGATTTGTTTCTCCCCCACCCTTAAGAAGGTTCTTTGTAATCTCCCCCGCCCTTAAGAAGGTTATTTGTAATTCTCCCCACCCTTGAGAAGGCACTTTGTGAGATCCACCCCCTGCATGCAAAACATTGCTCCTAACTCCACCGCCTATCCCAAAACCTATAAGAACTAATGATAATCCCACCACGCTTGCTGACTCCTTTCAGACTCAGCCCGCCTGCACCCAGGTGAAATAAACAGCCTTGTTGCTCACACAAAGCCGTCTGGTGGTCTCTTTACACAGACATTTTAGACAGTGTTGATACTCCCTATGCATCCTTCTATCCTTTTGCCTGAAGCTGCATTGACCCCCTTACTTCCTCCTTTAGTGTGCATTAGATAGCGCTGCCAGGTCTCCCTACTTTCAGCCAAAACCTTAGATAGCCATGAACACCTTAGTGAGAATAATCAGACAAGGAATTCATTCATTCACAGCAAAAACTAAGTACCTTTCCAAAAGGCACTTATTTCCCATATTAGGCTTATACTGAAGTGTGGAACAGCAGTATGCTCTGTTTCCGAGTTTGAGGAAACTTGGGGAGAGGCAGATGTCTTTCCATGGGCAGCTGAAATCACAGCATGGCCCATTCCTGACAATCCATGCTTAAGTGTCTGTAAGGCAATGGTGTTTCTTTATTCGGAAAAATTTCCCTAGAGATGTTCTGTGTATCTGAAAAGGACCCATCTTGTGTCCATCCAGCACTGTTCTTTGTAGAACTGAATCACCCCACCAAAGAGTTTCCATGACAAAAAGGTCAAAGGCCTGACTTTAGGTTTAGGCTACGGGAATGATAGCATCCTGGAGCACCCTGTTTCTGTATATAAAGAACTGCAAGGTGAAAGTCAGCAGTCTCAAGACTTTCTAATAGCTCAAGGCTAAGAAAAACATCTTTTCCATGGTGACTCTCATGGCTTTGTTTATAGACACAGAAGCTAGCCTCCAGCCCCAAGCAGAAGTTTGCTGGAATTTATTTGTTGGAGGTGGTAGTATCTTGTTTGTATTGTTAATAAAGCAACTTCTTTAGAAGTATATATATACACGTATATATATATACGTATATATACACACACACATATATATACACATATATATATATACGTATATATATATATATATGGAAAGGGATGAAGTACAAAAAAATGAAGTTGGTGATGGTAATAATAATATGATGCTGATGACGATAATGATAGCTAACCTATCTAACATTCAGAATGTGTCAGACACTGCTCTCTGCACATTACATGTTATAACTCGTACTTACCTTACCAAACTTATGAAGTAGGTATTATTGTATTTAATTTACAAATGAGGAAACTGAGGTAAAAAGAGATTAAGTTCATAGTATATAGCTAGTACATAGCTTAGTAGGTTATAGATTTAAAAATTAGTTTCTTGCCCATATCATATACCAAAATAAATTCTAAGAGAATTTAATTTAAACAGTTAAATCACAAAATTAAATCAGAAAATAACTAGAAGAGAATTTTTTGGAATATTTATATGATGTCTGATGGGGTAAGATATTTTCCAAGCATAAATACAGTGAAAGAAATCACAAAGGGAAATCTCAACATATCTAAACACCTACTTTTAACTTTGAAGTGTCTACAAGCACACAAAATTAAGAAGCAAAACATGCTCCTGAAAAGCAAAAAAAATACTCCTAATGGCTAATACCCTCAATACGTAAAGTGCTTATAAAAGTCAATAAGAAAAACAATAATACCTTGAAAGATAGATGATCAAAGAATAGGAAAAGACAATTCACAAAAGAAAAAAATAAACATTACTAGGGCTATATGAAAAATAATAATAATAGCTATTATTGAGTTTTTAATCTGGCC
The DNA here is from genome assembly GCF_029289425.2 of Pan paniscus. NCBI lineage: Eukaryota > Metazoa > Chordata > Mammalia > Primates > Hominidae > Pan > Pan paniscus. The sequence goes on along the minus strand of NC_073253.2, from coordinate 46,167,249 downwards.
AGGAACTGTACTAAATACTTTTACTAAATTATTAAATCTTCAAAACAGTTGTGTATGGTATGCATACCCAAGATCACAAAGTTAGTAAGTAATGGGAATAGGAACCCAAGTCTGGCCAACTCCAGACTCATTATTTAACCATTATAGTATACTTCCTCCCGTGGTGTGCAACACATTCCAGCTTGCAAGGGTCCACTGAATACCTCTTCCCAACTCTATGTTCAGTCATGTTGTGTTGGTGGCCTGAAATGGGCCATGGTGGCCCATTTCAAAGATCAGTAAATGCTACAAATGAGCCCCCACCACCTCCCCAGAAAGCTAGTTGTTAAATATTTACCATAATACAAAAAATGTGAACTAAAATTCCAGTTAGATACTATGTTTGCTTAGAAATTAGCAAGGATTAACAGACAACCACAGTAAACTAAATTTTGATGCTGAAGGCATGTAAATTAGCTCAACCTTTTTGGAAAAGTATTTGGTAGTATGTATCAAGAGTCTTTCAGAAGCTTATATATTTCAATCTTATAAATCTACTACTGAAAATCTAGAGGAAATAATCAGAGATGCATATAATGACCTGTGGGTGTTCATTTTAATATTATTTAAAGTAAAAATGTGAAAACTCCTAAAGTAGACAATATGAGGACTACAGTTAAATAATATGTGTAATAATCGTATGATGATATATAACAAAGCTATCAGAAAGTTTTGTTTTTAAGTGGAGGAAGATGGCAGATAGGAGACAGGGCTAACATGCAGCTCTCACCTGGACAGACAGAACAGCATGTGGGACTCACACTGTGGACTTTTGCTCTAAGAATCACCACAGGAATGTACCAGGAAAGCCAAAAGAATTCACAGAATCCTTTGAAAGGAGGGACATGCCAACCAGGCATGGTGGCTCATGCCTGTAATCCCAGCACTTTGGGAGGCCGAGGTGGGCAGATCACCTGAGGTTGGGAATTCAAGACCAGCCTGACCAACATGGAGAAAGCCAATCTCTACTAAAAAAAAAAAAAAAAAAAAAAAATTTGCCAGCCATAGTGGCACATGTCTGTAATCCCAGCTACTTGGCAGGCTGAGGTAGGAGAATCACTTGAACCCAAGAGGGAGAGGTTGTGGTGAGCCAAGATCGCACCACTGCACTCCAGCCTGGGCAACAAGAGCAAAACTCCATCTCAAAAAAAAAAAAAAAAAGGAAAGAAGTGACATGCCACTGCAAGTTCCACGAGACAGGTGATAAACTGAGTTCCCGAAGTGCGAGATGGGGAAAGCCTGACTCTAAACACATATCCGCACTGGGGAACCTGAAAATCCAGATTACAGGAGAAGGATTTAACCTTACCAAGAGTTGAAATGGATTTAGCATGAAATATAAAAGTAGAAGCAGCAGTGGGAAGAGCCTTGTAGGCACTCCCATTCTCCAGCTCAAGCCCAGGGAAGCCATGCATGACTATGCTCATGGGGGCCCTTGGGGAAGGCAACTGGCAGGATATGGGAAGGGTCACAGGGTGAAAGAAGCTTCCAACTGAACATTGAAATAATTTTGACTGGATGCAATTTATCTTGAGCAGAATCCAGGGGTCAAACTGGAACTGCTGCAGAAAGAAATGCAGGAGCTGCGGCCAAGAATGTGGGCAGTGGGGGAGGGGTGAAGCCTGAAAACTATGCTTGCTCTCTCAGCAGGGAAGCTTATAACCTGGGGCAAGGTCTGAGTCCCACCTGCAGGCTGCCTGCAGCGAGAGAGTGAGACTGGCCTTGTCAACTGCATGGGATCCATGGGAGAACTATGGTGACAGAAGCAGCCATAATCCCCTCTGGAACATAATCCTGTTGGCCTGAGAACCACTCCCCATCCCCCACAGTTGCCATGGCAAGCCCCACCCAAGGAGAACCTGAGCTCACAGAATCTATTTCACTTCCCTGCCACCTTCACCAGGGTAGGTGCTAGCATCCACAGCTGGCAGACCTGAAGACAGATCACAACACAGGACTCTTTACAGACAATCCTGGCACTGGCCCATAGCCTGGTAGCCCTGCTGGGTGGCAGGATCCAAAAGAGCAATAACAATCACTGCAGTCCAGCTCCAAGGAAGCATCCCTAGGGGACGTGGGAGAGTACCACATCAAGAGATCACCCCGTGGTGCAAAATAATCTGAACAGCAGCTCCTGAGTTCCAGGTTTTCCCACCGAAATGGTCTACCCAAATGTGAAGGAATCAGAAAACTAATTCTGGTAATACGACAAAACAAGTGTCTATAACACCCCTAAAAGACAACACTACCTCCCCAGTAATGGATCCAAACCAAGAAGAAATATCTAAATTGCCAGATAAGGAATTCACGAGGTTGATTATTAAGCTACTCAAGGAGACACTAGAGAAAGGTGAAAAACAACTTAAAGAAATTAAAAAAAAAATACAGGATATAGATGAAAAATTATCCAGAGAAATAGCATAAAGAAAATACAATCGCAACTTCTGGAAATGAAAGACACACTTAGATAAATACAAAATACACTGGAAAGTGTCAAAAATAGACTAGAAAAAGTAGAAGAAAGAACTTCAGAGCTCAAAAACAAGGCTTTCAAATTAACTCCATCAGACAAAGACAAATACAAAGAAAATTTAGATAATGAACAAAGCCTTCAAGAAAGTTTGGGTGTTCCTGAGGAAGCAGAGAAATCCAAAAGTTTGGAAAACTTGTTTGAGGGAATAATTAAGAAAAACTTCCTTGGCCTCACTAGAGATTTAGCCATCCAAATACAAGAAGTTCAAAGAACACCTAGGAAACTCATCATAAGAAGATCATTACCTAGACACATAGTCATCAGGTTATCTCAAGTCAAGAAGAATGAAAGAATCTTAAGAGCTGTGAGGCAAAAGCATCAGGTGACCTATAAAGGAAAACCTATCAGATTAACAGCAGATTTCTCAACAAAAACCCCATAAGCCAGAAAGGACTGAGGTCCTATCTTTAGCCACCTCAAACAAAATAATTGCCAGCCAAGAATTTGTATCCAGCAAAACTAAGCTTCATCAATGAAGGAGAAATAAAGTCTTTTTCAGACAAAGAAATGCTGAGAGAATTTGCCATTACCAAGCCAGCACTACAAGAATGCTAAAAGGAGTTAAAAAGTCTTGAAACAAAACCTCTAAATACACCAAAATAGAACCTCCTTTAAATCTCACAGGGCCTATGAAACAATAACACAATGAAAAAGAAATCAAGATATTCAGGCAACAACTAGCATGATGAATAAAAGAGTATCTCACTTCTCAATAATAATGTTGAATGTAAATAGCCTAAATGATCTACTTAAAAGATACACAATGTCAGAATGAATAAAAATCTACCAATCAAGTATCTGCTGTCTTCAAGAGAATCATCTAATGCATAAGGATTCACATAAACTTAAGGTAAAGGGGTGGAAAAAGATATTCCATGCAAATGGACACCAGAAGTGAGCAGGAGTAGCTATTTTTATATCAGACAAAACAAACTTTAAAGCAACAGGAGTTAAAAAAGACAAATAGGGACATTATAAAATGATAAAAGGATCAGTCCAACAGGATAATATCACAGTCCTAAATATGTATGCACCTAACACTGGAGCTCCCAAATGTATAAAACAATTTTACTAGACCTAACAAATGAGATAGACAGCAACACAATAATAGTGTGGGACTTCCACACTCCACTGATAGCACTAGACAAGTCATTAAGACAGAAAGTCAACAAAGAAACAATGGACTTAAACTACACCCTAAAACAAATGGACTTAGCAGGTATTTGTGGAACATTCTACCCTGTAAGTGCAGCATATACATTCTTTTCATTAGCACATGGAACATTCTCCAAGATGGACCATATGATAGGCCACAAAACAAGTCTCAATAAATTTAAGAAAATTGAAATTATATCAAGTACCATCTCAGACCACAGTGGAATAAAGCCAGAAATTAACTCCAAAAGGAACTCTCAAAACTATACAAATACATGGAAATTAAATAATCTGCTCCTGAATGATTCTTGGGTTAACAATGAAATCAAGATGGAAATTTTAAAAAGTATTTGAGCTGAAAAATAATAGTGACAAAATTTATCAAAACCTCTGGGATATAGCAAAGGCAGTGCTAAAAGGAAAGTTGATAACATTAAATGCTTATATCAAAAAGTCTGAAAGAGCACAAATAGACAATCTAAGGTCACATCTGAAGGAACTACAGAATCAAGAACAAACCGAACCCAAACCCAGCAGAAAAAAAGAAATAACAAAGGTCAGAGCAGAACTAAATGAAATTGAAACAAAAAATACAAGAGATAAATGAAATAAAAAAACTGGTTCTTTGAAAAGATAAACAAAATTGATAGACCATTAATAAGATCAACCAAGAAATTAAGAGAGAAGATCCCAATAAGCTCAATTAGAAATGAAACAAGAGTTATTACAACCAATACCACAGAAATAAAAAAGATGATTTGAGGCTACTATGAACATCTTTACACACACAAACAAGAAAATCTAGAGGAGATGGATAAATTCCTGGGAATATATAACTCTGCTAGATTAAATCAGGAAGAAATAGAAATTCTGAACCAACCAATAACAAGTAGTGAGATTGAAACTGTAACAAAATATTGCCAACAAAAAAGTCCATGATGAGATGAATTCACAGCTGAATTCTATCAGGCATTTGAAGAAGAATTGGTACCAATCTTACTGAAACTATTATAAAAAATAGAGAAAAAGAGAATCCTCCCTAAGTCATTCTATGAAGCCAGTATCATCCTAATACCAAAACCAGGAAAGGACATAACAGAAAAAGAAAAACCACAGACCAATATCCCTAATGAACAAAGATGCAAAATTCCTCAGCAAAATACTAGCTAACAAAATCCAACAGCATATCAAAATAATAAAACACCATGATCAAGTGTGTTTCATACCAGGGATACAGGGATTATTTAACATACACAAGTCAATAAATGTGATCCATCACATAAACAGAATTAAAAACAGAAATCATATGATCATCTCAATAAATGTAAAAAAAGCATTTGACAAAATCCAGCATCGCTTTATTATTAAAACCCTCAGCAAAATTGGCATAGAAGGGCCATACTTCAAGGTAATAAAAGCCATCTGTGACAATCCCACAGCCAATGTAATACTGAATGGGGAAAAGCTGAAAGCATTCCCTCTGAGAACTGGAACAAGACAAAGACGCCCATTTTCACCACTGCAATTCAACATAGTACTGGAAGTCCTAGCCAGAGCAATTAGACAAGAGAAAGAAATAAAGGGCACCCAAATCAGTAAAGAGGAAGTCAACCTGTCACTGTTTGCCAATAAGATCGTATACCCAGAAAAAACTAAAGACTCATCTAAAAAGCTCCTAGATCTGATAAATGAATTCAGTAAAGTTTCCGGATACAAAAATCAATGTACACAAATCAGTAGCGCTGCTATATACCAACAGTGACCAAGCTGAGAATCAAATCAGGACTGAAACTCCTTTTGCAACAGCTGCAAAAATAAAAACAGAAACAAAAACCAACTTAGGAATATACCTATCCAGGGATGTAAAAGATCTCTACAAGAAAAACTACAAAACACTGCTGATAGAAATCATCAATGACACAAACAAATGGAAACACATTTGTTTCCATGTTCATGGATAGGTGAAATCAATATTGTGAAAATGACCATACTGCCAAAAGCAAGGTACAAATTCAATGCAATTCCTATCAAAATATCACCATCATTCTTCACAGAAATAGAAAAAACAATCCTAAAATTCATATGGAACAAAAAAGAGCCCACATAGCCAAGGCAAGACTAAGCAAAAAGAACAGATCTGGAGGCATCACATTACCTGACTTCAAACTATACTACAAGGCCATAGTTACTAAAACAGCATGATACTGGCATAAATATAGGCATGTAGACCAATGGAACAGAATAGAGAACCCAGAAATAAAGCCAAATACTTACAGCCAACTGATCTTTGACAAAGCAAACAAAAACATAAAGTGGGGGAAGGACACCCTATTCAACAAATGGTACTGGGATGATTGGCAACCCACATGTAGAAGAATGAAGCTGGATCCTCAACTCTCATCTTATACAAAAATCAACTCAAGATGGATCCAACACTTAAATCTAAAACCTGAAACCATTAAAATTCTATAAGATAACATCCATAAAACTCCTCTAGACATTGGCTTAGGCAAAGACTTCATGACAAAGAACCCGAAAGCAAATGCACCAAAAACAAAGATAAATCGATGGGACCTAATTAAACTAAAATGCTGCACAGTGAAAGAAATAATCAGCAGAGTGAACAATCAAGAGAGTGGGAGAAAATATTCACAAACCATGCATCTGACAAAGGACTAATATCCAGAATCTACATGGAACTCCAATAAGTAACCAAGAAAAAAAAATCCCATTAAAAAGCAGGCTAAGAATATGAATAGACAATTCTCAAAAGAAAACACTCAAATGGCCAAAAAACATGAAAAAATGCTCAACATAACTGCACATTAGGTATGGTGTACACTGCTCGGGTAATAGGTGAACCAAAATCTCAGAAATCATCACTAAAGAACTTTTCCATGCAACCAAACACCACCTATTCCCCAAAAACTATTGAAATTTTAAAAATTTAATTTAAAAAATTGTTTTTAAGTTCAAAAACATTGTAAAACGATAAATGAAATGAGTCATATATTATTTAATATATATGCCTCTATACATATATACTATATATATTACTCAGGTACATAGGTCTTTTTTATATACTTTAGTTGAGTTTTGTATTTTTCTTCATATAAAACCTATATATATTTTATATATGTCTGTGTGTGTATAAATGTATATGTGTGTATATATATGCATATATATGGACCTATTTTAAAACACTAAATATATATTTGAAATCTATATACTTAAAGCACCAAATAAATTGAAATATATTTCATGCTTATGAGTGTGAAGACTGAATATTATAAATATTACAATTCTTTAAAAATTAACTTATAATAGATGGCCAAATAGGAACAGCTCCAGTCTACAGCTCCCAGCATGAGCGACGCAGAAGACAGGTGATTTCTGCATTTCCAACTGAGGTACTGGGTTCATCTCACAGGGGAGTGTCAGAAAGTGGGTGCAGGACAGTGGGTTCAGCGCACTGAGCGTGAGCTGAAGCAGGGCAAGGCATCGCCTCACCTGGGAAGCACAAGGGGTCAGGGAATTCCCTTTCCTAGTCAAAGAAAGGGGTGACAGATGGCACCTGGAAAATTGGGTCACTCCCATCCTAATACTGAGCTCTTCCAACTGGCTTAACAAACGGCACACCAGGAGATTATATCCCGTACATGGCTCAGAGGGTCCTATGCCCACGAAGCCTCGCTCATTGCTAGCACAGCAGCCTGAGATCAAACTGCAAGGTGGCAGCAAGGCTGCAGGAGGAGTGCCCACCATTGTCCAGGCTTGAGTAGGTAAACAAAGCAGGTGGGAAGCTCACTGGGTGGAGCCCACCACAACTCAAGGAGGCCTGCCTGCCTCTGTAGACTCCAACTCTGGGGGCAGGGCACAGCCAAACAAAAGGCAGCAGAATCCTCTGCAGACTTAAATGTCCCTGACAGCCTTGAAGTGAGTAGTGGTTCTCCCAGCACGCAGCTGGACATCTGAGAACAGACAGACTGCCTCCTCAAGGGGGTCCCTGACCCCCAAGTAGCCTAACTGGGAGGCACACCCCAGTAGGGGCAGACTGACACCTCACACGGCCGGCCGGGTACCCCTCTGAGACAAAACTTCCAGAGGAACGATCAGGCAGAAACATCTGCTGTTCACCAATATCTGCTGTTCTGCAGCCTCCACTGCTGATACCCAGGCAAACAGGGTCTGGAGAGGACCTCCAGCAAACTCCAACAGACCTGCAGCTGAGGGTCCTGATTATTAGAAGGAAAACTAACAAACAGAAAGGACATCCACACCAAAACCCCATCTGTACATCACCATCATCAAAGACCAAAGGTAGATAAAATCACAAAGATGGGGAAAAAACAGAGCAGAAAAACGGGAAAGTAAAAATCAGACCACCTCTCCTCCTCCAAAGGAATGCAGCTCCTTGCCAGCAATGGAACAAAGCTGGACGGAGAATGACTTTGACAAGTTGAGAGAAGAAGGCTTCAGACGATCAAACTACTCTGTGCTAAAGGAGGAAGTTCGAACCCATGGCAAAGAAGTTAAAAACCTTGAAAAAAGATTAGACGAATGGCTAACTAGAATAACCAATGCAGAGAAGTCCTTAAAGGACCTGATGGAGATGAAAACCAAGGTATGAGAACTACATGATGAATGCACAAGCCTCAGTAACCGATGCGATCAACTGGAAGAAAGGGTATCAGTGATGGAAGATGAAATGAATGAAATGAAGTGAGAAGGGAAGTTTAGAGAAAAAAGAATAAAAAGAAATGAACAAAGCCTCCAAGAAATATGGGATTATGTGAAAAGACCAAATCTACGTCTGCTTGGTGTACCTGAAAGTGACGGGGAGAACACCGTTTCCTGCAAGTTGGAAAACACCCCGCAGGATATTATCCAGGAGAACTTCCCCAATGTAGCAAGGCAGGCCAACGTTCAAATTCAGGAAATACAGAGAATGCCACAAAGATACTCCTCGAGAAGAGCAACTCCAAGACACATAATTCTCAGATTCACCAAAGTTGATATGAAGGAAAAAATGTTAAGGGCAGCCAGAGAGAAAGGTCGGGTTACCCACAAAGGGAAGCCCATCAGACTAACAGCGGATCTCTCAGCAGAAACTCCACAAGCCAGAAGAGAGTGGGGGCCAATATTCAACATTCTTAAAGAAAAGAAATTTCAACCCAGAATTTCATATCCAGCCAAACTAAGCTTCATAAGTGAAGGGGAAATAAAATCCTTTACAGACAAGCAAATGCTGAGAGATTTTGTCACCACCAGGCCTGCCCTACAAGAGCTCCTGAAGGAAGCACTAAACAAGGAAAGGAACAACTGGTACCAGCCACTGCAAAAACAGGCCAAATTGTAAAGACCATCGAGGCTAGGAAGAAACTGCATCAACTAACGGGCAAAATAACCAGCTAACATCATAATGACAGGATCAAATTGACACAGAACAATATTAACTTTAAATGTAAATGGGCTAAATGCTCCAATTAAAAGGCACAGACTGGCAAATTGCATAGAGTCAAGACCCATCAGTGTGCTGTATTCAGGAAACCCATCTCACGTGAAGAGACACACATAGGCTCACAATAAAGGGAGGGAGGAAGATCTACCAAGCAAATGGAAAACAAAAACACTAGGGTTTGCAATCCTAGTCTCTGATAAAGGAGACTTTAAAGCAACAAAGATCAAAAGAGACAAAGAAGGCCATTATATAGTGGTAAAGGATCAATTCAACAAGACGAGCTAACTATCCTAAATATATATGCACCCAATACAGGAGCATGCAGATTCATAAAGCAAGTCCTTAGAGACCTAGAAAGAGACTCAGAATCCCACACAATAATAATGGGAGACGTTAACACCCCACTGTCAACATTAGACAGATCAACGAGATAGAAAGTTAACAAGGATACCCAGGAATTGAACTCAACTCTGCACCAAGCGGACCTAATAGACATCTATAGAACTCTCCACCCCAAATCAACAGAATATACATTCTTCTCAGCACCACACTGCACTTATTCCAAAATTGACCACTTAGTTGGAAGTAAAGCACTCCTCAGCAAATGTAAAAGAACAGAAATTATAACAAACTGTCTCTCAGACCACAGTGCAATCAAACTAGAACTCAGGATTATCACTCAAAACCACTCAACCACATGGAAACTGAACAACCTGCTCCTGAATGACTACTGGGTACATAACGAGATGAAGGCAGAAATAAAGATGTTCTTTGAAACCAGTGAGAACAAAGACACAACATACCGGAATCTCTGGGACGTTTTCAAAGCAGTGTGTAGAGGGAAAGTTATAGCACTAAATGCCCACAAGAGAAAGCAGAAAAGATCTAAAATTGACACCCTAACATCACAATTAAAAGAACTAGAGAAGCAAGAGCAGACACATTCAAAAGCTAGCAGAAGGCAAGAAATAACTAAGATCAGAGCAGAACTGAAGGACATAGAGACACAAAAACCCTCCAAAAAATCAATAAATCCAGGAGCTGGTTTTTTGAAAACATCAACAAAATTGATAGAACACTAGCAAGACTAATAAAGAAGAAAAGAGAGAAGAATCATATAGATGCAATAAAATATGATAAAGGGGATATCACCACCGATCCCACAGAAATACAAATTACCATCAGAGAATAGTATAAACACCTCTATGCAAATAAACTAGAAAATCTAGAAGAAATGGATAAATTCCTCAACACATACACCCTCCCAAGACTAAACCAGGAAGAAGTTGAATCTCTGAATAGAAAAATAACAGGCTCTGAAATTGAGGCAATAATTAATAGCTTACCAACCAAAAAAAGTCCAGGACCAGATGGATTCACAGCCGAATTCCACCAGAAGTACAAGGAGGAGCTGGTACCCTTCCTTCTGAAACTATTCCAATTAATAGAAAAAGAGGGAATCTTCCTTAACTCATTTTATGAGGCCAGCATCATCCTGATACCAAAGCCTGGCAGAGATGCAACAAAAAAGAATTTTAGACCAATATCCCTGATGAACATCGATGCAAAAATCCTCAATAAAATATTGGCAAACTGAATCCAGCAGCACATCAAGAAGCTTATCCACCATGATCAAGTGGGCTTCATCCCTGGGATGCAAGGCTGGTTCAATATACACAAATCAATACATGTAATCCAGCATATAAACAGAACCAAGGACCAAAACCATATGATTATCTCAATAGATGCAGAAAAGGCCTTTGACAAAATTCAACAACCCTTCATGCTAAAAACTCTCAATAAATTAGGTATTGATGGGACATATCTCAAAATAATAAAAGCTATCTATGACAAACCCACAGCCAATATCATACTGAATGGGCAAAGACTGGAAGCATTCCCTTTGAAAACTGGCACAAGACAGGGATGCCCTCTCTCACCACTCCTATGCAACATAGTACTGGAAGTTCTGGCCAGGGCAATCAGGCAGCAGAAGGAAATAATGGGTATTCAATTAGGAAAAGAGGAAGTCAAATTGTCCCTGTTTGCAGATGACATGACTGTATATCTAGAAAACCCTATCGTCTCAGCCCAAAATCTCCTTAAGCTGATAGGCAACTTCAGCAGTCTCAGGATACAAAATCAGTGTGAAAAAATCACAGACATTCTTATACACCAATAACAGACAAACAGAGAGCCAAATCATGAGTGAACTCCCATTCACAATTGTTTCAAAGAGAATAAAATACCTAGGAATCCAACTTACAAGGGACGTGAAGGACCTCTTCAAGGAGAACTACAAACCACTGCTCAATGAAATAAAAGAGGATACAAACAAATGGAAGAACATTCCATGCTCGTGGGTAGGAAGAATCAATATTGTGAAAATGGCCATACTGCCCAAGGTAATTTATAGATTCAATGCCATTCCCATGAAGCTACCAATGACTTTCTTCACAGAATTGGAAAAAACTGCTTTAAAGTTCATATGGAACCAAAAACGAGCCCGCATTACCAAGTCAGTCCTAAGCCAAAAGAACAAAGCTGGAGGCATCACGCTACCTGACTTCAAACTATACTACAAGGCTACAGTAACCAAAACAGCATGGTAGTGGTACCAAAACAGAGATATAGACCAGTGGAACAGAACAGAGCCCTCAGAAATAATGCCACATATCTACAACTATCTGATCTTTGATAAACCTGACAAAAACAGGAAATCGGGAAAGGATTCCCTATTTAATAAATGGTGCTGGGAAAACTGGCTAGCCATATGTAGAAAGCTGAAACTGGATCCCTTCCTTACACCTTATACAAAAATTAATTCAAGATGGATTAAAGACTTATATGTTAGACCTAAAACCATAGAAACCCTAGAAGAAAACCTAAGCAATACCATTCAGACCATAGGCATGGGCAAGGACTTCATGTCTAAAACACCAAAAGCAATGTCAACAAAAGCCAAAATTGACAAATGGGATCTAATTAAACTCAAGAGCTTCTGCACAGCAAAAGAAACTACCATCAGAGTGAATGGGCAACCTAGAGAATGGGAGAAAGTTTTTACAATCTACATATCTGACAAAGGTCTAATATCCAGAATCTACAATGAACTTACCCAAATTTACAAGATAAAAACAAACAGCCCCATCAAAAAGTGGGCAAAGGATATGAACAGACACTTCTCAAAAGAAGACATTTATGCAGCCAAAAGACACATGAAAGAATGCTCATCATCACTGGCCATCAGAGAAATGCAAATCAAAACCACAATGAGACACCATCTCACACCAGTTAGAATGGCAATCATTAAAAAGTCAGGAAACAACAGGTGCTGGAGAGGATGCGGAGAAATAGGAACACTTTTACACTTGGTGGGACTGTAAACTAGTTCAACCCTTGTGGAAGTCAGTGTGGCGATTCCTCAGGGATCTTGAACTAGAAATACCATTTGACCCAGCAATCCCATTACTGGGTATATACCCAAAGGATTATAAATCATGCTGCTATAAAGACACATGCACACGTATGTTTATTGCAGCAGTCTTCACAATAGCAGGCTTGGAACCAACCCAAATGTGCTACAATGATAGACTGGATTAAGAAAATGTGGCACATATACACCATGGAATACTATGCAGCCATAAAAAATGATGAGTTCATGTCCTTTGTAGGGACATGGATGAAGCTGGAAACCATCATTCTCAGCAAACTATCGCAAGGACAAAAAACCAAACACCGCATGTTCTCACTCATAGGTGGGAATTGAACAATGAGAACACATGGACACAGGAAGGGGAACATCACACACCAGGGCCTGCTGTGGAGTGGGGGGAGGGGGGAGGGATAGCATTTGGAGATAATACCTAATATTAAATGACGAGTTAATGTGTGCAGCACACCAACATGGCACATGTATACATATGTAACTAGCCTGCACATTGTGCACATGTACCATAAAGCTTAAAGTATAATAAAAAATATTAACTTATAAGTTTAATAAAATAAACATAAAATATAAAACACAATTCCAGTAGAATTTTTTTAAAACTTGATAAGATGATTCTATAATTTATCTGTACAATTGTGTGGAATTATGAATTATTTCCTTATTCAGGAATTTTACATACCAAATTTTATATAAAGATATGTAATATATCACTGTACATCTGAAAAATACTTGATATAGTAATATAAATGTTTAATTCATATTAAACAAACAGTAGAGATTTTATAATATGTTTAGTTTTTTTATATATGTAGATCTCATGATGGGGAACACACGAGAAGTATAAACCAAGTGCAATCGATATCAAAAGGAAGAGATTTCTTCTGTTTGGGGACATGAGGAGTAAGGAACATCACTATCATCCACGTAAGTGGTGAGTGTTTGAGAAAAACAGTCTAATCAGGATTATAATCTGTTCATTTGAAATCAAGATGACAAGCTTTTTGAAGTTCCATTAGTGATATCACTCTTTATTGTAAATTGACTGGAAATACCCTCAATTCATGGCGGTTTTATAGCTCCCACTCATGGAGAAGCTATTGTTTTGGTTGTATAGCTTTGCATTCTCTTAGGGAAACTGTTGCTTTCAACTTTGCTAAGACTAAAAATTAAATGTCTGATAATATGTGAGCTCTAAATCTTAAGAATTGTGACAGTGGCCTTAGGATTCCTGTCCGGATTCATTTATTTTTTCCCTAGAATAAACATTAAAACCAAATATAAGTTTTGCAATGGAGGCAACCTTGTGTACAGGGAATAGCATGGAATTTGAAATCCAAAGACCAATGCTTAGAGTCATATCTCCTCTTTTGCCTAACTGAGTAATATTGAGCAAGCCAATTAACTATACATTTTTCTTACATCATTCATTCACTGAATCAATCAACAAATATTTACCACTCTACTAACATACATCAAACACTGATCCACACTACAAATCAGTAAAGACAGAAAAAGCCTGTGCTCGTATGAATCCTGCGTTGTAGCTGCAGACACAGAAAGCAACACCAACATAGCCCAATAAAGGCTAATGTAATTTTTAGATAGTTAAAAGTGCTTGAAGAAAAATAAGACAGAGTAGGGTGATAGAACATGTAGGGATAGAGATGGGTGGATTGGAGGAGTAGGTTGATGAGATGGTCAGGGAAAGCCTTTCTGGGGTTGTGGTGTTTAAGAAAAAACTCAACTGGGGATTTAGCTCTGCGAAGAATGTGGGGAGAACTTTGAGGCATGAAGCACAGTTGTAAAGGCCTAGGGGTAAGGGAAGAACTACAAGAAGGCCAGTGTGGCCAGGGTGGGTGAGCAAAAGGAGAAAGGTGGTAGGAGATGAGATTGGAGTGGTAATACCAACCTCATCACCACAGGGGCCATGGAGATTAAATGAGATACAGGTGTGAGGATACCCACAGTGTTAGTCCACAATTCACTCTATAAATACTAGAGGATAGTAAGAAAGGAGGGCCCTGGCATCTTTATCATCATTTGTGGTTTGACCAAGCCATAGAGGTTGTGATTTAGACAGAAGGCAATTCAGCAGGTAAGATTTTCCTCTGGAAGTCTTACCAAGGCCAGTCCATCTGGGGCTCACTGGAGGCCACATTTTGTTCTATGCAACATGTTTATTTCTTCTGAAGAACCCACCATTGGCCAGCACCAATGGCTACCTCCTTCATGCTGCAGATATTTGGCACTGAGTGTGCACTGCTGCCACTCACTCTTGCAATGTCATATACAAGAACAACTATCTGGTAACACAAGAAATGGTTAGGGAAGCTTTGACAATGCATGGCACAGTATAAAGAGGATGCCTTCAAGGAAAGTTTCATTTCTAAATGTATGCAGTTGTATATGGGCAATATTTACCATCTTACCTTTATCAGGCCCTTTCCATCTGGGCTCGATTACATGTCTTGTAGCCAATGTAGTCTCACTTAACATTTGGAGAGGTATGATCGCTAGAGAATGATGTGGAAAACCACACTCAGTCATAATCCCCTTTTCCCACAGTCTAAAAGGGAGTAAGATTCACTCGGTTTAGCATTTGACAACATAATGCACGGTTGTCAGATTTGCCCTTCTTCCCAGACCATCACCTCCCTTCTGCTACTCTGCTATTACTTTTGACCTCGTTGCTCATTCTCCTGTCACTGCTACTCTTCCCACCTCATCCTGCTGTGTCAGCACATGTTACACTCTCCTGGGGCAAAATCTCTGTCCAGAAGTGTGGGAAGAAGAGGGAGAGGCTGCTATGCTCATTTTCCAGGGTGACAGTTGTCTCAATATCTTGGTGTAGAAATACCTGCCTATCCACAAGCCTCCAGGCACCATGGTCCTAGAACACACACTCTTTCATAAGCCTTGGGATCACAGAGTGCATGTGAAACCTATACAAGTTCAAGTGGACTTAAAAGTTTTTCAAATATGCTTTTTGTTGTTGATCCTCACATTCATCTGCACATCTGGCTTGGAAAATCTGAAGCCACAAGATCAGCTCTTCTTGACTGGTTTGCTGCTGTAATAAAGCCAAACACAAGCATGAGGCTCTAAAAGGCAACTCCCCTTTTGAATGAATGCTCTCTCCTCTATCCAGAGTTCATTGTGGGGTTTTGTTGTGTTTCAGTTACTTAGATAACATTTAAAGAGGTGTCTCCATAAAGTGAGAGATGAAACATTAGTCACATGCCCTAGGCCCTTCAAACTCACATTGCCTTGTATGTGCCCCGGTACATAAAATAAAAGCCAACTTTGCCATTAGGCAAAGGCCATGTAGGCAAAGTCTTTGGTGCTGACCAAGAAATGAAAACTGCCAATTGAATCTTCCAGGTCCCATTGATTCCTCAATAGAAAATAGAAGGCTTTCACACTGTGGGTTTGAGTTGCTACTTGAAAAAGTCATCAGAAAACTTTCTCAAAACTGTCATTGGATAAGTCATTTGGCCTCTACTTTCAGCTCCTTCTTTTCTTCATACTGGGACTTGATGTGTTGATTTCCTAAGGGCTGGCTTTGTTTTAATTATAAAGAGAATCAGGTTTGTCTGGACTTTGGAAAATTATACTCCTTGAACTTGCAATTATTTTCTACAGGAGAAATCTCATAAAACAAGTTGTAATGGTAGAATTAAGGGCCACATGCTTCGGAGGGACAGGAATGGGAGAATGAAGGGTCTAGATTTCAGGCTGCTGGTGTGGGCACCCCATGTGTTCACAGCTGATGTCAGTCTCTCCCTTAAGATTTTTTTTAAATGCCTACAGCTTGTGGCTACTTTCTTTTCTCAATCTCATTCTGCACCTATGTTATTGCTTTATTGTCATTTCAGCTCCTTGGTCTACAGTGAAACAACCAAGAGTCTAATCTCTGATTTTATAAGTATAAAGGCTTCCAACCCCAGTCCTTACAGACACTTCCTCTTGCTCAATTTAGTCCAACAAATGTTTACCAAAAGCCGGCTGAAATCAGCAGTGGAATTACAAAGATGAATAAGTTTCGGTCCCTGCATTAGTGCGTCTTAGAGTCCTTAGAGTCTAGTAGAAGAAACAGACACTTAGTAGATAATTTTAATAATTTCAATACAATACATTAAGTACTGAGCTGGAAATCTTCCCCTTGTGCTATGGAAATACAGAGCAGAATGACCCTAGTTCAGCCTAGAAGTTCAGACAAGACTTCCTGTGAGAGGCTATAACTAAGTTGGGTCTTTAAGGACAAGCAATATTAAAATAAGTGGGAAAGGTGTTCCAGATGGAAGGAACAGCACAAGTGAAAGCAGAAATTCCTAAGATAGCATAGGGTCTACAGCGAATCATAAGCAGTTGATATTATTTTGGC
The DNA here is from genome assembly GCF_029289425.2 of Pan paniscus. Lineage (NCBI taxonomy): Eukaryota > Metazoa > Chordata > Mammalia > Primates > Hominidae > Pan > Pan paniscus. The sequence continues at coordinate 46,150,226 of NC_073253.2, read as the reverse complement.
CTGTATAGGTATAAGTTAAGAGGTTAGGAAGAAATGAATTTATAGAGGTTAATCTGTGGCTGCCAGGTGCTAAGAGCCTTCCAGGTCCCCCAGAAGAATTTGAATTCTATAGGTGATGTGTAGTCTTTGACTGTATTTAAATGGGGACTGCTGTGGTCAGATACAAATTTAAGGTAGATAATTTTGGAAAATTTTTCAAGTATGGATTCCCAGGGGATACTACTGAAGACATGGAGATGAGTCATGAGGCTACTGGGTCCAGTACAGAGATGATAAATGGGGATGGAGAGAAGCGATACAACTGAAAGATTCTAGACTTGGTGACTGACTGATTGATTGATTAGATGTCGGGGAGGTAAGAAAGAAAGATCAACTGAAGGTAACTAGGGTTTCTTCATTGTGATGGGGTGGTTAATAGGGCTGTCATTGGATTAAGCACTACAGAAGAATGAGATTGTTTGTAGGTGTGATTGCCGTATAAGGGGCAGTGAAGCACACAGCACCCGAGTAGTCAGAGTGCATGGATCCTGTATCCAGTAGTGATTTGCAGGGACGGCATTAGAGATTTCAAGGACAGGATTTTTCAGGTGCAGAAGGAGCTCATCCTGGGCTGAGCTAAGACTTCCGAAAAGAAAAAAAGTGAAAATATCCAAAGAAAAATTCTGATTTGGAAATATTATAAGTGGTTTTCTTCCCCTATCTCCCACCTTCATCTCTTGACATGCTGTAGCCACCATTAGAGTGTTTTTCCTATAAGTCAAAAGTTCCATGTACCACCATTTCAATACCATAACAGTTTATTCTTAGAGCATTTCTCTCTCATTTCCAATATTTCCCATAAATTGTCATGAAAAACTGGTCAGAATGCAATTTCTGTTTCCATCTTATGGTAACTTCTGCTTGTTTAAATCTCTCTGTGATTCCATCAGTAACTAAATACATATATCACTTGAGAATTAGAACTACACATTTCGAGACTATAGTAAGAAGCATTTGCATTTGCTTGTTCATGGGGAATGCTTATTGGCTGGAGGCTTTTGTCTCTTTTGGCTTCTCTTCTCAACTTCAGTTACCTTTTGAAGATTTAGGTAATTCTATCTGAAAACAAAAAAGCATACTTGAAAGAGAAATATTAAGATTTACTGCAGAGATACAAGTAGGCAGATGGATTAATTGTAATAGTTTAAGTCAAAACTGCCTTTTGAACCACGACTATCAAATAAAATACAATGCGAGCCACACATGTGTGCAGTCTTGAATTTTCTAGCAGTCACATTACAAAAGTGAAAAGAAGAGGGTAAAATTAATTTTAGCAATATACTTTACTCAACCCAGTATATCTGCAACATTATCACTTCCTCATTTAATCAATAGACGTGTATTAATGAGGTTTTTTCACATGAAGTATTTCGAATATGGCATGCATTTTACACCTACAGCCTATCTCAACTCTAATACTAAATTTCCATAAAACACACTTATTTTTACTTAGATTTCATAAAATCCGAGTTGTAAAGTTACACCTACCCACTCTGTTCCAAACATACTTAATATTTCCTCAGGTGCATTCACCAAACTTTAAGTGTTTGATGTTCTCCTGCAGGTACTGTGTTGCACAGAGTAGCTGCAAGACTTTTAAAATCTTTCCTTTCACCCAAATCTTCTGATGCTGCAAATGAGCTTAGAGCAACTGAATATTTCAGGAAGATATATATGAACGTTTTGCAAATCACCTAAGCCTTTGAGATCTTACCTAGAAGCTCTAGTTAATGGAGATATCAAAGTAGCTCAGCCGGGCTTCTAAAGATCTTTAGAGGAAGGCGTGAAGCTTGATGCAATGGAAAAATAACAAAAAGCAAAAGCATTCGACTAAGGCAGGCAGAAAGGTGTCTGGCAGTGTCCTGTAAATATATCTGTGAAAGTTTTAAAACACTTATTTTATTGTGAAATCTTTTTATAATGTTAAAGTAGCCTTCAAGGTTAGTTTTAAATGGTGACATAAGTTTTCGTTTTTGTTTGTTTGATCTTTTTTCCAAATACACTATCTTAGAAAATTCACTAATTACCATGTGCTCCAATGTAAACCTAGTTACCATCAGAAGTTAAGAATTCTGGCCAGGCATGATGGCTCACGCTTATAATCCCCGCACTTTGAGAGGCTGTGTGTACTAGTCCGTTTTCATACTGCTGATAAAGACATACCAGAGACTGGGTAATTTACAAAGAAAAAGAGGTTTAGTAGACTCACAGTTCCATATGGCTGGGGATGCCTCACAATCATGGCAGAAGGTAAAAGGCACGTCTTACATGGCAGCAGGCAAGAGAGAATTGAGAGCTAAGTGAAAGGGGAAACCCCATATAAAAACATCAGATCTCATGAGACTTATTCACTACCACAAGAACAGTATGGGAGAAACTGCCCTCATGATTCAATTATCTCCCACAGAGTCCCTCCTACAACATGTGGAAATTATGGGAGCTACGATTCAAGATGAGGTTTGGGCCGGGACACAGACAATCCATATCACCAAGGCAAGTGGATCACTTGAGGAGTTTGAGACCAGCCTGGCCAGCATGGCGAAACCCCGTCTTTACTAAAAATACAAAAATTGCCTGGGCATGGTGGTACACAGCTGTCATCCCAGCTACTCAGGAGCCTGAGGCAGAAGAATCACTTGAACCCGAGAAGTAGAGGTTGCAGTGAGCTGAGACAGTGAGCTGAGATTGCACCACTGCACTCCAGCCTGGGTGAAGAGCAAGACTCTGTCTCAAAAAAAAATAAAAATAAAAAAATAAAAAATAAAAGAAAAAGAAAGAATTCTTATTAGTAAAGTAAATGTGGTTCAAGGTTAAAGCTCACTGCCCACCCCTGCCTCTGGCCCAAACACATACATAGGGACCTGTGTGGCTTCAGAGCAAAAAACCTCTAACAAAGGCCAGCAGCAGAAGTGTTTGGACAATGTTGTACGCAGTGTCAGAGTTCAGCAGTTGGAAAGATTGTTTCTTTGCCATCAAATATTTTAAATTTCTGGCAGGGGTGGAGGGAGAGGTGGAGAAGCAAGGAGTCATTCCCTGCTTCTCCTTTCTGCCTGGTAAATTCTGGCAGGGTGAGCCTGGAAAGCACTCAGCCTGTACCCTGTACCTGCACTGAACATGAGCCAATGTGTGGGGTCTAGAATGGGAGTGAAGGCAGAGGAGGTGATGGGTGGGGCAAATCCAGGCTCCTTCCTGGCTGCAGCAACATCCGGGCTTACCCCTCTACCTCCTACATCTTTTGTGCTCAAGGTTCACTTCCCTTTAGTGACTATTTAGCAGATCTCTTATCTTCAGAGTCTTATGACACATTCCAGGAAACACTGGCCTTTCATGCCATCCACCTCTTGCGACATTTTAGACTAGTTCTCAGAGCATGATGTCTGCTGTCCTATCTCCCCTTCCTCTAACTCACCATTTTCAACTTTTTTTTTTTTATCTTGAGCTCACATTGTGTTTAACATTAACATTTAGACAAAGAGAAACATTTCAGCTTTTTGACTGCAGTTATCAGGGTTTTGAACACAAGTCAGTAATCATTTATGGAACACCTGCCCTATGCTAGGAGCCTCAGTAGGTGCTCTGGTGTCAGATGTACCACATAACACTCAGGTGGGGGAAAAACAAACTTAACACTCAGGTGGGGTAAAAACAAACTAGAAAATGCTGGCCTTTCTTCCACGTACAAACTGGGTGACATAAATATTTAAATGGCCAGATATTCCTAAAAGACAAATTGGTAACAGAGTATATATAAATTTTTCTTTGTTCTCAAAAGTCATGCTGGTAATCTATTTGCATTCTGATCCTATTACACCCCAAGTGGACATTTTATAAAAACAAAGCCAAGAATAAATGGAAATCACAAAAAATCTTGCCAGCTCTTTGCTTCAGATCTCTGGCTACTCATCTTACAGTGATGACTTGGGCCAAGGCTTCCTTCTGAGACATTTTATTAAATGTGTTCAGTAATTCACTTTTGCCCCATTAGAAGCATGGATCCTGAGATTTAATCTATCTTTCTCATAGAGAATATTTGACCATTAAATACCTAAAAGTGATCTAGGTAGAAGAAAACAGGAACCATTGAAAATACAACATGAACATAATTTCACATTAAATCTGAGATGGATTTGGGTGGGTATTTGGGAGGTCGGGAGTGGCTGGTGCCAAAGAAAGAAAGGGAAAAAAGAAGAAAAAGGATGGTTTCTAACCTCCTGGTTAGAAACAAAAACCCTGGAAGGGAGGGACACATATCCATCTAACCAGCTTCTGTCTGTGCCATCTCTATCAACCGTTTCTAAATTCTCCTCTCCAAAATATTCATGCCTACTTTTGGTGTGAGACTTGTGTAAGAAGGTTATTTTTACCATTTTATTTTTACTCTGTGAGAAGGTTATTTTACCTTGTGTGACTGACACAACAGCTGTCAGTGTTCTGGAAGAGGCAGACGCCTTCCGTGACAAGTTAAATGGCCACCTCTGGCCATCTAATCCACAGTCCTTTCCTGACAAGGAAACATCACAGGTAGCTAACAAGGTGATCAGAGTAGGAGTTGAATAACAGTAAGAAAGAATTGGAGACAGTATAGGGGGATGGAATTGACTTGTAAGACTTAAAGATATGGATGCAAAAGAAGAGAATCTTTTGCAATGGAGAACACAGACATAGTATGCTCCTGAGAGAAACACAGCTGAAGAGGAATTATAAATGATTGACTAGAATACCATAATGATGTGAAGCAGCCCTGGCAGGCAGCATGGAAAGAAGGAAAGGAACCGTAGCAGCATTGTAGGAAAAAAAAAAAAAAGGATTCCAAAATAGGTTCCAATATGGCTCTCAGGGTCTGATGTGGCTCCTTTCCTAGCTGTGTGATCCTGGAGAAATCATTTAGCCTCTCTGAAATTCATTCAGCTTCAATATTTTCATCCACAAAATAAGAATACTAGCTGGGATAATCTTTCAGCTACCTTCAACTCTAAAATTATTATCTTCCTTTTACCTTTTATGATTCTAAAATCTTGGGAGGAAGAGTTGGGAAAGTATTTACTAAAATCTAAAACTAAACAGCTTCAATTTTCACCAGTGATCATTTACACAGTACAGGAGGGCAAGAGGGAGGGTGTCTGCATTGAGTTAGTTTTGTTGATGCAATGAACAGTGCGGGGGGCAGGGGAGCAGGTAGGATATTCCTTCCTTCCACTATCTTTAAAAATAATAACAATACTACCTTATAGTTGTATTCCGTGTTATTCTTTTAGAAATTCTTGCAAATCCATTGCCGTCTTTGATATTTATAGCAATTAGGTGAAATGGGCAAGAAAGTTTTTTCATTTTTGTTTTTGTTTCACCAATGACAAATTCAGAGAGTTTAAATGAGTTTCTTAGGGTTGTAGAGCTGGTTAATGATAGGGCTGGGACTAGATTTTTGGTCTCTAGAACACTGGGGTTGGCTATTTGCTTTTGGGTACCTTTTGGAACAGTCTTCCCAGCAGTATCCAGAAACATGAGGAAGCTGCCTGGTTGTCACAATCCCAAATGACCTCAAAAAGAGGATGCAGCTTCTCAGATTGGACTGTATTTGTCTTTGGTCAACTCATAACTATCTTTTGGTAAGAGCCTCCAAAATAGGGTATAAACACCCTGGAGGTACACAAGGTGATGCATTAGGGTGCAGAGGAAAAATACTAAGAAAATTGCTATTTGCATTCATTTTTCATCTTTTTAAATCTATTTTTTGTGTTTTATGTTACATAATATATTAGCATAAAGTATCAGAATAGGCAGTACATGAAGATAACTTATAAATGGGGTATATGTTGTACTGATTTAATCCATGATCAAAACTATTTCAAGACTATGTTGTAGAAAATTGAGGGAAAGGCCTGAAGGATGAATCATATGGCTGTTAAAAGGAGTCTTCTCTTGCTCTTATCCCCTAAGATGACTCGGGGAAAATGGGAAAGGTTGTGGAAAAGACCAGGTTCAATCAGAATCTTGAAGAACATCCAGAGAAGTAGATGAGCAAATGGAACAGCTCTGACCAAATTAGGGCGGCCGGTCACATGCTTCCCACCAACACAAAGGTCTCTTTGTTTTCTGCACACACACTGCAGTTCTTTGTCAATTATAATCAACGATTCCATTCAGCTCTTCTTGCCACCACTTCTCTCCTGTCTTTCTAGTCTGCTGGGCAATAAATGTAAGGTAAAACTTCACAAGACCTTTAAAAGATAAGGTTGAAAGAGAAAAATACATCCTAATCAATGAACCTACCCAGAAGAAATAACTGGGGGATTATTCATAACTTACAACTTAGTTGCCAACTAATTTTTGGTGTTGAAGATCATTGTACTATACTGGGTAAGTTTACAAAACAGAAAAGGAATAATGGTGAGGAGAAAAATTATTACCTCTTGTCTATGGACTCCAGGAAGTGCACCCAAGATTATTAAGTTATTAACACAGAGACAAAGAAGGAGTGGTATGAAATATCAGATAAGTAAGTACTCTTTCTACAATGGCAAGTAGAAAGTCATCTCTCAGGGTTAATATTTGGGACTTTTCAAGGAAAGAGAGAGCTGTAGAAGGGGTAAAAGGTTTCCTTACACATACAAATATTATAGGGCAAAAGGAGCCAACCTAAGGATTTTGCTCACAGTATGCCTGTGTCATTAAACCACTTTCTTTACTTGCAATTGTTGGCAGACATCAAAGCCACTGGATCACTGTTATGATATTTCATAACAGCACAGACCATAGGCGTCGTCTCATGCAATTCTGGTGTGCCTAACACAGTCCTGCCAGGAAGGCATCTGAAGGCTTCCAAGCATGAGCTTTCTGAATTTTGAGTGTGGTACTGTGGAAAGTGCTGGATTTGAGGGGTGAAGGGAGGGCAAGGTCTTTGGTTTCTTGTTCCACTTCTGTCACTTAATTCCTTGGGTGGACTTTTTAATCTCATTTTATAGAGCAAATTCATTATAGAGAAAATTATGAGAAAGTTTCTTTCTCATCTGTGGCATTTATTTATTCATCAAACATTATTGTATTTCCTATGTTTCAACACAATATTAAATGCCAGAAATACTAGTGTTTAAAAAATACTTTTTCTCAGAGGGCACACAGTCTAAATAAAGAGATAAGACACATACAATTATGGTTAACTCAGTATAGAGCAATATATGAATGAAGACAAACAAGTGATATCTTAGTAAATGCTATTGAACGTCTTAAAGGAAAAGAAAAAGTTATCTTGTAGTGCAAAAAAAAAAAAAAAAAACCCCACAAAGTTATCATGGTTTCCCTCTGGCATCCTCTTCCGCTTTGCTTTGTTCTGGCACCCATCTTTGCTGGATCCCATTGGCGTACAGATGAGAAGAGTAGAAAAGAGCACACAGCTTAAAATCACAGAACTGTGACTTCTACTTTTTTCTCTATTCTAGAGTGTGCCTGCAGCATGCATTCATTACTGCATCTGATGGAAGCACAAAGGAAGAGACAAAGATGCAGAGAACAATGGTAAACAATTGGTGAAATGTGTTGGCAAATTGAGTCCAATGCTGTCTGTAACAAATGGCAGCTATTTTGTGTGTGTGTCATCTAAATAAAAATAAGGTGGATTAACAAACAACTGTATCTGGCTGAGGGAAGACTGCCGCCATTTTCTTAATAAATCAGTTATTGTGTGATTTATAATAAACTATTTGGACTACTTTCCTACCATGTATTTCCAGTAGACGGATTTAGAAAGCTAATTTTAAGGCCAGGCATGGTGGCTTATGCCTGTAATCGCAGCACTTTGGGAGGCTGAGGCAGTTGGATCTCTTGAGGTCAGGAGTTTGAGACCAGCCTGGCCAACATGGTGAAACCCCATCTCTACTAAAAATACAAAAATTAGCTGGAAATCACTTGAACCTGGGAGGTGGAGGTTGCAGTGAGCTGAGATCATGCCATTGCACTCCAGCCTGGGAGATAGAGCAAGACTCAGTTTCAAAAATAATTAATAGTAATAATAATAATAATAATAATAATAACAACAAAGGAAAGCTATTTTTTTTTTTTTTGAGATGGAGTCTCACTCTGTCACCCAGGCTGGAGTGCAGTGGCGCTATCTCAGCTCACTGCAACCTCTGCCTCCCAGGTTCAAATGATTCTCCTGCCTCAGCCTCCTGAGTAGCTGGGATTACAGGCATCCAACACCATGCCCGGCTAATTTTTGTATTTTGTATTGTTGGTCAGGCTGGTCTTGAATTCCTGACCTCGTGATATGCCCGACTTGGCCTCCCAAAGTGCTGGGATTACAGGCGTGAGCCACCGAGTCTGGCCAAGGAAAACTAATATGAACAATCACTATGGTAACACTATTTTCTAACTAAAATATCCTGATACATGGTTTAATAAAACCCACTTTTCTCTGGCCTTCAACTCTGTCTATACACAGTATCCTCTAAAAGTCTAAGGGTTAAAACCTACCTGGTGAATTACATAACTGAAAAGACCAAAACTTTCTAAAACGTATAATATCTAAAAATCTAAGACATGGAGTATTATTCTTATCACTCTTTGTATTTTTTAATTTAATGTAGCCTAAATCAACTAGAATTCTGATAATTTGAAAAGAAATGTGAATCAGTCGATTATTGTTATGTTTTGTTGTTTGTTTCTGATTGTATACATGTATGAAATTTTCATTATTACCTCCTTTCTTTTCCTTCATTTCTGGATTGGATTCATTTATTAAATTTCTGTTCTTTTAATGGTTGTTTTCAAAAGCTTAGCCTACAAACTTAACTATAAAATCTTATCAAAGCCCGAGTTTATTAAATATCTTTACCCTTCTCCCAAATCAAGCAAAAAACTAGCTACTAAACAACTTCTACTTACTACCCTCCATTTTTCTTCTATTATTACTATAATTAATATTAGTTACCAAAATCTTCTTAATAGTAGTTAAATATAATAACTGTTCTACAAAATATAGTGCTATAAAAGTTTCTCCAAAACTTAGTTGCATAAGAAATCAGTATTTTGTTCACGGATTCTGTGGGTTAAGAATTTAAGCAGAGCATTTTAGAAAGTTTTGTGGGTCAGTGCATGCATGTATCTGTGTGTGTTTAATATTTGTGGGTACATAGTAGGTGTATTTATTTATGGAGTATATGAGATATTTTTATACAGGCACACAATGCATTTATCCTTTTTTTGTGTGTTACAAACAGTCCAATTATACTCTTTTAGTTACTTTAAAATGTACAATAAATTACTGTTGACTATTGTCACCCTGTTGTGTTATCAAATACTAGATCTTCATTCTATCTAACTAATTTTTGTACTCACTAACAATCCCTACTCTCCCCTGCCTCCACCACCCCACTATTCTTTCCAGCCTCTGGTAACCATCATTCTACTCCCTATCTCCATGAGTTCAATTGTTTTAATTATTTAGCTCCCACAAATGAGTGAGAACATGCAAAGTTTGTTTTTCTGTGCCTGGTTTATTACACTTAACATAATGACCTCCAGATCCATCCATGTTGTTGCAAATGACAGGATATCACTCTTTTTTATGGCTGAATAGTACTCCATTGTGTATATGTACCACATTTTCTCTATCCATTCATCTGTTGATGGACACTTAGGTTACTTCCAAATATTAGTTATTGTGAATAGTACTGCAGTAAACATGGGAGGGCAGATATCTCTGCAGTATACTAATTTCCTTTCTTTTAAGTATATACCTATCAGTGGGATTGCTGAATCGTATGATAGTTCTAATTTTAGTTTCTTGAGGTAACTCCAAACTGTTCTGTACAGTGGTTGTACTAATTCCCACCAACAGTGTGCAAGGGTTCCCTTTTCTGCACATTCTCGCCAGCATTTGTTATTGCCTGTCTTGGATAAAAGCCATTTTAACTGGGGTAAGATAATATCTCATTGTAGTTCAATTTGCATTTTTTCTGATGACCATTGATATTATATATTCTGGTTATTAATCCTTTGTCCCTGGATACTTTGAAAATATTTTCTCCCATTCTGTGGGTTGTCTCTTCACTTTGTTGATTGTTTCCTGTCCTGTGCAAAAGTTTTTAATTTGATGTGATCACATTTGTCCATTTTTGCTTTGGTTGCCTGTGCTTTTGGGGTACTACTCAAGAAATATTTGCCCAGCCCAACACCCTGGAGAGTTTCTCAATGTTTTCTTTTAGTAGTTTCATAATTTGAGGTCTTAGATATAAGTCTGTAATCCATTTTGATTTGCTTTACGTATGTAGTGAGAGATAGGGTTCTAGTTTTATTTTTCTGCATATGGATATCCAGTTTTCCCAGCACAATTTATTGAAGAGACTGTCCTTTTCTGAATATCTGTTCTTGGCACATTTGTTGAAAATGAGTTCGCTGTAGATGTACAAATTTTTTTCTGCATTGTCTGTTCTGTTCCATTGGTCTATGTGTCTGTTCTTATGCCAGTACCATGCCACTTGGGTTACTGTAGCTCTGTAGTATCATTTCAGTCAGGTAATGTGATTCCTCTAGTTTTGTTCTTTTTCTCTGGATAGCATTGGCTGTTCTGGGTCTTTTGTGGTTCCATATGAATTTGAGGATTGTTTTTGCTATTTCTGTGAAGAATGTCGTTGGTATTTTGATTGAGGTTTCATTGAATCTGTAGATTGCTTTGGGTAGTATGGGTATTCTAAGTAGGGAGAGTTTATCTCTGTCCCACATTTTATAAGGTCTCCTGGGAATGTGGCCATTGGCTGAGGGCCTCAGTTTCTCTTTTTGTATTTTTTTCCCATGTAGTTTCTCTGTGTAGGCTACTTTGGGCTTCCTCAGAGCATGATGGCTAGGTTCTCAAGGCAAATGTACCAAGAATGAGACAGGCAAACAGAAGCCGTATTGCCTTAGCCTTGAAATTCATACAGTACCACTTTCATAGTGTCCTACTCATTAGAGCAGTTCCATAGTCTCCCAAAGTTCAAGGTTGGAGAAAATAGACTCAATCTCTTGATGGGTATGTGACAAGGTTCTACAATAGCTTAGACTGAAAATGTTGCTGTGATGGAATTGGTAAAAACTACTTTAAAGTTCATATGGAACCAAAAAAGAGCCTGCATTGCCAAGTCACTCCTAAGCCAAAAGAACAAAGCTGGAGGCATCACGCTACCTGTCTTCAAACCATATTACAAGGCTACAGTAACCAAAACAGCATGATACTGGTACCAAAACAGAGATATAGACCAATGGAACAGAACAGAGGCCTCAGAAATATTGCTGCATATCTACAACTATCTGATCTTTGGCAAACCTGACAAAAACAAGAAATGGGGAAAGGATTCCCTATTTAATAAATAGTGCTGGGAAAACTGGCTAGCCACACGTAGAAAGCTGAAACTGGATCCCGTCCTTACACCTTATACAAAAATTAATTAAAGATGGATTAAAGACTTAAATGTTAGACCTAAAACCATAAAAACCCTAGAAGAAAACCTAGACAATACCATTCAGGACATAGGCATGGGTAAGGACTTCATGTCTCAAACACCAAAAGCAACAGCAACAAAAACCAAAATTGACAAATGGGATCTAATTAAACTAAAGAGCTTCTGCACAGCAAAAGAAACTACCATCAGAGTGAACAGGCAACCTACAGAATGGAAGAAAATTTTTGCATCCTACGCATCTGACGAAGGGCTAATATCCAGAATCTACAATGAACTCAAACAAATTTACAAGAAAAAAACAAACAAACCCATCAAAAAGTCGGTGAAGGATGCGAACAGACACTTCTCAAAAGAAGACATTTATGCAGTCAAAAGACACATGAAAAAATGCTCATCATCACTGGCCATCAGAGAAATGCAAATCAAAAACACAATGAGATACCGTCTCACACCAGTTAGAATGGCAATCATTAAAAAGTCAGGAAACAACAGGTGCTAGAGAGGATGTGGAGAAATAGGAACACTTTTACACTGTTGGTAGGACTGTAAACTAGTTCAACCACTGTAGAAGTCAGTGTGGCGATTCCTCGGGGATCTAGAACTAGAAATGCCATTTGACCCAGCAATCCCATTACTGGGTATATACCCAAAGGATTATAAATCATGCTGCTATAAAGATACATGCACACGTATGTTTATTGCGGCACTATTCACAATAGCAAAGACTTGGAACCAACCCAAATGTCCATCAATGATAGACTGGATTAAGAAAACGTGGAGGTGAAGCCAAGATGGCCGAATAGGAACAGCTTCAGTCTACAGCTCCCAGCGTGAGTGACGCAGAAGACGGGTGATTTCTGCATTTCCATCTGAGGTACCAGTTCATCTCACTAGGGAGTGCCAGACAGTGGGCGCAGGACAGTGGGTGCAGGAGAGTGGACACAGCGCACAGTGTGTGAGCCGAAGCAGGGTAAGGCATTGCCTCACTCCGGAAGTGCAAGGGATCAGGGAGTTCCCTTTCCTAGTCAAAGAAAGGGGTGACAGACAGCACCTGGAAAATCGGGTCACTCCCACCCGAATACTGCGCTTTTCCGACGGGCTTAAAAAACAGCGCACCAGGAGATCATATCCCGCACATGGCTCGGAGGGTCCTACACCCACGGAGTCTCGCTGATTGCTAGCACAGCAGTCTGAGATCAAACTGCAAGGCAGCAGCGAGGCTGGGGGAGGGGCGTCCGCCATTGCCCAGGCTTGCTTAGGTAAACAAAGCAGCCAGGAAGCTCCAACTGGGTGGAGCCCACCACAGCTCAAGGAGGCCTGCCTGCCTCTGTAGGCTCCACCTCTGAGGGCAGGGCACAGACAAACAAAAAGACAGCAGAAACCTCTGCAGACTTAAATGTCCCTGTCTGACAGCTTTGAAGAGAGCAGTGGTTCTCCCAGCACGCAGCTGGAGATCTGAGAACGAGCAGACTGCCTCCTCAAGTGGGTCCCTGACCCCTGAACCCTGAGCAGCCTAACTGGGAAGCACCCCCCAGTAGGGGCAGACTGACACCTCACACAGCCGGGTACTCCTCTGAGACAAAACTTCCAGAGGAACGATCAGACAGCAGCATTCACGGTTCACGAAAATCGGCTGTTGTGCAGACACCGCTGCTGGTACCCAGGCAAACAGGGTCTGGAGTGGACCTCCAGCAAACTCCAACAGACCTGCAGCTGAGGGTCCTGTCTGTTAGAAGGAAAACTAACAAACAGAAAGGACATCCACACCAAAAACCCATCTGTACATCACCATCATCAAAGACCAAAAGTAGATAAAACCACAAAGATGGGAAAAAAACAGAGCAGAAAAACTGGAAACTCCAAAAAGCAGAGTGCCTCTCCTCCTCCAAAGGAACGCAGCTCCTCACGAGCAATGGAACAAAGCCAGACGTAGAATGACTTTGACGAGTTGAGAGAAGAAGGCTTCAGACAATCAAACTACTCCAAACTACAGGAAGAAATTCAAACCAAAGGCAAAGAAGTTGAAAACTTTGAAAAAAATTTAGACGAATGTATAACTAGAATAACCAATACAGAGAAGTGCTTAAAGGAGCTGATGGGGCTGAAAGCCAAGGCTCGAGAACTACGTGAAGAATGCAGAAGCCACAGGAGCCAATGCGATCAACTGGAAGAAAGGGTATCAGTGATGGAAGATGAAATGAATGAAATGAAGCGAGAAGGGAAGTTTAGAGAAAAAACTAAAAAGAAACAAAGAAAGCCTCCAAGAAATATGGGACTATGTGAAAAGACCAAATCTACGTCTGATTGGTGTACCTCAAAGTGAAGGGGAGAATGTAACCAAGTTGGAAAACACTCTGCAGGATATTATCCAGGAGAACTTCCCCAATCTAGCAAGGCAGGCCAACATTCAGATACAGGAAATACAGAGAATGCCACAAAGCTATTCCTCGAGAAGAGCAACTCCAAGACACATGATTGTCAGATTCACCAAAGCTGAAATGAAGGAAAAAATGTTAAGGGCAGCCAGAGAGAAAGGTCAGGTTACCCACAAAGGGAAGCCCATCAGACTAACGGCAGATATCTCGGCAGAAACTCTACAAGCCAGAAGAGAGTGGGGGCCAATATTCAACATTCTTAAAGAAAAGAATTTTCAACCCAGAATTTCATATCCAGCCAAACTAAGCTTCATAAGTGAAGGAGAAATGTCCTTTACAGACAAGCAAATGCTGAGAGATTTTGTCACCACCAGGCCTGCCCTAAAAGAGCTCCTGAAGGAAGCACTAAACAAGGAAAGGAACAACTGGTACCAGCCACTGAAAAACATGCCCAATTGTAAAGACCATCGAGGCTAGGAAGAAACTGCATCAACTAACGAGCAAAATAACCAGCTGACATCATAATGACAGGATCAAATTCACACATAACAATATTAACTTTAAATGTCAATGGACTAAATGCTCCAATTAAAAGACACAGACTGGAAAACTGGATAAAGAGTCAAGACCCATCAGTGTGCTGTATTCAGGAAGCCCACCTCACGTGAAGAGACACACATAGGCTCAAAATAAAGGGATGGAGGAAGATCTACCAAGCAAATGGAAAACAAAAAAAGGCAGGGGTTGCAATCCTAGTCTCTGATAAAACAGACTTTAAACCAACAAAAATCAAAAGAGACAAAGAAGGCCATTACTTAATGGTAAAGGGATCAATTCAACAAGAAGAGCTAACTATCCTAAATATATATGCACCCAATACAGGAGCATCCAGATTCATAAAGCCAGTCCTGAGGGACCTACAAAGAGACTTAGACTCCCACACAATAATAATGGGAGACTTTAACACCCCACTGTCAACATTAGACAGATCAATGAGACAGAAAGTTAATAAGGATACCCAGGAATTGAACTCAGCTCTGCAACAAGCAGACCTAATAGACATCTACAGAACTCTCCACCCCAAATCAACAGAATATACATTTTTTTCAGCACCACACCACACCTATTCCAAAATTGACTACATAGTAGGAAGTAAAGCTCTCCTCAGCAAATGTAAAAGATCAGAAATAATAACAAACTGTCTCTCAGACCACAGTACAATCAAACTAGAACTCAGCATTAAGAAACTCACTCAAAACTGCTCAACTACATGGAAACTGAACAACCTGCTCCTGAATGACTACTGGGTACATAACAAGATGAAGGCAGAAATAAAGATGTTCTTTGAAACCAATGAGAACAAAGACACAACATACCAGAATCTCTGGGACACATTCAAAGCAGTGTGTAGAGGGAAATTTATAGCACTAAATGCCCACAGGAGAAAGCAGGAAAGATCTAAAATTGACACCCTAACATCACAATTAAAAGAACTAGAAAAGCAAGAGCAAACACATTCAAAAGCTAGCAGAAGGCAAGAAATAACTAAAATCAGAGCAGAACTGAAGGAAATAGAGACACAAAAATCCTTCAAAAAATTAATGAATCCAGGAGCTGGTTTTTTGAAAAGATCAACAAAATTGATAGACCGCTAGCAAGACTAATAAAGAAGAAAAGAGAGAAGAATCAAATAGATGCAATAAAAAATGATAAAGGGGATATCACCACTGATCCCACAGAAATACAAACTACCATCAGAGAATACTACAAACACCTCTACACAAATAAACTAGAAAATCTAGAAGAAATAGATAAATTCCTCGACACATACACCCTCCCCAGACTAAACCAGGAAGAAGTTGACTCTCTGAATAGACCAATAACAGGCTCTGAACTTGTGGCAATGATCAATAGTTTACCAACCAAAAAGAGTCCAGGACCAGATGGATTCACAGCCGAATTCTACCACAGGTATAAGGAGGAACTGGTACCATTCCTTCTGAAACTATTCCAGTCAATAGAAAAAGAGGGAATCCTCCCTAACTCATTTGATGAGGCCAGCATCATCCTGATACCAAAGCCAGGCAGAGACACAACCAAAAAAGAGAATTTTAGACCAATATCCTTGCTGAACATTGATGCAAATATCCTCCATAAAATACTGGCAAACCGAATCCAGCAGCACATCAAAAAGCTTATCCACCATGATCAAGTGGGCTTCATCCCTGGGATGCAAGGCTGATTCAATATACACAAATCAATACATGTAATCCAGCATATAAACAGAACCAAAGACAAAAACCACATGATTATCTCAATAGATGCAGAAAAGGCCTTTGACAAAATTCAACAACCTTTCATGCTAAACACTCTCAATAAATTAGGTATTGATGAGACGTATCTCAAAATAATAAAAGCTATCTATGACAAACCCACAGCTGATATCATACTGAATGGGCAAAGACTGGAAGCATTCCCTTTGAAAACTGGCACAAGACAGGGATGCCCTATCTCACCACTCCTATTCAACATAGTGTTGGAAGTTCTGGCCAGGGCAGTTAGGCAGGAAAAGGAAATAAATGGTATTCAATTAGGAAATTAGGAAGTCAAATTGTCCCTGTTTGCAGATGACATGATTGTATATCTAGAAAACCCCATTGTCTCAGCCCAAAATCTCCTTAAGCTGATAAGCAACTTCAGCAAAGTCTCAGGATACAAAATCAACGTACAAAAATCTCAGGCATTCTTATAGACCAATAACAGAAAAACAGAGAGCCAAATCATGAGTGAACTCCCATTCACAATTGCTTCAAAGAGAATAAAATACCTAGGAATCCAACTTAGAAGGGATGTGAAGGACCTCTTCAAGGAGAGCTACAAAGCACTGCTCAATGAAATAAAAGAGGACACAAACAAATGGAAGAACATTCCATGCTCATGGGTAGGAAGAATCAATATCATGAAAATGGCCATATTGCCCAAGGTAATTCATAGAGTCAATGCCACCCCAATCAAGTGACCAATGACTTTCTTCACAGAATTGGAAAAAACTACTTTAAAGTTCATATGTAACCAAAAAAGAGCCCACATTGCCAAGTCAATCCTAAGCCAAAAGAACAAAGCTGGAGGCACCATGCTACCTGACTTCAAACTATACTACAAGGCTACAGTGACCAAAACAGCATGGTACTGCTACCAAAACAGAGATATAGATCAATGGAACAGAACAGAGCCCTCAGAAATAACACCGCATATCTACAACTATCTTATCTTTGAGAAACCTGAGAAAAACAAGCAATGCGGAAAGAATTCTCTATTTAATAAATGGTGCTGGGAAAACTGGCTAGCCATATGTAGAAAGCTGAAACTGGATCCCTTCCTTACACCTTATACAAAAATTAATTCAAGATGGATTAAAGACTTAAACGTTAGACCTAAAACCATAAAAACCCTAGAAGAAAACCTAGGCAATACCATTCAGGACACAGGCATGGGCAAGGACTTCATGTCTAAAACACCAAAAGCAATGTCAACAAAAGCCAAAATTGACGAATGGGATCTAAATAAACTAAAGAGCTTCTGCACAGCAAAAGAAACTACCATCAGAGTGAACAGGCAACCTACAAAATGGGAGAAAATTTTCGCAACCTACTCATCTGACAAAGGGCTAATATCCAGAATCTACAATGAACTCAAACAAATTTACAAGAAAAAAACAACCCCATCAAAAAGTGGGTGAAGGACATGTACAGACACTTCTCAAAAGAAGACATTTATGCAGCCAAAAAACACATGAAAAAATGCTCACCATCACTGGCCATCAGAGAAATGCAAATCAAAATCACAATGAGATACCATCTCACACCAGTTAGAATGGCAATCATTAAAAAGTTAAGAAACAACAGGTGCCTGAGGGGATGTGGAGAAATAGGAACACTTTTACACTGTTGGTGGGACTGTAAACTAGTTCAACCCTTGTGGAAGTCAGTGTGGCGATTCCTCAGGGATCTAGAACTAGAAATACCATTTGACCCAGCCATCCCATTACTGGGTATATACCCAAAGGACTATAAATTATGCTGCTATAAAGACACATGCACACGTATGTTTATTGCGGCACTATTCACAATAGCAAAGACTTGGAACCAACCCAAATGTCCATCAATGATAGACTGGATTAAGAAAATGTGGCACATCTACACCATGGAATACTATGCAGCCATAAAAAATGATGAGTTCATGTCCTTTGTAGGGACATGGATGAAGCTGGAAACTATCTTTCTCAGCAAACTATCGCAAGGACAAACATCCAAACACCGCATGTTCTCACTCATAGGTGGGAATTGAACAATGAGAACACATGGATAAAGGAAGGGGAACATCACACACCTGGGCCTGTTGTGGGGTGGGGGGAGAGGGGAGGGATAGCATTAGAAGATATACCTAATGTTAAATGACGAGTTAATGGGTGCAGCACACCAACATGGCACATATATACATATGTAACAAACCTGCACGTTGTGCACATGTACCCTAAAACTTAAAGTATATTAAAAAAAAAAAAGAAAAAAAGGAAAATGTTGGTGTGATGCTACTGGACAAATACAATCTGTCACACTAGCATACTTTACTCATTTCCACAATTGCCCTTATTGTTCGTGTCTCAAGCTTTTCCTCTGGATTTCCTTTTCTTCAAGAAGCATGTCAATTAGTGGTTATCAACAATGGTTACGAATGATAAAGCATTTTAAATGTTATGTCTTACACCTGAATAATAGCTTAGCTTATCATAGAATTTACATTGGCAGTTATTTTTATCATCAACATCAAAAATATTCCATTGATTTTAAACATCTACTATTGTTGATAGAAGTCTACTTTTATTCTAATTGTCATCCAGTCTTCATTTTATACTTGATGTATAAAATATCAATTGAATTTTTAGATCTGGATTTAATTCTTCCTACACAGCGCATTTTAAGTCTAAGAAATAATGTATTTATTTAATTCTGGACAGTTTATTTTTATTTTTTGTTTTTTAGTATTGCTTCTCTCTCATTCCTTCTCTTCTCTCCCCTTGGGGCTCCTGTTGTATATTATAAAACCCTCACAACTTATCCTATACATTTCTCAACTGCTCTGGTACATTTTTAATGAATTTTTCTCTCTGTATTGTGTCCCAGATCAATTTCTTAGCACTGCTTTTAACTTACTAATTCTCTGTTTGATTGTTTTTGTTTAGTATTTAAGGGAGGAGGTATTCTTCCTTTCATTATCACTTTAAGCTTCCTCAATGCACTAATTTTAAACTAAATTTCAGATTGTTGTAGTGTTTTAGTCTTTAGGTAAACTTATCTCCCAGTTGCTGATTTTGTTAGCATTTGTCTTTATCTTATGTGTAGGATTTTTGTTTGAAGACTCATTTTGAGTGGCAGTATATTTTTTTTTCCTTCTTTTGAAAAACCATCCTGCCCTGTCTACTAGTTTCGTAGTCACTTCTACCTTTCCTCAGGATCCAGAATTTATATCGGGCTTTCTATTGGATACCCAGGTCATGTGTGCTCAAAAATATTGAAAACATTACCTATCTAGGCCTTGAGCTAGTAAACAGTTTTGCTTAACTTTTAGCATTGAGATTCTATTTCTCCCTCTCGTCTCTCTAGGCACTTAGCTTTATAGATGCTGTAGCCCAAGACAACAGTAGCAGTTTTATTTCACCCTTGTGTACATTTGAGGCCCACCTATTCCACCCTCTGACTTCAGGAAGTAGCCAGGCTCCAGCCTCCTATCTCCCAGGCTTAACAATAGGCAATTTTAGTTCTCATCTCCCCACAGGCATCAAGACCCTTAGTGCCCTCTGCTAGTTCCTAGATTCACAGCCCCAAACATCCCCAGCTCAATGCCTCTCAACTTTAGCTCAGCTATTCTAATACTTCTGGTCCTTGAAAATGTCTCATATTTTTAAATCATAACTATGTTTTCAAAATTTTTTTATCATTGTTACATGTTTACAATATTTGGAATGACAAAATTACGAATCTATAATTCTATCCTGACTGGAAACATGAGTTTACCTTTAATGCTCTATCTTCTTAATTCATTAAGCAGTCACCAGAGATAACACAAGTAAATATTAAGGCAAAAAAGAAAAGATGAGGATCATGTAAGCAGTGTAAACCCAACATCTCAGTTATTTTTATTCTATCCCTACTCTCTCATAATAGCTGAAGAAGAACAAGATTGCATAGCATTCTTTACATTAATTGTAGAATTATGTAATTCATGTGTCATATACTAAATTCCCAAGAAGAGCCCAATGACACGATGAGAATTCATGTCTAACTAGTTCTCCACTAGGGAAACATTCACGTTGGTACTAAGTACTTTCTTGTATTACAAATGCTTTTAATCCTTATAATGTATTTTGGGATTTTCTATTTCTAAATTTTTTCTGTTACAAATTATATAAGCCGAGTAGGTAAAATGGCAGAGACTGAGTCAATTCTTTCGGTTTAGATAGGTTTATTTTCTCAATGCAAGAGATACTGAATATTCAGATTTCTTCTTTATTTCTTCTGAACTCAAAGGTCTAAACCAAAAATAAAATTCTAAGCCCCTCAACAACTGAATGGACTCCTCTTCTCATCCAAGGGGATTCCAAAAAACAGGAAAAACTAGTTCAGGCCGTGACATAAGATGGGGGTCGGACATGCCTTATGGTACTCTCTCCATTGGGGAATTTAAACACAACTGACCAGCATTAAAATTAAAATAGAAATTCTTAGACTGATGGAACAGACTCTTTGTAGCAATGAGATACCAACTCTAACCTGACTCTGAGTCTCCATCTCAAAGGTCCCCAGTGCAATGGCTCTGGTGTAACATCACATGACAGATAAAGAAGGAAATCAAAATATTTTACCTCAAAATATGTTTCTTTGCCCTATTCTTAAATGACCCTGCAAAATTGTCCTTTGTGGGGAAAATTTGCATCTGTAAAGCATTTCTATTAACTAGATCTTTCCCCTTCCAGGCCCTCCCAATCCTGAAGAAATTAACTAGAGTCTAGCACTTTTTAAAGGTCTAAATAGAAAACATTTGCATCTATTGTCTCTTATGGTGACCACCTATGGGACTTCCTATGTATAATAAGAACCTTGGTCTCCATAACACTTTATCTTAACCCAGACACTCCTTTCTATTAATTCCAGATCCTTAGGTAATAACTTAACTCTTTCAACCAATTGTCAATCAGAAAATCCTTGAATCCACCTATGACTTGAAGCCCCCATCCTCTTCTGCTTCGAGTTGTCCCACCTTTCAAATACCTCACATGTATTGAATAATGCCTTATGTTCCCCTAAAATGTATAAGATCAAGCTGTAATCCAACCACCTTGGGTATGTGTCCTCAAGACCTCTTGAGACTGTGCCTCGGGCCATGGTCACTCATATTTGGCTCAGAATAAACCTCTGTAAATATTTCACAGTTTGACTGTTTTCATTGACAATGGAAAGCTAGTATACACATTTTTTGCTTGGTAGGAAAATAAAGTTTTGTTTTTTTCTGTTTTTTAAGCAATATATAAATGTAATTTTAAAAATCAAACAGTAAAATAGATTACAGATTGAAAACTAAATCTCTCTCCCACCCTAGACAGCTAGTTCCTCTCCTTATAGGCCATATTTCCTTACCTTGCTTTTCCACTTTAATATATTTAGAGGGTTTTCTATATCAACATATATAAATCAACCCTCTTATTTTTAATAGCTGTAGATCATTCTGTTTTACAAGTGTACTGTAATTTATTTCATCTGTCTCTTATTTATAAGACTTTAAGATTCTTATAAATTAGGTATAAGATACTTTATTTCTAGACTTTTGCTACTACAAACCATAATGCAACAAATATCCTTGTAGATAAAATTTTGCTCACATATGCACATTTATTGAGAAGTACTAAGCCAAACTGCCCTTTGTTGAGGCTGTACTGAAATAAATCTTTTAAAACAAATGCATCGTTTTCCTAAACTGGAAACATTAAAAATTTGGCACTATTGCCTAAATCTACAACCAATTCTATTTCCACTTTCTTCAAGTTTGTAACAACCATATTTGTGCATGTGGGACTCAGGTCTGCATCTGGATTTTGAGGTAATATTTAAAAGATTTTAAAAAGATAATTTATATTAAGTATTTTCTGAACAACTTATTTTATTAAAAAAATAAAATCTTGGTCAAGTATACACAATTTGATTGTATGGGAGATGATCAGAATTGGGATTAACCTTCTAAATATATTTGCCCCATAGTTTTGATGGTTGGCCAATCTCTGGCCTCCTTATCCATTCTTATGTTTATATATTTTAGAACTTCCAATATTTTCTTCAGACTACTGGAGTTACTTGACACAAAATGTTTTTCCCTTCTGATGCAGCTCAGAATGGCTGTATTGCACACAGTCCTCTTCTGAGGACCCATTCCTGAAAGAAAGCAGGCCATGCTGGTCTCAGTATTTGCATGGAAGGTGAGCACTGACTTCAAGCCTGGGTGAGGTGTGCCAGTGCCCTGAGAAGATGCCTGAATCAGCACCTCTGTGACAGCACTGCCCCAATCTGGTCGTCACTCAGGAAGCCTGAATGTAGGACTTCAAGAAGAGAGTCAGCAGGAGTGGCAAAATCTCTGGCAACAAAGAGGGTGAACAAGTCGCTGAGTATTGGAGGAGTAACCAACATATACCTTATGCTAGGAGAGTTCAGGTCATGGGGCCGGTGCTGTGGCATCTTATGAACAACTCTCTGGTCCTTGTGGCCTGGCTGGGGAGCTCATAGGGTGGTCTCTTATTCTCTCCTAATATGCTCAATAGGTAAATTAACTTAAGCATAAATGTGTTCCTGCAACCTGAAGGGAACTGGCTCAGTACCCTTAGCAAACAGGAAAACATTTAATCACTCAACAGACAGCAATTAAGTGCCTGGACGTGCAGGGTGTTGGAGACCCATAAGTGAATAATTCATGTGTCATGTACTAACTGCCCAAGGAGAGTCCAATGACATGATGAAAGTCCACATCTAACTAGATCTCCTTCAGAGAAATATTCACTTTGGTACTTGCAAATGTTTTTAATGCTTATAATATACTTACAAATTTTCTAAGTTCTTCCTGTTACAAATTATACAAAACAAGTAGGTAAAATGGCAGACAATGTCCCTAATCTCATGGAACTTACAATCTTATGAAAATGGGAATAATTTTTTTAAAAATTTAAGAAAAATTCTAAATAGTGCTAAGTGCTTATAGATAATTATTAGAAGGTGGTAATGAGACAGTAACTGGGTGACTACCTGAGATTAGTGAATCAGGTAAATCTCTATGAAGAGGTAACACCTAAACTGAGACCCAAATGACAAGAGGGATCCATTTGAGAATTAAGGGAAGTGTATTCTAGAAAAAGAGACCAGATATCAGAAAAGCCCTAAGGTAGGAATGTTTATGTTGAAGAAACAGACAGTTGGGTAAAGGGGAAGATCTTATGACAGGAGGTTGAAAAACAGACTGGGACTGATTTTATAGGGCTTTGCATATACCAGTAGGGATATACTACTTGGTGAGAAGCTATGTGACATTTATAAGCAGGGGCTGATGTGGTATGATTTATGTTTTCAAAAGCTCATTCCTCACTCAAAAGTGCATGGAGACCTGGGGAGACAATCATGGGAAGAGCAGGTAGATCAGTTGTGAAGCTACCACAATAGTCCAGGTGCAAAATGATGGTGCCTTAGGTGAAGGTGGCTGCAGTGTGGGAAGAGAAACATTTGGAATCTAGGATATGCTTTGTAGGGAGAATCCTTAAGACTTGTTGCTGAATTGACTGTTGGGAGATGAATTGTAAATTTTCTGAAAGGATCAAGGGAAAATACACACTGAAGTCTGATTTTTCCTGGACACTTTAAACCAAAGAATGTCACTTTCTTTTTTATTGAATCACTACATCCCATTGAGAAACAGGTGGAAACACACTGAACCCATTGTTAAGCAGTATTCTCCTAGACTTGGCTTTCTGAAGCAACAAGGAAAGATTAGAATATGTACAATGCATTTTAGATTAGAAAGCACTTTATCTTATATGCCAGGTGTCTGAATGTATCTATCCCATGTGCCTTATATCTCATTGAGTCTAAAACGGTAGATGTGAGAGTGCTAAGGGCAGAGAGTTTGTTCCTGTAAGTCTAGGAGAAATTTAGGGGCATTTCCATAGGTAAGATAATATGAGTTCTTCTATCAGCCTCTATTTCACCATTTTGTACTTTACTGGGTTGTCTGTGCTCTCTCGTCCTGTGTCCTATGAGAACTGCCTGAAGACAAAGCTCGGGTGCATTTTATTCACCATGAGTATATGTATGCGGTGTTGCTAAATGAGTGAGTGTTTGAGTGAATGAGTGAGTGAGTGAATGAATCCTGAGTAGCTAGTCCTTGGTCAATTCTTTCCTTTGAACAATACAAGTTCTCTAACCTCAACTCTTCTTCTTTGTTCTGAGATTGGCCTTTTGCCCCAAATAACTTTTCAGCTATTGGCTCTAGATCTCAGTTTCTGCATGTTCATTCTCAGTCTGAGCCTCCCCTTAATTACTGCACTTTTTCCTGCTTCCATCATGGTGGATGTCCATATAGGATAGACATGCACATAGAACGTTTGTGAAAAATCCAACATTAAGATAGGAAACATTTGTTCTCAGAAAGTTTTCAGGTTAGACACTCTAAATTCTAACATTATTAGCACATTGGGATGAGGGACGCACCACACTACTTGTGATGCTGTGCAAGACTCTACCAAGTCTCTTTTCAGCTTCAGAGTTGATCAGAAGCCGTTAGTTCTGTCTATCTGGGGACCCAGATATCATATTTAAACATGCATCCTGCAGAGCAATTCAGAGAAGAGTACAATGCATCAGTTGAGTACTAAACATTGGCTATTTGTATAATGAAAAAGTACAGAGAGTTCCATTTATGTTTGTCCTTTTATTGAAAATTGCTACAACCTGGTCAAAAAATTCTCTCTGTGTGGCAGGATATCTGCCAGTGAATGAGTCTGTTGAAATCACCACACCAAATTCAACATTAAGGGCCAACCCTGACCACAGCTGAGCCGTGTGAAGAGGCTGACAGCGGCGTGGCCACCACCCAGGATGGAGAGAAAGGCATCGTGAGGTGTTAATGGAAAAATCCAACTTCCTTTTCTTCCAAAGATGATGACTGAAACCAAAGTGGAGCTTTCCCTGTGAGTTTTAAAAGATAACTTTCACTTTTTTTCAGAATAGAAATATTTACCAGGCTTTAATATCTTTTGTCTTTTTATATTCCTCTCTGTATAATAAGTGCCTTTTTAAAAGCTCATGTTTGCTTAGCAATAATTACTTGTTTTTTGTTTTGTTTAATGTGAGGGGTTTAGCAGTCACCATATACTGCACTACACCCTCCTGGTGGTCTGTGTCTGTGTCTTATGACCTGGGAGGCCAGGCATATGGATGGAAACTTAGTACTCAGTAAGTTATAGTAGAATGTCTTAGAATGATGGCACAACATCACCTTCAACAGAGCCCTATGACCTAGAGCCAAAAAATACAACGAGGAGCAGGATTTGATTACAACTAAATTTCCCTTTTGAAGCCAAGGCCTTGTATTTGCACAACTCTTGGTTGATTCTAAAGTTCTTCAATTCCAAAGAAGTCTTCATTTCCTAACATGTTACATAGTAGAAATTCAGCATTGCCTGTCATTCTAATAATTATCATAAACTTTTCTGCACTAAATAGCTGGAGTAAGGAAAAGCCCTGGTTTTTCACCACTGGACCATGATCCTCTTTAAATTGTATTTTTTATTTAAAAATATTGGCTTCAAAAAGCTGCTCTGATACTTAATGTAGCTTTACAATGATAACATTTAAACACATTGCCTGGCTTTGTGAATTCAATTAAGCACCCCTGAGTGCATTGCTGCCTTTGTTAAAAACAAGCAAAAACACATCTGACAAGCCTTTTTTTTTCTCTAAGATTCTATTTACCTATTATTGAGACCACAGAAAACCAAGAGCTAGATAGGCTACCCTGGATACCATGATTAATTAGTTACTCAGCACAGAGTTACTCTATGTAATTTGGTTGATTTTTCATTTGGTTTTCTTTGGAAATGACTTTACTACTCTGAAACAATTCCTTTCAAGCCATTTTTCTTCCTTTTAAAAACATGAGTTCTATGATTCACCCTGTGTAAGATAAAGGTTGCAGATGCCCTTCATTTATCATAAAATACAATATATTTCTTTTATTTGGGGGGTGAAGCACCCTTAAAAGCTTTGCAAGCTTTTTTATTTTCCTTAAGAGTGAGACACTTCATGATGTGAAGATACTTGCAAACACAGATCTCAACAGGAAAGAATCACTCATTAATCTGTGAAACAGACAATTGGTACTGAGAAATGCGGCTGTTATTAGAACGGATGCCTGTAAAAGTAGAAGCAGCTTTGGAACTGGGTAATAATGGTAGAGGCTAAAAGCATTTGGAGAATCAGGCTAGAAAAAGTCTGTATTGCAGTGAAGCATTAAGGGTGTTTCTGGTGAGGGTTTGGATGAAAAGGAGAATTATAAGGAAATTTGAATTTTCTTAGAGATTACTTAAGTGGTTGTGACCAGAATGTTCGTAAAAATATGGGCAGTTAAAGGCCATCTGATGAAGCCTCAGACAGAAATAAGAAACGAGGTATTGGAAACTGGAGTAAAAGCCATCCTTGTTATTAAGTAGCAAAAAACTCGGTAAAATTGTGTGTATGTTTGAAGGCTTTATAAAATGTAGAACTTAAGAGCAATGACAGAATATCTGCCAGAAAAAATACCTAAGCAGCAAACCATTCAGGCCACTGCATGGCTACTTTTAAACACATATAGTGACATGTGAGAGGAAAAGAATGACTTAAAGATGGAATTTATAATTAAAAGAGAAGCAGAATGGAAAGATTTGGAAAATTCACAGCCTGGCCATGTAAAGAGTGAAAATACATCTTTAGGAGAGCAAATCAAGGGTGTAGCCAAGCAACTATTTGGTAAAGAGATTCCCATGGACAGAGGGGAGCCAGCTGCTATTAACCAAGTCAATGAGAGAAAGACCCTGAAGGCACTTCAGAGCTCTTAGAGGCTGCCCTCCTATCACAGGCGCAGAGCTCTAGGAGGGAAGAATGGTTTCAGGGGACAGGCCCAGGGAACTCTTCATGGGCTCTCTCCTCAGAGCTTACTCAGGTATCTGCTTCTCCCTGTATTTCAGTGCAGTTCTCCTTGACTGCCCTAGCCAGGGCTCAAGCAGGCCAAGGTATGGTATAGGCCACTCTGGAGCATGCAAGCAGTAATCCATCCTTGATGGCATCCATGTGGTGTTCAGTCTGTAGGTTTGCAGAATGCAAGAGCTTTGGGGGCATGGCTACCTCCACCCAGATTTCAACGGATGTCATGAATAATCTGGGGGCCCCAGGCAGAAACCTGCTGCAAGAGTGTAGTCACCACAGAGAGTCTCCACTAGTGTGATGCCTAGTAGAGCTATAGGATTGGGACGGCCAATGAGACTCAAGAACTGTAGAGCTGTCAATGTGCAATGTTAGCCTAGGAGAGCTGCAAGCATGAGACTCCAACGCCTGACAGCTGAGTGGGCTAAGCCCAGCAAAGGCCTGGGGGTGGGGCTATGTGAGGCCCTGGGGGCTCAATTCCCACCCCAGTGTATTCAGGAAGTGGGACATGGAATCAAAGGAGATTATTCTCCAGCTTTAACACTTAATATTGTTTTCCCTGTTGGGCTTTGAACTTACTTGAGACTAGTTACGCCTTTCTTCTTGCCTATTTCTTCCTTTTGGAATGGGAATGTCTATCCTATGCCTGTCCTATCACTGTATTTTGAAAGTAGATAACTTGTTTTGATTTCACAGGCTCACAGCTGGAGGGAATTTGCATCAAGATGAATCATGGCTCTAGAACCATGAGCCAAATAAATTTCTTTTCTTTATAAATTACCCAGTCTGTGGCATTCTGTTATAGCAGCAGAAAACAGACAGAGACAGTCATTCATAATCCATTTCACTTCCCTAAATCTTGGGGCCGGGGAGTGGTTATTCAATGTCAAATTCTTATTTACCCATGATGACATCAGTGTCTTTGAAAAATTACACTAGATCAGAGGATAAGTTACCAACTCTTCCAAATGTTTGGTTAGAGATCACTGATCAGTAGTTAGGGTTGCATACTGGACATGTACCAGCCTGCTCACTTTATCGCTTTTTCATGCCACCCTCCTCAGCTCAACCCCCTTCAGGCTTTCAGCCACACTGAAAATAAGAATGTGTTCGAGGTGTTTCACCAAGAATCACTTATTCCTGACATCCTGGTAGATCACCCACTTTAGCCAATCCCTTTAAGCTTCTCTTTTTCTTTTTTCTTTTCCTCTTTGGAATGAGTGCCTAACTATGTAATGGTTATTGGATGTATGTAGATTTCCTGAAAGTGTTTCATGTTTTGAATGACGAAGAACATTCTGGGGGATAATATGTTTTAAAAACCAGGGAAACCTGAAAGATCTGGGAGAAGCTACTTAAACTGAATCCCAATTTGAGAAAATTGAAATAAAGAAAAGAGGATTATTTGCCTATAGCAAGTGGAGGATTGAATTTTCTCAAGGAGAGGATTTTTATGCAATTTCCTTGTGGAAAATGATAGGAGATGTAGATGCTTCTAAGATGCCTTCTGCTTTCCACTTAGGTCTAATTTTTTTCTTTAAGCCTGTACATGCAGTCTTAAGATTATTTTTATGATGCAATTAATAGCTATTTAAACACTTTAAGTTGATTCTTTTCAGATATTATTTACTCTAGTCCATTTACATGTGGTAAGTCATTATTTCATTGTGTTTTTTTAGTTTTCATTTTGTTTTTCTATGGAGATGTTTTTTAATGAAGAAATTTTAAATGAAAGACTTTAGCCTCTCTTCAAAAGAACAGTAAAAATGATTACTCTCTTTGCTAGGATGCATATGATGGCATGAGTTTAAATTTTAGATTCTCTGTTGATGTCAAAGTTGCAAACATTTTTTGTATCTGGGCACCATGATGGTATGGCACTCCATCTGTGATTTACTCTACTCAGAGAGGAATGAAGTGTAGTTAACAAGAATCAAACTAATGGAAAACAGGATTTTGGTGTTGCTGGAACATGTAGAAAAAGGTGGAGTCTAAGAAAATATTTCTCTAGCCAAGACAGTATTGAAGAAACTCATTATTTTCCATCTGCTTGTTCCTTGTTCCCAGTGTGAAATGAAAGCAAAGTTTTAAAATTTTTTCTCCTCTGCAAGAAAATATATTTCAGAAAATCCCTATCTCAAAAATGAAGCAATTAAGAACTGTCTGGCTGTGAGGATCTGGCCTCAACTTGACTTAAAGCAACAACTTCAGTTACGTATCAAGATGTGCGTGAGAATGAACCTGCTCTGCTCAGCCAACGTGCTGAGTGACTTGATGTTTGTAATAAATAAACAAATAAACAACAAACAGGTTGTCATGAAATATCCTTTGTAATTATAAACACAGGAAACTTTCTGAGATGCAAGTGGGTGTTAAATGGTTCAGCAAAGCCAAGCCAGAGCAGTTGGTGTGCTTTGAAATGAAGCAACATTGGAAAAATGAAATCTACTGAAAGATCACTACATGTTTCAAAGGTTTGACTTTTTAAAAATTTTCTTCAGTTTTCTATTTTGAAAAATACAAAGAGGTTTGCATTTGTTTTTATATAAGCAGCATGTGTAGGCTACCATCTAATATTTGGCAACTTTAAAAATTTTTGAGCAAAAGCAACTGTTTAGGAGTTTAACCATTACTTAAAAAAAGATACATGAAAGTTATTATGTGTATGTTCCTGCATGGTACATAGGAAATTACTAATTGCTAGTTAGTTCAATTTACTTAATTAGGTATTTACTCATTGGCTATTATGTGCCCAGTTTCGGGCTATGTAATATTTTAAAAATTAGCATTATATATGTTGCCCTATCTACACTTTCTGGGGAGCAAAATTTTGAAAATCATTTGATGTGGAAACCCTTTAAAAAGAACTAGATTGCAGCATGTATTCGAATTCAAAATTGATTTTCATCAAGTGCTAAAATGTGATACAGGCCAAACAATAGGAATTTTCAGGAATGAGAATGGTTGTGCTGTCAAAAAAGATAAACAATATGGATGACTTATGAATATTTATGTCCTATTAAATTTATTGAATTTTGGAAGGCAGAGATTCTAAAGCGGAGATAGTTGACAGCAGAGAAGAGCTACCAGTGAATTCACGAATTACATTCTGGATTTTTCTTTTTGAAAGAATATATATTTGGTGCATTTGTCATTAGTAAAGTTAATTAATCAGTTAATGTCTTGAAGTAGTAGTAGATTAATCCTTTCTTGATATGCATGATGTATTAGCCTGTTTTCACGTAGCTGATAAAGACATACAAGAGACTGGGAAACTTACTAAAGAAAGAGGTTTAATTGGACTTACAGTTCTACATGGCTGAGGAGGCCTCACAATCATAGCTGAAGGCAAGGAGGAGCAAGTCACATCTTACATGGATGGCAGCAGGCAAAGAGAGAGCTTGTGCAGGGGAACTCTCCTTTTTAAAACTATCAGATCTCATGAGGCTTATTCACTATCACGAGAACAGCACGGGAAAAACTTGCCCCATGATTCAATTACTTCCCACTGGGTCCCTCCCACAACATGTGAAAATTCAAGATGAGATCTGGGTGGGGATAGCCAAACCATATCACATGTTATCCTAGTTGTTGCCATAGTCAGTAAGCAACTGTTCTCACTCAGGGCTGTTAATATATAAAAGGTGATATTAGATAGTATTTTTCTACACTTGTTCTCTCTATACTTCTGGCAGAATTACCTTTGTGGGGTCCAGTGTAAAATGAATAATTATTATGAATTTGAAGAGCACTAAACCAAGTATGAGGTCCTTCTAAGCAAGGAACCTTTTGTAACTGCATAAATCTCACAAGTCCCGTGAATCTAGTTCTGTCAATGAGGATAGTCAAATTAGTATAAATGAAAGGTGTTTATTTAAGGCAATCTTTAAATCCAGGCACAATCTACTAATGTGCTTATCATAGATGAGTAACCAGTTAATGATCATTAATCATGATAGATATAGACATTTGTATGCATACATTTGTAGAATATTTATCTAGCATTATATTTGCACAAACACATATATGATTAAAATATGTAAAACAGACTTCTGAAAATCTCTAGTATGGTAGCCTTTGCAAGATTAACTAGAAAAAGATGACTTGTCACAATCCACAGATCCTATTATACATCATCCAACAAATATTCTCTGAGTACCTAGTCCATACCAGATATTATTCATGGTGTAAAGATATAGCAGAGAACAAAATAAACAGAGTACTTGCTCCTAGAGGGTTTTCATACTATTGCATTTCTGAAATTTTGACTGATTTGCCCAGGCTTTAGTTTGTATTTGTTTGTTTTTTGTTTTTTGTGTTTTTTTTTTTGCTGAAACCCCTGTCTTCCTGACTTTATTAAGAACAGAAGCAAAACTTAGCTATTCTTGTCACTGTTTAGAACTGACTAGAACCAGAACTCTTCAGAAAAGAATGTGCTAAAGGTTTGTCCTTGAGAAGTTTCCAAGCCAAGACACTCCTAGGAGCACTTCCCATTGAGGCCAAAAGGCTCATCCACTTACAGCGATTCATGGGAAAAGAGGACAGCACCCTCATCTTTGGTCCAAGAACACAATCCTGAGTGACACAGGATTGCCCTGAAAGTCAACAGCATCCGTCTTACAAAAATCAACAACACTCGCTTTTCAACCTTCCAAAGAATTTACTGGTCTGGTTTGGCCTTTTGGTGCCACATTCCATTCCAGAACCCCAGCTAAAATGTTCTCAAGGGCTGACCAGAGATTCCTCCTCCTTTCTCTGGGCTGGTACAACTTGACCGCTGCTTGACATCAAGGTCAACTGGAGACTGGGAACAGTTATGTAACTGTGTTGTAAATTGAATTAGAGCTGTACATGAGCCCAGACCAAGTAACCAGTGCAGCTCCAGGCAAGAGCAGCAACATGTCCCCCAGAGACAGCATTGGAGGAACAGCTTACTGGGGAATGGAAAAAGGGTATCACAGGGTAAAAAAGAAACCATCTCTTTCCAGTCCTTCTAAAGTCTGGGCAGTTGGCTGCCCCATCACATGTGGAATAAGAGGGGGGCATTAAGTGCAGAGGGAGCTGGTGTCAGTATGGCAGGCAAACACGAGGAAAAATCAGCATACATAGTATACACAAAGAGAATGAGAAAAAAATATTTGTAACACCAGAACAGACACCACCCAGATAAAAGAAATAAGAAGGCTTACACGTGGAGAGGAAAAAAGCCTCTGGCAGTGGTCGGTGGACTGCAGAATGTGCAGGAAAGGCATGACCATCCTCCTACCAGTGACTGGTCATTCTGGAGAGGATACATGTGCACAGATCTGGAAAACTAGGGCTGAAAAGCCTTTTGACACCTTTGGTGACCTAGGACATGGTCCCCCAATGTAAGACATCATGCTAGATAGAGGGGAAAATAGTAAGTTTTCTTCAAAGGCAAATGAATACAACTTGAGATAACTTTTGAAAAGAAAAAAGGTACTGGGACCATGGCATGACTTTGATCTGTGCTAACATGACCGCCTGCAGAAGCAGATGAGGAGAGGCAGAATAATGTAAAGCTGAAACCTTGGAGTCACCAAACCATAGATAGCTTCACCTCTTACCAAGTGCTTGATGTGTGGCTAGGTTCTTAAATCCCCTACAAGTTCCAGCTTCCTCATCTGTAAAAAACGAGCAAGTTAAGACTGGGTGAGTTAATAGATGTAAAAGTACTTAGTACAGTACTCTACAAATAGTAAGTGCCCAATAAATGTTAACTGTTATTATTATGTATTCTGTCCTTCACTATGTTAGGCCCTGGGATGTAGTGGTGACAGGCAAGGCTGCTGCTCTTGTGGTTCTTACATGAAACAAGGGAACAGGGAAATAAACAAAATAAATGCAGACTATGAAAAGTGCTAAAGAATAAATAAATAGAGTAATATAATAGAAGAAAATGCCTCTCTGAGGAGGTGACAGTTGAACTGAGACTTGAGCAATCATCAGGGGCACAGGGTTCCCAGAAGAGAAAAAAATAAGTGCAAACTCCCTGTAACGAAAAAAAAAAAAAAGAGCTTACTGTGTCCAAAAATTAAAACGAACCCTAAAGTGGTTTGAGAATAGTAACATGGGCTTTGGTTAGGCTGGAGCTAGGGCTCACCTAGTAGAGTATAGAAAGGCAACACCCCATCTCCTGCAAATCTATTTTCATCCATTAATTTACACGGCATCTGAAGAACATGCTGAATTAAAGCCTGTTAACCCTTGGGATACAGTCATCAAATGTATCAGATATACTGAGATAACCCCAACAGAGGGGATAAGTCTTTACAAAGTAAATCTATGCATTTCAGCATTTCTTACAATTGCCAAAATATGGAAGCAACCTAAGTGTCCCTCAGGAGACGAATGGATCAAGGCAATGTGGTATATACACAGTGGAATACTGTATAGCCTTAAAACGAAGGAAATTCTGTAATTTGTAATAATATGCATGGAACTGGAAGATACTGTGCTAAATAAAGTAAGCCAAGCACAGAAAGACGAATATTGCATGATCTCATAGGTGGAATCTAAAAAAGTCAAATTCATCGAAGCAGAGAATAGAAAGGTGGTCACCAGATGCTACGAAGTAGGGGGACAGGGAGGGAAAAGGAAAGATGTTTATCAAAGAGGACAGTTTTAGTTAAACTGGAGTAGTGATCTATTGCAACTGCATGGTGACCATAGTTAATAATATGTTGTACATTTCAAAATTACTAAAAGAATAGATTTTTAACATTCTCACTACACACACAAAAAATGGTAAGTTGGCGAAGTGATGATAAAGTGTTAACTAGTCTGATGGAATCTTGCCACAATGGATACATAGATGAAAACATTGCATTGTACCCCATAAACAGACACAACTAGTATTAGTCAATTAAAAATAAATTTAGAAAAAAAGACTGCACTAAAAGAATAAATAAATCTAAATCAGAAGCAAGCCTGAGAATTGTAGGTGAGTAAAGGGTCTAAATTAAATGTGGTGGAGGATATCATAGACATCCTGATTCTGGCATCCTACCATTGTGTTTGCTCACCTAGAAAAAAAAATAAGCATATCTATTGAAGTATATCATAGTATTAAATACTATGGCACACTGGGATCAGGAATCCTTACTGGGATTCCTTCCTCAATACCCAGCTAAGCTTAAAACTGGAGTGTCCCCTACTCACTTTATAAGGGCAGTGGCAAGATCTCCCATCCTGAGGCACAGCTATCATGCTCCAGTTCCATCATATTGGGCCCCATTAATTTGCAACTCTGTAAAAGTAGGCTGTCACAGTGAAAATATAGTTGTAAGAATAAAGTTTTAACTTCAGAGATTCCAATATATTGAACTAGCTGGCCAGCATTGGCAAGATGGAAAACCCTGGCTTAGGCACATATGTGTGTATGCTCATAGATTCCTAGAAATAGTTAAAGAGGGATCTGTAAGACTGGTCTTCTCACTGTTAAACAGGTGGAAGTCTAGAACCAATAGACACATTTGTGTATTAATGTTAAAGGGCGATGGGACAATTTAAAATATATCTGTATATTCATACTTGAACTAAGAATCATTAGATGAATAAAAACCATAGGCCATCCAATACCCCTTTGAAGTCAAAGTGATTTTCTAATCTCAATTTCAGTTTTTCTTATTGGACTTCCTAGAAAGTGATCATGAAAGAAGAAAGACTGACATTTAGAAAGTAGACCACAAGCACAGGATCTGAACTCTCAAAGTTCTGAGTTATACAGAGATGACCAGAATAGGTTGTATTAGACCATTTTCACACTGCTGATAAAGACATACCCGAGACTGAAAAGAAAAAGAAGTTTAACTGGACTTACAGTTCCACATGGTTGGGGAGGCCTCAGAATCAGGCGGGAGGCAAAAGGTACTTCTTACATGGTGGCAGCAAGAGAAAATGAGAAGGATGCAAAAGCTGAAACCCGATAACCGCATGAGATCTTGTGACATTTATTCACTATCACAAGAATAACACGGGAAAGACTGGCCCCCACGATTCAATTACCTCCCCCTCAGTCCCTCTCACAACATGTGAGAATTCTGGGAGATAGATACAATTCAAGTTGAGATTTGGGTGGGGACACAGCCAAACCGTATCATAGGTATTTACTTTGCTTCTGATAGAAACTCTTCCAACCCTCCACTCACTCCTATACTTGTTTTCTGGGCACCAAATCTGAAAGGAATTTAACCTATGAGACTGGCTATTTCTATTGCCCTTGCTTTTAAAGTTGCTTCTCTAGGCATCATTTACCAGTTACCCTTGGTCCCCAGACCTCAGTGAGTATGCTTCCCCTCATAAACAAGCACACACACAGATGGTTATTAGATTAGATTATTAAATTTTTGAGAGCTGAAGTCGGCTTCATTCATCCTAGTGTCAAGTAATGTTTGCGGAATGGATGTATTTATTTCACGTTCTACATTATATTTACAAATCCCTTTCATTATCTTTTTTTGACCTTCTCAAATACTGCATAAGACAAGAAGACAAACAAGTATTATTATCCTGGTTTAACAGATGAATAAAATTTGACTCAGAGAGGTTAAGGAACATGCTAAAAGTCTCGCTAGTAGGAAATGGCAGAGCCAGAATTGAATCCAAATTTTTGGTTACAAAATTCTCTGTTTTTGGTCAAGGGGTTCAGACACTTGTCACCTACTCAATGAAAATGACCACCACAATTCACCTAGAAGTAACCTGGGCTGCTCATCACAAACACCATTCAAAGATATTTGCATTTTGTTCTTGACCCCTTACCTTCCTGCTCCTTTCCAAAACAGAACACCTCACTGGCCACTAGACAAAACATAACAAAGATAGCTCAGAGCTAAAAATAAGGAGATTTAGGTTTTTCTACAGTGTCTTCATATGCCAGAACTAAAGTACAGGATGTGTCATTACTCCCAGAGGAGCTTACAGTCTAATCTTCTCATTGTGTAGGGACCAAATAAAGCAAACTCCTTTGGCTGCCTCAAATACTGGCCAGGTCAGTGATAGGCTCTCCAGAAATAAATTGTAGTCAAAGTGAGCCACACCAATCTGAGTATGTTTTCTCATCTGTGAATTCATCTGGTCCTAAACTGAACTGAATCAATGAATTTATAAATCATGTCTTACATTTCTTTACTGTTTCCATGTGATGGATAATTTTTTTATGTTACATTGATTGGACTAGAGGGTTCCCAGGTATTTGATTAAAGATTTTTCTTGGTGTGTCTATGATGGTGTTTCTGAGCTGGGAAATAGGTTTTCTCCTGCCTTTGGACTTGGACTCAGACTGAAACCATTGGCTCTTCTGTTTTGCAGGCCTTCAGACTCAGACTGGAACTGCACCGTTGGCTCTCCTGGGTGGGTCTCCAGCTTGCTGACCACAGACCTTGAGACTTCTCAGCCTTTAGAATCATGGAAGCCAATTCCTTATAATAATATATATCCTTTTCCTAGTCTGTGGACTTTTCCCAGCTTCAGACAAACAACCTTCTATAAACTCCAGGATGCTCCATCAATGCCCTATCTAGACTCTACAGATTTTGACCCTGAAGTAAAGTAGGAAAGGCTATGGAGACATGTTAAATGTTGTACTACTGCCTGAAGCCTTTTCTTTAAATTTTTCAACAAGAGTTGAATGCACACGTGGAGCTTAATTGGACAACAACTTTTCTCCTCTTCTGTGGGATCCCGTCAGTGCTTTAAGCAATGAGAAGGCAGCTCATTTCCAAGTTTGTGTGGTAAATTTGGGGCAAGTGGGAGAAAAGAAAGAAAGGCTGAGTCTTATAGGGTGTGATTTGGTTCTAGACATGCTTATGTTACTTTTTATAAGATTATCCATTTGACTAGATTTCTTTCCTGCTGACAAAAGAGGCAATTTCTACATATAAAATAAATCTGATTAAAACTCTTTCTCTGTTCCTGTCAAGGTAATAGATGCAGACCCCAGGAACAGAATATATTTGGATTCCTAGTGTGTGCAAATGATTGTTTATGTGATATCTGGTGCCAAGACCCACAGAAGGCTCCTGTACGGCCCTGTAAAAATAACGGGAATGGAAAGCTTTTCCTTAGGCATAAAAAGTTAATTTTATTTCTTATTCTCTTTCACAGTGGTAACTATTACTTTGTAATTTTCCTGGTATTTTGTTGGCAGCCAAAAATGACACAAGTAATAGTCCTTGCCTACAATATGCAGTTCCGATTCATTTTGCTTAGCTCAAGTTGCCTCCTATAATAAAGGTGGTGGCACTAGACCTTAAGCATAGGTCTAAACTAGAGCAAATTTCTTAAGCCCGTTTTTAATCAGAAAGGCAGAACAAGTTCAAATCCTTTCCATTCCTTTATCCTAGTAGGGTTTTTAGAACACACCAAATAGCAAGAAATGAATGCAGCTTTAGTAATTAACATTGATAACTCTTCTCAGCCTCCAACTGAGTGAACAGCCTCTTTCAGGCCAGTCAAGAACCATTCTGTATAATCCTATCTGCGTGTTATCTTGACAGTGGGAGATAGTGAGTCATAGACAAAGGCCAAGGTGTTGGGCCTGAGCTAACCAAGTGCATTGAGAATGGAGGCAGTCTCCCAGGATCTGGGACAGGTATGAGGAGCCACCAGGAGCCAGGGACCATTAAGTGGATGGGTTAGTCAAAGCATTACTTCATAAATCCAGGCAGACACAGAGGTCTGAGTATTTACAGACACCACTTGTCAAGAGAAGTGGCAGCCTTGAAACCAGAAGGCACAAACACTGAAAAATCAGGTGGTTCAGGCTGCTAATGGTCCTATTAGGCAGTCACGCATCAGAGGACCCATGGTAGACAACAGAGCACCACAAAGGCCCCATGTGGGGCATGGCTTCTATGCTAGAATCCACCTCTATGCAGACAAAGGACTATCATGTGCTTCTTCTCTTAAACAAAGAAATCCATGTGTGGCTTGTCCAGGGCCTTCAGTTGCAAACAAGCAACTTAGACCACCAAAAAGGGATATGGCATTGGCCGGGGATATGCATTCCTGAAAATGTAAAACATTACTTTGTGCCTCCTTTACTTAAAGCAGTTAGTGAGTAACTAAGTTACGGAGAAGCTTAGAAACTAAAACACTCTGGCTTGCTTTGAATGTGGCCATTTTTACAGGTAAGAAAGCTGGGACCCAGAAAAATGCACTGATTTACCCAAGGAAGCAGAGCTGGGAACAGAATACAAGGCTTCTAATCTACTGATCATTTCACTGTGTCATACTATTTAAGATGTAGAAACAGCTGAATTCATCTTGTCAACTCAGAATCCTTTAGTATCTGTGTCCAGAGGAGGATTTGCCTGCACTCTAAGGGCTTTGGGTTTGTCTGGGAAGGGCTTATTTTTCACTTGCTTTCTTAGGTAGGAAATCAGGGTGGGAGATCTCAGTCAGCATCAATGCCTTCCTTCCTGTGGATCTGGATGTCTTTTAATGCACTCATGAGCCTAGTGTGAAGCCTGGCCACAGAGATCCTGAGAATTGTACTCAAGAGAGTTTGAGCTTCAGATGTCATGGGTGCTCCCTGTTCTAGAGATAATGGTGTAAAGTGACACAGACACAGCATGTGCTGGCTGGAGGACAGATAAAAATAACAAATAGTCTTAATTGAGTACAGTGATTCAATTTTGCAAGACAGGCAGCAGCTAAAGAGATCTATTGGCACTTTATAGGTAATGTTGAGCGATAAAATAATAGTGATGATTATGCAGAGGAGGAAGAGTAGCAAAAATTGCAGTCTCTGTGTCTTGCACAGTACTTAGCCCATAATTAATATAAATTATGTATCTTAGCCAACAGTACTTAGATGCATAATTAATATTATGGAATCGGATAAACTGAACTGATGACTATGACCCATAATCCATAATCATGACCCATGACCATGACAGGGATGGTGCAAGGTTAGTGTGAATTCTGTTTCAGTAGGTGAGGACTAGCACAGACTGGAGATAAAACTGTGGTTTGGCATTCTTCCATTTTTACCTTGCTCATTTATTAAGGCAGGCAGTTTGTACCTCATTGATTTTCACTGCTCATCAAGTCCTATTAGCCTATTCATTAGTGATGGCTTCATTCCCTTCCCACAGTCTGTCTCCTGAATGACACTTCCTTGTGTTAAGGCTGTGCTTAGCCCTAGCCATGATTGCTGGGTATCGACAGAATGTGGCATGACCAGCAGGCCCTGCTGGCTGGCAAGTAGCACCCTTCTCCAACACATTGGTACCCACAGAAAGAAGGTGGCAATTTCCATTACAAGGAAGATCAGGTTGTCAACTGATATTATAGTTCCAGTCTCTCTCTCTCTCTTTCTGTCTGCCACCCACACACCTTCACACTCACTTGTCTAAATATAAATATGAACACATTATCATAACCCCAAGCCTGTTCTTGCAGCTAAATTTATTTTCTCACTGGAACCACAGTTCACTTGTCAGCCAAACTAGAGGCCCAGAGTCATCTCTCTTTGTTTTGCTCTTCCCCACATCTGATCAGGCACCAAGCTCCAACCGTGCTTCCTTAGACACCACTCTTGAGACCTCCCCTTCTCTGTTTTTCCACTTCTATTGCTCTAGTATAGTTACTATATTATACTATCATCTTTCACCTGGACTTAAAGACTCCAGATAGTTCCATCTTTCTAATTCCTCTTCCCCAGTGCAAAGTGAGGATGCAGAGTACCTGTGGAAAGGCTAAGGGAAGACAGACTCCAGGCATGAGAGAGAGGAATACCAGCAAATATGTATTGAACACTTAATGTGCCAGGGCATTGATTTACTAATATTTACATTTGTTTTTACTTAATTCTCACAAAAATCTGAATGTACATACTATAATTATCTCCATTTTATGGATAAGAGACTCGAGGCTAAGAAATTTTAAGTGATGTATAAGATCGTATATAAGGAAGTGGCAGAGCTGGACTCAAACCAGGGGTCCAGTTTGTCTAACTCTTAGGTCCGTGTCATTGTCGTCACCACATTCTACCTTTCTAGTTGCTCTATACTAGAGGTTATCACCTAAGGGGTTTGTTAAAACTGTGTTTTAACAAACACAGATTACTGGACACAACCCCCCAGAGTTTCTGATTCAAGTCTGGGATGAGGCCTGAGAATCTGAGAAGTTGCATGTTTATCAAAGTCCCAAGAGATGATGACGCTGCTGAACCAGTGACCACACATGAAAGCCTTCGCCCCAGCCTTTGGCATTTATTTTTGGCACTTTCTCCTCAGGCACAGCACAAGTGGTTCAAACTTCAGGCTTACATATCAGACCAGTTTGAGTCCTGGATCTGCTACTCAGTAGCTCTGTGTCTGTGGGCCACTTTATTTAACCGCACTAAGCCTCAGCTACCCCTTCTACAAAATGGGAATAGAACCTACCTTGCAAAGATGTTTGAGGATGGGGAATCATGTATATAAAACTCAGAGCTCTGTGATTTGCAGAGATTTGAACTTAATAAATGTTAGCTGTTTAGGAATTTACAAGTGTATGAATTTTATTTTTTTAATTTCATTTAACTTTTATTTCTGTTCGTTTCTCTCTGCCTTTTTTGTTTCTCTCACTGCCTCAGATGGCTTTGCATTTGATTTTCCTTACATTTGGAATTTTGTTCTCCAGACCTTTGCATAGCTCACTTCTTCTCACCACTCAGGTTTCAACTGAAATGTACCAGTTAAGGAAGGCTTTGAGCCTAGATGAGGGTACCCTTCTCCTATCCGCTACCCACGGCACTTTCTCATTGTATGCTCAGTGGGTGGATTTTTACATTGTGATCCAATTTCTGGAATAGTAATAGACATTTTCAGGTTTTCTACTTCTTCTACAATCAATTTTATGTTTTGGTTTTATAGAAAATTGTCCATTTTATCCGTTTTCAAATTTACTGTCATAAATTCATTCTGTGACATTAACTTCTTCTTATTCTCTACCATATCAGTCTTGTACCCCTTTCACTTTCTAATATTCTTCGCACCTTCTCTCCATTTTTGTTGATCATTCTTGCCAAGGTTTGTCTATTTAATTAGGCCTTACAATGACCCACTTTCTGATATGTTTGAATCTCTTTATTATATCCTTGTTTTTACTTATTTCTATGGTTTATTTCCTTTCTTTCTTCTTTCTGTCTTCTTCCCCCTGACTTATTAAGTTGTATACTTAGGTCTTTAATTATTGATGTTTCTCCATTTATTCTATGAGCATTTAAAACTGTCAACATTCTTTGAATCTCAATCATGGTGGCATGTTTCTTATATGACTTTCAATACGTTTGAGCTACTTGAGCAAGTAAAACCTGTTGGAATTCAGAAGGCCCTCAGTTCAGACTCAGCAGAGGATTTTCTTTGGCTTTGGCCAGGTGCCCAGGCACTGCCAGACTGGGACAACTGTGTTAATTTCTCGGTTTAGGGTTTCCCAGCTCATGCAGGTGTTATAAATTTAAACCTCAAACCCACACAAGGGCAGGGCTGTGGTGATGAATTCTCAAGAGAGACCATTATTTTTTTCTTCCTCCTAGATTTAAAACAAAGAAACAGTTCTCTCGTCATCTCCTTAAAGGCAGTTTCACTGAGAGGGTAGCACTTCAGGGCCCTGAATTTATGGGACTTTCCCCTTCTCACGCTTCTCCTTACACAGGCTCCATCTTCTCCTGCTCCATCTTCGCCTCCTCTCCTGGGTGTTGCCATTACAATTCCATATTGGTAGATGGCCTCAGCGAGATTCAGTGTGAAGTATTATTCTAAATAATTGTTTAGTTTTTATCTTTTGATTTTTAGGATTTTCCTTACTTTCTTGCTAGTTTGGCTGTGCATTCTCTATTCTTTCTGAATTGTATGTTGGGATAGTACAAAAGAGCTTATTTTGAGACTATTTAGTCTGCCACCTTACCAGAAATTGAAGTGACTCTCATGACTCTTTAGCACATCACTGTCTTTTATCTCCTCTATAGGCTCACTAATGCCTGAATTTATTTTACTTATTTATGAGTTCATTTTCTGTTCCTCTGTTGCCAAGTTAAAAGTAAATAACCTGATGACAGGGTCTCCATTCTGTACACTGGTATAGCCTCAATATCTAGAAAAGCTGTTGGCGTGAAGTAAGACTCAATCAAAATTTGTTGGTTGAACGACTGACAAATAAATCATGGAGTATACATATGTGGACTATATCCTATGCGAACTTTAAAAGTAACTATTTATAAAATATCTCTGACACAATAAGGTAGAAAGTCAGGTTATTTAATAGCATGTGTAACATAACCTCTATTATAAAACACGTGTGTGCATATGTGTGTTTATGTTTGTATTTAAAACTATCTGGAAGAATATGCACAGAATATTAACTGTTTATCTCTGGTTAGTGAGACTTTTCATAATTTTTCTTTCATCCTAATACTTTATACTGAACACATATTAGTATTTTTTGTAATTAGAGGAGGGAAAAACCATCTTATAAAGGTCTGGGATATTTGCTACCTTAATTTCAAGGTGCATATTACAAATAAAGCTTCATTTTATCTTTCTTCCTAAGGACTCAGTCATCAGTTACTTGTGTTTGTTTCTACTTTTCTTGGAAGTAAAAATAAGCCATTTTCAGGCTTCATCTCTACTATTATTCTGCTCAGTATAGGATGGTTTTTTAAAAACAACACTAATATGTGTTAATTTATCACTACAGGCACCAGGATTATGCAAGGATCAGCTAGAACCTCTATTCTGGATTTGATACCTTTAGCAACTTTAGTTTTGTTACTTTGATGTAAGGAAAGAGAGGACACCAAAATATGTCCCACACTGGCCTGGGGAGAGGAAAGGAGTGTTAGAGATCCTTTTTCTCCTCTACCACTACAGTTTTTGTCAGCATAAATTTGGACTATGTTATATCTTTATGCTAGGTGTCACCTATTCTTGCTTAAGGAATAGTCAGCAAGATTGTTAATTAATCCTCTTCCTTCTCAGCTGCCTGCCATTTATATCAATGATAAAGTCAGGAGCTGAGGACACAAAGGTGAGTAACAATCAGACCCTGCCCTTGCATCCCACAGAGATGTCAAAGAACATAATAAAGATGTCGTGTCATAAGTGTTATGTATGAAGTACTTTTGGAATTCAGAAAAAGCTCTTGTTGGATGAAGATGAAGCAATCATCTGCCTCCTGTATATTTTTCAGCCTTGTTCATTACACTTGCCTCTTTTGCTCTAGCAACACTATTTCTTAGTTTCCACAAACTACAGGCCAGGGTTTTTGCTCATATTCATACTGCATCCTCTACCTGGAGTTTCCCTTTTTTCATTTTCCAGGCAAATTCCCACTTAACCTTCACAACTTGCATCAGGCACCAACTCCTTCAGGAATCTTTCTTTCTTTCTTTCTTTCTTTTCTTTTCTTTCTTTCTCTTTCTTTCTTCCTCCCCTCCCCTCCCCTTCTTTCTTCCTTCCTTCCTTCCTACCTTCCTCTCTCTCTCTCTCTCTTTCTTCTCTTTTTTTTTTTCTTTTGAGATAGGCTCTCACTCTGTTGCCCAGGCTGGAGTGCAGTGGTATGACTACAGCTCACTGCAGCCTCCACCTCCTGAGCTCAAGCAATCTGCTTGCCTCACCCTCCCAAGTGGCTGGGACTACAGGCATGCACCACCATGCCCAGCTAATTTTTGTATTTTGTAGAGACAGGGTCTCGCTATGTTTCCCAGGCTGGTCTGGAACTAATGGGCTCAAATGATTCACCTGCCTCAGCCTTCCAAAATGTTGGCATGAGTCACCATGCCCAGCAGGAAACACTTTCTAATTCCCCATCTCCAGGCGGGTTAGTTCTATGCATTCACTCATTCATTCAACAGGCAGTGTTTGGACTCCTATGACCCATCAACATTACTGTGCTAGACCCAGATAGACAGTGGTGAAAACAAAGCCCACATTCCATCCAAGAAAGTAACTCTCCTTCGAGTTTGCTCCAGCTCATTTTAAAACGTG
This sequence comes from Pan paniscus, assembly GCF_029289425.2. NCBI lineage: Eukaryota > Metazoa > Chordata > Mammalia > Primates > Hominidae > Pan > Pan paniscus. The sequence goes on along the minus strand of NC_073253.2, from coordinate 46,106,112 downwards.
ATCCTGAATTCTTCTCACCATACCTGAAGGAGAAGCAAAACTAACTCAACCCAGTTGACAATGTGTCTGCCATGCCCATCTCTAGCCTCTTTTTGAACCAACACTTTGGTTCTTCCTTGGAACCCTGACTCCCATGCATATCCCATATGTATTTGGAACTAGGATGTACACTACAAAGTATACCAGTAGAATCTGAACTATCCAGCATTTCTCAGGCATATTTATCACATTAAACAATCAAACTTTTAAGACTTCATGATCAAGAACCCAAAATCAAATGCAACAAAAACAAAGATAAATAAATGGACTTAATTAAACTAAAAAGCTTCTGCACAGCAAAAGAAATAATCAGCAGAGTTAACAGACAACCTACAGAGTGGGAGAAAATATTCACAATCTATACATCCAACAAATGACTAATATTCAGACTCTACAAGAACTCAAACAAATCAGCAAGAAAACAAAACAATCCCATCAAAAACTGAGCTAAGGACATGAATAGACAATTCTTAACACATACAAAGAGCCAACAAACATATAGAAAAATGGTCAGCATCACTAATTATCAGGGAAATGCAAATCAAAACCACAATGCAATACCACATCACTCCTACAAGAATGGCCATAATAAAAAAATTAAAAAATAATAGATCTTGGCAGGGATGCAGTGAAAAGGGAACACTTTCACACTGTTGGTGGGAATGTAAACTAGTACAAACACTATGGAAAACAGTGTGGAGATTCCTCAAAGAACTAAAAGGAGATCTACTGTTTGATCCAGCAATCCCACTACTAGGTATCTACCCAGAGGAAAAAAAAGTCATTATATGAAAAAGATACTTGCACGTGCATGTTTATAGCAGCACAATTTGCAATTGCAAAAATATGGAACTAGCCCAAATGCCCATCAATCAAGAAGTGGATAAAGAAAATATTATATGATATATATATATACACACACACACATGCATACACACACCATGGAATACTACTCAGCCATTAAAAGGAACAAAATAAGGGCATTCACTGCAACCTGGATGGAACTGGAGACTATTATTCTAAGTGAAGTAACTCAGGAATAAAAAACCAAACATTGTATTTATTCATTCATACCTTGGAGCTAAGCTATGAAGATGCAAAGGTATAAAAATTGTACATTGGACTTTCGGGACTAGGGAGAAAGTGTGGGTGTTGGCGAGGGATAAAAGACTACACATTGGGTATAGTGTACACTGCTAGGGTGATGGGTGCACCAAAATCTCAGAAATCACCGCCAAAGAACTTATTCATGTAACCAAATACCACCTGTTCCCCAAAAGCCTATTGAAATAAAAAATAAAAAAGTAATAAAACAAGTAAATAAGTAAAAATAAATTCTAAAGGCCATTTCTTTGAACTCTGGAGAGCAGCTCTGCATGGAGGTAGACATCCACAGTGAGTCTGAAGGCAACAGGGTTTGGTGTGAGTGATATGTCTCAGTTGCTCCCTAGGTTGCTGCTTGCATTGCTGAGTAGGTAGTATTGTCTAAGATAGGGACACTGGGAGAAGACTTGCTTTAATTAGGGGTGTTGGAGAGTGGAATTCATAAGTTTAGGTTTATCCTGATTAAACTTGAAATGTCTCTAGGAATTCAAAAGAGGGTGTCAAGCAAGCAGGCAGGTATATGAGCAGAAGTATGTAGCCTGGAGATAACAAATGTGTGCTTCATCTGCAAATGGGGATAACTGAAGTTATGAGCTTGGGTGGTGTCTGAGAAGAAAGTACTGAAGAACAGAGGAGGGTCTAGAGCCCAACATGGAGAAATCCCAACATTTAATGTCAGAGTAGTACAGAATAAGCCTGCCAAGGAGACAGAGAAGAAGGATCCTAAGAAGCAGGCGAAAAGCCAGGAGAGTATTAGCGCCCAGAAGCCAAAGGAAGAGAATGTATCAAGGAATGTGTGGTTAAATTCAAAAGCTGCTGAAAGGTTGGATAAGATAAGGAATAAAAAACGTTCATTGGATCTAGAAAGATGTAGGTCACTGGTGATCACAGCAGAAGATGAGAAAAAAATGATGGCGCTAGAATTCATATCGGAGTGGACTGGAGAGTAAGTGAGAGGTGAGGAAATCAAGCCAGTGAAACTAGACAACTCTTTCTACTACTTTGGCTATGAAAGGGCATGAGAGCAATAGGGAAGAAATGAATTGAGATGGGGAAGAGAATATTTTTGATTTTTGATTTCTTTCTTTCTTTCTATTTTTGCAATGTGGGAGACTAGATTGTGTCTAAAAATATTATTCCAATATTTTGAAAGGAGATTACTGGGTGTACTTTCAGTACAGTGCTAGGGTGCACTTTTTACAACAATTTACAACTCTGTAATGGCCAACATGGACATTTTTATTACTAGAAACATAAATAAATTTAATCCAGAGTAAATAGACTAACAGTGTGAACCAACGGACCTGTTGGACATTAACCAGTGTTGTGCCTAACCCAGAAATTATATCCTAACATTTCTTTGTTGAATTGACTATATATGTCACATTTCCAGTGCTTTTTGGGCTGGTTTTACTGTTTTACCTGCCCCCTCCATTATTTAATGAATTAAATAAAATCATTGTCATGTGCTTGTTTTGCATTTGCCTGAGAATCATGATTTTTACCATTGTAAAAATTATACTTTCATACTTGCCAAACCAATTTTAAGAAGGAAGTGGAGAGATCAGATCAAGCACCAGCTTCATGAAAATGAAAGAAACATATTCAGAAAAATGCAGGCTGCAGAACAATATAAAGAAGAAGGAAGTAGGCAACAGTAGAGCTGAGAAAATCCTAGGAAGGACACGAACTTTCAAAACATAAAGCCATAACTATTTAGGGTTTTAAGTTTGAGGCCTACAGAATTTGCACTATGAGTTCATAAACAATTTCTGGTCAATACTTATTTTAAGTGAATAAACTAGAAAAGACAGAGACTTTTACTCAGAGAGTGAAAGCTGAGTATTGTAAGGGGATTTTGGATGCATTTGTGAATGGGAATCCAAATGCAATGGATTGGTTTAACTGGTAATATCTTTACATTTCCAAATTCAGATGTTTACTTCTGGGCAGAGTTCAACAAGCATCATCAGAGCATCTCACTAGTTTTGGTGCCTTACCACCTCTTCACGGCTGCTCACCCGGCACTAATGTAGATGATGTTCCACACAGCCCAGGAAAGAAGTGGTCATTATGGAAATAAGCACATGTGGTTAAAGACAGCAGCACACTCTGCCCCGAGCTCCCAAAATAAACTTGCTTACATAATATACAAAAACCTCCCAATCACTCCCTTGAGTTCCCTTGGCAGAACAGCCCATTTCCACCAAGAGGAACTATTCCATTATCCACGATAAGGACTCTACTCACTAACATTTTTGTCACTCTTACAATAAGGCTTTTTGAACTTTTATCAGAAAGGTCTTTGTTGGCCCCTTTTGCTGCACAGAAATGGTAGTTAAGGGCATCAAACTGGCTCAGCAAAAATAAAACATTAATCAACAGTAACCTTCTGTTTTCCTACCCAAGGCCTGATTATCTCGTGAACGGTCCATTCTAAGAAGTCATTGTGACACTGCTTATTTGAGCAATATGTTTATTCAGAGTTGCTCACCTCTTACGGTGATCTTTACAGTGTAAATTTGTTTGAAGCAGGGATCTGACTGTTCCCAAATTTTGCCTAGTGCAGTGCTTTTTCAAACAGAAAACAAAATTCATGTGTTTTGATCACAGGTATAATACTGATAATGATGACGAGAAGGCACAAAGGCCTGTGGGGAATGTTCTGAGGCAGCACAGAGCAGCAGAATGTTCATAACTATGGCTAGTTCCATGGCACAGTTACAGAAGCAGCATCAGAAACGATCGATTGGTTTTGGCACCGCTCACCTGGAAGACAGCCTCTAGCTGACTAAATTTCTATGCATTACAAATGACTGGTTAGCAAAGAAATGTGGTTACAATGTCTGACTCATTAAAAGGAGAGAGAAAGATAACACTTTCTCATTGGCTTTTTTCTTTTTCTATGTAGAATTCATATGTCCTTACTATACTTTATCACTTGCTCTCCTTATTTGTGATAAATATAAGAAGGTCAAATTGTTACCTGTCTTGCTACATAGTATTAAGAGGGGAAAAAGCCCTGGTGGACACCTTTTGCTGCAGCCAACAACATGCCCATTACCCCATCCTACAGAGCAGTTAGAGGGAGGAAGAAATGCTTCAGTGCAGTTGAATGTTCCTCCAAGGGTGTGCAAGACCATAGGCAGGAAATAGGATCCAAAACATTTTTATTTGCTGCAGAAGAAATGGCTCATGATCAGTCCATCATGTTTTGCCAGGCAAAACTCCAATCACCTCCTACAACCGGGGCAAAGCAAGGAGGGGAGCAAGCACAGAGAAGGAAAGTGTAAGGAGATGGCCTGAGGGCTCATTTCCACTCCTGTCCCAGAGCCCCCTTGGTAAAAAACAGAACAATGGCCACCATTTATGAACATTTAACATGTGCCAGACTCTGAGCTAAGTACTTTCAGTATACCAGCTAATTTAATCCTTCCAACACCCATTATGAGGTAGGTATAATTAACTCCTCTTTACTCTTTCAGAAACTGAGCCTTTAAGACATTAAATAACTTGCCTCAAAGCATACAACTGCCAGGTGTTGGAGTCAAATCCCAGGCCCATCTGACTCTACAACCTTACCCTCAATCATTATGTTATGTTAATGCCATAGAAAACTAGCCGTCATTAAGCCTCCTCTAGTCTAACCTTTTACTGAGTGCACAAATTCCCTTGATAACATCCCAAACACATGGCCATCTATGGCTCTGTAACCTCCACTAAAGGAGCAGTACTGCATAACCTGGCATTTCTCTAACTGGTACCTGAATCCTCAGAGCAGATAGATTCTTAACACCCATTTGTACCCAGAGGACATTCAAAGCCATAGTCTAACCATGCCCCCTCTCCTAGAGGGTCAATTATACTTAAAGAGATGGAGGAGCAATTATATTTTTTATTAAAACAAACAATACAGCTAAGTCCTCACTTAGTGAAATGCCAAAAAACAAAACCAATTTTATTGTAGGCTAATTGATATAAATAACAGTAATGGCCTATTTCCGTTCACAAAAACATCACCAAACTTCTAAAGAAAAACCAAAACACTTCTAATATTAAACACTGAAATAAATGTGAGCTATATGTACATTTAAGAAAGATTAATAAAAACAAGAAGATCATTATTTACCCATTGCCTCAGAGTCCCCACTGCCTCAGAGTCCCCACTGCCTCAGAGTCCCCACTGCCTCAGAGTCTCCACAAGGAAAATGCCTAGTGGAGGCCGCAGAAGCAGGGCCACCCACCCTCCAGACCCTAGAATATTAGAGCCACCAGCAGTGCGAAACCTCAGCGTGGAGAAGCTGCAGGCATTTGACTGCAACTCACAAAAGCAGCCAAGTAGGCCGAGCCTGCGAAGCCACAGAGGCAGGGCTTCCTGGGCCTTGGGAACCCACCTCTCACCGGTGTGCCCAGGATGTAGGACATGGAGTCAAAGGAGTTCATTTCTGGAGCTCTAAGACTTACTGTCGCAAGATGGCTGAATAGGAACAGCTCAGGTCTACAGCTCCCAGCGTGAACGACGCAGAAGACAGGTGATTTCTGCATTTCCATCTGAGATACCAGTTTCATCTCACTAGGGAGTGCCGGACAGTGGGCGCAGGTCAGTGGGTGCGCGCACCGTGCACAAGCCAAAGCAGGGCGAGGCATTGCCTCACTTGGGAAGTGCAAGGGGTCAGCGAGTTCCCTTTCTGAGTCAAAGAAAGGGGTGACAGACGGCACCTGGAAAATCGGGTCACTCCCACCCGAATACTGCGCTTTTCCGACGGGCTTAAAAAACGGCGCACCGCGAGATTACATCCCGCACCTGGCTCGGAGGGTCCTACGCCCACGGAATCTCGCTGATTGCTAGCACAGCAGTCTGAGATCAAACTGCAAGGCGGCAGCGAGGCTGGGGGAGGGGCGCCCGCCATTGCCCAGGCTTGATTAGGTAAACAAACCAGCTGGGAAGCTCGAACTGGGTGGAGCCCACCACAGCTCAAGGAGGCCTGCCTGCCTCTGTGGGCTCCACCTCTGGGGGCAGGGCACAGACAAACAAAAAGACAGCAGTAACCTCTGCAGACTTCAATGTCCCTGTCTGACAGCTTTGAAGAGAGCAGTGGTTCTCCCAGCACGCAACTGGAGATCTGAGAACGGGCAGACTGCCTCCTCAAGTGGGTCCCTGACCCCTGACCCCCAAGCAGCCTAACTGGGAGGCACCCCCCAGCAGGGGCACACTGACACCTCACACGGCAGGGTACTCCAACAGACCTGCAGCTGAGGGTCCTGTCTGTTAGAAGGAAAACTAACAAACAGAAAGGACATCCACACCAAAAACCCATCTGTACATCACCATCATCAAAGACCAAAAGTAGATAAAACCACAAAGATGGGGAAAAAACAGAGCAGAAAAACTGGAAACTCTAAAAAGCAGAGCGCCTCTCCTCCTCCAAAGGAACGCAGCTCCTCACCAGTAACGGAACAAAGATAGACGGAGAATGACTTTGACGAGTTGAGAGAAGAAGGCTTCAGACGATCAAACTACTCCAAGCTACAGGAAGAAATTCAAACCAAAGGCAAAGAAGTAGAAAACTTTGAAAAAAATTTAGAAGAATGTATAACTAGAATAACCAATACAGAGAAGTGCTTAAAGGAGCTGATGGAGCTGAAAACCAAGGCTCGAGAACTACGTGAAGAATGCAGAAGCCTCAGAAGCCGATGCAATCAACTGGAAGAAAGGGTATCAGCAATGGAAGATGAAATGAATGAAATGAAGCGAGAAGGGAAGTTTAGAGGAAAAAGAATAAAAAGAAATGAGCAAAGCCTCCAAGAAATATGGGACTATGTGAAAAGACCAAATCTACGTCTGATTGGTGTACCTGAAAGTGACGGGGAGAATGGAACCAAGTTGGAAAACACTCTGCAGGATATTATCCAGGAGAACTTCCCCAATCTAGCGAGGCAGGCCAACGTTCAGATTCAGGAAATACAGAGAACGCCACAAAGATACTCCTCGAGAAGAGCAACTCCAAGACACATAATTGTCAGATTCACCAAAGTTGAAATGAAGGAAAAAATGTTAAGGGCAGCCAGAGAGAAAGGTCGGATTACACTCAAAGGGAAGCTCATCAGACTAACAGCGGATCTCTTGGCAGAAACCCTACAAGCCAGAAGAGAGTGGGGGCCAATATTCAACATTCTTAAAGAAAAGAATTTTCAACCCAGAATTTCATATCCAGCCAAACAAAGCTTCATAAGTGAAGGAGAAATAAAATACTTTACAGACAAGCAAGTGCTGAGAGATTTTGTCACCACCAGGCCTGCCCTAAAAGAGCTCCTGAAGGAAGCGCTCAACATGGAAAGGAACAACTGGTACCAGCCACTGCAAAATCATGCCAAAATGTAAAGACCATCGAGACTAGGAAGAAACTACATCAACTAATGAGCAAAATAACCAGCTAACATCTTCATGACAGGATCAAATTCACACATAACAATATTAACTTTAAATGTAAATGGACTAAATGCTCCAATTAAAAGACACAGACTGGCAAATTGGATAAAGAGTCAAGACCCATCACTGTGCTGTATTCAGGAAACCCATCTCACATGCAGAGACACACATAGGCTCAAAATAAAAGGATGGAGGAAGATCTACCAAGCAAATGGAAAACAAAAAAAGGCAGGGGTTGCAATCCTAGTCTCTGATAAGACAGACTTTAAACCAACAAAGATCAAAAGAGACAAAGAAGGCCATTACATAATGGTAAAGGGATCAATTCAACAAGAAGAGCTAACTATCCTAGATATATATGCACCCAATACAGGAGAACCCAGATTCATAAAGCAAGTCCTGAGTGACCTACAAGGAGACTTAGACTCCCACACATTAATAATGGGAGACTTTAACACCCCACTGTCAACATTAGACAGATCAAGGAGACAGAAAGTCAACAAGGATACCCAGGAATTGAACTGAGCTCTGCACCAAGCAGACCTAATAGACATCTACAGAACCCTCCACCCCAAATCAACAGAATGTACATTTTTTTCAGCACCACACCACACCTATTCCAAAATTGACCACATACTTGGAAGTAAAGCTCTCCTCAGCAAATGTAAAAGAACAGAAATTATAACAAACTATCTCTCAGACCACAGTGCAATCAAACTAGAACTCAGGATTAAGAATCTCACTCAAAACCGCTCAACTACATGGAAACTGAACAACCTGCTCCTGAATGACTACTGGGTACCTAACGAAATGAAGGCAGAAACAAAGATGTTCTTTGAAACCAATGAGAACAAAGACACAACATACCAGAATCTCTGGGACGCATTCAAAGCAGTGTGTAGAGGGAAATTTATAGCACTAAATGCCCACAAGAGAAAGCGGGAAAGATCCAAAATTGACACCCTAACATCACAATTAAAAGAACTAGAAAAGCAAGAGGAAACACATTCAAAAGCTAGCAGAAGGCAAGAAATAACTAAAATCAGAGCAGAACTGAAGGAAATAGAGACACAAAAAACCCTTCAAAAAATTAATGAATCCAGGAGCTGGTTTTTTGAAAGGATCAACAAAATAGACCGCTAGCAAGACTAATAAAGAAAAAAAGAGAGAAGAATCAAATAGATGCAATAAAAAATGACAAAGGGGATATCACCACCGATCCCACAGAAATACAAACTACCATGAGAGAATACTACAAACACCTCTACGCAAATAAACTAGAAAATCTAGAAGAAATGGATAAATTCCTGGACACATACACTCTCCCAAGACTAAACCAGGAAGAAGTTGAATCTCTGAATAGACCAATAACAGGATCTGAAATTGTGGCAATAATCAATAGCTTACCAACCAAAAAGAGTCCAGGACCAGATGGATTCACAGCCGAATTCTACCAGAGGTACAAGGGGGAACTGATACCATTCCTTCTGAAACTATTCCAATCAATAAAAAAAGAGGGAATCTCCCTAACTCATTTTATGAGGCCAGCATCATTCTGATACCAAAACCTGGCAGAGACACAACCAAAAAAGAGAATTTTGGACCAATATCCTTGATGAACATTGATGCAAAAATCCTCAATAAAACACTGGCAAAATGAATCCAGCAGCCCAACAAAAAGCTTATCCACCATGATCAAGTGGGCTTCATCCCTGGGATGCAAGGCTGGTTCAATATACGCAAATCAATACAGGTAATCCAGTATATAAACAGAGCCAAAGACAAAAACCACATGATTATCTCAATAGATGCAGAAAAGGCCTTTGACAAAATTCAACAACCCTTCATGCTAAAAACTCTCAATAAATTAGGTATTGATGGGACGTATTTCAAAATAATAAGAGCTATCTATGACAAACCCACAGCCAATATCATACTGAATGGGCAAAAACTGGAAGAATTCCCTTTGAAAACTGGCACAAGACAGGGATGTCCTCTCTCACCACTCCTATTCAACATAGTGTTGGAAGTTCTGGCCAGGGCAATTAGGCAGGAGAAGGAAATAAAGGGTATTCAATTAGGAAAAGAGGAAGTCAAATTGTCCCTGTTGGCAGATGACATGATTGTATATCTAGAAAACCCCATTGTCTCAGCCCAAAATCTCCTTAAGCTGATAAGCAACTTCAGCAAAGTCTCAGGATACAAAATCAATGTACAAAAATCACAAGCATTCTTATACACCAACAACAGACAAACAGAGAGCCAAATCATGAGTGAACTCCTATTCACAATTGCTTCAAAGAGAATAAAATACCTAGGAATCCAACTTACAAGGGATGTGAAGGACCTCTTCAAGGAGAACTACAAACCACTGCTCAAGGAAATAAAAGAGGATACAAACAAATGGAAGAGCATTCCATGCTCATGGGTAGGAAGAATCAATATCATGAAAATGGCCATACTGCCCAAGGTAATTTACAGATTCAATGCCATCCCCATCAAGCTACCAATGCCTTTCTTCACAGAATTGGAAAAAACTACTTTAAAGTTCATATGGAACCAAAAAAGAACCCGCATCGCCAAGTCAATCCTAAGCCAAAAGAACAAAGCTGGAGGCATCACACTACCTGACTTCAAACTATAGTACAAGGCTACAGTAACCAAAACAGCATGGTACTGGTAGCAAAACAGAGATATAGATCAATGGAACAGAACAGAGCCCTCAGAAGTAATGCTGCATATCTACAACTATCTGATCTTCGACAAACCTGAGAAAAACAAGCAATGGGGAAAGGATTCCCTATTTAATAAATGGTGCTGGGAAAACTGGCTAGCCATATGTAGAAAGCTGAAACTGGATCCCTTCCTTACACCTTATACAAAAATCAATTCAAGATGGATTAAAGACTTAAATTTTAGACCTAAAACCATAAAAACCCTAGAAGAAAACCTAGGCAATACCATTCAGGACATAGGCATGGGCAAGGACTTTATGTCTAAAACACCAAAAGCAATGGCAACAAAAGATAAAATTGACAAATGGGATCTAATTAAACTAAAGAGCTTCTGCACAGCAAAAGAAACTACCATCAGAGTGAACAGGCTACCTACAAAATGGGAGAAAATTTTCGCAACCTACTCATCCGACAAAGGGCTAATATCCAGAATCTACAATGAACTCAAACAAATTTACAAGAAAAAAACAAACAACCCCATCAAAAAGTGGGCAAAGGACATGAACAGACACTTCTCAAAAGAAGACATTTATGCAGCCAAAAAACACATGAAAAAATGCTCATCATCACTGGCCATCAGAGAAATGCAAATCAAAACCACAATGAGACACCATCTCACACCAGTTAGAATGGCAATCATTAAAAAGTCAGGAAACAACAGGTGCTGGAGAGGATGTGGAGAAATAGGAACACTTTTACACTGTTGGTGGGACTGTAAACTAGTTCAACCATTGTGGAAGTCAGTGTGGCGATTCCTCAGGGATCTAAAACTAGAAATACCATTTGACCCAGCTATCCCATTACTGGATATATACCCAAAGGACTATAAATCATGCTGCTATAAAGACACATGTGCACGTATGTTTATTGCAGCACTATTCACAATAGCAAAGACTTGGAACCAACCCAAATGTCCAACAATGATAGACTGGATTAAGAAAATGTGGCACATATACACCATGGAATACTATGCAGCCATAAAAAATGATGAGTTCCTGTCCTTTGTAGGGACATGGATGAAATTGGAAATCATCATTCTCAGTAAACTATTGCAAGGACAAAAAACCAAACACTGCATATTCTCACTCATAGGTGGGAATTGAACAATGAGATCACATGGACACAGGAAGGGGAACATCACACTCTGGGGACTGCTGTGGGGTGGGGGGAGGGGGGAGGGATAGCATTGGGAGATATACCCAATGCTAGATGACGAGTTAGTGGGTGCAGCACACCAGCATGGCACATGTATACATATGTAACTAACCTGCACAATGTGCACATGTACCCTAAAACTTAAAGTATAATAATAAAAGAAAAAAAAAAAAAAGACTTACTGTCTGCCCTGCTGGGTTTTAGATTTGCTTGGGACCTGTTTTTCCTTGCTTTTAGCCCATTCCTTCCTTCTGAAATAGAAATGTTTACCAAATGTCTGTTACACCATTGTGTCTGGAAAGTAAATAATCATTTTCGATTTTACAATCCTAAGTCTCAGGAAACTTGCCCTGAGTCTCAGTTGAGACTTTGGGCTTTGGACTTTTAAGTTGGTACTAGAACAAGTTAATCCTTTTGGGACTATTGGGATGGAAAGATAGTATTTACATGTGAGAAGGACATGAGTTTTTTGGGGCCAGGAGCAGAATGCTACAGTTTGGAGGTTTGTTCCCTCCAAACCTCATGTTGAATTCTGGGGCCTAATGGAAGGTGTTTGGGTCATGGGGGTGGATCTCTCATGAATAGATGAATGCCCTTCCTCAGGGATGAGTGAGTTGACTTCTTGCTCTATTGGTTCTTGTTAAAAAGAGCCTTGCTCCTCCCACCTTTTCTCTTGCTTCCTCTCTCACAGTGTGATCTCTACATATGCCACCCCTTTACCTTCTGCAACGAATAGAAGCAACCTGAGGCCCTCACCAAATGCAGATGTCAGTGTCATGCTTCTTGTAGAGTCTGCAGAATGATGAGCCAAATAAATCTTTTTTTTTGTAAATTACACAGCCTCAGGTATTTCTTTATAGCAACACAAAACAGAATTAAGATACCCACTTATTCCAGTTTAGGGTCTTAAGTGGCCACAGCCTACCTCAGCACCTCAGGGAACAAGGTGGGAACCTGGCCTGGTCAAGATATCATTCCATTGCAGGGTGCACTCACATCCATGCCCACATTCCCTCAGACTGGGCAATTTAGACATGCCAATTCACCCAACATGCCCATCTTTGGGAAATGGAAAGAAACCAGAGTACTCGAAGAAAACCCATGCAGACATGGGAAAAAATGTGCAAACTTCACACAAACAGTAGCTCTGGCCAGGAATTGATTATTTTTCTCATCAGTATTATAACAAAACAACATTGAACAAAAACAATGTTATGTGAGGATCAACTGTATACTGTGGAATTAATCGCAACATCATCATTTATGAAACCTTAAAAATTAGCACTTGCATTGAACAATTACATTCTACAACACCAGAAGCTGCAATCCCACGTGACTCCCCACCCCAAACTGATACTACTACCAGGTTCAAATTCTGTCTGCTATACTTAGTAGTACTTCAATGCAAAAGAATGAGAGGAACTGGTTTAGTGGACTAAGCATAATCTTTGGAATCTAAGTCCAAAGTTCATATCCCATCACTACTTCTAATCTGCTATCAGCTTAATCATGAGCAAGTTACTTAATCTGTCTGAGCCTCAATTTCCTTATCCACAAAATGGGAATGATATTGCTCACTTCTCAGAGTGGTTGGGGGGATTAAATAGACAAGTACAAGTATCCAGAATAGTTCCTGGCACATCAGAAATTATCAATATGGTTTCCTTCCCCCTCATTCTCTGAAATCCACTCTAAATTAGTATGTTTAGCATAATCAACCCTCCCAGCATCACAGAGGGGCTCCTGCTTGTCACTGAAGCTTCCTGAACCTCTTTTTATACTACCCTTGACAAGACTCAGTTAATGAACATTGCTAGAGATTAGCTGGTGTGAATCACAGGCTCTGTCTCTATTTCCTTCCTCACCTCCTGTCTAGCTTTCCTCACGGGAGAGCTGCCATTCCTCCCACCTGCAAGATTTGAGTACTGCCTGTACACTACTAGGCCACATCTAGTCACCTGTAATCTCAAAGCAATGGTCATTTGAAGTATCTGGATAGGAACACAAAGATATCTAAAGCTGCAAGAGGATCCGGGTTTCCCTAGAAAGACAACCTTATTATCTCAGAGGAATTTGCAAAGTGCACAACTTGGGAGGAAGAAGGGACTTCTTCCTTGGGGCTACTGAAAATTGTTCACTTTGGTTTTATAGAGACCTCCATTTCTGACTCAGGCTAGGGGGAACCATTCATCAATAACAGAGAGGTGGAAAAGGGATTTGCAAACAAGGATCCACACTTAATCAGTAGGTGCCAGAAATTGCATCCCAGTGCTGTGAGCTCTCCTTACACTGACAGAAGTGGCAAAGGGAACAAGGGGTCCAGGTGCGCCCCAGGCTGTGTCCCAGTCTCACAGCTGATAGCTCGGCTCTTGAAACCCCAGGGGATGGCTGGTTGGGGTGGTATTACAGGGCTGGTAAAATGTTGCTTTTTAAAAATACACATTTTATTGTGATAATGGGATGTTAAAGAAAGAAAGAGAAAGGCAGGTGCCCCTTGGGAGTCATTCAACAGCGTTACCACATGTGATACCTGGGAAAGCATTTCCCTTTTTGCTTAGAAACAACCAGCTACCCAGGTGGTGCCTGGGTAAGGTTTCTTAGCCAGCACCTCTTTGACCTGGTGAGGAAGCCAGTAACAATTTAGCTCTCTTTGTTTCTTCCAACCGCCATCTAATTCATGGGCAGTGGTCTGACTTCTTCTTCTTTATGCTTTTCCCTGGAGCAGCAGGGTCATTGCTCTTTGAACTCAGCTTTCTGAACTGGAAGGAACGGGCCCAAACCAGGCTGTCATGCGGCCATCCCAACCCACTGTGGGCTCAGGGGGTTTCCTCTGTTTCTGTGAGGGCAAGGGCAGGGACAGAGTGTTGTGGCCAGGAAGGTCTGATGAGCAGCTACTCTGTCTCGCTCAGCTTCACAACTCTCTACCAATCAGCTAAGTAAACTGATGCCTCTATGTCTCTCAACTGTACCACAAGTTAATTGGAAAGTCATCCTGCAAACCTGGGTATTGGGGAGTGAATAAAATCCTCTCTCTCTGACAAGGCTAGTAGTTCCTTCAGCCAGTTGCTGGTTGAGAAATTCTTATCAGTAGTGCCCTTTATATACACAGTTGAAGTTGATATGCCTTTAAAATTCTCTTATCATACGAATTTTTACTTCTTAGCACATTATAAACCCAGTAGGACAAACTGTTAAAAAAAATTGTTAAAAAGGACTGTCTACAAACCTATTAATCCTGGGATACAAAGTGTAGGATTTTCCATCAGCCAAGGTTATTATTGTTCATTCTGTGCTCTGAAGGTGCTTTTCCCTTTGTTTAATGAGCTAAAGCTTCAGGACAACCCTGTTAGAGGGGCTGATGCCATAGCAGTCATTATCTTCATTTTCTGCACAAAGTGTCAAGAATGGAAGTGATATACTAGAGGTCCTGGAGCCTCTGCTTCAACTAGGACTTGAACCCTTATAATCCAGAGCAAGAGGCTGAGACTTGCCCCTCTAACTTTTACCACCACTAAACTAGCCATCCACCCCCTGAAGGGAGCTGCCCATTTTAACCTTTCTTATTTACACATCTGTTTATTAAATCCCACTTTAGAAGAGATGAGAGGCAAAGAGAGAAATTAAGAAAATATTCATATCATAAGTCATTGTGTCCTCACCAGATGGAAGAAAAATAAAGAAAAATTTAGCAATTCTTTCAGATGAGTTTAAGGAATGTCCCTGTGTGTCTTGAATGGCAAGAGAAGGAAAACATTCCCCTTTCAATGGGTACTTCCTCTGCTTTAAACTGGCAAGAAACACCTCAATAACAGGTTGTACAGAATGTTACTTCAAAGACCTCAAGTTGGCACTTTGGATGCTCTTGCCACAAACTGTATCCAAAAATGATTTAACTTCCCCCAGCCAGTGATGCGTACAAATGGCGCACACACCACTAACCACACATGCACGCAACATATGAATTCCCATATTCCTGATTTCTCATTCCAACTTAAGAATACTTTTTCCAGAGCTAAAAAGACATGAATCAAGTTCGTAAAAGGATATGTGAGAAAATGCCAAAAGAAAAATGAAAATCAGATGCTTTTAAAGGCAGAGCCTGAAGTGCTTTGCTGAGATGTTCTGCACCCTAAAGGCCACTGAATCTTGTAGACCAAAGGGTCATAGGGTATGGCAGCAGGAGGAAAGTAGTTTAGTAGTTCTTTAAAGCAGTTATAAAATACTTAATCTTCTGAAGGAATGGTATTTCTGAGTAGTTCTTATGGGCATAGCATCCCTGCAACTCAAAATACTTTTCTGTATCATTGTTGCTATACTTTCAGCTAGTGGGATTCTTGAGAATGAAAGAAGTCATTTCCACCAAAATGAATACCCTGATAGCATGACTGGGCCTAGAAAAAACAACAGCAGCATAGTTTTTCAGCCTAGTGCATTCATAGACTCAAAAGATTTATTGGGAATATGGAGTGGTGGGAAGGTAATATTTTACATCATAGTTTTTATTTTTCTTAAACCCCTGAGGTGAATTCCTATGTTCTGAGCCAGCTTCTCATCAACAGAATTAAAATGTTCTCTGCCATTCCAGTCATAGCATGATATTGATCACAATACATTGCAAACTCAGCCACCTTCTCTGGAAATTGCTGTGCATGGGACTAAGTGGATTTACTGAGAAGATAACTGCCAGCCTTAGAAATATTCTGTTGATGGTGACCTGGCAGATTTTATTTATGCCACTGCTTAAGAGTCCCCATATTGGATAAAATTTAGAAAATTTTATTGCCCAGTAGGATATCAAAAATCCAGACAAAACATTCATCAGAAACATAACTTACGAATGCCCTCTACTCTGTATGGTTTTTATATTTTTCTGAAAATCTTGATTTGAACAGTGCTTAACTAAGAGCATGTCTATACTATGTGGCGATTGTCATTTTTTTATTTGAATGGGGCATTATGATTATTCAAAGGACAGACAGATTTGAATGGCATCACGGAAGAGGAAATGTGATAAGTAGCTAGAACAATATGTTAGCCATATAGATATACAACAGTCCCCACTTTCTCTAAGGAATGGCAGTGTTGACAAATACTAAGCCATGCCCTTTCCATGATGTACATGTCAATAATTTCTGCTTGACTGAGACTAATTAAAGCAGAAATAATTACTTAGATAAATACAGAAACATGGAATTTAAAACAACTGGTACCACACAAAAGACTCCATCTCTCCTTTTTTGTTCTCCCCAGAATCACAATACCAAATATTGACAAGTCTAGTTCTGGTCAATGAAATATTCTTGTAGTGTGATTTCTGAGAGAAATATTGGGCCTGCAATATGTCATCTAAATTGTGTCAAGTTGCTTTTAGAACTGCCTTTATCCATCTTTAGTCTTATAAATACTGAGAGAATCCTAAAAAACAAGAAAAAAAACACATTCTTCCTGGTTTTCAAATAATTCCTTTTTCATTATATCCGGCATAAGTGGTCAGGGTGTAGCATACTTTGAGGTTTGACCCTAGAAACAGTATTAGTGGGCAACTGAGAAGAAACATCAATCATCAGTATTGGGCCAAAAACTAACAATTTAATGCAATTTTTAAATTGGGTTAAAAAAAGAAATATTAACAGTCAAAAGCTTTGGGTAGTGTCTAACTCTTTGCCATCGAGCTCTAGCTTAGAGAAGTTACAAGAGCCCCCTTGTGTCTTTAGAGAGTTGCTTTATTGTGTTGGTTTTACAGATGAGAGCTCAAGTTCAGAGAAGTTAAGTGGCTTGTTCCAGGAGTTATAATGGAGAACTTGTCTCATACGCAGATACGTTTCTTAATAGAGTCTAACGTTCTCCTTCTATGTCTATCCTTTACTAAAATCTGTCCTGAATTTTCTTTGACACGATCCCTCCTACTATGCAAGAAATCCTCATTGTTTGAGTGGGGGTATGGAAGGCAGGATGTCTGGCATATGCTTTTCCATAACATTGAGGTACGATATATACAAAATGTACACATTACCTGCAAAAGAGCAGAACTAAAAGTTTTTTACAATGCTATACTATGTAAGATATTACAATCATTACATCTTCATTTGCAAGATGCCATCAAATGTAAAATATATCACTGATTAAATAACATTTTAAGGAAAAAAGAAGTCTACCTGAAACGCACAGATACATTCCACTGTAAGACGTGTGAAAAGATAAAGATTATATGTGTTGGAATAAAGGAACAGGGAATTACCATTATATCTTCCCCACCAAAGTGTGTGTTCTTTTTAAGATATTCAATTTGCAGATCAAACAATATATAGTCCTCTCTGTAACTAGCATTATTGCATCTCTTAAAAAAAAACTTTTAAATAATAGAAATGAAAAAGAAGAGGTGATGTCTCTAATAGTTAGAGGTCCTCAGAAGTGGGGCATTCCCTGCTTCTAAAAATATAAAAGCAAAATTTGGATCATCAACCTTCAGCATACAGTGGGAGAAAGAGTATGATTTCTTCCAACTCAAAAATTCTGTTGTTTCATTAGAATTAAGAAGAAAGTAAAAACGTTTCAATTGACATAACTAACCAATAATAATAGCAATACTAGTAATTACTAACACCATGGCTCATCTCAAGAAATAAAGAAACACTAATCAACAATCTCAAATGGAAGTGGATGGAAGAGAGGAGCTGATGGTAGTTAAATCACTTTCTCCCTCTCCATTATTTTTAGTTAAATCGTTTTACATAACCAACAGACCTTTCTGCTTAGTAATCCACTAAGAAATTAAAGGGTTTGTCTAGAGTTGACAGGAGCCATCATCAGCCACAAATAATCAGTTCAGTGATGAGTTTTTTTCAGCCTTGAAAATGCCCAGATTTTATTAATCAAAACTGGCTATAGACTTTGTAAAATCATATCCAGGTCTGACAAAGAGAATTGTAAAAAATAATCATGAAATACAAATCTGGAAAGAGCAATAAGAAAGCAAACAAGTTGTTGAACTGTTAGAGCAATCTGGAGATGAACTCTGGGAAGAACTTGGTGTCCCCATTACCTGGAAGACTTGGGCTTGGTAATGAGGTAAGCAGGCTGCTGCAAGCTGAAATCTGAAAAGTCCATGTGCTCCTCTCCACCCTTTGGCTACTAGGGCCAGCTAAAATGACAAGTCCTCCACCCTCCCTTCCATTGAGATGCTAACTCTTACCTCAGAATTATACCTGGGGCCCTGGCTTCATATTAGCTATGTTTCCTGGAAGAAAATGACAGTCAATTGCTTCTATTTGGAGCTTAAGAGCACACTGAAAACATTCAGATTGTGTTGTTATTGAGGAAGATGGTTGTGCAGTGGACAGGGAGAGAAATGAAAAGAGAAAGAAGAAAAACAGCTTTGCACCATCCTAATGCATATCTAATCTGTAACTCTATGCCAGGGGCCCTCACACCAGGGTGCTGAAAGGATGTTCTAATTACCTAATGCGGAAGGCCCTGCCATTGTCCTTGGCCTTTTTATCAGAAACCCAGGTGCAAACCAGAGAGCTGTCAGGTAGCAAGAGTGTCTTGTAGAACAGCAGAAGGCAATATGGAAATGAAGGTAACTTGGCCTGTCAGCTAAAATTACAAGGAGCAGAAACAAAAGTCAAATCAAATGTTATTGTTTCCTTGCCACTGCCCAGTGCAACCAAGCATATGGAAAGCTTGAATTCTCGCTAGTCATGAAAGAAAAGAAGGAAAAATATGATTCCATCCGACTAAACCCAATCTTCTCATAGTAGAAAATGGCTCTTTTTTTCTTCCTTCTTTTTGCAGATTCTTAGCAAAATCTATTAAAAAGAGACCTTGGAAATTTAGATTGGGGATCTGTGTTTAAAGGCCTATTAGCCAGATGAATCTTGGTCCAAATGATTGATAGCTTTTGGCTTAACATCTTTCTGGAAAAGTCAGGTTTTTCTTCTTCTCAGGCTTGTGTTTGTTCTTTTTTTTTCCTGGCCAGTTACTTGCAGTGGCTTATAAAGAGAAAAGCAGAGGAATGGCGAGTGGGGGGCGGGGGGACGGTTAGGGGTCCTGGGGGTCTTTCCCCATTTCTGTAATGACCTTCAGGAAAGTTGGTGACACTTCCTGAGCCTCTATTTTATCACAACTCAGAGGAGGAATCTGAACTTACAATATTTAAGCTTCTTTGCTGTTCTAAAGCCCTGATTCTTTGATTTATTAACCCTCACTTTGAACGCCTCCTTACTGACATCTTTATCCTCTTCGTAGGGACCATTATGTTGGATTTTTCTCTCCTTCTCCAGCAATATAATTCAAATTTTTCTGCCTGTCTTCCCAGGGATGGTTTCTGTAACTTTAACAACTTTTGCTGCTCTCCTCTGCACCTTTCTAAAGTTACATCTTGATGGTAGCAAACATTCAGATTGTATTGTTATTGAGGAAGATGGCTGTGCAGTGGACAGGGAGACTGCAGTGCACAATCTGAATGAAGAGAGGCTCAGATGAAAGTCTGACCAGTGCCAACATAGGAGAATCACCCTATGTACCCTTCCCCATGTTTGACAGATTCAAGCATCTGGCCCCACGTGCTGCGCTCTGCAGAGTGCAAGTAGAGAGATCAGTCTGGTCCTAGACTGACTCTGCCACCACACACAGTGACTTTGTTCCAGCAGCATCCCCTCTTTGGAGTTCAGCTTCTTCCTCAGCTAAAGAAAGGAGGGGATCATCTGACTGAGCTGTCTTCCAGCTCCGTGATAAATTATTCTGAGATGATCACAGCTCTTACACCCATGCTTGCTCCAAGCAATCACAATTGTATTTCCTGTTTATGTAGTTCGTTTTTATTTCTTATCTTAAATATATTACCAAAACAAAACAACAACAACAACAACAAAAACCTCTCCTTTTGAAGACCATCCCAGACGTATCCTACTTCATTTACAAATGGTTAACTTTGTATTTAAATTTCATCTCCCAGAGAAGAGCTATTAACATCCACTTGGTTGTCAGGGCCCCTCTTCCATTAGCAGGTCACTAATAATCAAGTTAGTAATAACACGCTGACACTGTATTTTGTAGAATTCAATATGTACAACCAGGCTCATAGTAACTCATTGATAAGTGCAGATTTCATTCATTTTGAGTAAAATAGATTTTTTAAAATGTCGATATGATTAGGCGGTGAGAATTGGCAAAATTGAACCAGTAGAAAATCTGAATGAATGAATGAATCTGAATAAACTGATTTTTATTTCCTAGGAATAACAAGTTTTAAGTATTAAGTATCTATTATGTGCCAGACATTATTCTAAGTGTTTTATATATAACACTTTTACTTTAGTGATGGTTAAGTTAGGACAGGTGGCTAAAAAAGGGTCAAATAGCAGGACTCCCTAAATATATTCTATTAATGCAATGAAGCCTCTAGGAATCCTTAATCTTTGCCAAGGATCACAAGCTCACATGCCTCCAGAATCTGGGCCACTCACATATATAAATGAACAGAGCTAAGTATGAAACAATAGGAAAGAAAGGAGACTGTGTAGAACAGGAGAGTTCAGGCTCCAGCTGGTCATTGCCTTGCTGGAATGCTATGTTGTACCTAAATTGTGACATTTTATTCAACAAAATCCAGAAATCTTCATGTAAATGTGGTATTCCCCTCTTGTTTCTAAAACACTGGACAGGCTAAACAAAATGCATCTGAGAGACACATGTGCCTCCCTTGCCCCTACTCATGGCCTTTGCATTTGTATACATCACACACTCCTGTCCTGTTAAAGGCAACCTCCTATTATGTACAGTGGGAGACCCTGGCTTTGGAATGCCTCATGTAGGAGCTGAGTGACCTCTCTGACTAGGGACTCAGTTTCCTTCTGTGTAACGCCTTACCTCCTTTGCAACCAGAACTTTCCCTTAGTAAGCAGTTCAGCTATTCCATCCTCCTTGAGATGGTTTTCCTCTCCTACATTTCTTCCTTATTGTATCATGCCCAGTGACGGCAGAGGGTCAACAGGCTTTCCTTGAAGATGCAGGTTCTTCATCCCTGGATGACTTCCTGCAGCTGAAGGCCATAGCCATCACTACCACTTATGAAGGACCTCATAAGCAGCCTTCCCATTCCCCAAGACTTCACTTTCAGAGCACACTTACAGAAGATTTGAACCCCTCTCTGAATCTTGCAAGAACTATACCTCAGTCTCTTTTCCTACTACCTGGGATCCTCCCTCAAGAACCATAAATTCCCATTTCCTCCTGCTTGGAACTCTCAGTTTGGTTTCCTTCCCTAGTGTTTGAGACAGACAAGTCAAAGTGTGTTACAGCCAGTGAAAATGTAATGGAGTAGGGATGATGGTGATGCAGACCCCTCTCTGTGTAATCAATGTCTGATGCAATATTGTCCCATAGCAACAATATTAAACTCAGAAAGTTAGTTCTGAAGTACTGTTGTGTGCATACCACCGTGAAACTGGATGAGAGATGATTAGATTTTTCCACATAAGTGTCCATTAAAGGACAGGGGTTGTATATCCCACCATTTCCCCAAGCCCCATCTACCCTCTGTGAAGTTTTTGTGAAGACGTATGACTTATCTTGAAAGTTTATAAGCATTTTTGCATTCTGTTCCTTGTTATATTTACTTAAATTTTAAAATATCTTAGATTATTTATATACATAAAAGTAACCACTCTCCAAGATGTAAGCTATATTTATTCTGGGCTTCCAGTATACCCCATATGCTATATGCTATTATATATACTTGGTAATATACGAACCCTAGACTGAGAACCACAGACCAATATAATGGCTTAGACTAAACTTTATAGGCAAGCCTAAACATTTAATTACTTTCATGTGCAAAATTATTTCCATGGAGTTGGCTTACAAGTTATAAATACAATTTGAGGCATGCCTTTTTCCAAATTTGAGACTTATTACAAATGGCCTATCTTCAACATTCATACTTTCCATAAACACTTGTTGAAAAGGTAAAGAAAATCCATCTCAATTGGTGGCCAAGAATATGCTATGTACAGTACTTTCAAACTTCAAAGTAAGCTTATGAAGTACTAAAAGGAAAACCTGTTTTTCTACTCACATATTTCTGACACCAAATGTGTTTTCCACACTAAGCAATTCTCCAGTTCCCTGTGGATACCAAATGAGTGCCATACAATTTTAATTCAATTTTGGCACTAACTTAGGGCAGACCCTGCAGGTTAAGGGCTCGGTTTCACAAGATGGTTCCCCACTTCAGACACCAATCACAGCACTGGGTCCTCAGGTTGCTCTCGCTACTTTCCAACTGAGCTATGAGGTGGGGATTCCCATGACCTCCTCCTCAGGTTTGATAATTTGCTAGAGCAGCTCACAGAACTCAGGGAAACACTTTACTAATGTTTACTAACTTATTATAAAGAACACAGATGGGCAGCCAGATGAAGAGGTACACAGGGCAAGGTCTGGAACTGTCCTGAATGCAACAGGTTTGCCCCATGGAAATGGGATGTATCACTCTCTCAGCAGGTGGATGTGTTCACCAACCTGGAAACTCCCCAGATCCTATTGTTTAACATTTTTATGGAGTTTATATTACATAGGCACAACTGATTAAATAATGATTTAATTGGTAATCAACTCAATCTCCAGTCCTTCTCCCGTCCCCTCCTCGAGTCACATGGTTTGCTCCTCTGGCAATCCTAGCCCTCACCCTAAGCTACCTAGAGGCCCCTAGCCACCAGCCATCTCCTTGGCACACGAAAAGACATTCATCACACAGAGATCCTAAGGGTGTTAGAAGCTCTTGTGTCAGGAACTAAGGACAACTATTATAATAAAAGATACTCTTATCACTCCAATCATTCAAGAAATTACAAGGGTTTTAGAAATTCTGGGTTAGAAACCAGGGAAAGAGACAAAATACATATTTCTTATTATGTTACAAATACTATTGGTATTCATTATTTTACAAATTAAAACAGAATGGGGTGGTCAAACTGCTAATGGCGGCCCTGATCACAAAGCCAGCAGAAAGAAGCAGTAGAATAAATCCTAAAAGAAGGGAGGACGGTCCCTTGGAATGAATGTTGTCTGTACCCAAGGCAGGCATAATACAGAAGTAAACTAAAAATGTGTCTAAGACAGGTCTCAATCAATTTAGAGGTTTACTTTGCCAAGGTTGAGGACACACCTGGGAAAAAGAGACACAAGCTATTGTAGGATCTGTGGCCAGCACTTTTTCCAAGGAGAGTTTTGCGGGCTTCAATAGTTAAGGGAGAAAAAGCAGACAAGAAGGGAAGGAGGAAGGGAAATAAAGGGAAGGGTAGACAAACGAGAGAGTGGTTATATTCTTTTGAGGCTTTGATTAGTGCTCACTGAATCCGTGTGTTGCATGTGAAAATCAGGGGGTAGAGGAATAGTTTTCATCTTGTGCTCAGTCTGTACGTTCCATAAGATAATCTTATAGTAGTGGAAGAAATCAAACATACATTTATCTCGGGGTGGGCAGATGGGTGATTTCTAGTTTCCTCTCATCCCATACTCATGAAGGTAAGCTGTTAATTTACATTGTCAGGGTAAGGAAGCCACTTGGGGAGATACCTGGCATTCTATCATGTAGCTATCTGTTTAGGAGCAAAAGGAAAGGCAGGGTTGTTTTGCATGACTCAGTTTCCAATCTTAACTCTTCCTTGTGGCATAGTATGTTTAGGGTACCAAGATTTTATTTTCCTTTAACACAAGATAGTTTAAAAAGGTTCCCAACCAAAACTGGCTAACCATGTGTAGAAAGCTGAAACTGGATCCCTTCCTTACACTTTATACAAAAATTAATTCAAGATGGATTAAAGACTTAAATGTTAGACCTAAAACCATAAAAACCCTAGAAGAAAACCTAGGCAATACTATTCAGGACATAGGCATGTCATGACTAAAACACCAAAAGCAATGGCAAGAGAAGCCAAAATTGACAAATGGAACATAATTAAACTAAAGAGCTTCTGCACAGTAAAAGAAACTACTATCAGAGTGAACAGGCAACCTACAGAATGAGAGAAAATTTTTACCATCTACCCATCTGACAAAGGGCTAATATCCAGAATCTACAAAGAACAAATTTATAAGAAAAAATCAAACAACCCCATCCAAAAGTGGGTGAAGGATTTAAACAGACACTTCTCAAAAGAAGACATTGATGCAGCCAACAGACACATGAAAAAATGCTCATCATCACTGGCCATCAGAGAAATGCAAATCAAAACCACAATGAGATACCATCTCACATCAGTTAGAATGGCGATCATTAAAAAGTCAGGAAACAACAGGTGCTGGAGAGGATGTGGAGAAATAGGAACAATTTTACCCTGTTGGTGGGACTGTAAACTGGTTCAACCATTGTGGAAGTCAGTGTGGTGATTCTTCAAGGATCTAGAACTAGAAATACCATTTGACCCAGCCATCCCATTACTGGGTATATACCCAAAGGATTATAAATCATGCTGCTATAAAGACACATGCACACATATGTTTACTGCAGCACTATTCAAATAGCAAAGACTTGGAACCAATCCAAATGTCCATCAATGATAGACTGGATTAAGAAAATGTGGCACATATACACCATGGAATACTATGCAGCCATAAAAAAGGATGAGTTCATGTCCTTTGTAGGGACATGGGTGAAGCTGGAAACCATCATTCTTAGCAAACTATCGCAAAGACAGAAAACCAAACACCGCACGTTCTCACTCATAGGTGGAAACTGAACAATGAGAACACTTGGACACAGGATGGGGAACATCACACACCGGGGCCTGTCGTGGGGTGGGGGGAGTGGGGAGGGATAGCATTAGGAGATATACCTAATGTAAATGATGAGTTAATGGGTGCAGCACACCAACATGGCACACGTATACATATGTAGCAAACCTGCACATTGTGCACATGTACCCTAGAACTTAAAGTATAATTAAAAAAAAAAGTTCCCAACCAAAAAATAAGATTTGATAAAATGAAAGCAGAGAGTTCTGAAAAACCGGAGCTTAGAAAATGCAGACAAACATATTGTTGGAACGAGTAAAGGACAAATAAATGAGAAATGAAGTGAAAGAATGTCTTAGGTTTCAAATGTGCTCCTTTTCAGCTCTGTTTTATATGTGTATTCAAAAGAAATGGAAAAAAAAAATCCCAGAACATTTTTCTTTTAAGAGTCTTCATTCTTGAAGTGTGCTAAAAAATCAAAAACATTTTAATTAAAAAAAAAACTTTCTCCAACAAGAAAAGGGAAAGTTTTGGTTTATAAAAAGATTGCACTATTATTAAAAGGTATAAGTTGGTTTCCAATTGCATTTATTAAATTGGAACTGTCTTCTAGTGAACCCACAGGCTCTTTATTCCAGACATGATTTTTGGATGGAAAGAACATGAACACTTTTAAGCTTCCATCTAGAACCTAAGAAGCTAAAGCAAAACAAAGCAAAACTGCACATCGCTAAGGCTTGAATGGCAGTGGCATAGTAAATGTGAAAGCAGCTTTATTGGGGTATAGTTTATATACCATAAAATTCACTCTTTGCACATGCACAATTCAAAAATTCGTAGTAAATTTGTAGAGTTGTGCAGCATACCCCAAAGTCCAATTTTAGAACATTTCTACCAATCTCAAAGTTCTCTCATGCTCGTTTGCAATCAGTCCCAGCTTCAACCTCTAGTCCCAGGGAAACACTGCTTTCTTTCTCTATAGATTTGTATTTTCTAGAAATTTTGTTTAAATGGAATAATACAATATGTAGTCTTTTGAGTCTAGCTTCTTTTGCTTTGCATAATATTTTTGAGGTTCATTGATGTAGCATGTATCAGTAGTTCATTTCTTTGTGTTGCTAAATAGTATTACATTGTTCACACATACCATATTCTGTTTATGAATTTTGATTGCATTGGATATAGTTTTTGGCTAATATAAATAAAGTCACAATAAACATTTGTGCACAAATTTTCAGGTGGACATATGTTTTCATTTCTCCCAAGTAGTTACCCAAGGAGCTGAATTGCTGGGTCACATGGTAAATATATGTTTCAATTTTATGAAAATGCCAACATTTATAAAAATGGCTACACCAATTCACATTCTCACCAGGAATGTATGAGGGTTTGAATCTTTCCACATCCTCTCCAACACTTGGTATTGTCAATTTTTTTGTATTTTAGTTATTCTAGTGAGTATGCACTGGTCTCTCACTGAGATTTTAATTTGTATTTCCCTGCTGACTAATGATATTGATCATGTTTTTATGTTCTGTTTAGCCATTTACAAGCCTTCTTGGGTGAAATGTCTTTAAATCTTTTAGCTCCATTATAATCAGGCTGTTTATCTTCTTATGAAGAGTGTTTTTAAATTTTAGAGACAAGTCTTTCATCAGATATATAATTGACACATTTTTTTCATTGTGTATGGCTTATGCTTTCATTTTCTCAGTGATGTTTTTGGAAAAGCAAAAGTTTTTAATTTTTAAATTCTTACTTGGGAAGCTGAGGCAGGTGGATTACTTGGGCCCAGGAGATCAAGTGTAGGTAGCATGGGCAACATAGTGAGATCCTGTCTCTAAAAAACAAGGTTTTAATTTTGAAGAAGTTCAATTTATAATTTCTTTTTCTCTTTAAGATCTTGCTTCTCTTTAAGATCTTGCTTTTGGTGTCACATTAGTGCCCATGGTGACAAAAATTTTAGATTTTCTTCTAGTAGTTTTATAGTTTTTGCTTTTACATTTAAATTTGCAATTGATTTTGGGTAATTTAGTTAATGTTTTATGTGATGTGAGAAAAAGATAAGTTCACTTTTTGTATATGAATATTCAATTCTTCTGTAACCATTCTCGAAAAAGGCTATCATTTCTCCCACTGAATCACCTTGGTACATTTTACTGTAAAGCGGTTGACTTTACAGTAATATAAGAGTTTCCTTCTGGGACTTCCTGTTCTATTCCATTGATCTGTCTATATGTTCATATTGCAATACCTGTCCCATACCTGTCAAGGTAAGCTGCCTTGATTAGTGTTACTTTATAGTAAGTTTTGAAATCAGGAAGTGAAAAGTCATCCACATGACTATCACAAATCTGCTGTTGATCTTCTCTAGCTAATTTTCATTTAAGTTATTTTATTTTCAAATCTAGAAATTCCATTTGTTATAGTTTTTATATCTCTGTTGAGATACCCCCCTTTTGTTTTTTTAATCTTCTAACTTTACAACAGTTTTAGATTTATAGAACATTTGCAAGAATACTGTAGAGCTCTCATGTAGCCCAAACCAAATTTTCTATTGTTAACCTATTGTATTTGTCACAACTAATGAACCAGTTTTGATCCATTATTATTAAAATGCATACTTTACTCAGATTTCTTTAGTTTTTACCTAATGTCCTTTCTCAGTTCCAGGGCCCCATCCAGGATATTACATTATATTTAGTCATTATTTCTCCTCAGCCTCCTCTAGACTGTGACAAATTCTCAGGCTTTTTGTGATTTTGATGACCCTTGACGGTTTTTTAAAGTAATGATTAGGTATTTTGTAGACTGTCTTTGATTTTAATTTGTCTGATGTTTTTCTCATGGTTAGGGTTAGACTGAAATTATGGGCTTTTGGGAGTAAGACTGCAGAGGTATAAGTACTATCCTCATCACATAATATCCAGGGCACATACTATTAACCCGACATATCACAGATGACATTAACCTTGATCATCTGGCTTTAGAAGTATGTGGTTTCTCCACTGAAAAGTTGTTTTTTGTTCCCAATTTTCCATACTGTATTCTTCAGAAGGAAGCAATTATGCACATCTTACACTTAAATTTAGAGAGTTACCTCCACCTCTTTGAGGTGAGAGTATTTACTAAATGATTTGAAATTCTTCTGTACAGGAGATTTGTCTATTTTCCCTTATTTATTCAATAACTTACTCCTATTAGTAGGGAGATGGATATTTCTTTTTACTTTGGGCTATAATCTAATACTACATTATTTATTTTGTTGCTGAAATTGTTTCAGATTTATCCATTGGGAGCTCTTTCATTTAGATCTTGTGTCCCTTTGCCATACCTCCACTATTATGGTTTTTTGAGCGTTTTCTTACTCTATGACACTGTAAGTCACTCCAGGGTCATCTTGTATATCCCTGCCCCAGCCATTTCTTCAAGGACTGCTGTGTTCTTCCAGTGGAGAATAGTATTAGAAACTAAAATCTGAGTGCTGGTGTCCCTATTTGTTTTCACACTGTCATTATATTTTCCTTTAATTCTTTGAATGTATTTATAATAATTATTTGGCATCTTTGCTGATGCCAACGTTTGGACCTACTAGATTTCATTTCTAATGACTGCTTTTTCCCTGAGTAAGGCTCACACTTTCCTATTTCTTTGAATGTCTCAATTTTTTGTTGTTGAAAATTAAATTGTGATCATTTTAATAATTAAATTATAACAATATACTATAGCAAATCTGGATTCTGATTTCCCCCCATGGAAATTTTTTAAAAACTCACCTGGATTTAATTTATGGAATCCATCTCTACAATGGTGTGAAGCCATTGATGTCTCTGCTTAGATATTTTACTCTTATTTTTACTTTTCATCTGACTTGTTAGGAGGTTGCTCCCAAGTCTGCATAGTATCTCTTGCTTATTATTCAGGCAGTGATGGAGAAGATGCTGTCCTTAAAAATTCCATCCCTAAGGCATCCACCTCTCCCAGTGGACCTGTGTGCAGGTTGGGAAGTGCATTACAAGTTCAGGCTTTTATGAATTCTGTCTCAGCTTCTCCCTTCTACCAGGACTCTCAGATCTCCCTTGCACATGTCAGTAATTTTCTAGTTAGACAGAGACATATGAAAGGCTCATACATTCCTTCTCTGACTTTCTTTAGTATCTCCTTGTTAAACTCATGGCTGGTCCACCACTCTCACCAACTGAGACTGCAATCTTTTGCTAGCAGAGCTGTGGATTTTCTCTTTTATTTTCTACCAAAGGTATTACTTTTATTGACAGTGCTGACAGGTATGGATTTTCCTTTTTGGTCCAAATTGAGTCAGCCTCCCATGGCAAGGAAGCTGCTGTTTGTCATGGTTCACCCAATTCTGATACTACCATAGCACAAAGTGAGCTGAGGTAGCAGATGTAGATGGGTATAGCCCCAACCAAAAAGGCTGAAGATTTCTACTGTTCTTTCCTAAATTTCTGGGTTTCTTTTTTTCATGAATAAACACCTTTCAATTTTTCATTTGCCTTTGCTTTAGTCAATTTTCAGATCACAGATATGGTTTTATGGATTTTTTTTAAAACAGACATGTTTTTTATTGGGGAGAATATTAGCTTATCTCTTCACTTCACTATAGCTAGAAGTCTGTCTACTACAATTTCTCAATAATTATTTATTTTAACAAAACAATTACAGTCTCATTTAGCATATAGCACTAACAGATATGGACTCAGTAAATGCATTGTCCTGTTAGCACTAGATACCAGAAACCTAATTATCTGATATTTTACAGAATAAGTGACTTCTGCATGGGAAACTTAGGAAAAGAGGTAGTGGCTGTGCAAAAGAAATGTCTTCCCTAATTTTTTTCAGTCTCAGTCTAGTTAGTAATTTCCTTGTTATATTCCAGATAAGCATCTGACAAGAGAAGCCCACACTCCTCCACTGGTTCACCAAGAGTTCCTAAGCCCCTAGTCAGTTACTCCTTTTCAGGGTTGTCGAAAAGGGCACTCTAAATGAATCTTATGTCTGAGCCAAAGAAAAGTCACAGAATGGATAATTGGGGTCCTGTCCTCTAATGGGGAAATCCAGAGGCTCTAAGATTTTGCATATCAAAAACACTTTTCTATTTTTTAAAAATTAGAATTTTTACTTTGTCAATTAAGACATTTTTTTAAAATAGCCATACTGGCCATCAACCATCATCATCATTCTGATAGCAGAAAGATGTCCTCTCACCCCTAAAACAGGGAGAGTTTGCTAGCTAACAATATTTGTAATTTAAACATTTTTTTCTATATGACAGGATTTTTAGTTTCAAGTATTATACATCACTAGTAGGGGCATAGTAACATATCTGGGGGTTTCACAGCCCGGGCTGATGCCTCAATATGCTGCCAGATGGCTCCATCCGAGCCCATCCTGCCCCTGAGGGGTACAGGCATTGCAGTTTACATTTCAGACGCTTGGCAAACTACTCACCAGGCCATCAGCTGCAGCTCCCTTTAAAACAGGATTTCTTAGTCATACTTCTGTCTTATCCTGGGTTTCCTAGAAAACAGAACCTAAGGAAGAGCTTGCATGCTGATGCTTTAGGGGTTGGTGTAATCCCAGAGAAGCAAAAATAAATAAGAAAGGGAAGAAAAACAGGAAAGAAGTACATTACTGATCTGGCTGCAATTTCACACACAAGAAAACTCAGCTAGTTATTCAGATGTATAGGATGTCTCCAGAGAGGTTGTCAACAATCCCTGTGTCTTACAAAATTCTTCGGTGGCAGGGAAGATGGTTGATTTATCTGCTGGTTCCTTCCTTGGTTAAAGGTTGTCCCATGAGATACTGGGGCTTTGCTACCTGTACCCTCCAGGTAGCCACTAGGAAGCCAGAGTTGCCATGGGTCTGGTAGGTTTGAGTCCTGGAGCTGTTGCAGCACTCACCAAGGTGGGTAATGGAACACATGCTGCACTCTGCAAAGGATCAGGGTGTGACCTGATGGACCCTCGCTTCCTGTACATCGCTATGTTCACCAACCAGGAAGCTTCCTGAACCCATTCTTCAGAGTTTTTATCTAGGTCTCATTATGTAGGCACAACTGATGAAATCATTGGCCATATTGTTGAACTCAATCTCCAGCCATCCTCTCACACTTCCAATCTGTCATTAGTTTTCCTGGAAACTAGCCTTCATCTTGAAGCTATGCAGCCCCTTTCCTTACTCCCCCTAAGAGTTATCTCATTAGTATAAACTCTGGTGTGATCCTTAGGGGCTCATTATTAGTAACAAAGGACCCTCCTATCTCTCAGGAAATTCCAAGGGGGTTTGAAGCTCTATGTCAAATACTAGGAGAAAAGACCAAATTCTTTTTCAAACCACAACACAACTGAGTGAATCTAGGGAGAATATATAAACCATGTCCAGTACGATTGCTAAATGGCTTTCCATGACACCTGCTTCTTCACGGTACTTGCTTACAAATAGAAATCACAAAGTACCTCTAGGTGTATGAAGACAAGTACTCAAAAATTAATAAATTACCCCAGGATGAGACATTTTTGCAAACATATTAATTGTTCACTACACTGTGAACCACTAAATTTTTATTATAGAGGAGCCCAATACTGCTTTTTGAAAAAGATCATTAGATTAAAAATTTTTGCTAGAAATCATTTTGCAGTTCCTGTTATAGAGCACGATCCTTTTTTGTGTCATTATCTAAATGTATTCATGCCTTTGGAAGGGATTGCAATGCAGTTGACATTTCCTTAGACCTAAAGTTTAAATTACCTGAAGAAAAAGAATAATACAATTAATTTGTTAGTCTAAGTGTAGACTAACAATCTCTGCACTTAAGGGAAGAAAGGGAGTATAAACAAAATAAATAAATAAAGTAATTTGTATCTAAATATTAAGCCCATATTCCATGGTAATTTAGTCAGTATCTAATAGGCGTCAGCAATTTTATTATATGTTATCCTAACAAATACAGTAATTCTGGGAGATAGGAATCTTTATTCCAATTTTATAAGTGACAGAATTGAAGCTCTGAGGTTAAAAAATTGATCACGTAGATGCTGCATGGAAAAACAGAATTAAAATCCAGGACAAGCAACTTCAAGGTTGGTCATCTGTTTCTTCTATCTCTGCTGCTTTTTAACATGTAAAGTAGCTTTTCAATACTCCAGGAATCTAAAGTTTTGAAGCTCCCTTATGTTTTTTACAGAATCAATAAAATACTCTCAAGAGGAAAATAATCCTCCCAAATGCTGTGACTTTTTCAGGAGGCTAAAGAAGTACTCCTTCCCCGAGTTTAGAGCAGAATTATTTCAAACACCTCTTTCCTTCTGACTTGCACTTGTTGAACTGTTATCTTTCTTGTTCTCATCAGCATTCATATAGAAATATTTACTAGCCTTAGCCATATTCTGGGCTTTGTACCAAATAATTCTCATTAAATCTTTCTTTTCCAGTTCATTTTGGCCCTTGCCCACATGCTACTTTATGGGAAGATTGAATTGTTTAGGATGTGTTTTGCTCATCAATTAGATGGTATGGACCTGGAGAGAATGGACTTATTTTGTTACCAGTGTTAGCCAATAGCTCGCATTTAACTGATGCTTTTTGAATGGAAATTCAGACCATTCAATGAATGCCGGGAAGCAATGGCTTCATCTAGGAATGATCTGTTTATTGCCGTCTTCCTCACACAGTGAATCTCTTTCATGCCATTTCCTCAACATGAAGATGGAGTCACTTGTCAATAATGCAAATAACAGGAAGGTGATTGGTGAAAGAAAGGGTGCAAACAGGGTCACGAATGAACACTTTTGACTTGGAATAAGTAGGCAATTTGGGCCTACAATAATGGGAAGGTGGTTTGGCGCTGGAAACATATTGCTTTCAGCGTAACTGTCCCTCTCACAAGAGGACAGAAGGAACATTGTAATTAATGAGTTCTTTCAAAGAAAACAAATGTAAAGAATTTATCAGAGCACCTTAATGTTGCTTGTGGCTGCATCTGTGAAAAACAAGGAACAGGTTTGTCTCCTGGCACTCGTCAGGGGTTAGTTGCTTTCAGCTTCTTTTTGACTTTCTCTACAACAATGTTGATCATAACCATTTTGGTTCTTGAGTGTGCACACTATCTAAAAGCAATCTCTAACTCTTACAAGGCTCTTATTACCCAAAATGGTTATATGTAAGGTGAAAGCTGCTCCCAGGGTAATTTTAATTGGGGTGTCCAGCTTAGAATTGCCTAGCACTAATGTGGAAGTGGGGAGCATAGTGTGGAATAGATGCAATGGCTGCAAGGTCAAAGCTTTTGGGCTGAACACACAGGAAGACACCTGGCAAGGCAAAGGATGGTTTCAACATCTCCATGGAAACAGAGCTCAGGTCCACTTGGTCTACACATCACCTTTGAAAAGCAAAGATAACAAAGCAAGGCCAGTGATTTTTATCAGTAAATATGAGAATTCAAAAATCTGTTTGAGGGAGCCAAGCCAATTCAATGAGGAAAGAATAATCTTTTTAACAAATGGTGCTGGGACAACTAGATATCTACATGCAACAGAACAAAGCTAGGTTTCTCCTCAGAACAAACATAAGAATAAAAATGTAGGAGTAAATCTTTAGGACCCTGGATTAGAAAAAGCCTTCTCAAATATGACATCCAAAGCACAAGAAACAAAAGAAAAGAGAGATAAACTGTACTTCATGAAAATAAAATAATTTTGCTTCAAAGGAAACCACCAAGAAATTGAACAAGCAACCCAAAGAATGGGAGAAAATATTTGCTATTACAGCTCAATAATAAAAAGTCAAGTAACCCAATTTTAAAATGCACAAAGGATCTGAAGAGATTTTTTTTTCCAAAGAAGATGTACAAATGGCCAATAAGCACATAAAAAGATGCTCAACATCATTAGCCATCAGGAAAATACAAATCAAAACCACAATAAGAAACCACTTCGCCTGCACTAGGATGGCTATAATCAGACAGATAGATGATAAGTGTTGGTGAAGATCTGGAGAAATTAGAACTGTCATCTCTTGCTGGTGGGAATGTAAGCTGAGCAGCTGCTTTGGAAACATTGTGGCTGATCCTCAAATAATTAAATATAGAATTTCCTTAAAACCCAGAAATTGTTCCTGTATGTATACCCAAGAGAAATGAAAACATACAACCACCCAAAAATGTGTACGCAAATGTTCATAGTAGCATTGTTTATAGTAGGCAGAAAGTGGAAATAACCCAAATGTTCATCAATGAATGAATGGATAAATAAAAGATTGTATATCCTACAATGGAATATTATTCAGCAAGAAAAAGAAATGAAGTATTGATACATGCTACATGTGTCAATGTATCTAGATGAATCTAGAAAATATGCAAGTGAAAGAAACCAGTCCAAAAAGACCACATATTATATGACTCAATTTATTTGAAATATCCATAAAGGTAAATCTGTAGAGACAAAAAGTAGATTAGTTGTTGCCTAGGGCTGAGCAAGAGGAGTAGAGAGACTATAGGGAGTAACTGCTAATGGATATGAGGGTGAAGGGGTGATGAAAATATTCTAGATTCTGGTAATAATGTAATTGTGGTAAGGGTTGCACAATTCTGTGAATGTACTAAAAAACGTGCTGCACACATCAAATGAGTCAATTGTATGTTATGCAAATTATATCTTGAGTGCTATTTAAAAATCTGTTTGAACTCACTAGAATAATTCATAGCATAACTAAACAATCAGCTTTAACAGGAAGGTTTATTTATATATTTTATTTTGCCAGAAATTGTTTTTAAAAAGTCATTTAATATAATTTTCTTAACCTAATTTAATAATATTCAACCTAAATAATGCTTCAAATAGCCATATTATTAAAAAGTCAATATAGAAGTAAATGTATTTGATTTGATAATTTATTATGTTTGTACAGATTAATATGCATTAACATATTTAATTCTTCTTGAATATTAACTTCAAATATTGGTTTATCAGTATTATTACTTCATTAAATATTGAAATATTTCAGATGAAATTAATAAAATATAATATGTACTATATGTTTTAATATAGGAATATATTTTCTAAAAATATACATATTTATAAACATAAAAATATAAATGCATTTTAATAAGCATATTAAAATGTGTATATTTTAATAATGTCTTACTGACAATAACTTATCTCATGGATTTTTAAATACACTATTACTACATTTAGTAATAGCAGAAGACATAGAATGCTTATTTGAAGGCAAAAATATTCTCATGTGAATATTTTGTCCTGTAAAAAAATACAATTTCTAGAAGCAATGAAACTTTAAAAAATTATTTATTGTTTTGGTCATTGTTTTCTATTTGTGTTATCTTAAGAATGCAGATATTGGTATGGAGATTTTCACAAGGCTCTGTCCATCTACACAAAAGGCTTAGCTGGAACCCTCTTATTGCCTTAAAAGCCTTATAATGGCAAGAACTGTGTTTGTCACACATTTATTTTACATATGAACCCTGGTGTAGTCACATAATAGATGTTTAAATTTTTTTTTAATTAATTCAATTTCTCAGCTCAAATCCTTGAACTATACTCATAATAGCTGGTAAAATTGTAAAATTAAGCAGACTTTATGGAAAGCAATCAAAATGCATATGGTAAAAGCTCTTAAAATATTTTAAGAAGATAAACAAAAAATGTATGTTCAAGAAAATTCCTAGCAGCATTATCTTCTAATAGTTAAAAACACCTGGAAATTCACTAAATGGGTCATTAATAAAGAATTAGCTAAAGTATAGAACATCCATATAATGGAATATTATACAGTTGCTAAAAGTCATGTTTGTAAATAATTTAATTTTTTTTAAAATACGACTTCTTGTAAAGAAATGAAGGCTAAAAAATTACATAAACAGTACAAACTCAATTATAAAATATATACAGATAGAAATGTAAAAAGAAAACAGTAGAAGAAATTAAATAAACATGCTACTAAATTTATTGTGTTACTAGTGTAAAAATAAGCAGGCAGATATATAGAACAGAATAGAGAGCCTGCAGGTAGATATTTGTATATTTAAAAAATTAATATGTGGGAACACTAACATCTAAAATTGGTGATTGGAAGCATAAGTCAGTTCATAAATAGTATTAGAAAAATAGTTATCTAACTATGAATAAAATTCAAGTTAAATCCCCACCTCATACCCTATACCATATAAATTCCAACCATACTAAACATTAAAAGGCTAAAAATGTTATTTAAGCACATGAGAAATGAGGAGTTTACAATTTGAGCTTGAAGGACTTTCTGAGCATAACTCCCAGCAGAAGCCATAAAAGGAGAGATTGATAGACTTGACTACATTTAAACATTTAAAATGTATGTCTCTGTGAAATAAACACAATTTTTAAAATAGCAAACTACAAAAAATAATTTTGAATTATAACTGTCAAAGTTTAATATATTATTAAGAATACTATAAAAACCTTAAGAGAAAAATGTTACAAGAACATATAGAAAGTGCGTAACAGAAAAACAAACAAACAACAAACAAAAACCTCCAACAGACAAAACGACAAAGATTTAAACTTTCAGCTCCAACCATGATAGGGTAGATGAGTATCAAATCACCCTCCAGTTGTGATGAATTATAAAACTGAATAAATATATATTAATTACTGTTTTCAGTCATTAGATATCATATGGCATAGAGCCGTAATACTTGATAGAAGGGAAACACCTGGGAGTCTTGCCTGAAGGTTATTTCCTAACAAGGAAGGGCAATCACCCAAACCCAGAGCAAAGATCTCATTAAGATTCAGATCATCATTCGGGAAAAAACAGAGATCAAATTTTGAAACAGCCAAGGTGCCTGCAACTTCTGGGGCAAGATATTGGAGGTGAGAGAGTTATGCAGAGAATAATCTGACCATAAGAGTAACTTTGAGTTTTTAGATGAATACTAATGCACTGGTTGAGATGCCATGAGTCCTGAAAAAGAAGCTACAGACATTGTGAGTTAAGCACAGACTTTGGAGGTTATACTCATTGGAAGAAATTGGAATTTTAAACAGCTAGGGTAGAGTCATTTCACTAAATTATCTGGCCATTCAGTTGCAATCTCAATAAAATCATGCCTTAGCAGTGTGATTTTAGAAGCTTAGAAGTTTACTCTAACTGCAAAGTAAATGCTGTTCTAGACTCAGCCTAATAAAGCCTAAAACATATACCTTCAAAGGATAAAACTGATCTGCCAATAAACTAGCTGGCTTACAGAAAGATGCTCAATAGTTGATATGGTTTGGCTGTGTCTCCATGCAAATCTCACCTTGAATTGTAATAATCCCCACGTGTCAAGGGCAGGGTCAGGCTGAGACAATTGAATCATGGGAGGAGTTTCCCCATACAGTTCTCGTGGTAGTGAATAAGTGTGATGAGATCTGATGGTTTTATAAATGGGAGTTTCCCTGTACAACCTCCCTCTTTGCCTGCCACCATGTAAGACGTCCCTTTGTTCTTCCTGCATCTTCTGCCATGATTGTTGAGGGCTCCCCAGCCATGTGGAACTATGAGTTCATTAAATCTCTTTCCTTTATAAATTACCCAGTCTTGGGTATGTCTTCATTAGCAGCATAAGAACAGACTAATACAATATTCTAGAGAA
Source organism: Pan paniscus (assembly GCF_029289425.2). NCBI lineage: Eukaryota > Metazoa > Chordata > Mammalia > Primates > Hominidae > Pan > Pan paniscus. The sequence goes on along the minus strand of NC_073253.2, from coordinate 46,068,257 downwards.
CAACAACCAAAATCTAGACTCAACAGTAATATCCACAATGCATAAGCATGCACAAAACTGTTACTAAATAAGAAGAAAAGAAGGAAAAATGTGACCATAATGAGAAGAAAATGATCAATAGAAACACTCAGATACAGCACAGACGTTAAGACAGCTATTATGAATGTAAAGTATGCAGATGGAAAATCTCTGCAAAAGAAAAAATAAAACAAACTATAAAAAAGAGCTAGATGAACATTGTAATTCTGAAAGATATAATAACTGAAAAGAAAAATGCCCTGGATGGGTATAACAGCAGATTGAACACTGCTGAAGAAAAGATGAGTGAACTTGAAGGCAGGGCAATGAGAGCTATCCAAATAAAAGTACAGAAAATAAAAATAAACAAAACTTCAGTGACCTGTTGTACAATGAGCTACATACCTATAATTAGAATCCCATAAGAAGAGAAGGGAAAAATTGGGGAAGAAAAAATACTGGAAAATATCACAGGCAAATTCTTCACAAATATAATGAAGACTATAAACCTTCGTATCTAAATAGTTCAGTGAACCCCCATGGATAATGGACCCAATGAAAACTGCACCTAGACATATCATAGTCAAATTGCTAAGAATAGAAATAAGGAGAAAAATATTAAAACAGCCAAAGTAGGAAAAATCATGAAATATATTAAATATAATTTTACATATAGGTGCACAACAATAATGATTACTAATTTCTCTCAGAAGTAAGGCAAACCAGAATATAAAATCCCATCTTCAAAACCCTGAAAGGGAAAAGTTCAATATTAAGTTAAAAAATATTTTACAAGATTGAAAGAAAATAAAGACACTTTAAAATAAATCAGGCTGTGCGCGGTGGCTCAAGCCTGTAATCTCAGCACTTTAGGAGGCCAAGACAGGCGGATCACTTGAGGTCAGGAGTTCAACATCAGCCTTGCCGCATTGGGAAACCCTGTCTCTTCTATAAAAATTAGCCAGGAGGGGTGGCAGGTGCCTGTAATCCCAGCTACTTGGGAGGCTGAGACGGGAGAATTGCTTGAACTCTGGAGGTGGAGGTTGCAGTGAGCCGAGATTGTGCCATTGCACCCCAGCCTGGGCTATAAGAGCGAAACTCCATCTCAAAAATTTAAAAAAAAAATTAAAAAAATAAGTTAAAATAATTCAGATAAAATTCAAGAGAGTTTCTTAAAAGCAGAATTACTCTACAGGAAATGATAAAGAAAGATCTTCAAGCTCATAGAAAATGACAGCAGTAAAATACTCAGATATATGTAGAAAGAAACAAATTGCACATAAATGGTATATGTAAATATAGAAGACTTAAACTTTAAAAAATTCTTCAAAAGACAATTAACTGTTTAAAGCAAACAAAAAATGTATAGCAGGGCCTATAATCTATGAAGAATAAAAATATATAACAGCAATAAGACTAAAAATAAGTAAAAATAAACCAAAGAATAGTGTTGCAAAGTTCTTATACTATAAGGGAAATGGTATCATATTAATTCAAATTACACTGTGAATAGTTAAAGATGCATTTTGCAATTCCTAGAGCAAGCACACACACACACACACACACACACACACACACACACACACACACACAAAAGAGTGTAATAAAAGAGACAACAGAGGAAATAAAATGGAATAATAAAAAATAATTGATAAATCAAGAGGGAAGGAGACGGGGAATGAATTAAAAAGACAGACTGGACAAATAACAAATAAATAGCAAAATGATATTAATTACTGTTACTTAAATACAATCATATCAATGATTTTGTAAATGGATAAAGGTTTTCAGTTAGAAGGGAGAGATTTTGAGGCTGAATAAATTCCGTCTATATAATGTTTATAACAGGTGTACTTTAATTACAAAGATATAGATTAAAAGTAAAAGATTTGAAAAAATATAACTTGCAAACACAAATCATAAGAAAACTGGAGTGCTACATTAATATCAGCTAATACATACTTCAAGACAAAGGTTATTTTTTAGAAACAAAGATAGAAGCTAAGAAGACATCAAAATCCTGAATGTGGCTGCACCTAATAACAAAGCTTCAAAATATATTAAAAAACTGACAGAGCTAAAGGGAGAGATAGGCACATCCACAACATTCACTGGAGATATTTAACGCTACTTTGTCAGTAATTGCTAGAACAAGTAGACAAAACACAAACAAACAAAAAACACCGTAATAGTATTTGAATAACACTGCTAAAAAAATTGACCTAACTAATATCTATAGACCACTAATAACTGCATAATACATATTTTTTTATGAACTTGTTTCTTTCCATGAACATTTATTTTTTTTAAATGTTCATGTAATATTCACAGATTGACCAAATTCATAATAATAAAATAATACCCAATAAATGGCAAAGGATTGAAATCATACAGAGTATGTGTCTTATCTCAATATAATTAAATTGGAAATCCATATAAAAAGTCTGAATAATCTCCAAATACATGAAAATTAAACAACATACTTATAATCTTGGGTCAAAACAAAATCTCAAGGGAAATGCAAAAATATGTTAAAATAAATAATAATGAAAACATAACTTCTCAAAATGAATGGGTGGTAACTAACAAATTGATTACATAAAAATTCATATCAAAATGCATATATTAGAAAAGAAGATTTAAAATCAACCATCTCAGCTTTCATGTTAACAAGGAAGAAAAAGACAAGCAAACTGAAGCATAAGTAAGAGTGAAATAATAAAGTAGTAAGTAATACTAAGTACTAATAATAAAGTAGTAAGTAGTAAGAGAAGAAACAACATGGAAAATAAAGAAAATAAAACAAAAATTGACTGTTTAAAAAGATTAATAAAATTGACAAGTGCTAGATAGCACAGAGAGAGACAGAAAAAGAGAGAAAGAAAGGAATGAAAAAGATCATTGCCACTCATCATCCATAAATTAAAAAGATAATTAAGAGGTTATAGAAAAGTTAATGCCACTAAATTTGCAATTTTAGATAAAAAATAAATTTCATTGAAAAAAACACGTCCCAAAACAGACACAATAAAATATGCAAGGAGAAATAAGAAATCTAAATACCCTATATCTGTTACAGCAATTGAATTTGTAAGACAAAAAAACTTCACAAGTAAGACTTCACACCGGGCTGGCTTCCATGATGAATTGTAAACATCTGTTTTTTAAAGAAATGATAAAATTTTACATATACCCTCTTCAGAAAATTGTGAAGGGAATAGCTCCCAACTTATGTAATGAGGTCAGCATAACACTGATATTGAAACCAGACAAATATATTTCAAGAAATGTGAAGATACAGATGTAAGAATCCACAACAATATAGTAGCAAATTGAGTCTTGCAATGTATAACAAAAATAATGCATTAAGACTAAGAAGGATTTCTCTCAGCAATATAAATTTGATCTAAAATGTAAAATTCAATCAGTTATTTAACATATTAAAAGAAAAATAAAATTTGATCATCTTCATAACTCTAAATTCACTGCTCATTTATGATTTCTTTTTGAGTAAGCAAACTGGATAAAGAAAGTGTATTAGTCCATTCTCACACTGCTATAAAGAACTGCCCAAGACAGGGTAATTTATGAAGGAAAGAAGTTTAATTGACTCAGTATCGCAGGGCTGGAGAGGCCTCAGAAAACTTACAATCATGGCAGAAGGGGAAGAAAACACGTTCTTCTTCACATGGCAGCAGGAGAGAGAAATGAGTGCCCAGCAAAGGAGGAAGCCCCTTATAAAACCATCAAATCTCATGAGAACTAATTCACTATCGCAAGAACAAGAAGGGGGAAACCACCCTGTGATTCAATTATCACCACCTGGTCCTTCCCACAACATGTGGAGATTATGGGAACTACAATTCAAGATGAGATTTGGGTGGGGACACAGCCAAACCATATCAGAAGAGTAACTTCAAAAGCCAATAAAGGGGTCTACAATAAATGTTATAGCTAACATCACATTTATTCATAAATAACTAAAGATTGTTTTCTCTAAGATTGGGAATAAGATAGGAATAAAGTCTTCACTATTTCTACTCACAATTGCACTGAAGATTCTGAAGTCCATGAAACAAGAAAAACAAACTGCATTAGTAAGAAGAAGTAAAACTTTTTACTCATAGGCAATATGCTTGTACAGGTAAAAAATCTTAAGGATTATACAAAATAAAACAAAGTTTGCTAGAACTAAGAAGTGAGTCTAGTATTTATATAGGTTATAAGGCCAATATACAAAAATAAAATGTATTTTATAAACATGTGAGGGACAAGTGACAATAAAATAAGTAATTTCATTTTAAAAACCTAAATACACAGGAAAAAATGAAAAAGCATAGGAACTGACATAGTGTGGTAACTAAAAATATTACTGAGAGAATTTAAAGACTTAATTAAATAGAGGAATAAAGTATGTTCATGCACTGGAAGACTCAAGACTGTTTAGATGGTAATTCATGTCTAACTCATCTATATTTCAAAAAGTCCCCAATCAAAATTTCAGCAAACTTTTTGTTTTTCTAGAAATTGGCTGGCTAATTGCAAGCTCATGCTGGAAAGTTGAAAGATCTAGAACAGTCAAAATAATATTGAAAAAAAAAGAAACAAGTTGGATGACTTTTTCTATCTGATTAAGTCAGGCAGGTCTTTATATTAAGTTAGGTCTTTAAGATTTAATGTAAAGCTACAGAAATTAAGACAGTGTGATAATGGTGAAAGTAGACAGTAAATGATAAAGTAGAAATAAATCATTGCAACAGTAGACAGAGTCCCAAAATGGACCCACCCATGTATGTTAAGGTAGCCATCCTTTAACACAGCCTCTAATGATCCCCACCCCCTGTATTCACAACTGTCTGTAGTCCCTTCTCACACCATATAAAGATTGGTTCATGTGATTAATGGAATATGGCATACTTTGTCTGCCATGTCAACTTCTGTTTAAACCATTTAGTGATTTTTTAAAGTTCGTGTACATTTTAGCTTAGAATATCACTTGTCACTTGTTTTCTTTCCATAGTTTCTGTTTACTATTTACTGTTTCCCTTTAATTCTTTGAACATATCCTAATAGCTGCTTTGAGGTTTTTGTCTGCTAAATTCATTACCTGGACTCACTCAGAGTCAGTTTCTACTGATTTCTATTTTTCTCCCTGGAGAATGGACCACCCCTTCATGTTTCTTCATATATCTGGTAATTTTTTGTATTGAAAATTGGACTTGGTGGATAATAAATGTATAATTATACAATCTATTTTGTTATTGTGAGGTTTGACTTTTTTTTTAGTAAGTAATAAACTTTCCCTAAACTGCAAAATCTGTCTCCCCTGTAATATGTAGACACTAATGATTCTGCTTAATACTTGGGGGGTGGTGTGTGGGGGCATTTGAGTTCAATAAAGATCTTCCCAGCAACTGTATAGCTCGGCAGTCAGCCAATTATTTGGGCAGAGGCTATGTTCAGACACATCAAGCCTGTGAGGCCCTACCTTCTGCTGCCTGAACTGTGTGTGGGTTGTGAATTACAACTATCTAAATTGTGTGTGGGTTGAGGAATGCCGCAAATAGAAAAGTTTTCTGCAAATGTACCCCATTCCCCTGTGCGAGAATTGCTTGAAATGGAACCAGAAACTACCAAATTTAGCCCGGCTGTGAGAACTTACAAAGAGAAGGTCAGAGTCACCATGGAAGTAGCAGGACAGGAGAAATTTAAAGGTGTTGGTCGAAGTAACAGGATTGCCAAATCTGCAGCAGCAAGAAGAGCCCTCCGAAGCCTCAAAGCTAATCAACCTCAGGTTCCCAACAGCTGAAACCCCTTTTTAAAATTCAAAAAAAAAAAAAAGGGGGGGGGGGAAATTACTTAAATTGGAAGGGATGACTTAAAGTTGATATTGAGCTAAATGCATTGAAGGCAGAATTTAAAGTTTGTTTGATAACAAGATAGCTAACAGAATAAAACATTTAGCATATGTATACAATTTTGGAACTAATTGTAGTTTTAGTTTTTGCACAAACACAATCTTGTCTTCTTTCCTCACTTCTGCTTTGTTTAAATCACAAGAGTGCTTTAATGATGACATTTAGCAGGTGTTCAAAATAATTGACAGAGTTTTTTTGTTGTTGTTTGTTGTTGTTGTTGTTTTTGAGTTTAATTTATGTCAGCTTTGCTTAGTGTTAGAAGGCCATGGAGCTTAAACCTCCAGCAGTCCCTAGGATGACATAGATTATTCTCCATCTCTCCATGTGTGAAGTAGTGCCAGTCCTGCATTAGTTGATAAGCTGAATAGAATGATAAGGTTTTCGAGAAGAGAAGTGCACCAATGTTGTCTTTTCTTTCCACGTTATACTGTGTAAGGTGATGTTCATGGTCGCTGTTGCACCCGACAGTAAGGGATAGATATTTAATGAACAGTGGCTGGCATGTTGGTTAATCACATTTTAGTTTTCTGATGCCACATAATCTTGCATAAAAAAGATTCTTGCCTTAACAGTAAAACCTTCATGGATATTCTTTAATCTCTGATCTTTTTGGAAAAATGTTTTACATTCCCTTCATTTTATTATGCGTTAGACGTTGAGACATCATGATACTTACAACTCACTAGTATAGTTGTAACTTATTACAGGATCATACTAAAATTTCTGTCATGTATACTGAAGACATTTTAAAAACCAGAATATGTAGTCTATGGATATTTTTTATCATCATAAAAATGATCTTTGGCTAAATACCCCATTTTACTACAGACCTCCTGCTAGGTAATTCCACTGATGGAAATGTTTTGTGGCAAATAATTTTGCCTTCTAGGCTGTTGCTCTAACAAAATAAACCTTAGACATACCACACCTAAAATATGCTGCAGATTTTATAATTGATTGGTTACTTATTTAAAGAAGCAAAACAGAGCACCTTTACCCTTAGCTTCCTCACATAAATTTCTTACTGTACTTTTCATAATGTTGCATTCCTATTTCACCTACCAAGCCATGCTGTTAATGCCATGAAAGTTTAACATTTGTGATAAACTGCTGTAATTTTGATACATCTGTGATTTAGGTCATTAATTTAGATAAACTAGCTTATTGTTTCTGTGTTTGGGAAAGGAAAAAAAGACTTTTTTAGGCATTTGCCTAAGTTTCTTTAATTAGACTTGTAGGCACTCTTCACTTAAATACCTCAGTTCTTCTTTTCTTTTGCATGCATTTTTCCCCTGTTTGGTGCTATGTTTATGTATTATGCTTGAAATTTTAATTTTTTTGTACTGTAACTATAATTCCTCTTAGTTTACCTTTTTAAAAGTTGTGGGTCAGTCTTGCACTCCCATCAACATACCAGTAGAGGTTTGCTGCAATTTGCCCCATTAATTATGCTTGAAGTTTAAGAAAGCTGGGCAGAGGTGTTTCATATTTCCCAGCACATGATTCTGAAGTTGAAGCCTCATGGAATGCTGCATGTATGTGTATGTGACATTTGAATACTGTCCTTCCTGCTTTATCTGCATCATCCACCCACAGAGAAATGCCTCTGTGTGAGTGCACCCACAGAAAACTGTCAGCTGTGCTTTCTAAGGAACCCTGAGTGAGGGGTATATTATGCTTCTCCAGTGTTTTGTGTTGTCTCCAATCTTAAAATTAAATTGAGATCTAAATTATTAAATGAGTTTTTGAGCAAATTAGTTTAGATGACTTGTTTTAAAAATATTTAATTCTGATTTGGAACCTTAGATATCTACTTGATTTTTAAAAAAACCTTAATGTAACATATGGCCAGTTAAAACAAAATAATTCTTGAATTATGTAACTATAAAGGTGTACAGTGAACAAGTAAGGTTGGATGTGAATTTTACTGTGAGGGTTATTTGTGATCAAGTTTAATCACAAATCTCTTAATATTTATAAACTACCTGATGCCAGGAGCTTAGGGCTTTGCATCGTGTCTAATGCATCCATCCCAGTGTTACGGGATTCTCTTGATTCCTGGCACCAAAATCAGATTGTTTTCACGGTTACGATTCCCAGTGGGAGAAAAATGCCTCAATATATTTGTAACCTTAAGAAGAGTATTTTTTTATTAGTACTAAGATGTTCAGACTTATGCACATGATTAGGTCATGCATTCTCAGGGGTGCAAATTTCCTTCTACCATTCAAAATGTTTTATCAACAGCAAACTTTAGCTCTTTCACTTTTTGTTGGAGAAAAATAGTGGATTTTAATTTGACTCACAGTTTGAAGCATTCTATGATCCCCTGGTTACTAAGTTAAAAAATTTTAAAAGTACAGGTTAGACATATGAAATGGTTATGAACGCTTTTTTGCTGCTGATTCTTAATGCTGTAAAGTTTTCCTCTGTTTAGCTTGTTGAAATGTTTTGCATCTGTCAATTAATAAAAAAAATCACTCTATGTTGCCCCACTTTACAACCCTTATGCCATTCTTCTGTTCCTGTGATTGCAATGTGAGACTGAATGTAATATGGAAAACCTACTAGTGGGGTGTGGTTGTGCTCTGAGCACATGTGTAAAGGACTGGGGAGGTGTATCTTGAAAAAGCAACTGCAGAAATACCTTGTGATGATTGTGTGCAAGTTAGTTGACATGAATCTTCATTTGTAAATTTTTTAAAATATACTTTCCGCAGTCCTAACTATGTTGCGTTTTGTAATAGCTTTTTCCCTTCTGTTCTGTTCATGTAGCACAGATGAGCATTGCACTTTGTACCATGCTTTACCTCATTTCAAGAAAATATGCTTAACAGAGAGAATAAAAATGTGGTTTGGCCTTGCTGCTGTTTTGACTTATGGAATTTGAAAAAGATAATTATAATGCCTGCAATGTGTCGTATACTCACACAACTTAAATAGGTCATTTTTGTCTGTGGCATTTTCACTGTTTGTGATATGAAAAAGATTTGTTAACTGAACTCTTAATTATGTTTTTAAAATGTTTGTTACATTTCTTTTCCTTTTTCTTTTATATTATGTGAAGTGATGAAATTTAGAACGACCTCTAACACTCCTGTAATTGTCTCTTAAAATACTGATATTTTTATTTGTTAATAATACTTTGCTCTCAGAAAGATTCTAATACCCTGCCTTGACAACATGAAACTTGAGGCTGCTTTGGTTCATGAATCCAGGTGTTCACCTGGCAGTCAGCTCCTTCAGTCGCTCCCTGGAGGCAGGTGGGGACTGCAGAGGATCACTGGAATCCAGAATGAGCGCAGTTCATGCACAAAGCCCCATTGATTAAAAATATTGGATCTTGCTCTGTTAGGGTGTCTAATTCCTTTACACAAAATTTAAGCCACTAAACTGAGACCTTGATACCATTTTTTAACTGCATCTGAAATTATGTTGAGTCCTTAACCCATTTGCGTTATCTGCAAAAGAGAAACTCATGTCATGTTTATTACCTATATGGTTGTTTTAATTACATTTGAATAATTATATTTTTCCAACCACTGATTACTTTTCAGGAATTTAATTATTTCCAGATAAATTTCTTTATTTTGTATTGTACATGAAAAGTTTTAAAACTATGTTTAATACCAAGACTATTAAAATGATTTTAAAAGTTGTTGGAGATGCCAACAGCAATATCTAGGAAATTTGCAATGAGACCACTGTATTTTCCACTAGCAGTGAAAATGACTTTTCACAACTAACTTGTAAATATATTTTAATCATTACTTGTTTTTTTTCTAGTCCATTTTTTTTTTTTTGGATATCAACCACAGACTATTTAAATTCTATAGATGCACTAAGAATTCACTGCAGCAGCAGGTTACGTAGCAAAAATGCAAAGGTGAACAGGAAGTAAATTTCTGGCTTTTCTGCTATAAATAGTAAAGGAAAATTACTAAAATCAAGTAAAACTAATGCATATAATTTGATTGACAATAAAATATTTACCATCACATGCTGCAGCCGTTTTTTAAGGAACATGATGTCATTCATTCATACAGTAATCATGCTGCAGAAATTTGCAATCTGCACTTTATGGATCACAATTACCTTGAGTTGTTTTTTTGTAATAATTGTAGCCAAGTAAATCTCCAATAAAGTTATCGTCTGTTTAAAAAAAAAAGTAGGCAAAAGACATGAACAGACACTTCTCAAAAAAAGACATGAAAGCTCAGTGTCACTGATCATTAGAGAAATGCAAATCGAAACCACAATGAGATACCATCTCACACCAATCAAAATAGTTATTATTAAAAAGTCAAAAAATAACAGATGTGGGCAAGGTTGCAGAGAAAAAGGAATGATTATACACTGCTGGTGGGAGGGTAAATTAGTTCAACCACTGTGAAAAGCAATATGGTGATCCCTCAAAGAGCTAAAAGCAGAAGTACCATAACACCCAGCAATCCCATTACTGCGTATATACCCAGAGGAATATTGATCATTCTTCCATAAAGACACACGCATGTGAATGTTCATTGCAGCACTGTTCACAATAGCAAAGACATGGAACCAACCTAAATGCCCAACAATGATGACCGGATAAAGAAAATGTGGTACATATACACCATGGAACATTATGTAGCAATAAAAAAGAATGAGGTTATGTCTTTTGCAGGAACATGGGTAGAACTAGAGGCTATCATCCTTAACAAACTAATGTAGGAACAGAAAACCAAATACCATATGTAAGAACATATAAGTGTAAGCTAAATGATGAGAACTTAGGAACACAAAGAAGGAAACAACCAACACTAGGGTCTACTTGAAGGGGAAGGATGAGAGGAGGGAGAGGAACAGAAAAGATAACTGTTGGGTACTGGACCTAATACCTGGGTAATGTAATAATATGTACTACAAACCCCCATGACATGAGTTTATTTATGTAACAAAGCTTCACATCTACCCCCAAACCTAAAATAAAAATTAAAAAAATAAAGAGAAAACAAACTAAGTCATTTCCAAATCTTTATGAATCCCAAGTTTACATCTCTAGCTAAATCTCTCCTCTAAAATCCAGATATAATTGATATTTAATATCTTTAATTGGACAGGACCTAAATCCAAGATAAACAAAAGGAATCTCATTTTTTTCCTAAGCTTGCTTTTCTCCTGATTTCTTATTCTTGGAAAATGTTATCAAGACTCACCCAGTTACCCAATCCAAAAGCCTGAGATGCTTCCTTTAGTCTTCTCTCTTTATCATTTCTTATTTATTATTGCTTACCAGTTATATACATTCTTATGTATCCTTTTTTCCTGATACTCTCCAACTCTATCACTTCCTTCCCAATGCTAGGACTATTGTCTCATTCAGAATTTTCTTCATCTTTTTTTTTTTTTTTTTTGAGACAGAGTCTCGCTCTGTCGCCCAGGCTGAAATGCAGTGGCGTGATCTTGGCTCGCTGCAACCTCTGCCACCCTGGCTCAAGCGATTCTTCTGCCTCAGCCTCTCGAGAAGCTGGGACTACAGGTGCATGCCACCACACCCGGCTAATTTTTGTATTTTTAGTAGTGACCGGGTTTTGCCATACTGGCCAGGCTGGTCTCAAACTTCTGAGCTCGTGATCCGCCCACCTCGGCCTCCCAAAGTGCTGGGATTACAGGCATGAGCCACCGCGCCCAGAATTTCTTCATCTCTTAATTGGAATACTCAACAGCTCTCTAACTGGTCTCACTAACTTCAGTTTCTTATACCTTACTAATTTTTAAATTAAGTAATGCTTTACATACACAGAGATCTTAAATTCATAAATCATTAAGTGTATAGTTAGATCAGTTTTGACAAATACATGCACTCAGATCTCAGATATCTGTCATCTCTAGCAAGAAAAAAAACCAGAAAAACATTTCCATTACTCTAAAGAGTTTCCTTATACCTCTTCCCAGTAAATTATCCCACCACCAGAAACAAGCACTGATCTGATTTCTATTATAATAGATGTTTGTCATGGTTTAGAACTTCGTATAAAAGAAATAACATACTATATACTTTTTTCTGTCTGACTTATTTTACTTGGCATTATGTCTTTAAGCATCATTCATCATGTTGTGTTCATCAGTACTTCTTTTTTGTTTGTTTGTTTGAGCAGTCTTCCATTGAAAGGACACACTATAATATGTTCATCCAAACTCTTTAAATGAACATCTAGACAATTTCCAGGGGTTTTTGTGTTATTATAAATAGTATTAACAAAGCTAATATGGGCGTTCTTCTATAAGACTTTTTGTTGATATAGGTTTTCTTTTTTGGAGAGGAGACAAAGATCTAAGATTGAAATTGCTGGGTCATACACTGGATTTTCATTTACTTTTTAAAAAACTGCCAAAGAATTTTCCAGTGTAGTTGCACACTTTATATTCCCATTTATAATGTATAAGAATTCCAGTTGCTTCATGGCCTCTTCGATATTAGGGGTATTTTTGTTTTTGTTTTTTTTAGGTTAGCCATTCTATGAGAAGTGTCGTTTTTAAAGTGGATAAAGTGTTTTCCGTATTTCATTTGATATCCTCTATTGATTGTTTGCTGTGGCTCTTTGTGTTAAATTTTTTTAGTGGTTACATAGGAGACTTCAATACACATCTCTCACTTATTAGAGTAAAGCTTCAAAAATGTTCAAATATTCCACAAAAATATGAGAACTTTACTACAGTACACTTTCCACTAAAACCCACCCACCCTTTGTGTTCTTTGTCATATACTTCATTTTCATATATGTCACAAATACTGCATTGCATCTAAAAAGTTTAAAGTCAGTAGTCTTTAAAGCTTATCATTGGTATATAAAGATATGAATACTTTTGTAAAGCTCCTTTCTATTTTGCAACATTTCAGTCTTCCTGGTACTCTTTCTTTCTTTCTGCAGAAGCAGGTTTCTACCTGGTATCATTTCTGTTCAGCCAAAGAACTTCTTTCGACTTTTCTTGAAATTTGAGTCTGCTGGAAATAAATTCTTTTGATTTTTGTCTTTCTGAAAACGTCTTTTTTCTTTATATTTGAAGAATTTTTAATTAGAAAGAGTGTATATCTACAGTTTTCTTCTTTCATCACTTTAAATATTAAATATATTCTTCCATTGACCATTAGCCTCCTTTTTTTAAAAAAATTTTTTATTTCCATAGGTTACTGGGGAACAGGTGGTGTTTGGTTACATGAGTAAGTCCTTTAGTGGTGATTCGTGAGATTTTGGTGCACCCATCATCTGAGCAGTATACATGGCACCCTATTTGTAGTCTTTTATCCCTCACCCCCTTCCCACCTTTTCCCCCGCGTCCCCAATGTCCACTGTATCATTCTCATGCCTTTGCAGCCTCATAGGTTAGCTCCCACTTATGAGTGAGAACATATGATATTTGGTTTTCCATTCCTGAGTTACTTCACTTAGAATAATAGTCTCCAATCTCATCCAGGTTGTTGCAAATGCCATTAAATCTTTCCTTTTTATGGCTGAGTAGTATTCTATTGTGTGTGTGTGTGTATATACACTTGTGTGTATATATATACACATATATGTGTATATATACATATCGCACGTGTATATATGTGTATATATACACATACATATACATATATACACATATACATATATATCACATATATATGTATATATATACACACACATATCTCACAGTTTTTTTAATCCACTCATTGATTGATGGACATTTGGGTTGGTTCCATATTTTTGCAACTGTGAATTGTGCTGCTATAAACATGTATGTGCAAGTATCTTTTTCGTATAATGACTTATTTTCTTCTGGGTAGATACCCAGTAGTGGGATTGCTGGATCAAATGGTAGTTCTACTTTTAGTTCTTTAAGGAATCTCCACACTGTTTTCCATAGTGGTTGGACTAGTTTACACACCTATCAGCAGTGTAGAAGTGTTCCCTGTTCCCTGTTCACCACATCCACACCAACATCTACTGTTTTTTGTTTTTTTGATTACGGCCATTCTTGCAGGAGTAAGGTGGTATCACATTGTGGTTTTGATTTGCATTTCCTAATCATTAGTGATGTTGAGCATTTTTTCATATGTTTGTTGACCATTTGTATGTCTTCTTTTGAGAATTGTCTATTCATGTCCTTAGCCCACTTTTTGTTGGGATTGTTTTTTCTTGCTGATTTGTTTGAGTTTATAGTAGATTCTGGATATTAGTCCTCTGTCATATGTATAGATTGTGAAGATTTTCTCCCACTCTGTGGGTTGTGTGTTTACTCTGCTGACTGTTCCTCTTGCTGTTAGTGTAATTAAGTCTCAGCTATTTATCTTTGTTTTTATTGCATTTGCTTTTGGGTTCTTGGTCATAAAATCCTTGCCTAAGCCAATGTCTAGAAGGGCTTTCCAATGTTATCTTCTAGAATGTTTATAGTTTCAGGTCTTCGATTTAAGTCCTTAATCCATCTTGAGTTGATTTTTGCATAAGATGGGAGATGAGGATCCAGTTTCATTCTCCTACATGTAGTTAGCCAATTATCGCAGCACCGTTTGTTAAAAAGGGTGTCTTTTCCCCACTTCATGTTTTTGTTTGCTTTGTTGAAGATCAGTTGGCTGTAAGTATTTGGGTTTATTTCTGGGTTCTCTATTCTGTTCCATTAGTCTATGTGCCTATTTTTATACCAGTACCATGCTGTTTTGGTGACTATGGCCTTATAGTACAGTTTAAAATCAGGTAATGTGATGCCTCCAGGTTTGTACTTTTTGCTTAGTCTTGCTTTAGCCTTCATTGTTTTTGACAAGAAGCCAGCACTCATTCTTGTCAGTTCTCTATGTGAAGTATCTCTTTTCTCTGACTGCTTTCCATTTTTATAGTATAATCTAATAGAGAAATTGCTAAATGAGAGATATTTTTATTTTTCCATTTTTAGTTCAAATTTGCAAATATTTCAGCACTCATTTTCTTGGAGGTACGATTTTTTGTTCCCATTTAAGGGCTTTCTTTTGACAAACATGCTAGCAAAAAATTATCAAATAATTTGTCTCTATTATATTTTGGATATAGGTAATAGAAGATCATATGCTTTCTCATTTTATTATTTTGCAATGGAAAATATAAATTTATCCAATTATATATAGGCATTCCAACAAAAGAACCTTCCCCAAAACTAAGATAATATAAAATGCAACTATGAAATTTTGAAACTAAATCTTGAACCCTGTTTTAACTCTCAATATTTAATAAATTTAGACCCCTCATTTTGTAGTGATAAAATTCCTGTTTTTGTTTGCTTCTTTGAAAACATTTGATACTCCATTGTTGAATATATTGATTAAAGAATTCCCAATTATTTTGAATTAAATCCAACCAAAATGCAGAAAACTTTGTAAATACCATTGTAAAATAGGTATATGGGTACTGCTTTCAATTTTTTTCTTTATCTTTGGTTTTCAACCATTTAACTATTATGTGCCTAGGTTTGTTTTTCTTTGCATCTCTCATACATGTAATTCACTAAGAAGTCTTAAGATTCTTGGATCTGGGGTTTGACATATTTTATGAATTTTAGAAAATTCTCAGACATTATCTCAAAATATGTTTTTCTGTCTACTTTCTTTCACTTTTCTTCTGGAACTTCAAGGCCAAGTATGTCAGATTATTCAATATTATCTCAAACATCTTGGATGTTCTGTTCTGTTTCTTATGATACTCCCTCTTGTATTTGATTTTTATAATTATTATTGACTAGTCTTTATGTTTGCTAAATCTTCAGATTACCTAATCCAGTCGGCTGTATAGTCCATTAAAGAAATTCCTCATTTCTTTTTTTTTTTTTATTTTAAGTTCTAGGGTACATGTGCACAACATACAGTTTTGTTACATATGTATACATGTGCCATGTTGGTGTCCTGCACCCATTAACTCGTCATTTACATTAGTTATATCTCCTAATGCTATCCCTCCCCCATCCCCCCACCCCATGACAGGCCCCAGTGTGTGATGTTCCCCTTCCTGTGTCCAAGTGTTCTCATTGCTCAATTCCCACCTATGAGTGAGAACATGCAGTGTTTGTTTTTTTGTCCTTGTGATAGTTTGCTGAGAATGATGGTTTCCAGCTTCATCCATGTCCCTACAAAGGACATGAAGTCATCCTTTTTTATGGCTGCATAGTATTCCCTGGTGTATATGTGCCACATTTTCTTAATCCAGTCTATCATTGATGGACATTTGGCTTGGTTCCAAATCTTTGCTATTGTGAATAGTGCCACAATAAACATACATGTGCATGTGTCTTTATAGCAGCATGATTTATAATCCTTTGGGTATATACCCAGTAATGGGATTGCTGGGTCAAATGGGGTTTCTAGTTCTAGATCCCTGAGGAATCGGCACACTGTCTTCCACAACCGTTGAACTAGTTTACAGTGCCACCAACAGTGTAAAAATGTTCCTATTTCTCCACATCCTCTCCAGCACCTGTTGTTTCCTGACTTTTTAATGATCTAACCGGTGTGAGATGGTATCTCATTGTGATTTTGATTTGCATTTCTCTGATGGCCAGTGATGATGAGCATTTTTTCATGTGTTTCTTGGCTGCATCAATGTCTTCTTTTCAGAAGTGTCTGCTCGTAATCCTTTGCCCACTTTTTGATGGGGTTGTTTGTTTTTTTCTTGTAAATTTGTTTGAGTTCTTTGTAGATTCTGGATATTAGTCGTTTGTCAGATGCGTAGATTGCAAAAATTTTCTTCCATTCTGTAGGTTGCCTGTTCACTCTGATGGTAGTTTCTTTTGCTGTGCAGAAGCTCTTTAGTTTAATTAGATCCCATTTGTCAATTTTGGCTTTTGTTGCCATTGCTTTTGGTGTTTGAGACATAAAGTCCTTGCCCATGCCTATGTCCTGAATGGTATTGCCTAGGTTTTCTTCTAGGGTTTTTATGGTTTTAGGTCTAACATTTAAGTCTTTAATCCATCTTGAATTAATTTTTGTATAAGGTGTAAGGAAGGGATCCAGTTTCAGCTTTCTACATATGGCTAGCCAGTTTTCCCAGCACCATTTATTAAATAGGGAATCCTTTCCCCATTGCTTGTTTTTGTCAGATTTGTCAAAGATCAGATGGTTGTAGATGTGTGGTATTATTTCTGAGGGCTCTGTTCCGTTCCATTGGTCTATATCTCTGTTTTGGTACCAGTAGCATGCTGTTTTGGTTACTATAGCCTTGCAGTATAGTTTGAAGTCAGGTAGTGTGATGCCTCCAGCTTTGTACTTTTGGCTTAGGATTGTCTTGTCAATGCGGACCCTTTTTTGGTTGCATATGAACTTTAGTTTTTTCCAATTCTGTGAAGAAAGTCAATGGTAGCTTGATGGGGATGGCATTGAATCTATAAATTACCTTAGGCAGTATGGCCATTTTCACAATATTGATTCTTCCTACGCATGAGCATGGAATGTTCTTCCATTTGTTTGTGTCCTCTTTTATTTCATTGAGCAGTGGTTTGTAGTTCTCCTTGAAGAGATCCTTCACATCCCTTGTAAGTTGGATTCCTAGGTATTTTATTCTCTTTGAAGCAATTGTGAATGGGAGTTCCCTCATGATTTGGCTCTCTGTTTGTCTATTATTAGTGTATAAGAATGCTTGTGATTTTTGCACATTGATTTTGTATCCTGAGACTTTGCTGAAGTTGCTTATCAGTTTAAGGAGATTTGGGGCTGAGACGATGGGGTTTTCTAAACATACAAGCATGTCATCTGCAAACAGGGACAATTTGACTTCCTCTTTTCCTAATTGAATACCCTTTATTTCTTTCTCCTGCCTGATTGCGCTGGCCAGAACTTCCAACACTGTGTTGCATAGGAGTGGTGAGAGAGGGCATCCCTGTCTTGTGCCAGTTTTCAAAGGGAATTCTTCCAGTTTTTGTCCATTCAGTATGATATTGGTTGTGGGTTTGTCATAAATAGCTCTTATGATTTTGAGATATGTCCCATCAATACCTAATTTACTGAGAGTTTTTAGCATGAAGGGTTGTTGAATTTTGTCAAAGTCCTCTTCTGCATCTATTGAGATAATCATGTGGTTTTTGTCTTTGGTTCTGTTTATATGCTGGATTATGTTTATTGATTTGCGTATATTGAACCAGCCTTGCATCCCAGGGATGAAGCCCACTTGATCATGGTGGATAAGCTTTTTGATGTGCTGCTGGATTCAGTTTGCCAGTATTTTATTGAGGATTTTTGCATCGATGTTCATCAGAGATATTGGTCTAAAATTCTCTTTTTTGGTTATGTCTGTCAGGCTTTGGTATCAGGATGATGCTGACCTCATAAAATGAGTTAGGGAGGATTCCCTCTTTTTCTATTGATTGGAATAGTTTCAGAAGAAATGGTACCAGCTCCTCCTTGTACCTCTGATAGAATTTGGCTGTGAATCCATCTGGTCCTGGAGTTTTTTTGGTTGGTAGGCTATTAATTATTGCCACGATTTCAGAGCCTGCTATTGGTCTATTCAGGGATTCAACTTCTTCCTGGTTTAGTCTTGGGAGGGTGTATGTGTCCAGGAATTTATCCATTTCTTCTAGATTTTCTAGTTTATTTGCGTAGAGGTATTTATAGTATTCTCTGATGGTAGTTTGTATTTCTGTGGGATCAGTGGTTATATCCCCTTTATCATTTTTTATTTTGTCTATTTTCTTCTTTATTAGTCTTGCTAGTGTTCTATCAATTTTGTTGATGTTTTCAAAAAACCAGCTCCTGGATTCAGTGATTTTTTGAAGGGTTTTTTATGTCTCTATCTCCTTCAGTTCTGCTCTGATCTTAGTTATTTCTTGCCTTCTGCTAGCTTTGGAATGTGTTTGCTCTTCCTTCTCTAGTTCTTTTAATTGTGATGTTAGGGTGTCAATTTTAGATCTTTCCTGCTTTCTCTTGCGGGCATTTAGTGCTATAAATTTCCCTCTACACACTGCTTTAAATGTGTCCCAGAGATTCTGGTATGTTGTGTCTTTGTTCTCATTGGTTTCAAAAAACATCTTTATTTCTGCCTTCATTTCGTCATGTACCCAGTAGTCATTCAGGAGCAGGTTGTTCATTTTCCATGTAGTTGAGTGGTTTTGAGTGAGTTTCTTAATCCTGAGTTCTAGTTTGATTGCACTGTGGTCTGAGAGACAGTTTGTTATAATTTCTGTTCTTTTACATTTGCTGAGGAGTGCTTTGCTTCCAAATTTGTGGTCAATTTTGGAATAATTGTGATGTGGTGCTGAGAAGAATGTATAAGGAAATTCCTCATTTCTTATATTATCTCTTCATTTCTGGGATTTCCACTTCAATTTTTTTTATACTTACCATGTGTTTGCTGAAATTTCTTCACCCATGAGGGTCAGTCACCTTTTTGTCTAGGTACTTTAACATATTTATGATAGTTACGATAATTTCCACATTGAGGCCATCTCTGGATCTGGTACCATTGACTCTTTCCTTCATTGTCAATGGATCATTTTGTTTTCTTTGTTGTTTTTGTGTCTTGTGACTTTTTATTAACCACCACAAATATGTAAAAACAGCATGGTCTAATGCAGTTATATTTATGTACAGAAAAGGGCGCATTTCTGTTTCTTTCAGGTCATTAGTATTGAGGTTTGAGTCATTCTAGTTGTGTTTAGTTTGAGTATGAGTTTTTGCTTAAGTTACATTCAGTTCACTTCAGGTTTCAAAATATTTGAGGTTGGGATCATTACTTTAGCAGGGTTTGGGCTCTTAATGCCTAAAGGGTTTGCCTAAGTTCCCCTGCCCTAACTTTAGACTTCAGCAAACTCCATACTTCTGTATCTCAGGGCTTCTCTCTCAGCTCTCTTATCCCTTCTCTGGAGTCAAGGGGTCTCTGCCTCAATCAGCAGGCATCCCCTGGGTAGTTGCTTTTAAGTCTCTTGCTCTTCCTAAGGATAGAGGAGACCTCGTGAGCCCATACCTGAATGGGTCTTGCTCTGCTGCTCTGCCCTTTCCCCAATGGTAGATCATCTTTGCCTGATATTCAGTGTAAGGTTTTGAGTATGAGAATATTTCTCTGTTTTTGTGCTTCACTCTCAAACTACAGCAGAAACACTGCTTGCACTTCAGAGGAGATTGTTCTGAATAGTTCTGCCCCGATCACAATCTTTCACATGAGGATATTGTGAAGACTTGTGTAAAATACCTTATAGGGTAGGCGTGGACTCCTCTTTTGTCTGGGGTTCTCAAGGATCCTAAGCTCTAATACTCAGTTCACACTCAGCCTCCAAAAGTTCATTAAAATTCAGCTATTTTTTTCTTACCCACATCCATGAATGTGTTTTCCTCCTCTCTCTGTTCTGCCAAAGATGAAAATAGCCATGGTTCCCATCTGTCTTAGGAGGGACTTGACCCCTCTTGGATTTTAGTTCATTAGATTACTTTACAATCTTAACTTCCTGGCAGGGTTAAAATGACAATGGTTTTGTAAATCATCTGGCTTTTTAATGACTTTCTACATGCTAAATAGAGATTAACTCTCTCTAAATGTTTAAAATAATTCTCACACTCTTGTCAAAGTGATCATCTAAAATCCTACCATAAAGGTTTTCTGCTGGAATCTTCTTCATTCACTTATTTGCAGGGAAATTCTTAATCCTTTTTCAAAACTACAGTCACATCACTTTTTCTAGAATGTATAACTAGGGATTGCTCAATATCACCATGATTGACATCTGGGGCCAGAAAATTCTTTGTCATGGAGCTTTTTCTTTGCATTGTAGGATGTTTAGCAACAACTCTGATCTCTATTGCTAGATGTTAGTTTCATATTATATCACCTCTCTAATTGTGACAATTAAAAATGTCTCCAGACATTCTAAAGTGTTGAGAACCATTGCTGTAACTTGATCTCTTTTCTGGGCTTAGGATGAGGGGTTGCTTTTGTTAGTTTTGGTCTCATATTATCCTGTGTCCATCTGTTATATTTTCACTTATTATATTTTCTTGTATTTTTCTGTCCTTCTCTCTCTCCCTCTCTCTCTCTCTCACTCTCTCTCTCCCTCACACACACACACTCACAGACACAAACATGCACACACACAATTGTGCCTGGTTAGAATCCTCTACTGCACTGAGAAGGGTGAATGCTAAGAAGTAGAAAGGTGGAAAGGGAGTTGATCACTGTGATGATGCAAATAATTTGTAAAATCTGAAAAGGAACTATTAGTGTTTGTATTAGAAAAGGGAAAGATACAGGGGAAGGGGTGTGTGTGTGTGTGTGTGTGTGTGTGTGTGTGTGTGTGTGTGATGGCATGGAAGTGCCATTGAGAGTGGATACCCATCCTCGAAAAAAAAATGAGTTGGAGACAGAGAATTGGGAGAGATTCGTGGGGAAATGGTTGTGAAGAAAATAAAATTTGGCAATTGAAGCAATAATGTCAGGAAATTAGAGAGGTCTAGTTGGGATTCTTGTTGCATTTTGCCATATAGTATACAATTATTTAACATTCTCCTCACACTACCTGAAAAATGTTCATCATTGTGGAGTTGGGTTTGCTTTTTAAGTTTACAAGACAAACGTCAAGTTCTGCCCTGAGGTAGACAAGATATTGATGACAGTCCGAGGTGGGAATGAGGTGTGGTATATAGTCCTCTGTTTTTCTTTGTTTTCTGTGGTTTCTTCCTGTTCCATTGTGAGCTGCTTGAGGGCCAGGCGTATGTCTCATAGAGAGCAGAGCTTATGGCACATAGTAGACTCACAATATCTGTTGTATAGGTACCTGGATGAGAATTACCTTCTCTATTAAGGGTGATTAAATGATCAGTGACCATTATTGCCTGAGCTTATGGAGAAAAGTAATAACCTGGCCATACAACCTGGGGAAAGGATATTCTGAGTATTTCTCATGCTCAGATGCCAGATGAGGACTGTTAGTCTTAGGACTTAAAGCAGGAGTTGGAAGAAGAGCAGTAGGAGGGGAAGGAGAAAGAGGAAGAGATAACATTTACTGAGAGTTTACTAACATTTTCCATCAAATGTAAAAGTCAAAAATGCCAATTATAATTTCAATGTCATTCATTACTTCTAAGACACATACTAATTTCACAGATGTCTGAATATATAAGTTAATATTAAAACGGAAATGTGGCACATGCCATGCAGTCTTCAGGGTGATCTGAATAAGTGAAGTCATTCACTCTTCACCACTATCCCATGAGGGCCCTTATCATTAGATGGCAGAAGGCCCACTAAGTTCTAGTCCTTGTTTTATCCCAGATTATGATGTACCTGGAAAGCCAAATTTTCCAGATATGATGATACGGCTCTTGGTTTTCTAATGAAAAACTGTTTCTGAAAAGATGTAAGGACAGAAGCTCGTCAAAAGGATTTAAGAAAGGATAACCGGTGGTAAGCCTAAAAGTGCATGTTCTAGAAATGAATAAATGGATATCCTGTTCAAATTTATTCCATGATGTTAATGTAACCAACAAAGTGTGGGGCAGGAAACACTTTAGATTGTTTAAAAGTTCTTCTTGTCCCAGGACAACAGTTTGAATATCTGCTGTACTCTTTGAATACTAAGCAAGGCTATGTTCCCTTTGCTGTACAGCTATGGAAAGAGGGATATTTCTATAGGAAGGGTGGGAGAATAGAAGAGAACACAGAAAAAGTTTACTATTCCTGAAAGAACAGACACCTTAGCATCCTCACATCTATTCCTACCCTATGTAATCATGAGAACATGACGATGGGGGTGGCCAAGAAAGAAAAGATCACGGAGGTTTAGGAGGGAAAGCAGACTAGGGAGATGTAGCCATCTGGATAAGGAATCTGAGCAGGGTGGTTAGAAGTGTGGATTCTGGAACTTAATAGCTTGCGTGTGAAACCTGGCTCCATTCATTACCAGCTGGTAACTTGGGCTAGGTACTTAGCATCTCCAAGCCTCAGTTTCCTCATCTGTGAAATGTGGTTGATAATATTATTTATCTTGCTGTTATTGTTGTAAAGATTGTTAACCTAGTGATTGGCACATTAGTTAAGTGCTCATAAAAATTAGCTATGGTTATTATGAGACTTAAAAATTATTATTATGCCATAAATACAGATATAGATAGATATAGATATAGACATAGATATGGATATAATCCTGTGTTCATGGATGAGAAATGGTTTATATAATCAAGAAAGGAAGGAAGGTAGCTAAGCTCAAGAGAAAATATGACTAGAAATATGTTGACATGTGAGCAAGAAGCAAAGGCAAAATTCCCTAAAACAAACTGTGGCAGGACACACTGGGATGTCATGGATAGCAAGAGGCAGAATTACAACTGGCCCCCCAGCAATTGCTTATAACCTGATAGGAATGCATTTCAAATGTGGACATTATCCTTCAATGGTGCACCTGCCAACATCACTGTTTTAAAGAAGTGATTTTCAACTTTGTTTGCACAACAGAATCATCTGGGGAGCTTTTAAAAATGTACAGATTTCTAAATCCCACTCCAGACCAGTCGATTCAGAATCTTTGGGAGATTCAGGCACTCATATTGAATGGACAGCCAGGACTAAGAATCATTGCCTTGGAGCAATGGTTCTCAAACTGGAGCATGCATCAGAATCACACAGAGAGCCTCTGTAAACACAGATGGCTGGACCCCACCCCTGGGGTTTTAGATTCAGTTGATATGCAGTGGGGCCCAAGTGGCAATGCCCTTCAGCCCAAGACCACCAGAAACACAGCTGTAGTTAACCAAGTTGGTCTTATTATTTGTTGTAGCCAGGGACAGCACACACCATGGGAAATATGAGTGTCCCAGTAAGGTGTTAATAAGATCCTACAATAGGATTTGGGCTTTGGTTGAGTGATTTGAAAGTTTAAGAAAGCAAGTGTTTGCTCTAGATTGGGTGCTGCTGGAAAGTGGATACCATTCTATGATTGGCTGTCTAAATAAGTTTTATCTATAAAGAGCGGAGACTAGCAAGAGGATAAGCTGTACTTAGTAAACAAGTGGCAGCCACTCATTGTGGCCAAGAGAGGATGTTTGGCAGTTTGTAGGCTGCACAATGACCTTATTTTTATCTGTGTTTAGATAAAATTATGAAGTAGACTTGCTTTGTCTCATTTCTCATGGTCTGCAACCTTGTTTAGGGTTGGTGTTCTGTGAGACTGTTTAGTAGGAGAATGGCATGGCCTACTGTGGGTGCTTTAAAATGTCAGGAACTGCCCTCCTCTTCCCATTTCCTATCCTGCCTGTTCCCCATGATGCTAATACTGCTAATCCAGAGACTACCACACTCTGAGAACCACTGCCTAAGAGGATGAAGTGACCTGAGAACTACTGTTTGGAACAGGTGCAAAAGAAAAAATATACAAGTAAATACAATCTTGAAAAGCAAGGGAACAGAACTTCAAGAGTAAAACAAAATAAGAATAACAGATCCTAGCAGACAATGTACCCTGGGCAAACTGAGTAGATTAATGTAATGCACAGCTTTAAATGGATGGGATATGGCTGGCATCATCTGGTCATACCCCTCCTCTCCAGCTCCCAGCTGCCTTTCTTAACCAACTTCCAATTAAGGCCTTTGTGCCTTCTATGTCCTTTGCCTAGAACTGGTGCATTTTTCACCTGCTTCTTACTCATTCTTTATGTCTCATTTAAAAACGTCTCTTCTTCCAATAGGCCTTCTCGAAACCCACTCCCTCTTAGTAAACTAACTTCCCTTTTAGTCACTATCATATTTTCTTTTTCTTTAATGCATCAATCATAATTTATCATTAGATATTTATTCTTATGATGGTTGATTCCATTTGTCTGTCACTTCCACTAAACTGTGAGCTCCCTGTGAGTAGGAACCATACCTATCTTGGTGACCACTGTCTCTTTCACTTTTAGAAGAACACTGGAAGGGAAGGACCCACTTCCTTCCTCTGCATGCATCGAATCTCCAGTGAGTCCCTATTTTCCTGTATCCAGTATAATACACACTAGATCTTTGAAAAATTCTCGATTGCTTTGGCTTACAATGACACTCTCTGTTTTTCATTGCTTTTGTAAATCCCAAAAAACACTTTATATTTTTATTTTATTATTTCAATAAACATTATAAAGTATGTGATGGAAATCTATATAAGCAATGAAACTTGAGTTTCACACCATAACCGACCATGATTTGTTATCAAGCCCTCTTTGCCTTGATTCAATCTGATGGTTGCTCTTTTAGTTGTTGTTTCATGCTCACTATTAGAAAGCTAATAGGGACTAACATTAAATGAATTTTTTTCCTTTGGGCACTTCCCTTGTTTGAGATATATTTCTCGGGTTTGTTGTTTCAATTAAGTGTTCTGACACACTTCTCTTAACCCTTCTTCTGGGGCTGGGCTTGATACAATAGCCTTCTTGGCTGTGAATCTGGGATGGGAGAAGATATTTCGCCAAGAATGGTATCCAGCAAGGTCTCAGGAGTTTTAAGCTTCAAGTTAAACTGTGTCCTGTTCAGATCTGGTTTAGTTGACTCCCTAATACTGAATTCAAATGACTCAAAATGCTCGTAAAATGGTAACAGAAGATTCTGTGTACATCAAACAGCTCTTACTGAACATCACTTTAATGAGTTCAGTGTAAATGAAACAGAAACATATGGATTCAATTGTCCTAAAAATACACAGGGCTTTAAAATAAAGGCAAATAAGGAAGTTCCATGGTGACATGTGTTTTAAGGTTTGCTGAACCAAAGATGTTGGAAAGCTCTCCAAAACACTCATCAAGACTAAAATGCAACTGGCTTCACCTACTCCCTCATGTGTGGCCAATGACAAATATGCCTACTCTTCCCTTGTACTCTCGAAGCAAATAGCTCTTTTCCTAAGATGGGGCCCAGCTCACTGTCATTAGTATATGCAGATGTGAACAAGTTCCCTGCCCCCTCAGCCTCAGGAAACATGTGTTCCCCAAGCAAAGTGGGAAGAGGTACTTCCTCTTCTCTCCATCCCAATCCCTGTCCTATATTCTCTTCTAGAGTCTTGCCTCTTCTCTCTTCAGCACCAGAGGGCTGATCAGCTGGCATCCTAGGTGGAGCTCAGCTCCAACACAAGCCTGCCAGTCTCAAAAACTTGCACTGGGTTGACAGTGCCGATTCCTTCAGGCCACAGTACAGACTTTTGAGTATTCTTTAACTTTAGACTCTTGAAGCCAAGCATGCACACTGCTGTCACAGGAGCCTCTCCTTGTCTGTCCCTTGCCTTTCCAGTACCCATACTTGTACATGAGAAAAGGGCTTCCTTCTATAATTATCCACTGGACCAGAAGCTTCTTGGGTGGGAGAAGCAGGTAGACTATCATTTTGCCTCTAGTCTTGCTCTTCTTTTTTACTTTTTGCATGAGCCTGGGCTTTATTTTCCTGTAGCATATAATATATTTACCACGACAACACAAAAACAGTTCTGCTGCCTTTGTCTCAGACACTCATCAGAGAATCTTTTGGCCACATTCTGTAGGCTATGAAAAGTACTAACTGCAAAAACCTTCAAACAAACCATAGTCCCTTCTTTTAAAGGGGTAAAATAGACATATGGGAATCTCTAGAGGCTGCAAAGTATCTGTTTCCTCATGACTTTTCAGTTTCTCACAACTCCAGCAAGCAACTCTACCTTAGCCTAGACTGAGTGCTATAGTTTGGATGTTTGTCCCCTCCAAATCCCATGTTGAAATTTAATCACAAGTTTTGAAGGTGGGGACTAATGGGAGGTTTTTTAGTCACAGGGGCAGGTCCCTCATGAATGACTTGATGCTGTCCTTCTGGTAATGAGCGGGTTCTCACTCGACTAGTTCCCCGCAAGAGCTGGTTGTTAAAAAGAGCCTAGCACCCTACCTTTCTCTCTCGCTTCCTCTCTTGACATGTGACCTCTGCACATGTTAGTTCTTCTTCACCTTCTGCCACGAGTGGAAGTAGCCTGAAGCCCTTGCCAGAAGCCAATGCTTGTGCCATGGTTCACGTAGAGCCTGCAAAACCATGAGCCAAATAAACCTCTTTTCTTCATAAATCATCTAGCCTCAGGTATTCCTTTATAGCAACACTAAATGTACTAAGACACCAAGGAACCAAGAGGTCTGTGTATAATGTTGTCCCTGGAGAAGCCTTTTGGTAAAGGTTCACTGGCTTTGCTTTTTCCAGGTGAACAAACCAAAACAAGCAGAGGGTCTTCCCTTACCTAAATGAAGTGAATACCTAGAGGTAGTCAATGCACATTTGAACATTCTTGTACAATTCGTTTTGCTTATGAGGATGGGTCAGTCATCTGATGTGAGAAAAATGTCTTTGATTTCTATAGCTTTTTTCCCTTGATTTAATCTTTCATCCTTCTGCTCGACTATTTCTTTTTTCCTAATGTTTTGCAGCTTATTTTCAGAAATGTATTAAAATTTTACTTGAATCAAGAAGACTAAGCAAAAAGGAAAGTGTGTCAAGGTGTGAGACAAAGGAAAAAATGCCAGTTCTGGTGAACAAGAGGACAGTTGTCACTCAGGGGAAGTCAAGAATGACATTTTGGTCCTGGGGTCCTGACCAGCTAGTAAGATCAGACCCATGCTCCATTTATGTCATAGATAGCTATAAAAGGGATCTCGAATATATTTAAAAAGCAGAAGATGTTGACTTCACTGGGTTTCCTGGAGCTTCCTTGTCTCAGCTTCAGTCTTTGGTCAGCAAATAAAAGAGGGATTTGCATGATGGGAGTAAAGGGAAGCTCTGTCTATGGTGGCTAACTTTATGTGTCAACTTGACTGGGTCATAGGGTGTCCAGATCATTGGTAAAACACTATTTCTGGGTATAACTATAAGGGGTTTCCTCACATTTGAATCAGTAGACTGAGTAGGTCAGTTTGTCCTCCCCAGTGTGGGTAGGCATCATCCAATCCTTTGAGAACATGAATAGATCAAAAAAGGTGAAGGAAGAAAGAATTCACTCTCTGCCTGACAGCTTGAGCCAGGACTTTGGCCTTCTCCTTCCCCTGGACACCTGGTTCATTATCAGTGCTCCCAGGTCTCAGGCCTTCAGACTTGGACTAAAACTTACACCATCAGTTCTGGTTCACAGATCTTCAGACTCAGACCAGAACCTCACCACTGGTTTTCCTGGGTCTCCAACTTGCAGACAGCAGATCATGAACTTCAGCTTTCATAATTGCATCTCTCTCTCTCTCTCTCTCGGTGTATGTGTGTGTGTGTATGTGTGTGTGTGCGTATCTATATCTATATCATCTATATCTGTTCTATTTATTATGTTTCTCTGGAGAACCATGACTAATACACTCTCTATCTAATACAAGTATATTGGAGAAAAGAATTAACGAAGAAACATTTATTATTAACATAACATGCTTCCTGTTAGCAAAGCAGGCTGAGATTTCCAGGAGTAAAATTCTGTCACACACACAAAATATGTCCAGAGTCTGCCTCTGTTACCTCTGTTACCATGTACTCCTAAGATTTCCAAGGTCTCTAAAGATTTTCGGAGGGACATTCACATAACCTGTATTTCCTTGTTATTTCCTGCCATTTTCTGCTGTTACTACTGTGGCAACTTCTTTCGCCCTCACCCCAGCCCCTCACCTCATTCTCCAGTTGTACATTAGGTTCATGGCCAATGACAAATTCAATTACTATGAAAAAAACGAAAAAACGAAATTCAATTTAGCCTGGCAAATGGTTAGATTCAAGACCACAAAACAAGCAATCTTGTGCATAGCCTTGAATACAATCTGAAAAAGCCCTAAAATGTTATTTTTATTACTATTTGAAGAATGACTAGACAAGATTGACCAGGGAACATTCTGGGCAGATTTCTTTCTTTGTTGATAGAGGGAAGGGGAGGTGACCTCATAAATTTGTTCTTTGACTATTTTTTTACAACTCTTTATAAGAAATTTGGCTTTGTAGGCTTTTACCCTAGGGGAAGCTGGTGTTCTTAGTGAGGAAATAGTTTATATCACCATGCAGCACTGTGAAATACTTGACTCAGTCAGGCTGCATACACAGTGAGAAAAAAAAAAAGACTCATTTTCTTAGTAAACACTGCTATATTCATAACACTTTGCTTTAGCTGTCATGACATTTTGAGATATTGCTCTGCAGTTGCTGAACATAGGGGTAGAAGGGCGTCCTCCATCCTTTTGTTTCTTACTACTACCTCTCCCCTCTTCCCTTGACAAGATGAACAAACCAGGTTTCAGTGGCTGAAATCTTTGAAAACATCAAGTTACCTTTCCCAAGGTGAATAATTATCTATATAAAGAACCTGTGGCTTTCATATCTATCATACTTTCTTTTGTCCTCTTTTTTAAACATCAGTTTAGCTCAATTCAAGCCTTTTCCTAGACTGCTTCTTTACACCAATAATTCACTGCTGGTTCTCTGACCAGTCCCCTGCTAATCCTTTCACTATATTGCAGTGTTTCTCTTCCTGAAGTCTTCTCCGTGTCCATAGCTCAAGAAGAAAGAACACATCAACGACTTGTAGACAGCCTAAACACACACAGGCGCGCAGGTATACACAGATAAATGTTTCTTCACACAAAGCAAATTAATTTTCAGCATTGAGACTCATGAGAGTTCACCCTAAGAGCTTTCACTGAGTGTGAGTCACAAGTAATCAGTCTTTGTGGCATAACCTGTGAGTTAGTGAATTCTTACTGGTCTCAATGAAAAGCCTTCTTTGTCTATGTGGTTATTAATGGGACTGTAAAACTGCATGATAAGATAAAATGAAGCCCTAAAACCTTACATGTTTACCCCAGTGCAAAACAGCTGTCCCATACCATCTCTCATGGCCAGATCTACAGTTTTAAGATCTGTGCACCACAGGTTAGCAAAAAAACCTGCTTTGTAAAGGACCACATTTTTCATCAGAGGACCAGCCACTTAACGTAAAATTTGAAATCCTCAGTGATAAAAAAGACAGAAATGCAGAATATACCTCATTTCTGAGATCATTTGAAGTTTTGATAAGGTGATTTCTAAACATGGGCTCTAATTTTCTCTGACTACAAAGTGACATTCAGGTGTGAGATTCCATTTCCAGTGGTGAGTTTATCTTTTACTGCCTTTTATCAGCATGAATTACGGTGCAGCAGGTACTTACTTCTCTATAACAGCAGGGGTCAAGTAGATAATTAATGAGAATTAATCTGTAAAAAGAAATATAATGTCCAATTTGAATCTTGGTTTATGACTTGGTTTATTATGCAAGTGTGAAACTTCAAAGGGAGCTAACTCAACGTGGCACTTTAATTACGTTTTATTATATTTAAGAGTTTTGTGGAAATTTTGCTTGCTGCCAAGAAATGTTTCTTAAGAACACTTTCTTTCCCAGTAGACTGCTGGGGCCCCTATTCCCAGAGTGGCTACAGAGGGGAGCCGCCAGCACCTTTCTCATATCAGAGAGAAGGTGCAAACAGCTGCGAGGTGGAACACTGGCCTAGGGTGTGGCCAAGGACAATTTCTCTCACAGAGGGTAAAACCACAGAACCCATGAGACTCCCTTTAAGACTTTCCAAAGGCAAACATTCCCAATGGCAAACTGGAAAGCTTGAGTTTAGAGACGGGTTTTTGGAAGACCAAATATGAGGTGTCAATCCTGTGGTGACCTCAGAGATGGCCACTTCCACCACTTGGGGAAAAAAAAAAAAACAACAGAGGGGGAAGCACATGCATCTCCTTTCATTGCAGCTTAAGTCAACTTAATTGTGCTGGATTTAAGAGTAAGGGAAGAGATCCTGTCTTTAATAGCTGCATTGTTTCCCTATCCGCTAATCTTTTGGAGGGCATAAAACTAAGGAAAAAGAATTCTAAGGTTAACATGACCCAGTGTCTGAATCCAGGGCAAAGGGCCAGGGTTCCTCCTATCTCATTCCAGCTCTGGTACTGACTTGTCTTATGGCCTTGGGCAAAGGCGCTTGGTCTCTGTGCTTGGTCTGCCCACTGCTAAAATGACAAGGATGATGCCATTTGTGCTGACTTCACTGGGACATTGTACAGACAAGTTGGAAGCTATTTTTTTTGTTGTTGTTTAAAAAGAGTGTTAGGTTTATTTTATTAGATTTGAAGGATATGTTTCCGGTGATAGCAGACTGAAGGAATGCCCAGAAATAGAAAAGCTGAAGAATTGGTTGATTGATTTGGCATGATTAAAGGACAGAACAATGTGTCCAAAAGTGGTTCTGCAAAAAGTAAATGAAGGAATGCTATTTAAGAATAACTTTGCTGTGGGAGGAAACTGCCCTCAGGTTTGAATAGTTTGGTGTTTTCTTTTACTCTTACCAATGGGTTGGCCCCATTGTTTCATAAGTGGTAAAATCTAGGGGTCACCAGACTAATTTACTTCATTTGGAATGAAGGAAAGAGAAAAAAAAAATACCATTTTCTCAAAGATACAATCAGTGTTGTGGAAAAGATAAAACATCGAGATTGAAAAATGGCTAGAAATTGAAGAGAATATTGGAATTTTCCAAGCGCTATTAAAATTTGTATTTACAGCACTGAAAGTTGACAGGGAAGAGGCAACCTCATATCTAATCTTGTGGGAGGATAGCCTGCACTGATTATTCATTTATTCATCCAACAAAGATGCACTGAGCACCTCCACCAAGACAGAGTTCCTGCCCTCAAAGAACTTAGAGTTTATTAGAAAAGTTACATGCATTAACAAATTACTGCAAGGTCCTATGATGAGTGTCATAGTAAAAACACATTATGGTTCTATGCTTATAGAGAGAAATGAAAGACATATTCAAAAAGTCTTTGGTAGTCAGGACTGACTCTACGTAGGGAGATGATGAAAGGATCATGATGTGCTTCTTAGACAAAGAGATGAGTAAGAGTTTACTTGGAATCAGCGGAGATGCAGCAAAGATGAGCGGAGGAATAAGCAGAGGGATCCGCATGTACAAAAGTATAGAGGCATCAAATAGTGTGATAAGTTCACAGAGCAGCTCCATGGAGTTGAGACTTAATGCTGGGAGAAAAAAGATGGCAGAAGAGGAAGCCAGAAAAGTCAGCAGGAGGCCATCAAGGAGGGAGAATAACTCTGCAATCAGCTCGTGTTTTTCTGCTTACTGCGTTGCATACTAGGGCAGGTTCCTCAGTTCCTAAGTAAAATGGGACTAATAATCATACCTACATTGAAGGTTATTGTGAGGACCAATTGAGATAACATGCGATTAGTATAGGTGAAGCAATTAGAACAGAGACTGGCATAAAATAACTTCTCAGTGAATGTGCATTTATTCTTACTCATATATTAATTGATGACATTTGTCTTTAAGTCTATAGGCAGAGAGCAGCCGTAAAAGTATCTTAAGAAAGGGTATGCTACGATAAGAGTTGCATGGAGAA
This sequence comes from Pan paniscus, assembly GCF_029289425.2. Lineage (NCBI taxonomy): Eukaryota > Metazoa > Chordata > Mammalia > Primates > Hominidae > Pan > Pan paniscus. The sequence continues at coordinate 46,035,970 of NC_073253.2, read as the reverse complement.
TGAAGAGGAAATAGGTTAAGGTAGGGAGTGTACTGAGGAAGGGAGGATTTAAGAATAGCTAAAAAGGGCCGGGCACAGTGGCTTATGCCTGTAATCTCAGTATTCAGGGAGGCTGAAGTGGGAGGATCACCTGAGGTCAGGAGTTCGAGACCAGCCTGGCCAACATGACGAAATCCCGTCTCTACTAAAAATACAAACATTAGCTGGGCATGGTGGTGGGTGCCAGTAATCCCAGCTACTCGGGAGGCTGAGGCAGGAGAATTGCTTGAACCCGGGAGGCGGAGGTTGCAGTGAGCCAAGATGCTGCACTCCAGCCTGGAGACAGAGCAAGACTGTGTCTCAAAAAAAAAATTTTAAATAAAAAAAAATTAAAAATAAAAAAAAAATAGCTGGGCCAGGCATGGTGACTCACACCTGTAATCCCAGCACTTTGGGAAGCCGAGGCAGGAGGATTTCCTGAGCTCAGGAGTTCAAGACCAGCTTGGGCAAGACGGTGAAACCCCATCTCTACTAAAATAGAAAAAATTAGCCGGGCATGGCAGCATTCACCTGCGATCCCAGCTACTTGGGAGGCTGAGGCAGGAGAATCGTTTGAACCCGGGAGGCGGAGGTTGCAGTGAGCCAAAGTCATGCCACTGCACTCCAGCCTGGGCGACAGAGCAAGATTCCATCTCAAATAAATAAATAAATAAATAATAACTAAAGAGAAGAATTTATAGAATTGAGTGACGGAGATGGAGATGTTATAGGAGAGATTTCAGCCATCTCCCAGTTTTGGGACTTGGGTGACTGGGACAGGCAATGATAACATTAACCTGAGTACGAAAATGTAGAAGAAACAGGAAGTATAGTGGGAAAGTAATAAATTCCGTTTATTCACATGTGAAGTTTGAGGTATCCAGGAACATTCAGATCAGCCATTTTCAGGCAACCAGAATCAGGCCAGGATATCTGAAAAGAAGTCTGGAGACTAGACTAGACCACAATACAAATTTAGTCTCAGACTAAAAATAGAATTTTAGGAGCCTTTGGATTGGGTGAGATTATTTGTGGAAAAAGGCTAGGATGTTAGTCTGAGAAAGACTAGAAAGAGAAGTGTGAGGGAGCCAGGAAGACATGAGATTGCAGAAATCGAGGGAGAAGAGAAGATTCTGATTAACTTTGGAATCATTTTTTGACTCATTTTAAACCGCCTTTTTTATTTTGCCATCCCTTCTGTAGACCATCTCTAAGTCCTCCCATAAGGTGCCTGGACTCGTACAGCCGTCTGTGGAACAAACATTAACTCTATCCTGCAACTTTTCACTCTTCCCACTACAGGGTTATTTTGCATGTGATTTTCTTTAAAAACAACACAGAAGGTATGGAGTAATATTGAAAAGTCAGGCAAAAATTAAACATGAAACAACTTCTTTTTTGTACATTTTATTAACATATATTTGAATTATAATCAAGTATGTTTATGTGACTTTAAGAGTAATTAGAAATCCAGAATCACTAAAAGAGAGAGATTGTAAATTTTAATTTCTACATATATAAAAAAAATTCAGCATGAAAGTGATCACCATAAGTAAAACCAAAACTCAGAAAGATATTTGCAGTTCGTATCACAGATGAAGGACTACTCTCCGTTACACACAAAGAGCATCTAGAAATCATTGTGAAAAATGCCAGTAATAATAAAAAGGTATGGGCCTGAACAGTTTATGCACAGACAAAAGAAGATATTGGTTGCCCCCAAACAAATGAAAAGATGCTCAACCTCATTCATAATAAAAGAATGCAAATTAACACTGACATAGCATTTTATACTTACCAGTTTGGGGTAAAACACCCAAAACAGTATGTTGGGAAACAGACACTGTCTTACATCGCAGGTGAAAATATGAAACTGATATAACCAGAATAACCTTGAAGAAGGGGGATTTAGTAAGATTTATCAAAATTACAGATGACTTTACCCCTAACTCAGAAGTCTCACTGCCTACAGATACTCCTGTACAAGTACAAAATGATATATAGGGAAAGTTATTCCTTGTGACATTGTTAATAGCTGAAGTTTGGAAACCACCCAAGTGACAGCAATAGGGTGTTTGGTTGAGTAAAGTATTGTACATCTTCGGAACATAGTAACATGCAGCCATAAAAAATTTAAAAATTAAAAATAAAGAATGAAACAGATTGCTAGGCCCTACAATGAAAAGTGGAGAGATCTCTAGGACACAGTACTTTAAAAATACAAGAGATAGAGGGTTATGTAGTATGCTACTGCTTGCGTGGGAAAATAAGGTGATAGGAACACATACATGTATTGGCTTATAATTACAAAAAGAAATATTTTGGAACATAACTTCCTGGTTGTGATTTCTTTATTTGGCAATATAAACAAATATTTAGCAAAATTTGTTACCTAGAGAGGATAAAGAAAAATGAGGTAAAGGGTATACTTTTAGTGGGATATTTTGTACACAAAAATTACAAATAAATTTTAGTAGTAATACTGGCACTGCTATTTTGAAATTATTTTCTTTATATTTCTTACATGAAACAAAGAAACTATGTAAATTTTAAGATTAAAGGTTTTTTTTTAGCAAATTCCAGTTATAAAATCAAAGACGCTAAGTAAAAACAATATAATATTAAAAATAAACTGAAAATATCAATATGAACTTTTAGTTTAAAAAATATGTTATTTGTTATCTAGCACTGAAGTTACCTAGAAAGAAGGTCACCTTGAGGCTTCCACACACCTCATGCCCAGAGTTTGAGTTTTAATATCATTGTCCCCTAAAGAAAATCAAATCCTTTAAGAAATATCTGATTTCTGCTTTGGGGCAGGGTGAGCACAGGATGATGGGCAAAGAAGCATTCACAGATTAATAAGTTCAAATCAAATGGTATAGAATCCAGATGAAAGGGGCTCAAACTAACCAAAAACATAACAATTTGAGTGTCAAAAAGAATACTGTTTGTAACTGACATGAAATCTATGGAAATCTATCAGTCTACAACAGCACTCAAAGAGAAAGCAAAAAAAAAAAAACAAAAGAAAAAGTGGTCACCATTTGAGACTATTGAACTAAATCAGCTTTGACAATCAGTAATTTAAAGGAGAAAATTAAACATTCATTCTGTCTTACGAAGAATTTTACTTAAAGTTTACTAAATAGTCCCAGTTGGAAAGAGAAAGCTCTACTTTACAGGAGAATGGCAACTAATGTATAGGAAAATAATAATAGATTTAGAAAATCATTGTGCAACTACAAATGGAAGTATTGATTCAGACACATTAACAATAATTGCTAATAAATAAGGATGGGTTTTCTCCATCTGCCATCAGTGTCCCCAAATCTTGATGATAAAATCATCAGGTGAATGGTTAATGTATTCGACTTCAGTACAGTGCCAAAAACAACGTTCCACACTACTCAAATGGGAGAACTTAGCAATGGGAGGATCACATCAATGCTCAATTTAACATCTTTAATGGTGGGGGAGCCCATTTGAGATGGAATATGAAGTAAACCATGTCATGTGGAATGTTTTGCATCTCAAAAGTTTTAACTGTGATCTAATAAAGTCCTTCTGTTTTAAGGAAATGTAGGGGCTAGTGGGACAAGCTACATGATATCCTCAGAAAGTGATCAGAAGAATCATGGAGAAGGAATGACAACTGGCTGATGGGGGGCAGAGATAGAATGGAGACTTCCTCTCTACCTTTGCATAGATCCATGTGACTTATTACCTATTTAAAAATGAAATAAATTAATCAAATACTTTTTAAACAAGTGATTAGATATTATGCCTTGTAATTGTAATGGAAGAAAAATTATTCCAACTATAGTCAGATACTGATATTATTCTGCCATTTGTGAAAGAGGGTTGCTAATCAATAAGAATGTGGTTTTCCCATCTTCCATACTGTCTCAAAGTCTTGTTTATATAACTCAGCTCTAGCACTGTACTACTGAATGAAGAATGGCTTTTTGCCTAAATACAGTAGACACATTCCTCCTCCTCCCCTTACCCAGTTCACCACTGCCTAAGAACCCAATTCTGAAAGACAGGCACAAAATAAAGGAGCATGAGAAATCTCATGCCAGATGCCTCAGGAGAATATCAGAGGGCATAGGGTTTGGATATTGATGCTTAAGTTTCGGTTTCTCAAAAGGGCCCATAGGTGCTCTCCATAGCAGTTCAGGTTGGCCTCAACTAGTCTTGAAGCAAAAAGGCCTGGTAGATCTGCTTTCCTTTTGCTGCTTACTGGCATTAAACAACAATCAGTAAGCAGGCCCTTAAGCAGGCAGATTGTCCAAATGTAGAATTCAGGCAAGCTGCAAAGGGAAAATTCACCTACAGAGCAGAAGTCTGTGTCCCTGCCTTCTCCCAGGGGACGTGCTCTGAATGGCAATGTTTAGTGCCTCTGCTTCTGTGCATACATTAAAGGAATTAGATAGACCCAACCTTTTGTTTTCCTACTTCTTGCACATGGCAAATATTTAATTTTTAATTTATCAGATAGAAGTGACACATTCTTACTTAAATGCTAGGAAAGGGTCCTCAGAGTCCCTGAGAAAAAGGCAATGAGTGGCCTTCTTTGTAGTAATTTTCTTGGCCAAAATAAAGGACAAGGGTGACCTAAGGAGCAACTCACTACCAGACAAAGAAGGGGATGGATTTAAAACTACCTTCCCTGGGAGGAGGGCTCTTTTCAGATCCATCACTAGGATCTCAGACCAAAGGGCTGGATGGGTAAGTGGGTAGAAATGGCTGGTATTTACAGCACTCTGAATTAAATTCATCATCTGATTGATATTTGACCTGGTTAATCACTACTGGCCAATAGCAATATTTCCTTGAGTAAAGGAGAAATTATGCTCTTCTTAGAACTAAGGAGTTCAGGGAACCAGAGAGCATTTGAGCAAAGACCTTGGAAGAAATCCCAAGTGAAAAGTCCACGGCAATAAACAATTGCAAAGAAAAGAAGTGGAAGTTGGAAGACAAAGCCTGGAGGGCATCCTTAAAGGGATCAATGCCACACCAGAGTACATGGGTTTATGAGAAACATGCTTAAGCCATTCATTCCACAAATATTTGAGCATCTTCTAAGTGTTAGCCACCATGCTAGGAGCTAAAGATACAATGGTGAGAAGAAGCAGACACAATTCCAGCCTTGATAGAGTTGTGAGAGGAGATGAACATATGCTCATTCACAGCCCAAATGTCAAAATCACACCTCAGCTAAGTGCTACAAAGGGGAAGTACTCAGTGCTATGGGGAGTTCAGTGGAGATATTTATCTTACACAACGTCAGAGAAGGTTTCTCAAGAAAGTGACATTCAAGCTGAGTCTTGAAGTAGAGGTGGGGCAAAATTCAAGTCAGCCAGAATAACATATGCAAAAGTCCAGAGGTGAGAATACCAGGATTTATTCAAGGGACAGAAAAAAAGACCACAGTGCAAGAGGGCCTGCCATAAGATAAGCTAGTCTTTACTAAGAGCAATGATTCTTTATTTGGCAATGAAACTGGCTGTATTCCAAACATTTCCTCCCTATAAGCTAATCCAAGGATTGTATTATACTAACTGTATACTAGGTTAGGAAGCCCATAGTCCACAGATAACAAAATTTGAGAATGTGTTTGTTAATTGTTCAACAAAAATTAGTTGACTATTACTAGGCTTTGAGCTAAGAGCTGGAGTTTTAAGTTACTTATATTTCTTTAGGTCACATAGTTGATTTTTGTTGGGCCCATGTTAGTAAAATGTATCATCTGCTTATATACTCTGATCAAGCACTTAATTTTGAGACAAGATCCACCAGAAAAAGGAAGCTTTCTTAAGAACAGAAGTATTGGATGTTATGAGTTATGGGATTCAACTTTGCCAAGATGTTTTCTCCAGTTCCTTGAGATTCCTCAACATGGATTCACAGTCAAATATAACCCGACCTTAAAAGAGAAACCATCATTTCTTCCTTATATAACCCATCCAATAGTCTGTGGGGCACTTCCTCAACTCTCAAGCCAGGCTTATTTTTCCAAAGATGTTACCACTGGACTTTAAAATCTAGACTCCACAGTAGGAATGACTAGATTTTTAAGCCAAAGTATTCTCTACTGATGAGAGTCCAACTCTATTGTATCCTATTGAGAATATTATTCAGAATAAGATCCTTTGATGGCTTTGTTGCTCTCTATTCAGTCTTTTACTCAAGGCAGAAATAGTCTGGCCCCAAAATGTTCAGTCCTGGAAGAATTTCAACTTGGTAATGGTTTATCAATATCACAATGAGAACCAGAGTGAGTAAAACAGATTAATGACAGATGTAATTCTAATTCCAAATTGGTAAACCATGATTGTGCCCTGTTTCTATTTTGACTTATAATTGATTAATTTCTTAGATAAATTAGGTGGGTGCTGCAACCTGCTTTAGCAAATAAGAAGATCAATATCATTTAGGTGGTTTGGCTTTGCTGTGCAGTTATCACATTTCTGTCTGCCAGTTTTTCCCAGTTTGCTTACATCCATGGAATGTTGACATAGAGTTTTCAGAAAATTCCATAGCCCTTAGAACTTAAAAGTTACCTGGTTTACATGGCAAATTTAGTCCATTTTTCTTCTATCTTTATCTTGGGTTATACTTTATCAAATTATTGCCTGAGATTGTATTATATTTTAATGGTGCTTCCCTGTTAATTTGTCTGCATTAATCTGGCATATTAATACAACTACCTCTTTGTTTCTATTTGTCCCTTTCACTGTAAAGGACTAGAACAGGGTGCAAAATGGCCCCTGTTCTAGCATTTTAAAGTCCACTGGGGAAGAAAAATTAATGCACACAAACCAAGTACAGGGTTACCCTTGTGTTGGTTAGGACCTTACTGTTCTTAGAGATTTCACTGTGCTTGCCTTGAGGTTCCCAAAGGAAGATTCTCCCTTATTCTTCTCTCTGTATCCACATTCCTATATTTCCCCTTTTTTTCTACTGCTGTATTAGCCCCTTCTCACATGGCTAAAAAAAGACATACCTGGGGGGAGGAGCCAAGATGGCCGAATAGGAACAGCTCCGGTCTACAGCTCCCAGCATGAGCGACGCAGAAGACGGGTGATTTCTGCATTTCCATCTGAGCTACCGGGTTCATCTCACTAGGGAGTGCCAGACAGTGGGCGCAGGTCAGTGGGTGCGCGCACCGTGCGTGAGCCGAAGCAGGGCGAGGCATTGCCTCACTTGGGAAGCGCAAGGGGTCAGGGAGTTCCCTTTCCGAGTCAAAGAAAGGGGTGACTGACGCACCTGGAAAATCGGGTCACTCCCACCCGAATATTGCGCTTTTCTGACCGGCTTAAAAAACGGCGCACCACGAGATTATATCCTGCACCTGGCTCGGAGGGTCCTACGCCCACGGAGTCTCACTGATTGCTGGCACAGCAGTCTGAGATCAAACTGCAAGGCAGCAGCGAGGCTGGGGGAGGGGCGCCCGCCATTGCCCAGGCTTGCTTAGGTAAACAAAGCAGCTGGGAAGCTCGAACTGGGTGGAGCCCACCACAGCTCAGGGAGGCCTGCCTGCCTCTGTAGGCTCCACCTCTGGGGGCAGGGCACAGGCAAACAAAAAGACAGCAGTAACCTCTGCAGACTTAAATGTCCCTGTGTGACAGCTTTGAAGAGAGCAGTGGTTCTCCCAGCACGCAGCTGGAGATGTGAGAACGGCCAGACTGCCTCCTCAAGGGGGTCCCTGACCCCTGACCCCCGAGCAGCCTAACTGGGAGGCACCCCCAGCAGGGGCACACTGACACCTCACACGGCAGGGTACTCCAACAGACCTGCAGCTGAGGGTCCTGTCTGATAGAAGGAAAACTAACAAACAGAAAGGACATCCACACCAAAAACCCATCTGTACATCACCATCATCAAAGACCAAAAGTAGATAAAACCAAAAAGATGGGGAAAAAACAGAACAGAAAAACTGGAAACTCTAAAACGCAGAGCGCCTCTCCTCCTCCAAAGGAACGCAGTTCCTCACCAGCAATGGAACAAAGGTGGATGGAGCATGACTTTGACGAGCTGAGAGAAGAAGGCTTCAGACGATCAAATTACTCTGAGCTACAGGAGGACATTCAAACCAAAGGCAAAGAAGTTGAAAAGTTTGAAAAAAATTTAGAAGAATGTATAACTAGAATAACCAATACAGAGAAGTGCTTAAAGGAGCTGATGGAGCTGAAAACCAAGGCTCGAGAACTACGTGAAGAATGCAGAAGCCTCAGAAGCCGATGCGATCAACTGGAAGAAAGGGTATCAGTGATGGAAGATCAAATGAATGAAATGAAGCGAGAAGGGAAGTTTAGAGAAAAAAGAATAAAAAGAAATGAGCAAAGCCTCCAAGAAATATGGGACTATGTGAAAAGACCAAATCTACGTCTGATTGATGTACCTGAAAGTGATGGGGAGAATGGAACCAAGTTGGAAAACACTCTGCAGGATATTATCCAGGAGAACTTCCCCAATCTAGCAAGGCAGGCCAACGTTCAGATTCAGGAAATACAGAGAACGCCACAAAGATACTCCTTGAGAAGAGCAACTCCAAGACACATAATTGTCAGATTCACCAAAGTAGAAATGAAGGAAAAAATGTTAAGGGCAGCCAGAGAGAAAGGTTGGGTTACCCTCAAAGGGAAGCCCATCAGACTAACAGCGGATCTCTCGGCAGAAATCCTACAAGCCAGAAGAGAGTGGGGACCAATATTCAACATTCTTAAAGAAAAGAATTTTCAACCCAGAATTTCATATCCAGCCAAACTAAGCTTCATAAGTGAAGGAGAAATAAAATACTTTACAGACAAGCAAATGCTGAGATTTTGTCACCACCAGGCCTGCCCTAAAAGAGCTCCTGAAGGAAGCACTAAACATGGAAAGGAACAACCGGTACCAGCCACTGCAAAATCATGCCAAAATGTAAAGACCATCGAGACTAGGAAGAAACTGCATCAACTAACGAGCAAAATCACCAGCTAACATCATAATGACAGGATCAAATTCACACATAACAATATTAACTTTAAATGTAAATGGATTAAATGCTCCAATTAAAAGCCACAGACTGGCAAATTGGATAAAGAGTCAAGACCCATCACTGTGCTGTATTCAGGAAACCCATCTCACGTGCAGAGACACACATAGGCTAAAAATAAAAGGATGGAGGAAGATCTACCAAGCAAATGGAACACAAAAAAAGGCAGGGGTTGCAATCCTAGCCTCTGATAAAACAGACTTTAAACCAACAAAGACCAAAAGAGACAAAAAAGGCCATTACATAATGGTAAAGGGATCAATTCAACAAGAAGAGCTAACTATCCTAAATATATATGCACCCAATACAGGAGCACCCAGATTCATAAAGCAAGTCCTGAGTGACCTACAAGGAGACTTAGACTCCCACACATTAATAATGGGAGACTTTCACACCCCACTGTCAACATTAGACAGATCAACGAGACAGAAAGTCAACAAGGATACACAGGAATTGAACTCAGCTCTGCACCAAGTGGACCTAATAGACATCTAAAGAACCCTCCACCCCAAATCAACAGAATATACATTTTTTTCAGCACCACACCACACCTATTCCAAAATTGACCACATACTTGGAAGTAAAGCACTCCTCAGCAAATGTAAAAGAACAGAGATTATAACAAACTATCTCTCAGACCACAGTGAAATCAAACTAGATCTCAGGATTAAAAATCTCATTCAAAACCACTCAACTACATGGAAACTGAACAACCTGCTCCTGAATGACTACTGGATACGTAACGAAATGAAGGCAGAAATAAAGATGTTCTTTGAAACCAACGAGAACAAAGACACAACATACCAGAATCTCTGGGACACATTCAAAGCAGTGTGTAGAGGGAAATTTATAGCACTAAATGCCCACAAGAGAAAGCAGGAAAGATCCAAAATTGACACCCTAACATCACAATTAAAAGAACTAGAAAAGCAAGAGCAAACACATTCAAAAGCTAGCAGAAGGCAAGAAATAACTAAAACCAGAGCAGAACTGAAGGAAATAGAGACACAAAAAACCCTTCAAAAAATCCATGAATCCAGGAGCTGGTTTTTTGAAAGGATCAACAAAATTGATAGACCGCTAGCAAGACTAATAAAGAAGAAAAGAGAGAAGAATCAAATAGACACAATGAAAAATGATAAAGGGGATATGACCACCGATCCCACAGAAATACAAACTACCATGAGAGAATACTACAAACACCTCTACGCAAATAAACTTGAAAATCTAGAAGAAATGGATAAATTCCTCGACACATACACTCTCCCAAGACTAAACCAGGAAGAAGTTGAATCTCTGAATAGACCAATAACAGGAGCTGAAATTGTGGCAATAATCAATAGTTTGCCAACCAAAAAGAGTCCAGCACCAGATGGATTCACAGCCAAATTCTACCAGAGGTACAAGGAGGAACCGGTACCATTCCTTCTGAAACTATTCCAATCAATAGAAAAAGAGGGAATCCTCCCTAACTCATTTTATGAGGCCAGCATCATTCTGATACCAAAGCCAGGCAGAGACACAACCAAAAAAGAGAATTTTAGACCAATATCCTTGATGAACATTGATGCAAAAATCCTCAATAAAATACTGGCAAAACGAATCCAGCAGCGCATCAAAAAGCTTATCTACCATGATCAAGTGGGCTTCATCCCTGGGATGCAAGGCTGGTTCAATATATGCAAATCAATAAATGTAATCCAGCATATAAACAGAGCCAAAGACAAAAACCACATGATTATCTCAATAGATGCAGAAAAAGCCTTTGACAAAATTCAACAACCCTTCATGCTAAAAACTCCCAATAAATTAGGTATTGATGGGACATATTTCAAAACAATAAGAGCTATCTATGACAAACCCACAGCCAATATCATACTGAATGGGCAAAAACTGGAAGAATTCCCTTTGAAAACTGGCACAAGACAGGGATGCCCTCTCTCACCACTCCTATTCAACATAGTGTTGGAAGTTCTGGCCAGGGCAATTAGGCAGGAGAAGGAGATAAAGGGTATTCAATTAGGAAAAGAGGAAGTCAAATTGTCCCTCTTTGCAGACGACGTGATTGTATATCTAGAAAACCCCATTGTGTCAGCCCAAAATCTCCTTAAGCTGATAAGCAACTTCAGCAAAGTCTCAGGATACAAAATCAATGTACAAAAATCACAAGCATTCTTATACACCAACAACAGACAAACAGAGAGCCAAATCATGAGGGAACTCCCATTCTCAATTGCTTCAAAGAGAATAAAATACCTAGGAATCCAACTTACAAGGGATGTGAAGGACCTCTTCAAGGAGAACTACAAACCACTGCTCAAGGAAATAAAAGAGGATACAAACAAATGGAAGAACAATCCATGCTCATGGGTAGGAAGAATCAATATCATGAAAATGACCATGCTGCCCAAGGTAATTTACAGATTCAATGCCATCCCCATCAAGCTACCAATGACTTTCTTCACAGAATTGGAAAAAACTACTTTAAAGTTCATATGGAACCAAAAAAGAGCCCGCATCGCCAAGTCAATCCTAAGCCAAAAGAACAAAGCTGGAGGCATCACACTACCTGACTTCAAACTGTACTACAAGCCTACAGTAACCAAAACAGCATGGTACTGGTACCAAAACAGAGATATAGATCAATGGAACAGAACAGAGCCCTCAGAAATAACGCCACATATCTACAAATATCTGATCTTTGACAAACCTGACAAAAACAAGCAATGGGGAAAGGATTCCCTATTTAATAAATGGTGCTGGGGAAACTGGCTAGCCATATGTAGAAAGCTGAAACTGGATCCCTTCCTTACACCTTATACAAAAATCAATTCAAGATGGATTAAAGACTTAAATGTTAGACCTAAAAGCATAAAAACCCTAGAAGAAAACCTAGGCATTACCATTCAGGACATAGGCATGGGCAAGGACTTCATGTCTAAAACACCAAAAGCAATGGCAACAAAAGCCAAAATTGACAAATGGGATCGAATTAAACTAAAGAGCTTCTGCACAGCAAAAGAAACTACCATCAGAGTGAACAGGCAACCTACAAAATGGGAGAAAATTTTCGCAACCTACTCATCTGACAAAGGGCTAATATCCAGAATCTACAATAAACTCAAACAAATTTACAAGAAAAAAAAACCCCATCAAAAAGTGGGCGAAGGACATGAACAGACACTTCTCAAAAGAAGACATTTATGCAGCCAAAAAACACATGAAAAAATGCTCATCATCACTGGCCATCAGAGAAATGCAAATCAAAATCACAGTGAGATACCATCTCACACCAGTTAGAATGGCAATCATTAAAAAGTCAGGAAACAACAGGTGCTGGAGAGGATGTGGAGAAATAGGAACACTTTTACACTGTTGGTGGGACTGTAAACTAGTTTAACCATTGTGGAAGTCAGTGTGGCGATTCCTCAGGGATCTAGAACTAGAAATACCATTTGACCCAGCCATCCCATTACTGGGTATATACCCAAAGGACTATAAATCATGCTGGTATAAAGACACATGCACACATATGTTTATTGCGGCATTATTCACAGTAGCAAAGACTTGGAACCAACCCAAATGTCCAACAATGATAGACTGGATTAAGAAAACGTGGCACATATACACCATGGAATACTATGCAGCCATAAAAAATGATGAGTTCCTGTCCTTTGTAGGGACATGGATGAAATTGGAAATCATCATTCTCAGTAAACTATCGCAAGAACAAAAAACCAAACACCGCATATTCTCACTCATAGGTGGGAATTGAACAATGAGATCACATGTACACAGGAAGGGGAATATCACACTCTGGGGACTGTGGTGGAGTGGAGGGAGAGGGGAGGGATAGCATTGGGAGATATACCTAATGCTAGATGACGAGTTAGTGGGTGCAGTGCACCAGCATGGCACATGTATACATATGTAACTAACCTGCACAATGTGCACATGTACCCTAAAACTTAAAGTATAATAATAAAAAATAAAAAAAAGAAAAAAAAGAAAAGGAAAGACAGTACAAAGGATAAACAGGCAAGAGACTTGAAAAGGCACTTTATAAATAAAGAATATCCAAATGTAAAAAAAAAAAAAAAAAAGACATACCTGTGACTGGGTAATTTATAAAGGAAAGAGGTTGAATGATTCACAGTTCAGCATGGCTGGCGAGGCCTCAGGAAAGTTACAATAAAGGTGGAGAGGGAAGCAAACATATCCTTCTTTACCTGGCAGCAGGAGAGAGAATGAGTGCCCAGCAAAAGAGGAAGCCCCTTGTAAAACCGTGAGATTTTATGAGAACTCACGCACTATCATGAGAACGGGATGGGAGAAACTGCCCCCATGACTCAGTTATCTCCACCTGGTCCCTCCCATGACATATGGCATTATGGGAACAACAATTCAAGATGAATTTGGGTGGGGACACAGCTAAACCATATCATTCCACTCCTGGCCCCTCCCAAATCTCATGTCCTCACAATTCAAAACACAGTCATGCCCTTCCAACAGTCCCCCAAAGTGTAAAATTTCCCACATTTTCCTGTGTTCTTCTGAGCCCTCCAAACTGTTCCAATCTCTGTGTGTTACTCAGTTCCAAAGTCACTTCCACAGTTTTGGGTATCTTTATAGCAATGCCCCACTCCCAGTAATAATTTGCTGTTTTAGTTCGTTCTCACGCTGCTAATAAATGCATACCTAACTAAGACTGGGTAATTTATAAGGAAAGAGGCTTGATTAACTCAGAGTTCAGCATGGCTGGGGAGGCCTCAGGAAACTTATAATCATGGCAGATGGTGAAGCAAACACACCCTTTCTCACATGGTGGCAGGAGAGACAATGAGTGCTCAGTGAAAGGGGAAGTCCCTTGCAAAACCATCAGATCTTGTGAGAGTTAACTCACTATCACGAGAACAGGATGGGTGAAACCTCCCCCATGATTAAATGGCCTCCACTTGGTCCCACAACACGTAGGGATTATAGGAACTACAATTCAAGATGAGATTTGGCTGGGGACACAGAAAAACCATATCAACTGCATTTCCACACTTTTGGTTCTATCCTTGTACTGTCATCAGATATAAACTTTGCCCTTTCAAAGTCAGAAATTGACCCACACCTAAGTGTTTCTTGAACTTAATAACTTCACAGAAGATTTCAGGAGTCATAAAGGAAGGATTGCATCACAAGGTATCTGTGTTGTACCCTCCACTGATACATCCTCCTTACCTCACCTTTTTATGTCTCTTTTCCTCAGATTCTTGAGTAAAACAAGCATATTCTTCCCCTTTTTCACATAAAACAGTTCTTACATCACTGTAGGTATTGTAGGAGAGAAGGTCAGGGAGACAATGGGTCTGTCACTTCAGGAATGCAGGGAGTGGGATTTATTTGTCGTCTTGATCCCCCCTGAAGCAGACCCTGAGGTAAATCAGCTTTTTTATTAAGGAGTTCCTCCTGAGGAACATGGATAAAGAATGGGGAAGTGAGGCAGGAAAGGGAAGGAAGCCAGTTGAAGCTTAGTCCTGCTGGGGAGCTTCTATTGAGGAAAAATTTTCAAATGGTAAAATCGTTTATTTCATGCAAACATGAAATGAATACATATCAAGGATTTCATTCAACTTATCAATTATGAAGGGAACTAGTATGATATTACAAAGAGTTCAAATAAAAATTTGACTTATCTACTGTACAAAATCCACTGACTTTGTCATGAGTGGTAAACATTTGCTTTGCTATGGACAGAAAACATCCATCTGCAGTCCATCAGCTTTGCCATCAGTGCCCCACAAACTTCTGCCTCTACAGACAGAAAATAAAATACTTAGACAATCAAAGCTGTATGCCCTTATGGAATAGACAATGCCTGAGGGTCACTAAATCATACCCAACATTCCTTTGAAAGAACATCCAGTAATCTCTTTTACCCACTTCCAAATCTTTCACAATTGTTTTTCACAACAGTATAGAACATGCCTCAGAGTTGTCCCGCCTGAGAGAAAGGAAGCTAGGATATTTATTCATTGATTCCAGTCAGCATTGATTGACTGGCCTTTCCAGCTAGCGTTGTACATTGGCCAAGATTATAAAAAAAAATCCTCAGGCAAAGTCACAAGGGCTGGCAATAAGCAGCCCTCTGTGCACA
The DNA here is from genome assembly GCF_029289425.2 of Pan paniscus. Classification (NCBI taxonomy): domain Eukaryota; kingdom Metazoa; phylum Chordata; class Mammalia; order Primates; family Hominidae; genus Pan; species Pan paniscus. The sequence goes on along the minus strand of NC_073253.2, from coordinate 46,020,761 downwards.
GAGGTGAATGCCAAGGGGGACAGGGAGAGAGTAAAAGAAGATTAGGCACTAGTATTGTCTGCTACACTTGTCTTGTTTATTATTTGTTGATTTGATGTTTTGTCTGTTCCACCTTTCCCACCAGAATGCAAGTTACCTGAGGGCCAGAACATGTCTGTCTTAGATTTCACTGTCTCCCCAACAATTGTCCAGCATGTCGTAGGCACTCAACAAATATTTTATGAATATTGTTAAATAATATGGGCCTTGAGCTGGACCTTAGAGACAGGTTGCAGTCCAGATTTAGAGGAAGGGAGTCTGCAGGGAACTGTAAGAGACCCAACTAGCCAGGTTTAGTACCATGTCCTGGGGCATCAACTGCACAGTTGCTCACCGGTTACTCACTCCATGGCCAAGCTCCTCTCATGCCAAGTCGTGTTCATACTAAGAACAGAGGAACACAAAGTACAGACTCTGCTTGCAACATACTTGAAAATGGTCAATAACACAGCATTATACCTCCCACCCCTTGCTTAATTAGTATCCATTAATTACTCTCCGTGTGTGCTCATAACACTGAAACCTTTCTATACACTTTCCAAGACTCAGAACAAAGAAAGCATAAAAGAGCAGAGACATTTTCTGTGAGGCATGCAGTATGCTCATCCAGGACAGATCTTGGAAAAGTCTATGAAAAAGCTAAATTGCATGTAGGCATCACTGAACAGACCCAAGAGATGTACTGGTTTTATTAAGTAGCCAGATGGCCTTCCAGAGTAGCCAGAAGAGCAGACAGGCCCCAGATGACAAATGATGAGGGGCCTTCCCTATGGGCATTTTGTGAGACAACGTGTTGACATTAGGTATGGAAGAAATCCATAACTACAGTGTTCATGCAAATTCTCAAGAAAAGCAGGTGCCATTCACTGACCTTACCCAAATGAAATTTTACCAGAGAAAACAGCCCAACTCCCTTTTAAGTTTAATAACAGCAGGCTCTTTCCTCCACACACAAAAAAGCAAAAAAACAAAAAAAAAACAAAAAAAAAAACACAAAAACCACTTCAAAATAAATTCCATACAAAAAACCAAGTGGGGAAAAAATATAGCTTGAAAATTGCCCTTGATTTGAAATGGGTTGACAGATGTCTTACAGAAATTTAGAGTACTGTCCAGACGCTTAGAATCTACTCATTTTAAACAAAGTGCTCATGAAAGCATCATCATTGTCGGATTATAAAGGAATGCTTAAAAAAACTATAAAAATAAATACATGCATTTTTATTAGTGTCAATATTATTTACCAACAACAATTAAATGGTTTAGAAATACAGAGAGAACATTGTAGATTGGTTAGTTTTTAGTCCTCAGAAGAAAATCTAAGGTTTATCCTGGTAATGCAAATATTCTTCATGTGTATGTATGTTTACTTGTATGTTGCATTTTAATAGACATAGCTGGATTCTCCAGGAAGAGATGGCTCTGAGAACCTGAACACTCCTCCTCTAACTGAGTAACTCATAGAAAGCTGTTAGATATCCACAGGAAAAAAGAGACAATAGGTAATCTGCCCCATCTCCATTACAAGTCAAGAATCTACACTTTGGGATGACTTGGAAACTATCCAATCATTCACTCAAAAGAAGTTTTTAAGGTACTACTGCATCAGTCATTTTTATGGTGTCAAAAAATGTTTTTGCCTTCAGGAAGCTTATGTATTGTCATGGAGAATAGGAGCAGAGATATTAAGGCCATACTTTACAAAACTGTAGGCAATGAATGGAAAAAAACTGGGGAGAAAAATTTTCCTGAAGAACACATGCTAAGTAAATAGTTAAATATATACAGTAACTGTAAAAATAGAAGCAGAGAACTTAGGGGACAGAATTGAGAGAAAATTATAGGAATTTCAAGGAAGCCAACAATCCATCACTTGTCAACAAGAACTTCAGGGACACCTGCCACTTGCCCAAGACTGTGTTAGAGGCAGGCGAAGAAGTGTCAAGTTTAATTTCTACCCTATGGGACCCAAGGTTGAAGTGAGGATGCATTACTACACAGACAGAAAAATTAGTAGACAACTCAAACTAGCATAAAATTAAAAAGGAAAAAAAAAGGTCATCAGTGTCAATGGAAGGTTTCCTACAGAAAGTATGTTTGGGAAAGCCTTTATTATAGTAGGAAGCAAGGAGCTAGGTTTTGCTCTGGCTACTGCTACCTAAGAGATTACTTTATTTACAGCCAGATCAAATTGCCTCAGATTCTTGCCTGTTCTAAAAATCAAGCATCTTTACTATAAAGAGTGAGATCTTGATGGGAATAATATGTAGCAGTGTCCAGAAGCATTTAGTGTGAAAGCAGAAAAGCACACAGAAAATACAAAATTCTGCAAAATGTTCAACAATGATCATCACTGCAGGACAAAAAGCAGGAAACTGGGATTCTCTCACTATGCCCTCTCTAGGAATTATCACTGCCTGTCAGCAGATGTGAGAATTCTCCTTCTTAAAGCCCTGCTTAGCAGACTGATTCTCTGCTCTTTACACTTGATGTAAAGAAATGTACACCAACTGCATCTATTTAGGATTCAAATGTCCAGGAGGTGATATTTTCCTTCTCTTCAGGTCTAAGTCAGCAAAGGCCTGATCTGGTAGTCAGAGAACAAGGTTTGGTCTACAATTATTCAGATGGTAGGGCATCTACATTGATAAAAACGATCCTGGAATGGGTGGTCAATGCAGAACACATGCAGAATTCATATCACACACAGAGTGAGGCGGGGAGACATGTCGAACATATTGCAAAGTTTTCCCATTATCCAAAGGAATCAGATACAGCAGTCAGTGCACATTAACACATAGCTCCCAGACATGACAGCTGCAGAACCCTGAGGACCTCGTGACGGAAAGAATTGACCTCGTGTCATCTAGGAACAGAGGGAAGGCAGCACGAACACGAGAGGCCAACACCTGGCTTCTATTTCTAACTCTGCCGCAGACACTCTGGCAATTTTTCCAGAAACTGTAAAGCTGTGGGTTTTAAATTGTTGGGAAATGTTAGGTTTGTGGCTTTCTTTGCCTGTGGGAACAGAGAGATAATTTTTCTTCTTTTTTCCCTCTTTCTGAAATTGTCATCATCTTCTCTTCTTGTAAAATTTGACCAAGTGCTTTCAAGAGAATCTAGAGCTTAGAAGACTATCACTTTGACTTTAGGACCCCACAATCTTTCCTCTATGCTCAAAATGAGGTTAGGCCAAGGGACATAAAGCAACATGCTAACACTAGAGATCCCGTCAATAGTTTCTATTTGGGGTACAGATATTGGTCTAATGGAAAATGTTCCCATTAAGAACAAACATTCTCTTCACTGGCAATACTCATTAAGAGCTAGGCCTAATTTAATTCTATAGAGAATTAATAGGGTTCTAGAAATGTAGATGATTCATAGCTAACGTGCCCAGTACCAGTCATTCAAGATGTGTGAATACACAGAAGAAAATTCCAGCATGAGGAAAAATGTTAAATGATAGAGGTATCCCTTTTAGGAAGGCCAAAATAAAGAACTCTGATCAGCTTATATATTTTTAGAAAGCAATACAGTTGGGATCAAGCTATAGCTATCTTTCTCCCGATCTTTACCTTTATCCCTTACCAATGTAAATAAATTGGCCACATTTGCAATAAACTCCATGAGGTTTCACGTAGAATCTCTGGCAGGGAAAATCTTATCTAGGTAAGGTACCCAGAGAAAAATGAGGAAAGAGACACTGGCTTACAGAAATTGACTCCTTCTGGGCTCATCCTTGCAGTTTTCAGAGGGAGTGGTCCGGATTAGGTTTGGAGATCAGCTCAGCAGAGAGGTAGGAACATGAGATGAAGATTAAGAAGTTCTGGCTCCAGTTTACTTAAAACCTCGAAGTTACATTTTTCTCATCTGTAAGTTGGGGCTAATAACATTCCTGTTTACACAGGTCTCTCAGAACTGCTGTATGAAATAAGCAAGCTCAAGAACTTTGATACTTTGAAAGACATGGAGTGCTATCCAAATATATAGCATTCTTATTAAGGTAAATAGGAAAGGCTGTGGAATAGTTGGCTATTAGAACTGAGTAAAGTAAAAGCTTGAAGACCCAGGGAAAGGACATCAGTGTTACTTTGGTACTCAGTCTTGTTGGAGCATTGCAGCAGAAGAGTCCAGAATCTGCCCTGGGCATTTGGCTACTTAGTATGAGTGCTCAGCGGTGACACTTCAGTATTCAGGGCGCAGCACCATATGATTCTAATTAGCCAAGTGCCGGTGCTTCCTATTCCCTGTTTCCAGCAATCCTGTTCCCTAGAAGGTCACCATATACATTGTTTTCACCTCTCTTCTTCGCTCCTGCCTTTCCTGGGCTCAAGACTGCAAGCAGAACTAAAATGTCACAGTTGCCACCTGTGCAGGTAGTAGGGTCAGCAAACCTCACCTGCCACTGCTGAACCTGATCCTAACTTTGCTCCCATTGCAGCTTCTCCATGGTGCCCTGTGTCTGCAGAGCTAATGAGGAGGAGCACTTACAGGAGGGAGAACAGGGAAAGGATCCTGACCCAGACCGAGACTATAAGACTGTCCTGGTTATTCAGCTTCATATCTCAACTTCAGGCTTACCCTTCTCCTCTCTGCTTTGTGATGTTGCCAGTCTGCCAACCAGTCTTCCTTCATCACCTGGCTCCACGTTAGGCTCTGCTAATCAGGTTCTAGGGAAGGCTGCAAGGCTTGGAGAGGGAGAGGAAAGAGACCCACCCTTTTCACTTTGCTACTTGCTCTTGTCTGCGTCACTGCAGCATTCATCTCATCTTTAACCGGTAGCAGCTGTTACAGCAGCCTCATGGCAGCTCTTCAGAAGCCTAAGTCCAGCTCCCATGGGGCCCTCCTCCAAGCCTCTAAACTTTAAAAACACCCAAGTTTCATTTTATTTCCCCAGCCCTATGTGTAATAGCTGCCTCCTGCAGTTACTGCCTGTATGATAACTTGGTATCCTTTTCTTGCCTCTTCACTTCTTTAATATAGGCAGTCCTCACTTTGCACAGTTCTGAGGTGCATGAATTTAAGAGTTTAGCTAAATAATGTCAGTACCCCCAATAACACAGTCAAATTTCAGTTACCATGGTATGTTAACTGTGAGTAATTGCAAAGTACAAGCTTTATTGTTCTCTTAAGTCCACAAATCTGCATACATAACATGTGTATCATGATAAGTGACCAATCACGTCATTTTTTCCCCCAATCCATTTGTTGTTTACTGTGCATCTGTTATTCAGTTCACACACAGATAGCAGAGCATATGGATGTGTTGCCTCCCTGCCTCCCAGTGATAAACCCACATAACATTTTATAGAAACAGAAAATCAAAAGAGGGAATCGGCCAGCAAAGTTGAAAATGCAGCAAAGAACTGACAAGTGATACCACTGGAAGTGAAATTCAAACCCAACATAAATGAAGTTGTTAAAAAAAAAATTAGGGGACCGTGAGACCATTGACACTGCTGTCATTTGAGAGAGTCAGGATATGTGGTGCGAGGAAGCCAGGGAAACGAAATGTAACATAAATCAGAAACATGGTTTTGGCATAAAGGATGATAATATCCCAAAGAAAGGAACATTGGAAAAAAAAAAAAAAAAAACAAACTTCACTTTAAAGAAACTCTAAGAGATATTTTATGACTTTGAAGGCAAGAAAGATAAATGTTAAAAGCTGATCCAAACTTAGAAAGGAGTATGACAATTTGCCAAGGTGCAGAAAACATGTTTGCTCAGTAGTGTTCATTATAAGACAAGAAGAATTATTCTTCTTGTCAATAATTGTTCAAATTATTCTTGAAAAGGTTTTTAGAAAGATAGAAAATATTTAAATCTCCATGTTTCTAAGGCTTTATAGTGTTCCAAATAAATGTTTGTTTTATTATGTGTTTCGTTTCCCTACACATTTACAACCAATAATAAGAGATTTTTAATATTTTTATAAAAATTATTAAGGGTCACAGAACAATCACAATTTTCTCCTTGATGATTAAGATTGCTTTGTGTGAGTACAGCTTGCAAAATCATTTTTATAGTCCCATACAATTGTGCCAAGCAGACTGCCTGTATCTGGTTAACAATTCTTTGTAGTAATTTTCTCTACTGAAGATGTAGATTCTGACCCCTTACTGACCTGATATGACCCCAAAAGCTCAACCTGTTGGAAAGCCTTACGTCTCATTACATTTCCCTGCCCTTTTGCTGTGGGTTAGTAAGAAAGAGCCATGAATGAAGAGGCAGAAGACTTCAGTTCAAATTCAAACTCTATTTGTTTGCTGAAAATAGTTATTTCCTCAAGTAAAAATGAAGTTGATAATAAAATCGGCTACCATAAAAATCAAGAGAACTCGATGACACATATATGTGAAAGTGCTTAGTGAGGTACCGGGGTAGGCTGAATAATGATCTCCAAAGATATCCACATCCTAATCTTCAGAACCTGTGAGCAGTACCTCATATAGCAGAAGAGGCTTCATGGCTGTGATTAAATTACTGATCACTTTCACATGTGTGTGTCATTGGGTTCTCACAACAACCTTTATGGTAGCTGATTTTATTATCAATTGCATTTTTACATGAAGAAATCACTATGTTCAGGAAACTAATGGAATTTGAACTGAATTCTTCTGCCTCTTCATTCACTGCTCTTTCTTATTAACACACAGCAAAAAGGCAACAAAATGTAATTAAGCATATTGAGATGGGGAAATTGTAATGGATTATGTGGGCGAGTCCTAAATAAAATGACAACTGTCCCTATAAGAGGGAAGTAGCAGGATATTTGACTCCAGAAAACGAGAGGGTAATGTTATGAGGGAAGCTGAGACTGGAGCCATGTGCTTTGAAGATGAAGAAAGTAGTCACGAGAAACTAAAAAAGGCAAGGAAATGGATTCTCCCCTAATAGCCTTCAGAAAGAACAAGCCCAGCCAAAACCTTGACTTTATCTCAGTAAAACTGACTTTGGAATTCTGACTTCCAGGCCTATCAGAAAATAAATTTATTTTGATTTCAGCAACTAAATTTGTGATAATTTGTTACAGTAGCAACAGGAACTAATGCAGGTACAAATTGCAGATTTTATTATTATATTAATACCACACTTGGTGAAACTGTGAATGCAGCTCATTCCCACTTAGTCCTTTCGTGGGATCCTTCCTAATTGGAGTCAAGACCTTTAGGAAGCACTGTGAGTACTAATTTGGATGAATACAGTCAGCTGTGCTTGTTCCTCATTTGTCAAGTGGAACCAACGAGGGCAAAACCCCATCTTCTGTTGCATACATTCATGTGACTTGAAGATCGTGCTTCATCGAAATCTATCCTGATGAATTCTTCCCAGTGGGGTGGAATGTTTTTTCTTCTTGTACAGCTTTTGCTATATTTAACCAATAAGGCAAAAGATCTCTACTATGAAAATGATAAGACGATGAGAGAAATAGAAGAAGACACAATAAATGGCAAGATATCTTGTGTTCATGGATTGGAAGAATTAATATTGTCAAAATGTCCATACTACCTAAAGTGATCTACAGATTTGATGTAATCTTTATCAAAATCCCAATGGCATTTTTCACAGAAATAGAAAAAGCAATCATAAAATTCATATGGAACCACAAAAGGCCCCAAAAAGCCAAAGGAATCTTGAGCAAAAAGAACAAAGCTGAAAACATCATGCTACCTGATTTTAAAATATACTATAAAATTATAGTAATAAAAGCATCATGGTACTGGCATAAAAAACTGACATACAGACCAATGGAACAGAATAGAGAACTCAGAAACAAATCCACACATTATGGTTACTTGGTCTTTGTCAAAAATGCCAAGATCACATAAAAGGTAAAGAACATTTTCTTCAATAAATGGTGTTATGGCTGCTCTGCCTATGGAGTAACCATAATTTATTCTTTTATTTTCCTAATAAAATTGCTGTCACTTTGCTCTATAGACTCACCCCAAATTATTTCTTGCATGAGGTCCATCTTATAAAAAATAAAAATAAAAAAATAGTGTTAGGAAAACTGGATATCCAATGCAGAAGAATGAAATTTGACCATTTTCTCACATCATATACAAAAATCAACTTGAAGTGGAAGAAAGACTTGTATGTAAGACCTAAAACTATAAAACTGTCAAAGAAACATAGGAAAAAAGCTTCTTGACATTGGTCTGGGCAATGATTTTATGGATATGACCCCAAAAGCTGAGGCAACAAAAGCAAAAATAGACAAATGAGACTGCCTCAAACTGAAAAGCTTCTGCACAGCAAAGGAAGAAACCAATAGGGAAAGAGATAATCTACAGAATGAAGAATATATTTGCAAACCATACATCTGGTAAGGGGTTAACACTCAAAATATATAAGGAACTCAATCAATTCAATAGCAAGAAAAATAACAGTATTAAAAAATGGACAAATGAGCTGAATAAACATTTATTCAAAGAATACATAAAAATGGCCAATAGATGATCATTTATGATCTGAAAAATTCAAATCAAAACCACAACGAGATATCACCTTACACCTGTTGAGTCTGTCATTATCAAAAAGACAAGAGATAACAAGTGTTGGTGAGGGTGTAGAGAAAAGGAAACTCTTGCACACTGTTGGTGGGAATGTAAATTGGTATAGTCAGTATGGAAAACAATAGGAAGGCTACTCAAAAAACCTAAGTGTCCATTGACAGATGAATAGATAAAGAAAATGTGATAGATTACATAGATAGATAGACAGACAGAAACATACATGTAATGGAATATTGTTTAACCTTAAATAAGAAGAAAATTCTGTCATTTATGACAGCACGGATAAATCTAGAGGATATTATTCTAAGAGAAATAAGCCAAGGACAGAAAGACATAACGCAGGTTCTCACTTTTATGTGGAATCTAAGAAACTGGAAACCATCATTCTCAGCAAGGACAAAAAACCAAACACTGCATGTTCTCACTCATAAGTGGGAATTGAACAATGAGAACACATGGACACAGGAAGGGGAACATGACACTTCGGGGACTGTTGTGGGGTTGGGGGAGGGGGGAGGGATAGCATTAGGAGATATACCTAATGCTAAATGATGAGTTAATGGGTGCAGCACACCAACATAGCACATGTATACATATGTAACAAACTTGCACATTGTGCACATGTACCCTAAAACTTAAAGTATAATAATAATAAAATTAAAAAAAGAGAAAGTCAAACTCATAGATGAAAGCAGAGTAGAACAGTGGTTGCCAGGGCCTGTGGAGGGGGTGAAGGTGGAGGTGGGGAAAATGGTAAATGTTGATCAAAGGGTGCAAAACTCAATTAGGCAGGATAAATAAGTTCTGGAGATCTAATGTAGACCATAGTGACTATAGTTTAAAACACTGTATTTTATACTTAAATTTGCTAAGAGAATAGATCTCAAATGTTCTCATCAGTAACAAAAAGATAACTATGTGAGGTGATGGATATGTTAATTGGCTTGATTGATTTCACAATATATACATATTATATCACAACATCACATTGTGCACTGTAAGGATATAAAATTTTTATTTGTCAATTATATCTCGATTAGACTGGGGGAAGAAAAGAAAAAGAAACTAAATATTAGTAATGCTATAATAGGTACTTACATCAACTCTTTTGGAAAGTTAACTTTCTGGAAAGTTAATCTTGCTGGAGAAATTGACCTGAAGACAGGACAATGTCAAATTTCAAAAAAGTAAGTAATTGTTATTATTAATGTGGCTGTAGTCATTATTATTGCTGCTGCTGTTATTATGGGTGTGGCTATGTGCTGGACCAAAATTAATACAGTCAACATGGAAAGGAGCACTGAGGGCCCTGGTTCCACAGTACAATCAGCCATGAGATCTACGTCGTTCCCCAGAGCATGAGAAGGCGCAGCAGACTTGGGACCAGAAGAGACGAATCAGCACCCCAGCTCTGTCACCTCCCTAAGGTACTTTACCTGGATCTCAACTTCTTGACTGGCAAATGGGAATAATAAAGCCTGCTATACAGGGGCTTTTGTGAGGATTGAATGAGCTCCTGTTTGTGGCAGTGCTTTGTAAACTGTAAGGCTCGACAACCCCTGAAGACTTGGTTTATCTCACTGAGTCCTACTAAATTGTGTCTGACCCGCTAAAGGACTAGATGTGATAATAAAACATTATAGTTCCATTCTATAATCCTGGAGCAATATTTCTGAAGAATCAATGTTATGCAATGTAATATGAGCCAGTGCATTTGAAAGCACCCAGTGCATAACAGATACTCAATAAATGTTTTTGGAATCTGAGGTTTTATTTATTTTTTCTCATTTCCCTGCTTCATCTCCTTCGTTCAGGTAGACAGGTCCCTAAGAATGTTTGGTAATCTTTAGCCAAGTCTCACTAAATTTCATGAATGTCATGTGTGAAGTCTTTTGCCCATGCACATGTATACTGAGCAAATAAGAAAACCGAAAGTATATCACTGCCCACCTAGTCATGCCTAGAACTGGAAACTAGCCAGTACATGGCTAGCCATCATTATGAAAGGAATCTGGAGTTATAAAGGTGAGGCTTAACGGGTGTCAGTCTCAGCAGCATGCCAACTGCCAGTTAAGCTTTCCTCTGGATAGACTGGCTCAGAGACTGTCATATGAAACTGGAGGCTCCAAAGGGAAGCTTCTCCAGAATCACTCTTATTGGTTATTTCTTGATGGCCCAACCTGGTCCCCAGGGTCATCAGCAGGCATGCCCTCATGGAAAGCTGTGGAAGGGCAGTGTGCCAAGGGGTGTGGCCAGAAGTCTTGATGCTAATGCTCCCTAAGAGAGCCCAGCCAAATCCAACCTTAAAGGCGTTACTGTTAGGAACGGAGGGACAAACTGACATTTTGTGCCCCCTCATGAGAAGCAGCAAAACACACAATATCACCTATGTAGTAGTTTTGCCAGAAATGTTTCAAAGTAATGTAAACTTAAGGAGTAAATGAAATAAATCTAGAATGTGGGACACTCTGTGACAGCTCCTGGACTCTTCAAAAAAGCCAATATCATAAAAAGCAAAAAAGACAAAAGTGGAGGAGAATTTTCTAAGTTAAAAGAGATTAAAGAAGCGTAACAACAAAATACAGCATGCTAACTTGGCTGGATCTTTGATTTTAAAAAGTTCTATAAAATATATATTGGGGATGATTGGGGGAATTTAAATGTAGACAGCACATTAGATAATATGGAATAAGTGTCAATATCTTGGGTGAGTACTTCCACATACTTTAAATAAATAAATATAAATAAGACAGGGAGAGAAGTGTCACAAATATGGTAAAATTGCACAATCTTAGTAAAGGAAAAAAGGGGAGTCGTACTATTTTCAACTTTTCTATAGATGTTCTATTTTTAAAATAAATAATTGGGGGATTTAAATGTTTTCCAATTATCAGAAATATTCAGAGCACTGTAGTAATTTACTCCTTCATGTTGAATGCACCTAGACATGAATTTCCGTGTCTACCAGTTACAATAAGATAATAATATCAACAATTAAAATAACCCTGAGAGTTCCTAAAATTATACAGCTGTCTAGCGTTCTGGTATCCAAAATACGTTAACACATTTATCTCATTAGATATGACTTGGTCACTGAGCACTATAATCTTCATTACAGATGAAACCAGTTGCCTAGCAAATCAGTCTTCTCTTCCCATCTGTTAATTTTGAATTGATGATGTCTGGTTTGTTTTTTGTTTGTTTGTTTGTTTGTTTGTTTGAGATGTAGTCTTGCTCTGTCACCCAGGTTGGACTGCAATAGTGTGATCTGGGCTCACTGCAAGCTCCGCCTCCCTGGTTCAAGCCATTCTTCTGCCTCAGCCTCCTGAGTAGCTGGGACTACAGGCGCCCGCCACTACGCCTGGCTAATTTTTGCATTTTTAGTAGAAACGGGGTTTCACCGTATTGGCCAGGCTGGTCTCGAACTCCTGACCTCATGATCTGCCTGTCTCGGCCTCCCAAAGTGCTGGGATTACAGACGTGAGCCACTGCAACCAGCTCTGTTGATGCCTGTTTTTCTTCTACAATCGGCCATCCAGCACAGGAACTTGGTCCTGGCACAGTGTATGTCCCAGCCCCCTTACTTTGCCCAGCTCCCCAGATGCCAGGGTTTCTTATTCATAGATATACAATGGATTCTATGTAGTGGGGTAGCAGGGACTTTGGCTCTTTAGCTGCTCAAATGAGACGCTGTCCCAAACTACTTAACAGTGGGTATGTTTTCCATCTGGAAAAAAAAAAATGCAGTGAGCACTGCATTAATTGCACAACTGTTGATCTTCAGGCACTTGAAAGGGCAGGAAAAGAGTAGAACTTTACAAAAAGGTAATAAGCACTTTTTAGAACCTTTTTCTTTTGGTTATTAGAGAAATTCAAGGGTTAAGTCACAGGACTATGAAATCCTACGGTGTACAGAACTCCTTTAAAGTCAGAGATAATTTAACCAGATTACTCTTAATATTTGCACAGCCTGGAGATACATACGTGAAAGTTGGTACAAAGGAATGTCTTATATTTAGATGGCTGAATGGTGACTAGAGGCATTTCTTACTGACAGCAGCCTCATGCAAGACACGTACAACAGGGGAATTGTTTTAACAAAGAACAACAAAAAGGCACTTGCTCCTCAAGCTTGCCATCAAAAGGCTTAAGTGAATTTGTGTGGAGAAATTCTGTGCTGTGGAAATACTAGCCAAAAAAAGCAAACAAACAAACAAACAAAAACGGTATTTCACTAAGTTGCTAATTAGGTAATAATTATCCAAGGCAAGGTGTAGAATTCATATCTCACTCTAGAAATGTTTAGGTCAGTCCAAGAGTCCAACAACTCCACAGAATAGTAAATTGTGGACTCTGAGCCAAAATCTCAAACAATGATATCAAATATGGGTGATATTAGAACAATTACATTAAACACTGTAACACTTCCACAGGAACTTGTAGCCATGATAGGAATTTCCTAGTCAGCCTCCTCACCTCAATGCCCCCTGCACCTCCATTAACATTAACAGGCCCACTCACACAGAGAAAGCCTCGCTGGAGTGTCAGAGGCTTGGGCAGGAGATAATTCGCCGTTGCGCTTGGAAAATCCTGCAGTTGTACCTGCAACAGGCACCTGAGGAGGCTGGGCAAATATTAATGTATAATACTTATTGAGTGCTTCCTATGAACTAGGACCTCTGAGAAGAGATTTACGTGCAGACCTCCTCTAACCTTTCCAGCAGCCCATGAGGTAGGCACTATGATTTTATTTATTTCTGCAGTAAGGAGGCTGAGGATTCAAAACGTCAAGCCACTTGTTTACATTCACACAAAGAACAAGTAGCAAAGCTAGAATTTGAGCCTACTTAATCTGACTCCAGACACTGGGCTTTTAAACATTTGTACTTATTCTTTCAAACAAGAGACTGAAGCACAGCAATTCTGTCATTGATAATAGCCCTTCTTATATAGCTCTTCATAATTTATACAATTTAAAAAAATATTACTTCCTTTACCACTGCAGTGGTCTCTTGTCTGCCATCCCTAAAAAGGGAAACCTCATTGGCAGAACTGCCTGAGCCAGTGAACCAGGTCTGGGCTGTCCAAGGCCAGTGTCTCTCTTTATCCCACCCTGCATTTGGTGCCAGATCTTTTTGCACAGTTCTTGTTAAGTGTTCAGATTTCTCCTTAGTCTTGTTCATCAGGAATACAATAAAAAACTCTGGGACAGCCTGTCTCTCTTGAAGTTGCCTCATTTGCCATCTGTCTCAAACTTGACCCCACCCTGATGCTCTTTGCTACACTGGTCATCTTCCTTCTTTTAATTGATTTCTTGGTAATTTTAGTCCAGTTGGAGCATTTGGCTCTGTGTCTCAGGGATCTCTCTCCACTTCAGCATTTATCAGCCCCATTCCCTAATTAGAGGAGCATAGGCGGTAAAACATCCACAAAGCCTGTAGGGCAATACAAATTATCTACAGCTTTCAGATGTTTATTTTACTAATTATCTGCCAAAAATGTGATTTCTTTTTCTGCCCAACAGAAGGTTTTTGACTCCCCTTTTGTAGACAAAATTGCTTGATAAGATTGACAGATGTCAGCATAAACAGTGAGACTGGCCTTTTCCAAAATTGCATGACTTTATAATAGCTGTGGCAGAAATCAACTAAGGGACTCTAGGGGAGAGCTCTCGGTGAAGTCACACACAGAGTGAAAAAAGAGTGAGATTTCATGACAGTGCTCAGAAGCCATAGATACACTTGGAAAGGGCATCAGAATTTACTATAGAATTAACAAGGATGGACAAGGTAATAATTGAATTGTGTTTATAGACTACAGGTGGATAGCAATGAGTGAATGGGTAATTAAACAAATGTAGGAACAAACATTAGGTAAGCATAAACTACGATGAGTGCTTTCACACGTATAAATTCTCCCCATGGCTCTGCTAGATAATAATTATTATTTCAGTTTTATAGATGAGGAAACTGAGGCTCTAAACGGTTGAGCCTTGCCAAGATAATCCAGCCAGAAGCTGGAGGCTTCTGAATGTAGATTTCTCTTGCTTTGGGTTGCTTCAAGTGTACCTAGGATTTTCTTTTTATTCAGGTATGGTGAGGCCAACAGATAAGATGGTTGCCACCGAAATGATAGTTTGTCATAGTGTCCAAGAGGAGTGGGCTCAAATACTGTGCAGGGCCACAGGGAAGTACCATGGTCAATCAGGAGGAAGAAGGAGGGAGGGGGCACAGTCTTTATTATGTCTTTTGCACGAAGAAATGGGTGAGGCAGATTAAGCAGCTGAGCAGGCTTAGGATAGCATGGTTTGAATAATTTGGGCGAGCTCTGGGCTGTAGGAGTGGTCTCTGATTGTTTTGTACCTAGCCCTGTGTGATCTGGACTGTAAAAATCCAATAATAGAAGACACATGGGGATCCAGGATTGGTTGGTTTACATATGAAAGCTGTGTTCACAGGTAAGTTTTTTGCTTTCCCTAGGAATTAACTAACCCTGAGAGGGGCAGTCAGTTTTTCACTAGATCCACAAGGCCCCAAGATGTCAAAACATCATGAAATATAGAAAATAAAAAACCATGATTAATACATGAGCAGAATTTATAGTTTCTATCTCTATAGTGATGAATTACTTAATTTCTGGAAGTTTAGGATGTCATTTTCCAAAACGCAGCAAAAAACTAACCTGAAATGGCAGATAAATCTTTTCAAATACTTCCAATGTCCATTCTTGTTCTTTCTGTGTTTTGAGTTCACCCCCAAGCAAAACTTTTATTCCTGAGTCTGGTCTTGCTGTCTTTTCCATTGCTAGGGAAATATCTTCCCTGACTTATAGGCAACCTCTTTGCATGTACTACAGCTGCCTATTAATGTGGTCACTATAGAAACTACATGTCAACTGAACTCCCAATTTTTTTCTCAAACTTTATTTGAGAAAATATTATTCAAGAATATAAGCTATACTTATCTTTGCCTTCTACATTATTTGATGCATTGAGGTTCATAGGCAGAAGTCAGGAATGTTTCCAGGTTCTGTGTGGGGCTGAACCTCTAGGTAAGGCCTAAGGATTCCAGCTGTGAAGGTGTAGAGTAGGCAGAGGCCGAGAGTTCGGGAAATCTCTAGATATGCATTACAAGCACTTGGTCACTAGTCCTCCTGTTCCACCGTTCTCTTTTGTGTTCATACATGTCTCTTATTAAATAATCATCATGCTAACACTAATGAAAATATCTGATTTTTCTTGAGCATTTACTCTGTCTCTGGCATTGTGCTAATTTCTTTATATTCATTTTCTGATCTAATCCTTGCAACAACCCTATGAGATAAGCACTGTTAGTTCAGTTTTTGAGATGAGGAAACCAGAGCATGGGAAAGGTAAATAAATTGCCAACACTAGTAAGCTGTAGGAAGTGTAGTCTTAGGTCTGCCTGATATTGATGTTAATACTTTTCATCATTAGCTATGCTGCATTTTCCATTTCAATGTACACTTTCCTGCAAGGACAAGGTACTCCTTGTTTGTATCTACCAAATCTGTGGTATCACTGACATTGGCAGCTCAACAAATCCCAAAACAAGTGTACTCTTTATTGAAGGGATGGAATTCAGGCACAGAACCTTAGCTTCTAAGAGAACAGGAAGGAGGAAGGGTTGGACTGGGTGGAAGGGAAATGAGAGGATAGCCTTGGAATATCCAAGCAGGGAGAATCTGAGCTCCTCATTGAGACACCAAACAAGGATTTGGTTACTAAAAGGGAGAAGTAGTGTGGAGCTTGGTGATAGAGGAGCAAAAAAAGAAAAGGTCAGCACTGAAAGTTGATATCAAGCCAGAGCATGGCCAACTCCTGAACCAGAGGTTGCAGAGTCTGAGAGCTCCTCAGGCAGAGTGCCTGCAATTGTTTCTAGGTTCTGTGTGGGGCTGAAACTCCAGGTAAGGCCTAAGGATTCCAGCTGCAAGGGTGTAGGGTAGGCAGAGGCCTGGAGTTTGGGAAACCTCTAGATACACATTACAGGCACTTGGTCACTAGTCCTATTGTTCCACCATTAGGTCACCATTAATATCAGAGGACCAAAAGCAAGTTTTAGCTCTGTGTGTTGAAGTAGAAGGGAGGCACTTGTTTATGTGATTTGAAGGGTGAATACTGGAAGATGATCCCCCTTATACACACATATTCCTGCTTTGCCTGAAGTCGCACCCCCCATTATAGGTATTCCTTTACATTAAGACACTGTTTTTCTAAAGGTTAAAAGTAAAATGTTACTCTTACTTAGGAGGAATAAGAGGTTAATCCAACAGCACCGTTTCGATGATCTGTGAGCTGAGCGTAAGGATATGAGAGTTGAACATTTTGGTTAGACCACCTGGCACAAGCTGGGATCGGAGAACACAATTACACCATGGTGTGGGTAAATTTTAATAGGAAATGCCACCCTATAATGCAGCCAAGTGAGGCCCAGGAAGGCTGCCCTGAGTGGAGATCTAAGTAGCTGGTGATGTGGGGAGAAGGCAGGGGAAAGAAATTACCACTCATTATGTGTCTTTCATGTGCTAGTTATGTTATATAGCCTATATCTCATTTAACACAAAAATTGAAAGGAGATACCATCATTCCTATGTTAGCTCTGAAGAAATTGAGGATCACGGGGTTAAAATAATTGTCCAAGGTCCCCCAGCTGCTTGATGGTGGAGCTAAAATTAAAATCCACATTTCCGACTATAAAGCCCATGTTCTTTTTCACTGTGGCACAGTGCAGGAAATGCCAAAGATAAATGTCTTTCCTAATTTTCCCCAGAGTCCTCCCCAGTGATAGCCAGAATCAATGTACATCTGCAAAGTGGGTCTTTTAACATATGTCTTGTTCACACTCTTGACTCTTCTGTCCTGGTAGAACGAGGTTATCTGATAGTGCTCTACGGGGGCCAATACTCTGGGTCACTGTTTGGGAATGCTAAATGCTTTCCTTTATTTCCAAATTGCTTTTCTGTTTAAAAAGCAACATAAAAAGCTTTTGAAGTTTTAAAAATGACCGCAGGGAGACTTGTACATGCAATTTTGAACTGCGACTGTTGAGAAACAAATGTCTGTTTTTATTTTTAAATGTTCCTTCAGCTCGTGAAGACATTTAAGAAAAAAAGAACAAGGCTTTTAAATCTTCCTGCTTATCCCTGGGGTGATCTGTCCTCTGCAGAGCAAAAGCCAAATGGTCAAATAGTAAAGAGTGCTGCTTGGACTGGGTTCTGCAGCCTAACATGTGGTCTCAAAATTGGAAGGGACTTCTTAGGGTCTTCCATTGATTGGCATGAATCCACTGAGATGCTTGAATGAATTATGTTAGCCTCAGGACTAGCCCAGGTAGTCCACATCTATAGTTATTTATGGGGAACTTTTGATACAGTACACTGTCTCCACTGTTCCACACCCTACTACATAGGTTTTGGGAAGCAAATCTTGTTAATTATGTCTAGACCTTCAGACAATATTCTATCCATTTTCCATCTGTTTTATGTGGAGCCACTGAAGGAAATGCAGCCCAGGACAAATTTTGGTAACAAGTGAATCTAGGAGACAATCTGAAACACAAGGCATGGTTTTAAGGTTGAAGATAACCAAGCACTATGTGGGGTTTAAATAGACTGTTCATAATCTGAACACTGACACCAAGTCAAGGAGAATTCTAAGTCAGGAAGGACTTCAATTGAAGCTTTTAAGTCAGTTGCTCACAAATATTTGATAAATCCAGTGGGAGAGCTGTTTTTGCTTTGTTTCAGAGTTTGTGTGAAGTTTTTTTCAGCCACATTTGAGCCTGAGAGATGGAGGTGATAACATTTTCTTTGTTTAGCATTAGAGCAAATAAGAACTCATGCTTTCTTTCCAGTGTAAGAATTTTCAATTCAATTGAAAGAAAATTCAATTACTTGAAGTTTTCATTCAAGAAAAATGAAACTTCGAACTTGAAATATTTTTTTAAAGGTACATTCTTTGATCACAAGATTGAAATCTAAAAGAAGAGATGACTACTTCAAAAAAATTGTGTAAATGTTAAATTCAAGAATTCACTTTTATAACCACAGATTTATCAAGGGTTCAAACTTATGCTGTCTACCACTTTCATTTATGCCTCATTGGGTGACCCTGAACATATTATTAGCACCTCTTTTATATATATTTATAAATACTTGTATAACTGCTAACCTTCAGACTAAGGGATTTGACTATTTCAATGAATACTGTCACTAGACCAAACTCCTCAAATGAAAAATGCCAATAAAATCAGAAAATTAGAAAGCACATGACAAAAGACACAAGATGGTCTGGATATTTTTTCCCATCTCACTCTTCTATTCCATTTAGCTATTTAATTTATTCTCCTCTGCTTGCCTTTTGCAGGCTCAGGGATAGAGTCAGTCGGATAGGAACATGTTGGCTTAGTAGCAACAGAGGGGAGGAAGGAGAAGGAGAGAATTCTGAGAAAATGGACCCAGCTAAAAAATGTCTTGGATTTTCATGTAAGATGTTAATAAAAGCTGATGAAGAGGGTTCTGGAAGGACAGATGAAAGGATCAATATAGGCAGCAGTGAGCATAACCCTAAGGACCGGGATGACAAGTAAGTCCCACATCTACTGCCTACTCTGATCAGTTGCTATAGCACAGCTGTCCAGAATGTCAGCTTGAGAAGGCTTCTAAGACTGCTCCATGCTCAGTGGGAAAGTGTGCTGTATTGGTTAATGATGTCTGACATGGTCATGGCTGGGAGAAAGGGAAGAGAATAGCTCCTCTTATTAAATATCTATTCTCAAACAACACTATGAGGTAGATGCTACGAACCTATTTCATAGAAAGTGAAACTGAGGCTTAAAGATCTTAGGAAGATTTTCCAAGGAAACAACTGGAGAGTGCTAGAGCTGAGATTTGAACTTCAGTCTGTCTCCCTCCCATACATCCTGTGCTATTCTACACTGCCTATCTAGTGACTAGCTGTGTGAGCTCGGGGAAGAGACTAACCATCTCCAGGTCTTGGAGTCGCTTTGCCCAAATAGAGATGACAGTCTCAGCAATGCCTACATCGCAAGGTTGTAATAAGGAGGATTTTATTTAATAACTGTATAGTAAAATGTTCACAGAAATCTTACAACTGTGGATGATGGTACTGATATGGTACTAGCATATAATGTAAGGGATGGTCATCCTCCTACTCCTTGTTCCATGAAATACTCCTTCTCCCGAGAAATACTGCCTGCAGCCGATTAATTTTAGGACAACAAGGCTAAGCTACTATGAATGAATCAATTCTGAGCATTTGATTTTCTTTAAAGAATGCTGTAAAGTCACTTTTTAAAAATTCCTCCTATTAAATGCTTCCCTGAGTTAAATCTGCGAGAGAACCATCTTTCTTCATTGGCAGCCCTCTAAAGTGCTGGAGTTCCCTGCTGTAACTAATGTTCCTCCAGAGGCCTTAATAGATTGCTGAAATTCTGAACTTTAATATTGCAATAACATTGGTTTTGCCTTAATATGCTGTAAAAAAAAGTTTTATAAAAATAAGCCACAGTTTCTATGCATATTTTCACATCCATGGTATTTGCATATATGTGGTTTTCTGTAAGCTTTTTTCCATCCTTGAAATCATAAAAATGCTCAAACTAATGAAAAAAAAAAAAGAAACCAATTTCACTGGAGATCATTACTGGCATGATCCTGCTTCATACATTTGTCAATTAAATATGTTTTTGGAAGTGCCTGTGGACTACATTGTGAAGGTTATTAACTCAAAAGAAATGGCTGTATGCAGGTCATGAGAATATTATCATCCTTCCCCTCTTTTTCTACTCCTATATTGTATCTTTATTGTTTCAAAACTATACCCCAGCTCGGGATGGTTTTATAAATAACAGTGAATTTCTAATTTTTCCACAATTTAAGCATAACAATTTTTTGCTCAAATTTTATGCTTAAAGTTGAAAATATAAATATAGCCCACACCTAGATGTCCATGCCATCCAAAAGCCACTGATTCATACTCATTAGGGTGGCTATTATTAAAAATGGAAAATAACAAGTGTCGGCAAGAATATGGAGAAATTAGAACATTTATGCATTGCTGGTGTGAATATAAAATGTTGCAGCTGCTGTGGAAAATAGTTTGATGGTTTCTCAAAAAGTTAAACAGAATTACCATGTAATCCAGCCATTCTACTCTTAGTTATATATCCAAAAGAATTGAAAACAAGGACTCAAACAGATACTCATATATCAGTCTTCATAGCAGCATTATTCATGATAGCTAAAAGGTGGAAACAACCCAAATGTCCATCAACAGATGAATAAACAAAATGTGTTATATGTGCAATTAGAAAGGAGTAAAATTCTGATAATCCTACAACATGGGTGAATCTTCAAAATATCACGCAAAGTGAAATAAGCCAGACACAAAAGGACAAATAGCATATTATTCCATTTTTATGAGATACTTAGACTAGTTCAGCCCTGACAGACAGAGAGTAGAGTGGTGGTTGCCAGGGTCTGGGGGCAGAAAGAGTGGGAATTATTTTTTAATAAGTATAGCATTTCTGTTTGGGATGATAAAAAATTCCTGGGAACGAGTAATGCCGACTATCACATGGCATTTTGAATGTACTTCATGCCACTGAAACGTATATTTTAAAATGGTTAAAGTGGTAAATTTTTATGTATTTATTTACTTTTATTTTTTAACTTTTATTTTAGGTTCAGAGGTACACGTGTAGATTTGTTACATAGATAAATTGTGTGTCACAGGGGTTAGGTGAATTATTTCATCACCCAGGTAATCAGCATAGTACCTGATAGGTAGTTTTTTTATCCTCACCCTCCTCCTACCTCCCACATAAAGTAGGCCCCTGTGTCTGTTCTTCCCTTCTTTGTGTCCATGTGTACTCAGTATTTAGCTCCCACTTATAAGTGAGAACATGCTGTGTTTGGTTTTCTGTTCCTGTCTCAGTTTGTTTAGGATAATGGCCTCCAGCTCCATTCATGTTCCTGCAAAGGACATGATTTTGTTTTTTTATGGCTGCATAGTATTCCATGGTGGATATGTATCACATTTTCTTTATCGAGTCTAATGTTGATGGGCATTTAAGTTGATTCTATGTCTTTGCTATTGTGAATGTGTTGTGATGAACATACATGCGAATGTGTCTTTATGATAGAATGATTTCTATTCCTTTGAGTATATAACCCAGTAATGAAATTGCTGGGTAGATTGGGAGTTCTGTTTTACATTCTTTGAGTAATCACCAAACTGCTTTCCACAATAGTTGAACTAATTTACATTCCCACTAGTGGTGCATAAATGTTCCCTTTTCTCTACAACCTCACCAGCACTTGTTATTTTTTGACTTTTTAGTAATAGCCATTTCTGACTGGTGTGAAATGGTATCTCATCATGGTTTTGATTTGCATTTCTCTAATGATTAGTGATGTTGAGCTTTTTTTCATATGCTTGTTGACTCATGTATGTCTCCTTTTGAAAAGTATCTGTTCATGTCCTTTGCCCACTTTTTAATGGTGGTGTTTTTTGCTTGTAAATTTAAGTTCCTTATAGATTCTGGATATTAGACCTTTGTTGGATGCATAGTTTGCAAATATTTTCTCTCATACGGTAGACTGTCTGTTCACTCTTGATAGTTTATTTTGCTATGCAGAAGCACTTTAACATAATTACATCCCTTTTGTCAACTTTTGTTTTTGTGGCAATTGCTTTTGGCATCTTCACGAAATCTTTGCCAGGTCCTATCTCCAGAATGGCATTTCTTAGGTTGTCTTCTAAGGTTTTTATAGTTTTGGATTTTACATTTAAGTCTTTAATCCATCTTGAGTTGATTTTTGTACATGGTGTAAGGAAGAGGTCCAGTTTCAATCTTCGGCAGATGGCTAGCCAGTTATCCCAGCACTATTTATTGAATAGAGAGTCCTTTTCCTACTGTTTGTTCTTGTCAATTTTGTTGAAGATCAAATTTTATGTTATGTATATTTTACTACAATAAAAATAATGAAGACTCATGACTTGTGAAGGTAGACTGTGTACCATGTACTTAATAGACAAAACTTACAAATATCATCAACTTATTTTTAATAATACTAAGATTTACAAACAAAATTAACATTTTATTCAAAAAATTAAATGCCAGTAATTGCACAATCGCTTTTTGGTGTTTCTATCCCCAAATACTTATCAAGTATTAATTTTGTAGCAAACACACTGGCACTAGCGTTACAAAAGTGACTAAGCCACAGTACCTAACTTCTACAGTCTGAATGTGTGTGTCACTCAACCCTAAAATTCATGTATTGAAATGTAGTAACCAATGTGATGAAACTAGGAGATGGGTTCTTTGGCAAGTGATTAGATTATGGGTGGGATCCTCATTATTGTGATTAGTTTCCTTATAAACATGACCCCAAAGAATTGCCTTTACCCTTCCACCATGTTCCAGAGAACTGCCTTTACCCTTCCACCATGTGAGGACACAGCGAGAAATCAGCAGTCTGCAACCTGAATGAAGGCCCTCACCAGAATCCAACTGTGCTGGCACCTTAATCTTGGCCTTCCCAGCCTCTACAACTGTGAAAAATACATTCTGTTGTTCATAAGCCACACAGCCTATGGTGTTTTATTATAGAATCCCAAGTAGGCCAAGATGCTAACATGGAGGTAATATGTTACAGAATCCCAAGATACTAACATGGAGGTAATAGCAAGGAACACAGTCGTAGGGAACACTGACGTACAAATCCAGCATCCTAATACATCATAAGTATGTTGGTAGAAGCACTTAAGAAGCATATGATGTGCCAAAGTAAATAATCTTGTGCAGGGGTTAGTCTGAGAAGGCTTCCCAGAAGGAGAGACATTCTTTCTGAGTTTTTAAGGATGAATGAAAGTTTGCCAAGGGAAGAAGAAAACTGGAGAAGAACAATGCCCTGGCAGAGAAGGTTCATCAGTGAGGACAGCGTCAGTCTTGGTGCACAAGGTGCCAGGCTGTGGCAGGTGAGCCTGAAGTCATAAGCTGGCACCAGATCACAGAGGCACTTGAATAGCTTATTAAAGAATAATGGGCCGGGCGCAGTTGCTCATGGCTGTAATCCCAGCACTTTGGGAGGCCAAGGCGGGTGGATCACCTGAGGTCAGGAGTTTGAGACCAGCCTGGCCAACATGGTGAAATCCCGTCTCTACTAAAAATACAAAAATTAACTGGATGTGGTGGCGGGTACCTGTAATCACAGCTACTCCAGAAGCTGAGGCAGGAGAATTGCTTGAACCCGGGAGGTGGAGGTTGCAGTGAGCCGAGATCGCTCTATTGCACTCCAGCCTGGGCAACAAGAGCTAAGCTCTGTCAAAATAATAATAATAATAATAATAATAATAAAATAATGGCCTTATCCTACATTGTGTGCATCTTTTGAAAAGTTTGAGAAAGAAGAGTGCTTTCATCAAGATTCATGTTTTAGAAACACTACTCTGGTCTTGGGAGAGTTGAGGGTAGATTGGATAGAGTAAAATAAGAGACGGAGAGTGATTAGATGATATAAAAGTCGGATTCATTATTCTAACAAATATTTACTGAATGTCTATTACATGTCAGGCACTATTTCTAGGCTCTGGAAATATAGCATTAAACAAAACAGAAAGAAAATCCCTTTTCTCATGGAGTTGATGGAGAGAAAACAAGGTAAACAAATCTAATGAGGCTATGAGAACTTTTTCTCACTTAAAGCCTTCATGTAACTAGAAATACAAGAATTTAAGTATGTACCGGCTCAAAAACAAGACTGCAAAAAAACACTGATGCTATTTTTCTTCTCTTCATAATAGGAAGATTATTTCAAAGACAGGGTCATAACTGCTTTTCTTAAATTACTACTGCCTAATTCCATGTGAATTCAATCTGCATTGGGAAGGATTTGAGATAATAATAGGAAAGACTTTCTTAATAATATAAATCATCTCCAATGAAATGAATCCCTTCAGTTATCTGTGGTTTTAGTCTTCCTGGGTATCTTTATAAAAATTAAGCTTGTTTCATGTCTTTGGTTTGGGCACTTCAGGTCTGGTTCACTCAAAGGCTAAAAAAATGTCCTTTATAGCAGTGGTGGTTCACAGGTTCTCCCTGTTAAGATCCTGTGATGGAGGGTCTGGCCTGGGCCTTTCATTTACCTGTTTTCTCTGCTTATGTAGACCATCCAGCTGATCTGTCTACACAGTTCCAGAAAGATGAAAAAGATCCTTGTCTGCAGCCCCACATTGTCTATGCTCTAAGTTTTTAATATTTTTATAGGCTTCTCTTATTATTCAAGTAGACTCACAATCAGTAAATCCTGTGGTTCCCCTGAACTCAGTTGACATTATATCCATAGCCTCCTTGTTATTATTATTGTTACAGATTTATTTGTATATTTGTATGCTTCAATCTAAGCATTACAGAGTTCTGACACTTTTCCCTGTATCTGTCTCCTGCCCTTGGTAGTCACGCAAGTCTCACAGGTCTGGGACCTTGCCCTGGTGGCTTTAATTCTTATTCATGCCCACTCTGCAAAATCATTTCCCTGTCTCCTTGGCATTGAGATTTTTCACAAATATGTGAAACAGTATTTGTGTATTAAAATGTACATGTTTGATGTGCTCTTGCAATCTCAGAGAACTGTTAAGAAGGTATGGAGAGAGGGAGGCTTTAATAGGTACTGCAGATTCTCCTTCTTGATCTTTCCATTCCTCTGGCTTTTAACATTTCCTGGGCTCAATTTTTCGCTTAACTTGGATGAAACTTATGGAAGAAAAGTAGTTCTCAATGTGAGAGGAGAAAGGAGTGTTAGAGTAGAGATGGCCCATGGGGAGCTGCCCACTCTGCGCACCTCTGTCTCTCTCTCTCTCCCCTGGAAGCCCAGTGCTTCTTGTTGCCACAGTGACCAGCGATGTGGTACTGAGGTGGCCTGCACGGCTTGCCCCTCCCAGGAGCTCTGCCCACCTAGGGTCTTTCTCTCAGCCCTCTCCTAATAAACCTTGTGGACATCGTGTCGCATTTCTCAGCACCTTCCTTTTATCCAGAAAATTCGTTCCAGCTAAGTCTTTTTTAAATTTCTGCCAATGCATTATTGAATTACCCCTCTTAGATGAGCTTTGGATTTATGAATCATTAGCATCATAAGACAAAGTGATATTACAAATTATTAAAAATTACAGTCAAATTTAATAAATTATTACAGAAGACAGAACTACCAAAGAGAGATTTTTTTTTTTTCCAGCATGGTCTTTTTGCCCGACACTGCCAAATCCTAGAAACCCCTTTCTCTGCCTCTGGAAAAGGCCTGCACAAGCCAGGACCCAGAAAGATGTGTACAGAGATCACACTAACAACATTTGTTCTGTTCCATTTGGTTTTTCTGCTCAGATGCAAAAGAAAGACCTCTGGATTCACAAAGCTCATTTACTCAAAGAGGAGATCCAAAATAAGTGGAAAAGATACTTACAGAGAAGTCAGGAAGATCATGGGTCGATGGCGTAAAATACAACTAATAAGAATCACCATGCGGGGTCTATATCAAAAGGTCAAAGACCATGACGTCCCAGGCATCGCCAGCCAGGTGTGCTTGAGAGGATACAGCTTTAGTCTCAGACAGATCCAGTTCAATTTCCTGCTCTTTTCCTTATTGGCTGGGTGGTCCTGGGCAAATTCCTTAATCTTGGGTCTCTCCTTTTTAAAAGGGACATAATACCCATTTTTCATGTAGTTCAAGGATTACAAATAATGTTTATGAAGTACTTAGCCCAGAGCCTAGAATATAAGAATGCTGAGTAAATGATAACTATTATGATTATAAGTATTGAACATTTTGCCAGAGACTAAATAGGCTGTAAATAGATTTATATTACTTGGATTTCACTGAAACCATAAACTTCCGTGAAAAGCAACACTGCACCTGTGCTTACTACATTCCACAAATGTTTTCGTAGTTAGAAAGTGCAGACCCTGAGCATCTAAAAGTGGATAAATTGCAACCAGAACAAATTAAATAGAGTGGAGACAAAACTGTTCATGGCCGTTCTAAAGTGCACCACTTCTCCAATCTCCATTTTAGCTGTAGGTTGGCGCCGCTATCTTGCCCTTTCTTTTCCAAGAAGGAAAACCTGATTAAGGTGGTTTCTCTTTCCATCTCTCCTTCAATCTAAGCATTACAGGGTTCTGACACTTTTCCCTCTATCTGTCTCCTGCCCTTGGTAGTCACACAAGTCTCATTCAATTTCTTACCCATTACTGCCAACAAAGAACTATGAGCCTTCACTTAAACCATCATTTTTCATTTTTCTACAGGGAATCTTGAATGCTAATGTTGACCCTGGTGCTTTTGCCCTTTGTCCCCATTTCACCCTTTTTTTTTTTTTTTTGAGACAGAGTCTTGCTCTGTCACCCAGGCTGGAGTGCAGTGGCATGATCTTGGCTCACTGCAATCTCCACCTCCCAAGTTCAAGCAATTCTTCTGCCTCAGCCTCCCAAGTAGCTGGGACTACAGGTGCCTGCCACCATGCCCCACTAATTTTTATTAGAGATGGGGTTTCACCATATTGGCCAGGCTGGTCTCAAACTCCTGACTTCATGATCTGCCCACCTCAACCTCCCAAAGTGCTGGGATTATAGGCATGAGCTACCGCACCCTGCCCACCTCACCCTTTTTAACAATGAGAACGCACTGTGTGCCTGTCAGGTAAAGAAACTACCAAGATTATACAAACCTGTCTCCGCTATAGAGGAACTTGAAATTCAATGGGAAATAGAATTAAAGTTTTTGAATGGTGAAATAATAAAGGCAACATATGTTAGGTACTTCAAAATCATCTCTACCCTCTTGGAAATGCCGCCATGAATTTCAGTATTCTCTGATTCGGGCCCTGAGCAACACTGGCCAGGACAGACCTCTCTTTCCTCTCTGCCAACCTTCCCTCTTGTCTTCCCCTAGAAAGCTGCCATGGAGCCTTCATTGAACCCTTACCATGGGACAGCCACTGAGCTAAGAGCATTGCATGCATGAGCTCACATAATCCTCACAACACCAAATGGAGATATCATTAGCTCCATTTCACAGAAGAAGCAATCAAGGTTTACAGAGAATAGAGAACCTGGCAAAGTCATCCAGCCTGTGTGTGGTAGAAGAAGATTTGAATTAAATACTTTCCGCCTCCAAAGTCCTTGCTGTTAACTGAGCTGTGCTGCCTCCCAGATGGTCACAGTCATTGCTCCCTTCATCAGAATTTCCTCTTCTCTGTGCATGCTTTTTCTCACATGGGTAAGTATCAAAAACTTTTCCTGTTCTTGGATTTTAAGCCTTCTGGTTTTCTTTAAAGCACTCGGAAAATCCTATCTTTTGCTGGAAGTTGTCCTGACTGAAGGGAGCTCAGTCAAAAACTCCCCATCTGCATCCCAGGCAAACTCGTTGTCCCTTCCACTCCTCAGCAGTCACTCAGGCATTAAATATTTATAGGATCTCATTCCTGCAAACCATTACCATCAGTGGTAGAACTGAACTGAACTCATTGACTGGAAATATATGGCTCTTGGTTCCTTTTTTTTTTTTTGCTTCTTTAGTCCAGTCCCTTGGTTTATTTGTCTAATCGCTGTGCTGGTATAACACCGATTTAGTTATTATTGCTCTATAATAAATCTTAATAATGAAAGGGCAAGACCTTCTTTCTTCTTACTCATTGTCAGAAGTGTGTAGGCTATCCTTCCATATTTGTTAAACTTAATTTCATGAGAAGCCATTTTGTAATTTTATTTAAATTGCATGAAATCTACAGATGAATTTAGGAAGAAGTGACATCTCTATGGTATTGAGTCTTTCAAACCTTAGTATGGCACATCTCTTCCATAATACAAGTTTTTCTTTCATCCTTAAAGTTGTATAGTTTTCTATATAACAATCTTACAAAAATGTTTAATAAGTTTATTTCTTGGTGCCTTTCACTATTTCTTACTATTATGATTGTGTTCTTCTTTTCTATTGTATTTTCCATCTGGTTATTTTAAGAGCACCAGAAAGCTATTTTGTTTTTGCATGTTGATCTTTGTATCCTACAAACATTTCAAGGCCTCTTATTAGTTGTATTATTTGTTCATTCACTCTGATTTTTTGTATGCATATGTTATCTGCAAATTGGACAGTTTCCATTCTTTTAAATCTTTATACTTCATTTTTTATTGTCTTATTGAATTTACTAGGACCTCCCGCACAATATTCAGCAATAAGAATGACAGCAAACATCCTTATCCTATTCCTACTTGAAAAGAAATGTTTCCCATTTTACTATTAAGTATGATGTTAACCATAGATTTATGGTTTAGCTTAAGGATACTCCCTTCTTTTCGTAAGTTGCTTAAAATTTTTAATTATAAATGTATACTGAATTTTATTAAAGACTTATATATTCTAATAATATTTTAATGTGGTCATTTGAATTTTAATATTTAAAATATTGTTCCATTCCTAAGATATACCCTACTTGGTCACAGTGAAATATCTTTTAAAAATTTTTATTTTTCTATTATGTGGAATTTTGATTTGCTTATGTATTTTTTTCTTACTTTACCACTTGAGTTAATAAAAGTCATACAAAATGAGCTTTCTCTGTTTTTCTGTCCTCTGGAAAAAATAACTAAAGAGAATGATAATTTCTTCCTTGAAGTTTAGGCAAAAGAAGTTGTCCTTAAAACAATCTGGGCCTGGTTCTTCTTGGATTGGATGTGGAGATTTTCTTATTAACTCCATGTATTTAATAATTATTGATCTAGTGAAGTTCTCTATTAATATTAAGTAAATTTTATAATATATATGTTTTTCTACAAAGCTATCTATTTGACATATTTTCAGGCTTATTATTATATTACAAACTATTCATTTACCATTTTAACCATTTTTAATGCTTCCTATCTTTATACATATTAATTTTTTTCTAACATATTGTTTGCTTGATTCTCTTCATTTCATGCAGTTTGCCAGAGGTTTATTTATCTTATTATCATTTTCATATCTTTAACCAGTTTTTGTTTGCAGTGTTTTTTAATTGACCTATAAAAAACTGCACATATTTAAAGTATAAAATTTGATAAATTTAATCATATGCATACATCCAAAAAACCATCACCAAATTACCTGCAAACATTACTAGGAAATAAATACAGGTTAATAGATATTTGTATTACTTTTGCAATTTTTTCCTTCCACTCCTCCTCACCTCCTATCTACTCTCAAACAACCACTGATCTGCTTTCTGTTAGGATTGATCTGTTTGCATTTCCTAGAATTTTTTATAAGTTGACTCATTTAGCAAATAATCATTTTGTATCATTTTTTTCACTCACACAAAATTATTTTGAGTTTTCTCCATGCTACAATGTGCATCAATAGTTCATTCCTTTTTTTGCTGAAGAGTATTCCATTATATGGATATATCATGGTTTTTTATTCGTTCACTTGTTGATTGACATGTGGGGTTTTTTTTGATATGAGCTGTTACAAGTAAGGTTGCTATGAACATTCATGTACAAGTCTTTGTATGGACATATGCTTTCCTTTCTTTTGGGTAAATACTTAGAAGTGAAGTAGCTGGATCATATGGTAGGTATATGTTTAAGTTTTTAGAAAACTGCCAAAATGAATTGCAAATTGGTTGTATAATTTTACATTTCCATTTGCAGCATATGAGAGTTCCATTTCCTCCACATCCCCACCAACATACAATATGGTCAGTCTTTGGAATTTTGGCCATTCTAATTGATATGTAGTTGTATCTCATTGTGGTTTTTATTTATATTTTCCTAATTACTAACAATGTTGAACATTGCTTCATGTGCATATTTGTCCTCTGCATATTTTCTTTAGTAAAGCATATTTTTAAATATTTTGCCCATTTTTTAGTTGGGTTGTTTTCTTATTTTTGAGATTTAAGATTTTTTTCAAAAAAAATTCTAGATAAGTCTACTATAAATATTTGCAAATACATTTCCCCAGACTTTGTCTTGTCTTTTCATTCTCTTAACAATGTATTTTGAAGAGTAGACATTTTTAATTTGGATGAAAGCCAATTTAACAATTTGTTCTTTTATGGATTGCTATGTTTCTGTTGTATATAAAAGATATTTACCTAACCTAAGGTCACAAAAGTTTTCTCCTAATGTATCTGTATGAGTCCGTTTTCACACTATTATAAAGAAATACTGTCCCTGTTTGCAGATGACATGATTGTATATCTAGAAAACCCCATTGTCTCAGCCCAAAATCTCCTTAAGCTGATAAGCAACTTCAGCAAAGTCTCAGGATACAAAATCGATGTACAAAAATCACAGCATTCTTATACACCAATAACAGACAAACAGAGAGCCAAATCATGAGTAAACTACCATTCACAATTGCTTCAAAGAGAATAAAATACCTAGGAATCCAACTTACAAGGGACGTGAAGGACCTCTTCAAGGAGAACTACAAACCACTGCTCAATGAAATAAAAGAGGATACAAACAAATGGAAGAACATTCCATGCTCATGGGTAGGAAGAATCAATATGGTGAAAATGGCCATACTGCCCAAGGTAATTTATAGATTCAGTGCCATCCCCATCAGGCTACCAATGACTTTCTTCACAGAATTGGAAAAAACTACTTTAAAGTTCATATGGAACCAAAAAAGAGCCTGCATCGCCAATACAATCCTAAGCCGAAAGAACAAAGCCGGAGTCATCACGCTACCTGACTTCAAACTATATTACAAGGCTACAGTAACCAAAACAGCATGACACTGGTACCAAAACAGAGATATAGATCAATGGAACAGAACAGAGCCCCCAGAAATAATGCCACATATCTACAACCATCTGATCTTTGACAAACCTGACAAAAACAAGCAATGGGGAAAGGATCCCTATTTAATAAATGGTGCTGGGAAAACTGGCTAGCCATATGTAGAAAGCTGAAACTGGCTCTCTTCCTTACACCTTATACAAAAATTAATTCAAGATAGATTAAAGACTTACATGTTAGACCTAAAACCATAAAAACCCTAGAAGAAAACCTAGGCAATACTATTCAGGACATAGGCATGGACAAGGACTTCACGTCTAAAACACCAAAAGCAATGGCAACAAAAGCCAAAATTGACAAATGGGATCTAATTAAACTAAAGAGCTTCTGCACTGCAAATGAAACTACCATCAGAGTGAACAGGCAACCTACAAAATGGGAGAAAATTTTCACAACCTACTCATCTGACAAAGGGCTAATATCCAGAATCTACAATGAACTCAAACAAATTTATAAGAAAAAAACAACCCCATCAAAAAGTGGGAGAAGGATATGAACAGACACTTCTCAAAAGAAGACATTTATGCAGCCAAAAAACACATGATCATCATCACTGGCCATCAGAGAAATGCAAATCAAAATCACAATGAGATACCATCTCACATCAGTTAGAATGGCGATCATTAAAAGTCAGGAAACAACAGGTGCTGGAGAGGATGTGGAGAAATAGGAACACTTTTACACTGTTGGTGGGACTGTAAACTAGTTCAACCATTGTGGAAGTCAGTGTGGCAATTCCTCAGTGATCTAGAGCTAGAAATACCATTTGACCCAGCCATCCCATTACTGGGTATATACCCAAAGGACTATAAATCATGCTGGTATAAAGACACATGCACACGTATGTTTATTGCGGCACTATTCACAATAGCAAAGACTTCGAACCAACCCAAATGTCCAACAATGATAGACTGGATTAAGAAAATGTGGCACATATACACCATGGAATACTATGCAGCCATAAAAAATGATGAGTTCATGTCCTTTGTAGGGACATGGATGAAACTGGAAACCATCATTCTCAGCAAACTATCGCAAGGACAAAAAACCAAACACCGCATGTTCTCACTCATAGGTGGGAATTGAACAATGAGAACACATGGACACAGGAAGGGGAACATCACACTCCGGGGACTATTGTGGGGTGGGGGAGGGGGGAGGGATAGCATTAGGAGATATACCTAATGGTAAATAACGAGTTAATGGGTGCAGCACACCAACATGGCACATGTATACATATGTAACAAACCTGCACATTGTGCACATGTACCCTAAAACTTAAAGTATAATAATAAAATTTAAAAAAAGAAAAAAAAAAGAAATACCTGAGACAGGGTAATTCATAAAGGAAAGAGGTTTAATTGACTTACAGTTCCACATGGCTGGGGAGGCCTCATGAACTTACAATCATAGCAGAAGGCAAAGAGGAAGCAAGGACCTTCTCATGGCGGCAGGAGACAGAAGCAAGCAGAGGAAATGCCAGATGCTTATAAAAACATCAGATCACATGAGAACTCACTCACTATCACGAGAATAGCATGAGGGAAACAGCCCCCATGATCCAATCACCTCCCTCCCTTGACATGTGGGGATTACAATTTCGGATGAGATTTGGATGGGAACACAGAGCCAAACCATATCAGTATTCTAGAAATATTGTGGAAGTCTTACAATTAGGTCCATGATTTATTTTGAGTTAATTTTTGTATAATGTATGAGATATGGAGAAAAATTTAATTTTTTTCATATGAATATCCAATTGTTTCAACACCATTTATTTTAAAGACTAACCTTTCCCCAACTGAATTGTCTTTACACCTTTGTATAACACCAGTTTTTCATATATGTGCAGGTTTATTACTGGGATCTACATTTAATTCTATTAATCTATTTGTCTATCATTATGCCAATACCATATTGTCTTGATTGATGTCGTTTTATAATAAGTCTTGAAATCAGTTAACTTTAGCCTTCCAATCTTGTCCTTTTTCAAGGTTGTTTGGCTATTGTAGGTCCTCTGTATTTCCATGTGAATTTTAGAATTAGTGTGTCAATTCCACCCACACCCAACCCATAGCCTTTAAAATGCCTACTTGAATTTTAATTGGAATTGCATTGGATGCATAGATGAACTTGGATAGAACTGATATCTTGACAATATTGAGTCTTCTGACACAAGAACACAAGATATCTTTAAATTAGGTCATTGTATTAGTCTGTTCTCATGCTGCTAATAAAGACATACCTGAGATTGGGTAATTTACAAAGGAAAAGAGGTTTAATTGACTCACAGTTCCACATGGCTATGGAGACCTCACAATCATGGCAGAAGGTGAATGAGGAGCAAAGTCATGTCTTACATGGCAGCTGGCAAGGGAGTGTGTACATGGGAACTCCCCTTTACAAAACCATCAGATCTCATGTATCACGAGAACAGCACAGGAAAGACCCACCCCTGCCCCTGCCATGATTCCATTACCTCCCACCAGATCTCTCTCAAGACACATGGGAATTATGGGAGCTACAATTCAAGATGATATTTGGGTGGGGACACAGCCAAACCATATCAGTCTTATTCAATGTTTCTCAGGAGGGTTTTAGAGATTTTACTATACAGGTATTTCATATCTTTTCCCAGATTTATATCTAAATAGTTCATATTTTAGAGGCTAGTGTAAATGTTTTTTTAATTTCTATTTCTGATTGTTGCTAGCATATAGAAATATAATTGTTTTGTATATTGACCTTGTATTCTCAGTCTTTCTGAACTTACTTATTCTAGTAGTTTTGGGGTAGATTTCATCAGATTTTCTGCATAGATAGTCATGTTTTCTGAGGATAAAGCAGCGATACTTATTCCTTTACAGTCAGGTGTTGTGTGTCTCTTTTTCCTGCCTTATTGTACTGGAGAGGATACCAGTGCAATATTCAAAGTGGAGAGGAGTTTTTTCAATAAACAAACAAACATTAAAGTAGATATTATTGTCATGTTCCTGATCTTAAGCATTTTCAGGGAGGCGGCAAGAGAAGAACCATCCAAGAATCTAAATTCAAAAGGATCTGAATTTTAAACTATTGTGATTAACTAAGGCATTCAAATATAAATCCTATTGGGTAAAATGCTACATGAAATATTGAAGCTTATTTTAGATTTCTCTACTTTCGATTTAGTGGAGTTTCTAAGGAAGATCCTTAGTAAGATGTACATGTGTGAGATATTTGAAAAGAAGAAACCAGTATGGATATTGGAATCATCACATCTGTCCATTAAATGTCACTCAGACAAATGTCAGGAAGAGGAGAGGTCAATGGGAACAAACATTGTACCTCAGTAGCTTCCAACTTCCTGTTCTTTGCATTACAGCACTACCAGGAACTGTAATGAGAAATGCCACTTCTAGAGATATTGAGTAACTTTGCTCTGGGCATCTAAAAAAAATGTACGTAAACATGCGTGTACACACACACCACCTGCCATATCTGAGTTTTCATGGGGGCACTTATGAAGGTGACTTCATATCAGAATGGAAATTTGGGATTCATAATAATATTGTTATTGTGATTACTCGAAATACCTTTATCAGACTGCACTCAGAAGGAACCTGAACTAAATGTTCTAAGAGGCTCCTATGGTTTAATAGGTGGCTCAAATAATTTTTCATCACCTTTGAATGCAGGATTAGATGAGTTTTGAACAGATCTTGGTGGTGCTGGCTCTGGTTAGAGCACACCACAACTGAGACACCTGGCTGAGGCCCAGGCTGGAGGAGAAGGCTTATGATTGGCCCAGACAAGACAAATGGTATGAAGTGTGCTCAAACCAAATGATCCCTGCTCAGAGTGAAGCTGGCAATGACCCAGGGACTATCACAAGAGTCCTCAGTCAATCTGAGCCAAGATCATCAAGTTATAGGGTATTTAAATTATGAGGGTCTTTAGAGGTTCATTTATTCCAACCCTTTCATTTCATTGCTGAAGATACTGAGGCCTGAAGTAAACAGACTTATCCAAGCTCTCCCAGCTGATTATCAATGGAATCAAGCTAAGAACTCAGCTCTTCTGACCCCTGGTCAAACGCTTTTCCTACAACACAGTATTCTTTCCTATAATTGGTTGATATCTGCCACCACCTGCCTTGTCAAATATTAAAGTAAGTGAGGAAAAAGTATGGGTTGACCTAAATTGTCTGAATAATAGAGAGTAACTGCTACCCAGGCATAGCCACATATGGAAGCTGACCATCTAGAGAGTAATATATTCAAACACTCTCTAATTATAAATCCCTCTGGAAATGAATAGCAAGCAAATAATTTCCCCTTAGGGAACTCAGTATGCCTCACCATTTCTTCCAGACGTTCTCCAACTCCCTTTACCTACTATCACTATAATGCTCAGCTTATCATGCCATGAGCAGGCACATTCTCTATTTGAGGAAGAAAATCAATGTATGGGTTAGAAATCTCTGGTCCAGTTTCTTAGGTCCATACTAGAAAACAACCAATAGCCAGCTCCATAAACACAGAAGCATCTGTCTGAATTATTCAATCTGAAAAACGTGTGCTCAGGGACTTTTTTCTTTCTTTCTTTCTTTCTTTCTTTCTTTCTTTCTTTCTTTCTTTCCTTTCTTTCTTTCTTGTTTGTTGTTATATGACTGCTATTGTCTGATTGTTTATGCACCCCCCGCCCCCAAATTCATATGTTGAAGTCTTCATTCCCAAGGTGATGGTATTAGGAGGTGGGGCCTTTGTGAGGTGATTAGGTCATAGGGGCAGAGCCCTCATGAATGGGCTTAGTGTCCTTATATAAGAGGCCCTAGAGAAACCCTCCCCACCCCCGCCACCCATTTTACCATGTGACGACACAGTGAGAAGACACTATGAACGAGAAAGTGTGCCCTCACCAGACACGAAATCTGCTGGCACCTTGATCTTGAATTGTCCCGCCTTAAGAAGTATGAGAAATAAATTTCTGTTGTTTATAAGCTACTCACCTTATGATATCTTGTTATAACATCTGGAAAATAGACTAAGACAGTGACCTAGAGCAAGTTACCATTCTGTCTCAATTTCCTTGCACACAGAAAGGAAATAATAACATCTTCCTCATAGGCCTCTTTAAATGAACTGGTAAGTTATCTAATCCATGCAAATGTCACTTCTTTCTTCTGCCTTCTACTCCTTCATCCAAGGTTTAAAAATTCTTTCAATGATGATTATTATGGTAATAAGAACAACAGTTCTTAAGTACTCTTCACTTTGGCCAGTCAGCAAAGAAATTGCTTTTAACAGAACTGTTTTCTAACTTCAGCTCGGCATTCACCAGCTGACGACTTTGATTATCAGCACCAGAAGTTTCATCCACTTAAGAACATGAGGCAAATCTGAGATATGTTAACAAGGCAGTAGACATGTGTTGTGCACTCTTTAAGTGTTTACCATCTGAAGACCACCAGGATGAATAAACCATATATCTGTGGGTGTCTTTATGGTTCTGAGATTCTTTGGTCATCACCATTAGCTATCGAAGGTGCACTGCCTATTGAAAAAGGAAGGTTACTTGCTTCAGCCCTGCTCTCTGCCTGGTCACAGTATGTTAGTCTGGGTCCTCTGAGAAGCAGGTATCCAGAGAGGGTTAAATATGCAAGTATTTTATTAAGGCAAACTCCTGTGAGGGAACATGGGAAAGGAGCCAGGAGAGGCTATGAGAGTTATCATATCCTTATGTAGGTCTGACCCTTGTGAAGGACAGAAGGAAGAAGGCAAGTTGGGTGGGAGAATCTTAAATGGCAGTGCAGGGTCAAAGAAGTTCAGCAACACAGCTAGGGAATTACACAGCTCAAGGTGTCCACCAGAGGAGTCCTCCCCCACAGGAATGAGCCATCCTCGGGATCCCTGCTGGGCTCAGTCATTGGTTGGCAGCAGCCTACAGCAAGTATGGCTTCAGCACCAATTCCAGTATGGATTTCCAGGCTCAGCAGCCGAGACCTTCAGTCAATTCTGCTCCTGCGGTGAGAGATCTGAGAGGCACATCCTCATGGCTACCTCAAATACTACAACCAGCAGCAACATTGCTAAATACATAAAGTACACATCGGTAACAAACTAAAATGTCAATTGACACAAGTAAGATGGCAGTTCATCATTTTGCCACCTCAGGTTCTCTCATTTGTAAACTAAAAAACAGTAATAGCAAAACAGTAATCTAAAAGTTTGCTTTCATCCTGGACTGCTAGGAATACACCATAATATTCGCAACCACTGATGAGCACTTCTCACTTCATATACAACGTCTTGCTTAATCTTTATGTAAATCCTATTGAGGAAATATTATCTGCAGTTTGCAGATGGAGAAACTGAGCCTTAGCCAGGTTATGTAACTTGTTCAAGGTTATATGACTAGTAAATGGTGAAACTGAAATTGAAAAAATAGACTGATTCCAAAGCACATGCGCAAAGCCACTCCTCCCTATTCTCCCTTCCTTTGTGGAAGTTTGAAAACCCAGAAAAAAACAGCAACAATCTAAGTGGCCATTTAAACCTCAGTGAGGTCAACTTGATCCTAGCTGAGACACAGTCACCATTAATTGTTACATTAATTCACCAACTCAGCTCTCATGTATCTATTTTCTCCACTGTGGGTGAGAAATTATGAGTACTTATCCTCATTTTTTTTTCTAAAATATACAAAACACAGTAACAATCTATTTTCTAAGCACTGACAATGCAGTAAATTTTTCTAAAGCTTTAGGAGACTGATGGAGCCCTACAGCTGTTTCTCAAAACCATGTCTCCAAATAACACAGCAGAAAAAGGTTGTCTGATAGATTAGAAACCGTACCTTTGCCCTCTGTGGCTAAACCCCAAAGTTTTCCCAAGCCTCTCTATCTTAGCTTCCATGTTCAGTCAGTCAGTCAACCTATGAATAACACTTACTGAGACTCCACTGGGTGTTGGAGATAGGGCACAAAGAAAATAGAGGCTTCAGCTCCCATCCCTGAGAACATTACAATCAATTTCGGGAAGTGGAAGATACACTCATGATGGAAATGTAAGATCACTTTAAGCAATGTGCAAACATATTCAAATGCATGTGGGTCAATGTGACCACAAAAGGAGAAATGTCATGTAACTTTTACCATGGGACAGCACAGCTGACTGCAGGAGACTGCTGTGGGCATTCAGTCTGCACCAGGAGTTCTAGTCTTTGTTTTGCTCTGACACTGTGAACTTGAGCTTGCCACTGAATATTTCTGGAATTCCACTTCTTCTCTGTAAAATGAAGCAGTTGGTCAAGACGAGTGATTTTCAAACTCTGCAAAGCTGAAAACCGCTATTTTTTCTCCTCCTAGATGAACCATAATATAAGTTTGAATTAAGGCGCCCTCTATATCCCCTCAGAAGTCCCTTAGGCTGTGCATGAAATTGTGGAGTTCCCAAGGACACATTTGAAAACTTCTAGTCTGGACACTCTCTAAGATACTTTCTTACATTAATATGTGATGATTCTGTGAATCCCAGAGCATGGGCAGCTTAATGTAGGAAACAGATTTTAGTTCTTTTGAGATTTGAATTCAACTCAATTTATAAATCAATAGTACTATAGTAGAAGTAGAGACATTATAGCTTTCTACTGTAGAAGATGTGAGATCAATAACCCATTAGACAAGCAATCTGGGTCATTCTTAACCCAGATTTATAATATTCATAAACATTTACTGAGCATCTTCTACATGCCAAGCATTATATATATACTGGGTGCTGGGATTTAAATCCCTGGAGGAGTACTCAATCTAATAGGTTTTAGACCAGAAAATGTTCTTTATTTTGAGAAGCCCCAAAGAAGGCAGAGTGTTCTCAATGACAGCTTTTAAGCCATGGGTTATTTATTTTATCTAAATGGAACTACTCTGGATGGATTGAACATGCACAACACAGCCTAAGGAAGATCTGTTCAATCTGTCCCAGCATGGAGAGACTGCTGGAGTCCTGCCTCCACGCCTGGGACACATTATGTGTACTTCATCATTTAGAGACAGAAGGTAGATGGAAAATGCTCTATATGAACAAGCTTCACTGGTTATTTTATCCTGAAACATGGCTCAACAAGGAAAACACTCTGTCGCTACCACCCTAACCACTCCCAAATCCACTCGTTACTCCTGCATGTTAATCCACTGGAAGATAAAAAATGGGCCACAAAATAGCCATCGACTGGAGGACCAGGAGTTTGGACATGTTTTATGAGGGTTCTTGCCTGTAGAACCCAAAACCTCTTGTTTGTTAATGGTTAAATTAAATCTTGCTATGTCTCAGGACTAGGGCAATATGGCTGTTGACTCAATGAGAATCTTACAAGATCAAACATCAAATTCTAACACAACAAGAAGAAAAATGAATATGTACATTTTTGAAGCATTGCAATGAAAATGATCTTCAGAGAATAGATAACAATGCATAATATGAAAGGAAGCTCTTTTTATAAGTATACAGTTATATATATTTATATTTGTTATATGTATTTTTTAAATATATGTATGTATTAAATTGTATATTTATATACACACATTTAAATATAAATAAATCAATCTATGTATAAGTATTATATATATATTCTTTTTTATAATAATATATTTGCATTATATAATGTTATATATACTACATGTAATAATATAATATATATATTTATATATTATTTATATTTTTATATAATCGTAATATAGAAGGAGCTCTTTAAATATCTTTCTTTGGTTGGCACAGAGATCACTTTGAAGCTGAACACACATAAAGTTATTCACATAACCAGGTTAACTCCTCCAGGCTATGAGAAGTCCTACCTAGCGTTCTGTGCACACCCACCTTAATACAATTGCAAGTACCATCCTCTTGCTAAGAGGCCGAGAAGTAATGAATTCTGGGAAGTGGAGTATATAGTGATATATATATCAGTATCTATCTATATATATATAAAATTGTATACACAGCCCATAGGTCAGTGTCTTTTTATCACTAGCCATTGACAAAAGTTTATTTATTTTAATAAATCATTTCTTCTTGTAGAAAATTTCAAATGCATACAAAGGTAGAGACGATAAGATAATAAACTCCCAATACCATTATGTAACTTCACCAATTATCAACCAAAAGCCACTTTTATTTCATTTATATGCCTACCTACTTTCTTTTGGAGCTAACTATAACATTACATCATTTCATTCTTAAATATTTTGGTGTATATCTCTAAAAGATAATAAATCTTTAAAAAAAAACCCTGAGACCATTATCACACTTAAAAAATGAGTTAACAGTAATTCCTCACATCAAATATCCAGGCAGTTTTCAAATTTTCCACATTGTCTTATAATTTTTACATGATTTTTATTCCAATTAGCTTTAAGTAAGTGCTTTGCAGTTGACTGATATGTCTCTGAAGTCCCTTTTCAACTGCACTAGAAGCAGCCAATAAGGATATAATGTGAGCCACCCATGTAATACTAAATTGTCTAATAGCCACATTTTAAGTGTTAAAAATGGCAAAATTCATTTTAATAATATATTTTATTTAACCCAATATATGAAAAATATTATTTCAACGTGAAACCTATATAAAAATTATCACTTTTTTTGTATTAAGTCTTGAAAGTTGGTATATACTTTGTACTTACAGTATATCTCAATTCATACTAGCTGTATTTCAGGTGCTCATGTACCTAGTGGCTACCTATTGGTATGAATTGTAGGTTCCCTCTCCAAGGCCTAAGTTTTTAGTAATCAAAAAACAAAGTAGCATAGGAACAATTTTTATGTAACTCTTTCTTACAAAGTGATAAGATTCCCAACAGTATGACATATGCATGTTTTGGCCTGTGCATCCCCAAATATTGAGACACACTCGTGTGCCCATAATTTATTTGGGAATATGATCCTTCAGAACAGGAGTACGTGGCAGGTGGCAGGAGAGTAAAACATGAAAGGAGGGAAAACTTGTTCAAAATTATGTTGTAGAGTTGGCCTCTGCTACAGGCTACTGTGATTTATTCTACTGGGGCCTTCTGGTCACCTGCGGGCAAACAGTAAAGCTTGTCTACAATGGCTCCCACCTGCCAGTGCCAGAAGATGGCCTCTTGGGTATTATGGCCCTCATGTTTCTAGAAGTAAATGTGTGAGTGAGTGTCCAACAGTTCTGTGGAATGGAAAAGCCCAAGAGAGGAAGCAAGAGGTATCTGACTGGGCCAGAGA
Organism: Pan paniscus; assembly: GCF_029289425.2. Lineage (NCBI taxonomy): Eukaryota > Metazoa > Chordata > Mammalia > Primates > Hominidae > Pan > Pan paniscus. The sequence continues at coordinate 45,979,082 of NC_073253.2, read as the reverse complement.
AAAAGTGCTGGCGGAAGGAGAGGAAGGGGGTGTGCTGGTGACCTGTTCTAGCTGTGCTGATGTGAGCAAAGCCTGCAGGGCACAGACCACCCACTGCAGCAGTGGCAAGAATTAAAAAGTAAGGTCGAGAGGTTTCTGGTGTTCATGAGGATGCACTTGCAACTTGAAAGTAAATATATGTTAGATGGAAACCATTTCTACAGAGATAGGATGGCCGTGATGGGGGATGGGGATGGGCATTAAAAAGCCATGCATGGTGGCTCACACCTATAATCCCAGCACTTTGGGAGGCCCAAATGGGAAGATCACTTGAGCCCAGCAGTTCGTAACCAGCCTGGGCAACATAGCAAAACCCTGCCTGTCTCTATTTTTAATTTTTTTAAAATTTGTTTTATAAAAGAAGGCAGCATCAGAAGAGGCAGGAAGAGACTGTACTGAAAATATTACTCCAGCTCAACTCCCGTATATGCTACTGTTTTTTTAAAGCCACGTAACTCTTCAAATACAATCAATAATATTTGAAATACCAATCAGAATATGTAATGTTCTGGTTTTCATGTGCTTATCTTTATTATATTATTTTATCATTCTGGAATTAATCAGGTTTTCACAATATGGACAATAACCAATCAATTCCTAGACATCAAATATACTTAATAAGCAATATATTTCTGCCACTTGTAGTTGATATAATTTTGTGAAATTGTTTAATCAGAGCTGGAAAAGACCTTAGAAAGAAGTGATACGTCAAACCAATGCCACTAAGTGATGTAAAAGTTCCCTTGAGAGCCTTCCTTAGAAATGGTCCTTCAATGTGTGCTGCTACCAGAGAATCAGTGTGAAATACCTAGCTTAGTTTTGAGCATCTGCCTGAGTACTACTGCCTGAGTACTTCCAGTTGTCATAAAGCTAGGCTGCTTATCCACCCTCCACTAGTTAAATGCTGCTGTCTAAAGCATGACATACTTTAGTCTGAAAATGTTCAGTTCAAGGATGCTATGTTCTGCAACATACCTTTTACCAATTCTGCATAGTAAAAAGTTTATGGTCCTATGTATCTGCCTAGTCACCATACTATACCAGATAAGTCATCTGTAAGAGTGAGTTTTACTGTGCCTCGAAATGTCTGTGATGGTTATAAAAGTAATTGTGTTTATGAATACTGCACACATTATGGGATCTTATTTTCTTTACATATCAAAGTCTGATTCTTGTTGAGTGGCTGAATAAAAATATTACTGCACTGGGACAAAAATGATTAATCTGGAAATGTGAATGGACTTGGCCATTCTTCTAGCATCCCAAAGATCATTCCTCAATTTCTAACCAATTCCTCGTCTACACCCTTCCTGAAGGGAATAGGTAATTTATAGTGAAGAGAAGCTAAGTTTATCTACATAATAAAGGGCTAAGAGAAATCCTGTAGAGGCAGGAAAGGAGGGAAGAAAGCCCTGTAGGGTAGGAGAGGAAGAAAAGTATTGTTTTGGGAGTTGGGGGTAAGGAGATAACAGAGAGGATCTGACTGCTAGGATATGTGAAGGAAATGGAGAAGAGGGAAAGATATCAACATCGCTGTGGACTGAGGAGTAGACTCCCCTTTAATGTTCTTTATGAGAAATTGTAAAGAAATGTCTTTTTAATTAATGTTGGTCTTTGAACTGTTCTTAATTGCTCTGTGAATATTTGTGTTTCTGGGGGTTATACTACTCTCCTCCAAATGAAGCCCAAGTTCAATGAGATATTAACCAAGTAAGTGAAGGTAGCCCATTGCTGATTTATTGGCCTCATATCTTATTTTTCATGTTTGTATTAGCTGCTTTTTCTCAGAGCTGCATTTGAAAAAAAAAAAAAAAAAACACCTTTCTTGGCTTAGCTTTTGAAACATTTCTTCTGAGTGCAACAGCTATTGTGGTTAAGTTGCCACTGCATTGTGAGTTGTTTCATTTTATTCACCAGACCCATATTGAGTGCCAACCATATGTCAGGCTCAGTGCTAAGACTGACGGGCAGCTATAATCCATGAATCCATGATCAGAGCTTGCATGGAAAGCAAGTGATGGTACTGGAGTATGCTCCAGGGCACCTGAGCAGGAATGTTTAAAAATGCATATATGTTAATAGTGTTCACAGTACTGCAAGCCATGATCTTAGGAATCTTATTATGCTTGTTATTGCCAAGTCAGAGTACCCACCAAGAAATTTCAACACTTTGGGTAGTTATACACAAAGATGGATGAAAAGGGAAAAATTCAGTCACTCATCCAGATCTATTGCTAATATTATGAAATTTCTCGGCAACTGTCTGATTTCCTTTGCTTTCATCTTGAAGTTTGGCCTCATGGAGCCATATGTTGAGTGTAAGCATGTTCAGGAATGCATATCCTCAGCTTCAAGGACATTTTCATTTGATTGGAGGTGATAACGCAACTGGAATTGAGTTATGGCACTGGATGCATCCCTCCCATTCCAGTAAAAATGGTTGGAGGATGTTCAACACCTGAAATTAACCAGATCTTCAAGTTATACATCTCATCATTAAATTTATCACTACAGAACGTGAATTTTCCTGACATGGAAAGCTTTTTTAAATAAATGCTTAGAGCTGGGAAGATGCCCAGCACATTAATCCTTGAACCATACAAAGGGAATCGTTTTGTAAATGGAAATAAGTCCTTTAATATAAACTGGGCGACCATTCAATCACTAAGCCTTGCTTTGCACTATCCTATTTAATCCACTGAGTGTTCTGTTCTTTTCCATTCATCTAGCTTGAGCCACAAATATGTTGCTTCTCGTTTTGCCCTCGGATATTTTTTTTCTTATCATGACTTAGAGGCAGCCAGAAGAATAGTATCAGTGCCTAGAAATGAATTATGAATCACTCAGTAGTTTCAAAATCCAAAGGGATAAGAAAAGTCATAATCCCAAATATACCAGTCATTCTTCTTTACTTCACTTTTTGCAAGAAAAATGTTATAATTCGAAAACTTGCTACAAAATTTTCTTGTTGAAGTCAGAGACGTGGATATTCTGGAAAGAAGATGTAAGAGTAAAAACGTGAGAGAGACAAACAAGCAAGTGTGTTAAATGCATCTTCATTATGTACGATTTTTGTGCCCAATGGATGAGTCAGGATGTCAAGACAAGGAAGTTTGGATATGTAGCTTTACCTTCAAAGTGTAGTTTGCTGCTTTCTGCCAAATGAAATGTAAATAGAAAGTCAAAGTGTTCTTTTTCTGCTGTGAGTCAGATGTCTAAAGGCCCGTTCAGGAATGAAGGCTGGTCCATGCAGAGGTGACCTGACGATCTGACAGAAAGGTGCTTCTGTATTTGAGAGGCTCGGGCTAAGCCAAAAATAAAAGCAGTGGTCTCTGGGGGCTCCCCTCATATTCCAAGGTAAACTAAATAAATTAAATAAATGGTAAGTCAGCATTAACATTCAAAATTTGTGACAGGTAAAAAGGAATCATTCAGAAAGAAACATGGTCACACTTTGTATCAGATTCAAAGCAGAGATTCTGACCCAGTATAAGCAAGAGTTTGTGTCTTTTTACTTACAATACTGTGACGGTGACTTATAAAGGTCTTTGTGTGTGGGGGGGGGGAGGGGGGGTTAGTGTCTTTCTATTGTGTATGCAGGAACATGCAAAGAACTCTACAGCCTCATTAACAAATACTAGATTTGAGAGGCTAAGTATTTTATGGGATGTTCCCACTCGTACACTTCGTTAGTAAAGATTTGTTAGTAAAGGCGATCTCAAAAGGTCTGGTTATTCCTAATTTCCCTAGTCCCTAACTCAAAGTCCATATTTTCATTTCACAAACTGGATAACATTTAATTGCTTCAGGTCCTTTTAAGTAGCTGTACCAAAGACCATTGTTTGCCTACCCCCCAGTATCCATTCACCACCACCCCCTTATTTTTTAGCAGTAGAACCCTGATTTCTAACTAGGATTCCCATATTTAGCAAATAAAAATACAGATTGCTAAATTAAATTTAACTTTCTGTAAAACAACAAATCAATTTTTAGCATAAGTATGTCCCAAGTATTGTATAAGTATTGTATAGTATAAGTATGTCCCAAGTATGCCTAGTTAAATTTGAATTTCAGATAAGCAACAAATAATTTTTAGTCTACATATTTCCCAAATATTTCATACTTAAGCAAAAAAGTATTTATCTGAAAATCAAATTTAACTGGGCATTTATTATTTTATCATGCAACCCCCTTAACTGCTCAATCCTCTTAACTAAGTTGCTACCCAACTTAGACTACATTTCCAAGGCTCAGACCATGGTGTGACAATGTGACCAAGCTCCTGTCAATGAGGTGGAAGCTTATGTTGAGTGGTGTTCCCAGGAAGTCTCCTAACCAGAAAGGAGGTCTACCAGAGCTCAGTCATGAACAAGGCTCTGATAGAGACAGAAAGAAGTGGGGTCCCTGGCAACATCGTGTTGCTGACATAGCAGCACTGAGCTGCCTCCCTGCAAATTCCCTTAAGAGAGAGCTATATAAACTCCTGCTTTATTTAAATAATCACCATTTCTTCTGTTACATTCAGTTGAGCCCAATTCTAACTGATAGAGGCTTACCTCCTTAGGGATTTGTGAACACAGCAAAACCAAGATCTGTGAACAGGGAGGTCTGTGGAAAGTAGAGCATGTGAAACAGTGTGAACATTCACAGTTACGTAGATTCCCCATAGGAAGGATAAACACGATTCGTTTTGTCATAATAAAGACACAACCACCACTGGTAGATTTTTGCAAAGGCTAAAAATTTCAGAATCTGGTTAGAATGTGGAAGTTATCTAAAGGGGATTGATTAGTATCTCCCCAAAATGCAGAATTCAACCTATTTGGAAATAGGTTCTTTGCAAATGAAATTAGTGTTGAAGGCATACTGCATTAGACGGGCCCCAAATTCAATCATTACTGTGTTTATAAGAAGAGGAGAGGACATGCAGAAAGACCATGCAGAAAGAAGGCTACATGGCAACACAGTCAGAGATGAGAGTGATGCAGCTACATGCCAAGGAATGCCAAGGACTGCTGGCAACCAGCAGAAACTAGGAGAGAGGTTTAGACCAGAGTCTTCCTCAGAGCCTCCAGAAGAAACCAACTCTGCTGACACATTGATTTTGGACCTCTAGCCTCTAGAGCTGTGAGAAAATTAATTTCTGTTATAGTAAGCTACCCAGTTTGTGGTACTTTTGTTACGGCCCCTAGGAAACTAATACATCACCCAATGCCCCTTGCCTCTGAAAGCAAGGCATTATATACATGTTCAAAAGATACCACTGGATCCCAGGTCACTCAGAACATTCCAGTGCTTATTTTTCAACTCCTCAGATCCCGACCAATGGATGCTATTGACAAGCAAATATTTTTGCAGGATCTTTATTTATTTGAAAGCCTTTATTCTGCCTGCCAAGTTGGAAAGACCATTCAATTATGTCTTTTGTTGAAAGCTTAGTTGTTTATATTTTGTGGCTTCATTGGCTTCTTTATTTTCAAAAGAAGAGAAAGCAAAATCAAAGGAAATGAAGCAAAGTGAAGTTTTATCAGCACTTCAAGGTCTCTGAGCCTCTACAAATCTACAAACACAATAGCATCATCAGTGTGTCTCATATATTCTAGGTCTGTGAAGTCAGGTATATAATATGGAAGGTTTGCAAATGGTCTGCCCTTCCACCATTACCTAACTAAGAGTGCATTTAGTATTTGTTCTTCATCATATTGACAGTCCACTCAAAACAAAATAGAACTGTATTCTTTTCCCTGACCAAAACCAGGACTGTGAGCCTATTCCTCTTATAAACACTGAGGGTCCCTTTGAGAAGTGTTACTCAGCCCTTCTTCAAATCAGCACGCATTAAGAAAATGAGCATTATAAAGCATAATGCAGTAAATCGGAAGAAGAAGGGGACATGAGGAAATTTATTTGCAACTTGGTGGAAAGACATATCACATTTTGTGTACTATATAAAAATGGCAAGCGATAAAATACAAAATGTTAAGGAAGGTATTAAATAATGACTGCATAAATATTCTGAATAATTTTTTCAAACTACTGAATTCAGGAAGTTTTCAGGGGAAGCTGGATAAATATTATTCATTATAATTCCAACATTGTACGTTTTTAGATGTTTTTAAAAATTGGTCTTAGGACTTTTAACATCAAGAGTTTATTGAAAACTATCTTGGGGGAAATTCTAGAAAGAGGATGGCAGTGGCTACGAAGGTTTTAAATCTCTCTAAATATATAAAAACAGAGCAGCTAGAGAAAAAATCACAGAAACCTGCAGCAGACTCTTACAACACAACTATGCAACAAGGCATCCCCAAAAGCTATAAAATGCAATTGGATGACACAATACACGCTAATAGTCATAAGACCTGCATGATCTCAAAATCCATGGCAGAAGGGACCAGGGGTGATGGACAGACTTGAGAACATGAGAATTTCAAATGTTCTTTTTATCATGACACTCCCTCTCATAACTTGTTGCTTCATGCTGCATTTGCTGAATCTTTCCAAGCCTCTGTCATAGATTTAACCTACCTCCCTCAAATGTTACCAAAGAGACAGACTTGAGTCTGATCAGTCCTCATGATCCAGTTGCCAGTTTGCAGGAAAAGTGGAGAATAGAGAAACATGTTGTATGAAACCATAAATACGCAGTCAACAAAATCCTGACTGTGGAAAACTGTAAAAGTCAAACGCTCTAGTTCCTCCACAGAAATATTGAAAGAAAAGAAAGAGAGGGAGAAAGTGTAGATTTAAAAAGATTTAAAATACACATGAAATTTTTTTAAATGGGTGAATCTACACGATAATGTTTAGGAATGCACACTCGCATGATAAAAAAAAGATTTAAAAAAAAAGCAAGGATGTGATTTACTTTCGAAGGGTAAGGAAGAAGCTGCCATTGAGCTAGAATACACAGAGAGGTCTAATAAAGAGGCTCGGCGGGGCGCGGTGGCTAACGCCTGTAGTCCCAGCACTTTGAGAGGCGGAGGCGGGCAGGTCACCTGAGGTCAGGAGCTTGGGACCAGCCTGAGAAACATGGAGAAACCCCGTCTCTACTAAAAATACAAAATTAGCCAAGTGTGGTGGTGCGTGCCTGTAATCCCAGCTACTCGGGAAGCTGAGGCAGGAGAATCGCTTGAACCCGGGAAGCCGGTTGCAGTGAGCCGAGATCGCACCGTTGCACTCCAGCCTGGGCAACGGAGCAAACCTCGTCTCATAAATAAATAAATAAATAAATAAATAAATAAATAAATAAATAGGCTGACTCTATTTTTGATGTTTGCCTGCTGACAACTTTCAAGTCTCCCTGGCCCCTGCTCCCCATTCTGCCCCACATTTGGACAAGCCAATAAGAGAGCCCACAAGCTCTTCCTTTGCCACCAGCAGAAGTTCCAACTATGCATGCCATTTTCAGACCTGCTAGGATACCTACCTTGCTCTTGCCAGAAAGCCTCATTATATGAGTAATACATCTTTTCATACCCTCTTTATGTGTTCATACCCAACATTAATCTCAGTATCCAGGCCAAATTTTGGGTAAAGAATCAATTTTATCTCTGTAGCATGACCACAACAAGGCTTTTGGGGTGGCTGGCAAAACTCTACTTTTTTGACCTGTGTGGGTACTTAAAAAGGTGTTTGCTTTATAACTTAAGATGAATGTTTATCATGTATGTGATTTGCTGTCTCTTTATTTTATTTTGCAACAAAACAGATAAAAATAAAAGCAATAACAACAATGATTTCCTGTGGCAAATTTGTAACCCCTTGTGATACATCCATTAGAAATCTCAGACTTGGAATAACACACTTCTTAGAACCAAAGTACTAAGTAAGATAGTGCTGGTCCTTTAACCTGGCTTGCCACCGCATACGCTGGTTTCTGGACACTACCAAGAATAGGACTCTAATCTTGACCTACAGAGTATATTAGTCTGGGTCCTTCTGGATAAAATCAATTCCCTACATGTCCCATGTCTTCAACTATAATTTCATGTTTTTCCTTTTGCATTTCATACAAAGATGACCATAACTTTTCTTGGATAACCTGAAGAAGGTACATAAGGGAACATTCTATGTATTCCTCCTGTTTTACATCTTCTTGGACACCAGTTCAAAGGGAGTCAAACAGTTAGCAAATTTGCTTCCTTCTTTTTTTTTTTTTTTTTTTGAGATGAAGTTTCGCTCTTGTCACTTAGGCTGGAGTGCAATGGCACTATCTCCGCTCACTGCAACCTCTAACTCCTAGGTTCAAATGATTCTCCTTCCTCAGCTTCCCAAGTAGCTGGGACTACAGGTGCCCACCACCACACTCAGCTAATTTTTGTATTTTTAGTAGAGATGGGGTTTCACCATGTTGGCCAGGCTGGTCTCGAACTCCTGGCCTCAAGTGACTCACATGCCTCAGCCTCTCAAAGTTCTGGGATTACAGGCATAAGCCACTGTGCCTGGCCTGCTTCCTTCATTTTTATAATAAAACTTTATTTATTAGCCACATTAGAAGCACACTTTTGCTTAACCATTTTATTATATCACTATCTAAACTTCTATTTGAAATATGCCAAATAGATTTAGATAATACTGCATTTAAAGTGTCTGTATAAACTCAGGAGACTTGAACTAGTGAATTAAATAAAATGTAAGAGAACTGGTTGCTTTTATTTGATTTCATTTTTTGCACTTATGATATTCAATGAAATTGGCATGTAATTTTCTGTTCTTATATTTGTCTAGTTTGGGTATTGCATAAGCTAGAATAACTAATATTAACTTCTGTAATATAGGAACCTCAAACCTTAGTGGCTTAATCTCATAAAAGTTTATCTCTCACTGATGCAAAAGCTAATCAGTTCTTCTTTGTTTAAGGGCATCATTCTATATGGCCATTCTGGGACACACTTCTTTTTATGTCTGTACCATCCACCAAGTCCTTGAAGTACTCTGCCACTTACTCTGCATCCAGCTCTCAGAAAAGGCAAGAGAGACCATGTAGAAGATAACATGGGAAGTTTCAAAAGTCCAGGCCTGGAAGTGGCATTGTACATTACAACCACCCATGTTTCAATGGCAAAAACAAAGTCACATGACCACATCTACAGCAAAGGATATTGAATTGTGTAGATTGGTTTGTGTAAGACTGGAATCAACATTTATCTGAATGTTTGATAAATCTTTCTGATAAAATCATCTAAACCAAATTTTTTGTTATTAGGAAAAATTTTAACTATTGTTTAACTAAAAAATCAATTACATTAAGGTTTTTGAAATTTATTGGCATAAGTGTTTTCAGAGAAATCTCTCATATTTTAAAATCTTTGCCATGTCAATTATCATGTCCTCTTTTCATGCTTAATTTATTGTGACTTCTCTTTTTTCCTCGATCAAAAAATCAGCTTTGGTATTTATTAATCCTGAATATCATTTCCTATCTCATTAATTTCTTCTCAAGGCTTTATTATTGCCTTCCTTTGACATTTTGGGTTTGATATATTGTGACTCCTCTAATTCTGGCATTATCGTAACAACATTTTTCTAATATTAAGCATTTTCACTTCTAAGTTTCCTTTTGATTATCACTTTAGCTGATTCCTACACGTTTGTATATGAAGTATTTTAATTAGTAAGTTTAAAAATATTGTAACTTCCACTCTGATTTCTTTCATGGATTGTTTTAGTTTGTTTGCTGGTGCTATAATGAATCCCTCAAATTGGGTAATTTATAAAGAAGAGAAATTTATTTTCTCACAATTCTGGAGACTGGGAAGTCCAAGATCAAAGCACCAGTAGTTAGCAAGTGTCTTCTTGCTGCTTTATCACATGGTGGAAGGGCAAAGAGGCAAAAGGGGCCAAACTCACCCTTTTATAATGGCATTAATCCCACCCATGAGAGTAGAGTCTTTATGCCCCAATCATCTCTTAAATGTCCCACCTCCCAACACCACTGCAATGGTAATCAAATTCCATGAGTTTTGGAGGGGACAAACATGCAAACCATCACATGGACAAGTTAAGTTAATTATTAGAACCGTCTCCCATTAAAATTCCACGTTTGGACTTTTTTGCAGTAAACTTCTTGTGTGTTTTAAAATTTTTTACTTAATTATATTAGGGTTAGATAGTATGATTTCTATAATAGAAATACTTTGACACTGACTGAGACTTGCTTTAAGGGCTTAGTATGTGGTCAGTCTTTATAAATACTCCATGTGCCTTTTAAAGGAAGATTCATTCTAAATTTGCTGGTTGCAGGGTTCTACATTATTTCCGTCAGATCAAACATGTTGTTTTACTGAAACTTATATCCTTTAGTAAGTTTTTGCCTACTTATTCAACCAATATGTTAAACTTCTTCCATTTTGCTAGTAAAGTTATTAATCTCTCTTTATAATTGTGTCAAATTTTTCCTTGTATCCTCTCAAGCTATATTATTGGGTGGATAGAGGTTAATAATTATTATACTTTCCTGTTGGATTTAACCTTTTATTATAATGCCTACTAATGCCTTTGCCATGAAGATATCAGGAATTTTATCAGTAAGCTATACCAGATGTCATTAAATTTTACCTGAATATATTTAACAGTGTTTTTATATGAGGGTCAATTGCATAGAGTTGGATTAATCAAAGTCCTTGGTGCAGTATGCACTGCATTTATTGATCTATCCATGACCATTCTTTATTTCATTGTCTGTCTATTTGTTTATTTGTATGTTTATATTATAAACTCCCAGGAACCAACTTCCCAATACATAGAGCATTGCCAATAATTTATATGTGAGCTCCTTCTATATTTCACACTTCTGGTTCCCCTTCAGAGGCAGTAATTATCCTAAATTTTGTGTTTATCATTTGTTTGGTGTGTTTGTATTTGTTTTGCTTTCGGGTTCACTTCATATATTTATTTGTTTTTTATCAACTTTTAAGTTCACTTCATATATTTGTATGCCCAAACAATATATATCTTTTAGTTTCATAAAAAATACATTATATTGAGGCTGGGCACGGTGGCTCATGCCTGTAATCCCAGCACTTTGGGAGGCCGAGGCAGGTGGATCACAAGGTCAGGAGTTCGAAACCAGCCTGGCCAGCATGGTGAAACCCCATCTCTACTAAAAGTACAAAAATTACCTGGCCGTGGTGGTGCACGCCTGTAGTCCCAGCTACTCGGGAGGCTGAGGCAGGAGAATTGCTTGAACATGGGAGGTGGAGGTTACAGTGAGCCAAGATCACACCATTGCATTCCAGCCTGGGCAGCAGAGCAAGATACTGTCTCAAAAAAAAAAAAATATATATATATATATATATATATACACACACACACATATATATATTATTATATTGCATGTTGTTTTGAGGGAGTTACTATTTTTACTCAATTTCGTGTTACTGAGAATCACCCACCCTGTTTTCTGCACTTAATTATTTTCAGTGCTGTACAATACCATGTTACCTGATTATACCACAATTTCTTGATCCATTTTCCAGGCAATGAGCTCCACTTTTATATTCAGTCTTCCTGTCAACTTATATTTTAGATTCACTTCTAGTGAAAATAAAAACCAGAAGTTTCTTTTTAAATATTTTAACACAATATGTTAAGTTCTTTCTTTTACACCTGGATTTAGATTTTGTATATTTAAAGAAAATTACCAAAGTTTTTTCTACATTTTTAGTTTGAACTTTCTATTTTCTTGCCTTTATTATGTTTCTTTTATTTCTTCTTTCTAAACTTTTTTAGGAGTGATTTTTTTTTCATTTTTTTAACCTATGTTTATAGAAGATATGTACTTTGCTACTTTTAATAGTTGGCCTTAAAATGTTAATATATGCATTTAAATTAAAATGTAAAACTATTCATTATTTCTACTTTGTTTCTGGACAATACAATGACCTTGGAACTTTTTACCTCTGGTCACCTCTGTGGTAGACATGGAGGAATGATGTTCAGCGTCTATTGCAAATTTTTTTAACTGACAAGGGCTAGAATGCTAAAATGGTTTTCCAGCCTCTTGCGGCTAGTGTTCTGGATATGATTTCGTTTCCACCAAACAGAAGCACCACCCATCAGAGTTGGAGTACAGAAGTGAGGTAGACATCATACCTTGGCTGTTTCGGCTGGCAGGTATGGTCAGGAGGCATGTGGTTACTCTAAAGCAGTGTTGTCCAAGGTCTAGTATCCAGTCAGTTGCTTCACGAATGTTGTCAGACAAGATGTGAAGCATTCATTTTAAGGGACCATGTTTTTGATGTTGTATCTAAAAAGTCTTCACCATTCTCAAGATTATCTAGTTTTTGTCCTACGTTATCTTCTAAGAGTTCTATAGTTTTGCCTTTGATATTCAGGTCTCTGATACATGTTGAATTAATTTTTGTGAAGGGTATAAGGTTTGTGTCTAGATTAATTTTTTTCTGCTTATGGATGTCCAGCTGTTCTAACACCATTTGTTGAAAAGACTGTCTTTTCTCCATTGCATTGCCTTTGTTCCTTTGTCAAAGACCAGTTGACTATATTTATGTGAGTCTATTTCTGAGTTATCTATTCTGTTCCATTGATCTATTTGTTTATTCTTTTGCCAATACCACACTGTCTTGATTATTGTAGACTTCTAGTAAGTCTTGAAGTTAGGTAAATTTAATTCTCTCACTTTGTTCTTCTCCTTCAATATCGAGTTGGCTATTAGGGTCTTTTGTCTCTCCATGTAATGTTTAGGATCAGTTTGTTGATAGCCATAAAATAACTTGCTGAGATTTTGGCTGGGAATCTATAAATCACGTTGGAAAAACCTGACATCTTGATAATATTGAATCTTGCTAACCATAAACATGGGACATCCCACTTTTTATTTCTTTATTTCATCAGAGTTTTGTGGGTTTTTTGACATAGATATTATATGTATTTTGTTAGATATTTAGCTAAATATTTTATTTTGGTGAGAACCACTGTAAATGATAACATAATTTTAATTTCAAATTTCTCTTATTTATTGCTGGCATATAGGAAAGTGATTGATTTTTGTATGTTAGCCATATTTCCTACAACTTTACTATAATCACTTATTACTTCTAGAACTTTTCTTGTCTATTCTTTAAGATTTTGTACATAGGCAATCATATCATCTGTGAACAAACGGTATTATATTTTCTTTCCCAAGCTGTATACCTTTTATTCTACCTCTGTTTTTGAGTATTTGTATATCACCATATATAATTTGCAGAGGGCAGTTATTTTCTTTCATCCCTTTGAAGGTATTATAAACCAATTTTTGGTTTATATTGTTTCTGTTGAGGTCTGCTACCAATATAATTTTTGTTTTATTATAGGTCAACTCTGTTTTTCTTTGCCTGATGTTAAGGTTTCCTCTTTGTCTTTAACGTTATGTAGTTATACTACAAAGCTTTTAGAAGTGTTTTTTTAAATTTTCTATATCTAATTCTTTGCATCTTGTGGGTTTCATCAATTTTAGACATTTTTCAACATTTTATTTTCTAATATTGCATCTTTTTCATTATCTTTAATCTTTGGTTGGTTTAAATTCAAATAGGCATAAGTTAGAGCTTCTCATTCTGTTTTTCTATTATATTTTTCATCTCTTTGTCTCTCCTACATTTGTTTCAATATCTTGTGCTCTATCTCCCAGTTCACTTATTATCTCTTCAGCTTTATCTAATCTTCTGTTTAGATTTATGTGTTGAAGATTATATTTTTTTACTTCTAGGAGTCCTTTTTTATTCTTTCTCAAATCTACCTGGTCATGTCTGAGAGTATCACGTTCTACACTCATGTTTCCAATTTCTGTATTTCTGAAAACACTTTAATCACATTTTTTCTTAGTGTTTAATAATTCCAATATCAAACAGAGGGGTGTCTAGCTCTGCTTTTTGTTGTTTCTGATAATATTTATATCTTTTTTCTTCCTGAACAATGAGACTAGGACCTCATATTTGACTGTTTTTATATACACAAATTCTGAAACGCCTAGGCTGAGATGCATTCTTTTAGAAGGAATTTGTGTTATCTCTTTCCAAGCATCCTGGAACATCCCTGACCCCAAAATATTTTAATTTAATTTACTGAATTGCATTTCCCTGGACTATGCAAGTGATATTAATTTGAATCCTTTTTCTGTACATGGGTAGTCATATGGCTGCTAATTTCCAGAAAAACATTTTCCCACCTCAAGCCAAGAACTTAGACATATTTCCTTGCCAGCTTCTTTTTCCAGGAAACAGATATTTTTTAGCCCCCTTTTTACTGTAGCTATAACCCTTCATAACTGCAGGGTATTTGCAGGTCTTTGTTCTTTCTACACACTTTATGTGAGCCAAAGTTTTGTCTGTCATTCTCCCTCATGGCTACTACAACGCAGGTTTTGAAGCTCCTCGTACTGGCAGATCCCTTCAGTGTAGCCCATGTCTCTATTACACATACATCACTCTAGTTTAGTTCACTATTTTTTGGCTCCAGTAGATTTCTTGCATTTGTGTTGTGGGTGGGTGTGACCCTACATATGAATTTCAAAGATTATTAGTTAAGTATTAAGAAACATAGGTGTTTGCAAAAAGAAGGCTTTTCAGAATTTCTTACTCATAATATTACTGAAGTGGTAATAGAGTTGAGAGCCATAAAACAACTGGAAATTATTTAAAGATAATAATGCTTATAATAATGCTTATAATAATTTTATGTACCAAAATGCACGTAATAACCTACCCAAAGGTTTTTGGTGCAATGATATAGGATATCTTGAAGGAGTACTATTCCAGCTTTATTAACATTTGATATTATGTATATAATTGTTCAATGTAGATTAGCCAGTGTTCATATTTTGTCAGCAAGTGTTCAAGTCTCAACTGGGAGGAACTGTGAGTAAGAAAAGCATGAGATATTTTAAAGGAATTAAATTTGATATTTGGATTCCTGGATTTCTAAAATTGCCTTTGACCTTTCTGCCCTATGTTTGTCTGTAGCCACAAATTTCAAATCTGTCAACCATTTTTATTTAAGACAAAGAACACTTTTGAATCCTGAAATTTCTGTGCCGTAATAAGTTGGATTTTATCTGTTCACTCCAGAGAATACACATGCTTCAAGTGTGTAAACCCAGGATCCTCCTTCTGCCATGAGGAATGAGGATGCATGTGAATCTCTTCGGGCCTGTACTCAAATTGCCCAAGCCCTGAGAGCTTCTAGTACCACCAGCAACAACAGCAGAGCTACAGGCTTTCCGTGAACCCACAGAATCTCTGGTTTGGAGTTCTGACCATGATTTTTCTGCTCCCTCCTTCTTCCCCTGCCTTGTTCTCTTGTTTGTGCCAGAGTCAAATGGAAGCATCAGACTCCCATGTAAGTGGTGACTGTGATCTCCCCACCCTATGGCTTACTGGACTTCTGGCCTCTCTTCTCTTCTGGGCAACCTCTGGAGAGGAGGATGTCCATCCCCCTCAGGCCCTCAGCTGCAAGCTCTCTGGTTGCAGGGCAGAAACTCTGCCTCATTCACAAGCTTTCTGTACTTAGAGTGAGCGAGAAGCTCTGTTCTTTCTTGCTCTGTGGAGATTGTAAGCAGGATAGCTCCTAACTGACACATTTGTTAAAGCCTCTCTGCCAGCAGCTCAACTTGTCCTCACCCTACCGTGCTCCCAGCCATGAAGCTTTGTAGGCTCATTGCACCTGTTAACAGAGGGGCCATGGCCACAGGCCCAGCTGGCTCAGCATCCGTCCAGCAGGAAAACATGAAAAGTGTTAGACTCCCATGCAGCACCCCAGACCCATGGGCAGGGCAGGATGAGGCAGAGGGTCTTCTAGAAAAATCTGAATACCTGCTGTGAATGAACATCATGCCAGTTAAGACTTTCTACAGGTGGGAGGCAAAGAACTGTAAAGACTTCCTTCCTCTCTCAGAACGTATAACCCACTGCCCTGAAATGCATTTAGCCAGGTAGCTGGTCAAGGTGTCAGGCTTATAGTAAACTCTCAAAGTCTGTATCATGGTCTTCCCCTCTCTTCCCTCTCTATTCCAAGCTTTTATTTTGAGACTTCTTTTAAAAAAAAAAAAATGTTATCCAGAGATATATGTATAATATCATTTTGATGTACGTCCTCTATAATTATAATCTAGATGCATGCCTCCAATAATTTTAAATTTAGATTTTAGTTCATAATGATTCCAGTTTTCAAAGCCTTCTAGTTTGTGCTGTACATTAAAATAGCCATAATTCTTGACTTCCTTTCTCAAAAACTGAATTCCAGAACAAGCAAATTCATTCATATATTTAACACTGTTGAGCATTTACTACTGCCAGGCACTGGGTTAGGTGCGAGATATATGAGTGGGAATATCAGACAAGATCCCTCCCCATACAGTGTTTACAGTTTAATTGGAGAGACAGAGCAAAGTAGCTATACAAATAAAATAACTACAAGCTGGGATGGTTGCTATGAAAGAAACATGCAAGGAGCTGAGCTGAGACTACAGAAATTTTACTATATTTCTTATCAAAATATATCCTAATTATCTGTCTGTTCCTCTGTTTCTTCATTAGACTGTTAGAACCTGTAAGGTCACAACTAAGACTTTTTCATCTTGCTGTCCCTCGTACTTAGGAGAGTGTGTGATACATGATGGGTACTGAGAAAAAGGTCTGCTGAATGGACATAAGAATGTCTGTGTCGATCAATGAGTTAGCATAAGATTGGGGCTTCACTGAGAAATGGTTACACTTTGCACCAAATAGGAAAAGAATTGAGCACAATCTACATCTCACATTGTTTTCTTAATAATTTTTCTATTTAATATTCAAGTTCTCTGTTTTTATCCTATATCAGTTCAACCCATAAGGAAGCGTAAGTTTTATAGGAGAACAAAGAATCCAGTTTTCCGAATTATCTTCTGGCCAGACACAAATGAAGCACACAATACTAGTGCTGTTAGTGTTAAGCTGTGTCATCAATGCTGGAGGAAAACCTGAGAAGGTGGAGGTGTCTCTGGAAGCTTTAGTGATAATTAAGTTCCCTGTTCTCAGGTTTCTTGTCACCTTCCTTTTAGCTACCAGCACAGTGTGTTTTCAGTCCTGACTACTGACGAACTAACTGAGCAGCTGGTTTTGTTCCTGTCTCTTCCCCACTGGGCCCCACTACCCTTTCAGTCGCTCCCTTGAATTTCCGCAACTTCCCCAGGGGCACTGGGTTGAACAGTGCTGGTATCTCTAAGCATATCCCATGATCTCCAAGGCAACATTTGCCTTCAAGATTGTGTGGCTTCTGGTTTCTGAAAGATATGGATGCTGGATGAGATCTGGGAGAACAAAGACTAGAAAATGTGCTGCTTTTGGGAAACTGAAACGAGAGTAATTATCACCTTCAACCCACTGGCTTTAGGACAAGAAGCTGAGGCCAGAGGGGTAAAGTAAATAAGTGAGGAAGGTGGAAAATGGCAGGCCCAGGGCCAGAAGCCTGGCCACCCGGCTCTGGCCACAAGTGCCCTGCCTCCTCCACCTACATACTTACCGCAGCTGTTCTCCAGTTTTGCAGCACTCAATGTACAAACTCTTGCTTGAAATTGGGAATCAGAAGTTTAATTTCAGTTGGTCACAATCACAATTTTACAAATATTATGGAGCATCTGTCAAATGCATGGATACTGCTATTTTAAAAAATCAATAAATGACATAGCTCCTGCTCTTGCAAACCTCACAATAAGGAAAGCAACTTTAAAGCTACAGTTGTGTTATTTAGCAAAGGAGGAAATGGTCCCACTGAAGGAAACATGATCTCCCAGCTGATTTGCTAACTGCTGGAGGAAGAGCTGAAACTAAACCCTAGGTCTCCTGACTTCCAGAATGATGGGTATTCTACAATATCCTACAGGCTGTGTGTAACCACAGTGAGAACCACGTGGAAAACAGGAGCCGGGGCTTGTGGTGTTGCATATTGACTATACCTAAAAGAAAAGGGGATGGAAAATATGGCAAACATCAGGGTAGATCCTGGGAAGAGGCAAGTCCTGAGCAAGGATTTATAGGAAGATTGCATTTGGGAAGGAGAGACACACACACACAGAGAGAGAGAGATGGACGAAAGAGCAATGAAGTCATAAGAATAAACCAGATAGCTTCAAGGGCTGCTAAGGGGACCCACGTTCCTGGAGTGGAAGTGTTTCAGGAGAGTAAAGAAGTTGCATAGAACGGGTGGGATCAGCTCAAAAGTTCAACACACACAACTGGGCACCCTACGTATGCCAGGCACTGTGTTAGGCACTGGGGATAGACAGATGAATGAGAAATGGTATCCCATTATAGTGGTTTTACCACTTTGGCCACTAGAAGCTTCATTCTAAGAGCCAGGTAGGGTTTGCCAAATCTACCTACAGAAAAACAAAACCCAAAGGGAACTTTAACACAGAACTTTATGAAAGATGACAGGAGGGTGTGGTGAAAATGGGTTGACAACATACTTTGTTAAAAGATCAGATAGTTCTTGATCTATACCTGGGGACAACAATGTCTAAAAGATAGACATTGATGCTGATGGCCGGCTACCAGTTCCTGCTAACCTAAGCAGGCAACCACCCTCAGCCAGTGGAATTCAAAGAACATTTTCTGAGCTAACCTGCTCCTGCCTCTGCCCCGGATCCCCTTGGCTCTAATCACATCTGAATGGGGATGTTTCCTCCTTGCTTCAGAAGCCTCATTTCTAAGAGGTAGTTTGCCTTTTTTTCTTTTCTTGTTCTTTAATGCACTCGCTTGCTAGCCAGTTGATTTTGTCTTTCCAGGGTACTCTGCAAACTCTGTGGTGAATGTGTGATACTGAAGTCCAACAGCATCGTCTGTGTCCTCTTCACCAAGCTACATCTTTTTTTCTGGCTGCCAGATACTTTACAAAGAATTATCATTATTCTGTCTGCTGTGTTAGTGGGAGGTTTCTCAGTTTTTTGTTTTTAATTCTTCTTGGAGAAAATGTCACTCCCTGTATAGAGGATGAGATTAAAACAAATGCCACAATAGGCTTTTTGCAACATCATTTAGCATCCACCTGTCCTCAAGAAAATGCGGTGGAGATTAGAAAAATCAGTTGAACTCAGTGATTTGTTGGGTATGAATAAAGAGGAGGAAGGGATGGAAATGATGGAACAGCTCAAAACATATGTCCTGCTAGTTTCTCAGGCCAGGTAAATTGTGACTTTCCTCTCCTGTTGCAAGTTCTATTCTCAGAAGCATGGGACACACACTCCTGTGGAACACTCAGCAAAGAACACGGCTGACTGGGAGGCTTCTGAAGGTGCCCTCTTCAGGAAGTCAAAGAAGTCATTTGGTTTGATTAATTGATCTCCACTTTCAAGTTATAAAACAAAGGATGCACCACAAGTCGTAAGAAGTATACAAGGAAAAAACTCATTTTTAATATTTTTTTCTCATTGCTTTTTATATTATGGAAAATTTTAAACATAAAAAAGTAACAGCTTGGAAAATAAACTCCATGCACTCAAATATAGTTATTTTTATTCTACCCTTTTTATTCTGTTTCACACTTTATTTATCGGTTTATTTATTTTAATAATTTTAACTTTTATTTTTGATTCGGTGGGGGTACACATGCAGGTTTGTTACATGGACATATTGTGTGATACTGAAGTTTGGGACACAAATGATCCTGTCATCTAGTGATCACAGGACCCAATAGTTTTTCAGCCTCTGCTCCCCTCCCTCTCTCCCTGCTTAGCTGTCTCCAGTGTCTATTGTTCTATCTTTATGTCCATGAGCACCCAGTGTTTGGCTCCCACTTATAAGTGAGGCATGCAGTATTTGGTTTTCTGTTCCTTCATGCATTCTTTATAATATAAATAATACATAGAGTAATCCATTAGATGATTTACATATTATATATATTTGAGAAACATGCTCGAAATGTTTTACAAATAGGTGTATTACATCAAAAGTATTTGGAGACAGTTGTGTTAACAATGGTCAATAGGCATGTTTAGGAACAATAACAAGAATGATAAAATGTGTTGATGCTTATCTGTGCCAGGCTTGGTGTAAATGGCTACCCTGTGAGGCAGTGTCAGCAAGGCCCAGACTGTACACTTTTCCTGTAACATCCATTACTTGTGTAAAAAAATTGAACTGATGAGCCTCAAATCAGATATTTAATCCTACCTCCAAAAAAAAAAAAAAGAATTGTTCTAAAAAGAAGTACTAACCTTCTCAATATATTTTTTAAAAATCTAAGTTTATATAACATTCATATTAAATAAATATATAGTACTTTGGGGAAGGCATTATATTTTTTTAGAACCTGTTTTAGTATCTGCAAATGAGGGAGCTGGAGTGTCTATTGTCTTTAATATTCTTCCTAGCCCTAACATTTTACGAGCCATTTCTCTGAAGCTGTAAATTGCTAATGCTAAACAACCTAACCAGTGCATTATGTATTATTATTGTATCTGCTCTTTTAGCAGGAGGCTTACACTTGCAGCATGCTGTTATGTAAATCTTTATCACAATCATCAGCATTTATTGAGGACCTCTGTTCTACGGCAAATGTCACCAAACAGTACCAAGAATGAATGTGAAGGAGGCCACATTTTGCAGATTCCGTTCATAACTCTGGCAATCTTAGACCACACACAGACTGCCAGTGCCTGGTCACGCCATTGTCCTGCCGTCACCCTCTCCCCTTGGAAGGAATTGCCTTGATATGTGGAGGCTGGCACCCTGCTCAGTTGGCTGCAGGGAGCCTTGTAGCACTTAGAGGGATGGGCATGTGGGCTAGATTCCTTTGGATAAAGTGATAGGCACATCACACTCTGGTGTGCAGGCTCTGACATGCCGCAGATTAGCAGGCATGCCTCTGGTAAGAGGCATGTGACTGGCCTTTTGGTCCACGCTATGAAACCCTTGAATTCTCCCTGACATTCTATACAGCGGTTTCCACCCAGTTAGGGCCTATTTTTTTTAATGCTTCAAGTGCAAAAAATGAAAATGCATAACAGTGGCTACGGCTCACTGACTTTTGAGTGCGATGTTTCCATTTTTCTATTAGACAAAGCTTAGAGAGAGAAATTGCAGAGACTGAGTACTGTAATCAAATGAACAATTTCAATGTGCTTAACATAGAAGATACTAGAGCATAGGAGTTTTTAAAAATGGGCTTTGGTGTCAAGTAGACATGGACTTGATTCCCATCTCTACCACACTCACTGGCCATTTGACCCAGGGCAAGCTTATTTTTCATAAGATTAGAATAAATACTTATTTTATAGGGTTGATAACAGAATTAAATGATTTAATATATGTAAGCTATTTAGGAGAATACCTGGTATCTGGTAAGCACTAAAAAACCAGAATTAGTTAGCACCATCATTGATAATCCCTTTATTGAGTTATAAAGCCAAAGAGTCTCCCAAATGTTTCCGTGGCAAATTCATCTTAAATACTGACTGATATAATCAAGAATTGCAAAATGAACGGTAGGGTGCCAGATGCCTATGGCTTGTCCTGTTCACCTCTGAACTCATCTGCAAACAGGGACCACTTTACCTATAGCCAATTAGACCACAGAGGTGATAAACTTGAGGCCCAGCTGTCACTCAATTCCCCTCAGTATGACCCAACCAATACTACATGTCATCACACGCCTCCTCTCTGCTAAAGATATAATGCAGATTTCCAATAGGATTGTTGCAGAGACCTCCGGACTCAATAGTTCAGATAAATATTCTGAGAGAAGAGGCAGAACAAATTGCCTTTGCAACATTTTCAGTTTAAAGCTATATTTTCATGTGTGACCTAGGGTCTCTCAATTGACTAAGAACTCCTGTCTATAATCTTTTTGCTCTTCCACTCGGTTCAGAGCAAAGGAATTTTTAGTTGACACCTAAGAAAAATAGTTACATGCCGTAAATAAATAATTGGTCTGTCAATCTTTATGAAATACTCCTCTACCAAGTTCATCTCTTGATAGCTTATGGGATAAGTGGGGTTTCTCACAATATGACATGATACCTACTTCATCAGAGTATTGAAAATGTTCAGTAGAAAGAGACAGAGGAACCCACTGTTCTTTGATTTGTATTAACCACATAAGTACCTGGAGAAAATTATAGCCAAAGCAGTGGGACTGATATCCTACTGGCCTTTTGCCTGGAATAAGAGAGAAAGATGACTGTGGGAATTAGTCAAGGTACAAATCACATCACATCATCTTCTTGTGCAAACAGATTGCCTGGGGAGTGGTTTCCAAGATTTTTCAGTTTATAGAAAATACAGAAAAATGACAAAACTGAATATATAACACAGAGGCAGAGAGATGAGGTTGCTCATGAGTGAGGTGGCCATCCTGGGAGCTCTGGGCTTCTCAAACTTGAAAATTTTGGCACATTTGTAACCAATAAGAGGTACCTTGGATGAAAAGCTCAGGGCTTTCGGTTAACACTAAATCCATTTACTCTGGATCTATGCATAACCCCAGGAGAAAAAAAACCCGAGTCCTTTTTGGGCATATTAAAAAATAAACAAGAAAACCCAAGCAAAGAGAAACAGGTTTTTTCCCTCCATCAGGTGTTTAAAAGATAACTGAAAAGAAGTGTACTATAATGGTTAAAAGATTTGACTCTGGACTCAGATGTGAATTCACATACCGTGTATGACACCAATTAGCTTTGAGACCCTTGTGAAAATTACCTGATCTTGTTAAGCCTCAGTTTCCTCTTCCTTAAAAAGTCATATGCCCCTCAGAGAGATGTTAAAAGAATTAAATAAGATAATGCATGCATAGTACTTAGCACAGCATAAAAGTTGATTGAGTTCTGCTTTTCTTACGTGTGTCATTCTGAAATAATCATTGCATGGGGCTTTTGCTTTACACCAAGATAAGCATAGGTCAAGGAAGATGGAAAGCAAAGAAACAATCCAGTCACTGGTTTTGCTCACCTTAGCCCCAACCAAGAAATGAAAGCACGGCGTTAGTTATCTTTCATATTCTAACTCTGTTTTCCTGATCCATGCATGAATTTCAGTTCTAGGCATAGACATGTGTGACCAGTTTTAGTTTGTAAAGGTAAATCAGATTTGCATTCAATCTAACCCCAGAGGTCTAGTTCCAGAATTAGAGGCAAAGGGGGCTTTCTGGTTTTGTTGCCCAATGTGCACAGCAAATTAAATCCATGGAAACACCAGGTTGCAGCAGAGAAAAAGGTTTAATTGTCGGCCCTGCTGAATGAGGAGATGGGAGGAAACCTCAAATCCGTCTCCTTAGGAGTCTGAAGCTGGGGTTTTAGGGGTTTTGGAGTGGGCCAATGTGTGGAGATTGTTGATTGGTTGAAGAGTGCAGGTTGAAGCTGTGGGACAGGAAGATGAAGAAACTGTATTCTCATGCTGATTCTGTTTCTCTATAGGGGTCTTCAAACTGGTTGGCATCAGCTGTTTCGGCTGTTTCGCTAGAATTTAGAATCTGCGAGACCTCTTAAGCAACTCTTAAATAAAAGCCTTATGCTTCTAATGTCAGAAATCCTATCTACCCTAAACAAAAGCCTTATGACTCTCTTGTCAGAAATCCTATCTACCCTTAACAAAAGCCTTATGACTCTCTTGTCAGAAATCCTATCTATAGGATCAGTGAGGGTACACAAGGTCAGCATTTAGAGTTATGTGACTTTCAGTTACAAGGAAGTAGGTCAACGTGCAGCCTGATTATTGTTTAGTTATAACTACATTTCTATCTAGAATTCCTGTTAGCCATGTGAGGGTGGCTTTAGTTTGAGGTTCTCAAACTCTGCCTCAAAAGACTGTTTCAATGGCACACTGTTCTCTCCTGACTTTAAATACTTTATGACACTCAATTTGTTTGAACCAATGCTTGACCAGGCTCCCAAGGGACAACGCTTCTGCCCTGACTTGCTTGAAAGGAGTAGAAGATCTGCACTTGTGCAGCTCCTTTGCAATGTCCAGTGCATACCCCATGGCAGCCCTCATCCCTCACCTGGGGCTGGGCTGGAACAGGCTCTGATCCAATTTCTGTCTTCTGAGTGAAAAGTGGACAAACAGGTTCCTTGAACCTCCCATTTCCTCCATCCATAAGGTGTTTTACTCTGTTCTTTGAACATTAGAGCTAGTTCTTTGGAATTTACAAACCAAAAATTATCTGAGATAGGTCTCAGTCATTTAGCTTATTTTGCCAAGGTTAAGGACAAGCCTGGAAGAAAAGAACGCGGATCATAGAAACGATGTGTCGTCTGTGCCTTTCTCTAAAGATGAATTTGAGGGCTTCAGTATTTAAAGGGGAAAAGCAGGCTGGAGAGGAAAGACGGAGGGTTTGTAATCCACATGTTGTAAGAGAAAAGGAGCAGGTAGGGGAACAGTCAACTATGTATTCCTCTCACACTCAGTAAATTGGCACCTTACATAAAGTAAGGTGAACATAAGAGTTATCACTTGTGGATATATTTAGCCTTTTATCTGTAGCTATCTGCTTAGGAACAAAAGGAAAGGCAATTTCTTGCATGATTCAGCTTAATTTTTTCCTTTTGGCATAGCTAGTTGGAGTCCCAAGTTTTTACTTTCCTTTCACAAACTGCATTGCAGTTTGCACGTGGTTCTGTAACAGCCACATCAGTACACCTTTGGTAACCTCTGTATATTTGTAGTTTCATTGGATATTGCCCTTATAGAAAGAAAATTCTCCTCAGCAGACATGAGACTGTGTGTATCATGGGACAGGCATGATCTTCTTGCCCCTTGTGAGCCTCCTGGCCACAGAGTTATTAGGAAAGAGATTTAGCTAGCAGGAATATATTGTAGCAGATTCAACACAAGTGGGAAAACAGGTATGCAAGAATTGCCACATTTCATTACTTCTTTATTTTCTTAATTATTTTATTATTATTACTTTTTTAGAGACTGAGTCTCACTCTGTCACCCAGGTTGGAGTGCAGTCATGCAATCTTGGCTCACTGCAACCTCTGCCTCCCAAGTTCAAGTGATTCTCCTGCCTCAGCCTCCCGAGTAGCTGAGATTACAGGTGCCCGCCACTACAACTGGCTAATTTTTGTATTTTTGTAGAGACAGGGTTTTGCCATGTTGGCCAGGCTGATCTTGAACTCCTGCCCTCAAGTGATTCACCTGCCTGGGCCTCCCATAAAGTGCTGGGATTACAGGTGTGAGCCACTGCACCCAGCCTGGTTACTTCTTTAAATCAAATTAAATTCTATTCTCCACCTCCCTCCAGACTGGGGCAAAATTCAAAGGCAATCATCATTGAGGCTCCCTTCGCCCCCAACACCCACCTCCCCAAAGAGTCTTATATATTCAGAGAAATCCCTCTGATCTTTACTCCACTCTAGGCACTTTGGAAATGCAAATTCATTAAGCCGTCATGTTTCTTTGAAATCCAGTAGCCTGGAGCCTCTGTCTCCACCAACTGGTTGAGCATTGCTAGGTGACCCCATTCCTTTCCCATCCCAGGGCAATGTGCAGGAGCAGACCATGGGTCCCCTCAACACATGAGACCCACAGAGCCCTGTGTCCTCTCTGGAGGCCTCCCCATTTTGCTGCTCTCATTCTGTCTCATTTTTCTCCCTGGCTTAACCACTTCAATATGAACTCAATTTCCAGAAAACAAAAGCCAAGGAAGACAGTTCTTAGGCGGCAACTTCTGTTTCCTGTTGTACAACACATACCTCCCCTAAGGCAAGGAAGCCTGCCCACTTTCTTGGAACAGGCGATAACACACAAGAAAGATAGAGCGAAATATCTCAATGAATTACCTTGCTACAATATATAAGAAATTTAGGCTGTCTCCAGGTTTGAGTTGTTCATTTGGTTGGTGATGGCCACTATTTAAGAAGGTAGTGAACATTCTAGTACATATATTTGTTTACATATTTATGATGAACTCCTTGGGGCAAATTCCTAGAAATGAGATTGTTGGGTCAGAGGGTATGCACAAGGAGCATTTTAATAAATATTGCTAAACTGAACTTTCAAAACAAGTATAGTAATTTACATTCCCATTAACAAGGCATGATTGCTCATTTCCCAAGATCTTTATCAAAACAAGTATTGTCAAGCTTTTTAAAACTTTACCAAATTGATAGGCATTTTTAAAATCTTGCATTTCTTCAGTTGTCAGTGAGGCCAAATACTTTTTCCCATATAGTATTTAGTCATATTAATTACCTATGTATATCTTGTTTGTCTGATGGTGTATTCTTGTTATTGATTTGCATGACTTTTGGTATATTAAGGCTATTAGCCTATGATTTGATGCTGATCCCTAAAGTATAAAAGAGTCCTCTAAAACTCCATAAAATCAAACATCTTCCTCTTCAACTAAAATGGGGCAGTCACTTCAACAAAGCAGTCATACCTGTATTTGGTGAAAATTTTCAGCTATGGAACCTGGACCTGCCAAGCTCAAAGGAGACTCCAGTCATCCAGAAGCCCAGGCCCTACCTGGCTTTCTCACCACCTGCTTTGCTCACCTTCAGAAGGGAAAATGTTCTGTGTTGTACATGGTGCTAAAACCCTCTACACTCACTTAGTAAGTCTAGAGTTTAGGGTGGGGAGTGCTGGTAATAAACACAGTGCATATTTGTGACAAGTGTCTCCTCTGTAAATCATTACCTTAAGGCAGCATTCTTAAACTTTTCCAGAACACAGACCCCTTGGGCAGTCTTTTGAAGTCCATGAACCCTTTTCAGAATCAGTTTTTAAATGCAGAAAATAAAATACAAAGGATTACATAAGAAACCAATTACATTAAAAATGCTTATCAAAATATTTTCTGAACATAAATTTGTGACAATATATGGATGAATCCACATATGGATGAATATTATAATATGTATTATATAACATAATATGAATATTATTGTCACAAATTTATGGGACAAATTGACAAATTAATGCCAATATTGTGTATATATGGATGACTATATCTTACTAACACATTAAATAATAAGACCTAGCAATGGCTTTAATAGCTATCATAAATTTAGAATTAGTGCTGGGAGTAAATGATATCAACAAACAACCATAAAATAGTATAAAAATATCTACTTTCTATTAGAGGTGAAGTCATAGGTAGCACTAATATTAATGTATTAGGTTGGTGCAAAAGTAATTGAGGTTTTTGCCATTAAAAGTGATGCCAAAAATCACAATTACTTTTGCACCAACCAAATAGTTTGTTCCCTACCTCCATAATTGAAAGAAATGCTAAGTTTTATTTAGAATTGTTGGAGGTTAAAGAAAATAAGATATAATTTTTTCCCAACCAAGTTTATGGACATTCTGAATGCTGGGGGGTAGGTTAAGAGCCTTTTTATAAGAGGCAGAACATGTAGTGTTAGTTCAGAGGAGAATTCTGCTTCAATGTTTCCCTTGAGAAGGCCCTAAAACTTTTACTTATAAAGTTTTGTGCTCTACAGATGTTTTACATTTTTAAAGATTCCAATTTTAACTTCATAGTTTCCATTTTTCTCCCATGCTGCTGCTTTTTTGGTAGACCGGTGCTTTTGCTCCAAGGGAAGCAAGGGTAAAGATGTGACAGAGCTTCAGGAGCTTCTCTCCAATGAAGTCATTGAGGCCTGCGAGAATGGGGCACGAGGCAGTCTTCCTGGAGAGCTGTCTTCAGCGTTGAGCAGAACATGACAGCTGAGCAAAACTAGAGAAGTTACAGACAAGGCCTGATACTTAATAAAGGCTCTCCCCAACCAACAATTATGTGTGTCTTTTTCCATTGGACAGAGTCACTTACGGGTTCTTGAAGTTTCTCTTTGGAATCTTTCCAAGGGCATTTCTGACTTTATGTACCTCTATTGTCATAAGATACCCTATTCTCAGTCTTATGCCTAAGCAGCTAGTTCCCTAACTAGAATTGGTCTAGTTATGACCATCTTGTATATATAAACATTCAAATTTTATTCCACATTTTAAAGAAAGTATTGAGAGAAATTATGCTTTAAATGTGGTCATTGTAAATTCATTGGAACAATGGAAATTACCAGGTTTTGTCTTTGACCAATGTTTCCTCTGACCTCTTTTCCTATCCCTGCCTTCACCTTGCTATCTCATGTGATTTCTGATCTCACCTTAAAATGCCACTTATTCATAGAGCAAATAGGTCCCCTGTTACATTATCATGACTTATCATATTTTTAACTATATAACTTAATGATTAGCCCAATGTTGATCCCTCTTGCTAGATTCTAAGTTCCATGATGATAGTAACCATGTTTGCTTTGCCTGCTTCAATATCCTCAATGCCTAGTTCGGAATCTGGCACATAGTAAGAGTTTCATAAATTTTCATTGATTAAACAATAATTATTGTTGTCTCTAAAAAGAGAAATAGCATCAGATTGAGTTATAAGTTTGGTTTGAAGTGAGAAAACCTGGATCTGAATCTTTCCATAGCACTTTTATTAGCTGTATGACCTTGGGCACATTACTAAATTGGTCAGTGCCTTAGTTTATTTGTCCATAAAATGGGAATAACAGTAGCAACAGCATAAACTTTTATGAGGATTAATCATACAATGTGACCACAAAAACTCAAAATCAGCTGTTATTATCATAATCATCACTGGAGAGAGAGTTATCTGAAAGCAAATAAAGATAAGGCATTGAAAACATTAAAAATCTCACTTCACATCAAGTTCTTTCTTGGATTCTTTAAAGTGAGGACAAAAAAAAAAAAAACTCAAAAAAAAAGAAAGCCCCAAGGAAGTTACGTTTGGTAAAGATTTCTATAAGCATCAACTCTCTAGTAAGTAAGAAGAACTAGACCCATACCTTTTTCTTTTTAAATACATGAGCTTTTTATTATTTTAGCCAAAAATCCTCCCATTGAAAGAAAGTTGCATGGTCATAAATGAACTTCTAACAATGCCAGCAAATTCTCTGATGTTGCAGCTCCTTTCTGCCAGAGTCATAGCTGGATTGAGTAGGAGAGCTGTCGAGACAATGGCTAGAAGATGCCTTGCATTTGCATGCAAACTGCTGTTTAGCAATGCCAATCATCATTTCCAAATTCATGCCAAATGCCACGATGTGATAAGAAGCATCATCTTTGTTCCCATCATTGCATCTCAACTAGTCATATTTACCAGTTATTAAGCACCTGCCAGTTGAAACCTCATGAAGGATTTATTTCTTGACCTATGAGCTATTTCTGTACTACAAGGTATATCTGATTCTCATACCTGTGCTTGGCTCAACAACATTTCTGTGACCAAAAAAAAAAAAAAAGCCAAAAATATCATTAACGCTTCAACCATTAAAGAAATGAGCAGTTTGTGACCACTGGAATAAGCAACATATATATCATTTGGATAAAAAGATAACTACCTCTTCTCTCACGTATCTTTCCATTACATCAAAATTCTTCAAAAGCTAAAAATAACTATCCTCTTACTGTCTACCTGAGAAGCCACACCTGTTTCTTCCTGCAAATCTACTCAAGATGTTTCCAGAAGACTGACCTGACCCTGGACGGATACCAGAGTGACTCAAACACAGTACTCAGAAGACCTAGATCTCCCTGATGGCCTTCAGTGCCTCAGGCATTTCTTGTAATAAATGGTTTCCATGCTCAGAAATAGATGAAAGCCAGGTCTTGCACCTTTCTGGAATCAGGAAGAGTTATTATAACAGGCATAGATAAAAATTCAAGACCATAAAAGGAAGAAAAAAAAGATGGGTATGCACTGGAAAAGGCAGTAGAGAAAATAAAATGTAGCGTACCTCAGAATAATAAGAACCTGGTTTTGCTTAAAACCAGAGTGGAAGAAGTTTGAATCATGGTGCAGCAAGAATAGGAGACAAGCCCTCGCTGCTATTGAATTCGCCCTTTCTGTTTGTGTTTGCACATCAGCCAAATTCAAAATGGCAGTGAGCAAGGCTGAGGAGGCCTCCAGAAAGCCAAGACAAAGGCAGCTTCCTGCTGCAGGAAGCCATGCTGTGCTTCCCCATAGGAAGGACTCATTGACCCCTGAAAACCGTCATCCTGCAGGGGTGACCCCCACTCTATACAGAGTAGCCGTCCTGGAGTACCTCAGAAAAGAGGTTCTTTAGGCAGCAGCAACTGCACCAAAATATATCAAAATGACAAATGTCACCCTTCTCACCAGTGGCCTACCATTCCTTGAGATACAGAGTTGGAGTCTCTCTTAAGGCAACAATTGCTACGAGAAGTGTAATTCCATACATCTAGTTCTTCGATGGGAAAGAAAGGATAACTGAAAGAAGTTAGGTGCCTGGATTTCTCATGACTTCAGAAATCCAAATATTTGAATGATCATCCAGTATCAGTGATGCCAGCAGACTGTTCACTGTGAAAAAGACAATTTTGCCTTTAATTTTATTTTAGCCACTTAGAAGTTTAATAGCCTTTTTACAAACGGATTTCAACATTTGTTAACTATATGTAGGTGTTAATGCAGCACTGAAGAAGCTGTTGATTTTGAAGCAGTGGGTTTTTAATGAGTTTACTCTTTTTACATTGTGATGCAGAGGTTGTAGCAACAAATATATGATTTCATACAGATTTACTTCCACCATAGTGGATAAGAAGCTCAAATCTAAAACTCAAAAAAAAAAACTAAATAAAATAAGGAGGAGAAAGAGGTAGGTAAAAGGGAGGAAAGGGGTATATTTGAGGACAAGGTAGTGCAGGCTACCTTTTGCAAGGTAGGTGAAGGGAATGATATTGTTGAGAAGAACAGACATATTTTCCAAGCAAGCCAGCTGGAGGAGGCCTTGGCAGGTTGGTGTGAATTTACTTCTGGCAGCACCAAACCTTAGAACAAGTATTTCTTTGGTTGTCTGTGGGTAAAGAAGCTACAGCATGAGATAGCTTAGTAATTTAAAAAAAAAGAAAGAAAGAAAGTAGCCCCATTCTCCTGAGCCAGGCCCTGCAGATAGGACCCCCAGTCAAGATGGTGATAACTCTGGGCAAGGAGCCAGCTTAATGCCCCCAAACGTCACCAGCACTCACTAAATGTTGAAGAACACAAATACTGGGATCGCTTTAAAAATATCTAGCTGTTTCTCTTCAATTGGGTTGAATTTCCTTTCGCAATATGAACTATGTTCCTGCCAATTTTAAAGTTTACAGCTCCAGCTGTTAGAGAGTTATGTAAGAGCAAAAGTGATCAAAGAGCCTCAAGAGTGGAAAATGCATTTTTTTCCCTTGGTTGCATAACTCCTCGAATGGAATGGGCAATGCAAAATGCAATAGAAATATCATCTGCCCACTCCTCCTGCCCCTCATTACTACCTTTCCAAGAAAAGAAAAAAAGTTCACCTTGGAGGGAGTAAAGAAGAACATGAGCGATGTTGTTGGACTCAAATTTAGCATGCCCAAGCATTTTTCAAAATAAAGTTGCAAGTAACTGAAACAGGTTTAAGCTGAAACCAAATTCCTCTTAACTCTAGGGCACTTTCCCTAAAAATAAAAAATGAACCTAGTACATTAAAGAATACAGTTCTTTACAGCCAGCACAATATTCTAATGTCATTATTTTCTGAATGTCTCTCCTCCTATTAGTCTTTTAGTTAACAAGTGTTGAAATCGGTTTGTAAAAAGGGAACTTCTCTTTTTGTCTTTGCCTTCCCAGTTCCTGGCATAAAATAAGATCCAATAAATAATATACGAATAAGGATTATAGAAAACGTGGCTTTAGCCATATATTTAGACTGACTATCTGCGGAAGCCTAGACATGATGCAACGACAACCTTTGGAAGTAAGAGTGAGACACTTGATAAAAGCCAAACATGTACTTTCTTACCCATTTTTCCCTTTTTCCTCATGGCTCTGATTGCAAAAAGACTGATAATAAAAGCTAGACAAAGTCAGATTGATATTTGATCTGTGCCCAACCAAATCTCATGTCAAATTATAATCCCCAATGTTGGAGGTGGGGCCTGGTGGGAGGTGATTGGATCATGAGGTTGGATCCTTCATGAATGGTTTAGCACCATCCTGTTGGTACCAGTCTCATGATAGTGTGTGACTGAGAGCTTGACAGATCTGGTTGTATAAAACTGTGTAGCACTTCCCCTCTCTCTCTCTCCTACTCCTGTGCCCATCACGTGAGATGCCTCTGTATTAGTTTGTTCTTGAACTGCGACAAAGAAATACCTGGGACTGGGTAATTTATAAAGAAAAGAGGCTTAATTGGCTCATGGTTACACAGGCTATACAGGAAGCACAGCAGCATCTGCTTGGCTTCTGGGAAGGCCTCAGGAAACACAATCTTGGCAGAAGGTGAAGGGGAAGCAGGCATGTCTTACATAGCTGGAACAGGAGGGAAACAGAGGTGGGGGGAGGTGCTACACTCTTTTTAAACAACCAGATCTCATGAGAACTCACTCACTGCACAGTACCAAGGGGAAATGGTGCTAAACCATTCATGGGAACTCCAGCCCTATAATCCAATCACCTCCCACCAGACCCTATCTCTGACACTGAGATTTACAAATGAACATGAGATGTGGGTGTGGACACAGATCCAAACCGTATCAGTTTCCCTCCCGCTTTGCTTTCTACCACAGTTGTAAGTTACCTGAGGCCTCCCCAGAAGCGGAGCAGATGCCAGCATCATGCTTCTTACACAGCCTGCAGAACTGTGAGCTAATTAAACCTCCTTTCTTTATAAATTACCCAGTCTCAGGTATTTCTTCATAGCAATGTGAGAACAGACTCATACACAGATGACAGAAGCGGACAAAGGTAGAAGTCTCTGTAAGCCGTTAGTAACAACTACAGAATGTCTCTTGGGTTTCAGATGTCAATGGCCCACCATATTCGTCTCTGAAAATGTCAGCTACCATACCATAATAACCCCTGCCCAGAGCTGAGATAGGTATGGACAGTGATAAGCCCGGGCGCAAAGATCCCACATGCCTCAAGAATGGCCCAATAACCACTTAGCAAGTGATATTCCCAGATTCAGGGTATACTCAGTCACTGGACAGTGTGATTCAGGTTTATAATACATTCTACCAAAATCTAGGGAGTTCCATCCTCAATAGATAGATTCTACTCCAGTGGGAGGAAAGGGAAGCTAGAGAGAAATTCCAAAGAGCTGACCAAGGGTTTGAGAGGCAGCAGGATGAGAAGACAGGATCATCCTTGCTAACTTTAAAAAGACACTTCTCTCTTTGTGATAAAATTTGCGCTCATTGCATTCTTGGTGTTTCCATTCCATCATCCTTATTTGGGTCTTCCATTTTTCTGGTCTTTTTATCTATTAAAGAGAGTAAAGGAGGATTCATGCACTGGAAAAATGTTGAATTAGAGAATTACTAAGACCTTTCCAGCTCTCAGACACTTTAGTTTACATATATGTTTGTACCCTTCTCATTGGTCTCAATCTGCACTTTTTTCTCGTAGGACTCTTCCCCACTATATAAAATCATCAGGTTACTTTCACTATTTCGCAATCCTGTTCAAATGCCAAAAATGTCCTCCCTACCTTACCCTAACCTCCTGAAAGTCTATACCTCTTTGCCTATCAGAACACCTCAAACTGTGGTCTAGACCTTCCTCTTCTGCCTTATTTTCTCTATTGTCTAGAAACACTGGTCCTTTCTGAATCATGCCCATCTTTTAACATCTAGGCCTGGTACCTTTTGTCTAATTTCTCCATGCCATAGCAATATCTCAGTCCTCGGAGGTTCCAGGGAATGGTTTAATAAGGAGGCTCATGTGCTCAGTTTTCTCTTCCTTGCTGGAACTATGGGTCAATTCCATACATGTAGGCCACAGTGGCTTCTAAATGTCATGGAACTTGAAGGGATCTCCTGTAGTGAGAAGAGCACTGATACAGACTCACAGGTCTAAGTCTCAGGGCCAACTTGGCTATTTAATGACTCTGTGGTATTGCACAAGTGATTTATAATCTGATGTAGAAAGGGACAGGTACACTATTCAGTAACATGTGCCAGAAACCTGGGATTGCAGATTATTTTAACCATATATTAAATATTGTAATTTTATGTTTTAGAACAGAAGTTATTTTTGTAACAAAAATTATAGAAAGTAAGGTTTGACCAAGTCTTGGCTAAAGAGTGCCTTTAGAAATGGACTTTTTAAAAAGTATTGAGGCTTAATTAGAGATGAAAGGCTTGTTTCCCTCAGGAATGGAGTAGATTAGAATTTCTAGGGGACATGAGATTTTTGTGGTTATTAAAAGGGTTAAAAGTTTAAGAAAACTGGCAGCTTACCATATCATAAGTATTATTTTATGTAATATGGAAAAAGCAATTAATCATGGGGTTCTTGTGAGAATTAAGTGAGACAAGGCCTGTGAAAGTGTTTGTAAACAGCAAAGTGTTATTTAAATGTAACATATGAGCCCATATAAGAGGTTCTTATTACCCAATGTTTCTAGTTAATACCAGAAAAAGACAGCTTAAACTGAATCCATTTAAAACAGAGACCAGTGTGGACATAGGAACTAGTAGGGGGAAATGAAATGTTTGATTTGAATATGGATATGAATATTAAAACTAAAAATTATGAAGATGATTTATTTACCTTGCACTTTATAAACTTTAGAATATTATTATGGCCATGTGCTAAATCTTAGGACAAATAATTCACATAATTTATCTATTAAAATTGGATCATAGCACAATACAACAAATTTACCTTGCATTTGGGTTTTTTCAGTTTGCTCATAACAAGGAATAATTTTTGCAAAAGCATGAGATGATTCATCAATTTTCTCAAGGAAAATTTGCTTTCTCTTTAGAAGCCCCAACATGTTATCAACTTTATCAATTTTCTTTTCTTCAATAATTGATTAAAGTCTGCCGGATTTTAATTTGTCAATAGCATTATATCTGATTGAATGTCTCCAACATCAATTTCATTATTCTTATGAAATACTAAATATTTTCTAAATTTGTCATTTTGTTTCTTTTTCTGCACTGTTTTTCCAATGTATTTTCTGCTATTTATAATATCAGTAGGTCATCAAAACACTATTAACAAATACACGTTGACATTATGAGTGGAGGTAGATATTAGAGTTAAACAAAGAATACTGAGGTGGATCAATTCATTTTATAAATGGTCCATTTATTAGTTTTATATCTTATGGTAACTTGCTTTGCTTTGCAACCTGGCACTGCAAGGCCTTGGATGATGAATTCTTAGGTTAGTAATGAGAATTTTATCTCATATTTTGTATTTCTAATAATGCCTCTACATTGCCTTACTGAGAGAGGTGCTTGGTTGACTGGATAAGTAATTGATTGATTGAGAGGGTGAGTGAGTGAGTGAGTGAGTGAATGAAGAAACTGGAGAAAGAAATAAACAGCCAACAGCTCTAAGCTCCTACTATAGATTTACGTGTTAGCAAAAAAAGCCACACAGAAGAATAGTTAATCTCAGAGAAATAGGATAAACACAACATCAGAAATGAAAATGAATGGAAACAGACCAATTTGTCCAGGGTTCATGAGGAAAGTGTGTAGGTTCTCACTAGGTCCATCCCTAAGCAGAGATGTAGATGAATAATATCTACAAAAATAACAATAATTGTAATAAAAGCTAACACTAGGCTGTGTCAAGGAGCCACTTTGTACCAGAGGCCTTATATGCATTATGTTCAAGATTCTCACATCAGGGAGTCTCAAGGGATCTATAAAGTTATAGGATAAATACAATTAATCATCTCAAGACAAAATTTTACTTAAAGATTTGCAAAGAGGAATTTTCATATTCTTTTTATCTTAAACACAAACATATTTTTGAGTAGACTATAAACTAACCATACATTTTTACAATAAAACTTGAGTTTTCTCAGACACTTTCCTTTTGCAGAAGGTCTTGAGGCTATCTCTTCAGTGAGCATCCCGCCATCCACCCTTTTGGTCCTCCAAAGTACACGTTGATGCTCAGCTATTAGGAACACTTGAGTGGAAAATTTTAGAAAGCTCTTTATCATATCCTGCCTTCCTCTCAGCAACTTCATGACACACATCTTTGTGACATGAGCATCATTTTTGTTTTGCATATGAAGAAAATGAGCCCCAGAGAAATTATGAATGAAAGCTTGCAAACTTGTTAGGACAGAATGGAGATTTCCCCTAAACTACATTGTCTGGGAGTCAAGATGATCTTTCCTGTCCCCACCATTTTCTCCTTTTTCCACTTTCCTTCCTTTGGCTGAACCTCCTTTCCAGATGCCCAGTCTCTGTGGTGTCTCATTACCTAGATTCACAGAGGAATACAAGCTGATGGTTTGTCTTTACAAGTCAGGATTCTAAAGGGGTTAGGCAATTGAGTAGCTGCTTTCTAACAGAGAACCGCTAGGCTAGAGAAATGCTCATCCAGTTAACTGAATTGTCTTTACTGGAATCTCCAGCTCCTCATAGATCAATTAGGGCAATACATTAGATGTCCTTTCCTGTACTCCTCAAATGACACTGAATGAACAGCTTCAGACATGCCAGGCCAGTTCTTTCTTAGAGCGCTGGCCAACAAAGACATCCATGAATTATCGTCACAGCCCACCGTGCCAGCTTTCCCAGAGGGGGTGGCTGGAGAATGGCAGCAGGTAAGAGGTCTGCTGGCAGTGGAGAGGGAAGTTTTTCTGTTGCGTCATTTAATCAACTCATCATGAGGCCCATTTTACTCTTTACTAGAAGAGTATAAACAGATACTCTCCTAGCCCCCAGAGTGTAAAAGGGTGAATACATGAAAAAAAGAGGAACTATATCCTTAAATAGTTCTAAGGAAGGTCTTTGCCCTGAGGGGGAACTGAGATCCATTTCAGAAACTTGTGGCCATCTGTCATCACAGCATCCTACAAAACTGAAAAAAAAAAAAAAATAGTCTTTCTCTAATATCTCTGCGATAGAGAACATAAAGTCATTACTTTAGGAAGTTGGTCTGTCTGTCATTTGACTCTTCTAAACCACAGGAATTTATGGGTTGAAAACAGCCTTAGAATCTCCAGGATTGGCCCAGAACTCCAACTTGTGGATAAGCCACAACAGGACATAATATTCTTTCCTGTTAAGTTCCTATATAATTCTAGTTTGAATATGTCCATACTTGTGGTTTCTATTTCTGCCCTAGTTTTGCTTCCTAAACTTCAGAATGTCTGGTTCTCTCGTGCTCTCTCTCTCTCTCACCCTCTGACACATACACACCACATTTTATTTCTTTTGTTGGGATTTATTTTTCGATGACAATTAGAGGATTGCAAAAACTAAAGGCCAGAGGCCTTATCTGACAAAGGCCTTCTAAGGAAAATCTGATAATATTTTGTGATCTGAAGGTTTGTAAGTATAATTAAGCATGCATGAGACCAAACTAAGGCAATGAGATAAAGAATAAATTACAGTTTGTAACAGGAATTGTGAGGAAAGAGTAAAAGGATAAACAGCAAGCATTGGTGCGGTTCTGACTATATGACAGGTACCCTCCTATGTGTTAAATAATCCTGCCAGCAACCTCATTATGTTCTAGGAACTATTATTATCCCCATTTTACAGATGAGAGAGTTGAGGCACAAAAAAGTTAAAAAGATTTGCTTAACACACAGCTAATTAATGGTAGAGGCAAATTTGAACCCAGGCATTTAGGCTGCCTAGTTTAAGCTTTTAACCACTATAGAGATCTGCCCTTCTAATAATTGGTGAAACTTTATTTACTTATTCATCCATCATAGCCTTTATTTGCTTATTCATCCATTCTCTATTCTCTTCTTTTCTTCCCTTTCCTTCATTCTTTTCTCTTTTTTTTCCTTTTTCTTATTCTGTATCCCACTATTTGCCCCAACATGAAACCAGTCGTTTTTAAATGCATTTGCTGTAGTTAAGATAATATGGCAAGCTGTTCCTCATTCACTCAGCAGATAGAGGACACTTCCACTGGTGAATGCTCAAAGACAAAAACAGGATTTGCTTACTTAAAACACATACACAGCAAATAAACATTCCCTTCTCTTTGTGTGTCTCAGAAGAATTTTTCTTCTGAGGGTTAGTAAAAACCTCCCTACTTTGTTCTTACTCTCTGGGTTGCAACAACACCCTTAAGATTTTGTCTTTATCAGTCCTCCTTAACATTTTAAGAGCTTGAATTCAATCCATAGGTTTGTTTACAGCTGGGTTCAATCCATCAGAAATTCTATAACCCACATGGAACCCGCTGAGCTAGAGCCGTTGCTGCTTCCTTATTTTACTACTGAACTGTAGTTGTTTCTGTGACAATTTTCTTATTACTGTGGTATGGTTTTCTGAGATTTTGTTTTTGTGTTTTCCATCCAACAATAAGCAGATCTATCTTTTTCTATTCTAGCCCATTCTGTCCTTTTAAGGAGGAGGTCAGTTCTAAGGTGAGGCTAGTTTTCATTCCCTGATAGACTGTCAGCTTGCTGAAGGCTGAAACTTATGACAGCATAAATGCCTGTGGGTGCCTAACAATATCTAGCATGTAACAGGTGCTTAGTAATTGCTAGTTAAATGAATGAAATAATGAATACATAAATTTTTCCCCTATTTTGGCCATCTCTCTATCTCAGACTTTGAAGACAACATCCCTCCTCCTCCAATTTACCCAGTAATTCTTTCCCAATGTATATTTCATTATTAAACAGAATTCTGAACTAACAGTGGGTAGATTATGTAAGTCACAAACTCCTTTATACTTTAAGATGTCCTCTGACCAATCGTTACATCAAAAATCTGTCCCAAAATGTTGCTAACTGCTAAAGCTTGGTGATGGGTATATAACGATTTATTATATTATTTTCCAAACTTTTGCATACATTTGAAAATTTGCATAATAACTTTTTAAATCTGCTTACCTGAAATGTTACAGTTTAATTAGGATAATAGTGATTTTAAAGGAAGTGATAGTATTAAAGCATCTACTCAAATCTTCTGGGTATAATTGCAAAAGAAGCTATTGATATTTGTTTCAGCCATAGTGAAGCACTGATTTAAAAGTAGTTTAGTTAGAAAGCTAGTGAAACAATTTTAATTTAAAACTGGATGGATCGATGGATCCTTTGGAAATAATATTTATTTTTTCTCTTTCTCGTGGAATGTGGCATTTGTCTTACCACACAGTGACCTATCAGTTCTAAGATGCTGACGGAATCTAGGTAATAATGCTAACATTTCCTGAGGACTTAAATAGAAAATTGTACCAGTGAGAAAATAAACTAGAAACTTAAAGCATATAAGATGACTTCTGTATGCATGTTGTCTATAGATGTAGACAAATATTTATACTGAAAGATATTTCCACTAAAGATAAATAAGAAAATGCTGGCTATAGCCATTAACATTGATGGCTCAGAAACGTAGAAACAGCAGGCTTCTGTTTCAATTAGACTTTGCTATTATACAATTGTGTTAACTGACTAAAGGCATTAGGATATCCTTATCTATGGTAATATATCTATTTCAAACAAACCAGACTATGGCTTTTCATGGTAGTATCCATCTTCAGTATGTTGGAATTTTTTAAAATGTATATAACCTACATAAGAAAATGAATTAAACTTAGGCTAAAATTCTTTGGTATTTGTAATTTTTAGAAGAACTTGAGATTGAGGCTGAACACACTGGCCTAGGACTGTGACTCAAATACACACTACTTGCTCCCACTACACACGTTTCTGAAGTTCTCTGGTGTCTCAGTTCCCCAGTTTCTTTAACGTGCAGAGATTATTCAAGTTAGAATTGCAATTCATCAATTTAGAAATTCAAAGATTGTTCTTAACTTTTTCATTTGGAGTTTTTTCTCAAATATACAATATCTGAAGAAACTGGTCCAAACTCCTTAAGACAACAACACTTATTTCTACTTGAAATTCAGTTCCTTCTTTTTTGTTAAAAAGGCTTGTCTTTCTTTGATAGCATTTTTTTTTAACCATTTGAGTTTCTTTGGTATTAAGAACGTTTAAGAAACTTCTGAGATTCTGTATTACCTAGAGTATGTGTATACCTACCTATGAAGACAGTGGCATCAAAGAAGAATCTGTAAATTAAGTTAATTAAGTCATGGTTGGCAATAATTCTGGTGAGACTACTGCTGCACCTAGGATCCAGGTCCCTAACAGAGAATACACATGAGAGGGCCACAGCCATCTTAAAGGACAAAGAACTTCAAGTCTCTCCAGAATAAGAGGTTGGCAGAGTTTGGGACCAGGCATCCAGAATTGTGAATCGCTCATTTTCAGACACTGTACACATCTTATTGGATCTGAATTGATTCAGTATGGATTTTCCAAAAGAATTCAAAAACTTAATAAATATTAAGCTGACCTTGTTGCATGAGCCAAATCCAATTAATTTTGGTCAGTATAATCCTAACAAACTGGGATGCTGTAAATGGAACATTCTGAATTCTGCTGACCCACTTCAAATAAAAGTATATGCAGTTAAAGCCAATGCTTGACTAGCTGGGCATAGTCAGAATTATTTGTTTTAATGTTACCTTCCTATATGTCTTCGTGTTAAGCATATGCCCAACTGTCTTCAGTCAACTAGTCTGAGGCTATAACATGCTAAAGTACATCATTCAACTGTTGGTCTTTGAGGAAGTGCAACCTTTGATCACAAACCCCTTTGGCCAGTCACTCTATTTTACCAGATCAAAAATAGAAGTATTTATTTCATTTGGCATGGATTGGAAAATTAAATCAACACATCACCAAACACAAGCTCTCCAGAAGATGTATCTCAGACAAGGATCCTAGAACAGTCCCAGAAATTTTTTTATGGCACATAAAGTTTTTATTATGCATAAACTAACTTTATTTTTAATTTTTTCAAGGCTGTCAGTGGAAGGATTGCTGGGCCTGTTGCAAATTGCAGATTATAAAAATCTTTCCACAATGAGGCAACATCTTTTTCCAAGGTGACTATGATCCAGGTTCTCACAGCAATGTTCTTACCACACTGGGTCATGGCCAGGTACCTTGGAGGTTAGACAAATACAGCCAGCTAAGAAAATCCTAAATGATAATTGTGTCCCAATGTCCTTTGCCATCCCCCTCCCAGACACCAAACCATTGGCTTCCTTGCCACTGGGCCAGCACACATCCTCCCCTCCTGCCCCACTTTCTCTCACAATGGCCAGCATTCTGCATTGCTCTTGGCCCAAGGTTTGGCCCATGCTCCCAGGGCCTTGGAATTCATCTAGAAGTGAGGCTCTCATGATTCAAACTTCCTGTGCAGACTTCAAACACACACACAAGCACCAGGACCAGCTCTCATTGAGTGAGAAAACAACATAGAATACACAAACCTGATCTTCATACCTGCCAGCAATATCTCAATAAATCCTCCAGTGTTGTCTTAGGTGGAAGAAACACTTCTGGGATCACTTCTTCTCTACTTGAGGGACGAAGCATCCTCCAAACCCCAAAAATGTGGCCTAGATTCTTTGGAGGCAGTCTCTTTAGTAAGGTCCAGATAGTTTCTGAAATAAAAGGTCACTTTCTGAAGATATTAGCAGGATTCTCCCTCTTTTTATAAGCACTCAGATTTCATTCTCCCCAAACCCATTTGAAATCTGCAAAAGTTTACATTGTTATAGAGGAAATATAAATGTACAAACAAACAATCATAATATAAGGCTTCTTTGTATTAGAAAATAAACTTGGAAGACTTAATTCCTTCTGGCAATTAAGTACTTACCATTCAACTTTCTGCTAAGGAATAGAAAAGCCTCCTTCAGGAACACTTTTCCACTGTTGGTGGGACTGTAAACTAGTTCAACCATTGTGGAAGACAGTGTGGTGTTTCCTCAAGGATCTAGAACTAGAAATACCATTTGACCCAGCCATCCCATTACTGGGCATATACCCGAAGGATCATAAAGCATGCTGCCATACAGACACATGCACCTGTATGTTTATTGTGGCACTATTCACAATAGCAAAGACTTGGAGCCAATCCAAATGTCCATCAATGATAGACTGGATTAAGAAAATGTGGCACATATACACCATGGAATACTATGCAGCCATAAAAAAGGATGAGTTCATGTCCTTTGTAGGGACATGGATGAAGCTGGAAACCATCATTCTGAGCAAACTATTGCAAGGACAGAAAACCAAACACCGCATGTTCTCACTCATAGGTGGGAATTGAACAATGAGAACACTTGGACACAGGGTGGGAAACATCACACACTGGGGCTGTCGTGTGGTGAGGGGAGGGAGGAGGGATAGCATTAGGAGATATACCTAATGTAAATGATGAGTTAATGGGTGCAGTACACCAGCATGGCACATGTATACATATGTAACAAACCTGCACGTTGTGCACATGTACCCTAGAACTTAAAGTATAATTTAAAAAAATAAAAATAAAAACAAAATAAAATAAAATAAAGAAAAGCCTCCTTCAGGAAGTGAGAATTTAATTAAGCCCTAAAAGAAGGATGGATTTGGCCATGATAGTCCCAGGAAATGTTTCTCCTTCCCCCTCACAAATCCTCCAAGGAGAAAGAATAAACTTTGCAGAAATTGCAAGAATCTGTAGCTGAAAGTCAGCCACGTGGAGGAGGAGGAAGAACTGAGATTCCACTAGTCCATACAGTACAAAGTCAGTGCTCCAATGCCAAAACTTGACTGTCCCCACTGATTTCCCTTTTTACCCATATATGTTTTGGCAACAGCTTTGAGTTTCATGCACAAAAGTTTCGTTGAATAGGTCTAGTCCAGGCTTTAGGCAAGAGGAGTCAAACAGTCTTCATTTTCATTTGTCCTATTCCTGTTTTCTGTTCAAGGTAACTGAAATGGCAAGTCCATGGGAATGTTATGATTTATCTTGGCTCCCAAGAAACATCTGGGTCAAGAAACATCTTCATTGTGTTCTGGTGGGAAGTTGTAACCAAAGACATTCAAATATTTCTTCAATTCTGGGCCTATCTTCTGGCAAACATGAAATTCTTCCTCTTTCTCTAGAATTGAAACTTATGATATATTTAAAAACAAATGATCTCTGGCAAAAGTAAACACACTTTCTATTTATGGACCAATAACAGAAAAAGTCATTGAAACCCAAGTACTCCTAAGAAAATTAAGATCCTGAGGCAGCAGGACTTCAGAATGACACAGTATGCAGCAAACCACCATGAGTCATACTTTCCATCAATAAAAAGTTTTTAAAACTC
This sequence comes from Pan paniscus, assembly GCF_029289425.2. Classification (NCBI taxonomy): domain Eukaryota; kingdom Metazoa; phylum Chordata; class Mammalia; order Primates; family Hominidae; genus Pan; species Pan paniscus. Next base: position 45,935,897 of record NC_073253.2, on the reverse strand, counting down.
ATGTGTACAGTAATCACACAAAGGATCATACAGCCCCAGACAATTAAAAGAGCACTGGCTCCTAGACTCTAAGGATAACTATAAAAAGATGAGTACATTTGAGCAAGCTTCTTAGAAATGTGCTTAACCAAGCGTGGTGTTAAATTAAGTTTAGCCTAAAGCTGGCTCCTTACATATTTTAAGTTCAGTCTAAAGGTTTCTCTGTACATCAAGAACTATAACCTAAATGGAACTGTAAACAGACTATAGCCTACTCTTGTGCCAATCAATGAATTTTGGCCAATCAAAAGTGGCCAACTGCTCAAACCATTTTTAAATAAGGCAAACACCAAGTTGTAACAAATCCAGCTGCTTCTGTACCTCACTTCTGTTTTCTGTATATCACTTTCTTTTTTCTGTCCATAAATCTTCTTCCACCATGAGGCTGCGCCGAGGTTTCTGGGCCTACTCTGGCTCAGGAGGCTAACTGATTTGTGAAACGTTCTTTGCGGAATTAAACTCTTTTAAATTTAATTTGGCTGAAGTTTTTCTTTTAACCATGGTTAGCAACTGGGTGGTGTCTTTAAGGCAACAAAAGTAAGCGTGTGTGTTGCTTAGGACCAGAAACCTCTCATGGGTGTTCTTAGGTCACGTGAATTAGGAAGACCTGACTAAAAAAAAAAAAACAAAAAAAAAAACCTTTCGCATTTCTAGCAATATGGATAAAATTCATGCCATCGGGGATACATTATTTGGGGTTAGGATTTTGGTTATCCACTCTTTCTTTTATAAAATGCAAATACCCCTGAAAAGTGGCATGACATTAACACATTAACAACCAGATGAAATTGCAAATCATTATCTTCCCTGGGCAGTGAGAGAATAAATCAGAAGATATACATTTAAAAAAAAAAATTATTTTCCTGTGTGTCAGAAAGGGGTTTGGAAGAGTTAAAACCAGGAGCATTTAGAATCAGTTTAAGAGGACTCCTGATTAGCCAAAATTCTAACACAAAGTAATAAATCTCTAATTATATGATTTCATATATCCTTCCAATTACGATACCTAGACTCAGGTCTCCTCCAGCAAAGACCGAGCACAGATGACCCTTGAACAACATGGGGGTGAGGGGTACCAATCCCACCATGCAGTTAAAAATTTATGTATAAATTTGTTTGTTTGTTTGTTTGTTTGTTTGAAGACATGGTCTCACTCTGACATCCAGGCTGGAGTGCAGAGGCACAGTCATGGCTCACAGCAGGCTCACCCTCCTGGGCTTAAGCAATCCTTCCACCTCAGCCTACTGAGTTGCACACCACCATGTCTGGCTAATTTTTGAATTTTTTGTAGAGATGGGGATCTCAGTATGTTGCCCAGGCTGGTCTCAATCTCCTGGGCTCAGGCAATCCACCCACCATGGCCTCCCAAAGTGCTAAGATTACAATTGTGAGCCACTGTGCCCAGCTTCATGTATAACTTTTGACTCTGAGAACTTAACTAAAAGCCTAAGGATTCTGTTGATCAGAATCCTTACCAATAACGTAGTCAATTAATACATATTTTGTATGTTATATGTTTTATATACTGTATTCTTAGAATAAAGTAAGCTAAAGAAAAAATGTGATTAAGAAAATCATAAGACAGCGAAAATATATTTACCATTTATTTAAAAAAGGTGGGTCATCACAAAATCTTCATCCTCATCTTCACACTGAGTAGGCTGAGGAGGAGAAAGAAGAGGAGTGTCAGGTCTTGCTGTCTCAGGAATAACAGAGGCAGATGAAGTGGAGAAGGTGGAAGGGGAGGCAGGAGAGGCAGGCACACTCTGTGTAACTTTTATTGAAAAAAATCTTCATATAAGTGGACCCGCACAGTTTGAACCCATGTCATTCAAGGGCCAACTGCAACTGAAATTGGATTTGATATATATATATACACAGTTTCACTCTGTCACCCAGGCCAGAGTGCAGTGGCATGATCATGGCTTACTGCAACCTCGACCTCCCAGGCTCAAGTGACAGGGTAGCTGGGACTACAGGCGCTCTCCACCACGCACAGCTAATTTTTGTATATTTTGTGGAGATGGGGTTTCACCATATTCTCCCAGCTGGTCTAGAACTTCTGGGCTCAAGCCATCTGCTCACCTTGCCTTCCCAAAGTGCTGGGTTTACAGGCGTAAATCACTGCACCCACCCTGCAATTTGATTTTTTAAAACTTGTGTGTGTGTTTGTGTGTGTGTATGTATGTGTGTGTGTTGTTTTCAAGTCATGTAAGCCTGCTGTCTCCTCTTAAATTGGCTGTTTCCATCCTGCCTCATTCCAGCCAAAGGTTAATATAAGCAACTGTGCTGAAGGCACCTCAGGCATTAGAGACCTGTTCATAACAATTGCCTCAAACCTCTTTTCCCTCCAGGCCTTGCTTCTGCTTCTTGTTCCTGCTGTCTTTCAGTTCGGCTCAGCCCTGACCCTCTGGCTGTGTGTCTACTCTTGTCCTCCAGGTTTTCTAACAAAGTAGATTTTGTTTATCTGCTTATATTTCAGACCTGGCTTGAGTTTACCGTCTAACAGGGTTGATTCTTGAGCTCTGGATGAAATCCCCACATCACTGGCTCCAATATTGCCCAAGGGGGTCTGGGGAGGCAGGGTTTGAGGGGTTCTGACTGAGGTGCCTCTGCTGCTGTGTGATTAGGTGCTCCACATTGTATACTCATGACAGCATCTCCTCATGGTGAAGGAATGAGAGAAATGTTGGCTCCCAGCTAACAAGAGCCCTAAGAAGCTTGGAGAATATTATAGCAAAGAAGATTACAGTGACATTTTTATGGCATGTATTGTGCCTTTCTTTACCCTAATTACAAAAGTAATGTGCTATTGTAGAAAATTTGGAAAATAAAATTTAAAATGTAAAAAAAAAAAAATTTTAATTATCTCATCACCCATAACAGAATCTCTGTTAACATTTTGGTTTATAATCTTCAAATACTATTTCTTATATATGGTACATGTTTACATAGCAAAATTAGTCACAGTAGTCATTCTATTTTGTTACTTTATTTTTGCTTAATATATTCAATGAACATTTCCTAGGTCTTTAACTGGTTGTATTAAACTTGAAAAGGCTTTCACAAAAAAAAACTATGAATTCAACATAATCAGTGAGTATGATGGACAAAATGAAATAAATAAGTAGGTCAAGTAGAGATGATTATAAAGCACAATTTAAACATGGTGATCTAATGTTCTTGGTGATATAAACTTATTCTTTTTGAGGCAACATCACTTAGGAGTAGTGATTCTCCACAGAAAACCCAGACCAAAAACAGACAACTTCACTCTAGACCACTGAACTTGTAGTCAAATACCCTAGTTCAAGTTTAAATCGGTAGTGCATTCTTTAACAACCCCCTCGGCCTTTCTTAGGCTGTCTCCCAATCTTTAAAACAAAGTTCATAATTGTTACTATTTAGAGTTACTGTGAGGATGAATAAGATAATGCTTTGTGAACTGGGAAGTGCTGAGTAAATACAATGAATGGTTCATTGTGACTGGAGTGTAAGGTTGATTAAGAGTGTTGCCATTTAATTTCCAATAAGCACACTGAGTGCTCTAATAAGAGCAAGTTTTCTGAGAACATCTCCAGATCTCTGAATTCTCTCCCTCCTAAATATCACTAGTATCAGCATGGTGGATAGTTCCAATTTTCTCCCCACTTAGATCAGCAGAGTGGACGTGTCCTAGCCTTACTTTCCTTCTCCAAAGGTCATCTTTCTAAAAACCAAAAAACAAAAATAAAACAAAACAAAATAAACAATTAAAAAACACTAGTTGAAAAATCTTGTATACTTCCACTGGCTCAACCCAGGATATTAAATATAAAACTCTCCACCTAAAAAACTAAAATAAACTTTTATTACAAGGCAGATTTTAGAAAATGACCTAAAAGTGAATACTACCCAATAACATTGTCAATTTGTGTGTGAAAGTGGGGATGGAGGGCTGTCTAGAAAACCATAGAAGTGTGAAAATGAGCTATCTGTGACACCCTTCTCTGCCTAAAGGACTATAAAACACATTTAAAGTGGGATTTCATATTGAACATCACAAGCAAAAATAAATTCACTTAACGTGACCAGTTACCTCTGGTCTTGCCAAGTTTTGTTTCATGTGTATTAATTTTTGGTCCCGATTCTCACCTAGATGATGAGCCTGCTGAGGGCAGGGTACTCTTAGAACACTCTGTGGCCCCTACAGTTCTTGTCGCCACAGAAGCAGTTCATTAAAACCTGTTGATCCAGCCGGGCATGGTGGCCCAGGCCTGTAATCCCAGCACTTTGGGAGGCTGAGGCAGGTGGATCACCTGAGACCAGGAGTTTGAGACCAGCCTGGCCAACATGGTGAAACCACGTCTCTACTAAAAATACAAAAAGTTAGCTGGGTATGGTGGCGGGCCCCTGTAATCTTAGCTACTTAGGAGGCTGAGGCAGGAGAATTGCTTGAACCCGGGAAGCAGAGATTGCAGTGAGCCAAGATCATGCCACTGTACTCCAGCCTGGGTGACAGAGTAAGACTCTGTCTCAAAAAATAAATAAATAAAAAACAAAAAGTATCTATCCAAAATATACCAAAAAAAAATCTTTAAAAGTCAACAATTGAAAGAAAAAACCCTACTAAAAAATAGGCTAAAATGGGACTAGTTAATTAAAAATCACCAAAAAAATTACTGAAAAGACATACAGAGGGCAAATAAGCATATAAAAAGATGTTAGGCCGGGTGCAGTGGTGCACGTCAGTCTCAGCTACTTGGGAGGCTGAGGCAGGAGAATCGCCTGAGCTGGGAGTCAGAGGTGGCAGTGAGCCGAGATCGCGCCACTGCACTCCAGCCTGGGAGACAGAGCAAGACTCTGTCTCAAAAAGAAAAAGATGTTAAACATTATGCAACATTAGGGAATTATACATTTCAACAATGAGACACATTATACACCTACTAGGATGGCCAAAATCCAAAACACTGACAACACCAAATGCTGACAAGGACATGAAGCAACAGGAACTCTTATTCACCACTTATGGGAAAATGGTACAGCCACTTTAGAAGACAGTTTGGCAGTTTCTTAAAAAACTAAACATATTCTTACTATATCATCCAACAAATACACTCCTTGGTATTTACTCAAATGAATTGAAAACATGTGTCCACATAAAAACCCGTGCATAGGTGTTTATAGTAGCTTTATTCATAATTGACAAAACTTGGGAGCAACCAAGGTGTCTTTCAAAAAGTATAGATAAACAAATTGTGATACATTTATACAATGGAACATTATTCAGGTATAAAAACAAATGAGCTATCAAGCCACACAAAAACTGGAGTACTCTTAAATGCATACTTCTAAGCAAAAGAAGCCTGTTTGAAAAGGCTACATACAGTGTGATCCCAGTTGTATGACATTCTGGAAAAGGCAAACCTATAGAGACAGTAAAATGATCCATGGTTACCAGGGCTTAGGGAGGAAAGGGAGAGAGGAATAAATAGGTGGAGTGCAGGGGAATTTTAGGGCAGTGAAATGATTCTGCATGATACTTTAAATGGTGAATACATGGCATTACATAGTTGTCAAAACCCACAGAACTGTAAAAGGCAAGGACTGAACCCTAAAGTAAACTACAGGCTTTGGTTAATAATAAACTATCAATATTCATTGGTCAATTGTAACAAATGTTATACACTAATGCAAGATGCTAATGATAGGGAAAACGGGCTGGGGCAGGGGAGGGAATATATGGAAGCTGTCTGTACTTTCTGCTCAATTTTTCTGAAAACCTAAAATTGCGCCACAAACAAAAGCCTATTAATTAACAATCTTGTAAAGCTCCTATTGATCGACTTCCTTTAATAGTGAGAAATGGAGCACTTCTGAGGGTCTAGATCCTCTTTCCAAACAGGAAATGCTACTGACGATTGTTTGATAAAAATTGGAATCATGAAGTCTTCCTACTGCATACCAAGTGCAAAGGCAATATGGAATTTATGAGGCTGTTTGCCAATCAAGCCTCTTTCTTCCTCAGAGCCCTGATCTTTTCTAAAATAAAATCTGCCGGAAATTTCACACGCATGGAAGCAGAATGGCTCCTCCCCACAATCCCATGAGGGAAGCGCCCTTGTGGCCTTGAGCATAAACACAGACAGGGAAAGGCAGATTGAATAGCTCCCTTGCTCTTCTCCTGGGAGTCCCTGTGTTGTGCAAAATCATGAGTAACTTCCCAGACAGCTGAAAGGGACTTTCTACTAAGCCAAGGGCAATTTAATGTATTCACCTTATTAATCTTTGAACCCTCATTAAATGGAAGATGTATTAAATGGACCTGAGATGTGGAAGCTGAGAGAAGAATATTCTGGGCTACATGGGGTCACCCTGGAAAAAAATTAATGAGGGAGGGAGAAGGGGGAGAGAGAAAGAAAGAAAGGCTGGGATGGAGGGAGGGAGGGAGGAAGAGAATATCTTTTCCAAAGTCTTAAAGCATCGATATTTAAATACATCCATCATGACATCTCTGAATTTACATGTGGCAGAGTAAGGTCACATGCATATATGAAAAAAATTAGCTTCCTAGGAGTACTGATGCATCACTCCATTATTTTTACACTCAATCTCTTATTTTCACTTTTTCTGAACCATCTCCCCCAATCTAGAATGCTTTTCTAATATTTTTTCCTGTGATGACTGTCAAGTTCTAATTAATTAAGAACCACCTTCCCTCCCTCTTATAAACTTTTGCTCAGAGTTCATATTTTCCATAGACACTTCTCTAAAAAGAACAAATTTCTATTATATTCATTGTAATATTTAAGGTAACTGATAGTGCAGCTAATTGGCACAAGGCATCAAAAAAAGACTTAAAGATTCAAAACCAAATAAGAATGTCAAAGTTGAAAGAAATGTAAGGGTCCTGGAAACTTGTTTCCTTTTTTTCATAGGTACGGAAACTGGGAATTGAAAGAGTTAAGTAGCTTCCTCCGTGTCACATAGTGTCAGATCTAGGATTAGAGCCCAAGTCTCTCAGAACCTGTTTTCTCTTATCTATATAGCAACATACCTTAAGCTGAATATAAATTTTGTTCCAATGCTTTTTTAAATAAAAACACTAGTTTCATTACTAAGCAGCAGTAACTTATTTATTCATTTTCCCTACAAATATTTTTAAGGCATATCCCGCTTCAACCCTGCAATACAGTGACCAATGGAACACACATGGACCCTGCCCTGTCCAGCAGATGACATCTTCAACATTTTCACTATAGTAAGGGGGGTGGTGGAAAAATACACACATTGCACTCAGAGTCAGCCCTCATGGAATTTAGGATCAATCAGAGGGTACACGAAGGGACACAGAGGAAATAGAATTCAAGGTTTGGAAGAGGTTAAAAATAAATACCAGGAGACTTAATTGTCTTGTTTTTGAGGGTAGGTTTCATTTTGTCCATAACAAGAAATCATTGGAGGATTTTTTTTTGAAATGGAGTCTTGCTCTCTCTCCCAGTCTGGAGTGCAGTGGCGCAACCTCGGCTCACTGCAAGCTCTGCCTCCTGGATTCACGCCGTTCTCCTGCCTCAGCCTCCCGAGTAGCTGGGACTACAGGCGCCCGCCACCACGCCTGGCTAATTTTTTTGTATTTTTAGTAGAGACGGGGTTTCACCATGTTAGCCAGGATGGTCTCGATCTCCTGACTTCGTGATCCGCCCGCCTTGGCCTCCCAAAGTGCTGGGATTACAGGCGTGAGCCACCTCGCCCAGCCGCCATTGGAGGATTTTAAGCAGAGAAGACATGGACTACGATCTGTGCTTTAGAGAATTCTCTACAGTACAAGAAAGAGAAGGGCCTAGAGCAAGGCAGCCGCCACTGTGTGCTACACCAGCCCTCCCCTTAGCCACGCCCTGCATAAGGCTAGCCCTCTATATCACAGCAGCAGAGAGCTGGGCAGTTCCTTCTAGAAAGACACAGTTCCTATGCTCCAAAACCTCTGTTACCTAAAATGGCCACCACTGGCATTATCCCAGAAAATAGTTATTTGTAGGGTAGAGTCATTTCAAACCCCAAAGCTACTGAAGAAGTCGTAAAAAAGCAGAAGTACAGATACAGTGGCTGCATCCTTTTAAAAGTAGGGTCAGGACCCAGGTCCCTACTGATTACTTAAGTAGAAAAGAGCTTCCAAACTTTTCCCAAAACAGGACACTCTTATTTGGAGAACGGAGCTACACAAATACTAATTAAAAGAACCCACTTTGATTTCCTATCACAGGGGTAGGCAAGCATTTTCTGTAAAGAGCCAGAGAATAAATATTTTAGGCTTTGAGGACCATACCACTTCTGTTGCAACCATTCAATTCTGTTTTCATAGACAAAATGTAAATGAATGAGCATGGCTGTGTTCCAATAAAACTTCAGTCACCAAATAGGCAGTGGGCCAGATTTCACCTACAGGCATTGCTGCCCCCACCCTTCTATCCTATAAGAAATCACTTTCTCTGTAATTTTCCCATAGGACATGTTTGTTTTGCTAATTCCTACTCATCCCCAACAAGTTAAAATGCAGTATCTCAGTAAGTTGTTCTTGTTATTTCATTCCTTGCTTCCTTTTTGCAAAGCTGATGAACATTACATTTCTTTAAAAAAAAAAAAAAAAAAGGTTAAGTTTTACTTGATTTAAAGCATCTGTGAGCAGTGGCAAATAATAGAAAGTCTTAGTATTAGAAATTGAGAAAGGTTTTAGAGACCCAACCCCCTTTCCTGGCATGATAATCTGAAGCTAAAGAGGCGAAGTAACTTGCCCAAGGTCAAGCAGTCAGTTCAGTGTATAATCTCAAATGAATGATATGAATTGATAGAAATACTGTGCATCAGATGGACTGCTTAGATTGCCCCATCGCAGGTTGGTGGACACCATGTTTGGAGTTTTTTCCTCCTATGCAACCACACTCATATATCCATGCTCTCTTTTCCTTCAGTTCCTTTACTTAATTTTGAAAAGCAAAACACAGTCTTTCCACAATGCGTCAAAGAAGTCCACCCTGATAGCGGCCCAAAGCAGTCGGCAAAACATCCAATCTTGGGGCCATGGTCAAAGAGGTACCACTTGCCAAGCAGAAATACATGAGTATTAGCAGGAGTCTGAGACCATTCCTGAAGTTCCTGTTCTGGCAGTAGGTTGACTTGCCTGTCATGTGCAGAAGTAACAGATTTGTGTTACTCTGTTCAGGGGCATCCATTTATCTCTTCTAGAACGATTAGAATTAATCTGACTATGATTTTAAAATCCAATATTTCAAACAAGATTTCCAATGCCATTTGCACTAGTTGAGCTATTTTGTTTGTAGTGGAAATACTTATAAATTGTCCAGAAAGCTGTGAGCCCTGTTAACATCTGTTGGAATGGGGTGAATACAAAAGGTTAGAGAGGAAGTGCCAGGAGCAGAAGTCTCCGATGACAACATTTCCTTTCTTCTACCTCCACCTTCTCTCCAGGTGGGTATGAGTAGGAATGCCATATGCTAGTGTTGAATTTAGATGTTCGAGGTGGAACATTTGGACTTGCACTGAATATTTCCCTTGAATGCAAGCTATAAAAATAAATTATACACTGTCCACGACTGACTCATTTGGCAATGGTTCCCACAGAGAGGGCAGATTAACTGTATTCATTCCCTTAATATACTTCCACTCAACACTATGTCAAGTTGGTATCTTTGCATTTTAAATATTCTGAAATCTTGTTCATGTACATACTGTTCCATCACACAGAAAGATCATTAATTCTTTGTCAGTTGATAGTGTCTTTTATTTCTGTTTTACTTTATATTTTTCTTTCCCTCCCTTTACCAGAAACAATTCAGCCACCAGCCAACCTAGATTAGTATCGACTTGCACTCAGATTTCTGGGGCAATTTAAGAGAGTAAGCTCTCTTCTGAGCTAGAGATGGATGGTCCTAAAGACTTCCAAATTCAATTAGATCCCTGGGTTTCTACTCCCTAATTTTGCTTGCTATATGCCAGGCTCTGTGTGAATTACCACATTTAATCTTCCAACGACCCTATGAGATAAGCACATAATTATAATAGCTCCACTTTACAGAGAGAGATATTAATGTTTAGAAAGGTTAAAAAAAATTGCCTAAGCTCACAAAACTAATAATAAGTGAGGAACCAGGGATTCCAACCCAACTTGTCAGCCAACAGGGTTCACAGTCTTGAATACCATGCAAACTCTTCCAATTTGCTAAATAATTCCAGAATCATTTTTTGTAACATGTAAAGCAAATAATATTACTCTTCTACTCTGAAAACTTCAACAGCTTTTTATATCTACAGTAGATTATTCAAAATATATTTTCCCTAGAGTAGCATTTTGGAGCCCCCTCTGCCCTCCCATCTTTCTTACCGTACCTTTTTCCACCTGTTCTCCTGGCTTACACTTTATGTGCCAAGCTGCTCACATGTAAATATGATGGGCTACTGCACTTCTCCTGCTTTGCTCAAACTGCTGTCTCTGCCTAGAGAACCCTCTCTCTTGTTCTTCTTGGGAGATACCTATTCACTAGCATTTGGTTCACAGCCATCTCCTCCTAAAGACTTTTATAAACTTTCCCCCAACTTCCTTCCTTCGGCCGCTATTTTACCTTGTGCTGACTTTTGTAATGGTGACTAGAACACATCATTGTATTTCTTGGCCATAAATCTGTCTAAACGCCTCTTTAAGGCAGGCCCCATGCCTTATTTATTTCTGTATCCTTAGTGCTTATCGAAAATACATAGTAGGTGTTTGATCATAGCAACAATAAAGAGCTATCATTTTTTGAGCATCTGCTGTGTGCCCAGTTTGCATATGTTCTTTAATCATGTGTGTATATGTCCATGTGTCTCTTTGTATATGCATGTATATGTATATGTATATGTGTATATGTACGTGCATGGTAGGTTTTATTACGTACACCCTTGAAGACACAGAAGCTACTGTAGCTTGATTGTTGCTCAGAGAGGTTATATAAGTTGTCTAAAGACATGAAGCAAGAAAATGACAAAGCCAGAATTTGAACTCAAGTTTGACTGACTTCAACAAGAAAGGAAGGAAAGCAGGTAGAAGGAAGAGGTGTATAATCTCAAATGAATGATATGAATTGATAGAAACACTGTATATCAAATGGACTCCTTAAATTGCCCCATCAAAACATGAACAGCATATTTTGCAGATGTAGATAGCAGGAATGGAGGAACTGTCTTGGAGACTTAACTGGTAGTACACTTTTTGTGGGAAAATTCAAAACAAACATGCCTGTTGCCCCAAAACCATTTGCATAATCACACTGCCAAGAAGAAAGTAAAAAGGACAAGACAGAAGCCCTTTAAAAGCATTGTCCTTTCTCTGCAACTGTCATCCTCTCTCAACAAATAACAAGGGAAAAACCTTCATAGCAAATTATAACTAGAAAAGGAGTTCCCTAACCATTAAAAAAAAACGAAAACTTGCCTTCAACTTTGTAAAGAGTCCCTCCTCAAGTTAGTCCAATTTAAATGTGTCATCTGTTTCCTGCAGGTGTCCTGACTGATACAGATAAAAGCATATAATTCCCAGATGAAAAAATCTAAATGGACAAAAAAAATGAAGATGTAAATGCACATTAAAACAATCAGTGGGAGAGCATGTCATGCCTATTAAATTGGGAGCAATTTCCAAGCTTAACAAGAATTTGGGGAGAAGGGAAGTTGGCAACTCTTGTTGAGAGTATTAGTTGGTACATCTACTTTGAAGAGAAATTTGGCAATACATAGTAAAGTTGAAGGTGTTTCTCCACTGAATCTTAGAAGTTCCACCTTTTGTACATGTTTTAGGGAAATCTTTGCACAAGTGCAAAAGAAGACATGCACAAAATGTTCATGGCAGCATCATTTGCTATTATTAAAAATGGAAATAACCAACAGTTCCATAATTAAACAAATAATAGGATATTTATATTATGAACTTTTGTTTAATACTTGAATGCATTACAGCTACAACATAGTATCAGTATAGAGGTCTCAAAATTATAAATTTAAGGGCAAAAAGCAAGTAGCAGACTGATATAAACAGTCTGAAATTATTTATGACAGGAAACAACACTATTTTGCTAATGGCTACATCTGTAGGTAGTTAGTTCATGATACTATAGACAGAACTCATATTCACCAACCTCAAGGTAGTAGTTCTCTCTAAGTAGGGAATAGATCACTGTATTGTTTTGTTTTTTTTTTAAATTTGAAACAAATAAAACAAAAGGTTAATATTTGTTCCTTTGGGATGATAAGTACCCGGAATGTTGTTATATGAATATCTGTTATGTTCAATTTGTTTGAACAAATTTCAAAATAAAAAAATGATCATAAAAAACCTAATCCATGAGCCCAGCCCTGTAGGAAATGTTATCTGGACATGTGTGTTCATAGTTGTAAAACAGGATCATAGCATGCATAACGAATGCATGCCAGAGGAGCTCAGGCATCCCACACTCACTGATGAGAACAGTGGAGTCAGCCCTTGGATGATTTGTCTAGCCACACATGTAGTTAAGGAACAAACCACCACAAGAGGTGGCTGGGCTGCTAGTTAGTGACAGAGCAGCAGCCTAGGTCTTCAATGTTCTTCTGTGATCCTGGGCCCCTCCTCAAAATCAAAACCAGGTGAAGGAAAAGCACTTAGAGCTTGTTTACTGAGTGTTCCTGGTGTTACTCTCTTTTCCTTTTATGAGGGCCTCATGCTAAATGGTATACATTACTGTTTATTTATTGCTTTGTAACATTTATAGCAAAAAAAAAGGGTGGGGGGAGAAATAAGTTGACATAAAACCATTATTCCTGTCCCTAAAAGAGAAAAAATTGTTATTTTGTAGAAAGAAATTCTGAACTGAATGACAAATCCCAATCTCCAAATCACCTTATCCTTTGTGACTCTTCCCAGCTGATTGTGGAGAACAAATGATTTGTAAAGCTATTGGGTCACTAACAGACACTTTTCATGACTTCTCTCACACACTGTTAATTTCACACACAAAATGTGAGGGCCTCTGATTCAGGACAACATTCAGTTTCCTCCACCACACACCCGACCAAGCCAGCCAGAGACTGCCCCAGATTGCCCGACAGCAGTGACCGGCTCCCCGGCCTCCTGGCCATTCTGCTCTGTTGTCCCCTCAGCCTGTGCTGCTTCAGGCCAGGTGGTGTTTGGTTTCTCCCACCCACTTCTGTTCTTATCTCTTCATCACCAACCACAAAATGGGACTCTGTCCCAAACTGTAAGTGGAATGGGGAACTCAAGAGCCGACGGTGGGCAGTCACTGCCCCATCTGAGAGCAGCCTGGAGGGCCAACTAGGAAGGTTCCGCATCTCTGCCATAGACGACGCCCGTGCTATGGGTCATGCTGTGTCTTGGAAGAAAGCCAAGAAGAGTCAAGGCCTCCTGGGTTAAAAGGCCTCCTGGGTTAAAAGGTGTTTAAAGAGGAATGTCAAACCCTGGTGTGATCAGGGCTGATGACACCTTGAGGAGCTGCTGAAAGATGGGGGGAGCAGGGCCATGAGTCAGGAAGGTCTACCCATTTTGAAGCAGGACACCAGTCAGGGGCTGGAATATTGGGTACAAGCCTATTCCCTCAGAGGATGAGAGTGAATAGCTATGTCACATGCTAAGATGGCTTACACTAACAGCTTAATTAAACCCCAAGAAGGAAAACAAAATGCTGTACAGGAAACCAAGGCAGAAGAGGCCTGGTTTCCATACACCTGAGTGTATGGCCTGGGACATGGCTTGGGAAGGGCAGGTGATTGCATAGTGATGGCTGTGAGATGCCAAGAGTGCATCCCTGGCATGTGGACTCTGGGCTCAGGGAAGCCAGACTAATTCTAGACCCCAACATGTAGGGACTGAGCCAACTGATATTTGTCCACCTGGGTCAGGAATTGCTCCAAGACTAGGCAGGGCTGAGCTTCCAGGGTGAGGATTCTCAGGACTGCAGCCTGAGCGGCTGGGGAAGGCAAGTACTGACCATCAGGAATCTTCAAAGCTTGGGGAACCTGGGTTTCCTTCCCAGAATTGGGAAATAAATTTATTCTACAGTGGAGGTCGAACCAAGTATGCCTATTCTAAAATTAAAAAATAAAGACCCCAAACACCTTCCACTATAGGAGGTAGAGAAGATAGTTCCCTTTGTTGATAATTTTATGTTGGAGCTATGAAACTGCTATTTTTATACATAAAAAATTCACCCGATATTGGCAATTTCACAGGATTCCATCTTAGTAAATGTCCTACAAGCCTTGGACAATGTGAACTCTTTCCGTGGGAAATGCAGTGACCATTTCAAATCGTTGGGTAGTGAACTTTCCTGGTGGCTTCGTTTCCTCTACTGTAAAATGTGTAAAATCCACACTGATCATCCTTCAGCAGAATTGCTTCAAAACATAATAATGAAAATAATAATCAGTCACTGAAAGAGAACATGAGGTCATGCTAGAGAATGTGAGGTTATTGTCATGCTAACTTTATGCATTGAATATTATAATAACACTCTTCTGTATGTCATCACAATTAAGACTAGTGTTTATGAAAACAAGCCATCAATGTCATGTCTTTCCACTCTTTTCCCCAATTCATTACTACTTCTTGGCATCCAGGTGCCCTCCCTCTGGGTGCAGGCCAATCATTTTGGAACAGAGGTTACTCAGAACCAGGCTTGTCTCTAGTGGCCTCCTGGGTGTCTTGTGTCTAGTGATCCTTGGCACCCTGCAGCCTTAGCTCACCTTCTGTATCACAAAGACAGGGGTATCAAAGGGCAAAGGGGGAAAGTCTGAAAGGAAGCTCTTAGAACTTTCGCTGGGCGCGGTGGCTCACATCTGTAATCACAACACTTTGGGAGGCCGAGGTGGGCAGAGCACTTGAGGTCAGGAGTTCGAGACCAGCCTGGCCAACAGAGTGAAACCCTGTCTCTACTAAAAATACAAAAATTAGCCAGGCATGGTGGTGCATACCTGTAATCCTAGCTACTCGGGAGGCTGAGGCAGAAGAATCGCTTGAACCCAGGAGGCAGAGGTTGCAGTGAGCCGAGATCGTGCCACTGTACTCCAGCCTGTGCAACAGAGTGAGACTCTGTCTCAAAAAAAAAAAAAAAAAAAAGAAAGCAAAAGAAAAAAAAAGAACTTTCCAGGCCAGAAAAGAATCTCCCTTCTAGGCAGGAACAAACCCCTGTCATCACCCACTGTGTTCCCTGCTTAGGCACACCCTGGGACACTGGAAAGGCATGTTAAAGCCAGTGGCCCTGCGTGGATTGTTCTTCTTATTTGTTTACATAACCCAAGACAGATGCCAAGTCAAGCAGTGGAGGAAGAGCAGGCAGGACAGAGTGTCACTCAGATGAGCCCTTCCCTGCCCTTGCCTTTTCCACTTTCCATGAGGAGGCCAGCAGACACCTTGGGGCTGCTGTAAACCTTCAGTTAAATGGCAGCTCAGTGACAATGACAGCAAAGCTGCATTCCCCCATGGCAGACACGCCATGTGGGCACTTCCTCAGGTCTGCTGGGAAAATTGGGGCATCATGTACAGACCCTGCTGGAGGCACAGCAGGATGTGACCAGGCACAGGCTGGGCAGTCCTTCTTCCGCCCCTGAGTCACTGCCACATGCATGAGAAGGGAACTCAGTGCAGGCTAGACAGAAAAGGTGGAGGCTCAGGCAAGAGGATCAGGAAGACATTTAGATAAAGAGGATGACTAAGTTAACACAACACCCACAACCCCACGCACACAGAGATTTACACTCACACACGCACTTGGCATCTGTCCTCAGTGAAGAGCAATGAAAGACACACCCCTCAGATTCAAACAAGCAAGCATTAAACGGATTGCAATTATTCTGGAACAAATATAATTCCAATTTGTGTTCCCAGTATCTATGCAGCAAACCCGAATTTCCTAAACTAGCACCAACTTCCTTTTACTACACCCACACCTACTTTCCTATTTCAACACGGTCCCCAAGATACATGGAATTTGGAAATATATCAATCCCATTCTTTTCTCCTTGCATTGACTTTTTCCATTCCTCCCAACCTTCCAGAAAATATTTGGCCTCTCTCTCTAAATCTATTCCTGGATTCATGCAATAAGTATTTTTTGAGTATAGTGAGTAGCTGTTACATGCCAGGCACTGTACTAAGTGATAGGAACACAGCAATATGCAGAAGACACCAGAGCCCTGTTCCCACAGAGTCTGTTATCTTAATGCAAATTCCTATTTCTTTTCTTTTTTTTTTCTTTTTGAGATGGAGTTTCACTCTTGTTGCCCAGGTTGGAGTGCAGTAGCATGATCTCAGCTCACTGAAACCTATGCCTCCTGGGTTCAAGCCATTCTTCTGCATCAGCCTCCTGAGTAGCTAGGATTACAGGTGCCTGCCACCACGCCCAGCTAATTTTTTGTATTTTTAGTAGAGACGGGGTTTCACCATGTTGGCCAGGCTGGTCTCGAACTCCTAACCTCAGGTGATCCACCGGCCTTGGCCTCCCAAAGTGCCGGGATTACAAGCATGAGCCACCGCGTCCAGCCGCAAATTCCTATTTCGAGTATGTCCTCTTCCATCTCTTAACTCATGGCAAAATTGCCCATACCAATATTTGGCAATTAATACTCTGCTTTATTTTTGTTCATTGTTCTATTGTATTGTTATTTAACACTTTATAGGTATCTACATGGTCTTATTAAATGAACTCTACAAGATCTATGAGGACAAAGACCTCACTTAAATTTTTCTTTGTATTTAATAGCTGTCTTGGGGAGCATGGTGAAAATGAAAATATGTAACAAGATAATAAGAAAGAATGGAGGTCTTATCATTCCTTATTTCACTAGCCAAGGCCTAACCCAGGATTTCTCGACCTCAATACTATTGATATTTTGGACCTAATAATTCTGTGTTGAGAGGGCCTGTCCTATGTATCATAGGATGTTCAGCAAAGTGCCCTCGGCCTCTTTCTATTAGATGCCAGAAACACTCTTTTCCCATCTGTCACAACTAAAAATGTCTCCAAACATTGCCAAACATCCTCAAGAGTTGAACAGGAACAACACTAACCACTGGCTCACAATATATCTGATATATCTTGAGCTTCCTTTCTTGTTTCTATGTCATTAAATTCATACACACATGTGATATTGACATTGAAACAAACACAAATTTAATTTTATGTGTGACATATTTTCCCAAGGCATTAAAAAGTGATTGAGTAAGCTCAGTACACTAAAATGCAGCCCCCAGGGCCTAAGAGTGAGGAAGACAGATCCCAAGGGTCATAATTTGCTCCCCAAATCTATTTTGTGTCTTTGGAGAATTTCTTTAATATTCCAACAGCTGTAAGTCTATAAAGCCCTCAAGACAATCTCCTGGGATAGTTAGTGCCTGCTTATTTAACTAGGGCTAGCTGGAATTCATGGTCAAATTGCCATCATCCACATCCTTCCTGCAGTTTATAGTTCTAAATTCCCATCCCATGTGACTGCAGTAGTGCAGCCTCCTCCTTGCATGATACTAGTAGACTAGAACCAGGAAGTCAAAGGGAATGTCACCTTTTCCTTTTGTGTGAGTGTGCTAGAGGGGCAATGTCAGCTCATGCTAAGGTTGAAAATTCTTCCTTTGAAAGATGGCCTGTCAAATGTGCCTTAGGAATCACTTATTTTTTTTTTTTCTTGAAACAGTCTTGCTCTGTGGCCCAGACCAGAGTGCATTGGTACCATCTTGGCTCACTGCAACCTCTGCCTCCCAGGTTCAAGCAATTCTCTTGCCTCAGCCTCCCAAGTAGCTGGGATTACAGGCATGCATCACCACACCTGGCAATTTTTGTATACTTGTATTTTTAGTAGAGATGACGTTTCACCATCTTGGCCAGGCTAGTCTTGAGCTCCTGGCCTCAAGTGATCCTCCACCCTCAGCCTCCCAAAGTACTGGGATTACAGACGTGAGCCACCACACCTGGACAAGAATCACTCTTAAATAAGATATAAAATTGCAGAACATATTTGTCCCTGGCATTCACCATTTAACAAAAATGTTATTAAATATTCTTATAGATTTTTTAAAAACCTCCCTTCTGGATTTTTTTAAAAGTAAGAATGAAGTCACAATTAATTGGAACCTAGAGACATACACTTACAGGTTTGTTAGGACACTCCTGGGTGGGTTTCATGAGGAAGCAGAGGGAGGACTGGGGAATTGTGAAGCCTGCTTGATCGTAAGGTCTCTGAAGGCAGGGAGCGATCAAACGCTTCCACTCTCAGTACCTCCAGCACTTGGTACAGTGGTGGGCTTTTACATATAATATTCAGTTCAATAAATGTTTGTTGATTAAATAACTTCAATAAAACATATCTTATTTCTTGTTGGTCCTAGTTTGAGATGCGATTTGATATAAATAAATGTATATTATAAAATATTATACTTTATATTTTAACATACAGTTTATTTACATTATAGAAAATAAATTTATTATAAAAATGTGAATAAATTATTTTTTATATTTAATTATATAATTTAATATAAATGGAAAACAAAATCTACACTGTGTGTTACTATGTGCCAAGCATTCTACTGGGTTCTTTCACATATGTTTCATTTCATTTACTTTAGATTTCTGTGTATATTCCCTCTTAGATCCTGAAGATACATGATAAACCAAAAAATTAGTGATTATTTATAAAGCATCTATTCTTTAATTTATTCATTTTTCTTATTCATTTGGCAATTAAATACTTGGTGAACACCTACTCTCTATAAGCCCCTTATTGAGACCTGGAGAGAGATAAAGAAAATAAGATAAAGCCCTTACCCACAAGAAGATTCTGGTCTACAGCGAAAAACAAAAATCTAAACAGATAATTATAGTGCAATGTGGTAAGCAATAAGGATATTTATAGGCATTATAGATCCCCGGAGCAAGGCCCCCTAAATGAGTCAGGAAGAGAAGAGAAGATGCCAGAACAGGTTGCTGGTGGAAGAGACAACTGAAATGAGTCATTCATAGGCAATGAAAACTAACCAAATAAAGGGAATGAGAGAGAGGTGAGTGTATGGAGTCAAGCTGATGTAACTACTAAAAACAGGCTGGGTGTGGTGGCTCACGCCTGTAATCCCAGCACTTTGGGAGGCCAAGGCAGGCGGATCACGAGGTCAAGAGATCGAGACCATCCTGGCCAACAGAGTGAAACTCCATCTCTACTAAAAAATACAAAAATTAGCTGGGCATGGTGGTGCACGCCTGTAGTCCCAGCTACTCGGGAGGCTGAGGCAGGAGAATCGCAGAGAATGCAGTGAGCTGAGATTGTGCCACTGCACTCCAGCCTGACGACAGAGTGAGACACCACCTCAAAAAAAAAAAAAAAAAAAAAAAACAAAGGCATGTACTCAAAAAATACATACAGGAAATTGCAGAAGTCTGGAACTTCTGAGGCACTGGGTATCAGTCAGGACCTGATTAAAAGTGAGGATGGGGAAGTAAAGCTAAGGACCAGGCCATGGGGGTGTTGGGGCTTTATCTTGTGAGTGGAGAACCATGGAAGGGATGGAAGCGGAGGCACAATGTGCCCAGTTTTGGTTTTTGATGGTTCACTGTGGTTGCAGTGTGGCTGGGAGGGCTCAGGCCCACCTAGGGTTTGGTGGGTGTGGAGGCGGTGATAAGAGTCAGTTAGGAGATGAGAAAGGCTATAACAGAACAGCTTTGGTAAGGCTGGAGAGGAGAGAGTTGAGTCGGAATATATTTGACATTAGGATATTAATCTAGGCTGTAAAGGTCCACGTAATGGCTTCTGAGAATCCATGAGTCCTCTGACACTGAAGCAATGAAGCATGTGTGTGTTTTTCAGTAGAAGGGACCATCACTTCAACAGACTTTCAAGATTTACAATTTATGAGTATATTCTGGAGCATGATTTTACCTTATATACAAAGCTCCTAATTCTAGTTTCAAAATAGGATCATCATTCTGACTAGCCACTGATATCTGCTAGTAGCTAGTGGTTAAGATTCAGGTAATTGCAGAAATTTAATTTTAATTTTGCCAAGGAAGATAATCCTGTTTAGTAACATAGCAGACAGCTGAATAACTGGGGGTCAGGTGTAGTGAACAGAATAGTTATCAGCACACTTTGGGTTTTTTTCTTCCATGTTTATAATGGGATATATCATCTTCCTCAGAGAAAAAAACATCTGGCCATGCATGGTGACTCACGCCTGTAATCCCAGTACTTTGGGAAGCCAAGGCAGGAGGATGGCTTGAGACCAGGAGTTCAAAACCATCCTGGGCAACATAGCAAGATCCCTGTCTCTATAAAAAAAAAAATAGATTGAAAAATTAGCTGGGTATGGTGGCACACACCTGTAATCTCAGCTACTTGGGAGGCTGAGGCAGGAGGATCACCTGAGCCCAGGAGTTGGAGGTTGTGGTGAGCTACGATTGTACCACTATACTCCAGCCTGAGTGACAAAGAGATACCTTGTCTTGAAATAAAGGGAGAAAGAGTGAGAGAAAGAAAGGAAATAAAGAGAAGGAAGGAAGGAAGGAAGGAAGGAAGGAAGAAAGAAAGAAAGAAAGAAAGAAAGAAAGAAAGAAAGAAAGAAAGAAAGAAAGAAAGAAAAAGGAAGGAAGGAAGGAAAGGAGGGAGGGAGGGAGGAAGGAAGGAAGGATGGAAGGAAAGGAGGGAGGGAGGAAGGAAGGAAAGAAGGAAGGAGACACAAATAAATGAAGAAAAGAAAGGAAGGAAAGAAAGAGAGAGAAAGATCTGGTCATGGGTGCTATTAACCTCATCTGCTTTGTCAGGACGTTACTTCATCTTTGTTCTCACTGTTTTTCATACAGATACACCATTTTCAGTGGGAAATGGTCATCTAATTGTGCTGTTGAATTCTTTCAGTGAGTTCTAGTCAGCTGGCAGAGTTAGTTGTGGCCCAGTTTATCAGGTCTCCCTTTTATGATCTTCATCATGGTAGATAATGAGAGACAGACAAAAGCAGTGAGGTGTTTGGAAAGGAGCTTTGGGAAGAATATCAAGGCATAACTTTTCACTAATCTGGACAAGAATAATCTAAGGATTCTAATTTCTGCTCCAAGGAGAGCGCATATATTGTTCCTTCCATCTCTTTCCACGCTTTCCCTGAAAGTGTTCTTTACCCAGTTACACTAACGAATGTGTAACCTTGTGGTAATGCACCCAGATCAATACAGAAGCAGCCCCATAGAATTAGGTCACTCTAATGGAGATGGCCCACCCACTTGTGAAAAAACATGCTGCTAATTGAGTCACAGCCGCAGAGCAGTCTTCGGTTTCCAAGGTGGGGGGGAGAAGAGTCGCAGTGCAAACGGCGATCCCGTCCAACATGTCCATGAGCAAGGTGATACATTCACACCTCCCTTTTCTCTGTTTTTTGTGAGAAATCTATGCACTGGAGGGAAGTGTACTTGCACAAAAATCCAGGATGGAAAATAAACTAAAGGGTTTTTTACTAACCATTCCACATGTAGTCTCTTGTAGACTCTTGTCCATCACAGGCAGGAATTTTATTTGTGTTTGTTATTGAAGACCACTTTTGGCGAGACTTTTGGCAGAGGGTACGATGAGGAGAGAAACACTGGTTTGGTTTAGAAAGTAACTTTACGGTCATACCTTCTTTATACCTACTATCTGCATGATGTAGTCTTTCTCTAAATGTTTGTTCAGGTTATTCAGTACTTGGTTTTCCCGTTGACATCATCTGCAAAAATAATGGGAAATGGCAAAGTTCAACCTGATATTTTTAAACAAGATTACAAGTGTCTTACAATTTCTGAGTGTCTTGCAAACTCATTTCTTACAAATCCTAAGTGGTAGAGACTTTGTGGGCAATTTTCATCTTCTTGGAGAATCCTCTTTAGTTTCCCACATCTGTAATGACTCTACTTCCTAGCTAGGAGTGTTGAAAAAATATCTTTTAGAATAGTTATTGTTATAAAGCAGAAAATTTTTGAACTGAGAATGGTGTATGTGTATGTGTGTGTGTGTGTGTGAGAGAGAGAGAGAGAGAAAGAAAGAGAGAGAGAGTTGTGTGTATATATGGCATAAGTTCCTCTCTGCCAAACTGCCTAAAAGAGTAAAATAAATTATTAAGACTTTTAAACGTAAGTTGAAGGCTGAGATGCTGCCTGGAGGATACACACACACACCTACACACATATGCTCACACAATATCTGTGTATTTACAGATTCATGTACATATATGTGTGTATATACAATTCTCCATGGCACACACACTATCCCTTTCAGCAGTTGTCCTATTGCTCTTCATCAAAGTACCTCACTGACTCCTCTCCAAAGCTGACTGAGGGGAAAATCTTTGATCCTCTTTTCCCGTGCTTAAGGGCCTCCTTAAGAGCAAACTAGGAACTCAGTTACATTACCTTCTCAGGAAGTGATAAACTAAATGTGACCCTAGTGACTTAAAAGAGTTTGCATTTCCAAGCATCATATTCACTCTCCTGCATGTATGTACAAGATGGAAAAACCAAATGCATATACTCAGTTTCCCCCAAAATTTTAAAAAAGTTCCTTTGGGATTTGTGATTAGTGGGCTGAGCCATAGTTTACCTTTGCATGTTTCTACCTAAACAAGGACATGTTTAATCCACTAATAATATCAATTAAAATGTAGTAGTATTGTAATAGAGACAGGGTTTATAGTCACCAGGCTTGGTTTGAATCCCACCTCTGCTGTTTGTTGTAGATGGGGAGGACTGTCTATCTCGCTTCCAAGAGTGGCACTGAGGGTGACGGGAGATGATGAAGAAATGACTATTGTTATGAGCTGAATTGTGTCTCCCTGTTCCCCTGCCACACACGCAAAATTCATGTGTTGCGCCCGAACTCCAAGTACCTCAGAATGTAACTGTATGAGTATTTGGAGATAGGGCCTTTGAAGAGGTAATTAAGGTAATATGAGGGCATATAGGTAGGCCCTAGTTCAATATATCTAACATTATTTTATGAAGAGGCGATTAGGACACGTACATATGAAAAGAGACCATGTGAAGGCATAAAAAAATGCAACCATCTACATGCTATGAAGAGAGGCCTCCAGAAGAAACCAACCCCGACAATGCCTTGTTCTTGGACTTCTAGCATCCAGAATTGTTAGGAAATGAATCTGTGTTGTTTAAGTCACGCAGTCTGTGGTACTTTATTATGGCAGTCCTGGCAAACTAATACTAAACTGTAAAACTAACTAAAACCTACTAAACTGTAAAACCAACTAAACTGTAAAACTCCACAAAAGTTGGAACATTAGCATCCTACCACTGACAACATATTGTTGTTAAATGTTTTGTTTCTCTACAAATATGTATGTTTAAAATTCTAATTATAGGTAATTTATATCTTTTTATTTTGAAAAGCAACTCTGACTTAAAAGATTATTAGCTCTTACCTTATTTTTAAACTTCAAAATAATGACAATTGAATGTAGACTTTTCGGTGATTAACTCTAGCTTTTCATTTAATTTGTCTAAATTATTTTTTTGTGTCTTATATGTTAGAGACAATGGGAATTGTGACCTTATAAAAATGCCATATACATACTTAAAGTTGTGAATGACGTGAACTCTTGAGTTCTTATTTGTTTGTTTATTGTATTCAAATCTGTGTATTTGGAGCTCTTTGGATTTTAAATTTGATACACCAACACAATTTTACAATACGTCAATTTAAAAATTTTTCAAAGTACACAATACTGACAATATGTAACAAAGAATGAGTCAAAAAGGCAAAATATATATATTATATATATAAATATTTTGCATTTTAAAATATATGTAATATTTTATATTTTAAAAATATATTTTAAAATACACACACACGCAATTCGTCACTAGTGTTTGAGAACAACCAAATAAATATACGTAGATTTTGTCACAAAAAAGAAAGCATGTAAAGTGGTTTGGAAAGGCATAAGAGAGGGTCATCAACCTCCAGAATAAAAGGTAGCAGTGAGCAAAGGGAGTAGGCAGAAGTCAGAATGGATAGGTCTTAGTCGGCTGCGGCTGCCATTGCGAAATACCACAGACTGGCTGGCTTGAGCAACGGATGTTTTCTCACAGCTCTGAAAGCTAGAAGTCCAAGACCAAGGTGCTGTCAGGGTTGGTTTCTGATGAGGCCTGTCTTCTAACTTCTTATTATGTCCTCACAAGGCCTTGCTTCTGTGTGTGTGCAGAGAGAGATCTCTGGTATCCCTTTTTATTCTTTTTTTTCTGTTGTTGTTTTGAGACGGAGTCTCACTCTGTCACCCAGGCTGGAGTGCAGTGGCGCGATCTTGGCTCACTGCAACCTCCGCCTCCTGGGTTCAAGCAATTCTCCTGCCTCAGCCTCCTGAGTAGCTGAGACTACAGGCACCCACCACCACGCCTGGCTAATTTTTGTATTTTTTAGTAGAGATGGGGTTTCTCCATACTGGCCAGGCTGTTCTCAAACTCCTGACCTCATGATCCACCCCCTTCAGCCTCCCAAGGTGCTGGGATTACAGGCCTGAGCCACCACAGCCGGCTCCCTTTTTATTCTTATAAGGAAGTCCTTTCAGATTAATGCCCTACCCTTATAACCTCATTTAACACTTGTTACCTCCTTAGAGGACCTTTCTCCAAATACAGTCACGTTGGGGGTTGGGACTTCAACATATGCATTTTTGAAGAACAGGATTCAGTCAATAAAATTCTGCCTTATAGGCTTCCGAAACTCATCTTTCTTGTACGCAAAAAATTTTCACCTCATCCTAACATCCCACAAATTCTTACTCCAATCCAGCATTAATTCCAAGTCCAAAGTCTCACTAAATGTCATCGACATGAGGTATGGGTGAAACTTTGGGTATGATTCCTCCTGAGACAAAATTCCTCTCCAGCTGTCCATCTGTGAAACCAGATAAGCTACATGCTTCCAAAATACGATGGTGGGACAGATACAAGATAGACATTCCCATTCCAAAAGGGAGAAATGGAAAAGAAATAAGGGCTCTGGGTCCCAAATAAAACCAAAACCTGGCCAGATAAATTCTGTTAGGCTTTAAGGCTCAGGAATAATCTTTGGGCAGATGTTCTGCCTTCTGTCCACTGAGGTGGCGGTGGCCATTCCCATGGCACAAGGTGGTAGCCGCACCCCCTCAGCTCTGTGCAGCACCCCCCTACCACCACCACATTGAGCAGCCTCGCCCACTGAAATTGAGGAAGTAGGGAGGTGGCCTCACCTTCTGAAATCAAGGAGGAAACAGCCTTGCCCCCAGGGTCAGTACCCTCTGGGTGAGAGTTGCAGCCCTGATGATTTCGGAATCATCTTCAGAGTCAGTCTTCCATTTTCTTTAAGGATAAAGCATATTTGCAGCCAAGTAGCTCTGTTGGAACATCAGAAATCTGAAGCCTTCCTTCTGTCTCTGTCTCCTTTTGTTCATATTTGACAGTGTTTTTGCTGATATAATCTCATTTCTCTTCCTGGCTTCTGCTGAAATAACTGATTAAAGTCAAAAATAATCTCTTTATGGAGCGATTGTCCAGCCCATCCTTGGTGTTCTCTCTAGAACATGCTTTCTCACTTTTTGCAATATGGATAGGCTGAGAATTTTCCAAATCTTCAAGTTCTGGTTCCTTTTTGCAAAATAGTTCCTTCAATTTCTCTCTCTTCTCTTGCATTTTACTATAGGCAATAAAAAGAAACCAGGCCACACCTTGGAAGCTGCTCAGAAATCCACTCAGGTAAATATTCAGTTTCATCACTCACAAGTTCAACCTTCCACAAAACACTAGATGACAATTCCGCCAAACTCTTTGCCAATTTATAACAAGGATTGTCTTTCCTCCAGTTTCCAATGATGCATTTCTAATTTCTGTCTGAGATCTAATCAGAATCACCTTTCATGTTCACATTTCTACCAACACTCTGTTCATGATGATGTATGTATTCTCTAAGATGATAGAAACTTTCCCTACAGCTCTCCTTTTTTTGTCTTCTGAGCCCTCACCAGAATTGCCTTTAATTTCCATATTTCTTTCTACCAACAGTCCCTTCAAGGAAATCTAGGCTTTTTCTACCATGCACCTCAAAACTCTTCCAACTCTACCTATTACCCAGTTCCAAAGCCATTCCCACATTTGTAAGTAATTGTTACAGCAGCAACATCTCATTTAACAGTACCAAAATCTGTATTAGTTTGCTAGGGTTGCCATAACAAAATACCACAGACTGTGTGACTTAAACAACAAAAATTTGTGTTCTCCTGATATCTAGAGGCTGTAAGTCTAAGGTGCCACCAGAGTTGGATTCTGGAGAGACCTCTATTCCTGGCTTGCAGACAGTTGGCTTCTCACTGTGTCCTTACATGGCCTTTCCTCTGTGCATGTGTGAAAGAAGAGGGATCTTTGGTGTCTCTTCCTCTTCTTAGAAGGAAACCAGTCCTGTTGGATTAAGATCCATCCTTTCAGCTCATTTAACATTAATTCCCTCGTTCCCTCCTTAAAGGCCCTATTTGCAATATAGTCAAAATAGACGTTGGCTTCAACATATTGATTTCATAGGGACACAATCCAGTCCTTATCAGGACCCAAAGGGTGTATTTAAAAGCTTTGCTTAGGTATACAGAGAGATAAAGGATGGGCCAGAAGTAGAACTGGAATCATAACCTCCTGAACCTAGAGAGAACTTCAAGAAGTCATCTCTTATCATTTGGCTTCAGAAAGTAAATGGCCAGGAAACCTAGAGGAGATGATTGTCTATTCTCTTTTCAATATCCCTGAGTGTGGATGGCCCTTCTAAAGTACAGGACTTCCTCATGCTAATAAAAATCTTTCCTCTTCTCATCCCCCACAATCATCAAGAACGATTCACACATCATGCACACAACAGGAATTCATATCACTTAATTCTCACAGTAGAAGATAATACAGAAGGAAAAGCCATGTTTCCTATCCTAAAGAAACCAAGGCAATCATTGAGGGAATAAGAATAGTCATATGGATTGATTCATCCAGAAACATCTGTCATCAAATCACCTCTTTTGTCTTAGTGGAAACTGCATCAGATTGGAAGTCAGGAGACCTGGGCTCTGGTCCCAGGTTGACCATCACTTAGTGATATAGACATGATGAATTCGACCCTTTTTGTATCTGCATTTCCTTGTACGTAAAATGGAGGTGGTAGGTGACTGTTGAACTAAAAAAATCTCTAAATATCTTTCAATTCTTTAAGCATTTCTAATAATCCACAATTGTCTATTTAATATTTTTTTAAACCTCCCTGACACAGTCTTACAGGCTCTATTGCCCAATAGTTCAATTACTTTTGTGTTTCATTTTACTATAAAGTGCAGGGACTAAAACTGGAAACTGTATTCTAATAAATCTTCAACTAATGCTGAATATAGCAAAAAACAATTATTCCTGGCCTTGGATATAATTCTTCTTTTATAACTTCTCAGTATCATGTCTCTCTTTTCCCACAATGGAAATCTGGCTGAGAATTTTGTTACCAAAAATAAGGTTGAATATGATACGACATAAAAGCGTGAAGAGACCAGTGGAGGACCCAATAATGTTTGCAATGAATCCAAAACTAGAAATATTCATTTTTACACAAAGCAAATTAATTAAATAATTGACAATATCCCTTTCCCTTGTTTTCTATGAAAGGGCAATGTTTTGTTTAGAAGGAATTAGATACTTTGCTGCATTTGAGAAAGAAATGAAACATTGTGTAAATTATGATGTATGACAGCGATCCTAATATTTTCTTCCATTGATTCTGAGTGTCAGACCCAGCTCAAGTAGGGAAGCCTGTCATTTAGAGTGTAACCTTTCAGAAAGACTTGTATGTTCCTGCATTTCTGAGGTTAAATCTGTTTGTGTTGGTACGTGGACCTATGGTGCCTTGAAATTTGATTACAAAACTTTGCATACTAAATAATATTTTTTGAGGTACAGATTGTTTTTGTTTAATAATAGTAGTTCTCTATTAGAAAGATCTTCAGATGATGTAATTGCCATATATTGCACTGAAAGTTGAAGAGGATAAGGTTCAAGTGTTAAATTCTCAGACACCGGTTAAGGAGAGGCTAAGAATGTTACAGAAATGATAAGCTCGGTCTCTTGGAAAGAGATCTGCACTTTTTAATTTTCAGCACCTTTTGTTCATAAGACCCCCTTAATATGAGAATCGAAAAAGCTGCCTACATCCCAAAGACTGAGCATAGTTAATGAAAAGGAAATCTAAAATATTTGACAATGGTAATTAGCTGATACATAAATACTATTGATAACTCATTTCAAAGTGTAAATGTGCATTTATTCTCTTTGCATAGGATGAATGCGCAAGAGGACTGCGTGTAAAGAAAGGTAAGAACATTCAGAGGTAGATCACTCAAAGTATTGGTGAAATGTACATTAGTCTTAAGTACATTATTTCAGACACAAATTAGACAGTAGGAAAATAAAGTGTGACAAGAGAGGGCAAGAGACTCAAGAAGCCCACCTTGGAAAGCTTGACAGGAGAAGCCACCCATTTCTTATTTCTATCCTCTTGGAGTAGAATTCCTCACAGGGGCTTCACATTCCTTGGGCTCAGACATGATTAAACATCATATCTTTAAAAATGTTTTCCTATTCCAAGCTGAGGAATATATAAATAACCCCTTTCCAGCTACCACTCCTTGGCCTGGAATTCAAGCCGAGTGTCTTCTGGGCTTCAGTCTGCTTTGACGAGGCTCCATGTAAGAACAACAGCAAAAGGCCACCATGCTGAGCAGCCTGGGAATCTGCATGCTGAATGCACAGGAACGCAGCAGTGAGCAGTAATGGAGGCCTTGTTTTTTTGTGCCTTGACATGTTTTAAAAAGGAACAATGAAGTTGTAGCCACATGGTGAACTGAGGGAGGTTTGAACCAACTCAGATCGGGAACAAAGGTTCTAAAATCCCTCTCAATGGCTGGTATTGATAAGGGACACAGGGCTTTCCTGAGCAAGCACATACGAAGACTTTTATGTCTGTTAAGAGTCAGGATGCATCAGAATTTACATCTAACATCATCATAAGTCACCCCAACTGTGATCTGTATGGAGAAGTTAATATGCCAGGGGCCTTGCTTGGGGAGAGAGGACTGGCACTTGCCTTACCTAGTCCAGTCCTGACCTGCCTCTCCAATCTTTTCTCCCTCTACTACCCTGCACACCAGCCAACATGATGACTCTTTTTACTCTAAAGCAGTCATCTACATTCCTACATCTATCCTTTTTCTCTCACAGTGAAGGCCCTACTACCTCTCCTTCCTTCCTCCTTCCCTCCCTCCCTCACTTCCTTCCTTCCTTCTTTCCTTCCTTCCTTCCTGTTTTCTCTCCCTTCCTCCCTACAAGCTTCCTTCCTTTTTTCTTTCATCTTTCTCTCTCTCCCTCCAACTGCCTCTCTTCTCCCACTGTCTCATTTAAGTTTTGTTCTCCCTCAATCCAATTTACAGTGTCATTTCATTCCAAAACAATTTCCCTGTAAATCACAGACCAATATTTTT
Source organism: Pan paniscus (assembly GCF_029289425.2). Classification (NCBI taxonomy): domain Eukaryota; kingdom Metazoa; phylum Chordata; class Mammalia; order Primates; family Hominidae; genus Pan; species Pan paniscus. The sequence goes on along the minus strand of NC_073253.2, from coordinate 45,906,298 downwards.
AAAACTATGTTCCTCAAACTATCTGGCTCAGAATGAAATGCCAGTTTCTGAGCTCCCAACCTAGACCCACAGAGTAAGACTCTGTTGTGATAAGAGCCAAGGACCTGCATTTTAACAAGCTCCCCAGGTGATGCCAATGCTCACTAAAGTTTGAGAACCTCTCCCACAGCCTCATTGTGTATCCTTGTAGCAGATACTGTCAATCAATATCCTGACGATCTTGTATAGCAGTGGTTTCTTCTCAGTGGTTCTCAAACAGTAGCGTGTATCAGAATGCTGTGCAGAGCTAATAGAAACTATTGAGGCCAGGCTTCATGAATAAGGTCTTTGTATTTTACCAAGTTTCCCCACAGGCTTCTGGTTCACACAAAAATTTGAGGCTAGCTGTCTCCCATTATTTGTTATTATTTTCTGACTATGGCCTGGGTCCTTCATTGAATTAGAAGTCCATGCAGGACAAAGACACAGCATATGATTACAATAGAGTTATTGGTGATGATGAAGATAGTGATGTGATACATTTGCTTCACTTTACATCCTTACATTCCTGGGATTTTCATTCTTCTTTGTGTCCTGCAATAAATCTGTTACCCAGTCTTCAACAGGGCCAGCTTTGTGGGCATGCACTCTGAGCAGTTGTATGGGGCCGCATGCTAAGAAGAGCCATAAATTTGGTTTAAAGCCCCGCTCTCATCTCAGTGAAATTGTTACTAATTTTTAAATAATAGACCCAGGTTTTCATTTTGCACTGGGCTTTGTAAATTAAACAGCCAGTCCTAGTCCCGTAGACTCATTTGTTTCAGATGCATTACTTTCTCTGTACCCTGTCTGCATCCACTCTGGCCCCAGGTGCTGTTATCTCATGCCCAGGCAGCTGCATCATTGTTTGCCCTTCCCCTAGTCACTTCTCACCCCAGAGCATGCTCAGCATGCCAGCTAGTGGCCCTGAAACAACTGATCAATTTTCATTGATATGAAAAGTAATAAGGGAGATGGGTAATGGAACTGTAAATCAAGGCAGACAATTGGCAATTTTTCCTAAAATTTTAAATTCACATAACCCACGAGCCAGCAATTTTATCTTAGGAACATCCTGTAGGAGCAAATTGCTTGTGATTATACAGATGTTCATTGCATTGTCTATTAAAGCAAAAGATTACAAGCAAACTAAATGTCCATAAATAGAAAACTAGCTAAATTTATACATATACAGATACATATATATCTATATATGCCTGTACATGCATAAAATACTTCAAGAAGTATATGCAGGAAACTGGGAGTGGCTGCTGTCTCTGAAGAAAGAAAACTGGGGCTGGGTGAATAATCACCTATTATTTTATGTCTTTTTGCTTTGTTTGAATTTTTTTCTTAATTTGCCACATGTATTATTTTTCAGTCACAAAATTAAATTCAATTTTTAAAATGTAGTACGGCTTGATTGAAACTTCTCATGGTAGGCTGATAAATAGCCCCTCAAAGATATCAGGTGCAAACTCCTGGAACCCGTGAATGTTACCTTTCATGGAAATAGGGTCTGGCAGATGTAATTAAGTGAAGAATCTTGGCTGGATGCAGTGGCTCACACCTGTAACTCCAAAACTTTGGGAGGCTGAGGCAGGAGGATAGCTTGAGCCCAAGAGTTTGAGACCAACCTGGGCAACATCATAAGACCTTGTCTCTATTTTTTTTTAAGTAAGTTAAGAATCTTGAAATGGGAAGATTATCCAGAATTGTCATAGCGGTTCTACTTATTATAGTACTGTCTTGGCACAATCTGTGTTGCCATAACAAAGTACCCAAGACCGGGTAATTTAGAAAGAAAAGAGGTTTATTTAGCTCATTATACAAATGGCTGGGAAGTTCATGATTGAGGGGCCAGCACCTGGGCAGCTTCGGCAAGGGCCTTGTACTGTGTCATACCATGGTGGAAAAGCAGAAGGGGAAGTGGATGTGTGCAAGAGGCCACCTGGCTCTACAACAACCTGTTCTCATGGGAGCCAATCTATCCCTGTGAGAACTAACACAGTCTCTCAAGAAAGGCATTAATCTATCTTAATGACCTAATCACATCTTAAAGACACTACCTCTAAACACCGCCATACTGGGGACCAAGACTCAACATGAATTTTGGTGGGGACAAACCATATTCAAACCAGAGCAAATATCCCAAACTGGGAATTACCCAAATGTCCATCAATAATTGAATGGATAAATACATTACGGTGTAGTCACACAACGGAATGCTCTACACTAATGAAAACAAATAATCTACCATTAAACTGCACAGTTAATTATTTTTATTTTATATTTTTGGAACTGCTTAAATTTCATTTTTAAAATTTTGCCACATATATTACTTTTTCGATCACAAATTAAATTAAAAATTTTTAATGTATTAGAGCCTGATTGTTCTCAGAAACCTGAAAGAAGACAGATATGAAAGAATATATATTGTGTGATTCCATTTATATAAAAGGAAAAATAAAAGTCAAAATCTATATGTGTCTGGGCGCAGTGGCTCACACCTGTAATCCCAGAACTTTTAGAGGCTGAGGCAGGTGGATCACCTGAGGTCAAGAGTTCGAGACCAGCCTGCACAACATGGTGAAACCCCATCTCTACTAAAAATGTAAAAATTAGCTGGGCGTGGTGGCGGGTGCCTATAATCCTAACTTCTCAGGAGGATGAGGCAGGACAATCACTTGAACCCAGGAGGTAGCTGTTGCAGTGAGCCAAGATCACACCACTGTACTCCAGCCTGGGTGACAGAGCAAGACTCCATCTCAAAACAACAACAACAAAAGAACAAACAAACCCACTTGCTGTTGAAAGAATCTGAACAGACATTTCTCAAAAGAAGAGATACGAACAGCCAACAGATATATGAAAAAAGTGCTCAACACCTCTAATCACTAGGGAAATGCAAATTAAAACCAGAGTGAGATATCACCTTATACCTGTTAGAATGGGTAATATCAAAAAGACAAATAATAACAAGCATTGGCAAGGTGGGGATGAAAAGAAAACCCTTGTACACTGTTGGTGGGAATGTAAATCAGTGCAGCCATCTCAGAAAACAGCATGAATGCTCCTCAAAAAATTAAAAATAAAATTACCGTATAGTACAGCAATCTCACTGCCAAGTATATATCCAAAAGAATTGAAATCACTCTGTCAAGGAGATATCTGCACTCATTTCAGCATAATTCACAATAGCCAAGATACGGAACCAACCTAAGTGTCCATCAATAGATAGATGGAAAAAGAAAATGTGGTATAAATATACACGGAATACTATACAGCCTTTAAAAAGAAGGAAATTCTGTCATTCGAGACAACATAGATGGAACTGGAGGACATTATGGTAAGTGAAATAAGCCAGGCACAGAAAGACAAATTTCTTTGAGACTATATGATCTCATTTATATGTGTAATCTTAGAAAGTCTATCTCATGGAAACACAGAATAAAAGTGGTCACCAGGGGCTGATGGAGAGGGAGAGAGATGGGGAAAGGAAAGATGTTGATCAAAAGGTACAAAGTTTTGTACCTTTGGAGGAACACATTTTAGTAATCTGTTGCATGCACGGTAACCACAGCTGATAATAATGTATTGTATATTTCAAAATGGCTAAAAAAAAAATAGATTCTTAATGTTCTTACCACAAAAAAAGTTAGTGAGATTATATGTTAATTAACTTGATTGACTCATTCTATAATATATACATAAATCAAAACATCCCATTGTATACCATAAATATACACAATTATTATTTGCCAATTAAAAATAAATTGTAGGGCCAGGAGCGGTGGCTCATGCCTGTAATCCCAGCACTTTGGGAGGCCGAGGTGGGTGGATCACGAGATCAGGAGATCGAGGCCATCCTGGCTAACATAGTGAAACCCCATCTCTACTAAAAATACAAAAAATTAGCCAGGTGTGGTGGCGGGCACCTGTAGTCCCAGCTACTCGGGAGGCTAAGACAGGAGAATGGCATGAACCTGGGAAGCAGAGCTTGCAGTGAGCCGAGATTGCGCCACTGCACTCCTGCCTGAGCAACACAGCGAGACTCCATCTCAAAAAATAAATAAATAAATAAATAAAATAAATAAATTGTAAACATCTATATGCTGTCAGAAGACAGGAAAGGGTACCCTAGAGGGGGAATATGTCAGGGACGTGGGGATAATGACTTATCCCTTTATCTGAATACTTATTGCAGAGTTGTGTACACTCTGTGAAAATTCAAGCTGTACATTTATGCTATGTGCAGCATTCTGTACCATTGTGGGTCCGTAATTGGTGGGTTCTTGGTCTCACTAACTTTAAGAACCAAGCCGCGGACCGTCGCGGTGAGTGTTACAGCTCTTACAGTGGTGTGTCTGGAGTTTATTCCTTCTGATATTCGGATGCGTTCAGTTTCTTCCTTCTGGTGGGTTCGTAGTCTCACTGGCTCAAGAGTGAAGCTGCAGACCTTCGCAGTGACTGTTACAGCTCTTAAGGCGGCGAGTCTGGAGTTGTTCGTTCCTCCCGGTGGTCTCGTGGTCTCGCTGGCTTCAGGCGTGAAGCTGCAGACCTTTGCAGCGAGTGTTACAGCTCATAAAAGCAGTGTGGACCCAAAATGAGCGGTAGCAAAATTTATTGCAAAAAGCGAAAGATCAAGCTTCCACAGTGTGGAAGGAAACCTAAGCGGGTTGCCACTGCTGGCTCGGGCAGCCTGCTTTTATCCTTTTATCTGGCCCCCACCCACGTCCTGCTGATTGGTAGAGCCAAGTGGTCTGTTTTGACAGGGAGCTGACTGGTGCGTTTACAATCCCTGAGCTAGACACAAAGGTTCTCCACGTCCCCACTAGATTAACTAGGTACAGAGTGTCCATACAAAGGTTCTCCAAGGCCCCACCAGAGTAGCTAGATACAGTGTCGATTGGTGCATTCACAAACCCTGAGCTAGACACAGGGTGCTGATTGGTGTGTTTACAAACCTTGAGCTAGATACAGAGTGCCCATTGGTGTATTTACAATCCCTGAGCTAGACACAAAGGTTCTCCAAGGCCCCACTAGAGTAGCTAGATACAGAGTGTCAATTGGTGCATTCACAAACCCTGAGCTAAGACACAGGGTGCTGATTGGTGTGTTTACAAACCTTGAGCTAGATACAGAGTGCCCATTGGTGTATTTACAATCCCTGAGCTAGACATAAAGGTTCTCCATGTCCCCACCAGACTCAGGAGCCCAGCTGGCTTCACCCAGTGGATCCCGTACGGCGGCTGCAGGTAAAGCTGCCTGCCAGTCCTGCGCCATGCGCCCGCACTCCTCAGCCCTTGGGTGGTCGATGGGAGTGGGCGCCGTGGAGCAGGGGGCGGCGCTCATCGGGGAGGCTCGGGACGCCCAGGAGCCCATGGAGGGGGTGGGAGGCTCAGGCATGGCGGGCTGCAGGTCCCGAGCCCTGCCCCGCGGGAAGGCAGCTAAGGCCCGGTGAGAAATCGAGAGCAGCGCCGGTGGGCTGGCACTGCTGAGGGACCCAGTACACCCTCCTCAGCCGCTGGCCCGGGTGCTAAGCCCCTCATTGCCCGGGGCTGGCAGGGCCGGCCGGCGGCTCCGAGTGCGGGGGCCCGCCAAGCCCACGCCCACTCGGAACTCCAGCTGGCCCGCAAGCGCCGCGCGCAGTCCCGGTTCCCGCTGGCGCCTCTCCCTCCACACCTCGCTGCAAGCTGAGGGAGCCAGCTCCGGCCTTGGCCAGCCCAGAAAGTGGCTCCCACAGTGCAGCGGTGGGCTGAAGGGCTCCTCGAGTGCCGCCAAAGTGGGAGCCCAGGCAGAGGAGGCGCCAAGAGCGAGCGAGGGCTGTGAGGACTGCCAGTACGCTGTCACCTCTCAATTGCATTAAAATTTTTTGAAAGATCCAAAGGTCTGATAAAAGACACGGACATATGTATGTAAGAATGTAATATATGTATGTGTGCCTACATACCACACACACAGAACACTGCTTTTATAGAGGGCCTAATAAACTTAGCAAAAATATTTTAAAGCTGAGCACTGAAATTCCTTGTGCCCTCCTTGCTGACTTGCCCTTTCTCATAATGTTATTTGAAGTCACACAAAATTTGGTATTTCGGTGTTTCAGCACATTTTTTTTTCTCTCAGTGGAAGGAAAAAAAGAAAATGTCACATGAAGACTTATATACCTCAAATGCAATTCTGCGAACAGTTCTTAATCATCCCCGGTTTTCATCTCTGAGCCAGTCTTCTTGACTGAGGGGACTTATTTTTAGGTAGTTGTGCATTTGACAGTTGAGAATCCAGCCACTCCACCCTCCTTCCCTACCTCTCTGCCAGATCCTGCTCAGTTGGGAATTTACATTTTCCGCTGTCCCCCTAGGATTTTTAATGATGTTGGGAATTAGCTGATGTGGAAAGCACAACCATAGAGTTGGACAAAAACTGATGTTTGCAATGGAACATTTAGAAACTAAAACAATGACCATTTAATTTAAAACTGAGGCTTCAGGAATGAGAAATGAGCTATGAAGTTTTCACCTCCAAGTCACTAGATCAAGTTACAATTCTAAGCCCTAAGAAATATTAGTCCCCAAAGTAAGTATCGGTTTAGAAAAATCAAGCACCCAACTTTATACTATAAGTCAGTGGCTCTCAAAGTGTGTTCCCCAGACCAGCAGCCGCAGCAGCAGCAGCAGCAGCCCCCACGAACTTGTTAGAAAAGCACATTCACAGGCCTACCCTGGACCTACTGAATCAGAAACTCTAGGTGTTGGCAAACACTATTGGGGAACAATATGAAAATAATTAAGTGTATCAGAAACAGCACTGCAACCGGTGTTTCAACGCGCCCTTGAGGTGATTATGATGCATAGTAAAGTCTGAGAACCACTGCTCTAAATAAGTGTTTTTTCATAAAGAGTTAAAACGTAATCATTGTGCCGCATCATGCAGTTGCATTTTCCACATATTTAAATAAGTGTAATAGAATATTCGCTAGCATTTGCTTTTCCTGAATTTCCCAACAGGCCAGACACAGTTAAAGAATTATCTGGCAACACAAACACCTTTAAGCACAAAGGTAGGGATGTGAGTGGATATGGAGTGTGTCTGCATGCACGTGTACATGCTTGCATTGGGCAATGGAGCCACAGCAGCCTGCCTCTGTACATGCTGGTGTCCACTGTAACCTGCAATTATTTCATTTGCTTAGGTTTGAAAAGTAATTTTTCAAAACTCTGCCTACCACCTAAAGACTTGTGGGAACACCCAAAAATAGATCTGTAAGTCCATAAATATGGTCCCATTAAATTCAAGGCAGCAGGTGAAAGCTTAATTTTTTTTCAGGGGAAATTGTGAATGCTGGAAAAAGCTCCCAGATAGGATTTCGAAGATAATCAACATAACGCCTTTGAAGAAAACCGACTTGAGCTAAAGAGACAGAAGCACTGAATCTAATACCCCATGGAAAAAACTCCATCATTTAAGTTTAGATTTAAGCATTTACTGAGCATCCATATGTGTAAGGATCTGTGATAGTATTTTACGCAGTGTGAAGAGCAGTCTTCTGATGGGACGGTACATCCCGACCTCCTTGGAAATATAATTCCCTTGTAACAGGAGGGCTGTTATGGCAAATGACAGAAAATCACCATGAATTTGCTTAAGCAAAATTTTAAAAAGAAAAAGGGGAGGAAAGGAAGGAGAGAAAGGCATTGAGATTGTATTGGCTCATCAAACCAAACTTTGGAGAGATTAAGGCTGGAATATACATAACAAAAGTTTAGAACCAGCAACTCAAATAACATGCATCTACTTCTGTTATGGTTAGTATTACTCTATTTCTCTCTCTTGTTTAACTGCTTTATTGAGATATAATTTGCATGCCATACATCTGACCCACTTAAAGTGTACAATTTAATGACTTTAGTATAATCACAGAGTTTTGCACCTGTCATGATAATAAATTTTAGGATATTTTCATTACTCCATAAAGAAACCTTTCACCCCTTAGCCATCAACCCTCCCCAAAACCTTACCATCACTCCCACTTCTAGGTAACCTCTAGTTTATGTTCCATCTCAACAGGTTTGTGTTTCCTGAATATTTCATATAAATGAAATCATAAAATACATGATCTTTTATGACTGGCTTATTTCACCTAGCATAATGTTTTTAAAGTGCATCCATGTTGTAGCATGTGTCAGTAATTCATTCCTTTTAATGACTGAATAATATTCATTGTTATGGATATGCCAATTTTTATCTATTCATCAGTTGACAGACATTTGGGTTACTTTCGCTTTTTGACTATTAGAAAAATTGCTAGCAGTACTTTCATAAAACAGTTTCTCTAGGTGGCAGGAATCTAGTCATCACCAGTCCTATGTTCACACCAAGTCCCTAATAACTTCCCAATCAGAAGTAAAATCTTCCCTACAGATTTCAGATTGAAAAAAGAAACAGGCGGGCCTGTAATCCCAGCACTGTAGGAGGCCAAGGTGGGCAGATCACCTGCGGTCAGGAGTTCAAGACCAGCCTGGCCAACATGGGGAAACCCCAGCTCTACTAAAACTACAAAAAGTAGCTGGGTATGGTGGCACATGCCTGAAATCCCAGCTGCTCCAAAGACTGAGGCAAGAGAATCGCTTGAACCTTGGAGGCAGAAGTTTCAGGGAGCCAAAATTGTGTCCCTGCACTCCAGCCTGAGCAACAGAGTGAGGCTCTGTCTCAAAAAAAAAGAAAAGAAAAAGAAACAGGGAGGAAGTATGTCTAGGCTGACTCAGTGCAACTCTCGACCAACTTAACTAAGGGGCCAGAGAGAAGGAAGCACCTAACAAGACAGCCATTCCTATTCAGATCACTTGTTTAGAGCGGATGATTGTTGTTTCCTGAAAGGAGTAAGAGGTAGCATAGACACAGTTACTATGGAAACTTTTAGTTGGGCAGCTTCTTCCATTTTTGTCTAGCTCTTTTCTGCATATTCCCTGTACCTCAGGCATATGAAGTCGACAAACTTGACATCTTGAGATGTGAAACCATAAAGCTACCAGCTCTACAGTCCTTCAGAAAGACCCTAGAGAGTTCTCAAGAACAAAGTACATGAGGTGGGTCCAGATTTAAAAGCAAAGAGAATACACAACGTAAAAGGAATTCATCCAGTTAGTCAACTATCAGATATTTATTACTTATTTATGTACTATGAGTTAGATACCATTGTAGGTAACAAAGCAAATAAGATCCATGAAATGATTTGGGGGCTGAAGTGATCTTGCTAAGAATTTATTTTCTTTCTTGCTCTTTCTTCTGCTTCTCCTTTTAACTCATGGTGGCCTGTGAGTGTACAGGTTTGACACAGTGGGCCTCAGGATTTTAAAGTTGTGAATTTGTTCCACTGTCAATTATCCAAGTTTGTTCTCTTCCATGGCATCAAAATGCAACAAGCTCTTCAAGACTAGGCTTTGGACCAGGAGAGAGAACAAAGAATTCTCAAACCTGGAACAAATCCATGCTGGAAAACCATGCAAAGGTTACCAGGCACTAGGGTTTTTGTTTTGTTTTGTTTTTATCAAAGGTAAGAATTGAATTTAGGAGGAATTTCAAGAAGTTAAAGACCTTAGAATATGTGGTTCTGACTCCACACTGTTGCATTTCCCTTGGGACTCTGTCACCACCCCCATTATTCCCCTGAGAAAGAGTCCTCTTTAAAAGCCTGGATAAGCTCAGACAAAACCTTTAATAAATGTGAGTTGGCAAATGCTATTTGGGAACAACATGAAAAAAAGTAAATGTATCAGAAATAGCATTGGCTCTGAAGCTCATCAAAACTGTTGTAGCACTTCCTATCTGTGGGAGGCTGGAAAAGTCATTTATATTCTTTTAAATTCTTTTTTCTCTTCTGGAAAATAAGGGTAATAATACTTATCTTGGGCCAGGCATGGCAGCTTCTGCCTATAATTCCAATGTTTTGAAAGTCCTAGGTGGAAGGATCACTTGAGGCCAGGAGTTTGAAAGCAGCCTAGACTTCATAGCAAGACACCATCTCTACAAAAAATACATATACATTTTTTATTTATGTATAAATAATATATAATATATAATTGTATATTTTAAATATATGTTTATAACATATAAAATATATATATATATATTTAAAATATGTATTTCAGTCCCAGCTACTCAGGAGGCTGAGGCAGGAGGATCACTTGAGCCCAGGAGTTTTCAAGGTTACAGTGAGCTATGATCATGCCACTGCACTCCAGCCTAGGTTATAGAGCAAGACTCTATCTCTTAAAAATAAAAAAAATAAATAAAGAAAATATAATACTTATCCCATAGGCTTATATTGAGGGTTAAATAAGATTTATTCACTTGACAAATGTATACTGAGTGCCTATTAAGTGTCAGACACTGTTTTAGATATAGCAATACATACATACACAAAAATCATACCTTTATGGAGCTTACATTCCAGTAAGGGAAGACAGACAATGAGCAATTAAATAGATAGAAAATTTGGGCTACATATATTTTACTTAATATTTGCTGCTATAACAAAATACCTGAGACTGGGTAGTTTATAAAGAACAAAAATTTATTCCTCACAGTTCTGGAGGCTGAGAAGTCCAAGATCATAGCACCAACATCTGGTAAGGACTTCTTACAGTGTCCTCACATGGCAGAAGAGCAGAAGAGAGCAAACCCAACCCCACAAGCCCTTTAGATCGTGGCATTAATCCATTAATGAGGGCAGAGCCCTCATGACCTAAACACCTCTTACTAGGCCCCACCTCCCAACACAGTTGCATTGGAAATTAAGTTTCCAACACATAAATTTGGGGTGACATATTCAGATCATAGCAATGTGTGTAGCCATGTCTAAGAAGAAGAAAAATATATATATACATATAATAATTTAAAAATATATATATATAATTACTATCTGAAAGCCACCTGCAATTTGTAACTGTTGCTCAAGAATGTGCTTTTGGAGGAAGTTGACGCTTTTGTCTGTGAAGAGCATTTCAAGGGGGATTTCATTATCCAAAGGAAAAGGCCAAATCCCATTTCACAACTAAGACATTTTGGAGAATGAGGAGCTAGACTTCTATGCACAATAATTAAGACATTAAGACAGGTCTGGGACATTAAGACAGGTTGAGGGAAACTTGGCCTAAGTCTAGTGAGTACAGAGTTGAGGGAGTGGGGACAGCCCCTGACCAGGGTAGCAGACTGGGGCTCAGGAGGAAGCAACCAATCACTGATCCTTTGTGAAGGAGCTTGGTTTGTGTTTCCAGGAGTAGGAATGTCTGATATATAGTCTGAATTTTCCATCTTGGCATTGTAATTGTCTTCTGTTATTCTCAAGCTATTTGTAAAGTTTTATCATACATTAAAAACTGGTAGGTAGTAACCATGCTTTCTGAGAAAAGGAGAAGAGTATTTGTTCATACCAAGAGTGCCTCAGGGTGGGGAGAAGCCAGAGGGCATTACAGAAATCAAAAAGTGTGAAGAGAAATGCCTGAAAGAGAAGTCTAATGTGAGAGATGACAAAAGCCAGATCAGAGGACTGAGGGTGCATTTTCTAGCAAGCACAAGATTACTAAGAAAGGGGAAACTCAGGAAGATGAGAACCTGTGGAATGGAGCATCGGGTTACATTTGTTGAGCATTTAAAAGAAACCCCAAAGGCAAGAGAATTTGGCAACTTTATGAGCACATATGTAACACTCTGGACACCAATACATGTTCATTACCTTCCCTTCTTCCTTCTTTATTTACATGATAAAATCATAAGAAAAAAATCAAAGATGTGAGAAAATATTCACCCGTCAAGGTAACGTGGAGCTACCAGAGTTAATTTGGATACAAGGCAATGTCAATTCACAATGTTTATAGAAATTTTCAAGGATTCTTGCTTCCTAACTTTCATTTTGCTGCCCCATGCAAATCCTTTTTTTCTTTTTGCTACGTAAGAGTCAGTGTCCAAACATCCTTTTCTTTGTCCCTGTTCAGGCTTCAAGTGAATTCTCACTGGTCAATCACTTCAACATCCCAGCTCAGTTCCGGTTCCTGGTTGTAAATGTCCTCCCTCCACATAATTAAGCATTATATTTGATGACTTGCCTGGTCTTATCTCTAAGACCAATCTTGCTTTTTAAATACAGGATAGCCTGACCATATGACCTGTATCCAAAGAATACTTCAGTAAACACAACCATACAGCTAATGTGCCAATAACACTATTATCGGGGTGGTGGTTCCGATAGAGTGTAGTGAAAATTTTCTTTCCCGGTGCTTCTCTTGGCTCTTTATCCTTCATTTAAATGTTTCTCAGTGAAGCAGCACAAAATTTGGTTTCTCTCCTTTCCAATATTTCTTTTTCTGCTCCCTTTGGTTGTGAGTTACCATTTACAGGTAAGACTGGAGATGGAGTTTGGCTATAGTTGCATAATTTCATCTGTTTAGCCTCATCACGAAGCATGCTGGAAAGATCTTAAACGTGGTGCACATTTTGCAGGCTAGTAAATACCTTGTGGTACTTTAATTTACTTTATAGCTTTTTTCCAAGCCTGGTGCTTGTCTGCAAGGGAAGAGTCAGCTCTTCCTTTAAGTGACGGAAATAAGCCATTCTCAAGTAGAAGGAATGCATATTTAAATTTATGATAGCTGAACTTGGCTGCAACAGCCACATTCTTGTTCTGCTTGGAGCTTGGCAGGCCACCTAATACTTGTGCTTGGTCTGTAGACGAGGGAACTCTTTATTTTTCTTTGTTGGGATCTTACAAAGCTCAAAAATATATTTTCATTTGAGACTTTGATAGACCATACAAAGATGATGTGAACAGTCAAGGTTTGCCCAGCCTGACAAACCAGTAAAAAGAATGTATTTACAGTTTGTTTATGTTTCACTGCCATAAGACTGCCAAACATTTTCTTTATATAGAGGCTGATTTACAGTCAAATTCTAACAGCAAATTATTTTATTCTAGACTATCTGTTCAATTGGTTCAGTATAGAAGTCTAGTTTTAACAGAAATAATGTTTTTAAAAGCATATAGGCCCACAGTATAAGTGGTCTAGTTTAAAATCCAGAGATATTGCATTTATTTGGCTCAAGTCCACATCCTAAATCCTGGGGCAGAGTAGTGAATTAAACCAATCTTTCCTTCCATCTACCTCCACATATTCAAACACACTCACAAGAATGTTATCACAACATATCAGGAGGAAATTTTATTATAAGAAACACATGAGTCATCAGTATTCTGCAACCTGTCAAGATAGACTGTTTTTTAGACTTTAACTCATTTAATAAGTAGTCATTTAAACATCTATTATGTACCAGATTCTGGGGATACATGTAGTAGTAAGCCAAAAGACAAATTTCATATAATCCTGGAGCATTCTACAGGGAGGGCAGGGAGTGGGTGTGAAGCAGGAAGGCAATAATCAGATGACTATGTAATATAAAGTTAGCTAGCGGTTACAGCTTGGAAGAAAAGTTAGTTTCCACAAGAATCAAATGGGCACTTGTTTAAAATGCAGATACGTGAGTCCACCCACACTGAACTGGAGTATTCATTCTAACACCTCACACTGTAACCTGGAAAGTGTCTCCAATGCTACTTCCAGTTTGGTGGAAGTCTGGTTCATCTAGACAGCCCTGGCAAGGGAAAGTAAAGCACCATCCATTGCAGCCTGCCCTCCACATGGTCACCTATGCTTAGTGGGTAATGATTAGTCCGAACTGATGATCAACCAGTAGACTTTCTACCGCCCCAGGCAGCTGCAGCTCTGTCTGAGACAGCAAATGCCTCTGGAAGTTAACTATGCCCTGTGCCCACTCATAAGGTTGCTATAGGCAGGGGTCACTTTAAAGAGAAGAAAGCAGAAGATGTTAGAGAGAAGCATTTATTATAGGAGGTGGGGAGGTGGGAAAGGTCAGTTAGATTCTCCTCCTAATAACACATGACCCAGATGTCCCAGATATCAGATCTATCCCAATCAAATGACAAGGTTTCTTGAAAGGGAAAGTAAATAGCCTGATCCATTATGTGAGCCTCAAATGGTATATGAATGTGCGAGCGAGACAGAAGAGAGAGAGAGTAAAAACTACAGAGCCTCTTTAAGAGGGAGCAGCTTGTATCCTTAGAAGGACCACTGAGGTCAACAACAGGAAGAGTGAGAAGCTTAAACTTTTTATTTTTTGAGACAGGGTCTTGCTCTGTTGCCCAGGCTCAAGTATAGTAGCACCATCATGGCTCACTGCAGACTTGACCTCCTAAGCTATCCTCCCACCTCAGCCCCCCAGGTAGCTGGGACTGCAGGCGTGCACTACCACGCCCAGCTAATTTTTGAATTTTTTATAGCGATTAGGTCTTGCTGTTGCCCAGGCTGGTCTCAAAATCCTGAGCTCAAGCAATCCTCCCACCTTGGCCTCCCAAAGTGCTAGGATTACAGGCATGAGCCACCACACTCACCAGTACCTTCATGCATGCTCTTATAACTTACATGTGAACAAATGAAAACGGTATCTGTAATTTCTTAGATAAGTCAATTCTTGAGGGAACTTTAAACAACATCCACCCCGTATACAAGCAAGGAAAACAAGGACTAGAGGGGTGAATGATGTCTCCAAGGGTTCAAGACAAGTTGAAGCAAAAGCCCGTGGAGCATGTGGCCTCCTAGTACTAACTAGTCCATTTCAGATGTTAAAGGTAAATGTTATAGTTTACCCTATATAGCCCTTTTAAAAAAAATCTAAGTTTTTATCAGAAATAACTGAATTCAGATGAACCGTACTAACAGTTTATTAAATGGATACCTCAAAAGAGCCTTAACTAAGGTTAACTCAAATGTACCTAGTGAGTTGAGTGAGGATTCTCCTGACATAGGATGAAGATCTGGGTCAATTCACCTGTGTCCATCTGTCATTTGCTGAGAAAGACCTATGGGGGAAAAGGTGAAGGGTTAACTTCGGAATGTCTAACCCTGCGTTAGAACAGTTGGAAGGACCATGAAGCATGGGGGAGATGCACAGATTTCCCCTCTGAAAACAACTCCAATGCTACAGAGCCAGGGGAAAGAGGCAGCAGTATCTCTGACGCTCTGAATTGGGTACAGCCATTCAGAAGTACAGAGACCTTCCTGAGGTAAGGTCACCTGGAGAGCCAGAGGCTCATTTATGGCAACTTTGATTAAAGGAAAAAAAATTTGCTGAGAGATTCTCAGTGTAGAAAGCAAATAAATATCTCAAGCAAGGGCACCATAGCTCCCCCTTGTAAATGCTGGGCTATGCCTATGAGCCCAGCTTTGCAACCTGGAGTTTCATTTGACCAGCCTAAGGTAGTACCAGCCAAGAAATTAGATCTGCCAGTGTCCCCTTAACAATAGTGATGAAGAAGTGGAGCCTACAGACAGGACTCAAAAGCAGAAATCCCAGCAAAGTGTGGAGCTAAGCCAATGAGGTGAAGAGGCAGCCCATTCAGATCTCAGCCCTGAAATCTCCTTCCCCCTATCTCCCCACCAAAATCCTGACCACTCCTTTATGCCAAACTCAATCCAACTTGTTCCATGAAGATAAGCCTGTCTGGCTGCGATGGCTCACGCCTGTAAAACCAACACTTTGGGAGGCCGAGGCAGGAGGATTGCTTGAGGCCAGGAGTTCCAGACCAGCCTAGGCAACATGCTGAGATACCATCTCTGTCAGGCTGCTGCCAAAGGCTTTCCTTTCATTGTGTTCCTAAACTTTGCCTCTTCCCATCAGAATTCCCTACCTATGTGTTTTCACCAGTTTGTGAGCTGGACCTTATCTTATTCACATTTGTACGTTCCTCCAGAGCCCAGACATTTGCTTGCCTTTGTAGGAGTGCAAAAATTTATTTACTTTGTTGAATATAGAAGCACACTTAAAGGCTTAAAATGTTAAGGCTAGGCATTCCAGCTAGCACCAACTGGGATTGCAGGAAGTATTGCTAAATGGTCCTGAACACTAAATTAGAAAATCCTCTTTTTTTTTTTTTTTTTACAAGTCTCTATTCAATTCTCACCTCCATCAAGACATTTCTTAGCACATTATTCTAGCATTTGTAGCCAACTTGGCCACTGCTCACTGTGCCCAGATTCTCTGCCTTCTGACATCTCTTCTACTTTTGTCCTTTACTGCTTTTCAACTCCCATATGTTTTTCTTATTATGTATCACAGAGATTAAGAACACAGACTTTGCTATCAAATAGATCTGAGTTCAACTCCTAAGCTAACAGTTACTAATCAAGCACCCTTTGACTTGCCTTCTCTCTAAGTTTTTATATCTGTAAAATGGGAAAATAATAACGCCTACTCCATAGGGTTATTGTGACCATTTAATGAGTCAAATGTAAAGTGCCTAGCATGAATCCTGGCACAATAATAAATGTTAGTTCTTATTTTTACTATTAATATATAATAAATAGCTCCCAGGTTATTAGATATTTTCTTAGGAAATGGACTTCTTTAAATATCTGATTTAAAACTCTTGCCATTCGGCCAGGCACGATGGCTCACGCCTGTAATCCCAACACTTTGGGAGTCCGAGGCAGGTGCCTCATCTGATGTTAGGAGGTCGAGACCAGCCTGACTAACATGGTGAAACCCTGTCTCTACTAAAAATACAAAAATTAGCCGGGAATGGTAGCACACACCTGTAATCCCAGCTACTTGGGAGGCTGAGGCAGGAGAATCACTTGAACCCAGGAGGTGGAGGTTGCAGTGAGCTGAGATCGTGCCATTGCACTCCAGCCTGGCAACAAGAGTGAAACTCCCTCTAAAAAAAAAAGAAAAAGAAAAAGAAGAAGAAAAAAACTCTTGCCATTCTCCTCTGAAAAATGATAGATATACACAAAATTTTGCATATAATTGCAGGAAAACCATGGAAGCTGTGAATCCATCCTTTCACCTCAGTTTGGGATACCCTGGTATAGAGTGTACTTCAGTCTTCAATCACAGTATATGATTTTTGAGGGCTGAAATTATGTCTTCTGGGTTTTCTGCTCACTATAACACCTATAACAGTGCCGAGAGTTGGAAAACACTCAATAAATACTTGAACATTTGTTGATGCCAAATTTTAATTCTCCATTGAATGTTAGAATTAAGCTCTAAAAATGTGAAGTTATTCTCTTTATTAATAGAGGAAAAAATGAGTTTTGCTTTCCTATTCTTTGGAGGACTTGATGTTAGTATTGCTTTTGCCCAGAACATGAGTTATCAATTCCAAATGGGACTCTCAGTTTCCAAAGTTCTGCGGCCAGTTCCAAGGAAGGACATTCAAGCCCCTAAGCCAAGTCACACTATCTGGGAAGAAAGGGCGTTGTTAGCCAGTGTCTGAACCAGAAGTTTTTCACATCTCTGCGGACAACCAGATGTCATGGTGCACTATTGCAATTGCTCGCATGAGGCCATTTGCAGCATGTCAATTTATACCAAGCCTAACTTTTTCAACATAGGCTAGAAATTGAGCCAAAAATTCAATAGGAACTCTGTCAATAATTAACTCATGTTATTGAACCCTTTTGTTAATGTAGACACACTATAAATATATATTTTTCAAAAGAATTGATAAAAGGTGCATTTGTCCAAATGTAAATACAGTCGTATGACACGACCTGCACTTTATGTCCTTCCCTCCCTCTTTCCTTTCCTTTCAGGATTTTTGATATTTTTCCTTCTCCTTTGCTTACCTATGAGTAATAGTTGTAGCATGTTTTGGGGCAAAATAGATGCTGACCAGAAATAGCGTATCTTTTCTTGTTCTATTATTGGAATTAGTTTCTACCTTTCTTGAAGTAATCTGTTAACTAATTGTGCACTCTAACACTTGATCATAATGTGAACTGAAAATGCAATAACAATAGCTAAAGAAGATAAAAGAAAATTTAAAGTCTCTTTTTATAGATCCGGTCAGCATGAAAGCTCAGACCTCAACATTTTTATTCCTTTTTCTTTTCCTAACATATGTGTGGCAGAGACTAAGCAGGTTCTTTTCCTTGAGACTTTGTGTTCTTCAAACTAACTGACTCTGGCATCCTGCTCAGAAGAATGCAGAGCAGGCCCGTGGGCAAGTGTTGACTTGTTTAAAACACTGTTGAGAGCATTAGGAGGGTTTAAGTAAGGAATTGGGAGCAGATTTTGCTAATTCTGACATTCTGCGCTGCACTATCTGCTAGCCTGGGGGCACGGACTTCCTCTATGGACCTTAACACACAGAAATGAATATAAGGCAATCCTCTATCCCCCACAGGGGCACGCACACACACTTCACACTTCACACTTCACTACCTAAAATAATGTACACAGTATATATGAAAGCATACTTAAAAGCAAAAAAACAGGCCAGGTGCAGTGGCTCACGCCTGCAATCCCAGCACTTTGGGAGGCCGAGGCGGGTGCATCACTTGAGGTTAGGAGTTCGAGACCAGCCTGGCCAACATGGTGAAACCTGGTCTCTACCAAAAATACAAAAATTAGCTGGGCGTGGCGGCGCACATTTGTAATCCCAGCTATTCAGGAGACTGAGGCAGGAGAATCGCTCAAACCCTCGAGGCAGAGGTTGCAGAGAGCCCAGATCATACCACTGCACTCCAGCCTGGCGACAGAGTGAGACCCTGTCTCAAAAAAAAAAAAAAAGAAAAGAAAAGAGAAAACAAAAATCAAATCGTAAGACCCTGTGCTTGGTTCCTCTACTCCCACCAGCAAGCTAATACTCTCTATCCTAGTTCTTTGGGACTCTTGTCTGTGAGTGGAACTTGGAGGAGCCCCTCAGATGACAGCTTCCTAAGTGACTTGCAGAAGTGTTCAGAAAAAGCTTAGTTGCCCCGAGCCTTTTCTTCCCATGCCCCCTGTGCATACTCTTTCTATTTGAATGCCAGCAAGAAAACCAGTGCCTCCTCCAGTGCGTTCCTTTCTTCCAGACTTTGAGTGACCTCGAAGACCCACTCTAGTCACTAATGAGTTAAACTTTCTGCCTTCTTAGCCTACCCCACCCTTTAATAATCTTGCTAATGTATAACTTATCTTTGAAGATAGGGATAAGAAGACCCAATCACTCACAACTTGTGTTTAGAACAAAGTTTTGGCTTAATAACTAGAACCAGGAGCAAGTTAGAGGAAATAAGGAATCTGGCTTAGGCCAAAGTCCAGAGCCCCAGTTGAGGCCAAGGGAGTGGGCTTATGGGTGAATTCTAAGTATATGAGTGGAGAAAATCAGCCCTGCTTCTGACTCCCATTGAGAGAATTAGACTCTCCTCTTTGCATTCCCTGCATAGCTCTAACAAGCAGGCCAAAGCTTGGCCACAAGCCAATAAGACTTGGAGCAGCCAGCAATCAAGATACCATTTTTTCCTGGTTCACAATGTCTCCAAGTTTCTAGATATGAACTTCCCTTCTTCCAATCCATGAGAATTAAATTTGCAAAGTGACAAAAGCTTTACAGAGAGCAGGGTGGACAAAGCACCCTGGTAGAATCTGGTGCTTAGCTAGAACCTGAGCCGGTTCTATTCATCTTGGTCCTGGGTCTCCTTCCCATCATGTTGCCCATGCTGAGCACAGTTACGCTGTGCTGGCACCAACCTGTGTAGGTTTAGATGCAGTTGCCAGAAGGTGCTGGATTCAGGTACCCAGGCCTCTGCTGCCTGTCTGGGGGCTTAAATGACCAAACCATGTGACTATAGGGAGTCACTCTCTTTCCTGCCCATGTCACAGCCCCTACAATTTAGTAGGAGCTAGACTCACACAAGGAATTTATTTTTACTTTGGAAAATGGAATAGTGTTATTTTGGCTAATTATCAACATGCAAAAGCCTCATCATGAAAACAAATATACAGTGTGAATGGAACCTACAGGGTTCGCAGTCATCATATTTTATATATCCAAAAGGGTGTTGTCTCCTTTGACATAGTTTCTTCAACTAGTCAGAAGTTTAAATACTTTAAATAAGAGTTCACGACATTTTCATTTTTTAATATCCTCAATGGTGGTAGCTCTGTACTCTTTCAGGGTGGATTTGGGTTTTGAAGGCAACCAAAAGTCATTTAGACTTCAGTCTGAAGACTACCATTGGTTGTCCAGCTGGTTACAGGCAGCAACTAAAATGGTCCCTGGAAATCCCTGCCTCCTTGTATTCATGCCCTTGGGCAATCTCTTCCCCTTGAGTGAATGCATTTTTAAGAAACAGTATATAGCAAAAATGATAGTGTGCCACTTCCAAGATAAGGTTACAAAAAGTGTGGGACTTCCATCTTGCTCACACTCTCTTCCTATTCCTTTCTCCCTTGTTTGATTTCTGAGGGAAGCCCCTGCAATGGTGTGAGCTGCCCTGTGAGAGGCAAGAAACTGGTGTCTCCAGTCCGCAGCTACAGCGAGCCAGAGGTCGGTTAGGAGCTGCTGAGTGAGCTTGGAGCAGATCTTCCCCCATGCAAGCCTCCACAAATCTGTGGCCCCAGCTGTCACTGTGCTTGCAGCCTCATGACAAACCCTAAGGCAAAGGACCCACATAAGCTTCACCCAGACCCCTGACCCACAGAAATGAAGAGATAGCAAATGTTTGTTTTCAAGATGCTCTGTTTTAGGGGTAATTTGTAACACAGTAATAGATAACTAACACAGATTATGTTAGAATCAAATGAGGGTGTGGCCGCTGAGCAAGAAAAATGATTTTCTTTTGTACCTCAAAACTGATGACTCCAAATGAACTCTCATCCTGTCTTAACATGCATCTTACATCTGGGAGCCCCTATCTTCAGGACTATAAGTCTGACACCTCCCCTCTCCGCCTGACAGTGAGCTTAGGGCATGGACCAATGGACTAATGGACCAAGGCTGGTATGAGTAGAAGGCTACCTAGCAGGGTGCTTAAGGAATGCCTTTGAGTCTTCCATTCTTTTTCTTTTTATTTCAAATTACTACCCTGTCTTCCTGCTATGGCCAGGATGGGGAAACGTATTTAAACATAGCTTCAGGTACAAGAGCAGTTCTGTCAAAGTAATGAGGAGACCAGTTTAAGTGAGCAATGAACTGAGTTCTAGAGATAGTGGCAGCAGCGCTCCCTGCCTCCCCACCCCTAGTATTTAAAATGCCCACCACCCAACCCACATTGTAAGCAAACCTTTATCATCTCCACTCCTTATAACCAAACTCTTCTTTTTCAGCCTTCTCCAGAACTAAATCAGAGAAAACAGGTTATTCGAACTGCTCGAGAGGAATTTCTTCACACACTTAGCCTTCTCTTCCTGCCTCTTAGGAAGCTGCTGTGAGGCACATTCCACTCCCTGATGATGAGAGAGAGAGGGAAGATGAAAAGCAAGATGGAGGCAAAATAGAAAGTCAGGGAGAAAAAGAAATAAAGAGAGGTGACCCCACCTGCCCTACCACTGGGCTACCATGCTGCTTGAGTAGTCACTTCTTTTTCTGACAATGGACTGGCAGGTGTGCTCCTGATTTGCTTGTTGTCTATTTGATATGACATGTTATATCAGTTAGTCCAGTGAGTTAAAATTGCTCAGAAATGTGGTCACAATATATCTCCATTTCCGCTTTTGTCCACAAGCTTCTCGACAAAACTGGTTGGCCAACTTTTAAGTGTCTCTGCTATTCCCTGAGTGGGAAAAGTAAAGACTTCTTTAAAATCTGGAATCATTGTTTTATGAACTCAAAAAAAGAGAGGGAGAAGGGGTGGGGACTGTAATTTCCATGGTAAGCCTTCTGGCCAGGAGGCCAAGTCTAACTTCTTATCTTAAGTGTTGAGTTTATACAGCTGATCTTCTAACAAGACTATTATATGTTGCTTCTGGGCTCAAAATTGTATGGGAATAACTCGTGGAGTCTTTTGTTTATTTGTTTGTTTTTTGTGTCTTGTTTTGTTTTCCGATGGAGTCTCGCTCACCCAGGCTGGGGTGCAGTGGCACGATCTCGGCTCACTGCAACCTCTGTCTCCTGGGTTCAAGCATTTCTCCTGTCTCAGCCTCCTGAGTAGCTGGAATTACAAGCACATGCCACCACACCCAGCTAATTTTTGGGTTTTTAGTAGAGACAGGGTTTTGTCATGTTGGCCAGGCTGGTCTCAAACTTCTGATCTCAGATGATCTGCCCCCCTTGGCCTCCCAAAGTTCTGGCATTACAGGCATGAGCCACCGCACCCGGCCAATAACTTGGGTTTGGTGACCTTGTTTGTAGTAGTTGAAGAATTATAGAAAAATGCATAAAAATCTTTCCACGTGAAATTTTTTGCCTAATTTTAAGGCTGTTTCCTCAACTTGCTGTCCAACAGTCTCTTTCTTTTGATGCCACCAACATACCTCTTATCCAGAACACTCCTTTTGCCTGCTGGCAATCAGGAAACAGAAAGCCTTTGCTAAGCTGTCACATGGCAGAAAGGACAGCTTGAAGAATCAGCGAGCTGTTCTCCTTGGACTATGGGAAGCAGTTCTCTAGAAATCAAAAAATCCAAACACAGCCCTGAGGCAGGGGAGTTTTCTTTCTAGCCCCGGGGAACGTATCCTTTCCAATGGAACTAAGAAGGTGATGTGTGCCCTTTCTCTCCCTACTGCACTGACTAAATTCTAAATGGAGCAGGAACTTCTGTGATCTCATCCTTCTCTTTCTTCATCATTCTTCCGAGTTGGCAATTCTTTGCCAAGAACAGGAAATTGCATACTTAAGATTTGCTTTGGATTAGAGAGTTCGTGAAGAAGAGGTAGATTTGGGGTATTAGTATGAGTGTACGTAAGTATTAGAGACACTTTCAGGTCTCCTCGTGGGAGGCGCAACCAGAAAGCAACAGTAATAGCATTTTAAACTTTAGTGTCAGGCCTGCAGAGAGACGGTGCCAAACACCCTTCCAACCCCATCACCTTCCTGCTCCTCACACCTTCAGCAGCACTTCCCGTCTGGTTTTCTGCTTGCAGCACGGGCTGGATGATACTTGTACCTGCCCCTGACATGGGTACCCAGAAAGCACGTGCAAGTGAAGGTTCTAAGCTGTAATTTTCCATCAGGAGGAAAGCATAATATTAGTGAGTAAGGAAGATGTTATTAGAAGGCTGACACTGGATCCGCTATCACTTATATTTTTAAAAATAAAATAAATAAACCATTCACATGTCAGTATTTGCAAACACTACTGATAGCCAACTGCCTGCTCCCCATTCCACCAGTTGATGCAATGCAGTGTCATGGTATGCATGGAGGCTCTGGGTCTCAACCCCTTACTGTGCAACTCGTTGAAGCTGCTTAACCCTGAGCCCTGGTTTCTTTTGAAAACTTAGGATGATAATAATTCATAGTTCATGAGGTTGATGGGATTGTAAAGTATACTAACTACATCTAAAGCTTTTGGAGTAATGTTAACTTTAGGAAAGCAATAGTATGTATAGTTCAATTAGGGAAAAATGTACCAAAGTGTTCTATGCGTGTTATGACAGTAGAATGCTGCCCACCCCACCTATGTATCTCTTAGACAATCTTGGTAACCTGAGATTAAGAACATTTGCCTAGCACAGGGTGTGACAAAGTATTGTGTTGGGGGGCAAATGCAGCCGACTTGCTTTTGTAAATGAAATTTACAAAATTAACTAGTTTATGTATTGTCTATCGCTGTTTTCAAGCTACAGCATCAAGGTTGAGTACTTCAGGCAAAAGACTGTATGAGCCACAAAACCTGAAATACATATTCTTAGCTCTTTGCAGGAAAAGTTTGCCAACCACTTACATAGCCTGCTGTGAGACGCTAATTATATCCAGCATAGCCTGTATTGATACAGCTTTTTTGCAGGACCAACTACATAATTTGTGAAGCACACTGCGAAATAAAAATGTGAAGCCCCTTGTTCCAACCTTATTAGGAATTTCCAGACAACAACAGCGTATCATTAAACCAAGCATGGGACCTCCTGAATTAGACCTAGTCTGACTGACTACAGAGGTAACACACCATGAATCCAGCCATGCCTTTATGTTCTCCAGAATTTACCCCTAGTGTCAATTCCATTTTCATTTTCATCCTCAAAGTACTTTTGAGGCAAAATCTAGAACAAAAAAAGAGAAGTATTACCAAAGTTATGCCATGAAATAATTCCAGGCGAATTGGGTTTGGAGTTATCTATTGAAGGGAGAATTGTTCATATGAAACACTCTTCCTTCATGTAGCACAATATTTTTTCTCTTGGTTCTTTGTATTCAATTATTTTCCTGGGTTTTTTCTAATTTCTTAAGTTATTTAACTAACTATTTTATCCATTCTATCAATACTGGTTAGCTGACCCACAGAGAATCATCATATTTGGCATTTGGAGTCTGACAACTATTAATGCATTCTTCCTTGAGCAATAAAGAAGGCATTTCGTATTTTTAACCTTGTAAAACTAGAAAATGTGTCCTAAAGGCGAGAAGAGCAGCCCTAAGCTTATCAGAGGCAAGAGTCCAAGATAAAGTATTACTCAAGTTTTCTTTTTCTCATTTTTTTCTATAAAATATCACCTGCCATTTGGTTCCTAATTTACAGTATTCCTTTTTTAAAATGGAAGTTTTATAGATCTTTGAAAAGTATGTACTTTTAACGCATTTGAACATTTCTGTCCCATCAATGTCAGGACTTAAAAAGGCTTGATAACCAAGAGCAGCTAGGAAATAATTCTGCTGCCTTTCTTCGCTGGTTATGCTGATAAATGAGGAACAAAGTGGACAATCTCCCACCTCTTTGTGTCATTTATGCTACAATAACACGTGGGTTAAGGCATAGGATAATTAAAAAGATAAAGTTGGGCAGACCCCCACAGATCAGCATCCTTTCCAGACCCAGACCCATGTTTTTTCTCTTTAATTAGCAGGATGACAAAGGCAATGGGAGCTAAGAGACGATTCCAGGAATTAGCCGGGCATGGTAGTGCCTGCCTATAGTCCCAACTTCTTGGGAGGCTAAGATGAGAGGATTGCTGGAGCTAAGGAGTTTGAGGCTGCAGTGAAACTAGGATTGAGCTACTGCACTCCTGCCTGCGCAATAGAGTGAGATCGTGTCTCCAAAAAAAAAAAAAAAAAAAAAAGAAGTGGATTTCTTCTCAGGCAACCCTTCCTAAACCCCTTTACCCATAAGCTTTTCCAAAGTCAAGAACAGGAACAAGGGATGTATAAGGCTAGGCACAATGGCTCATGCCTGTAATCCCAACAGTTTGGGAGGCAAAGACAGGAGGATAGCTTGAGCCCAGGAGTTCAAGACCAGGGCAACAGAGAGAGACCCCATCTACATAAAAAAAAATAATAATAAAATGAAAGAGGGAGAGAGAAAAAAATAGAGATATATGTTAACTATAGGACGAGACCCTGTCTCTCTACTCTTCCTCTGTTTGCCCATCTCTGGGACCCATTCTCAGACCTGGCGTTCCTTGTTTTCTTCCTCTTGAAGTAAGGAGAGTTTGTGCAAATTTACTGGAAGTTAGTCATGCCTTTGTATTCCTACTTCCACAACTCAGCGTGGTCCTCCAGCTTCCACAAACAAATGGCCCACTCTCAGCCAAACAGACCACATACCTTCAGAAGAGAGTGACCCTAAGAGGCAGCAAGAGCTGGAGATGATGTCTGAGAGCCATGCACTTGAAAGCCGGCAGTGTCCTGGCTGTGGCTGGCTGGGCTGGTGTTCTCACCACAGTCTCCCTGCAACATGGTCTTGAGAGATCCTCTGCTCCTAGCCTCCTGCAGTCCAGCTCATCTTCACCCTTTTTTTTTCCTAGCCTTCCCACCCACTTTGTGAGATCTCTGGTTGTTGAGATCTCTGGTATCCTTCTAGTCATCAGCTTGTCCACTTTTGTTCACTGAAATTGGCTTCTGCAGTTTGTAACCAGGAGCCCTAACTGACACCACTGCTGTTTTTAAGAATCAGGGTTGTAAAAGAAAGAAAAAAGAAATCCCAATTGTTTAGAATGGGTCACACCCTCTGAGGGGGCTGAAGACATCTGTGCTGGCTTCCTATAAAAAGTACCTGTGGCCGGGCACAGTGGCTCATGCCTATAATCCCAGCACTTTGGGAGGCCGAGGTGGGTGGATCACCTGAGGTCAGGAGATCGAGATCAGCCTGGCCAATATGGTAAAACCTCTCCTCTACTAAAAATACAAAAATTAGCCGGGCGTGGTGGCACATGCCTGTAATCCCGGCTACACAGGAGGCTGAGGCAGGAGAATCGCTTGAACAAAGGAGGCAGAGGTTGCAGTGAGCCGAGATTGTGCCACTGCACTCCAGCCTGGGCGACAGAGCCAGACTCTGTCACAAAAAAAAGTACCTGTAACTCTGCCCAGTAGAGCATCTTGGGCTCAGTGCTCTGTGCAAATACGCCTGTCTCACACCTCTGCCCGGCCACCGCAGCCTCTCAGGACTCCCCCACAGGACTGAGCTGTCTTCAACTGGTGGTAAGAGAGAGGAAAGGCATTTTTAAAGTGGAAGGAACTTGACTGACCACACCCTCCGGAGCCTTTTTGCTCCCCTCCCGTCCCCTCAGTGGTCACTACCATACCCAAAATGTGTTTAGAATCAGAAGTAAAATGTTATCAGTAAAAAAAAAAAAAAAAAAAAATCTGTTTTGTTCATTTCTATCATTCCTTCTTCAGGGCAAAAACACATAGAAGTTACAAGTAAGGGTTGTTAAAAATAGAGACCTGGATTCAAATTCCAGCTCCACCATTCACTTGTTCCCTTAAACTCTTTGGGCCTCAATTTCTCCATCAATAAAATGAATATAAAAATGATGTCTGCGTCATAAGTGTTGTGAGAATCAAGAGTCCCATGTAAAGCATTCAGAGCTGTGACGGATACATTAAGTGCTCATTAAATGTTAATTACTGCTATTATTATTGTATTATTTCAATGTCGTCATAGTGCTTGCTGCATAGTATTTTTTCCAAGGTGGGGCGAGGTTATATGAGTGGGAAAATAATCAGCTGATTCTTTTTAAATGCAAAGGAAATGCATGTTTTTAACATCACAATAGGATTTCACTTCATCAGAAGCCCCAAGCAGAACATAACTAACTGTTTGAGGAAGTGGTGTGGGTAATTATAACTCAGTCTCATTGACAACATGAAGCGAGGCCTCCGTTTTAAAGGGCTCACTTGGCATTTCATATGGCTGCCTGCTGCCCCTCTGTTCCAAGTTCACTTTAATCTGCCATTTTGGACCCAAATAGAGATCACTGACACATTCAAATAGACACGCCTTTCTGTTTTAAACAGATTTTAGTGCATTTTGGTACAAGCAAAAAAGTTTCACAAATAATGTGATTTCTAGAACTTCAGGCTAGTGAACCAACATCTGCTGAGTAATCACATGACCTCAGGCCAGGGAACTCTGTAGGCCACTGCAAAAAGTAACTTAAAAATTAAATTTGGCCAGGCGCGGTGGCTCATGCCTGTAATCCCAGCACTTTAGAAGGCCAAGGCAGGTGGACCACCTGAGGTCAAGAGTTCGAGACCAGCCTAAACAACATGGTGAAACCCTGTCTTTACTAAAAATACAAAAATTAGCCAGGGTTCCCTAATCCCAGCTACTTTGGAGGCTGAGGCAGGAGAATTGCTTGAACCTGGGAGGCAGATGTTGCAGTGAGCCAAAATTGTGCCATTGCACTCCAGCCTGGGCAACAAGAGTGAAACTCTGTCTCAAAAAAAAAAAAAAAAGTGAAATTTTTTTCACGCTTATAATCCCAGCACTTTGGGAGGCTGAGACAGGAGGATCACTGGAGCCCAGGAATTCGAGACCAGCAAAATAGAAAATAAAAAAATTAGCCAGGTGTGATTGTGCATGCCTGTGGTCCCAGCTACTTGAGAGGCTGAGATGGGAGGATCACCTGAGCCTGGGAGGTCAAGGAGGCAGTGAGCTGTGGTCTTGCCACTGTACTCCAGCCTGGACAACAGAGTGAGACCCTTCTCAAAAAAAAAAAAAAAACATCGAATTTTTTTCTAGAAAGAACATTAGACTGCCTGGCTCCTTTTTGCCATTGGAATAATGTCACATAATTAGTTCACCACGCTGGAGTGAAGGCTTCCTCTCTTGAGAATATGAACCTGCAGTCACAGCCCTGCTGTGGCCAGGGAAACATGTGGCCTTGTGTGTGCCACGGGGATTATACATGGGTTCCCTGGAAGATTTCCCCTGTGAACAAAAGCAGAGACCCACCAAGAGGACAAAGAAATTAGATTCATGACCCACAAAAGGGGAGACTGAGCCTGAGAAGTGTGTGTAAACAGTGATGCCATATAAATGGAAAGAAAGGTCAGGTGCCAGGAAGGCCAGAAAGAGTCCAGGGCAAGAAAGAGAAGGGGGTTACACTGCCAGGGTTTGGATCCTGGCTTCAATACTTACAAGCTGTGTGATTTCAAGCAAGTTAGTTGAATTATCTGTACTTCATTTTTCTCATCTGTGAAATGGAGATGAGTCTGTCTGCCACTTCTTCTAACCACCATGACCTCCAGAGAACAGTGGCTGTGGCTGTTCTTCTGTCTCTAAAACCTCAACACCTTTTGGTGAACTCTCACCAGGAACATTTAGATGAGGGTAATACAGTTCCTGCTAAACCAAACTGATAACCAATCGTTAGGGGCTGAATTGTGCTCCTCATCTTCCCAAATTCGTATGTTGAAGTCCTAACCCCCAGTACCTCAGAATGTGACTATATTTGAAGATCTGCAAAGAGCTAATTAAGGTTGGATGAGGTTCACAGGGTGGGCCCTAATCCAATATGATTGGTATCCTTAAATGAAGAGTTGATTAGGGCACAGACAGGCAGCCCTGTCTCACAGTGCTATTGTGTGGATTAAACTTGTTAATATACATAACAAGTTTGTCCAGCCCGCAGCCTGTGGGCCACATGTGGCCCATGATGGCTCTGAATGTGGCCCAACACAAATTTATAAACTTTCTTAAAACATTATGATATTTTTTGTGATTTTTTTTTTTTTTTAGCTCATCAGTTATCATTAGTGTCAGTGTATTTTGTATGTGGCCCAAGACAATTCTTTTTCTTCCAGGGTGGCCCAGGGAAGCCAAAAGATTGGACATCCCTGATATATAAAGTGCTCAGAACATTGCCTAGCACATAGTAACACTGTATGAGTGTTAGCTATGTTATCAACATTTGCGATGATTAACATATTGATGATGGGTCAACAGGTGCAGCTAACCACCATGACACATGTTTACCTACGCAACAAATCTGCATGTCCTGCATATGTATCCTGGAACTTTAAATTTAATTTAATTTAAAAAAATATTGAAATGCTTTGCAATGTACAAAGCAATATGTAAATGTAAGGCATCGTGCTGGATTGATCAGTGTATGTGTTTGCTAAGGCTGCCCTAACAAAGTACCACAGAGTGAGTGGCTTAAACAACAGAAGTGTATTTCCTCATAGTTCTGGAGACTGGAAATCTGAGATCAAGGTGTCAGTATGGCTGATATCTTCTAGGATATCTCCCTCCTTGGCTTGTAGATGACCGTCTTTCAATGTCTCTTCACATGGTCTTTCCTCTGTGCCTGTCTCTGCCCTAACCAACTCTTCATTTAAGGATACCAATCATATTGGATTAGGGCCCACCCTGTGAACCTCATCCAACCTTAATTAGCTCTTTGCAGATCCTGTCTTCAAATATAGTCACATTCTGAGGTACTGGGGGTTAGGACTTCAACATATGAATTTGGGAAGATGAGGAGCACAATTCAGCCCCTAACGATTGGTTATCAGTTTGATTTAGCAGGAACTGTATTACCTTCATCTAAATGTTCCTGGTGAGAGTTCACCAAAAGGCGTTGAGATTTTAGAGGCAGAAGAACAGCTGCAGCCACTGTTCTTTGGAGGTCATGGTGGTTAGTAGAAGTGGCAGACAGACTCAAAGATGTCAGGCAGATCCAGATTCTCCTGGCTCTTCTTTGCTCCCCAGCCCTTCTTCCAGATTCCTGACCCCATTGACCAGCAGTGGCCCTAAGCCAATCACCAGACATTAGGCTGAGAACTCACAGACGTTTCCTATACCCCTCACCATAGCACTTCAGTGGCTGGATGTGCCTGGCTCTTAGGATTGACCAGCAGCAGCTGCCCTTCACCTCCCACAACTGCACAAAACCTAGCCAGGAGGTACATCTCTTATCCTATAACACTCAGAGTGACTCTGCTCCCATCATTGGACCTGGATTCTAGATAGCTAGAATAATATTTAATAATAATGTTATTATTATTTTTTTAGACATGCTATCACTGAACCAGAAAGGAGTCTCTGCTTCACTGATAAGCATATATTTGAAGTTCTAATTATCTCAAGCAGGAGCTCATTCCAAAGTCCTCTGAATTTGTCCTCATGCTGCCATCTCTCCTGGCTCCAATATGTCCCACAAGCGGCTGCCAGATAAAATTTCTTGAATCACATTTATGTCATCTAGCAATGGTCAAGGGAAGTCCCAAGATGATAGCTGAGTAGCAGGCCTAGAGGGCAACACATTCAGACTAGAGCAAAACAACAAAGAAATGGAGGGTTCCCAGACAGTGGTGTCCAGGAAAAACAAAATGGAACAAATGCACCGAAAGTATGGGAAACATTAGAGGGTGGTTTACCATGCCATTGGGTCACCGCGGAAAAAAAAATAGTAATGAGGCATAGAAAATTATGCAATTTTTAAAGTCATTACAGTTGTCTTCCTTATCCATGGGGCATATGTTCTAAGACCCTCAGTAGATGCCTGAAACCACAAATAGTACAGAACCTGATTGCCATCAATCATAATACATTTCTGTTCATGTCTCGCACCCACAAACTTAATTCCTTTTCCATCTTAACTAAGCACTTATGCACTGTGGCCATAACTTTTGATGTTTCATGTGTGACAGCAAAACTAGCATGAGTTTCTTTTTCCTTCTTCACAATTTGATAGATAAAAGATTTGTTCTTACCTTAGATCTTAGCAACCTCAGCATATGATACATTTACTCTCCTTATTAAAACTTTCACATTTTTACTTGAAGGAAGCACTTCCTGGCTTGCTTTTCTTTGGCATAACTGTATTGCCAGCATTACAACCCTTTTTTTTTTTTTTTTTTTTTTTTTGAGATGGAGTCTTGCTTTGTTGCCCAAGCTGGAGTGCAGTGGCACAATCTCAGCTCATTGCACCCTCTGTCTCCTAGGTTTAAGCAATTCTCGTGCCTCAGCCTCCCAAGTAGCTGGAATTACAGGTGCATGCCACCATTCCCAGCTAGTTTTTGTGTTTTTAGTAGAGACGGGGTTTCACCATGGTGGCCAGGCTGGTCTCGAACTCCTGACCTCAGGTGATCCACCTGCCTCAGCCTCCCAAAGCAGCATCACAACTCTTGCACTTATGGCCATAGTCAAGTAAAATCAGATTTACTTGGATGCAAGCACTGGATACCATGACAGTGAATCTGATAGCTGAGCCGGCTACTAAGTGACTAATGGGCAGGGAGTGTAGAAAGCATGGAGATGTTGGGCAAAGGAATGATTCACGTCCAGCGCAGAACGGAGGGACATGGTTTGAGATTTCATCACACTACTCAGAAGGGCATGCAATTTAAAACACATGAGTTGTTATGCAACCATAAAAGAGAACAAGATCATGTTCTCTGCAGGAACATGGATGAAGCTGGAGGCCATTATCTTAGTAAACGAACACAGGAACAGAAAACCAAATACCACACGTTCTCACTTATAAGTGGGAGCTAAATGATAAGAACACATGGACACATGGGAAGAACAACAGACGCTAGGGCTTACCAGAGGTGGGAGGCTGGGAAGAGGGAGAGAATCGAGAAAAATAATAAATGGGTACTAGGCTATTGGTGACGAAACAGTCTATACAACGAACCCTCCTAACACAAGTTTACCTATATAGCAAACCTGTATATGTACCCCTGAACTTAAAATAAAAGTTAAAATTTTAAAAATGGCCAGAGGACATGAACAGACACTTCTCAAGAGAAGACATACAAGAGGCCAACAAACATATAAAAAATGCTCGACATCACTCATCGTCAGAGAAATGCAAATCAAAACCACAATGAGACACCATCTCATAACAGTAAGAATGACTGTTATTAAAAACTCAAAAACAACGGATGCTGGCAAGGCTGTGGAGAAAAAGGAATGCTCATACACTGTAAGTGGGAATGCAAACTAATTCAGCGATTGTGGAAAGCAGTTTGGAGATTTCTCAATGAACTTAGAACTACCATTCTACCAGGCAATCCCACCACTGGGTGTATACCTAAAGGAACATAGTTTCTTCTATCAAAAAGACACATTCACCCACATGTTCATTGCAGCACTATTTACAATAGTGAAGACATGGAATCAACCTAGGTGCCCATTAACAGTGGATTGGATGAAGAAAATATGGTACATATACATCATGAAATACTACACATCCATAAAAAGAATGAAATATGTCCTTTGCAGCAACATGGATAGAACAGGAGTCCATTATCCTAAATGAACTAACACAGGAACAAAAAAACAAATACTGCATTTTCTCACTTATAAGTGGGACATAAACATTGAATACACATGGGAACAATAGACAGTGGAGACCACTAAGATGGTGGAGGGAGAGAAGGGGATGTGAGCTGAAGAACCACCTGTTGGGTATTATGCTTACTGCCTGGGTAATGGGATCACTGGGACCTCAAGCCTCAGTGTCATATATATGCCCATACAACAAATCTGCACATGTACCCTTTAATCAATAATAACCGTTGAAATTATTTTTTAAATAAATAAAATGGTTGAGTTGTTTATTTCTGTAACTTTTCATTTAATACTTTCAGACCACATTGGACCGTGGATAACAGAAAGCAAAATCCCAGAGAGCAATGCCAAGACCAGCTAGGTTGGGGAGACCCTAACCCAGTGGCGCTAGAGGAATTAAAGACACACATAGAAATATGGAGGTGTGAAGTGGGAAATCGGGGGTCTCACAGCCTTCAGAGCTGAGTGCCCCAAACAGAGATTTACCCACGTATTTATTAACAGCAAACCAGTCATTAGCATTGTTTCTATAGATATTAAATTAACTAAAAGTATCCCTTTTAGTAAACGAAGGAATGGGCCAAATTAAAGGAATAGGTTGGGCTAGTTAACTGCAGCAGGAATGCGCCCTTAAGGCATAAATCGCTCATGCTATTGTCTGTGGCTTAAGAATGCCTTTAAGCAGTTTTCCTCCCTGGGCAGGCCAGGTGTTCCTTGCCCTCATTCCCGTAAACTCACAATCTTCCAGCTTGGGCATTAGGGCCATTATGGACATATTACAGTGCTGCAGAGATTTTATTTATGGCCAGTCTTGGGGCCAGTTTATGGCCAGATTTTGGGGGGGCTTGCTCCCAACAGAGCAAAATTGTGGATAATAGGGAACTACTGCATTAATTCCAGGACATACAGAAAATCGTACAGGAAAAAATATCATCAAATTACACTACTACACTCAAAGGTGAAGACTACTTGGCATAAGAGCATACAATGTCATGACTACTTACAGAATATTAAGTTGTGAAAAAGCACTGGAGAAAATGGGGAAGAGGCTGACCTAGCAGGGCAGAGGTCACAGAAGTGTGTTTCAGGCTGTAACAGGCAGCCTATGTGGACCACACCTTAAAGAAGGCAGACTGCAAATGGGTAGCTGAGAAGTGCAGCAGTAACTCGCAGGGCATGTGGGACAAGGAAGATTTTGGGGAGATGCAGGAGAGAGGAAAGCTGAAAGCAGAAAAGCAGATAACCAAAGAGTATTTGAGAGGGCTAAGAGGATGGACTTAAAGCCCAAATGGAAGATCAGGGTTTCGATAGGAACAGGGATGTGTGTTTCATTACACCAGGTGGGAAAAAGATCCAGGCACAAGCAGGCTTGTGTGTCTGGGTTGAGAGGAGAATGATTTCCTTTCCCCTCATCTCCACCTCCACTTCCTTAGATGTGAAGTCTCAATGCACTTTCTTAGAGCTGCCTCTTCTCCCTACTAACTGGGAAGGTCATAGAGGAGTAGAGAAAGCTTAGGTTGATGATGGGGAGATCGTAAACCAAGGCAGAGATGAACCAACTCATTGGAGTCACACGGCTAATTAGTGACAAAGCTAGGACTAGAATCAAACTGGCTCCTAGCCTAGTACTCTTTCACTACCAAATTACCGTGTAATATTGAACAGATGGGAGTGATTAAGGTTTAGAGCCGTTACAAAGACTAACACAAGCCGAGTTACATGAAATAAGGAATCAAGCAGAAATACAGCTGAGATGTTTAAACTTCACTTCACAGGAAGGGGTAATTTTACCCACTGTGAGACCATGATTAGATCAGGGTGGGTTGAACCGAACTGTAAACTTTTTCAAGGCACTGCCTTTGCTGTTCTCTAATCCAGAGGGACTGGGAGAAGCCCTTGCTGTACTAGGTGGCAATCAGGGGATAGGATAGAGATAAATGTCAGCCAATAGTATTTACCAGTAAATTTACCCAAATTAACTGTTTAAATTACACAGATCCTCTGGCAATCTTTGCCCTACTCAATTCAGAAGCATGCATTAAATACGCCGAAATGTACAAAGTACCTAAAAATAACAGGTATTGTTCCACCTCCATGCATGTGGGGTCCCTGGCATTTGTAACTTCAATGAGAAGAGGATTTTCTTCAAAATATACTTTCCATAAACTTCTCTGTCATGCCATTCATGTGGCTCTTGTTTCATTTGCAGCAAAAGTCTTTCATTGCTGTGTATTTGAATTTCCAGCATATCTTGGACCTTGGTGTTTATTTTGATTGGCATTTAGTTATCTGTCATGCAAGTATTATTTTTCCCTCAACATCACCGAGTGTGATATATGTGTGATATATGTTTCATTACAAATGCTGGCATTGGTCAGGTAGATTGGTTTTGCTGTTACATAACTTTGAGGGTGAGGGGCAATTTGTTAATGCCCACATTGACAAGTTACCATCAGATTATGCTAATTTGCAGTACCCTTTGCAATTAAAATCCTTCTGGCTGAATATTTAGCATTTATAATTAATGTAATTTTTAAACACTCAACCAATGTTCACCTTTTCCACTAAAGCTGAACTCCAGTGCCCTGCCCCATAGCCCAGGACAGAATTCCTGGGCCAGGGGAAATCTGGAAGAACTCCATGGGATTCCAGATTGCCCAGGCATCAGAGGGAAAATACTCATCCTATCGAGAGGTATTCTATTAGATTACTATTCTTACTAAATTCTCATTACCTTACTTCAGACTAGATAAATATAATTATATGTCCAGGTCTCACTCTCTCCTCACAGAAAGGCTCTGGAGCATCTAGGGACAAGTAATACAGCAGATACCAGACAGAGTACCATTCCCCACCCACTTCACCAGGATGGCGTGTAACATAACTTCCAGTGGGGAAGTGATAAGCTTATAAATGCAGAAGCCTTCTCTGGTCAACCTATACCAAGAAAATGCCATCCGTATCTTTCCTTGTTATTCTGTGTCTCAACATCCTATGCATTGTCTTCATTTCACTCATCATGATCGTTTGAATTTCTGTTTTACTTGTTTATTATCTGTCTTCTCCACTACAATGTAGTATTCCTAAGGGCAGAAGCCATGACCATCTTGTTTCCTGTGGAATCCCCAAGTGCCAGGAACAATGCCTGGTGCAAAGTAGGTACTAGATAAATATTAATTGGTTGGATGGAAGGTTAGGTGGATGAATAGAAGTAATATGCTCTCTTCTCCCACAGTGAGAGTAAGATGGGGCCCAGTGAGCCCCCTGTTTAAAAGGAATCCCAGTTCTGGATAATTAGGTGGGTCTCAGGTGAGTGTAGCAGAAAATATGACAATTGCTAACTCTTTTGATCCAACTGACACTTAAACTTGAAAGAAAGGTAACAAAACCAGATGGAGAGTTGAGGGGAAACCCGACACTACAGGGAAGAAAGAAAACTTTGTTATAGAAAACTACCATTGTCATGTCTTGGAAACCTAAATGAAACACAAAGGTGAATTAGACAAGAGATTAGGAGATATTTAACAAATACATATTGATTGACTAGTTAGCTGACAAAACAAACAAACAAAAGGTAGACATACAAATTAGATTCTAACCTGTTAGGGTGGAGTCTTCTGTACTCTTGAGGAGGATCTACCCTTGGCGTGAAGCAGGGGAGAGTCCTCTTTAGGGTCCACTCCTCCACCGCCTACTCCCGACACACACAGTCCTGTCCATATCCAGCAGGTTCATATTGACTTCCTGCTAATCCCGCCACCCAAGGGCTGCTTTCTCCATCAGTCTGCCCACATTGTAATGTATTCCAAGAATTTGGCTTTTCTTTACCCTATCAAAAATATTTGTCCTGGATTTTCTCCATTCAAAATTCTGATGATAAATAGTTAACTGAAAACCCCTCAAGAGTGGTCATTTCCATCAGGGAAAAAAAAAATCATAATTTTTTTCAACTTAAAAATAATAATTTATTGACCTCATCTCCCCTCTTGACACAGCTCCATCTGCTTCCCATTTCTCTGCTCCTCTTTACAATAAAACTCATTAAACTGTGGTCTACACTTGCCATTTTCAATTTTTCCCCTCTTATTATCTCTTGAATCGACTCCAATAAGAGTTTTGTCTCAACCATTTCACCAAAACGTCTTTCATCAAAGCCACCAATAGCTTCCAAGTTGCTAAATCCAGCAGCTATTTTCAGTCCTCAATTTCCTTAACCTCTCAGTGGCATTTGACACAATAGAGTTCCCTCATCCTTGAGATGCTTTCTTCTCTGGCCTTCCAGGACATGCCTTGTCCTAGCTTCCTTCTGGTTCACTGGTCACTCCTTCTCAGACTCCTTTGCTGATCTCATCAACCTGATCTCTCAACTCAGTCCTTGGTCCTTTTCTCTTCTTATCTGCTCTCACTTTCTCAGTGATCTCTTCTAGCCTCAGGGCTTTAATGGCCATTTACAAGCTGAGGAAGTTACATTTCCAGCCTGGATTGCACTCCTGAACTCCAGATCCGTAGATCCCACTGCCTAACTGAATCTTCTGCTCAGATACCTAGATCTGCAGATTTTCCTCCCAAATCTGCTGTTTTCACAGTATTCCCCACATGAGTAATGGTAATTTCACTCTTCCAGATGTTCAGACTCAAAAACCTCAATGTTGCCCTTGGTTGCTTTTTTTTTTTTTCCCCTCTCATATCCTACAACCAAACACCAGTAAATTCTTTAGACTATGTTTTTCAAAATATATCCAAAATTTAGATCCACCTCTTTGGTTCCAACCTGTTCAAAGTCATCAATACCTCTCACCCCGATTAGAACAGAGATTTTCTAATGAGTCCTCCTGCCTCTGTCCTTGCCACCTACTGTCTATTCTCAACACAGCAGCTACGGGATCCTTGCAAGAGAAGGTCAGATGACATCACCCCCCTTTTCAGAACCTTCCTATGGTCTCATATCTCACCCAGAACAAAAGTCAGAGTCCTTACAATAGCCTGCCCAACCTATACAACCTGGAACCTGTTGTCTCTCTGCTCATCTCACACTGTTTTTCTCATCATCACTTTGCTAGCCATTTGGGCTTCTTGGTATTCCTCAATCACGCCAGGCATATTCCCACAGCCTTAGCACCTACTGTTCTGCTCTCTTGCTGCTCTTCTCCCAGACTGCCTTGAGGCTTCCTCCTGTATCTCCTTCAGGGCTTTACTCAAATTTCATCTTCTTAGCTGAGGCCCTCTCTGACTACTCTATTTCAAATCACAATGTCTCCTCTCCTACCACCTCTCATTCTTCCCCTCTGCTCTATTTTCTTCCCCACAGAACTTATTACTATCTATTTTATAATTTTTGTTATGTTGTCTGTCTTCCCACATTATAGCGTAGGCTCCATTAGGACAGAAGTTTCATCTTTTTTGTTCATTGTTTTATCCCCAGTGCCTAAAACAATGGTAAGCAATCAATACATCAATACATATTTGTTGAAGCAATGGAAAAGCCATTCTGCCCCAATGCGTTAATAATTTCTAGAATTCTAATGGGAATGGCCTAGACTCAATTCATTCCCCCAAACACAGTTGTCTAACCCAAAGGAGTAACACAAATGAAGGGATATCAGACCACATAGAATGAGCCCATAGCACCAAACAGCCTAGTAAAGAGATATGTTAGGGTGGCTGGGCTCTTGTGGTACCCCTCAAATTATACTGCATTGTTGACTGCTATGTGAGCATGTAAGCCACATGCTCAATATGAGTCACAAGAGTGGTATGGCTGCCAAAAAAAAAAAAAAATACAATTGTTGACTACATTAATGGTGATATGTTTCAATGGGTATCATACTTCCATTGTTTTCTGGTCTAGTCATACCACATTGGGAGTGCTGTGTTCAACTTTGGGAGTTATTTTTCAAGAGGAATATTGTTCAGGAAAATCAAAGAGAATATCCATGATATATGAAAATAAAACAATTGAGTGACCAAAGGTACTCGGGGATTACATTACACTTAAGGATAGTCTAAAAAGGTACACCATCCTGCCACCACTCTCCTCCTCTGTCCGTGGAAGACATTAATAATCAATCATTATTCTCTTCCGGTAGTGTTTGGCCAGCTCATAGCCCTCCAGGCAACCACTATGCACTCTATTGGATTGGACAACTAAGATGAAATTTATTAGTTCTTCCAGCTTTAAGGCAGGTATAATTTTCTCATTAAAATATTTTAATGTGGCCAGGCACAGTAGCTCACACCTGTAATACCAGCACTTTGGGAAGCCGAGGTGGTCAGATTATTTGAGGCCAGGGGTTCAAGAGCAGCCTGGCCAACATGGCAAAACCCTGTCTCCACTAAAACTACAAAAATTTTCTGGGCGTGGTTGTGGGCACCCGTAATCTCAGCTACT
The DNA here is from genome assembly GCF_029289425.2 of Pan paniscus. Classification (NCBI taxonomy): domain Eukaryota; kingdom Metazoa; phylum Chordata; class Mammalia; order Primates; family Hominidae; genus Pan; species Pan paniscus. The sequence goes on along the minus strand of NC_073253.2, from coordinate 45,867,370 downwards.
CAGGAGGCTGAGGCAGGAAAATCTCTTGAACCTGGGAGGCAGAGGTTGCAGTGAGCCGAGATGGCACCACTGCACTCTAGCCTGGGCAACAAAGCAAGACTCTGTCTCAAAACTAACTAAATAAATAAATACATAAATAAGAAATATTTGAATCCATATGCTATGGAAAAAAAAACTGAACAAACTAGTCCCATCTAGTTCTAGAGGGTAAAACTAGAAAACTAGAACCTCTGAGTAGCAAAAATTCGGGATCAAGAAGAATATTCTAATGGTAATAACTGTCCAAAGTGAGGTATTGAAAGGTAGGAAGTCTGGAAGACCACCTGCCAAGGAATAGTGGATGAAATCTCCTATCTTAGGTGGGAGATTGGACTGGATAACCTCTAAACTTCATCCAGCCCTAAAATTCTTCAGATCTTTTCCTACTTGGCTCTGCTAGGCAGGGCCAGGGTGTTTTCCTACTTGGATCTGCTAGGCAGGGGAGGTGGCTGGCAAAGAAAGTCTGCAAAGCAAAACCATTCACCTTTAAATTTCAGTTATCTCACTGAAGAAGATAACAGAAAAACAGAATAAAAGAGATGATGGATTCAGCACAAAGAGATAAAGTGATTATATCTAAGTTGAATAACAATAGAAACAAAAATCTTTTTGTTAGCTTTTGGACACTCTCATCTCCCATTTATCTTAGTTCTTCCTTATTCTCACATTCTTTAACCTCATGCCCTAATCTTTTTGGTGAGAAGCCAATTAACTCTGTAAAAACTCTGGCAGCTGATGCCAGAAGCGTGGCTCACTGTGTTCCAAGACTTGGTAATTCCTTCCCTAATGACATAGTAGAAACACTGTCGCCACAGTTAAGAGCAGGCTAGAGGCAATTACTATATTTAAGCTGTACTTTGCAGGTTATCATACCCACATCTGCAAGCTATTCCCTTTGTAAGGCATTTGGCATCATTTGCCACAGAAAACTCATTGCAAAGGGCCAGCAAGCAACTACAGGAGGACCAAGGACTGAGACTTACTCCATATGGCTAGCAAAAGAGAGACGTATAACTTTCTTTCAGCAACTCCAAACCCACTCCTGCTTCCTGGAGCCAGGCTCCTCTTATCAAAACAGGAAATCTACAAAGAGGGGTCCACAGAAGGGCTGGTGAGGAACAAATGCTCTAGCAGCCACCCACCCACTGGTCTGTGAAGGGACAGAGACCAATCCAGCAAGCTGGGCAGCTGGAAGGTTACTCGCTGAACAATCTCCCTGAAAGCACAGGACTCCTGCACAGGATGGCATTATCTAAAAGAAATCACAGGACTTGCTGGGTCCTTCTGAATACTGAACTGCTAACATTCATGTCATGGAGCAATTCATGGCCTGGAGTTCACAGCTGCTCTGGGCCTTGGCCCCTTCATCTTTAAAATGGGGATATCAGTGCTTAAACTTCACTGCTCTGGGGGGAATGGAAAGATTAAAGTAATAGATGTGAAAGCACTTTCAAAAGCATTTTAAGAATTATCCAAATGTCAGTATTGTTCTTATGAGTATTAGTATTATTTTGAGCCTGTAATGATAATTACCTATAAGATTTCATATAGTGATGATTATCCTAAAACCAAGATGAAATCAAGGCCAGTGTCACTCTAATGCTTTTGCATAGGACCTTTGACTGAGTTCCTCTTTTCTGAGTTCATACCTTTCTATGTTTTTCTAGAATTTTCAGTCCTTCAGTTGGTTAATTCTTTCAGTCATCACCCAAATATTGAATCAGTTATCTTTTGAAAGAGTGTGTCAGTTATTCAGGACAGATGCTTAGGCAAAGGCCTCTTACATAGAAAAATTGCACTTCTTTCTGCTGACCACCAGGACTCCCACTTAAAATTTCACCCCATCTTACCCCTTGTCTCACCTCGTCCCCATCCTCCTTTCCCAGTGAGTTAGACCTAATTAGATGTACCCATGTTTTGTCACTCCTACCAAATGGATGAGTCTGCAAGATACATAGATACCTCCATTTTTTAATTGACTATTCTAGTAGCTTATTGAAAAAATATGTCTTTGTTTTCATTTGCATTCATCTGTACAAATTTTAATTTTACCCCAGAGGTAGATAGAATAAGATAAAAAGTTAAACTATTTAACAAGTACTCAGAAACAAACAGGGAGCCAGTACGTAGGACAGGGAAAAGAAGTGAGAAAGCAGGATTGAACCACTGGTTAAAAGGATATTTTTAGATATCATTTAGTATAACATTGATGCTGCCAATTACCATGTGTGTATTGGCTAAATCTGTGTCAAGGGAACTGTTTTCAGATATTCTCCACGATTTCCCAAATAAAATAAATTAACTATTCTAGAACATAATTGGTTTTATGCCTGTGAGATATAATCTTGCAATATTTATTGAATGTTAGGCTCTTTACTTTTTATGTTCACTATAGTCATGGAATTGTAAGAAACACCAAATAAAATTGAGCACTAACACATTTCCTAAAGTAGTTTAACAACTAAGAAATGACAAATTTCTGCATTATCTTCAGACACTTAAGCTAACCCTACTTTCATTTTATAGGACGAAATAGAATATATAATTCTAATTTGTGTTGCGTTGAATGTATTATAAGAACATATATATGCTAATGTATTTTATTATAAAAAATTGGAAGAGAAAAAAATGAGTCAGACACAGCAAGTAGACAAATTTACAACATCTCATCCATCACTTTAAACCTCCTTATTTTGCTTCCTATTACAAGCATGGTTGGTGTGGGACTTGATATGACAATGTAAGGTTATGACAAATGTATCTTCATATATGTATCTCACATTGATTATTCTAAATATTAAATAAATCACACAGCATTAACAAAGAAAGGACAAAACCTTTGAAGATACAGAATGAGACACATATGTATAAAAGAACTATGATTCCAGCAATCAGTCACTAAATATTTAGTTCCTTTTTCCTGGTTTTTTTCCACCCCTTCCAATCCCTCATTCAACTCTGCTCAGGATCTTAAAACTTACAGTAACTCTATAAATAGCTAGTCCCTAGGTCCATAGAAGTCCATAAAGGTGGTGATAAAGACTCATACACTATTTTCAGTATTTCAAAAATTCTAACAGACAGTATCTATTTGCTATAGATCTGAGTGGTAGTTGTAGATGTTTTCTGTAAATAAAATATTTGAAACAAATAATTAACAAGTTCTCGTAAATGTTTCTAGGTAAATCTGTGAAAACATAGGATCCGTGTACATGGAAAATACTCCTAAAAAGAAAATACTCCTAAAGCACTCCTGCATTGGTGATGAAAGCTTTGGAAACCTCTGAAGTAGCAACTTCTTGAGAGTAAATTGTGGAGGAGATAAGAGACAAGAATTATTGTGGGCTGCTTTGACCTTTTGATACAAGGAATTCCTATCTTCCTGAGAGGGCTATTCATGTACTTCCTTAATTCTTTCTCACTCTCATCCAGGAGCAAACTCACTGGCAATAGCTATATAAATAAAATTATAATCTGCATATGGATACTCATGTACATTTTCAGAGGTAATCTAAAAAATGTGAAAATGAAAATGATCGTATCTTGTCTGATATAAAACATGAGCCCTTGGCATGTGGTGTGTAGAACATGCAGAAAATCTTGGAAATAAACTGTTACTGAAGTATGGCTCCTGAAGAGGAGTTCCTTTAAAAGAATCAGTTAAAAATTATGCATTCCTTATCAGTTTTGAAGAATCCAGGGTTTTCTTTATAAAGGAAAGGATAGCATGCCATGGTACATGAGGGAAAAGTAAGAGTCAGGCCCTAAAAGAAAATCAAAGAAGCCACCAGTTCCGACTTCTAACTGGAGTCTAGGCTGGTTTCCTTGATCAACAATGAGTATCTATTCCTGATGTTAAAAGCCTATGTTTGTTTTATTCATTCATGTATTTATTCCTTTATCTATTCACTTATTTTTCTATTTATATAATATTCAGCAAATATTTTTGAGCACCAATCATGTACCAATATAAGTTGCAGAACTATAAAGATGAATATATTATGATCCATACCACCAAAGAGCTTACAGTATAACAAAGAATGCGGTAAAATAAGTATCACTGAACAAGTGTCTATTGAACACCTGCTAGGCACCAATGTTCTAGGTGCTAGGACACAGCAGATCAAAGCAGACACTAATCCCAGCTCTTGCACAGCTTATTTTGTAGTGCAAAGCTTGCTATGATAAAGATATAGCCACGCTGCTACGGGAGTAAGAGGTTGCGCTAACTAATCCAGATTTGGAGTCTGGAACTAGAGTAGATTCAAATTTGTAATATCAATTCCTCCTAAGGCACAACAATCCCTCCCTCCTACTCCAGCCACAGCATAAAGCCTCAACCTGTTGAGATATTATTGGACACTTTTAGAAAAGTAAGTTATAGTGAATAAAAAATAGGTGTTATACATTTACAACATGTTTTGAAGTCTTTGATAAGGTCAGGTCCAGGAATCACTGTCTTCGGCTGTTATCTCAACACAAACTATTTAATCCATCCAACTGAATGTGACCTTTTCACAACTTTTTAGAAATCTAGAAATATGAAAATGTATTTGTTCTCACCATTCTTATCTTCCTGGAGGACAGAGTTGGCCTCAGCTGTATTATCAGGCTTCAGTTTCCCATAAAACAAGGGGTATTGGGAGGATCATGGTTGTGATTCTTCCAAGGTCATACTTCTTGAGTTTTTCATAGATTATGCATAATCTAACATGATATTGTTTATATGTCCAAAAATTTATATTTACACTTTTATATAGGTATGCATGTAAATTAATTCAATATTTGAGAGCTACACATATCATATCATTAGCAGTGATTGGTTCTAGAGTGTAGAAATAAAATGGGGAAATGAAGTAGAGTATTTTAATTTTTAAATGATTACATAGTTATATGTTATTTGTATGATTTTTAAATGACTTTATTAAGGTATAATTGACATAGAAAAAGCTGTATATATAATATGTGTACAACTTGATAAGTTTGGAGATAAATATATGCCCATGAAACCATGATCACAATCTGTGCCATAACCTATCCATCATTTTCAGAAGTTTCCTTCCACCTTCTTAGTTTTTATCATTGTCGTGATAAAAACACTTAACATAAAGTATACCTTCTTTAACAATTTTATGTATAAAATACCATATTGTTGGCTGGGCACGGTGGCTCACACCTGTAATCTCAGCACTTTGGGAGTCCAAGGTGGGAGGATCGCTTGAATCCAGGAGTTTGAGACCAGCCTGGACAATATAGCAAGACTCCATCTCTATTTATAGTATATTAAATACGTAAAAAAATAAGAATGCAGTATTGTTAACTATGCTGTACTGTAGATCTCTATGACCAAGCTCACCTACAAATAACCCTTTTTTTAAATAATGTAACAAAATAATCCTAATTCCTTCCTCTCATCCCTTGTATCATTGCTTCACTTATTTTAGTTATATATACACATACATATGCATATATGCGCACAGAAGATATACATAAGCATACAGAATCACATGCATTGTTGCTGTTATTATTATTTTGAACAGGTATCTGTTAGATCAATTAAAGGTAAGAAAAATAAAGTTTTTATTTATTTATTTATTCATTCACTCATTTATTTATTTATTTATTGAGATGGAGCTTCGCTCTTCTTGCCCAGGTTGGAGTGCAGTGGCGCGATCTCAGTTCACCACAACATCCACCTCCCAGGTTCAAGCGATTCTCCTGCCTCAGCCTCCCGAGTAGCTGGGACTCCAGGCATGCACCACCACACAGGGCTAATTTTGTATTTTCAGTAGAGACAGGGTTTCTCTATGTTGGTCGGGCTGGCCTCCAACTCCCAACCTCAGGTGATCCACCTGCCTCGGCCTCCCAAATAAAGTTTTTATTTTACCTTCAACTATATCTTCTTCAATGCTCTTCCTTTTTTTGTGTAGATCCAAGTTGCAGACTTATATTATATTCCTTCTCTCTGAAGAATTTCTTTTAACATTTCTTGCAAGGCACGTTTACTGGGAACAAATTCCCTCAACAAATTCCCGTTTGGTACGAGAAATTTTGTTTTGTTTGGTTTTTTCACTTTTGAAGGACAGTTTTGCAGGGTGCAGAATTCTAGGTTGAGTTTTTTGTTTGCTTGTTTGTTTTTCTTTATGCTTTAAACATTTTACTCCACTCTCTTCTTGCACATCTGTTTTCTGAGCTGTCAGATGTAATTCTTTGCTTCCCCATAGGTCAGGGAATTTTTTTCCTCTGGCTTCTTTCAACCTTTACCTTGATTTAAGAATAATATACCTAGTGTCATTCTTCGGTTTTGTTTTTTGTTTTATCCTTTTGTGGGTATTTTTTGAACATTTATCTTGCTTGGTATTCTATGAGCTTCCTAGATTTGTGATTTGGTGTCTGACACTAATTTGGGGAAATTCTCAGTCATTATTGTTCCAAACATTCCTTCTATTGCTTTCTTCCCTTCTCTCTTCTGGTATTTCCTTCTCTCTTCTGGTAAATCCTCCTGGTACTTCCATTATGCATATGTCGCAACTTCTGTAGCAGTTCCATAGTTCTAGAATATTCTGTTCTGTTTCTTCTTAGTCTTTGTTCTTTCTGCTTTTCAGGAGGTTTCCATTGAAACATCCTTAAGCTCAGAGATTCTTTCCTTAGCCATGTCCAGGCATTCTTCATTTTATTACAGTGTTTTTTTGTTTGCTTGTTTGTTTTGTTTGTTTTGTTTTTGAGACAGAGTTTGCTCTTGTCACCAGGCTGGAGTGCAATGGCATGATCTCGGTTCACTGCAACCTCCACCTCCCGGGTTCAAGCAATTCTCCCTCTTCAGCCTCCCAAGTAGCTGGGATTACAGGCACCTGCCACCACACCTGGCTAATTTTTGTACTTTTAGTAGAGACAGGATTTTGCCATATTGGCCAGGCTGGACTCAAACTCCTAACCTCAGGTGATCCACCCAACTCAGCCTCCCAAAGTGCTGAGATTACGGACATGAGCCACTGCACCTGGCCATTACAGTTCTTTTTATCTCTAGTATTTATTGTTGGTTCTTTCTTCGGATTTACCTCTTTGCTTACATTGATGATATAGTTCAAATGTTGGTAGCTGCCAAAATTCATCTATTGTTACTTAGTACTCAGTGTGATAGTATTAAGAGCCTTTTGGCAAGTAACTAAGTAATGAGGACCGCACCCTCATGAGTAGATTAGTGCCCTTATAAAAGAGGCTGGAGGAACCTAGCAAGACAGGCCAACATTCAAATTCAGGAAATACAGAGAACACCACAAAGATACTCCTTGAGAAGAGCAACCCCAAGACACATAATTGTCAGATTCACCAAGTTTGAAATGAAGGAAAAAATGTTAAGGCAGCCAGAGAGAAAGGTTGGGTTACCCACAAAGGGAAGCCCATCAGACTAACAGCAGATCTCTCCGCAGAAACTCTACAAGCCAGAAGAGACTGGGGGCCAATATACAATGTTCTTAAAGAAAAGAATTTTCAATCCAGAATTTCATATCCAGCCAAACTAAGCCTCATAAGTGAAGGAGAAATAAAATGCTTTACAGACAAGCAAATGCTGAAAGACTTTGTCACCACCAGGCCTGCATTACAAGAGCTCCTGAAGGAAGCACTAAACATGGCAAGGAACAACTGGTACCAGCCACTGCAAAAACATGCCAAGTTGTAAAGACCATGGATGCTAGGAAGAAACTGCATCAACTAACGAGCAAAATAACCAGCTAACATCATAATGACAGGATCAAATTCGTACCTAACAATATTAACCTTAAAAGTAAATGGGCTAAATCCTCCAATTAAAAGACACAGACTGGCAAACTGGATAAAGAGTCAAGACCCATCAGTGTGCTGTATTCAGGAGACCCATCTCATGTGCAGAGACACACATAGACTCAAAATAAAGGGAGGGAGAAAGATCTACCAAGCAAATGGAAAACAAAAAAAAGCAGGGGTTGCAATCCTAGTCTCTGATAAAACAGACTTTAAACCAACAAAGATCAAAAGAGACAAAGAAGGCTATTACATAATGGTAAAGGGATCAATTCAACAAGAAGAGCTAACTATCTTAAATATATATGCACCCAATACAGGGGCACCCACATTCATAAAGCAAGTCCTTAGAGACCTACAAAGAGACTTAGACTCACACACAATAATAATGGGAGACTTTAACACCCCACTATCAACATTAGACAGATCAACGAGACAGAAAGTTAACAAGGATATCCAGGAATTGAACACAGCTCTGCACCAAGCAGAATTAATAGACATCTACAGAACTCTCCACCCCAAATCAACAGAATATACATTCTTCTCAGCACCACATCACACTTATTCCAAAATTGACCACATAGTTGGAAGTAAAGCACTCCTCAGCAAATGTAAAAAAACAGAAATTATAACAAACTGTCTCTCAGACCACAGTGCAATCAAACTATAACTCAGGATTAAGAAACTCACTCAAAATCACTAAAGTGCATGGAAACTGAACAACCTGCTCCTGAATGACTACTGGGTACATAATGAAATGAAGACAGAAATAAAGATCTTCTTTGAAACCAATGAGAACAAAGACACAATATAGCAGAATCTCTGGGGCACATTTAAAACAGTATGTAGAGGGAAATTTATAGCACTAAATGTCCACAAGAGAAAGCAGGAAAGATCTAAAATCAACACCCTAACATCACAATTAAAGGAACTAGAAAAGCAAGAGCAAATACATTCGAAAGCTAGCAGAAGGCAAGAAATAACTAAGAGCAGAGCAGAACTGAGGGAGATAGAGACACAAAAATACCCTTCAAAAGAATCAATGAATCCAGGAGCTGGTTTTTTGAAAAGAGCAACAAAATTGATAGAACACTAGCAAGACTAATAAAGAAGAAAAGAGAGAAGAATCAAATAGATGCAATAAAAATGATAAAGGGGATACCACCACCGATCCCACAGAAAAACAAACTACCATCAGAAAACACTATAAACACCTCTATGCAAATAAACTAGAAAATCTAGAAGAAATGGATAAATTCCTCGACACACACACCCTCCCAAGACTAAACCAGGAAGAAGTTGAATCCCTGAATAAACCAATAATAGGCTCTGAAATTGAGGCAATAATCAATAGCCTACCAACCAGAAAAAGTCCAGGACCAGATGGATTCACAGCTGAATTCTACCAGAGATACAAAGAGGAGCTGGTACCATTCCTTCTGAAACTATTCTAATCAATAGAAAAAGAGGGAATCCTCCCTAACTCATTTTATGAGGCCAGCATCATCCTGATACCAAAGCCTGGCAGAGATACAACAACAACAAAAAAGAGAATTTTAGACCAATATCCCTGATGAACACCGATGTAAAAATCCTCAATAAAATACTGGCAAACTGAATCCAGCAGCACATCAAAAAGCTTATCCACCACGATCAAGTTGGCTTCATCCCTGGGATGCAAGGTTGGTTCAATGTATGAAATCAATAAATGTAGTCAATCATATAAACAGAACCAAAGACAAAAATCACATGATTATCTCATTAGATGCAGAAAAGGCCTTCAACAAAATTCAACAGCCCTTCATGCTAAAAACTCTCAATAAACTAGGTATTGATGGGATGTATCTCAAAATAATAAGAATTATTCATGACAAACCCACAGCCAATATCATACTGAATGGGAAAAAACTGGAAGCATTCCCTTTGAAAACTGGCACAAGACAGGGATGCCCTCTCTCACCACTCCTATTCAACATAGTGTTGGAAGTTCTGGCCAGGGCAATCAGGCAGAAAAAAGAAATAAAAGGTATTCAATTAGGAAAAGAAGAAGTCAAATTGTCCCTGTTTGCAGATGACATGATTGTATATTTGGAAAACCCCATCGTCTCAGCCCAAAATCTCCTGATATTGCAACTGATAAGCAACTTCAGCAAAGTCTCAGGATACAAAATCAGTGTGCAAAAATCACAAGCATTCTTATACACCAATAACAGACAAACAGAGAGCCAAATGAGGAGTGAACTCCCATTCACAGTTGCTACAAAGGGAATAAAATACTTAGGAATCCAACTTACAAGGGATGTGAAGGACCTCTTCAAGGAGAACTACAAACTACTGCTCAATGAAATAAAAGAGGACACAAACAAATGGAAGAACATTCCACACTCATGGATAGGAAGAATCAATATCGTGAAAATGGCCATACTGCCCAACGTAATTTATAGATTCAATGCCATCCCCATCGAGCTACCAATGACTTTCTTCACAGAATTGGAAAAAACTACTTTAAAGTTCATATGGAACCAAAAAAGGGCCCGCATTGCCATGACAATCCTAAGCAAAAAGAACAAAGCTGGAGTCATCATGCTACCTGACTTCAAACTATACTACAAGGCTACAGTAACCAAAACAGCATGGTACTGGTACCAAAACAGAGATATAGACCAATGGAACAGAACAGAGCCCTCGGAAATAATACCACACATCTACAACCAACTGATCTTTGACAAACCTGACAAAAACAAGAAATGGGGAAAGGATTCTCTATTTGATAAATGGTGCTGGGAAAACTGGCTAGCCATATGTAGAAAGCTGAAACTGGATCCCTTCCTTACACCTTATACAAAAATTAATTCAAGATGGATTAAAGACTTAAATGTTAGACCTAAAACCATAAAAACCCTAGAAGAAAACCTAGGCAATACCATTCAGGACATACGCATGGGCAAGGTCTTCATGACTAAAACACCAAAAACAATGGTAACAAAAGACAAAATTGACAAATGGGATCTAATTCAACTAAAGAGCTTCAGCACAGCAAAAGAAATTACCATCAGAGTGAACAGGCAACCTACAGAATGGGAGAAAATTTTTGCAATCTACCCATCTGACAAAGGGCTAATATTCAGAATGTACGAAGAACTTAAGCAAATTTACAAGAAAAAATCAAACAACCCCATCAAAAGGTGGGCAAAGGATTTAAACAGACACTTCTCAAAAGAAGACATTGATGCAGCCAACAGACACATGAAAAAATGCTCATCATCACTGGCCATCAGAGAAATGCAAATCAAAACCACAATGAGATACCATCTCACACCAGTTAGAATGGCAATCATTAAAAAGTCAGGAAACAACAGGTGCTGGAGAGGACGTGGAGAAATAGGAATGCTTTTACACGGTTGGTGGGACTGTAAACTAGTTCAACCATTGTAGAAGACAGTGTGGTGATTCCACAGGGATCTAGAACTAGAAATACCATTTGACCCAGTGATCCCATTACTGGGTATATACCCAAAGGATTATAAATCATTCTGCTATAAAGACACATGCACAAGTATGTTTAATGTGGCACTATTCACAATAGCAAAGACTTGGAACCAACCCAAATGTCCATCAATGATACACTGGATTAAGAAAATGTGGTGCATATACACCATGGAATGCTATGCAGCCACAAAAAAGGATGAGTTCATGTCCTTTGTAGGGACATGGATGAAGCTGGAAACCATCATTCTGAGCAAAGTATCGCAAAGACAGAAAACCAAACACCACATGTTCTCACTCATAGGTGGGAATTGAACCATGAGAACACTTGGACACAGGATGGGGAACATCACACACCGGGCCCTGTCGTGGGGTGGGGTAAGTGGGGAGGGATAGCATTAGGAGAAATACCTAATGTAAATGACAAGTTAATGGGTGCAGCACACCAACATGGCACATGTATACCTATGTATCAAACCTGTATGTTGTGCACATGTACCCTAGAACTTAAAGTATAATAATAATAATAATAATAATAATAATAGTAAAGTGGTTGGAGGGAGCTTCCTTGCCCTGCTGCCATGACAAGGTGCAGCTAGAAGGTGCCATCTCTGAAGCAGAAAGCAAGCCTTCACCAGACACCAAATCTTCTGGTCCCTTGATTTTAGACTTCACAGCCTTCAAAAAATTGTGAGTATTAAATTTCTGTTGTTTATAAGTTACCCAGCCTAAGATATTTTGTTATAGCAGCAGGAATGAAGACACTTGCCCATCTGTTCTTACATGCTGTCGACTTTATCCTTTAGAGCTGTTAGCATATTAATTACGGCTGTTTTAAATTTTCTGTCTGATCATTTCAACATCCCTTCTATGTCTGGTTCTGATGTTTGCTCTGTCTCTTTAAACTGTATATTTTGCCTTTTAGTATGCCTTGTAATTCTTTCTTGATAGCCAAAAATGTTGCAGTGGGTAAAAGGACATGCTGTAAAGGACTTTACTAATGTGGTGGCAAGAAGTGGGAAAATGGAAAACCTTCTATGATCAGTGCTGTGATTCAATCTCAGTCTTTTTAGTGAGTCTGTGCCCCCACACTGTGAACTTCACAATTGTTTCTCTTTTTTCTCTTCCCTTAGGTGAGACAGTATGACTAGAGTGGATGAGTGTGTGTTTCCCTTCTCCTACATGGAAGGCTAGCTGGAAGCTGGATATTTGACTTCTCTCAGGTAATTCAGGCTCTGATAAAACCTCAGCAAGTTAGACTCTGGTTAAATAATTTATCCTGAGGCAGCCTTGTTAAAAACAGTGCTCAGCAATGTTTTTAAATTGTTCATTTTCTCCTCCCACTTCCAGAATCGTGGGGAATTTTCTCCGATTTTTACTGTGAGAACCAGATTGGGTTCCTGGAGGTAAATTCACAAAAGTGTGGGCCCCTGATGACTGGGTCCTGTGGAATTTTTAACTCTCAGACTTGTCCACATTGCCTCCAGCAATTCATCAATTTACAGTTCAGGTTTTCCTACTCAGGCACTAGTTTCTGCAGAGGTTTCTACTCCAATAAGTTATGATTCTTTATATTCACCTATCTCTTCAATTTTGAGGGCAGTGGTTTGCCCTGTGACCTCACTTCTCTTAAATATTTAAAAAGAGTTGTTGAATTTTCAGGTTGTTCAGCTTTTTACTTGTGGTTAAGATGGAATGGTAACACTTAGCTCCTTATATGCAGAACTGGCAACTGAAAGTCCTTTGTCTAATTTTTTAAAAACACACACAATATGCATGATAAAGGGGATAGTCTCTATCAAAAAAATACTACCTAGAAGTTAATTTATTTATTGGAACCACTAGGATTTGTTTTAATCATCAAATGACCTTTTCTTGTTTTCAACTGAGTAAGATGTGCCCATCTATTATTATTTACCCAGAAACCTTCCTGACAAGAAAATACAAAAGCATCAGCAGGCACGTTGGGGGCTGTGAGTGTGTTAGGAATTGTGAAGACAGGGAGAAGGGGTTTGTAAGAGGATCTCTTTCTCACCAACTCAGGTTTGCTCTGCATTTCCTTATTTGAATAGGAATAGGCAAAGGAAGTCAGAAAAAATACAAGAAAAAATTAAAAATGTGGAACTAGAAGAGACTTTATGGGTTATTTTTTATCTCTAAAAAAAAATAAGGCCTAAAACTTTTCAATGACTTACCCAAAGTCAGGGGTTGAGTAAGTATGATACTGTGATGTTGAAATCCATGTCTTCTTATGTCATGCTCTTTATACTGAATGTCCCTGTCTTTTGATCTCCAAGTGTCTCATAAAGTCTAATTGCAAAAGCTTTAAAATGAAAGGTTTACCAAACACAATATGTAAGAAACTGCAGTTTCTTACATATTGCCACCAAATCATGAGATCTTCTCCCCTGTCTTCACTAACATTTCACCCCAGGTTTACCAGAAATACCTTTTTTAAAGCTTCTCTTGAAGTCCAGGCTACACTTCAACTTCAAATCCAGATGGTTCTCTTAACTGTTGGATATTTTCAGCCATCAGGCTTTCTGGAGAGCCCACTTCAGTGTTGTAACATTTGTCTTTCAGTCCTATTCAAACTGCGTCCATTTGGTACCTGCACACTTTCATGCCTTGATGGGCTTGGCCTGGAGACTTCCATGTCCTTATCTCTTTTTCTTTCTTCTACTTCTCTCCAAAACACCGGAGGTACAAAGACAAAACTTCAATCCCATGGTCTTAAAGATCCATTTTAGATGACTTAGACCCCTGACCCAACTATTTAAGAGTTTAGTTCTACAACTGTGCTCCAAAAATGACAGCTGGAGGCAAACCCCAACAGCCAATTAAATTCAGAAGTGACAGTAGAAAGCAGACCAAATATTTTTATAGAAAAGTTTTGTCCATTTGAGAAGTGGTAAAAAAAGACTGGGATTGCTCAAGAGCCCTTTCAACAGGTCCAATTTGGGACACAGAAATTTAATAATGAAATGATGTGGTATTTTGAGGGACATTAAAGATGCTACATGCTGTTTTCATCAGGCACCCTGACTCAAGCACTGAATGTATTTTCTAATGTCATTTGTCAGAGCCCTTAAAGCCAATGCTGTTGACAACAGCTGAGGGGCCTATGAATCACCAGCTCCAGCCTGCAGGAGAATGCCGTGTACAAACTACGTTGACCTAATTGGACTGAAATTTAGAAGCTACACATTGACCTCCGAAGTGAGTACATTAGTTGTCCTCTGGAGTCGACCCTCAGTTAACAAAGATATGCATTTGGATTAACTCACATGCCCTTCATTTCTTTGAGTTCACTCAAGCGAAGCCATTTTTAAAGATGGTCATGAACAATGCCCATTGAGCAACGTCCTGAAATCAGCTGAGTGACCCTAAGGGCTACTTTCTAAAGTCCTCTTCTGTGTCACTCATTCTTTCTCTCCAGTCAACCAAATGCCATTTTCCTGAGCCCCGTGGGGATCTTTGGCTTGATACCTAATAGTTTGCTACTTTTGTATCCTGCAGGTGGTTGCAAGATGGAAGATAGGGATACATCTATTTCTAAAGTGTAATTTATTTTTTTTTAATTTTTATTTTATTTTATCCTTTTGAGATGGAGTCACCCAGGCTGTTGTGTAGTGGTGCCAACTCAGCTCACTGAAACCTCCACCTCTCCGATCCAAGGGATTCTTCTACCTCAGCCTCCCAAGTAGCTGGGATTACAGCACCTGCCACCATGCCCGGCTAATTTTTTCTACTTTACATTAGTAGAGATGGGGTTTCACCATGTTTGCCAGGCTGGTCTTGAACTTCTGGCCTCAGGTGATCCGCCCACCTCAGCTTCCCCAAAGTGCTGGGATTACAAGCATGAGCCACCGCACCCAGCCTAATGTAATTAATTTTAATACCAGGTGTAAATATTTGAAAACTGAAGAAGTCTGCAAAAACTGACATTTCTGATTATACCATGCTCCAAGAGGTATTTTATAGTTAGAGTTTGTTTCTGGGCACCTATGATAAGTGTACTAGTCTCAGGAAAAAGCGAAGTCTTATCACTATTCTAAAGTTTCACCTACTTAAAAAAAACGCGTCTGCGTAAGGAATTCATTTACAGTACAATTGTCACAATTGTACATTTATTTTTTCTACTTGATTTTGTTTTTTACTCTTTCTTGCTCTTGAATAAATTTTATAAATCTACATAAATAATAAACCTCCAAATTTCAGGTTAAGATATGTTTATGTGTAAAAGACCCTTTTAAAAAATATCATGTTCATAATAAATGCTATAAAAATAGCCTACAATATTTCCAGTTGTATTAAATTTACCTAGGAGTTTAAAACTAACAGGGATTTAAAATAAACTTAAACAAAAAAATGTTGATACGTTTATCAAACTGGAGATTTAGTAGAACCAGCTAAGTCTGGATGCCAGATCCCATAACCTTTTTGATCAAGAAATATTTTGGCCCGTATAGTCAGTGTCTCTACGTCGTGGGAGACAGAACGAGAGACTCTGACTCAAAAAAAAAAAAAAAGAAATTAGTAAAATCTCATTGCACTCATCATATGCATGGAGATGAAAATGTCTTGTAATGCGATGTAAATTTAATCAAGCTTCCTATTATTATTATTATTATCATCATTATTTTTGACACGGAGTCTCGCTCTGTTGCACCGGCTGGAGTGCCGTGGCCCGATCTTGGCTCACTGCAAGCTCCGCCTCCTGGGTTCACGCCATTCTCCTGCCTCAGCCTCCCAAGTAGCTGGGACTACAGGCGCCTGCCACCACGTCCGGCCAATTTTTTGTATTTTTACTAGAGACGGGGTTTCACTGTGTCAGCCAGGATGGTCTCAAACTCCTGACCTCGTGATCCGCCCACCTCGGCCTCCCAAAGTGCTGGGATTACAGGAATGAGCCACCACGCCTGGCCCTAGCTCCCAATTTTAACACCCACAAGACATTGGGAATAAATACAATGGTGAACAGTCAATAGAACGTTTCTATTCTCCCAGGTAACACTAAAGCTCTCTTTTGGTGCTCATGCAGCTTAGTCTCCTCGCTCTAGGTTTATTTTCATTTTACTTTTCAACTCTTTAGAGATACCAACTATTTTGAACTTATAATCACGTAAAGCTGTGAATCGAGTTCCATTTTCTTTTTTTCTTTTTATATATCTTACAATACGTGGAACAAATTGAAAATTTTGAAGTTCTAAAATTCTGGTTTTTATTTTATCCATTTGTGCCTCAGGCACATGACTTTGAAAACTTAAGATGACACTGAAAAATTCCCTTGAGGACTTTCTAAGATGACTGTCCCTTAGCTTGGTTTCACTAGCAAATTGCTGGCCTTCTGAGGTTGCTGTACAGCTCCATGTGCACAACAGCAACAGAAAAGGATGTGATATGGGTGAGCACATGTGACTCCACACACACTTTCTCCCTGGAGATAGTCCTTCAAATGACAGCGGAACCAAAACGTTTCCAAATATGATTTAAGGAAACCAAATATTTGAATTTTTTTAATGAATACTAAAATTCTGACTCAATATGGTACCACAAGCCAAGATGACAGAAGGTGACTAGTATGACTCAAGTCATGAAACCAACAAGCAAATAAAATTTCTGTTCACAAAAAGATATTCAAAATGTGGTCCTAGTGCATGATTTAGAATAATCCTAACTAAGGAGTGAAACTATATTGTTTAATAGAGTTACAGATCCATGAAGTCGTTTAGTCTCCAGAAATCTCAGTTTACTACACAGATGGATTTATAACAACCTCTAATGGGTGTAACTTAAGATGGAACAGATGACTCTACCAGTGGATTAATCAACCTCTTCCAAACTGCAAATTAAAAAAGAAACAAATCAAACACTGCATTTTCCTCACAGATGTTTAGCAAAACATATTCAGTCTTACTCCTATAATTACAGCATTAGGAGAGTTTTACCAGCATCAAAGTAAATAAAAACATACCAAATGAAAGCTGATGAAAAACTAACAAGAGACTGAATAATAATTTTTAAAGATCTCACGGCCAGAAAATCTTATTGATTTCAATTATATATTCATTACTTTCAAACGGGGAGCCCTGGAGTTAGAAAATGTGACTCTTGTGGGGACCTGAGCTATGTTCTAACCACAGTATCCAACAAAATTCATCTCCAACATCTGCAGTTGATAAAAAAAAAAAAAAAGTTTTTGTTTTTTTGGAGTTTTCTTTTTTTTTTTTTTTTTTTTGCCAAGATTCATTTGAGCTTTTTTACCACCAGAGGGAAAGAAAAAAAAAAAAGAAAGAAAGAAAGCAGTAAAGATATCCCAAATCTGGGATATTCAAAGCAAATATTATCAATTGACCTTCACATTCAATGTTACATTGAGTACAAATAGCAAATTTTCACAGGTGATTTTCTATTAATGACTCTCCTACATGACTTCCGTGAAGTAAATGACTCAGAGAGGACTAACCTCTCAAGAGATGTATTAACAAACATCCCATTCCCTCATGCCTTCGTTTCCTAATGCTCACGTGACTTAACCACACACAATCATGGTAGTGTTGCCTACAAACTGACCAAGGTTAGACATCACTTGCATTGTCTCAATCTCTGAACAGCAGCCAATGAACATGCTCAATACTCTCAACTCTGCTCAAGGCTCTTGGAAGATGGAATGATAGAGGGGCAGTCAATCAAAGCTATAACTACCTCAGCTCCCGCCAGTCTGTCTCCACTCAAAGTGTCCATTTAGCTGGGAAGCACAGCAAAATTTATAGCCTGGACTTTTATTGTGCAGAGCTTTAACACTGTAAGGAACTCTATACTCATGCCTGAAAGCCTTTAAGAAGGGCAGACCCTGAATTTGTTTTAACCAATAGGCAAGTTCAATAGCCTACGCAGTGATAAGCCTGAAATTAATCAGTTTGACATTCACAAATCTCCCAAGCTATTACTTTGCATTTTATATCTGATGATGCCACAGGTTAAAAAAAATACAGCATTCATTCCATTTTTTATACATCATTTTCTTTTTGCACAACATGTCTGAAGTGGCAATCTCTTTTTTTTTTTTTTTTTTGAGACAGAGTTTCACTCTTGTTGCCCAGGCTGGAGCGCAATGGTATGACCTCGGCTCACCACAACCTCTGCCTCCCAGGTTCAAGCCATTCGCCTGCCTCAGCCTCCCGGGTAGCTGGGATTACACATGTGTGCCACCACACTTGGCTAATTTTGTATTTTTAGTAGAGATGGGGTTTCTCCATGTTGGCCAGGCTGGTCTCGAATTCCCGACCTCAGCTGATCGCCAGTCTGGCCTCCCAAAGTGCTGGGATTACAGGTGTGAGCCAACG
Organism: Pan paniscus; assembly: GCF_029289425.2. Taxonomy (NCBI): domain Eukaryota; kingdom Metazoa; phylum Chordata; class Mammalia; order Primates; family Hominidae; genus Pan; species Pan paniscus. Next base: position 45,848,714 of record NC_073253.2, on the reverse strand, counting down.
TGCCCAGCCTTCTCTCTCTTTTTTTTTTTTTTTAATTTTTTGTGTGTTTTGGGTTTTTTAAATTAATTTTTGTATGTTTTGTGGGGGTTTTTTGTTGTTAATTTTTTGTGTGTTTTGTTGAAGAGGCTGATGGAGAGGCCCATGAAAAAACAGACCCACTTCTCTTTACTCCAGCTTTTTTTTTTTGTAGTTATTTTTGAGATAGAGTCTCACTCTGTCACACAGGCTGAAGTGCAATGGCATGATCTTGGCTCACTGCACCCTCCACCTCCTGGGTTCAGGTGATTCTCCTGCTTCAGCCTCCCCAGTGACTGAGACTACAGGTGTGCACCACCACGCCTGACTAATTTTTGTATTTTTAGTAGAGACAGGGTTTCACCATGTTGGCCAGGCTGGTCTCGAACTCCTGACCTCAGGTGATCCACCCACCTCGGCCTCCCAAAGTGCTGGGATTACAGGTATGAGCCACTGTGCCTGGCCTTCTTTACTCCAGTTTCTCAGGAGTCATGCCTTGGTGCACCACATAAAATGTCAGTGCTTCCTTCAACCCCCAAACACAAGTACATCATATCCCACTTCCCAGCTTTATTTTTTCTCCCTAGTAATCATCACTTTATATACACTATCTTATGTATTTCTCTTATTTATTTTGCTTATTGTCTGTCCTTTTCAGTGGACTGTAAGTTGCACCAGGATTGCCTGCAAATGCCTCTGTATTGCCTGTCAATAGATTACAATGTGGCTATGTGTTCATTCAACAAGTTATTGAGCACCTACTATGTGCCAGGCCTTGCTCTAGGTAAACAAAACAGACAAAAATTCTCCTTTTCCTGACTTTTCCATCAATGCTAATGTGCCTCACTGTGGGATTATCTATCAAAGCTATTGTGTTTCACTGTGGGATTATTGGAAATGAAAGCCATTTTTTAAATGACATTCTTAGCCTGATCTTTTCCATAGGCAGTTGATCACAGGAGACAAGCTGCTTGTAGATTAAGTTGACATAGGCACAAGTCAGGAAAAGAGATTATTGTGTTATGTTCACTGCTGCATCTCCAGCACCTAGAGCAGGGCCCAGCACATAGCACATGCTCAGTAAATATTTGTTGAATGAAAGGATTTGCCCATCATCATAATTTACTGTCATAGGAAATGATTACTCTATTTCATCTCCTCACTCTTAATGGGTTTCTATCCTGGAATCCCAGTGTCGTCTCCTGAAGCATCAAGCCTAAACCTCAGCTTCTCACCCCACCTATATCCCAATCCTCAAATCTCACGAATTTAGTCCTGGTAGCTAACCTGATAAACTAAACCTGCAGAATAATAGTAATTGAATACGTCACCCTTTCACATATAATTAATGATCACTTTAACTATGATTTAAAGTCATAGACTCAAGCAGTGACTATTGTGGCAAATCAAGTTCCAAGTGTCCTACTCTTATCCCTACCCCTCTCCCTACCATTATAACAACGTGGGTGATCAACTGGGCTAGAAGGAGTTTTCAGAGGCTTCTAATTAATTGCGCAATTGTCCTCAGGCTGGGCATCAGGCCAATCACATACAGGAGATAATTGGAGGGCAGCTATTAAACTAGGTAAGGAGTCAGCAAATCTTTTCTATAAAAGGTCAGATACAATGTAAATATTTCAGGCTTTTAGGACCATATTCCACTCTGCCATTGTAGTGCAAATGAAGCCACACACAATATAGAAAAATATGTTCCTGGCTGTGTTCTGATAACACTTTATTTGCAAAAAACAGGCTGTGGGTCAGTCTGTGTCCACAGGCCATGGTTTGTTGACCCCTGCTCTAGACCCAGGTGATATGTAAAATAATCCCAAACCCTACTCTCTAGGCCCTTAAAATTGAATATGATCCTGTTGCTTAGTTAATTACAACTAAATGTATCACAGGTATCTGCACACCTAGTGGTTATTTTTCATAAAAGAAAAAGAAAGATGATAGTCATTTCCTGATAAAAATTAAATTGTCTCTCTCTCTCCCCTTCTCTTTTTATGTGTTCACCCACTCATTCTCCAGAATTCACCCCCACCCAGTGGCAGCTATGGTACCAGCTTAGGCCTCCCTCAGGAAAGCAACTTGCCACTCAGCTTCAAGGAGTGCTGTTAGGTGACAGTCTCCAGGGACAATGCCTTCAGTGTCTGCCACAGTGTCACTCTGAGCTATGGTCTTTCCAGGCAGCTCCCAGCCAATGAGTGAGCATGGTGGAGCATCAGGACCCAGAACCAGCCCTGGCTGGTGGTGGACTCCTCACAGGCCAGCTTGGCACCAAAACTTCCTATTGGGTTGGCCAAGCTCTGTCAGGTGTGAATTACAGCCAGAGAATTTCCCAGGCCGGGTCTGCTGTCCTCTCCTTTTCCTGTTCTAGGCATCAGCTCTGGATCACTGTCTGATTTCCCCTGCCCAATCTGGTTTCCTATCTCTTTATCTTTCAGACATTCTACAAAAACAACAACTTCTACAAAACAACAACTTCCCCCACCCCAAGGGAAAAAAAAAAAAAAAAGAACACCGTACTCTTAATTCCTATGGATGAGTATTTGCCTCACTTCCCCTCCCCGCCAGCCCCTACTCACCTCCTATTCTATTGAGATCCTTAGTACGTTTATGTTATTTTGAAAATCTCAAAGTGGGTCTATGAATACTTCAGTGAAAACAAGAAAAAGAAAGTTCTCCTGCTTCTCAGTGATACCTTGATATAGTTTTGATCTTATACTTAAAGATAAGTTTAAACTTACTCTTCCAAATGTTTCTCAAATCAATGTTAGGGACTGGAGGAGTGATCACAGTACCTGCTCGTGTCATCCAAAGTTGACAGAGGGCCAAGGCTGTTTTGAAGGGCTACACTTATGAATACAGGACACATCCAAGCAGTAATTATTGTCCAGAGACCCTGAGTTTCAGTACTAGGCCAAGACCCATACAACTAGCACCTTCCAAGATCTAGAAGAGATGGGACCCATAGGTCACAAACCTATTCAGATGAGAGCACCAATTAAAGGGAGGTTTTGTCACAACCACTTTGGAAACTATCTGGAAGCACAGGTGACAGAGTGTCCCTGAATTGAGTCCCTGAGCGATAGCAGTTGCCTGGGAACCACTAGAAGAAGCCAGGGCTCCCTTCTCTATATCCTGGAGGCAGAGTGCATTTCATTAGAAAGCAGTGCTTGAAGCCTACTTTAAGGAGCTCTGCTCAGCTCCCATAAAAGACACAGAAAAGCCCACAGTGCCTACAATGACACTGACAACTGGTCCCTTCTTGCAGTTAGCTGACAATATAAAAACAGAAGAAAACAAGAGGAGGTGAAGAAAAAGGAGGAGGAGGAGGAACAGAGAAGAAGGAAAAAGATGAGAAGAAAGAAAATTTAAAGTAAGACACGAAATCAGGTAGGACGTGAGATTTGTTGTTCAAGGCACAAGCAATTAATGAATCATTGCAATTGATTATTAACGTCTGTTCCGAGCTTCCTGACCGCCCAAGGCTTAGAGGAAAGGCAAGTCTTCTGATGAGGTGAACTCTTTGTGGGCCCAGATTTCTGGGAATCCATCCATTCATGAGAAGTGTAGCCAAGTCATTTCATTTTCCTGGGCCTCGGTCTCCTTACCTCAATAAAACTAGGGCTTGTATTAGATGAACACTGGTTCCCATCACTGCTACTATTCTGTGATTACATTGAGCCCAGAAAATCAAGAGAATCTCTCAGGACTTATCAGCCACTCTACCTCCCCCCATTCCTATAAACCTATGGGAGTTTTTAGGGGCCAGGGGTGGATGTGGAATTTATATTTTCTCCCACATACTATTGGCCAGAGTTCAGTCATACCTTTACCCCGTCTGCAAGAAAGGCTGGGATAGAATTCACCTGTGCACCCAAGAAGAACGACCCAGTTTGGTAAGCATCTAGCCAGCAGTCACTGAAGGCTCTGCTTCAACATTAACCAGTGAGAACTAACCACTCTCCCTTTGAGCCTCCACTCTACTTATTCGTGTTTCAGTCATGATACCTTTGACAAAAGATTGCACGTGTGTGTCTCCTTCTCCACCTCCTCTCATTGACTATAAGAACCTTAAAGATAAAGCGTATTTCTTATTTACCTCTGGGCTCCCAGTGGCTAGCACTATGCACAGTGCCTGGTGCATGCTAATTGTTCAATAAATACTGGTTTGAGAGAAAGAAGACAGGGGCAGCGGTGGGGAGAGAGAGGGAGAGAGAGAGACAGGAATAAGTAAAAGAATTGTGTAGATAATAACAAATTTACCTCTTTACTCAAAAACCATCAATAGCTCCCCATTGCTCAGAGGATTACATCCAAATTCCTCATTATGACACTCAAGATAATCCTTTCTTACCTCCCCAATCTTAATCCTATTACTCAATATCATGAAAACGGTTAGCTCATTTTGTTCTTTCCTTCCTTCTTTCTTTCATTCCTTTCTCTTTTCTCTCTCCCTCCCTTTCATTCCCCTCTTCTCCTTGCTCTCCTTCTTTCTTTATTCTACTTTTACTCATTGACCTGACACTTCAGCACCTACTATGTGTCAGGAAACTTGCCAGCTACAGGAGATACAAAGATAAGTTGCCTTCAGAGTCTGCTGCAGATAGACTTGGTGGACAGGCAAGTCCAATGTGCCCTGAAAGCTGAGGTAGTTTAGAAGCTCAGAAGAGGAGCAACTATGCAGACTGAGGGAAGGGGGAAGAGGGGCAGAGGGCAGAGAAGGCTCAGAAAAAATGGCAATCCCTTAGTGGATTCTCAAAGGCTGAATGGGCTTGTTCAGACCCAAAATGGTGGGACAGAAATTGCTGGCAAGAAGTATGTACCCAGGTATGGAGACGAGTGCAAGCACAGCACACCTGAAGAGCTCCAAGTACTTCCCTTATCTGCAGAATGAAAGCAGAAAGCTTTTGACAGATGGGGCGGGCCAGAAGCCAGATCACAAAGGTAACATTATGTTAATTAAGTTTTGCACAGAGGTAATGGGAGAGAGGAGATGAGTCCAGAGGGAGGAGTGCAGTGGCAGGAAGATACCGGCCTGCCCTGAGGCAAGGGCTCTGGGACCGGACATGCAGAGTCAAGAGATATTCAGAAGGAAAAATGACCAGATTTTGTGATTAACTGATTGAGAGACAGGCAGATTATAGCAGGAAAAAACAAAGGAGTTTAGGTTAGCTCCAGTGGCTTTGCTCTTGGATGGCCAGCTGGACAATGGCTCCCTTCACTGTGCCGGAAGATAGGAGAAGGAAAGTAAGTTGTAGGGACAAGCCTACAAGCCGATGAGGTCAATACTGGATCGGGTAAAAGTGAGCTAAGTGAAAGACTCTTAGGCAGAGATGGCAGGTAGGATTTTAGGGGTGATCTTTTTCAAACGGGAAATTTGTGCCCAAAGAGGTTACGGGAATCAGTCGACTCCACATAGCTGATGAGTGGCAGAAAGGAACTCAAGGCCCAGCTGTGCCCAGATATGCTACTGTAGTCCAGGGCTCTTTTCACTACACCCTCTGCCTTCACCTTCCGCCCTCCAGCCTTGCAGCAACAGCTCAAGATGAGGTCTCCACCACACAGTCACTGGCTGGTAAGTTACTCTTCTCTTTTTTTTTGTTACTCATTTGAAGGTATGAGGAGGAAAAGCCCTCAGGAAACTTCATCAAAAAATCAAAAATCATTTTAGATTGTGAGCACTTAAACTAATTTTTAATTGATTAAGTTAATCAATAATTTGATTGATAGATGTGTTCTATTTTGAATTCGAAGTATGAAGACCCAGTCTACTCAAGAAACGATTTGTTTCTAATTTCTCAAAGTTTTGGTTTATTGAAAATATCCTCAGTGGGACTCAAAACACCAATTTCAAGTAAATGTGGTAATAAAAATGTTATTGTAGCTTTGCCGGGATAGCCTGCCTTTCTGCCTCCATAGTTCAATTCCAAGTATAAAACACATGCAAATGGAAAGCCTGCTCCCAGAGACAGGTCCTTGCTTACTCCTATCTCCAGACAGATGGCCTCTGGGAGGCGGTGGTGGGGTTCACTTTATGGGAATTCATTGATCCTCAGATTTTCCCCATGGGAAAGTCAGAGACAGCAAATGTCATGAGGAAAGTCACATTTTCCAATGTTTTCACAGAATGTCTCACACAGTAACTATCCCTGTGAAATGATTTTCTCTCTAAACTCCTCAGAGAGTTGTGCTCAGTATGTGAACTTTTAGAATAATCATCTAAGAACCTAGCCGGGTGCAGTGGCTCATGCCTGTAATCCCAGCACTTTGGGAGGCCAAGGTGGGCAGATCACCTGAGGTCGGGAGTTCGAGACCAGCCTGACCAAAATGAAGAAACCCCGTCTCTGCTAAAGATACAAAATTAGCTGGGTGTGGTGGTGCATGCCTGTAATCCCAGCTACTCAGGAGGCTGAGGCAGGAGAATCGCTTGAACCCAGGAGGCAGAGGTTGCGGTGAGCCGAGATCACACCACTGCACTCCATCCAGCCTGGGCAACAAGAGTGAAACTCTGTCTCAAAAAAAAAAAAAAAAAAAAAAGAATCATTTAAGAACCGAAAGCATCACCAAAATGTGTTGTACTTTACCGGTCTATGTTTTCCAGGTCTCTCTGTGAGATTGTCACTGATTAAATGGTTAAACAGCAGCTTGAAACTGTAAGAGATACACTAGTAAGAATTTCTCAACCTACCTTTCAAAAGGCCAAATTTTTGGTACATTTACCCGGTCCTTTTTTTTTTTTTTTTCCTTTATGCTTTTTCTGAGGAGCTCTCTGGTGAAACAAAAGCATTTTGACCTTCAACTAGAATTAAAAACTTGGTGGGCAGGGCAGGGGGAGGAACAATACCACCTCGCCCCCCACCCAAGCCCTTTGTGGAGAAGAGCCTGAAGTAGCCCCCAGAGGGGTTGACTCTACACTTGGAGTAGAAAGTATTAGCAAATACTCAAACTAATTTGCTGTATGTGGACTTTAATAAAAAAGATGGCCTAATATATACACAGCGTCTTCCACTCTGAGAACTCCAAACATGACCTCCCCTTTTCAGCAGGCCACCTTGGATTCATCGACCCATCCCTTTCCTACCAGCAGGGAGGTTCTCGCCAAGTCACACTCTGGTGGCTTCCTCCTCAACATCCCAGATTGGAGTCCTGTCTGTTAACACTCCTGACGCCCTGTTGGGATTCAGTCATTTCTCAACTCCTTACCTCTTTTTCCTCTTAGAGAAGCACAGAAACAGCCAGTGGCTTAAGATTTCATCCTGGCACAACTGTATCTCAAGAAACAGATTGCCAGCTCTCCTGGGGACAATCTCTATACCTTCTGTCAAGAACCCATGAGTTCTCCCCAGGCTCCCTTTAAGGTGGTTTCTCTTAAATGTTACCAACCTAAATCACTATTGTTTGAGATGTGTCCTACTTTTTATTTATACAGGCATGAGGTCACACTATGTTGCCCAGGGCTAGTCTCGAACTGCTGGCCTCAAACAATCCTCCCACCTTGACCTCCCAAAGTGTTGGGATTACAGGTGTGAGCCACAACATGCAGCTATACCTTTTTTTTGAGATGGAGTCTCACTGTCACCTAGGCTGGAATGCAGTGGTATAATCTCTGCTCACTGCAACCTCTGCTGCCCGGGTTCAAGTGATTCTCCTGCCTCAGCCTTCTGAGTAGGTGAGATTACAGGCATCTGCCACCATGCCTGGCTAATTTTTGTAGTTTTTGTAGAGATGGGGTTTCAACATCTTGGCCAGGCTGGAATTGAACTCTTGACCTCACAATCCACCCACCTCCGCCTCCCTAAATGCTGGGATTACAGGTGTGAGCCACCGCACCCAGCGACCTTCTTTTTTATTATTACGTAAGATGGATAACTGCCAGTCACCAATTTTGTGTAATCTCCCTTTGCGGAATTGTCCCTAGAAAAATGTTCTTATTTTTTCATGTTTCCTTTCCAAGTTAAACACCTTAGATTTGCTTAACCCATTTTCATATTTTTGCTGGATGCCATTTTCCACTATCTTCATCAGGCTTTGTTTTCCCTCCTCTCTTGAATGGTGAAGCTGTTAACTAAACACTGTCTCTCTGAAGGGTATGACCATTGCTAAATATGTCCAATGTCCTCTTGGCTGCTTCATTTAACATGCCAGCCTTGAATTGTTCTTTCGAAAACCACTTTTAGTACATTTCTGATTGATGTTTAACTTTTGAAACCCGATTCTTTGAACACCTGAAAAACCCAGTGTTGCATTGGTGCAGTTGATTTTTCTTTTTGCTCCATTGTCACCCTAACCTACCCCATTCATTCAGCTTCCTCCAGTTTGGCCAAGTGGTTTTGAGGTCTCCCTTTCCCTGTGGCTTTTCCCTGTCTGGGGATGTGAGCCTGGCCATGGAGAAGCAATTTCCATGAAGTCCCCATAATTTTTAGGCTTTTCTGTGTGCCATCAGCATCCCCCAGCCACAAATACTGTCTGCTTTCCCACTCTTAGCTTAGGAGAATTTAGAGAAATAGATAGAGCTGTATAATCCAAACCAGATTCTCAAGGCTTACATATGTATATCTTAAAAAATTAATAAGGTACACATGGTAACCTAAATTAGTTAATCAAAATGTTACTTAAATATCTATAAGCATAAATCCATGTGCAAACTCCTTATATCTATAGTTTTTATACAACTATCAAATAAAAATAAAATTATAAATTAAGTACAAACCACAAACCAAAATAATAATAATAATCAAATAAAGTAATTTAATGTAAGCTGGTCTTGAACTGCTGGTCTCAAGCGATACTTCCGCCTTGGCCTCCCAGAGTGCTTTGATTACAGGCATAAGCCACTGTGCCCAGCCAGGTTGTTTCATTAAAATGGAAACCTCTCGCTTGATGTGAAAAGGGTACTGATGTTAATGGCAAAGGTTCTTTTCAGTTCCACGCACCTGTAGTATTGTTTGTAATGTAAAAATTCCATTTTGCCACCGCATTTTTTCATTCAAATTTCTGCAAAGATTTTGTTTCTTCAGAGCAATAAAATGTCTTTTGACCTTGGGTTGATCTGAGCATCTTCTTCTAGCCCTTGAGGCTAGAAGACTGATGCCATATGTTATTTCCATGGTGTCACATCAAAGTATCATTGTGTTAAATCACTTAAGAAATGAAAGTCTTCTTTGGGAGACCAAGGTGGGCAGATCACCTGAGGTTGGGAGTTTGAGACCAGCCTGACAAACATGGAGAAACCCCATCTCTACTAAAAATACAAAAAAATTAGCTGGGCGTGGTGGTGCATGCCTGTAATCTCAGCTACTTGGGAGGCTGAGGCAGGAGAATCGCTTGAACCCGGTAGGTGGAAGTTGTGGTGAGCTGAGATTGTGCCATTGCACTCCAACCTGGGCAGCGAGAGTGAAACTCCATCTCAAAAAAAAAAAAAAAAGAAAGAAAGAAAGAAAGAAATGAAAGTCTTACCTGGCCAGGTGTGGTGGCTCGTGCCTGTAATCCCAGCACTCTGGGGGGTCAAGGCAAGTGGATCGCTTGAGGCCAGGAGTTCAAGACCAGCCTGGCCAACATGGTGAAACCCTGCCTCTACTAAAAACACAAGAAAAAATGAGCCAGGCATGGTGGCAGATGTCTGTAATCCCAGCTACTCGGGAGGCTAAGGTGGGAGAATCGCTTGAACCTGAGAGGCAAAGATTGCAGTGAGCCCAGGTCACACCACAGCACTCCAGCTGGGGTGACAGAGCGAGACTCCATCTCAAAAAAAGAAAAGAAATAAATGAAAATCTTACCTTATCGAAACATCTTTTAGTTGAAAATTATTGATGTAAAATTAAAGTTTTGTCATTAATGAGATGAAATCATTCAACATAAATTTATTGGTAGATCCAGAATGTAGGTTATCAGTTTGAAAATAGAACAAACTAGCCTGGGCAGGTGGCTTACGTCTGTAATCCCAGCACTTTGGGTGACCGAGGCAGGCGGATCGCCTGAGGTCAGGAGTTCAAGACCAGCCTGGCCAAAATGGTGAAACCCTGTCTTTACTAAAAACACAAAAATTAGCCTGGCATGGTGGCACGCACCTGCAGTCCCAGCTACTTGGGAGGCTGAGGTAGGAGAATCGCTTGAGCCCAGGAGGCAGAGGTTGCAGTGAGACGAGATCACACCACTGCACTCCAGCCGGGGTGACAGGGCGAGACTCTGTCTCAAAAAAAAAAAGAAAAAGAAAATAGAACAAACAATCACAGGTAACTAGAGAAGCTTTCCAACTTATTAAATTTTACTTGAAATCCTTTTAGGATATCAAAAAGCCAAACTACATGTATTTAATACATTTGTAAATACAAAAATAAATGCAGGTGCTGAAATCAGCAGACATGGGTTTGTCTTTCATATTATCAAAAATTTAGTCCTTTATTATTAAAATGAAAATATAAAATTCAGGATTTTTCATTGTGAACTCAAAGACCCAGGAGAATATGTCCATAGACCTTGGAATGATATAAATCTAGCTTGAGAAACAACCAAATTTACTGGAGTTGAAAGGAGCCCTTACAAAATACCTAGGGATTGATGGGTTGACAGGTGCAGCAAACCAGCATGGCACATGTTTACCTATGTAACAAACCTGCACATCTGGGGTACATCTTCACATGTACCCCAGAACTTAAAATAAAAATTACAAAAAAAAACAAAAATTACCTAGGGAAGACTAGACCATCTTGGCCAACCTCCTCTCCTCAACTTGAAATGGAAGACTAGGGATCTGAAGAGCTTAAATGATTGGTCGGTGACAGATATGGGTCTCCAGATTCCAATTTCATGACCCTTCCCACTACATCAACACTTACCAACTTGTCTTACATTTCATGATGTTGCATCCCATTAATACTTTGAATACACAAAGCCTGCTAATGCTCAGAAAATATTTTTATAATATTTGGTCATATTCATTGACCAAAGAAAAATCCTGCAAAATGGTAGCACTTCAATTTATTTAAATGATTCTTTAATGAATATCCATTTAGGAGGACTCTATTTATTAATTACCTCTGTATAAACTAACACTTTGTTTTATTTTTTGTAAGATTACTTCTTTCCAGTTCCTAAGATTGCCTGGGATTTATAAGTGTGTTCAAATCCTAAAGGGATGCTATGGTCTAAATGTGTTCTTCCAAAATTCACATGTTGAAATTTCATCACCAGTGTGATAGTATTGAGAGGTGGGGCCTTGGCTCAGGGCGAAAGGGTGGGAAGGCGGGGAGGGATAAAAGACTACAAACGGGGTGCAGTGTATACTGCTCCGGTCATGGGTGCACCCAAATCTCACAAATCACCACTAAAGCACTTACCCATGTAACCATACACCACCTGTTCCCCAATAACCTACAGATATAAAAAATTAATTAGTTAATTTTAAAAAAAGATAGCAGTGGGGCTTTTAGAAGGTGATTAGGTCATGAGGGCTCCACCTTCGTGAATGAGATTCATGCCCATATAAAAGAGGCTTCACAGAGCATTGGTCCCTTTTGCTCTTCCATCTTTTCTGCCCTGTGAGGACACAGCAACAAGGCACCATCTTGGAAGCAGAGAGGGCGTTTTCGCCAGACATCAGATTTTCTGTTGCTTTAATCTTGGACCTCCCAGCCTCCAGAACTGTAAGAAATAAATTTCTGTTGTTTGTAAATTACCCAGTCCAAGGCCTTCTGTTACAGCAGCAGGAAAAGATTGAGACAAGGACCTCCCTTAACATTATTCCTACTCAAATTGTTCCCTCCCCGTCCCTCTGTGTCATCCAAGGTTTTTGAAAATGAAATAGAAAATTAATGTCTCCATTTGCTAATTTCCCATTCTCTCAGTAGCCTATGTAAGTGGTGTAAGGGAGCTTCTCTCTTCTTCTGTTTTCACTACTCCATTGAAATTGTCCCCTCAAAGGCCACACTGGTATCCTAATTGCCACATCTAGTGAGCTCGTTATGTATTATTGTGCTTCACCTTTCCAAAGGGCACTTCCCTCTTAAAACTCTTCATCCATGGCTTTTTTGATGCTTGTCTTTACTTTGTCCATCTGCTCCTCCAATTTGCACTTTCTTTGTGTTACCTGGTTTCTCTTCCCAACTTCATGAATATTGATATTCCTTAGGATTGTATCATTTTTCTTTTTTCTTCCTTATTGAATGTCATCCCAATGATGGTTTCATGTGGACCCATCTTTTAATAATGCCTAAATGTGTCCCTTTAATCCATCTTTTTTCTCGGGTCCAGAGAAGTATTTCTAGAAAACATAAACATTTAAGAGATAAGCATGGGATTCTAGGTCTGCAAAAAAAGCTGGGGTTGTAATTACACTATTTATATTTAATCATAGTATTCCATATAGAAATACAAAAATATTTTTTATATGGAAAAGGAAAGAGGAAATGAAGGAAGAGAGAGTTTCAAGGAGGCAATAGTCAACTGTTTCAAATGCTACAGTCACGTCGAATAAGATAATAATGGAAGTATTCTTTAGTCTTAGCTACTTGGAGGTTACTGGAATCTTGGCAAGAGCAATTTGGTATCAAATCCAAATAAAAATTTGTTGAGGAGTGACTTAGAAGAGAAGAAATACAGACTGTGAATGTAGAAAATCTCCAGCAACTTAACTTTGGAAAAAAGGAGAGTTTATGATCTGAGGGGAACCTAGGGTCTGAGGAAGGGTATGCTTTATTGGTTAAGAAGGAGCCAGGACAGAGAAGGGGCAAAAGATAGGAGCGAAGGGAAGCCACATGCCTGACCAGATATTGTGAACTAATGAGTCTTAGGCAGGAAAAGAGGTACCTCTTTCATTGGCTAGGAGGAATGAACTTGAGGGTGGTTGTACTTCTTGTTGACTGAGGGAGCAGCCAAGTATTCCAAAAAGTTCACATCAAATAGTTTTTTTTTTTGTTCTCTTCAAAAATTGCAAAATAAGAGGTGAGGTCTCCTTCTGATGTTCATAGAAAACATGATGAGAGATTTGAGGAGAGTTGAGATTAAAGAAGGAACTGACAGCCTTCCATAATTTATGTTCTTATCTGTCCAACACCCTGCTGCTAGAGAGACATTTCTGAAATGTGGATCCAATCATGATGATTTTTGGCTCCCAGGTTCCCACAAGATAAATTCCTATCCATAACTTGTTCTGTACAGCCTTCCACAGTGCAGCTCCCACTAATCTCAAGCCTCATCAGCACCCCCTCCACCCCAGCTTCCAGCATCACCGTTATTCAAACATGGTACATGCCAGAACTCCCTGCCTAGAATTCCTTTAACCTCACTTCTCTGCCCAAAAACCTCCATCCACCCTGCAAAATTCAGTTTAAGAGTTTCTTCCGGTCAGGCGTGGTGGGTAATCCCAGCACTTTGAGAGGTCAAGGAAGAATTGCTTGAGGCCTGGAGTTTGAGACCAGTGTGGGCAATGTAGGGAGACTCTGTCTCTATAAAAAATTCAAATTTTAATATTCTTGTTCTTTTCAAAAGAAGTATCTTCTTACTCTGGATATATCTTACTTTTTCTAACTTGTTTTCTCTGTATACTGATTTTATTTATTTATGCACTGATTTATTTTTACTCTGTCACTCTTAGGTATTTTTGTATGGTGTTTCAAATCCCCTTGAGGGATATGTTTCTTCCATTAATTTAATTAACTAGCCAATGAATATGTATTCTGCAAAATATAGTGTATAACTTTAAGGAGCTCCAAGGAAACAGGCAGTCATAATTCAATGTAACCTGTGCTATAAAGAAAGATGGACAAAGCTGCCACAGGCTTGGAGTGGAGAGAGTAGTAGTGAATGGGGATGGGAGTAAAGGAGGCCACCGAAGGCTTCCTATATGCATGTTCATGCTTCTGTCCCTCTCACAAGGAGTTTCATGGTGAGTTCCATGAAGTCTAGGGCAGTGCCTTGTCCAACAGGGTGTCCCCGGGTTGCAGCATATTGACTATTACATTGTGCCTGCTCTACAAGGTTAAACAGATGCTCGTATTGAGGAAGCAATTGTATAGCTTCCTACTTTCGGGATCTTATAGACTCCTGTTACAATTATTTTCAGTCAGAAAGATTAATTATTCTTTCTAATGTTTTGCCACTTCTTAAAATATCTGTTCACGGTTATTGAGAGGTGAAAACAAAAAAAAAACCCTTTTTGATGACATTGGAAAGTCCAGTCATTACTGCTCTCAGCGCGGCCATCTGTTTCTTGCTCTGTTCCGTGAATCCCTGACTCAGCTTCTCCTCTATCACGAGGGCCCTGCCAAGGGCAAATTCCTCTTCTGCACTCACCACCAAGGATTCGGCTTCTTCCTTCCTTCAATTCTTTTGTCTATGCTAATCATTTGTTGTTAAGTTGCCTGAAAAGAAATGGATGTGATCATTGTATAGGACTTTTTTTTTAAAAAATAAAAAGAAAGAACGAAAAGGCTCTGCTTTCTCCTTGCACATCACTGTTTGGTGCTCAATCTAGCATGACTTCTGCTTTGTATATTTGGGTTGCTAAACAAGAGAGTCATTGTTATCCGCTTAATTTGAAATCATGATTTTTCTATGAAGCATTCTAATCTCAGCTTTACCAGCAGACGGGCTTACACCTAAAATAAGACTAGCTTCTCGCCTACACATTTTGTCTGTTTAAATCCTTTTTATAGGAGTATGAAAGGCTAGGGGTTGAAATTTTCACATGTTCTGTGACTACTTGTTGCAGAAGTTTCCAGACTTGAAATATGCAGCTGTAAAATATTCAATTGCAAAGGCTGCAACACCTAGTCCCACAGCTATCAACATCTTGCCAGCCCCTGGAAATGTCTACATCAGGTCTGGTGGTCCCAGGCCTGTCTTACCTGTATTAGTACGGTGGCTCGTGATGGTTCTAGATTCCATCTTGTACTTCAGGTGGGAGTCATACTTTCTCCTGCCATAAAGCCCTCTTTCTTTCAGATCATTCAAATCTTTCAGATTGTTTGTGTATTCTCTTTTCCTCCCAAGACTAATTTCTAGCAACAAGCAAATGTTATGTTAAAATTCCTTTTATCAAATAGGAGTACATTTGGAATAGTGATATTCTTTGGAATAGCAATATAGCAATAGGAGTCCATTTGGAATAGCAATGGTGAGGAAGTGAGAGTCCAGAACTCCTAATAGAGTTACAGTAGACAGTCCCTGAGGAAGGTGTGTTCAGTCAACTGCAGAGTTGTTATTTTGTTTTCATAATATGGATATGCAACTTTGGGGTTGAAATGAATATCTCAGGACAACAGAAAAGAAGTTAGAGCTGCCGCCTTCTTGGCTCTTCTCCCAGGTAGCCTTAAGCCTTTCTTCTAAATAAGTGTTTAGCAAATACTTTAACACGGTTTGAAGAGGTGCCAAATGATTAGCCTCTCCAGAGAACCGAATGTCCTGGTTCCCTTGCTTGCTAGTAACAGATAGCTCAGAATTCAGCACCTAAAACTAGCCTGTGTTGCATTTTCTCTAAGGGTCTCTCTTGTCAATGACCAGAACACAGACTCATTGGTCACATCTTTGATGACATGTACCCCTACCAAAGTTTTCTCGAGTGTTCCCTCTTTTGATTGACACTCTATTTCTGAGAAAGATTTCATTGTGAGCTCTCTTCTCAAACATGCTAAATAAAACAGATGTGCACCCTTTTGGGGTTCCACTCAATATGACCTCCTTTTTCAGAGAAGGGCCCCATTTTCTCTGGGTGGAAGGTTGTAAACATATGGAATTCATTACTAGAAGCAGTGGTTCAGGCTGTTTCCGATCCCTAAGCCAGTTCCCTTACCATGACAAAACATTCCCCACAATCTCATCATGACTCATTTTTATCTTTAAATAACCTCTGGTGTGGAAAATTGTCAAGGTTTTTGAAAAGTTTAAGAAATGATGTCCACATGCTTATTGACCCGCTCGGAGAATTCTAGTAGATAAAGCCTATTGTCTCCTAACAGAAATCATTGTCTATGTTTGCTGAATAGTCCATGACTGCCCTGGAACTTACAAAGGTGAATTTATTTAAATCCTAATGTGTGTTCATCATTGTGCTCAACTCTAGGAGGGGAGAGGAAGAAGTATAAAGGCATGGTCTTTGGTACTAAACACCTTGAAATCAAGTCAGATGGATTAAAAGAAGTCACAAAATGCTTAGCAAACAAGAAGATACATAAATGTGGTGGTGACTAACACTATAAAAGGAGTTCAGAAAATAAAGAAACAAGTGTATTAGAAGAAGAAGGACAAATCTTCAGAGAGAAGAGAGCCCTCAAGTTGAGTCTTGAAACCTAAGTAGGCTTTATAGAGACAGAGCAAAGGGAAGACTGCAGAGAGCTTCCAGGCATTCCAGAAATAAAAGGGAAATAGCATGAGAGAAGACTCAGAAGTAGGATTGTCTGGTCGCAGCAAACATGTAAAGGAGTCTGAGAAGTTCAGGATGAAACTAAGGAAAGCCTAGAACAGCAAGCCAGAATAGTGAGAACTTGATATGATACACGATAAATAGTTTTGAAAGGGCTTTAAGCATATTTAGGAATTTAGTATTACAAAGAAAAGAAGGTGTTTGGAAGTAAGAAATGGAAGCAGTTTATTGAAGGACTATCAAGACAAGCCAAAACTGAGAGTTTACTTTTTTTTTTTAATTTATGACCAGGCATGGTGGTTCATGCCTGTAATCCCAGCACTTTGGGAGGCCAAGGAAGAAGGATCACTTGGGCCCAGGAGTTCAAGACCACCCTAGGCAATATAGTCAGACCCTATCTCTACAAAAAATTAAAAAAAAAAAAAGTCAGGTGTGGTGGCACACACCTGTGGTCTCAGCTACTCAGGAGACTGAGGCAGGAGGATTGCGTGAGCCCATGTGGTTGAGGCTGCAGTGATTGTGCCGCTACACTCCAGCCTGGGCAACAGAGTGAGACCCTGTCTCAAAAATATATATATATATACTAGGATAGACTGAACATGAATGAAGACAAGTGAAAGAGCACAAGGAAAACTTGAAGGTAGAAAGAATAGTAATAATGGATGTGGAGTTCTAAAGGAATCACTACTGTTATTAAAATCTGTACTAGTTTCCTGGGACTGTCATAACAAAATGTCACAAACTAAGTGGCTTTAAATGACAGAATTCATTCTCTCCCAGTTCTGGAGTTTCTAAGTCTCAAACCAAGGTGTTGGCAGGGCTGTGTTCTCTCTGTGGGCCCTAAGGAAGAAACCTTTCCTTGCCTCTTTTGGCTTCTGGTGGTGGTTGGCAATCCTCAGCATTCCTTGGCTTGTAGCAGCATCACTCCAGTCTCTGCCTCCATTTTCACATGGGCTACATCCCACTATGTCCTGTGACTCTGTATGTCCTCTCCTCTTCTTGCAAGAATGGTAATCACTTTGGACTTAGGACGCACCTTAGTCCAGTATGTTGCTTCTTAACTAATTACATCAGCAAAAATCCTATTTCCAAATAAAGTCACATTCTGAAGTTCTAGGTGGACTTGAATTTCAGGGGATTACGATTCAATCCAGAAAGTATATGAAGGGGTTAACCTTATAGGACCTCATGGGAAGAGTCTCTCCCTCCAGGATTCTAGGGGAAATGAGAGGCGATTCAGGGCCAGTGAGTGTGAGAGTGAGAAGAGAGTCTGATCATCTGTAAAGCAGAACAGGCTTCCATTGAGAGGGGACTATGGTTATGGGAAGCAGAAATAGCAGTTTAAGAGGAAAGGGGGCCTGGAGGAGTCACAGTAGAGAGCAAAGGAGAGAGGCACAAAGGATCAATGAGTTCCCAGTGTCAGAGTGGGTCTGGAGGCTATGCGTGTTCAATGAATCAGGTCATCACAATATTTTTACTTCCTCTTATCCTGTTTTTATTTTTTTATTTTTAATAGATTTTATCTTTTAGAGCAGTTTTAGGTTCACAGCAAAATTGAGCAGAAAGTACAGAGTTCCCATGTGCCCTCTGCCCACCCCCGACACACTTAGCCTCCCCCAGTATCAACACCCCCCGCCATGGTATATGGTATGTTTGTTACAGTCTATGAACTTACATGACACATCATTCACCCAAAGTCCATGGTTTATATTAGGGTTGACTCTGTGTTGTACATTTTACAAGTGTTGACAAATATATAATGAATTTTTTTTTTTTTTGAGACGGAGTCTCGCTGTGTCACCCAGGCTGGAGTGCAGTGGCGCAATCTCGGCTCACTGCAAGCTCTGCCTCCTGGGTTCATGCCATTCTCCTGCCTCAGCCTGCCGAGTAGCTGGGACTACAGGCACCCACCACCATGCCTGGATAATTTTTTTTTTTTTTAAATAGAGATAGGGTTTCACCATGTTGGCCAGGATGGTCTTGATCTCCTGACCTCGTGATCCGCCCACCTCAGCCTCCCAAAGTGCTGGGATTACAGGTGTGAGCCACCGCGCCTGGCCTATAATGACTATTTTAAAATTGTGTTAATCCACCAGTTTTTCAGTTACGAGAGTTAGTCTTAGTCTGTAATTCCCATAGTATTTTCTGGAGCATTTCCTGTGGACAAGGGTCACATTGGTTTTAGGGAATAACAGATGTCACATTTTGGCCAGCAGATCCACAGAAGTACACTTGAGTCCTTCAAATTTTCTGACAAAATGCTAGTCGGTGAAAATGACCTTCTTTAGGCAAATACATTTGTATGAAAAAAAAAAAACTAAAGTACATGGATAGTTTTTTTTTTTCCTCAAATGGGGTTTTAATCTAAACAGGGTACCGCAGTTTATTGTATGTATCTACTCTGGAAATTCAGTGGTTCATATTTGGAGAAATATATTTTATTTTTTAAGTAAAAAATGCAAATTCAATTCAAAAACACAATATTTTTCACGCATACACACTCACATACACCAGATAATTCTGAAGGATTTAACTGAGCTCCTAAAAAATAAAACGGGGCTACATGGTACTTAATTGAATTATTTTTATAAAATTTGATAATGATATCTTGAAAAGGGTTGGGAGGGTACTTTAATTTTTTTTTTTTAATGTCTAACTTCTGTTTCTAGGGTCAGAGCTCCACTCAGCTGACCTATTGATTCATGGAGAGAAAACTATAAGAACCAAAATGTAGATTCACAGTGTAACCCTACTGCAGGAATTGTCTTCAAACATTGTACCCATGGAAAGAGCAGGGCCTTTGGAGCCAGAAAACCTGAGTTAGAATCTAGACTTATTTATTTATTGAATTGATATCTCACTTAAATTATTTGCATTTATGCCATCATATAGGATTGAAATTTAATCTAAATTTTGTTTCTGAATTTTTGCTTAAAGCATCTTCACCAAGTTAAAAGTATGATGTAGCATTTGAGGGTCACTTGTATTTTTAAAAATGTTTTACTTTGAAATAAAATGTAATCCCTGAGCAACTCTGCACCTGCATGACCCTGGAGTGAGGGTGTCTCTAAATTTTGCATCCAATGAGCTCCATCCAAGAGACAGCCTTGTCCTAGTCTTGTGTGGAAAGGAGACAAAAGCAGGAATGGGCAAACGGAAAAGTCAGGCTGTCATGCAGATCTCAATGAAATCCTTGGCCAATCCCATGGCAGTCCTGAAGCGAGAAAGGAAATGGCTTTTCAGCACAGGCTCCTGCTGTCCAGAGCTCAGGCCAGGTCTTCCAGTCCTAAATCAGTCATTGGATTTGCACTGGACAAGGCAGCTCTCTGAAGCTGAGGCAATCCCTTTAAGGACTAAAGTCACCTGTGGCAGCCCTACCAGCAGCCATCAGCAGGTTATTCATTGAAGGGAGACCTGGGCAGGACTTCACAGCATCCTTTACACTATCTTATTTATTTATTAATTTATGTCTTTATCGTAGTTGTTATCTAGAATGTTAGCTTTTTTTTTTTTGAGACAGAGTTTCACTCTTTGCCCAAGCTGGAGTGCAATGGCGCGATCTCGGCTCACTGCAACCTCCGCCTCCCGGGTTCAAGCGATTCTCCTGCCTCAGCCTCCCAAGTAGCTGGGATTACAGGCACCTGCCACCATGCCCGGCTAATTTTTTTTTTTTTTTTTTTTGTATTTTTAGTAGACACGGGATTTCACCATGTTGGCCAGGGTGGTCTCGATCTCTGGACCTCGTGATCCGCCTGCCTTGGCCTCCTAAAGTGCTGGGATTACAGGCGTGAGCCACCGTGCCCGGCCTGCTTCTTGAGGGCAGGGATTTTGATCTCTTCTGTTCACTACTATATCCTCAAACTTGATAGTTCCTGATACATGGTGGATACAAGATAAATATCTAAGAATATTCCAAATTCCTTTATGTACTGGCTCAAAGAGGGAAGGGAATTCATTTTCCCCAGCCGCTGGCCAAACTCTCAACTCAGAACTAAAATGAATTCTCTAATGGGCCAATTCTCAAGCTTGAAAACTCATGTTTCCTATTCAGAAACATAAATATCTCATACTTTTTATAAACTGTATATTATAAAAACATTTAAATGTTTTACAATAATTTTACTTAACTATTAATTACATATATTTTTAAATTACTCTCCCCTCATCCTGTTTCTGATAACTTGAGGGTGGTGGAGGGAGGCTGACCTCACTCCCTTCAACTCCTCACTGAAGTCACGAATCCTGTCCCACCCTTTCACTAGGGGAGTGAGGAGACGGGAAGTAAAGTACTTGGCAGAGAACACATCTTTTGAAGCAAAGGCCAGCAGGAACCCAGGCCGTTCACCATCTCCTTGCCTGTATAATAGCCAAGCTTGGTTTGGAATTCCCAATCAGTCCCAGCAAATCATCACCATTTTTCACAGCTATTTTTGCATTGTTTCAGGAATATTCAGACAGCTGTTGTTGGTATTTTAAAGCCTCCCATGGCAGTGGGGACACCGGGTCTCCTGATGGTGTTGTGTAAATTCACTAGAACAGCTGGTTCACCCATGTTTTCCTCGTGATACTTTTGAATATAAACTAGCTGGAACAGGTTGACCCAGCTGTTGGTTCCTATTACTGGCACACAAAGGTAAAGCCACACCAAATAACTAGGTCACTGTTGAATCCACTCTGCCATCACTATCTGCCAAACACCTATCCCTGGACCCAAATTCAAGTTGTCCTGAAAGTCGTCAGAATTAAACTTTAAAAAAACCTCATGAGTTGTGTACTTTATTGCATGCATTTTTATATGTATATAAAGTGAGGTTTAAATAAAATCTATGGATAAACTTCCTATGTCACATATAAGCACTAAGAACAAATGGAAAACCACATGTCATTTGAGTGGAGAGCCTAGATTTCTTGCACCAAATAGGAGTAGAGATTTATTTCAACTTGAAAAAGCTCCCACTTCCACCACCTTTGATCCCAAAGACTAACATTTGATGGTTTTGGTATTTCTAGGTATTTCTCCATGTACTTATTTTTTACATTAACAGGCTTCAGTAATAATTTTTTTTCTTGTTAATTCAGCTGATCCTGGACTCAAAGGAAAACTGTAAACAAAAGGAAAATATACAAGGAATGTTGAGAAAAATCCTAAAGATAGACTTGTATCTTGTAGACAAACTTGTAAAAACTTGTATATGTATATTTCAGGGAGAGGATTTTAGTAAAGATGTCCTGAAAATAATATTGCTTTTGCTATTCAATTCTTAAAAACTCAACTATCCCAATGTTATATTCCAATATATTGGGAGTGAACCTTGTGCATACAGGTTAGAGCACAAGCTTTTGTCAATCCATCCAGGTTAGAAATTCTGCTGTGTCATTTACTAACTCTGACCTTGGGAGATTAATTAACATTTGTGCATCCCAGTTTCTCATCTGTAGATAGGGTTATAACATCTAAATCATGGAAGTTTGGCAATAATTAAATTAAATTAGATAATTTAGATAAATCATTTAGCATAGCCATACCTGGTACATCATAACATGATAGTCACTCAAATATTTTTATTATCATTATCATCATCATTACTAATATACTTTTCATAATTACTCCATGTGCTTCACCTCCTTTTATCTAAAAAATGTGTTTTCCTCAAAAATAATTTTCATAGCAGTTGCAGTAGTAAATAGCAGGGTTCTAGTGAAAAAGTAGGCCCCCCTCATATATGTTTGTTTTATAAACAGAACACTCCTACTACTCATTTATTCAACAGCTATTGATTGCATTTTATTATATATAAGGCAATATATATGTATGTCCTAGTCCAGTATACCTTTCCCCACCCTTCCCCACTTTCAGCTCACTTTTTTTAAAGGATGCCATGTATCTAAGCAACTGTTTCCAAAGGAACAATGTAACACTGGTTTAGTTAAAATACAACTGTCACACATGTGTGGCCTTCAAAGGCTCTCTCAGGATAAAGTGTAGTAATAGTATATTAGAATGGGCATCAGGAGCCTAGGAATGTAATCTCTGTTATGCAACAAGCAAATTAGTTTTGTGATTTCAGGCAAGTCATTTCACCTTTGTGGGCTTTAATTTCCTTGAAAAATGGTCCTCCAATTAGCCTGGTGGCTTTTAATCATTTTGGTGAACAGAACCTATGACTCAATCTAAGGATATCATTAGCTCCTCTCCAGAACATGAACATACACATGCAAACTCATAATTCACATTCAATTTCAAAAAGTTCCTGGCTTTCCTTGAAGCCCATCTGTGAACCTTGAAGGTTCATGGATGAGAGGTAAAGAACCCTTATGCTAGAATAAGGCTCTCTGCTTCACTATTTTGAAATTCTAGACCCCACTACCAACACATGATCTTCTACTCAAAAATAACAGGATTAAAGTCTCTTCCTAGATAAGATATCATTTCACACCTCCAGGATTATAACTAATCTTTCATCACCTTCTCTAATCGCCTTTTATTATTCCAAATATGCTGATAGGAATATATCTCAGAAAAAAATATTGGCAATCAAAACTCTGTACAGATCTTGAATAATCACTGAACTTTAATTCCATGGAAAACTAGTTAACAAACTTCCCCTAGGCACTACAGCTTCCAAAGGGATTACCATGAAGAGAAATTGTGCTCATATTCTTAGGCCTCCAATATTTAGACCCAGCTATTTCCACCAGAAGAAGTCTGTGTCATTGTCTTCTTATATGAAAATACAACCAAGGGAAAAGTGAAAGGCTTTTGGACCACAACATATTTTAAATTGGGAAAGAAAGAGTAGTGGGTTAAAAAAAAAAAAAGAAAGAAAAAGAAAAAAAAAGAGCAGAAGCCATCCCAGAGACCAGGCAATGAAAATATATTCATATTTTAAAATGGTGCCATTACAGATGATCCTTGGCTTATGGACCAATTGAACTGACCTCAGAGGTCAGAATAATCCAACCTCCCACACATCACATGTGTGACACATCATAAACTCTTACACACACACAACACACACACACACATCCTCACACACACACACTATTGACAACACCTGAGCTCAAGCCAAAGCCTTGATGTAAGGCAATGTCATAGGCAGGTTTCTAAGAGGATCTTCAGTGACCTTTACCCTTATGTAATCTCCTCCTCTCAAGTGTGGACAGAGTCTGTGAATAGACAGTCATGAATTGTTTAATGACAGGGATATGTTCTGAGAAATGCAGTGATAGGTGATTTCATCCTTGTGCTAACATCATAGAGTGTATTCACACAAACCTAGATGGTATAGCCTACTATACACCCAGCTATATAGTATAGCCTATTGCTCCTAGGCTATACACCTATATAGTATGTTACTGTCCTGAATACTGTAGGCAACTGCAATAAAATGGTAAGTACTTATGCCTCTAAACATATCTAAATATAGAAAAGGTATAATAAAAATACAGTATTATAATCTGATAGGACCATTGTCAATACGCAGTCTGTTGTTGACTGAAGAGTTATGAGGCACATGATTGTCATGAGATACCACTCCTATGACTATGTTACATATATAGCAAAATGGATTTTGCAAATGTGATTAAGTTCCCAAATCAGTTGACCTTAAGAGACACAAATTATTCAGGTGGGCGTGACCTCATCAAGAGCCCTTTAAATCTGCATCTAGAGGTGAGAGACAGAAGAAGTAAGAGACTTGAAGCACAAGAAGAATTTACTGTACCACGTCATTGCAGGCTTAAAGATGGAAGGAGCCATGTGGCAAGGAAGTGGGTGACCTTAGAGACTGACAGCAGCCCCCATCTGACAGCAAGCAAAGAAATGGAGACCTCAGTTCCACAAGCTCAAGCAACTAATTTCTGTCACCTGAGAGAATGAACTTGGAAGTGGATTTTCCACCAGGGTCTCCATTTGAGAACTCAGTATGGACAATATCTTGATTTCAGTCTTCTTGAGCAGAATCCAGTCATGCTGTGAAGGACTTCTGACCTACAGAGCTGGGCTAATGAATGGGTATTATTTTAAGCCTCTAAACTTGTTATTTGTTACCCAGCAATAGAAAACTAATACAGGGAAGAAATAAGAAAGATGTTTGTAATTTGATTCTCCATAGTCAGGCACATGGAAAAGTAAACTCTTTCTTCCTACTTCTAAAAGCCAAATTCATACACCCTCAGGCTATGTGTGATTTGCCTAAGCAGTCATATAAAGCTATTTTATGCTTTCAACAAATATTTATTGACCTTCAGGTGATACCTTGGGAACTGTGTATGTAGGAATGAGTAAAAATATTGGAATTTGATATTTTAACATTTTAAACTAGTTGGACCATTAGAGAACTAGTAGAAGTTCTTACCAAAAAGAAAAGAATGACTTATGACAGCAGTCCCCAATCTTCTGGGCACCAGGGACCATTAGAGAAGTGGAAGTATAGCATTTTAAATGATTTGGTTTAAAACTGGCAGCATCATCATAGTGTATGTCTGCCTATATTTTAATATAGATGCATAATTTATTTTTATAACAATTTTTATAATTTATTGGCAGTGTGTATGTATTTGATAACTGATATGGTTTGGCTGTGTCCTCACCCAAATCTCATCTTGAATTTTAACTCCCACAATTCCCACATGTCATGGGAGGAACCCAGTGGAAGGTGATTGAATTATGGGAGTGGGTCTTTCCTGCGCTGTTCGCATGATAGCGAATGAGTCTCATGAGACTGA
Organism: Pan paniscus; assembly: GCF_029289425.2. NCBI lineage: Eukaryota > Metazoa > Chordata > Mammalia > Primates > Hominidae > Pan > Pan paniscus. The sequence goes on along the minus strand of NC_073253.2, from coordinate 45,823,606 downwards.
TGGTTTCAAAAAGGGGAGTTTCCCTGAACAGGCTCTCTTCTCTTGCCTGCCACCATGTGAGACATGACTTTCACTTTCCACCATGATTGTGAGGTCTCCCCAGCCACATGAAACTGTAAGTCCAATAAACCTCTTTCTTTTGTAAATTGCTCAGTCTCAGGTATGTCTTTATCCGCAGTATAAAAACAGACTAATACAATAACTTTCATCATAAGTGGTTCTCAACTAAATCAATTGAACAATACATTAAATTGTGTATTGAATCTTGACATTGTTTGGGGTATATTCATTCACTCACCAAGTATTTACTAAGCATCTATTATGTGTCAAACATGCTTTTAGGCCTTCAGTGTATAAAGATTAAAAAGAAAATTAAATATGACTTAAGGAGCTTACAGTCTAATGGAGAAGAACAACATACAATAAACAATTATACATGTTATTATATACATATAATTATACATATACACATACAAAATTATATATGTATATATTCATATATACAATTAAGCTATAAGCTCCTTCATGTGTGTGTGTGTGTATATATATATATATATATGAATCTCTTTTTCCTCTTTAAGCACAGACATAGACCCTCTGCAATAGTGCTGTTGTATCATGAATGACCTTTAAAGACAGATACCAGAGTTTAGAGCAACTAGAGACTCAATCCCCTGATCTCAATCCTAGGCCTGCTACGGGGCTCATCAGGGCACGGATGTCAGCAGCCAGTCCAAACCAGTCTGCTGCCTGTGTTCCAGCCAGTAGCCAACTTCCCCACCAACTCCCTGCTACCTGGCCATTGGAAGAATATCTGTATCATGTGCTTGGGAGCTAAGACCATCTGCCAAAGAAACTAGCAAAAACTCTAGGGTTTGGGAAGATAGTTCTAAGTGTCCCACCCTCTGAAGGCCTTTCTCTTCCTATTCTAGAAGCCAGGCCCTAGACCATCAAGACTCTGCTGTCCCAGCAAATTGGAAATCTGGGAGATATGGACAGCCTGTTTGAGGGCACCACAAGCTGAGATCCTCTGGCACTTGACACATATAATATTCTTTTTATTGAATGCTTTTTTAGTTCAAATAAATCATTTGTTTTCTTGCTCAAGTGCAAATGATTGGGATTATTACCCCCAGCAACTCCATAACAAGGAAAAGTACATGCACTTGGCCTACTGGTTAGGAAAAATATGAAATGGAAGAGCAGTGAAAACAGAGATGGGTCAGGGAAAGAGACCTGTGGTCTGCAAACATCATGTGCAGAGGTCAGGAAGGAGGCCAGAGGTTTTTTTACCAGAAAAAAAAGCACACCTTATGGCAGCCATCTGCAGCCTTTTGGGCACCAGGGACTGGTTTTGTGGAAGACAATTTTTCCACAGACCAGGGTCAGGGGGTGGTTTCAGGATGATTCAAGCACATTACATTTATTATGCACTTTATTTCTATTATTATTACATTATGATACATAATGAAATAATTATACAGCTCACCATAATGTAGAATCAGTGGGAGTCCTGAGCTTGTTTTCCTGCAACTAGACAGTCCCATCTGGGGGTGATGGGAGACAGTGACAGATCATCAGGCACTAGATTCTCATACAGAGTGTGCAACCTAGATCCCTCACATCTGTAGTTCACAATAGGGTTCACACTCCTATGAGAATCTATTGCTGCCACTGATCTGACAGGAGGCAGAGCTCAGGAGGTAATGCAAGCAATGGGGAGCAGCTGTAAGTACATACAGATGAAGCCTCGCTCACTCATCGCCCCACCACCCACCTCCTCCTATGTGGCTCAGTTCCTAACAGGCCACGGACCAGTACCAGTTCATGACCCGGGGGTTAGGGACTCCTGCCTTATGGCACAGAGAAGAGAGCAACTTGTGGAATTTGCCAAAACTCAGTTCTCACTCACTATTATCAATATTGATCAATTTGCCTGTTTTTCAGTTTACCAAAAACTTAATTAACTTTCTCCAAATACTATAGCAAATCACTTCCCTTAAATGGTTGCAACAGCCTTTAAGGATTTTTTTTCACCATTTAGTTTACCTTTTTAGTTGAAGCAATTTGAAATTCACAAGAAATCTTCATTCCCCAAATCATAAATTTAAAGTACCTAAAATACAGAACTTTGGCTCACTGCTGATAATTGAGTAAATTGACTTTGTGAGGTTAAACTAACTGAAAACTAATGAAAAGCTGTGTTTATATGTGGTTTTAAATCACTTTACCTTTTGGTTTCCTCTATTTCTCCCAATTGCTACCACATTGACATTTATTATTCTTTTGGCAACTTACATCTGAATCCTGTTTCAATGGGGATGTCTTCTAATGAGAGAGAACATGCCTCCTGCTAGGAAAGGTAAAAATTCCAGGTACTCCATTCTCTTGCTTTCCTTACAGCTAGGGCAGGGCTATGCGAATTGCTATAAAAGGTATCAAATGCTATAAACATTACTTTTTAAATCTCCTTAAATTTTATCAAATAATTAGACACATTCTTCCCCTAGAGCTTTTCATGTCTGGCTCCCTCCTACGATTCAGTTACTAGAAATCTTTTCCTAAAACCCCTGATCCCAGCACCACCACACACCTCCCACAATGAAAAGCTGCCTCTCCTTATCCTGTGCCATATTAAATCAGTAGATTAATTGATTATAATTGTAAAATTGAATTTCAATTCCCTAAAATGCTGCTACGAAAGCAATAAAATGAAAACCAGTCAACTAAAGCATTGCAGAAATCATCAGAAGTTGTTTTAAATATCCCATCTAATATAAACTGCCATAAAGTTTATAGTTTTTTTAACACATTTTTTTGGAAAATTAGTATTTGGGGTATCTTAAGGATAATTGATTCCTTGGTCAAATTCATTTCTAGTGAATCGATGTTTGGTGACTTTGACCTAGAAAGCAAGAGATGATGGATAGAGCCATGTGCAAGGACCAGCTCATGGCTTATCTCAGCCATGCTAAGGGGTCTGAACTCGATCCTGAGAACATCTGAGAATCCCTGAAGGAAACTGACTTGCTACGACTGTATTTTGGAAAGATCTGAATGTAGCTGAATAAACTTAACTGTAGTTATATGGGGGTGGGAGGGGAGGACAAGGGAGGAATTGGGGAGATGCCAAATTATCTTTTTGTTTGGCTTCTCTAGTTTCCCAACAGTGTTACTGCAATGATTTGGGAGAGGGAAAGGAGGAAGAAAAGTAAGGCAAAGAGCCTCAAGTTTTCCCTGGGCTTTTTGTACAAAGAAGTGATGCTGGCTAGATAGCAATTTGTACCTTTTTTTACTTCTTTGTACATATTCTTACTCTACCTTCACTAACAAAAGCAAAAATCAATATTCCACTATCAGAAAGAGAACTTTTTGCATGATTCTTCTAATAATTATGGATATTACACTCAGCTACAGAAATACTCTCTTCTATTAATAATAAACAGCATTAATCCAGTAGCTGCTCAATAATTAGCTGTCTGTGGCTAAATTCTGGTTCACTGCTGTCCCAGTGTTTCTCAAAGTACATTTCTTTGACTCACTAGCAGCAGTTTCACCTGGGATGCTCACTAAAAGTGTTAAAGGATTCCTGGATCCTGAGCCAGCTCCACTGAATCTGAATCTCTGGGATTGGGGCTTAAAGGTTTGCATTTTAATAAACTATCTCTGTGATTCTTAAACAAGATAAAATTAGGGATCTTCTACCCAGACTATCTCTGGGCAGTGGTTCCCTAACCAATAGCAAGCTGGAATCACCTGTATTGAAAACACAATCCTGGATGTCTCCTAAAGATTTTATTTCATAGGTCTGGCCTGGGGCTCTGGATGGCTGAGAATCCTCTGAAAATCAGTGGATTTACCTGGTACACTTGATGGCACTCATACAGGTGGTCCAAAAGAAATGTGAGCACTTCCCACAGAGGTTCTCTTCACTTTGCCACACTGATTATCTAATCTTTTAATTATTCACCACTAAAAGGAGGTTTGATATGAATCCACAAAACATCTGCCTGCATGTCAACTGAGTATTTCTATGTATGTGAAAAACATTAGTGGTAATGACAGAGAAACTGAAATAAACTCCAATAACTAGAATTCACAAAGATCCAGGTGTGGATTCTCCTTGTTCACAGATAGCCTGACATACATTGTAAAATTCTTGGAGGCTTCAACCTAAGTGTAGTCTTTACTTGACCAAAAAATTTTTTTCTCTTTTTCAAAAATGATAACAGAAGTGAGTTACAACGAATATAGGCCTAAAATATCATTTTTCCAGTCTGTCAAGGTGATGATTAACCTAATGGCATTTCAGAGGTAGAAGTAGTCATCTTCATAGCATTAAAATGGAATTTCAGGCAAATTATTATTTGATGGCATGAAAAATATATAAAATTGACTTGCGCAAGATGGCTAAATAGGAACAGCTCCAGTCTGCAGCTCCCAGCCTGATCGATGCAGAAGATGGGTGATTTCTGCATTTCCAAATGAGGTACCTGGTTCATCTCATTGGGACGGGTTGGACAGTGGGTGCAGCCCATGGAGGGTGAGCTGAAGCAGGGTGGGGGCGTCGCCTCACCCTGGAAGCATAAGGGGTGGGGGGAATTCCATTTCCTAGCCAAGGGAAGACATGACAGACTACCTGGAAAAATGGGACACTCCTGCCCAAATACTGCACTTTTCCCAAGGTCTTAGCAACCAGCAAACAAGCAGATACTCTTCCCGTGCCTGGCTCGGCAGGTCCGAAGCCAACAGAGCCTTGCTCACTGCTAGTGCAGCAGTCTGAGATCGAACTTCGAGGCACACCCTGGCTGGGGGAGGGGCGTCCGCCATTGCTGAGGTTTGAGTAGGTAAACAAAGTGGCTGGGAAGCTCGAACTGGGCGGAACCCACAGCAGCTCAACAAGGCCTACTGCCTCTAGAATCCACCTCTGTGGGCAGGGCATAGCTGAACAAAAGGCAGCAGACAACTTCTGCAGACTTAAAAGTCCCTGTCTGACAGCTCGGAAGAGAGCAGTGGTTCTCCCAGCATGGCATTTGAGCTCTGAGAATGGACAGACTGCCTCCTCAAGTGGGTCCCTGACCCCCGTGTAGCCTAACTGGGAGACACCTCCCAGTAGGGGCCAACAGATACCTCATATAGGTGGGTGCCCCTGTGGGACAAAGCTTTCAGAGGAAGGATCAGGCAGCAATATTTGCTGTTCTGCAATATTTGCTGTTGTGCAGCCTCTGCTGTTGATACCCAGGAAAACAGGGTCTGGAGTGGACCTCCAGCAAACTCCAACAGACCTGCAGCTGAGGGACCTGACTGTTAGACGGAAAACTAACAAACACAAAGGAATAGCATCAGCATCAACAAAAAGTTCATCTACATCAAAACCCCATCTGTAGGTCACCAACATCAAAGACCAAAGGTAGACAAAACCACAAAGATGGGGAGAAACCAGAGCAGAAAAGCTGAAAATTCTCAAACTCAGAGCACCTGTTCTCCTCCAATGGATTGCAGCTCCTTGCCAGCAACGGAACAAAGCTGGATGGAGAAGGACTTTGATGAGTTGACAGAAGTAGGCTTCAGAAGGTCAGTAATAATAAACTTCTCCGAGCTAAAGGAGGATGTTTGAACCCATTGCAAGGAAGTTAAAACCTTGAAAAAAGGTTAGATTAATGGCTAACTAGAATAAACAGTATAGAGAAGACCTTAAATGACCTGATGGAGCTGAAAACTGTGGCTCGAGAACTTCGTGTTGCATGTACAAGCTTCAATAGCTGATTCGATCAAGGGGAAGAAAGGGTATCAGGGATTAAAGATCAAATTAATGAAATAAAGTGAGAAGACAAGGTTAGAGAAAAAAGAGTAAAAACAAACATACAAAGCCTCCAAGAAATCTGGGACTATGTGAAAAGACCAAATCTACATTTGAGTGGTGTACCTGAAAGTGACGGGGAGAATGGAATCAAGTTGGAAAACACTCTTCAGGATATTATCCAGGAGAACTTCCCCAATCTAGCAAGACAGGCCAACATTCAAATTCAGAAAATACAGAGAACACCACGAAGATACTCCTTGAGAAGACCAACCCCGAGACACATAATTGTCAGATTCACCAAGGTTGAAACGAAGGAAAAAATGTTAAGGGCAGCCAGAGAGAAAGGTCAGGTTAACCGCAAAGGGAAGCCCATCAGACTAACAGCAGATCTCTCGGCAGAAACCCTACAAGCTAGAAGAGACTAGGGGCCAATATTCAACATTCTTAAAGGAAAGAATTTTCAACCCAGAATTTCATATCCAGCCAAACTAAGCTTCATAAGTGAAGGAGAAATAAAATCCTTTACAGACGAGCAAATGCTGAGAGATTTTGTCACCACCAGGCCTGCCCTACAAGAGCTCCTGAAGGAAGCACTAAACATGGAAAGGAACAACTGGTACCAGCCACTGCAAAAATATGCCAAGTTGTAAAGACCATCAACACTATGAAGAAACTGCTTCAATTAATGGGCAAAATAATCAGCAAACATCATAATGACAGGATCAAATTCATACCTAACAATATTAACCTTAAATGTAAATGGGCTAAATCCTCCAGTTAAAAGACACAGACTGGCAAATTGGATAAAGAGTCAAGACCCATCAGTGTGCTGTATTCAGGAGACCCATCTCATGTGCAAAGATGCACGTAGGCTCAAAATAAAGGGATGGAGGAAGATCTACCAAGCAAATGGAAAGCAAAAAAAGGAGGGTTTGCAATTCTAGTCTCTGATAAAACAGACTTTAAACCAACAAAGATCAAAAGAGACAAAGAAGGCCATTACATAATGGTAAAGGGATCAATTCAACAAGAAGAGCTAACTATCCTAAATATATATGCACCCAATACAGGAGCACCCAGATTCATAAAGCAAGTCCTTAGAGACCTACAAAGAGACTTAAACTCACACACAATAATAATGGGAGATTTCAACACCCCACTGTCAACATTAGACAGATCAATGAGACAGAAAGTTAACAAGGCTGTCGAGGACTTAAACTCAGCTCTGCACCAAGCAGACCTAATAGACATCTACAGAACTCTCCACTCCAAATCAACAGAATATACATTCTTCTCAGCATCACACCACACTTATTCTAAAATTGACCACATAATTGGAAGTAAAGCACTCCTCAAAATGTAAAAGAACAGAAATTATAATAAACTGTCTCTCAGACCACAGTGCAATCAAATTAGAACTCAGGATTAAGAAACTCACTCAAAACCACACAACTACATCGAAACTGAACAACCTGCTCCTGAATGACTGCTGGGTAAATAATGAAATGAAGGCAGAAATAAAGATCTTCTTTGAAACCAATGAAAACAAAAACACAATGTGCCAGAATCTCTGGGACACATTTAAAGCAGTATGTAGAGGGAAATTTACAGCACGAAATGCCCACAAGGAAAGCAGGAAAGATCTAAAATCAACACCCTAACATCACAATTAAAAGAACTAGAGAAGCAAGAGCAAACAAATTCAAAAGCTAGCAGAAGGCAAGAAATAACTAAGATCAGAGCAGAACTGAAAGAGATAGAGACAAAAAAAAAAACCCTTCAAAAAATCAATGAATCCAGGAGCTGCTTTTTTGAAAAGAGCAACAAAATTGATAGACTGCTAGCAAGACTAATAAAGAAGAAAATAGTGAAGAATCAAATAGATGCAATAAAAAATGATAAAGGGGATAACAGCACCGATCCCACAGAAATACAAACTACCATCAGAGAATACTATAAACACCTCTATGCAAATAAACTAGAAAGTATAGAAGAAATGGGTAAATTCCTCAACACATACACCCTCCCAAGACTAAGCCAGTAAGAAGTTGAATCTCTTAATAGACCAATAACAGGCTCTGAAATTGAGGCAATAATTAATAGCCTACCAACCAAAAAAAGTCCAGGACAAGACAGACTCACAGCTGAATTCTACCAGAGGTACAAAGAGGAGCTGGTACTATTCCTTCTGAAACTATTCCAATCAATAGAAAAAGAGGGACTCCTCCCTAACTCATTTTATGAGGCCAGCATCATCCTGATACCAAAGCCTGACAGAGACACAATTAAAAAAGAGAATTTTAGACCAATATCCCTGATGAACATCAATGCAAAAATCCTCAATAAAATACTGGCAAACCAAATCCAGCAACACATCAAAAAGCTTATCCACCACGATCAAATTGGCTTCATCCCTGGGATGCAAGGCTGGTTCAACATATGCAGATCAATACATGTAATCCATCACATAAACAGAACCAATGACAAAAACCACATGATTATCTCAATAGATGCAGAAAAGGCCTTTGACGAAATTCAACAGCCCTTCATGTTAAAAATTCTCAGTAAACTAGGTATTGATGGAGTGTATCTCAAAATAATAAGAGCTATTTATGACAAACCCACAGCCAATATCACGCTGAATGGGCAAAAACTGGAACCATTCCCTTTGAAAACCAGCACAAGATGGCCAGGCGCAGTGGCTCATGCCTGTAATCCCAGCACTTTGGGAGGCCAATGTGGGTGGATCACGAGGTCAGGAGATCGAGACCATCCTGGCTAACATGGTGAAACCCTGTCTCTACTAAAAAAATACAAAAAAATTAGCCAGGCGTGGTAGCAGGCACCTGTAGTCCCAGCTACTTGGGAGGCTGAGGCAGGAGAATGGCATGAACCTGGCAGGCAGAGTTTGCAGCGAGCCGAGATCACACCACTGCACTCTGGCCTGGGCGACAGAGCAAGACTCTGTCTCAAAAAAAAAAAAAAAAAAAAAAAGAAAAGAAAAGAAAACCAGCACAAGACAAGGATGCCCTCTCTCACCACTCCTATTCAACACAGTATTGGGAGTTCTGGCCAGGGCAATCAGGCAAGAGAAAGAAATAAAGGGTATTCAATTAGGAAAAAATTAGGAAAAGAAGTCAAATTGTCCCTGTTTGCAGATAACATAACTGTATATTTAGAAAACCCCATCGTCTCAGCCCAAAATCTCCTTAAGCTGATAAACGACTTCAGCAAAGTCTCAGGATACAAAATCAATGTGCAAAAATCGCAGGCATTCCTATACACCAATAACAGACAGAGAGCCAAATCAGGAGTGAACTCCCATTCACAATTGCTACAATGGGAATAAAATACCTAGGAATCCAACTTACAAGGGATGTGAAGGACCTCTTCAAGGAGAACTACAAACCACTGCTCAACGAAATAAAACAGGATACAAACAAATGGAAGAATATTTCATGCTCATGGATAGGAAGTATCAATATCATGAAAATGGCCATACTGCCCAAAGTAATTTATAGATTCAATGCCATCTCCATCAAACTACCAATGACTTTCTTCACAGAATTGGAAAAAACTACTTTAAAGTTCATATGGAACCAAAAAAGAGCCCACATTGCCAAGACAATCCTAAGCAAAAAGAACAAAGCTGGAGGCATCACGCTACCTGACTTCAAACTATACTACAAGGCTACGGTAACCAAAACAGCATGGTACTGATACCAAAACAGAGATATAGACCAATGAAACACAGCAGAGCCCTCAGAAATAATACCACACATCTACAACCAACTGATCTTTGACAAACCTGATGAAAACAAGAAATGGGGAAAGGATTCCCTATTTAATAAATGGTGCTGGGAAAACTCGCTAGCCATATGTAGAAAGCTGAAACTGGATCCCTTCCTTACACCTTATACAAAAATTAATTCAAGATGGATTAAAGACTTAAATGTTAGACCTAAAACCATAAAAACCCTAGAAGAAAACCTAGGCAATACCATTCAGGACATAGGCATGGGCAAGGACTTCATGACTAAAACACCAAAAGCAATGGCAACAAAAGCCAAAATTGACAAATGGGATCTAATTCAACTAAAGAGCTTCTGCACAGCAAAAGAAACTACTATCAGAGTGAACAGGCAAGCTACAGAATGGGAGAAAATTTTTGCAATCTACTCATCTGACAAAGGGCTAATATCCAGAATCTACGAAGAACTCAAACAAATTTACAAGAAAGAAACAAACAACCCCATCAAAAAGTGGGCAAGGGATATGAACAGACTTCTCAAAAGAAGACATTGATGCAGCCAACAGACACACGAAAAAATGGTCATCATCACTGGTCATCAGAGAAATGCAAATCAAAACCGCAATGAGATACCATCTCACACCAGTTGGAATGGCAATCATTAAAAAGTCAGGAAACAACAGATGCTGGAGAGGATGTGGAGAAATAGGAATGCTTTTACATGGTTGGTGGGAGTGTAAACTAGTTCAACCATTGTGGAAGACAGTGTGGTGATTCCACAAGGATCTAGAACTAGAAATACCATTTGACCCAGCTATCCCATTGCTGGGTATATGCCCAAAGGATTATAAATCACGCTACTATAAAGACACATGCACACGTATGTTTATTGCAACACTATTCACAATAGCAAAGACTTGAAACCAACCCAAATGTCCATCAATGATAGACTGGATTAAGAAAATGTGGCACATATACACCATGGAATACTATGCAGCCATAAAGTAGGATGAGTTCACGTCCTTTGCAGGGACGTGGATGAAGCTGCAAACCATCATTCTCAGCAAACTATCACAAGCAGGGAAAACCAAACACTGCATGTTGTCACTCATAGGTGAGAATTGAGCAATGAGATGACTTCGACACAGGGCGGGGAACATCACACACTGGGGCCTGTCGGGGGGTCAGGGGGCTGGGGGAGGGATAGCCTTAGGAGAAATACCTAATGTAAATGATGAGTTGATGGGTGCAGCAAACCAACATGGCACATGTATACCTATGTATCAAGCCTGCACGTTGTGCACATATACCCTAGAACTTAAAGCATAATAAAAAGAAAGAAAAGAAAGAAAGAAGAAAGAAAGAAAGAAAGAAAGTTTAAAAAAATAAAATAAAATAAAATTCTGAGTGGCAGATGAGAGCCAAAGCTTGAGAGGGGCCATAAACCATGGAGAGATTGCTATCAGTGAAAGATGATTAATTCTCATAGAGACTAATAAATAAAGTTAACAATATGTTGTATTATGCTTAGCACGTCTGGTACTTCAAAACTCATAATCAAAGCACAAACTGAAATTTGAGTCAGCCATCCTCACTGGGGAAGTTACCTCAGAGGTGACTCTGAACTGCTTTTTCATGAAATCAGCACTGCATGGGACATAATCGCTGGCCTTCAGCTCAGGACAATGCAGTAATTGCAGGTGGTGAAAGGGGGATTATCAGCTTTCAAGCGGCTAAAGAGTCAGGTGGCACCAACTTTGTAAAGTGGATCAATATTTGTACAATCGATTTTTCTCTCTTTCTTTGGTCTTCAAATGTTAAAGGGTCAGAGAAAAGCATAGATGTATTGCAAGTTAAGAACAAAAAAAACAAGAGCATACATCTGAGTCACTTTTCTTAAGTTGTTGTCATCATGAAGTAACCACATATTAGTTATTAAAATCGGAATTTGAGAATTCAATGGACAAGCTAAAATCCACTTAATCCAACTTGCTTCCTTTCTGGATGTAGAAACTTATGATCAGCTGAAATGAACTTATCATTTTAATGAATGTAGTATTTATTTCTTAAATACAAGTTCTATTGGAGCTATCCCATTGATTATTTTTAGGATTTCTTAAATTGAGATTCCATCTTTATATAAAATTCAACTCAGTTTTTTTCCCTGAAATTATGCTGTGTGCTTTAAATTATAACTTGTTTTTTTAGAAAAGGAAAATGTTACATTATCAGGAAGAGGCATAGAAATGACTATTTGGAAAACTCCTAAGCCATATAAAACTCTCATGAGACATTAATTGATCAAATTGTTCTTAATCATGATCTATGTGCCTGACACTGGGTTCATTGCCAGACCTAAAGGAACTAATAGCCCATAAAGGAAAAAAGACACCTGAACAAATATTTAATAAAGTGTTTCAATAAATATATGGTAAATATTGTGGTAAATAAAGATGTGGTAAATATTGCAATATTGGTACATAAATGCTGTGAAAAGAATTGGAAGTAAAACATCTTGAAAAAATAGTAACCTGTGTAATCTGGAATATTCTGTGGCATCATTTCCAAGGAATAGTATTAATAAATCACTTTAATTGCCCTTATCCAAGTCAGGATGACAAAATAAATGCTTTATATGAAATGGTGAAAAGCAGAAAAAATTAAAATTGGGGGACTTTGTTATTTCATAGGCTGTAATTTCTAGATGCTATTACTACAAAAAATACTTCACGGTAGAAATAATTTATGGACAGCATAGTACTTCATGTGGAATTATGCTGGCTGATAAAGATACAGAATTACTGAGTTCTGTTCTTGAGAATCTCACAGTCTTCAGAGAGAAAGAGACAGGTAAATAAATAACCACAAATGCTACAATACCTAAAGTACAGAGAAATGTTTCTCTTGAATCTGTTTTGGCTACACAAGATAAATCTCTTTGAAGGATATCAATGAAAAGTACAATCATAATTAGGAGCAGAATCCAAGCCTTGTAAATAGGAAGCAAGGTAGAACACACATTCTGTTGCCTACTCTGAGTTGGCACAAATCTGGCAGGTGTGGATTTGCATCCAGGTAACCACCTCAGGTTCACACAGGTCAGCACCTGCAGCCACAAACACAGGTGATGGTTGGCAGCATTTTTGAAACTTTACCTACTAAATTACAGTCTCCTGTTTCCACCTTCCAAATACCACCGTATGTATGTTAGTCTGGCCTTATTTTCTATCCTCCTTAAAGAGAACTAGCAATTTCAAACCTTCCAAAGGGCTGTGAAACCCAAATAAAGTGAATTTCCTGCTCCAGTGGTTCTCCAACTCTGACCATCAGTTTTTTTAAACGCAAATTCCTAGGACAATCCCGCATCTATCAAATTAAATCCACTGGGAGTAGAGCCGGGGGAACTGGTGGGTTTTTTTCAGGTACCCCAAAGGAATTCTGATATAGGTAGTTTATAAGCCTCACTTTGAGGAACACCACCTTAGGTTATACAAATATGTACATGCTAGTCAGATACCATCAGGTATTTTGATCCAAGAGTAAGGTGACAAAATGTCTCAGCCACATTTTTTAAGTGATTAAAGTTATGATAGTTTTCAGTTATATTCTGCAATTAACATGGCCATGTATGCTTGTTATACACATTCACGAATGGGGAATTACATACAATAAACACTCTCCCCTTCCTCCTCCCACCAGGCCACTTTCCACCCCAGAGGCTGAGCACTTGGTCACTGCATACAGAGCCTTCCAGGCCTGTTTCTATACAAGCACATATCTATAACTATGATACAATTAAGATTTACTGTGTTTTAATTTTACAGAAATCAAGCTTTTTTATTTTTCACTTAAAAATTTATACAGATTTTCGAAGTTAGAATTTATGAATACATTTCATTCTTTTTATTTATTCTATTATATTCTAGTATAAATATACCGTAAGTTGCTTAATTATTCTCAACAGATGTACATTTAGGTTATCTCTTTCCTTTGCTATTACAGAAAGCATTTCAGTGAAACATCTTTATGTATACCTCTTTGTGCAAATGTGCAAGAATTTCTTAGGGATAGCCACATAGGTGTAGAATTTCCGAATCCAAAAGTATATACATTGCAAGTATCGATTGCCTTCAGACACTACCCTTTTACCACCACATAATAAAACCTAAATAAGCCTGGTATAATGTCTTGAGCCTGTAGTCCCAGCTACTTAGGAGGCTGAAGTGGGAGGATCCCTTGAGCTGAGGAGTTCAAGCCTAGTCTGGGCAACATAGCAAGACCCAGTCTCAAAAAAAAAAAAAAAAAAAGCAAAAAACAGACCTCTCTTTTAGCTTTATTTGGACCTTTGTAAAAAACAAACTAACTAAATATACTTTTTTAAGCCAACTTGATGGGTGGAAATTATATCTTACGCATTTAATCTGTATTTCCATGATCATTACTCAATTGAGATTTTTTTTGGGAAGTATATGGGTCATCTGTGTTATTTCTGTGAATTGCCTACTCATATCTTTTGCCCACTTTTCCATTCGTCTGTTTATATTTATCTTGTTGATTTATGGGCATTTTAAATAGTCTTGGTGGTAATAATATCTATGAAATAATGCTGAGAAAAGTAGAAAGAAAACCAACAATCACATAATAATTATAGAATTGGGGCTATAAATATGAAATTAATATTATAAGCAATATTTCAGTGTCTATTACATGTTTTTATTTTATTTATGATGCCTACTGTCATACAGAGCTGTTTTCTATTTTATGTAGTCTAACCTGTCCATCATCATGTCTATAGAGTCTAGATGTACTTACTGTCTCTGTTGCTTTCTGGATGTGCATGGGGGGTGGCTGCTGGGGTGAAGAAGAGAGGCAGGGTAAAAATTGATCAGGGCTTTTTAGCTTCAGTGACTTCACAGTCAGTGGTACCATTAACTGACATAGGAGATGGAGGAAAAAAAGCAGACTTGAGAAGGAAAACCATTGTTGAGTTCTGTGTGGGGTATGTTGGGTTTCAGATTCCAGATGAAAATCTTGATTGCGATGCCCAGTACAAAGTTGAAAATGTACCCATCACTCACCAAAAAAGCAATTTTTTTTTTTTGAGACAGAGTTTCGCTCTTGTCACCCAGGCTGGAGGGCAATGGCACGATCTCGGCTCAGTGCAACCTCCGCCTTCCAGGTTCAAGCGATTCTCCTGCCTCAGCCTCCTGAGTAGCTGGGATTAGAGGCATGCGCCACCACACCCAGCTAATTTTTGTATTTTTAGTAGAGATGGGGTTTCACCACACTGGCCAGGCTGGTCTTGAACTCCTGACCTCAGGTGATCCACCCGCCTCCAAAGAAGCAATCTTTTTATGGATGTTTGTGGCCCCTGACTGGTGCTCACCTTCTAGTTTTGCTGTGTGAGCCTACTTTCTTTTGTTTACATGAGATTGGAGTCCAGCCATCAGCTCAAAGCACATGATGTCAAGTTTGTAGAACCAGATTGACTAGAGCCTGCTAATGAGCTCACTCTCATGGTCTGTGTTCTTGCCTGGAAATACAATATTGCATACATTTTTTAAATAAGCCCACTGGGGCAAAAATTATTCCTAAGCTCCTTGCAGAGGTTACTACCTGTTTGTTCTAATTTTCACGGTTTTTAAACAACTAGATAAACAGAAAATATTGGTGTTTCAGCAGCTACCTACTCTTTCTGCTTCAAGGCTTTTTACATTTTATGAACATGGACAGTTTAGACCTATGTATAGGCTGTAATTATCAATATATTATTGACACTGAAGCTAGTAAGTGAAAGTGCCCAGATTTAAACAAAATATGTTCCTTCTTTTCTGGGAATAATGGTTAAGCCCTGAGCTCAGGAGAGAGGTCTAGGCTAGAAATATGGACCTGTGATACATTTCCTTGAAGATCTGGAGCTGAATACAGGTTTGGCTTCATGGATGTACAACTTGTGTAGTTATAAAGGAATCCTATGTCCTCACCAAAACTCATGTGAAAATTTGATTCTCAAAGTAGTGATGTTGGGCAAGGGAGCCTAGTGGGAGATGTTTCAGTTATGGGGGCAGATCCCTCATGAATGGCTTGGTGCCATTCTTACAGTAGTGAGTTCTCATCCTAGCGTGACTGGATTTGTTCTCCAGGAATGGATCAGTTTCCATATCAGTGAGTTGTTATAAAGCCAGCATGCCCCTCAGATTTTGTTTGTTCACATTGTATCTGCTTCCTTTTCAACCTTCTCTGCCATGTTATGATGCAGCACAAAAGCCCTCTCCGGAAGCCAGGGCCATACCCCTTGAACTTCCCAACCTGCAGAACTATGAGCTAAATAAACCTCTTTTCTTTATAAGTTTTATAAGTTATCCAGTTTCAAGTGTTCTATTATAGTAACACAAAACAAACAAATGAGGCCATGTCTGGCTTAATGTTCTGCTATTGCCATCTTGAAATTTTTAATAATTGTTAAGCAAATGACCCTGCATTCTTATTTTACACTAGGCCTCACAAATTATGTAGCCAGTCCTGCCTGAATGAGATTGTTTAAGGGATGTGAATAAATTAAGACTCACAGCAAGACAAGGGACAGAATCCTAGCAGACCCAACTTGGAAGTATTGGCAGAAGTAGAATTGTCCATGAAGAGAATTTTGAAATAATGATGCAAAAAGTAGAAAGAAAACCAACAGGCATGGGTGTGGTAAGAAGTGAGGGAGGAGCTCAATAAAGGAAGAGAGGATCCACAGTGTCACCTGTTATAAGGGGTCCAGGCCACTAAAAACTAAAATGAGACTTTTGTCTTTTGAGGGGTCAGAAAGTGAGAAACGGTGCTGGCAGAGGCCAGATGCAGCTCAAGTGTGACAAGGAGGTCATGAAGTGAAGCTGGTGTGAATAGACTATCCAAGGAAGAATTTTGGGAAGCAGTTTGGAGGCTATGCAGAGACAAGGGACAGCAATTTTTTAAGGGGAGAAATCAGAAAATGTCTATGCCTGGGGGAAGAAGCAAGAAAGAGGAAATAAGTAGAAATAAAACAACAGATGATTCAAGAGAAATTAACATTATCATGAGGTCTGAGGTCATATGTAAAAGAATGAGGTAGATGATGGGCATGCAGTTAGACAGAAGAACAGAGAGAAAAGAGAATGAGTACAGATAAACAAGGGAAGGTGGAAGGTAAGGAAACTTAAGGAGTTTATGCTGGGTAACCTCTGTTTTTTTCTAATTACATAGGAACAAGACTTCAAATGTGAAGATAGGAGGAGCAAAGATAAAAGTCATTTCTAATTGGAAAGAGAGCCAACCGTGCATGAGTAATGGAAAAGTCAGGCTGTGCGGTTACTGACTCCCTGAGATTTTTGTCAGACCACATGCAACATTTTCTTGCATGGCTGTGAATCAAACAGGAGAGAGTCATCTTCACATTTCTGTCCAGTTGGTTTTAGTTGTTCAGAATTATTTACAAAGTGACGTGTTTCTTGAATGCTTTCTTATATTCTAGATCTGAGAATTATCAGAAAAGCTCTGCTTTTGGCAGCATGAGGATTCCAGGAAGTATTGATATTCCAATTCTCTAATTATACTAATTTTTGAATCTGTGTCACTTCTTTTTCCTTTTCAAAAAATTTTTTTGTAGAGATGGGGTCTCACTATGTAGCCCAGGCTGATCTTGAACTCCTGGCCTCAAGTAATCCTCCTGCCTCAGCCTCCCTAAGTGGTGGGATTACAGGTATGAGCCACCTCACCCAGCCTGAGTCTGTGGCATTTCTGTGCAAGCTTACTAGGCTCCAGACATTTTTATATACATCATCTCATTTAATCCTTGTAAGATTCCTATGTCATTATCTTAATTATGCAGAGAAAGAAATTGAAACTCCAAGAACTGATAATTAAGTTCAAGGTCACAGGTAGTACCAATCAGGATTCAACCAGACCATAACAACACTGTGGCCACTGCCCATTCCCCAACCACATGCATTAAAATCACCTTATGAGTTATAGTAATTTTGCACAGATGGTCCCACATGAAGTTCATAAACAACCCTGAGAGGTAGATATTATTATTTTCAGTTTACAGATAAGAAAACTGAGATTCAATGTGACTTGCCCCAAATCACTCAGTGGGTGAATTCAGCCTTTTTAGCATAAAAACCCATGCTATTTCCAGAAAATACATTTAGGGCAGCATTCCTCCCAGTGAACCTTATCAGGTTTGCATATAGCCACTGAATTTATCTTGAGATGATACTGTCTGAGAATGCACAGCCTGCAGGTGTGGTTACCTAAAAAGAGAAAGTGTGTAAGTTGATGGGAACTGAGACTTTCCCCAAAGGGTGTAGAGTGTAGAATTAAAAAGGAACCAGGGTCACATTGGGCAAATGTGACCGTTGTTCTCTGTGAAGAGTTACCCAAAGATTGGAATATGTCCTTGGGGTTGCCGAGGTGGCAGCTGTGTACCCAGGATGGAGAAGGGGAGAATAAGACAAAGTTCTCATTTTGCTTAAAAGGACCAGGTGGAGGTCCATGAAAGGACAAGCCTTTAACCCAGAAACTGCAGGGAATCCAAAGAGCCAGTGGTGGCAGGGGAGAAAGCCCATGATCCTCTAAGGGGGCCCCTGCCTTGTTTGAGGCTGAAAACTGAGTGATCCTGAGAAGTCAAAGATAGAGGAAGAACCCTCTTGCTGGAGAGAAGCAAAACAGGGAGGTCCTGGCCAAATTTTTTTTAAGTTAATTTTAAGCCTATGCTAAACTATAACTTACCAAATCTCTATATTGCTTGGATGCCCTGAAGTGTTGTGCATCATAGTTTGAGGCAATGTGTTCTATTTCATTTACATGGTTTGGGGAACAGTTCTGCAGCAGAATTAAATGGGGAAAGTCAGAAGCTCCTCAAAGGGCCATCTTTCAAGGAGAATTTCTTCTTAGTTTGAATGAGTGGTGATAGCAGAAAGTTACCAGAATAATCAGCAGCAGTACGCAGGAAAGCACCTTCTCCACACAGGCTGCCTTCCTGGCACCTTTTGTCCCTCATAGTGATCTATTCACACTCCCAGTGGTTACTGTGCGACCCCAGGATCTCTTCCCACAGTTTCAGTACAGAGTTCATCTGGCCTTTCCCACCAATACACATTGACCTCCTGCTCCTCCTAGGTCTGGCTCTGCAAGCTTACTAAATCAATGTCACAAGTTTCTCACCAGGGTTAGTAACTTATAAATGAGAAGTTGCTCAGATTATCATTACTAGGACAATAATTATGACCTTCAGTCTTATTGGAGCAAGAGAAAATGTCTAGGTTTATATATGTAATTCTATGTATGAATATGTGTGCGTACACGTGTATTTACACACACACACACAGTGCCATCAGCAGTTTATCTGAAATTGATTTTCATTATGAAAGGCATAATGAAAATTGGAAGCTTCATCAAAATAAGACGACATGAGTATTGCATGTTGCCAAAACCATTAAAATGAATGAGATAGTTATGCTCCTAGCACGGGGCCACCAGCTTAGGCTGGAGTGTTATCACAGCCCTGCTGGTTAATCAGTAGTCCTCCAAGGACAGCTGCTATTTGGTTGGTTAATGCATTTCTGTTTGGCATGTGCCCTCATGTTGTTGAATATCTGAAGTGTGTAGTTTAGCAAAGCAGACACAGAAGGATTATATTCCTATGACTTGGCTGCAGACATAGCTGACTAGACATAATTTTTCTTTACAAACTTTATCTTGTACTATTAGCAATATTTAACCCAGCATATTTTCCATTCATGTAATTTACCAAAAAAAAAAAAAAAAATAGGTATTTAAAATGTTCAGAGTAACACACCACTTTGGAAAAGAGTTTGTCAGCTCCTTAAAAAATTAAATGCAAATCTACCATACTAATTCAGCCATTCCTCTCCTACGTGTTTATCCAAGAAAAATGAAAGCAAATGTCCATACAAAGATTTATAGAACAAGAATGTTCACAGCAGCTTTATTTATGATAGCAAACATCTAAAAGCAACACAAATATCCATCAGCAGGTGAATAGATAAGCCAATTGTGGTACATGCATGCAATGAAATACTACTTGGCAATAAAAATGAATGAGCTGTTGATACAATGAAATCACATGAATGAATCTCAAAATAATTATGCTGAGTGAAGGAAGTCAGACAAAAAAAGAATACATATTGTCTGACTCCATTTACATAAAATTATAGAAAGTGAAAACTGATCTATAGTGATGGAAAGCATATCAGTGGTTGAGTACACAAAGAAACAAGTTCATTAACTTGATCATGGTGATGGATTTATAGGTATATGCATATGTAAAAACTTATCAAATTATACAATGTTAAAGATGTGTTATTTATTGTATACCACAATGGATTTTTTAAAAGTAGAGGCTGTATGTAGGAATGTGGACAAAGTAAACAAGATTGGCAAGGATATCCTTGCTCTGTAGGAGCTGTTTGGTTAAGAAGGGACTACATGACCAACTCAATAATAGAAGGTGAGGGAAAATCAAGTGTATGCTTATTTTGCATTAGTTACGTATTTCTTTTCACCATCTCTACGTCTTCTTCTCACCTCCTGCCCCCAATCCTCTCATTGATTAGTAAGTGCTATTATTGAAGCAGAGATATTTTGGTTCGTTGTTAGCAATTTCAGCTTCTGTTAATATCTTTCTTCCTCTTGATTTAGGGTGGAAATTTAGCATTACAATTGTAAAAAAAATTAGGAGTAGAAGCTGAAACTGAGGTTGAGAGAGAACAGTTAATAGAGCAGTTTAGTAGTAGGTAGAAATTAGAATTCGGGAAGTTTGCCTTGGAAAGAAGGGCGGATACTTTTGTTTAGGGAAATGGGACCAAAGGAATAGAGGAGGAGATGGAGGGATATTGAAGGAGTTGGAACACCGCTTAGCAAATGGTCTTTTTTTCTGGCATGTTAATGGAATAGTCTTAAGATAAAGATAAGGAATATAAATAAGGGGCTGGGATTTGAGGCAAAAGAAGAATTTGGGAATAGTCCCATGGGGAATCACTAGGGAGTCAACAAGAAGTGGGGGGAAAAAAAGAAAAACAAAAGCTTTGCTGAATAGCACAGAAGCAGCACTTGAACTGAACTAGCATGAATTTCTGTGGAGTGCCCTTAGCATGGTTTAGAAAATTTTCAACAATATTAGTGGTATTCAGTTAGAGGCACAATCAGCCTTCATTGTCAGAAGCAGAAAAAAGTGTTTGCACCTTTAAAAAAATTAAAGTCCATTCTCAGCCAGATAAACTATTATATTAAGAAAAATTGAGGGGCTGGGCACGGTGGCTCACACCTGTAATCCCAGCACTTTGGGAGGCCGAGGCGGGTGGATCACGAGGTCGGGAGATCGAGACCATCCTGGCTAACACGGTGAAACCCTATCTCTACTAAAAATACAAAAATTAGCCGGGCGTGGTGGTGGGCGCCTGTAGTCCCAGCTACTCGGGAGGCTGAGGCAGGAGAATGGCGTGAACCCAGGAGGTGGAGCTTGCAGTGAGCCGAGATCGCGCCACTGCACTCCAGCCTGGGCGACAGAGCGAGACTCTCCCCCCCAAAAAAAAAAAAAAAAAAAAGAAACATTGAATTATGCTTTTCAAAATGTTTGCTCACAGATTTTCAACTACTTTCAGTAACGTATATTGTCTCCCAAACATGCACTTTATTGTATGTAGTAACTGAGTATTTTTACAACTAACTATAAATAAAGCTATTGTAACCAGCTTATTTACTTCCTGGTTTCAATGTGGTAGGCACTACTTTAGGCATTTTAAATATATTAACTCATTTAATGCTCATAACAATGCAATTACATGCTTCACAAAGGAGAAAAGTGAAGCACACAGAGGTTAGACTTCTGATAAATGACAAAGCTAGGATTCAAGAATCTGGCTCCAGAGCCCAGTTTCTAACCTATATAATACAGTGCCTTGCATACAATTATGATATTACATTATATTAGTCATGTATGTCACAATTATACCAAATAAGCCAGAGTCATGGAATACAATCAGAAAGCAACTTTCTTTTCATCCCCCACTGTACTTTTACATTTATTCAGTATGTCTAGTCCATCCCTATTTCTGAATGAAATTTAGGGCAATCTCATGACTTTTAGAGTTACTCTTAATAATTTAAGATCATGCAATCAGTAATATACACATCCAGTCCAGTGCAATAGCTAGCATTTAAATTTCATCAAAAGCTGATTCTTTTTTTCCAGTGCAGGCCTAATCATCCTAGCAACTTATGAAAATGGTAGTAGGAAGGAAGTCTGACTTTTTCTCTCTCTTTCCCACCTTGCACTTTTATACTTCCTGACCTGCCTTGTTTACTGTGCTTTCTGACGCCTACCTCCAAGGTCAAAGGGGGAAGAGGAGCTTAAGTGGCAGCAAACGTCTAACTAACAACACTGTGGTATTAGTGCCTTCCAGTTATGGGTTCAAAGCCTACCATCTCCCAGAGGCACTTTGGTGGTCTGTTTGCAATTCCTTCCTTACCACCAGGGATTTCTTACTTGCAGTTCCCTTGAGTAAGGCAAGTCCAGCTGATCATTAGCTACTTCGTTGGCTTTCCAGGTAACTGACAGTTTCCTTCTGTTGGGGTTTGCACACACTTAGACTGTTCTCTTGAACAAAACTTAGGTGGTCCTGTACAGGCATTCTTTCCCATTGAACCATATCTGATCCATGAGAAACATTCAAGCATCATTTGTCCTGACCAACTCCAATGGTCCAGGCCACTAACATAGCCATCTCTCCTTTGATAAGCCACCTCTTTTACATTTTCCATAAAGGATTCGGGAGCACAGTTCACCTAGAACTGTAAACTGTAGAGAATAGTTTATTCGGTTCTTTAAATCCCTCATATCTTGACTTGAGGTGAAGGAGAAAGTAGTTCCCAGTCAACCCCTTCCATTTAGGTTAAAGGACTTATAGCACACCCCTAGCTGTCTCCAAAAAATTCTCCTATAATCTTTGATCCCATCTCCTTTTGTTTATTTTTGAGAGTGCATTAAGAGTTACAAACCTAAATTTCTAATAATCAAATTCAGCAAGCTTGCTGGATATAACAGCACTATACAAATTCAATAGTGTTCCTAGGTGGTTATCAGTAACCAAATACGTAATATTTATAAGCATAATAAAATATAATTTAGAAGCCATTCACAATAGCAACAAAAATTACAAGGTATCCAAAAATAAATTTACTCTATATAAGATAGTTATGGGAAGGCACAATATCATAAAGTCTGTTCCTCCAACATTTTCTATAAATGCAATAATATTCCAAAATTTTTAATAACTACAATGAAATGTTTCATGTCATTTAACAACTAATGAAAAATATATACAAAAGATTAAAGGGTGGGAGTTCTAAACAATTCTGAAGAAAAGAAAATGGTGGGAAGTCTTGATGTACAAGCATGCAAGACTTTTTTTTTTTCTTATTTTATTTTATTTTATTTTTTAGAGACAAAGTCTCACTCTGTCTCCCAAGCTGCAGCCTTGACTCCCTGGGCTTAAGCAATCGTCCCACCTCTGCCTCCTGCGTAGCTAGAACTACAAGTGTGCACCACCATGCCTGGCTAAAAGATTTATTTTAAAGTTATGGAGAAGTAAAAGTGAAGTATTGGTTCAGGAATAGACAGATAAAGAACAGAACAGAGAATTTTTTAAAGTCCAAGCAAAAATGAGATATTGTTATAAAATGTGGGACTAAAACTTAGCTGGAAAAGGATGAGCTATTCAATAAACTAAAACAAGAAGACAAATGAAAATAGGTCTCAGTCAAAAAAAATTCAAACAAAAATTCCATAAAGACTAAAACAAGTGTAAAATTGAAACTTGAGGAACAAAATATCAGAAACTATCCCATGATATTAGGAAAGGTAGAGATTTCTTATAAAAGACACCAAAAGCACAAAACTAAGAAAAAGATGGAAAATTGTGACTACTTAAATGCAAAACATCTGGCAGTCAAAAGATACCATAACCAAGTTAAAGCAAGCTACAAAGTGAAGAAACATATTTACATATATACAACAAGCAAAGGCTTATATCCAGAATACGCAAAAAGCTTCTACCGCATCATTAAGAAAAGAAATAGAAAAATACTGGCGGGGAGAGCAAGGTGGCTGTCTAGATAGAGCCAGGTGGAACAGCTCTCATGGAGGGATTGAAACAACTGGCATCCTCCTAACAGATCTTTAGAGGAAAGACACCAGGAGTAGACAGAGGGAAGACACAGAAGCTGGGCTGAAGGGGAAGAAAGCTGGGAACCCTGAATGGAACTACCATGCACTGGGACTCATTCCTGACCCACAATGGCTCTGGGGGAATAGATGGGTTGAACTGGGAAGGAGAAACCCGCTCTCACTATGGGCTTCTGGAACCCTAGTAGGAGACAACTTGACCACCATGGACACTTGAGTTGGCAGGGAGAGCTGCTTAGAGAAGTGGTAGGGGCAGCAAGTCAGCTGATGTGGATCCCAGAGGGTTTGGTGCGGGAATGTCTATAGCAGAGCACAGCCAGGGATGGCCATCTGCCTAGGCTCAACTTGCTCCCATAGGAGACTTTAGCCCTTAGGGAACTGTCAGACCTGATCTCTGCAGGATGGTCTTGCCCATCAGAAGATGCTGGTCTGACCTGAGTACCTATTGGTCTGTTGACCTCTCCCAGGGCCCCAGCCTGACCACACCTGCTTTCATGGCAGCGTTGGGTGTCCTGGGGACCTGCACCATAGCTTCTATGCTGGTGGACCATGACTAACCAGCAAAGATCTCCAGAAGGGTGGCCCTATGGCCATGCACCAAACTGCCCTCTCCCTCCCCATACTGCAGCTTTTCCCAGGGCCTCGAAAACTCTCCACATCACTTTTCTGGCACCTGTCTGCACAGGCAGTTCTTGCTTTCCTTGCCCTGCCAGTGTGGGAGTGTACCTCACCCCTCTTCCCCTGCTGATCGCCTTTGCAAACAGAGCCTTGGCAGGCACAGAGCCATCCAGCCCCACCCCCACCAGTGTCCCACAGTTGCACTAATGCTGTGCAGAGAACAGCAGATCCTACCCTGCCCTGAGTGATCACTCCTGCTTGCAGGGCACAGAGAAGGCACCCAGACCTGTGTCCGCCAGTGCCCTGCTCCTGAGCAAACACCAACTCCAGTGAGACTGTGTTCAAAATTGCCAGCAGGGACTCCCCACACCCCCTACAGCTACATTGCCTTTGCCTCTGTGGTGAACACCTGCAGGGAAGCAGGCACCCTGGGAACTGGTAGCACTCTGTTGCAGCTGCCATACCTCAGCCCCACAGTACAGTGGATTCCTAATCTCAAGGAACCAGAGAACAAAGTTGGGGCCCAATACAAGCTCCCCAAAGTTAGAGCATGCAGTACGGGAGTTGAAAGCTGAGCGTTGGCTCCCTAAAATCCTCTAGAAACCAAGCCAGTCAGCTGAATCCACCTTAAATCAAAATCAAACCCTCAAGGTCATAGGATAAAAGAAAAAGAAACCCACCCAAAGGTTGGCAACCTCAAAGATTGAAGGTAGATAAGCCCACGAAGATGAGAAAGAATCACCACAAGAGCCCTGAAAACTCAAAAAGCCAGAGTATCTTCTTTCCTCCAAACAACCACATCCCTTCTAAAGCAAAGGTTCTGAACCAGGCTGAGATGGCTGAAATGACAGAAACAGAATTCATAATATGGATAGGAGTAAAGATCATTGAGCTACAAGACTACATTGAAATCCAATCCAAGGAAACTAAAAATCATGCTAAAAAAATGCAGGAGCTGACAGACAAAATATCTAGTATAGAAAAGAACATAACCAACATAATAGAGCTGGAA
This sequence comes from Pan paniscus, assembly GCF_029289425.2. Lineage (NCBI taxonomy): Eukaryota > Metazoa > Chordata > Mammalia > Primates > Hominidae > Pan > Pan paniscus. Next base: position 45,798,192 of record NC_073253.2, on the reverse strand, counting down.
AACACACTATAAGAATTTCATAATGCAATCACAAGTATTAAGAGCAGAATAGACCACGCAGAGGAAAGATTATCAGTGCCTGAAGACTGGCTTTCTGAAATAAGATAGTCAGATGAGAATAGAGAAAAAAGACTAAAAAGGAACAAAACCTCAGAGAAATAATAAATTATATAAAGAGACTGAATCTATGACTCATTGGTGTCCCTGAAAGAGATAGAGAAAATGGTACTAACTTGGAAAACATATTTCAGGATATCATTCATGAGAATGTCCCCAACCTAGCTAGAGAAGCCAACATTCAAATTCAGGAAATGCAGAGTACCCCAGTAAGATACTTCACAAGATCATCCCCAAGACACATAATCGTCAGATTCTCCAAGGATGAAATAAGAGAAAAAATGTTAGAGGCAGCTAGAGAGAAATGTCAGGTCACCTACAAAGTGAAGCCCATCAGATGTAACAGCAGTTCTCTTAGTTGAAACCCTGCAAGCCAAAAGAGATTGGGGCCAATATTCAACATTCTTAAAGAAAAGAAATTCCAATCCAGAATTTCATATCTGGCCAAACTAAGCTTCATAAGCAAAGGAGAAATAAAATCCTTTACAGGCAAGCAAATGCTGAGGGGATTCATTACCACCAGACCTGCCTTACAAGAGCTCCTGAAGGAAGCACTAAATATGGAAAGGAAAGACCATTACCAGCCACTACAAAAACAAAATGAAGTGCACAAACCAGTAACACTATAAAGCAACCATATAAACAAGTCTGAAAAATAACCAGCTAACATCAGGATGATAGGATCAAATCCACACGTATCAGTAACAACCTTGAATGTAAATGGGTTAAATGCCCCAATTAAAAGATGCAGAGTGGCAAGCTGGATAAAGAATCAAGATCAATTGGTATACTGTCTTCAAGAGATCCATTGCACATACAATGACACACACAGGGTCAAAATAAGGGGATGGAGAAAAAGACACCAAGCAAATGAAAAAACAGAAAAAAGCAGGAGTTGCAATCCTAGCTTCAAACAAAACAGATTTTAAACCAACAAAAGACAAAGAAGGGCATTACATAATGGGAAAGGGTTCAATTCAACAAGAAGATTTAACTACCCTAAATGTATATGCACCCAACACAGGAGCACCCAGATATGTAAAGCAGGTTCTTAGAGACTTTCAAAAAGGTGTTAGACTCCTACACAATAATAGTGGGAGATTTTAACACCCCACCAGCAATATTAGACAGATCATCGAGTCAAATCAGGAATGTTATCTCATTCACAATTGCCACAAAAAGAATAAAATACCAGGAATACAGCTAATGAGGGAGGTGAAAAGGCTCTGCAAGGTGAACTACAAAACACTGCTCAAAGAAATCAGAGATGACCCAAACAATTGGAAAAACATTCCATGCTCATGGATAGGAAGAATCAATATTATTAAAATGACCATACTACCCAAAGCAATTTATAGATTCAATGCTATTCATAATAAACTACCATTGACATTCTTCACAGAACTAGAGAAAACAATTTTAAAATTCTTATGCAACCAAAAAAGAGCCTGAGTAGCCGAGGCATTCCTAAGCAAAAAGAACAAAGCTGAAGGCAACACACTACCTGATTTGGCTGTGTCCCCACCCAAATCTCATCTTGAATTGTAGCTCCCACAATCCCCATGTCATGGGAGAGACCTGGGGGTAGGTAATTTAATCATGGGGATGGGTTTTTCCCATGTCGTTCTCATGATAGTGAATAAGTCTCGAGAGATCTGATGGTTTTATAAAGGGCAGTTCCCCTGCACATGCTCTCTGTTGCCTGCCACCATGTAAGACATGGCTTTCTCCTCCTTTGCCTTCTGCCACGATTGTGAGGCCTACCCAGCCATGTGGAACTGTGAGTCCATTAAACCTCTTTTTCTTTATAAATTACCCAGTCTCAGGTATTTCTTTATAGCAGCATAAAAATGGACTAATACAATACTATTTTAAAATTCTTATGGAACCAAAAAAGAGCCTGTGTAGGCAAGGTATTCCTAAGCAAAAAGAACAAAGCTGGAGGCATCACACTACCTGATTTCAAACTGTATTACAGGGTTACAGCAACCAAAACAGCATGGTACTGATACAAAAACAGACACATAGACCAATGAAACAGAATAGAGAACCCAGAAACAAGGCACACACCTACAACTAGCTGATCTTTGACAAACCTGACAAAACCAATGGGAAAAGGATTCCCTATGGTGCTGGGAGAACTGGCTAGCCATATTCAGAAGACTAACACTGGACCCCTTTCTTCACCATATACAAAAATTAACTCAAGATGGATTAAAGACTTAAGTGTAAAACCCAAAATTATAAAAAACCCTGAATGACAACCTCAGGCAATACCATTCTGGACGTAAGAATAGGCAAAGATTTCATGACAAAGATGCCAAAAGCAATTGCAACAAAAGCAAAAATTGACAAATGGAATAGAATTAAAGAGCTTCTGCACAGCAAAGGAAACTATCCACAGAGTAAACAACCTACAGAATGGGAGAAAATTTTTGCAATCTATGCATCTGACAAATGTTTAATACCTAGATTCTATAAGGAATGTAAACAAATTTACAAGGAAAAAAACCATTAAAAAGTAGGCAAAGGACATGAGCAGACACTTTTCAAAAGAGGACTCCCATGCTTGTTGTAACTCTCTCACCTATTTCTCTCTCTGTCTCTGTCTCTCTCTCTCTCACACACATACACACACACACACAAACACACACACCACTCCCAAGAAGACTGTAGTATTTTCTAAAATTTCTGGCTCGTAAGAGTCACTCAGAACGTGTACAAAAGCCAGACCTCTAGCTCCACTTCAGAATTGTGAAATCAGAATCTCCAGGGAAGGGGCCTTAGAACCTGTGTGTTGGTCGGGCATAGTGGCTCACGCCTGTAATCCCAGCACTTTGGGAGGCTGAGGCGAGCGGATCACCTAAGGTCAGGAGTTCGAGACCAGCCTAGCCAACATGGTGAAATCCCATATCTACGAAAAATGCAATAATTAGCCGGGTGTGGTGGTATGTGCCTGTAATCTCAGCTACTTGGGAGACTGAGCCAGGACAATTACTTGAACCCGGGAGGTGGAGCTTGCAGTAAGCCGAGATCGTGACACTGCACTCCAGCCTGGGCGACAGAACAAGACTCTGTCTCAAAAAAAAAAAAAAGAACCTGCATGTTGAACAGCTGAATCTTAAAAGCAGGCAAGTTTTGGGAACCAGAAAGGGAAGCCACATCTGAGCAGGTTTGCTAGCACCTGATTTGAGCTCATGAGACAATCTGAGCCAAAGAAGCTCATGCGTAAGCCCAGTGTTATAATATTGGTAGAATCATGTCCAAAGAAGCAAACAGACCAGAGGGAGAGTTTCACCTGTGTACCATGGCAGGGGAAGAGGAAAGACAATAATAATACCTGTGAAAGGCATTAAAACTGTGCACAGAGGTGGAAGGCTGTGAAGACCACAAACCTGCCCTCCCATTTATCAGTGTCCCAATTTTATTTTATGTTCATTGCTTCTGGGCTTCATAAAAGGCTCCACCTCTCCCTGGGCCTCAAACTACTCACTTGACCAAAACCACTGGAGGAGTGGGGCAAGACGAGGCAAGAAGAGAGAGGAATAGCTGAGTGTGTCATCTGTGCCGAAGTCATAACCACTTTGTGTTCTATCACTTCAGAAACTTGGTGGCATTAGAGGAATTTTCATGTAACAACAGAGGCCTGTTACTAGCCCTCAGGAGCAATGAGTTGTGTTGGAAAGATGCCATAAGTTTGGAAAACTGCTCACATTACGAGCCTTCAAATCTCATGGAAAAAAATAGTAAAGGGATGGGGGTTAGAGGGATGGGGGAGCCAGAAGCTGAGAAGGAACTGAGAAGCTGTTAGTTTATCAATCTGCAAATCTGGAGCCAGGCCAAATTTGGTAGCTGTCAAATCAAGTATGCACCTAAATTAAAAAGACATATCCATCTGTAATGATTCATAAGAGGGCCCTTATAGAAGTTCAACTTATACAAATTCAAAAGGATCGGCTGGTGTGGTGGCTCACGCCTGTAATCCCGGTACTGTGGGAGACCGAGGTGGGTGGATCACCTGAGGTCAGGAGTGCAAGACCAGCCTGGCTAACATGGTGAAACCCCATCTCTACTAAAAATACAAAAAAAAATTAGCTGGGCGTGGTGGTGGGTATCTGTAATCCCAGCTACTCGGGAGGTTAAGGCAAGAGAATCGCTTGAACCCGGGAGGCAGAGGTTGCAGTGAGCCGAGATCGTGCCATTGCACTCCAGCCTGGGCAGCAAGAGTGAAACTCCATCTCAAAAAAAAAAGAAAAATTCAAAAGGGTCTATGTAGGCATTTTATGCTACAATTGGGGGAGGAGTTAACACCTAACCATATTTCATTTGGCACTTATTTATAACATGTATTGTAAAGTAAATAGTTATTTTAGAAATTGAGGACATTTTGGTACTATTGCTAAACCTGGGGAACATATAATTAGTAATAATAATAATTGCCTGTGTAGCATAGACTCTAGGCTAATTACTGTATGTTTGCTGTCTCATTCAGTCCTCAGTCCTCAGAACAGCCCTCGGAGAGAGTGACTATCTTTATGTCCAGTTTATATACCAGCAAACTGGTGCTTGGAGATGTTAGATTACTTTCCCAAGCAGAATGCTTTTGAGAGTTCATATGGCCAACAACTGTGCTCTTCATTAACTCTAGCTGTTTTATTGGTAAATTTCTTGGACCTGTATCCCACTTCTTTAAGGTGCTTTCCTCATTTCTGTGTATACCAACATCTCCTCCTCCCAGCTTATCCTGATATTCACTGTGACTGTCTTTCTGCTCCTTAGTTCAGACACGCTCAAATGTTGCTATTTAAATGGTGCTTTCTTGGTGTGTTACACCATCTTCACTAGATCCCAAGCTACCTGGGGGCTGAGATCATGTCATATTAGTTCATCTTCTTCTTTCCTGATCTCTCTCTCTCTCTTTTTTTTTTTTTTTGAGACGGAGTCTGCTGTCTCCCAGGCTGGAGTTCAGTGGCACAATCTCGGCTCACTGCAAGCTCTGCCTCCCGGGTTCTCGCCATTCTCCTGCCTCAGCCTCCTCAGTAGCTGGGACTACAGGTGCCCGCCACCACGCCCAGCTAATTTTTTGTATTTTTAGTGGAGACGGGGTTTCACCATGTTAGCCAGCATTGTTTCAATCTCCTGACCTCGTGATCCACCCACCTCGGCCTCCCAAAGTGCTGGGATTACAGGCGTAAGCCACTGGGCCCTGCCCTTTCCTGATCTCTCTAAGTAGCAGATATTCGTTAGACAATTATTAAATACATGTTATGTCACTGGAGGTTATAACACTTGTTATTCTAGCTGAAAGAATGAAAAAATTACTAATTAGAGCATTTCAAAAACCAACCACTTATTTTGCTATTAAAATCTGATATTCTCAGTGAAACAGTTTTCAGACACTAGAGTTTATGGCTCAAGATTATTTTGTTATTAGGAGAAATAAATTTAAAAGAACCTACAAGCTTGATGGCCCATATGTAATGAAATATACATTTTGTAAATCATTTCATTGTCAATCTCTGCTTAGTCAACCTTGTCTTGCCAGTAGTTAATGGCAAGTCTATTAACTCTACTAAGAAGTAATGATTTGAAAAATGAAGATTGATTGAGCTGCAGTATCTTCAGATAACCATTTATCATCACTAATTACACTTCTGACTTTGTAACTATTTCAAGGTAATTTATAGGAACTAAATTCATTATTCACAAAAACCAATGACAGATGTCAAGGATAGAGGGTTACAGCCCAGCAGGTCTCACTAATCAGCATTTCCTTTCTCCAGCTTGCCTGTTGCTCAATTTATGCCCGATCTCCATGATCTTAGGTAGGCATTATTCATAGTAAGTCTTAACAGAGAAAGAAATCTGAAGGCAGTTTTCAGAAAATCACAAACAACCTCTACCATTCAGCTCTTTCAAATAAAATATCAAAAGTAAATTTCCTTGCTTTACTTCAGTTAGAAGAATTTTTCTAAGGTATTATCAATGAAACAGGTCACAGTGCTCTTTGAGTTACCTAAGCGGGCAGCTAAGCTCCCCGTTGCATCATTAATGACATATACAGTGAGATGTCCCTTTTAAGAGCTGCTATTTAATCATTCATAAAACGATTGTTTCTTTCTGTATCTTATATAGTGAAAAGTAATTGTCTTCAGTGGAACACCAAAGCAGGTGGCTTTTTGATGGGCTAGAATCCAGTCTTTTGCCGTTCACACCCCTACTTCTGTGGAGTCTACTTTGGTGGAGGTTTTAAAAGGTCATGGCTTTATATATATTACACCCTAAGTGTTGCTTTTGTATGTGTTCAACTTGCCACTTAGTAAGTCACCATATCTAGATTGTCTCTGCTAAATTAAATCAATTTGATATGCAAAGATGTCACAGGTTTGACCTACTGAAATGTGAGTGTGTATGGGTGTGTAATTTAAAAAAAATCTTTATTAGATTGGAGTGTATTTTTTAAAAGCACAAAATATATGGAGGAAATCTAATTTTGTTCACAAAAATAGTACACATGAAAATATATCTCCCTGCTACAGACAGAAGTCATGCCTTTTATTTTATTTTATTTTATTTATTTATTTATTTATTTTTTGAGGATGGCATGGGGGAAAATTGTGCAAGAACAGTTAATCCCAGAGAAAATATCTCTGTTGGAACACTAGCAAGGTCAGTGTTCCCTTAGTTATTCACTGTCAAATGTCAGTCTGATTGCAAATAATAGATTAGTCTTGTATGTTGAAGGTCTCCGAATATCTCTGTATCTCAAGGTTGTTCTCGACTCTGTATGATCTAGACTTCAAGAGCAGATGCCAAAGCAGTGGATGTCTCTTAAAACCACTTTTGCTGAAAAGAGGATTCCCCTTTTATGTGTCCCTAGAAAAAGGTATTAGGTAATGCTGCTGACACCGTGATTTTGTACTTCTGGCCTCCAGAACTGTGAGAATAAATTTCCGTTGTTTTAAGTCACCAAGCTTTTGGTAATTTGTTATGGCAGTGCTAGGAAACTACTACAGGTCAGTAACATTGTCTTTATAAATAAAGTGTCTATAAGCATCACCTCCACCATCTGATATCCAAAGACTCCTCTGAGGATGGCTACTTTATCAAGAATTGGTGCCAAAAATTAAAAATCAACTTCTCCTCTTAAGGATTCATGACATGAAACCTAAAATAAAATGTTTATAGACTGGGCGCAGTGGCTCACGCCTGTAATCCCAGCACTTTAGGGGGCTGAGGTGGGCGGATCATGAGGTCAGGAGTTCAAGACCAGCCTGGCCAATATGGTGAAACCTTGTCTCCACTAAAAATACAAAAATTAGCCGGGTGTGGTAGCGCACGCCCATAGTCCCAGCTACTCAGGAGGCTGAGGCAGGAGAATTGCTTGAACCCAGGCTGGTGTGCAGTGGCACGATCTCGGCTCACTGCAAGCTCTGCCTCCCAGGTTCACGCCATTCTCCTGCCTCAGCCTCCTGAGTAGCTGGGACTACAGGCGCCTGACACCATGCCAGGCTAATTTTTTGTATTTTTAGTAGAGATTGGGTTTCACCGTGTTAACCAGGATGGTCTTGATCTCCTGACCTCGCGATCCACCCGCCTCAGACTCCCAAAGTGCTGGGATTACAGGCCTGAGCCACTGTGCCCGGACTGGTTAACTCTTATTCGTCATGGATGACTTGGGTCAAATGTAACTTCTGTAAAGCCTTCTCTGACCTCACACCCTGCTTCATATTCCCACTGGACCATTATACCAGTTCCTGTTTGTATGTTGCCTCTCCCACTAGTCTGTAACTCCTTGAAACCAGAAACCTCTCTTATTAAAAATGAAAAGTTCAGTCTCTGGAAACAGACAGCCCAGATCCACACCTAACACCAACAAGCACTGCTGTGTACCTTTCAGCAATTTCATTTAATCTCTCTAATCCTTGATTTTCTCATCTATAAAACGGACATAATACTAATACCTACCTCATTCAGGTATCTCTGAAAATTAAATAATAGACATGTGAAGGATATATCTATTACATAGTAAAGACCTATGATTATTAGCTATTATCTGTTTTTATAAACTTTGCATATCCAGTATTTAGCATTCTTTTGAGCAATGAAAAGGTGTGCAATAATGTTAAGTTGAATGTAATCAGAAAGACTTGAACAGAGTTGAAATAGACTGAAGCCAAGTTGGTTGGGACAGAAAGTGGGGCAAGAAAAAAATGAAGGCACAGATGGAGAAAGAGGTAAAAACTGTACTGAAATTTGCAATCTTCAATGTGCTGATTGGACATAGAGAACACAATAAGGAGGGGATCAAAAGTGACTTCAATGATCCCAATTTGTGGATGTATGGTAATGCTATTGCTCATTGCAAGAAACATGAGAGGGAAAGCAGATCTGTATGCAAAGATAAAGAATTCCATACAGATCTTTCCAAACATTCCAGTTTCAGTTGTTTTGAATCTGAGGTGCCAGTGAGATAGCAAAGTGTAAATGTCCACTGGGGCTAAATGTAAGGGTATGGAAAACAAGGTCATGCTCTGGTAGGGAGAATTGTATTGGAGCTGGAGGAAGATTGCTTCAGATGGAGACCCAAGGACAAGAAGAATAGTAAAGCCCTTGGCTTTCTGCTCTTTCATCACATCTGCTGCTGGTCCTGTCTCCAGTGTGAGCCTCAAACATTTTCATAATCAGAGTCAAGGATTCTACGCAACACATCAAAGTGAAAGAAAAATTTATTTATTTCTAGATCTGTATCTATTCATCCACCTTCCCACAATAAAGCTTCCATGCCTTCTAGATTTGAATCCTGACCAAAATATTAACCTGAGAAACCCAGGAGACACACAGCCTAAAAATTGACTATCAGGATGCTAGTGACTTTACCTGTGTGGACAGTACATTTGAGAAATTAAAATAAGTTTGTTTCTTGGGTGTCCTATACTTAATTTCTTTTTGAAAGACCTTATTTAAAATCCACTATCTTTACTTATCGAGAGTTAGAGGAACCACATGAATGAATTACTTTACTGCACCACTGCAGCTGAAGGTATGGAGGTGGGGTTGGTGAGGTGAACAAAGTGGCCCAACAAAAACACTCTTGGTTTTACTTTAATAATGAACTGGATTAACCCGGAAATAAAATGCCATGGAAAAAAGCTAAGAACTGAATCCATGAGCAGATTGAAGGGACTTTCCTTAAGCCATCTTAAGGAATTGGTTTAGACTATAGACCAAGTCTAAACCAATCTCACCCTCCTCACTGACAGCACCTCCCTTCCCTCGTCTTCCCAGTTCTCCCTCTCTTGAGAGACAAAAGGAAGTTGACCAAGGCTGGAATTACCCCAATTTTGTTTTCCTTCCTTCCAATGTCTTTTTCATTTTTATTCATTTGTTTATTTATTTTGAGACAGAGTCTCGCTCTGTCACCCAGACTGGAGTGCAGTGGCACAGTCTTGGCTCACTGCAACCTCCACCTCCCAGGCTCAAGTGATTCCCCTGCCTCAGCCTCCCCAGTAACTGGCATTACAGGCATGCACCACCACACCCAGCTAATTTTTGTATTTTTAGTAGAGACGAGGTTTCACCATGTTGGCCAGGCTGGTCTGAAACTCCTGACCTCAAGTGATCTGCTGGACTCAGCCTCCCAAAGTACTAGGATTACAGGGGTGAGCCACCGTGCCCGGCCCCAATGTCTTTTTCAAAATTAATGTTCTATTATTGTCTTATTTCGTTACAAATGGGGATACACTCATCAGAAAACACAGACAGCAAAAATAAATTTCTTAACATCCATAATCCTATACACCCAAAGATATCCAATGTAAACTCTTTGTTGTATAGAGTTTGTTTTTCTTATAAAGATCTAGACAGATGTGTATAGACCTAGATCTACATAATAGATTATAGCTATAGATATAGATGTATTTACAGATATAATTACATTTATAAATATAGACATAGCTATGTTTATAGATACAGATATCTGTATATTTGCAGGGCTAACTCATGCAGCAGCAGAGGGTGCTGAGGGTAAAGGCACTTTATTCGGTGGATGGGGCATATTTTGACTCATAATCTGCCTTTTTCATTCAAATTAAGACACACTTTGTGTTTAATCCTAAATTCTTTCTAGATTCTTGGTTGTTCCCCACCACCCCCAGTCCAGCTTTGCCCTCCCCAACTAGAGTCCATCCTTAGCTGTGGCCTCTCCAGTGAACCCAGCTCTGCTGTGGGTAACCCAGTCCAGGGAGTCCTCAGATTTTCCTACCACAGAGAACTGGCTGCTCCTGTTATGTCTGGGATGAAGGGAACAAGGCCTGCTAATTTCAAGCCAGTACATTCAACCAGCAGCTCTGGTTTCCTCTTACCCTCTCATACACTGCATGATCCTTGAATGTGTTTTCCAATGGCAAAGATTCTTTCCAAAATAAGGCTGAGTGGAGTTTTAGATGTAAAGACAGAAATACTAACAATACACTAAACATTGAGTGTTATCTATAAAGCTGAGGGCTTTATAATTAACCCTTAAAGCAACTTCTTAAGGCAAATATTGCTATTATCCCCAGTTTACAGATAAGAAAACCAAAACTTAAAGAACGATCTAAAGTTTGATTCAAACCCAGGATTGCCTGACTCCCTAACATGAATCACACTACACTGCTTCTGTCTGCGGGAGTGTCTCACAGGAGATTTAGCAAACGCCCACGACATGGATTCTGTGTTAAACTCCTCTTTCCCAAGGCTTCAGTTCTTTCTGGCTGAGCACGAGCAAGGTCTGCAGCTATGCAGAAGCATCTTGGTGAAGGGAGGCAGGACCCCTGCTGAGCAATCATGCATCCACCACAAAAGTGCTGGTGGCGCCAGCTTAGTAAACTTAGAGTTACATCTTTCTCCCTGAGATGGTTCAGAAGTTTGGCTTAGTGATCATCATTTGAATGACAGAAATTCTGTGTACCTGATGGTTTGGGTAATCATCTTCAGAGTGCTGAATGCCAGGCTTGGCACTGAGCCGGGTGGGGCTTTACCTAGGCTAGCTTGACTCAGGGTGCTTTTTCCCCAAAGGCCATTCCTCTACGGAAGACTTAGCAAGTATACGAAAAAACCCTGAGTCAGGCCCGTTTGTATATATAATCTAATATTGTCAAAATAAATTGATTTGGAATGAAGAGCTTCCTGTTTCTGCAGATCATTTTCCTTTGTTGAGGATCATCTGAAGCTCCGTTTTTATTAACTTTTATGAGCACCTTCTCTCCTCTTCTCCTGTCAACAGATTGTTGATATTGGCCCTGATTGTTCCATGTATGGGTAAACGTGAACCTTGTTCTCTTAAATCCTAGTTTGATAAGAACTAACAGGAAACAAAAAACAGAAATTAAATAAAAAGTGTAAGTCCTGGGTAGGTTAGCAAAATAGAATATGGAATAAGGTAGTCAAGAAATCAGCACATTTGTATCTCATCATACAAATCTTACAACTTGCCCCCAGATTTTTAAATAATGAGCCCATGAAGGAGATCCTAGATTTAACAGTGAGATCCAATATAAGGGTAGATATTAGGACATAGTTACCCAAGCAATGACCTTAAAGGGAGAGGATGCAGAAGCACGGATTCCAGCTGACACGTGGAAACCTCCCTTTTCCTCATGAAAACTGCTTCAGCAACCCAGAAGAATAAACTTTATTCAGGGAAGGAACACCTTTTCTACTGAAGCTGAAGGTGTGGAGGTAGGGATAGTGAGAAGGCAGATATTTCATAAAAAGGAATCCTTGGGTTTCGGGGATATCATACATGACGGCTTTAATTTTTTCTATGAAATAAGGTGCAGAGGAGATGGGGAGGGTAGCTTGAAGAGAGTAGTGAAAGTCTGGCCCCGGTAGAGAAGGAGAGGGGATCTGAAAAGGGCAATTTTTTAAAGGACACAGAGCACTCTGAGGACCAGTCTGGGTTTGGAGACCCTGAATGTACAGGGGCAGCAATAAGTAGTGGAGTGACATACCAAAGTAAGAGACAGCAGAGAATCAGGATGATCCACTTGTGGAAATTAGAGAGACAGGTGCAGCAGAAAGACAGTGGTTCAAGAGACACAGCCCATATTTAGTTTGGATAAGGAAGGAAACAAGCCACAGGTAAGGATATTCAATGGGAAGGGAAAGGAGCATTTAAAGGGCTGGTATATTGAAACAGAATGAGGTTGAATAACAAACACTGGGGACATGAGAGGCAGAGAACAGAAAGGATAGAAAGTTGGTTAACAATTGATAAAGGAGAGCTTAAGATATTGGAGGAGGTGGAGCTCCTGTTGGTAAGACCAAGGTTGGATCTATCAAGGAGAATGGGTAACTGAGGCAGAGAGAACATAAACTGTTGAAGATGCCAGAATCTTGAGGCTAGTTTGTTGAAAAAGTGGACCAGCAGGATTTGAAGACACCTATAATGATGACAATGCTTTCTTTTTTCTTGTAATATTGTATCATTATTTTATGGCATGACTTCTTGTTATAAGCCATTTCCAAAACCTGTGGAGCAAGGAAGAAAACAAATAAAATAGGAAGAGAGCCAGCGAGATCAACAAAATATGAAAGTCATCACTGGATATAGGAAGTGCCCAAAACTATGTGAATTAGGTAGTTGAGGGATCTTAATTTCTTAATATTTTGGGGATTTAAAAATCTGCTCTTCTGGGCTATGGATTCATTGAAGGGAGGTCTATGACTTATCATCTGTGCATCCTATTATGGTTCTGAGCACAGCTGCCTACACAAAGCTATTGTTCAGTAAAACTTCGTTCATGGAATTAAGTTTGCAAATGGTTCTAATACATCCTTAGATGTTCATATACTTTATTTATTTATTTATTTATTTGAGACAGAGTCCTGCTCTATCATCCAGGCTGGAGTGCAATGGCACGATCTCAGTTCACTGCAACATCTGCCTCTCAAGCTCAAGTGATTCTCCCACCTCAACCTCCTGAGTAGCTGGGACAAAAGGCATGAGCCACCACACCTCGCTCATTTTTGTATTGTTGTAGAGACATGATCTCCCTATGTTGCCCAGGCTGGTCTTGAACTCCTGGGTTCAAGCAATCCACCAGCCTCAGCCTCCCAAAGTGCTGGGATTACAAGCATGAGTCACCAGGCCCAGCCATGCTGTTTTGATAAGTACTTATATTAATGCTCAAGCGTTCACATAATGATTTCCACATGTGCAGCTTTAACCCACTTGCACATTTGGAGGGTTCCGGATGGTAAAGAGAGCAGGTGTGGATGCTGCTGAAGACAGATAAGATCTCCTATAGCTTCTAGACTCCCCCCACCCCTCCAGTACAGGGCTCATAACTTAATAAATGCCAATGAGTCCAAGATTAGAAAGATGACTCCCCACCTTGCACAGATTTTGCTTCTAACCAACTAGACATTGGGAAGCAATGACGATCAGTATTACCAGGAGCACAGACTCTTCCAAGCATCTTCAGTACTGCTCACAGAGTCAAGCTCAGACAATGCTTTTTTTTTTTTTGTTTTAAGATTAACCTACCATGGTCCTGGCATAGTGGCTCAAGCCTGTAATCCCAACACTTTGGGAGGCCAAGGCAGGTGGATCGCTTGAGCTCAGGAGCTCGAGACCAGCCTGGACAACATGGCGAAACCCTGTCTCTACAAAAAAATATAAAAATTAGCCGGGTATTGTGGCACATGCCTGTGGTGCTAGCTGCTCAGGAGGCTGAGGTGGAAGGATCCCTTGAACCCAGGAAGTGAACACAGTGCAGTGAACTGTGATCATGCCACTGCACTCCAGCCTGGGCAACATTGAGATCTTGTCTCAAAAAAAAAAAAAGAAAAAGATTGATTAATCTACTGTGTATCTTTTTCTTATGAGAGGAGATACTTGAATTATTTTATAAGTAAATAAGTAAATTCACAGTTGGGAGGTATTTACTATATTGTAGGATAATGTGTTCCAAATGTTGGTGATTTCAAGCCCAGTAATGTGGTTTTGATACCATTCCACTGACTTTCTGTTCCTAACCAATCTGTGAAATTGTTGGTGTGTCAGGAATGCTTCAAGTCAGTGAAGGGACATTATGACAAAAAGGCAAAATTCTTATAAACACTGGAGGGACAGTCCTGAACTGGGCTGGGCCTGGCCAGGCAACCTTCCTCTTCATGAGCGCTATGTTTAGAAGCAGGAGAATTGGAGTAGCAGGGTAGAAGCAAGGCCTCAAGCTGTACATCAGGATCTATAGTATGTCAATACACATTTTTTGGTGACCATCTGGGGATTAAATTAACATATTTAAAGTTCAAAAGGGAATAGAAATTCATTACCAGAAAGGGAGAGGTCATTTTTTTCCTGGATCACTCCCAAACAGAAAATTGTGAACAGGATTTGTTGCAGTAAAAACCCAAAGGGATTGGTATTTTCCTTCAACAAAGCCAGCAGATGTTTTCATTCTTTTTAGAGCCAGCTCTCGGTTAATCAGCACTTGGTTGTTTGGTTTTCAGTTATTTAGTTTTGCTTCTCTTTTTCACGTCCTCAAGCCTGAAAATAACCTCTCTCTAGTCAGTATTTGAAAGATTCTACTGTTTGTTAGAATATCTACTACCAATTGGACAGAGCAAAATGACAAATGAAAAGCAAATAAGGTTTACTTTCCTATTTAACAGCATTTTGGCCTCCTTCATTCATACCTTCTCATTTTTCCTCTTTACCATCATATTCTCCCACCATCTCCTTCATGCCAGCATGTGGACAGGTCCTCGGAGTCTTACTGCCCTCCTGTCCTCTCCCCAACACACATAGCCTTCCCAGGAGAGCTCACAAGCACTTCCTCCTCAGATAGCATGACATGGGATAATTAGAAATTCAGGGCAGGTCAAAGAATTTCAAAATGCTGAATAACACTGCAGTGAATAACCACTGGAGACCTAATTTACAGAAGTAATTTTCTGTTTTTCAATTTAAAGATTTTTTTTTTTAATTTAGCAACAAACATAAGATTGCCATTTGGTTGTAGTATCAGATCAAAAACTCAGAGTGCCAAGGTCATTGGCCCCTGGATGCACACATCTTATAATCTATGGCTGCCATATAAGACAGAAGAAAGAAATGTGCGCTGTGCCTGCTGAACCCTTTTATATCACTATTTTATTTAATTGTCTCAACAATATGCTTGGATCATCTCATGAGCTCTATTATACAGATGAAAAACTAAAATTTGAAGAGATTAAGTAGTCCAAGTTCGTGCAGCTGGTAAGTGTCATCAGCTACCATTTAAGCTCAGGTCTGTCTGGCATCAAAGTTTGTACCATACCTTTACCTCCTAATTCAAGAGAGGACATATGACAATTTTCATTATAGTCCACCCTGATTTATTTGCAAGTATATTATCCTTTTTTCAGTGACTATGGATCTTAGGGGCCATCCAGTTTATAAGCTCTTGAAGTGATGATATCAGTGGTATCAGTTTTAAAAGGAAACTTGGAAAAAATACAGAAAAGTGAAATGTGTATGGGTGTTATATTAGTCAGGGTTCTCTAGAGGGACAGAACTAATAGGATAGACATACATATAAAGGGGAGTTTATTAAGGAGTATTGACTCACACAATCACAAGTAAGGTGCCACAATAGGCCATCTGCAAGCTAAGGAGTAAGGAAGCCAGTCTGAGTCCCAAAACCTCAAAAGTAGGGAAGCCGACAGTGCAGCCTTCAGTCTGTGGTCGAAATTTCAAGTCCCAAAGCTGAAGAACTTGGAGTCCAATGTTCGAGGGCAGGAGGGATCCAGCACAGGAGAAAGATGGAGGCCAGAAGACTCAGCCAGTGTAGTCTTTCCATGTTCTTCTGCCTGCTTTTATTCTGGCCTGGCTGGCAGCTGATTAGATTGTGCCCACCCATAGTGAGGGTGAGTCTGCCTTTCCCAGTCCACTAACTCAAATGTTAATCTCCTTTGGCAACACCCTCACAGACACACCCAGGAACAATACTTCGCATCCTTCAATCCAATCAAGTTGACACTTAATATTAACCATCACAGGTGTGTTTATGTTTGACTATTTGAGCTAATGTGAATATTGCCTGACATCCAGAAGTGAAAAAGCACTGGGGTTTTGTGGGGGTTTTTTGTATTTTTTTGTTTGTTTAGTTTTTTGTTTGCTGGCCTGAAGCATGGATAATTAGGAGCAGAATTTATGAATGAGCCCAGGGTCACAGATGTTGAGGGTAATAACTATAATGATATCATGGAAAGTTAGAGATGAAAGGGATGTTAAAAACCAACTAGGTAACCCTATCATTGTGCAAATGGGAAACTGAGGACTAGACGTGTTGTGACTTGTGATGTCTGTCAGAACACCTTCTGAGTAATTAAGGGTTGAACTGAATCAGGAGGTTGAAGACAAGATCAATTCAATGAACTGCCCACGACTACAAGGCTAAGCCATGCTCACTCAGCCTGGACCAGGTCTCCTTGTATTCTTGGTCATTTATTCCTTCATTTAGCAGTTTGCTTGCTTAAGATACCAGTGATTGGGTACATATGCTGCTTATCAGGCACTCTGATAAACAAGTTTATTTGGATTATCTCACTTAATCATCACCACAAGTCAGTGAAGCAAGCAACATTATTATTCTAATTTAACATGGGAGGACATTGATTCTTAGAAGGATTAGGTAACTTGACCAAGGTCAAAATTAAATAGCAGAGTCAGCAGTAAACCCAGGTGCATCGACCCTATCCAGAGCTCTGAATTCTTGCAGTATTTCATAAAGAGATGGAGGGTAAGCTATTATCACATAAATTTTTTTCCTGAAGAATTGAGATCTTCAACAATATTCAAACAATACTGTTAAAATATTGTTTTAACAATATTAAAACAATGTCAGCAGTCTCCCCCGTAGCCCACAGAAAGTGGGAAAACCACAGCCAGATTCAGGTTCTCACAGCCCTCCACTCTGAGCTCTTCCCTCATGCCTTGGGCTACAGGTCCACATTTTTTATATCAAGATCTTAAATGTCTCACCCAGGCAAAGTAGCTTCCATGGACAGCCTCCGCTTTCACCCCTAAGACAATCTGAAATCATTCCCAGCTGATAATGATAAGTCCTTCCAAAAGGTCCAACCTCACCACACAACAATGAAAAAAAAATTGATCTTTTACTGAAGACTCTGAAGAAAACCAGAGAATCACCCTCCACAGAGTAGAACTCATCACAATATCATGAAACATTTTGATTCTTTCCTGATGGATTTCTCCTGCTTCTAGCTGATTCTTCTATTTTTTTCCCTTGCATATGTCTACCAACCTTTTCTAGTGGAGCAGTTCAACTCCGGCCTTGCCCAAAACCCCTTCAACTCCCCCACCAGCAACATGAAAGCCTAGTGGTTAGCTAAACAGTACTAAGCCTGTCTCCAGAGATTCAGTTCCTGTCACTACAAAAGCCTTACCTGGTCAACCCTTAAATCCACTGTTGTTGCACCAACAACCACTCTACATGTCTCACCCCTTTTCTAACCTCCTTTCTGTCTTCATGTTCTCCTCAAGGAAGAGGAAAAGGGGTCAAGGAAGTGATTCTGAACAAGAAATTCATACAGCATCTCTTCCCCCACCATACTCTGCCCCTGCACACATGTATACGCATACACACATGCAAACACACACACACACTTTCACTCCAGAGATATCTAGCCTTCAGAGAAATTTAAAGATGTTTCTCCTGCTAAGCACTTTTTTCAGTTGCCTGATCACAAATAAACTAGATTTTAATGTTAAAAACTAGAAAATGAAACAAAGCAAGAAAAATAATACCCTACATTCCAGAAACTGAAAAATTCTTTTTTAACTCTTGTAACAAAGAATAAGTAAAATCAGAAACTGAAAAATGCAGATAATAAAACACAACATAGCAGAATCTATGGAATATAATTAAAGCAATGCTGAGAGGAAATTTTATATTTATGTAGTTAAAAGGAAAAGTTTAGACAAAACAAATTTAACAGAGTTTATTTTAGCATTAAATGATTCATGAATCAGGAACACTCAAAACCGGAAGAGGTTGAGACAGCTCCACTGAACCTGCATGAGCTGCAGGCCTTTATAGGCTGAATTGGGAAGCAAAATAATCAAATTACTTGATTGGTTATAGCTCGGTATTTGTCTTATTTGGGTCTGATCCAGTGGAAAGTCCCTACTTAGAGGTGGGTTGGCAGTTTCTGACTGGTTAAGTGTAACTAGTGTAACTTTCATTTTACTATTTACATGGGATTGGGTTTTGGTTTGTCTACATAGGAACCCCAGGCGCTGGCGCCATCTCAGCCTAATGGCCTCCCAATTAATTGTTTTAACAATATTAATAAATAAGAAAGAAGTAAGTACATAATTCAAAAATTTAGAAAATGAACTATCAAAGAAACCCAAGGAAAGACTAAGTGAAAATAAAAGCATGAGTCAATTAATTATAAAACCAAAAGTATTACAAAATCAATAAATAAAGCCAAGAACAAGAAAAACAATAAAAGAGGGCCCATTAGCTAGTCTTTTTTTTTTTTTTTTTTTTTTCCGAGACAGCCCTATTAGCTAATCTTATCAAAAGCAAAATAGGGGCTGGGTACCATGGCTTACACCTGTAATCCCAGCACTTTGGGAGGCCAAGGCAGGAGGATCACCTGAGGTCAGGTGTTTGAGACCAGCCTGGAAAACATGGTGAAACTCTGTCTCTACTAAAAATACAAAAATTAGCTGGGCATGTTGGTGGGTATCTATAATCCCAGCTACTTGGGAGGCTGAGGTGGGAGAAACGCCTGAACCTGGGAGGCAGATGTTGCAGTGAGCCAAGATTGTACCACTGCACTCCAGCCTGGGTGACAGTGAGATTCAGACTCAAAAAAAAAAAAAAAAAAAAAGTCCTAGCCAGAGCAATCAGACAAGAGAAAGAAAGGAAAAGAAGTCAAATTATCTCTCTTTGTGGAGGTTATAGTTCTATATCTAGAAAACTCTGAAAACTCTGTCAAAAGGCTTCTGGAACTGATAAATGACTTCAGTAAAGTTTCAGGATACAAAGTAAATGAACAAAAATCAGTAATATTTCTAAACACCAATAACACTCAAGCTGAGGGCCAAAAAAAAACATAATTCCATTTTCAATAGCCACACACAAAAAAATAATACCTCAGAACATATCTAACCAAGGAGGTTAAAGATTTCCACATGGAGAACTGAAAAACACTGCTGAAAGAAATCATAAATGACATAAACAAATGGATAAATACTCCATGTTCATGGTTTGGAAGAATCAATATCATTACAATAGTCATACAGCAATCTACAGATTCAATGCTATTCCTATCAAGCTAACAATGTCATTCTTCACAGAACTAGAAAAAACTATTCTAAAATCCATATGAAACCAAAAAAAGAGCCCAAATAGCCAACACAATCCCAAGCAAAAAGAACAAAGCTGGAGGCATCGTGCTACCTGACTTCAAACTATACTACTGGGCTACAGTAACCAAAACAGCATGGTACTGGTATAAAAACAGACACAGAGACCGATGGAACAGAATGGAGAACTCAGAAAGAAAGCGGCATACCTACAGCCATCTGATCTTCAACAAAGGCAACAAAAATAAGCAGTGGGGAAAGGACTCCCCATTCAATAAATGGTGCTAGGACAGTGACTAACCATATGCAGAAGAATGAAATCAAACTTCTACATTTTACCATACACAAAAATTAACTCAAGATAGATTAAAGATTTAAATGTAAGATCTCAAACTATAAGAGTCCTTGAAGAAAACCTAGAAAACACCATTCTGGACATTGGCCTTGGGAAAGAATTTAAGACTAACTCCTCAAAAGCAATTGCAGCAAAAACAAAAATTGACAGGTGGGACCCAATTAAACTAAAAAGCTGCTCCACAGCAAAGTAAATTATCAACAGAGTGAGCAGAAAACCTACAGAATGGGAGAAAATATTTGTAAACTAAGCATCGGACCAAGTCCTAATATCCAGAATCTATAAGGAACTTAAACAATTGAATAAGCAAAAAATGAATAACCCCATTAAAAAATGGGCAAATATCTGCTATAAAGACACATGCACACCTATGTTTATTGCCACACTATTCACAATAGCAAAGACTTGGAACTAACCCAAATGCCCATCAATGATAGACTGGATAAAGAAAATGTGGCACATATACACCATGGAATACTATGCAGCCATAAAAAAGAATTAGTTCATGTCCTTTGCAGGGACATGGATGAAGCTGGAAACCATCATTCTTGGCAAACTAACACAAGAACAGAAACAAACACTGCATGTTCTCACTCATAAGTGGGAGTTGAACAATGAGAACACATGCATACAGGGAAGGGAACATCACACACCTGGGCCTGTCAGGGGGTGGGGGGCTAGGGGAGGCATAGCATTAGGAGAAATACCTAACATAGGTGACAGATTGATGCGTGCAGCAAACCACCATGGCACATGTATACCTATGTGACAAACCTGCACGTTCTGCACATGTACCCCAGAACTTAAAGTATAATAGTAGGAAATAAAAAATAAATAAATAAAATGGGCAAATGACATGAACAGACACTTCTCAAAGGAAGACATAGAAACGGCCAGGTGCGGTGGCTTACACCTGTAATCCCAGCACTTTGGGAGGCCAAGGCGGGTAGATCACCTGAGGTCAGGAGTTTGAGACCAGCCTGGCCACGATGGTGAAACCCTGTCTCTACTAAAAACACAAAAATTAGCCATGTATGGTGGCAAGTGCCTGTAGTCCCAGCTACTTGGAAGGCTGAGGGAGGAGAATTGCTTGAACCAGGGAAGTGGAAGTTGCAGTGAGCCGAGATTGTGCCATTGCACTCCAGCCTGGGTGACAGAGCGAGACTCTGTCTAAAACAAAAAGAAGAAGAAGAAGAAGACATAGAAGCAGCTAACAAACATATGAAAAAATGCTCAACATCACTAATCATCAGAGAAATGCAAATCAAAACCACAATGAGATACCATCTCACACCATTCAGAATGACTTAATAAAAAGTCAAGAAACAACAGATGTTGGTGAGGCTGTGGAGAAAAGGGAATGTTTATACACTGTTGGTGGGAATGTAACTTAGTTCATCCACTTGAAAAGCAGTTTGGAGATTTCTCAAAGAACTGAAAACAGAACCACCACTTGACACAGCAATTTCTTTACTGGGTATATATCCAAAGGAAAATAAATTGTTCTACCAAAAAGACATATGCACTCATAAGTTCATCACAGCACTATTGAGCACTATGGCTCAATCTAGGTGCCTATCAATGGTGGATTAAAGAAAATGTGATACATATACACCATGGAATACTATGCAGTCATAAAAAAGAACTAATGCATGTTCTTTGCAGCAACATGGATGCAGCTACAGGCCATTATCCTAGGTGAATTAACTCAGCAACAGAAAACCAAATACTGCATATTCTCACTTATAAGCTGAGAGCTAAACATTGGATACTCATGGACGTAGACAGGGACAATAGAAACTGGGGACTACTAAAGGTACAGGGTGGGGGCAAAAGTTGAAAAACTGACTACTGGGTACAATGCTTGGTACCTGGATAACGGTATGATTCATACCCCAACCTCAGCATTACGCACTATATCCAGGTAACAAACCTGGACATGCACCCCCTGAATCAAAAATAAAACTTGAAAAAATAAAATAAAAATAAAGAACAAAATTAAGCAAGCAAAAATATATTCAAGAACAAATGAATGAAAAATAATCACACTACAAAGGCAATACAAAAAATAATAAACTCAGCCCCAGATAAGTAGAAATAAAAATCTGGATAAAATGTGTCATTTTTAAGAATTGACTCCCAAAGCAAGGGGAAAAAATCAAATAGGCTAATTTGTAAAAGAGAAATAGGAATACATGTGAGCTACTCCCTAAAAACATCCTTTGGCTGGGCACCCTGGCTCATGCCTGTAATCCCATCACTTTGGGAGGCCAAGGCGGGTGGATCACAAGGTCAGGCTTTTGACACCAGCCTGGCCAATATAGTGAAACCCCATCTCTACTAAAAATAGAAAAATTAGCCGGACATGGTGGGGGGCGCCTGTAGTTTCAGCTACTTGGGAGGCTGAGGCAGGAGAATCGCT
This sequence comes from Pan paniscus, assembly GCF_029289425.2. Taxonomy (NCBI): domain Eukaryota; kingdom Metazoa; phylum Chordata; class Mammalia; order Primates; family Hominidae; genus Pan; species Pan paniscus. The sequence continues at coordinate 45,775,926 of NC_073253.2, read as the reverse complement.
TGGACCTGGGAGGAGGAGGTTGCAGTGAGCCAAGATTGCGCCATTGCACTCCAGCCTAGGTGAAAGAGCAAGACTCTGCCTCAAAAAAAAAAAGAAAAAAATCCTTTTATTGTTATGTTTTTTTTTTCCTATTCAGATGAGTTTAAATAGTATTGGGGTTATCTGTTCCACAATAGTTTCGTAACACTTAGCTATAAAACCTAATTTGGCATCACATTCTTTAGGGAATCAAATTATGATTAAAGTAGCATTACAAATCAGTGCGAAGAAAAATTAAAATTATTTATGTAATGGTGTAAGGAGAACTGGGTAGTCACTTGAGAAAAAAGAATTCAGTCAATGCCTTGCTTGTTACATTAAAAATATGTTTAAGAGAAATCAAAGATTTAAATGTAAAAAATAAATAAAAATACCAAAATAAATTAAAAAATGTTTTTGTTTGTTTGTTTTTGAGGTGAAGTCTCACTCTTGTTACCCAGGCTGGAGTGCAATGATGAGAGCTTGGCTCACTGTAACCTCTGCCTCCTGGGTTCAAGCAATTCTCCTGCCTCAGCCTCCCAAGTAGCTGGGATTACAGGCATGTACCACCATGCCTGGCTAATTTTGTATTTTTAGTAGAGAAGGGGTTTCTCTATGTTGGTCAGTCTGGTCTCAAACTTCCCGACCTCAGGTGATTTGCCCACCTCAACCTCCCAAAGTGTTGGGATTACAGGCATGAGCCACCGCGCCCAGACTATAAAATGGTTTTATAATCTCAGAGCATTAATTGCTTCACTATGACACAAAACCTAGAAAGTATTTTTAACTGAAAAATTAGAATACATAAAAGTCAAAATTTTCCTGTAAAAATATACCATAAACAAGATGAATAGAAAAATTATTAACTAGGTAAAAATACTGGTAGAAACATAAAAAATGGCCAATTTCCTTAATATTAATATTTAAATATTTTCTAAAAATCAATTTTTAAAAATCCAAATACCCATCAGGAAAACAACTAAAGACACAGTTCCAAAGAAGCAAATACACATGGCTCTTAAGCACATAAAATACCATTCATAATGAGAAAAGTGTAGATTTAGGCCAAGCACAGTGGCTCACACCTGTAATCCCAGCACTTTGGGAGGCAGAAAAGGGAGGATCACCTGAGTTCAGGAGTTCGAGACCAGCCTGGCCTACATGGTGAAACCCCGTCTCTGCTAAAAATGCAAAAATTAGCTGAGCAAGGTGGCAGCAGTCTGTAATCCCAGCTACTTGGGAGGCTGAGGCAGAAGAATTGCTTGAACCTGGGAGGCAGAGGTTGTGGTGGGCTGAGATTGCACCACTGCACTCCAGCCTGGGCTACCAAGTGAGTGAGACTCCATCTCAAAAAAATAAATAAATAAATACATGAATAAAAAGAACAAGGAAAATGTAGATTTAAACTATCAAATGCCTTTCTTCATCTATCAGATTGGCTGTTGTGAGTTTGTGGGGAATATGCAGTCTGTCATACACTTTTGGATGGAATGGTAAATTAGCACAATTTCTTTGGATGACAATTCATGAATAATAACAAAAATTGAAATGAGGCTGGGCATGGTGGTTCACACCTGTAATCCCAGCACTTTGGGAGGCCAAGGTGGGTGGATCACTTGAGGTCAGGCGTTCAAGATCAGCCTGGCCAACATGGTGAAACCCCATCTCTACCAAAAAATACAAAAATTAGCCAGGCATGGTGGTGACTGTCTGTAGTCCCAGCTACTTGGGAGGCTGAGGCAGGAGGATCGCTCGAATCTGGGAGGCAGAGGTTGCAGTGAGCCAAGATGCTTCCATTGCTCTCCAGCCTGGGCAACAGAGTGAGACCTTGTCTCCAAAAAAAAAAAAAAAAAAAAAATTGAAATGAATGTTCACATCTAGATTATGTTTAGACATGTGAAATTGATACTGACAGTTGATTTTAATAGGAAACCCTGGGAATAATCTAGATACCCATCATGAGGGAACTAGTTCAATAAAACATGGAACATCCAAATTTGGAATACCATGTAACCATTAAAAGAGAAGAAGTCCCCCTAATCTGTCAGATGTAGAATAAGCTCTGAAGTATGTTGTGTTAAGTGGGAAAAGTAAAGAGGAGTAAGATGTGTAACATGCTACACTTTGGTGGGTTTTTCTAAACCCACAAATATAAAACTAACATATTGAATAAGAATGACTCATGGAGTGAAATCACAAAGCAACTTTATTTTGTGTCCCATTGACCCACTAAAATATACTCAGTGGGGAAGTTCTCCCGATTCTGAATGAAAATTCAGAAAGTTTTATAACTTTTCTAATCACTTGAGAAATACACACTTTTATATCACTTTAGATCACCGACTTCATCTCAATTAAGAAATTAAAATGCCCAGTCTCATGTCATAGTCAAACCTGCCAACTCAAAGTTATTCTTACACTCCTCCCCCAGGTAAGGCTTGCTTTTTCTAGCTGGACATTTCTGCTAGTCGTTTCTCACCATTCCAGGGTGAAATGACAAGAAGTAAGAGAGCCTGAAAGTAAGAACTTGACTCTACTGTCTTAAGATAGCTTTACACTCTGTAGGTATGACAAGTATTTAAAGCTTACATTTTCACTTAGTGGCAGGATGACCAACTTACCCCGGGTTTCCCAGGACTTTCTTGGTTTTAAAACTGAAAGTCTCATGTCTCTGAAACACACTAAGTTCTGGGCAATGCGGGATGGCTGGTCTTCCTACTCAAGGGACACTGTTATTGCCTTTTGGAGGCATCTCCCTCACCGATGGAGATATCTCACCTGCATTCCCCTGATGCATACAATGATGTACTCTTAGGAGCACTCTGCCATTCTTCCTCCTGGGAAACTTGCAGTTCACCCTCATCTTTTAACTGCTAAAGTCTCGTGCCCATCTGCATCGACTATTGTGCATATGCATGACTGCTCTGGTTTGAATGTGTGCTTCCTCCAAAATACATGTTGAAACTTAATCTCCAGCATGGTAGTGTTAAGAGGTAGGGTCTTTTGTGAAGTGATTAAATCATGATATCTCCTCCTTAACTAATGGGTTAATGCCCTTACAAAAGAGGTTTCAAATCCCAGCACTTTGGGAGGTCAAGGCAGGCAGATCACCTGAGGCTGGAGTTCAAGACCAGCCTGACCAACATGGAGAAACCCTGTCTCTACTAAAAATACAAAATTAGCCGGGTGTGGTGGCACCTGTAGCCCCAGCTACTCAGGAGGCTGAGTCAGGAGAATCGCTTGAACCCACGAGGTGGAGGTTGCAGTGAGCCAAGATCACGCCATTGCACTCCAGTCTGGGCAACAAGAGCAAAATTCCATCTCAAACAAAAAAAAAGAAAGAGGTTTCAGAGAGTGTGTGCCTCTCTTGCCCTTCCTTTTTCCACCATGTGAGGACACAGCAACAAGGCACCATCTTGGAAGCAGAGAGACCAGATGTTCAGCATACACCAAACCTGCCAGCACCTTGATCTTAGATTTTCAGCCTCCAGAACTGTGAGAAATAAATATCTATTGTTTATAAATGACCCAGTCTCAAGTATTGGTGTTACGGCAGCACAAATGGACTAATGACCTCACAAAACTTTCTCTCTCTCTCTCTCTATCTCTATCTGTCTCCCCTGCATGGCTCACATCTGCTGCAGGAAAATCACTCACACATATTTTGCCTTGACAAACTCTGAGCATGCAAACCCAACCCACATGGCCCACACTCCCATTGCTTCACTATCAGTAGCCAGCCCAACTGTTGCCCCTGGTTCTCAGGCGAAAGTGAAACACTGTTCTTGGTGTCTGCCACTCAGCAAGGCCACAAATCAAACTCTCAAAGGTACTGCTATGGAAGGCTCTTCTTTCTAGGCCTGATGTTGGTGGGAAATGCAACATACAGCACAGTTTTATCCCAAGAAATTATCTTCACAATCATAGCTCTATTTCAGTTTATTTTTTGCCAACAGCCTACCATTGCATATCCTCAGTCTGGCTAAGAAATTTAAGGCTCATGAGACTGGTTTCTGAGTGTTTCCATTGAAGATTTCTATTTTTATACGGCACTCACGTTGGTATCTGAATATCTAATATCTGTCATCTTAGAGTTTTAGCTGAAAGTGTCAGCTTAGTATCTTATTTCTATGCTTACATATGCATAGAATAGCACTGGAAAGACTATGAAAAATAGCAATCGCTTCCAGAGTGGGGAAGTAACTGGCAGAGAAAGTAAAGGAAGAAGACTCACTTTTCACATTTTACAATCTTGTATCATTTGAATTTACACACTGTGCATATATTACCTGTGAAAACACTGAAGTGAGTTAATGTTACTAAAAAGGGAAAGGTAGAATACTCATGATTAAACCTGTATAAATATAATTGCCAAATTTTGATAAAAATACCCACTAAATTAATAATAATTAATAAGTGTGCTTCCATGCAGGAATAGACAGATGAATCAATAAAATGGAATAAATACAAAGTACCAAAACAAGCCTTAGGTTACATACAAACTTACTATTCGATAAGCTGCACCTCAAATCAACAGGGCAAGATGGATTATTTAGTAAGTGATGCCTAAGCAACAGGCCAGTCATTTGGATAAACTTAAAATGCGGTTTATGGCTCGCTCATAAACCAAACTAATTTCAAATTGATCAAAAATTGTAATGAAAGAAATAAAATCATAATAGTAGTAGATAAAAATACAACTGAAAGTGTTACAATCTTAACGTGGGCAAGCACAAGTATGATACAAATAGAGAGGCTATAAAGGAGAAGTGAGGTAATTACATAAAAATTAAAACCTTCAAAATGTCCCAAAATATAAATAATGAAAACAAATAAAAAGATCACGTACACATAATCTATAAGACTATATACAATAATGTTAACAGTAGTTTATGTTTTCATGGTAGTATTACACCTGATTATAATTTTTTTTTCTTATTTCCTTGTTTTTTCTTGAAACTAATATGCAATATTTAGCAACAAACTTATTTTAAATTACATCGAAAGTAATGAGCGATGCAACAGTCAAAAGACTCACTGTAGAAACAGTATTTTCCAGTAAAATATGAAGATAAAATACATTTGCTCAGGTAAAGGAAATGTCTTTTTTTTTTTTTTTTTGAGACAGAGTCTCACTGTGTCGCCCAGGCTGGAATGCAGTGGCATGATCTCGACTCACTGCAACCTCCAACTCCTAGGTTCGAGGGATTCTCCTGCCTCAGCCTCCCGAGTAGCTGGGATTACAGGCATGCGCCACCATGCCCGGCTAATATTTGTATTTCTAGAAGAGACAGGGTTTCCCCATGTTGGCCAGGCTGGTCTTGAACCCCTGACCTCAGGTGATCCACCCATCTCGGCCTCCCAAAGTGCTAGAAATACAGGCTTGAGCCACTGCGCCCGGCCGGAAATGTCTTTATAGCAGGTTATTTACCCCAGTGGGCCTATTCCTAGAGCTTGCCATTTCTCATAATGGAAAAAGGGCTGAAGCTTGAATCCTTTTATGTGCTTACTTTCTTTGAGCTGATGTTAATAGAATGATGTCCACAATAACATAGGAGACAGGATCTGTTGATGAATCTGAAATTGGAAGCTCTGGTATAAGCACCTCCCAACAGAATGCTATTGTGGAGGGTGTATGCACTCTAATTGATTTATTCTTTCACACCCAGGTTCAGTTTTTCTTATTCCAGCCTTATAGAAGAGGACAAGGGAGATATTTTAGCTAGAAAGTCAGAAAAGGAGAAATGATGATTCCTCTACCTTAAGAAGTCAGCATTTCCAGTATTCAGAAATTCTAACAAATACTATATTCACAACAGAAAAGTAACCTATGTGATAAAGTACTAATAAGGATGACAAAACAGATATGAACATGCTACATTAATCGCAGTGACAGTGACATTTACTGAGTGCCTACTATGTGCCAGCTGCTGTGCTGTATGATTTATAAACATTATCCTTAGCCAGAAGTAGCTTCTTAAAAAACAAACTTCTTTACTAATTACTTTTCAAAAAGATAATTCCATAAAAATTAGATTTGGGGCCTGTCCATCACATTATCCTGAAAATTAGTGCTATTGAGTACAAACATAAATAATTACTAAGGTCCTAATACCAATTATAACTTCCCTAAGGAATTTTCGGGCTATAAATGAAGCTCTTTGGGACTATGTAGTTTTCCATAGTGAAAACAAAGTTTATAGCGAAAACAAACGGGTCAAACACGTAGATTCCTACAAGGGGCTGGGAGATGATGATGGTGATGGTGATGATGATGATGATGATGGTGATGCTGACAATAATGATGATGCTAGCTAGTACTTAAGGAACCCTCACTGTATGTCAAACACTCTTCCCAGTGTTTTACATGTATGAATTAATTTGATCTACCCAACAACTCTATGAGGAGTTACAACTATTAACTGTTTTAAGAAAATGGAACTGAAACATAAAGAAATGTTAAGACTTATCCAAGATCATGCAACTAGCAAACGACAATACTGATAATTGAATGCAGACAACCTGACTCTAGAGTTCTTATACAATACACTGTGCTGGCCGGGCACGGTGGCTCGCACCTGTAATCCCAGCACTCTGGGAGGCCGAGGCAGGTGGATCACCTGAGGTCAGGAGTTCGAGACCAGCCTGACCAGCATACCGAAACCCTGTCTCTACTAAATACAAAAAATAATTAGCTGGGTACGGTGGTGCATGCCTGTAATCCCAGCTACTTGGAAGGCTGAGGCGGGAGAATCACTTGAACCCGTGAGGTGGGGATTGCAGTGAGCCAAGATTGAACCCCATTGCACTCCAGCCTGGGCAACAAGAGCAAAACTCCATCTCAAAAAAAAAAAAAAAAAAAAAACCAATATAACTGGGCCTTGGAGTCTGACCCCCCATCTCAGAGCCCAGTAGGGTAGTGGGAAGATCTACTTATCAGATTTTTAGAAATAGGTCTGCCTCCTTTTACTAGCATATCAAAATGAATAACTGAAACAATATTTGGACAAAATTTCCCCTCACTCAAATACGGAATTAAACAAAACTTGAAGAGGGGGTGCCTAAGTTGCTGAGGTAATTGCCTTGGGGTTTTTTTAGCCTCTGCTAGAGGACACTGACCTAGAAGGCCGCATTCTCTTGAGTGCCTGCTTTCTCTGTGACTTTAGGGCCAGGTTTTCACTTTACGTCATTGTTCTTACCCTGGGAAAGCTAGTTTGCCTCTTGTCTAAATCAGTAAGGCAGTGACTGAAATGACAGCATTGTAGAAATATAGAAAATACACACTAGTATACAGAGTAGAAATATGAATTTTACTACACACCCATATGTTGTCTCCTAAAACACAGTTGAGTCCATGTCATGTAATGATTAAGGACATGGACTCTGCAAGGTAGATAGAGCTGGCTTTGAATGGTGGCCCTCAACTTATTAGCTTGAGACCTTGAGGAAGTGACTTAACCTCCCAAAGCCCCAGTTTTCCCATCTTCAAGATGGGGATAATACATACCTACTTCACAGAGTTTTTAAGAGGGCCAGATGAGGTAACATATCTAGTTCAGTTACTGGAGCAGAGTAAGTGGCATCATTGTTGGCTGCTGTTATTTTCATCATCGTCACCTTCAATACCTTCATTATAATTAGCCAACACCTGCTCTGTTGTCAGCATTCTTCCACATTCAAAGTGATTTCCAGTGTGGCTGTCATCCTTGCTTTTCATTATTAACTAGAGTTGGCCCTCAGTATCCAGGGGACGGGATTGGTTCCGGGATCCTCTCAGATACCAAAACCTGGGATGCTCAAGTCTGTGATATAAATTGGCATAGTGTTTGCATCAAACCTATCAACATTCCTCCCTTATACTTCAAATCATCTCTAGATAACTTATAATATCTAATACAGTGTAACTGCTATGTAAACAGCTGTTACACTGTATTGGCTTTTTGTTTGCACTTTTATTGTTGTATTTTTTTCTTGAATATTTTGACCCACTGTTGGTCAAAATCCTCTAAATTTGTGTATGGAGGGCCAAGTATAAAGATAATGAGAGGTCAAGATGCAAAACAAAGCATCTCATCAAGCTATTGAATTTTCCATCTAAAGCACCTTGTAAATCTAAGGGAACAAAGAAAGGAGAAACAAGACAAGATAATAGTGAGGAAAGTGCATCCCACAGAGGATCTTGTGGCCCAAGCTCTTGCAATAAATGCAAAGCACATAAAATGGAATGTCCCCTTATGTCACAACGAAAAACTGTAACATAAATACTTTTGTCAGTTGGTTTTATTCTACAGATGTTTTTGAGAATTTGTTGTTGAAACAGCCAATTCACTCCTGAATTTAAAAAAAAAAAAAACTTTTGGCAATACTCAAAGTGTCAACTAATTAGATCCAAATTACAGCTGAACATTTTGAAATATATGCATCGCCCACGTGAATACTGATTGAATTTATTATAAATAGAATTTCAATTGCTGTGAAAGAAGGATACAATGGCATGGGAGTAAACTAATTTGTGAGCTTTTATTAAACACCTTATTAAGAGCTCCCCTCACAAGGGACAGTAAACAATGGATTAAATGATGGTTATTCCAATGCTGTGCTCAGGGAAGGCACTCTGTGTTGAGTCACAAAACCACTGGAGGTTTTCTTTCATATGGAACTTGATTCTAATCCTATCTTGGCTACTAAATTTGTAAAGCTTAAAAGTTGCTTATCCTTTTTATAAACTGGGCCCCCAACCTGTCGGCCTAATTCTCTCTGCAAACTTCTTTAAAACTGAATGTGACTGATTTGACGTGATGCCACCCATTTTCATTCATGGTAGCCACAGTTTTTCCTTTGACCTCCAAGGGAGACTTCACCCAGTTGAGCTACCCGCTCGCTTTGTAGATGGTCAGTAACCAGAGCCTTGATTTGACCTTTTGGGATTTCAGTTTCTGTCTTTGAACAAGATGAACTTTCAGTGAGTCATTTGCCAAAGTATATCATGGTATGTATTAAAGATGACAGAGTTCTAGACTGTTTATAAAAATTTAAAAATGTGGCCAGGCGTGGTGGCTGATGCCTGTAATCCCAGCACTTTGGGAGGCTGAGGCAGGTGGATCATGAGGTCAGGAGACCGAGACCATCCTGGCCAACATGGTGAAATCCCGTCTCTACTAAAAATACAAAAATTAGCCAGACATGGTAGTGCATGCCTGTAGTCCCAACTACTCAGGAGGCTGAGGCAGGAGAATCCCTTGAACCAGGGAGGCAGAGGTTGCAGTGAACCGAGATCGCGCCACTGCACTCCAGCCTGGCGACCAAGCAAGACTCCATCTCTAACTAACTAACTAAATAAATAAATAACAAAAAATGTAGACAACCAAGCAGACATATCTGTCTGTTCATTATAAGGAAGAACTCTATAACTTTTAAAACCAGCCAGCAGTGAATCTGCCTGTTCTATTAGGTAGTGAATGCCCCATCACTGGACTCTCCCAGCCCAAGACCATTAAACTACCTGCAAAAGGTTTGAAGAAGAGGCTTTGGTATAGACTGGTATGCTTATTAATTTCCTAGGGCTGCTGTAACAAAATACCACAAACTCGGTGGCTTAAAACAACAGAAATGTATTGCATTACAGTTCTAGAAGTCCAGAATTGGCAGAGCCATGATCCCTCTGAAGGTTCTAGGAAAGAATCCTTCCCTGCCACTTCCTAGTTGCTGGCAGTCCTAGAAATGCTGGGCATTGGCCGGGCGCAGTGGCTCACGCCTGTAATCCCAGCACTTTGGGAGGCCGAGGCGGGCAGATCATGAGGTCAGGAGATCGAGACCATCCTGGCTAACATGGTGAAACCCCATCTCTACTAAAAATACAAAAAAATTAGCTGGGCGTGGTGGCGGGCACCTGTAGTTCCAACTACTCGGGAGGCTGAGGCAGGAGAATGGAGTGAACCTGGGAGGCAGATCTTGCAGTGAGCCGAGATCGCACCACTGCCCAGCGTGGGAGACAGAGCGAGACTCCCTCTCAAAAAAAAACAAAAGAAAAGAAATGCTGGGCATTCTTGGCTGGTAGCTGTTTCACTCCAATCTCTGCTTCTGTCTTTATGTGGCCTTTTTCCCTCTGTGTGTGTGTGTCTCCAAATCTGTCAGTCCTTATAAATACACCCGGGATTGGTTTAGGGCCCATCCTAATCCAGTATGACTCCATTTTAACTTGATTACATCTGCAAAGACCCAATTTTTAAATGAAATCACATTCATAGGTATCAGGGGTTAGGACTTCAACATACCGCGGGATGAGGAGTAATAGTTGGGAAGATATAATTAAACCGCGCGTAGGTATGACTAGTTGACTGATATGATGATCGAACCTATGGTGAGATTTTAGGAGTTATATAAATCCTCTCTTACCAAAATGATGTCATTAATTTGTCCAACAACCATTAACTAGCTTCATTCTCTAGTACTATTCTATTTTTCAAAAACATGACATCTTACTAATGCTTTAAGTCTTGTATTTTATGGATGCTTGGGGAACCTTAGACGATGCCTTGAGTCAAAGCCCAGAGTACAGGGTGCTATAATTACTGTGTCTTTTACTTCATGTTCACATTCGCTGGCCTCACATTTGCTGTGTATTCAGAAATACAAATACAGATTACAATACCAAACATGAGTTATATGTTGAACATGAGATAGAATGAATTTCTAAAACTCTATTAGTTTTAATGATAAACTAGAGCTTAAAAATTAGCCCTATATTTTCCCGTAGAAAATTACAGGCTGAGGGCCGGGCGCAGTGGCTCACGCCTGTAATCCCAGCACTTTGGGAGGCCGAGGCGGGCAGATCACGAGGTCAGGAGATCAAGACCATCCTGGCTAACACAGTGAAACCCCGTCTCTACTAAAAATATAAAAAGTTAGCTGGGCATAGTGGTGGGTGCCTGTAGTCCCAGCTACTCAGGAGGCTGAGGCAGGAGAATGGAGTGAACCTGAGAGTCAGAGCTTGCAGTGAGCTGAAATTGTGCCACTGCACTCCAGCCTGGGCGACAGTGCAAGACTCCGTCTCAAAAAAAAAAAAAAAAAGAAAATTACAGACTGAGGCCGGGTGCGGTGGCTCACACCTGTAATCCCAGCACTTTGGGAGGCCAAGGCAGGTGGATTACCTGAGGTCAGGAGATTGAGACCAGCCTGGCCAACATGGTGAAACCTTGTCTCTACTAAAAATACAAACATTAGCCGGGTGTGATGACACCTGCCTGTAGTCCCGGCTACTCAGGAGGCTGAAGCAGGAGAATCGCTTGAACCCAGGAGGCAGAGGTTGCAGTGAACTCAGATTGCATCACTGCACTCCAGCCTGGGTGACAGAGCAAGACTCAGTCCCTCCAAAAACAAAACAAAAAAATTACAAACTATTCTCTCTAGTGAATCTGAAAACAGCTTTCATGACTTAAATCTAGTATCTTACTCTAATCTGTATGCATCTTGGCCTTAAAATGTAGCATTTTGGATACATACACTTAGGTGATTTGGCTCCATTGTTTTGTTTTGACAGGCAGCTTTTGTATCTGTCTTCTATAATTTAGTCTAGGGCTTCTCAACCTCCACACTATTGATGTTTTGCGCTGGATAACTCTGTTGTGGGAGCTGTTCTGTGCATTATAAGATGTTCAATAGCATCCCTGGCCTCTACACACTAGATGCCAGCAACACCTTACCTGCCACCTCAACCCAATGTGACAACCAAAAATGTCTGCGGATATTGCCCAGTGTCCCTGGAGGGGAGGTTGGGCAATATCATCCCAAATTAGGAATCACTGCATATTTGATGAAAATTAACTGCATTTTTTTAAATAGTGAGAAAAGTAGCATTGTTACATCATTGCAAAAATGTTGATGTCTGTGTGCACATGTATGTTTATTGCAGCACTATTCACAATAGCAAAGACTTGGAACCAACCCAAATGTCCATCGGTGATAGACTAGATAAAGGAAATGTGGCACATATACACCATGGAGTACTGTGCAGCCATAAAAAAGAATGAGTTCATGTCTCTTGCAGGGACATGGATGAAGCTGGAAACCGTCATTCTCAGCAAACTAACACAGGAACAGAAAACCAAACATGGCATGTTCTCACTCATAAGTGGGAGTTGAACAATGAGAATGCATGGACACAGGGAGGGGAATGTCACACACTGAGGCCTGTCAGGGGTGGGGGGAAAGGGAGGGAGAGCATTAGGACAAATACCTAATGCATGCAGGGCTTAAAACCTAGATGACAGGTTGATGGGTGCAGCAAACCACAATGGCACATGTATACCTATGTAACGAACCTGCACATTCAGCACATGTATCCCAGAACTTAAAGTAAAATTTTAAAATAAATAAATAAAAACCTTCATGTCTCGCTTAATAGAAGACAGTTGGATTCTCATGTCTACTACTTCTTTCATTCTGCTGATATAGTTGGAAAATGGAGGAGTATTTTAATAGCCTTTTTAAATAGTTGTGGATATTTTTCTTTAATATTACCCCAAAATCACCAAGTAGTAGTTTCTTAAACGTTGCTTGTCAAATTAAAATTCTTCTGTCTATCTTTCACTTTGAATGGATCTTTTACCCATGCATTGATCATTTGGAAAATACTGGTTCAGTGAGTTACGTTGTTCTTCCCAAATTTGATGTGTTTTATTATCGATGTTATTATTATTATTATTATTATTTTAATATTTTAAAAAATTACAATTGTTAGCTGGGCACAGTCAGGTTTACCTGTAGTCCCTGCTACTTGAGAGGCTTAGATGGGAGAATCGCTTGAGCCCAGGAGTCCTAGTCCAGCCTGGGCAACATAGTGAGACCCCTTCTCTAAAAGCATTTTTTTTTTTCTAAATCACAATGGTTAACATCATCACCAATCTCATCAGCAAAGCCTTAAGTATTAGGATGTTGTCAAGCCCACAGTGGTGAATACGAATTTTCTGATATTCTAATTTTTACTTGAAAGCTTAAATTTTATCACTGGCAACAAATACCACCAGTTGTTTTCCTTGAAGTGACAGACTCACTTCATTAATTTTTGAGAAAATGTCTGACAAATACTCAAGTATGAATAACTATAATTTGTCTGTCAGTTGTTCTTTCAAGTAAAAAAAAAAAAGTGTATTGTGAAAAATGGCTCTTCAGCTTGTATCTCATACAATTAAACATGCACTTTTCCTCACACCGACTGTCATACTTCAGCATGCAGCCACAGCGTTTTCTGTGCAGTTCCCATTTTGTCATACAGAGTATTTTTAAAGTGTACATAATGGTTGAGATTTAAGAAGTTTTTTTAATGCTGTTTCAAAGACATTCTTTTTTAAAACTATAGAAGGCTTCACAAATGTGTATGCCATCCTTGCATAGGGGCTGTGCTAATTTTCTCTGTATCATTTCAATTTTAGTATATGTGCTGCTGAAGCGAGCACTCAAAGACATTCTTTTTTTTTTTTTTTTTTTTTTCTTTCAAGCTTTTATTTAAATGCCATGATCCAGGATGGATTTTAGATCTTGTTGAAAGCAGCCACATCCATGGACTGCACATAGTCCTCAAAAGCAGTGATCTGCTCCTCCAGCATATCTGTTCCAACTTTATCATCTTCAACTACACACTGTATTTGGTTTCTTAATTCCGTATCCCACTGGAACTAGTTTAGATGAGCCCCAGACTAAGCCGTCTGCTTGAATGCTTCTGACGCACTCCTCTAATTTCGCCAGATCTGTCTCCTCATCCCAAGGTTTCACATCTAGTAAGATGGAAGACTTGGCAACAAGTGCAGGTTTTTTGGCTAACTTTGATTCATATTGTGCAAGACATTCTTCCCTTAGCCTCTTTGCTTTTTCACTTTCCTCCTCATCATCAGATCCAAAGAGATCAATGTCATCATCATCTTTACTATCTGTACCTCCACTTCCTGTAGCGTCTTCCACATTGGCAGGACCATACTTGCCCAAAGCTTTCTTCACTCCTGGCAGGCTGGCCTTTTCTTTTTCGTAAGACTTGACATGATTACACCAACGTAGGGCATGACACAAGCCAGCAGGCTGTGGGCCGGACACGGCTTCAAATACTGCCACATCTGCTTGTGATGGCACATACCCCTCAATGTAGCTCTTGTCCACCAGGTAATCATTGAGCACCTGGAGGCCCGCGGGGCTTTTCAGGTCTCCGAAACCCATGGTGTCGGCTGTATCTGAGAGCTGGGGAGCAGCAGAAAGAGAGCCCGCAACTTGTGGGCACCCCGCGCTGAAGAGAGGAAAAAGCTCAACGACATACTTAAGTGAAACAGTGAAACTGTTTTTTTTTTTTTTTTTCTGCAAGAGCCTTGTGGTGAAGAATACAGTATCTGCTGGCATAGTTTTATGCTACTGTTATGGTTTACGCTAAAGCACAAACACCATTGATGTAAATATCAACACAATGAGAAAGGCTATTATTAATAATACTAATATTAATAACACTAAGGCAAACAATGTCTTAGTATTACTATAAAAACTAGTTTTGACCTTGGGGACCCCCAGAGGCCCAAAGACTACACTTTAAGAACTGCTGGTCTATGAAGATCATTCCGCTCCACACTTAATTTGAACGATATAGAAAATATCTGCTGACAGACTTGCATGATAGTAGATACACTTCATCAAAGTAGAATTTAGTATATTCTAGGAACTGCATGTAGCATTGCAGGAACATACCTCTCACTACCAATCAAAATTGTTGAAAGACTGCTGGGCACGGTGGCTCACGCCTATAATCCCAGCACTTGGGAGGCTGAGGCAGGTGGACAGGTGGATCACTTGAGGTCAGGAGTTCGAGACTAACCTGGCCAACATGGTGAAAACTTGTCTCTAAAAAATACAAAAATTAGCCAGATGTGGTGGTGGGTGCCTGTAATCCCAGCTACTCAGGAGGCTGAGGCAGGAGAATCACTTGAACTCGGGAGGCGGAGGTGGCAGTGAGCAGAGATCACACCACTGCACCTCAGCCTGGGTGACAGAGCAAGACTCCGTCTCAAAAAAAAAAAAAGAAATTGTTGAAAGACTTGTTTGCTCTCTTTGTCAAGAGTCTCAGAGGTTAGAAATATTTCCACAACATTTTAGTTTGTCTCGATGGAGCTGACAATTATGTACTTTCCTTTATCTTTTTTGAAACTGTTTCCACATTTGGCCTAGACCCTCTTGGAGTAATGAGTTTCAAAACCTTGTGTGTGAGCACTCCTTTCTGGGATTTGTAGAAAACTTTGATTTTTTTTTTTTTTTTTTTCTCAAAGAGTAGGTCGCAGTTCCAAGGAATTTGGTAAGGAAGTGTGCATTCTCTCAATTTCTAACACAATGCCTTGTTCAAATTAGGCACTCAATAAATATTTGTTGACTATAAAACTTAACTGATTGACCTCTTTTACAATCTTGGTAGTTTTATGATCTGATGAGATGACTCTCAACCTTCATCCATCTAGACTGGAGAGGGCAATTTTTTAGACCCCTGGAACATTTGAAGGTGAAAGTAAGGCTCTTTATTGAAAACAGAGTGATTAAGGAAACATCTGCATACTGAAGAGTAAACCCGCCCCTTCCCCAAGGCCTTTCCAAAACGCTGGCTGCCAGTCTTTTATGCACACCCCTACCATCAGGCAACTGAATGATTCTGTCTGAGAAAGCTGATAAGCCCAAGAGATAAATCTTAAAGATAACTGGCATTTGGGATTCCACAAAGAACCAGATGGGCCTTGTGTACAGAAAGGCCTACCATATGAAAAGCCCCACCCTAAGCACACAGGAGAAACAAGGAAGATGGTATCCCACAGAAGAAGTGATGAGAATTTCTAGGATGATAGTCAAGGAAGTCTGGGGATAACAACTCTTCAGTAAGCCAGATTGGAATAAGAAGATGGAGTACTCCAAGAGGGATGTCTTCAAGGGGGGAAAAATGGAACATAGAAATTACCAATTAAATTTGACAATATTGAGGGGCATGTTAGACACTTGAATGGAGAATTTAGGGATAACTTATTGCTATGTGAATAGAATATTATAAATACAAAAGAAGCAATTAACCCCTGTAAAATTTAGAAGTTATACAAGGAAAAAATGTGTTCACAGGGTACCACATGGTTCAACCGAGAACAATACTTACATGATCAAAATAATGTAAATACTGTACTCTGATTTGGCCAAAAATTGTGAAAGATTTATGTTGGGAACATAAAGATGAAGAAGTAATTGTGTGCAGTAAAGTCTAGGGATGGTAGTTATTAAAGAACTAAATCCTAATTTAATAGAGAAAATCATGTCTAAATCAAGAAGTAGCAATATAAGTATGTTTCTTCAAAAATGGAATTTAAAATCAGAAAAGCCTGAAAGTTGAAAGTAGTTCCTCTAGGTAGTGGAACTCAGGAATGGGCAGGGTTAGACAAGATTAATTCTTTTTCCTTGTAAACCTTATAGAGTGATCAAGTTAAAAAAATGCCTACATATATTACCTCAAATTACCTAATAAAAATTAAAAATAAGGCCAGGCACGGTGGCTCACACCTGTAATCCCAGCACTTTGGAAGGCTGAGGCGGGTGGATCACGTGGTAAGGAGATCAAGACCATCCTAGTTAACACAGTGAAACCCCGTCTCTACTAAAAATACAAAAAATTAGCCAGGCATGGTGGCAGGCTCCTGCAGTCCCAGCTACTTGGGAGGCTGAGGCTGCAGAATGGCGTGAACCTGGGAGGTGGAGGTTGCAGTGAGCCAAGATCGTGCCACTGCACTCCAGCCTAGGCGACAAAGCAAGGCTCCGTCTCAAAAAAAAAAAAAAAAAAATTAAAAATAAGTTAGTAAGTCAAAGATGTTTTACTTTTCACATAGATGGATCTGACTACATAATCAGGCTTTTGCCTAAAAGTTTGTGGTAAACTATACATACTATTCGAATTTTTTCTATGTAGGCACAGAGAGCAGCCACACGTCAGACTTTCTTTGACCTCCTCCCATAAGAATGTATCTGCAGTGTGTCTTATCTTCTCAAAATTCATATATAGTTAATTGAATTAAGAATTTGGGCCAGGCACTGTGGCTCACGCCTGTAATCCCAGCACTTGGGGAGGGCAAGACAGGCAGATTATGAGGTCAGGAGTTCGAGACCAGCCTGGCCAACATAGTGAAACCCCGTCTCTACTAAAATTATAAAAATTAGTCAGACGTGGTGGCGGGCACCTGTAATCCCAGCTACTCGGAAGGCTGAGACAGGAGAATCGCTTGAACCTAGGAGGCAGAGGTTGCAGTGAGCCGAGATGGAGCCATTGCACTCCAGCTCGGGCAACAGTACGAAACTCTGCCTCAAAAAAAAAAAAAAAAAAAGAGAGAATTTGATCTAACTTCCTTTCCAACCTGATCTGCTTGACATATCCCATATGAACAATTCTCTCTAGACAGACTGGTCTACTTCTTATGATTTGATTATGCCATTTGGCCAAAGTTAAAATTTCTTTCTCCCCTTCTCCTTCCAGAGCTTTGCCTATCAAATTTTTGATAATAGTTCAAAACCCAATTCCCTGCGGAAACTACTCTTGCCCTTTTCAATTGGAAGTGATTGCTTCTTACTGTATACGATCTGGTTTCATTACCTTTTAGCGTTTTTGAGAGATCTACCTTAGATACAAAAAGTATGCATCATTTATCCTTCCTTACAACTTAGAATAAAATAAACATCCAATAACTCACCTCTTAGCTTAAGAAATAGAACATTACTCTTCATGACTGCATCTTCTCTCCCCACCCTACAGAGAAAATTGCTATCCTATTTTGGGTTACTCCTTTTCTTGCTTTTCTTTATGGTTTTATCATAACTAGATATATCCCTAAACAATGTCTTAATTTGTTTCCCCTGGAACTTTATTTTTCTCAAATTTTCTTCTTTTGTTCAAATATTGTGATAATTAGCTACAGTGGTGCACAAAGCTGTAGTTCATTCTTTGTCATTACTATATAATGTCCAATTGTCTTAATATACTATGAGTTATTTTTCGTTTCTGTTGTTGATTGCCATTATGGGTTGTTGCCAATACTTTTCTGTGATGGTCGATGCTTCTATAAACTTTCTTATATATACATTCTATACTATACTATAAACTTTCTTGGTGCATACGTGCAGGACTTCTGTGCAGTACTAGTTCTCAAGGGGAGAACATTCTGGGAATGGGAATTCTCAGGCCCCACTCAACCTACGGAATCAAAAGCTCAAAAACTCCCAGGGTGGGACCCAGCAATCTGTGTTTTGTTTTTTTTGGTTTTTTGCTTTTTTTTTAAGATGGAGTCTTGCTCTGTTACCCAGGCTGGGGTGCAGGGCACCATCTTGGCTCACTGCAACCTCTGCCCCCAGGGTTCAAGCAATTCTCCTGCCTCAGCCTCCTGAATAACTGGGATTACAGGCATGCACTACCACGTCTAGCTATTGTTTGTATTTTTAGTAGAGACAGTGTTTCACCATGTTGGCCAGGCTGGTCTCAAACTCCTGACTTCAAGTGATCTGCCCACCTCAGCTTCCCAAAGCCACCACACCAGGCTGCAATCTGTGTTTTAACAAGCCATCAAGGTGACTCGAATGCTCACTGAAGTTTAAGAACTGCAGATACAGTGTGACAATGGATTTGTCATGTCAGTTTCTCCTTGTAGCTCTTTTCATATTTATTTTATATATTCTGAAGCCATATTATTGCACTATATGAATTAGAGTAGCTATATCTTCCTGATTAATTAAAACTATTTCAGTATATTTGGTAAAGGCTTTCAGGCTTAAAGTCTACTTTGATACTAAAATAGTCTTGCTAACTTTCTTTTGATATCTGCTTATTGTCTAGTTTTCCATCTTTTGACTTTAAATCTTTCTCTGCACTTAAGTTTTGGCTGAATGTGGCATTTGTAAAAGAGTGAATTACCTTTTTAAAAAATTCAATCTGATAGTATCATAATTGGGGATTTTAGTCCACCTACCTTTTAATTCATTTCTACCATCTCACTTTCACAGTCTATACACTCCGATTTTTCTTTTTCTTTCTTTCTTTCTTTCTTTCTTTTTTTTTTTTTTTTTTGAGACAGTCTTGCTCTGTCACCCAGGCTGGAGTGCAGTGGCATGATCTCAGCTCACTGCAACCTCCGCCTCCCGGGTTCAAGTGATTCTCCTACCTCAGCCTCCCGAGTAGCTGGGACTACAGGCACTTGCTACCATGCCCGGCTAATTTTTGTATTTTTAATAGAGACAGGGTTTCTCCATGTTGGCCAGGCTGCTCTCGAATCCTGACCTCAGGTGATCCACCCGCCTCGGCCTCCCAAAGTGCTGGGATTATAGGCATGAGCCGCCGTGCCTGGTCGATTTTTTTTGTTTTGTTTTGCTTTTCCCCATTTTTACTTCTTTGGGTTGTTTCAGATTTAGTTTTTCTTCATTCCATTTTTTCCACTGTAGTTTTTGTGGTTATCCTAAAATTTTTAACTTGCATATTTAATTTTCAAAAGTCCAAATTTAATTAATACTTCTAATCTGAAGAGTATAAGAAGCTTATGATGTTTTAATGTTAAATGGCATTTCTCCTGACATATGATTTCTTCTTGTTTTGTTTTGTTTTTGTTGCCGTTTTGAGATGGAGTCTCGCTCTGTCGCCCAGGCTGGAGTGCAGTGGCCAGATCTCGGCTCACTGCAAGCTCCGCCTCCCGGGTTCACGCCATTCTACTGCCTCAGCCTCCCAAGTAGCTGAGATTACAGGCGCCTGCCACCACGCCCGGCTAATTTTTTGTATTTTTAGTAGAGACGGGGTTTCATTGTGTTAACTAGAATGGTCTTGATCTCCTGACCTCGTGATCCGCCCGCCTCCGCCTCCCAAAGTGCTGGGATTACAGGCATGCGCCTGGCAGATATGTGATTTCTTAATCGAGCATTTTGTTTTAAAATTTATTTGCAACTCCAGAAATTAGATGTTATTGTTTAATTCCATCTTTGCTTTTAGATATTAACATATTATTTTCTTGAAATTGAGATCCTCCAAGATCCGTTTTCTTCTTTACAAAATCTATCACGTAGGAGTACATCAAATCTTCTAAGTTTTGATGGTGGTAAACTTTCTCAATATTTGTATGAAAAATTCTTTATTTCATCTTTCTATTAAATGGTAGTTTTACTGCGTAAACAATTATATGATCATGGTTATTTTATCTCCAACAATTTAAAAATAGTATTCCACTGTCTTCTCACTTCCATGTTGCAAGTCAACTGTCAAATTAATTGTTCTTCTTTGGTAGTAAAGCTTTCTCATTCTTTCTAATGGATTTCTTTTTCTTTTTTGTTTTACTTTCATAGTTTCCCTATAAGTGTCTAAGTATAGATTTCTATTTAACTTGCTTGAGATTTGTTGGGATGTCTGAATCTAAGAATTAGTCTTGTAATAGATATAACAATTCAACTCTACAATTTTTATATAACTTAAAGTCTGTTAAATTTTTTATTGTTTTCTTTCAAATATTGTTTTTCTTCATTCTTCCTATTATCTTTTTAGAAATCTGATTACATTAGATTATCTCGCCTCATCCTCAATATCTCTTGATCTCTCTTATATTTTCATTCCTTTTGAAGTCTTTCTATTTCTAACTATATTTTAATCTGATAATTCCAATATCTACCATCTTTGTGAGTCCGTTTCTATAGTTTCCTGTTTTGCTGATTCTTATTCATGGTGGCTTGTCTCTCCAAGTTATTATTTGTATGTATGTCTGTGTGTGTTTGTGTGTGTGTGTGTGTGTGTGTACAGAAAGTAAGAGAGAGAATGTTGATGCCAGATATTCCATGGAATTCAACATGTAGAAGTTCATTTGAGATCTGAATTTAAGGAGCAATACCAATTTGGGATCTTTTTCTTTTTTTTTAAATCATTACAGGGTCTCGCTCTGTTGCCCTGGCTGTAGTACAGTGGCACGATCTCAACTCACTGTAGCTTCCACCTCCCAGGTTCAAGAGATTCTCATTCCTCAGCCTCCCGAGTAGCTGGGACTGCAGGCGCTCACCACCATGCCTGGCTAATTTTTGTATTTTTAATAAAGACAAGGTTTCGCCATGTTGGCCAGGCTGGTCTCTAACTCCTGACCTCAGGTGATCTGCCAGCCTTGGCCTCCCAAAGTGCTAGGATTACAAGCATGACCCACTGTGCCTGGCCAGGATCTTTTTAAATACCATACAGATATTGGCAATTATGGTCCCAAACCCGTGTGGTTAGAAATTCTCAGAAGAAACATTTAACAATATTTTGTCCATCTTTATCTGTTATTTGTATTTCACTAAATCAATTGATAGTCTATTTTACTGCAAGCCATCTTATGTCCTCTTTGAGAACAGTTTAAATTGTAACCACAAAATGAAAGGAATAAATTGAAGAACAACTAAAGGCTAGTTGATTACAACATTGGATTATTTTTAAATAAAACTTTGCTAGGATCTCAGGGAACATAAGTCAATGTGCTTTGCTTTTAGAGTAAGTTTCAGGCCATTGCTTGAAGCAATGATAGCAGAATGAATTGATTTTAAAGAGCGCTTAGGCAGGCTCAAAGTCTGAGCTGGGAAAACATGGAAGTTCCAATTCAACATTAAATATTTACATGGCAGTTAAAATTTAAAGACTTAGAAACTCAGACCTGGGTTTGCTTGCCAATATGAATGGGCAGGTTGGAGTAGCATGGACTCTGTGTAAAAGAGAGTGATGAAGTTCCAAAATATGCTAAGTGAAAAACTGTAAATGCAAAACCTTTGTCTAGTGTGCTGCCTTCCATGTAAAAATAGGAGGAGCCTAGGCGTGGTGGCTCACGCCTGCAATCCCAGCAGTTTGGGAGGCTGAGGCAGGTGGATTGCTTGAGGTCAGTAGTTCAAGACCAGCCTGACCAACATGGTGAAACCCTGTATCTACTAAAATTACAAAAATTAGCCAGGCATGGTGGCGAGTGCCAGTAATCCCAGCTACTAGTGAGGCTGAGGCAGGTGAATTGCTTGAACCTGGGAGGCAGAGGTTGCAGTGAGCTGAGACTGTGCCACTGCACTCCAGCCTGGGTAACAAAGCAAGATTCTGTTTCAAAAAAAAAAAAAAGGAGGAGAAGGATGTGAATTTACTTGTATGTGCATAAGATATCTACAAAAGGATACCCAGGAAACCAAAAATATTGATGCCTCTGGGGATAGAAACTGGATGGTTGGGACAGAGGTAACACAGATTTTTCCGTATGTACCATTTTGAACCTCTTGAGTTTTGAGCCATGAGAATATATTATCTATTCAAATAAGTAGACATGTAGATGCACAGATTCATAGCTATGAAGATATATAAGAAGAAAAGCCAATGAATGAATGAATAAGCAGGCGAGTGACTGAATGTGCCCCTGACTGGATGCACTGCTTGCTAGCTGTTGCCTAACTCCTGTGTCCCTTCATTTCCTCATCTGTAAAATGGGAATAATAGCACCTACCTCAAAGGGTTATTGTGAAAATCAAATGAGTTAAAACAAGGAATTAGAACAAAGTTTAGTCAGCATAAGTACAAAAAAAGTTAGCTATCATTATTTTATTGCTGTTACCCTTGTGACTTTCGGAGCTTACTTACCCAACTAAACACAGGCTTTATACTCAGCTATATCTGGTTTTTTTTTTTAGACCAAGTCTTGCTCTGTAGCCCAGGCTGGAGTGCAGTGGTGCGATCTCGGCTGACTGCAATCTCCGCCTCCTGGGTTCAAGTGATTATCCTGCCTCAGCCTCCCGAGTAGCTGGGACTACAGGCGCCTGCCACCATGCCCGGCTCGTTTTTGTATTTTTAGTACAGAAGGGGTGTCACCATACTGGCCAGGCTGGTCTTGAACTCCTGACCTTGTGATCCTCCCACCTTGGCCTCCCAAAGTGCTGGGATTATAGGCGTGAGCCACTGCGCCCGCCCTATATCTGGATTTTAACCCATGCTTGCCTCCATATCTTCTGTGAGATATTGTGCAGGATTTTAAACTTTTCTTTCCCTCAGTTTTGTATTTGTAAAATGTGAATAATAGTATAACAGCAACAATAATAATTAATTCAGAAAGCAGACTTACTAACTTGATATTTGTTGATAGTAGGAAATTCTTGATATTTTAGATGTGATAATCATACTGAGTTTATTTTTATTTTTTAGAGACAGAGTCTCGCTCTGTTGCCCAGGCTGGCGTGCAGTGGTGTAATCTCTACGCTCACTGCAACCTCTGCCTCCTGGGCTCAAGCAATTCTCCCACTTCAGCCTCCCAAATAACTGGGACTACAGGCATGTGCCACCACACCCTGGCTTTTTTTTTTCTTTTGGTAGAGATGCAGTTCTGCCACATTGCTCAGGCTGATCTCCAACTCCAGGACTCAAAGGATCTGCCTGCCTCGGCCTTCCAAAATGCTAACATTACAGGCTTGAGCCACTGTGCCCAGCCTATTGTGTTTAATTTTAATGAGTCCTGTGTTCTATAAATACAAACTAAAATATTCATGGATAAAAATATATAAGATTTGCCTCAAAATCGTAAATGGAAGAATGGGTGGGGGTATGAATAAAACAGAAGTGGTCATGTATCGATGATTGCCATGAGAGAGTGATGGGTACATGGGGCTCAACACTTGATTTTCTCTGCTTTTGTGTATATTTGAATTGTTCCCAGATAAAAAGGGTTTTTCTTAAGAGACTACAGTAAAGTGAGAAAACACATCATACAGTAGCAGGAATGCAGTAATAACTTTAAAAAAAATGGCTGCTGGTAGCCAGGTGTAGCAGTAGTTGTAGTATCGTGATAGTTTTTATTAGCTTCAGTTAAATGGTCAGGAAGAAAGGCTGATAGGCAAGGGAATGGATTAACTGATATGTGAGGAGAATCATCCCTTTTCAAGTTCTTCTAACAAAGATCCCACTTTTCTTATGTTTAAGGGAGCATCAACCCCCACAGGTACAGAGGTCTGCAGAACTCTAACATATAACATTCACAGAACTCGGCCACAAACCAGACCCCAAAACATGCTAGAATTCTCTCTCCATTGTTGAATGTTAGCAGCCATTTTGCTTTCATTTAGAGCTTCAATTAAACAGTATCAAATACGTCAGGTATTTTCTTTTATTTCTGCAAATGTATCTTTACAATCAAATGCCTCATTTTTAGCCATTCACTCTTGAAAAACTGAAAGTGATTTCAAATAGTGATGTGTGGCCAGCTTTAACTTGGACAGTCATTAGTATTAGAGGAGTGGGGATTTGGAAATACTGCCTTAAGAAAAGTTTCCCCCTTAACTTATTTTTTACCCTTCCCACCTCTGTCTCCATGGAAATGAGGTCAGAGGCCACGGAGAGCTCCCGGGGAGCCAGCAGCTGGGAATGAGAATTCTCACTTAGAGATTTCAGCTGAAAGCTATAAACTCCTTTACAAAGACCAGCTGAGTCTTTTGGCCACCATAGTCTCCTTTTTACACTAATAAATAGGTGGCTTTTTTTTTCTTTTGTCTTTCTCTTTTGGCACATACATGGAGGAAGAAGAGGTGCCACTGAGTAATAACCATTTTTGCATTTATACTTGAACTTCTGTGCAATAAATCAAGATGGAGATATTCCTTAAGAATTTATTTTCAACTTAATATGTTTAAATGATAGTGTACATATGGAATTAAGCAATTATCACTTGCTTGATCTCTGTCCTTTCAAGTTTATGATAACACCAGATATTTGAAGACAAATATATGTGGTTATTCATTACATGCTATCAGTTATAAATGATTCTAATAGAATGTCACCATGACATAATTCAAAATCACTTAATTAAAAGAAAAAACAAATCTCAAGATATGAGCAGTTGGTACCATTAAACAAAATGTTTTATGAATTAACGTATACTTTACTATTAGTACCTGTTTTTGTTGAACTGTTAACACAAGTCCATATGTTTTTGCACTTTAAGTATTCAGTTTATTTACTCATAAATCATTTGAAAATATCTGAGAAGGGTGACTACTCAAATATGCCAAACACTTTGTTATTTTTATAAGTTATATATTATTATTTAGTAGCCAAATATTTATTAAAACAATATGAAATGTAAATTTAGTTTAAAAAAAAAAAGCCCTAACAAGTTCTTTTTAAATTTGGAGCTATAGGAGTCTGTGTTTCAAACTTTTTTTTCCTTCATGCCACACTTTGTTTTATGGTTCAAGGTTTGTAGACTCAATAAGATTCAGCATTATTTCCAAAAACTTTTACGAAATTTCATCATTACTCTTACATAAAACACTGAGTTATTACTTTTAATCATCAATCACAGAACTGCTCTGAATTTTCCAGAACTTAGCTTCAGCAAGCATCAGAACCACAGCACCTCTCTCAGACACTTTCACATTCTTTCTCTCTCTCTTTTTTCAGCGTTGTGGTCAGCAGTCTAATGATGCTGGGCTTTTATTCTTTACCATTTCCTTTGTCTTTGGGCCCTTTCGCAGGTCCCTGCTGAGCTCTCTCTCTCTCTGTCCTGGGTTGAGCCCTTATTCCATTTTCCCCTGCTCTCAGAAGTGAAACAGAACATCGTGTTCCGAAGCTGCCCAGCACACATGCTTCACGATGCTGCCAAGTTTGCAGCTGACCAATTGGCCTACTTTAGAGGACTCGCATTTATAAAATTTACAAGTCTTTATTTCCACCAGCCCATCACCTCCTCCCCACCCCGCCGAAAAAGAGTATGCCAAACACACTGATAAATCAAGAGTTTTTTGGTGTTGCAACAAAATGGGCAGTCATTTCTTTGCCCTTTGCTGGCTCTCAGCCTTGCTCTTCCCTCCTGAATAGATGGAAAATATGGATTGGTGTATGGTACAAAGACATTCAAAAGTGATTGCCTCTGTATTAATAACTAATTTCAAAAGAAACATACAAACGAAATGATATGCTCTTCTATTTTTTTCGGAGATCGGTATTTCTAAAGTAATTCCTTTCCAAAAACTGATCCAGGCAAACCTGTCTTCTTCCAGATTAGGAAGACAGAGTTAATGCTTTGCTTTTTCAATGAGATTGGGTCAGGCAAGTCATGGATTTAGATATTTTGAACACTCCTTATTGGCATTTGAATCTTCTAAGCTTCTATAATAGATTCAAGATCAAATAGGAGAGGGTAAGGATTTAATGGAGCAAAGAAAAGTTGTAGGAATTGGTTTCTTGTGATTTTAGTGATTCCTGCCCCACTCTTCAAGAAAAGGAACTCGGTCAAGGGTAGATCCAGGTTATTGCAAAGCTTATAAAACATGGAGCCCTCTTTATGAAAAAGAATATGAAATTAAGCCCAAGAGTAAATATCTACTTAGAATAAGAGAAGAAACCATAACAAATGACAAACTTTAAAAAGCATCCAGAAAAATAGCATCATTACCATTAGTATTAAGAATTATTGTTATTATTATAACTTCACTGTTTGATCCACCTATATAACACTTCTTTTCCCTACTTTTTTTACTTTATCCTCTTTGATCGTTCCTCAAATAACCAAAACTTTATAATACTATTTTGTGTAGAGAGAATAGAAAGATAATTTTGTTTTTTTTTTTCTGGCATGGCAGATAGAAATATGTTTTTTATTATTAATGGCTTAGAAAATAATCTTTCAGCTTGAGAATTATTGGTCATGCCACAGCTGAAACAATCTCTTGCTCCAGAGGTGCTTCGTGCTCTAAGAAAATTCCTCAGAGACTCCAGACCTTTGATCTTGCTGGGCAGGGCTCCAGCTGACCCTTTGGCCATTGTCTCAGCAACTGATCCAGCATCCCATTTGGTGTCCTGGGTGGAAAGGGCAGGGCTCGAGATGCTGGTGGTGGGGCCTTTGTCTGGAGAACCCTGAGCAGAGAGTGGTGGAGCATCTCATTCCAAACCTTCTCCTTGGTGCCAGAGTTGGATTTCAGATACCTGGGGAGGCTCCACATGTTGCAGGGCATCACTGGAGGTCAGCAAAAATTGAGAGTACGTTCAACCTACCAGCCTTCCACACAGACCGAGAATGTAGAGATTGACCCTCTGGCTGGCGTGGCTCTCCATGCATCCAGCTATACCTTAAATCCCTGCGAAGGACACACAGAACCTTGGAAGGGCCTGTGAAAGTAAGCGGCTGTGAAACTAAAAGCTCATTAACTTTATGAAAATCCTCCCCTCTGTTCAGTGCTCATAATATAGTGGACATTCATGGAACTGAAAATAGAAATGAATTCTCTGGCCAAAGTGACCCCTATTTAGTATTCTCAAAATTTTAAGCTCCACAGGGCAAGGATTTTGTCTGCTTGGGTCACTGCTGTATCTTCATCTTCTTCTGAATATTGTTCCATTTGTTAAGGGGACCAAAATTAGTTAGCAATGCCTTTTATTTTCCTGGGTTAAAATAGGCTGGCCAACTGGAAGCTACTGGATATTGCTCACTTTTAATTTCTTCACATACCCTTGAGATACTTGTTCTTACATCATCTGAGCTCCTCCGCTCCCCCATTCATTTTGTTGTGGGGGTGGGTTTTGAAGCATAGTCTAAGCATCATGTCTTCTTCTTTTCATTTTGAGTGCATGCTCTATCGCTGCCCAGATAGTCAAAAGTCAAGCCTTTTTGGCTGGGACTCTTCCAGTTGTATTACAGTGCTGGAACTTTTTTAAAGTAGAAAAGCCCTTTACCCTGTTTTTAAATACCAGTTTAAGATATTAGAAGAATATTTTTGAAAGTATGAACATATTTTGTTGTTTCTTGAGGATTCTGAGATGCTTCTTTTGGCCTATGGGGAGAAAATAATGCAGTCAATTTGGTCAGTGTGAGATTATATTGGGTCTCTTCATTTCTTAAGCTTGCAAGTCGCAATATGGCCATCTAAGCATTCAGATAGTGAGTCAGTAGGTTCTACTCCTCCTCACTATCTATACATTTAGATGGCCACATTGTGACTTACAGACTTAAGAAATTAAGAGACCCTGAGGCCAGGTGTGGTGGCTCATGCCTCCACAGCACTTTGGGAGGCCAAGGTGGGTGGATCACTTGAGGTCAGCAGTTTGAGACCAGCCTGGCCAACATGGTGAAACCCTATCTCTACAAAAAAAAAAATACAAAATTAGCCAGGCATGGTGGCACACAATTGTAATCCCAGCTACCTGGGAGGCTGAGGCAGGAGTATCATTTGAACCCGGGAGGCGGAGGTTGCAGTGAGCTGAGATTGCACCATTGCACTCTAGCCTGGGTGATAGAGCAAGACGCTGTCAAAAAAAAAAAAAAAAAGAAGAAGAAGAAGCTGAAAACATAGAAATGAAGAGACCCAAAATAATCCACACATTGACCAAATCAACTGTATTATTTTCACCCATGGGCCAAAAAAACTCATAGATTACACAGAATATTAGGGCTGGAATGACACCATGTCTTCTCCCCTTTACTAGTGAAGAAACTGACCCTCAAAGGGATAAAATTAATTGCTCAAAGTTGTAATCACGAGTAGCATCAATCAGAAGCTCTATTAAGGGAAGCATAATAAAGTTATTCTTCCAAATAAGTGTCTTGGTTCATTCAGGCTGCTATACCAAAATGCCATAGATACGGTGGCTTAAAAACAAGGAGAATTTATTTCTCAAAGTTCTGCAGACTGGGAAGTTCAAGATAAAGGCAGCAGATTTAGTGTCTGGTTAAGGCTGACGTTACCTTGGTGCATAGAGGGTGCCTTCTCACCGTGTCCTCACATGGTGGAAGGGCAAGGGGTAACCTTTGGGCCCCTTATTTATTTTTTTAAGAGGCAGGGTCTGACTCTGTCACCCAGACTGGAGTACAGTGGTGCAATCATAGCTCACTTGAACTCCTGGGCTCAAGTGATCCTCCTGCCTCAGCCTCCCAAGTAGCTGGGACTACAGCCTTGCACCACCACACGCAGCTAATTAAAAGAATATTTTTTGAGGCCGGGCGTGGTGGCTCATGCCTGTAATCCCAGCATTTTGGGAGGCCAAGGCAGGAGGATCACCTGAGGTCAGGAGTTCAAGACCAGCCTGACCAACATGGAGAAACCCTGTCTCTACTAAAAATACAAAATTAGCCGGGCATGGTGGCACATGCCTGTAATCCCAGCTACTCGGGAGGCTGAGGCAGGACAGTCGCTTGAACCTGGGAGGCGGAGATTGTGGTGAGCCGAGATCACGCCATTGCACTCCAGCCTGGGCAACAAGAGCAAAACTTTGTCTCAAAAAAAAAAATATATATATATATATATATTTTTTTTTGTAGAGATGGGGTTGGAGGGTCTTGCTATGTTGCCCAGGCTGGTCTTGAACTCCTGGCCTTCAGTGATCCTCCCACCTCGGCCTCCCAAAGTGCTGGGATTACAGCTGTGAGCCACCACATCCGGTTAGGCCTCTTTTATAAGGGCACTAATCCTGTTCATTAGAGATCCAAGTTCATTACCTAATCACCTCCCAAAAGCTTCACCTTCTAATACCATCACCTTGGGGATAAAGACTTCAACATAAGAATTGAGGGGGGATAGCCAGGCACAGTGGCTCACGCCTGTAATCCCAGCACTTCGGGAGGCCGAGGCGGGTAGATCACCTGAGGTCAGGAGTTCGAGACTAGCCTGGCCAACATGGCAAAATCCCATCTCTACTAAAAATATAAAAATTAGCTGGGTGTGATGGTGCACACCTGTAATCCCAGCTACTTGGGAGGCTGAGGCAGGAGAATTGCTTGAACCCAGGAGGCAGAGGATGCAGTGAGTCGAGATCACGCCACTGTATTCCAGCCTGGGTGACAGAATGAGACTTCATCTCAAAAAAAAAAAAAAAAAAAAAAGAATTGGGAGGGATGGCAGGGGGGACTCGCAAACATTCAGAGCATAGCAGTAAGTTTTGAAACTTTCCTTATCTCTTATTTTCATTTTTCCATCAGCTCTTATCTCTAATACCATGATAACTGTGATTAACTATGTCTGAGTCAGTAACATTTGAAACCCCAATACCTATATATTATGATAAGGAACACTGGGAGACCAAGAAAATCAGAGACATTATCTTGGAGGGACTCGACATTGGCATGGTGCTGGCCACTGGTAGAATACTTTCTGAAGTAAAATTGAGTACACTCGAACCTTGTCTCAGTTGCCTATACAGTACTGCAAATGCAGGACTTATTCATTTATTCAACAGACATTTATTAGAGCATTGCTCCAAGCCAGGCACTTTGCTCAGAGGAGCTTAAATAGATTAAAAAAAAAAAAGACATGGATTCTGTCTTCCAGATCATAATTGAGTGGAGAAGCAAATACATAATGTACAGTAATGCTCCGCATAATAACGCTTTGGTCAATGACAGACTGCATATAATAGGACAGTGGTCTCATAAGATTATAATGGAGCTGAAAAATTCCTATTGCCTAGAAATATCATACCCACTGTAACATTGCAGTACAATGCACTACATGACTCAAGTCAAAGTGTTAAAAAAAAATTTAAGTTCGGAAAATAAAAATGTTATAGTAAGTTAAAGTTAATTCATTTTTGAAGAAAAAAATTGTTATGAACTTAATGTAGTCTAGGTGTTTATAAAGTCTACAGTAGTTTACAGTAATGTCCTAGGCCTTCACATCCACTCACCACTCACTCACTGACTCACCCAGAGCACCTTCCAGTCCTGCAATCTCTAGTCATGGTAAGTGTCCCATACAAGGTGTACTTTTATTTATTTATTTATTTATTTTTTTTTATCTCTTTTTGAGACAGCCTCTTGCTCTGTTGCCCAGGCTGGGAGTGCAGTGGCACGATCTTGGCTCACTGCAACTCCGCCTCCCAGGTTCAAGCGATTCTCCTACCTTGGCCTCCCTAGTAGCTGGGAATACGGGCACGTGCCACCACACCTGGCTAAATTTTGCATTTTTAGTAGAGACAAGGTTTCATCATGTTGGCCAGGCTGGTCTTGAACTCCTGGCCTCAAGTGATCCACCCGTCTCAGCCTCCCAAAGTGCTGGGATTACAGGTGTGACCCACCATGCCTGGCCTATTTTTAAAGTCTTTTATGCCATATTTCTACTGTACCTTTTTAATGTTTCCATACACAAATACTGACCATTATGTTACAATTGCCTACAGTATTCAGTACAGTAACATGCTGTAGAGGTTTGTAGCCTAGGAGCAATGGGCTATACCATATAGCCCAGGTGTGTAGTACACTCTACTGTCTAGGTTTATGTTAGTACACTCTATGATGCCCACAGGACCAAATCACCTAATGATACATTTCTCAGAATGTATCCTCCTTAAGCAACACATGACTGTATTTGTTTCTCCTGCTGTGACTGCAAATTACCACAAATTTAGCAGCTTAAACCCACACTTGTTTCTAGCTCACAGTTCTGTGGATGAGAAAATCTGGGAACAACACAAATGGGCTCTCTGCTCAGGTTCTCACAGGACTAAAATCGAGGTGTCAGGCAGCCTGCATTCTCGTCCGGAGCTGGGATCCCATTCCAAGCTCATGTGCTTGTGAAAGAACTCAGTTCCCTGAGGCTGTAGAACTGAAGTTCCTTGCTGGTTGTCAGCCAGAGGTTGCTCTCAGATCCTAGATGCTGCCTGCATTCCTTGCCATGTGGCCCCCTCTGTCTCCACGTAAGCAATGGGTTATCGTTCTTGCATCAAACCCCTCTAATACTTCAAATCTCTTTTGAAGAGCCTCGTCTCTTTTAAAAGCTGACCCGATTAGGTCAGTTGCACCAAGGGTAATCTTACTATCTTAAGGTGAGATTTGGCATGTTAATTACATCTGCAAAATCCCTTTGTCATATAATAGAACATAATCATGGGAGCAATACCACATTGGCCTTGTTCACACTCATTGGGAGAGGATTTAGGGAATCATTGGAGGTCATTTTAGAATTCTGCCCACAGCCTACAGCACGTAACAAAAAGTAATGATATAGTGAAGCGAGCTACAAAGAATGCAGCGAGCTGTGAGAATGCAGAGAAGGGTAAATTAACTCTGCCTAGTGGCAGGATAGAGTTAGGCTAAGAGAAGAGGTAAAGTTTGAGCTGATTGGGAAGAATGAGTAGGAGCAGAACAGGCAGGAAAAGGGCAGGCCCTTCTACTTTATTGCATGTGTCTGTTTTACCTCCGCCAGTACAGCTGACGACCTTGGGTATGTGGAGCAGGCCACTTCTGGCGACTTCCTTCCCCAACTCCCAACATACCAACCACAGTCATGGACTCCTAGGTAGTGTTCAAGAAATATTTTGCAGTCAGGGCACGGTGGCTCACGCCTGTAATCCCTCCACTTTGGGAGGCCAAGGCGGGTGGGTCACGAGGTCAGAAGATCAAGACCATCCTGGCTAACACGGTGAAACCCCATCTCTACTAAAAATACAAAAAATTAGCTGGGCGTGGTGGTGGGCGCCTGTAGTCCCAGCTACTCAGGAGGCTGAGGCAGGAGAGTGGCGTGAATCCAGGAGGTGGAGCTTGCAGTGAGCCGAGATAGCGCCACTGCAGTCCGGCCTGGGCGAAAGAGCGAGACTACGTCTCAAAAAAAAAAAAAAAGAAAGAAAGAAAAAAGAAATATTTTGTATAGATTCAGTATCTAATTAATTTTGTTTCTTTAAAAAATATTTATTTATTTATTTATTTAGAGACAGGGTTTTGCCATATTGGCCATGCTTGTCTTGAACTCCTAGGCTCAAGCAATCCACCCCCCTCAGCCTCCCAAAGTGTTAGGATTACAGGCGTCAGCCGCCATGCCCAGCCAATATCTAATTTGTGATAGCCATGTAATCATGAACCTCTCACCTACCTTATTCTTACTTTCTCTGCATCAGAGGTTTTAAAACAATAAAATTTGAATTTTATAAAACATTTTCACACACACACACACAGAGGAAATATCTAGTTGATTTTTGGTGACTGACTTCTATTAATCTCTTCTGTCGTTTTTTTTTGCTCCTCCTACCCACTTTGCTCACCTTGCCCCAGCTGAGTCATCCCTGGTCGGATGTTGTCTCAATCAGGATTCTTCAGAGAAATAGAACCAATAGGAGACAGACAGATGGATAGATAGACATAATTTTAAGAAACTGACTCATGCAATTGTGGAGACCAGCAAATCTGAAGTCTGAAAGTGTAGAGCCAGCCCACAGGCAGCCTGGAAATTCAGATAGGAGTTAACGCTGCAGCCTTGAGGCAGATTTCATCTCCAGAAAAATCTTGACTTTTGCCCTTAAGAATTTTCAACGGTTTGTATAAAGCTTATTCCCATTATCAAAAGTAACCCCCTTTACATAAAATCAACTGACAACTGATGTTAACCACATCTACAAAATATCCTCACAGCAACATCCTGATGTTGTTTGACTAAATAACTGGGTAATACAGCCTAGCCAGGTTGACATATAGAACTAGCCATAACATATTTTTTCATCCAGGCTTGGACGTTTTAGACCAGTCAAGCCCCCCCGTGACTGAACCCTCAGCCAAAAGGTGGAGTAGCAGTGATGGCAGTGATCAGCTGCACCCAGTCAACTTTGAATTTTGTGAAATAGCTGGGCGCGGTGGCTCACGCCTGTAATCCCAGCACTTTGGGAGGCCGAGGCGGGCGGATCACAAGGTCAGGAGATCGAGACCATCCTGGCTAACACGGTGAAACCCCGTCTCTACTAAAAATATAAAAAAAATTAGCCGGGCCTGGTGGCGGGTGCCTGTAGTCGCAGCTTCTCGGGAGGCTGAGGCAGTAGAATGGGGTGAACCTGGGAGGCGGAGCTTGCAGTGAGCCGAGATAGTGCCACTGTACTCCAGCCTGGGCAACAGAGCAAGACTCCATCTCAAAAAAAATATATATATATATAGAATTTTGTGAAATAATAAAATGGTGGTTGTTTTGAGACAGAGGTTTTTTGTTGTTGTTGTTGTTTTTCTCTTATTGCCCAGGCTGGAGTGCAGGGGCACCATCTCGGCTCACTGCACCTCCTGGGTTGAAGCAATTTTCTTGCCTCAGCCTCCTGAATAGCTGGGACTACAGGTGTCTGCCACCATGCCCAGCTAATTTTTAAAATATTTTTAGTGGTGATGGGGTTTCACCATGTTGGCCAGGCTGGTCTCGAACTCCTGACCTCAGGTGATCCGCCCATCTCGGGCCCCCAAAGTGCTGGGATTACAGGCATGAGCCACCACATCAGGTCAAAATGGTGGTTCTTTTAAGCCAGTAAGATTGAGGTGGTTTGTTAGGGAGTAATAGAAAGCCAAAACACCTACTGATTAAAAGAAGGCCTTGAACCACACATCCTTGGGTACAGATAAAAGGTGGAACAGCTCTGGGAACAGAAGCAAGATTTTCAGTCCCAGTCTTTGGAGCAAGACCATTAATGTGACTGTGCTCCAGTGAGCTCAGAACCATGTTCAAAGTTCTTCAGGTATCCATCAGACATGTGTTTTATTACCTTCCCTTTTCTCAAGAACACCTGGTTTCTGTTTGGGAATCCAAGAAATATACTGTCTCTTTCCCCTCAAAGATGAAGCATATGACCTTGGCTAAGCCAATTAGCATCTCCTTGGATGTAGTGATTGATTCAAAGAAGGACCTATGACCTAAACCTGTTCAATCAGAGTGACTTTCTGAGCTTTTGCTGAAAACGGTGGCAATGATACTCTTTCTGCCTTGCTGGATGTCAGTTTTAAAGCACACAGTTCCTTCCAGGAAATGCTGGTAGCCAGCTGGTGACCTTGAGGGGAGTTAAGTATTAATCCAGCAGCCTGGAAGGAAGAACAGAGAGAGAGAAAGATAAGCCACATCTTTAGTCCTTCCACTTAGCTGCTGGAGTAAGCCTCACCTGAAGCTTACTTGCTGCTGGCTTTTCAGCAAATTTCCTCTATTACTTAATCTTACTTAAGGTGTATGTTTTGTAATTTGCATCTGAAAGCCTGTATGTATCAGGGCCATTCTTAAAGAAGAGAGAATTGTTATGAGTTCTGCAAATACCTCAAGAGGTGTCTACAAAAAGGCTGTAACTCCTTTTTACCTATATCAAGAGATGTCTTGAAAGCAGGGACATGGAAAGAGATCCCATGACATCCCTACTGACACAAGGACTCTGGACTCTGCTTGTCACCTGTTAGGAAGGGAGAATGATGAATGATGAAACTGGAACTAAAACTTACTGAGCACCTACTGTGTGCCAGGCACTGGCCTGGATCCTTCACATACATTATCTTACCAAATATCTACAAAATCCCTTTGAGTGGTTATTCTAATTCCTGCAGATGTGAAAGCTGAAGCTAGGAGAAGATAATTAACTTGGCCAAGGTCATGCTGCTATTTAGTTTCAGGCAAGTTTCAAACTCTTGCTTGAAGAGTTCTTTCTGACTCCAGTGCTCCTTCCCTCCCCCTAGGAGTCTTTAGACTCCTACCAGAAACACCCTCTCCTATCAGTTCTGTTATGATCACATCCACAGTAACTAGCAGTGAGGATAAGGAAAGGAAGGCATAAAACCTTGGAGGCAGAGGTGTGGGTGTGGGGAGGAACGAGCTCTACCCTCAGCCTAACTGTAATAGTTGCACAGGCTATCAAGTCTCATAGCCAGATGTGTTCCATATAGATTCTTCAAATGTCAGAGCAGAGTCATCTACTCTGACTTTCTCCTTTTATAGTTGAAGAACTGAGTGAGGCCAGAGAGGTCAACTGACCTGCCCTAAAGCCACACAGCTAAAGGCTGAACTAAAACCAGGCTGTGCTTTGGCTCCACCTCTGGTTCATAGTATAGACCTGGTTTCATTGCTTGGCCCTGCCACTTACTGAATGGTTTGGGCAAGTTATCTAATCATTCTGGGCCTTGATTTGCTCACCCGTAAAGTGTGGAATTTTAGCAGCACTTATCTCTTGGATATAAATTACATAAAACACCATCGGGGAACCTAGTGAGTGCTAAGTGTTAACTTCCACTGATGGGCTCACAGCTCACTGTCTCAATGGCACTGATTCTCTTCCCATCCAGCCCCAACTTCAGCATCTCTCAGGTGTCTTTTTACACTCTGGTTACCTCCAGTGTGATCTAAATTACAGTCTGTCACTAATCTGCGTGTATCTGCTCTAGAAAAGAACTTACAATGACTATACCATGAAATCAGGGAGGCAATAGGGGAAGAGCCCTAATTTTAATCTTAATTTGTCTAACCTTTAGTTTTCCCTTTTTCCTTTTTCTGACTGTTGATGGAAGTAGGAAGAGGAAGGTTTTCCTGTTTCTCTTTCCATCCTTTCACTATTGAAATCTGCCACCAGGAAAGGATCTGATAAATTCATTCTGTGGTAACTTACTGATAAGGCTTAACTAGTGACTTTTGTTTTTAAGGGTATTTGCAAGCTTCATCAAAGGTCAAAGCCTAAACCAAGGATCTCCAATGTTAGAGTTTTGGTATCAATCAAGAGTGGGACAGGTTTGCATTTTGGTTTGTTTTTGCTGGTGTTGGATCAGGGAGAATGAAAGGAAGGAAACCCAGAAGATTTTTTATAAATCCAGGTTCCACCCTCCAGGCTGAGAGTGAGCTAACCATGTGGGCAAGTGGGAAGGGGGAAGTGTTGAATATTCCCCAGGACTTCCTGGTAGACAATCAGAATTGCCTTTGAGGGAACCTAGGGGTGGGAGTGGAGGACAGATCCACCAAGAACCAAGGCCTTTACTGAGGACCAAAAAGCCATGCGTCATATCCAAGGAACCAGAAGGGGACAATGTAACCCGTGAACAACCTCTGGAGTAAGTCTGAACCCAGAGCTCACACCCTTCTTTCCCTTGAGCCGGCTCTGTGCTGTGGGGTGGGACAGATTCAAGGCTCTGAGATGGATGACACTCCCTACTGTTGCTGCCCCTCTTGCCACCCTCTACTCTCAGGGTTGTCACACTTTCCAAAGAGCTGAGGGGGTGGGGTGGCGGGGCAGAGGAGGCAATAACCAATGTTACCAAGAGTCTCTTGGACTTTGGAAGGGCACCAGAGCTCCAGCCAGGTCAAAACCATCAGCCCACATGGTGTTCTATCAGCACTTCCTTCTCACATTCTCTGAAGACACAAGGAGGAAGTGGGAGTCCAGGTAGAACAGCTCCCCTACTAGAAGAGAAGACCTAGGTCAGGAACACAGGGCTGGGCATGGGAGCAGGAGAGGCAGAAGTAGCACCATATGCCTTCCTGGTGAGGGGCCCCTGTGGTCCCAGGGCTTTCTGTAAGGATCTATGCAGCAAACACTCTATACAGACTTACCAGATGCATGTCTTCATACATATATGCCACTGGCTTTTCAAATGTATACAGAAGGCTATAGTGTGATAATGTGATAATATCATCCCTAATTTATAATTTATAATTCTTATTTAGTCAATAACTGGACAGTATAAGACAACTGCTCTTGTATTTTAGTAGAGATGGAGTTTCCCCATGTTGGCCAGGCTGGAACTGCTGACCTCAGGTGATCCACCCACCTTGGCCTCCCGAAGTGCTGGAATTACAGGCATGAGCCACCGTGCCTGGCCCAATTTTGGCTTTCAAAGGGGATTCTCACTCTTGAAAAGATTAGACACATTAGGCTACATCATTGCCTTTTCCTTTCCTCTCCTTACCACTGCCACGTGTGCCAATTATAGCTTTATGAATGTGAGTCCTTTGCCCATCCCCTTCACCAGCAGAAAACAGCTATTTGTTGTCCTCTGCTGCACACTGGATAAAACTAATCAAATAAATATATCTGTTTAAAACTTCCTTTAAAAATGCCTCAGTGTATTTTCCATTGAGGAATATCTTTTATGTTCTTCCCTGGGGGGAATTTAGCCTAATCCATCCTGCCTACCAGCTCCTTTACAATATGTTGATTTGGGGGCAGATTCTTTTGAAAAAAAAAAAAAACTGAACTCCGCTTTCTGAATTTTCCCACTCACAAAAAAATTTAGCTAGATATGATCTACAGGCAAGATATACCTAAGTTGTCTGGGATTGGCACTCAGATTGTTAGTTAAGTATCAATTCAAGGTCAAAGGCACACTGCTAACTTTGTTCAGTTTTCTTTCCACTAAAATAAATTGACCATCAGACAATTTTTGGTTATATTTCTAACATAGTTTTTAATTAAGTGACAAAATGTTTAAATTTACAAAAATATGCTTTAAAACATTTAAGCAAAATAGAAGTGTACAAAGAAAAATGCCCTCATTAGCCCATAGGCAGAAGTGATTATAATTTGAAATGTACTTACATCTAAGAGATTATTTTATGTTTTTTTTTCTTTTCTCCTATAAATACCGTAGAAATCCAAACAAATGCGTTTGTATAAAACACTGAAGAAATGGTACTACCTCCTTCTCAAACTTCTACCCCTACTCATCATTTTTGTCTTCCGCCTCATCATCACCAAAGAATCAGCTACCTTCTGTGTTTTGTAGGGAAATCTGTGCCTGTTCCTCTTCGAAGCAAGTGGACTTTGTTTCCTTGGAATAAAACTCTGTGGCTTGGGACAACTCACTTTCCTTCTCCAATTTCTCTGCAAAATATGAGGGGTCCTTAGGACTTTGATACTAAAACAACTATGCCCACCTTTTTGTTTTTGTTTTTGTTTTGAGACGGAGTCTCGCTCTGTCCCCCAGGCTGGAGTGCAGTGGCGCAATCTCGGCTCACTGCAAGCTCCGCCTCCCGGGTTCAAGCAATTCTCCTGCCTCAGCCTCCTGAGTAGCTGGGATTACAGGTGCGTGCCACCACAACCGGCTAA
Organism: Pan paniscus; assembly: GCF_029289425.2. Classification (NCBI taxonomy): domain Eukaryota; kingdom Metazoa; phylum Chordata; class Mammalia; order Primates; family Hominidae; genus Pan; species Pan paniscus. The sequence goes on along the minus strand of NC_073253.2, from coordinate 45,737,126 downwards.
TTTTTTGTATTTTTAGTAGAAACAGGGTTTCACCATGTTGGCCAGGATGTTCTCGAACTCCTGACCTCTTGATCCACCCACCTCAGCCTCCCAAAGTGTTGGGATTACAGGTGTGAGCCACCGTGTCTGGCCGCCCACCATTTATATAATTCAAAATAAAAACAAAACTGGGTCCTAAAATAAATGTCAGTATACCCAACAATTTGATTCGCCCCATGATGACTGTTTCCTTGCTTTGGGGAAATATAGAAAATTCTTCCAATACATGTATTTCTGTTTCTTCTGGCTTTGGCAATCAAACCCCAAAAGAACAAGGAGCAATACATTGTCTCTGAGCTCTGAAAGTCTATAATTTGTCAGTTATAATTTGGAGAATAGAAGTAGAGGTGATGAGATTGAAAAACATAAATAATATCAAATAAAGCTAAATAAGAATAGATCATTTTGAGAGATTGGGAGAAATGAACAAGACTCTTGCTAATGAGAGCCCTACTTCATAGTGAATTCCAAAGAATACAATATGTAAAGGGGCAAAAAAAAAAAAAAGTAACTTTACAGTGGAGAAACCTGACAAACGCTACTCGGTCAGGTGATCAAGGTCAACAGCAACGGTCATAAATCATGTAGATAGTATAAACCCTTGATTTGATGTGACAAAGTGGTATCTTACCTCTGTGGTCTTCTAGAATCCGTTACCCCTAGTCTAATCATAAGAAAAACAACAGACGAATCTCAATACAGGGGGGGTACCCTCTTACCTCTTTCAAAATTAATAATCAGTAGTCCTCAAAACTATCAAAGTAATCAAGACTAACAAAAGTCTGAAAAACTCTCACAGCCAAGTGGAGCCTAGGGTGACAGGACAACTAAATATAATGTGGTACCCTGGATGGGATCCTGGAGTGGAAAAAGGAATTAGGTAAGAACTAAGAAAATCTGAATAATCATGATCTTTAGGTAATAATAGCATGTCAATATTGCTTCAATAATTATTAAAAATTTCATTATAAACGTAAGATGTCAATAATACGCGAAACTGGCTGGAGGGTTGATGGGAACCCTATAGTATCCTCAATTGTTCTTTAGATCTCAAACTGTTCTGTTTCACTTTTTTGCCCAGGCTGGAGTGAAGTGGCAGTGATCTCGGCTCACCGCAGCCTCCGCCGCGCCACTCCACCCCACCAGGGTTCAAGCGATTCTCCTGCCTCAGCCTCCCAAGTAGCTGCAATTACAGGCACCCGCCACCACGCCTGGCTAATTTCTGTATGTTTAATAGAGATGAGTTTTCGCCATGTTGGCCAGTCTACTTTTGAACTCTGATCTCGGGTGATCCACCCGCCTTGGCCTCGTAAAGTGCTGGGATTACAGGCGTGAGCCACCGTGCCTGGCCTAAAACAATTTTTTTAATGAATAAGTAGTTATTTAAAATAAGAATGACAATGGCCTGATGGCATTACACGTTTTTGCATAGGCTCACGAAGCCCAGGCTATAGTGTTTTTTCTTATTCTTTACATGTTGGGAAGGGAGGCTTTTTCAACTCTGCCTAATGATTTTACCTTAACTGAATTTTTCCTGAAATTATCTGCAGTGAAAAGCTCCTGTGTGTGTGGGTGGGGTCCGGTTCGCCGCGCCCCGCCCCCACCGCCGTGCGCTCGCTCCCTCCCTCCCTCCCACGCTCCCTGCTGCCAGCCCCGCCGCCCCTCGCGTCCGGGATGCCGGTCCCATCCTCGCGAAGCCCCGGCCTCGGGGAATCGCCACGCTCTGGCCGGGCGCGGTGGTTCACGCCTGTAATCCCAGCACTTTGGGAGGCCGAGGCGGGCAGATCACGAGATCAGAGGATCGAGACCATCCTGGCTAACACAGTGAAACCCCGTCTCTACTAAAAATACAAAAAAGTAGCCGAGCGTGGTGGCGGGCGCCTGTAGTCCCAGCTACTCGGGAGGCTGAGGGCAGGAGAATGGCGTGAAACCGGGAGGCGGAGTTTGCAGTGAGCCGAGATCGCCCCACTGCACTCCAGCCTGGGCGACAGAGCGAGACTCCGTCTCAAAAAAAAAAAAAAAAAAAAAACTCAGAGCAGATATTATAGCGTATGTGAATTATTAATTTACTTTGTTTTCCCATGGCCAACTCACCTGTTCTAAGCCACAGCCACCTGGCACCTTCAATTTGAAATGTATAAGGCATAAGTTATACGTTCCTCATGGAAAGAGTAAAAGTTATTTTATAGCCATACCAAGATTGGATTTCGGGTGTACTATTTATAAGCTGTGTAATAACGTTGGACAAATTACTTAACCTCTGTGAAACTCAGTTTTCTCTTTTATTTTATTTTACTTTATTTTTTTTAGACGAGTCTCGCTCTGTCACCCAGGCTGGAGTGCAGTGGCGTGATCTCGGCTCACTGCAACCTCTGCCTCCCGGGTTCAAGCAATTCTCTGCCTCAGTCTCCGGAGTGGCTGGGATTACAGGCGCCCGCCACCACGCCCAGCTAATTTTTTTGTATTTTTAGTAGAGACGGGGTTTCAGCATCTTGGCCAGGCTTGTCTTGAACTCTTGACCTGGTGATCCACCCGCCTCAGCCTCCCAAAGTGCTGGGATTACAGGCGTGAGTCACCGCGCCCGGCCGAGTTTTCTCTTTTATTAAAAAAAGAAAATCAACAACAAAGTTTTGCAGGATTGTAGTGAGTGAATATAAAGTATGTGATTCGGTATCCGGAACATAAAAGTTCTCAGTAAATCACCATTAATAATAAACAGTAACAAATAATGATCAGTCCAAACCAAGAGAAGATAATCTCCTTTGGCTGTAAGAAAATATGACTTAAACAGCTCTTTCCTTCAAGTCCTCCTTCCCACTTTAACAGGCCACACTGTACTGAGCATCTAGAAGGCTCTCTGCCAACAGCAGCGCCGGTTTGTTATCTAAGTGAGCCTTGGTCATTAAGCAAAGTCAGGGTCTTTGTTATTGGTTTCATCCCCACTGGCCTTGCAGAGAAAGCCCAAGCCACAGGGTACATCTCTGCCTGCCAATGCCCTGTATTCCTGAAACAAAAAGGCAATAAAAAACACGACAGTTAGTGTCAGACACGGAGCCCGGGCTTGGGAGCGGGCGGGGAGGGCTCCCTTTTCTCCTTGTTCCGCAGCACCTGTCACGGAGACGGGAGATGGGGGCCTGGCCCGGGATGGGCAGCCCCGCTTCCTCCTGCCCCCGCCGCGCTCCCTCCCGAGCTGCTCCGGCCCCGGCTCCCAGCAACGCGGCGGCGGCCCGCTCTGCGACTAGAAAGCGCCCATTGAGGGCTTGCAGCTGCCAGTGCCGCTTGCCCAAATCCGACATAAAGCCTCGACTTCAGCTCCAGTGAAGAAGACACTACTGTGTTCTTCCTGAGCCCCAGTCACGGCTATAAAACATTAAAAGCAAACTGGCGATTGTTAAACACTGCATTTGTTTACACCCCGAATCTTGAATCACAATGGGGCAGCTTGGGCTGCCCAGGCCCGGCGAGGCCGGGCTTTCTCCTAGACACTGAAGTCTGTTCTCCGACCCAAGGGACACAAGAAAAGTTGAGTAAATACCATATCGCTTTTCTGTTGATAGATGTTTGTTCACGGAGACTTCAATAGGATATTTGGTTGGGGTTGGGTGGGGGTGGGGGGCGTTGGGTTGAAGGACACGTCCTTGCAGAACCAAGATGCTGTCTCACGTTAGCTTTGAGGCTTTCTAAAGTATCCTGAAAGAAAACAAACAAACAAAAAAAGCCGAGTTACATAAAATATATCCGACCGAATTAAGGCATAACTGGCATCCTTAAAAACAAACAAACAAAAAAACCCAAAACTGCTTGGAAGAAAAAATGGGGAGGGGGAAATAAACGAAACGATGATGGCAGTGTGGTTAATTGGTCAAGCCAATGGAACCTCAATACACTATTCTACTCTTGCAAATTTCAAAACAATGTTTCATTTTAAAAATTACACTTAAAAAAGTCCCTTTGCTCTCCCTTTTTCCCAGGCTACAATACATAAAACAGATTTCCTTTTAAATGTCTCACTCTATTTCATTTTTGAATTTTTCAGGGGTTTTTTTTGTGTGTGTGTTTTTCTGTTTTAAAAAGTACATCATAATTTGGTAAATTGAGAAGATGCAGAAAAGAAGTATAATGAAGAAAGTAATTATAAGTCCCATGATTTCAATTAGCACTTGCTTATATTCTTATGTATTACCTTTCAATCTTTACATACACACGTGCACACACAGAAAGAAAGAGAAAAAAATGAACATACATAAATGGAATTCAATCCTACTTAGCTTTATACCATGCTTTTTTTTTTTTCCTTCTGGTAACCATTCCCCATGCCATTAGATATTCTTAAAAGGGTGATTTGTACTGACTTTGGAATATTTCTAGGCTATGTTTCTTTATGCTAGAAAAAGTTCAGACAGTTTTATTTACACCATGCCATACTTAGAAACTAGAAGAGGATGCTTATAGTTAGAGATTACAAGGAAATGTATTTTGCACTAGATATATACCACTTTCTTCAGAATCATTTAAGAATTGCAGCTGGATTCAGCATAGTATTTGGCAAGTACAAATATAGTAATACGATGAAGTTTTCTCACCTTCAGATGTGCTCCAAAAAGAGAAATCAGAAGGAATGAAAATAGAGCGTGAGGGTGGGGTGTGGACGTTAGGAGCAAAGCAAGAGAAAGGCAGACAATGCTCAGCCCACCCACCCACACCCACACATAAACACACATACACACATGCACACACACACAAACACACCAATTTCCGTAAGCCTCACATCAGCTGACGTGATTTCTGTTTCTTAATTAAGAACCTCAGAATCAGGCCGGATGTGATGGCTCACGCCCATAATCTCAGCACTTTGGGAGGTGGAGGCGGTGCAGAGCGGGTGGGGTGGGGATCACTTGAGGCCAGGGGTTTGAGACCAGCCTGGCCAAAATGGCCAAACCCCATCTCCACTAAAAATACAAAAATTAACCAGGCATGGTGGTGCGTGCCTGTAATCCCAGCTACTCAGGTGGCTGAGGCATGAGAATTGCCAGGAGGCGGAGGTTGCAGTGAGCCACTGTACTCCAGCCTGGGTGACAGAGCGAGATTTTGTCTCATTAAAAAAAAAAAAAAAAGAACCTCAGAATCAAGACTCAAAAGAATCCAGTGGAAAATCACAAGGATTAAAGCGAAGAGACATATTGCGTATTAGAAATGCACAGCTAACGATGTGACAGCAGACGGGTCCAATGACAGGACACTCGGCATTGCTTGATCACCTGTTGCACACAGGGCTGTACAATGGACATGGAAACGTAGAGATGAATAAATAAGTCACAGGCCTTGGTCCCTTGGAGTTCACAGTCTAATGGGGAAGACAGGATATAAGCAAGTAGTTTCAGCATAGCTTTGGAATTGCATGCAGAGAAGTGAGTGAAGTGAGTGAGGGCCCAGCCAAGGTAAGACCAGGATTCACAAGAACATCCCAAGATCTCAGAGAGGAAGGGAACTTGGAGCAAAGTAGAGAAGAATAAGACCTTACAAACATAGGGGAAAAGGAGACATAATGGGAGAAATTTTAACAGTTTGATTAATTTTTTTAAAAAAAGGCAAGTGTATTTTAAAATGTCTATTTTTCCTAGGCTTGGGAACCAATGTTATTGGATACAAACTTGCCCTTGTTTTTGTAATAAGAGATATTCCTTTAAAAGTTTGGTATATGGCAAACTTTGATATTTTAAGCATATTTCAAAAAAAAAAAAAGGACTCACCATGTAAAGAAACTGAACTATGAATTTGTTTGTTGTCTAGATAACACCTAATTTGACTTTTTTTTTCTTATTTTTTTTTTTGAGACGGAATTTCGCTCTTGTTGCCCAGGCTGGAGTGCAATGGCACCAGCTCGGCTCACTGCAACCTCCTCCTCCTGGGTTCAAGTGATTCTCTTGCCTCAGCCTCCCGAGTAGCTGGGATTACAGGTGCCTGCCACCAGTCCCAGCTAATTTTTGTATTATTAGTAGAGATGGCACCATGTTGACCAAACTGGTCTCAAACTGCTGACCTCAGGTGATCCACCTGCCTCAGCCTCCCAAACTGCTGGCATTACAGGCGTGAGCCATCATGCCTGGCCTATTTGTCTTTTTTTCATATGGACTTTACATACCACACGTAGTTAGTGCAGTCATGAAAATAGTATCTCCCCACTTGTTCCATTCATTAATGTCAAGCCCAAAAGGACCTTGAGTGAGTTTTATGTTTATTTGCTTGAGCCCATCCCCCAACCCCCCACCCACACACATTCACTTACCCTACTTATATGTGAATATTGCAATTAAGATGGCAAAAGGCAGGCAGCAGCGCGAGCACATGTGGCCACGATGAATGCAAATGTTAAAGATTAACCTTTTTTAAAAAAAAGCAGGTTTACTTAATTTTGAAAAGTAACATATTTGCAAAGCTAATTTAGTATTTTTAATTCCCACACTGATTTTTCTTAACCAGTTTGCAGCCTTCCCAACCTACACAGTGACTTTGACTTCTTTTTCTTTTTCTTCCTTTCTTTCTTTCTTTCCTTCTTTCTTTTTTTTTTGTAGTTTAAGATCATTTTTTTGAACAACAAGAGACAGGGAGAGGGAGGGGGCAACTACATCCCCCAAGCCCTACCATGGGGAATGGACCTCTCCCTGCCTCCTGCCCCCTAAGCAGCTCCCCTTGTACTATGGGAGGGAGACTTTGTGCAAACTCAGCCCTGAGGGGGTCACAGTGACTCTTAAGGTTGGTCAGGGCTGTAATTACAACTTAGCAAACAGAGAAACCAAAATAAAGAGGCAATTTTAGCTGCTTTCTCAGGTAGGCCCTCAAATTGTCACCTGTTAGAGTGCATTTTCCGCAGTGACTAGAGCCTGCATCTTTAGACAAGTGCTCTGTCCATAGAGTCATGAAGCTGCTATTCTTGGGAAATGGATCATGCTCCACCCTTTAATTGAACAGAGTACTTGAATTCTTATAGTATTGAAAATCTCTATGAATTTAACATGGGAGGAGCATGTGCCACACAATCTGGCTGGAAGGGTGGGAGGCAGGAGTCTATGCTTATCTTCCTATATTTTTCCTCCGATCACCAGACCAGAATGTGTTTCACTGTGGTTAGAGTAAATAAAGACTCAGGATAACTTTTTTTTTCAAACAAAAACAAAAAATTCAGTTGTTCTGAAAAGCACTGATAATGTGAAATAAGACAACTGTAGCTGTAATTTAAAGGGTCATCTTTGTTTTATTTTTCTTAAATTGAATGTTGTTTTTTCAGAATACTCATGTTCCATGAATATATTTCTAGTTTGAAGAAACTTAAGCTGCTTTTCAAGGTTATACTTAAAAAAAAAAAGTCATTTAAAACATTGCATGATCCAGTTTACGAGGTTCTTAGGTCAATTACACCATTGTTATCTTTCTCTTCTTGAGCATAGTCTATAACCATTGGGGAAAATAATTAAATATAAATGTTTCTGTATTAACTTTGATTCTGGATGACTTATCTTTTTTTTTTTTTTTTTTTTTTTTGAGACAGGGTCTCACTCTGTTGCCCAGGCTGGAGTGCAGTGGCGTGATCTAAGCTCACTGCAACCTCTGTCTCCCAGGTTTAAGCGATTCTCCTGCCTCAGCCTCCTAAGTAGCTGGGATTACAAGATGCCTGTCACCACACCTGGCTAATTTTTGTATTTTTAGTAGAGATGGGGTTTCACCGTGTCGGCCAGGCTGGTCTTGAATTCCTGACCTCAAGTGATCCGCCCTCTTTGGCCTCCCAAAGTGCTGGTATTACAGGCGTGAGTCACCACGCAGGGCCTGAATGAGTTATCTTAAGAATAATATCACTGAAGATACCATACTGGTTAACAACTACTACATAATAAATTACTCCCCCAAACCAGTAGCTTAAAACCTTCATTTCATTTTGTTCACGGTTTTCTGGGAATTCAGGAAGTACTCAGTCCAGGCAGCTCTCTGTTGGGTTCTCTCATGCAGTTGCAGTCAGATGTTGACTCTGGCTCCAGTGACATAAGGATCAACTGTCATAGGTCCAGCAGTTGAGGCCCAGCTCTGCTATAGGTCCAGCAGTTGACATGTCTGCAGTGAGCTTGGCAGAGGCTAATAAGCGTAGCTACACCAGCATGGCTGTCTCAGGGTAATCAGACTTTTTACATGGCGGAAGACTTTCTCCAGAAAGGCTCAAGAGAATCAGACAAGGGCTTTTTCCAGCCAGCCTCAGACATCACACAGCATCACTACAAGATTCAACTGTTTCCTATTGAGTCACTAAGATTGGACCTCTCTAGATGGGAGGAGTATCAAATAACTTGCAGATACATTTTTAAACTGCCATACATGTGCTTTTGTGTTTTTCTTCGCAAACAGCTCAGCATGTATTCTCTTTAGCTAAAGACCCCAGAAGTTTTTGAGTTCATTTTGTGCTTCCAGAACCTAGCACAGGGTATGTGTTACAGCAAATGCAGCCAAATATTTGTTAAACTGAACCAAAGGCTGACAAGCCATGAACTCCTGCCATCCACATGAAGGAGGGATTTTGTGGCTGCCAAATTTTTCTTTTGATAAGTTAGATGGCTTATCATGCTGATAATACAACTATATATATAGATAATAGAAAACCTTGGTTTTTTTCCCAAGGTAAAGGAGTCTCAGAAATCCTGTAGTCCCACCCTTTACCTTGTACCTCCCAGCCCTCCTCACCCCACCCCAGTTTCATAGCTGAAGCCCAGAGAAGTTAAGTGACCTAACCAAGTGATAAAGGTATGGTCTCTAGTTGTATTATGTTGGTGCAAAGTATTTGCGGTTTTTGCTATCAAAAGCAATTCCAGGCATTGTTTCTTGTCCATAACAAAATATTGTTTTCTCGCTTACTGTTTGGGGTTATGACTTTATCAAAAATTGCAGGGACATTGTGGGCGTTAGGTCATTTTTATACATGAGGGTGAGGAAGTGATCCTTCTGCCAACCTGTTGATCTCAGCAAGAATTCTTTTCCTCCCTGACCTTTCTATTTATTCCATCAGGCAGATAAAGAAAAGACCCAGAAAGATCTCACCAGGAGGCTGTGGGACTCCAAGTTGCTCTCTTCAGATATAGGTCAAAAAAACTAACTTCCTGACCCTTTCTTCATGCCTTGCAATAAGATCTTGTAGTTTCTATGTCTGGGGCAGTGCTGAGTCTAGAAGGCTTCCTGTGATTTACAAAAAGCCTGTGAGGAAATGGAGATGTCCCTGAGCCTGCCTAAACCTGTAACAGTGATCCATTGTATTTCCAGGGGGCAACCCATCATACTGTGATGTAAGACGTCGTTCCAGCCCTTTGGGGTCAGGAATGCAAAATGCCAAGTCATCTATTTTGCATCACAATGATGCAGTTTTGTCAGGAAGGATAGTATTTTTAAAGTGATCACCCAGTTGATTAACAAAAGAAAAGAAATCACACCTTCTCCTTTGAAGTTTGCCAGGCTTCCCTTAACTAAAGAAGGCTCTTTCCTTAGCTTGTATCAGGACCATATTCAAGACTTTCTCAATTTGGAAAATTTCATATTTATTAGGAAAGGTGAATAATAGAGCTAGTATATGGAACTAATTTCTTAGGTCAGTCAACATTTCTTTAAGTCAATTCATTGAACTGATGTTTGTGTGAATGTCTGGCTTATAGTGAGCACTCAGTACATGTTAATTCCGCTTCTTTTCCTAACACCATTGTATGGGGAATGACTCAGGTTCACAATGTTTAGTATTTCTCCAAAATACTCTGAGTCTTCATTACCAAAAAAAAAAGTTCCATAACATTTGACCTCCTGTATTTACTAAGGCAGAAAAACCTTCTAAGCACCTTGTATTGTTCAGTGTTCTCCAGAGAAACAGAACCAATAGGATGTGTGTGTGTGTGTGGTGTGTGGTGTGTGTGTAGGGGGCAAGAGAGTTATTTTAAGGAATTGACTCGTGTGATTATGAAAGCTGGCACATTACAAGAGCTGCAGTGAGCAACCTGGAGATCCAGGATACCTGATAGTATAGTTCCAGTCTGAGTCCAAAGCCTGAGAACCAGAAGAGCTGATGGTGTGTCTAGTCTAAATGCTGGCAGGCTGAAGACCCAGAAAGAGCCAATGTTTCTGTTAGAACCTGAATGCAGTGGGGGAAAAAGCTAATGTTCTAACTCTAGGTAGTCAGCCAGAAGGAAATTCCCTCTTACACATGGTAGCACCAGCCTTTTTGCTGTATTCAGCCTTCAACTGACTGGATGAGTCCCGTCCACATTAAGGAGGGCAATCTACTTTACTGAGTCAACTGATTCAAATGTTAATCTTGTCCAAAAGAACCCTCATAGAAATACCCAGAATAATCTTTGGCCAAATACCTGGGCACCCCATGGTCAGTCAAGTCAACATATAAAGCTAACTATCACACTCCTTTTCCGTTGAGCACTAGTCAAATTGAAATTTCATAGAATTTGTGTGTTTGTAATAGAAATGATTTTCTGGTTAACCCTGTTTTACCAAATATGTACGGTGTACCCAGTTCTCCTTAGGATTTACTCTTTGCTCAGAGCATTTCATTTTGGGGCATGCAAATAAATGGGATGCCCCCCTTATCCCTGCCCCATTATCCCTTATCCCTGTCCCTGTATGGAATACAATGTACACTCATAACATGAAACCAAAGGGAGGATGTTCTATGTAACATTACTGATTCTGTGACCATCCTAGGAAGGAATGCTGGTGCGAGCTCTCCATCTTCACTTCATGAATTAATAGACTTGTCATCGGAGGTATTAATAGGGCTTGGAGTTACAGCAAAGCTTCACAGACATTCTCAGACATCAATCACATTTTGGTGTTTGCAGCTCTAAGGCAAATCATCTGCACAATTATGATTTATATGAAATTCAGAAATCATAAATGTGCTTCACTTTGGTCTTATTCAGAAACCAGTAGCTTTTACTCATGGATGCTAGCAAGTTTGGCTTGCATGGTGGAGGCTGTGTGCTGTTGAGGTTAACAGCATGCAATTACCCGGGCTCTAACTGCAGCTCTACCAACACAGAAGCAAAAGTGGAAAACATGGCAGAGTTCTTAGAGTAGAAATAAAACTGTAAAAACAATGGTTGAAGAAGGATCTTTGTGCTTGTTTTAGATAGAATTCATTAAATTTTTAATTGCTATGCCAAAGAGACTATATCCATATAATCTTTAGACATGCAGTGAGGTAGGTACTGTTATTATCCCCATGCTAGAATTTGAAAACAGAAACATAGAGAACATAAGTAACTTGTCCTAAGGTCACTTTGATTTGAAAGTAGGGAGTGTGGTTCCAAGACTAACTACCAAACTAGGTGTTTCTTTGCTGGGTGAGTCCTCTCTCCGTCACCCAAACAAACACACAGCCTGGCCCAGTGATCCCATAGAGGTGCTGCCTTGCACTGCCAAGTCCTATGGGAATACTGGGCAAAGGTTCTTTTCTGCTTTCAGACCATACCCCTTGCGTCTCAGGTAGAATACTACAGGGGATAAATGGAAGACCAGATCCAGTTGGGTCAGAGGCCTCCCCTCCAGATCTTCCGCTCTCCAGAGCCTTTTTCCACCCTCTCCCCTGACCATCAACCACATGTCCCTTAGAGTTTCGTACTGTCCATTCCGCTCAAGACTTGGGTTTCCCTTTAACATTTTTATTGGTTTTGTAATAAACATCTTGGTGCTGATTTGTTTTTTTTTTGTTGTTTTTTTTTTAACTGAGTTTCACTCTTTCGCCCAGGCTGGAGTAAAGTGGCATGATCTCGGCTCACTGCAGCCTCCGCCCCTGCCAGGTTCATGTGATTCTCCTGCCTCAGCCTCCCGAGTAGCTGGGATTACAGGCGCAGGCCACCATGCCCAGGTAATTTTTGTATTTTTAGGAGAGAGGGGGGTTTCTCCATGTTTACCAGGCTGGTCCCGAACTCCTGACCTCAGGTGATCCACCCGCCTTGGCCTCCCAAAGTGCTGTGATTACAGGCATGAGCTACCACGCCTGGCCGGTGCTGAATTTTAATTCCGCAACCAGCTGGGCTACCCTCGGTAACACCCTCAGTAATCATTACCCTCCCCCTCACGAACTGCTCACTTGATCACTCAACACATAGAGAGAGTCTCCTTCATTCCCAATGTAGAATAGAGAGCAGAGATAACAGTGGAGAGTAAAGGCAACATGGTCCCTGCCCTCACAGAGTTTATAGTCTAGTGGGGAAGACAAACATTATTCAAAGAGTTACATATAAATATAAAACTATACTGTGACAAATGCCACAAGGGAAAGGTGCAGAGTTTGATGACCCCAGGACCTGGAATTGACCTAGTCAGAGAGATCAAGGAAGGCTTCCCTAAGGAAGTGGTGCAGAGCTGAGATCGGAAGAAGCAGGGATGTTCTCCACAGGAAGAACATGCTCAGAAGCCCAGTCAGCAGCAGGAAGGAGTGTGGTGATTTTGAGGAACCGAAAGAAGACCAGCATGGCTGGAGAACAGAGGATGGGGGTGTGATATGTGACGAGCGAAGAGAAGTAAGCAGGGGGAAGATTGTGTAAGCCTGTGATCAGGATTCTGGCCTGTATGCCTAGAGCAGTTATTTTCAACTTCGGCTACATGTCAGAACCACCTACAAAGCATTTTAAAATACTGATTAAAGGATCCCATTCCAGAACCATCAAATCCAAATTTCTGGAAGTGAGAACCAGGCATAAGTATTTTTTTTAAAGCTTTCAGGTGATTTTATCGTGAAAACAAGGGTGAGAATCATTGACCTATAGCAATGAGAAGTCACTAAAATGTTTGAAGGTAATAGGTATGCTATGAATCTTTAGAGGGAGTTGGAAGCCATCTCCAGATTTACATTTCAAAAAGCATCCTCTGGCTAGAACCATGGAGTTATCAATGCTAGTGATTGAGAGTTCAAAAAGGAGACCAATTCAGTGACAACTATTTTTTTATTTTTATTTTTTTGAGATGGAGTTTCCCTCTTGTCATCCAGTCTGGAGTGCAATCTCACAATCTTGGCTCACTGCACCTCTGCCTCCTTGGTTCAAGTGATTCTCCTGCCTCAGCCTCCCAAGTAGCTGGGATTACAGGCACCTGCCACCACGCCCAGCTAGTTTTCGCATTTTTAGTAGAGATGGGGTTTCGCCATGTTGGCCAGGCTGGTCTCAAACTCCTGACCTCAGGTTATCCACCTGCCTCGGCCTCCCAAAGTGCTGGGATTATAGACATGAGCCACTGTGTCTAGCCAGTGACTGCTATCGATAAATGGTGCAGGTGAGGATTAGGGTAGCATCAACGGAGATGAAAAACATACATATACTTACAAGATTTTTAGTTGGTTAAAACACTGAGACTGGCAGAATGATGAAATGATGGATTCTATAATGGGAAAAAAGAGAGCAAATGACTACCAGGGTTCTGCTCACACAATAAGATGGATAATTGTGCCACTTGTTGATACAGGGACGAGGACTAGAACCAGAAATGTTTAGAGTGAGGGTACGTTTTCATTTGGGCATGTGAGGTTTGCTTTCATTTTGTCATGCATGTTCTTTACCTCTCTTTTCTGTAGGTCACCCATACTTCATTTACCAGTCCTTGCTAAGGATTATTCATTAAAACACACAACAGCAACAATAACCACAAAAGCAACAATAAAAATACCTTTGAACTCACTCAATCTTGAACTATTGAACATGCTAAGTCCGTGTCATTGGCCTACTTAATCAGCCCTCGATTGTAACTTGAAGAAGCTTATTGATAAGAAAATAAACTTCTCATAAAGTATAACTACTTTCTTAGCAAAACTATTTGTTTCATCTTCTCTTTAAAATTTTTGATATTATGTATTTCCTTTTTTTTTTTTTTTTTTTTTGGAGACAGAGTCTTACTCTGTCACCTGGGCTGGAGTGCAGTGGTGTTATCTCGGCTCAATGCAACCTCCGTCTCCTGGGTTCAAGCAATTCTCCTGCCTCAGCCTGCCGAGTAGCTGGAATTACAAGCACCCGCCACCACCCCCAGCTAATTTTTTGTATTTTTAGTGGAGACAGGGTTTCACCATGTTGGCCAGGCTGGTCTTGAATGCCTGACCTCAGGTGATCCATCCACCTCAGCCTCCCAAAGTGCTGGGATTACAGGCGTGAGCCACTGCACCCGCTCTATTATGTATTTCTGAAGATATTTAATGCCAAGTAACAGAAACCACACTCCAATGAGTTTAAACAAAAATAACATTATTATAAGAATATAAAGGTATCTTATGGAATATAAGAATAAATCTGTGGCTGGAGTTAAGGAAAAGCTAGAATCACGAACTCATGACTTCACAGTTCCCTCTCCCCAGCTCTTCTTCTCTTGTGCATCTGCTTTGTTTTTCTTTCTCTGTTCTCAGAAACTAGCTCCCATCACTTTTCTTCTTAACATGAACAAAAATATGACAAGTGACAGCTCCTGAGGTTTAAGCCCTAGAGCTCAGACATCAGAGGGAAACAATCTTAACTCTTTCAGTACAAAATCTAAAATCCTGGGGTAGAAACTCAAGTAGACTAGCTGTCCTTCTTCAGACCAATCCACTGTAGCCAGGAAGTCGGAGCTGGGGAAAAAGCTGTAACTATCCCACTTTGATTCATATATGTTACTGAACTGTGGCCAAAATGGATACCCCCCTTGATAGTCTCAGGGGATTCCCTTAGGACTTGATTTGCAAGACCCAAAAGAGCAGGGGCTGAGCAAAACATGCAAGTTTGCCATTACATCCCAACTAAGTAAATTAACATGTGTGATCCTCAAGACCTAACTGAAGACAATCCTAAAAAGGCTGATAGTTATGCAAAATATTTCATCTCCCTGAACTAGTGGATTTTTTTTTAATTATTATTAAGGCAGCTGAAATTTCCAAATTTTTAAAAATTTTATATTTGATAATGATGTATGCCAAGAGATTTGCATTTGTCTATGATATGAACTATGATGTTTGAACTGATTCTTTCAACAAAGCAATGCACTAGTTCTGAAATTATCCTAATTTTAAATATCATTTGCATTTCTGTAGATGGAAAATTATATAACAAATTCTAGTTCTTTTCATTTTCATTTGATTAACACTAAGACTCTCCAAAGCTGTAAAAGAAATAGCAGGAGTTGAAATTTCAATTGCATTTGGGAAAATATGTACTTTGTTCCTTTAGAAATAAAGGAGAACATGTGAGATGACAAGTCATAAAGAAGCTGGTCTCAATATGTATTCTTTTGAAGCTCTAAGATGAAATGAGGGCTATGCACACTACTGGTGATGAAAATGATCACAAATAAAGATCTCTTATGAGCCTTCTTGTGGAAGGACATTGAAAAATGTAAGGAAATAATCAGGCCAATACTTTCCTTCTGACTTCCCAGTGTACAGCCTTCTCCTGCAGGAAAGAGAGACAGACCATACCCCATGTGGTCATGACTTAAACGGACTTTCCCTCAAGGAATTTATAATCTAGTTAGGACTGAACATATATATGGCTAATGACATTTATAAAATAATCCATTCTTAAGTGTCCAGTAGACAACGCACATCAGTGTAAACAGAAGTCAGAGACTAGGAGTCCAAGCAGGCTTGAGTGGCCCTGCCAGGGCTGGCCCTTGACAAAGCTGTGAAGCAGATATAGTTTGTCTTGGGGGCTGTTGTGCCCCAATTATCAGCACAGTCCCTGTTTCCTTCCTTTTGGCCCCCCTGTACTTAACTTTAACTTCATTCTTCATCCACTGGATGGTATCTATCATTCTTTCCAGTTTTGCTCCTAACTCATTTTCAACAAATCCCTGCCATGGTACTAACTGAAACTTGAAACTGAAACATAACAGATCTGTGGGTTGCAGAATTGAGTCCTAGTCCTGGCCTGCACCTCTCATTCAGTGTAATCCATCACTGTACCTAGCGAATTTTTGTATTTTTAGTAGAGATCGGGTTTTGCCACGTTGTCCAGGCTGGTCTTGAACTCCTGACTCAGTTGATCCACCCGCCTCAGCCTCCCAACGTGCTGGGGTTACAGGCATGAGCCACCACACCTGCTCTGCATTTGTATTTTTTAAAGCGGGAGAAGGACAGTCCCTATTATTTTCCAGTATAATTTACTGCAAGAGTCAGCAAGCTTTTTCTGTAAAGAACCAGATAGTAAATATTTTAGGCTTTGTGGGTCATACAGTTTTTATTGCAATTACTCAGTTCTGCCACGGTAGCAGAAAAGCAGCCACAGACAACTTCAAAAGTCATTTAAAGGACAGGTGGTGGGCCAGAGTTGGCCTGCAGAGTGTAGTTTACAGACGCCAGGTTTAGAGGATGCTGTCTAGAGCCGATTTGCTTGAGTTCAAAACTCAGTTCTACCTGCTTACTAATCTCTTTGTGCCACAATTTTCTTATCTGTAAAACATCTACCTCATAGGTTGTTTGTAGGGACTAAATGAATTACTATGTATAAAGCACTCCTCTATTTGTGAACTTTCTACCTGTAATCATAGATATTGTCAAATCTTTTTACCAGAGCAAAAACACACAAACTTGGCCCGCCTCAAACTATTGACTCTAGTGGCCACTTGCATGGTATTACTTTGACTCTAAAGCCAAATGATCTTGCAGCCTTCTCCAAGGTAACTTGTTGATAAGCCAAGAAGTTTCTGAAGAAAGTACGAAAAAGAAAAACTTGGCGAAGCCACCTCTGCCAAAGTACTGAGCCTCGTGTTAGGGAGAACGCTAGGTTTTGGATATTTATTTATTTATTATTATTGTTATTATCATTTTTTGAGATGGAGTTTCACTCTTTCACCCAGGCTGGAGTGAAGTGGCGCAATCTCGGCTCACTGCAACCTCCGCCCCTACTAGGTTCAAGCAATTCTCCTGCCTTAGCCTCCCGAGTAGCTGGGATTATAGGCACCCACCACCATGCCTGGCTAATTTTTTATTTTTAATGGAGACAGGGTTTCGCCATGTTGGCCAGGCTGGTCTCAAACTCCTGACCTCAGGTGATCCACCCACCTCGGCCTCCCAAAGTGCCAGGATTACAAGTGTGAGCCACTGTGTCCGGCTGGTTTTGGCTATTTAGTATGTAGTAATACCAGGTTTATAGTATTACATGGAAATTGGTATGGGAATTAGGGAAATATTAAGATATCATTTTAATGGGACCCAATATGGATTGGCGAATGGAGGTGGTGATGGTGGTGGAAATGATGGTGTGTGCAAACACTCCCGGACAGGTAAAGGGCTTAGGAACAGATGTGTATTCTCTTTTCCCTCCAAATTCAGTGACTGAAAAAAGAGCAGTAATCGCCAACTCCTCTGCCACAGTCGTATGGTAAAATTATGTGATAGAGTATTTTATAGCATTTCAGGTTTAAGTGAGTTTTGCCTTGGATTGCAACATCAACCTGCCTGGTTTCTCCTGTTTTTCATGTGGCGTGGTGCCCAAATTTTGTACAAGATTATTAATCTTTTACAAGGGTATTGTTGACAGTCCTGTAATCATGTATACAAGTCATAAATCTTTTCTTCAATAAGTCAATGGTGCCTGCCATATTTGGCAGGTATTTCCCAGGCATTAAACTGGAATGATAACAGTGAGGCCATGAGCTAGAACAATGAGGCCTGGATTGATTGATTGATTGATTTTTTCGAGATGGAGTCTCGCTCTGTCACCCAGGCTGGAGTGCAGTGACGCAATCTCGGCTCAGTGCAACCTCTGCCTCCCAGGTTCAAGCAGTTCTCCTGCCTTAGCCTCCTGAGTAGCTGGGATTACAGGCATGCATCACCACGCCTGGCTAAATTTTTTGTATTTTTAGTAGAGATGGGTTTTCACCATATTGGTCAGGCTGGTCTCGAACTCCCGACCTTGTGATTGCCCGCCTCGGCCTCCCAAAGTGCTGCGATTACAGGCATGAGCCACCATGCCAGGCCCTGGATTTATTTTTTATTTTACTATATATATTTTTTTCAGAGACAGGGTCTCACTCTGTCAGGCTAGAGTGCAGTGGTACAATCATAGCTCACTGCAGCCTTGAACTCCTAGCCTCAAGCCATCCTCCTGCTTCAGCCTCCCAAGTAGCTGGGACTACAGGTGTATACCATGGACCTGGATTTAGACTTAGGTTCTTCTCATGGTTCTGTCACTAACTAGCTGTGTGACTTGAAGCATTAACTAACTTTGTATTATAGAGATAAGGGTCTTGGTTTTCTTATCTGAAAAACAGTTAAATTAGATATATGTAGCACTTGCCAATTCTATAGTTCAATATTCCTGAAGTAGAGAGATTAGGTGATCCAAGAGGTCTGAAACTCTGTGTTAATTAGCCCAAAGCCTTTTTGGGCCCCTTCAAAATTTATCCTAGGTTTGTGGTAATGATAGGTCAGTTAGTAATTACAGAAGTTAGACTGAAAGTTACCTGGAAGGAACACAACACGGATTTAGAATAAGGAGCACATTAACCCAGATGGAAGAATCATCAGACAGTGAGGCAGCACGTGCTGCTCGAAGAGTCAGAAGACCCAAGGGTAGATTTGGTTCTGTTGCTTCCCACCTATGCCAAATCATGGAGTTTTCCCAAGTCTTTTTCTTCATCTATAGAATGAAAATCATGATACATGCTCTGCTTACCACCCAGGGCTGGTGCGTCAAATAAAACAATTCATGTAAAAGCCCTCTTTCTTTCCTTTTTTTTTTTTTTATTTTGAGATGGGGTTTCACTCTGTCATCCAGGCTGGAGTGAAGAGGTGCAATCTTGGCTCAATGCAACCTCTGCCTCCTATGCTCAAGCGATCCTCCCACCTCAGCCTCCCAAGTAGCTGGAACCACAGGCTCATGCCACCATGCCCAGCTAATTTTTTGTAGTTTTGGTAGAGTTGGGGTTTTACCATGTTCCCAGACTGGTCTCGAACTTCTGAGCTCAAGCAACATGCCCACCTCAGCCTCCCAAAGTGCTGGGATTGCAGGCATGAGCCACCGCAACCAACCCGTAAAAGCCCTCTTGAAACATTAAAATTGAATACCACAACCATCGTAAGCATGGTTCCCTTCTTAAAACAGAAAACATAAGCTACCTTTTTCAAACACATTAGTATTTAAAGAATCTAATAACTTCTAAAACATCCTAAATTATCCATAGTCACTCTTTCCAAAGTCATTCTTCCAAATAGAAAGTTGTTGCTTTCTATTTATAACAGAAAGGAAATCCTTGTTAACATTGTGATGCATGTACCAACAACGAGTTTAAGTGTTTAAATGAAAAATTCTAACCCTTTTGAAAAAAATCAGTATTGTCAGAATACAGCTTTGCCTGATCTAAAGTGTTTTCTTTGCACATAGCTTAGCAGGATTCAGAGAAAAGTCTATACGATAGGAGCTAGACTGGGGAGGCTGATGGGAATGTGTCTCCTTTATTCTGTAAGCTTGTTTGAATGCTAGGGGCCAGGTTCTGTCGGCAGCACTGACATCTCTGGGTACCCTCCAGTGGAGGGAACAAAGGCTGGGGTTTCTTTTGAAAAATTCTTTCTGAGCAGTGAGATTGTCCAACACAGTTTCCTTGATAAAGGGCTCATTATCTATCAGTGTGACTTTGCCCTTAATTTTTACGCCAGCAGTGCCAACATGAACATACTCAAGCAAATCCTTTTACCCAGACAGTTGTAACAGCACCCTGATAATTTGCGCCAGTGCTCAAGGCTTGGGTGTGGAATCTAATCAACCATGCACTAAATTTCCTATTAGTTGAATCTCCAAGAAATATAATTTATTAGCTTGCTCTTCATCATGTTTACGTTCCTTGTCACTTTTCAAACACAAGCTCATTTTCAGATAAGCAGAGTAGAATGTTTCAGAATTGCATCTTTAGTTCAACTAACACATTCCTTATGGATCTAAAAGAGTTGCTTTTGTTGGAGAAAGGTAGGTCCAAAACTTTGGGAAAAGTGACCTTCTGAGAAAGAAATCAATACAACAATGAACACATGATGACTCAGTCTGACAGAGTCTTTAAATGGTGGAGAAAATCTGGTATCTCCCAAATCTGAACATAGGGATTAAGTTTTAGTCTCTAAGAGGTGGGACTAGAGTATTATGTTAACTGAAGAAGCTGAACGCTAAGTGTACTGTAAGTGTTGTAACACAGTTGTAATCTAATGGAGTGGCTGTGTAGAACCTACACAAAAGGAAGCCAGAGAATACGAGTGAGTTCATGTTTATCAGGCAGTCCAGGGGAGAAGGTTCCTGGGATGGGGGATGAAACATTCTGCTCACTAGGAAGATGGACTCGACTGGGTGACTGGGACACTTCAATAGGGTTTTCCAAAGCCAAGATGAAATATCCCTCAAGACTCTCCACCACCATTTACTCTGAATCTATGCTCTTTAAAAACAACTTATCAATGAATAATTCTGCTTCCAGGTTTTCCTAGTATTGGGAAGGGGGTTCTGTGAACATGATTTCAGGCTGCTATTCATGGAGGTACTGGCTGTGCACTGGACAAGAGCATCATGTGAAAGGGAGCGTCAGTCACAAGACAAACCTTGTAGATTTGAATATTTCTTATGACAACTTTCTGGCAGATATTAGAAAATTCTCATTGTACTTAACAAAATCAGTATTTCCTAATAATTTTCTGACTTGATGAAATTAGAACATCATGAGGAACAAGAGCTTTATAGTTTTCTATTTTTCTTATGACTTCATTGAGATATAATTGATATATAATAAACTACACATATTTGAAGTGTACAATTTAATGAGTTTTGACATATGCAAATACTCAGGAAACTATAGCCTTCACCCCCAAAATCTCTGCATGCCCTTTATAACTCAACCATCTTTTCACTCCTGCCTCATCCCAGCGAGGCATCAGAAACCCACTGGACTGCTTTCTGTTACAGATTAGTTTGGATTTTCTAGAATTTTATAAAAAATAAAACCAAGTTGTACATATACTGTTTTTCTTATCTTGTTTCTTTGTATTAACATCATAATTTTGATATTCATCCATGTTGTGTGTATCAATAGTTTGGGGTTTTCAGGGCTGTGGTTGTGAAGAAGATCGAGACCCATGATGGGAAGCTGGTGTCCGAGTCCTCTGATGTCCTGCTCAAGTGAACAGCCACAGCAGCCCCTCCCAGCCTGTCCTTCCTGCAGCTGCCCCAGAGCCCATGAGAAAAGCCACTGCGCAGGGGAGCACAGGGAACAGGAGACCCACCTGAGGCTCAGCCCTATCCCTAAGCCCACGTAGGGGAGTTTACTCTCTGGGGCACCCCCCTTGCCCATGCCTCCAGCAACAAAACAATTCAATTGTTTTTTTTTTTTTTTTTTTTTTTTTTGTCCAAAATAAAACCTCTGCTAGCTCTGGAAAAAAAAAAAAAAAAAAAGAAGTTTGGTGTTTTGTTTGTTTTATTTTTTTGGTTTTTTTGTTGTTGTTGTTTTTTGCCAAGTAGTATTCCACTGTATGGGAATACCATAATTTGTTTATTCTTTCACCTGTTAATGGACATTTCGGTTATTTACAGTTTGGGGCTACTAAAAATAAAATTCCCATGAATATTCATCCACAAAATTTTGTATGGACACATGTTTTTATTTTTCTTGGGCAAATACACAGAAGTGGAATCACTGGATCTTACAGTGGATGTATGCTCAACTTTTAAATAAATGGCCAAACTGTTTTCTTGATTACATCATTTTACATTACCATCACCAGAGTTATAGAGTCGCACCTGTTCCATATCCTTGGCAACACTTGGTATTATCAACCTTTATAATTTTAGCCATTCTAATGGATATGTGGTCATATCTCACTGTGTTTTCTTTTTTAATTCAGAAAGTATTTATTGGGTACCTAGAGAATACAAAATAATGTCCCTAATATGGTTTGGCTCTGTATCCCCCACCCAAATCTCATCTCAAATTGTAATCCCCGAATGTTGAGAAAGGGACCTGATGGGAGGGGATGGGTTCATGGAGGCAGTTTTTCTCATGCTGTTCTCATGATAGTGAGAGAGTTCTCACTAGATCTGATGGTTTAAAAGTGTGGCACTTTCCCTTCATTTATGTTCTCTCTCTCTCTCTCTCGCTGCCTTTTGAAGTTGTGCCTTGCTTCTCCTTCACCTTCCACCATGATCGTAAATTTCCTGAGGTGAGGCCTCCCTAGCCATGTAGAACTGTGAGTCAGTTAAACCTCTTTCCTTTGTAAATTACCCAGTCTCTAGTATTATCTTTATAGCAGTGTGAAAACAGGCTAATACATTCCCTCTATATATATTTGGCCCTTAATTATTTTTTAAATTTTTATTGAGTTAAAATATATAAGATAAAATTTGCCATTTTAACCATTTTAAGTGTACAATGTAGTGGTATTAATTACATTCACAGTGCTGTTAAACATCACCACTATCTATTCCAAAATTGCTCATCTCAAACAGAAACTGTACCCATTAAGCAATAAATTCCCATTCCCACTCACCCAATCCCATAATCTCTATTTTCAGTCTCTATGAATTCATCTATTCTAGATATTTCACATAAGAAGACTCATACAATATCTGTCCTTTTATGACTGGTTTATTTCATTTAGCATAATATGTTCAAAGTGTATCTATGTTGTAGCATGTGTAACAACTTTCTTCCTTTTTATGGTTGGATAATATTCCTTTGTATAGATACACCACACTTTGTTTATCCATTCATGTTAATAAATACTTGGATTGTTTCCAACTTTTGTGTGTTGTTGAGTACTGCTGCTGTGAACATTGGCTTACAAGTATCTATTTGAGTCCCCTCTCATTATGATTTTAATTTGCATTTCCCTAATGACTAAAGATGTTGAGCTTCTATACATGAACTTGGTTGCCATCCATATATCTTTTTTCTTTTTTCAGAGACAGGGTCTCAGTCTATGGCCTACATTGGAGCGTAGTGGCTGAATCCTAGCTCACTGCAGTCTTTAACTCCTGGGCTGAAGCAATCCTCCTGCCTCAGCCTCCCAAGTAGCTAGGACTACAGGTGCATACCACCACACTCAGCTAATTCTTTCTTTCTTTTCTTTTTCTTTTTCTTTTTTTTTTTTTTTTTGAGATGGAGTCTTGCCCTGTCGCCCAGGCTGAAGTGCAGTGGTGCGATCTCAGCTCACTGCAAGCTCCGCCTCCCAGGTTCATGCCATTCTCCTGCCTCAGCCTCCGGAGTAGCTAGGACTACAGGTGTCCGTCACCACACCTGGCTAATTTTTTGTATTTTTACTAGAGATGGGGTTTCACCATGTTAGCCAGGATGGTCTCAATCTCCTGACCTCATGATCCGCCCTCCTCGGCCTCCCAAAGTGCTGGGATTACAGGCATGAGCCACCGTGCCCAGCAGCTAATTCTTAAATTTATTTTATTTTTTGGAGATACAGGATCTTGCTATGTTGCCTAGGCTGGTGTTGAACTCCTGGCCTCAAGCAATCCTCCAGACTCTGCCTCCCAAAGCTCTAGGATTATAGGCTTGAGACACTGTTTTTGTTTGATTATTTGCTTTGTTTTGTTCCCCTGGCCCTGGAGTGCAGTGGCAAGATCTCAGCTCACTGTAGCCTCTGCCTCCCCCAAGCAATGCTCTTACCTCAGGCTCCTAAGTAGTGGGGACCACAGCCACATGCCACCACTCTCAGCTAATTATTGTATTTTGTGTAGAGACAGGGTTTTGCCGTGTTGGCCAGGTTGGTCCTAAACTCCCAGGCTCAAGCAATCTGCCCACCTTGTGTTCCCAAAGTGCTGGGATTACAGGCATGAGCCACCATACCCAGCCCTATATACCTTCTTTCATAAAGTGTTGTGCAAGTCTTTTGCCCATTTAAAAAAAAATGCAGTTTTTTAAAAATTAAGTTGTAAGAGTTCCTAATGTATTTTAAATACAAGTTCTTTGTTGCATATGTATTTTGAAAATATTTTCTCCCACCAGGCGTGGTAGCTCATGCCTGTAATCCCAGCACTTTGGGAGGCTGAAGTAGACAGATCATGAAGTCAAGAGTTTGAGACCAGCCTGGCCAACATGGTGAAACCTTGTCTCTACTAAAAATACAAAAATTAGCCAGGCATGGCAGCACGTGCCTGTAGTCCCAGTTACTTGGGAGGCTGAGGCAGGAAGACTGCTTGAACCTGGGAGGCAGAGGTTGCAGTGAGCCAAGATTGTGCCACTGCATTCCAGCCTGGGTGACAGAGTGAGACTCTGTTTCAAAAAAAGAAAACATTTTCTCCCAAGATAGGGCTTTTCATTGTCATGACAGTGTCTTTTGAAGATCAAAATTCTCAATTTTAATGAAAGGCCAATTCACTGATTTTGTTTTTTTCTTAAGTTCAAGCTTTTTTGGTCCTGATATTTAAGAAATCTTTTCCAAACCTTTTTTTTTTTAAATTTTTTGAAGTATTGTGTTAGCTCTTAAATTTAGGTCTATGATCCATTTTAAGTTAATTTTTTATATGGTAGGATATAAGGGTCAAGATTTATTTTGCCTCGCATATGGCTTTCCAGTTGTTTCATGCTCAGAGATGTTTTGGCACCACTTGCAGATTGGCATAATGGGTGGTCCTGTTGATCTGTTTCCAGATCTGGCTCTGACTTACCAGACCCTCAGAAGGATAATCTAGACAGCATTTGCATTCTATTGTTTCAACTGCCACAAATGTAAGAAACTGGTGTCAAGTTTCCTTTCACCCTTCAGACCTTTCTCCCTTACTGAGTGCCCATGATGTATCAGGAAGTCTGATAGCTGCTGTATTTTATACAAAAATAAAAATTCGCTCTTGCTTTCAAGAAAATAGCACAGAAATCTTCTACATTTCATATTTTATCAACTCAACTGGGATAATTGTATTTTAATTTTTTTCAGGTGAGTTTTTTTTTTTGCAGATGATTTTGGGATCAGATATTGAGTAAAATTTATCTGAAACTATAACTCATGAGGCTCATTTACTTCCATTCTATACTGGTTGACTTATTTTCAGAGTCTTATTCCTGAAGTATGAGGACTGAAGAGCTAAAAGAGACAAGAATCCCTAGAGCATACATTATGATCAGAGACCTTTGAGTACAGGTGATTATAATCTGACTTGCTCTCTGGGATACATTAAAGTTCCCTCTCCTTCTAATGCTTCAACATGAATAACAGCTTGAAAAAGCTCAGAAACAACAGAATGGGAATTACAGTACTGTTGGTCTTCTGAATTCTTACTATGGTAGTATATTAGTCCATTTTCATGCTGCTAATAAGGATGTACCCAAGACTGGATAATTTATAAAGGAAAAGAGGCTTAATGGTCTCAGAGTTCCACATGGTTGGGGAGGTCTTGCAATCATGGCAGAAGGTGAAAGGCACATCTTACATGGTGGCAGGTAAAGGTAGAATGAGAGCCAAGCGAAAGGGGAAACCCCTTACAAAACCGTCAAATCTTGTGAGACTTATTCACAACCACGAGAACAGTATGGGGGAAACCACCCCCATGATGTAATTATCTCCCACTGGGTCCCTCCCACAACACGTGGGAATTATGGGAGCTATAATTCAAAATGAGATTTGGGTGGGGACACAGCCAAACCATATCATTCCACCCCTGGCCCTTCCCAAATCTTATGTCCTCACATTTCAAAACCAACAGTGCCTTCCCAACAGTCCCCTAAAGTCTTAATTCATTTCAGTATTAACTCAAAAGTCCACAGTCCAAAGACTCATCTGAGAGAAGGCCAGTCCCTTCTGCCTATAAGCCTGTAAAATCAAAAGTAAGTTAGTTACTTCCTAGATTACAATGGAAGTACAGGCATTGGATAAATACACCCATACCAAATGGGAGAAATTGGTCAAAGCAAAGGAGCTAAAGGCCCCACGCAAGTCTGAAATCCACCAGGGCAGTCAAATCTTAAAGCTCCAAAATGATCTCCTTTGACTCCGTGTCTCACATACAGGTCATGCCGATATAAGAGGTGGGCTCCCATGGTCTTGGGTAGCTCCACCCTTGTGGCTTTGCAGGGTACAGCCTCACTCCCGGCTGACTTCATGGGCTGCCATTGAGTGTCTGTGGCTTTTCCAGGTGCATGGTGCAAGCTGTTGGTGGATCTACCATTCTGGGGTCTGGAGGACAGTGGCCCTCTTCTCACAGCTCCACTAGGTGGTGCCCCAGTAGGAACTCTGTGTGAGGACTCCAACCCCACATTTCCCTTCTGTACTGCCTTAGCAGAGGTCCTTCATGAGGGCCCCACCCCTGCAGCAAACTTCTGCCTTGACATCCAGGCCTTTCCATACATCCTCTGAAATCTGGGCAGAGGTTTCCAAACCTCAATTCTTGACTTCTCTGCACCCACAGGCCCAACCATGTGGAAGTTGCCATGGCTTAGGGCTTGCACCCTCTGAAGCCACAGCCCAAGCTGTACCTTG
This sequence comes from Pan paniscus, assembly GCF_029289425.2. Lineage (NCBI taxonomy): Eukaryota > Metazoa > Chordata > Mammalia > Primates > Hominidae > Pan > Pan paniscus. The sequence continues at coordinate 45,710,641 of NC_073253.2, read as the reverse complement.
GCCCCATTTAGCCACGGTTGGAGCAGCTGTGGAAAAGGTCTCTGGCAAGCCCTAGAGACATTTTCCCCATTATCTTGGTGATTAACATTTAGTGCCTTGTTACTTATGCAAATTTCTGCAGCCAGCTTGAATGTCTCCTCTGAAAGTGGGTTTTTCCTTTCTATCACAACAGGTTGCAAAATTTCTGAACTTTTATGATGTGTTTCCCTTTTAAAACTGAATGCTTTTAACAGCACCCAAGTCACCTCTTGAATGGTTTGCTGCTTAAACATTTCTTCTGCCAGGTACCCTAAATCAACCGCCTCAAATTTGAAGTTCCACAAATCTCTAGGGCGGGCCAAAATGCCACCAATCTCTTTGCTAAAACATAGCAAGAGTCATCTTTACTCTAGTTCTCAAGTTCCTTATCTATATCTGAGACCACCTCAACCTGGTCCTCATTGTTAATATCACTATCAGTATTTTTGTCAAAGCCATTCAACAAGTCTCTAGAAAGTTCCAAACTTTCCCACATTTTCCTGTTTTCCTCTGAGCCCTCCAAGCTGTTCCAACCTCTGCCTGTTACCCAGTTTCAAAGTCACTTCCACATTTTCAGGTATCTTTACAGCAGCACCCCACTGCTGCTGTAATAATTTACTGTATGAGTCTGTTTTCATGCTGCTGATAAAGACATACCTGAGACTGGGTAATTTATAAAGGAAAAGATGTTTAATGGACTTAGAGTTCCACGTGGCTGGGAAGGCCTCACAATCATGGCAGAAGGAGAAAGGCACGTCTTACACGGTGGCAGGCAAAGAGAGAATGAGCGCCAAGTGAAAGGGGAAACCCTTTATAAAACCATCAGACCTTGTGAGACTTACTCACTACCATCAGAACATTATGGGGGAAACTGCCCTCATGATTCACTGATCTCCCACCAGGCTTCTCTCACAACATGAAGGCATTATAGGAGCTACAACTCAAGATGAGATTTGGGTGGGGACACAGCCAAACCATATCAGGTAGTAAGTATTCCAGTCAATAATTTTTTCATGTTTCTCTTAATATGTAATTAACCTGCATAACTCACAATAGGTGCAGATTTTAATCTAAGTAATGCAAAGATTCATTCCACTTTCCCACCCCCAACACATCAGTTAGCAGGCAGGAGAAAGAGAAAATAAAAATATTGCATAGAAGACCATAGTGTTTTGCCCCAGGGTTGCAAGCATTGATATCTCACCCATTACCAATTCCCAGTCATTGAATGCCTACGGTGTTTGGTTCTGTTAGAGAAGAGAACATTTAAAACACTTGACTCTTTAGATCATGAGGCTTACATTCCAAGAAGCCAGTACTCTTCTTGGGTGAATTTTTTTTTCCCACTTTATTTTATGATGTGCAGCATCATAACATCACACTAACCTAACCCACATTTCAAAAAAATCACACGAATGTGGCCTAACCTATATTTCAAAAAACGTTGACTTCATTGCCAGCATTCAATAATTGGAAAATAGTCCATAAAAATCTGTATTTTCAGCTTCTCTAGGAAAATTGGAAAATTTGGGCTCACATTCCTGTGCGGTAACAATTAGCTAAACTCTAGTTCAGCTGCCCCCTTTAAGACCAGCCATTTGTACTCTACTGTACCCAGAGGGCTTTCCTAATGGCGCCTTTCTTAAGTGGCTCCTCCAAAGCAGTGGTTCCTAAAATCTGGCTTCCCACTGGAATAATGTGAGGAGCTTGAAAAGTTACTAATGCCTGCATTTCACCCCAGAGATTTTGATGTAATCCATCTGGGGTGCAGACCAGGTATTGAGATTTTTATAAGCTCCTCAGGTATTTGCAATGTGTAGAGAAAACTGAGAACCCCTGTCTAAGATAGGGCTTCTCAAAGTTTAACTTGCATAGGAATCACCTGATAATCTTGTTAAAATGCAGATTTTGATTAAGTATGCCTGGGATAGGGCCTGGGATTCTGCCTTTCTAACAAGCTCTTACATAGTGCCAAAGCTGCTGGTCTATGGGCCTCACTTGAGAAGTAAAGGTCTAAGCCATTTGTATTTCACATTGGCTTTGAACCCTAAGATACATTCTTAGGTTTCAAGTCTAATGAAAGCTAATTCTAGCACTCACAATATTGATGTAGCTGGAATGATGATGCCAAATGAGAGTATCCTACCATACTTTGGGGAGAATTCTTTCTCAGCCTGTAGCTACTCAGCCTTTCTTGACATTGGGGGGTCCTTGACTTCTTATGCCTTGTATGTGACACCCCTGTATCACCCCTTTCGTTGCAAATTGTACATCTTCTGCTATTTTGAGCTCCTTGCTGGTGTCACTACCTGCTGGCCAACAGTTTGGCCATTACTGATTGAACCATGGTGTTTGGGTACTTAATGTGAGTATTTTATTGCAGAGGTTTTCAATCAGTGTTTCCAGAAGCCTTAGAGTAATAGTTCTGAAACCATAGCATGCATCAGATCACTTGGAGAGCTTATTAAAATACAGATTGCTAGGCTCCACCCTCAGCATTCCTGATTCAGTGAGGACAATTTGAATTTCCAACAAATTCTCAGCAGATGCAGATGTTTCTAGTCCAAGGACCCAGAGGTTCTAGACAGAAGGAAGGGAGGTGGTGCAATGGGCCTCTTGGCCTTGTTACATGACTTCTTACCTTATAGTTGTATTTGGGGATTCTAGACTAGATTTTATTAAATAAAAAGATTATTTTTTAAAAAGCTTGAATACTGCTGTTTTGTTGCCTTTGCTTTTGTTTCATAGAAATCAATTGAAGGTGAAAATAAATAAAAATGCTAATACTAGTGATATGGGGAGATACCAGTTTAAAACAAATGAAATACTGAATTTATTTAGTATATGAAAAGAGAGCCTTATTTTCTTCCCTTGGGACACTCTTTAGACTATGATGAGAAAACGTAAAGGAAATACAATGTACGCTGGAAATAAATTACTAAAGACTGTGTCTAAATGAGGAGGTGCATTTGGGAATTTTATTGTTTTTAGGTTTGCGGGTGAACAGAATCCCACTGCAATAGTGCATAAGATTCTTTCCAGCTATCTCCAGAAGAAGGAGATAACTAGCAAGGTTTTCACTGTTAAGAGTTTGTTCAGAGCGGAACCTAAAGGAAATACTGGGAAGGTCACAGCAGTTTCATCTCAGCTTATTGGATTGGATCAAAGTAATTCTACTGCAAGGCAAGGTATATCATTCCATTTACAGACAGAGAATGCATGAAGTCCTTCATTTCACACAGTAGGTGTGAAGAAGGTACCTTGGTAAATTTCCTATTTGCTTTCAGATAAAGTGTATTCTTAAACATGATGTGGGTAGCTGCCTGTTTTTGTGTCGCCTCTGCAAGAGACATCTTGGAATAATAGAAACACCAGTGTCTGAATAGCCTAAAGTGGAGCTTACTTTTCTGTTAGGTGAGTCACCTTTAAAAATGATATTTTTTAAGGATAAGCGATGAATTTTAGGACGTTCTTCCCTCTACTTCCAACGTCCAGAAGAATAAACCACCAAATTCAACGTTTTACAGAGGCCAAGTGCTTAGGTTTTGTGTGTTTGTTTTTAAAAGAGTTTTCTTGCAAGGAAACTGGGAGGGAACTATAAAAGGGCTTTAGGCAAACAGGGTGGGCGGGTGCAGGGCTTTAAGCTGCAGAAAGGAGAATCTGGAAAGAGCTTTTAGGAAGCAGATTCTCACATGTTCTAATATGAAAGAGTGGCACACGGGGTGCTGGCATTCCATCTTACCATCAGTGGAAGGTTTGAACCAACATCAAATTTTTCTGGAGCAACTTAGGTAATTATTACTTGAAGAATCTGCATTTCAAAACTAACACCTTTAAGAGACAATGTAATTCACCTGCGCTTCCCCGCCCCCCCGCCCGCGCCAACCCCGCCCCCCGCCAACCCCGCCCCCGACCCCGCGAACGCCGAGGGGCCCGTGGTCTGCCTGAGTGACCTCCATTTGCTCTGTCATCTCAGGACTAGAAGCCATCAGCCAGCGTACGCCCTCAGAAAACTCTCTTCCCTTCTCGCGGGTCCGCCTGGCTCCCGGAGGCGGCGCTGCCAGGCGGCCGGAGTTAGCCAGCGGCAGGCTGCGGGCGCCCGTCCCTCCGGTTCACCCTTTCACCCCTCCTTCACCCCCGGAGCGCCAGGCGGGTGCCGCGGGTTTTCCGCCCACTCGGAAGGCAGTGCTGGCGAGACCAGGAATTGCAGGGCCTCTCCGCTTTGGCGAGCTCTGGAATCCGAGTCCTCCCCACCCCAGCCACTCTGCTGGGGCGCTAGGGGCTCGAAAAAGCCTGGGGTTGGCTGAAAGACACTCGGATTAGAGACGCAGCCAGCCTCCAGGGAGGTCTGAACTTGTCTTCGACCTCCCCGAACCCCTCCGCCTCTGCGCTGGGAGACGCCCAGCAGCCGGGCGGGCCCGGGACGCGCAGGGCCAGAGCACTCCGCAGCGGAGGCAGCGCACAGCACGGCCGCCCGGGGCATCCCCGCGGCTGGGGGGCGGAAGGCGAGGGCGGTGGCAGGAAGGGTCCGCCAGGCCTGAGCTCGCTCCCCCACTGCCAGCCGCCGGCTCGGAGGCCCGAGCCGTGCGGACGGAAAGGGGCGGAGCCGCGGGCTCTGGTTGGTGTGGGCTCGGGGGCGGGGCGCGCGGGGCCGGGCCGGAGGCGGGGCTAGCGCCGGGCGCTGGAGCTGCGGGCGCACGGAGAGGAGTCGCCAGCAGCTGGAGCGGAGTTGGAGGAAGCAGCGGCAGCGGCGAGGGCGGCAGGCTAGCTGTCGGAGACGGCAAGCACGGATCGGGCACGGCCGGCGGGTCGCAGCCGGGCTGGAGGCGCGTCGGAACCGAGCGGGCAGGAGGCCACCGCTGCAGCGCGGGCCCCGCAGAGGAAGGAAGCCGGCGGGCGGGGTAGGTAGGCAGCAGCAGCCCCGGGTGTGTGTGCTCGGGCGGGGGAGGCGGTGCATGTGTGCACGGCTGCCGCGACTCTCTTCCTGTCACTGGCAGCGGCTTCTCCTTCTGCAGAGCCCCGCCGGGGGGAAGCGGGCTGGCCACCGGCCCTCCCCGCCTCCGGCATCTCCTGGCCGCCGGGCAGCACTACCCCCGCGCGCGGCCGGCGTCCTGTGAGACCCCGGCCATCCTGACTCCCGTTTCCCCCGTCCTCCTGCGAGCTGGTCCTGCACGCCGCCGGTCGCATTTGCCCCCGGAGTTGCCGACGAGCTCGGGCTTCCTCCCACCCTCCGTCACCGCACACTTCCGAGGGTCCCCGCTGTCGCCTTGCTGCAGTTTTCCGGGGCCCCTCACCGGAGGAGAGCGCCCTGGCCGCTGCCTTCGTGTTGCGGGAAGGAGCGCTCCCTTCCCCCGTGGCCCTCCAGCTGCAGCCAGGGTCGCTGCCCGGGCCCTTCCCGGGGCGGGCGAGGCGGCGGTGGTCCCCGGAGCTCGTCCCCTAACCCCCGCCTTCCGAAGTTTGCCGCCCTCCTCTTCCGGGGTGGGGGAAGTGCGCCTCGGGGCGGTTGGTCGCTGGGGCCCTAACTCAGCGTTTAGTGCCAGCCAAGCTTGGGCAGGTTGTTGGAGGCATATTTAGTGGGGTCTTGGAACCGCCCGGAAATCCAGCTTTTTGGAACGTGGGGCGAGGCGGGAGGGACCTGCCCAGCAATATGGAGCCGGCTGGGGAGAGCCAGGGAGCCTGCAACCCGGAGCTAAAATATCGTGGGCAATTCTCTGGAAACCACAGCTCTAACACTAGTGAGCTCTAACCACAGCTCTAACCTAAGCTCAGAAACTGCCCCTCAGATCACAAGACAAAGAGAACAGAAAACCTCTGGCCAGGCACTCCTGTACAGAAATACACTTTGATAACCAGAATTGGAGCCTGAAATGCAAGGGTATATGCAGAATGGCTGTTACGTGTTGAATGCAGAATGTGTGTCAACTGGGTTTGGGGGAATTCTTCTGTTTCCCGGGGCGCTATTAATATCGGAAAGGTCTCACTTCCACCGTTAATCCCTTGAGCTGCAGCGCTGTTGGTGTCCGAGTGTGAGTCTGCTCTTTATTTGGGGGCTTCATGATTTTAGGGTTTTTTTTTTCTCTTCTTTTCCTCTTTGTCAGCCAGTGCGAAGTACCAATGGATAAAGCAGTTCCGGGTTTTGAATGCAACATAAGATTGTCATTTTGGTGTGATGAGGCTCAAGTTTTAGTAATCAGGAGGGATATTCACAGAGCTTATTGGTCAAGGCTTGATGTGGAGTTATATTTTAATGCTTCATTAGTTCTGTTACGTTTTGGCAACCTTAAAGATGGTTAGATATTAGCTAGGAAGGGTTGGAGTGGGCAGACAGGTTCATTTCTTAAGCAGGCTATTAGAATATTAGATTGTCACAGTTTGAATTACTAGGAATTTGGTGACTTCCGCACAGAAGGCCACAAGTATCTTTTAACATTGAAAAAGGAAGAAAAAGCAACTCACTAGCTATATAACTTTTTGACAGATTACACTGTTCTTGAAAAACCGTTTAGAAGAAAGCAGATAAGAGTTTTCTTAGGTGCAAAAGTTGATTAAACTTTAGGAAGCAAGTGTTTTTGACCAGTATAAAGAAAATAAGAGTAATGTGTGTGTGTGTGTGTGTGTGTGTGTGTGTGTGTGTGCGCGCGCGCGCGCGCCTGCGGCTAAAGTTTGGGAAGAAATGTTGGTTCAGAGTTAAGGTTTAAGTTGGAAAGGCCAGTGGAGGAGGCTCCCTGCCTTGCAGAACTGCTGGTTTTTGTCACTGCTTGCCTCTTCAGCTTTTATATGCAGGTAGGTACTAGACAGTCATATTACTTTTTCCAGAGAAGTGGATAGATTTTTATGATTGGGAGAAAGTTTAATGTATCTGATGCTGGCTTGCAAAGTGTAATGTGCATTTACTTTTAACTTTCATCTTGACTTGGGACCTGTTCTTAGTTGCATAACAGAACTCTGCAGTGTACACACTGCTATTTGATGTTTTATCTGCTTTTTAAAAATAATGATATCAGTGAGTCTCTTCCTATCCATGATGCTGTATAGTCAGTGTAAAAAGCATTTTGTTTCCCATTTATTGAATGTTTTTTCTTTAGCGATTTCTTGAGTTTAAATGTACTAAGCGCAGGAAATCCTCACAGAATAAAGTTGGTTCTGGGAAACAGAAGTGGAACAATAAGTTATAGGAATACATATTTTGATTATAGACAGTGATGATGGTGGTATGCGTTTATCTTCTGGTAATGTCAGTTTCACCTAACGTGATTTTTGAAGGACTTTGAATTGTAAATGCAAACCTACTCAAAGTAACCCAAATTTTGTACTGTTAAAAGTTTTGGCCATTTCTTTACATTTTTCCATGACTGTCATATAATTTTTAGGTTGATATGTTGATTGAACATATCAACCTAAATTGATATGTTCAATCAACATATTGGTCGTTCAGGGGAGTATTGTAAAAAGGCATCTACTCTGAAAGATTGTTCACATGATCATTAAAATAGGAACAATTCTAGTTCAGCTTTTATTGTGTTTGCATTTTGTGATTTGCAAAATACATGTTTTATTGAATAAAGAGATGGTGAATGAGCAGGCTGAAAAAAAATTGATTTTTATGCTCAAGTAGAATATAGCCAGTTGAGATAATGTTTGTGTTGGGTTTTGGAATTCTCTCACGTCAAGGCATACACAATGCAAAAGATATTGTATGTTTCATATGAGCTCCTCCAGCTCTACCTCTTGCAGGGCACAGGGTTTGCAAGTGAAGGCAAGAGAATGAAGCATTTGAATGAAGCCCTGGAAGACTAGAAAGTTAGTTATCAATGGAAGGAATTATCAAGTTAGTTTTTACTTTAGAAAGCAGAATATAAATTATATCACAGCTTTTTATCAAAACCTAGGTTTTAATTAATTTTCAAAATATTCATATCATTTACTGCATTTTCCCATGCCTCCTTTATGTACACCCTAATGCCCTAATGTGATTACTTGCCATGATTCTGCCAATACTTGTATGGAGTTACTTGCTTAAAAGAGTGGCAATTAACGACCATTTCATGTACATTAAGCCACATGAGCTGAAAAAATAGACTATATAGTTACTTATAAACTTGTCTGTATGGCCTTTATTTATCCCCTAGATGTTAGGTGTTTATTTATTTGAAAGGCTAGAGTGATTGTAGTATAGTGTTATTGGAAAAAATGTCTACTGTAGAAACATCTTTGGAGATTTTATTCTGCTAGCATTGTTTTCCTTAAAGTAAATCAAATACATATCCACAGGCACCTGTAGTCAAAATAGTTGTCAGGTTAATGATCATCCAAGAGAGTATTGAAGTCACAGGAGTCTGGCCAAAGTGTGAGGAGACTCCACCAGTGAGTGTAGTGAGTTAATAAAGCCAAGGCATCTGGACCAGCCATTCCTTGCCTGTTGTCTTCCTCCCCGGATGTCCCAGTGTCCCAGCCTGGGGTTCTGCCCCAGGATCAAGGGCTGTACCATGAGGACACAGCTACTCATCTCTAAATCCTGGGGATGCACACACACATGTACACATCCCTTGGCCTCTCCCAGGCCTCCTTTGTCCTGACCTCTGTAGAGCCGTCCTCTACCTCAGGTAAGGAGAGAACTACATGGGCAAAGTCCACACTCAGCCTTTATCTATTTACTCCAAAAGGGGTTTAAGACAGCGGGAGTTTTATTTTAGCTAGATTCAGGATTCACTTAGAACTGTTTGCAGAGTTAAGAGGCAATGCAGAAGAAAATCCCTCACAAATGTTTGTTCCTCTGTTAAGTCTGAATTGTATAAATGGCAGTAGGTGACATTCAATACTAATAGAAATAATAGTAATATAATAGTTGCAATTTACTAGCTATGTAACTTTAGGCAAAATATTTAACTTTTATCTGCTTGTTTTCTCATCTGTAAAATAGGGATAATTGTTGTACTTAGAGTGATTGTAATGGTTAAATGAGTTGATATATGTACAACTCTGAGAACTATGTGCCTGGCACATAGTAAGTACTATGTTGGCATTAATTATCCTAAGCTCCTATTATCAAGTATGGAGCGAAGTGCTTTATGTATGTCATTTTGTTAATCCTCATAATGACTCTGTGGGCTGTAGGTTTGCTTATAGCTGTCTCACAGATGATAAAACTGTGCCACAGAGAGGTTTAAGTAACTTTCCTGAGGTTACATATTTAGGCACAATCTGACTGGGGCAGCTGCCTGAATCTGAAGCTCAGTGTTCATACTAACCTTGCCAAGAAGTTTACAGAATAGCATCTTTTTTTCAAAAGAAGAGAGACTTGAAATCATCCCCTTCAGTCCTCTCACTCCTGCCCCCTCAGGTCCTCTTCATTGTGATGATGCAGAGAACCGGAATGGTCAGCCTCATGGCCTTTTCTGGGTGATAGGATCTGTCTGTCCCTCAGGTCCCAGAAGCTACGTCACCCTTTCTCCCAGCCTCTGCGTAATGGCTACTGCGTGCCTAAGCGTTGCTGTCACCTGGGCCAGGGTCATTCCTCTGTGTTTCCTGCAGTACCTTCCCCTCATGTTGGCTGCTTTCTGAAGAGCCCTAGCTCCTTGTTGTGTTACCTGGGCTTGTGCTACCTGTTCTCCTCTCCCTCACCCCACAAACACAACACCAAAAGGGCTTGTAGGCGAGAATTACAGCCTATACAGCCTGTTTACCCACACCACACACCCAGCCCTGAGCATGGCAGCATGCAACACATTCTATTTAGTTGGTTGGTTTGGAAATGAATTTGATGTCTATTATTTGGGGTTAATCTGAGCCCATTATTTTCATTTTATTTTAATTGATATAAAATCCACATACCATAAAATTCACCCTAAATTCATCATTTCAAATTGAAGGCAATTTATTATGTTTACTAGGTGCTCTGGGTTGAATGTGTCCCCCAGAGTTTACATGTCAGAAATGTAATCCCTAATGCAACTGTGTTGGGAGGTAGGGCCTAATAGGAGGCTGTGCTCTCTTGAATGGATTAATGTCATTATGGCAAGAGTAGATTGGTTATCTTGGGAATGGGCTTGTTATAAACTCGAGTTTGGCCCTGTCTTGCTGTCTTGCCCTTGCAAGAGGACATAAGATGAAGGCCTTCACCAGATGCTAGTGCCATGCTCTTGGACTTTCCAGCCTCCAGAACCAAATATACTTCTGTTGTTTATAAATTACCCAGTCTCAGGAATTCCAGTATAACAACACAAAATGGACTAAGACACTAGGATATTTTAATTTTGTTCATCTTGATTTTCATGATTTCTGGGACACCATGATTTGGAAGGTAAACCATTTTTAAATAATGATTTTTTTAAAGACTGTATGAATTTAGGTGAGGAGCTTGACCTAGACTCTGAACTAGCACACTGAAGTTAAAAAGATGGACTGTAGAGAGATATGGGCTGTGGGCCCAGGAACCCTTCCATACCCTCCTGCCTTGGTTGAAGACCCATTTCGTGCTGCCATCCAATGCCTAACTGCTAATTTCATTGGGAGATAGAATCACATGACTTGGATATATTCTTGATTAATTTAATGTGATTTAAAAATATCCTGTATTCCTGCCTGTCCATCAAGTTCTCCAAATTCTTGTCATTTCTAAATGGAGAATGGAGTAACTCAACAAAGTCAGAGAGGGCTTTTTTGTTTGGCTCTTTGCCAAAATGCCTATAGGTTAGAGGGTTACACAGAAAATCTACTTTACAGCAGTTGTACGTTAAGTAGCTGTGGATTGCTATTTGTCAAACATCAGAAACAATTTTATTTTGGGGAATAGAAAGAGAATTGCTCTGTATGTTAGCAGGGACAGAAAATATGCTTCTGATTAATGGGATTGCAGGCAGTCATTAGAAGGATTGAAAGACTGGAGAAAAATTCCTTAAACAAAATTTTGAACTGTTGCATATGATATTATATAAGAGTAAGTTAGTTTACTTGTTCATAAGATTCCTTTATACCCTTTGTTACAATAACTTATGCATGCACTAGCTTGGAGCCTGTATCACAAAACTGCCTTGGTTATTTGAAAATATTACATTGTAGATAATGTTATCTACATATAAAAAGCCTTTGCTATGTGAATAATCATGTCAGAACTGGGTAAAAATAGTTTAGTGGGCAGGTATATGTAGTGAAAGAGAATAGAGGCATGATAGAGTGAATCTGAGGAAAAATCCTGTTGATTCGGATAGTTTAGGCTCCAGGTCGATCTCGGTAGGGGTGGTGGTTACACAGGTATTGCCAAATACCTCAGGCTGCTGGGTCTTCTGCAGTACTGTGAAGAATTTGAAGATGAGAGAAAAGAGAACTTCCCAGTCCTCTAGATGTGACAGTCCTTGTGGCAGTGCCATATCCCCCTAAGGAGGAGCTGGGTTATTGGAAATTGTTCAGTGGAGGGGCCTGGGATAGTGGCAGGAGGCAGAGGTGCTAAGAAGGATACAGGTGGCAGAAGCGAAGCTCATAGAGCAGAAATAGGCAGTATTCCAGAAGCGGGCAGCCTTCCAGAAGTGGTGTGCCCAGTATTCTTTTATTCACTAGTTTATGGACTTCTTTCGCAGGGACACATTTTAATGAAGTCTCTTTGGAAGAAAATTTGCATGGCTGAGATGCTGGGTTTTGGAGTTGATGGAACTGCCGAGTTAAAATAGCTTTTTTGTGTGTGCAGGTAGTGTGAAAGAGCCACATACACTATCAGTAAAGCCGCTGTCTGAGAGAGTTAAAGAGGCAGACAGACAGTTAAGGTTAATTGGAGTGATCAGCTTGTGCAGGCCACGAACCTGCATCATCCACACCAAAGCAAGTTGAGTTCAGGCAGTAGATGCTGGAAGTGTTAAAAATGGGACTTATGGAGCTAGACTGCCTGGATCTGAATTCTAGTTCCTCTTCGCAATTGCTAAGTATTATCGTGACAGAGATATTCTCTGTCCTATGTTAAGTGAGACTACTGATAGTACCTGTTTTTATATAGTTATCTACACACACACACACATACATATATGACTATATATATGACTATATATAACTATATATAGTCAGCATCATCATATCATCTAATACTAATTGGGAGCTATATGTGTACAAACTCAATCATCATCATCATCATCATCATCATCATCATCATCATCATCATCACCCAATACTTAACCGGAGTTTTATGTGGATTAACCCATTCAGTCCTCAAGAATGACAGACGTCAAAATGGACATGGCACTCAGGAGAAAGTGTACAATGTGCAAAAGAGTAGGGGTGGCTGCCTTCTCTGTCTAGCTAAGGGCTCTCTACATCTTATCACCATGCTGTCCAGTCCCCACCCCAATGACTTGACTGCTCTCCTTTTTTTTTTTTTTTCCCCACAACATTGCCCTCAGACCACTTAATTGACACTGACTAATGGCTGGCCTTGAATTAACGTCTGCATCAATGGATGGATGCCCTGTTTGTATCCATCTTCCTGGCCTTACTTTGGGGTCTCAGAAGACAGAAATGGTGTGTTCTATTTACCATCCTAGAGTCATAGAAGATTTGTGGTTCTTTTTATCAGATGAGGACCCAGAGTTCTGCACAGGGTTCTTCTTACCCACAAAGTAAGGTTCTTCTTACAGGTGGCAAGGGAGAGAGAATTTGTAGAGACCTTTAGTTCTCTGTCACTTCAGACAGGGATTGCCTCTCTGGTGTCTAGCCTCTAAAAGTCATCATGTTCCTTAGGTTTCTATTTCCCTTTGCACAAATTTAGCCTCAGGCAGACTCAAGCACAGCTTTTAGGTTTGTAAAACCTTGACAAGTCCTGGAGCCTTTTCTTAATACAGAGCCCCCTGGCAAGGAACAGCTTCAGAGGTAAGCTGTGAGCAGGGGCTTGCTTGATGGTTCCTGGAGGATTGAAGATGGGGAAGAGTTTGTTCATTATACTTCCCATTCTATTAAGAATCCCACCAAACTGGCCCACTGGGTGGCTGGAATAGAGGAAGTGTTAGGAAGCAGCTGGCATAAAGATCTACCCAGCCTATTGGTTGAGGATTTTTTTTTCCCCCCTAAAAGACATACATTGCCAGGAAAAGCTAACAAAAATTTCAAGGCAGATTTGGAGGAATTAAATTATTCTTAGGCACATTGCCTGGTTTCTAAGCATTTAGGGATATGTAAATGTTCATGTTCTTTAGAGGTCTCTGTCTCTTTTGTACAGAGTACATTAGTACTAAAAATGAGATTTGCTAGTTCTACATTTTCATGTGAATTTATGCAGTGAATATTCAATTTGATTCTGGATCTTTCAAAAGGAAAGGCTTTCTTTAAACAAATAATATAGCTTATTTTTCTGATATGCTCTATTGGTTGCTTTGATTTTTTTCTCCGACAACTGAAATGCAAAGTAGAGTACTATCCCCAATTAATATTCTTGCTCCACAAAGACTTCCAGTGTTTGTTTTTGCTTCTTTTAATATGTAACTCTCCTAAGTGTGTTATTGTATTACAGCTAAGAGGCTTTACCCATGTAAAGTTGAATACTTTACACTTCTGAATGCCAACATAACAATTAATCTATGATTAGATTTTGCTTCTTAAGATGCCTCCACTGACGAGTGCCTGTAATATTAAACTTCTAAAGTGTTCCACTCTTTAAAACTTATAAAAGCTCTCTTTGATATAGCCCACTGAAATTGTGTGGCTATTGTTTTTATTGCTTTATTGTGCAGCCAGCTTAACTGAAACCTTTGGGTGGCTTTTACTCTTTATAATAAAGATAACATTGAGAAATGCCTGGAGTACAAAGTGTATATGTGTACATGCTGTTCTCAGCCATCTCCTCTGACTTAGTAACTCTCTAATTCCCTTGCCTCCACTATGTTTAAGAACAAAAAAGAAAAACACATTTCACATTTCCTCCATCAAGCTGTCTTTATAGAGTGGTCTGTAGCAACCATTGCTACTTCCTCTCTAATATTTTTTAACTCCTTAAGATGTTGTTGCTGTCCTCACTGCTGGACTGGAATCTGCGTGATGATTCCATCATGGGTGAAGCCCCAAATTATTTAGCCTTGACTCAGTCTCTCCTGTCTGGATGCCTTTGCAGGATTTAGTCTTAGGGATCACATTTTCCTACTTAAACTCTTCTTCCTTGTTTTTGGGATGTTGTCTCTAAACCTTGACTTTCCTTCCTCAGTTTCATACATTGAACTTCACTATTTGGCCCTTGGATCTTTTTTTTTTTTTTTTAACTTTTAATTTGTCCTTGTGAGCTCTTCCATTCCATTGAATTCAGCCCTGCCTAATTGTGGCTGATTGCCAAATCCCTAGCATGTTTCCTCTTCTGAATCACAGACCAGGGTTTCATCAGCCACTAGCACACTTGCACAGGGGCGCCCAGAATCACCGTCAGCCCATCAGGTCACCTGGCTTCTCTTTGCCTGATAGTGCTCCAAACTCTCATTAATGCAGGATCAGGCACCCTTTGCTCCTCTCGTTCTCGCCGCACATTTAAGCATTTGCCACATCCCACATGTTCTTTCTCTGCAGTGTTTATTTCACTCCTCCCCTTTCCACACCTGCTGCTGCCACCCTGGTTTGTGTCCTCACTACCTCTTGGCCAGACCTCTGCAACACACCTTTCTCACACATTGTGGTTAGATTGATATTCCTCAAGTGCAGCTCTGATCCTATTGCTCACTTTTCACCAAGCCCTTTCAGTGTTCCACATTGTGGGCTGAATTACTCACAAACTCAGCATGGGCATGCGTGATGTCCTACAGCCCCTACCTAAATCTCTAACCCCAATCCCACTGCTCCCTCTTTGGCTTCAGACGGATTGGACTGCCTGTTCTAGCTCTTCTCAGAATATGACATTTTCTTGGTCACTTCAGTAACTAGCGTCCCACCACACATGCCATTCTGTCTACAGATTCCTGCAGTTAGTGTGCTTTCTCCCTCGTTTGAACCCTGTAGTGTTTAGTTTCTGCCTCTCTTATGACATGTACTAGTGTTGTGGCTCTGTGTACTCGTCTTATCGCTGAGACATTGCCTCATGCCGACACTCCTCCCCTCTGCCCCCGCCCAGTGTTCTTAGAAGGCAGGGACTGCCTTACTAATCTTTGTTGTGTCAAGCAATAGCACACTGGCCTGTGTCTGTCTGCCAAATCGATTAAGTACTTGTTGAATGGAAGTAGAAATTCCAATTAACACAGATGGCAAAGTGTGCTGTTCATTCTTAAGTCTCGTTTTTTTCATTCCTAGGTGAAGCTCGTGTGTGGAGTGCCACGGTACAATCAGACGACAGATGGACAGTGTGACAAAAGTGTCAGAAAGGATTGGGCCTCGCTGTGAGAGTCAGCCTGGATTCAAAGTGTTGACAAGTTGCTGAAAAGGAAGCCAGTGAGAGGACTGTGGCACGCAGAGGAAGTGGAGCCCTGTCTTCGGTCACACCATTAATGGAGGACAGATGGACAGCCGTATGGCCAGTCACCTCTCCTCTTAAACCTTTGGAGAGTGGTCCTTTGTCCTCTGCTGGACACATAATAGGAATTCTAACACACTCTCTGAATTCACTTTTCATAAAAACGTAAAATCAGACTGCTCTGTACAACCAGGCTCAACTGTTGCATGGTAGCAGATTTGCAAACATGAGTGCTGAGGGGTACCAGTACAGAGCGCTGTATGATTATAAAAAGGAAAGAGAAGAAGATATTGACTTGCACTTGGGTGACATATTGACTGTGAATAAAGGGTCCTTAGTAGCTCTTGGATTCAGTGATGGACAGGAAGCCAGGCCTGAAGAAATTGGCTGGTTAAATGGCTATAATGAAACCACAGGGGAAAGGGGGGACTTTCCGGGAACTTATGTAGAATATATTGGAAGGAAAAAAATCTCGCCTCCCACACCAAAGCCCCGGCCACCTCGGCCTCTTCCTGTTGCACCAGGTTCTTCGAAAACTGAAGCAGATGTTGAACAACAAGGTCAGTATTGATAAGTGGTTGCTTAATGACTCCCTTTCTTTTTCTTTTTAAGGAAAAGTCTTAAGTTTGGGTTGAGTCGTTATGTTCTGGGCAGAAGTTATCTTGGCAACTGCACCTGAATTGATGTGTGGTGCATAAAAGCTTGGTCAATCATTACACAACTAGAAATTTGTGTTTGTGGGGTTGGAAGTTGTTATAAAAATAGGGACACAGTATCCGAGAACCTGTTTAGTGAGTGTCGTTGAACACTAGTATTATAGTTGTCATTGAATTAAACATCTACTATATTTCTTATTTTTGTAATTGGCATTATAGGCGGAGTATTCCTAGTCTGAAAATATGAAATCTAAAATGCTGAAAAACCCAAAATTTTTTGACACCCAAAGGAAATTATCATTAGAGCATTCCAGAATTCAGATTCAGTGGTCAAGGGGTATAATGCAAATATTCCAAAATCCAGAACAACATGAAATCTACAACACTTCTGGTTCCAAGCATTTCAGATAAGGAATACTCAACCTGTGTATATCTAATAATAATTTTGGGAAAGTGGAGGGTAAGTCTAATATAAGTATATTTAACATGATTTGTATGGAAAAATGTAGAGAGTAATAAAATGACCACAGAACTCGGCTGAGAAGAAACCATTGTTTTTATAACCTGGTATCTACCTCTTGGTTTCCTCTCCAGGATCGCTGTGGCCAAAGCTGAAACCCAATCCTATAGTTAGTATAAAAGTAAAGGGATTTCACTTCCTTTGTGGGTAGTGTCATTTGTAGCATTAATGCCTATAGTCTGGTTTGCCTTCATGAGGGGGAAGAAAAATTCACTGAATACTTTGCTTAAATGGAAACCACCTTCATTCAAAAACCACTTATTGCTTATTGGAGATGGTCCATACTTGCGCTTCAGGCACAGCTGTGTCTTTAAGGTTTATCTTCTGTTCGGTTTCACACAGAGACAAGCCTTATGCTCAGCTTTGCTGTTATCAGCTTTGTCAAATACCGGTTTCCTCACTAGTAAATCACACGCATTTTTCTTTTTTCTCTTGTGTAGTCTTCTTTCTTAGGGTCTAAGAAGGGAATGGGAAGGAATGGTTTAAGATGGGTGGGCCTAACTGCAGTAGTTATATATTGAGGAGACCTGACTGGCATCACAGGATATTTCTGGAAGAGATTCTGATACCACTAGTAAGCTATTATACCTTCTTTAATGTTGCCTTATTCTAACACAAGTGAATAAGACAATGAGAACAGAGAAACAGAATGCAAGGGTAAGAGCTGCCTTTCAGTATTGAGTGGTAATAGATTGGGAATATTGTGTTAAAATCAAGGAATTTATTAATGATACCTGAAGGGAAGCCCTTTTCTTTCCCATACCCAGCCCAAAGGGATACTTATTTCATAAATGTTATACTTTATAATGTTCAAATAATATCTTTTATTATATTGTTCAAAAGCCAAAGTTAATTTTTCTTTGCAGATCAATCAAAAAACCATGACTCTCCGCACATACATAAGTGATTTTATCAACCATTGCACCACTTAGCAGATTGAAGATACATACGTAATCGTTTTTCTCCACCAAGTTATATATTTTCACCTTTTATTTTTTTTAAGTTAAAAACGCTTTCTTCAGTAGCCTAATTCCAAAGGAAAAGTGATTTAATTTTTCCGAGAATACAGAGCTTTACAGAATCATAAACATATCTCAGTTGAATTAGAGAAGATTATTTAAAAGGTGGAATAAGGGCACCTTGTCAAGATTAGTTACAAAACAATTTTATAAAAGCAGTTTCTAAGCAAAATTTGCATTTGATAATTGCTATCAGGTGCAAGTTTCTTTGGCTCTGGTGTACAGAAAAGCAAGTCTTTCCTTATAGGAAAAGTCATTTTCTCTTTTTATATCCTAAACTATTTTATAATGCTTGCTTTCTCATGTAATGTGATGACAATTGAGATTTTTAGCAGCTTTTTCATTTTTCTTTAATACATGGAAAGATGGAGTGAAATGAAAATTTTTAGCAGAATTCAAGAAAGAGACCCATGATAATGTGCATAAAAGTATTAGAGCCTGAATATAAATGAGAAATTAGGAATAACTGAAAGATTGAAAGGAGAGTGTTGGGGGGGGTCATGTGGGGAGTATAATACTAAACATTCAATTTTCTAGAAGTGTTGGTCTTGTATTCTCATTTAAATATTCCTATGAAGCGAGAATTCAATAGCTCCTATGAGTTGCATGTTGAATAGATATGGAAAGTAGTTATAAGGACAAATTTTATATGTTAGAACCTGTGAGACTAGTTTCTTTTGCCTCCGTTTGTATTTCTTTGAAAAGCTTTTGCAGTGACAAATTGTGTGAAGGCAAGAAATGATAGTTCTGTTCTATTCTTACCATAATTGAATTCTTTAGTTCTTTTCTTTTTTTTCCTTTTAACACCCTCCACCTCCACCTGACTTAGTCAGTTTTTCATGTTATGCTGTGTTTATTGCATTTAGAAGGTTATTCCTCACCAACCCCCCACCCCAGGTCTAGGAACCACATGCAGTTTTGTTTTGTGGACTTGGCACACCTCATTAATGGGCAGCAGGGTAGACAGAGGGTGCGAGGACAGCCTGCATGCCAATTGTGTGTCTGTGTCCTGCTGAGCCTTGCTGCCCTCTCTGTTTTTAAAAGGAAATTGTCCTTAGACTCTGGCCAAGAGTACATTCTGTGAGAGATTCCTCCCTGTACGATAGAGTCTTACTTTTCCACTTTGCTTGTATGTTCTTGGAAATAAAGCTGTGATATTTAACTTTTTGAGAGAAAGAGTCAAAAACCCATTAGGAAATCTTATATACGGCACTGTACTTTCTTCCAATACATTTTGCATGCAGTTTTTTAGGAAGCCCTGGCATATAGATTGAATGAATTGTTTTAATTGGATAATTTTGGATGTTTTTGGACTTAAATACATTCAGTAAGCATGGTCTGAGTCCTTATTTTGTGCTGGAAAGCAAAGATAAAAGATGAAATCAAGGCTCAAGAGCCAGCATGCCCTGAGATGCTCTCTCATGCCTCTCTTCCACCTTTGGAGCTGTGCTTTTTCTCCTCTGCTAGTACAGCTCTTCCCCTAGACATCTGCCTGACTGACCCACTCTCACTTCTCTGCTCAAATCTTTCGTCTCATGGAGTCTGGCTCTACTTACGCTATTCTATCCTGGGACCTACCTCTCTGCTTTTGCAAATCATTGATTACTTAACCCACGATATCGTTTACTTATTACGTTTATTGTTCATTGACTGTTCCCTCTGTTAGATTTTAAGCTCCATAAGGGGAGAGATCTTTGTGGTCCCCCATTATCCTAAGTACCTAGGACAGTGTGGTAGTTTCCCAACATGCTGGTAAACATGTGCTGCTGCAGCTTATCCTACAGCTATTTCACTTTCTGCATTGCTTTTGAAATTGACCACGTGCTCTGAATGTCACGTGCAGTCATACAAAGCTTAATGGCCCATCTTGTTTTAGAAAATAACAGCTTATTTGTTATCCACATCCTCCATCTGAGGCATCCTGCCTTGGCCTTAACCATTGCCTGGTATGTCTCCAGAACTCTTTATTTTCTTCCCAGGGCCTGGGACAGGTAGTTCTGCTGGTGGGAAAGTGCATTAAGCTGATAGTACCTTCAGTCACTTAAGCCAAGTGAGTAGAGGGGCTGTCATGGTCAGCGAATATCCTCAGGGCAAATTCTGTGCCCTTTCTCCCATCCTTTTATCTCCTTCCCTTTGCATGGGGGCTAAAATTGCCAATATGAGGATGACGTTTTATTTTATTTTTCTACAAGCCAGTAGAGCCCTATGTTATGTTCTTTGGAGAGAACCTCTTCCATGTTTTGTTTGGATAAAGAGTGTGCTGGGTGTGCAAGGTGGGTGTTACATGTCCTTGGGTGAGGCAGCTATTGAAAGGCAATCTTATGGCTCTTTCTGCTTTAGCTTGCTCAGATCCTGGCATCCCATCCCGCTACACCAACCCCATTCAGCCAGGGTCCTGTATTTTCTCTTGTACACAATGAAATGAGTTGATTGAAAATGGGGATATAGGGATATGGGAATAAAAATATATTCCTCTGTCATATGTAAGCCATCCAGTGGGGCTATTTCTCAAGACAGTGGTTTTAACTCATACTTTGAGATCCTTTAATTAAAGTCATGCTAATGCAGAATATTTAGACGGGTGAGAGTCTGTGCCCATGTTAGTTTGTGTAGTGCACTGAAACCTGCTAACACAAGAGATTACTTACTGCATACCCACCTCCATCCTGACCTGCACAACCCTCCCTGGCTCCTCCTGCAGACTCTGACAGTGGATTTCAGCTGGTTTCAAACCTAAGACATAAAGCATGCATTTGACATGGCTTATGCTAAATTTTGATCAAAATCCCTTTTAAACAGAAAGAAAAAGGCCACCATTGGTGTTGGTTTTCATGGTTTCCCAAGGCATGTTATTGTTACATTTTTCACATTCAGCATTTGAGTGTCCCTTCATGGTTGTTGTTCCCTGTCCAGAAAGCAGGGCTGCAATAAATCACAAACATTGACTACACTGTACAGAGGTCACAGAAAATAGTGACCTGATCCTAAATTACACACCTCTGCTGAGCCCATTGGTCATAACCTACGCTGTCTCCTTGAGGCAAATAGTGCTTGTGCAAGTAATTTGCTTTGCTTCACAAATTCCTGCCTTTATGAATTCTGTTTTCTTTCAGAATATACTTTCTCATAACATTCTTCACCTTCCTTCCTACTTAAGTCTTTGCTGTGAACTTGGAGGTTTGTCTTGTTAAGCCCAAGTGATGGGGAAAACCACCCAATTTATGGTGCTGACTGCTCATTCTGCATCTATCGACCACTCTGTTTTTGCGAGAAAGTTGGGTCAGTTACAGGATCTTAGAAGATAAGGGCCTTTGAGCTCTGTCTCTAACTTCTGACCACAAGAAAAGTTCATCAGGACATTATGGAGATTTTTACCCAGGCATGAAAATTTAAGTGTTCGCCCTCTGTGTTTCAGTAGGAAATGAAATATATTTCTACTGAAATATAATTGATTAAAGAGTGTGTCTGGAAAAAACAAATGTGCTAATTATTTTGAATAAAATCAGATTAGCCTAACCACTTAGGGTCACAGAATATGTCATTTGCATATTAAATTACTTATTGCAACACAGTTCACCCTCTCATGAGCATTTATATTTTCAATACATTCTTGATTTTTTAAAAACATTTTTTCTGTTAACTTTGTTTCCCTAAAAATGTGTAAGAGAAAGGAAAGTAGCCCTAATTAGCGATTTGTGTATCCGTGGTTTTTTGAAAATGAAATTGACAAAAAGAGACAGGATTCTCACTTTTATTGCTTTTTGCAGGAGGGTTCTTACCCTGAGCTGGCCTGGCCACTTTAGGAATTCACAGGCACGCTCTGAGGGGCCTGTGAGTAGGGAGGCTCTCTTACCCAGAGGGGAGAGGAAGGCATTTCTCCCTCCTTCCCTCAGTGTGTTATTTGAAGGGAATCACTTGAACTTCTCTCCTAGAGCTGCGGTGACAGTTAAGTCCAGGGTTGCAGAATAAGACAGTATTTGAGGAGAAGAAGCTTTCTGCCAGGTGTCTGTTTCTGCCTCTGTCCTTTAGAATCACAGGGTTATGGTAGGCAAGTTATATTTTCTTATTTAAGTGAAATGTTTGTTCAGATGCTTTTGTTAAGGCTTCTGTTCTATACACTTCTTTCTGTGTTCTTTTTTCAAAAATGGGAAAAGGGTCCAGTGTCCTTATATGTATATCCTAAGTAAAGCCCTCACACACCTCTGATTCAAATAGGAGTTATTTAATTAGAGGGAGCATATTTTGTTTTCTGGCAACTAAGTTAATGTTGATATTCTAATACAATTTTCTTTGTTATAAATATGGAACTCTCTATTTAACTTGTCAATAGATTCTTTGATAAATTTGATGTCAGTCTTCTCTGGTTTCTAGGTGATGCATCTTTGTCTACAACAAGAGACATTCTGATTAGTAAGAATTTCTTCTCTGAGTTAGAAAAAAAATTAGAAATTCTGAAATTCAACAACAAATGCTGACTTACATCTGCTAAGTAGCACCCAAAAAGGGGAGAATTTTTTACCTATGGCAAATAAGAGTGCCAAATATGACATCATTTACATATCCATGTTTTGATTAGTAAAAACCAAACAGATGTTAGCAGTACAGCTGGCTCTTGCATATATGTGTATCTTTGTTGCTAACAGATTTCCATGGGGAAGGATGTAGCACTGGTCTGAAGTCTCAGGTAGGAGAAAATAACATGGTGTGATAGCTTGAAATGAGAAGCATAATTGCATGATGGATTATGTCTGAATGTTTTGAGGTCTTGAGTTTATAGCATTCGATATCAAAGCAGTCCTTAGGCTTTCAATAGAGGAGGACACATGGAGGGGGACAAAGTGAACTAGAAATGGGCTTTATTTCAATTGCTTGGGTATAGTGTACCTAAAATGTCAAGTTGTTTAACAGAATATCAGACTACTTTATAAATGTGTTATTCCTTCTTACCAATTTATGTAATATTTTATTTTTACTATGAAAATTCCATGCAGTATACAAACAGTGCGTGGAATTGTAGTAGAAACATTGTTAAAATATAACTTTGAATTAAAAACAAAACATGGTATACATTGTTATATAATGGATAACATAGTGTATACATTGTTAAAATATATCCTTGCAATTAAAAACAAAACAAATCAGCTGCAAACCTTTGTTTAATTATGTATGCAGAACTTTCTCCCAATGGCTTTATACCACCTAAGGCATGGCTGTGATTTTCAGGAATACCCTCTCTGGACTGTTTCTTGCTTGGAGGTGTTTGCGATGTATGTGTATTCGTCTATCTATCTATTCTCAGTTGGTAGATTATGTAATGCCTATAGATTATTCTGTCCTGTCACAGTTTGATTCATTTTGAAGTTATAACTGTGAATTTATTACAGCGTATTGCAGGAGACGTAATTTGATGATCAAATCTGATATCCAAGATCGTAAAGAATATAGGCATAAATGAAATATAAATCTGTGATATATTATTTGAATCAGAAATTCCACATTGCTTTGCTTTCTATAAATTCCTTAACGTTCTAGTTCCAGTGTTCTCTAATTGTAAGATGAGAAGCTAAATGCTGCTGTCTCTTTTGAGTTTCGGCAGTTTTTGTTTTAATCCTTCTCTTCCCAATCAGAAGAACTGTCGGAGAAATAAGACCCAGAAAAATTGGTTCTCACTAGTAGTGTTTCCCCAATAATGCAACCCAGAAGCCCTGTATATGAGAATAAGGGAATGTAGTGAGAGGATTTATGCAGAGAAACAACCTAGGATGGTTGGAAAGATGTACTTACATGACCTCATTGCACGATCTGATTGGAGACTGGTCCATGGATTGTATGGGATTATTGCTTATGAAAGTGCCCACCTGGTATCAAGTTTTTGCAGATGCATGCGGTGTATGGTTTTAAGACATGTTTCACCAGTGTGAATATTTAGGCTCTACTTCTGTTGGTGGGCAGTTAGCAATTGCTGGTATCTAAACTGGTTTGAGACTTACTGCCTCATTTGAACAGTATCTGTGCAGTAGCGCTAAACTCGTTGACATGATCTGTGCTGAGAGTTCCTACAGATTTGTTTCATATATATTTGTTAAATTTTCCAAGGTAAGTAGAGAGTGATGGTTATAACATTTGTTTATTCAGATCCCTCTAAATCTACCTAAGAGGTAACATGTTAGCATAGGCATTAGACAAGGCTGCATTGTGAAGTCAGAGTGACTGTCTGGGGTTGTCACTGTCATCTTCCAAGCTTTCTCCTAAAGAAGAAAATTGACATAATGCTCTCAGACTTGCACATGGGACCAGTGCCACAGCAAGCACTGGTTCTAGCCTGCTACTGGTTTTTGGTAAAATGCAGTTTTCAGAACTACTCAAGGGTGTAATAAGATTAATTTTTATGATATTAGATATAATATGTTAACTTTTTAGCTATTAATCTTAAACACTGATGGCTTTATTTTTATTCTATTTAAAAAAATAATTTTTGAGGCCAGGTGCAGTGGCTCACCCCTGTAATCCCAGCATTTTGGGAGGCCAAGGTGGGCAGATCACTTGAGGTCAGGAGATCAAAACCAGCATGGCCAATATGGTGAAACCCCATCTCTACTAAAAATACAAAAATTAGCTGGGTGTGATGGTGCATGCCTGTAATCCCAGCTACTAGGGAGGCTGAGGTAGGAGAATCGCTTGAAACTGGGAGGCAGAGGTTACAGTGAGCCGAGATTGTGCCACTGCACTTTAGCCTGGGCGACAGAGTGAGAGTGTCTCAAAATAAATAAATAAATAAATAAATAATTTTCAATGCTTAAGAATTTTTTATCAGTAAACAGTTCATTTGAATTTTTTTTTTGCATTCTTGTTTCCCAACTATAGAAACATAGCTGAATATTTGTGGCATCATTAATGCATAATTTCAAAGCATTTTACACATTGTTAATTAAATCTTACCATGTTCTTTCAGGTAGCAAAAAGTAAGTTTATTTTTGATTCAGAAGTATTTGAAGAAGTTAGAACAAGATGATTTTATTGCTAAATAATAAGGAATATCTGTGGAGTACCAAGGAATGAGATATAATGAATTTGGTTAGAGTATATCAAAGTACATCTTATAGTTTTTGTCTTACACTTCCCTGTGGGTCTGTTTAACTATTGAAAATGTCTTCTTCAAAATGAACCTTAAACATTTGCAAACTTACTCTTTGCTAGTTATTCTGCCAGGCATTTTTTTTTCTTTTTTTTTTTGAGTCTTACTCTGTCGCCCAGGCTGGAGTGCAGTGGCTCAATCTCAGCTGACTGCAACCTCTGCCTCCTGGGTTCAAGCAGTTCTCCAGCCACAGCCTCCCAAGTAGCTGGGACTACAGGCACATGCTGCCACGCCTGGCTAATTTTTGTATTTTTAGTAGAGACAGGGTTTCACCATATTGGTCAGGCTGGTCTCGAACTCCTAACCTCAGGTGATCCACCCACCTCGGCCTCCTAAACTGGTGGGATTACCAGCGCAAGCCACCACGCTGGCCCTGCCAGGCATTTTATAGACATTTTTCATTTGACGCTCACAACCACCCTGCAAAGATGGCATATTATAACCTTTTTTTGTTTTTTTGTTTTTTTGTTTTTTTGTTTTTTTTGAGATGGAGTCTCGCTCTGTCGCCCGGGCTGGAGAGCAGTGGCACGATCTCCGCTCACTGCAAGCTCCGCCTCCTGGGTTCACGCCATTCTCCTGCCTCAGCCTCTCCAGTAGCTGGGACTACAGGCACCTGCCACCATGCCCGGCTAATTTTTTGTATTTTTTGTAGAGACGGGGCTTCACTGTGTTAGCCAGGATGGTCTCGATCTCTTGACCTCGTGATCCGCCCACCTCGGCCGCCCAAAGTGCTGGGATTACAGGCATGAGCCACCACGCCTGGCCCTATAACCGTTTTTGAGATTTAAAAACTGAAGGTCATGTGATTGTGTAAATATTTAAAAAGAAAGGGGACTTCATAGGGATGGCACATTGATAAGATTCAAGAACATTTTGGGCAAGGCAGGCAGTCGTGAGGATCTCCTTAAGCAGTCTCTTGTGAAGTGATCGGTAACTGAATTTTGCTTTTTGGGTGGTCTTCAATTATGTCTGCTTTATCTGTTAAGTTTCACTAGCTATTACATTCATGCAACTCCAGAAATTTACCTCCAATTTATATGTGACTTACAACATTTTCTTATGTCTGGTAAATATTTGAAAGGATTGAATTACAAAGAGACGGATAAGGCCATGAAGCTAAGACAAAGTTTTGGGTATGTGCATGTAAATGCAATTTTTCTCAGGAAGAAATACACCATGATCAGATAACTCAAAAGTTTTATAACCTTGATAAATAGATTTACCTTCGTTTCTGTTGTTTTTGAAGAAGTTAAATGTCTGCTTTAAATGTTTCCCTGAGTTTCAAGTTTTCTTATTTCAGACTCATAATTATATCATTTTGATTAAAATGGAGCACAGACTGGAGTTATTACTTGCTTAAAAGCCAAAAACTTGAGGGTATCCAGCATAAGAATTGTGTGTTTTGGTCTGTGGATAGCAGCTGCTTGAAGTCCATAAAAACAAGAAACCTGAAGTTGATTCAGATGAATCTGAAGTCTTGTACCTGAATTATGTCAAGGTTAGCAGTAAATGCCATTTAAAAAGACTGAGTACAAATTGCCAAATTCCTTTGAATGCCAAACCATATTTCTCAGGAAAATTGGCCACTGCCAAATTTATAACATTTGTGTTTCTGTTACCTGAATTCCAAGGGCAGAGGGGTGATTGAGGGGGTAAGGGAAAGGCACAGGTGAATTTTATTTTCAGATGTCTAATAGGACAGTGTGACATTGCCCAGAGATAGTCTCTCAAAGGTAGTGAGTGCCAGCAGAACTTCTCGAATGCGAAGTTGAGAAATTTTACTTATTTACTTATTTTCCCATTGGAAAAAAAAAAAAAAACTTTAAATGTTTTCTGAGTTAAAAAGGCCTCTGACTGGTAGTCCTGACACAGCTTCTTGAGAGTCTCCGAGAGAGCCTCTTCTCAGTACAATTCCTAAGAAGATAGGAAGAAAAAAAAAATATTCTTAACACATAAAACTAGAATTAGTGGGAAGAAATGCCTACTGTAAACTCAACAGAACCGGGGTTAAAAAATATAGGATAAGTTTTGACTACTTAAAAGTAGCAGGGCAGACCCATCTCTTCCCTAACTCTGTCCGTAATTCAGAAAGGGCCCAGGGAACTGTCCTCAGGAATGCTCTTCCCCCCTCTTCCTTGTCCTCTCCGACAGAGCCTTTCTAATCAGTAGGAGGTCACAACTTAGAAAATAACCAGAGAGAGCTGGAATGGTAAGTTAGGGGCTATTACTGTTACATTCTGAGAATCCTGATCCATGAAAATAAAGTGCTGAAGGTGGGGTAGAGTTAGAAAGACCTGTGTTCACTGAGGGTTTTGAGTATTACAGGCTCTCCATCACTCAGAGCATCAGAAAGCCAGGCGGTGAACGCAGGAGATTTTTCTCTCAGGCTAACCAAAACCATGTTGAAATGAAAACCACTTTGGAATTGGCCTTTTCATCTCAGACTGCCAAACAACCAGCACCCAAGTGGATCCCTTAGCTCAGAGCAGTCACCAGGCATGGGTAGGTCTTTCCTTGTTTAGTGATAAACAGGAAAAACCTAACCGAGCCTACTGAACCATGTCCATCTATAAAAGAAAAAGGGAGATCATACTGGAGATTTGAAAGAAGAGTAGACCTCCAGAACTGATTGATTATAATTTATTTCTGTTATAGTATTTCCACTTAGTATTATGATTTATTTCTGTCCCTCATGAAAGGGACAGAAAGTAGTCGGGTGGTTATGAGATGAAACGACAGTAAGATGGGATGAAATCGGAGTGAAACAATAAAAAAAAGACTAAGTTAAAAATGTAATAGCATATTAAAATTCATGTGTAAGGGGGTAATGAGCTGAAAATAAAGTCTGTGTTGTGAAGGAGAAACAAGATAAAGCTCTTTGGAATCCAAAGGATAAAAACATAAAATGAGGGAGAAGATATATAGAGAGAATATCTAACAGGAGAATTACAAGTGTTGATAAACAGGGAACCAAGTGAAATAGAACAACATCATTATAAGAAGTTTTCATGCACATGTGCAGATTTGAAAGTGTTGCCGTATTTTTCATGTGAAATCAATGAAAAATATGTTTGGGCATTTCTATTTAAGAATAATGTTAAAGTACCTTGCCAAAATATCTGGCAAGATATTAGCTACCAGGGAACAAAGTTGTTTTTCTTCTCCTTTCTAGCAATAAATGCCAAAAAAAAAAAAAATAGTGCATTGATTTTAGTAGAGTTTTGAGGAGAAAAGATGGTGACTTAAGAACTTACTGAGCTTCCTCCTTATATGTTATGTGGAAAGGCAATTGAGAGGCATTCGCTGATAAGCAGGAGCTCAGGAAAGATACACTAAACCTCTTGTTCACGTGGGAGTACCTAAAGGTTGCCTTTTTATTGTTAAGCTTTATAATTTAAAAAGGTGTAAATTTAAACGTAATTCATTTTGGTTAACTTCAGTAATTATCAAAATAATAAAACTATAAAGTATGTATCTTCTAAACACCTAGAAATATATATTCCAAAAGATAGGCAACAAAGAAAGAATAAAAATAATACAGGGAAAATGTTTACTATATATGAATACTTTAAAGAAATACAGACATTAACATATGTATGTACGTATATACACATACATATATACATATAAAATTGACCATATACATATATTTGTGTGTTCAACACACGCATTATTTTTCAGGTACTGCACTAACCTTTTATTCCATTGACTTGTTACTTTTCCTAAGAACTCTATGACACTGGCCTTATTATACCTGTTTTAAAGATAAACAAGTTTAGTTAGAGATGGCCCAAGGTCACACAGCTAGTGGAGGAGCTGGGATTTGACCCCAAACAGTCTGACTGTTGACCCAATGCTCTTAAGCAACTGTGCAATACAGCGAAAGGGGCGCCGGGGGTTAATGTTCACACTGCTTGATGCTGCTGACTTCCGACCAGCCACAAGGCACCCCGGAGCCAAAGGCAGATGACTCCCTGGCTTGCCAGTGACGTATGATGCGGTCTGATATGACAAAGTGAGTTAAACAAGCAGATTTTTCCTCTCAGGAAACAGACACAAGAACAACTGAAAAGAATAAAGCAGATGTGTGAGTTACTATTCCTTACAGCAAAAGAACCTCATCAGAACCGCAGGCTGGAAAGAGGTGATTACTTTTAAAGGGCAGTTCATTCCTTCTGCATGTTGGAACCTGTGGCTCTTAACTGGCTAAAATTTTAACTTTCAGTGTAGCCCTCACTTGGCTTGTGCTTCTTAATGTTGTAGATAACATTATAGATTTATATAATATTCAACTTTTATATATATATTACTTATATATAAATGTTTATGTATAAATATATATTTGTATATAATATGTATTCGTATATGATATATAGTAAATGTTATATTTAAACCATCATATAGAAAAGCCATTATTGGGTACACTGTACAAATCTGCCTGTATAATTGAGTGTACTGTTCTACTAAAAGCAGCTTTAGAGAAAGGATTGAAAGCCAGCTCTTTCTACTTCACTAGCCTTCATTGTTTGGATTGGCATTACGTGTACAGTTATATTGTAACTGTCACTTGTGGTCTAATCTTCCCCTTAGGGGAAACTTGAGAAACCTGGTCAGCTTTAACATTTAGAGGAAGTTTAAACATATTGGAGCATAAAATTCACAGTTGTTTAACTGAAACTCCAGTTCTTGTCAGACCACATCTCTCCAGCCCTTCTGTGATTGGAATCATCTAACTTTGGCCCTCACTAAGGAAAACTTTGACAAGATGCAAAAAATGTTTACTCTTGTTTTCTTTGCCAGGAACCTGAGTCTTTGCAGCAGACTCTGAGACCTCTTTGCCTACCCCAAATAAGTGTATTGTCACTGTAACTGTTTTTTATCCCCATAACTGCTTTCGGTGAATGCCAATCTAGTTGTTACATCCCTTTAATATTTTGGGTAATTATGTTCTTTAAGAATGAAAATATTTTTTCCTTCCTTCCTTTCTTCTTTCCTTCCTGGTTTTGTTATAGTCTAGCTGTGAGACCAGCTGCCTTTCATATATTCTAGAAGAGAAGGATGAGGTGAGTTTCACAGTGATCTTTTTCCAAAATACAAAACCACTGTCACTCTCCACTTCCCAGGCAACCCCACTCATTCTATTTTCTAGTGAGGGTTTTGCTTAGATGATGACGAGTCTCTTGATTCAGTGGACTCCTAAGGGACCATCTTTCACCAGCACCAAATGCTGTTTAGTTCACATATTGAAATGTTTTAAATTATAACTTAGCAATTGTAGTTAGTAATCTTCACATTATATTGTCTCACATTTAATGTATAATTTCCTAAGAGAAGGAAATGGTCCTGGTGGGGGTTAATAGTTATAGTAACTATTAATAATACTGATGACTACTAGTTAATAGTAATTAAAGCCTCCTAAAATGAGAGGAAAAAAAATCTTTTGTTTATAAGGGTTAAAAAGAAGAGTTGATACTTAATAGTTTTAGTAAAACCCCAGTGCATGTTCGATTAATTTTGTTACTTTATTCTGGGCATGTAGTTGAATAATTACCTGCATTTTTGATTTGCTGAAAAGGTGGTGGTTACAATTTTTTTTGTTTTTTTTTTTTTACAGTACTGTTTTTAGTTCATTACATTGAGATGCTACATTTTCCTTTTCTTAAATACATGCAAGATGAAATGTTTTACCTCTGAGATGAAAAATTTGAAATTTCTTTAATGTGTCTCCTTACTAACACAATTGCAGGCAAGCATTGAACATTTGCTTTGTTCCAGGCACCATGTGCTGTGTGCTCTACCTACCTAATCTCACTTAGTCCACTTAGTGCTATTTGCAGGTTGAGGCTTAGAAAGAAAAAGAAACTTGCCCAGAGTCCAACACTAGTAGCTGGTAAAGAGCTGGTCTTTGCATGCAGCCTCTCTCACTTCAGGATGGGTGCTTCCCAGCACCACACTGTACCACCCTCAAGACGAGTTGCAGGAGGAAAGGAACCTCTAGTGGTATTAACTAAATCTTAGCAAGTAGTTGCCTGTAAATTGTAGACTTTTAAATACAATCTCACATTTCTGTGATCTTTACCCATACACCAGTTACCTTCAAACTAATTTAAGAATCTTATAGATATTAAAAATGCTTGATTGGCCAATATCTCATTTCTGTCAAAATCATGTACTAGAAGCATGTATCAAATCAGAGACTTATTTATGACAATTTGCACACACATTTGGATAAAATGCATCAACTTCTTTCAAAGTTTACTTGAAATAAAAAGGGAAGAATACGAAGTATCACAGGTTAAAGCAATGCCCTCATTCCATTTAGGCAAAAGTGTTGTGCTATTTGAATATTGTTAGTTTGAGAATATGGAGTTGTACTCCTTATAGCAATTCCAACCTAGAAAAATGTTTGTGTTTTAATTGATGGGTTAGGCAAAAAGTTAATCTTTGCATAGAGGAAAGAAACAGCTCTGACTTAGAGGTCTTGGGGCTAGAACATGGATCAAGTGTCTGAAGTTTTTCATGTGGCCTCAAGTTGAATCTTGGTCAGAGAATACACGGTGGTCAAACTTCACACCATAGTCATAATGTATGAAGCCAAAAGAAAAGTCCTAGTTGCTGGGTGCTTCCATTATATCATCAACCTGGGTTTAATGATTTTATTGGAAGCACGACTTCCAGTGAGGCAAGGCAGTAAGCCCCAGAAGAGAGGCCTTCCATGGGTAGATAGGAACTCAAATGCTTTCCCAGGCCGGACCCAGGAGACTGTGTCAGCTACTGTGATATGGCTTGCCACCAGGACAGATCATTCTACCCGTCTAAGGAGTTAGGGTATCCCCAAGAGCTGTGATGGGAGGTGGAAATTCACACCTGTGAAATGGGAGGTATGCTGAGTTGAACGGGATAGCCCAAGGCCTGTCCATGAACTGAGCCATGGCCAAGGATTTCTTAATTCTAGAGGCCTCCTTCTTGAGCTTGCCTTCTTTTGAACTTGGCCCTCAGTGTCTGGGTAAGTTGGAGCGTGACTATCCAGGGAAAGCCCCTGGTTTGTATTTAGTCAAGTTGGCCAGAGAAGACTGGATCTAAGCGGGAATAAAATTTGCTGACCCCCATCTCAGAGGTTAACATTTTCATTTGTGTTTTGCATGACTCATTTTAAATTACAGTGCTCTACAAGTATAGAAAGAAGCCTTCCTCTTCCCACCCTCCCCCAGACACCACATAATGGAAAAAGCAAGAATTTTCTGCATAAGCAAGGCCTTAAAAAAAAAAAAAGCCAGCCTCTGATGGGACTTCTTTCCTGCCAGAAATCCCACTGGTCCACTGTCGCAATTTTTACAAAAGGCCACCATGAAAGAGTAAGGCCCATTTTGAGCCCTTTGCTTCTGTATTATGTGAAACATAACTTGTATTTCTGTTCTTGGTATCCGAAGAATTGTTAGTTTTTGAACATGTAAAATCTACTAGGGTCTCTGACTGTTAAAGTATAATTTTGATTAAGAAAAGATTTGTTCCACTGCTTTGATTAGACACATAAAACTTTGAAAAGTTTTGATGTTCTGTTTCCTGTTTTAAAAAAATATGTCCTCTCCTATGAACTCTAACTAGATGAGAGGATTTTCCTCAGAGAAAATTCAGCCCTGGGAAGAACCATCTATGGAGGTCATAACCTAGAAAATTCTTCAAGGGAAGTTGCAGTGAATTAAAAGAGGGCGGAGTTAGAAAGTCCTGTTCTACCAGATTTGTGCTAATAGTTGCACCTTTCTTTCTTTCCCAGAATGGTCACTGGAGAAAATGTGTAAACCAACTGCAAACAAGTTTATCCGTTGCCACCTTTCTTTTCCTTTAGTGACAGTTCAGTTCGTTAACCTGAAGAAGCTACTGTACCATCAAGACTAGCTCCCAGCCCAGGGCTTCAGCATAAAGCAGCTGCTCAGTTAATTTTGGTGGATCACGGGCAGAAACAAGTTACCTTTGGGATGCAGATTCTGAATAGTCTGCCATGAAATAATTAAACGAATGAGAGTGATGAGGGGCTACTTAATTGGACTATGTAAAATGGCTCCTTAAGCTTCGTGGACAATTGAGTAATTTCAGTTTCCTCTCTTCACTCTTGTTTACTTCCTGCTCTTCTAGAATCAAGTGTTAGGTATTCTGTTCTCTTACAATGAGAAGATTAAACAGCTGTAGTTTAAATTAAAGCATTAATTTGGAGTGTTCTGTGGCTACATTAATTATATTTTCTACTAAGATTAAATTGCAGATGGATATAAGCAGCAATATATGTTTATCCAGGGCAAACCAAAATTCTGTTAACCAGCTATCCTTGGTGACTTTTTATTTATATATAAAAACCTTTTTAAACTGAAATAATTTAACTTGATTTTTCCCCCCAGTTAGGTAGAAGAAAAAATAATTGGATGCAGAAAACAGTTGTATGGAGCGTATTTGCATAGGTACAGGACTTGAGTGACAGAAAATTCCTTTTATTTTTTTCCCCAGTGGGATTTAGCAAAAAGCATGTGTTGAAAGTCTCTTGACTAAATGGGTCATAATTAAAGACTTTGGGATTTATTTATGGGTATTTTAATTAGAAACATTAAGTTCTCTCAGTGGTCCTTGTGAAAACTTTTTTCTAACTGCTTATTTTATATCAAGTAATAAATAAAATTTCTGTGGGTATGAAGATGAGTTTTAGGGCCGCCTATTTCTCTGGGACCCCCCCCCCCCCCCCCCCGCTTCAGAGAGCTTTTCTCTTTCTTTCACCTATTAAACTTCTGCTCTGGACCTCAAAAAAAAAATGAGTTTTAGCTGTAACCACATTGTAATTCGTGCTGAAT
Source organism: Pan paniscus (assembly GCF_029289425.2). Taxonomy (NCBI): domain Eukaryota; kingdom Metazoa; phylum Chordata; class Mammalia; order Primates; family Hominidae; genus Pan; species Pan paniscus. The sequence goes on along the minus strand of NC_073253.2, from coordinate 45,677,056 downwards.
ATATGAATGCTGCTGTTCACTGAATAGTTAACTGGTTATATCCCTTGTTAATTTGAAGTTTTCTTCCTTCGTTTTGGAATGATAGTTATAAGGCAACATGCATTTTAGAAAAATGCACTTGTTTGAACTTCTCAGATCTAATGTGACTCTGTGGGACTAGATGTTAAGAAACCATATCTTTAACTGAACATCATCTATGATATTCCATCTCATAACATGTTCCATGAGTTTTATGGACAATTTCTAAGAAATCCAAAGTAGCATGCAGTTTTATCAACCTCTCTGCATCCCTTGGCACAAGGAATAATTTTTCTGTTATTGAGGGGCAAAACAGAGGGGTAAAGGCACTCATACAGTTAAATGCCAGATTAAGTCAGGCATCCAAGTCACTCTGCTTTGGGTTGATTCTCTGAGACTCAGCTGGCTGACTTCAAAAGGACAAAATAGATTTCAACATTGGAAAAGAATACAGTATAGCATATATGATGGGTCTTGTTAGCTATCTCTTATTTTCTAATCCAAAGAGCCTCCTAGTTGGAGGAAAAACTTGAACTACATAAGTATATCAGCAAATTTTCATTATATTTTGTAATTCTTTATTGCATTATACGTGAATATATTTAGCAGTGGTAGTACGTCTTGGAAAGTTTAAGAATTTAGACAAATATGCTTTTTTTTAAAAAAAAAAAAATAGTTGAGTTTTGAATATGCTGTTTGGGTCCTTATGAGCATGTGGGAGATATGTAAGAGAAAGAGTTTGTTGCTGATGTTATAGAATCACCAATGCAGCATTGCACTTTTGTTCTTTTCCATTCATTGTTCTTGCTTACATGGAGCACTTGCAAACAGGCTGGACGTCTCAGAGTTCTGAACAATGCCCTTGGCTAACCGTTAGTCCTAATTGCTGTGACTAATGTGCTGTGTGACCTAAAGACGGTAACATACTTAACCTTGGTTTTCTCATCTGTAAAATAGAATTGATGACCTCTACCAAGCCAAGGATTTCAGTGAGGCACTCAAAAATAAAAATTAAAAAATACATTTGGGACAAACATGAAAAAAATTACTTTTTAGACTTAAGCAATGCATTTAAACCTGACGAAAATGAAAGGAATTGAAATTGTTTAGCCACAGAAAATAAAGACCAAGGACCAATTTAAACAGTTGAAAATTATATGAAGCAGTGTTTTATGGAGAGTAGTAATGAACTCTTCTTCACCTTTTTTGAGGCTGTCCAAAGAAGAAATGAAGTTAGATTATTGCAGAATTACATAAGTTAGTAGGCATGGACTGACCAGTTCTTTCTAAGACACATACTTGAGTATTCTCTTCAGTTGTAATGAAGGTGACAGTGAATTTGCTAAATAGCTGTGTACATGTTTCCCCAAAGAGACCACTGGAATAAAGTTTTGTTTCTTGAGACAGTTTCCATTGCACTTATAAGTCTTGTCCCTTGAAGGATGTTTTCTGGTAAACACCTGTATTCTTTTTACATTATATATCTTCATTACCGTACAAGTTGGTTGTGAGCCATTCCAAAGTCTTTAGTATGCTGTATGGGTGTATTCTATACTTTATGCCTTATTTGGAAGTCATAATAATGTCAAAACCATCCCTAGCCATCCCCTTCCCTGCAGAGTCTCTTTTGCTTTGTCCACTTGGTGTGCATCTTTTTTTTTTTTTTTTTTTTGAGACAGAGTTTTACTCGTCGCCCAAGCCGCAGTGCAGTGGCGCGATCTCGGCTCGCTGCAACTTCTGCCTCCCGGGCCCAAGCGATTCTCCTGCCTTAGCCCCCCAGGTAGCTGAGATTACCGGTGCCCGCCACCACGCCCAGCTAATTTTTGTATTTTTAGTAGAGACAGGGTTTCACCATGTTAGCCAGGCTGGTCTGGAACGCCTGACCTCAAACGGTCAGCCATCCGCTTCAGCCTCCCAAAGTGCTGGGATTACAGGCGTGAGCCACCGCGCCCGTCCATGTGTGTCTTTTTTATTTTTTATTTTTTGAGACGGAGTCTCGCTCTGTTGCCCAGGCTGGAGTGCAGTGGTGCGATCTTGGCTCACTGCAAGCTCCGCCTCCCGGGTTCACGCCATTCTCCTGCCTCAGCCTCCCGAGTACCTGGGACTGCAGGCGCCTGCCACCACGTTGTGTGTCTTTTTAAAAGATTTCCGGGACTTCTTTTTCCTTTACAAATCCAAAATTGCAGTAGCTTAATAAATAACAAATATTTTGGTTTTATGATTACTGTCAAATAGCTCATTAGTAAGAGAAAAAAAGATGCCGAGCCTTAAGAGGGGAGAGGAAAGGCAGTCTTTCTGAAGCTGAATCCTTTGCCTAAATTGTCTTAGCAATAAATCTTGCCACCTATTGGTAAAAAGGAAGAACTAAAACTAAAAGGTGTTTGCCGTTCTCACAGGTAGTTAGTAGTGTGATCGAAATAGAATTCTTTCAGCGGTGCTCTTGGATAAGGGACTTGGAAATATGTGATTTGATATGGAACTTTTCCCTGTGCTTTGAATTTATCATGGCTCATCTCTAAGTCATAATAGTTTTTTGAGTAGAGGAGGTATGCTGCTCTCATGGTCTCTCTTAAAATTATTTTTTTTGAGATAGAATTCCATTTTAATAGATCAGTGGATTTTAATTGGACACATTTTAGAGGCTTGATTGATTTTGAAAACATTTTTCTTTTTTCTTTCTTTCTGTCTTTCTGCCTTTCTTTCCACCACGGCTAACTGCAGTCTGAACCTCCTGTGCTCAGTTGATCCTCCCGCCTCAGCCTCCTGAGTAGCTGGGACTACAGGCGTGCGCCACCATGCCTGGCTAATTTTTCTGGAGAGATGGGGTTTCACCATGTTGCCTAGGCTGGTCTCAAGTGATCTGTCTGCCTCAGCCTCCTAAAGGGCTAAAATTATAGGTGTGAGCCACTGCACGTGGCCTTTTTTTTTTTTTTTTTTCTTGAGACAGGGTCTTCCTCTGTCACTCAGGCTGGAGTATAGTGGCATCAACATGGCTCACTGTAGCCTTGACATCTTGGAGTCACCTGATCCTCCTACCTCAGCCTCTGGTGTAGCTGGGACTACAGGCTGAAAACATTTTTCTAACTCTGTTGTTAGTTTGGGCTTTCCTTCATTCCAGCCTCTGAAATCCATTATTTCCTGCCCAACTGAAATGGGACAGGCCAGTGGTGACGTTGGCCTTTGGTGCCAGGGCCTGTTTTTCCAGATCATGGGCACCATACAAAGACAACTGCCCTAAACGGCATCATTGCCCCAGAGTCATTGAATGTCCTTAAGGTGCATTTGATAAAACAAAAACAGTTTTTTGTTTTGAAAATTCTCAAGTATTTCCATACTGGGAAAATGTTCTTTTTTTTTTTTTTGACAGGGTCTTGCTCTGTTGCCCAGGCTGGAGTGCAGTGGCGGGATCTCAATTCACTGCAACCTCTGCGTCCTGGGTTCAAGCAATTCTCCTGCCTCAGCTGGGACCACCGGCACATGCCACTAAGCCCGGCTAATTTTTGTATTTTTAGTAGAGATGGGGTTTTGCCATGTTGGCCAGACTGGTCTTGAACTCTTGACCTCAAGAGTGACCCATCTGCCTCGGCCTCCGAGACTGCTGGGATTACAGGCATGAGCCACCATGCCTGGCCAACAATGTTCTTTTTAATGGTGTTTTCCCCACTATTTGGATAGATATATGAATTCAGTTACTAAGATGACTTAGATTTAAATATAAAACACTAGCGTAGCAGTTTTTGATTCTTAATATTATCTTAAATCCACCTCCCTTCATTGTCCTCTGTATCTAAACACCCTTCAATTCTTGAGAAAATTAAGATTTCCATAGATTAGTAATCTATTTGTGATTGTGTGTGTTGGTGGACATCCTAACAAATTTATGAATAAAGCCAATACTGTTTTGTTAGTGTCCTTATTTTTTCTTTACGTCTGTTCATATTTGGAATTCTAAGTTTTTTTTGTATGAGGCACTACCCAAATAATCATTTGATACCCTTTGTTGGCATGACATGTTTGGTCAATTGTTTTGGCAAAAATTATTTATCCACCACTGGGAACTAAGCACTGTAACAACTAAAGAAAGAGGTCATACAAGGGAAATTGGAAGAACTATATGTTATGTGTTTCAATTTTTATGTAGTACACCTATATATGTGTGCAAAAAAATGTAAACTGTTACAAAGCAATATATTGATGAATTTAAATGAGTAGAGCATAATAAAAGCAAAAACCAAACAGAAGAGTGGTTGGAGTGAGGCCATAATAAACCAAGAGATATTTTCTGAAGGAAGTGAACATGTTTGCATTTTCCAGCATACTGCTATGGATGTCAGCATTAGGCTCATACATAGTATTGCAGCGTGATTCAAAAAGGTGAGATAGAGGGGAAATAAGATAGCTTCATAAATATTACCAAGGAATTTAAGACATGAGCATTTTATGTAGGGAGGTTGAAATGCATTGTTATAATCAGGCTGTGTAATTTCCTTCTGTCAAGACCTACCCATTTACCAGTAATGATACCTTCTTTCTCTTCTATTTTTGTCTCTTCCTTTAGGAAAAGGAATATATGCTTACTCATTATTTAAAATTCAGAGTCATTTTCCTGTTCCAGTTGGTTTTGTTCCTGGAACCACCAAAGAAGAGTAGAATTAGGTGCATGTGAAACTTTTATTTCTGCTTTTTCTACTCAATCAACTTTTATCCCTTTTTAATTTTTACTCTCTCAACCATCAGTTCTATATCACGGTATCTCTTCTTGGTCTTTTTGTATTATATTTCCATAAAACCAGATGTACGGGGTTGTTAAAATACTGCCTGGACATATTATCTACCCTGCACTAAGTGGTCCTATCACAAAATCCAGTTAAACACACACTGAAGTATTTAAATTGTTTCTTTTTTAAATAACATCATATTGGGCATTGGGCTTCTTAACTAAACTATTTCTTTCACTAAATGACATTGGTTAATTCAACAAGCCATTGTAGGAATTCTGTTAACCCAGTAGCTTCTACTACTATGTTACTATGGTAATGACTTAGCTTCCCATAAAGCTGCATTTAAATAGGTGTTTATAGTCACCAATTACCAGGTATTTCAAGTACTCTTTGAAAGGGGACTGCTTGTGGTGGGGTGGGGGGCGTTAACATAGATACTTTCTCAGTCAAGTAGCCATTTGAAGTTTTTCAGGTAGAAGACAGTTGATAGACTATTTGGTGAGCAAATGAATAACTGGATGAATACCCATCTGGGAACCCCTAAAGAACTGAAGATAATTCCCTGGCCACCACTGTTCACAGTCATCTATTATGTGCTTACTCTATGCCAAGTGTTGGGCTGGATTCTGGGGTCACCAAAGGGAAGAGAAAATTTTCACTGCCTTGAGGGTAGCTAAAAACTTAATGGAGGGAAGCTGAGAGCATGAGTGAGCATGCCACCCCAGCTGGGTGAGCAGCACACCTTGGGAACAGCTGGGAGACCCCCAGTGGTGTGTGTCTTCCTTCACCCTTAGCACTTGCTCCTCTCCAGCTCACTATGTTTCTTTTCTCTCTGGGGTCTAAGGAGCTTAGGCTTCACTGCCTGCTCCTCAGATTGTGGGAGCAGGAGCAGAGAGTGGGTGCCTGCCACGGGACATGGGGTCCTAGAGACAGGCCCCAGCATGGGAAGGCAGTGGAAACCTATGCATTGCTCTCTGGCATTGCCACACGTCTTCTGCTGCCTGCCTTCCAGCCCTTTGCTTTTCCCCAGCTCCGTCAGCTACTTGCCTCTGACATCAGTGATGAAAGTCAGGCGTGGGGGGATTAGATTATTTCCATTGGCCTTGATAGACTTAGACATATAATAGAAGCTATGATAAGTGAGTTAGTTTTCCATGTTTGTTTACTGAAGTTTATATTACCCTTTATGTCACCAAAACATGCCCGTTTGCAGTCATTGCCAATGTAGTCATGCAAAATCACTTGAGTGAAATAGACTTTGGGGATCTAATCTCAGGACCTAACCACCATTTATAATGCTTTTTTGGGGAAAATGTGTTCTGGATTTCGCACAGCCAGCTTACAAATGAGCTTTGGAAACACAATCCACATGTAAGTTGGAGACTTCCTATTATTAGCATTCAGCCCTGCGAGGAGAGCCCTTGCTTTGTTAGCAGGCCTATGTGTCCTCAGCCCTAAGTTCCTAAAACCAACACTACTTGAGGAGCTTGAATTGGTGCTCTTGGAGTTCTTTAGATTAGTTATGAGACTTCAGAACCTGCTTACCAGCAGTACTGAGCTCAAGGAAGCCTAATTCATATCCTTCAGAAGATAATTTTAAGAGAGTGTGTATGTTTTCCTTTTGTGAACAAAGGAAAGTTAATCTGGTGCTCCGTGTCTGTTTTGTAATTCCCCAAGGGAGAAGGAAAGGGAGGGAAATGATTGATTTCCAGATAGGATAAAAACCAGTCAGCACACAATGGGTTACTGCCACCGCTTTCTGATAAGGATCCTACTTCAACTATCTGAAGAGATTCTTCAAGGTGGAGGATACAGTGGTTATATTAGTTACTCTCACCCTTGTTATTATGGAAGGTAAAATTCCTGGATCCTAGATTTAATTTTAAAATAGTAATTTAATAATGTCTGGTGGAAACCTCTTTAAAAAAACACTTTGCAGCACATCTCTGGTAGCCCTGTGCTTGAGATGACTTTTAGGCTGCCAGTTCAGAAGGTGGAAGATATAAACTGTGTGGATGAGTTGGTTTTTCAGTGGACCCTGTTAGGTTCCTTTTTTTAAAAAATAATAATTTTTATAATGAGTATGTCTTTGTGAGCCCTCACAACCCTTGAAGTTTTTACTTGTTTGGCAGAACTAAGGGCACTGAACGTTTGTAAGCCATTCACTAACACTTACAGGAAGGGCATAAAAGGGTGCTCAAGTCAGTCTGTAGGTGGTGGGGGCGGGGTGGAAAGAGGGGATTCCTGTAGGCCTGGATGAATCAGCCACTGATTTCTGATGGTAGCCCCAGCTGCAAAAAAGTAGGAAGCTTTTTTTATGGACAGAACTACAACTCCTTTCTTTCAAGTTTTTCAGCCTTTTCACACTTTTCCATTCTTCAGACTTTGCAAGTTTTTAAACAAAATGTTTGTATTTCCCCACACACAGTTGACTGCATTATGAGAGGGAAAGGAGCAAACTCTGTCTCATCTGAGTGAGGGGCTCAGATCAGGAGTTGTGTAGGGCCCTCACCCGGTTGGGGGTGGTGGAGCCTTGGCTGTGTGCAGGAGTGACTGTTCTTGGAGATGTTCTGGTTGGATCATGAGTTTGCGCTTGGAAAGCACTGCCTCAAGTTCATCAGCAGGAATGAGGTAGAATTCACTACTTGCTGTCTTAAGACCTTTCTGTCTGCCAAGTGTTTGAGCAATCCCTCACATCTCCCCCTTGAACTAAAGAGCAACAACTGGTCAAGAGCCCAGCAGGGATGAAAAAGGTTGGCCCCTTGCATCCTTCATCTGCTGTTTAGACTAAGGGCCGCATTCTAGACCACTCTCGGCCATGCTGTCCTGAACCCGAGGATCAGCAGAATTACAGGCCCAATTTCAGGCAGACGTGAGCTTGCATCTGATGACAGGCAAGTACCTACATGTGTCTTTCATTACTCCGCTGCCTTAGGAGATGCTGTTTAAGTTGGCAGATATGCTTATTGAAAGCAAAGCTTGTTGCTGGTGAGATTACTGAATTTACAAAAAAAAAAAAAAAGTGGGGGGATCAGATGCCGAGGGAGAGGGAAGGGAGTGTGTAGCATTTAAAAGTGTGGTGAAGCCATCAAGTTAACAAGAAAAAGTAGAATAAAATGTGGTTCCAATTTGTTGTACTGGGCTCAAGATGATAATATTGCAATAGTAAACTGTAGGGATGTGTGCGTGCAAATGTGAGCACATGTGTGCTTGCTTTCTGAATTTCAAAATCGTAGAAGTTATTAGAAGTTCTAATTTTAGTTCCCAATTTAATTTACTCTGATAGTAAATTAGTAATTTTCAAGGGATTTACTGATAATCAGAACAGAGATTTGCAATTTCTAGGACAGATCCCCAATTTTGGGGGTGGGAAGGAGCTACTTTGTATTTCCCTGAAACCTTGAGTTACTGGGGCCGAACATGTAGGGCAGATATTGAATGACCAATCCTAATGCTCTTAGCAACTTTGCTAAGTAAAACCCCGCTGCCATCCAGTGGCAATTGGCTATACGGCATGGTAGCTGTAAAATATGCCCTTTTCTGCCTTTTCTCCCTCAGATTCCACCTTTCTCAGATGCTCCCAGTTTTTTTTCCCAGATGGCACCTGACACAGTACTTGACAGGAAAAATTGACTTTATGTCTGGCTTAGGTAATTCAGGGCAAGTGTGCATTTATTTACCTTGTCTCTTCTCCTAGCAATACTAATTTTTATCTCCGTTGCATTTTTATTTTCTCCCCAGATTTGTCGTAACACACATACTTTTTCCTTGAATATTTTTGTTACCTTAGCTAAAGAATTAATGCATTGTGGTATTTCTGCTTGCCATAGTTTTACTTTAGAGTAGATTTCGCTTATATCTTCGTATTTATGCTTTGAGCTGTGGTTTACCAATTTCCTAGCATGTTTCATGACACTTATCCTACATTTCAGACAAGGATTTATGTGTCCCATAGGATTCAAGCTGGACTTGGAGAAAGAGCCAGCTAGCAAATGGAATTATTCTGACTTGTGAAAGGTTCCAGCCTTTTAAAACTAGGCTCTGAGAAATAAAAAAACAAATATTCTTGGGAAGAAACTGGGTTTGTGAGTACTTGGCTAGAAATTTTAGGAAAGGAAAGAACATTTCCTCTGGCCTCGGGAGCACATTCAATGTGAAATATTGCTGCCTTTAAAAGAGCCAAACTTAAATTTCTATTTGGATCATTTACTTGACTTAAAAATAAAGGGATCTATTTTTTTTTTTAAGGTTCAGAACCCTATTTTAAATAAAATGACATTCTAGTAAGTCAGGCAAGATGCCCCCAACATGAGCTATTAATTAAAAACAGCCGGAACTTCTGGAGGTGTTAGCAAGTATCTACTATGAGCTTGGGGACTGGCGAAATCTGGTACAAGTTAGTTCCAGCTGTGCACATTTGCCTTATTACAGTTCTTTATGATAAATTAAATGCATGCTTCATACATCCTTTGGTGTAGTCATATTCTCTCAGCACTTGACTAAGCAGGTGGAAAGCTTATTTAGTCAGAGGATGACTGAAAACAATGAACTATAAACCCATGTATATCCACTCCAAGAAAAGAGCTAATAAATGTCATGTTTTTTATTTTCCCGTGGACCCCTTTTTTTTTTTTTTGTATTTTATAACCTTTCCAGAATCTTGAGTGATTTTTAAATGTTTGCCCTTTGGTCATAAATGCAGCAAGTAAATGTGAGTCTGCACACTCGAATGTTATATAAATCAGTTGACCAGTCAGTGTTGGAGCAAACTTCTCAGGATTGCTCTGTGAACTCCCTGTTCTCTGGCAGTTGCCAAATACAAAGATAAACCAGGAGAGACTTATTCCCAAGAAAAGAATGATTCTGCATCCTTAACTTACATATAAACTGTTGAGATGTTTCATTGTTTTGTATGGTCAAGCCCCTTCTCTTGTTCTCTCTCTTCATCAATTAGTATGGAAAATTGGAAGTTTACTGAAAAGAGTTTCAAATCATGGGATTTTAGATTTGAAAAGGACCAGAGGGATCATCTACTCTTCCAACAAATAAAAAATAAAACCCCCAAAGGAATGAATGATCCATTGCTGGGACATTGGAATCTCTCTATAAAGGAGAAATCATATTAAGGTATTTTCATCTTAGGCCTCTAACCCCAAGGGTATCTTTACAAAGACTTTATTTTAGTGAAGCCTTCAATAAACAGTGACCTCATGTCAAGAATTCTAAAGAGAGGGTTATGGAATATTGGTTTGATATTAAAGTCATTGTTATCTTGGAGCTGGCCTGAATGGACTAATAAGTGGCCTGTCACCAGTTGTAACTTACTTTTACAATTTTAATGTGATTTAAGGGAAGACACTCTTGGAAATGCTTAGTTATGGTTCATACCCATAATCGTGTTTCTTTTAGGTCTTAAAATTTTATATAATACAGGGGAGTAGATTGCATCAGTACAGTCTTTTTCTTTTTTCTTTTTTCTTTTTTATGATGCAAACAAAGCAGTATCTTAAATTAAATCAAGGTTTCTTAAGGTTCCAGATTGTTATTCCTAAATTTTCCACTGAGTAACCTCCAAATTCTTCTCCTGCCTTTGTCCCTAGTTGACACAAGTCAGGCCACAATTTTTTTTCTGCAAATGGACGAGCTGCTGCTCAGAGGCTGCACTTACTGGTGAGAGATCCTTCAAGGGAAATGAATCTGGAATGGCCTGGAACATTTGTCTTTGGGTTGCTCCAGAGCTTTATTAGAGCTTCTGAGATTTCTAAGTAGGTGATGAAATTTAGCAGCATCTGATTTTCTAAAATGACCAAAGGAGAATTGTTTCAGTCCCTGATTTGCAAAGTACTCACTTTTTGGTCCTCTCAAAATTTTTGTCAGATAAAGATTTTTCCGTGCCATGGATATAAGAAATAACCCACTCTTACCGATAAAGGGAAGTTAGTGTTGTAAAGGAACAAATGGTGATTCAGGGCTCTTGGGAGACTTTGGAGGTATTCATTCTCCACTAAGCTATATCCCAATACCATCATTATCTGGGTCAGCCTCCGATTCAGCCTCATCCTGTGCTTCAGCAGTGGGGTAAAACAAATGTCACTTGTTAGCTGCTTCTTCATGACCTTCATAGACTATGCATTAATTTGAAGCCCTGCCCCCAAAAATAGTGCTTGGGGGGGGGAAATGAGTTAGTGATTTTGTGAAGATAATGGGAGTTGAGGAAAACACTTAAGTTTGCTTTTCTGAGCTCTAGCTTCATTTTACTTCTCAGTCTCAGTATTTAATTGTCTCCACTGTTTTTTCTAACTTGGAAGGAAATCAGATGGCGAAAGTGAAACATATGGCTATCAATGTGAAAAAGCTGCTCCCTATAGCACTGGAATTCTCTTGTCATTAATAGCTCTTGTAGTCGACAGATTATAATGTACAGAGTCATAAATGTTCTTGTTGTCATTTGGAAAATTACAAATTCCCAAAAAGTGGTGATTATTTGGGGCTTTGGGTCTGCAAGACGTTTCACATTAGAATGCTGATAATATCTTCAAAAACCACAGAGCCATGGGCCTTGCAGGCTTGGTAACTGACTGCCTTTGTGGTGTGGTTTTATTCTTTCTACTGAAGCACCTGGTTGAAAGGAGTGGGATGCTGAATTCATAGGGGCGTGTTCACAAAAATCTTTAACATCAAGTATCTGTTTATTCAAAATAGTGCATAGTTCAAAGCAACCTTGATTCCTTAAACTAGATGTTTTTCTGTTCTTTAATGAAAACAGCCTGAACGTGGTTATTAATCTGAGTCTTTCTCCATTCTGACCACCCCACTCTGTTTTTCTCTTGAGTATCAAAAAAAAAAAGGATAAAAACATTTTGTAATTTTTTATTTATTTATTTTTGTTGAGACGGAGTCTCGCTCTGTCGCACAGGGTGGAGTGCAATGGCGCAGTCTCGGCTCACTGCAAGCTCCACCTCTCAGGTTCACACCATTCTCCTGCCTCAGCCTTCCGAGTAGCTGGGACTACAGGTGCCCACCACCACGCCCAGCTAATCTTTTTGTATTTTTAGTAGAGACAGGGTTTCACCGTGTTCACCAGGAGGGTCTCGATCTCCTGACCTTGTGATCCGCCCGCCTCGGCCTCCCAAAGTGCTGGGATTACAGGTGTGAGCCACCGCACCCAGCAACATTTTGTAATTTTTTAAAGGGCTACATAAATTCAAGGTATTATTGCTATACTTCTTTTCTGTTACCTTATGAAGTTGATTGTTGTTGAAGCACCAACAGTATGCATGCATGGGTATCCAGAATGACCATCTAGTCTCAGTTGTGCAAAATTCACCATGTAGTCTCATGGATTGAGAGGGGCAATTAGCAAGAGTGTGAGATAATGGAGAACAAAAAATAATGCCAAGCTGGGTTAAAAAAAAAAAAAAAATTGGGGAAAGAAAAAACAAGTGCTCAAGACAAGCCTCCTATTTTTCAGTTTGGCCTAGCCCTAGTCCTATTGAAGAAGGTTAGTACATTCACCTGGCCAGTTTTAGCTAACTTGGTTACCTGGCAAGTGGCAGGGATGCAGTACATTAGTACTTGTCCTGTGGTACAGAGCATGTGTCTCAGGGTGTGGCCACTCCAGGGAGAGGGAAGACGTGCTTTATGGGGCCTCCTCAGCCATCACTGTGATATGTGCCACCAGGAACCCAGGACCTTTCATGGTCCAGTCTGAGGTGGGAGCACCACAGAAGCAAGAGCTGCCTGGCCCAGCCAAGCCCAGATTACCCTAAAATCTTACTGCTTTTTTCCCTTCAGCATTTTAAATTATAGGAGCAAGTAAAAGTGTACATAACGCAAGGCAATCTGAACAGGTGGCTGATAGCTGCTCCATCCAGAGGAAGAGCCATGAAGTTCCCCCGACCCACACATTTCACCCCGTCTTGTCTACCAAAAATCACGTGAAAATGCAGACATAACCATGGAGGAGTAACCCATGAACAAAGGGCTGGTAATTACAATTTAATGTTGTTCTTTTTACCCCTTTGGCTGGCTGGCTGTGCAAAGGCAGGCCCCGGTAATTACGGTTTAATGTTGTTCTTTTTACCCCTTTGGCTGGCTGGCTGTGCAAAGGCAGGCCCCACAGGGGAGTAATGTATTTGTGACAGCCAGTTGGGGTGGGGAGAGATGGGCTGTACTACACTTTGAATTTATTATGTTCTGCTAATACTTTTACTCCTATGCTGGAAAGTTATGTTTTCCTTCCTTTGTTAGACAATTTTTGCAGAGTAGTTTAACATTTTCAAACATTTACTATATATAGCACTTTTAAAATCCAGGAACTGTCATTTCCAAAGAAGATTCCATGTCTATAATATTAATTCCCTGTCCTCTCCTCATTGCCTTTTTCAGACATCCACTGTAGATAGCCTCTGTTCCCCAGGAACTAACATTTCCAAAGGAAACTCCCTTGCCTATAATTCCCTGTTATCTTCTTGTTGCCTCTCCTGAATAATAATTTTTGATTCAGTACCTTTTAGCTATTTATAATGTTATCGTATAATCTGAGTTTGGGAACTGCTTGCCACTTCCAGTTTCTGACACCCAAAACACATTTTATGCTTAGAGAAAACAATAGCATCCTGACTTTTTAGAAGACATAGTTTTCCCTTGGGGATCCAAACTGGAAGCAGATATTTGAGCTGTGAACACATTTTTTCTTAGAAGAGTCAATTAGGAGCTGGGTTGAAGCTTCAGTCTATGCACTTAGAGTCAGGTTTTAGGACCAAGAGCAAGCACTGTGGGCACCTGTTGTAAGAAAACATCTGACAGCATGAGGTGCTAACTTGCTTCAAAATCCTCCATAGCTCGTGGGGATGCTACCTTTTTAGTAGGAGTTTGAAGCCCAGAATGCACTTTATATTGTAACCAACACAGTTGAAAAATAGGTTCCATGTTCTATAAGAATGGATTCATTAAACTGCATGTTCTGGAAAAAGGATGTATTAGAGACTTTGAATTTGAGGATCCTGTGTTATATACATCTCTGAGCCATCTTATCAGGAAGAAAAGCAGCTCCTTAAGGTGCCTGCCTCTTCCTCTAATACTATGTACATATTTCGACCTCTGCCCTCTTTAAGTTATTTTCATTTGTCTTGTAGCCAGTATCAGACATGTTAATGACCACTAACTTTGTAAATGAAATTATTGCAGCTCATAATGTCAAGATGTGAACCTAAGCAGGCCTTAGGTTTTCTGACTTAATAGCCGAACCATACCAGTCTTTCCCTGATCATTGAACCTTCTGTCTTCTGCAGTCAGCAGACCGTCTCTAATGAGAGGTGCACAGACACTTTTGATGCTTATTTTAAGGGAAGCCAGTGGCAGATGGAGAGCCATCAGATGAAACTGTTATTAATCACACCATTTCTGAAGCTGTTCTGACTCCACACCCTGCATTGTGACAAACGCCAGGATGCCAAGTTCCTAGTATTGCAGCAGGTTCTTAGTACATAACAAACACTATCAGTGCCCCCAGCTCAACTTCGACTAAATGCCTTCCAATAGAGTTAAGCTGTTTTTATCTAATACATGCTAACAGTAAAAGGACACAGACCCTCTTATTTGACCCTCTTAGCATCTAAGGAATATGATACTTTTTTTCTTTATACTTAGCTGTGTATTCAAAGCTAACACATTCTCTAAGTAACCAAGTTCACACTAAAGAAAAATTGAAGGCCATCCTCTAAAGCCATGCTGCTCAGTGTAGGAGCCACCAGCCACATGGTCAAAGCCACACAGAGCCACTGAAAGGTGGCTGCTATAAATTGAGATGTGTTATGAGCATAAAACAAGAGAGAAATGAAGACTATCTGCTTCATAATTTTTATATTGATTATATGTTGATTATATTTTGGATATGTGGGGTTAAATAAAAGATTAAATTTCACCTTTTGTTTTTGCTTGTGATGTGGCTACTAGAAAATGTAAAATTACATGTGTGGCTTACAGCGAGACCCCACTATTTACAGGGCACTGAAAGTCATTCTTCCTCTTAATTCCTCATCTAAACTCTACTCATTGACTATTTTGTGTATCTGCATCTTTTCTTCCAAAATGAATGATCAGCTGCTAGAAGGCATGACTATGGAAACAGTTTATCTTCTACTGTGATTTTTCAAGAGTGAGGAAGTTTGGCTATCACCATGGGTGTGGGGAGAGGGGTTCTGTTCTCATTTGGTAAACATACACCAGATATGCTAAACATCCCATAGAATATCTTAGACAAAGAAAATTACAGTAAGTAGTGAAATGGATCAAAGAGTGGCTATTCTTGAACTCTCTACTTTCCAGGTCTTTTTGGCTAGAGAACTCTTTTTCTAACTTTGTTGCCTGGCTCTTGGCAGTCAATGTCCAAAGTAGTGCATTGAGCTGCCCCCCAAAAGGGGCACAGTTTGTAAGGAAACCATATGCCCTATGGGACCTCATGGGATGACACTCAGTTAGTACATAAGGATCTCTTGGAAGGGAGCTGCCTTTATGTCCTCTAAACCAGGTCATCTCTTATCAGCTAAATCCTGGTGCTGACTAGTACAGCTGTATGAGCCTGGACAAATCACTTCTGAGCCTGTTTTTCCTCTCTGTACAATGACAATGATGATAGAACCTTTCTTATAATGTTATGAAAGATTATATTTTCTGAGATAATTTTAGTAAAGCAACTTAGCATAGAGCCTGATACATGTTAAGTACGTTGTGTATATTGGCCATGATTATTATTGGCTTCTTGGTAATGAAAGCATCAAATACTAAGGGCAGCTTTTAGTATATTATTTCTGATCTTGTGTGATCAGAAATACCACATTTTTGAGAATGTATTATTTTCCAAAGAATTAAAATGACTCTCAGAGGGGAATGGATAAACCCACAGAGGTTCTGGAAATGGAGCAGTTTCCTGTAAGTATCATGACTTCTAATTAAGCCCCTTTATCTGTTTTATCCCTGACACTTGTACTCACTGTGTAGATCATGAGCTAATTTTGCTTGGACTCTCCCCTCCCGCCATCTCTTAGAGCCCAGCAGTGCTATGCATGCATGGGTTAAACATTTCAAACTGTCCAAATGAATTGCATTTATTGGCAATTTAATGCTGAAACTCAAAGAGGGAAAAGAGGAGAAAAAAAAATCAAAGATGAAGTGGAAAGACAAGGGCCCTTGGATGCAGCCGGACAGAGGTTGTAATATCTGCTCTGCCAAACACTAGTTAAGTGATCTTGGTGTAGTCACCAAACCTCTTGAGTCTCTTTCCCACATACAAAATGAGGTTGATGTATTTCACAAGGCTGTTATCATGACTCAAGGAAATAACCTAAATGACTAGGGCAGTGACAGCTCACCTCTCTCTCTTCATGTTGCTCTCAATTTCATGATCTTCTTCTCCCCGCAACCCCATGATTTATAGAAGCCAAGTTACATTCTCTGATGTATAGCTGTTGTAACTTTGGAATACATTTAAGAACATGGAATTAGCTGTCTTTTGTTAGATCCACATACAGAAGTCACAGAAATGTTTTCATCATTTTGAATTTTACTGTTCATTCTGGCAAAGTGAAAATGTATACCAAAACACTATTTTAAACCACCTATCCCCTGGGTTAGAAATTATAAGTTAGTGTAGCCCAGTGAAGTATAATTAAATGTTGCCATTCTCCCATTTATTTAACTTCCTTCCCTCCATATTTGAAGTAATTTTCGCTTGGTGCCAACTCCAGTCATTCTCCAGATGCCTGTGATTTCTTCCAGATTTTCAACACACTGTGGCTAAAGATAATATAGAATTATTTTTTAAGTAATTTGTGATTAAATGTAAATTTAGTAATTTTATGTTGGGACATGTGATCTCCTTGACATTTTCTCCAAAACACAGAATTTAAGAACTAGAAATGATTTTAGAACATCTAGTTAAACCATTACCACTTCACTGTTATGACAGTGAGGCCTGGAGACATTAAATGTTTTGCCCAAAGTTACCAACATGTTGTTGGCAGAAAAATCTGGAACATATGGCCTCATCTATTGTCTAAATTTTTTCTACTAGTGCACAGTGCCTTTTCAATTGCTTTTTATTTGATATAGTGACAATCATAAATAGGGGATTTAATCAATACTCTTTTTTTTAAAAAAAAAAAGTCACAGAAAGAATGCAATTGTATTGAAAACCCCTCTCTAGTTTTTCCAGTAGGTTACATTAAATGGCCCCAAAAAGTAATTTATGGGCTAAAATGAATGTCTTCAGAAGGCTAACATAAAAGATGACCAACAGGGGGAAACCTGAAACAGCCTTTTAGGTAATTTGCTTAACTTCTAGCCCTTTTTAAAAAATTACTCAAGCTCCTGTTAGAGCCAACAAAAAACATCTGTTGTTTTATTTATAGCCACAATTTCTAAGAAGCATATTCTATAGCAGATGAAAAAGTAGTTGACAGCTTATAATTCATAAAGTTACTGAGGCCTAATCTGATAGAACAAAATGTACAAACTCCCTCCCGTGGTTCAGACCCTATCACTTCCCTTTCGGCTGAAGACAGAAATGGTGCAACAGAGGAGTGGAGCATAGGTTATTACGGTTGTTAAGGAAGAGGCGACTCTGAGATGATAATGCAGAAAGGAGTACCCCGCAGTGATAAATGATTGCTTTCACCTCTGGGCCATCCACCAGCCTGAGTCACTGCTACTTTTTCATTAACATTGTATGGACTTTCATTATAGGAAGCCAACATTTTGCTGTGTTCAATCTACAGATTGTTAAGAGCGTATTTCCATCAGGAATCTAAAGTGTTAATTAAAATGACTGATTGAATAGTTCCCTCTCTGAGGGAAGCTTTTAGTTTGCCCCTTCCTTTCACCAGTTAGCTCTAGTCTATATTGACATAACTTTCTCCCTGCTGACTCTTAAGCAATTATTAGAATTCACTCATTACTCAAATATCACCTCTCTGTATCTGTTGGCTTATTTCTGAGAATCTTTTTGAGAACATGACCAGGCTTCTTTCTATAATTTATATATATATATATATATATAACATATATATATGTAGAATACATATATATTTATATATGTACATATATGTACACATATATATCTATATATGTGTACATATATATGTATATATGTGTACATATATGTATACATATATATCTATATATGTATATATAGATACATATCTATATGTATAATGTATACATATATACATGTATATACATGTATACATATGTATATAGATACATATATAGATACATAGATACATACATAGATATATAGATACATAGATACATATATATCTATATATGTACATATATCTACATATATATACATATATCTACATATATATCTACATCTACATATATCTACATATATATCTATATATGTAGAATATATATATATATTCTACATTTTAGTTCTGCTATATCTATAGGGCCTTCTATATATCACAGTTTTGTGTGTTGTTTTTTTTTTAAGTGCATTGGTTTGGCACAAATAGCTATAGTACTATTTATTATCCTGAGCTTTTTTGAGAATGTAGTGATAGGGTTCAACATCTGCCCAAATTGACCCATCTAGAATTATAATTCTAAAACCATAACCAGAAGAAGCCCATTAATTTCTTTAGTAGACAGGTGAGTAGCCTCTTGTTTATTTCACTACTGAACATAGTCTATTGTGAGATATGAAGATGTATTAGCCCACCAGAATTAATCACCTTTGTCTGAAGTAGTTAAAGTATATTGCTTCATTTTGTTAAACTCTGATTCCTTACACAATTGTTAAGGATTGTGTTTACTTTTATCTCAAAATTGTTACCTTTTAATATATATAGTCTTATATCAGTGATCTTTTCAAACTTTTAAAATGAAGTCTGAATAAATATTATTTTCTTATGCATTTCTTCTGCACCAGCTGATAGGGAATTTTCTGTACAATGTTTTCAGGCCTCTTGCCTTTCTTGCCTTTATTTTTCTCTGCAATTCCACACACAGGTCATTGCTTTCCCTTCCTCTCCCTTTTTGATCATGGGTGCTTCAACTCCCTTCATATATTTGTTAAGCATATTTTACTAAGATTTCATTTTGGGATGCTTGCAAATATACATTACAAAATATATATTTTTAAAAAGTGATTTGAAGGGCCCTCTGTGCATCTGATGATTAACTAGAAGAGTCTTTTGTACCTTGCTAAAAGTGATAAGTTAGCCAGCTATATTTAGCTGGATAAAACCCATTACATCCTTGGGGAAGAATGTGCTTTGTTTAGCTTTATGAGAAAATATTTAATAAATGCTGTCTTGAAAATATTTAGCCTGGCTGAGTGGGCTGGCAAGGCTTCAATACTGATAAAGCAGAGGTGATGGTGAGAAGCTGGCCTGCCAGTCCAAGCTCAAGTTGAAAAAATGCACCTCTTGTCACTAAGGGTTGCAACTGTCACCAAGTGCTTGTCCATCAGTGTCACGTAAAGATTTTTTAACCTCACATATGGCATCATGCAGTTTGTCTGCCTAAAAAGGCAACCTAGATTCACAGAGTGGTTACAGTTGGCTTTGAAGTCCCATCTGTTCTGTAAAATCCTAGCTTTATTTCTTACTGCTGGTATGACTTCAGGTAACTTGTTTAACTTTTCTTAATCTCAGTTTTCTCATCTGTAAAATGGGGACAATGATAATTTCTTAGAGCGTTGTACAGATTAAATGAGATTAAACGCTGAGCAGAGTTTCTTACACTAAGTGTTCACTACATGGGAATTAATCAGCAGTAGTAGTGATTTTTAATCAGCCTAACATTTTCGGTCCCTCCCTAACTCTTCCCACCCCACAGGAAATACAAAGAGCAAAGTCCTCTTGAATGTGGCGAGGTGGGAAAGGCTCTGGCATGGGCATCAGGAGGCCTGGGTCCTCGGCTTGAACTTCCTGTGGGACCTTGGGCAAGTTGTGGCTCACATAATCCCTCCCCACTCATCAGTACACAGTGCACAGGGCAGCAGAGCTCCTGGCTGCTAGTCTCTCTTTTGATACCTAATTCGTTGTGGTATCAGACCAAATTTGATATGATAGCTAGACCCTCCAGTCCGTCAGTATCATTTGGGGTCTGGTGTAAGGTCAGCCTGTGAAACTCAGGCATGTAGGCAACAAGTTATCAGTAAGAAGGTCAATCATTGGGATTCTGTCTCCCACAATGGTCTGGATTTTCTCTCTGTGGCTGGTGGGCTCAGCCCCAATCCTTGCTACTCAAAGTGTGATTGTGGTCTGAGGACCGACAGCATGGGCATCACCTGGGAGCCTGTTGGAAATGCAGAATCCCAGACTGCACCCCGACCTCCTGAATGAGGCTGTTAATATGTACATTAAAGTTGGGGAACCACTGCCTCAAACTACTGCCCTTGGGAATATTCTGACACGCAGAGGGTATTTATTTACTAAATACTTACAGAATTTGTGTTTGACATCGACATTTTCTAGACAAGGTTCCATTCCTCTCTTTGGGTGTAGTGTACTGATGTGTTAGGTCAGGGTTACCATAACAAAACACCACAGACTGGTGTTTATGTCTGTACCACCATAGACATTTAGAAATCTATTTCTCACAGGGTGCCAGTGTGGTTGGGTTCTGGTGAGGGCCTTCTCCCTAGCCTCCAGGCTGCCGCCTTGTCACTGTGATCTCACATGGGAAGGGTGGGGAGAAAGGTCTCTGGTGCTGCTTCTTATAAAGGCACTAATCCCATCGTGAGAGCACTTGCCCTCATGACTTCCTGTAAACTCAGCTGCCTCCCAAAGGCCCATCTCCAAATATTATCACATTGAGGGTCAGGGCGTCAACATGCATCTGGGGGGAAGGGACACAATTCAGTCTGTAGCAACTGACTTCCACATCTGACTTTAAAATGCATCTTTAAAAAAAATGTGCTGGCAGATAAATATGTAAATAAAGCAAATATGAAAATGTTAATCGTAGAATCTAGGTGAAAGATAATGTGGGTGTTCACTAACCAATTCTTTCAACTTTTCAGGATATTTTAAAATGTCAGAGAAAAAACCCCCTACTCTATATAGTTATTTAAAAGGAATCTGGTGCTGCTTTTTTCTCCTTATTTCCATCCAGGCTTTCTTAAGAGTGCTTGTTCGGTCTGGCTGGACAAACTTGCCTTTTTGGCAGTTTCTCTCTCTCTCCCCACTCACTTTCTCCTTGGTCAGCCAGTGGCCTGCTTCTGCACTGTCAGTGAGGTCCCAGCCTGGATCCAAAGCTTCTTTCTGGTCTCTAGTCTGCCAGTAGCATCTTTCTGTCCAGTTCCTCTCCATCCCCCTGCCCTCTCCTAATACTAATCAGGGGATCCTTCAATTGCTTGTGACATCGCAGCTTCTCAAGTTACATTTTACAACTCTGCTTTATTATTTTTAAGCATTTCTAACATGACATTTTATAAGTTTGACTCTGAAATTTATCATCACATGTAAGTAGGAAAGAAGTGTCTCCACAAGTTTGCCCTCAGCCAGAGATAGTGTGGTTCATCTGGAATGCCCCTGCCTTTCTCTGGTTATTAATAGGGGCTCCTATTGCTTTTCCATTTACAGTGTTAATTATCTGCATTTCAAAGTAGTTCATAATGAGAGGGAATATATTAACTTGTTATTTGGGGAGGAAGTACAAAAACTGCTATTATCAAGATCATTTAACTTGAGCATAATCAGAAAGTATTAAGGTTATTCCCTTGTGGGATTGACCATCAGATATCTGTGTGTTTCATAACACCCTTATTGCAGATACCTTTTAAAGAAGGGAGGCTTGCAGGAAGTGTTGGGAAACTTACTATAAGCTTCTTTCCTTGACTGGCACTTGTATACCCTGGCGCAGGGAAGACAAGCCCAAACTAACTACATAGGCATTACTTAAGAGCTTTGTGACGTTGGACAATTAGTTTCCTTGCCTTTAAATTGGGGATAATAGAGACTATACACCTTTGAGCTGCTATGAAAATATTTCTGTAAAATACTTTGGGAATGTGGCTCCTAGTTGATGTTCAGTACTAATCATTCATTCAGCAAACAGCCTACCGCCCACTGTGTGCCATAGCCTGTGATTTGTCTTTTTTCTTTTTGGGGGCTTCTGGGTCAGACTTCGTATGAAATCTTTCTTAGCACACCGAAAGACCAACTTTCCTTATAAATCATTGGCTTCAAAAATCCTGTGGACTCAGGTATAAATTATTTTTCTGGTGAGGAGAGGAGGAAGTCCCTTTCTTCCCCATTTACATCCTGCCTAGCTATTTTAATTTGCTGTACACTGTAAATTGTAATCTTAGAATCAAACTCCAATTTAGGTGATAAGGATCACAATTAATTAGGCTAGCCTGTCAAAGATTAAATGTAATCTTGCATTTCAGTTACCTCTTAATTCTGAGGCTTTAGCTAAGGCCGTCAGAAACAAAGCTGTTAGGTCTGCTTAGGTTTAATAAGATCTTTGCCTGCTGTTTGTTTTCTATACCAGTCTGTTGTCTAGAAATAAAACGAATGGACAGAGGATCTCAAATCCCTTTCATTTGTTTTTAGCTGTGCAGCAGGAGAGATAAATGAGAGAAGATAAACTTAACGACATTAAAGACTAATTAGGGTATCTGAGGAGATTTGCAAACTTCTAGTTTAAATCTATCGGCAACTCTTTTAATTCCCTCCTGCTAGTTATCTCTGAAAATAATGTAGTTATGGCTGAAGATTTATTTCCACATCTACTCTTTGTACTCTCATTTTCAGTTGCGCATACTTTTTTTCTCCTTCCTCCAAAAAAAAAGCTCTTGTTTCGGCCACACTCAATATAATTTAGCACACAGTCATTCCAACTTCATTTTGTCTTCACATTCAGAAAACTGAAGTCTAATATCTCAAATATATTAGTATTGTGGTCCTTTTGGGGAAAAGTATGATAAATTGAAAATATTTTGGTTTTGACTTCTGAAGATTTTGAGTATTGTTTATATATACAAAGGCAAAATGCAAATATATACAAGGCAAAATGCAAATGTGCTTCCAGCTTGCTTCCTTAGAAAAGTATTGAGAACAGTCTAAGTATGATAATTTCTGGTCTTAAAACCTGCAATTGCAATCGGGTATTTCCATAATCTAAACAATAATAAAGATTACATGACTAATTCTAACAATAATAACTACCTATTTGTGCTTTCTACATACTGGGCACGATGCCTGTCATGTTTATATATATATATTATTCATTTAATCCTTATTACTGCACATAATTACTCCCATTTTACAGATGAATAAATGGGATTCAAGTTAACTAACTTGCCCAAGACTACTGAATTCAGTAAGTGGCAAAGCAAGGATTAAAACCTAAGCCTCTTTGGCTTTAAAGCTCTGCTTCTAATCACTTTTTTACTACTGATTAAACAGATGTGTCCCAAAATTAAGGAAGTCATCGTTGGATTTTTTTGCTTTGTTTTTGCTTAGTCAAAGAGCACAGGCCATCATTTGTTGTAGTGTCGCCCGTAAAGCTTAATAAGTTTAAAGTTCAGGGTGTTGATCATTACAAGCATAAAGTATGAATATGCTTTAAAGGTTTATTTAAGAAAAGAATTGGGATTAGATTTGCCCACCAGCATATACATTTTTCACTTGAAGTCCTGAGAGAGATTCAGACAGAAATAGCTTTGACTCAGCAGCAGTTAGCAGACAAACATCTTGATATAATACTGATCCACACTTTGCATATACACTTTCTTTTCTTTGTATTACATTTTTAGAGGTAAGTGGCAGTTTTTCACACACTTCCAAACTGCTTCCATCAGTAATGAAATATTTGGCTTGGGCAGCCTCTGGAGTCCCAGTGTTTCAGCTTAAACTTTCCACTGGGCCCTGCCAGGCACTAACTTCAAAATATCTTTTTTTATGGTGAATGCCTCCCGAAGGTGCAGCTGTGTGGTGGTTTCATTTTGCACTTCATAACGGTGTTGGCAACACTTAATGCAAAGAATGCCACTGTCTCCCACACACTGCTGGTGCCCAAGGACTGTCGAGGCCTGTCCATGTTAGTGGTTTGGGAAGGGCTGAAGTTTGGAGAGAAGGCTCTTTTTCTATTCCATGTGATTGGCTGTCACCAGGGCAAAGGGGGAAAACTAGAACGAGTGGAAAATGCAGCATCGGATGTGTCATCAAATATTCTTCCTACAACCTGGGACACCTAGTTCATTGGTGTTCTGGTCAACATTGAAGGCTGAATCCTCCTTTCTTTTGAAATAATGCGTGTCTTGGATTCACTACTTTTAAACCTTTCTGCTGATCTTTATCCTTTTCTTTCTAAGCAATACTGATTTCTTTCAATGCAAAATGATTTAGCTAGTGAAAAACTGGGATTGGGTTGTAGTAAAGGAATCAACAAATTTGCCCAGATTCTTAAGAGTGGAGTTGGTTCTCCAGACTTATACGCTGTGCTACAGCAAGCTTCACAACCAAAACCCATTACTTATTCAGGTATAAAAATCAAAAGCTGAACTGTAATGAGAATTTAAATGTAAACTGTTGGAGGATGGTGCTCTGTTAATTTGTGTTTGCTCCATACCCCACCCTATATAATTGATAATATTTGCATCTTTTTGTTTTTAGTACTATTATTTTTTGGTTTATCAAACTTTGTAACATGGTGCTTTATTGTGGACTTTTCAAAGAGCAACTTGCCAAATTTGGTAATTCCTAGCAATTGTCATTTCCTGTTGGAATTTCTTAAAGTGGAATCTAATGGAAAAGTAATTCTTGACCTTGTGTATTTAGTAAAATTAAAGGCATAGTTGATTTTAGGATTGTCATAAAAATTAATATTTTGTTTTAAAAGACTTTTTAGACTTTCAATGCTAATTGATCCTATTGTTGGAAGTAGATGATATAAACTTTAAAGCTTTTTGGGTAGAACTTTCACATTCACCATGTCTAAATATTTTAAAGAGGAAATGGATTGACTCGCAGACATTTTGTACTAAGGAATAGAAAATCTTTGAATTGCTATTTAAAAAAAAAAAAAAATCCCTGTAAAATTTACCATTTTAAACTCCAGTTGCAAAATCCTGATCAGCTATGATGATTCATACATTTGAGCGATAAAGCTTTTTTCAATATTAAAAATTCAGTGGGGAGTCACTCAATACATTACAAAAAGAGTACTTACACTTCCTAGTACCCATGTGTATTTTTTTTTCTTTTTAAAGCAATCTGGTGTGCCTTTTGAGAAAAGTTCCAGTGTTCTCACAGATCCTGACTTGGTGTAGCACAGTGCTTTTCAGAAACTTGGTCCAACACCTGAATGAGTAATGTGTAAAACATATAATGTTTTGTAGCTCAGGATACTGCAGGTAAACTAACACTTTTTGCCGAAAAAACATTGAAAAGACAAAGGAAAGCAAGGAAGTTTTGCTTTTTAAAAAATTTTTTTCAAGCTTAATGAAGAAAGAGCTGGAAACCCTTTTGTATGGAGCATTTGCCAGCCCAGCAATATAACAACTTTTGGGTGCATATTTCAATCACAATTAGATGAAATCTTTAATTATCATTTAATTTGACTTTCATATTTGCCTGCAGAAATGATTGTGTTGATAAGACTCTGGAATGAGACAAACCTTTATTAAGTAATTCCATTTTCAGAGCCAACATTAAAGTTTTTTTTAATTAAAAAAAATGCCTGTGTAATTTATGAGAAAAGGGGAAGAGGAATTGGCATGTTGGTTGCATGAGAGTTGCATGGATATGTATTTACTATTTAATCTTTAGCTTTTTGAGATTTGGGGTGTGCTAAGTCTTGTTAGTTTGAGAGGCCTAAGGAATGACACAATAATGGATCTTAATAAATAACACTTTTCTACATCATTTCTCTACCTTTATATTTCCCTTCTATTATATATGCTGATAGGATGATATTTCATTGTATTCAGTGTAGAAGGTGTTTGTGAGAGGATACTTTTGTGAGTTGATATTAAGGCAAAGGGAAGTGGTTTATAATTTATCAGAGGAAATGAAATGGTGTGCTCTTTCATTTTATAATATTTCTTTTAAAATTTTATAATGCTTTTAATTGGACTGTGAAACCTTTAAGACATTTGTATTTGAAGTGCTTTTCAGATATATTTACATTTTAACATACAGGGATTTGAGAGATGTCATTGCTGGATTTTTTCATAGGATCACCCACATGAATTTTCTTATCAAAAGAGTATGTCCTAAAGCTTATTTCTAACCCCAAACAGGTTACTAGCCCATTCCTGGATGTTCCGATTCTGAAGATTTAGGGTGGTACCTGGGAATCAGTATTTCTAGCACGTCCTCCAGGTGGTGCTTAGCTCTGGCAAGTGTGGGAGACACCGG
The DNA here is from genome assembly GCF_029289425.2 of Pan paniscus. NCBI lineage: Eukaryota > Metazoa > Chordata > Mammalia > Primates > Hominidae > Pan > Pan paniscus. Next base: position 45,650,937 of record NC_073253.2, on the reverse strand, counting down.
AGAGAGGTGAAGTTCCCACCCAGCCCTCTGCACAGTGACTGGAAAGTTAATGGCCAGTCGTTTGTGCTTTTATGAAACCTAAGATGTGTTACAGTGATGTTGCAGTAGGACAAAGTCACTCAGGAAATCGAGTGGTAAACATTGCAGGGCTTTGAGTTCAAATATTGATTAGCTCTATGTTAAGATGCCTTGTCTTCAGGGATAGCTTTAGAGTAGGATCTCTAACACAAAGCTGACTCGGGAATCTTTCATCTGCCATTGACAAAATTTGCCCTTGTGCAGGCAAGTAAGACTATACTCTCTAATTTTATGGGCACTAGCCACCTATGGTTGTTTCCATTTAAATCAGTTAAAATAAAAAATTCAGTTCTTCACTGGGAATGGCTGCATTTTACTCAATAACCGCTGTGGCTAGTCATTGCTTTATCGGAGAGCACAGCTGTAGAACATTTCCATCATCACAGAAAGCTCTAATAGTGCTACTGTAGGATTTTCCCTCATAATATAGCTCTTCTCTTTTTATCCTGGGTAGTTGCAATGGCTAATAGAATTAGGTGGAAAGATCATGCATCCATCTATGTACTGCACATTGCATACTGAAATCTGAAAGAATGTTTTTGCAAAATGACTTAATCATACTTCTCTGAGATCAAAATTTAATAACATTACTTTCATAACGTGAATTTGTTCTATGTTGACTTTTAGTACTTGAAATACAGGCTTAATTAAAAATTTGTTGGCCAGGTGCAGTGGTTCACACCTGTAATCCCAGCATTTTGAGAGATTGAGGTGGGTGGATTGCTTGAGTCCATGAGTTCGAGACCAGCCTGGGCAATATGGCAAAACCCCGTCTCTACTAAAAATATACAAAAAATTAGCTGGGAGTGATGCTGTGCACTGTAGTCGCAGCTACTCAGGAGGCTGGGTGGGGAGGATCACATGAACTCAGGAAGTTGAGGCTGCAGCGAGCCATGATCACGCCACTACACTCCAGCCTGGGTGACAGAGCGAGACCCTGTCTCAAAAAAAAAAAAAAAAGAAAAAGAAAAAGGAAATTTGTTTACCATAGTATATGGCTTCTAATAAAGAGCTATACTGGTAAAATCTCACAGAAACAAAATTGCAAATATTTAGTCTTTCTCAGATTATATAAATTATTCCTAGAAAAGACTGCAAGCGATGAGGCTAATAAACAGGTTGTACTTATATTTTCATAATGACTTTAATTTACCTTTATTTTGCAGTTTCACAAATTTAAGATGAATATATTTAGCTCCCTCTTCTGGCATAATTTGAGAATTTTTTTGCTTACAATGGTCTTATTTATTTTTTTTGGACTGAGAATAAGGTTATCAATGTAATGTTGAAGAATGTTATTTATGAGTGTCATCCAGTTAGATTTTTTGGTATCATTGTAAATGGTTAAAACGCATGCAAAAAGTTTATGAAAACACCACATTTTAAAAACTACTAATTGACCAAAAAATACATAAAGGCTTTGACAAAGTTATACAGAAATTTATTTTGATATCAAGTGGGCAGTGATCATTCATATTGCCTTCTGGATCTGAGACTCAGCCCATACCTGGCATTTGTGAGGCTTGGGGCAAGAATGCAAAAAGAGGCCCAAGTACCCTGTGCCTAAGTATTTTTGTTATAAATCATGTCAACTGTTCAATAAAATCTGTCCCATCCTTTCTAGGCAGTTATTTCTTCCTAATGACCAGGAGGAGAGATCTGAATTCAGGTTCTTGGGCTCCTGAGAGTTCTGCCCTAGAGTGTGGTATTATGGGGAGAGCTGGATCCTGGTTCATCCCTGGCTTCTCCCTGCACATCCAAACTCCCATCCATCCTGCCACTCCCCCCACCTTTGGGGCCCAGGGGTGTACCTAGACAGGGGGGTTTGTCCTGGGGAGGGTGGACCTGGGGGAAAGGCCATAAGAGGCCATTTAGCAGGAAATCCTGGAGCATTACTCTGAGTAGACCCTAGGTGAGAAGCAGTGGGCATATCACTTTGGCCTGGAAAGTGCAAAAGCCCAGAGCAGGGGTTCTTCTTGCTCGGGCCTGATGTAATTAAATTATTTTGTACGTCCTTCATTGTGGTCTAATGCATTCAACTATCCAAATTAAATACAATGGTGGGATTTTGTTGTTTGCAGCTTTGACTCTCCCGGATCTTGCAGAGCAGTTTGCCCCTCCTGACATTGCCCCGCCTCTTCTTATCAAGCTCGTGGAAGCCATTGAAAAGAAAGGTAACCAGACTGCTAGAGGGCATCAGTTCCTTTGTTCTACCCTTATTTCATGGCTCTTATTATTTGTCTCTTGTGCATTCATTAAGTAAATTTCCTACTACCAGCTATGTCCAGATACTCTGCTGGACACTCAAACTGTTTGGGGCTAAGTACTGGGAAAAATGTCTCGGTCTATAATTTCTAACTCTAGATTATCATGTAGTTTCCATATGGAAACTATTAAATTCTTCATAATTTAATAAATATGATTAACTTTCTTCTTAGAGGCCAGATGGTTTTGCCAAAATTATCGACATGCCAGATAAGATTAATAGTAGGAGTTGACTTCCAAGAATATTTTGTACACATCTAGAACAGATACTGGATGGAAACTGGAATGTCTCTGGCAGCAGCCTCACAGGTTCTCCAGAGAGCTGTGTTTTGCATACATGGTCTGTGGTCTGTTTTGTGTCCTAGGTCTGGAATGTTCAACTCTATACAGAACACAGAGCTCCAGCAACCTGGCAGAATTACGACAGCTTCTTGATTGTGGTGAGTGTCACAGAGCTAGAAATGCAAATGGGAAAGACAGGTCTTGGCTTTCTGTTTCAGGTAATGCACACACACAAAATTGAATTTAATCTATGCAGTGTTCTAAATTTAAAGGGAACTCAAATCATGCACAGTTCTCCCTGCCCTGTTATGGTAACAGTGCAAACCTTTGAAATTTTTCTCCTGAGTTGGGCTGCAACTGTGTGCACGCCTCCCTGCAGGCATGTTGGTCATCATCATAGCCATCAGGCCCTGGGTCCTGCAGAGGAGAGAAACCACCTCTTGGTGTTTCTCTCGCTCTGTGTATCTACCATCTTTCCTTGACCCTGAATTTGGCTACATCTAATTCGTCTGAATCAATTTAAAAATATTTTTAAGCCTATGTCACTTAAGAAATGTCTCTTCTGACATCCTTTTTCTTTTATTACCTTTCCCTTCCATTTTCCTTTTCCGTTTCCCTTTCTTTCTGGCTTGCCTTCTTTCTTTTTTTGTGTTGAGTGCATTAAGTAACATCATGATATTGTTATGTTCAGTGGTGTGCTGATAAACCAACTCTCTAGGAAGAAAAAGGCCCTGGTTTGTAGCGTCTGCCCATTTTTGTGGCATGAATATTCCCACCGGGGCTTATTTCAAGCTAACCAACATGATGTCACTGGATGTGGAATTGGGAAGAATTGAGGACAGTTTGTTAAATAACACTAATTAATTTAGCCAAGAGGGCTTTAGTACCCCAAACACCCACTCCCTCCTTTGGCATAGAGGAAAAACTACAAATCAATTTACTTGCCAGCATTCCAGCAAGTCATCTTCTTATAAATCTCTCAAGATCCTTCATTCCCTCATAACACTTAAAAAAATTATATACTGCCTCACATCATTTTAACTGAAATTAGGTGTTTAAGCCAAAAAGAGTGAAACCCAGTTTTGGACTCCTTCAGAGGTATAATTGTACGAAGAATGCCCACATGACAGTAAATGAGAATTTGAAGCATGAGGCAGTTTCAAAATGAGGCAACTTCTGAGACTTTTAGAAAAGAGGTTTTTTTGGAGAAAAGGAGGAGACTAGACCTTTATCAGTATCAGTAAATTCTTACACTTGAAATGTTCTGACCAGATGTTTTAAAAGTTAAAAAAATGTTTGACTCCATTTTTCCTTTGTACATGGAAATCAGTTGCATGCGAACAGAGCATATCCTTTGCTGCTCTGCCTCCTGCACTTCCCACAGAGCAGGTCATTAGAAGTTAACATGCAGAACACTCAAGGTGAAAAGGCTTGTTTTTCGGTGTTTCTGACAGCTTTATCAGGGCTTTAAGGAAACGCTGAATTTTGTCCTTAGCCAATTGAAATGAAGACACATGTTTGGGTCAGAAAATTGGTCAAATTATGAACACGTTTAGTCACAGGAAGAGTTTAGACATCAGAGCCTGATGAAGTGGAAGTTATTTGAGAAATAGTGGTTAGGTTTATAATGTGATCAACACAAAATGATGCAGTTTAGTTATTAAAAAAAAAAACAAAAACTCTTCACACCACTCGTGAGATAGAGTCAACAACCAAGATTCACGTCAACGGTACATTTTGACCAACAGGTTTCCTTCCCCAGTGAGATCAAAACACATAGAAAACTGGTTTCATTTGGAGTCTGTGCTAAAAAAAAGTGAAATTTGTGCCCCACCCCAAAAAATATAAATAAATAAATGATGTCCAAACTTGGGAGTGGATCTGCCAGATCTGTTTCCAACTCAAAGATTTTTCAATACATAAAAACATTGTATAATATCCTGGAGGAAGCTCCAAAATAGTCACTTACACCTAAAAAAAAGAAATTATGGCTTTTAACTAACCTTGTGAATTACCAGTCTTTGAAAAGGACAGACATGGCAGACAATAGCCCACTTTTATTAGCACCTGTTATGCTAGTTCATCCACACATTAACTTTGTGATGTATGTCCTAGTAACTTTAACTCACCAGAAAAGAAAGCTGACCCTCAGGTAAATAATTTCTTTCACATTTTTCAGTGGCTGAGTGGCTAATTTTTCTGACTCCAAAAGTCCTTGATTTTTTTCTCTTTTTTAATTTTGCCCTAAAATGAATTGTTTCTTTGTCTCATGCAAGTTTTAATGATTCAGATCATTAAAACTGAATCAAAACAAAAAACCTGACAGTTTTTGGTTTCATTTAACCTAATTCAGGCTTTCTTAGCCTTGGTACTATTGACATTTTAGGCTGGATAATTCTTTGCTGGAAGAGTGGGAGCTTGTCCCGTGCATTGTGGGAAGCTTAGCCACATCCCTAACCTCTACCCATGAGGTGCCAGCAGCATTCTCCCCCAGTTGTGACAATCAGAAATGTCTCCAGACATTGCCAGATGGCTCATGGCAGAGGGCAGGATCCCACTCCCACTGGGAACCACTAACCTAGGGAGAGACCTAAGGAAGAGGAGACTCCATTCCAGGGGGAGGGAGGGAGGAGTGAAGGGTTGGAGAGTTTACTGGGTACCTGTCATGAGTAGACTCAGTGAAAAGTGAGGTAGGAGAGAATGCAAACTCCTCCAACCCAGACCTAAAGATTATGTAGCTCTTCAAAAGTCATCGCATGACAGGTGGGAATAGCTAATGGAAGAGCACGTTAGGCCAGTTTCAATGCAGAAAAGGATTCTTAGAGAGCAGAAGTCAGATAAATAGAACAGACTTTGTCACTAGCTCTAGTAGAATTTGACATAAGGTAAGGTTACCCAAAGACCTGCATAGGATAATTTTATTCATATACTATGAAAGTTCTTTTGATATACCTCATGTGTTAGAAAAGGGCTTTGACGAATTAACTTCACTTGTGGATTAAGCCTTCTAGTTCAATCCACATTTAACACGTTGTATGTGCTGGACACTGAGGGATGCCAGAAGAGCAGGTGACAGCCACAGTCCCTGCCCTTGACGTACCTCGGTCTAGTAGGGAGACACATAATCCCACACGATGATTATACTCCTTGGGAAGTGTCTTGTTAAAGGGGTGGCTCATTAGCACTGCAGAAGCACAGAGGGAAACCCTGCCTGAGGGAGGGATGTATGCATATTTATTATCTTAACGTTTATACTGCATCACCAAATGTTTTATCACATATTTTAGGATAAGAAAATTCAGTAATATTAATTTTCCGGGCAGAGAGACATTAGATGAAACACGCGGGGCAAAGTGTATGGGAAACCAGAAGCACGGCCAAGAGTGGTGACCATAGAGAATTCCTATAGCAGCACACACACAATTTTATTTGACAGTATTTAATTATGCTCACAATTGCATTACCTTCAACATAGATCCTTTATGCAGAGCATCTACTACAGTGGTATTGCCCCTCCCACACTTGTTAAACATGTGATATGTCTCTGGTTGGTTGTTTGTAGGACATTTAAGTGATTTAACACTTCGCCTCTTCACCTTTTAAATTTAATAATTCTTTTCCTCAAGTTGACCTATCCATATCCTATTCCAGACCGACTTTTCTTAGAGCTGTGTGGTTGTGTGACTCACTTTCGGAACGTTGGCCTACCTAGTGGGGCAAGTTTGGTTTATGATGATATGTCCAAGGAATTTTTGTAGTCTTAGGCTCAACCTAGAATGATTTGTACTGTCATATTTCATTCAAGGTTATCTAGGATACTACCTTCTCCCACTCATTTATACTCAAACACTTTGCAGTAAACTTTCATACTTCCTCATTCTCTCCTAGGCCACAGCCCAATGCAGTCAATCACTGAGTTATATGAGGTCTCGATAATATTTTGTACATTTCTAACTGCATTAGAATTCAGACCCCCATCACCTTGATTCAGAGAACTAAATCTGGTAGTTTTACTTCTAGCAGCACTCCCTTCCAATTTATTCTTAACACTGTCGTTAGTAAAGCTGTTACAAACGTAGTATCTTGCCCATCAGCCCACCTTTGCTCCACTGAGTACACAAGTCCCCAGATTACTTTCCTCAAGTTATCCTTCGCATTGCTAGTGTACATCCTTCAGCAGCAGCCAAAGTCCTCTCCTTTTCTAGAGGCCCATGGTCACCCCTGCCCCCAGATCTTTGTTTCTAGCATCCCTTTTTTCTGCTGGGCATTGTGTCTTTTTCCAACCCAAGTACTTAGAGTGCCATGCGTAGTGAGTGCCTGGAGGGTGGTTTTGATTAGTTTTACCCCCATTATTGGATCGCTTGACCTGTTTCCCAGCTGAGGGATTTACTGGACAGGTATGCTCATCTTATTTTCTGAGATTGTCTGATGTCCACAGGTTAGATTAGTAATAGACAGAATTAGGGAGAAACATTCTAAAAATGTTCAAATTATTTTCATGGATATTCTTGAGATTGGTTGCTAAAAGTCTGTAGTATCTTACTGTTGAATCCATCACTCTGTTGGTGACATTTACATGAATTCTGAGACATATCAACTCAAGTCTTAGGAAATCTGGGAATATGCATTTTTAAATTTTTCCTGTTGAGGTTTTAGGAAACATTTACTATATGACTAACCATTCCTAGTTAGAACCCTTTTCAGTCAGGGCAGAACCACCCTCAGAGGATGTTAGGAAATGTTTGGGTTCTGTATTCGTTTGCTCAGGCAGTTATAACAAGTTACCACAGACTGCGTGGCTTAAAACGCAGAAACTTGGCCAGGCACAGTGGCTCACACCTGTAATCCCAGCACTTTGGGAGGCTGAGGCGGGTGGATCACGAGGTCAGGAGTTTGAGACCAGCCTGACCAACATGATGAAACCCTGTCTCTACTAAAAATACAAAAATTAGCCAGGCGTGGTGGTACACACCTGTAATCCCACCTACTCAGGAGGCTGAGGCAGGAGAATCGCTTGAACCCGGGAGGTGAAGGTTGCAGTGAGCCGAGATCACACCAGAGATGCACTCCAGCCTTGGCAACAGAGTGAGACTCCATCTCAAAAAGCAGAAACTTACTTCTCGTGGTTCTGGAGGCTAGAAGTCCGAGAAAAAAGCATGTTTGGTTTCCCCTGAGGCTTCTGTCCTTGGCTTGTAGATGGTCACCTGCTCACTGCATCCTCACAGCGTTTCTCCTCTGTGCCTGTGCATCCCTAGTGTGTCTCTCTCTGTGTCCTCATTTCCACTCCTAGAAGGATATCAGTTACATTGGATTAGAGTCCACTCTAATGGCCTCATTTTAACTTACATGCAGTCACTTTCTGAGGCACTAGGAGTTTGGGCTTAGAGGGGTGGGACAGAGGATGGGGTAGGTAACCACTGAAGATGCAGCCCAATTCAGCCCATAACAAAGGCATTATTTTTTGTTGCCCCAAAGTGTGGAGGTCTGCTACTGGCATCATGGGCAGGGGGTCAGGCATCCTAAGTGCTTGCAATATGTCAGAGAGGCCTCCACAGGAAAAATTGTTCTACCCCAAATGCCCGGAGCAACCCCTACAAGAAGTACGGCTAACGAATACTGTGTCTTGTATTTATCCTCATATTGCTTCCTTTTTTTTTTTTTGTCACATGTGAGTCAAATTGTTCAGAAAATTAGCCCAACTGATGTATTCTATAAAATAAATTTCTGAAATATTTCTTAAATTGTTTCCTAGATACACCCTCCGTGGACTTGGAAATGATCGATGTGCACGTTTTGGCCGACGCTTTCAAACGCTATCTCCTGGACTTACCAAATCCTGTCATTCCAGCAGCCGTTTACAGTGAAATGATTTCTTTAGCTCCAGGTTTGTTTTTTCTCTTCTGGGAACCTCATTGAACATACATGGAGATGTAGAGGTGCTTGTATATGTCTTGCATATATAGAGATAGTGGTTAGAAAATAGTAGTAGTAACCTGTCCCTCCCCCAACAATACCACCTCAAATTTCCTCCTCCACCCGAGCATCCAAGAGAAGACCCAGATTCTCATTTGCTTGGGAAGCCCGTCTGCATGTCAGAATCAGAAATGGCTCATTGTTAACCTATTGGTCTTAACAAAGTTTGTACGTCAATGAAGGACACGGTCTTCCAAGTACTAGTGTCAGATTCAAGGAACTGGGACTAGAATCCAGTGATGGGGGATGTTCTTGTCATCTTTCCTGAGTGGCCATAACAGAATGTGTTGAGGGAAGAGGACTCTCAGTTTTAGGAGATAAGGTTTAGTTAAGTGCTTTGGGGACAGGAAACTGTGGTTCGTAACCTTCAAAGTTAAAACCTGTGATACTTATCTGATGCTCCTCTGAGTTAGCCAATCACACTTGAAGCTGCTCAATACTGGGTAAGTTGCTGCCAGCACACCCTGAACAGCTTGTGGTTTCTTTACACACTGAGCTTTTTGCATTTCCATTTGACCTGAGATTTCTACTTTCTCATAATGCGTTTTCTAATGAGAAGGACAAATGTACTGTGTGCTTCTCCCAACAACTTTTTAAATGACTCCTATAGCTTGAAGAAAGAGCAGAACTTTTCTAGGTGTTTATTCACTGATACCTGGAAGTAGTCGCTTACTCATTTCTCTCTTTTTTTTTTTTTTAAACTTGTAGAAGTACAAAGCTCCGAAGAATATATTCAGCTATTGAAGAAGCTTATTAGGTCGCCTAGCATACCTCATCAGTATTGGCTTACGCTTCAGTATTTGTTAAAACATTTCTTCAAGCTCTCTCAAACCTCCAGCAAAAATCTGTTGAATGCAAGAGTACTCTCTGAAATTTTCAGCCCTATGCTTTTCAGATTCTCAGCAGCCAGGTAAGTGAAAGGAGACAAACATGTATTTTGGGGTGATGAGGGTAGTCCTAAATGGATTGGTCATGAAAATGTATTCTGAATATACTACTCCAGAGATGCATGTGCAGATGCTATCACACACATTGACTTGAGTGTATATAAATGAAAATGAGTTTGCTTTTAGGGAAAAGGTTTCTAATAAACTCTCTCTCTTACAGCTCTGATAATACTGAAAACCTCATAAAAGTTATAGAAATTTTAATCTCAACTGAATGGAATGAACGACAGCCTGCACCAGGTAATGCTTTTTGAGCATTTAACATTCTCTCATTGTTCATTTTTTAGAGCCTTAAAAAATGATGGCTATAAACCTCCTTTGAAGTAACACAGCTTCTTATGGAATTACAGTTGGTAGTAATATGTTACCTTGTGATTTAAAGAAAAAATAGCTGAGTGGTAGTGTATATGTTAATTATTATCCGAGTTTCAACATTTGTGGATTTTAAATTATCTTGGTTTTAGGTGAGAGTTTGGAGAGTTCCCTGTACCCTTCAACATTTATGCTTCAGGTTGTTGAAGAGATTTATGGAGTTCATTTTAGTTGTTGACATTTTTGTTTTTCTTTCTAATACTTACAAAGTAGGGGATTTATAATTACTATATAATTTAAAGTATTTTAGAATGTGTTTTTTGGAAGTGGGTATGCTGAGAAATGCCTGTCAAAATAAACATTTTCAATAATGCAAGCAGTATGAAACCAGAGTGTTCACTGCAGCAAGTTCGAGCAAGCCAGACACTTCTTTGAAAGCAGGCTGCTGTTCAGTTAGCCATTTAACAAAGCAGGAAATGTAGACCATGTTAGCAATGCATTTAATTTAAACTGATGTATTTTTCTTCTACCGTGGAAAGTCTAAACAACCTCATTTTGCTATATACCAGTTAAAAGTTAGCTAATCGACACTGGTCATTTAGAATAGTAATTAGGGTACTATACGTGTGAAGTTTCAGGACCAGTAAAAGGTGTTGCTTGTAGTCTTAATTTATGCCTGGAACTTAAAATGAAACTCCATGAATATATTTATTATAGGTAATATATGCAGATTACCATATTTATCTCTGTATGAGCAGGCATGGGGACTCAGTTTCATCTTCATGCAATGGAGAGTTAAGTTGTGCTTTTTCTTAATTGGGTATTGCACAGCCAGGCTTGGTTACTTGCATCTGGATGGGGCAGCCTAAGAGAGGCCAGGGCCTAGCCTCAAAACCCACCTGCAGCAGGTAGGATAGAGGATAGGGTAGGTAAACACTGAAGATGCGGGTATTGGGAAAGGTTTATGTGGACAGGCCCAAAATGTACCAAAGGTGAGAGAGAGGTATCCAGTATAGTAGATAAGGCAAGCATGGGATGTTCCAAATCACAGCAAGCAGAATGTTTTAACAGGGGTGCCCAGAATTCTAGGTAAACTACGTCAAAGAAGACTGTCAACAGGTAGGGACTAGGACTTCAGTCCAGGGGTTGGCCAAAAGGCTTCATCTCGTGTGAATACACAGGTCACTGTGAATGGATTTGGGAGCTCTGTGCTGGTGTTCAGAGGCTGCCTTTGGACTTAGTGGAAAAGAATTGGGGTAGGGGTGTGGCACATGGCACTTAAGTTGAGGTTTATGTTAGAGACTAGGGAGAGCTGGACCCTGCTCTCAGTGAAGGGCTAGTGGGTAGTCCTGATCTTTTCAGCGGCCACTCCTCTGGAGAGAGGAGACACATGGAAGCCAAAGCCAGACAGGGTTTGACAGATACCCACAAATGAATTTATCACATGGAATTTTGGAGAATTTCTACTACACAAGGTATAGCAGAATCAGTGGTAGAGTTTGATTAGCCTGACTGGTGTAAACTAGTTAAACGCCTTTGTTAGTTTCATCCTAATTCCACCAAAGTAAAAACGGGTATCTGCACTATTTTCATAATGCCACCGGGAAAGCTGTTTGATATGTCAAAGGACCCTACATTTCTCTGCTGAGCAATTGGTGCGCCTGTTTCAAAGGAGGATTAGTTCCATCAGCTCTGCTAAAGAATGACAAAGCCTTGAACATTTGCTAGATCATCCCAGTATTTATGTGGCCTCTGAAAAAAAAATTAAATCCAAGTCGGTTTTAAACTCTAGTTTGAGCCGTTTTCCCAGGAAGTTTGTGTGATTTGTATAGGACCTTTGAGATTAAATGGCTGTTTTAGTATCTCTCATGTGTGCATACATTGTACTGCCCACTCCAGGAACAAAACGTCCCCATCCAGAACATCTTTGTATTCAGGAATGGCTCCAGTGCAAATGACTGCTATGGCAGCCTGGGTTGAAGAAATGATTCTTAGGCCTGGTTTAAAAAATGCAATAATTTCTTAGAGTCCTTCAGCATTGCCACAGCATGTGCTAGTACCAGACAGAACTTTGAAAGCACAGCACCTTACATCTCCAGCGAATGGCCATTTACAGTAACATTGTTGTGAACACAAATGAGTACCTGAATGATGTTTAAGGGAGACAAAAGCAAGACTCTGTTATAGGGCAGATAGACAGCATTTCTAATTATTACCAGATAGAACTTGAAATGACAAAGCTTATGATGTTTGAGGCAAAGTATCAGTTCAAATAAGAGCCATTAGCACATAGTATCTAATTAAATGCTAGGTGGGAGTGCACATACTCTAAGTACAAAAAGAACTTTAGAAATGCAGCTGGTGACTTTCTAGGGTAACGGAGTAGACAGAAAAGGCTCATAGAAGAAATAGGGCTTGAAATGTGCCTTGAAGAATAGGTACAATTTGAATAGGCAAAGGAGAAATAGCATTTTGATGCATGGAGTTTAAAGACTTATTCAAAATAAATTACACAGTACAAAATAATGGTTTGGTATTTTACAAAAGCAGTACATATTTTAAGTGATAGTATCACAAAAACATCATTTTAGAGTTGAAAGCATTGTCCAGCTTTACCAATTTGGACATGAGGAAACCGAGGCCCACAGATAGAGGTTCGCTCTGTGCCACCCGGCCAGTATGGGCCCAAACCGGGTCTGCCCAGGAGCCGCCTCCTACACTCCAGCCCATTCTATCTGCCATGCCCTGCTGCCTGGATTTTTGGAAACTTCGTGAGCAATGAGGCTGCTTTTAGTGTCCAATCAAAAACTCCTCTGAAGTTTCCAGCATGTAATAAACTAAAAATATGTGAAATTAGCCCCCATGGGTCACATATAGTAAACAAAGTCAGGGCAATGTTTATACTTTTCAGGATAAGGCTCCAAATCACTCCATGAGCCGTGCAGTGGAAAAAAAAGTGGGCTTCTGACTCAAATAGATCTGGATTGGAATCTCAACTCTTTCGAGTAACTCAGCTTTTCCAAATTGTTTTCCAGACTGTGGAATTGGGTTAATGCCTCTCTCCTGGGGTTGGTATGAGATTTAATGAACTGATAATTTCTCTGCTATCTATCGCATCAACTCTAGCTTTTGAGGCCTTATGGGAGCTGTCCTCATTCAGCAGGTCTGATTCCTTCAGTCCACCCATTCCTCATTAGTTGTGTGAATCCTGTCAGGCCTTTTTCCTTACTGACGCCATGTTCCCAGCCAGCAGAGCTACTACGGCCTCTAGGAGCCTGTAGGGGCTAAAAGGGACACTTGGGAAGTTGCCACCCTGATGTGGGTACATTGCTTGGAGGGAGGAAGGTGCCTTTGTATGAATATGTGGCTTGGTGAATGGAGCAGCCTAGATTTCATCACCACTCCTCCATCTTGCCTAGGTGCCTTTGCACAGTGCACAAAATATGCAACCATACGTCGCTGCCCCAAGCAGTGCCATCCACTTTATCTGCACTCAAGTAGGTCCTTCCCGTTTTATATGCAAGTTAAGTCGACCCATTCAGTATGTTTATGCCTTTAAGCTTCCTGTCACCTTATGTTTAACTGTCTATAGTTTTTCCTATTCATCTGCTTAATTACATTTCTAAAGGGTAGGGGTAAAGGCTTTTTCTCCTTTTGAGCTCTTCCTAGCAGAGAACTAGGTACAGCATAATAATTATCTAAATTTATTCTTTGATAAACTTCCAACTTTCAAAGAATAGTAATACATCAACACATCTAATACATCCAGCAATCCTGGGAAATAAGGCTTCTCCTCATTTACAGAGGGAAGCTAAGATTTGGAAAAGGTAGGGCACAGAGTAAGCTCTCTAGACTTTGTTGATAGTTTGCTGTTCTATTTTGTTACTAAAAAGTCTTAACTTGTCGTTTGGCTTTCAATATTTTTTTCTTGAATCATTGTGTTATCTTTACCCAATTAATGCTTAGGCAGGTAAAGTAGATTTCTGTAGGCAAACCAAGGTAAAAATAAGTCTATTTAACACAGGGTGCCTTTGAATGACACCCATTATAAGTGTATTTACATATTTCAGATTTCATGGATATATTCAGCAATATTAATGTAATATAATTGAAGTCTAACATTGCACCCTCAAGCCCAGAGTGGAAAATAAATGACTCTTTCTCCCCCTTGCCCTTCTACACCTGTCAAAGTTAATTTTTAACCACTGGCACATTGCAAAACATTCATCCTGAAGAGCCTGATTCATAAATCTTGTTTTAAATGCTCTGGGCTTGGTTCTCAACCCAGACTAAAGGCAAGCACTAAGGTAGAGGGAAATGACATTCAAAGAGTTTTACTTGTCTCTGATTTAATTTTTATTGGTTTAAAATGTGGTCTGACATTAGAGGGTTTCTTCAAAGGTGAAAAATGAAACTTTGAAAAATTACATGTTTGTAGATGCGTAGAACTAAACGGGCAAGCCACACTAGGTTTTGTCAAACAATAGTTTTATTTGTGTCCTGACAGACACAGGTATTTTGGTATGTATGTGTTTAGGAGGGGTATATAGTCAGTTTTACTTTTGTTTTCACAGTGCAGATGTCTCTTTGTCTCAAGGGACAAAGATCTGAGGGAGAATTGCAGGGGGGACTACTTTATTCTGCTAAGCAGTGGGGATGCCTTTTCAGAAACCTGGTAGAATGTGTCAGAGTTTATACATATGTAAACCTGGGCTTATTTATATACTTAAATGGATGTTTTCCTTAGCATAATGTCAATTAAGACCAGTGGATATGGAGCAAATAATTTGAATTACCCTAAAAGGCCCTCTGTTCTAAGTTGTCTTAAGTTAAAATTATGAAGAGAGGTATTCATTTTACCCTTAGATGAAGATTTTGGTTAATTTTTGTTGTCTATTCTTTTTTTCATGGTCTTTGTTCATAAATGATGTCCAGAAAAAGAAGAAGTTTTCTAGGTTGAAAGCTGCTTGTGCAACATTTGCCACTTGATGGTGACTTGTACATATGAAATATAGTATTCAGTTTGTAACTTTTGAACAGTTTAAGGATCAAGAGACATTTTCCTGACTATATCTGCTGAGAAGTGAAACAATGGGCTGTATTTGCCTCTGAAATGAGTTTTACGAAACTTTGAGGAAAGGGAGAATGATACATATTGTTTTAAAGAATCCAGAAGGTAAAGTTAGTTTTCCAGTGTGTCTAGGCCTTTGAGGTCCCAGAGAAATGCTGACATTAAAATAAAAGTTTTCCTACAACACTAGCAGCTTCGTGAAAACTGTACTTTTGATTTACTAATTAGTGAGTCATATAGATCAAGTGACAGTAATACAATTATGTACATTAGTTGGTGTCAAATTTGGACATACGAAATATACAGAAAGTTGATGGTTTTCTCCCAAAGCAGGAATTACTGATTCAGTTCTACCAGCAGAGGGCTCCCTTTTTTAAGCTAATAAAGAACATGTGTCTTGCAGATCACTTTTTAAACACTAAAATTCAACGGGAAAAAGATTCAGCTCACACTTTCCTAATATAATAGGACCTCTTTGGTAGATGATTGTACATATTGTGAGAAATTTGTTTAAGGCAAAGTTTTTCCAATCTATTTCAAGACTTTCTTTCTATACATTGAGAGAGTACTGCTTTCCAGTGGCTTATTTTCTTCTGAAACAGAAAATATACTGGTGGACTTAACAGAGCATTTTAATCTTAGAAGGTTTTGACATGAAACATCATGTGAATCCAGACAGGTATGCTTAGGAGACTGATGTTTCCAATGTTTCTAGCTTTAGAAAGGCTATTTTTAAAAGTAGGGCAAGATTATGCAGCTCAGGATGCAAGGGTATTCTCTGAACTAACCATATGTCCCTATGATCAGATGGCAGATTCACTTATAGACTGTTATTTCCATTGGGAAAGTTTTTCAATATTATATCAGTTGCACTAAAGGAAAGTTTGTAAAATCACTTTCATCGTGGGTTTAACAGCACTTTCCAGATATTTCAAGTAACCCTGAAGCTAGTTGCTGCTGTTGGCCTGTGTGGACTTTATGTGACCACTGGATCACTTTCCCATGCAGAGTATGAGGGTATTATTGAAAGAACCTATGTCTTCAAAGGGAATGAAATGTTTTGTTTTAATTTAAGCAAGCTAAAAACAGAAAAAACCAGAGTTTTGTTAGGGGTGTGAAATTTTTTGCATGTGGCTTAAAAGATTAACTTCAGTTTTGTCCATTTTTTTTTTACTTTCTCTAGCAAAGGGAAGTGAGGAGCAGGGACAATGGGTAGAGAAGGGCATTTGAAACCATCAGAACATTGGGTTCTAGTCTTAGGGCTATAATCTTCTGCAAACCACTTCACCTCCCTGGGTCAGATTTTGTTTTCCCCTCTATGGCATGCAGGAATTGATTGAAGTGAACTCTAAATTACTTTCTGGTGTAAAGTTTGGTGATTTCCCTGGATAACCTTAAAGCTATCTATGCTCCTGCAACTGAAAATTTTCTTAGATCAAATTTTAATTAAATAGTAGTCAATAATCCCAAGTCTGGTCCATTGCCACTTTCTCAAATAAAGGGCAAACATCCGCTTAGAAAGGTATGCCCTTCTCTGCCCTTCTATCCTTTACCCCATTAGCTGGCACATAAACCTAATGCAGAGACACCTTTTAATTAGCAGGTCATATGGCCATTTAAATGCGAGTTGCAATCGACCTCATAAAAATAGCCGCAGTGTTGTTTTATTCTGAATCGTCACATGATCATGGAGTATAGTATGCATATGGTGTGGGGTTTAATATTCGTCCGAGGATGCCCTCCGACTACTTACTATTGAACATTTTTGTAATCTGCTGCCTGCCCGATTTGCTCACAAGGGCTTTCCTGTTACACCTGCAGGGCTGTCTGTGCTGGTGTGTGGGAGGAGGTGCAAGAGGTGGACACGAGCGAGGCACTGTGTTCTGGGTTGTTCCAAGAGGTTCAGGCCTTTACAAGTGAGGCTTTGATTCTATTTTTTGCTGAACTAGCTCAGCCACTTCCTGTGTTTGGCTGTGCATAGTGCCTCGCTTCACTGTCGGCTACTTGAGCCCCGCGAGCCAGCCAGCCAGCGCGCTCAGCAGCCAGTGAGACTATTTTAGGTCCCCTCACAATGGCCTTCTCATTTCCCAGGCGAAAATGAGCAAGTTGGTCTTGCATTGGCCACTTGTCAGCCGATGACAACTTTGACTTGGGCTCCCCTCCCCCTCCCGAAATCCCTAGCTCAGCAAATATTTGAACCTGCCCAAGTTAATCATGAAGCTGCGATCTTTATCTAAGGGAGACGTGCGAACGCCTGGGCTCCTTTCCTCCCCGATACAGTAGCGAAATCCAGTTGGCTTCTCAATGAGGAGCCGGCAGTGAGCGGCGGTGGCCCGGACGCACTGCCGGGCGGGGCGTGGGGCGGAGGGACGAGCCGAGCCGAGCGGAGCTGGGCCACTGTGCACGCCCGGAGGGTCCTGGCGGCGCCCCCGCTCCTGCGCGCACTCTCGGCGCCGGACACGAGCACTGCCTGCCGGGAACAGGCTAGGGGGAGGTGCGGGGGCTTGGCCCACTTGGTGGAAGAACAGCTTTGGGGATTTTTTTTTTTCATTGTCGGATACAGGCATTTCAAAGGGAAACCGTTGAAATGCATAACCTGCAAAGTAAGTTGCCTTGAATTTGTGCACTTCTCTGTTCCTTCCCTGTGGTTTATCTGAGCGGTGCCTTTCTGTAGTTTGTCTTGGAGTACGTGTGTGTGCGTGCGCCCCTGCAAGCGCTGCCTGGGGAGGACAGATGGGAGATTAGGGGAGACACTCCCCCTGTCCTCGAGGGGGACAGTGGCTGGGAAAGATAGGGTTTAGGTTGGAATTTCAGTAAGAAGGTACTAATTACAACGTGCTTGGTTGGAAGTTGGTGCCAGGCCAGGGCTTGGAGAGACCACGGGAAAATCACCTGTCTCCCTGCCTTCTCCCTGAGTTAGTTTGCCACAGAAGATCCAACAGCCAGACTGGTTTGCACCGACGGTTCCCAAATGCATGGACTGGCACTCTGGGCTGTTACACCCGCCACAGCTGCTCGGAGAACTTGTCTCCTTGCTTCGGGGGAGGGTCGACATTTTAATTAAACTAAAAAAGAATGTTTTTCTGAATCTTAGGGCATACAGCCACTTTTACCATTTTTATTTGAATTTGAGTTCAGGTAAACTTAGGCAAATAGAAAAGTGGGAGAGGGTGGGAAGAGACAAGGTGAGCCTGCTTTTCCCAATAATGGGAAAATGAATTAAACTAGACGGGGGACGTCAGAGAACAGAATGCCTTGCCTTTGGTCTGCTTTTTAATATATTTTATGATCCCAAATTTTACAGAAAGTCTCAAGGGTTTCTGTGTTTTTTAAATGGTCAAATATGTGACATACATGTGTACATAGATCACAGAGCCCCACTGTAGTTTTTTAAATGAGCCACATTTACCTGGGGGAAGAGCCCCTCCCCTCCCCCGGCATCATAATATTGTGAATGTAAAGAGAGATTGGTTCACAATGAGAGTGTACAGTAGGCTCCTATAAGGGTGACAGGATTATATGCAGAATGACTTTGAAGAGCCAAAATTGATTTATTTATGTTAAGTAGTGCTAAGAAGGAATATTTGTCCCCGAGTGAGGCATTTGAGATAGAGGGGGAAAAGCAAAAAAAAAAAAAAAAAAAAAAGTGATTACATCATCTTCCCGTTCAAGCAGTATTAGTAGCGAAGATGGGTTCATCAGTGAAATATTTTGCAAAGATAAATATACCTCTACTCTGCATTCTGATCTATAGCCTCTTTCTTTTTGGAAGAAGCATTTTCTTTGCCCAGTTTTTTTAGGCAGTCACATTAAAATTCTCATTAATAATGTTGACAGACAATTACGTTTATTATTTCTGCTAATAGGCATCTGCATTCCTATTCAGAATTTTCATTGTTAGTCTATAAAGTCTAGTTTTAACTTTGGAATGTTTGGTAGAGGAGGACATTTTATCTATACATTTTCTTTTAACTGTCCTTTCTAATGTGGTACATTTGTGACAGTGTTTGAATTCTGGGTTTTCAGTGAATTATGGAGGACTAAAATACCAGGAGTAGTCCGTACTGCTTCTCTTATACATGAGAGATATCTAAGGACTATAAAACATAACTTAAGTATACCCTTTTAATGCCTTTGTAAGATTTTTAAACCAAGGAATGACTGGGCTATCTATAAACCCAGATGCACTAAGTGGGGAGAAAAGCTCGGAGCTGCAGCATATCAGCTTTTGTCAACCTGCCAACAGCAGAGCGTACCATGCTGCAAGGAGTAATAAACAAGGAATTAGAAAACTCGCTGCTGGAGAACAGTCAAATTAAACACCTTTTTGAAAGGATGAGCATGTATATATTGCAGTTCTATTAAATGTAGCTTCTCAGTGAGGTTGGCATTATGTTAAGGCTGGTATGGAAGAGAACTGATGAAGCAGGAGTGGTCTGGTGACATTTTTCTGACTTGATTGGCTGGGGCGTGTGATGTAATAGGTTTCAGTGCAGCCCCTTATAGGTTTTAAAATGAATTCCAAGACACCATTACAAAGAAAGCCGGACTCTTTCCTTATAACTGAGCTCAGCCAAGGAAACTCTTGCACAAATGTACAATACTGTTTGGAATATGGAAGACCTGGATTTAGAATATGCCAAGACAGATATAAATTGTGGCACAGACTTGATGTTTTATATAGAAATGGACCCACCAGGTAATACTGCAGTATTATTGTAGAGAGTTAATTTCGTGGCTTTTTAATTTTTCGAAAGCTACTGTAAAAGATCCTTTTTGGATTTCTGTTTTTATTAATTTGTTTCATTGATAAAAATTAGTTTGCTCATGGCTTAAAAATTAAACAGATTGTTTGACTGTCTGTGGAAGCAAGCAGCTCAGGCTGTGTGTGGTAAATGCTTATCCTTACTTGAATGGATATGAATTGAACTCCAGTTTTTCACTGGTGTCTTTTGTTAATCGAGATCCTTCCCTGGGTGAGTTATGTTGTGGGATATTGTCCCTGTAATTAAAATGATGCATCTTTTGTGCTGCTTTTCTCTGTTGCCAGTGGATGAGAACAGTGTAGCACTTTGCAGTGATAACACTTGGTACTTTAGAAAGCATGTAAAATGTAGCAGTGATTACAACTCAGTTCTCTAAATGTTGAGACTTTGCTTGCTCTCTCATATTAAGATATTATAATGAAAAAAGAAGTTGACTTTCCATTATTGTTAGTCTTTGTAAAATATTCTTGGTAGATACCTGAAATCATTTTTTGCATAAAATAGTAACAGTGCTTTAAAACTTATGACAGAATTTACCTAAAAATCCTAGATTTATTTTGTTTCCTAAGTTGTTTTAATTCCAATGTTAGCTCTCTCCCCCTGCCCCCATTTAAGGTATTCAGGAATACTGCAGTCTTTTATTTGTCACCAATTGGTATATATGAATACTGATTTGACATTGAGGAAGGGGGATATCGTTTTTAATCAGACCTAGTATATAGAGCACAATTTATCCAACAGAATATTAACATATTAAAGAGATTTAGGGCACAGATGAGAGTTTCTTAAAGTGGCTTTTGGCAGAACAGTGCCTGAAATACTAAGATTAGAGAAACCCAATTGCTCCTCTTAAAACATACTGCTGTAGATGAGCCTTTTTATTACTGCAACAGAGTTTGTGGAGGACAGAGACCAAATTTGTCTTTCGTAATTAAATAAGAGGAAATTAAAGCCAACTCATGTTATTCCTGCTACTCATATGTTCATAGTTTCTTACTTTAGATGGATTTGACCAGGCATGAAACTTTAATATAACTAGAATCTAGAAGTACAGAATGTCATGACTCTGGATTTACTTTGAAATTTATTCACATGGCCAGCCCAATTTATTTGTTAGTTTCTAAGGCTCTCTCTCTTTTCTCCTTTTCAGTTTCATTTCTTTTTGAGCCATGCTCTGAAAGATTTTTTTAAGAAAATTATCTTCCATATTGCATGGAATTGTGAACTAATGCTATATATTTCAGTTACTCTAATTTTTTATTTTTTTAAAGTAAAAGTATTCATCTAAAGAAATTTAGTTCTAATGTAGTTGGGATTGCGAACAACTTTTTCTTTTTCATCTGCAGCACTGCCTCCTAAACCACCAAAACCCACTACTGTAGCCAACAACGGTATGAATAACAATATGTCCTTACAAGATGCTGAATGGTACTGGGGAGATATCTCGAGGTAAGGCTACAGAAACTTCGTTTTCACTAGATACAGAGAGTTTTAGATTAAAAGAAAGAAAAGCACCAGCTTGCTAAGTTCCATTTTTAGGATATCATCCAACATAAGCATGAAGCATAGTTGGTTCTCTTCCAAAGACGACCAGAAAAAGTCACTGAGCACTGGAGAACTGTGGGTGCTGGATGCCAGAGGAAATTAAATACCCGGGAAGTTTCATTATTGACAGAGATGTCAGTGAAGTGCCAGAGTGAAGTGGCACTGCCTAAGAACAGAGTGTGAAGGTACTCTATCTATTAAGCACAACTCTAAGAATTCTTGCCTTAAACACAATAAGAAAACAATGCCATTTTATGTTAGCTTTGGGAAGGGGGAGTAAGGTTGGAGAAACCTTTTTGAGATCATGAGTTTCTGTGCTCATTTGTCAGAGAGATTGTAATGTTTGGTTGAAAAAATAAAAACTTAGTACCACAGATACACCAATAGTGAAAGTGATATGCACCTGTTTGTGATGAGACTGCAATTGCTAACATTTCTATTTAAACAAATTATTAGCTCTTATTAGTAAGCTCTGAAAATGCAATTCATTAATTTAAATCTATGTGGGCAGGAGGAATATGGGCACTCACTGTACTTTCCACTTGATTTTGCTGTGAACCTAAAACTGCTCTAAAAAATAGCCTATTTTAAAAAATATAAATCTGTGGTCACTAAACCTTAAGATGAGCATTGTTTTGTGTTTTCATTTCAGGGAAGAAGTGAATGAAAAACTTCGAGATACAGCAGACGGGACCTTTTTGGTACGAGATGCGTCTACTAAAATGCATGGTGATTATACTCTTACACTAAGGTAAGCCAGGGAATATAGCTGAAATTAGGGTTTTGGGCTGATATTAAAACATATTTCCTTATTCCAAAATGTTAATACCTTTATTTTTATTTTGTTTTTACAGGAAAGGGGGAAATAACAAATTAATCAAAATATTTCATCGAGATGGGAAATATGGCTTCTCTGACCCATTAACCTTCAATTCTGTGGTTGAATTAATAAACCACTACCGGAATGAATCTCTAGCTCAGTATAATCCCAAATTGGATGTGAAATTACTTTATCCAGTATCCAAATACCAACAGGTAATAAAAACTGAATGAATTATCCAGTTACGATGTTTAGACAAGATCCTTTTAATACTTAGAAAACATTTGAAGCAGATGAATTACATGTAATCAAGTCTAAAAAACTTGACACTCGTAATTACATAATTGCAATTTTAAAGATGTTTCCATGTCAGCTATTTTGTTAAACAATTGTTATTTGATTAAATACCTTATCCATTGAATTTATTTTAATCTTTCTAGGATCAAGTTGTCAAAGAAGATAATATTGAAGCTGTAGGGAAAAAATTACATGAATATAACACTCAGTTTCAAGAAAAAAGTCGAGAATATGATAGATTATATGAAGAATATACCCGCACATCCCAGGTGAGTTTTCTATGAAAATCAGATTAAAAAATAAGAGTTCTAAACTTTTAAAGACTAACATGGAAAAAAGAATTTAAAAGGTTGAGTTTTTACGAATGAGGTGGGGGTGAGAGCATTTATTTGTGAATCATTGTTGATTATTCTAGCGTAATATCTCTAAAGCTTTAAACCAAAAATTTTAAGTATCAGAATAATAAATTAAGTTCACGTGATAACTGAAGCAGTCACTGAGTTTCAAGTTGATTTAATTCGTGATAGAAGGATCCTGTTTAGATTGGAAGTTAGTAATAACTGGAAGTTTCACAGACTTGTCTAATTCCTGAAATGGAGATTTAGGCATTAATATATATCCTACCATGAAAAGGAAGGGCTATATACTGCTGTGCTTTTCTAGACCCTTATTCTTCACTGGTCACTCATGTATCTGGGAATGCCAGAGGGAATAGAAAACAACAGGGATGCTATAAACTACAATAGCTTTTAAGAAGATAAAAACTATAGGAAATTGCCACGCAATCATTTTTCATAGATTGAGAAAATTCTCCAGAGGAAATACTTGTTTCTGGGATACTGATTTAATGGATTTTATGAATTTGAGTCCCACTCTGCTAATAATACAGATCAAATGTCCTGGTAGTGTCTTGCAGTAAGAAATTGTTCTATGAAAGGTATGACATTATCTTTTTAAAATTATGTTGCAGGAAATCCAAATGAAAAGGACAGCTATTGAAGCATTTAATGAAACCATAAAAATATTTGAAGAACAGTGCCAGACCCAAGAGCGGTACAGCAAAGAATACATAGAAAAGTTTAAACGTGAAGGCAATGAGAAAGAAATACAAAGGTTGGTGTTTCCCTTGTTCTTGTGCTAGAGATAACCAAAATCCTCTAAAACCATTTAAAGATGATCTCGCTTTCTGTGCTTTGAATGATCACATGGACACAGGAAGGGGAATATCACACTCTGAGGACTGTGGTGGGGTGGGGGGAGGAGGGAGGGATAGCATTGGGAGATATACCTAATGCTAGATGACGAGTTAGTGGGTGCAGCGCACCAGCATGGCACATGTATACATATGTAACTAACCTGCACAATGTGCACATGTACCCTAAAACTTAAAGTATAATAAAAATAAAAAAATAAAAAAATAAAATAAAATATGTTGAGCCACTCCAAAAAAAAAAAAAATGACAGGAAGAGAAGCCACGCTTTACCTAAGGAAAACTGCTGGGAAACCATAGTGAAACTTTTCATAAACTTTGGGGACCGTTCCTGATGTACCCAGATAATAACAAATACATTTCTTTTGCCTGCAGGATTATGCATAATTATGATAAGTTGAAGTCTCGAATCAGTGAAATTATTGACAGTAGAAGAAGATTGGAAGAAGACTTGAAGAAGCAGGCAGCTGAGTATCGAGAAATTGACAAACGTATGAACAGCATTAAACCAGACCTTATCCAGCTGAGAAAGACGAGAGACCAATACTTGATGTAAGTATTTGAAATGGAATCCTATACATGAATAATTGGTGATTGCTACAATTCAGGATGAGTTAATGCGTTCTCTTTTCAAAACTGTTTTTCAGGTGGTTGACTCAAAAAGGTGTTCGGCAAAAGAAGTTGAACGAGTGGTTGGGCAATGAAAACACTGAAGAGTAAGTAGTTACTAAAGATGGTGATAGCAGAAGATTTTTCTCATTTTAGGAAAATGCATGACTTGCTTTGTTTTTAGAACAAGTGAGGAATTTTACTGAGTTTGGAACATCTTGTAGGAGAAAATGTATAAACTCAGTGCCATTATCCAGAATTTTAAAAAAAGAAAGCTTAGCTAAGGAGGACTAGGATTTATTTTTACTCATAATGCTGTGAAACAACTCTCTGTGTCCATAATGATGTCCCTGAACATCTGAAAAATCCCAAAATATTTTTGGAACAGTCAGAGAAAAAATAATTATGCTTAATATATTTTAAAGCTTAAGTATATACTTTGTTTGAATTAGTCAAAAACTGGCAATCTGCCTAGTCAATTTCCTGATCTAAACTGGATAAACGAGATTATTTTAATACCTTCCACTCTGCCCAGGTACCTGAGTGTGGTTGCTTGAAAACAGAAATAGTACAGTTGATTGGTAACTCTTTGTCCTGGGAGGTTGCACTGGAGGCTGAATACCAGGAGAGGAAAACTCAGGTCGGGCAGAGGCAGGCATGTGATGGCCAGTCTGACTGGCTTGGTAGGGGCCAGGAGGGAAGTGAGGGGGGTATGCCTAGGGAAGACAGCAAGGCAGGCTGATGGCTCCTGCACTCTTCATTTAGAAACTTTCTGTCCTGCCTGCCTAGCCAATATTCACTGGTGGAAGATGATGAAGATTTGCCCCATCATGATGAGAAGACATGGAATGTTGGAAGCAGCAACCGAAACAAAGCTGAAAACCTGTTGCGAGGGAAGCGAGATGGCACTTTTCTTGTCCGGGAGAGCAGTAAACAGGGCTGCTACGCCTGCTCTGTAGTGTATGTATCTCCAGCAAACTTTTCTTTACAACATCTCGTGAAGAGATGTTTCATTTATTCATTCATTGAGTTTTGGGGGCAAAGATTTGACATAGTTTTAGTCTTGAATAAGCTTACAGTACAATAATGTAGAAGAGAAACCAAAGCAGCTGTAATACCATTTTAAAGTCTAGCCAGAAGTGTATGTTAATACAGTCTAATAGATACCTACTGTTTAGTTGGAAGACTAGGTTTGGATTCCCATTCAGTGCTAATTAATCATGAGAAATCGCCAAGTCTTTTTTTCTCATCTTTAAAATGGAAGTGGCAGTGCCTGCCTTTTTTGCCTCTCAAGGCTACTATAGTTAGAATCTGAGGTAATTTATGTGAGAACATCACCCATAGGAAAAATACTCATCAGGAACAGGTGAAAAAAAAAAGGATTCTGATCATTATCCTTGAGATAGGTACACCCACATTGGATCACTGACATCACCATTTCCAAGAAATTAATGTCCTCTAGTAGGGAATGGTTCTAAAAGTATGTTACACTCCATGATCACCTTTCATTTAATGAGAGAAATAGTCCTACAGCAAAGAAGGGTACTTTTGTCCTTACTGTGCATAAGGGCACATGCAGAGATGGAGAGTTGTGCAGACACCTCAAGGACAGCCAGAAAGAAGGAATCCTATGAATAGTCATAATGGGAGTAATAGTAACACTGCTAGTCATGGAGCACTGCAGATAGTTGTCCTCATCATGATTGGAAGCTACCACTTGTTGCATGCTTACTGCATGTCAGGCATTCTATCTAGCATATTGCATGCATGATCTCATTTCATTTCTCAAAGTAACTGTATTACATACATTTTACTATTGTCTTCCCTTTAAACCATTTTAAAGATGAAAATACAGTCAGTGAAGCTGGGTTACCTACCCAAGGCACTCGGCCAGGTGTCTGTTGTAACCTAGGACCCTTTCCCCAAGTTGAGACTGCACAATAATGCTTTTTATTAAAGATGCCCTGAAGAGTTGTGAATTGTCTTGGACAAGCTCAAAAGACAGTTTTTCTTCTCTCCTCTCTAGGGTGGACGGCGAAGTAAAGCATTGTGTCATAAACAAAACAGCAACTGGCTATGGCTTTGCCGAGCCCTATAACTTGTACAGCTCTCTGAAAGAACTGGTGCTACATTACCAACACACCTCCCTCGTGCAGCACAACGACTCCCTCAATGTCACACTAGCCTACCCAGTATATGCACAGCAGAGGCGATGAAGCGCTTACTCTTTGATCCTTCTCCTGAAGTTCAGCCACCCTGAGGCCTCTGGAAAGCAAAGGGCTCCTCTCCAGTCTGATCTGTGAATTGAGCTGCAGAAACGAAGCCATCTTTCTTTGGATGGGACTAGAGCTTTCTTTCACAAAAAAGAAGTAGGGGAAGACATGCAGCCTAGGGCTGTATGATGACCACACGTTCCTAAGCTGGAGTGCTTATCCCTTCTTTTTCTTTTTTTCTTTGGTTTAATTTAAAGCCACAACCACATACAACACAAAGAGAAAAAGAAATGCAAAAATCTCTGCGTGCAGGGACAAAGAGGCCTTTAACCATGGTGCTTGTTAATGCTTTCTGAAGCTTTACCAGCTGAAAGTTGGGACTCTGGAGAGCGGAGGAGAGAGAGGCAGAAGAACCCTGGCCTGAGAAGGTTTGGTCCAGCCTGGTTTAGCCTGGATGTTGCTGTGCACGGTGGACCCAGACACATCGCACTGTGGATTATTTCATTTTGTAACAAATGAACGATATGTAGCAGAAAGGCACGTCCACTCACAAGGGACGCTTTGGGAGAATGTCAGTTCATGTATGTTCAGAAGAAATTCTGTCATAGAAAGTGCCAGAAAGTGTTTAACTTGTCAAAAAACAAAAACCCAGCAACAGAAAAATGGAGTTTGGAAAACAGGACTTAAAATGACATTCAGTATATAAAATATGTACATAATATTGGATGACTAACTATCAAATAGATGGATTTGTATCAATACCAAATAGCTTCTGTTTTGTTTTGCTGAAGGCTAAATTCACAGCGCTATGCAATTCTTAATTTTCATTAAGTTGTTATTTCAGTTTTAAATGTACCTTCAGAATAAGCTTCCCCACCCCAGTTTTTGTTGCTTGAAAATATTGTTGTCCCGGATTTTTGTTAATATTCATTTTTGTTATCCTTTTTTAAAAGTAAATGTACAGGATGCCAGTAAAAAAAAAAATGGCTTCAGAATTAAAACTATGAAATATTTTACAGTTTTTCTTGTACAGAGTACTTGGCTGTTAGCCCAAGGTTAAAAAGTTCATAACAGATTTTTTTTGGACTGTTTTGTTGGGCAGTGCCTGATAAGCTTCAAAGCTGCTTTATTCAATAAAAAAAAGAAATGAAAAAGATATATGAATATGACAAAGTATTGCTGAGTCCAACAATGTTGTTTTAAGACTCTTAAAATACGGTACCTGGCAATGTTTATTTCATAAAGAATTGTGAACTTCTTGAATCTAGGGAGGGGGAATGTAGTGAAGGGATGTATCAAGTGGGGTGGTGGGAGGGGGAGGCAAGGTTATATGCACTTTCTCATGATTTACAGAGAAGTGAATAACTGCAAAGTGAAGTTGCTTCTTCTACTTCAGTCTTCTCTCACTTTGATTTGCTAGTTGTTATCAATTAATGACAATTACAAACCTACTGTATCTCTAATACAGTGTGACTGGTCAGGTATTTCAGTTCTTAGGAAGGAAGTGCCAAGTTTGTTTTTGGGTTCCTGGAACAGCGCTCACCTTTGTTTAGAACACTGGTTTAAAGCGATAATCATCTCTGTCACATTAGACTATCCATCATGACCAGCAAATACTCATTTTAGGAAAAAAAAAAAAGCATGATCTGAAAAATACTTTTGGTGGTATGTTGGTTACCCTCCTAGCTTTCCATTTGGTTTAGAACATAAAGCAAATAGACACAGTCATACTGTCACTGCTCTGGACTGTGTGGAGCTCGCTAAAGTCATGGTCATTGCAGGAATCCAAGTGGCAGTCCTTCTCATTCATTCTAATCATTGTATGTGCTTCACTACGGGGGGGAAAAGGAAACGTTAGCATCATGTTTCCCATTTAGGGCAGGAGTGAGAGGTCTCTCTTCCTGATTTAGATATGCAAAAGCTGGTATGTTCAGTAGGAACTGTACATGTGTTGGGAGGAATAAAGACTAATTAGCAACCATAATATGGTCACTACCCTAATAGACTAAATGAAATCTTGCAATTTCAAATTACTCTTTCTCCATATTAGATTTACCCACAGCTATATTTCTGTTTAAGTACTAGGGTGAGGGTTTTCTGTTACTTTGTTTTTTAATGTTGTTCCTTTTGAAAGAATCAGTCTTGCAGCTGAGTGAAAAATCTGTAGAATGTATTATTTGTCCTCTTTACATGAAGCTACTCATACTTAAGCAAAAGTCAGTCTTATAGCAAGACTGTTAACCCTCAAACTTGACTCTACTGATCTGACCATTTCCCTCTCATCGCCAGACAACTGACGATTTCCCTGGTTTTAGTCTGCGTCTCTGCTTTAAAGTTATTGTGATATCCTTCTAGATCACACACGAGTCTAACAGTTAATTAGTTAACAGTTTTTAAACTAGGTTTGTGGGTATTTTTTTGGTAGCACATGTATGCTATTACATACAAATTTTTATTTCTAAAATATAAGATCTGAGATTGAATATTTTCATTAAAAGCTACAGTTTTGTGAATTTTTGTGCTTCAACATTCTTTGCAAGATGATACGGTATTTAGGCATTTGCCTTATTTTTGCATCTCACAAACATAAGTGCAATAGATCTTTTCATTGAACAGCAAAGTAGGATTCATCATTCCATATGACTGAGTTACACCAGACCTATTCTGCCCAATGCCTTTTTGATTGCAGTGTAGCTTGCCCACCGCATTTGTCGTTTTAGATACTTTGCTAGCCGGCCACTTTGGATTTCATCAGACAGTCCTAACAATATTGTCTGAACGGCTGAATATGAATAGATACAGCAGAGGCACTCCTGATATATGATTTTTATCCATGCATCAGTTTTTCCCCCCCAGTGTAGCATCCTAAAGATAAAGCCAGAAGCTAAGCTGCAGTGAGGCTGTGATTGGGCGTAGAAGTGGGAGCATTGGGACCTCACATTACACACACGAGAGATCATAACCACGTGAAAAGGCAAAAAGCATGTGTTTGCAACATCTGATAACTTCATGGCCTTTGATAAATGTATATATGTATATGTGCATGGACTGTGTTTCCAGTACACCTTTCAGCCAAAACAGATCCACAGTAGTTGTTGAGTTCAAGTACAGAACAAGCGAACGTCTAGTACAATTCTTATTTATGTGTATGGGATTTTTCCCTTTGAGGTTGCTTTGTTTTGTCTTACAGAGGTGAAAATTATTTGCAAGTGAAGTGAGAAGTTCATATTTCTTTGGCTTTTTTGTGTTTTTAAAAGTTACTCCTTTTAGGGAGCTGGTCTGATGACTTGCTTAGCTTGGAAATCCTTGTTTTCAGTGTGTCGAGTCAAAATGTGTTTATGTGAGCTGTCACTGTGGGGAACCAATTGCTTTGTCATATAGCTGGTTATGAACTAGTAACATGTTTGGGAAGTCCTACTGATGTTCCTTTGGAAGAAAAATTCTGCTGGTTTTAACAACTGTGCTTTTGCTATGCATGGTATCCAAGTTAGTTGAAACGCAGACCCTGTGATCTGTTTGAGTTTAGGGTCATTTTTAGAAAGGGGCAGTTTAAAGCACAATGTCTCACATGGGACAAAGTTCCAAAATGCCAAATTCTTATTTTTTAAAAAGCTAGTTCTATAAAATACTGGTATTATGGGTGGGGAGGAAATAGAATTGAGTCAATTGGAAAGACTATCCAACTTAACATGAAACTTGTCACCATGAGATAGCATTAGCTGCCCAGGATGCTGCCATATATATATATATATATATATATATATATATATATATATATATATAGTATTTAAAAAAATCAAAACAAAAAAAAACTCATTTATACCTGTGTATTTTTTAAAGCTACAATCTGTTCAATGTTTTTACAAATCTGTTTATATGACATTGTTAAAATAAAGTTGGTCTTTTGACGAGAGGGAGGATGTCACAGTCAGTTGTAATTTTGCCTTCACAAGGCAACTGGGGTGGGGGGTGGGGGTAGTGTGCCTCCTTGACATTTCGTTCAAGTTATAGATTCAATGGAGCTATGTCTTGTTTTAAGTTGCTTTAATGCATTGTATTAGATCTTCAAACAGAATAAAGGTTGTTTTGAAACAAGTTTTGGGTTGAAATTTCACTTATCACCTAAGAAATCTTTCTAAAACAGCTACCTTTTGGCTTATAAATGTTGCTGCTATTTCTGTTGTCTCCCACCCACCCCCTTTTGATTGTTATCACAGTATCTCATTTTTGTAAAGTTGAGAAGGACATTGAGTGGTCACATGTAAGTAATACATATAAGCTGTCTTTCATAATTTCACTGTTTTTTGAGACGGAGTCGGAGTCTCACTCTGTCGCCCAGGCTGGAGTGCAGTGGCGCTATCTCGGCTCACTGCAAGCTCTGCCTCCTGGGTTCACGCCATTCTCCTGCCTCAGCCTCCCGAGCAGCTGGGTCTACAGGCGCCCGCCACCATGTCTGGCTAATTTTTTGTATTTTTAGTAGAGACGGGGTTTCACCGTGTTAGCCAGGATGGTCTCGATCTCCTGACCTCGAGATCCACTCGCCTCGGCCTCTCAAAGTGCTGGGATTACAGGCGTGAGCCACCGCGCCCGGACAATTTCACCATCTTAAATGAGGAAATACCTCTAGGTGATGTCCTTTCAAGGCACGTTCTCGCTATAGGAAGACTAGAATGCCCATCATCCTTCAATTCTCGCCTCCTCCGCATTCATCCCCAAACCTTGAGAATCATCCTCTAAGAACCAAGTGTCCAGTTTTGTCTCTGTTGTGCAGTCTGCATATTTTGAACACTCACAGTGCAGGGATGACATGGGACTGTAGACAGGGAGCTAAGTTACACCTCAAATGCAGATTTTACATTGTATCACCTAGTCAAGATACACAAGTCTTACTGTAGGATAACTTTCCCATTTGTTTTGATTGCTAAGTGGACTTAAGGCAATACCACTTTGCATGTATATGGTGTTTACATGTAGACACAGTGAGGGTCTAGACCTGAAGACATAGTCTAGTAGTAGAGGGGAGAGGGACGTACAAATAATTACTCTCAGGGCAACAATGACTAATATTTTTTGAGTATGGCAGTAGCTCCCAGACTGATGTTCTGCTTTCCCCCTGCTCTGTTTGGTATCACAGAGAACTATATTCGCTGGAGCTCTTGTCCTGGGGCTTCTAGGTGTCTCTTCCCTGGCTCTAGCTCCTGCCAGGTAGACCCTCATTTTCAGGTCTGAGCAAACCCCCTCTGCTCTAGCTCTCAGGAGAAGGCTCTGGAAACATTACCTACTCCCATTTTTTACTCTAGCCCAAGAAGTGGTTGCAGCTTTATGCTGTTGCTAAACGTCTGGTTTCCCTCACCACCCCCATTTGGTTTCTGAACCCTTCCCTCACTCAAGTAATTATCATTCAATTATTCCAGTAAGAGCTAGGGTAATTCCCCCCCACATACACACACTGGTCTCTGACATATCAAGTGATTATTATCTGTTAAACTCTTTGTTTTACTCTTTCCACAATTACCTGGGTAAGATGATTATATTCCCATTCTTTAGATGAGAAAACAAGCATAGATGTGAGATGACTTGCTCAAGATCATGCAGCATCTGAGAACAGAGTTGAACGCATAGGCTTCTCAAGCCAGAGCTCTTTGCCCCTCTGCTGTAATGTAATAGACTTTCAATGGAAAATGCACAAGAGAATGCAAAAAAAAAAAAAAAAAAGGCTCACTGGTAACTTTTTGCTGGGGAGGTAACCATGTGGCTTTCAATTAGTAGACAGTGCACAGGTGGTCAATGATGAATCACAGGAAATAGCCTGGGCTTGCTTTAAACCAGTGGTTCCCAAAGTGTGGTTCCCAGACTAACAGCATTCACATCAGCATCACTTGGAAACCTGTTAGAAGTACAAATTCACAGGCCCTACCCCTGACCTACTAACTCTGACACTGGAGCCCAGCAATCTGTTTCAACAAGCTCTCTGAGTGATTTTAATGTATACTAAAGTTTGAAGATCACGACTTTAGATCACCTGCTTACTGAAATAGTACTTCTAGCATTTTAACTAAAAACCATTACCATTAATGAGTGATATGTTACTTTCTAATTTATGTTCATAATGTAGGCCATAGGAAAAAGAAAATAGATTGATTTGCAGTTTAGGAGACCCAGTCTGGTCTTTTTATCTGTCTTTAACCAGCTGTGGGAAGTGGGCCAATTCAAGGCACCTTCCAGGCCTCCAACTCCTTATCTGTGAGATAAAGGTATGGGCCTCTGGGACTCCTTCTAGAGCATATGCTGTGATTAAGTGAGCTGAATGAAGATTCCCAGTCCCCCAATTCTCCATTTACAACTTGACCACCAATTTTAACCCACAACTAATGGTCCTTTATGTTGCCAGTGACTATGGCCAAGTGAAAGCATGCCTAGAATTGGGGTATACTTTTCTTGCTGACATCTTAAAAGTGACACTTGAGGCGAATCTAAACTGGCAGCCAAGTTCTTGACAGTGTGGAGACAGTGTATTTGGAAATGACACTCTGCCCAGCTACCTGAAGCGTGAAGTGCTAAGAGAATTTGGCCTACCAAACCCTCTGGGGCATGGTGGGAGGCAGGAAAGTAGAGTCTGTTAAGACCTGATACAATGTCAGTCAATTTCAAAAACCCTTTTTTTTCCCCCGAACTTGTCCCTTAAAAGGTCTATTTAAAAATAAAAATCAGTTGCAATATCTTAAAGAGACAGAATTGATTATTCACTCTCCAAACTTCAGATTATCTTCTCAAAAGATAGCACTTTGTAATCTCCAGTTTGGTATTGCTGTCATAAATCAACTCAACAGAAAACCGCTGAGATGCTTTGGGGGAGGGAGGGTGTGGAGGATAAATGAGTAATCACCAACATGCTAATCTGCATTTTGCTTTCCAGAAGGAAAAGAGAAATTCCCTTCTCTCTGTAGCACTCAATCATAACAGTCTGAAGCATAACCTCAGGCTTAACTTGTTAAATAAAATATTCTAAATCTATACCTGTCTTGACAGGTGTAAAGGTTTGGCCTATAATATGAGAACAGGACAGTCAACCTCTAACTACCACCACTAATCACATTAGGAAGAAAGTTACAAGGGAGGTCTATTCATCACCAAGACTGCTCATTAGAATTATAGTTTTGACTGTGAAATATACCATACGTTGTAAGACTAACTCGCTGGAACCAATTTATTTATGGAGCTCTCATTTCAGAACTCAGTGATTTATAGTCCAAACCCTCACAAATCAAAAAATGGAGATAACTTCATCACAATGGAGATGATGTGCTAGTCACTTTATGTCATATTTACTGTCCTCTAACAGAGGCCCAGTGCCATGTTTAAAACTATTTAAAATAGTTTTGTTGACAGTGATGATGATCTGTTTCTTTGGACCTGCGAGGATAAGACATCCAACGAGATGTCTAATGTACTGATTCATTCAAAGCTTTATTGAGCACCTACTATTTGCTGGACACTATTTCCCTCTGAAGGTCCAGTGATAAGACAGGTGAAATCAAAGATTACAGTCTGCTGGTGAAAGCAAACTCAAACAACTGCCCTCTATCATGAGATACAGAGAGGAATGAACACTAAGTCTCAAGCAGGCCTGCATGAGCAGCTAGGCCAAGCTTCAGAGAGGAGTTGACATTTCAAATGTTTCCTACTCTAGTAAAACAGGCCCATGTACTCCTGGTGGTTGCTCCTCCCACCAGCCTTCATGGAAGCTGGTTCTATTGAGGCTAGACCATTGTACTTCTTTAATATAATCACTTTTCAGGTGACATGTTTGGTTTTTCAATACTGTCAAAGGCATTATCTCCATTATAAGTTCTCTAGAGTTCAATGTTCCCATCTGCAGTTCCCATGCTGCAGGTGGTTCAGACAGCTGACATCACACACCTCAGCTTCAGGCAAGCCACTTTTCTCCCTGTCCAGGGACAGATGCCAGGGCCTCACTTGGCTCTTTGCCTTGGCACATTAGACGTGATCTGCATGCAACTGTACCTTTTCCTTTTATTTTAGATGAGAAATTCTCAACCCTAGCTGAACATTAGGATCACCTGGGTATCCATTTAATAGAAAACCTGACTTATTGGAGTCTCTAGGGGTGAGCATTAAATAAGATGTACAGAATGCACCTGCAACATGGCTGGCACTTAATAAATGGAAGGCAATAAATATGGTTGTTAGTCAGTCTTGCCTATCAAGATTAGATTCCCCAAAACTATCGCTTTCGATTTCCTGTCGTTTTTAGGATAGGGCTGGCTGGACACATGATAAATCACCCAAAATCTGTAACTTTTAAGATATTTTATATAAGATATTTATATTTATTCATATCTGTACCTACTTCCAGGAAGTATTTACCTTTTATTGGCTCTTAGGCACACAGCATTGATTTACTCATCATCCAATGGACTAAAAATCACCAATTTATGTGTGGCTGGCTCTTCTATTATTCTGAAATATTGTATAACATTAAATACATTGAATGTATTTATAACATTAAATACATTGAATGTATTTATAACATTAAATACATTGAATGTATTTATAACATTAAATACATTGAATGTATTTATAACATTAAATACATTGAATGTATTTATAACATTAAATACATTGAATGTATTTATAACATTAAATACATTGAATGTATTTATAACATTAAATACATTGAATGTATTTATAACATTAAATACATTGAATGTATTTATAACATTAAATACATTGAATGTATTTATAACATTAAATACATTGAATGTATTTATAACATTAAATACATTGAATGTATTTATAACATTAAATACATTGAATGTATTTATAACATTAAATACATTGAATGTATTTATAACATTAAATACATTGAATGTATTTATAACATTAAATACATTGAATGTACTTATAACATTAAATACATTGTATACATTAATATACACTGTATAACATTAAATATAAGTATGACAAAAAAGCCATGAAATAGACACAAAACAAGTAGTGAAGGAAGAAAGGAAGGGAGATGTTATTGAAAATAAAAACCAATTGTCTCTAAGCTTCAATAATTGAAAGAAAACAAAGCTTCCTATTAGCCAGGCAAAAAAAAAAAAAAGGGGTGCACAATGCTTTCATAGTTCCAGTGCTCTGGGAGAAGGAACTTGTCAGTTCAGTGTGAACTAAACGATCCTCTGGCCCCGACACTTGAGAGGAATCTGTCAAAGGGATCTCTGTAAGTGGTAGTGCCTCTTACACAATGTTCGATTAGAAATGGTTCTTCAGATATATTCTCCATATGGTGCTTTCTTATTCAGTCTGTGGCAGAAGCAGAATATTGTTCTAGAAAGGAGGTTCTGTGATGTTGGCTCCAGAACTCTGCTCGAGGTGCATCTTGCCTGTTTCCTAGCACTGTTTGGGCTGCACCCACTTCAGCATGCCAGAGAAAGCTGCCCTGCAAGTTCTACAGAAGGAAAGGCCAACAAAATCAGGGCCGCTGCTTATTTGCTAGACTGTTCCAGGCCAGCAGTTCGGTGGTGAATCCTCGGGAAGTCTTTGTGACATCTCAGGCAGTGCCAAGTCTCAAAGCTGTGGGGGACTAGACACTCCACTCTTTTATCCAGACATCAGCTTTGTCTGGTCTAGAGCCCAACTTCATGCAGCACTGTGTTTCATTCATCATTTTCCCCATAGAAGATCCTAGTTCTAGTTCATTTTACTACCTTTAAAATTTTATCTCTCAAAGATACATTCCAATGATACATTTTAATAACACCCCGTAAAACTGGAAGTTCAAGTTTTCTGGCTTTTTCCCGAAGGAGAAGGGTTGTCATCAATATATGGAACTTTTGAGGAATTTCTGCAAAAGTCTGTAATCACAGTAGAATGAAGGAAATTTTAACCAGCCTACAATACATAAGGGAAATTGTCTCTGGCGAGTGGCTGTAAATCCTTAGCAGAACTGCACAGTGTATTCTCCCACATCTCCCTAGTTTAGAGAAATTGAGGCTAGAACTAAGGGTGAGCCAGTAAGGGTGCACCGGAAAACCTTCAATCATTAGCTCTTCCGCATGTCACTGAACACAGAGTTGGGAGGAGGTGCACAGTAGCACACCAGTATATAGTATTGCCATCATCCAGATGCAATCAATGAAAAGTAATCTCAAGAGTATTGATAATAAAGTAAAACAATTAGGAAGTGATGAGTTTTTAGTATTTGATTGTAAGTTTATGGTTTTTTAATGATGCCTGTAATTATAATTTGTGTGATATTAAGCTTGTATCATTTAATGTTTAATAAAAGCTGTGTATAACAGCCAGCTCACAAAATGCCCGAAAAGTGTAGCCATCAGCTCTCAGGGTTTGGTTTGAATTGGCTCCAGCACACCCTGGCAGTTAGAAGGGGCAAAATCTTAAGTTTAAGGATGCTTTGGGAAATGCATTGGATGCCAGTGTACACCAATTGGCTGTGATCTCACATCCGGCTTCTGCTTGGAAAGATGGTTGCTAAGAAAAACAGAAGTAGCCCCATACCAGGTTCCTAACAAAATCAATTAGGAGGAGCAGACTATGTCCTGGCATTTAGGTCTATCACAGTAAACACACAAAAAAATTTAGTGCAAGTTCTCCCTTATCCCCTTCACAGAAAAATTGTTTCCTATCTAGTCTAGAAAAATCAAACCTTTTAGAGTTTAAATATTTTAAAATTAAAAACTTTTATTAAAAACATACATGTAACTCCTCACCCCTTTCCAATATCTGGGATTAAAAGATTTGAACAGAGACCTGTATAATCTCAGGCAAAATTCATATGGATTCTCATTACTCAGTCACACAGTAACCTCCTTCCTGCTGCAGAAGCTTTACAGACAATCACAGGGCATATGAAATGTTTTAGTAATGAAGATGAAGGGTTGGAGCAAATGTCTCCACACAAAACAAATTGACTCTAGGAAAAAGGGGAAAAATCAAATCAATGTCTCTGAAACTTGAGAAACTTGTATTTATTAATAGGAAAAAAGTTTTGAGCTCAGGTCTAATTGCTATCACATGAAACACTATTAGCAAATTTAAAAATGAACGGTTATGAGTAAAAAACAAATTGGATGCTACAGAGACAAATTAGTAAAATAGAAT
Organism: Pan paniscus; assembly: GCF_029289425.2. Lineage (NCBI taxonomy): Eukaryota > Metazoa > Chordata > Mammalia > Primates > Hominidae > Pan > Pan paniscus. Next base: position 45,613,400 of record NC_073253.2, on the reverse strand, counting down.
TTACAATTCAAGATATCCTCTCAGAATACGGACAGCAAGAAAAAAAAGATGACAATGATAAGTAAAGAGACGACCTAGAGAATAGATTGAAAAGATCTAATATATGCACAATAGGAATCCAGGAGACAGCAGAGCAGATTGAGAAGTACTTACTAATCAAAGAACTGAGAGAGGAAAATTTTCTTGAGTTAAATAAGGATTGAGCCTACACATAGCAAGGACCCACTGAGTAGCCAAAAACAATAAGACCCAAATTGCTTGGTAACTTTTCCTAGGGTTCAAGAAGAAAAATTTATAGGTAACCAAACGAAAACAGGCTACTACCACAAAAAAATTGTTTTAAGCCAAGTGCAGTGTGGCACATGCCTATAGTCCCAGCTACTTGGGAGGCTGAGGTGGGTGGATCACTTGAGCCCAGGATTTCAAGTCTAGCCTGGGCAACAGAGCAAGACCCCATCTCTTAAATTTAAAACTTAAAAAAAAGGTTAATAATGACTATCCTTCACAGCACTTAATGACAGAAAAAAGATTGTGACAACAGCTATATAAGCCAAATAATTGTTTATGTTTGGAGGCAACAAAAATTGAAGACATAATGCCAAAGAGTGACCACTTTTACCTTTTCAGAGAAAAAAAAAAAACTAAAAATCCTCCAGCCAAATGAAAAGCAAATAAAAAGAACACAAGTAAAAGGAAGTTGTCTTTTAAAAATGGTAGAGAACAATAATAGCAGTAACAGAACCAATATCCAAATAATAGTTAACATATTTATGAAAAATAATGAAAGAAATTATTGAATGAGAATATATGTAAAGATAAATTAAGATTTAAAAAACTAGGATGGATGTAAAAGTTCAAATTGTTCCAATAATTCTGAGAGCTGGGAGAGAGAATGAATAATTAGGCAAGTGTGTAAATATTTAGAAGCAATGATGCTTATTGGTACATTTAATACTGAAGTTAATCTAAATCACTTATTGAATAAATAATGCTATAGTGTAAGTCAGAAGGAAACCATCAGCAATTAAAAAGTTATACATTCATATCCTATTAATTGGCATGTAAATAAATCTATATGTATATATTCAAAATATATTTTTAAACAATGAAAAATTATCCCATTTTATTCAATGTGTGTATACAGCTATATCTTATAGAGTATGTTTATGACAATTCTGGAAGTCTATTGGGTTTAGTTAATAAAATTACATGGTTGATTTTTTTGAATGTATGTTTTTCCTCAGCAAGCATGGAACACTCACAGAATTTGAAAAGTTAAAAGCAAATGTCTAAGAAAGCACAGGACAACTTTAATTGGGAGTGTCAGAAAGTCTTTGATGAGATACCGTAAATAAGTGAGGGAAAAGACTTTGAAAGGCAACAGACTGCAGCAGGAAGAAAGGTGTGGAGGGGTGTGTGTGTGTGTGTGTGTGTATGTGTGTGTTTGCACACGCACATGTGCAGCCTCAGAGATCCAATCACTTACCTGAAGAACAAGTAACTGGGTTACTGTGGGGAAATTTAAGAGTTCAAGAGCACATTCAGATGGTACCTTCCAGGTTTCTTCTTGACACTCTATCTTTGTCCTACCTCAACCTTCCCTTCTAGCCCCCATCATTTGCTGATGATAGAGACAGCACAAAACAAAATGACAAAAAAGACAGTTTCCTGCCCTTGAGTTTTCCACAGTGTCCTTGAAGTCCAAACTTCTTTAGAACTTGCCAAAGTCCAAGCCAGTTTACTCCAGACAATGGCAACCCTGAACCCTTCACTGAGTCTAAAGGTCATTGTTTAAAGTTTTTATCTTCTTGCCTTACATAATTCTTGTATCTTCTGCTGGGGGTGGGGGGATGGGGGAGATCATAGTGATTTTTAGCTCAAAAATCTACGTAAAGGGCTTAAAAATAACAAAATGCTGGAAGTTATTTACACACTCCAGGCAAACTGATTTCAAAGAAACTTTCTCAAGGATCCTCCTTAGCAGGTAACACAGCTTTGAGAGATGACATTCCCTACTGATAGATGTAACAATTGGATTCTGGAGTTAAGCAGGCATCCCTATGGTGGCATGTGAAGATGAATATAATATCTGATCACAATAATGATAGTAATAATTACCTCTCAGGCCAGTAAATGCTTACTATATACTAAGCACTTTGCATATGTCACCTTGTTTAATTTTTATTGCCCTCAACTTAAAGATGAGGAAGCTGAAGCTTAAGTAGGTTATGCAGCAGGCTCAAAGTTATGCAGCTGGTTTGTGGCAGAGCTGGGCCTCAAACATAGGTCTACCTAGTGTAAGAGCCCTTGCTGTGACACATCATGTTGTGCTGCCCCAACTTATACAAAATGGCCCAGCCATGTGTCACATCTTAGGGATCAGGGACCTGCGACAACCTTGTCGTTAGAGTTACGGATTCAGTGATCAATTCTTGGTGCATCCACTCTGGGAGGCTATTCTTCATCCCATCTGCTACATTTCCATCTATTCAAGCACTCCCCATTGACCTCAATTCCACCAACCAAGCCCTTCCACAACTCTCCAGCTCTTGCTGAATTGACCTCACTGATCTTTCAGTGCATTTACTCTCTAACGCTCTCATTTGGCCTTAGTCTTCAACAAGAATAATCGGCAAATATGAGAAAAGCCACCTAAAAGTGGCTTAAATGACTACTACTAAAAGTCTGTAGGTAGACAGTTGCTGGAATTGGTTTGGTAGTACAACAATGCCATCCAAGACTGTGGTTCCTTTTAGGTTTTGCTCTGTGTATGGGATTTTCAGCCAAATATTTACTGTTTCATGACCACAAGGTGACTGCCCCACTCCAGCCATCACATTTGTATTCAGGCAGGAGGGAAAAGGAGCAGTGCCAGTGAGCTCTCCTTTCACACCTTTCTCTTTTATAAGGGAAAGGAAACTTTCTGAACTGCCTCCAACTGATTCTACACCTCACTGACCAGGACTGGGTTATGTAGTCACTTCTAGCTTCCGGTGAGGCCAGGAAAGCAAATAGCTCACTTCTTTTGCATCTATACTGGGAAGTGGGCAGGGGGAAGGTACTGAATGCCTCTGGGCCAGACTGCCAGTATCTGCCATTGTTGTATTTTTCAGCTCTTTTGCTTTAATGCTTTGTCACCCCTAATAGACTCTTCATCGTGCCTCTCTGATTCTCACCATTACCTCAGAGTTCTGGGGCACATTGTTGGTATTGTAAAAATATCTGCAAAATTTAATTAAGTACAAAATATATCCTAGAAATATAAGGAACATTCTTCGACACTTTATTTGATAAAGTTTTGACTGAGACACAACCTTTGAGTTGTGAAAATATATTGAGAAAACCTGTGAGAGATTGCACCGTGACTTCATTGTATTTCCCCACTGCAGAAAAAAATACAATGAATGGTGTAGAAAGGAGGTTGCTGGGCCCAACACCTTTTGTTTTGGCCACCTTTTATATCAATTTCTGTGATGGCTGACCCCCTTACAGAGGCTGAGCAGGAAAATGCACAAGAAATCAGGCTTATATTTGCTTTTCACTGGCAAGACTGATGACAGGTATGCTGAGGTGGAAATTTCAAACTATTGACTTTAACTTACTTCTGTCTTATAACAAGCACAGTGAGGGCTGGCCATGAAGCTGCTGCCTTAGTGCACCTGAAGCTTTTCTGAGCTTCTTTGCTAAATCTTAACTCACTAAGTATTCACAGCATTTCTTTGCCTCCTCACGCCTATTACCTATGCTCATCCTGCTCTTCCAAATGGCCTTTGGAAAAATGCATTTTGGAGTCCTATATTCAGAGAACAGTAAGAGATACTGGGCTGAGAAACAGCCTGAATGTTAGCCAAAGTCTTTTCCTAAGACAGTAGTTCCAACTTACAGCAACATTCTGAGAACAATAAATCTAATGACACCTGCAGTAGCAGCTTATGAAATGGCCTCTAAGATGGCTCCTAATATTCTGATTTCTGGTATTCATGTTCCTATGTACTGTAAGGGACCGACTTACATGGCCAGGGGAAGGCCTGCTGAGGGAAGCCTACTGTAAGTCATGAGAACACCAAAACAGCTCTATGGAGAGGTCCACATGGTAAAGGACTGAGACCTTTTGCCAAAAGCTAGCATCTACCTGCCACATGAGTGCACCATCTGATAAGTGGATCTTCCAGCCCCATTCAAGCCTTCAGATGACAGCCCTGGAAATCATCTTGACTGCAACCTCATGAGAGTTCTCAAACTAAAGCACTCAGCTAAACTGCCCTCAAATTTCTGAACTAATGAACCTGTGTGAGAAGACACATATTTGTTATTTTAAGCCACTAATATGCTCAGTATTCATTATGTCAGTTGATCCTCATCACTGCCTAATATGAAGTAGAAAGAATCAGTGTAACAATCTACACTCCACCGATGAGAGCACACTGGCTCAGAGAGACGAAACAACATGGTCAAGATCATATTGCTAATACATGTTGCAGTCTGGCCAAGTGCCCTGGTTACCTGATTTCTAGTTTGGAATGCTTTCTACTGTGGCCCTCTGCTATACCAGTGGGGCATAAGGAAAATGACTGAGTCCTCATTTAATTCCCTGCCCCAGAGTAATGGATCACTAGCTTAATAGACTGAGTTTTATTCAAGTTGACACCAGCTTGGATCTCTAGCCCCTCACTGGGATCAAAGAGATAGTCTTCTTCTGATCGTCTTTGTTTCTCTCCAAAGAAGGTTTTGAAGTAACTAGGGGAAGATGACTACTCTAGATGCTTGGTCTTAGCCCATGGTTACATTTGTGATGTGTCACTCTCACGTGGTTCAAGACCTTCCCAGGTATTTGGAGTAAAGTTTTGGACAGAAAAGAAACTCCCACACTTTCCATAACTTCTCCTCCTATCCTTTCCCCATCATAGCTTTTTTTGAATACTACCCTCCACTTCCAGAAGATCTCTGGTTTCAGGAGACAAGAAATATTATGTGGCCACTAAATTATGTTCACACTTTAAATTCTCTGCTTAGAGGGCAGCTCTCCAGGCTTTAAATGTTGACCATGTTTACTCAGCACAGACCACATCAAAGAAAGGACCATAGACATAAGAGTTTTTTTTTTTTTTTTTTTTTTTTTTTTTTTTTTTTTTTTGAGACGGAGTCTCGCTCTGTCGCCCAGGCTGGAGTGCAGTGGCGCGATCTCGGCTCACTGCAAGCTCCGCCTCCCGGGTTCACGCCATTCTCCTGCCTCAGCCTCCCGAGTAGCTGGGACTACAGGCGCCCGCTACCACGCCCGGCTAATTTTTTGTATTTTTAGTAGAGACGGGGTTTCACCGTGTTAGCCAGGATGGTCTCGATCTCCTGACCTCGTGATCCGCCCGCCTCGGCCTCCCAAAGTGCTGGGATTACAGGCGTGAGCCACCGCGCCCGGCCGACATAAGAGTTTTAAGCAACCCCTTTCTTCAGGAAAATAAAACAGGAATTAAGTTGGGCATGTAGGTGATAGCAAACTATTCTGGCCACCTTTCTGCAATTGAGATCTGCCACTGTGGTAGGGAATGTCCAGCCAAAGCCTGCTGGCCAATACCAAGTCAAATCCCCCACTGGTCCACTTTTCCAATCGGCAGGTTTCGTTTCATATTCACACAGAGGAGTGGAGCAAATACCTAGGGTCAAATGGGGCTTCAACTTATCTAATGCACACTGCCTTTGGATAATTACAAGCTGTCACAGTTGCAAAAGTTCTTAGTGGTATAGCTCAACCATTGCATTTTACGGATTAAGAAACCCAGGACTAAAGGGTAAAAAGAAGCACCTAGGTTTGATGACAAAGCAGGACTATAGCTTCCACACATTACATGGCCTCACCTGTAACCTACTCACCTTGCTAACACACAACTCAGAACACTTCCCCTTCTGCTGTCCCTCTACCTAAAGCTCAGTTTGAAGATTGACTGCATCAGGGGTTTGGAGTAACCTGCCCTTGGTCTCTCCTTAATGGAAATCAGTGTATGGCAGATGCATCTGACCAATGACTTAATGTAAACCTACCTCAAGTATGACCCTATAGTCAAGAAGAATGTGTGTTTGGCGTTCTAAGCCTAAGGAATCTAGGAGTGGCCAACCCAGAGATTCATTCCTTGTCTAGAAAGAACATCTGAACCTCCGGCCCATCCCATGGAATGCAGGCCATACAGGGGATTGAGGCTCTTTGTTTTAGGTCCAGTGAAGGTTATCAGGTGGAGTTTGCTGGGGTGAGGGTGCTAAGTGAAAATGCTATATAAACTGCATGCTTTTTACAAAGGGTAGTGGTTCTCCTGTCCAGCCCACTGCCACTGAACCACCCTGTACATAAGTCCCCTCAACCTTATATCTTGTTCACTGGCTCCAGGTCTCTTCTTCAGCCTCTTGAACACGATGCCATCCCTATTGAAGTCAACAGGGGTCTGGCACAAAGATTAGCTACAGTATTCTGGAGTATCACATACTACACATTTTTACATAACCCCTCTGTGACTCAGTTTCTTCATCTATAAAATGGGTACAATAGTGTGTTGAGATGTTAGAAGGATTAAATGAGAAAAAAATATGTAAAGAGCCTGACACCAGAAAACTCCCAGTAAATGTTAGCCATCCAGAAGAACAGTCACAGAGAAAACTTCCTAGAGAGTAGCAAATATTTACCATGAGGGAAGGTAGTCTTTTAGGAGGGCATTAGTCTTTCAGGGGGAACAGCAGTTCTCAAACTTTGGCCAAGCATCAGAATCACCCAGATGGCTTGCTATAGATTGATGAGTCTCACCCTCAGAGTTTAAGGTTTGGTAGATCTCAGAGTCCAAGAATCTGACTTTCTAATAAGTTCCCAGGAAACTACATGCTGAGAACCTCTGGTGAAGAACATTAGGAAACAGGAGAGAGGTGGGGTTTTTTCTTTTGTTTTGAGACAAAATTTCACTTTTTGCCCAGGCTCAAATACAATGGCGCGATCTCAGTTCACTGCAACCTCCACCTCCTGGGTTCAAGCGATTCTCCTGCCTCAGCCTCCCAAGTAGCTGGGATTACAGGCACCTACCACCACACCCAGCTAATTTTTGTATTTTTAGTAGAGACAAGGTTTCACTGTGTTGGCCAGGCTGGTCTTGAACCCCTGACCTCAAGTGATCTGCCTGCCTCGGCCTCCCAAAGTGCTGGGGTTACAGGTGTGAGCCACCGTGCCCAGCCCATGAGAGAGTTTTGAAGACGTAGCAGTTCTTTCAGAGCAAACCACACCATACTGCCTTACAAGGGCTTCTGTCACTCAAAAATGAAGCCCTCATCCAAAGTTGAACTGGCCATGTGATATTACCAGATGGCTGGATCAGGCCAAGGGGAGAAGAGTCAAGCCATTTTTAAGGGAGGATTGGAGGAAGCAGCCAACAAGTGGGAGAAGGTCAGTGGACAGAATGAGCAAGATGAAAAAAGGAAAAGGAGAACTAGACCATCGTGTTACATTGAATTCTCCTGCACAGCTGGAAGAAAGCCTTTAGCTTCCCAAGCCCCCAGAGAAAGTAGTCCTAGGTCAGCTCTTTGACAACAAGGCAAACATGAAGGAAATAGAGACCGCAGGGTCAGTGAGCTCTTCGGGCTACCCACCTATCACCAGCACTCCCTTCAAAGCAGGCACAGGGCTGGGGCAGGCCCTTAGGCCTTGGGATTTCCCCATCACTGTCTTTCAGCCTTAGCCACACCCTCTTCCACAGGCCTGCTGTACTGCCTCCGGGTGCGGCTGTGGGCACCTGCCTGGAAGGATGTGGGAACCTCCATTATTCCCCCATCCCCGACTGCAAGCCCCACCCCAGGCTTGCCCACCTCGACTTACCTCAGTAGCATTTTCTCCCAGGAGGACAGCTGAAGCAAGCCAGCCTGAACCCATGGCTTTTTGTTGAAAAGCCCCAGGGGTGTTTGTGGGTAGTGACCATGTCTTAGCACCAACTGGCTAAGTAACTTTGGCAGGTAGGCTAGCCTCAGATGCCACATCCATAATGTGATGTGAATAAAACCCTCCCCTGCTGTTATCCCAGGGAGGGAGTAAGGATCAGTGAACTGTTCAAAGAAATTGCCTCAGGATAACAGGTGTGAGTTAAATGCCAGCCATGAGTGATTTCATCTTGGACTCTCCAAGAGAAGTGAAAGAGAGGGAGAGGGGAAGGGAAAAAAAGAGAGGAGAAGGAGAAAGAAAGAAAATAATTTTTTAAAAAGCTAAGTAACTCCACCTATAAGTGGACATCATTACCACTCTCTCCAGCCTCAAAAATAAGGCTTTGGCTTGCTGTATGGCAGACACACCTGACAGGAGTCACTTAAGCATACCCTGAGAATGACCCTGCACAGCAGACGCATCTGAATGTGTGTTTGGAGTTCCAAGCTAAGGAATACAGGAGTGGCCAACTCAAAAAGTCATTCCTTATCTTTGAAGAACATCTGAGCTGTCTTGTAACATAGAACGTGGGCCTCACAGAGGATCGAGGCCCTGTGTTTTGGGTTAAATGAAGATTGTCAGGTGAAAGTTGTTAGGGGAGGGTGCTAAGTGAAAATGCCATATAAACTGAATGCTTTCTTTTTAAAAATTATTTATCTCAGAGCTAGTCTTGCTGTGTCACCCAGGCTGGAGTGTAGTGACATGATCATAGCTAACTGTAGCCTCAAACTCCTGGGCTCAAGCAATCCTCTTGCCTCAGCCTTTGAGTAGCTGAAACTACAGGTGTGTGCCATCATACCTGGCTAATTTTTGGTTTTTATTTTTTAGATATGAGGTTTTGCTATGTTGCTCAGAGTGGTCTCATACTCCTGGCCTTAATCAATCTTCCCACCTTGACCTCCTAAAATGCTGGGGTTACAGGCATAAGCCACCGTGCCCAGCCTCAACTGCATGCTTTCTGCAGGTGGCGGTGGTTCTCTTATCCAGCCCACCACCACTGGATTGCTCTGTAAGTTCCCCTCCATAAACTCTATGTCTTACTCGCTGGGTCCAACTCTCTTCTTCAGCCTCTTGCACCTGGTGCTGTCCCTAATGAAGTTAATAGGGGTCTGGCCCAAACCTTTTTGCTCCCAGGAAAGCCTTCCAAAGAGTGAGGGATCCTGAGGGATTTTAGAGGGACAGCCAACTTGATTCTGCCCAAGATGCATCTGCACATTTTTGCTCTCAAGACAATCTCCCTGTCTGGCTAAAAGCAACTATTTTTAGGATGGTGCTGAAGAGTTTTGGGTGTGTCAGTCCAGTTGTTTTCTTAGAGGACCAACCAGCTCAGTGGAATGGATAAGCCAGCAGTATGGTGTAGTTTGCCCCAAAAGAACTGACTCTTTCTCAAAATTCTCTCACTCTCTAATGTTCTACACCAGTGGTTCTCAAAGTGTGGTTTCCTGGGAACTTGTAAGAAAGTCAAATTCTTGGAGTGTACTGAGACCTACCGAATCTGAAATTCTAACAAGCCATCCAGGTGATTCTGATGCTTAGCCAAAGTTTGAGAAGCACTGTTCCACCTGAAAGCCTAGTGCCTTCCTGAAAGACCACCTGAAAGGCCCAGTGCTTCTCAAACTTTCACATGTACACAAAGCACCTCAGATCTTGTTAATCTTCAAGATTCAATTCAGAAAGTCTAGGTGGGTCCTGGGACCTGATAGCTCTATCAAGCTCCAGGTGTTGTGCATGCTCCAGTCTCTTGACCTCGCTCTCAGGAGCAAGGTCCACAGCAGTGATTCGCATAAGAATTCACGTGAGACTTATCTGGGGAGACCTTCAAAAGTGATCTAGAATTGCATTCCAGCATTGGCAGGTTCCAAAAAGTTCCCAGGTGATTCTAAGGGGAGTAAAAACTGCCGCCTACACGTTCAGCTTTATCTCATTCAGTTTACAAAGCTTTGATTCCTGCTTTTACAGCCACCCAGGAGTATATGCATTTTAAGTTGTTACCTGATCATTGTAAATGAATATCAATGAAGTAGCTATCTAGTGATGTAGGGGTGGAGAGAACGCAGGTGGTTAAGAAGGGTGGAAACTGTTCTGAGGTGGAAGGCTACAAAGGAGGGGCTCTGAGGATCAAAGGGAATTTTTTTGTTGTAGAAGGTATCAGGAAACATTTCAGAAGACTGAAAGGGGCAAAAACAATGACTGGAGTCTGGGATCGCAGGCTGGGTTATCTGTTTTTCAAGGAAACCACAGCTCTGTAAATTGTAGAGTACTGATGATAGTAATGCAAACTATTTTGTTCATAAAAATGTGAATTGTGTGATGTACTCAGTTAGTGTCCCACATTGACCAATGTACATCTGTCTCCAAATTCTGTCAGCATTCCTGAAAGTCTTTAGATGTGTGGGAATTTTCAATTTTCCTTTGAAACAGCTGTATCATTTTAACTGTTCCTTAATGAGTTAAACTAAATCTGTGATATGTTTATTTTATATTTATATGCAGGTCGTGGCTTTAGCACTAAAACAAAGCCCTTAACAAAGAGCATGAAGTTCATTGGGTAGTTGTAGCAGGCTGCATAATGATCCCCCCAAAAAGATGTCCACGGTCATAATCCCTAGAACCTCTGAATATGGTACTTTTTTTGGTAACAGCTTTTTGGATGTGATTAAATTAAGGATCTTTAAATGGAAAGAATATTCTGGATATTTGGTGGTAGAGGGGAATGTAATCACAAGAGACCATGTAAGAAATAGGAGGACAATAGTCAGGAGATATAAGGACAAAAGCAGAGGGTAGAGTGATGAGCAGTGGGGCCACAAGCCAAGGGGTACAGGAGGCCTTGAGGAGCTTGAAAAAACAAGGACACATTCTCCCTGAGAGCCTCCCAGAGGAATGCTGCTCTTCTAACACCTTGTGTTTAGCTCATAAGAACCATCTTGGACTTCTGCCTCTCAGACGTTAAGGTGATAAACTTGTATGGTTCTAATTGGTTGCGGCAGAAATAGAAAACTATAAGAGTAATCAGAAAGCTGCTTTCCATGCCCCCTGAAGGTGGTGAGTTTGCATGGGCATGTTTGCCATTGTCTTTGACACGGAACGATGCCTCAAGCGTGCTCCTGCCTCTGGCTTTCAATGGCTGACAGAAGCTTTGACTTATCTGCTCTCTGACTTTCCCTCTGGCTTGGTGTTCCAGGTTCTAGACTGAACCAATAAATGCCAGCCCACCTCTGATGACCTTAAAGTTAATCACCTCTTTCCCCTCTCAGTCACGCTTACCAAAGTGACACTATAGTACTGAGGTTTAAACTCCCAGTTCTTGGAGGCTCTCTGAAACATTCCTCAGTCTTCTCTCACCCCTGTAAAACTATTATTCTTGTCATTTTAAAATAAGGAAATCAAAAGACCACAGTAGAAGTGACTCACCAAAGGTCAGCAAGTGAACCTCGCTCATCCTCCCAAGGAGTTCAGCAGCCTTGGACTCCTTATTTAATGAGTGACTCTCCACACAAACTTCAATCTTTGAAGGAATGCGCTGCAAAATGCTGCTTAGTCCCTGAACTTGACCTTCTCATTCTCATGTCCAAATCCAGATATTTCTCTTACTTTTCCAAACACTACTGGGGCTTTAGAATCCTTCACTTCTTCCTCACTTGTGAAAGCAGCTGCAGAAACGCCTACATGTTTGTTTTAGTTTCTTAGGGCTACTATAACAAAACACCTAGATCAGGTAACTTACAAACAGGATACATTTATTACTCACAATTCTGGAAACTGGGAAGTCCAAGAATGAGGCACCAGCAGAGTCAGTGTCCGGTGATCTATCCCTCTTTCTACGTGTCCTCACTTGACAGAAGGGGAAAACAGGTTTCCTCAAGCCTCTTTTATAAGGTCACTAATCCCATTCACAAGTGTGGACCCTATGACCTAATCACCTCCTAAAAGCTGCACCTCTTAATACTACCACAGTGGGGATTAGGTTTCAACGTGAATTTTGGAAATACATAAACATTCAAAACATAGTATTGCTGTATCAAACACTGCAACAAGAGAACTGCAAAGAAATGCAACCCTTAACCCTTGGGCGTTCACAATTTAAAACATGGACAAGATAGGTCACTGAGCCTAAAATAAACATTCAATGGTGAATAGACAGGAAAGAATTTACCCATTTAGGTCATGGATAAGTGCATAAAGGGCAGGGAGCCAGGCTAAGTGAATAGCTGGGGTGGAGAAGGAGGGAGGAGGACCTCAAAGTCCCAAGTCCAGATGAGAAGAAGTAAGGAACTAATCTCCAGTGGTCAGTGCTGGGTACAGTTTTGTGGAGGGAGTGGCATTTCAGGGACATCAATGAACACCTTCTGAGGGGGCAGTAAGTAAGAGAAGCTCTATTCCAGACACCTCAAATTCAGTGGGTCCCCAGGAGGACAGCCTAGAGTAGAGAGGTGCTGGCCTGAAAAGCTTCAGAGCAGAACAAGTCAGCAGATGCTATGTGCTGCTAATAGGAGCCCTACAGACAGCCCTCTCCAGGAGAAACACAATCAAGTTCCAGCTGTATCAGCTATTATGGCTGTTTTTCAGCCAATTGCACCTAGAGTGAGCTGGAAAACGTACCAATTAGCTATTTTGATTTGACAACACTCAGGAAAACAACCTGAGTGAGCTCCGTGTATCTCCAATCCCAACTTGTCGTTTTCCTCATCTAGATAAGTAGAGAGATGACAGGGCTGCAGGAAGCCTCATCATCCTCAGGCCTGTAAATCCACACACTCTTACCACGAAGACGCTAAGAGGACCATGCCAAGACCTGAACAATTCATCAGAAGAAATCCACAGGCTGTCCTCTTGCCCACCTTCAAAGAAACAGGGCTAGAAGGGGGACTATTTCTGCATATCTGAACACAGGAAAGCTAATGAAAATATTATTGAAACAAATCTTTTTTTAATAGCAGCATTAATCTGGAAGCTTCATTCTCTCTCACACACACACACACACACACACACACCCTTGTTCCCTCCCTCTTACTTCACAGGAACCACAACTCATTTAGTGTCTTTTTCTAGGCATGGTGAACTGGAATGCAGCTTCGGGGTTGGTGTAGTTAGCCTCCCGAAAGCTCCCTTGTCAGAGATCTCTCTTTGCCCTATCTGCTTGCTTGCTCTCCCTCCCTCCCTCCCTTCCTTCCTTCTTGCCTGCCTTCCTTCCTTCCTTCCTCCCTGTCTCTTTCCTTCTTTTCTTTCCTCCCCTCCCTTCCCTTCCTTCCCTTTCTTTCTTTTTTTGAGACAGGGTTTTGCTCTGTTGCCCAGACTGGAGTGCAGTGGTGTGATCATGGCTTACTGAAGTCTCGATTGACCTCCTGGCTCAAGTGATCCTCCTGCCTCAGCCTCCCAATTAGCTGGGATTGCAGGCATGTACCACCATGCTTGACTAATTTTTTACTTTTTTGTAGAGATGGGGTCTTCCTATGTTGCCTAGGCTGGTCTCAAACTCCTAGGTTCAAGTGATCCTCCTGCCTTGGCCTCCTAAAGTGCTGGGATTACAGGCATGAGCCACTGCTCCCAGCCCTGCTTTCTTTTAAATTACATTTTTTTTCTTATCAAAGTAATATATGAATATAATTTAAAAAGTGAAATTATAATGGATAAGATGCATCAAATGCTTCCTATGTGCCAGACGCTGAACTAAATGTTTTACAAGGATAGTCTCAGTTAATTCTCAGCACACCCCATGAGTTGAGTACTATCTGCGTCATCCCCACTATATTGATGTTAAAACTGACTGAGGCACACAGAGCACATCAGTAACTTTCTTAAGGTCACAAAGTTACTAAGTTAGTAAGTAGTGGCATTAGAATTTCAACTGTAGCAGTTTTTCTTGGGTGTGGCAGCACACACCTGTGGTTCTAGCTACTCGAGAGGCTGAGGTGGAAGGATCATTTGAGCCCAGGAGTTCTAGGTTGTAGTACACTAAGATCACATCTGCGAATAGTCACTGCACTCTAGCCTGGAAAAAAAGTGCAAACAAGTTTCTACCAAAAAAAAAAAAGAAGACATGGTATTATGATATTCTCCTTCAAGAAAGTTTATAATAAAACTATGGATTCCAAGTGCACACACACATACACACACGCACACACCCATCACTGTCCCACTCTTCAGAGGCAGCTACTTTCAATTTTCTGAGGTGTATCTTTGGTATGTACCACTCTAGTCCTAAACAATATTCATATACTAATATATCTTGGTTTATAATTTTGGCATAATCTATTTAGTTCTTCTTATGGTAAATGAGCATGATAGCTCTCATATCCTTCACTATAATTATCACCACAACTTTTTGTTAAATTCATAATCAGTGTTTTTATTATTTTCGATGATGGCTCATTTCTAAGTTAAGTGATGTATACTGTCTACATTTCCCATCTATAAGCTTTTGTTTTTCCTGGACTTTTGTTACCTAATTTTGATTTGCTTAGGTTATTATTTTTTTAATCTATGGCATGTCTTCCTATCGCTATGTACAATGGCTTTCAGTAGAACTTTTTACATCTTCAAACTCATCAGATAACTGTGTTTTAATATCTTTTTCTGAGGACATTCCTCCCAAATCCCTCTGTTCTGCTCCACTTGGGGCTGATAGGTCCTTTTCTGTTTTGAGACAGGGTCTCACTCTGTTGCCCAGGCTTCAGTGTAGTGGCACGACCTTGGCTCACCGCAGCCTTGACCTCTGGGCTCAAGGGGTCCTCTGATTGTTCTTTATTCTTGTTGCACAGCTGTTGTTTGGGGACTTCCCTTTGCCATCATCCTGGGATTTCCCTTTACCTCCTTCCTGTGTGATCTCCGGTTTCCTAAAATCCCTGTCTTCCTCTCTGTTAGGTTATTCCCTGTTTTGGTCAGTACATCATCCAAGAGTTTCCTGACAAAAGAGATGGGAAGGTAATTTGTTTCTCCAGAAGTAGATTTTTCTTTTCTTTTTTTTTTTAATTGATCATTCTTGGGTGTTTCTCGCAGAGGGGGATTTGGCAGGGTCACAGGACAATAGTGGAGGGAAGGTCAGCAGATAAACAAGTGAACAAAGGTCTCTGGTTTTCCTAGGCAGAGGACCCTGCAGCCTTCCTCAGTGTGTGTGTCCCTGGGTACTTGAGATTAGGGAGTGGTGATGACTCTTAACGAGCATGCTGCCTTCAAGCATCTGTTTAACAAAGCACATCTTGCACCGCCCTTAATCCATTCAACCCTGAGTGGATACAGCACATGTTTCAGAGAGCAGAGGGTTGGGGGTAAGGTCACAGATCAACAGGATCCCAAGGCAGAAGAATTTTTCTTAGTACAGAACAAAATGAAAAGTCTCCCATGTCGACCTCTTTCTACACAGACACGGCAACCATCCGATTTCTCAATCTTTTCCCCACCTTTCCCCCCTTTCTATTCCACAAAACCGCCATTGTCATCATGGCCCATTCTCAATGAGCTGTTGGGTACACCTCCCAGACGGGGTGGTGGCCAGGCAGAGAGGCTCCTCATTTCCCAGTAGGGGCGGCCGGGCAGAGGCGCCCCTCACCTCCCGGACGGGGCGGCTGGCCGGGCGGGGGGTTGACCCCCCCACCTCCCTCCCAGACGAGGTGGCTGCCGGGCAGAGACGCTCCTCACTTCCCAGACGGGGTGGCTGCCAGGCGGAGGGGCTCCTCACTTCTCAGACGGGGCGGCCGGGCAGAGACGCTCCTCACATCCCGGACGGGGCGGCAGGGCAGAGGTGCTCCCCACATCTCAGACGATGGGCGGCCGGGCAGAGGCTGCAATCTCGGCACTTTGGGAGGCCAAGGCAGGCTGCTGGGAGGTGGCGGTTGTAGCGAGCTGAGATCACGCCACTGCACTCCAGCCTGGGCACCATTGAGCACTGAGTGAACGAGACTCCGTCTGCAATCCCAGCACCTCGGGAGGCCGAGGCTGGCGGATCACTTGCGGTTAGGAGCTGGAGACCAGCCCGGCCAACACAGCGAAACCCCGTGTCCACCAAAAAAATACGAAAACCAGTCAGGTGTGGCGGCGCATGCCTGCAATGGCAGGCACTCGGCAGGCTGAGGCAGGAGAATCAGGCAGGGAGGTTGCAGTGAGCCGAGATGGCAGCAGTACCGTCCAGCTTTGGCTGGGCATCAGAGGGAGACCGTGGAAAGAGAGGGAGAGGGAGACCGTGGGGAGAGGGAGAGGGAGAGGGGGAGGGGGAGGGGGAGGGGTAGATTTTTCTAACTGCAGGATGGGGGTGGAACTCAGGTGTTTAAGTAGTTTTTATATAGCTTTTAACCACACCCTATCCCATTTTTTTTCCAGTATCCCCCGCCCCCAGTCTCCTCCTATATTTTACAATACGTGATGTTACCAATTTTGATGCCTTTCTAGCATCCCACAGATGAGTTTATTTAATTCAGTTCTTCCTCTATAGATTCCTAGTTTTTTCTTGTACTGTTTAGCTAAGTCATTCAGCAATCTTCCGTTCGCTTTTTGTCTCCATATCTCGTGTTTCAGGGTTTTATTTGGCTTCTAGTGTCATGAGAAAGAAAGTGATGCTGATTTTTGTAATTCTTGTTATTAAGGGAGTGAGTTTTGAGATGAAAGTGGGCTTTGCCATTGTTACTCTGCTGCTGGTAAACCCTATGCCCTTTGATCACCGGGTGTTCTACAGAGTTGATATCAGGCAAGGTTGATCCTAAAATGACAAATGTTCTTTACTCAATTTAAATGTCGTACAAAGCCAGCTCATTATTATCTCTCTGGTCAGTTGACGTCCTGAAGGCCTAGGAGTTGGGATTGTCTTATCAAATCTCAACATGCAGGCCTGCTTTTGTCTAGCTGCAAGTCCACTTTGACCCTAGTGGGATGCTCTTTTTCAATCCTTGGATGGATGCAAATCAAACTTTCAAGTGCCTAACAATCACTTAGTGTACCTATTCAAGAAGAAACCAAGGAAGGAAGGAAGGATGGAAGAGGAAGAGGAAGAAGAAGGAGAAGGAGAGAAAGAGGAAGAGGAAGTGGAAGCAGCAGCAGCAGAAGAAGCAGAAATGGATGACAGAAGAGGAAGAAGAGGAGGAGGAAGAAGAGGAGAAGGAGGAAGAGGAGGAGGAAGAGGAGGAAGAGGAAGAAGAAGAAGAAGAGGAAGAAGAAGAAGAAGAAGAGGAAGAAAAAGAAGAAGAAGGAGAAAGAAGAAAGAAGAAGAAAAAGAAGAAGTCAATTCCCAGGGCTTCTGAATCAGTAGAAGTCAGGCATTTACATTTTTTAAAGTGCCCAAGCAAGTGGTCCTCAGACTTCACTTTGATCAACACTTCTGACAATTTTACTCACATGCAAATAATGGGCTGCTGCACTTTCTCTCTGCAACCCTGTCAGTCCTCCCTTTTGCTTTACTTCCTATGTGATAAAAAAAAACTAAAGTTATTGCTTAATGATAACATGGTGGTTTACTTGTAAAATAGTCACTTGTCAGGTGTGGTAGCTTATGCCTGTAATCCCAGCACTTTGGGAGGCTGAGGCAGAAGGATGACTTGAGGTCAGGAGCTCAAGACCAGCCTGGCTAACATGGTGAAACCCCATCTCTACTAAAAATACAAAAATTAGCTTGGTGTGGTGGTACACGCCTGTAATCCCAGCTAATTGGGAGGCTGAGGCACGAGAATCACTTGAACTTCGGAGGCAGAGGCTGCAGCGAGCTGAGACCATACCACTGCACTCCAGCCAGGGAGAGAGAGCAAGACTCTGCCTCAAAAAAAAAAAAAAAAAAAAAAATCACTTGTCAGTCTTGTTCTATAACCATGTTACAATTTGTTCTTATATACAATTATTATTTTTAATCTGTGGCTTGACCCTATTGCCCAATATTTCCAATGAACACTTGAGAAGTTCTGGAAACAGTAATAAATAAACATTGATTGAGCACTTAACTATATGCCAGGCATTATTCTAAGTGCTTTAACATGACTCACTTAATTTCACAGCCCTACAAGGTAGGTACTATTATTATTCTGATTTTATAGGTAAGGAAATTGATGGTTAGAGGGTTAAACAACTTAGCCAGATCACACAGCTAGTAAGATGAAGAGCTGGAAGTGACTGAGTTATAAAGAGCTGCAGGACGTTTTGACAATGATCAAGGAGTGGAGGAAGGCACCAGATCCAAGCAGAAATGCCTCATCAACTTCTGCAGGCAGTCGGCTTCCTGACCACCACACAGGTGTTCCCTGGCAAAACAGGTGGCCAGGACTGGGGGCAATGCAGGAAGTGCTAGCAGCAGTGGCTGATAGAAATGCTGAAACAATACATGTAGATCAAATCTGGGACAATTATGATGGTGTGAGACACCCATTACTGAATCTGCACTGAGTGCCTCTGAGCTCCCTTTCAGTGGGAGTGTAAGGATCCCAGCAGTTGAAGCTACCTAAACATAAGGCTATCAGTTTCAAAAGGGTGGTGGAAATGGCAACAAAAACAAAAGAAATGACAGGTCAGAGTCTAGTCATGGGACAGTAATAATGCTTCCAGCAAAGCCAATCTTTTGAGAAATAAAATAACCTCTTTCCAAGCCTCTCTTTCCCCATTTGTAAAATGAAGATAATATAGTGTACCTAATTAACAGCTTGTAAGGATTAAATAAGCTGATATGTAAATAGTGTACCATAGTACCAGACACTAAATAAGTGTTCAAGGAATGTTAATTATTCTTAAATCTCTTTGCACATTCAAGTCTAATGTGCATAAGAGCCGAAAATATAAATAACATTTTTGAATTTTATTTTTGTAATTTGGTCTTCACTTTAACCAACTACTGGACTTTTTCTCTCTAAAAATAAAAACATCTTAATTTATAATAAAACAAATAACCAAATCAGGCTCCTATAACCACTGCAGCCTGTAGGAATCTCTTTTGGCCTTCCAGTAGTATACTTTATCCACATTATTCACTGGAAACTTACTTAACAACGGGAGGCCACATACTTGCCCTTCTGAACAAATGCCTCTTCCCAAACACTGCCTCTCCCTTGCCCTCATCCTGATTTTGAGATCCTTAGGGACCTTAGATAATGTTTTTTTTTTAAATTTCTTCTGAATGTCTCCAGCACAAGTAGGTACCAAATATTGTTTTGTGATGAATAAGTAGTGTCACTCTGAGAATATTCTTGTTCAATAGAAAAAAGTAAGTGCAAGCACTGGTCATTTTATTAAGACCTCTCCTTTCTAGTAACCCAAGCTGGACCTCGGTCTCTGTCCTTCCCTGCGCACCAGAAGGTCCCTTGGGATCAGTTAGCACAAGTTGAGCAGAGTCCTCTCATATCAGGCTGAATCCACAGGAGACTTTCTCTTCTGGCTTCCTTCCGCTAGTCCAGACCCCCACACTTGACCTCTGTTGCAGTGCAAAAGGCTCAGTACAGTTGATCCTCATGGTCTAGGTCATCTTTTCTCTAGGCTGGAGGGTCCCTGCCCAATCTGCTTCCAATGGCACAACTTACACCAATCCACGAGCTTGTCCTAAAAACCAGAAGTGGCTAAAATCTAAGCTTCTCACAAACTAACCCCAAACCACCTCTACCACCTCTCTCCCACTTCTCTCCTGCATGAACCCAATGCTTCCGCCAGAAGGGCTTGTTTATTGCATCCCCTTCTCATATGAACATGAGACACTTGCATCCTGGCCTTCCTGAAATGCTCTTAACAAGCACCTCTCCTCCTCCCTCTATGTTAAGACTCTGGACAAACCCCACTGCCTTTAATTCACAGTGATCTTTCCTCCTGTAGTTTGCCAGTTACCATTCATATTTACGATATGCTACCTGACTTGGGCAGTTGTGTTTTTATCTGCAGATCTATTGTTTCCTCCTAACTATACTATTTGGGTGCTTGCTCTATGCCACTCGCTTTGTAAATGCTTTATATGGATTAAATCTCACAAGAAACCTATGAAGAAGGTCTTGTCATTAGTCCCACATTAAGTTGGGGAGCTAGGACAGAGAAAGGTAAGTTGGTCGTTTGAGTGTAGTAAGTGATGGAGCTGGTAGATATAATGCCCATATGTTCAACCACTTTGCTGTGCCCTGCACATGGTAGCCATGCAAGAAATATTTGTTCAACTGCTTCCACACTGTTGGTGGGAATGTAAATTACTTCAACCTTTGTGGAAAACAACATGATGATTCCTCAAAGACCTAAAACAGAATTACCATTTGACCCAGTGATCCCATTATTTGGTATATACCCAAAGGAATATAAATAATTTTATCATAAAGACACATCCACGTGTATGTTCATTGCAGCACTATCCACAATGGCAAACACATGGAATCAACCTAAATGTCCATCAATGGCAGATTTGATAAAGAAAATATGGTACATATGCACGATGGAATACTCTGCAGCCATCAAAAATGAATGAGATCATGTCTTTTGTAGGAATATGGGTGGAGCTGGAGGCCATCATTCTTAGCAAACTAATGCGAGAACAGAAAACCAAATACCACGTGTTCTCACTTATGAGTGGGAGCTAAATGATGAGAACACATGGGTACATAGAGGGGAACAACACACATTGGGACCTTTCAGAGGGCGGAGGGTAGGAGGAGGGAGGGGATTAGGAAAAATAACTGATGGGTACTAGGCTTAACACCTGGGTGATGAAATAATCTGTACAACAAACCCCCATGGCATGAGTTTACCTGTATAACAAACCTGCACATGTATCCCTGAACTAAAAATAAAAGTTAAATTAAAAAAGGAAACCTTTGTTTATCAATTGTTGATTTCCCCACCCCTCTTTTGACCCAGTCTTGCCTATACTACCTTCTCAAATAGAGCCCAGCTTGGGAAGATAATCAAACATCTTTATTATGTTGACCTCCTTGGGAGGAAAGAGTTCAATAAAAACAGTTGAAACTCTTTAATTTTGATTCTGTGTTTTATCACTATGGTTTGTGATTCTATTCTGATATTCTTTGTTGACAGAACCCTCAGATATACAGCCTATTGCAAAGTTATTATTTTTGATATCAGAAGGGTTTCTATTTGAAACATTGTCTATTTACATTCTTTAGCTTAAAATAGTCCGAAGTGTCATTATTATGTCTTCATGTTTCTAATACAATTTTATGATGTTATGTCAATATTGACAAGTCCCCACGAAGTATTTTTGCCCTCTCTGGCTTTTGGGAAAGTGTATTATGATAATGACTGAGATCATATTTATAAATGATGCCAGTATATCTTTCCTCAATATGAGAAGGAAGATAGCGTGTGCATGGAATTAAGTGCTTGGCATTGCGCAAGAATAATCTGCCCACATTACAGCAATAGTTCTCACGCTTTCTCCTCACAACTTTCTCATTACAGTGTCATGGTTCAACCCACAACTTCTGATTTTATACTGGCCCCCAGAAGAAAACCATGCCCCTAGTCAAGGCCATTCCTGTGGGACTATAGGACCCAGAATATGTTATACTACACAAGCTCCTTCATTTTCTCCTCGCATTATTATTGAGATAAATCCTAGTTATAGTAAGTAATATCAAGGACAATATGCAGGAGGAAATTCATAAAAACTCATTCTGACAGTGTGTAAAAGGGAAGGAGAATGGTTTGCTGCCAGTCATGGTCATATCACAACTCTATTGCCTGCTGTGTGTTCATGAATTTATAGTAAAGCCAAGGAAAGTATAGAAGGTGGTTTATTTGAGTATTTTTGAAAGCAAACATATCAGAACTTGTACATTTATATCAATGTGTTCTTAAAAGCAGTCACATTATCAACTTGAGCACTAATCCCAAAATCTTATCATTGCTTATATATTTGTTACCTCTTTTTCAAAATTGCCATCAGGATAGTGTATAATAATGTATCAAGCACATTGGGGCATTTTGAGAAAAACAGTGGGTGTTATAATAAATTACATTGGGATAATCATAAAAAACCCAGACTGGGTGGCAAGGATGGGTGGACACTTTGCTCTACAGTCATGTAAGAAAATCAGTTTTCTTCCTTTTTTGACCAGAAATGTTGTGATTCAGTTGGTAGTTTCTTTTATGAGACTTGACTTGTAATTACCTTTGGTTATCTTCAAAATAAAACTTTTCTCAAAAGGTGATTTCTCTGCTCTGATGATAGTCAAATGAATGTGCTTTTGGTTTTAATATAATTCCAGAAATATTTTCATCAAAAGCAGCATCTTTGTTATACATCAATTCCAAAGGGAAAGCATTCTGGCTACACCTGATCTATTGTACATGACTTATACACACACACACACACACACACACACACACACACGTGACACATATCCTGGGCTTGAACACCTCCAGGCTTATTTTGAGCCAGCTGTCAGGGCCACCTCCTTGCCCTCCAGCCAACTCTTCTCCCTGTAGTGATGGTTCTAATTTCCCTTATCCCAGAGACAGCTCTTCTTTTAGCACGTAGCCTAGACATCATTGCTTCTAACTCCTCCCTGGACTTTTGCAGTACTTTCTCGCCTTTCTCTTAGTTATCACTATAGATCTTAAAGCTTTCAAACTATGAACTTGAGAGGGAGTACATACCAGGGCCAGGCCTCGCAGGCAGAGGCCAACTCCTCCATTCATATGCAACCTGAACAAAGCTGGGCTCCCTTAGGGTCAGTCTCAGCAAGCGTTGTATCCAAAATAAAGACAAATCTGACTCCAAAAAGACCTCAAAAAGTAAAGGAGGAAAATAAAATTCTACTGTAGATGTATTGCCCAGAGAGCTCTCACATGAGAGCACCAATAGAAAGATGTATATATATGGATATCAACTGCAATATTGTTTTAGTAACTGTGACAGGCAAAATAATGGCTTCCCCAAAGAAGTTCATATTCTTATCCCCAGAACCTGTGAATGTGTTATGTTACATGACAAAGAGGAGATACAGCTGCTGGGGGAATGAAGCTTACCAAATCAGCTGACCTTAAAAGAGGAAGATCATCTGAGTCAGCCCAATGTAACCACAATTGTCCAACTTAAAAGTGAACAAGGAAAGCAAAAGGGGAGGGTCAGAGAAAAAGATCTGATGATGGAAGTAGAGTCAGGGAGCTGTCATGCTGTTGCCTTTGAAGATGGAGGAAGGGGAGCATAGGACGAGGAATGAGAACAATCTCTAGAAGTTGGAAAAGACAAAATAAAAAGGATT
This sequence comes from Pan paniscus, assembly GCF_029289425.2. NCBI lineage: Eukaryota > Metazoa > Chordata > Mammalia > Primates > Hominidae > Pan > Pan paniscus. Next base: position 45,590,300 of record NC_073253.2, on the reverse strand, counting down.
TTTTCCTAGCACCTCCAGAAAGAAATGTAGCCCTGCCAATACCTTGATTTTAGCCTAGTGAGACCTGTATTGGACTTTGGAACTACAGAGCTGCAACATAATAAATTTGTGCTGTTTAAGCCACTAAGGTTGTGATAATTTGTTTTGGCAGTAATGGAAAACAAATATAGTATCTTAGCCCAATAGAGGAATAGATAATATGTGTAGTATTTATTGAAGACATGCAGTATAGCAATTAAGAACGAATAAGCTAAGACAGAAAGTAAAATAGAGGTTACCAGCGGCTAGAGAAATGGAGTAATAGGGAGTTACTTTTTGGTGGATACAGGGTTTCTGTTTAGGGGAAGTGAAAGTTCTCAAAGTAGATAGTGGTGATGATTACATAATGTGAATGCCTATAATGCCACTGAAATGTACACTTAAAATGATTAAAATGATAAACTTTATGTAACTTATACCATAATAAAACTGAGAAAACAAATGTGCTAGAGCCCTATTTCTTGCTATGGATAAATATTAAAAGTATAAATTATAGAATGGTAATTGAGCTCCACGGTGTTGTTGACACTGCTGGCCCATGGACCATACTTGCAGTAAAGAGGCTTGACAAAGTGAGGGTTGGGTAAGTATGGGAAGGGCTCATAGGAGCCTAAAATTTCAATTTCATATATTTTCCCTGTATTCCTTCTCACGCACATCATCTGCCACACAGTGACCTGAACAAATACCCATTGTGGCCTCTCAGTCTCTGATTTTCATCACTTCCTTGAAACTTACTTTCTATACTTGCAAATTAAATCTAAACATAGTGTTAGGCTCTGTATCAAAGGGAAGCAGGTGTTATCAATAGAACATTTACCGTAATAAACTCAGGTTGTCAGGAGGTTAGATATTATATTCTGATGATATTTATAATGCTGCATCTAAAAAGAAAAGAATTGAAAAGGTGAAAATTATTGCATTAAATAGCATATTTATTAGTATTTTTATAACAGTTAACTGCCATTCATGTAGAGGTGTTATTAAAATAATCTATTTGCCCCATCACTGTTCTTTGCACTAAAGCTCTAAGAGAAGAATTTCTTGTTTCCGATGGTCTTAGTACTAAGCCAAAGCCAGGCCCAGAGGAAATGACTTACCAAGTGATTCAGGAAACCCCAGTAAATGGTAACTCATTTCCTCATCTCAACCAGCTGAGCTGCTGTGACCTGAAGCTGTTGGCCATTTCTGTCCAAAGGATGAAATTTACAGGAGGACAGATTTCACCTCACCATAAGGGAAAGTTCTGAAATAATGGCTGCTATATTAATGTAGATACTATTATTATCCCCATTTTAGAGATGAAAAAAACCAAGGCACAGAGAGGTTTAAGAAACTTGCCCAGGGCCACAGAGCTAGTTTCAGGAAGTATATGTCCAAAGTCCACATGCTTACTGACCACAGTGGAATAGACTGTATTTTAGTTTGGGTTCCCTCAAAGTTAGAGGCTGAGGTAAGGGCTTGAATGCAACCTACTTATTTGGGAGGTGACCCCAAGTAATGAAAAAGAGGGGACAGGGGGAATAAGACAGGAAAAAAAGAGAAGCCAGGTAAGCATGCATTATCCAGAGACCTCTGAGAATCTTGCAGGAAGCCTCCTGGAATCAACCCCTTAGGGGAGGTAGACTGCCACACTGCCTCAAAGCCCACAGATGGACGGTTTACTTCCGGGCTACACTTGCATAGTAAGCAGTTTGGGAGAAGGTCTTAGGCTGATGTAGACATAGTTGGGGCACCCAGCAGCTGATGTGAGACATTATCAGCTCAAAGTGAGTCTGGTCTCGGCTGTGATTGAAATCCAAGGTGCGCTGAGGTGATGTGCTGGGGCACTAGCAATACCTGCTACAGATGGCCTCTGGAAGAGCAGCATTCAAGGGTGAAAGACAGTAGTCGAGAATGTTGCCAAGAAAACTGGAGCATGTAGGCTAGAGAATTTCTTCACATAAAATTCTATAATTCTCTAAGTAAAAGTACATAGGGACCATCACATCTTGTCAACTAATAAATATATTGTTAATATCATCATTATCAGGAATAATGAGAAATATAATTTAAGGAAATACTGTCAATAGCATCCTACTCTTTTCATCCAAGTTAGACATGAGCCCAAGTTAGCAGTACTTAAAAGGAAGAACTGAATTCTTTTGAAATGAGTGTTAAGGTATTCCAGCTTTGATCAGTTGCATGGGCAAAGCTGAAGACTCTTCACCAGAGGTTAGCATGACTAAGAAAGTGAGATTGGAAATCTTCTAATTACAATTTCCAGGTCAACAATACATATTCCCACAGGAATATGTATATATGTTCCCTTGCTAAACAAAAGCAATCAGGTAATAATGGGTTTTTTGGAAACCTGAACCTAATATTCTGTGCCATCCATCTTAGAGATCTTGCTGAATTCCTGAGTTAGTATTTGAGGGATACTTGGCAAAGACTCAGTTTTATCCACTGACTCACAGTTGTGGTCAAAGTTGAAGAAGGGCATGAGTCTGCCGCCTACGGGCTACTGGCCATTTCTAAGTTTGGAGGTTCTGTTTGTTCAATTCAGGGCACTCTGAGGAAACATGTGTTAGGATGTGTGGGGAGTGGAGGTCAGCCCCCCACTGACCAGGGAGCTGGTCAGAATTTGGCACAGTTGGTTAAGACAAGGAGCTGAGGTCAACTTTGGTGGTTTGACCCCTCCGTGGACCTTTTATCTTGTAATTCTCCCACCACAGACTCTAACCTCTTTCCAAGAAGTGGTCTCCTATATGCCTCCTTTTGGGTTCAGACAGGGAACAAGAGAGACACTGTGGATGAGTCAATGAACATTCATCATCCCTTCTCGGGGAAACCTCGAAACCTTTGATCTTTTTCCCAAAGGCCCAAACTAATGGTTGGAAAATGCCTAAAGGCAAATCAATGCCTAGAGAGAGTTTTATAGTAGAATAAGGGCAGCGCCAGTTTCTCTGTATTGTTTTCTTTTCTTTTTTTAGAGATGGGGTCTTGCCCTGTCACCCACTCTGGAGGGCAGTGGTGTGATCATGACTCACTGTAGCCTCCATCTCCCCGGCTCAAGCAATCCCCTGCTGACCTCAGCCTCCTGAGTAGCTGGGACAACAGGCACATGCCACCACACCCACTAATTTTTAAAATTTGTTTGGTTTTTTTTTTTTTGGTAGAGATGAGGTCTCACTATGTTGCCCAGGCTGGCCTCCAACTCCTGAGCTCAAGAAATCCTCCTGCCTTGGCCTCCCAAAGTGCTCAGATTACAGGCGTGAGCCACCACATCCAGCCTCTTTATTGTTTTTACTTGCAGGTCAAGATAATCAATATTCATTTTCCCTTTGTTTTATTTTTGATTACTGGTGAATTTTCCCTTGAGTCATTTGGTGATTAAAATAAAACGAGCAGTTTCAAGTCCCTGCTGCTGACTGTTAACACACTCTTCCCTCTCAGGAAATGGAAAAGAGGAATGTAATTATACTTCAATAGGGGAACACTCATATAGAATATAGAAGAATTATAGCCTCTGGGGCAACCAAATGTGTTGAGGACCCCACTCTGATATGCAGAAGTCTTGCTTTCCATGGGAAGGAGTCCCTGAGAAGAAAAAAGATAATTCTAGATTGTCACATGAGTCTGCAGAAAAGGCTATGATTATGAGGACCCTTAATATTGCAAAGGACAAAACATACTTCATATTAGCTAAAAAACAAAAAAAGGGAATATCTTTATGACATCAGTGAGAGGTTCAAAGGGTCATGCAGCCTTTGGGTTCAAGTATATCCAAGGATTCAAATGAGGTCAACGGGATTCTGTTTTCTTTATCCCTTGGTTCTGCTTGCTTCTGAATGGCTTCATTTTCAGATAGGCCCTCTCCTCACGGAGGCAAGATGGCCACTGGAAGTTCCACGCTCAAAATGTCTTTACTGCTTGCAGTGTCAGAGAACAAAAGAGGGGGAGTCTTTCCTGAGAGCTCTGGAAAGTCTCAGGAAGCCCTTTTATTGGGCTGGTATGTTAGTCAGAGTCACTGGTTATGTTGTGGGTACGATGAATCCCAAATCCAAGGCTTACCACTCCAGCTTATTTCTCACTCATGTGACATGCCCAATGTGTCCTTGGTCATTAGGGGCCCAGAATGATGAACACTCCACCATTTATAGTTCCACCATCTGGAACTTAATATTTTCTTTATTGCTGTAGTAGAGGAAGAAAAAGACTGTAGAATTAGGCATGGATTTTCACTGCTTCAGTCCAGAAGTGATCCATAGCACTTCCTCTTACATTTTATTGGCCACATCTAGCGACACGGCAAGATGACTAGGAATGGGAGGGAGGATTTAGAATGTTAGACGAGGACTACTGTCTCTGCCACAGCTGACTTGGGTCATACGTTCATCTTTAGGTGAGGACTGTGGCCAGAGGATTGAATGCTTTGATTGTAGGTCCTAAGTCATTTGCTATCCCTAGGACTGGTGGGGGAAGCACAGCTTAACCGCTTTAGACTTACCAATAGCCCCAGGACTAGACCTGAGGCTGATAATATTTTTGGAGCAAACTAAGCAATCAGATGTTTAAAGCTTCAGAAAAAGTTGTTCAGCCATGTTTCCCCCAAATGAAATTTCCATCTAAGGTAGAGTTTGGTGAACTGGTCACAGAGTGATTACTGAGGACACAGAGCATGTGTCAGCTGAAAGGGAAAGGACATTAGGATCCCTGGAAGCTGATTTAGACTACATGCCTGGGAAGGCTGCCAAGGGAGGCTGATCATCATTATTTATCAATGACCAGGAGGAGACAGTTCAAGGGTGGTGCTGCCCTAAGTCCAGCATGTGACCAGGACTACTTTCAGCAATGGTCCTATACAAACTCTGCCTCATGGAAAAAGGATGAATGGGTATGGTATACCAAATAATGGCCCCCAAATGTGTCTACCATCTAATCCCCAGGACCTATGAATATGTTAGGTTACATGGCAAGATGAATTAAGGTTGCAGATGGAATTAGGGATGCTAATCTGCTGATCTTGAGATGGAAAGAGTATCCTGGACTAGCCAGGTGAAATCAATGTAATCACAAGGTTCTTTATAAATGGAAGAGAGAGAATAAGAGAGATGGCAGCATAGGGCCTCAGCCTCACCTTGCTAGCTTTGAAATGGAGGAAGGGGCCATGAGCTATGGAATGTAGGTGGTCTCTAGAAGCTAGAAAAGACAAGAAACTAGATTCTTCCTTAGAGTCTCCAGAAGGAATGCAACTCTGCCGAAGCCTTGATTTTAGCTGAGTCTTTTGTGAGGCTTCTGATCTCCAGAAATATAAGATAATAAATCTATGTTTTATTAGCCACTAAAGCTAATAAAGCCACTAAAGTTATTTTAATTTTCACTACAGCAATAAGAAATTAACACACTGTGGCTCAGGCTTCTAGCTCCCTTGCCCCAGGAAGCACAGGCACAGAGGTGTTTAGATATGACTGAGCCCTTCAGGATGAGGACTGGGCTGGAGAGACCTCCCAGAGATAAAAGGGGACACTGGCCAGACAAGGCAGGCAGATGCCATGGTTCCTGTGATGGGGGAGTAGACAAAACATGAAGAAGGTGCCAGAGAACAAGGCCTTCTTGATCCCTTGTGTCCTTCCTGGAGTCAAGGCAGCCCAGAGTTTGTGTATCATTTGATTGCCCTTCTCGCCTGAAACATAGATGTTGAATTAGAACATACTAAAACCAAAGCAAAACACGGACAAATAATCGGATATTTTTTCACCAGGACAAGTTGGGTGGGGCACTGTAAGAACTCAAACTTTACAGGCCGAGAAGTCAGGGCCAAACCCACAGACCTAGTAAATTAGCCCAAGTTGAGAGGCATGCACACAGCCTGGACTTCAGAACGGAGATTTTTCTAACAATCTTCACAGGAGTTGACTCACGGTATGCTCCATATCATGGTCGTATAGAAGGAGACAGTTAGGAGAACAGTACTCCTTTAAGGATAATTTATGAGCTTGCATAAATACCCATATACACACGGACAGAGAAAGCCAAAACTTTCTAATGTCTTCAATTACCTTGTCTGCCAAGAAGAAGGGAACACTAGCAGGAAAGGCTTGCCTCCTTAGGATCAAATGGATTCTCCACTCCCATCTTTGGTGTAATGCTACACATGTGCAGGTAGCATACCAATAGGGTCAGAAGAATGAGGCTTCGATCATTGGTAATGGGACCCACAACTTGCCATTGCTCTCAGAAGCATAGCAAGTGAATGCTGTGATCCTTTCATAGAAACTTGTAGCCCTCATACTGTGAGCTAATGGTCCCAGTCTTGTTCTTAGGTGACCATATGTTCACATTAAGCTTGAACTTTAGTGCTCCCATATCTATTAGTTATCAGCATCCAAGTCACTCAGAGCAGACAAACCACTCCAACATTTGGATTGAATTAACACCCTTACTGGCAAACCACTTACAGAGGGAATCAATCTCCCTTCAGAGGCCAAAGTATTCTCAGTGCCCCTTCTAGGAACAGCTCTGCTTTCGGACAGCTGAGGCTGAGAACTGCTGAGATGCTTGGCCACCCTGTCAAGCATCCACTGTCGGTAGTTTGTGGGCATGAGAAGGCTTCATGACTCCAGGGCTTTGGTTACTAGACTTTGCCAAGTGCTCACTTGTCAAGCTAAGGCATGAGGTAAAGGAAACCCACAGCTATTGAGCATCGATTTGCCAGGTGCACATCTATTATCGAATTCAATCACCACAGCAACACTATGAAGTTGACACTGTTATTCTTAATTCAGAACTTGGGAACTTGAAAAGTTCCAGCCTAATATGGTTAACTTGCCCAAGTTGCACAGCTAGCAAGCAGGAGAGCTCACGCCTTTTCAGGATCCCCTTGGGCGTCCTAATTGGTCGCATACTAAAGTCTCATTTTATAAATTCCCATCCCTCTTGCTGATTTTTTGTATGATCTGAATAAACTTTCTTTCCATCTCTGGGATGCAATTTTTCTAAAAATTGATATGAGAGAAGGCAAGAGTATGAATTTTCATCGGGCACTTCAAAGAGAACTGATATATAGATTCTAGTGTGGTCAGGTAGAATGAGCTGTGAATATGGTTTCAGAACACTCGTATGTGTCTCAGCTCTTCTCTTTATAAATTTTAAGGGCAAACCATTTAACTTTGCTAATCCTTAACATGATAATTTTTTAAATGAGGAAAATAATACCCTATTATATACTATAGGACTATTATAAGGATCAAATGGAATGGCAGATACAGAATTGCTATTTACCTGTAGTATTTTTAGCTCACAGGAGCAGGAATATAGGCATCAAAATTCTGTATCATTATTTTTGAAATCATACAGACCAAAAGTCTATACTTTTCCTATGGTTCATCTTTAGACATTCTATTACCTTTGGAAATGAATTCTAGAGTGGTTATTATAATATTAGCTACCATTTATTGAGAGCCTCCCCTGCATGCATTATTTCTAATCTTCACATCTCACTCTTTCAAGCAGATATTACCCACAATTAAATCTTAAGAAACTGAGGCCCAGAGGTTAAGTAACCTGCTCAGGGAATTGGCAGAAGCAGGATGGGTCACCAGGTATGGCTAATCCAAACTCTGTGTTCTCTATCTCACATTTTGTAGAAAAAAAATACTAAGAGGTTATTAATTTATAATATAATTTATTTATTACTATTCATTTATACATTTACTAATTTATATAGAACAAATAGGTAGCCTGTGGGTCTGTTACAAAGAGTTTGCACCAATTCCTAGGAACTGTTGTATTTACTGCTGATTCTTCATTTCTGCTCTCTCCTTTCTTTTTTTTTTTTTTTTTTTTAACTTGGACACAGAGACAAACGTTACATACAGGATGACATGGATCAGTTCCTATCAAAACCAACACATCCATGAGGTGGTCTGTGCTTGTGTTCCCACTGAAACTTGCCCTGGTCAGCCCTGGTGAGGGGCTGCCTGTGCTCCACTGAGATCATGCTGGGGTACTGGGCAAAGGGCAAATTTCATGGCAGATACGCAGCCTCATTTAACTTCATTAGTAAATTCTCCAGCTCCCAACCTCCCTACCAGGCTTCCTACTTAACCTTCATTTCAGTCTTTTGAACAAACAGCCAAGGAAGGAAAAAAATTCCAGCTAGATCACAGGCTGGAAATACAACATAGGTAGAGGACAGAATGTTTTCAGGTGGAGAGAAGCGTTGAGTCGCCTTACTCCCCAGTCCCAGACCTGTGTGATTTCAAAGGGAGAGAGCATAGCAGAGTGGTAAGAGGAGGGTGATCTGTGCTAATAGGCCTCTTGGATGCCTATCCCAACTCAGCCACTTTCACATTGTGTCTAGACAAATTCTTTAGCCTCTCTGGATGTTTATCATCTCTAATAAGGAAATAACCTCATCAAGTGATTGTGAGGATTAACTGACCCATGTGAAAGCCCCAACACAGAGGCTGACACATAGAAAGCATTTAATAAATGCTGCTATTAGTAGCTAGTAGATGGAGTGGTTGGTTGGAGGATGGACCAGACGCATCATATTCCCATAGAATGGTCCTGGTATGACCCAGAAATGTCTTTCTTAATTGTCTGCTGAAGGGCAACCAGACTGGGTGTGACTCATATTCGAGGTTCCCCCCAGGAATGGTATCTACTGCCCTGCATGCAATTTCTGTTTAACACATTGTTTTCTCAAACTGTGGTATAAGGGCCTTCTGAATAACAATCACCTTGGGTGCCTTTAAAAATACACGTAGCTATACTCCACCCAGATCTACAGACCCAGCATCTCTTGGGTAGGGGGTGGGTGGGAATTTACCTCCTACCTTTGTCCAGAGTCTAATGAGATTAACCAGGCTGAGGATGGGCAAGAAGAATGAGGGAATGAGACTCCAGAGCAGTGGTGTAGCTGAGCAGACCTCTGAATGCCTTCTCCACCTCCCAGGAGTGAACTCCTGCCACTGAATTCCCAAGGACAGAGTGAGTCCATGGTCTGCAAGTTTTTTCCCCCACAGAAGAGAATCCTGGAGGATAGCGTACTTTCTGACAAAAAGAGGAATTTTTCAGGCTTTTTCTTTTTTGCTTTTCTTTTTGAGACGGAGTCTCACTCTGTCGCCCAGGCTGGAGTGCAGTGGCATGATCTTGGCTCACTGCAATCTCCGCCTCCCGGGTTCAAGCGATTCTCCTGCCTTAGCCTCCTGAGTAGCTGGGATTATAGGTGCACACCACCAAACCCAGATAATTTTTGTATTTTTAGTAGAGACGGGCTTTCACCATGTTGGCCAGGATGGTCTCGATCTCCTGACCTTGTGTTCCACCCGCCTCAGCCTCCCAAAGTGCTGGGATTACAGGTGTGAGCCACCGCGCCTAGCCCAGGCTTTTTCTTAATACCCCTGAGTTATTCTAAAAATTTTGTTAAACAATATTTATAGGAGGCCATTGGTTTGGACTGAGCCCCTGCCCTAAACCCCACAGACCAAACTGAAATGGAGTTTCTCCTGCTGAAGTTTCGCACCACCAAGCCAAAACTAAGATCTTTATCTGACCTTCAAGAAATGAGAGAGATAATAGCCAAACCACCAAGCAGGGCAACTTTAATCTGCAAAAAGAAGTCCCCTCTGCTTTAACCTTTACAAGAAAGGTAATTTTGAAATAATGAATTTGTATTTTGTTTTGTTTCTGCTTTCCTCAGCCATTTCCTATCTACAAAACCAAACTCCTCTGCTCTGCTCATCAGAACATTCGTTCTATTTTATAGAGTGAGGTGTTGTCCAATTCTAGAATCACAAATAAAAGCCAATTTAAGATCTTTAACTTTGTTATCATTTTGTTTTTTGACAATTGTAATCAAACACTTACTATCTAAGGCTCTCCCTTAACATCGTGATGTCTTCTAGGAGCTGCAATTCCATGGACGAATAAAACACAATCCCATATCTGAAATGCTTATGGACAGGTGATCAGTTGGCAAGACAAGGCAGTCCCTATGAAAGCAATTTAGGAGAACACAGATTGCAACCAAGTTGTGATTGGCAAAAATGGCCCCAATGCAAGGTAGAATATGGTCTCTCTCCCATGTGGTTCACCCCACGCACACTGACAACCCACTTCTTTAACATTTAAACAAGGGAAATGACGATGACCAGGCCAAGGTAAAGTCCTGGGAACCAGAGGTATGGATTTTTTTGGAAGCAGGGTGTTTTAAAGGTAATGGGCTTTGCACTAGAGAACTCTGTGTCCTTTGAAGGATGAGGGGCCATAGAAGGAAGAGGAAATGGATTGTGGACACCTCCCATAAGTCAGATACACAAACACACAGGACTCTTCCAGGAGAAGGGGTAAGGGCCAGGGAAGAGCCACTCTCCATTTTCTCCCCAGTGCCCTGGATACTGTGATGAAGAGAAAAAAACCAACGCCTCATCTTAATCCCAAATCCACTTCCAGATACTTATTTAACTTTGAAAAAAATATCCTTACCTCTTTGAGGTTCATTTTTCTCATCAACAAAATGCAGATTATATATAAATTTTTTATCTTGCAGGTTAATTGTGAGTAACCAAATTGCATAATTTATATGAAAGTGCTCTGTAAACTCTAACATGCCATTCATGTTTGTTCTGAAGGAGTTTAGGAAATACCACCCCAAATATGCTGCTTTGGTGTGCTGATGACTTCAAATTGAGGGCATTTGGGGAACAGCTAGTGCAAGAAGGGGCTTTCTCTAAACTTCCCTTATCTGCTTAAAGACAGATCCTTTGGAAGAACTCAATCGTCATGAATCCCCAACAAACCCCACTCAGCCTGCCTACTACTGCCCTTGAATCTCATCTACCACCCATTCCTCTTTCCCTCAAATCATTTACTCTTCCCTAAGTTACCTACATTCTGCCTCCCCTACAACGAGCCCATGTAGATTTCTAGATCTCATTGGGTTTTGCAAATATCCCCTTTTCTTTTCTGGGATGCCGCCATGTACATAATAAATTTGTCTGCCTGTTCTCCTGTTAATGTGATTGCTGTCAATGTATTTTATAGACGCAGTTATCAAATTCTCAGAGGGTAAAGGGAAAGTCTTTTCTCCTCTGCGGTTCTTATTATGAAAAAAATCTATTATTTAATAAACCAGAATATATAACTCCTATTCCACATCTGATAATAAAGGTTTGAGGTGTCATTTTCATTATTGCTCACAGCTTCTAACACAATGTCATAACCCTAGTTGGATCCTCAGAATATGTTACCAGCCAATACTGATAATCCTCTCATATGCTATTCTTTTCAACACTCCAAAGAAACATTCTGCTCTGTTAATAGTTCTAGGCCAGGAGCTTGGTGTTTGAGAATACTTTCCAGAGAAGAAAATATTTCAGAAGACCTGACATCATTAAAAACCTTCTCCAATCGCCTACTCTTAGTCTGTTCAGTCAGAAGGAGCCCTACCTTGGAAGAGGTAGCTCTGAATTGGAATGGTCAGAGGAGAACAAAAATGTGTGGTCTGGGGGATGCATTGTCAGCCAAGAAACCTTTTAAGGCATCTGCTTCCAATGGAGAACCCAATCTGGGATTCTGATGCCAATCTGGGACCAGCCCTGTGATGCCTAGAGTGTGCAAATCTTGGCACTGTAGGCCCTCATCCACTTAGCTAAACAATGAAGTATCCCAGAGAAATGGGTTTTTACCTGGCTTCAGAGACTCATCGCCCCCGCCCCCCAACTCCCACCCACTGCCCACCACTTCTCCATTCATGGGGCTTGGGCCAGAAGGGGTAGGGATCTATGACAACCTGATCTGGTTCTCAACCCCCGCAGAAAAGTCCATCCGAGGTGGTGCAGCATAGTTCATTGTGCCACCTGACCCTGAATAATGAGCTCAAGCCAGCTCCTTCCTCAGATCAGAATGTTCTCGAGAAAAGGCTTTCCCTTTGCCAGGGAGTGACTGGCTGCCTGACTAGAGCTAGAGATAACTCCTGGCAACTGTGAAGGCTGATGAGTCACCAGAGAGGTTTCCAACCTATTCTTATACCCTGAGAACAGCAGTGATCACTGATTTGCATCAGCACACCTCTATTTTGGGTAGATCTTTCTTGGAGTTGGGGTTTCCTGTAGTGTGCCATGAGCTCTCGGTCTCTCTTGACATCCCCTCCTCTCAGATTTGGCATCTTGGGCCTGTTGAGTTGCCTTAGCAACACTAGTTACTGATGTCAGAAAGGGGAGGGACTCACAAACCAAGTTTTAAGTAATCACTTTCTTATTCAAGTTGCTCAGATTCTCATCAATGGGATAATAGAATTAAATGATGTTGACAACTAGGCATTGTGCCTGGGGTGTCATAAAGGCTCTATCAATGGTAGTTCCTTTTCCCTTCCCTATTCTGGAGGTCAAACGTTTGAAAAAAATCCAGTGGCACTTGCACTTCTGTTCTTCTATCTGCTAATGGTGGCAGGTTGTTGTAAAACGATGTGCTCAGCTGGGATTAGGCTCTGGCTATTCAAGGTATAGTCCATGGAACAGCAGCGTCTGTTGGAAATGCAGAATAGGCAGCCCTATCCCAGACCCACTGAATCCAAATCTGCATTTTAATAAGATCTTGGGTGATGTATATGAATGTTAATGTTTAGGAAGCACCAAGCTAAGCCACTTGGGTGAGTCTAACCACAGCTCCAAAAGGAGCAACCCATGGTTACAGGATTTGGCGCGAAACTAAGTAAAGTACCAAACACTGTGCTACTAGTGTTCCACAGGGCAAAGAAAGAAGGGCCTCTTAAGGTAACCTTCCTTCATTCATTAGGAGCCTCAGAAAAGTAATATGATGCCATGCCACTTGACTGACCATCGTTGGCATAACTGATTGAATAAAACAATGAATGCCCAACCAGAGCCCTGACATGCACCATGGATATCTGGCAGGCTCTGTGCAGCAAGAGGAGGTTGATCCATTGCACTAACGCAGCAGATAGAGTTTGAACTCGCTGAGTCATCACAGATGCCTAGAAGCCATGTCCTTGTTTTAATGACACACCTACAGAAACCACAAAACTGTTTGAAGCAGTATCAACTCAGTGAGAAAATGAACACGGGCCCAAGAAAAGATAAAGGAGAAGCATGGACTGGGAAGAAATAAAGGAAAAGGGTCAAAATGTTGTGGGCAAGATTGCCTATCTTTCTTAAAAACTGAAGATTTAATTTCCTTTTACATTACAACTGCCTTTAATTTGCAGGATGTCACTCCCATTTTCTCAATGGTTTTCCTAATTATCATTCAGCTCATAAGATGCTTTCTCACCCATGCACAGAAACTCAGCCTCATTGTGTGGGGGAAGACACAGATCTGGCTGCTGATGTCATCAAGCAACACTCTTCAGACAACACTGTGAAGAAAGACTTACTATTGTTCAGATGTGCTAAGATTTCCCATTTTCTTCTGACTGCCTATCTCACAGGAAGACCAAGAATAGAGATTGTATATTGTGAAGTACTCTCAGCCCAGAAAAGAGAAAGCAAAATAATAAGTGTGATAATGACATTGTCATAAGAGCTGGTTTGTGTATTATTCTTCCTGGTAACCTACCTATTGCCACCAGCGGCTATCTGAGATTGGGTAGACTGTGGCTCAACAGTAAGTGAGCCTCAAGCTTCTGGTGCAAATTGTTCGCTACAGCTCACACTAGCAGAGTAACAGCTCTGAGGGGAATACACAGACATCCCTGATTCATCCTTTTGACATCTATGGAAAGATAAAAGGGGATAATGTTATTTTATGGGTGACTGGACTGGTATCAAATTTGCTGAATAACGTCTTCCTCCATCATCATTATCATGACCATCATTGCTATCATGGACAACACATGTTTTTTGAGGGTTGACTGTGCAGATAGAATTCTCATCCTCAAGGAGTTTATATTCTGGAGATCTGAATTATTTCCTAAAATATTTCCTTTATTTATAGACTAGATTGGGCAAAATTCCAGAAGGAAACAAATTATGGTCTTTAAAGTGTAGTAAAATCTATTTTCTGATAACACAGTATTTGGCTAGGCCATTTTTTGTTCGTATAATTACAAGTCCACAGATAACCAAAGAAACCAAATCTCCCCTTTGAGTCTTATCAGCCTGACTTGAGGCATATGTCCTTTCCTGGGACTATCTAACTGCAGCCACATAAGGAATGTGCCTGGTAGAAGCCTACTTTCAGGAAACGGCCTCGTGGTAGGGGAAGAATGAAGTTCCCAAGATGATGGAACTAGAAACACAACCTAACTACTATATCCAGACATCCACAGGAAAGGCTGTCAAGGGCTAGTTGAGATTGGTCTTTTCCTTTTCCTTTTTATCCAGTGAAATTTCATTCTTCCCTACCCTGCACGGCACCCCCTACCACAATTTCTTTTCTTTGCCTTTTTTTTTTTTTTTTAAATAATAGGCTTAATTTTTAGGAAAGTTTTAAGCTTATAGAAAAACTGAAAGGAGAAAGTAGATCATTACCATTACCCCTTCTTCCCACTACACATAGTTTGTCCTCTTATTAATATCTTGCATTCGTGTGGTACACTTGTTATAGCTGATGAACCAATATCAACACGCTATTATTAACTAAAGTTCATAGTTTATATTAGGGTTTACTCTTTGTGTCGTACAGTTCTATAGGTTTGGACAAATGTCTAATGTCAGTCTTCTGCCATGACAGTATCATACTGAATAGTTTTACTGCCCTAAAAATCCCCTGGACTCTACCTGTTCATCCCACACGACCCTGGCAACCACTGATCTTTTTACTGTCTCCGTAAGTTTTACCTTTCTTAGAATATCATAGTTGGAAGCAGATAGTATGTAGTATTTTCAGACTGGCTTCTTTCACTTAGCCATATGCATTTCAGTTGCCTCCATATCCTTTTGTGGCTTGATAGCTCATTTCTTTTTATCACCGAATAACATTCCATTCATTGTGTGGATATACCAAAGATTGTTTATCCACTGACATATTAAAGGACATCCCCACTTCTTTTTTACTTCTCTGTTCTTGGATTAATCCTCAAGACTATCTTTTACTCCCACTTGGTACCTTTAATAGGCAACCATAAATTTCTTGCTTCTTTGTATTAGCATATTCAACTACTATTTCAACATAAAAATGGCAGGGCTTACAGAGTGTTTGGTTGGCAGCTTCAGTATTCAGGTGGTAAAACTGTATTAATTGGCTCACCTGTTTACCTGGCAAGTGATACTTGAGTATGTACCTGAAGTCAGTGGAATATATTTTTAAGATGTCATGCCTGCATTTACACAATAAATTGGCTGCTGAGGCTGAGAATGATTTTGTGGATATTCCAAGAAGTAGTAAAACTTTAACAACCTGAATTTAAAATATCTTCAGGAATGGGGTGGAAGTTTTGTCACTATCCATGAGATAAAAACAGGATATATAACAGCAACTTAAGAGGATATTGCCCAGCAACAGGCCAATAGTGTTGGCCACATTTAGTTAGCACCAGGAAAGGTTAAATGGGGTCAGAGATGTCATATGTAGGCAATGTTGGAGATAAATATTCAATTTAACTTATTTATCATTAAAATTTATAAAAATGGTTTTCTTGGGGGCATGTTGTGAATATTATTTTCTTCCATAAACACCCTTCTCTCATCCACATGGCTCTTTTGTGGAGTGAGCTTCTTCAGGCATTTTTATGTGATCCTATTGCCTTGGCTGCCATTGGATTGGTCTAGAAGAAGACACAACTCAAAATGGGTCAATTAAATACAGAGGGGAAGATTCAGTCTTTTGAGTGTGACTAGATTTGGAACAATTAAGCTTTCATACTTTTGCAGGCCATATTTTATGCCCTGGGAATGAAACAAAGCCTGTCTTTAGGATGAAAAACATAAATGTATATGGAAAATAATACGGTTTGGATATTTGTCCCCTCCAAATCTTATGTTGACATGTGACCCCCATTGTTGGAGGTAGAGCTTGATGGGAGGTATTGGGCCATGAGGGCAGATCCCTCATGAATGGCTTGGTGTCCTCCCAGTGATAATGAGTAGTTATGAGTTCACACAAGAGCTGGTTGTTTAAAAGAAACTGGCACTTCCTCCTCTCTCTCTTGCTCCCTCTCACCATGCAACACACCTACTTCCCCTATACCTTCTGCCATGAGTGGGAGCTTTCTAAGGTCCTTGCCTAAAGCAGATACTGGCAGCATGTTTCTTGTACGATCTGCAGGACCATGAGCCAAATAAACCTCTTTTCAAGTTACTCAGTCTCAGATATTCCTTTATAGCAACACAAAATGGACTAATACAGAAAATTGGTACTGAGGAGTGAGGAGTTGCTATAAAGATACATGAAAATGTGGAAGTGGCTTTGGAACTGGGTAATGGGCAGAGGTTGGAGGACTTTGGTGGGTTCAGAAGACAGAAAAACAAGGGAGAGATTGGAACGTCTTAGAAAGTTTTTAAGCGGTTTTGACCAAAATGCTAATAGAAACATGGATGGTGAAGACCAAGTGGAGGAGGTATCAGATGAAAATGAGGAACTTACTGGGAACTAAAACAAAGGTCACCCTTGTTATGCCCTAGCAAAGAACTTGGCTGTATTTTATCCATGTCCTAGGGCTCTGTGGAGGGCTAGTGATGATGTGGAGGGCTAGATATGAGTGATGATTTAGGGTATCTGGTGGAAGAAATCGCTAGGCAGCAAAATATTCAAGAGGTGGCCTGGCTGCTTTTAACAACCTATGATCAGATGTGGGCAAAGGAATGACTTGAAGTTAGAACTTATAATTAAAAGAGAAGCAGAGGGTAAAAATCGGCAGCTCTCCCTGTGGTAGAGAAATAAAAACTTTGGATTATTTTCAAGAGAATAATCCAAATGGGTTGTGGGGAAAGCACAAAAGCAAGCCAAGTGCTAATATCCAAGACAATGTTTGGAAAAGGGCCTTGAAGTCATTTCAGAAATCTTTGAGGCAGCCCATCTGATCACAGGCCCAGAGGCATAGGTGGAAAGAACGGTTTCTGGGGCCAGACCTGAGGTCCTGCTGCCCTGCCCAGCCTCTGGACACTGCTCTCCATTTCCAGGCTGCTCCAGCTCCAACAGCAGCTCAAAGGGCTCCAGGTATAGCTCAGGCTGCTGCTCCAGAGGGCACAAGCTGTAAGCTTTGGCAACTTCCACATGGTGTTAAGCCTACAGGTATGCAGAATTCAAGAGTGAAGGAGGC
Organism: Pan paniscus; assembly: GCF_029289425.2. Lineage (NCBI taxonomy): Eukaryota > Metazoa > Chordata > Mammalia > Primates > Hominidae > Pan > Pan paniscus. The sequence continues at coordinate 45,573,052 of NC_073253.2, read as the reverse complement.
TTGGCAGCTTCCACCCAGATTTCAGAGCATGTATGGGAAAGCCTGGGTGCCTAGGTAGAAGCCTGCTTCAGGGAAGAAGCCCTCACAGAGAGCCTCTACTAGGGCAGTGCTGAGGGGAAATGTGAGGTTGGAGCCTCCACACAGAGTTCCCACTGGCACACTGCCTAGTGGAGCTATGGGAACAGGGCCACCACTCTCCAGTCCCCAGAATAGTAGAGCCACCTGCAGCTTGCAGCCTGAGACTGAAAAAGCTGCAGACACTCAACTCTAACCTGTGAGAGCAACCAAGGGTGCTGCACCTTGCAAAGCCACAGGGACAGGGCTGTGCAAGGCTTTGGGGTCCCACTCCTTCCACCAGTGTGCCCACAATGTAGGACAGGGGGTCAAGTATTATATTGGAGCTTTAAGTTTTAGTGTCTGCCCTGCTGGGTTTCAGACTTGCATGAGGCCTGTTGCTCCTTTCTTTTGGCTGATTTCTCTGTTTTGGACTAAGAATGTTTACCTAATGCATATACCACCATTATATTTGGAAGTAAATAGCTTGTTTTGGATTTTTACAGGGAAAGAAATTACCTCGAGTCTTAAATGAAAAATTGGACTTTTGAGTTAATGCTGGAATGAGTTAAAATTTTGGAGGACTCTTGGGAAGGGATGGCTGTAGTTTGCAATGTGAGAAGGACATGAGATTTGGGAGGACAGGGGCAGAATGATATGGTTTGGATATTTGTCGCCTCTAAATCTCAGGTTGAAATGTGACCCCCAATGTTGGAGGTGGGGCCTAGTGGGAGGTGTTGGGTCATGGGGGCAGATCTCTCATGAATTGCTTGGTGCCGTCCCCAGAGTAATGAGTGGTAATGAGTTTACGCAAGAGCTGGTTGTTTAAAGAAGCCTGGCATTTTCTCCACTCTCTCCCACTCCCTCTTGCTGTGTGACCCACCTGCTCCCTCTTTGCTTTCTGTCATAAATGGAAGCTTCATGAGGTCCTCACCTAAAGCAGATGCTAGCACCATGCTTCTTGTGTAGTCTGCAGAATCATGAGCCATGTAAATCTTTTTTCTTTAAAAGTTACCCAGTCTCTGATATTCTTTTATAGCAATGCAAAATGAATGAATACAGGGGAGGAACAGAGAGTCTTCTTCTTTTTTCTGGGTTCTGTTTCTAAACATTTTTAAAAGTGTACATTACGGTTGTCTCTTCAACATTTATTCTTCCTTTTTTTTGGGAACTGCCTTAGTTTTCACTCTGATATCTACAGCTAGCCAAGCAGCACTTGGAAATGAACAAATGACTACAGCTTAAATTTTTCATAATCCTATTCCCCAGGTGCACGTGTTGGTTCAGAGACAAATGGGGCTACTAGGTAGAGCCAATGAAACAGGGTGTATTACTCTATTCTCACATTGCTATAAAGAAATATCTGGGACTGGGTAGTTTATTTTTAAAAAGTTTAATTGGCTCATTGTTCTGCAAGCTGTGCAAGCATGACGCCAACATTGCTCGGTTTCTGGGAAGGCCTTAGGGAGGTTTTACTCATGGCGGAGGGTGAATCAGGAGTAGGCATGTCATACAGCAAAAGCAGGAGCAAGAGAGAGCAAGGGAGGAGGTGCCACACACTTTTAAACGATGAGATCTCATGAGAACTCACTACAGTGAAGACAGTACCAAGAGGCATGGTGCTAAACCATTCATGAGGGACCACCCCCATGATCCAGTCACCTCCCACCAGGCCCCATCTCTGACAGTGGGGATTATATTTCAATATGAGATATGGGTGGGGACATACACCCAAACTATATTACAGGGTAAGGTTATTGTTGGGGGATTCAAAGAAAGAGAAATCCTTTGTCTTCTAGGGCAGCCTCTGGAAAGGATCCCCCACTCCAGATGGGGATGTTGTATTGGGCTCAGTTTTGTTTTTTGTTTTTTGTTTGTTTGTTTGTTTTTGAGACGGAGTCTCACTCTGTTGCCCAGGCTGGAGTGAAGTGGCGTGATCTCGGCTCACTGCAACCTCCGCCTCCCGGGTTGAAGTGATTCTCCTGCCTCAGCCTTCTGAGTAGCTGGGATTACAGGCGCCTGCCACCATGCCCAGCTAATTTTTGTGTTTTCTGTAGAGATGGGGTTTCACCATGTTGGCCAGGATGGTCTCGAACTCCTGACCTCAGGTGATCTACTCGCCTTGGCTTCAGAAAGTGCTGGGATTACAGGCGTGAGCCACCACGCCCGGCCTGGGCTCAGTTTATATGCCATCCCAGATCTATGCACTTGCCTTGCTCATAGCCTAATAAGGCCCCAACAACAGTCTTGCTATACCCAAGATTATAGGATCCCAGTCACTGTTGCTGCCGCTGCAATTGGCAGAGATGGAGAAGTTGGCAGAGAGATTGCTGCACTTCTGTGCTGGCCTCTCTGCTCCTGTAGGGGGGCTCTGGCTTTCCCAAAAGCTGCCTGGAGAAACCTGGGGATATAACCAGGAAGTCGGTAGGAATTAGGTTCCATGGGGATGACTGTAATTAGTGGAAAACCAGGGCCAGGAAGTTTCTGGTGGATAAATTCTTTTCCATTTCTGCACCCAAACAGATGGTCCTGGGATACAATAGCTTGTGCACCCTTTCTGCAGACCCCCTGTTTTATTTGCTTTCTCTCCTTTTCTACCTCCTTCTCCTTTCCCCTTATCCTGTGTCTTTGAATCACACTCCAGTCCCTAATAAAGTGTGAACACATCAGTTTTTGCCTCAGTCTCTGAGAACTCAGGCCAACACAGACAAGGAGGCTTTAACCTCACAAACTGTTGGTAACTCTCTTGTGACCATGGGAATATGGAACATAGTGTAAGGATGAAGCAGGTATTGTGAAAGCCAAATAGACAGCCGAAGGACACTTAATCACATCACTGACCTGCTCAATCAAAGCAACCTAGGAGCCCTTCCTACCTCTGGTCTTCCAGCCAGGAAGAAGTCCATTATCGCTATTTTTCAGTGATTGGCCACTAAATACATTATAACTGATATCCTTCTCTAGGCTCACCTATGTTTGCACATTCTGGGAGACTCACCTCCTTCCCCCACCAATCCCCATCACAGCCTTATAATAAATTCTCTTTTTGATCTTAAGTTAACATAAGTTGGTTTCTGGTACCTGCCATCAATCTAATCCTAACAAATACGTATACCTTCTCTGCTTTTTGGTACTAATGAAACGCCTTTAGGGCCCTTTGTTGGAGTTCTTTCCTTTTCACCATTTAAAAAACCAAAATCAGTTAAAATGTATGGAGTGCGTCTATAGCCATGTATAAAACACAGGTTATTCCTATTTTAACTTTAAAAACAAACACATACAATGTTCTTTAACAATTCTTGAAGTTCTCTCGAATAAAAACTAAACAACAATGCCCCCAAATAAGAATAGTTTAAGGATTAATCTCTAGCAAGCCAGCTTTCCCCCAGATGATAGATTTGTTAGTTAATCATTCTGAAGCCAGGATTAGAGCACAGTCAACAGTTTAATAAACCATTCATTTCCTACAGTACTGAGTAGTTTCGTGGGCTTTTTGTCTTATGCCATAAACAAGACTATAAATTGTATTAGTAATTGTTTTTGAAAAGGATGTCAAGACTTCCGTTCTAAGATGCTGATTTGAGCCTTCATATTTAACTGTTCCCTTTCTTCCCAAGTTCCTATGGAAAAGGCCAAAAACATATTTTAGAATATAGTTAAAAAATTATTCTGAAAAACAGTGAAGAGTGCTATCAATAGGCCAGTAACTGGAAGGAGTTTGGCAAAACAGCATACATAGGAGCAGACAGATGGAAGAACCGACTATCCCAAGATTTAGCTAGAATAGTGCAAGGAAAAGCCTACCCGAACTTGAGCAGGAGTGTCTAGCAGAATCTTGAGATCTCTTAGAACAAGGGGAAAGGCTGGAGGTAATGGGATATCTGGGGCTGCAATGCACGATGTTCCCTGAAGCAGTCTTCCCTTGGAAGCCACTCTGTTCCTCAGAGGAGGAGATTGAGGCCCAGGTAACTTCAAGTCACCACAGTAAATGCAGGAAAAATTAAAACATAAAAATAAAACAGGAAAAAGAAGAAATGAACAAGGGCCTGCAGAGAATCTGGCCTTCTCCAATTGCATTCACTTCCTGTGGTCATTGTTGGAAACAAGAAAACACTTTCTAATCATTTGCCAGGGTTTGCTGAGCAGTTTTCTTCAATCAGGAAGCAGTTTGAGCTTTGCTGATTATATGAAAAAGGTGAAACCATACTAGACCTGCAGCTCTCAGGAACAGAGAGGGCCCTTTTGCCATCCAAAGGTTAAAGTAATAGGATCCCAGGAATTGATTGAAGTTTATTGATTTTCAATTGATGAAACATTGACAACTGCATCGGGTGGTGAAATTACACCTTTTAGCTCAGAGAATATTGTTTCTCATCCCAGATTCATTGTTGAGGTTGACAAGTAAATGGGTTTCTGGTAAACATTTATTCTGTTTTTCAATCTGGACACTAAATTGGTATGTAGCAATAATGTGAGGGTAATTATAGCAGTCTGAAGGACCTGAAGTCTTGAAAAAGTCTAAATGTTTTAGAAAGCAGGCTGTTTCTTTTACTTTTGAATTGGCCTTAGACTGTTCAAGAGGATAATGCATACCAAAGGACTGGATTCAACTCAATTCAAAAAGTATGCATGTGGGTTTTCTGTGAGACAGGGTACAGTGCTTAAGTTCACTCTGGTAAAGTCATCTTTCTCATTATCTCCCTTATCCTTCTGTTTAAATACCTTTTCATTAATTCTACAAAATCCACCAGAGAGTTCGCTGCTCCCAGGGGGCCAGCCTTTCTCACTTCAGTTGAAAACAGCTCTTCACAACAGATGATTAAGTTTTATTCCCCCATGCTGTTGGGGTGGGGGTGAGGAGATAAGGAACTATTCTTCCGAACTGATTTCTTAGCATCCTACACTGTCTTCCTCCTTCATATTCATGAGCCACCCCTTCCCGTCTCTCCTCAAGAATGTTCTGTAGCGAAAGTCTAATTAGAATGTACCATACAAAGAAGAGCGAGCCTTCGACCTCTGAGGCTCAGTGTCCTTATCTGTAGAATGGGGTTAATAATTCATCCCTAATGGGGTTATGTGAAAAACTAATAAGATAATGAATATCAAAACATGTTTTAAAGCTAGCGTACTGTAGAGGACTCAGAGACAAAATGAAATCACAAGAGACCTCAGACTGGGAATCTGGCAGCCCCATCTACGGTGTGACTCTAGGCAGATTACTTAACTGCTATCTTTGTCAGCCACCCTATCTGTAAGTGGGGATATAAGAGTGCCCATCCATTTCATACAATTTCTGTGAAAATTAATGAGTTACTGTGTGTTAAGTTCTTACTATAAGTTAGTATAAAATAAAAGACATTGTTATCATTTCAGCATAATTTTGTCATACACAAGGGGTTTTCTATGTCCTGTACAAAGTGATAATGTTTAATGTCAGCAATGGCCTATTTGGAGGGGGTTAGTATGTGGGAGGAAATGCAGGTCAGATACAGAATCCAGTCTCTGTATTCAGAACAGCTTTCCAGTGCCATCAGCTGCTGTTGCGCATTTGAGCCCCGCCACCTTCACATCCCTCTGCTGTGGTCACCAGCCACGTCACCTCCCCCAGCTTTCTGAGAAGGCTCCTTGGGCCCTTGCCAGGCTCTGCCACCAGGGTCATCCTACCTCCTTCCTCTCATCCAGAGCTTCTGGCTCTCTGTGCTACTGACTGTCCTTCACTTTGCAAATGAAGCCCAGCTCCTTGAATTCTCACCCCAGGGAATCGTGACAACTAACACCTCACTTGCCAACATATTGTCCAGAGTGTGTTCTGCATTGGGGAAAATAACAACAGATTGGGTTTCTTCCTCTTTTGGAACTGTGCTGGGGCATCACCCTAGCATGGGGGGTGTAATCCCTGCACACCCAGATTCTCCGATAGTGACAGCAGAAAGAGCTGTGTGGTGGCGAATGACACAGGCATTAGAGGCCAAAATACCCGGCGACTTCACCTTGCAGGGCCTTGGCTTCTTCCTATGAAAATGAGCATGATGATAGACAGGATGATGCAGTTATTCTCTTTAAAGAATAACTGCGGTGATGTAGGTTGGCACAACACCTGGCTCAGGGCAAGCATTTATAAGCGGCAGCCTTGACTTATAGCAAGGTGGGTTCCTGTGACTTTCAGAGGCAGGGGCCACTCACCCAGTGCATGTACCCTAGAGATTCCTGTTTCCCTCTCAGTGAACCTCCTAGAGAAACAAAGGTGGGACTGGGGATTGACAGGCACCCTCAGAAAGGGTGCCCCACACTTCAATTTACCTACCCTTTCTACAATTTTTCACCAAGTCAGGGCTCAATCAGAAGACATACCTGGCCTGTAGCTTAGGAGGAAACATAGCCCTGCCCTGCCCCAAGCTCCTACAGACCACTTGGCTTTCCAAGGCCAAATAACTGCGGAAAAGAGATAATGATGTCCTCAAGCCTTTCGAGCAAGATTTTCCAGCTGAATCCGTTGTACATAAAGAATTGCCTGAAAGTGAGAAAGGCTAATTTGACTGTCTGGGAGAGTAGAAATAGCACCTCTGGCAGTTTGGGGTCTGTGGCTTTTGCTTAACTATTTTTTTAAAGGATGTTTTAAAACTCAGATAATATCCTTCAGCATTTATTTCTACTTACAGTAGTCCCCCGCTTATCCCAAGAACCCCAGTGAGCAGACGCCTGAAACCATAGATAGCACTGAACCAAATATATATCATGTTTTTTCCTACATATTTATACCTGTGATAAAGTTTAATTTATAAATTAGGCACAGTAAGAGATTAACAACAATAATTAATAATAAAATAGAATAATTCTTAAAATATACTGTAATAAAAGTTATGTGAATGTAGTTTTCTTTTCCCGGTCAAAATATCTTATTGTACTCTACTATGGGTAACTGAAATCAAGGAGAGTGAAACCATGCATGAGGGGCTGGGGAGAGCTACTGTAATCGTCAAGTGTAAACTCCACAGTCAAGTGGCTGCTTAAGGAATCTGTATAACTGGATTCTAGAACATTGTGGATCCCGTAGGGTCAGAATGCAAAAACTAGTTTGGTCCTTACTTTCTTGATTCCTTGAGGACTTTACAACCATAACCCCAGTTAGGGCCTGCTTCAGGTCAAGTGACCTATGCAGTCACATAGGATCCAGTACTTAGTATGTCCCCTTGCTTGGTTTAATGTTCTATTGTCACTTGCTTGACATTCTGAATAATTTTTTTTTTTTTTTGAGACAGAGTCTCACTCTGTCGCCCAGGCTTGAGTGCAGCAATGCGATCTCAGCTCACTGCAGCCTCCACCTCCCAGGTTCAAGTGATTCGCCTGCCTCAGCCTCCCGAATATCTGGGATTACAGGCACATGCCACCATGCCAGACTAATTTTTGTATTTTTAGCAGATATAGGGTTTCACCATATTGGCCAGGCTGTTCTGGAACTCCTGACCTCAAGTGATCCACCCGCCTCAGCCTCCCGGAGTGCTAGGATTACAAGTGTGAGCCACCACGCCTGGCCTTGAATAATTTTTGAACAAGGAACCCTGTGTTTTCATTTTTCACTAGGCCCTGCAAATGATGTAGCAGGTCCTGGCCCCAGTATCTGGCCTGGTGTCTATTGTATAGTAGATGTTTGTTATTGGAAGAACATTAATTATTAATGTATAATACACTCTCTAACTCTTCATTAGTGGTACACTCAAGCCATGGTCCATAAAGCATTTCTAATCCTCCTATGTGAGACAACCTGCACCAAAGGCAACATTAAGCCTAAAAATTACTTTACACTTAGAAACCCAAATTGATCCATTAAATAACTACAATCATCAGATTTCCCCCCAAATAGGAGCAATTTACAAATCTTCCTTTTGCCTGATAGTGACAGCTTCTGCTATTGAACATCTCAGGGGAATAACAGGTCAGAAGTGTTGAGTACAGAAAGCTGTGAAGGCAATGTGCTAAGGTACTGAGGCAATGCTATTAAATCCTGAGAAACAGATATTTAGATCTCATTCAAATGAGGTTCTCAGGGGAAAGATCCCTTTATATAACAATTGATTTTTTCTAAACTGAATTATCAGTTGCAGGATATTTACTCCGGTTTGTTATTTGGGGACTTGGGGACGCGTTTGAACTACATTTAAGGAGAGAGAGCTGAAAAAGCAGGGCAGCAGGCAGAATGGTAATCAGAGGCTGATGATAAAGTCATTAAAAGAAATAAAGCAGAATCCAGCTAAAAAACAACAGAAAAACCTGAGAAGTAAATGAGATTGGAGAAGGTGTAATGAATTGAACCTCATCTTCCATTCAAAAGGATTCAATTAGCAAGGACACTACCAGTGTATGTTAAATAAAATATTCTTGTTTGAAAACAAGATGGTGATGGTGGAAGGTGACTGTAATATTCTACAACAAAGGATAAAAGTAAAAGATGTTACATTCCTTCTAAGTGTGTTTTCTTGCATCTACCTACGGACCATTATCATTGACATTTTCCAGTCTTCTCTCTCTCACATTCAGGCAGCAACTGGAAGGTTTCAGAGAAAAGGAAGACAAAGGCTAACCAGCAACAGCAACTGTAGGGACTGCAGCATAAATACAACAAGGAAGAGAGGAGCCAAATAGGAAAGGAAATGAGGGTCTAGATTGTAATAACTAATTCAAGAATTATTTTGGATTAAAGTGTGTCCTGTGCTTATGACACTTGTGTGAAGGACTGCAGGCAAGGGAATATTTGATTGTGCTACACCAGAAACATAAAGTCAGTAACTCCTGAAGGAGTCTTTTTCAGGATGGATTTAACTTGGAGGCTTGTTCCCTCCAGCCAAAAGCCAAAGCACAGGATATAATTCCTCTCAGCTAGAGCATGTGCACAACTAAAAGAAAAAAATAACAGAGTTATTATCTACAGCAAAATACTACATTTTGTGGAGCTTGAATGATTGCAGATGGAAAGACTGCAATTGGTGTTACGGTCTTAGAATAAGGAAACTCTGTGTGACCATTAAGAATAAAAATAGGATAGGAAAGAAGAAAGTCAGACAATGAGAAGGGTAAAACAAAAGAAAGCAGGCCGGATGAGGGCTGAGACAGCTGTTGAAGCCAAGCTTGCTTGGAGTTTTCACCAATTCAGTGGGTGAAGGAAGAGTTTTAAGGGTTAAAGTCAAAACCACATTATTTTATTGGAGTTTGTTGGTGATACTCAGGTTAACAGTTGAACACACTGCATGTGGTTCTCATTTCTGCATAGAAAACAACATAAAGCTTAATATTAGACATTCGTGTCCTAAAGTTCCTTTGGCCCCTCTCACCATAGGGAAATTCGCACTGGCCGGCTTTGTCCCTGGGCCTCACCTGCTCCCACGTAGCCTGCTCCCCTACCTGCCCAAACGCACTCCACTCTTCTTGTGTTCATACCTCCTCCTACTCCTACTAGGGAGCTCCCGAGGCCCACCCCAAAATCCATTTGCTTTTTAAAGCAGTGGGATAGAACTCCTCTTTGTCCAAACGTCTTCTATCTAGCTTATGCCCAGGAGCAAGACCACAACTTTCAAAGTGAAACAAGCCCTTTAGGGTGTTTTGCTAAACAAACAGTGAAGCCTCACCCTAAAACTGTTGCCCTGGCCTAACAGTTCAAATACCAGGTGGCTCTTTAAAATGATATTTTTCTACTTTACGAATTGCTGTATCACTGAATATTCTTCTAAAATCATATTTTAAATGGTAGCATGTAATTCAGTCCCATGGATATGACACTTTTACAATGCAGTGCCCTATTGTTGGAGGTTTAAAATTAATTATTATTGCCAATATTTTGCTATTATAAACAGGGCTAAGATATATTTATATTTATATATTTTAATACATATGTGATTTATTTTCTTCTAAATACACTGAAGTCAAATTATTATATAAAAATTACAAATTTAAGGCAAAATTCTGCAACTTTTTGTGTGTATTTTTAATGACAAGCAGAAAGCTTTGCAAATGTACAAAATGCCTTAGCTACTTTGGGTAGCGTAGTTCTTATTTTTTCAGTGATTAAGTTAAAAATATATAGTATTAGAATTATTAGAGACTGTCATAAAAATAAGTAAATTATCTGATACTTTAATGGTCATAAATAATATCATAATATCAACCACTGAAAGGTGAAGAAAGAAACATTAAAACTCAACAAAAGAAATTTCCATAGGCTTTCATCAGTGAATCATTCCAAATTCATACCTTGCTGTTGATGTCTGTGACTGAGTATTCAGCCTCAGGGTAACTGTGATTTGATACATTTTTTTTTAAATATACTTTAAGTTCTGGGGTACATGTGCAGAACGTGCAGGTTTGTTACATAGGTATACACGTGCCATGGTGGTTTGCTGCACCCATCAACCCATCATCTACATTAGATATTTCTCCTAATGCTACCCCTCCCCTAGGCCCCCACCCCCTGACAGGCCCTGGTGTGTGATGTTCCCCTCCCTGTGTCCACGTGTTCTCATTGTGATTTGACACATTTTATAGGTCCAGGTAGAAGGGTCCAAAAACTAAGAAACAAAGGTACTGAAAGGGTTTTTATATCAAAAAAGCTCCAGTTGAGCTGATGGTCTCATTCATTTGCACCAACGCAAGAGGATTATTTTGAAGAACTGTGAGTTAACATTGACAACATGTAATGACACATATGTTTAAAAGGCATAGCCACTACTCCCCTGTACCCATGTTTTATTCTAGTCAGGCTGGTCAGGTCATGTTTACCAAATGTTTTGAGTTTTTTCAATTTCACAAAAAAAAGTATGAATACTTTCCTTTAAAGATATTAAATGTTACAGATAGGAGACTTTCACTTCCAGCTATGATAAAATAACAAGTATCAATTAACTCTACCTTGAAAATATATAAACCTAGATAAAATTTAAAACCACAAAGTGAAGCTCTTTGAAGGAATCAGGACGCAACCAAGGCAGCTAGAACTTCGAAGACCAAAGTCCTGGATAAAAAGGAAATGCATTGGCATGAATCAATGAGCTTCATTCACTGGCTTTATTTCCCTCCAGATACTTGCTGAAGAGCAAGTACTATAACCCAAAGATGGCTACAGTCTTCACTTGCTGGAGAGGTAAAAATTTGGAATTCAGAGCTACCAACAGCATATGTGCCAAGATCCCAGAGAAAAGGCACACAGAAGTGAGCCCAATATTTTCACTTGGTGTCCTTTTGAAACATTTACTGATTATGAAGATGTACTAGGTACATCTTCAGGGCAAGAGCAGAGAAACCAGAGAAAGCAGCCTCTAAGAGACTAAAAAGCTAAGCAGAAGTTTTGAAAGTATCACAGTACAGGAGAGAGGAAAACTTGTTCAGAGCTTGCTGAGGAGAAATGGTCCCAGTAAAAACCACACATTTTCCATTATAGTCATTAAAGAGCTTTGCCCAAGAGGAACACAAACTAAGTTAGCCAGGCTTCACTAAGCCTGAGAGGGGGCCTTGACTGGATCAGCATGATCTTTCTGGGATATCTCTGGCTGCCCGAAGAGAAAGAAATTCTTTCTGGAGGAAGATAGCATCATCCAGACTCCCTGCAATTTATATATATATAATTTCCAGAATGTAGTAAAATAGACATACCAGTGAAAAAATCATGAGATATGCAAAAAAGGAAGAAGACACTGAAAGAAAAATATACAGTAGACACAGACTCTCTGTAGATACAGCTCTTGAAGTTATCAGACACAGACATTAACATAACTATAATACAATCAAAAATATTGATGAAAAGAGAACTAGAATTTACAAAGAAAATCACTGCTGTGCATATTGCAATATGACTATAAGAGGTGGGGAGAAATAGAGGCAGGGAAAAATAGACAGACATACACACACCCACAGAGAGAGAGAGAGAGAGAGATTCTTTAAAGCAGCAGGAGGAAGAAAAGGAAATAGATGCATTATCTTCAGAGGAATGACAGAAAGACTCACAAAGTAAACCAGGATATAATGATATGATACTTTTAAAGGAGTAAAAGGGAACAACTGCTGGTCTCAAACTCTATACCCAGCAAAAATATTCTTCAAAAATTAAGATGATATAAAGACAGTTAAGATAAAAACTTATACTAGAGGATTAATCACTAGCATACCTACATTAAGAGATATACAAAAGGGAATTCTACAGGCAGAAGAAAATGATTCCCAATGAAATAATTGTAATGAAGAATTCTTCATTACAATGAAGAGCACTCTAAAAGGTAAAAATGTAGGTTAAATCTGAATGAATTTTGACTGTTAAAAGCAAATATAATAATCGTGTCTTGTGTGATTTAAATTCTGTAGAATTAAAATACATGGACAAAAATAGCACAAAGGCATAAAAAAGGAGTTTTGTGTGTTGAAAGGTCCTTACATTGTCCTGAGAGCAGTAAAAGTACGAAGTTATATTACCTTAAAGTAATTCAAGAAATCATGTTGTAATCTCTAGGCTAATAACTAAAAAAAAGTTAAAAAAATGTGTAACAACAAAATAACAAAGGACAAAAATGAAATAATAAAAATGATTAATTCAAAGGGGACAATAATGTAGATTAATAACATACTAGAACAAATAGAAAACAAAAAGATGGTCAATTTTGACAAAAACTGTATTAATAATTATATGTCGTTAAATGGCTAAATATTCTAATTAATTGACAAAGACTGTAGATAAAAATACAATTAAATTTTGCTGATAAAAGACACACTTTATTTATATGGAAAGAGAAAGATTGAAAGGAAATGAAGGAGTAAAGCTAAACCAGTTAATACCAAATAAACTGGTAGCTATAATTATATCAGATACAGTAGATATTAAAGAAAAAAATGAGATAAAGATATATTTATGCATCTAATCACATGCTATTATATATTCACATATAATACATGTGAAAATGATAGAAATAAAAATAGAAACAAATTCTAAACTCTCAAAATAAAATATATAACTAGTAATTTAAAATATCAGTGAAGATGAAGAAGATTTTAAAAATGAGATGATACATTTAACATAATTGACATATAAAGAATCTTGCACCTAATAATTGCAGAATAAGCACTCTCTTCAAGTAAATATATTCACTAAAACTGACTCCATCCTGGACCATAGTAAAGGTCTCAACAAATTTCAAAGAACTGAAGAAAATACAAATTATATTCTCTGATGTTAGGAGAAATTAAGCTAGAAATCAGTCATACAAACACACAAATCACTAAAAGTAAAAAAATCTAATGTTTGGAAATTAAGCAATAAACTTCTACATATTGCATTGATCTAAATATGAAATCACAATGGAAATTAGAAAGTGTTTTTAATCAAATGATAATGAGATTATACTTCATATCAAAACTTCAGGGTTATAGCAAGTTTCAGCTAACTTTTGCTATATAACAAACCATCCCCAGCTTTAATGGCTTAAAGACAACCATTTTACTTATATCAAGATTCTGTGGGTCAGCTGGGTGGTTCTTCTGTTTGGGCTTGGCTGATCTCTGCCAGGCTCTCTTCCATCTGGGGTCAGTTGAAGAGTGGACTGGAAGCCAGAAAACCTAGGATGGTCTTACTCACGTATCTTGGAGTTGGCTAGCTTTCAGCCAGGGTGTCTCAGTGCTTCTCCATTGGGCTCCAGCAAGCTAGCTTGCTCTCCTTCACATGGTGTTTTCAAGTTTCCAAGCACAAACTGAGAAAACACACTCAAATGTTTAAAAGCTTTCCAAGGCTCTGTTTGCTTTATATTTGCTAATATCACATGGCCAAACCTAGACTCAAGGGTAGACACCTCTAGATGAAGGAAACTGCAAAGTTCTACTACAATAAGGAATGCAAACAAATATAGGAAAAATCTGTAGCTATTTGCCAACTACTACACAGTTAATACTGTGCTCAGAGGGAAATTTATATCCTTAAATACATATATTAGAAAAGAAGAAAGATCTGATTGTTTATTTCAAGAAGCTAGAAACAAAATAGCAAATTAAACCCAAAGAAAATAGAAAAAAAGCAATAATAAAGAATAGAAATTATTGATATAGAAAATAAATAGACAATAGACAAATTCAAAAAGTCAAAAGTTTGTTCTTTAAAAATACTGGTTAAATTGATCAACTGTTGTTTAGCAAGACTAAGAAAAATTAGAGAGAAAACACAAGTTTTCAATAAAACAGATGAAATAGGAAACATTACTACCAAACATGAGAGTATTTACGAACATGTTTATATTCCAATACATCTGAAAGTTTTGACACAATGAAAAAATTCATTGAAAAATACAATGTATCAAAGCTGACAACAGAAGAAATAGAAAATTTTGTATTTATTAAAGCAATGGTATTTGTTGTTGTTGTTGTTGTTGTTTTGAGCCAGTCTTGCTCTGTTGTCCAGGCTGGAGTGCAGTGGCATGATCTTGGCTCACTGCAACCTCCGCCTCCTGGGTTCAAGTGATTCTCCTGCCTCAGCCACCCAAGTAGCTGGGATTACAGGTGTGCACCACCACACCTGGTGAATTCTTCCAAATTCACATGGCTTCACCAGTGAATTCTTCCAAATAGGTAAGGAATAATACCAACCTTACACAATCATTCCCAAAGAGGATAAAAAGAGGTAACATTTCCCAACTAGTTTCACAAGGCCACCAAACGCTCATGCCAAACATTCAGGAGGACACTGAATTTATGGCTAATCTCTCTTATGAACCCAAAATAAAAATCCTAAATAAAATATCAAAGGGATTAAATCCATAAGCCAATTGGACTTGTTTCAGGAAGATAAGTTTAAAAACACTAGAAAATCAATCAATAAAATTAACCATGTTAATGGAAGAAAGGAGAAAAATTATGTGACTATAATCTTGCTATACACGAAAAAGAATTTAATAAAACTTAATCCTCAGTCGTGATTAAAAAATACTTTTGGTAAACTAAGAATAGAAGGAACTTCTTAAATTCATAAAGGGTATCTTTTTAAAAACCTACATAATAATGAATACAAAATTACAGCTACATAGAAAGAATGAGTTCTGGGGTTCTGCTGCACCATAGGGTGAATATGGTTAACTGTAATTTACTATATAGTCTCAAAAAACTAGAAGACAGAATTTTTTCTTTTCTTTTTTTTTTTTATGGCAGAGACAGTGTCTCCCTATGTTGCTCAGGCTGGTCTCAAACTTCTGGGCTCAAGTAATCTCCCACCTTAGCCTCCCAAAATGCTGGGATTACAGGCATGAGTCACCATGCCTGGCTTAAGTTAACTTTTAGGTTC
This sequence comes from Pan paniscus, assembly GCF_029289425.2. Taxonomy (NCBI): domain Eukaryota; kingdom Metazoa; phylum Chordata; class Mammalia; order Primates; family Hominidae; genus Pan; species Pan paniscus. The sequence goes on along the minus strand of NC_073253.2, from coordinate 45,557,703 downwards.
AATAAATCCCAATAAAAATCCCAGCAGACTTTTTTTTTTTGTGGAAATTGACACGTAGATTCTAAAATTTAAATGGAAATGAAAGGACTAAAAAGAACAAAAGACAAACTTGAAAAATAGGAATTTGGAGGACTTAAGTTACCAAATATCAAGGTATTACAAAGCTACAGTTATTTAAAAAGTAAAAGCAACAGCATGGTATTGGTGCAAGCATAAAAAAATAGAGAAAGAAAAACAGTTTTATACATACATGAAAACCATTTTTACAATAAAGATGCCACAGCGCTGAAATGAGAGAAGAAGGGAACTTTTTTCAATAAATGATGCTGATCAATTGCATATTCACACGGAAAGAGATGACCCCTGAACTGTATCTCACATCATACACAAAAACCAATTCCAGAGAGATTATAAATCTAAATGTGAAAGGTAAAAAAAAAAACAACAACAACAAAACCCCGAAGCTTCTAGAAGGTAACAAAGGAGAATATCTTCACAACCTTGACAGCAGAAAACTGGACCACCAACTCTATTTAAATATCTGGCTCAGATGTATATATCTGATCTACTTTACAGTCTTCTCCATTTATTCCAGCCTATTCCGATTATGCTCCTCTCTTCTATCTATTTTCTCTTGAAGTTACCATCACACAGTTTAGCACTCACATTGTAGATTACTCTCAATTTTTGTCATGTGTGGTGCTCTAGCAAGCTTTATCATGACTGATCATTATTTTCTACTTCTATTTTCAGTAGTGCCTGAGTTAGTGCTGGAGCTGGACAAATGATAGACCCTCAATTAGCAGTGGATAACTTCAGATGGTCCCAAATCTCTCTGAATATCTGCTCTGCTCTTTGCCCTTTCAATGACATTGTGCTCCAATCTCAGCATTCATCCAAACATTTAATAAGTCGAACTAAATGATGCCTGAAAGCAAAGCACTATGCTGACATCATGCAGACTGCAAGGTTGTGTAGGTCTCATTTTACGCTATAAAAGAGTTTATAGCCTCTTAGAGGAGGTATATGAACAAGATAGTTATTTTATATTTCAAGGAAATATGGGGTGAATGCCGTGGAAATGGCCATAGTATGTAAATTCCAAGAGAAGAAGGGATTATATTTGCCTAGGCTGGTCTGTCTGGAAGGGCCTTTTGAATAAGTGGCATCTGAGATGGGTTCTGAAGATTATAATAGGGCATTCCAGGCAAAGCGAAAACCAAATGAAATTTTTTGAATTGGGGCATTATATTTCCTGAATAACTGTGCAAATAGATTTCTCCTGAAATAGTTAAATTGACTTTGAATAAACAGGAAGAGAGCTTGAGACCATGAGGCAGTTGCTACTGAAAGAACAGAATAAATAAAATGGTTGCCTCTGTGTGAATACTATGGCTTTTAAATGCTGGAGGATTATGTTAGCACAAACGCTTACCTTTCACATATGTGAGATGTCTCTTTTCTGTTGGTCCCTTCCAGCTCAGGGGAAGAACCTGCGTTAGTGTTTTTTATGTCTTCTACAGACTTCATGAAATTGAATTAAGAAGTTGCATTGTATTTTTAAAAGAGTTGAAAGAAGAAGTCAGAGCAATAAGAAATCCAGATTAGCCTTAAGATTCATGTCAGAGATTAGTGGGAATTTAGGAAGAGATGGGAGGGCCTTGAGTTCCTTGGTGTTACTATAATATAGTGCCTGGGTTGCAAACTCACATGGAGCATGAGGATAAAAGAAGTGGGTGGGTGAGTGGACTAACTGTAAAAGTAGAAACAGCATTAATGTGATGAGAAATGGCAACTAACAGTTGGACTGTGAAAAGACAAATTCTCATGCCCTACCAAAACTTACTAAATCAGAAACTCTTGGCTGGGGTCCAGCAGTCTCTAGATGGTTCCAGTCAACAGTAGCATCTGAGAACTACTGCAATAAGGAATAGTGAAAGAGGCAAACTGGTGTGCTCATGGCCCATGCAAAGGGCTGGCAGACATTTCTTAGCTAAGTTGATTTTTATCTCGCAAGATATGGAAACTATGTTGTTGGACCTTCCAATATTGTAAGGAAAAGTCACACATCTGAATTTTTATGTTACATCTTCTAATTTTTAAGTATTGGCCATCTTTAAAAATATTCTGGGCTGGGCGTGCTGGCTCGCACCTGTAATCCCAGCACTTTGGGAGCCCGAGGTGGGTGGATCATGAGGTCAGGAGTTCGAAACCAGCCTACCCAACATAGTGAAACTCTGTCTCTACTAAAAATACAAAAGTTAGCCAGGCATGGTGGCGCACACCTGTAGTACCAGTTACTTGGGAGGCTGAGGCAGGAGAATCGCTTGAACCTGGGAGGCGGAGGCTGTGCTGAGCCCAGATCGTGCCACTGCACTCCAGCCTGGACAACAGAGCGAGACTCCGTCTCAAAAAAATAAAAAATAAAAAAAAATATTTTGGTGGCCAAATGTAACTGTGGCCAACATTTTACCAGGGGCTATTAATTTGCAATCTCTAATAATATAGTGATTAAAGGCATAAGATCTAGATTCAGTGAGTATTAAGTTCAAATCCCATCTCTTCTTGCTATGTATATGACCTCAAAGCAAATTGTTTAACCTCTCCAAATCCTTGATTTCCTCCTGTGTAAATGAGCATAATAAGTACCTGCTTCATAGGGTCCTGGTGAAGGTGGAGTGGGGTGCTGCATACAAAGCACTTATTCAAGGGTCTGGCACATAGCAAGTGCTCAGTAAATGATACTTTTACAATTGTCAGTTCAAGCACAGGATATGCTGGGTCTGCTGGGGAAAGGAAGGAATCTGAGCCAGGGGAGTAGGGAAATAGTTGGTTTCTCTAGGCAGAGCTGAGTGGTCCTACACACAGTGTCCAGAGCATGTGGCATGGCAGTTTCATGCAGAGACCAGGCTATGCTAGTAGTATGAAGGAGATTAGTTTAGTGGATGTGGCCCAGTAGTAGAAGATTCACATAATCTTCAACATCATTATGGGCAATGCGCTCATATATGGCCGGAACCCATCCTGGGCCAGGAATAAGGAATCTGCCAGTTCTTAAAATCCTGGGAGCCCCAATAAATAGGTGATTTTCAAAGCATGAATGTAAGAGCAGACGGGTAATCTGTGGCAGCAGCTCAAACCTGTCCATGGGTCAGTATGTCTGAGGGTATGAGGAAGGAGGAAATGAGAAAAAGATTACAAGTGGTGTGACCTGGAGGCTAAGTTGGCACCCAGGGCTTATGCGAGGCACAACAGATACCAAGTCTGTGGGCAGCCAAGATAAACTCCAGGCCCCACATCTGGAGGGGCTGAGGCAGCTGACATGCTTCCTACCCTAGTCTAGACTAGCTCAGCTCCCAGGCATGAATGAGCCTAAATGTGGAAGACATTGGAGAATTTTGCCGTGAGTAGCAAGAAAGATGAAGCTTGACAGATGCTGGTGCAGGCAACCAGGTATCACTTATTATTTAGGAGGCAAGATGTCATAATGCCATATTAAAAGTGTCAAATTTGGGTCATTGTATAGAACGCATCGAAAGAAGAGTCAGGGAAAAAACAAGACTGTTGCATTTATCTTGGCCAGAGATGACAGAATCTCAGCATTTGGACCACAGCTACTTTCTCCTATACCCATGACAGACACCTCTGATTGATTAAAATATTCTCTCCTGCTGATCCGAGACAAGGCATCAGAGTCTTTTCAAAACTCTATTCTGCCTAGACAGCCACTCTGACAGATAGAAACTGGCATGCAAAGCCCCTGGTCTAGGTGTCAGCTGCTACGGGGTGATGACAATTGGGAGAGGTGAAAAGGGAGAAAATTCTGTGGAAATAATCAATAGAAGTCAGTGCCTAAATTTTTTGTGGGGACAAGATAGGGCAAGTTTGAAGAAAGTCAAGCTCAAAGATCATAGCAAGGCTTCATTCAAGTCTTAGGATGTAGGAGAATATGTGCCATTAAGAAAAGTATCCTTTCTGGAAAAGCAAAAACATAAACCACCACCCCTCAAGGAATTCAGAAAAATGAGCTGGTTGACGGAGAAAAGATGACTTGTTCACTTTCTGAGGTCCTGGCAACACATGCAGGTAGAGGTGTCAGCCCAGCAGTTCATGTTGGATATTCTTCAAACAGTAACTGCTTTTAAACTTGCTGTCTCAGTGTGTGGATGGGTGCTCTGGGAAGACACAAAGAATGTGTTGGATACTTTGTCCTTGAGAAGTTCAGAAGATAATAGCAGCACAGGGACACCCACACATGACTAATAAGGACATGTAAAACCCAAACAAATCAAACAGAAACCACAGGCACATACTTAGGGAAGGGATGAATAATTGGAGAAAGGAGGCAAGTCATGGAAGGTGAAGGTAGAACTCGAAGAAGCTCTGAGCATGAGCACACCACCGGAGCCAGAAAATGACCTGGACTATTCCATGTGCATATCTAGTTGTCCAAAAAGGGCATTCCCATCTTGAGAATGCAAAACCAGTCACTGATGTCATTATATGATGTTTACTTATTATCAGCCATATTCTAGGCATTATGGCAGTGGTCAGAAACCCTTTGCTCTTAAGGATCTCACAGACCTGTGGGTGAGAGAGATGTACCAAGTTATTACACTATAACACAAGAAATGCTGAGATACGAGTATGCAGATGCAGAGAACAATATAGGTGCACATAGCAGGGTCTAACACAGCCTGAGGGGGCAGGGCAGGCACCCTAGAGAGGAGGAAGCTGGAGGTGTACTTTCAAAGCAAAATAGAAAGATTGATTCATTTATCCATCACTGTCCATTCATATGCCAAGTTTCCCAGGTCTCCTGGGCAGCACCAGCAGAACAGAGAAGTGTGTAGGTGTGGAGTACCACTCAGGGTGGGCACTCTAATGCGGCTCCCCAGGCTTGATCCTGGAAACAGGCCAGAGAATTTTGAATCACCTTTTATTTATTTAGTCATTCATTCTTTTTTTTTTTTTTTTTTGAGAGAGAGAAGCATAACAGAGCATTTATATCTTAACTGTTGTATTTTTTGTATGTTGGCTGGCTTCCAGAATAACCTGACTAAATAGACTCACCAGCCTTTAGAGCAGGCCCTCCAAGGAATCCTTCTCTTGTGCTGATGTTCCTAAAAGTCTTCTCTACCAGGAAAATGAAAGGAAAGTTGACCTCATAAAGTTGTTAAGACAAGGTTTTGTTGCTGTTGTTTGTTTGTTTTATCACTGTTAAGGTCTCCTATCTTTAAAAAATCAATTTTTTGTAATTTTTTAAATGTCTGATTATGGTAAAAAAGACACACACACAGCAAAAGGTACTGTCTTCCCTATTTTTAAGTGTACAGTTCAGTACTGTTAAAGACAATCACATTGTTGAACATCCCATTTTTAGAACATCCCATTTTTAGAACTTTTTTATTTTTCAAAACTGAAACTACAGATACGTTAAACAACTCCCCACTTTCCCCTCCCCGCAGTCCCTGTCAACCACCATTCTACTTTCTGTTTCTACGAATTGGACTATTTTAGGTACCTCGTATAAGTAGACTCATACAGTATTTGTCTTTTGGCGACTGGCTTCTTTCATTTAGTGTAATGTTTTCAAGGCTTATCCGTGTTGTAACATTTGTCAGAATTTCCTTCCTTTTTAAAGCTTGATAATATTCCATTGTATGCACATTCTGCATTTGGTTTATCCATTCATCTATTGATGAATGAGTGCCTTTTGCCTCTTGTCTACTGTACATAATGCTGCTGTGAACATGGGAGTGCAGATGTCTTCTCAAGATCCTGCTTTTAATTCTTCTGGGTGTATAAAATGTGGGATCGCTGGATCACATACTTCTCTTTGAATTCTTTGAGGAGCCCCCACAATGTTTCCAAAGTGGCTACACCATTTTTCATTTAGGGCTCCCTTCTTTTTAAAGGAGGAGTTCATAACTTCTGATATCAGTCAGGGCTGAGCGGACTCTCTGAGCTTCTGAACCCCCTTTGCCTCCAGAGCTGGTCAAGGCTCATCTTTCCATTGGTCCTCAGTGGAGAAAGAGGCAGCTGTCCTCACATACGGACACCGTTAATGGACAAGGTAATAATCTTGCAGAGAAATTGAACCATAATGTGAGGTCCAAGCATAGAATGAACTCACCTACCCAGCAGCATTTCTCTTGCTTGATTGCCAGCTGATATCTGTTTCTGCCAGAGAAGTCTGTCCCTGTGTCTGGGAACCCTGCTCCATTTGAGAGCTTGCTTCAGCTATGTCATGCCCTTAGCACTAATGATATCATGACCCTTGATTTCCAGTAGGATCTCATTAAATTTCCTTTTTGCTGACCCTCCAAGGCTGACCCCTACCTATCTCTACTACTGCCACAGCATCTGTGATGACATTTATGTCCCTGGAGGGAGATTCCTCTTTGCCTGAGAAATGCTAGAAACCCTTGAGTTATCCCCTGGGAAGGAGGAAGGAGCTCTGCCATCAGGATGAATTAGGCCTTCTTTACCTGGGGGGAGGGGAGGCAAACGAATTAAAAGCTGGAGAAACATGAGATATCTTTCCCCAACAAATGCCAAAAGGCTGAGAATCTCATAATGTTAGACATCCTTTAGAATGGGATACTTTATAGGACAATTCAGGGTTTGGGGCCTTTCAAAAATGGCACATTTGCCCATGTAATCTGATCAATGCAAGAGGAAATAGCAGACCTGGAGGTTATGCTGAATTGCCAGAGAATTTTGTACCAGGGACGTTCAAAGACATCTCAGTCTGGCCCACCTTTCTGACAAGTCAGACCTGACAGTTTCCAAGACAGCTCATCCTTCAGTTGAGGCCTCGTAAAACCAGGTTAGAAACTGACCCACTCACACAATCTTTTAGAACCCACAGCAGCAAGTTTGAAATAGGCAAATTGTTATGCTTTTCCTGATCCTGGGGGCTCTGTATACACTGTATCTCACAAAGACTAAAAATCCCTAGCATGTGGCTTTCTGCTCAGGGAGGGTGTAGGTCCTAACGTGAGTATGAGGTGGGGATGTGTATCCACCAGTCCTGCCTCAGTTTCAGTTCCCAAGTGCCTCTGACAGGGTGAGCATCTTCCTATAGCAAATGTGCTTTTCACATTTAAAGACATGTATTTTTTATTTAACCTGGTCCCTGAAATGCACTGAGGAAAGAGCCATTGGTTCCAGTACTGGAAGAAAAGCTGTTTGTGCAGGATTTTTCAGAAAGCATGTGTCAGTCTCCAGCATGGAGCCCTCTTAAGGGGATGTAAGCATAAATTTCATGTGACTTCTGCCTGCTGATTGGATTGGACTTTAGAACGGATGCTTCATGTTAGTTTCAACTGCTGAAATCAGCTGTGTGACTCTCATTGTTATTTAGTTTTCCTGAAGCTCAGTTTTCTAATCTATGTATGGAGAATTGTACCAGGTGATCTCAGATATTCCTTTAAAATTCTGTGAATCCACTTGAGTAGGAGATGGAGGAGCTATAGGCAATATCATTGCAAGAGCACTGCTGAAGAGCTTCTGCCCTTTCTTTCTTTTATCCCCTCCTTGCATATGCCTTCTAGATAAGCAAAAGGGAGAGTCCTCAATGAGAATACACACTGAATAGCTTTAAATATGGGGTCAAGGGGTCTTCCAGCATCTGCAGAGTCTCGTTGTTAGATGATTCATTGTTCCTTCTGTTAGAAAAAGTCTTCTTGACATTCATCCCAACTTGCCCCCCATCCCCTTCACCTCTTCATCTAAATCCTCTCCACAAAGATTCTGTGGAGCTAACCTACTTGCTTAGTGTGCATCTTGGTGTGGTGTTTTGGTACACTGCATGTGTGTTTGTGCACATATTAGTACCTTCATATTGCATCCCTGCTTTGTTATGAAGTCGATATCAACACCCTGGTGTGTTCTACAACGCCAAAAAGACCAGTGTTGTGAGTGAGGCCAATGTAATTTGGTGAACTATGATTTATGCAAACTATTTACAGGTTAAATGGGAGAATGAAGGAAATGGTTAGCAAAGACAAATTGTCAGTGCACACATTCTTCCTTTTTTGATTGACTCATAATAAGCCATGCATTTATTGCAAAAGAATGTTCATTTTCTCCATAGTAGGAAAATTTCTTCTCAACTTTCTCTTTCTCTTTTTTCTTTCTCCTTGTTCCTCTTCCTATTTTCAGATCAGGCTTTGGCTCAAAGCTAGTCTCAGCCCCACTACCTAGTAGCCATGTAACCCTGGGCAAGTTTCTTAACCCTTCTACTCCTCCTTTTCTTTTGTTTGTTTGTTTGTTTGTTTGAGAGAGGCTGGAGTCACCCAGGCTGGAGTGTAGTGGTGACATCTCGGCTCACTGCAACCTCCACCTCCCGGATTCAAGCAATTCTTCTGCCTCAGTCTAACAAGTAGCTGGGATTACAGGCACCTGCCACCACACCTGGCTAATTTTTGTATTTTTAGTAGAGACAGGGTTTCCCCATATTGCCCAGGCTGATCTTGAACTCCTGGCCTCAAGTGATCTGCCCACCTCAGCCTCTCAAAATGCTGGGATTACAGGTGTGAGCCACTATGCCTAGACGACTCCTCCTTTTCTATCTACAGAGGCAGAATAATGGTACCTCCAAATATGTCACATTTGGAGACTAAATATGTGAGGCGACATGGCTAGGGGAAATTAAGAGTGCAGATGAAATTAAGATTGCTAAGCCGCTGGCCTTGAGATGCAGAATTATCCAAATTATTAATGTGGATCTGACTGTAACCAAACAATGTAGGTCCCGATGCTTGCCACTTGCAGAGTCCAATTAACAAGAGTGAAGTCCGGTAGGAAGAAAGTGAATTTATTAACCAAAACTAGTAAAGAAGAAGCAGCTGGATTCCTATCCAAAGTAACTGCTTTGATTTTGGGGGGAAGGCAAGGGTTTAAAATGGGAAAACTTGATAAGGAAGGCATTCAAGCATTGGACTGAGTACAATGTCTGTGTGTCTTGTTCTGGTGGCTGTCTTGGGTCTCAGTCCACCTGGGACCTGGGACCTGAGACCTCAGGCTGACGTCATCACAACAATGGCCAGGTTGTTAATGAGCCACCTGGAAGTAATCTCTGGAACTTTGCAGCTGGGTCTCCAGACTTGGTCTCCCTGTTTCAAGATTAGCCCCTGGAACTTCTAAGAAGACACACAATTAGACACTAGCATACAGTGCGATAAAAGTGAAGGGAATATATAAGGTGAGAAAAGCATGGAATCTATTTTAAGGCTAAGGAAAAAGGCTTCTGCCAGTTGCCTCAATATTATATCTTGAAACCCAAGTGAAAGGAAACAAAAAGTTTAAAATGCATTTTGAATTAAGCTGCCCAGTTATACAATGTAATCACCCCCGTTCTTACAAGTGGAAGAGGGAAGCAGAAAAGGTCAGAGTGATGTGATGTGAGAAAAATTCGGCCAGCTTTTGCTTGCTTTGAAGATTTGAGAAAGGGGCCACAAGCCAAAGAATGTGAGTGGTGTTGGCCAGGCACAGTGGCTCATGTCTTTAATCCCAGCACTCTGGGAGGCCAAGATGGGTGGATCGTCTGAGGTCAGGAGTTCAAGACCAGCTTGGCCAACATGGCAAAACCCTGTCTCTACTAAAAATACAAAAATTACAAAAAAATACTAAAAATACAGTGTGGTGGTACATGCTTGTAGTCCCAGCTATTCAGGAGGCTGAGGCATGAGAATCACTGGAACCTGGGAGGCAGAGGTTGCAGTGAGCCAAGATTGTGCCACTGCATTCTAGCCTGGGTGACAGAATGAGAATCAGTCTCAAAAAAAAAAAAAAAAGAAAAGAAAGAAAAAAGAAAAAAAAGAATGTGAGTGGCCTTTACAAGCTGGAAAAGGTGAGAAAATTCTTCCCTGTACCCTCCAGAAAGGAACGCAGCCCTTCTGATGCTATGATTTTAGTCCATTGTAGCCAGTGTCAGACTTCCACAGAATCATAAGATAATAAATTTGGTTTGTTTTAAGCCATTAAGTTTGTAGTAATTTGTTACAGCAGCAATATAAAACTAATACAGTATCTATAAAATCCAGTCAATAATAGTAACGTAGAATGATCACTAAGACAATGCAAGTAACATACATTACTTAATACTTATCAAATACTCAGTATATAGATGCTATTATTTTCAGTCCTCATCCCAACTTTCCATACCTTCTTCCTTCAAAGTCAAGAATGATGGTACATTGGTGGCCCCACTGCAAATCCTTCTATGAATGAGCCTGCCAGCAGTAACTCTCCCAGAGCCAGTTGACAGCAGGAGAAATCACAATCCTTTCAAATCCATTCGGCCAGGGCTGAATGTCTGGCAGTTTTCTAAAGGGATTTTCATTTTTAAATTAAAGTGATAGATCTACCTGTCTGTATCTTTATGACTGTGGAAGCAAGCTTCTGGCCAAAGAACCAACTTTGCTTTTTCTATGTATTCATTTCTATTTAATTTGTATATTACAGAACAAGCCATGGGTATCTCAGCTTTAAAGCAATGCCTTGTCTTTAAAACTACATGGGGAGAACAACAGCTCATATCATGGACAAGTTTAATGAAAAGAGATGGAATTTCCAGGAGGGTAGAAAATAGATCCAACAGTTTCTGGGAAACTTCTCTCTTGGCTCTGAGCCTAACCACCAGGCTCAATACCCACTCCCCCTCTTTTTGCAGTTACCCCAATATTACAAGAAATTGCCCAATTCTAAGGACTTTCAAAACTTTAATTCCCAGTCTAGTTCCATGTGCCTTAGGTTTAAAAAAACAAAAGGACAAATCCTTAGAAGAATAACTTGTCTCCCATGAGTAATACAAAAAAAATTGATGTAACATTTATGGTTAAGACTATGTGCATAAAAGTCAGAAAAGCTTTATTTATGTCCTGCACAGCTGTTGTAAGGTACTTGTCTCTCTCTGGTTATTTGGAGATTATCATATAGGCAGTTAACCTTAATGCTATGCTAGCACTTACTTGGGTGCCTCTAATACCAATTATACCTCACCATTTGCATTTGTTGTCTCTGGCACAGATGATAAAAAGAGAAAGAGAAGTATTGTTGATTGTACATTCAAATTAACACAGCATTCACAGGGACTTGGGTGTGGTGGCAGATGCAAATCAAAAAGTCTGGTTCTTGATGGGTTGGGGATAGAAGTGGAGAGCTGCAGGCTAATCTACGTGGGGGGTTTCTTTTTTCTTTTTGGATGGGTCAAATGTTTCAATTCCTTTCATGCTACTGATACATGCAGGTGCATGTTCATGCAAGAGCAGCATTTCAGAGACAGGTGTGATGATTTTTACATTTTATTCCTGTTTTTTTTTTTTTTTCAATAAGGAGAAGCAATAAAAAAAGTCTCTCAAGATCATTTGCTTCTTTCCCCCATCAGCAGCCTATTTAGAGGGCTGTCAGAGTCACAAGGGACTCCTCATCTCTAGTCCCAGTCCATGCAATCCTTATTTGCATTTGCACACCGTGTTCCATATCTGGGACCCATAGAGAAGGCAGGAGGGAGCCAACTAGGACGAGTCAGGGAAGTAGATAGCAAAAGTGAGGAAAGACTTTGGAAATGAGCCATACCTGGAAGGTGTATGGGAATGGGATGCAATTGTATAGAAAGAGAAGAGCTTTTGTGATGAGGGCCTAATTATAAACTGGAGGGAGAAGAGGGTGTTTAGTGTGTATTGTCTGAGGGGCAGAGCACATTCACGCTCACTCCGTCCTCCAGGAGACCTAGCCAGAAGAAAAGGATTTCCATGGCAGGAGAATGGGTGGAGTTGAGACATAAAGACTTTCCTGATCATATGGATTGAGAAAGATTGCTTCAATTCTTTTTCCAGACCATTAATATACTGTGAATTTTAGATGAGCAGTTTTCTTTCCATTCTGTCAGAATGCATTTCAAACTAGATATAGGCAATGAATTAGTCTCTCAATAACCCTTCCAAACTTTTCAGCCAGAGCATGCATTCTATCATGTTTAACTTTTAAAAAGATTATATACATATATTTCTTAACTAAAGGAAAGTAGAACATTTTACCAACACAACACACTGAAATATTTTATTATCTTCATTTTAAGAAAAGGGAAACCAAAACCTTAAAAACTTAAATATTCTTCCTGCTGTCCCCTACTCCAACATGTAAGCAGAATAAAAAAAAATTTGTGCAGGCATAGAATTTTCTATCATTGACTCTAGATTTGAGCTCTGTAAGTGGAGGCAAATATAAAATATAACTTAAATTTTAAAATTACCATACCTAAATCTTTCTTAGTTATAATCACCTCTATATCAAATTATTTTCTTTTGCTAAGAATGAGTAATATTCAAGGCAATCTTACAGCTAACCATTTCCTCTTTTCCAAGACAAATCACAATACCTGAATGGTAAAATCAATATTGTTCATTTCAATCATGTTGCTGATTATGGAGGGATATAAGATAGAGGGATAGGTTCTGAGATGGTGGGAAGGCTGGTAAAACTCAAGGTGTTCAGAAAAATGATGTACCTAGTGTAAGATAATATAAAGGGTTTGTTTTTAAAAGTGGCTGAGCTTCAAAATCAAGTCAACACTTATTTATTAAGTCCCCATTGTGTATTTTCAGAAAAAAAAAAAAAGTATAGCTGCTGCTATTAGAAATCTCAGTCGGTGAAACAACTGAAGGCCAATCCAGGATTCGATTCAGGGGATAGGTTGGAAGAATTGCCTCTTCTTCCTGCTCTGCACTTATAACTACAGTGTTACAACATTATATAGATCTGCCTCCCTGCCATGAAAATCGGAATGCAGTGGCCCTTTGCTTCCAAAACAAATATGAGTTTAGTTTCCCAGCATTTCCCGTCTTTTCCAGGAGCTCGGTTTTGAACAAGATTAAACATGCACACAGCTGAAATCAAGCCGGGTACTATGGAAATGTTGAAAGAGTGGACTTAAATCCTAGCTCCTCAGGACGGTCTAGATTCATTCCACAGCAAATATTCCTCACAGCTGCTGCTCTTCTGGTAAACAGAAGAGAGAAGAAGAAATAAGTTATTATCTGCCTGTTTAAACTGTCCCAAACTGAGAGACTAACACGTAGTACGGGTGACATGCAGCATGAGTTTCTTTTTCTACAGGATTTTGTTTGTTTTTTTTAGTTTTACCTGACTGGAACTTGCCTTCTGGGGACCTTAAGTTCTAAATGAAGAAAAAATAATTTTATTTATTAAAAATTCAATTTTGCTTCTAAGAGTTTAATCAGAGTCTCTTTCTCCAACTTGAATTCCCCATTCACCAAGATTCCTTGTACTGTTGGTAACTGTCATATAAGAGAACCGTTTTTATATCTAGCAAGACCTCTTTGTCATCTTTAAGGATAAGATTGATTAAGAGAGAAGAGAACCAGGCAATGTGCATTTGGGAACTTATTATTACTCTCAAAGTTCTGGTTGTCTAAACCTCTGAAAGATGACTGATGCCCCGATCTCAGCTCAAAATACACAGAGACGTCGTGTTTGGTGGAAGACACCTCAGAGATCTGCTGACTAGCCTCTTCATTTATTATAATTGAGAAAGCTGAGGTAAAGGGGGCATCATATTCTTTCAGCATTTTCCTTAGAGTGATTTAGTTTTGCTTCCCACTATGTGACTTAAATGACTCAAGAAGTCTTGCAAACAGATGTGCCCAGGTAGCAAATCCATGACTAGCATGGCTACCAGCACTGACCACAGAGCAACAGAGAAGGCAAATGAGGTGGTCATCGTTGAATTCAGTTTAGAGGTCAGAATAAGGGCATTCTTATCATAGATTGCTGAAGGAAAATGATATATCCGCAAAGTCACTACTCTGCAATAGGTTATTTTTCAGGCCCCATAAAAAAAAGCCCATGATTTAGAAACAAGGCTAGATTGCGAAGTACTCTTATTTTAAGAGGTTCCCAGGCATTTTGTGGTGCCCTTGATCCCCAGATCCTGGGTTTTGAATGATTTTTCCCAAGCAAAAAATTGGCTTGCCTACATGTGTGAGCCACCATATTTTTTTTTTTTTTTTTTTGGCCAATAGTCATATCTACTGTTACTGCAGGACCTGAGATTCAAGCGCAATAAGAGGCTATACCAGGCTGACAGAGAAGGACAAGAAGTGGTAGTCAACAGACAGCCTGTGGCTGAGCTAGCAGGAAGCCACAGAGCAGCAAAAGAGTGGGGTCTGATGCGGCCTTGCTATTCACTGTATCTTCTACAAACAGCATCTGCCTCTTTTGGGAGCTCTGTAGAAAGGCAGAACTTGCATTTTAACAAGCTCTTCAGGTGATTCTTATGCACATTAAACTTTGAGGAGTAGTGCCTGGTCCCACTCCCAGAGAGTCTGATTTAATAGGTTGGGTTTGTGGCCTGGGCACAAAGACTTCGAAAAGCTCCCCAGGGGATTCTAAAGTGCAGTCGTGGTTGAGAACCACTGCCCTGGAGCTTGAGGTTATGGCCACAAGCACTGGATATGAGAAAGCAATGGGCAAATGAGCTTGACCTGAGTAAGGGCAGCTTATATTCTTGTTCCGTTTTTGATGCAGAAATCTCCATAGGAATTTAGAGAAAGGGCTTCTTCAAAAGAAAATAATAGAGAGAAAGCAAACCCAAGAAGAGCTGGGGAAGCAGGCAAGGAAAGGTCTCTGCAAACAACAGTAGCTGGGATTCAATGAATTCATACATGCAAAGAAGTTAGAACAGTGGCTCACACATAATAAAGGCTTTATAAATGTAGGCATGTTGGCTGGGTGCAGTGGCTCATGCCTGTAATCCTAGCACTTTGGGAGGCTGAGGCGGGCAGATTGCCTGAGCTCAGGAGTTCGAGACCAACCTGGGCAACATTGTGAAACCCCATCTCTACTAAAATACAAAAAATTAGCCAGGCTTTGTGGCATGCACCTGTAGTCACAGCTACTTGGGAGAATGAGGAAGGAGAATTGCTTCCACCTGGGAGGCAGAGGTTGCAGTGAGCTGAGATTGTGCCACTGTACTCCAGCCTAGGCGACAGAACAAAACTCCATCTCCAAAAAAAAAAAAAGGCATGTTTTTGTTATTGGTATTCATGGAAGATATGGGCTTGAATAGAGAGATATTAGACAATACTGGTCTTCATTTAGTATCTCCTAGGTGCCCAGCCCTTTATATTCATTATCTCATGTAATCCTCATAAAAGTCCTTTCAAGAGAGTATTATTATACCCATTTAGCAGGTAAGAAAACTGAGACTTACAGAGATGAAACATACTACCCAAGGTCACAGTTCAAACCCAGATCTTCTTGAGTCTAAAGCACCGTTTAACTTCAACCAGGAGGAAGGTTATCATTGTCGTCCCCAAGAATGTGGAGACTACCATGTGGTTGGAGAGTAGAAAATGGAGGGGAAGTAGGAATGATCTTGATAAATCCCAAATGCTATGTGTTTACTAGGTCCTGCTTCCTCCCAGTTCCCAGGCTCTCATCCAGACTGCTGCCCAAAAAGCAGTTATAAATTATTGCCTTTGGAATAAAGCAAAACTCGGTCATGCCAGCAAAGCTCATCGCTCTATTCAAAGGAGACATCTTGCCCCTCCCTAGCTTAGCACATTAAGGCTGCACTCCAGCTAGTAAGCCTCCCCAGCCAATTGCAAAGGAGGGTGGAAAAGTTGAGAATTACAAAGGGTGAATACTGAGCCCAACACATTTTATTACCAAACTGTTAGAATTAGAAGAGGGTGTATATCAGATGGGCTAAGAAAACACTAGCAAGCACTCAGGCTGCGGAACTGCAAAAGGATTTGCAGTAACAAAGTCTGATAAGACGTAGCTAGTATGGATTTGTGAGGGCAGGCCTAGCTTGAAAGAACTCATTGGGTTTGTTTTAGTTTTTTTTTTTTTAGAGGAATTACTGTTACAGGAGATAAAAGGAAAAAAAAGGCTAGGATTATATTTACCTAAAATGACAAAACATTATTTGATAAGGTTGTACCTTAAAGTCAATTGCACCAGGTAAGAAATTCTGGTAGGGGGCAACTGAGCTTAACGGGAAGATAAAATGCTTCCCAAACAGGAAACAAAAAAAGGGGAAATAAAAGGTAGCATCTTCAGTGGGAAAAAAAAAATCTACCTGTGAGCCTTCTCCTTCCTAATTCTTCTTTCAATAACTATTTATGGGATGTCTCTGTTGTGCCAGGCATATCTCAGTGTCATAGGCACTGAGATAATCAGTGAACAAAAGAGACAAAAACCTCTGTCCTCCTGGAGTTTGCATTGTAGTGGGCATACAATAACCTGTGTACCCAATGCTGTTCAATTTGGGGCATGAACTTCTATGTCATAAACGCAACTGTATCCCTGAAATGTTGCCACAGTTCACTTAAGAAGAAACAAATGCAAATAGTTGGACAAACTCTAGAATTATTTGTCAGAAATGTCTCCTACCCCACCAGAGGCTACATGGCAAGTCTTCTTGAATTCCTTCATTTCCAGGTTATAATAAAGGGATACTTAAAAATACAGTTGTCCCTTGGTATCCTCAGGGAATTGGTTCTAGGACCTCCCAGAATACCCAAGTCCAGTGATGCTCAAGTCCCTGATATAAAATGGTGTAGTATTTGCATATAACCTACACATTCTCTCCTATACTTTAAATCATCGTTAGATTTCTTATAATACCTAATACATTGTAAATGCTATGTAAATACTTGCTATAATATATTGTTTAGGAAATAAGAACAAGAAAAAAAAGTCTGTACATGTTCAGTAATGTTTTCATTTTGCATATTTTTGATCTGTGGTGGGTTGAATCCTTGGATGCGGAACCCACAGATAGAAAGGACCAGTGGTATTCAGTCCTTTACATATTGTATTCATGCCCCTTTGTCCCAGTGGAACTTAAGAGTCCTTGAAGGCAAGAATCATGCCACCTCTTTTGTTTCCTACATCTCTGGGCTTGTGGGAAACAATTCTCTACCCTGCAAATGTCATTGACTCAGTCACCGGTTTCCATAAACTAGAGGAAACCACAGAAATAGTCACAACAACATCTCTAAGCAGATGAAAGATTATTACGATAAGACTATGGTAAATAGCTCTCCATCTTCATGGAGGCCAGAAATGGACAAAATGGATGTGAAGATTGCTCTATGCCAACAAAGTTCTATAAGGACATCTGTAGATTTTTTTTTTCTACAGATGCTTAAAATGGAGACAATTCTCACAAGCCAAAGGAGGTTTGGGGATGGAGGCTTAGGCTCATAAAACCAGATCACGGTAATAATTTCTCATGCCAATTCAAACTTTTGATAACTACTTTAAAAAGGTGATGTTAGCACCAGGAATTTGAGTTTCTGGCAGATTGTTTGGGAATTAAGCCCTCTAAAGAGGAGACTTCCAGTGAGGCAGGCATGAAGTCTGTCTGGAAGATGGAGCTTTGGCATGACTGAGCCAGACTATGCAGTGGATTAAGCAAGCTTTGATAAACTATGGTGACCCTGAAGCCCTGCTGGCCAATATAGGATGGCAACTGTAATGGGGTTCTGAAACCATCCTTAAAGTTAGTCCTGAGAATATCCAGCCTTCACTTTGGAAAAAAATATCCAAAAGAATGTGGATATGATCCACCATTGCCGTAGAAAAGTAGGCAACAGTACATGGTCTAGAAACTTAAAGCAAACAGATGAGTGCCCCCAAAGACAGAGAGGATTTTCCACCTAGCATTTGTATGGGCTGTGATAGTGGAAGACACGCAAGACTTCAAGTGATGCTGCTCAGCTCTGAGCCAAGTGTCCAAAGGCGTAACCATCAAATGTGTGCCTTTTCTCTCTCCCCCCATCCCTGCTGAACTCCTTGTCCTGCCAAACACCACACACAGTCAGCCGAGCAGTGGAATTCTTGACAAACTGACACTTCCTTGTTCAGTACACTCAAGCAGATTTCCTGACCAGTTATGACACTCTGATATCTGTTTGTACCACACTTCAAAACAGCAAGTCTGTCCACAATGATCTTGTCTTTGAAACTGTCCACTTTAAATATTGCCTTATAATTTTATTGTGTCTACTTTTGAAGACTGAAAACCTCCTAAAACAGTGTATGGGAAGTACATTGCAGTTATGATTGGTGCCCTTGCCTAGATTACAAGTGTGGAAGTTACTTCTTGAGGCCTCTCTTCTGGGCATCTCATGTATCATGTCTTCCATATATCAGAGGCAGAAATTGGATCCCGAGTCTTGTAACCCAATGGCTGGTATTCTTTTTTGCAATATCATAGTGCTTTCAAAGTTAGCAACATTCTCCTTAAATTCTCTGCTAAATCATAGTGCATTTCTTAGTTACATCTGTATAAGCTTAACATTCTCCTCCCTACATATCGATTTTTTTTTAAGTCTACACTGGCAAGCCATCTTCTGCCCTAAGCCCTAAGATCCTAGAATCTCATGGCGTTTCACCTTCACAGGACTTTCCTTGTGCCATCCTTCCAGGCCAGGAACAACCATCACTCTGGACCTTTCTGTTCCTGAAGTCATGGGATGCCTGGGCTGGTGATTTCCTCAGACATCATCATGCCAAATGACCCCATTTCACATTGGGTAGAAATCAAGTACAAGGAAATACTCAGTTGCACAGGGCCCATGACTCACAACTTACATCCTTTCTACTTTACCAGGCCGTCTTTTACAACTCCAGTCTCAACTTGAAATTACCCTGAGTACATTCTCTGTGCTCTATTCTCTGATTGCCATGATAGAGGTAAAGTACCCAGAGAAAAATTACCCAGAGAAAAATTCTAACTGGTACATTTCCTCAATGATATATTGTCACTCTGAAATGACAATGTTTTAACCCAGTAAAATGTGCTACTGCACAGATGAATAGTGTGATTAATGAGTGGTAGGAATTCTGAGTCCTGAGGCAGATGGAAGAGAGTCTACAGATTGAGTGGCTCTTTTCAATCCTTGGTTCACACCCTTTGGACTTGCAGAGGATTGATAGAGGCCCCCTAAACCAGAGGTTTCCGTGTTACTTCTTCCTAAATGTAGAGAAGGCATGATGTGTTGGGAAAGGGTAGTGACCCCAGGAATCTCAACTTCTCTTTTGCCAAACATTTGCTGTAGACTTTAGACATGTCTCTTAATTTCTCTGGGACTACATCACTGGACTTCTATAATGAACTTCTATAATGAACTAGTGTTCATTACAGAAGTCCAATGTTGCCAGATCTTCTTATATTTTTTTCCCAAGAAAAATCCCTCAATTCAACGTGAACAGTGTTGATTTTTAATGTTGGCAATTCAAATTTCAACAACAACAACGGAACTTGTGGGGACACAAAACATCCCCTGTCCTCAGGCTGTGAGCAGTCCTGACTGGCCACCAGGAGACCCTTATGTGACTAGAGTAGTCTGGAACCCTATGTCCAAGGAATGTTGGCAGGTGCTCAGAGGTGTTACAGAGAAAGTCTATGTGCACCTTGGAAGTATGTTTCTGTGCAGGAACAAATAATTACTATACCATAATTTCCCATGCAGAGGCTAGGGATTCCTGGGAGGGCTCAAGAGATTTAAAATTCCTTACCTGGGTGGTCCAAAGATCTCAGACTGATTGGGATCTGCCATGTGCCCAAAGGCTCCTGGTGCCCACAGTTCAGGGAGCACCTGTTCTTAGATTATAGCTCTGCTTCGAGGAATGTGAAAGTGCCTAGAGGTTATCACTTTACAACCCAGAGAAAGGAAGAGGATGCCATTCCCTCACTGCTTTTCAGGGGAGAAGCTGGCAACAGTCCAGCAGTGAAATCTGGGCACAGAGAAATCTGTTCAGAGAGGCAAAAAGACACTGATGGGGTGGGGCCCATAGATAATTAAGGCACTAAGGACCAAGCCCAATAATAATAATGACACTAATCACAGCTACAATTTATTGACCACTGGCTCTGAGCCAGATACTGTGAGAAGTATTTTACAAGCATGATCTCATTTAATTCCTACAGAGACTCATCGAGGATTAAGTAATTTGCCCAAGGTTACCCAGTAAGTGGGAGAGCTCAGGTGCAAAACCAAGTGTGCTTAATTTCAAGCCCAGGTGAAGAGCTAGTAGCCAGTGTAATTTAGAGGAGCAGAGATGGGCCGGGTACAATGAGCTGGTATCTCAATGAGGGAATACAGGCTGCATGTTTTCATAATATTCATTTTTCTTTTTTCCACAGAAAAAAACCCCGTAGATTTCTTTCTGGCCAAGTTGAGGCTGTTGTCTTCCCAAAACTCCCACAGTTCTGTTGCCTCAGAGAGTAATACTTAGTGAAACTTTTGAAAACTGAACTTTCTTGTCTGTTTCCCCAGATCTGTGAGGTGGCATTTTATTACCTGTGTATCTAGTGACATGATTCCAATCATAATAAAAGAGCCATGGACCATAGAATGACCTGATTTTTCGGAAGAGCTTTTGCTGATACAGGAACTGATTTTATTTTCCTATTAAAAATGAAATTGAAAGTCTCCTTTAGCAGCTTGCTGCATGGACGACCACCACCTTGGTCCTACTCAACAGCCATATTGATCAGAGTGAAAAGTGCCAGTAATGACTGCAAATGAACCCAGTAGACAGGCCTGGCACCTAATGGTATATTAAATTATTTGACATTGCCAAGGTCACCACTTCCTGACATAGAATCAATCTTTCTCTTAATCAGAAGAGGCATAAAGGGTCACAAGTTCCATTTGAGACAATGGTTAAGGGGGCAAAGGAAGGAAAGGGGCAGATGATTTAACTTTATGTGCATTTATTAGATGGAAATTTCTATGTATCTTGCTGTTATTAATCCACAGTGCAGACAGAGGAAAGGGAGGCTTTGACAGGAAGAGAATGAGGTAAATGGAACCTAGTAAATACAGCTTAGCCACAGAGGGCAGTAAAATAATTCAGTGAATCCAGGAACATTATCAATCATCAACCCTACAGTTAGTTCTGCCTTTGATTGTTTAAATGTGGGGCCTGGAATCTCAGAATTTGTTCACAATCAGGGCAGGGCACCTTCATCTTGAGTTTGGATGGGCTTACGCTTATGGGCTCAGCCCTGGACTGAGCTGATTCCTTGGAAGGAACATTCTCACTGTAGTCAGTACTGCAAAAGCAGATTCATTCATCACTGTAAGTGCTCAGTGACCACTTAGGATGGCGCTAGACTCTGTGTGACACTGGAGTTGAAAGGAAAAGGAATTACAACACCATTATATCTGATCCCTGCTCTCAAAAAATTTATACTCAGAAAAGAAATACCAACACAGGAAACAGCCAGAGGAACCCATTCGATAGTCTGAGGATATGGACTGAAGAGTAGTATTTACACAGTAAATGCTACCAGCCAGAGGAAGAAGAGGAAGATGTGTGTGAACCTGAGCAGTCCCACAGTCCTGTCGGCTCAAGAACATAATGTTTAGAGAAAAGTTCCACATACCATCTTTTTTGCCTTTTTCCCCAGGCCTATGGTGAGGCATTTCAGTATGTGTGCAAACAGTGTAAAAAGCAAGAGGTTCTAAAAATAAAATACTTCTTATTTTTCTACTGTGAGTTGAGAAGCCAGCAGTTAGTTATTGACCTGTTGCTGTTTGTAGTCATACTAGTTATTTGCAGAGAATGAAAATGTGGGATCCAGACAATACATGATTATTTGGGGCTTCTAGCTTTCATCATATTTTTTAATAGACTTTATTTTAAAAGTCTTTTAACATACATTTTGCTTTATTAGAAAAAATTAAATAGTACTCTCTGTAGAGATTATCTAATCTAAGAGTTGCCAACATCTGTACCTACAAGAGCCAGGCAGTTAATACGAATGAGTCATGATGGTAGGGACGAGTAGGGCAATAGGTGGCGCCTCTAGGGTCATGGAGAGGAAGGCAGGATCCACCCAAAGAGGCACCCATTACCCAGGAATACCACTGCTGCCATGTAGAGATATGGCCCAGTATTGCCAGTGTCTCTGATTATGAAATGGTAGTTTCTATGTGAAATTTACTGATTACTGTGGTTTGAATGTGTCCTCCAAAGATCGTGTGTTGGAAACTTAATCCCCAATGCAACAGTGTTGAGAGGTAGGACCTTTAAGAGGTGATTAGGAATGGATTAATGCCATTATCTCAGGAGTGGGTTAGTTATCATGAGAGCTTGGCTCTATCTTACTTGTCTGCTCTTGTGCTCTCTTGCTCTTTTGCCTTTTGCTACAGAATGATGCACAAAAGCTTTTTCCATATGCTCTTGGACTTCCCAGCCTCAAGAATCATAAGTCAAATAAACCATTTTTTTAAATCAACTACCCAGTCTGTGGTATTCCAGTCTGTGGTATTCTGTTACAGCAACACAACATAGACTAAGACAATGATATTTAAGTCATTATTTAGCTCTTATACACACGCTTATACACACATACTCAAGCTAAATAACAACAAAAAAATTTACGTCTAGACCTGGTCCTTGCATCACTGATTTAGAATACCTGATTTACAGCAATTGTACATTTAACAGATGGAGAAACAAGATCTATAAAGGTGAGATGACTTGCCTAAGATCATACAACTAGCTAGTGAGAGAGCTGAGACTAGAACGCAGCTTTCCTGACTTTTCAATCTCAGTTGATTTCACTACAACATACTGCCTTACAAGAAATGTTTTTGAAGTTACAGAAAAGTTCAAACTACAGAATACCTAAGGGAAAATCGTTTTATTCTCCTCTATCCCTCATTTCTCAGAGTTTTAATGATTAACCACAGCCATCAAATACATGTCTGAGACTGCCATGTGTCTGCATCTCAAGTCCTTTTCAGCTGATTGTACCTTTAGGATTTTTCTTGACAATGGCAATGAGTGAGCATTTGGGCCATCTACAAAGGGGACAAAATACAGTGCCTTGATTTAACATGTTGGGGAGTTTCAAAAGAAAAATCCCCAGTGCTTAGGCTTGCAGGCTGCTATAGACTGCACTGCAGTGCTTGTAGTCCCAGGGCCAGCAAAATCTTGACAATTTATCATTTGGAGTAGGAATCAGCAAGTCCTAGTTTCATTTCCTACCAGGAATAGACAAAGCCTCCACAAGAAAATCATCCCTTGATGGCTGATAAAAATAGAATTGCAATTTATGTTTCCATCTACTCCCTCTATCGTCAGGCTCTTAAGGTGTACTTTCTGTCGTAATGGCTGATTTAGATGGATTCTTGGGGTGCTGGATCACTGCTGATGACATTAATGGTCTTGGGCTCCTTGAATTTTGATTGATTGCTATAATCTGTGAAACTATTTCAGGACATAGATTTATTATTATTAAGCCTATAAAATGGTGTCAGGGTCAAAGCAAACTGACGATGTGTGTTGTGATGCAAACATGGCCAAGGCGTGGATGCCACCATTTAATAGAAGTGAATGGCAGGAAGGAACAGTGTTTCATCCTCCACTCATGACCTGACTCAGGCCTTCTCCAAAAGGGGTAGTGAATTTGAGCTCCATTTGCACTGGGCAGGGGTTGAGAAGGGGGATGCAAAGAAGAAAAATGTGTACTATCAATTATTCTCCTACATTTTTGAATTCCTTAAGGAACTTTTGATAGAATTTTCATTTCAGTTCACTTAAAACTGAAATGAAAATTTAGAAGTGGCTAAAGATTTTCTCCATTTTTCTCTGGCCCCCAGATAGTGTCTAGCTTTCGTAGCTCAAACCTGTTGTTTTTGGACTCTGAGAAAATATTAATATCCCACTTAACCTCTATCAAGGAGAGAAGAAAAAGCTAAGCAGGGAATTATATTATAGCTATTTTATCCTTCCTTTCTTCTCTCCATTCAGAAAGCTTCTGGTTCCTCTATTAAGGGCAAGGAAAAGGATTTTATATTAGACTGGGCTCCAGAAAGATATTCTCAGAATCACCATTTCAAACTCCTCTTTAGATGGGAGGGAAGTATTCAACAAAATAATAATTCATGTTTTCAATTTACATGTGGAATGTAGAAAGCTAGGAAGAGCTCCAATCTCATTCTTACAGCAATATAAAGTCAGACAATTGTATATTTATAACCTTTTATAGATTTCTCAAAAAGCTGAGGTCATAAGTCAACCAACTAACTCACAATTTAAGGAAGACAGGTGGCTGCAAGAAGAGGTGGATTGTGAACACTCTCCTTTTTCCTAGGGCTCATACAATGAACACCCACCAGCAAGAAGAATTCAGCTAAAATTACTAATGAATTGATTGAGAGTGGCCAATGTAGACTAATGAGAAAGTATAGAATTCTGGGGGCCACAGATAGAAGGTGAATTCATGAAGGATCATCTCCACTGACCTCAGTGGATGCTCACATAAAAGACTGAAAGAGTCCTGGGAAAGCATCCCTGGGGGTGCAGGTTGGGAGAGGGGAGGAAGCCTTTCTCCAGAAAGGCTTCACACTTTGCCCAGCTTTTTTCCCTAGAGAAACAAGTTTTAAACTGCTGTAGGGGAGGAGGAGACAAGAAACTCTGGAGCCCATTGCAACTGTGGTAAGAAAAAAACCCTCCTACCTCTGGGATAAAAGGAGCATTGCATAATAATAAAGGAGTCAGTTATCTAAAAAGTCAATAGTCCTAAATCTGAATTCACCTAACACCAGAGCATCAAAATACTTGAATCAGAAACAGATAGAAATGAAAGGAGAAATTGACCATTATATCTGAAGACTTCAATACTCCACTCTCAGTAATTAATACAAAAGTAGGTAGAAAATCAGTGAGAATAAAGAAAAATGCTGTCAACCAACTTCACCTAATTGACATTTATTATACTCCACTTAACTGCAGCAGAATAGACATTCTTTGCAAGTGTATATGGACCATTCATCAAGAGAGGCAATATCC
This sequence comes from Pan paniscus, assembly GCF_029289425.2. Taxonomy (NCBI): domain Eukaryota; kingdom Metazoa; phylum Chordata; class Mammalia; order Primates; family Hominidae; genus Pan; species Pan paniscus. The sequence goes on along the minus strand of NC_073253.2, from coordinate 45,532,848 downwards.
TGGATCATAAAACAAATCTTAACAAATTAGGAAGACTAGAAAATTATGCTAAGTACATTCCCTGATCATGACAGAATTAAACCAGAAATCAATAACCGAAAGATAGCTTGGAAAACTCACAAATATTTGAAAATTAAGGAACATATTTCTAAATAATCCAGGGCTCAAAGAGAAATTTTCAAGGGAAATTTAAAATATTTTTAACAGAATGAAATACAAACAAGACATATCAAAATTCATGGGATAGAGTTATTGAAGTACTTTGAGGAAAATGTATATAGCATTATATGCTTATACTAGAAAAAAAGAAAGTTCTCAAATTGATAATCAAAGTTTCTGCACCCCCTCCCCCAAGAAATTAGAAAAGGAAAAGTAAATTAAACCCAAAGCTAGAAGATGGTAGGAAATAATAAAGAGGAGAAACCAGCGAAATTTAAAATAGAAAAACAGTACTGGAGAAGATCGTTTCTCCCATTGCAGTGCTTACTATGATATATAAGTTCTGTCATTCTAAAATACCCTGAGGAAATCAAGACTCACATTTTTTTAGAGTGGCCAAAAGATTCCCATGAGACTAATCTTCTTTGGAAGTCAGCCAGGAAATAAGAGTTTGGATGTCGATGTCCAGGGCTGGCACTGTCCTCTGTGGTGGTGCCCAGGAGAGAAGACAGCCAACAGTGTAGGTCTTAACCAGGACAGCTGCAAGAAGATCTCCTCAATAATCTCAAACACAATGTACTCTGCCCACAGGAAGCTGTCAATCTGTCATGGGAGACAGGCAAACATTGCCTACTGTCGTGATTAAACTACAAGGTGCTATGATGGGTATCAGCACTGAGTCCATGGAAACCAAAGGAAGAAGCGTCACAGTTGACCAGAAGGTGAGGTTCCTTTGACAGACACAGTGCCTGAATACAGTGCCGGATAATGTTCTGAAGGTGGAGAAAACATTAATATGACAGTAGAAGAAGAGCTCATATAAATCAGCCAGAATTACTTTCATGCTTAACATAATAAGAGCAGTTGAATGGAACAAAATATGTGGAACTGAACTTTTTTTTAGTTTAGATCAAATACCTGCTCTAAATTCTATAAGTAGGATATTGTGCTATTCACTCAAGCCACTGCTACAGGTCTATGCCTTGAAATTTTATGAATGCTAGCTTCTTAATAACTGCTAAATCTATTTAATTTTTCTATTTTTTTGGTAATTGTGTGAGAAAGAGACAGGTATAAATGAATAACAAGAATTATCCCTTTCCAAGGAAGGGGGCTATTGAGGACATAAGGACTCTGAAGCCAAGTTAAGGTAACAATTCCTCATGTTTCAGTAGATTGAAGAATGGATACCTGCATAATGGCATGCACATATTAATAAACAAAGAAGTCATGTATCCACATGAAAATTCAGTGTAAAAGACACCTAAACACTCTGAAATTATCTTGTTAGGCACTATACATACAGCAAACCAAATCCTGATACACTAAATGAGTTCAAATTTCTTTATATCCAAGATTATTGATGTGAGATGCAGTTATATTTAGACTTATGCCTATGTTCAAAGCATTACACAGAAGTTGAATAGTCAGCTTTTATAATAACCCCATGTAAGTGAAAATTCTATGGCTGTGTGTGTGTTTGTTTGTTTGTGTGTATGTGTGTGTGTGTGTGTATACGTGTCCTGGAAAGGCTTCCCCAGGTAGATGGTTTGCCCCCCGCCATAAAAATGGGGGACAGTAACAGGAGGTGAGACTCAGGGAAGCCAAACACCTACCTCGGGCTGAAACAGGTATTTGTTCTGTCTTAAGAAAAGCCAAAAACTAAAAGCTCATTTTACAATCATTTTGAGCACTCCTAAAGGGAAACTGTATGAGGGGTAAGGAACTTGGGAAAGGAAGAGGGAGGTTAGAGCTGAAATTTACCGTTTGAGCACAGGTTATGGTTCAAAAAGGAAATCAAATGCCTTCTGGAAACGAATGTTCCTCCTACTCCATCTCTATCACACCAACATGTTCTAAAAGTTTTTGGTTTTTTTTAAATAAGCTTTATTCTTGTCCCTTGAAAACAAAAGTTTGTTGCCCTTTGATGAGCACCTGGCTTCCAGGTCAAGTGGCTTTTCTCCTGAGGCCTCTTTAGGGCACAACCTAGCCCCAGATTTGCTGGCCTATGTAGTCAAAATAGAGGATTCAGCAAAGGAGTCTAAGCAAAGTGTGGTATGTGTGCATTTCCTGAAGAGTCAGAGACATTGTCTCAATCCTAAACCTTATTGAGCACTATCTCCTGATCTTTTCACATTTCCAGCGGTGGGGACAGACACCTGTATTTTAAAACATTTCCTCCCATCATTCTGCTCTGCAGCTCCATGAACACCACTGTATAAGAAGAGACGTCCGACAGGGCAAAGACTGTGTTGCTCATCTCTATTTATTTGACTAATATTTACTGAGCATCTACAATAAGCCAAGAACCATTAGGATTTGGCCATAAAATAGTGAATAAGAGAGACACCTTCCCTACCCTCATGGAGCTTTTACTGGGGGAGTCAGATGTTAAACAAATAATTATAGTTAATTAAATATTTGCAACTAATTTAAGAATTAAAAGGTGAAAGAAAAACTTCCATATCTCAAGCATCTGGCCAAGCACAGTATAAATACACAACAAATATTTGTCAAATATCTGCTATTCTTTGGGTTATCCCATGGGCAATAAATGCCCAAATATATTCTGTTAATAGTTACTAGGCAAGCAAAAGACTATCCGTCTGATAACTTTGAGAAACCAGGTTTAGACCAAGTCAAATAGGCTTCTTTAATGCAGGGATTCTCCAGACCTTAACACACTAATATGCATTGACTCTCTAAGTTAGCTCTCAGATTTGAATAGGATATGTATTAGTTCATTCTCAAATTGCTATAAAAAAAACTACCTGATACTGGGTAATTTATAAAGAAAAGAGGTTTAATTGGCTCACGGTTCTGCAGGTTTTACAGGAAGCAGGACTGGGGAGGCCTCAGGAAACTTACAATCATGGTGGAAGGTGAAGGGGAAGTAGGCACATCTTACATGGCTGGAGTAGGATGAAGAGAGAGAAAGGGGAGGGGCTACACACTTTTAAACAACCAGATCTCATAAGAACTCTCACTAGCACAAGAACAGCATGATCCATCCTCACCCCCATGATTCAATCACCCCCCTACCACGCCCCTCCACCAACATTGGGGATTAAAATTCAAAATGAGATTTGGGAGGGGACACAAATCCAAACCATATCAGTATATCACAAGTACTTCTGTCCTGCAGCATTCCAGGGAGCCTAACCATCTTGAGATATATATATAGATATATTTTTTTGGAAATACTTTCAATGGATTTTCAGGTGGAACTTCAATGCTTCCACCTGAAGGGGGAAAATGCCTTTCTTTTCCATTGCCAGCAACTGGGCCCTGGAGAGTCTGATGCTGACCTGGGTTTTCTCTGGTAACACAGTCCTGCCCCTGGCCTAGGAAACACCCTCTTTGTGCCACCCAGATATGCAGAACAAGGAATAGCACACAGCCAGATGATCACTTACTTAGGGAAAATGAAAAGGCCTTGATGCATTCAAGATCTGAAGATGTAGAAATAAGCACTGCAATCTGAGTGCCTAGTGACTTTGCTTGGTACCACCTGGAGTTCAAGGTCAGGGCAAGGGTACACACTCAAGTCTGATGACTTCCCATAAGAACGTTTGCATACTTGGTGGTAGGAACAGGAAGTATTTGCTAGACTGTGCAAAGTGACATGAAATTTAGCTGCAAAAGCTGAACTCAAGATTTATCCACACTGAAAACGTAAATCCATTGTTCCTATTTAGGGTTGCACTGGGCATACTTACACTAAAAAGTTATTTGTTGTTTATCTGAAATTCTAACTTCAATGGCCATCCTGTATGTTTATCTGCTAAGTCTGGCAACTCTACTTTTGTGCCTGTTTGCTCTGGCTACCATGAGTTCTGCCCATGAGTGTGAGCTTTGAATACAAGGGGCTAAGAAGGCTGTGCTGTGGGTGCCAACCTGTCAAGGTAGTACCCAGTCTAGCTGCTGTGCAGATGTGCAGGACAAACTTTGCTGAGAAGCACTCCTGGCGCTATCAGATTTGGCTAGTTTCTGCTGCTGGTAAGCTGGCAAATTCCACTCTTATTTCAAAACCAAAAAAAAAAAAAAAAAAGAGGTGAGTTTTACAAGCAGTCTTTTGTGGTACAGAACAGAGTAGAGCAGTGATTCTCAACTGGGAGCAAGCTGGCAACGTCTGGAGACAGTTTTGGTTATTACAGCTGGAGGGAAAGGGGACAGTGCTACTGGCTTCTAGCTGGTAGAAGACAGGATAAACATCCTACAATGCACAGGACAGGCCCTGCATCAAAGAATTATGTAGCCCAAAATGTTAATAATGCCAAGGATTAGAAATCTGGACCAGAGGAAACTGAGCCATGTCCTAGAAGCAAAGCTAACCCTGAGCAAATTTGTTAAGAAGAGAAAGTTATAGTTTTCTATCCCTAACCTTCTTTCAACAATCCCCACCCTCAAAGAGTCCAGTGTCTCTATGTTGTCCTTGGTTCCTTTAGTTGAGGGAAAACAATATCTGCCTACTATACCCCAATTATTTATTAACAACTTAATATGCTAATCTCCCAAAATATGTTAATTTTCTAAACCATCTCCTGTTCAAAAGATGGTGTGGCTGACATTGCCAACTCCCTACTTCTGAGCTGATCTCTCCTTTTTCCTTGCTAACAGAGCCCCCAACTTTGTCTGGGGAAGCATTGTGTCCAGTTAAAAATACTGACCCTCTTAAACTTTCTTTCACAAGCGAATATGAGATGGAATTGGAGTTTCTGGAAGGAAATTTCCTTCCTAATATACAGACAGATTTTGCTGGCTCTGAGCTTTGTTGCTTTTGTTCTTTCTCCCCACTCTCCTGGAATGCAGAAGTGATGGGCACAAGAGGAGCAGCTGCCATTCACAACCATGAAGCCAAAAGCCACACACAAAAGGCACTTGAGTAAGAGGCTGGAAGGGGCCTGGGTGCTTGGCAACTTTTTCAAGGTGGTGTACCATTCTGCACTAGTTATAACAAGATTTCTCATTACATTGAAAAAAAAATAAGTAACTTGGTTAATCCTCTGAAGTTGAGTTTCTGTAACATGCAACCAAGCTCAGCCTTAACTGATAAAAGACCTGGAGAGGAATATGTTTAACCCAAGCATTGAATCTAATGGTGAAATCCTAGGAGTATTGGAGATCCTAAGGAGTGATGAAATATGCAAGAACAGAGGATTTTCCCATCTCTCCTTAGCTCACCCAATGTAGACACTTCTGTACTTATGTAAATGCCCTTGTTCTGACCCAAGAAGCAGGTTAGATATTAGAATATTACTAGTGCCGGTCATTGCCACAAATAGTAGAGAAAGTTCCAAGGGGATAAATGATTATAGGAAGCATTCTTGGGTGCCCCCAGGAGGCCCAGCACGAATGACAAGTGGCCAGCCTTCATTTGGACCATATCTGTTCACTAGGAAAGATGCTTTTGACCATACTGACTGCTGAGAGAAAAGGGCCAGCATGGCTCCAAAAAGAGTCTTAGGTCCACCTGAGAATTGACACAAAGCATTTTATGTATAATCAAGGTAAGGATTATGATGAAGAAAAGATCATCCTCAATATTAATGGCCTGTTTGCAAAGAGAAGAAAAGGTCCATGGTCATTCCTACTTTTTGAAGAACTTGCCTAGCCATCTAGCCTCATGGGGATGGAAGCTGTGGTGAGGCACTACTTCATCTGTATATTCTGGACTTAATCAGAGAAATAGCCCCTCACTTCCAATTCATACCTGCTCCTTGGCCTCTTTCCCTTTCCAGGCGCTTGTCAGTGTGTCCCAAATAGGGTAAGGCTTAGCCAATGAGAAAGTGGGCATAGCAGTGACACCAGGGATACTTGCAGTGAGGCCAGTCCCCTCTCCTGTCTCTATGTCCTTTCATGAGCCTTATTAGGATGTGACTTAGACCATGTTTCTTGATCTCTCCATACTGTAAGATTCTTCCTCTGCATAAATGCTGTCAATCATAGTACCTACTGTTAATCAAGTTTAGCCTAAAGCTGCCGCCTTACATATTTAAGATAGGCCTAAAGGTTTTTCCATACATCGTGAACTATAACAAGTAGAGGTGTAATCTGACCGTAGCACACATCTATGCCATTCACTGAGTTTGGGCCAATCAAATGTAGCCAACTGTTCAAACCATGTTCAAATGAGGCAGACACCAAGCTGTAACCAATCCAGTTGTTCCTGTACTTCACTTCAATTTCCGTATGTCATTTCCCGTTTTTTTTAACCTATAAATCTTCTTCCACCACGTGGCTGCGATGGAGTCTCTCTGAACCTGCTGTGATTCTGGGTGCTGCCTGATTCTCGAAACCTTCATTGCTCAATGATACTCCTTTAAATTTAATTCGGCTGAAGTTTTTCTTTTAGCACTACTTCATAAGGTACTTGTGAGGATTGATTGGGATTATCCCCATAAAGAGCCCAGCCCTGGCCTTGGCCCTGGGCTGGACAACTCTGAGAACACTCATTGAATGTCAGCTTGCATGATCCTCATTTTATCCCACTAGAGTTTCATCATGTGGCAAAGAGGTGAGGGGATTTCCCCCATCGGTGTTAAGGAAGGCAGCTTGCTTGTATTCTCCCAAAGGATACATGAAGAATCAGACAATGTGTTATTTTGTTATCTGATTGTCTTCTTGGGCAATCTGTAGAGAATATGCAACAATCAGTTGTAGCTCTCAAAGAGCTAGAAAGTCACCCCTAGCAGCCACTGAAGCAGCTACTTCCTTGGGGGTGGGAGAGGTGCTGCTCTGGGCTGTTTACTCACCACCTACCCTCCACCCCCCAAACCTCGTGATGCTTGGCTAGACCTGAACCCTGAGAAGGGCCCTGAAGGCTCAAAGTCACAGGAGAAGCCAGCCCAGCTCCAGGGGGAGGAGACAGACAGTGGAAGAATGAGGAAGGGGGAGGGGAAAGGAGGTCCTCTGCACCCAAGTTTTAAGGTCTCCTTGAATTCAGACCATCTGCACAGATGGCCAGAAGCAGCCCTCAGGTCGTTCCCACCTAATGGAATGTGTAGGTTTAAATGGGAGGACTTGGGCATGGAAACCATTAACAGGACTCCCAGCCAGGTGACAATGATACAATATGCCCTTGTTTGGGAGCCCTGTCTGAATTATGCCTTTGTGTAATATAATCTGTGCAAACTGCTTCTGGGCCAGAAGCCACTGTAAGCAGGCTGTGTCTCACCTCAGGTTTTTATCTAAAAAGCCTTACCTAAGAAACACAATAGCCCAAGTTGACCTGGTGTGATTTCTTTTAAAGGTGAGTGTGCACATGTGCATTGAGGGGGAAGGGAAGTAGGTAAATGAACCAAACAACTCACTTGCATATTAAACTCTCACTTGTAAAACTCGCAAAGAATAAAGAAACGGGCATAAAACGTAGCATTGAAATCATACATAGAGGGAGATTTCATCAAACGCTGCCTTCATGAGGCAGTGTTCTGCACACACGTACAGATTGTGTGGTGTTTGGGCAGGGCATTTGTCATACTGGCAAGCACTTGGTTAAAAAGTAATCAGGTTCCAGGCCCTCTGTTCTTCCCAGAGAGAAGAGGCTGCTCCTGGATGTGGGCGTACCTGGCTATCTGCACACTAAGGATCCCCAAGCAATCTGTAAACATTACCTCACTGGTTAGGCAAGCTCATGCCCCCTGCAGTGTTTAAGAATGATGGCAAAGAGCCAACCAGGGATCTACCCTATTTCCTGGTCAGAGAGTGACCTTGGGTCCCCTTATAAGCCTGAATAGAATCCTGCTGAAATACTCCCAGACACAGCACCTCTTTCACTAAGAGATCGTCTCCAGTTTAATAACAGCACGGGGCATACCCGAGAGCCTCCCTGAGGTTCCTTTGTGTAATTCTACCCATGTGCTGGTCTAAATGAGCCCTCATTTTTCTTAAAGTTTACACCTTTATGAAATTATGTAAGCCATTTCAAATATTTTGACAACCAAATGAAAACCCATAAGTAGAACAAACTTATCATCCATCAATATGATACCTGTACAATATATTCTTACCAAGAACAACTACGCAGTTGCTTAAAAGAATAAGGCTACATGTATTGATACAGAATTATCTCCACAGTGGGTTGAATGAAGGCTTCCAAAAAGATATGTTCATATCCTAACCTCTGAACATGTGAATGTAACCTCATTTGGAAAAGAGGTTTTGGCAGATGTAATTAAGTTAAGAACCTTGAAATGAGATCATCCTAGACAATCTGCATGGGCTCTAAATCCAATGACAATTGTCCTTATAGGAGACACAAGGGAAGGCACAGAAGAGAGAACACAGAGGGCAAGGCCATGTGAAGACAGAGACTGAAATTGGAGTGATGCAGCCACAAGCCAAGGAATGCCTGGAGCCACCAGAAGTTGGAAGAGGCAAGAAATAGACTCTCTTCTAGAGCCTGTGGAGCTCTGCTAATACCTTGATTTTGGATTTCTGCCCTCCAGAACCATGACAGAATAAATTTCTGTTTTAAGTCACCTAGTTTGCGGTAAATTGTAAAAGCATCCCTAGGAAATGAATGGAATCTCCAAGTATTTAAGTATTAAAAAAGATACAAGACACTGGTAAGAGTCTTGTCTCTGGGAAGAGGGGTACTTATGTTCTCCTTTGAATGGCACTCCCTAAAGTTGGGCACTGCTATGGACAGAATAATTGCCCCCCAAATATGTACTCATCATAATCCCCAGAATCTATGAATATGGTAGGTTACATGGCAAAGTTGAATGAAGATTACAGATGGAATTAAGATTAGTTAGTTGAGCTTAAGACAGGGAGATTGTCCTGGACTGTCTGGGTGGGCCTGATGTAATCACAAGGATCTTTAGAAGTAGAAGAGCGATACAATAGAATATTATTTGGCAATTAAAGAGAATTAATAGATGCTACAACATGGATGAATCTTGACAACATTATGCTGAGTGAAAAAAACTAGTCACAAAGGACCACACATTGTTTGGTTCCATTTCTATGAAATATCTAGAATAGACAAATCTATAGAGGCAGAAAGTAGATTACTGGTTGCCCAAGGCTGGAAATGATGGAGGGCTGGGGATGTGGGTGATGACTCAGAATAAGGGGTTTCTTTTAAAAGTGATGAAAATTACCTAAAATTGGTTGTGGTGATGAATGAACAATTTTGTGAATATACTAAAGCCACAGGATTATTATACTCTTAAATGGGTGAACTATCAGTATGACAATTGTATTTCAATAAAACTTTTTAAAAAGTGGCAAAAAAGAGAGGCAGAAAAAGAAAAAGCAGTGACAATTTGACTTGTCAATTGATGGCCTTAAAGACAGAAGGGGGCCGCAGACTAAGGAAGGCCAGCTACCTCAAGAACCTGAGAAACAGCAAGGCAGTGAAGTCTGTCCTAGTGCCTCCAGAGAGATGCAGCCCTGCTGATGTCTTAAGTTTAGCTCCCTGATATGGTTTGGCTCTATGTCCCCACCCAAATCTCATCTCAAATTGTAATCCCCACGTGTCAAGGGAGGGAGGTGACTGGATCATGGGTACAGTTTCCCCCATGCTGTTCCCATGATAGTGAGTGAGTTCTCATGAGATCTGATGGTTTTATAAGGGGCTCTTCCCCCTTTGCTCACTCCTTTCTCTCCTGCTGTCTTGTGAAAAAGGTGCTTGCTTCCCCTTCCGCCGTGATTGTAAGTTTCCTGAGGCCTCCCCAGCCATGCAGAAATGTAAGTCAATTAAATCTCTTTCCTTTATAACTTACCCAGTCTTGGGCATTTCTTTATATAGTGTGAAAACAGACTAATACACTCCTCGAAACTCATTTTGGACTTCTGATCTCCAGAACTGTAGAGAATATATTCGTAATGTTTTGAGCCGCTAAGTTTATAGTAATTTTTTTGTAGCATCATAGAAAATGACATTTCTCGCACCGTTTTTCCTTTCGAATTGTGTGCTCTGTACATACATTACCTACTCAAAATTTAAATGAAAACAAAACAACCTATTCAGGCAATGATTCAATGTCATCTGGCAAAAATTTTAAATACCTGTAACATCGCTGTTCAACAGAAATACAGTCGAAGCCACAAATGTGCATGATATATTGTAATTTTATATTTTCTAGCAGCCAAATATTTCAAAAAATAAAAAGAAACAGGTGAAATTAATTTTAGAAATAAATTTTGTTTAACCTATCTAAAATATTCCCACATATAATCAATATAAAAATTATTATTTTACATTTTTTTCTCATGCTACATCTTTGAAATCTAGCATGTATTTTACATTTATAGTACATTTCCACTAATACATTTCCACTATAGTACAATCATGGCGGAAGGAGAAGCACCACATTGGAAGTGCTCAGTAGCCACATATGGCTAAGGGCTACTATATTAAACAACAAATATCTAAACATCCAGCAGGAGTGAGGGGTAGGGAAAGGGGCACTTAAAAAAACAATTCAGTGAGAATGGGAACTGCTAAAACTTTTTTGGAAAGGCACTTTCTAGTACTATTTGAAATATATATCATTTTAACTTAGAAATCCATCTTAGAGATTCATGCTACATCATTATACAAGGATGCAGCTACAAAAATATTTATTGCTCAAAAGGCAAAATACTGGATACAACCTAGATAATCACAAATATGTTACAGGCACACCATGGATGTTATGTAGGTGTCACAGAAAATGAGCTGGAGCTTTATGTAATAACTATAGAATATTGACCATGTCCAGGGTATGCCGCTATGTGAGAAAAGCTTAGGTGAGAAGTGTTTTTTGTATATTTTTTTGGGAAAAAGCCAATTAAGATATAGATATACAGAGAATTATTCACACCAAACTTAATATTGGTTACTCTGTGAAGTAGTGTTGAGGTGTTATAAATACTATTGTTGACTTTCTCCTTATAGACATTTTGTTGTGTATTTCTTTGTAGCTTATAAAGAAAATCAATATATACATGTGATATTGATATGGTTTGAATATTTGTCTCTTCCAAATCTTATGTTGAAATGAGATCCCCAGTGTTAGAGGTGGGGCCTAGTGGGAGGTGTTTGGGTCATGATCATGGATCCCTCATGAACAGCTTGGTGCCCTAGGAAATGAGTGAGTTCTCACTCTGAGTTCACATGAGAGCTGATTGTTTAAAAGAGCCTAGCACCTCCTCCTCTCTTGCTCTTTCTCTCACCATAGGACACACTGCCCCACTTCATTTTCCGCCATGATTGTAGGCTTCCTGAGGCCTCACCAGAAGTAGACGCCAGTGCCACGCTTGTACAGCCTGCAGAACTGTGAGCTAATGAAAGCTCTTTTCTTTATAAATTATATTTATAGCAGCACAAAACAGACTGACACATGTGTATATTATATATATTATGTATATTATATACACACACATATATATACACATGTATGTGTATCGATACTTCAGGAGACACCCCAGTGGTTACACCATCGGCAAATCATCAGTGACCACATCAAACACCTCTCCCCAACAATAACCTTAAATGGGACTGACCTTCCTTTGACCAGGTACTATTTTGCTAATTAGAGGGAATAGCTCAAATATGTTCTATGAAACAGTACTTCTTAACATGCACACTAAATTGCTATGCCTTTAGAGTCTATCAGTCTGTAACAGAAACCCATATATTCTGCCATTCAGAGAAACATTTCTTGTTTACCCAAGTTCACACCCCCACAATCCTACCCAATATCCAGGTAATAAAAAGAGTTTTTTAAAAGCTTGAATTTGCAGGAAAAATTAATTATGGACCAAGGAATTATCATGAACTGAATACTAAATATAAATTGAGAGTTTCCACACATGGATTTAAAAAGAAAAATCTCAGATGGTTTATAAAACCACTGAAGTTCAGACTTCAGTGTCTCTTCCACATTCAGTGTTTGGTCAGTATTATTTGTTAGACAGTGTCAGCTCTGGTTAGCATATCTGTTAGATGGTATGTATTAGGCTTTCCCGCATTGCTACAAAGAAATACCTGAGGCTGGGTAATTTATAAAGAAAATATATTTAATTGGCTCACAATTCTGCAGGCTTTATGGGAAGCATGGTGCCAACATCAGCTTCTGGTAAGGCCTCAGGATGCCTATAATCATGGCAGAAGGTGATGGAGAGCCAGCAGGTCACATGGTGAGAGCAGGAGCAAGAGAGAGAGGGGGAGGTGCCAGGCTGTTTAAAACAACCAGATCTCACATGAACTCACAGTGAGAACTCATTCATTATTGTGAGGACAGCATTGAGCCATTGATGAGGGATCTGCCCCCATGACCCAAACACCTCCCATGAGGCCCACCTCCAACATTGAAATCACGTCTCTACCTGAGATTTGGAGAGGAAAAAACATCCAAACTGTATTAGTCCATTCTCACACTACTATAAAGATATGTCTGGGACTGGATAATTTACAAAGGAAAGAGGTTTAATTGAATCACAGTTCCACATAGCCGGGAAGGCCTCAGGAAACTTACAATCAAGGCAGAAGGTGAAGGGGAAGCAAGGACCTTCTTCACATGGTGACAGGGGAGAGAGAGAGCCTGAGGGGAAAATGGCCAAACACTTTTAAAACATCAGATCTTGTGATTACTCACTCCCCATCACAAGAACAGCATGGGGGAAACTGCCCCCATGATCCAACCACCTCCCACCAGGTCCCTGCCTGGACACATGGGGGTTACAATTTGAGATGAGATTTGGGTGGGGACACAACGCCAAACCATGTCACAAACCATATCAGATACATAGGTGATCGTCAGCTGTTTACTAATATTAATTTATTCATAAGACATCTCTGCCTTAATTACATTTCACAAAATAATCATTTTAGAAAACTTGCTTTTTTCTTTACATCTTATAAAGTAATTTTATTCAAACCTTTTAAATCCACTTTTGATATCCCTGACTTTGTCATTATGTAAACCAATTTGAATCATCTCACACTGTTTCTGGAGGGTGTCGTGTTCAATTCTGTCCAACTTGTTTGAGATAAATGTGACGCTGAAACTAGAAATGTCATTGCAAGCCATAGATACCTGTTTCTGTTAACATTAGGGGAGTATCTTCACACATTTATTCTATGGGTGTGTCTACTATTTACTATTTGACTTTTCAAAGTGATCTTTAAAATATTTTCAGTGGCCTAGAACAGTTATTGCTGTGAAGTTATATTCCAAGAATAACGACCAAAACTTCTTAAACTTGGCCAGGCACGGTGGCTCACACCTGTAATGCCAGCACTTTGGGAAGCTGAGGCAGGTGGATCATGAGGTCAGGAGTTCGAGACCAGCCTGATGAACATGGTGAAACCCCGTCTGTACTAAAAATACAAAAAAATTAGCTGGGCATGGTGGCAGACATCTGTAATCCCAGCTACTCAGGAGGCTGAGGCAGGAGAATCACTTGAACCCAGGAGGCAGAGGTTGCAGTGAGCCGAGATTGTGCCACCGCACTCCAGCCTGGGTGACCGAGTGAGACTCCGTCTCAATAAATAAATAAATAAATAACTTCTTAAACTTTCTTTACTTCTTTTTCACTGATCACATCAGATGACCTCTCTAAGCATTCCCAAACAAGCAAATATTGAATTTGTTTCAGGTTTATATCTTACACAAACAATAGTAAAGTCATCTATCATATGCAGACTCAAATATAAGGCCACTCTCCTTTTTGAGGGCTAATTTTAGGGGGAAATATGTGCTTCTTATATTTAGGAACATACATTCCAGAGCAACTTAAGATTCTAGCTGGCGTACAGGAAATGTACATTCACATTGTTCCTGAAGCTAAAACACGTTCTTCACAGGACATGTGGCAGATCATATTTTCCAAAGATGACTGCACCAATATATTACATTCCACCTGCTCTTCTTAAGATGTGATGTTGACACTCCCCCATTGAGAAGTGGGGGGCTTATATTCCCTTCCTTTGAATCTAAGCAGGCCTGTGACTATGAAGAAAATGACACTATATAATTTTTAAGGCTAAGTTATAAAGATGAGTTCCAGCCTGGGACACTTGCCCTTGGAACCCAGCCATCATGTCGTGAGCACACCAGGCAACCACACGGAGAGTCCACATGTAGGTGTTCTGATTGACAAGCCCCACTAAAGTCCCTCCAACAACCAGCATCAACCTCCAGACATGTGATGTATGAGCCTGCAGATGATTCCAGCCCCCAGTTTTTAAGCCGCCCAGTTGATACCGAGTGGAGCAGAAATGAGCTGTCCCCACCAAGCCCTGCCCAAATTGCATATTCGTGAGCAAAATAAATGTTGTTTTAAGCCTCTAAATTTTGAGGTGATTTGTCATGCAGCCATAGATAACCAGACACCACAGGTTTTTTGCAACTTGCAAATGCAAAAGTTATTTTTACAGACTTAAATGAAAGACCTTTTAGTTATTTCTGATAATGTTCATCTTAGTAGTTTTAGGATGAAAACTGTTGAGATTATGGGAAGTTTTTATAGTCATCTAATATATTACTTCTCTAGTTTGTATTTTTTGTAGATGTTACATATTTAGAAAGCATGTTAGGCATTCATACTATGTGGGCAGAAGCCTAAATTGGGGCACTCTTTCTGGAAGGCAATTCATGCTCCCCCCAAAAAGTGCAAAAAACATTAAAAATGTATATGTCTTATGTCCAATAAATTCTGCTTCAGGAATTTATCTTGAGAAAATGCAATGGATATGTGCAAAGAATAGCTCTAAGGATATTTGGATTATTTTTTTAAATATTGGAAATAATCTAAATATTAACATAGAATTAGACAACAAATTATGGAATATTAGTTAGCCACAAAAGATGTAGAAGATGAAGATTTACTAACATGGAAACAGGGTGAAAATAGAGTGGTCCCTCCATATCCACAGGGGATTAGTTCTAGGACCCACCAGGAATACCAAAATCCTTGCACATTCAAGTATCTAATATAAAATAGTGCAGTATTTACATATAATTTGTACACATCCACCCGCATTCTTTCAACCATCTGTAGATTGCTTATAATATCTAACATAATGTAAACTCTATGTAAATAGTTGTTACCCAGTATTGTTTAGGGAATGACAAGAAAAAAAGTCTATACATGTTCAATATAGACACAACAATTGTAGGCCTAGCTACATTTTCAATCCTTTTGTTGCTTAAATCTGTGGATGTGGAACCCATGTGCACAAAAACCTGACTGTGTATTATTAAGTGAAAAAACTAAAACTGCTTATAGAAAAATATAAATTATAATTCCATATTCACAATACTAAGTATGTATAAACATATTAATATACACAAAGATCTAGAAGGATATACATTAAGGTTCTTAAAAGGGGTTAAAGTTGGGAGGATTATGGAGCTTGTTATTTTCTTCCTTCTTTATCCCTACCTCCCCACCTTCATTTTTTTATTTCTGGCTTTTCACTACCTTCCACTCAATTTTTTTTTTTTTAGACACTCAGGCTGGAGTGCAGTGATACAATCACAGCTCACTGCAGTCTTGACCACCAGGCTCAAGTGATCCTCCCACCTCAGCTTCCTGAGTAGCTAGGACCACAGGCAGGTGACACCACACCCAGCTAATTTATTTTTTATTTTACTTGTTTGTAGAGGCACGATCTTACTATGTTGCCCAGGCTGGTCTTAAACTCCTGGGCTAAAGTGATCTCCCTGCCTTGGCCTCCCAAAGTGCTGGGATACAGGTGTGAGCCACTGCACCTGGCTTCATTTTTAATAAAGTTACTCTGCTTTTTATAATTAAAAGAACATTAAAATAACTTTAAAACATTTTTATAGCAATGTGTTAGTCAAGGCTTTCCAGAAAAAATAGAACCAAATGATATGTATTTATATATTCTTAGAGAAAAAGAGAGAAAGTATAATGAATTGGCTTGTGTGGGTATAGAAGCTGACAAGTGTCAAGATCTGCTGGGTGAGTCAGCAAGTTGAAGGCTCAGGAGAGCGAATGATATCATTCCAGTCCAAAGGCCAGAAGGCTTATGACCCAGGAAGGGCTGATGCTTCAGTTCAAGACTGAAGGCAGGAAAAAGGTGATGTCCCAATTTGAAGGCAGTCAGGAAGAAGAATTCTCTCTTACTCAGGGGAAGGTCAGACTTTTTGTTCTATTTAGACCTTCAACTGATTGGATATAGCCTACTCATGTTAAGGAAGGCAATCTGCTTTAGTTAGTCTACGGACTTAAACATTAACCTCATTCAAAAACACCCACCCTGAAATACCCAGAAAAATGTTTGATCAAATATCTGGGCACTCTGTGGCCCAGTTAAGTTGACACATAAAATTAGCTATCACAAACAAGAAAACAAAAAGCTATGTAAACCCCATTGAAAAAATCCAGAGAAATCAAGAGAAAAAAAAGAGATTCTTTTTGGATCAAATCTTTTTTGAACCTCTGACATCACTTGTTAAGTCAAGCTATTTTCATTTTTGTTTTAGAACATCATTTTATTGTATATGCAATACGGTCTGTATATACTGGGGATGAGCAAAAGAATATGTACATTGTTTCCATCCCCCTCATTTTGATTGTATTCATAATTTGTATTTTGGGAGCTCTCCCTAAAAGTTCCCAAAACAGTGCCTGACTGGTCTGCATTGTGAAGAGTGCACACCTTCTTCTTGTGTACTCCCATGGCCCTGGTGCTGACCTCTGTCACAGCATTTAACCTCATCATACTGATTCACATGTTTGGGCTCATCTGATTGTGAACAACCCCAGCCAGAGAATGGGACTCGGCACAGAAGCTGTGCTCAATTAACATGTCGAATGGGAATAAAACGTTTTTATCCAAATAATTGATGAAACTATTCAAGCAGGCAGCACTGAGTATTGAGCCCTGTCTTGCATCACAAAACACTTCTCTCCTATTTTACAACTATTCTTACAATCAACTGCCTTTGAGCAAGATTTTTCAGTTAGATAATGGACAATATTTCAAAGTTTTAAAATGCAAAATGCAGACTATTATAATTATCAAGCTATCAACTGGCACCACTATCTAGCCCAGTGTTTTCCAAACTGCAGGGTTGCAACTGATTAATAGGTTGTGAAATCAGTTGAGTTGGTTGTTAGTAGCCTTAAAAAATGTACAGAAAATATAAAAGGGCTGCTCGTGTGTTAATTACAAGTATTGTTTCAGGAAACTTTCATTGCAGAGGTATACAGGGGTGTGTGTGTGTGTGTGTGTGTGTGTATTCTGAGTCATAATGTAAAATGTACTTATATACTTTTTACTGTGGTTGGAATCTAAAACGTTTGAATGCCATTGATCTGGCCCATATTTTTCACAGCAGACAGATGTCTTTCTAAAATTAAGATAAAGCCAGGGCCAGCTTCATGGGTGTGATACCTGTTCCATCGATCAGTGCAGTTGCACAAGGCTCTGCACTTGCAAGGGCCCACACTTGGTTTAATGCTCTTCTGTCACCACTGTAGGATTCTTAATAATTCTATCTGAGTATTTATGTGAGCAGAGAAGATCTACCAGACAGCAGTGAGCACTCACAATTGCGATCCAGCAGCAGCTGTGCCGAGCACAGCAAGCTGCATGCTCCAGCAATTGGCCTGTTTGTCCAGCACATGAGTAGCCTCCAGGCAGTCCAGGGCACCGAGGGGTCAAAGGGGTTGGCTGGGGCTCGACTTAGGCCCAGATTCATGTCATCAACAGCAGCAGCAAAAGTATCTGCACAACGGGTCACAGCCCCAGGAGAAAGGAGAAGCTTCACCTGGGGACAGGATGGGGACCCGTGATGGGAGGCTAGCTTCTCCGTCTGACCACGCCTTGCCTACACAAATATGAACTCTTCCACTTCTTAATGCTGAAACAGGAACTGCCAGTGTGAAAGCAGTAAACTCTGAGAGTAAGTTTTTACAAAACAAAAGTGAACACAGGAACATAAAGCACATCAGGGAGTTACAGGAATTCTTCAGAGCATTTAGAATCTTTGGTTTTAAAAACTGCCACCACAACATTACAAAGCAAATCTCTATAGAGATTTAGCAAAGAAATAGAACAGAAATATTATGGTGTTAAATGAGAAAAACAAACAAGCAAACAAACCAACCAGCCACTATTTTCACATGACACTTTAGACGAACCAATTATTAATGAAGAAAGCAATTTTAATACTAAAAATTTCCTTGTAATTGAAGATATGGCAACAGAATGCATAAGTATGTGTTTTCATTCATATACAAATCATGAAGTAACTTGTGGTTTCTTATACGACCTCCACAGGTTTACAGGAAATGTCAGAGGAAACGTTTAAAGGCCATTGTATAAATTTACATACATAACTAAATTTAAACTTACACAGAACTAATATATATGAAGAGTTAAATCATTTTAGAAAAAATATTCTAGAAAATCAGTTCTAGATGTGTTAAACAATTTATATTTTGAAATTATCAGAAAGTGATGCTTATGTTATCATAGCCTATAAAGAACTCTTAACTCCAGTTAGTTGTATCCAGATTCTTCTTAAAATTAAAAATTATCAAAAATTCTTTTTAATCTTGAATTTGTCAAGATGACATCATTTTCAATATACTTTAAAATGAAGTTACTGAAAGTATAAATTTGATAATGTATTAGTCCATTTTCACACGGATATGAAGAACTTCCCAAGACTGGATAATTTATAAAGGAAAGAGGTTAATTGACTCACAGTTCTGAAGGGCTGGGGAGGCCTCAGGAAACTTACAATAATGGTGGAAGGGGAAGCAAATACATCCTTCTTCACATGACGGCAGGAAAGTGAAGTGCCGAGTAAAGTGGGGAAAAGCCCCTTATAAAACCAACAGATCTCATGAGAACTCACTCACTCTCACAAGAACAGCACTGGGGGTCCACCCCCATGATCTAATTATCTCCCACAAGGCCCCTCCCCCAACACGTGGGGCTTACAATTTAGATTAAAATTCAAGATGAGACTTGGGTGGGGGCACAGAGCCAGACCATATTAGATGACTTAATAAATTTGCAAGAAAGTGAGCCAAAAACATCTTGTAAGGAGTCAAAATATTAATTTATTAAATTACCTTCTAATTCTGATTAATTTGTTGTATTTATTGATTACATAAAATTAAGGCACCAAAAATACTTTTTTCAATTTGTAAGTTTGTGTTGTTACTCATGTATCACTATTACTCCTATGTTTTGCAAGTAAAATATTTTATAGGAAAAAGCTTTATACTTTAGAACTTTGGCAGGATTCTCCTCCCCGCCCCCTTCAATAAGCTGGTCTTTTTTTTTTTTTTTTTTTTTTTTTTTTGAGATAGGGTTTTACTCTGTCACCCAGGCTGGAGTGCAGTGGTACAATAATGGCTCCCTGCAGCCTGGAACTCCTGGGCTGAAGTGATTCTCTGACTGCAGCCTCCTGAGTAGCTGGGATTATAGTCATGAGCCACTGTGCTCGGCTATAATGACACTTCCTGTTTTTTGAATATGAGTCCTACATTTGCATTTTGCATTAAGCCCTGCAAATTGTATAGCTGGCCCTGAATACAAAATTGCATTTAAGTCAACAAATTATACTGAGTTGCTAATTTTACCCAGAAATATGCGAATTGATCAAGAAGAAACAGGATAAACAACTTTCAAGGGCCTCATGTTCTAGGATTCTAAGTAATTTTAATATGTGACAGGATCTAAGGATCATATAAGAAATGAAGGTTATGGGAGTGTTTAGATAGCTTAAATTAATTGTTTTATTTATGACCTCCTAGGATTATTAAGTACCTTTGTGGGATAAATCTAATATTTGTCATCTAAATTCTGACTTCATCAGGAGTTTTAGGCCTGGGTCCCAGTTTCCATTCACCTGCATTCCCAGTCAATTTGCAATTGTGTGGTTGGTTGTGTCAGAAAGGACAATGCCATTATTGAGCCCTTCTCCATTACCAATAGAATGAAGACAAATTGTAGAATAAGTTCAGATCTGGCCTATTCTATGCTTCAATAATAGGTGTATGATATGCTATTTGATACCCTTCCATTTAATGTCATCAGAAGTTTGGAAGTGTCCTCAGGTCCAGTTCATGCATCACTCTAGGTCTATTCACTTTCCTTGATTTTGGCCTTGAGTGGAGCAAAAGCTTGTGCTCATGGAGCCCAGTCATTGCTGCCTCAGCCTTGACTGCAGGCTGCTTCATTGACTGCTCCCCCAGGCCTGCAAATGACTCAAGGATACACCCCAACAGCACCATACTTCAGTCCACGCTTCAAGCCTCTTGCCTCATGTTCTAGGAATTTTCTGTTGCTTCTGAGACATGAGATGCCTTGGACCCACTTGGCATCCATGTACCCGCAACCTAAAAAGTACAGGCAAGTTAAATATCCTTTGGAACAACGTTTACCAGTGGGGCCAGGAATTAGCAGAGAAATTCTCCCTACCTTCTGTCGAATGAGGTATTCAGAGATGAAGTATCTTTGTTTGGTTTTTCTGAAAACATTCTGAGACCAAGCAGTTTTCTGGGAGCTATGGGCAGCTCAGTAGGGGTTTTACTTCTAAGTGAAATGAATAAAATTGATGACTTAATACATTTGCAAGAAAGTGAGCCAAAAACATCTTGTAAGCCATCAAAATATTCTATTGATATTAAAAATTATATTAATAGAACTTCTATTCCACTAATACATGCTTTTGGCTCAGGCTTGGCTTTTTAGGGAATGTGGGCTGAGACATTAATATGCTACAGTGGTATTTCTGACATGAACACTTCAGAAGCAGCATGGAAACTGACTGAAAGCAAAGACTCAAGCCAGATTGCTTGCGTTTGAATCCCAGTTCTTCCATTCAGCCTCTGTGTGACATGGAGTCCGTCACTCATTCTCCTTTTCTCCGTTTCAATCACCTCACATAAATACATTATACCTTCTTCAATTTGTGTCACAGGCTTGTCTAAGCATTCTCATGTATTTACTCTTACTTTTGAGAATTAAGTATATAATTCTGAGAGACGTGAGAGAGGAGATGAAAAGGTAATTAAAATTAAACAATGAAAAGATGTTGAATTCCCAAGTGGTTGGAAATTCCAGCACTAAGTTGTTAATAGTGATTTCATCTACTTCCTGCCTACCTGAGCCACATTCAGCTCCTTGTTCTCCATCCTCATTCTAACCCCCTTTTGCAATCTGCTCATGTCTCTTCTACCTTGAGCACTCTTTCCTCCAATATACTTGCCTCCTTTCTCCCTAGCCCTACACATTGCCAAACTCCTTTTTATGGCACAGATCTCTGTTTATATATCACTTGGGAACTCTCCTAATCTCCAGAATCAGGAGGCAGTCCCCTTGCACATATTCCCATTGTAACCAACATATTTCTTACTTCTCTATCAGAAAAGCCAGCTCACTGTATTTTTTGTTTATCATTGAATCTCAACATAATTTTTAGTTCTTGGCCCACAGTAGGTGTTCAATAAAAACTGATAAGTTATAGCTTTATTTATTTTTTAAAAATAGATTTTTAGAGCAGTTTTGGTTCACTGAAAATTGAGTGAAAGGAACAGATATTTACCATATACTCCATATCTCCACACATATATGGCTTCTCCCACTGCCAACATCTGTGCCTATATTTGTTAAAACTGATGAACCCACATTGGCATGTCATTATCCCCCAAAGTTCACAGTTTACATCAAGATTCACTCTTGGTATTGTATATTCTATGGGTTTAGACAAACATATAATGATATGTATCCACCATTATAGTATCAAAGTAGATACAGAATAGCTTCATTGCCAAAAAATTCTCTGTGCTCTGCCTATTCATCCTTCCCCCAACCCCTGGCAACCACTGATCTTTATACTGTCTCCATAATTTTGCCTTTTCCAGAATGTCATGGTGCTGGAATTATATAGCATGCAGGATTTTCAGATTGGCTTATTTCACTCAGTAATATGCATTTAAGTTTCCTCCATGTCTTTTCATGGCTTGATAGCTCATTACTTTTTAGCGCTGAATAATATTCCAGCGTCTGGATGCACCACAGTTTTTTTTTTTTACCCATTCACCTACTGAAGGACGTCTTAGTTGCTTCCAAGTTTTGGTAATTATGAATAAAGCTGCTATAAATATTCCTGTGCAGGTTTTTGTGTAGACATAAGTTACCAAGGAGCATGATGCTGGACCATATGGTAAGAGTATGTTTAGTTCTGTAAGAAACTGCCAAACTGCCTTCCAAGGTGGCTGTGCCATTTTGCATCCCCACCAGCAATGAATAAGAGTGCCTGCTGCTTCCTTCACATCCTCACCAACATTTGATATGGTTAATGTTTTGAGTTTTGATCATTCTAATAGGTGTATAGATAAAAAATTATTTTTATTGCCCATAATTTCTAATATTTATATTTTAAATATTTATATTTTCACAGAAGGCCTATTTTGCTACAGAACAGCATACTAGTGCAAGTAGAAAATTCACAAATGTATCATGAATAGTTCAGGAATCTGCAAGGCAAGGTCTAATGAATGACATAGATAGGTGCATACACTGTCACTAACATTAATCACCCACTCGGGATTCTTAAGCTAGAGTATTCATTTCCTAGAAAATAACGGGGAATAGGGCAGGCTGAGAGCAAAGGGCCCATTTCTGAAGTCTCTGAACACATATTTATACAGACGGGTCCTCACACAGAACTGTGATACTAAACTCACTCCATGGCAGAGTGGCCATTATTGTCACTTAGGCCATGTGGTCCTCTATTCCAGAATATTTCAAGGAACATTTTATGTTTTTATCAGATTTGAGTTAGCTGTGCATATCGGAAATTTAATTCAAGTAGACAACGCTTTCATATACTCTGGCTTTGAACCAAGGAGTCAGTCACTAATGGCAGTTATACTCAAAAAGCTATCATCAAACCTAAACACTTGAAACTCAGAGCTAAATGTATATATTTGCACTAAGATTTTCTCTTCCTCATTGGGCTTTTATTTTGGAGGGTTTCCTCAATAACATCTTCTCCAAATAACCTCCCTCCCTAGAATCTTCTCTAAAACAAAGCAGCACTGGTGTTTGATGTCATTTTAAAAATCGCATTATACCCTTAGGATCTTGTCATCACATTTTTTTTTTTTTTTTTTTTTGAGACGGAGTCTTGCTCTGTTTCCCAGGCTGGAGTGCAGTGGCGTGATCTAGGCTCACTGCAAGCTCCACCTCCCAGGTTCACGCCATTCTCCTGCCTCAGCCTCCCAAGTAGCTGGGACTACAGGCACCCGCCACCACGCCCAGCTAATTTTTTTATATTTTTAGCAGAGACAGGGTTCCACCGTGTTAGCCAGAATGGTCTTGATCTCCTGACCTCGTGATCTGCCCGCCTCAGCCTCCCAAAGTGCTGGGATTACAGGTGTGAGCCACCGCACCTGGCCTGTCATCACACTTTTTACTGGAATTGAGACATGTTCATCTTCATTATCCATTTCTTACCAGAACATAGAAAAACATATAGTTCTCTGAATTAAGTAGAAAATTATCCTATGTAATCTAAGCAAGTGTCTTTTTCAAAAACGATGCTTATCAGTGTAAATCAAATTATTTAATTCCCCTGCTTAAAACCCTCCAATTAAAAAAATTACCAAGAAGAAAACCCCAGATTCTTACTAAGTCTATAAGGGCTACATGGACCCTCATGATCTGGCTCCTGCCCAGCTCTGGCTTCCTTCCTCCCTTTCAGCCCTGCCCTCTGCATCTTCTATCATGCCATCTTTGCAGTTTCTTAAATACATCAAGCTTATCCTTGCTAACCCTGTGCTTGGAAAGAGCTACACGATTAGATCCTTCTGTATGTTTACATCTCAGTTCCAATCTCCTCTTTACCAGGGAGGTCTTCCATGGTACCCAATTGAAATAGTGCCCACCTCTCCTCCCAGCACCACTTGCTCTCTATCACAACACGCTGCTTTAAGAAAAATCCCATTTATCGTTATCTGAATGCATCTTATGCATTTATTTTTTATCTACTTTCCCCTTGGTTTCCATGGATAGACACTATAATCCAGAAGATAGAAATCATGTATGGTTTTCATAAGAGCAGGAACTTTGTCTCTCTTGTTCACATTCCCAGAGCCTAGAACATACATAGTAGGCACGTGGGAAATACAAATGAATGGTTGACTCAGTTGAGGCCCAAAGTCCTTACTGAATCATGGTCTGCTATCTTTTCACAGAGTCAGATGCAAATGATGCAGCTTTACCAAGCCACAAACTTGCCTTAGTAAACAGCAACCCCACCCATACACTTCCAAGGGAACCACTGTGTTACAAAATGCTCCTAATGCCCCAAAGTCCCAGAAACACAAGGAGACCTGAGATGATAAAAGGCTCAAAGGTGCGAAAACCTTCCTTCCATGTCCTGGATAGCGTCATCGCTTTGGGTTTGGAAACTATTCTTGGGAATCTCGTTTGTGGTCAAGATTCAGAATGTTCACCAATTTCATGAATAGGCTGTGCTTTGGGCTGTACCTGTGGATGAGACCAAGAAGTAGAACTGAGATGCAATCCTTTTCTAAAAGGGAGTTACTCACATTTCTTGGGAAACAAGATAAATTGAGGTAAACAATCGGAAGGAGGAAGGTGTCATTACTGACATCTAAAATGCTTTTTTCACATGACTTACATTCTGTCTAATAAGCATCATTAACCTCAACTTGAGAATACTGAGAAGAAAAGCCACACAGAACAAGGTTCAAATCCCAGTTTCTCAACCGGGATGTTCTTCAAGACTCTCTGGCTCCAGAGCCCTTTCTTCTGCATCACAAAAGCCTCATATGAGTTGCTTGAATAGCAGCGATAAAGGGTTCAAGAGAGGGACCCGAAAAATTACACCACTGATCCCTTAACTCTTGACCCACTCCCAACGTATGTTCTATGCAGGTCATGTTTCAAAGACTCCATTTCTCTCACTTCATGTCATCATCTTATTTGATAGGCTTTTGGGCTAAGCCTGGCATCTCAAGGTTTGAAAGGTTCAATGAAGACTTCACTGTTCACAGTAGCATGTTCTTCATTATAAGAACTGTGGTTTTGGCCCCCTGCTCTAATTTATATTACTCCTAGTTTAATTTCAAAATTAGGTACATGTTACCATATCATTGTATTTGTGTTTGCTATAAGCTAACAAAGTCATTGTGAAATAAAGTATAAAGAAATATAATTACATGACACAATATATGCTTATTGTGGTACATGACAAAAATGGCCACGAATTTTCATGCCTCCATTATCCATGTCCTTTGCCATGTGACTTCTCAGCTCCTTCCAGTAAGAAGTGAATATCTTGATCACCTTTTGAATCTAGGCTAACTTTATGACTCACTTTGGCCAATGAAATATAGTAGAAATGATAATGTGCCAGTCCTGAGTCTAGGCTCAAGGTCTTACATGTCTTTCTTTCTTTTGGACCCTTGAAATCCCCATGTGAATAAGCCCAGATTGTCTTGGAGGTTGAGAGACATGTGGGCCGTTGGTCCCACTGTCCCAGGAAACAGCCAGCCATATCCCAGAAGCCAAGATACCTAGTTGATCTGTCACTGACTTGTGATTCCTGAGGGAGCCCAGCTAAAACAAGAAGAACCACTATGCTGATTGCGGCCCCAATAAGCTGAATAAATGGCTGTTTTCTCAAATAACTAAGTAAGCAAGGGCTCCCTGATACAACTATACTCACGAAAGCTATTCATATATGCAATATTGTAATAAGTGACTCACTTACATAATCTCAGCCTTCAAGTTTAATACTATCTTCATTTTATATCTGACCCTTACAGAGGTTTATTGACTTATCTTTTCTCTTCTCCTATATAAAGTAAACCTATCTATTGTACTGTCACTATAGGAAATGTTAGTTAGAGCTCCTTAGCTGTGAACTTTATATTTTTATTGTTATACTTACATATAAACCCCTTCCTATTTGGCGTCCAACTAAGCAGACTAAAAAATGTAAAGCTTGAAAACCCTTTTTACAAATTCTTCTTCATATTTTTTTGCTTAAAAGGCAAACTTAGAACATTGAAAGGAAGAAACAAGCTCAAGTTACACTGAAGAGCCAACTTATCAGGGGAGGTTTGCCCATATCCTGACAGACTTTGATAAAGTGCTGAGGAAACCATGTGCCCTCTGAAAAATCCAGCCTGGCCCTGGTTGCCTTAACATCCCCAAAGGTTACTCTGTAGATCACTCCTCAGAGAGCCTTTGATAATACAAATTACTTGCTTGCAAATTTAAGGGATAGTGTGTCTTGAGAATGTCTTTGAAGGTACACAAATGAATGCTCTGTTTTCCTCACTACAAAACTCAGACAGTACCAAGTCATGGGCCAAATTCTGTTTGTTCTACTTGTCTTTGTCAACTAAGCATCCTTCCCCAGGGGACTGATATAAATCAGCCTTCCCAGTGTCAGTGTGTAACAACTTCCTGCGAGGGCGGGAAAAAGGAAGTGTCCTCTCATGTTGGCTCTGCAATTCATAACCTGTAAGACTCAAGATCTCCAGCAAAAAAGACAATTCAGGCAGTCCAGCGGTTGGCTGAAGGTTGTATTATTTCAGGATGTTAATAAGGTGAGACAGAAGAGAAAGCTGCTCAACAACCACATCTGTGTTCCAGAAGGAGAAAAGCAAAGTCATGAATTAAAATATGTAATTAAAAAATTTCTGCTTGGTATCCAAAGAAAATAAAATGCATTTAATTTTTCTCTCACCTTGACTTCAGTTTTTTTCTGCTTCTTGTTGCTCCCAAGTATTTTATACACTTTATCAACACCTTCTTTCCCCAAGGACTGTGTGTGCCTGTGTGTGTGTATGACTTTAAGTGTACACATATAGAGGTAATGGGCTTTGGGGACAATAAAGGCAGGAATGGGTATAGCCAAAGAATGAGAGGAGAATGGGCCCATTAAAGTCAAGGAAAATGAAAAGCTGTTTGATAGTAAAATATATACACAAATGGATAACAAATTTAATCTGTGAGCCTTAAGAAAGACTCAAAATTATAATAGGCCACATTAAATTTGATTATTGGAAACTTTCAAAAGAACCCTTCTTATGTGCCCCAGTTCCTACAATGACATTTCCAATTCAATTTATGAAATGATCACTCTATAGGATTGGCCCTCAGCCAACTGACACCTGCTTCATCTCTGCTTTCTGGTGTTGAATATAAATTAATGTTCTTCATTTATTGTACCTTGTTTATTAAACTAACCTTCTGACATTTCACCAGTGCTCATTAGGGTTAAAGTCTGTCTCCTACTCAGAAAGGGTGACTTTGAGTTAGATGAGGCTCAGGCTGGTTGGGCTCAGCTGTGGGGCTCCTTAACAATTGTGGGAGGAATTGTGGGAGGGAAGCAGGTGGGTCTGAAAGTCCTGGTGGGAAATGATACTGAAATGTAGACAAAGGAGACACTGAAAATTACCCTTTTGGTCTGTGTTTTGCAAACTATTTGTATGGCCTCTTTTTAAAGGAAAAATTTGACATTTCAGGATTTTCAGTGTTTTATCATTTTACTTAATTACGAAAATGCTTGTAGGTACTGAACACATGTACACACCTGTAGTACAACTCTAAATCCCAAAGAAATAAGCTATAAAAACTATAAATTCAAATTAGCAAAAGTAATTTAATAAGGATGGTTCTGTTTTACTGAAACAGAGTCATCTAGATTGATTTAATAAGACAAATGCATTTGCATGCTTTATGTCTCATTTTTTGGACTTGATTCTTTTGCTTTTGATAAGGCATTATTTAAGACATTATTGTTATTTTTCTGTAAAAAATTAACTCATTTTAAACCAATTAGGTTCATGGGCCACTTAAAACTGTGTTTCAAAATGCAATACTAGCAGGAAAAAACCCATTGAATTCCACTGAATAAGGAGTTTTCCACTGTCTTTTTGTAACTACCTGTACTGCCCCCTTATGAACTGCTCGATGTGCTGGAGTACAAAGATGGGTGCCCACTAACATGTTTGCTAGCCACAGGGTCTTGATGCTGACCACTGTGACTGAGTCTTTGAACAAGGCATGACTGGGCTGCCAATTGCTGAGGGTATTCAATTTCTTCACTATTCAGTTTCCTCATTTAAATTGTGAATGCTGCTTCTACTCATCATGCTATGATGCCTTTTGGTCTTCAGTAATGCTAAAGGGATAGGAACATAAATGCAAATTCAGACATAGAAACTGAGTAGCGGAGCTCAATTACAAGGTAATTGTTTCATGTCCAGAATTGCTTGTAGTAATGTACAAAATTACAAAGCCAAAACTATCACAGAAATTCTACACATTAGAGAACACATCCATGTTTGCACAACATCTTCCTAGTTTATTGTTTTGCCTGGGACTATTTGACCTTGTTAATAGATTCGTCTAAGCACAGTTAATAAAATAACTTTTTGGCATTCAGAAATGTACTGTAGAGGGCTCTTATAATGGGACTATGGGACTGTGGAGAGATGACCCTTATAAAAGCATGTGATCATCATAGGTAAAAAGATTTTTTTTTTTTTTTTTTGCTAAGGTGTGCTCCTAATTGAATTTTACTTTTCTGCTTTAGCTAACAAAGTTTTTTTAAAAAATGTAATGACTTTTGAAAATATATCATTACTTTTAACTTAACATATGTGCAAACCAACATTCACAGTTTCAAGTTTATGTGTTTCTGGTCAAGCCAGAGGCTGCTCCCTTGCAGCATTTTAATACCTCTGGTGGAAAAAAAAAATCATTTCTTGTTTGATACAGAAAAGAGAAAAGAACAAAATTAAATAAAAATGTTTTATGCCCCTTTAAAAAAGTTAACCTGAAAACCCAAAAGTTTATTTTGATTTCTGTTGGATAGAGACCATCACCCAAGGGATAGGTTTGCCGACAAAGGCACCAGAAATTTTTATTAAGTGCCTTATTTCATGCAGTGCTTCATTTAATTCCTGAAGACAGATTTCCAGTCTGCACAAGTACCAACACACATGTATTCATACTTTCCCCACAGCTTGCCGAAACTTAGGTGTCAAAGTCTCCCGCAATAGATTACTCTTCTGTGAGGGAATATGCAGACTTGCTAGTCCATGGGCCATTGTTCCCTAGCACTAAGTTGAAATGATTCTGCCAACCAGGACCCCAGAGATATCAGAGATTTCATCATCTGGTGCCTGGCTGAGCTGCTCAAGGTCATTGACTAACTTAATGGCTCAGAAGATTATTGCAATCCTGAAGGAAACATTCCAGGACAAGTCATTCCTATTTATAGAAATAGCTTAAAAATGTTCCCAATAAACTCTTTACTCTGTCTACTTGACTTAAAATATAATTCTATTGCTCAAGTATTTACATATATATAAATTCGTGTGTTTGTATCTGGACAGGTAATGATGTGCACTTTAGGGACAAATCTTTGGTTTGCTTCTTAGAAATACATAGTCTTCATTCCACCAAACGCCCCCCAAAATTTATTTTTTTTAAAAATTGTGGCAGAGCCTGCCAGTTGTCCTCTACTATTCATTTTCACCTTTTCTGGTAATAGAATTTTCAGCAGACACAAGATTGTCCTAAATAAAGACCATGTTGCCACGTTACCCTGCCTCCCTTGTAGCTAAGTGTAGTCATGTGACTAAGTCCTGGTCAATGAGAAGTAAGCAAAAATGTTAGAGCAACTTCTGGGACCCTCATATGAGAGTTGGCTCACATATGCTCTTTGCCTTTTCAACATTTCACCCCTCCTGCTGCCTGGAAACAGATGCCACCTTGGACTATGATAATGAGGCCACACTATACAGGTAACAGCACGGTGAACTATTTTCTGAGGATTTCCAGGAGCCGATCCCCCTTACCCACCCAGTGCTGCTTTTTTCCACTCTTTTACACGAGAGAAACCCACTCATTTTTCTTGAGCTATTTTGTTTAAGATTGTTAATTTTGGATTTTTCTGTTCCTTGCATACAAACCTAAAATTACAGAACGCAATTTGGTATGAAGCAAATTGCTTAACTCCCCTCTTCCCCCACCCACCGCCCTCAATCTGTCACCCAGGCTGGAGTGCAGCAGCACAATCACAGCTCACTGCAGCCTCGTCCTCTTGGGCTCAAGTGATCCTCCCACCTCAGCCTCCTAAGTACAGGCATGTACCACCACATCTGACTATTTTTTAAAAAAATTTTTATAGAGACAGGATCTCACTATGTTGCCATAGCACTGATATGGATGATTACACAAAGATATACTAACATATAAAAAGAGAGATTACATCTATGCACAAACAATAAAGAATTTATAGCACATGCATATTAAAGCTAGGTAGATCATTTAGATAGAGAACAGAGAAAGAAACTATGTTCCAAATCTGCATAAGATAGGGTGAGGGAAGGTCAAATGTTAAGAGCTGTTTGAACAGCTTGGTGGACTAAAATGAGATAATCCAGACCCATAGTCTCTTGGGAATAAGCTTAGAGGTTGAAAGGAAAGAGCAGACGGAGGGGGCTTTGAGAAAGTATGTGGATCAGGCTGACAGCAGCCCAGCTCACTTTCCACGGAGCTGACTCAGCCTGCCCTGCTCCACCCTAACCTCTGACCTCCTGTGCAGTCACACATGGAGGAAAGCCCTGGGCAACTGTACTTCTTGTTCCTTTAACGCCCCTACTGCAAAAATAACCTCCAGCTGCTCCAGTAGTGCTAGAGGCCGTGGGGAAGAACCCGACCCCACTCTCAGAGCCCTTAGAGGGAAAGGCAGCCCACTCAAGCAAGCATCTGATGCCTGAAGATTCCTCTTCCTTCTCTGAGTGTGGCAGCTGCAGCAAGAAAGGAGGAGACCAACATGAGACTTGGTAAACACATAGGAATGGCAGCAGAGGAGGTAGCCATTCCTGGGGGCCCAGGCTCCCCTCGGGAGGTTGTGAAATTGATATGGGCATCGAGCTAAAAAAGTCCCTGGAAAGCCCCCACCTATGGGGAGCTTGGGATGAAGCTGGAGCAGGCTTCTATCTCTCCCAGAGTCAACACCAGGAAGGGACAGCTGGTGTGACCTGGGCATAATAAGAAACAAAGCTGAAACTAAAGAAGCAGGAACTGGAGCCTAGAAATGTCAAATAAGTGTAGAGAAGCCACAGGGTCCCACTGGAGACTGGGGTGGGATGCAGGAACGGCTAAGCGATTTGTCCAGATAATCCAGACGAAATACAGGTGTTTACAATTCTGAGCCATTTCAAGGTAAAAGAAGTTTATAGAAGTTGATTCAAGTCTCTGCCTCATGATTTTCTTAATGGGGCTTGGCTATATTCCTCTCTGCAGGAGTGACACACATGTGTGCTCCAGCACATCTTTTTAATATGGGAGACTCCTCAAGTTTTGGTTCTCTAGACTCTCACGCTAAGGACATAAATCCTGACAACTCTTTACATTTCCCCACCTGATAGTCCCCTACTCACTAATTTGTACACTGCTTCTGTGGAAGTGACCAGGGCGTTTCTGCCTGGTAGGCAGAGGAGTACTCAAAAAACAGAGGGCGATGCAAGGCCACCCAGCAAGGTGTTGGCAGAGTGCCTGACTCGGGGTGCCTGTGTCAGCCTGATAAGCCCTCCAAAGCACCACGCTGTCACTGGAGGGTAGGGCCGGGGTTGTTGAGGTCAGGGATGATGCTGATGAAAATACTGTTAACCGGACTCAGCCGGTTTTTACATGAATTCATCTGAGTATCTAGAGACTTGATTGTCTTTTCTCTCTCTCTTCTCTCCTCCTCTCTTTGGTCAGCTTGTAGCTTTGAGGTACCAGGCCACCTGACCACATTCTTTTAGATTCTCTCCAACAAAGATATTGAAGAGATCGTTCATCCAATGCTATACAATATCAGATCATTTATCTGTCCACTCCTCACCCCAAACTAAACTCTCTTAAGTTTTCTGAAATTAAAAAAAATACATTCACCAAACACAGGCATCATAGGTATCATGAGCACAATGAGATTAAGAAGATGCAATGGCTATCTTCAAGGAGCTCATATTCTATTTGGAGA
Source organism: Pan paniscus (assembly GCF_029289425.2). Lineage (NCBI taxonomy): Eukaryota > Metazoa > Chordata > Mammalia > Primates > Hominidae > Pan > Pan paniscus. Next base: position 45,500,671 of record NC_073253.2, on the reverse strand, counting down.
GAACACACATACATGCACGTCCACACATGCACAAATTGTTCAAAGACAACAACCAAAGAGATGCAATCAAGGCTTCATGTGTCCTTTTTCCAAATGAATGGACAGGGATAGCTGTATTGTTTAAACGAGGGAGAGAACTTCAGCCTGTGGTACAGAGGAGGAAAGACAGCAGTAAACAAAAAGGACTGTGATAGGCTAGTGTTACAGATCAAATTGTATCCCCCCAAATTCATGTTGACAGCCCAACCCCCTGTACCTCAGAATGTGACCTTATTGGGAGATAGGGTCTTTACAGAGATAATCAAGTTAAAAATGAGTTCATTAGGATGGGCCTAATCCAATATGACTGGTTAGTTATAAAAATGGGAAATTTGGAAAGAGACACATATAGAAAGAAGATGGCCTTCTGCAAGCCAAGGAGAAAGGCCTTGGATGGATCCTTCCCTCACAGCCCTCCATAGAAACCAAACTTGCTGATACCTTCATTTCAGACTTCTAGCTTCCAGATCTGTGAGATTATACTTTCTGCCATTCAAGTCAACCAATCTGATATATCACAGCAGCCTGAGGAAGCTAACATGTCTTGACACCAGGGTTAGCTCTGAGTAAGCAGAGCAGGATGGGAAAAGGCTTAACGTTGGAGAAACAGGACCAACAAAATAAGCCCTTCCAAATGCCAAGTATATTCTGAGAAAACCAGTTTACCTGAAGCCGAGCGTTTATGTGGGAGAGCGGTAGAGCATAACGTGTCTGTAAGGAGTCCTCATGTCTGTGCGAGCTGGGCTGTGTTCTAGGCTGAGGAGTTTGCGATGTGTTCTAAGGGCAGACGGGAACTGTGGTGGCACTCAGAAGCATGTCATAAGACACAGGGTGTGTGAAGACGATGGTGAGCAACAGGATTGAGAGACAAGCATGGAGAAAGGATGCTCAGTCACAAAAGTAGTTCTCAAGCTTGGTTGCCAACTAGAGTCACCTGAGGTAACAGGCTGACACCAGCCCCCAGGGTTATCCAGGACTTAATCCTGGGAACCTGTGAATGTTTGTTTCTGTGGCCAGAGACTTTGCTGATGTTGTTTAGGATCTTGAGAGGAGGAGAGTACCCCAGGTTATCCAGGTGGGCCCTAAATGTAATCACAAATATCCCTCTAGAGGGAGGCAGAAGGAGATGTGACTTTACACCAGAGGAAGAAGGCTGAGTGACAAGGGAAGTAGGGGGAGAAAAGGCAACGAGATGGGGCTATGAACAAGCATGGAGAAAGAAAGGAAATGCATTCTCCACTAGAGCGTCTGGAGGACACACCTTAATTTCACCCCAGTGAAACCCATTTTGGACTTCTGGCCTACAGAACTACAACTGTAGGAAAATAAATTTGTGTTCTTTTAAACCAGTGAGTTGGCAGTAATCTGCTACAACAGCCATAGAAAGCTAACACACCTGGGGAGACTTACAAACATCTGTGGCCTCGACCCCATCTTGGAGGGGCTGAATCTGTTTTGAGAGTGAAGCCCAGGCTGTAATGTCTCCCAGGTTTGTGGCAAGGTCAAGGACCTTAGGAGGCTGCAGTCCAAGTGTGAGGCCACAGGAGCCCGACCAGTGGGAGCAGCCAGAGAGAGAAAGAAAGGAATGCAAAAGGTATCATGAACAACACACTGGGACCAGGAACTACTCGGTTACTTCATTTAGGGAAAAAAAGCAAGAGTCAAAAATGAAATGGACTCAGACCCCATATCCGGAGAGCACCAGACCCTTCATACCGGGGAGGAAGGGCAGGTAAGCTGGGGTGGAGGTGGGCCTGATTTTAATTGTCTGTCTGGGGTTGTCCAGCAGGCAATTGTAGAAATATGAGATGAGAGCTGGAGAGAGAGAAAGCAGGCCTGAAGGTAACATTGGGGCATCATCAGCAGAGATGGAAGTTGAAGCCTGGCCATGAGTGAGATTTCCAAGGGAGTTTTAAAATGAGAAAATGAGAGTGAGGAAGAACAGAACCAGGCTTCCCATACCACTGTGGAGAATGAGATGAGTAAGCAGACAGAAGCAATAATCAGAGAGGTAGAGAAGTACAAGAGAAAAGCTCGGTGCATGTGTGGGGAGGGAGACGACAAAGCCACATGCTACAGAGAAGGTCAAGAGAAGGATGACTAAGAAATGATGGCAGATTAGAGGCCATCGGTGACCTTTGAAAAAGCAGTTTCCCTGTTGTAAAGAGGTGGGGACAGATATCAGATGACTGGTCTATGGGAGAGAGTGGGTGGGGAGAATGTGGAAGCAACAATAGAGGCTAACTTTTGGGGCCCTGGGAATGAAAGCAAACTGAGGAATGAAGTGACAGCCTAGCCAAGTAGACACAGAGCTTAGCGGCATGGGCTTTGCACTCAGACAGACCCGAGCCACCCCAGCTCCTCCACTGTACTACCGCAAACAAACTCTTTAACCTTGCATAGACTCAGTTACCTTGTTTATAAGACAGGCACAATAATTAATGCCTACACCAAAGAGTTGTGAGAGTTAGATGAAATACCATAGGTAAATTGCCTATTTTTACTGCCTGCAACATAGTGAGTTCCCCAAACTGATATAGAAATGAATAGATAGATAGAGGCAGAGATGTACAAGCGCTCTGGAATCTCAGGTTCCTATAAAATGGGTTGCCAGGTAAAATACAGTATTCAGTCAAATTTTAACTTCAAAATAAAAATAATTTTTAGGATAAGCGTGTTCTAAATATTGCATGGACCAAACATACTAAAAAATTCTCTGTTGCTTGTATTCATTTTCTATTGCTGCTCTAGCAAATTATCACAAACTTAGTGGCTTTAAACCAACACAAAGTTATTGCCTTACAGTTCTGTAGTTCAGAAGTCTAATACGCATTTCACTGCGCTAAAATCAAGGTGTCAACAGGGCAGGCCCCATTCCTTTCTGGAGGTGCTAGCAGACAATGTGTATTCTTGCCTTTTCCCACTTCTGGGGCCACCCACACTCTTTGGTTCATGGCCTGTTCCTCATCATCAAAGCCAGCAATGTTACATCTCTCTGATCCTTCTTCCTTAGTCAGATCTCTCTCTGATTGCAGTTGGCAAAAGTTGTCCACTTTTAAGACCTTATTTGATTAGATTTGGCCCACCTGGATAATCCAGGCTATTCTCCCCATTTCAAGGTTCATATCTTTAATCACCTCTGAAAGTCCCTTTTGCCAAGTAACATAACATAGTCATAGGTTCCAAGGATTAGAACATAAATATCTTTCATGGAATATTATTCTGCCTACAATATTGTTTATCTGAAATTCAAATTTAGCTAGGTAACCTGTTGTCTCTTTGCTAAATCTGGTAACCCTACCTATAAAACTTTGATTAACTGGAAGGAAAAATACTAATTTTCCCTTTCCATAGAGCCTCAACTATATCTTTTATTAATTCTTATTTCCATTCTATGATTCCTCCATATGCATCTCCCTTTATGCTGTATTATGTGTATTTGTGTTTCAAATTTTATTTTTTTTAAAATAAAATTTGAGCCTTGAACACCCAGGCTCATGTGATCCCCCCACCTCAGCCTCTCAAGCAGCTGGCACTGCAGGCATGCACCTCTGTGACTCGTTAATTTTTTCTATTTTTTGTAGAGATGGGGTTTAGCTATGTTGCCCAGGCTGGTCTCAAATTCCCGGCCTCAAGCAATCCTCCCACCTTAATCTCCCAAAGCACTGGGATTACAAGCATGAGTCACCACACCTGGCCTAACGTTGCACATTTTATGGAGGTCTGTAGCTGTTTGTAAAATGCATATGTGTGTGTAAAGAGAAATTCTGTATCTTGACTTTCGTTAAGTCTAAATGAGATTTGGACTTATATAATCAGAAGTAGGAAGGGAAAACAGAAACCACTCTAGGTATTTCAGGCAGGAAAAGAACTTAATACACGGAAGTGGATGCATACAAAACTCCTGTAAGGGCTATGAAAGGTCAAGGGTGAAAGTTCAAGGAAGGAAGTTCAGGGAAAGCCACAAACTTTCAAATTTGCTGCTAGCTTTCAGAGACAGAAGGTTTCAGGGACTACAGGAAACTGCTGGTGATGGTATCATCTGTTTCTAACACTGACATTGATGATTCACAGGGAGATGTCGGGGAGCCAATACAAAATCTGGTATTTGCTGAAACCCACACATTTGCTCTCTTCTGCAGAGTAGCATTATGTGGCTTCTACCTCTCTTGTACCTTCTTAATCTCATGTCAGTATATGATCTGGAACTCTGTTGGCAAGGATGCTGGAAAATGTGGTTTCCAGGCATCCAGCCCCCAATAATAAAAGGGAAGAGGGTAACAGACAAGCTGTCAGATACAGCTAAAGAAAGAACTCCAAAGGCTGGAAGGGATAAAACTTTTGCCAAAGGAAGAGGTAGAAAACATTACCTGTGCATAGATTCCTGATTATTGTAAAATACCTCCCACTCTAAGTCTTCTGTACTGTATGCAACTTCTCTTTTAAGGCGATACTTTGGGCTTGACATAGTGGCTTATGCCTGAATTCCCAGCACTTTGGAGGGCTGAGGCAGGAGGATCGCCTGGAGTCCAGGAGTTCAAGATGAGCCTGGGAAATCTGGTGAAACCCCGTCTCTATAAAAAAATACAAAACTTAATAGGGCATGGCGGTGAGTGCCTGTAGTCCTAGCTACTTGGAATGCTGAGGCGGGAGGATTGCTTCAGCCCAGGAAGTTGAGGCTGCAGTGAGCTGAGATTCCACCACTGTACTCCAGCCTGGGTGACAGAGTGAGATCCTGTCTCAAAAATAAATTTTTAAAAATAATACTTTGTTAATTTGTTGTGGCTGCCTCATTGTTTTCTGGGCTTAGCCTAGTCATCAGATTTCATTGACTATATACTCAGAATTTTGTTTTTCACATTTAAGGTGCCATCATGTAAAGAGAGAAATCTTGATAAATATGTTTGTCTCTAGGGCTAATTACCAAACTGTAAGAATATGATCGTTTTGTTATCTATTGTTGTGAAACAAACCACACTCCAAAACTTAGTGGCTTAAAACAATTATTTACTCCTTCTCATAATCAGTGGCATAGGAATTCAGGCAGGGTTCAGCTGGCTCTTCTGTTCCAGTGAGGATGGCTGGGTCACTCGCTCAGCTATAGTCAGGTGGTGGCTAGCTGAGCTACAAGATCTAAGGAGGATTCCCACACCTGTGTGGTGCCTTGGTGCTCCTCCACATGGCTTCTGTCCATCCATGTGGCTAACTTAGGCTCGGCACAATACAATCTCAGACAGTCAGGCTCCTTACACCATGTTTATACACACACACATTATACACATGTACTACGGACAATCTGTTAAATGGTAGTCAAGCCTAATGTCTTTTATTTTTTAACGAACATAAATAGAAAGAGAAGATCTTATATTGCTTTTATGACACTCTACTGTGGCAATCACTGATCTACTTTTCCATTTCAGTCTCATCATCCCTTTCTTAGTTTTCTTGTTAACTCCCTACCCTGATCCCTTCTACCTCCCACGAGGTGACACGGGGAGCTTACTCCATCTTTGTATCCTCTTCCTGTCACCTGGATTTTTCAAATATGTAATAGAACTTGGATTTGTTCCACACTTCACAGTAGGTATCTAGGAAATAAATACATCATGTACTTAGACCTGAGCATTGTGAGAGCTTACAGCTTGTAGTTGGGTAAAGTGGATTTGTTCTTCTTTTATTTTGTTTTTATTTGTTTGTTTTGAGATAGGGTCTCACTCTGTCACCCAGGCTGGAGTACAGGGGCGCAATCAAGGCTCACTGTAGCCTTGTTACACTCGACATCCCAGGTCCTCCTACTGCCTCAGCCTCCTAAATAGCTGGGACCACAGGCGTGCACCACCATGCCAGCTAACTTTTTAATTTTTTGTCTAGAGAGGGTCTTGCTATGTTGCCCAGACTGGTCTCAAACTCCTGGGCTCAAGCAGTCTGCCCACCTTGGCCTCCCAGAGTGCTGGGAGTACAGGCAAGAGCCACTGCACCTAGCCTGTTCTTTTCTAAATGCTGCCAGCTACACATTTAGATCCCTGACACTTGTATAGATGTATACAGATACTCACACATCCTCATTCCTCTAAAAAAATCATTTGGGAATTAAACACTGTTAAGAATCATTTGTGTTCTCACATCGAGTGGAAGTTTGAGGATAACTTAAACTTTTAGGAGGCAGGCATGTGCCTTTTCATCTTTGTGTCTCCACATCTTTGTGTTCTCCCACAGGGACTGGCAAATAGTAGGTGCTTAATAAGCATTTGTTTTACTGAAGGCTGGCCATTTCCATTTAACTAATCCAGCACATATTGCCCTTTTTTTTTTTTTTTAGTTTGCAAGCTGAAATGTATGATTTGTTTTGCAAATACTTATTAAGAAATTCAGAGACACACAGTAGATGCTTTTTTTTTTTTTGAGACAAAGTCTCACTGTGATGCCCAGGCTGGAGTACAATGGTGTGATCTCGGCTCACTTCTACCTCCACCTCCCAGGTTCAAGCGATTCTCCTGCCTCAGCCTCCCGAGCAGCTGGGATTACAAGCGCCTGCCACCACACCCGGTTGATTTTTGTATTTTTAGTAGAGACAAGGTTTTACCGTATTGGCCAGGCTGGTCTCAAACTCCTGACCTCAAGTGATCTGCCCGCCTCAGCCTCCCAAAGTGCTGGGATTACAGGCGTGAGCCACCACACCTGGCCCAGTAGATGCTTTTTATAATATACAAATAAAAGTCAAATCATCACAGAAAATATCGGATAGAAAATGAGGCAGAAAAAAATACTGACCATTGCACTTATAAGTGCTGTATCCTTTTAGTTATAAATACAAATTAATTTTCTTCAAGTCTAAAAAATTGTGCCTGGGCGTGTGGAAACAGAAGGGAAGGACTTGAGGCACAAGCCAGGATGGAGGGATTCTAAGTAATGCATTGTGATCCCCTACGCATGTGTTGGCCAGGATGCTCTCCAAACAGGCCTCAGTAGAAAAGAAGAAGGAGCCCAGCTTCCTTTCTAATCAGACCTGAAGCTCATGTGTGCAAGCCCCAAGGTCCAGGCTGCCTGCAGGCTCCTGATAGCTTAGGCAGAAGCAAGGGAGAAGCTGATAGTGGGGCAGAAGACCTGGGAACCGCTAGGCAGCCTAGGGCCTCCCTTCTGGGCAATTCTTGTGCCAGATGTAATGCACACCTCAGGGGCCTGAGCGAGGGCCAGGGAGGGCCTCTCCCTTTTTCCATCATGTCTAATTGAACCCAGTTTCTGCCTGGCACCTCTCAGCTTCAAACGGGGGACTGAACAGTTTGCCGACGTGACAGTCCTGTGGCACTTTCTCAGCAGTATTTTGAAAGAAGCACTGGAGGCAGCGCCTCATGCTGAGAAGCATGAAACAGGCGCAGGGGTGTGTGTGGGTGTGGGTTTGGAAGGGAACCTGGGCTCTGACTGGATGCCATTTGTTTCTTTTATTTCAGGCTGCTGTTCTTGTTGTTTTTACGAAGACATTTTTCTCTCGCAAATGCAAAAGCTTGAGCTGTGTGGGCCATCAATTTCTGCCCCTTCATACAGACAAATCACGGCTGCATGGTGGCTCGGCCTTCCTCTGCTGGGAAGCAGCCCTGGCTCACCTCACAGGGTGCCCATGGGCCGGCCAGCAGGGAAGGGAGTCCTGTAGGTGGCAGCTTCTGGGGGTGCTGCCAGAAGGCACTGGGTGCTTACCCTTATTGATATTGCAGAGACAAAAAATCAGAATATTGCTAAGTCGTTTCAAGCCTGTCTAGCAGTCACAGAAGAGAATTCCTGTTAGATTTTCCGAGCTGAAGTCTGTATTCCCTAAGCCAGGCCCTCCTTCCAAGCCTCAGCCCCTCCACTGCGAAATGAAAAGGCACATGCCCTGGTTGCTCCCACTTTCTATCATCCCACGACCTCATCTGGACTGGGAATGGTGGAGGTCATTAGAAGCCTGGAAAATCCAAAAGAATGGAAACCCCCAGTATATTCTTTTCGACTTAGAGGAGAGTGTGTGCATCTACATACTGAAGCCACACCATCAAGAACTGACCCAGAAGCTTCCCCCATGTCTCCATCCTGCCCCCCTGAAATCCTGAAAATGTCTCTGCTCACCTTTCTAGAAGAATACACATGACTGTTTCTGCATTGGCTGTGCTCCCATCCCATCCCCGACTTCTCTTTCTCATTTGTCTATCTAGTTAGCCCTGTCTCTGATTGGGAGAGTGATGCTTGGTTTAAAAGACATCTCTGCAGGAAAGCTCAAGAGGAAACAGAGAGGCTAATATATCAAGCATGTTTTAAAATAACCAAGGTGATACATATAATAACATCATGCCAGCTCGCATTCTGTTGCTCTTACAGCTCCGTGTAGGTAAGATGGGTATTCATATCCCCACTGTACAGATGCAAATACTGACTCCATGAGATAACTGAGTTGCCCAAACTTTCAAGACCAGTTAAAGGCAGAATGCGAACTGAAAACCAGATCTTCTGAGTCTTAGTGCCCCATTCACAGAGCTGTTTAAAATATGGATCATCTTTCTGGAGGAAACAGCTTTACCTGCTCTGCTCACTTGCTCTAGGATTGAGAGGGTAGAGTGAAAGAAGCGGGGAGAAGTCATCTCAGAGTTAAAACTTTTTTCAGAACCATTTGACTCTTGCTCGGCTCTGCTTAAAAGCTGCTTCTGCATCTAGGGTTTACCCAGAAACCCATCATCACAAAACCAGTAGCTCCTTTTGTCATACGTAACTACTCGAAAGCATGCAAGCAGGGGTGATCATCCAATTACAAGATCAGCTTTCTGTTGTCCAAGATAATAAAGCCGCAGTATTCATGGGTTATGATTTGGATGGGCACCCGCTAGAGTGGCATCGTCTTGTTGGCCATCTTCCCTGCTCTGATCACATCCTTTAGTACCTGTAGAAATGTTGCAGCTCTTGCTACTGACTAATGGGACTATTTCATGTTGAATGTGAACAGAGAGAAACTAAGAAACTTGAATATTATAACTGGAATATGAATTTGGAAAATATTTAGATGTTCTCATTTATTCTAATTCAATACTTTAAGAAAGGGCATGGCTTCAGTTCTGATTCTGCACAATTTACTGGTAGATTTATGGGGAGGAACCCGTTTGGATTTGTTTCAAAATTTAACTTAAAATATTGCTGACTGGTTTTTTTGGGGGTTCATGTCAAGGTTTTTCTTCGTGGTTTTGTTTTGTTGAGGTCCTGGGAAGGTCCATGAATATTTGGAGCATGAAGTAGATCTGTTGAAAACAAAAACAAATCTTGAGAATGCTACTATTTTTTGAAAAATACTAACCAATAGGCTTCTGATGTTCATTATTTAAACAAGATGAACTGAAAGAATGTTTGTCAGTCCATTTTGGATTGAAAAATGTCAGGTTCTTCTTTTTTAAAGTTTGAAAAAGCATCTCCTTTACAATGGATTTTTAAACCCAAAGTGTACCTTTTCATCCTCTAAAAATGTAACTGACACCTGAGGTTGGGAGTTCAAGACCAGCCTGACCAACATGGAGAAACCCCGTCTCTACCAAAAATACAAAATTAACCAGTTGTGGTGGTAGGCACCTGTAACCCTAGCTACTCAGGAGGCTGAGGCAGGAGAATTGCTTGAACCCAGGAGGTGGAGGTTGTAGTGAGCCAAGATCATGCCACCCACATGGGCAACAAGAGCAAAACCCCTTCTCAAAAAACAAAACAAAACAAAATGTAACTGATGTGAACTTGGAACTATTGTGGCAGAAACAGTTTCTGGTTGTGCATTTTTGATTGGTGGGGGAGGTTTTTAGAGAGGTCACATTGAAAAGTCTGAAATATCCAAGAGTGCTCAGCAGAGCTTTTCCTGTAACTTGAAGGTATATAAAGCTGAAAGGCAGAACATAAAGAAGAGGTGCCAATGGAAATTCTATTTTAGGGCCATCCCTACCCTTCACCAAATGGGTAATTTTTAGTACACTTACCAGGTTATATTACTGTGCCAAAAACAGTGTGGTGGTTTTGAGTGTCTTTTTTTTTTCCACTTGGTTAACTACTTGTAACCTAATGTTTCTAAACCACAAGAATTCAACTAAATGCTTTAGACTATGAATACCTCTTTACCTTTCTTCATCACACGCACATGCTCATTCCCTAATGGCAACCTGCTCATTCCTTTTAGCCTTCACCCCAGTAAAGCTGGTCATTTGGATATTATCTTTAACTGAATTGCTTCATTTTTGTTAAAAATTATTTAATGCAATCACAGAAGATGTCTGTTTATCAGAGATCTATTAAAGTAGCAGCTTTTAAATCAGATGGATCTCAAAGGCTCTCTGTGCTTCAGTTTTCTCATCTAAAAGATGGGCATAGTAACAAGACCTTCCTTAAAGGAGGCTAAGAGAATTACAACCAGAAGATGCCAGTGAAATCCTTAGTAAGTGTCCAATAAGCAAACCATGGGATTGTCCTAAGTTCAAACAGGCATCTTTCATTGTTTGGACCAGGGCTTTGCTGGGGCGGTAGGGTTAGGCAGGGACACTGAGATGTGTGTCCTTGGAGAACTCTGAGAAGGAGTGGGGCAAGAGCTCAGTAGCTCACTCTCAGGGAAGCTTCCAGTCTCCTTTAGCTTGTCACAACTGCAGAACCATGTTTTCCTTTTCAGATCAAGAAACAATGTCTTCAGTCTCCCTTTCTCCTGTGCCTATGCTCAAGCTCCACACTGGCCCAGAGCTTCCTCCTTCAAGTCAATTCAAATAGTTACACTCAAGTAGCAGACAAAAACAAGCTTTCTCTTCATTTGTTAAATTTTTAAAATTGCTTCATCGTGATAAAATACACACAACATAAACGTTACCATCTTAACTATGAAGTGTACCATTAACGATATGTTAAGTATACTCACATTATTGTACAACCAATGTAATCTCCAAAACTCATCTTACAAAACTGAAACTCTGTACCCGTTAAACGACTCCTCATTTCCCCCTCCCTTATAAAAGTCTGACTGTTCTTGATATCTTACGTAAGTGGAATCATACAGTGTTTGTCTTTTTGTGACTGGCCTATTTCACTTAGTATGATGTCCTCAAGGTTCATCTATGTCAAAGCATATGTCAGACTGTCCTTCCTTTTTAAGGCTGGATAATATTCCATTGCATGTGTATTTCACATTTTGTTTATCTACTCATCTATCAATGGACACTGGAGTTGCTTCCATTTTTTTGGCTACTGTGAATAATGCTCTATCAACATGGTGTACAAACATCAGTTGGAGTCCTGCTTTCTACTCTTTGGGGTATATATTATACCTATAAGTGAAAATGCTGGGTCATATGGTAATTCTCTTTTCAATTTTTTGAGAAATGCCATAAGTTTTTCCACAGTGGCTGCACCGTTTTACATTCCCACTGACAGTGTTCTCTTCACTTTTATGAGGTGGCCACTCTTTCAGAAGGAGAGGCACTCTGGGTAAGATATGTGTCTAGAAATAGAATAAGATCAATCAGCCTTGATTCACGGAAGTGTCCTGTTCCAGCACCACCTTGCCAGGTGAAGTGAGTCACAAGCTCCCTTTCCGTTTCATTGTCACCGGCGGAAGGAAGTGATAGAGGTGGCTTCCAGCCATGCTGGGATGCCACATGCGTTTGCTGCTTGAGGAGGGACTTCCCATCTTTCCCTTGCTCTCTTTTCGCATACCTACTGCTAGGGCGCCTCTGACATAAGCCCACCTGCAACTTCTTCCAGGATCTGCTTCCACTTTGCCCCAGGAGCTACTTTTCTCTTTATCATTTTCTTTCATAGGATCTGAAAATGGTCTAGCAAAAGGTTGTTTCTTTGTTAGTCTCATGTTCTCGTGTCCATGTCAAATAGGGAAAATGGGGAAGTTAATTGCTGTCTCTCTCAGGAGCTCAGACCAACATAAAAATAAGACTCCTGAACTTAGAGCCTGTTTTGTCCACAAGATTATCCAACCTGCAGCAAGCACCAGAACTTGCCTGAGATCCTGAGATCCTAGTCACCTGGACATACACCAAGATCTAGCATGGAAGAAGGGAAACCTGCATCAGGAGTTCAGAGAAGAAGGATCAGTGAACTAACCTTAGCTCCTCCCTTTCAAATATCCACCCGGAAAAACAAAAATCTGTTCTCACCCTAGGCCACAAAGCTTGATGCTTAGGAGGCAGGCAGCTCGGAGGTGTGTTTCACCACCTGCTGGTTGCATGACTGTGAGCTCAGGACTTCACCTTTTTGTGCCTCAGTTTCCTCATCTGTAAAAGGGAGACAAGAGTTGTATACCTTATAGCATTCAAAGCAGTTTTATCACCTCACAACAACAAATTCTCTCACACTAGAGGCTATTAATCATCCTAGCAAGAGAAAAAGAGAAGGATCTTCAAAATTCAAATTTGGTTCCGTGTTTAGGTTCCCGTAAACAAGTCCAACACATTCTCCCTCTGCATCTTTGTTCAAGTTGTTTGCCTCTGTTGGTTCTCTCTCATGGTCCTCCTCCCGATCTTCTGCCTCTTTCTTCCCTTTCTTTTTGTGGGTTTAACTCTCCAGGCCCATAAGGATCTGTCCTGCCACATCTCTTATTTGAGATGCTCATTTTTGCTCTTCTTTTTACTGTGTCCTTCTCAGAGCTCCAGAACGATTTATTTTACATTACCCATTAAGGCAGGCACATTGCTAGGCGCTCGCTGGAGACATGTGGTTGATGCTTTTTGAAGAATGCAGAATGCCTGGCTTAAAGAAACCTACTTTCTTAGAAAAATTCCAGCTTAGAGCAAACCACCTCGTGATCACCCGCGTGGAATCTCGGGCTGAGCAATGTGGTTTGCAGATCCCTGAGCAGGGGCCTGTGAAATCTGGGAAGCAGGCGTGTGCTGTGCGCAGAGGCATTCCAATAATAGTTTCAGATGCAGAGGATGGGCGGGCTGCTGTGACTCATGTCCCCAGCGCACGCACGTCTCCAGGCAGAGGGGACGTGGGCGGGGACGCTCACCCTTGGCCGAGGGGAATTACCTGGGGAGGCCAGGAAACAGGCCCCGGAGCACAGACAGGAGCCTGGCGTGCACAAGGGCAGCCACGCTGACTCACACAGGAAGGCAAGAGGGCGATGACCAAATTTGAAAGAAGCAAGTCGTCTATGTCAGGGAAGCCCTTAGAGAAACAGGAAGCATGATCAGCTGGTTTCAAGCTCAGAAAAGGAAAATTCAGTGTGTCCCCATGCCTTTGTTCTCACAGAAGTTTATCAAGATGAGACTCTGCTGAGCCTAGCACTGTGGTTCTGAGAAGTGAGAGTCAGCTACCTCCTCCAAGGGGGCCTCCACAGTGAGAGTGCACACAGTTGTCCGTCTGCAAGAACTGTTGGTACTTACCATAGCAAACATGTACGGACAGGGCCTCCACCTTCAGTTTTGTGGGTTGTGACCAGCCAAAGGGTGGCCAGCCGAGGGAGGAACTCTGCTTCCCAAGTCAGGCACCAGCCTGAGCCAGCCCAGAGGAAGGGACATCTTTTTCTAATGTGTCTACCCAAATGAGCACACCCCTCTCCAATTACCACAAAGACACCCTGCATGCTAGCTGTGGCCCTGTCTACAGAACACTTATTATATTCCAGACTCTGTTAAGAATTTGGTACACATTGTCTCATTTAATTCTTACAACGAACCTAAGAGACGGATTCTTTTTTTTTTTTGAGACAGAGTCTCACTCTGTCACCAGGCTGGAGTGCAGTGGCACGATCTCGGCTCACTGCAACCTCCGCCTCCTGGGTTTGAGCGATTCTCCTGCCTCAGCCTCCCGAGTAGCTGGGAACTTCAGGTGCGCACCAGCATGCCCAGCTAATTTTTGTATTTTCAGTAGAGATAGAGTTTCACCACGTTGGCCAGGATGGTCTCAATCTCTTGACCTCGTGATTTGCCTGCCTCGGCCTCCCAAAGTGCCGGGATTGGGGTTCTTTTATTAACTCTGTTTTATAGATGAGGAACTGTAAGCACAGAGAGGGAATCTGCCTAACGCCACACAGCTATTTGTATCAGAATTGAAATTTGTACAAGGGCATGCTGCCTCCTAGGATGATTTTGTTTAGAACCAGATAATGATGATGATCATGATTTCAGTCTTAGGTAGTTGAAGCTTCCCTGTGTTCTCAGGGATGTCTCAGTCAGTCTAATACGCCTCTGGGGTAAACAGAAAACGGTGGAGTGTTGGAAAGTTCTTGGAGAGGTTGGCTCCACCTGTCCAGGGCCAGGCTGCCCCAGGGCCATGTGCCCTGGCTGAGTAGCCGGCCTCTCTTCTATGCTAGAGCTTGGTATATGCCCAGCTGGCTAGGATCTCTGGATTTCAGGATCTCAGACAAGTTCTGGTGCTTGTTGCAGATTGGATAATCTTGTGGACAAAACATAGGCTCTAAGTTCAGGAGTCCTATTTTCATGTTGGTCTGAGTTTCTGAGAAAGACAGCAGTGAACTTCCTCATTGCAGCACAGGGCACTTCCTCCGGCAGCACAGGGCAGGGATCCCCCTAACTGAACATAGGCTTGCCACCACCCTATTTCCCCAATGCCCTGAGTGTGGTGGGACTTCTTGCTATGCAGAAGATTTCTGTATAATTCTCCAGGTAATGACAGACAGGATAACCTGCCACTCAAATGGAGTTGCCACTTCAAGAGAAACAGCAACCTTTAGTCCAGAAATTCTAAAGCATCAATCCCCTTAAAATCATATTCTCAGCCCAGGATTGGCATGCTAACAAGTTCCCAGGGAGTTTGATACCCGTAGCTGACACTGAAAGTCCTTTTGTCCGATGAAAGCTAACAATTCTAGTATCTTGGCTGACCATCACATCATTTAAGGATCATTTTATTTTTAACAAATAACTGGAAAGTTGGCTTGCAATACCTTCAGGTGAAGGCTTTGGGGGGTGGGGCCACCTGTGATGACATGAATTGCCCTGAGGAAAATCATAGGAAGAAAATATATAGGTTTGAGTGACCTGGGCCATATTTTTGGGGCCCAGTGGTTCAGCAAATCTAAAGATTTTCATATAGAAACACAAAACATTTGGAAAATGAGAGTAGATAAGGATTTGTGTTTCAGAAGGGCAGCTTACACCTCCAAGTTCAGGGATGAAAGGTTCTTCAGGCCAGAGGGTGCTGTACTTTCTCTAATTTCCCACCCAGACTCCCTCCTTCCTACAAACATAGCAGGCACGACCTGGGTTTTGATCTGAAAAGCATCACACAGGCTTGTGGCCCAGAAATGTCTGTCTAATCTTCCTGACACTTCATGCTTCTGTGGCTTTCCTTTGGCTCTGGAAGAATTGGGAACTGTGAGACAGCCCACCTGAAGGGCTAAGTCCCTGAGAGGGAACCCCTTAATCTGTTAGCCCTCTGCCATTTTGGGACGGATTTCTTATCAACCCTGGCAGCTAGCTGAGATAATCAAGGCAGGTAAGGAGGCGGTGCCTGGATAATGGAATGGGAGAGGGTTAATGAGATCTGATAGGACATCGGGAGGGGGGCATGTGGATGCTGTTTCACATGCCGGAGGCCAGGTCTGCTGGTCTGCTTACTTCCTTTATCCTTCTGATTAGAGCGGGAATGGTCCCTGCCCTCCCCACCAAAACCATGAGTGCCCTCCCCACAACTTGCCCCATTACTTAGACTCAACACTCTCTAAGAATCCAAACAGCTGACCACATCACATGTTCTGGCTTCTTTCTGTTTTAAAGGAATGAGGGCATGTGTGTGTGTGTGTGTGTGTGTGTGTGTGTGTGTGTGTAGAAGGCATGTTGGGCTCTATAGCTGCAGATTTCCTTCCCTTGGGCTCTCTCAGCTTCTACCAGTTTGAACAATCCCAGGAACTGCACACAGAAAAGACAGCTGGCTATGAACATCCTCCCCATGGGGAGACAGCTCCCAGGTAGAGCTGAAGCTGCAGCTGTCATCCTCAGAAAGGAGCTGTCTCCCTGCCAGATGTAAAGCCCAGACCTTGACCATCTCACAGCAACCTGAATTTCATTTATTGGGTTAGCTGGGCCACAACAGGCAAAAAGTAAGGAGAACTGGCCTTCCTCTGCTTTCCTCCTAGCTGTGAGCAGACACACAGGCTCCCAAAGCTTGTTGGAAATGAAGGTAGACAGTGAAGTTGGGCAAGGGACAGCCTCTTTGTGCCTCAATTCTGTCAAATGTAACACAGACCACTTGACCATAGAAGTTCCCTCTGGTTCTAAAGCTGTAAAACTCTGTAAGATGTTACCACTGTTAGTCTGGCACACATTTAGAGGTATGCATGTGTAGAGAGACATTATACAGGTGTTTAACTTACATGAATTCAACTAAACAAGTTCTGTCTCTTTTGCATACTTAAAAATAAAAATGCTGTAAAATTATATTTTACGTACACATACACAACGTTATATACTTATACAAACATAATACGGGGCAGGGTTATATGCCCAAAACCTTGTATAACTAACTATACTTTATCAGTGACTTAGGTTTTTTCTAATTTACCTTTGATTGCACTTCACTTTAGAACCTAACCCCACAGAAGGTGAGATTCCACTGTAATTATTACTGTGTTGCTAAGGAGGCAGTGGAGTATAAGGAGAAAGATGTGGGTTTAGGAGACAGATTGAGCTGGATTTGAGTCCTGGATTTGAATCTCGGCTTTGTTCTGTATTAATTGTGTGATCTTGGATAAGTTACTTAAGCTCTTCCAAGCCCAGTTTATCATCAAATAGGAAGAATAATGCCCATCTCGCAGGATTATTGTGAAGGTTAAATGAGATCATGTATGTAACACTTATTACGTGCCTGGGACAGTGTATCACTCAGCATATGACATTTATTACACATGATTCAGCCCACATACATTTACATATCTAACACTATTTTATACAGCAAAATCAAACACTTCAGTAGTCATTTACGCACAGCAGAAAACTTCTCTGATGATCTGCAGATCACACTTTCCCAAGATGTGCTCCAGATTTCGCAGATGATTCTGTGGCCATATAAATTTGAAACATTTTACCTGTTATATACTTCTCCTCGAGACTCATGATATATTAATGTTAAAGGGTCTGAGAAGTCCCACAGCAAAAACACTTGATTAACTTGGTTTATCTCAGCCCTCTAACACTTATTAAGATCCCTAGGATCAGGTCCCTAGAGTCCAAAATACACTTTGGGAAGTGTTTTCAAGTGACCTAGGTCACTGTGGGCACAGGTTACTCTAGCTTCCAGAAACCCCTGGCTAGGCAGATGGGCTCAAGTGTGGCTGTTGGGTATCTGCATGAAGAAGGTCAGTATTTCTGGGTTTCACTGGTATCACAATCACCTGGGGAGCTTTACAAAAATGTAGATTTTTTGGCTCCACCTCAAAGTTGCTGAATTAGACCAGAAGGTCAGAAGTGTGCATTTTAAATAGGCATTACAAGCATCGAGCTAAATTTTAAGATGCACTGGGTAGGTGCTTGGAGTTAAATTCAAGCAAGTGGTAGGAAGAAGACCTCACATACTTCTCCCTCTCAATCTCCAAGTTTCTAGAACTAATTTAACATGTGATTCAATGGACTAAAAGGATTCTTTCCCTGCTTCTTCACATGAACAGCACTAACGGGCAGGTTGGAGGGCTGCCATCAACAGAGTTTAATGTAGGTTCCTTTAATCAGATTGCTTTCCTCTTTCTAGCTTGCTGAGACCCTGGGCCTCAGGGAACGGCCATCTTGATCTCTAAAGGAGCTGTTTCTGCCAAAGGAGGGTGTCACTTGGGAAAACCACACTGTGTGACCTGACTCTCAACTACAGATGCTTCTACACAGAAGTATTCAGATAATGGGTGGCATTGAAGGAGAAAGCCACAGAGAGCCACAGAGAGCCTCCGGGCTGGAGGTATGAAAAGGGACAGTATGTTTTCTAACTATGGGAGAGGGGTATATTAGAAGTTGATTCTATGCTTACGAACCTTTCTGTTATTACTATTAGTAGTAGTAAGACTCTCCTTGAAAACCAGTAGGCTTAAGTCCTTGTTCTAACCTTTCGGAATGTAAACGGGTCTTTCCAGAGGTGAGATAAGACCAGTCTCCAGTTTTACAGAGATGTCTTCAAGGTCATGGGTCCCATAACCCAAATGCAAACATGTGCCTCTGGAGCTAACCTGAGAGCCTGTCTCAAGATGTAATTGTTTGTTTCTTAAGGTTGTGGGAGATGTATTATTGTTATTTCTTCTGTTTTGCTGCATAAATTGTGTAAAATTTCATTCTGACCTTGTAGCCTTTTGCCAGCTACCATATGTGTGTGCTGTGTTGTGTGAATTCATAAATCAGTGTTGCTGTTGTTTTTTTTCCACAGTGATGTAGAGAGGTCTCTGTTTTTCGGCTAGACTTTGAATTCCCTAATAGTAGGAATGGTAGGTTGGACTTCAATTGTACTATTCTAAGCAGTAATGTGAGGTTCTTAAAATTATGAAGACAGGGTAAATTCTACCTTTGCTACAGCCAATGGGAGCTATCTGGGGGGAATTGAGGGGGAAGGAAGAAGGAGCTTGTGAGCCTGGAGCACATTGAGCAAGAGCATTAAGAGTCATGGTGGGGAGTGGGGATGTGAAGACCCTCCCAATGTAATTGCCCAGTGGTTTCTTCCTGCCCACTGCACAGGCAAAATCAATCCACTGAGACTGCAGTATTGCAGTAGAGAAAGTGTTTAATTGATGTGAGGCTGTCACATGGGAGACTGGAGTTACCACTCAAATCAGTCTCCCGAAAGGCTCAGAGGTTACGGATTTTCGAGGATAGTTTGGTGGTCAAGGGACTAGGGAGTGGGTATGCTGATTGGGTACACTCAGTGGGTATTGGGGATACAATGATAGGGGTGTGGAAAATGGTCCTTATGTGCTAA
This sequence comes from Pan paniscus, assembly GCF_029289425.2. Lineage (NCBI taxonomy): Eukaryota > Metazoa > Chordata > Mammalia > Primates > Hominidae > Pan > Pan paniscus. The sequence goes on along the minus strand of NC_073253.2, from coordinate 45,481,738 downwards.
ATCCATCTCTGGGTAGGGGGCCATTTGACTGGTTGAGTGATGCATTATGATTCTGGGTGAGGTCAGTCTGAAAAACATCTCAAAAGACCAATCTTAAGTTCTACAATAATGATGTTATCTACAAGGGCAATTGGGGAAGTCACAAATCTTGTGACCGCTGGTCACATGACTCCTAAGCAGTAAGAGATTATAGAAATTATACCTACATTTTAACAGAATTCAGCCCCTTACATAATTGTAATCTTGTGGCCTTTCATTAGTCTTACAAAGACAGTTTCAGCCCCTGAATATGGCACAGATCAGTTTCAGGGAGGGACTATTATTATCCTTGCTTCAAACCTAATTTATAAACTAAGTTCCTCCCATGGTTAGCTTGGCCTATGCTCATTCCTGGGCTTTTTTATGTTTAACAAATTTGGAAAAGTTACTGGAGATTCACAGGAATTTGATTCCTCTCCAGGGATGATCTGCTTTGTAAAATGCAGAGGGAATGGGACAGTGGGAAAGGCTGGGGCCCTCAGACCACTCCCTTGCCATCCTCTTCTGGCCTCTTCAAATGCTTGTCAAGCAAAATTTCTGGTTGAATCATATGGCTTTGATTGAAAAAAAGGAGGTTGGTATGTGGGAAAAGAGCAAAATTTTTTTTACAATGGCATTGTCACAAGCTTGATCAAATATACCAAGTAACCTTCCCTTCCAAGAGTAATTAGTCAAACTCTTCTCTGTTTGACCTCCACTTCACTCCACCACCACACATGCTAGCTGTTGTGTTTCTCCATTTGGCATGACACAGGACAACTGGTCAGCTTTCCGTATAAAGGAAAGATAATTTTTTGCTTTTAGCTAACATTTCCCTTTAAGGAACAGAAAGAAAAAAACAATTGGGGTCCCATGTTCCCATGGCTTCTATCCACTTTCCATTAGGCACCCCATGCACCTGCTAACCAGAACTCAAGCAACACTTTTGGACCACCATCGTGTTGCAGCTGCCCCCCATCTGGGTAGCTCTGTCTTGAGTTTCTTCCTGTTCCTTGGCTATCTTTGACACAGTGACCCATTTTACCTCTTTCTGGCCAGAAGTGACTGTTCCTCAGTGGGGATGAATCACTTTGTACCCATAACAATGCTGGCAATCCCCAAACAGCAGACACTTTCCACTTGTTCAAAGTCCCTGAACAGCCTTTGAAGGAAACTTAACAAACAGTTACCCCTGGGTTAACACCTGGTGTGAGGCTGCATAGCTTGAAATATAACTTTATAAACCACTTCAAAGTTGCTGGAGATACAGGTTTGGAACAGAAAGACCATTTCCCTCTAACCACTACAGCATATTTCCTTCCAGCCAAGCAGTAAGCCCCAATGTAACAGCAGAATTCCAGAGTCTTCCTGATTTAGCACACTGCCATTTTGTCATGGCTCGTTTTGATCCCTCTCATTAGTCGGCCCAGTGTTACCATATCCAATAAATCAGGTATAGACTGGTTGCCTCCCAAAAGAAAGAATTTGCCTTTATTTTCTGCACCACACAGAAGCAAGCAGTAATTTATACACTGCCTGGAAACCAGTAGCACAAACACTGATAAGTAAATGTTCAGCTGAAGCCAAGCTCCCCCTACTATTCGTGAAAGGAACTTGGATGCCCACTCTCAAGTGTCAATCATCTTGAATCACGCTGCTGTTGAATTTAGCTAATTTTTTTTTTTTTCCAGAGTAGCATCTCTCGTTAAGCCAAATGATGCCTTTGGGCACATTTTTCCTTTAAAATGTTTTACTGTATTTGAATAGAAAATAACTGAAATAGGAAAAAAATGTAAGTCTATTTGGGTGGTTGGTTATATAGCCAGGGTTAAGTGTTTATATTTTAAGTTACTATTTTTAATCAAAAGTTTCCCGATAATTACAGCCTAAAGGAAACCACAGTAAAAGTATTAACCAGAAATTTACTCAATGTAATGGATAATTACCAAAGAACAAATAAATCATATTTAGGAATAGGAAAGAAAGAAAAGTGACCTTGTTAAAAGCTGTCAGCTTCACAGAGGTGAACGTCTTCTCCCCACTCTCCTCCTCCACCCTCCTTGTCTCTCCTTCCCACCTCAGCCAGGAGCTCAGTGACCTTCTGCACTTCCCCTCCGTTTCTATTGAAACTTGCCCATGGGAAAGATCCAAAACTCTTTCCATTATGACATAAATGATTGATAACTTACATGTTCCATGTTTTCAGATTATTCATTTATTTTAACTGACTGGAGAATACTTTTGACTAAAGAAAGAAGCTGTAACAGATGTCTTAGCAGCCAGACGATGGGTAAAGGATAGTTTTTGTCAGTAAGGATGGTGGTACTGGGGCATTGTCTTCCAAACCTAAGTGAGATTGTAATAGAAGTTTTGAAGCTATTAATGAAATATATCAACAAACATGAGATAAAACTACATGGTTTGACAGGCATATTGTTTTTTTTTTAATGTGTTCTAGGAATTTCAGTGGCTTCACCAAATGGAGTCAGTCCGACATGTAAGGTTTGGGCATTTGGGAAAATGAGCAAGAATGAACATTGAGGAGATACACACACACATGAACACTTTAAGAGAGTGTACTGTAGTCTTACAGTAAGTGGGTAGGAGAGGAATGGGGCAGAGAAAGCATCTGAGGTTCTTGGAGGACCTTGAAGGACCTGGGAACTATAGGACTATCAGACCCAAGGCCATTGCTCTGGGGTGCTCCAGACATCTGGGGAGGAAGAAACCTGGAGAAAGGCTGTAATATTAGGTAACTGGCAGGACATGGTGACCTTTTGTGAAGATAATTCCCAAAGCTATTGTTCTCATGTTAGAGACCAAATATCTCACTGTTCTGAAGAATCAGCCCCTGCCTTCCTCTCATCTCTCTCCACCACCTCCCATCCCCACACTAGCACTTTGCACTCCAGCCAAAGGCCTTTGTACCTGAATCACCCAATTTGAGACACTCTTACATTCCCCTAAACTTCTCTAGTTAACTCCTGCTAATCCTTCAGGTTTCAGTATGACAGTTACATCCTCCGAGAAGCCACTCTGTCTCCTTGCACAAAAAAGACTTCGTTGTTCTCACAGATCCTGTACTTTGCCTTAAAAACTACTGGTTTATTTGGGAGGCTGAGGTGGGCGGATCACGAGGTCAGGAGATCGAGACCACCCTGACTAACATGGTGAAACCCCGTCTCTACTAAAAATACAAAAAATTAGCCAGGTGTGGTGGCGGGCACCTGTAGTCCCAGCTACTTGCGAGGCTGAGGCAGGAGAATCGCTTGCATCCGGGAGGCGGAGGTTGAAGTAAGCCGAGATCACACCACTGCAGTTCCAGCCTGAGCAACAGAGTGAGACTCTGTCTCAAACCAAACAAACAAACAAAACCTACTGGTTCTGCTTTGTAATTATGTGTTGATATGACCATTGATATATGTCTGTCTCTCCCACTGCTCTGCACACACTGCAAAGATGGGATCATATCTTGTTGGTTTACCTTTGTGTTCCCAGTGTGAAGCACAATGTGTGACATATAATATGTGCTCAATAAATGTTAATTAATTATTTGAATGAATGAATGGTACTTCTCATCAACGCAGCTCAGGAGAATCAACAAGCTGTTTAGCCTTGAGTAAGTGGCTTAATCGCTCTAAATTTCAGTTTCCCTATCTCTAACAAAGCATTAGTAATAGCACCTATTTCCAAAGTTGTTTTGAGAATTAAATGAAATAATGCATGCAAATCACTGAGTACAAATCTAGTATGCAAAACACAATAAACGTTTATTATTATTACTGTTACTACCTGCATCTTTGCACCAGCTTTCTCATCTATAAACTGATTGTTTTAAAGTTTCCTTCGGCTTTAAACAGGCTATGACTCCTACCTAATCCTAAAAGAAAAGTTCTTTGTTCTCTGGATTTGTCAATCTGGCAACTCTAACCATCAATATATTAACATTTTTTTTCCAGTTACAAAAATTCTGCAGGAACCAGCAATGATTCATCAACTTGTAATAACATGCATGAATTTAAGACATGGCCATAATTATTTTATGAACTTGCATTTAATGTACCAAAGTCTTCACTGTTCTCACAAGATTCTGGGAAGTGGAAAGAGAGGGTGATTTGGAAGGATAAAGCTCCTTTTCATCTACATACCTAAAGAGGGGTGCTTTTATTTTCCTTTTGATGATCTTACAATAGGGTATCCTTGAAAAAGAAAACCAAAAGTAAGATATTTGTATTACACAGCCAAAATATTCAAGAGACCTGTGTTCCACTTGGCACTTTCTAACTCTATTCTGTATCTTTCTGGATTTCAACCCACATGAAAGAAGCAATATTTGTTACCTAGTAACTGGATAAACTATGTGTGATATTTAACTTCAAGTACAAAATATTATCTTCTATGATCTTACAGTGTACTGGAGAGCTTTATGTCCTTTTTATGCAAGAGAAAGCTGAGGCTTCCTGGAGGAAGAGAATGACGTGAAGCCCACACAGCTATCCAGAGCTGAAACCAATGCCAAGCAAGCTCAAAGGTTTGGGCCTCATGATTAGACACCCCACTTCGCTTTGCTTACCTGCCAAATCCTGTAAGTGTGAGCTATACTTCATGTTTGTTTCCCATAAATACATCCTTATTGATAATGTCAATAAAGTAAATTTCATCACCCACTTGGAATGGCTCCGTCCTCATCCCGGCAGTATTTTGCCTTCCAGAAGAACAGAACAATGCACCATAGTTTCCAAGTGCCTTTCATTTGCCACTGGGACCTTTGCTATTTGGATCATACTTCCGCCTTCTCAGACCTTAACAAATAAAATATCTTGGTGCAAGCAATTTTCTCTGTAATGGAGGGAATTGCAATGATAAGCAACTTTTACCCAAATTCCTGTGAGTTTTCAATGCTTTATTTTAGGTTGACCGATGCTGTGTAAAAATGTTTCAATGACATCTAAAGCCAGAGGGCAAAAAAGTATCAAGAAAAACAATTATTAAACCCAACAACCAATGTATGTGTAAAGTAAAAAGTTTATATATAGTTCACCAAGCATCAATACTATAGAGTTACGGGACTTTCAGCAACCCAGTAAGGTAGCTATGGCAGGTCTTATGATTCCCATTTTACAGATGAGGAAATTGAGGTCCATTCCGATTTTTTACTCAAAATCCTATGCTAGAGTTAACAATCCCTCAAAGTTCTTGAGTACCTTATTTATTACTGTTATTGTTACTCTTACCATTTGAAACCAGAGGGGCATTCACCTAAATTTTCATTTGCATGAGCAATCAAAGAAAATCAGAATTGGAATCACCTGCCAACATTTACTTAAAATAAATGTACTTATTATTTTCCAGACGTACTTTGGACAAGTTATTTTAAACACAATTGTGCATCAGTAAAAATCCACAGGAACAATGAACACTCCACAGGCTTCTGACTGAGAAAGTGAATAGGGAGCAGACCTTGTTATGGTGTCAGAATGAAAACAATGCCCGGGAAGGCTCCAATACTGTTCCACAAACAAAACTAAGGAAATGGGAGAAGAAAGAAAAGTAAAGTATATTTATGTGCTGCAGGTCTAGCACTCCAGCAGGAAATTCCGAGTGAGAGCTCTCACCAGTGCCCTAGCCCTTGACCCTGAGGTCGTGGGGTTTTTGGGTCCAGCCAGGCATTGGTTGGCCACATCCACAGACTCCAGAGTCTTAAAGGGCCTGGGCCTCACTTGCCTCTCCCGTGTGCCCCAAAACCTGGCCACTCTGTCTGAAGGGTAGCCTCCCTTCTTGCTTTCACAAGCCTGTGGATGGCTGGTTTAAAGCAGGAAGAGCTGCCACTCTCCCTTCACACTTTACATCACCTCTACGCAAGTCATTCACTGATTCCTGCCTTAGTAGGTGTTTAAATGAAGTGGTTGTTGCCTATTGACTGAGAATGGACAGCTTGAAGAAACATATGATGTGCTTGACACACACTGCAAGTATTCCCTAACTTTATTACCTAAGAATCACTTGGGAGGCTCATTTACAATGCAGATTTCTGGATCTTATCCCTGGAGATCTATCTGGTAGGTTTGGAATGGGGCTGCAGCCCAGGATCTTAATCAAACAGCCCAGGTGATTTTATGTGGGGAATCTAGGTTCATATTTGAAAAATACCATAGTAATTGTGAAATAATTAAAATAATGAATGAATGGTAGCATTATGAATGTCAATAGATGTTTCCCAAATTTGTCTTACCAAAAGAATCACTGGGACTACTGTCAAAAATACTGATTCCTAGGCCTCCCCTAGACAGACCTAGTAATCATAATCTCCAGAGAAGGTACCTGGGAATCTAAATTATTAAACAACTGCCCCCAATTGAGTCTTCTGATCAGGCCCATTTGGGGAATACCACTATAGGCTGTGGTCTCTGCAGTTCTCACAGCATTCGTTTCTTGTTCTTTGAAGCAGTAACTTGGTGTGACCACATTCACGCAGGTACCCAAAGCTCTTATTGTCTCAGTAAAACTGCTCCTTCTGTGCAGTACCATTTTAGAAAAACTTGGACATCTCAGTCAGACCCCAAATGATACTTCCAATACATAGCCTATAACTGTAGATCCAAATGAGTTTTAATAAAATCAGATTTCAAAATATTCAATAATTGATACAGCATGAGCGCCAACCAATGTGGATAAACAGTAGGTTGTCAATAACCTGTACTTACCTTCTATTATTAGCCCCCAGTATATTTTAAATGACAGTTCTCAATTGTGTCAGCCTCCTAGAGCTTAGGAATACTGATTTATTTTCAAGATCCCCTTCTACTTTATCTCTCCCATCCCTATTAAAAGAGCTTGAGATTGGTAAATATCTTCAAAGTAATGCTTGGTAATTGTGCCTGGGTTTGGTTAATATATTTTCCCCTGTTTAATTTGTTGCATGCTCCATGCCCTGACATCTTATTCCTTACCAGACCAGAAGTTTTCAAATGTGCAAGCCTATTGTGCCTGGGGAAAAATGTTGAACTTTTGCCTTTGTAATAAGATATGCTCCAATTACCAACTTTAGCAATTTAATATAGTTGAATAATAACTGAATGGGACACTTTGTCACTCAGTCATTATTCAAGCTCCTACTAGGGGTGGAATGAACAGTTGCTGGAGGTCAGTCTATTCCTGAGGGAGCTCAGCCTCGCAAATCAACACTCTTGAGAATTTTTTAAAAAGCGATGTTATAAAAAATAATTCTAGGAAGTACAAATCAAACTATAGATTTGTAAAATGCTATAAGAGCTTGGGTTCCATTTTTAAGAATGGCACAGTGTTTAATGTTAAGATAATTTTATATGTGGAATGCATGGTGGAGAGATAAAGCAATCACCTGGATAATTCAATCTAAGAAGCACTTTGTGGGTGGAGATGATACAGATAGATGAGGTCATTTTCGCCTGGGCCACAGATATTACACATTTCCCCTCACCCTACATTGCACGTAGCCTCACATCCAGAAGGTATTCCAGTACCCATGACAAGCTTTAAGCACCTATATCTTGCTTTGATGTGCACAAGACATTTCTGCTGAGAATTGCAAGGTCTCTTGTTTGTTTATAGCAAAGTTTGAAGAAGCCAAGGGTGTTTATTTGTTTGGTTTAGGCTCAGGTTTGCTTGTGTGTTTTTTTCAGACGTACTGTAGGGCAATATTTTTCCATTTTGGGACTAAGACTTATTTGCCTATTAAGAGACTATTACATGCAGACTTTTAATTTATGTACTTAGTGCATATAATGTTCCTAAAGTCTCAGGAAAGTTAATCAAGAAAAAGTCAAGGGCAGGCTTCAGGAACTAGAATGTAGTCATTCAGGAAGGCCGTCTCTCCCTCTAGAATGACACTTTGTTGGGACGTGGCTGAGCCACAGAGTCTGGGGCCAATGATGGCCACCTCAGTATCAGAACAAAAAGCAGCTCTAAGGAAAGATGTGGCACTCTTCCAGGACATCCAAGCCCTGCCTCCTGCAATCCAACAACCTCGTTTTACTCTCTGTGTGGACATTACTACCAAAGAGGTCATAGAAGCTTCCTGACCTCATTTCTCTAAAGCAAAGGAAGGATCTCACCTGCTATCTAGACCAGAAACATCCTTCCTAGGGATGCTTAGAGGACTCAGAAGAGTTTCAGAATAAGTTCTGGAAAGAGTTCTGGAAGATGTTGGGGCGTCCTGAGAGATATGTACCCCTTCAACAGGGGGCTGAAGATCTCATGGTAGTGCCTCCCCATCATTCACCTGCTCTCCTCCCCCTAGCCCACTATATGCCATCCCTAGGGTTCTGTAAGCCACAAACCAGGTTGAGGGACAAACTACAGGTCAAGAGAAGCTCCAGATCTGGGGCTAATAAATTGATTTAGGGGTTTTACAATTGTTGATATACTCTAGGACAGTGATTCTTCCTCCTCCTCCTCCTTCTCCTTCTTCTTCTTTTTCTTCTTCCTCTTCCTCTTCCTCTTTCCTTCTCACATGGATACAGATGTAAATTGAAGAACCCTTTTCCTAAATCACTAATTTTCTCATATCCACATTCTGATTAGATATCGCATGGCAGGGACCTTTCTCCAAGCCCTAAGAATGAATAGAAATCTAGATTCCCTCAGAGTCCAGCTCAGGAGACAGCACTGCTTACCCAGACTCAGTGGCCCTGATCCAAAGAATACTCAGCTTTTGTTCCAATGGAACCAGTATCCCCCTTTCCTTGCCCTGGCCCACTGCACACCAGGTCTTAGAGAAAACAGGTAGATTGATTTCCCCATAGCGGAGCTGCTGGGAGAAACTCTAAGCCATGCTTCAGTGAATGGAAGCCTCCATCAGCACCACATCTCCCTTGAGAAGCATCTGGAATGATCTTAGTTATTGTCTTTAGCTATATCCAAGCTGTGGCCTTACCTGACTCCTCAACTTCTATCCTTCTGAGCCCAGCCTGGTGGCCATACCCACCTCAACAATCAGCGCCAACCCAAGTTCCCCCTTCTGACCCATCCCGTCTTTCCTTTCCTAGGGCCGCTCTCAGCCTTCGCTTCTGATTTCATATACCCAACCAAGCCTTTGTCTAGCCCACCATAGCTGATTATTCAGGCTGAACATATATCCACTGGCTCAATCCAGGCCTATGCCCATCAGGAAGGCCTAACCCCATCCTAGGCCCTTGTGCTGGCGCAGAGCCTCCAGTGTCTGTTGCACAATTTGGGCACCACAGGGAACACATGACTGGCATCCACAAAGACAAAGATGGAAAATATGAGCCATCCATTTGGCAACAATGTTGGCATCTTCCTAAATTCGTGCTGCCAAGCTCTGACCAGAAAGATCTTGGCCTGTTTACTGCCCGATGCAGTCAGTCCAGACTCAGGGTGGCTCAGGTCATGGTGGTAGAGCCAGCTATAATGAGATTTAGACATGCAAGAAAAAGACAGAGAAAGGGATCCAGACTCCATATCAGACACAAGCTAAAGGGAACACTAGAAAACCTTCATGAAATCAAAGAGGGAAGGTTTTTAAAATTTAGTAATTGGCCAAAAATAAACGTTACATTCTGCTTTTCTTTTTTATTTGGTTTTCATAGGAGAAACTGTTTTCTGTCCACATAAAGTATGTACGATCTTTTTTCCAGAATAAGGGAAGCAGGAAAATAGGTGAAGAATATCAAGTAACTGGAGGATGGTGTGCGTTATAATGGGGGAACAGCTGTGTCATTTGCTGCCTATAAAGTATTATTAATAATTTTGTGGCCAAAATAATTTCAAAAGAACTTTAAAGAGAAGACGGAAAGAAAAGAACCAGTGCATACATTGATCTCATCCTATGCTCCCCCCAAATCTTTCAAGTTAAGTGTTATTTCTCCCACCTTGCCAACTGAGGCAGCCTCAAAAAGGCTAAAGGATTGCTCAAGATTACAAAACTAAAAAGTGATTGAGTTAGGAAAGGATTCCAGTCCACCAGACACAAAAGCTCACAACTGTCAAGGATTGTCACTAATTTAGACAACTGTCTTCTCCCTAAAGTGTATACTAAAAGAAGTTTATCAGCATTCCAAGACGATGTCATCAGAGAGACAGCATGGTCAAGTTACCATTGAAGGAGTCCTTCCAGTCCATTTCCCAAAACTAAGAGTTGAAAGGTGAGTTTTGTAATTGGTTCGCTTTGAATAGATTATTTATTTTAAGCCGCCTGGTCTGATGATGCAATAAGCAGGGGAACAAGCTTGGTTTGAAGATAGATTTCTGATCTTCTGGGAAGTGTTTCTACTTTAATAAGCTTTGATTCCCCAAGGAAATTCCTAAAGGCATTCAGTCACAACCCACTGGGCTGCCAGGTCTCTGTAAATACACACATGCGTGTGTGCACACACACATACAGGAATAGATAATTTTGTAGTCATGACAGAGAATGCTGCTGACAGTAAGCAGAGAGGAAACTATTGGGGGGTAAATTTTTCTTCTTGCAACTTGAATCCAGTGGTAGGGGGTTCACAAATTAAGTGATGATGGACAGATTAAGAGGACAAAAGATGGCTGGGCATGGTGGCTCACACCTGTAATCCCAGGGAGGCTTAGGCAGGTGGATCACCTGAGGTCAGGAGTTCAAGACCAGCCTGGCCAACATGGTGAAACCCCATCTCTACAAAAAATAAAAAAAAAATTAGCCGGGAGTGGTGGTGCATGCTTGTAATCCCAGCTTCTTGGGAGGCTGAGTCAGGAGAATAGCCTAAACCCGGGAGGCAGAGGTTGCAGTGAGCCAAGATCGCACCATTGTACTCCAGCCTGGGCAACAAGAGTGAAACTCCACCCCCAACCCTCCCCCCCCCAAAAAAAAGAGGAGAAAAGACATGATTTATTTATACTTACAGGCAGGAATACTCAGTAATAAGTTACTCACCCATTAGCCAGAGGAAAAAAGGTTATATACCAAACTTAACCAAGAAGGAGGGAGAGTGGTTAGGGAAAGTATGGAAGGTTCTACTGGACTTTTTTTTATGCTAGTGGAAACGGGCAGTCTATTTCCATGTCAGCTGAATTTGTAGGACACTTCCTAGGAGGAGGGTTAGTGGCAGCTGTATTTTCTGGAGACTCTAACTTAATCAGATAAGAGAATTTCAGATAAGATTTCTTTTTGAATCTTCTTTAGCTCCAACATTTTCATTTAAAAATTATCTTTATATCACGTCTAGGGGTCCAAGTGGGTCCCCACATGTCCTTCATCTGAAACTGTTCTGGACATTTCACCAAAAAAAAAAAAAAGTGAGTTTGATTGCTGTGGAGAGTGATTGATGTTAGAAATTGTGAGGTAAGAGATCTGCAAAGGGACAGAAAAATGAAGATTAAAGGTTGGAACCAAGCAGAACCAATTTCTGAGTATAGAAGGCAGCCAGTCCAGTCGAGAAGTTTTCTAGATGTTGAGTCTGAAGCCTCTTGAGTGAAGATGGTAGTGAGAATGTCACAATAATGGTTATTTGCTGGAGCAGGGCATGGAAGGTGCACATGTTCTGGTAAACTTGCTGGGTATCCCACATTGTTGTGGTGGTTATCAATCTTTTGAAGCTATATCAAGTTGTCCAGCTTCAGCACTCAGAGCTTCAAGAAATGGGCAGTGCTAGTTCTCAGTGATAACAAGTCAGGAGAATGGGGGAAAAATGAAAGTGTTAATTATTGACAAAATGTGCAAGATGGTAGAATCCAGTTTAGAAGAGACGAAAAATAGCTCAAAGACAATGAACAGAACGACAATCTGCTAACTCACAAGGGGTGTTATAATTTTCCATTGAAACATAAAATTTCTCTCTACAATCACCTCCATTTTTATAAAAGATAAAGTAAGATTACTCTTATTTACAAAATAAGCCTAGCCTCATTAAATATGTCCTGATCATGTAATAAATGAAGCAAGAATTGTAATTGACCACACAGGCCTTTTAAAGTTTGCTTTGCTGGAAGTTTTATAAGGAATCTCAGACTGGACTTTTAAAAGCCTTTCTCGGCTAGGAGGCCAAGCCAAGAACTTGTCATGAGAACTTTATCTGCAGTACCTATAGATTTGGGTGAAATCCTCTCCTGTTGAGGTATCCAAAGCATTCTAAAGCTCCTGGGCCTGCCAGGAAGTAACCTTCATTACTCATCTGTGAGGCGGGGGACACTGTAAGCCAGGTACAAGGTCAGTTTTGCTAAGAGGGCTTTGTGAACAGTGGCTCCACAAAGTCAACCTTAGTTCCTTAAAACTGCCTGGTCATGTCTGTTTCTATGCACATCATTCTCAAATATGACATTTCAGTTAAAGCCTTGGTGATATAACTAATTTCCTCAATTATGTCCGGTTACAAGGAGAATAGATACTTATGGAACCTGTGCAAAAAACTGTATCGCCATAAAAATAAGAATATTCAATATGAGTTTCTGAATTCTGTAGGGATTAGGTAGGGAGAAAAATATAAAGTTTCATTCTTGTTTGTAAGATATAATCTACTAAATTGTCAATTATAAATAGGTTAAGAGAAAAGAGAAAGGAATTCCTTATATTCAGAAAATGGAATATTAAAGAACCAGCAATGTTCCAAACAAAAATACAACCCATAAAAATTATAATCAATCTTCATCAGTTCATTCAGCCCCAGATGATAACTTATTTTTGTTCTGCTCTATCTTGGGTTAGCAGTTTTATGAACCCATCAGCCTCTCCACTAGAATTCTGGAAATTCTTACTCAGTCCAGTGGTATGATCTCAAAGTCATTTATGCAGAGCCATCAGAATCCTTTACCTTGGATAACCAGTCATTTCTATGGGTCTCTAAAATGTTCCCTTTTCTGAAGATGATGCATTCTGCCTTACAGCTGATTGTAAGAGCTTTCAGGAAAGCATCAGAATAAAACAATAACTCCCTGTCAATGAAAAAAGACAAAATGGCAATGGCTAAAAATTTGATGAGAGTTTGTTATAAAAATAATGCAATTGACAAGGATATGTGGTTGTTCTGATGACATAAAACATTTAAGATAGTAACTGGAATTATGACTACTAACATTATATTAGGACATATGGACAATAAGCGTTTTAACTCATATACTTTCTGACGTACTTATATTCATAGCATTTACCCATACAAATATAACATAGGGAAGGTTAAGTATATCTTCTCATTGGATAATTCTTCCCTTTTCTAATGTCCTGACTTCTTTAAAGTATCAGCAAGCATCATGAGATAAATAGGAGAGGCTTTGGGATTGATAAGAAATATAGGTGGGCTTTGGGTTATCCTTAGAGCCCTATTACTGTCTTTGTAAAGACTTAATTAGTAAGGTGAGGGCAGTATTTTTAATTCTTCAAAGAATTAGGGGACAGTGTGTTAGTCTATTTTGTGTTGCTATAACAATATCCGAGACTGTAACTGCCCAAAGGGTTCTTCTTACCTCCTGCTCAAATAGTGATGATTTATCAAGACAGGAGAATTGCAAAGGAAAAAGGGTTTAATGCACACACAGCTAACCAAATGGGAAACATGAGTTTTATTACCCAAATCAATCTCCCTGAAAATTCAGAGACTAGGGTTTTTTAAGGATAATTTCATGGGTAAGGGGCTAGGGAGTGGGGAGTGCTGATTGGTTGGGTCAGAGATGAAATCATAGGGGGATCCAAGTGGGTTCTTCTTGCTGTCTTCTGTTTCTGGGTGGGATCGCAGAACTGGTTGAGCCAGATTACCAGTCTGGGTGGCACCAGCTGGTCCATCAGAATGCAGGGTCTGAGAGATATCTGGAACACTAATCTTAGGTTTTACAATAGTTCTCTTATCCATAAGAGCAACTGGGGAGGTTAGGAATCTTGGCTGCATCATATCCTGAACTATAATTTCGAATCTTGTGGCTAATTTGTTAGTTTTAAGAAGGTGGTCTGGTCCCCAGACAAGAAGAAGATTTGCTTCAGGAAAGAGCTGTTATCATCTTTGTTTCAAAGTTAACCTATAAACTAATTCCTCCTATAGTTAACTTGGCCTATGCCCAGGAATGAACAAGGGCAGTTTGGAGGTTAAAGGCAAGATGGAGTCAGTTAGGTCTGATCTCTTTCACTGTCACAATTTTCTCACCATTATAATTTTGCAAAGGTGGTTTTATAAGTGAGTAATTAATAATAAACAGAAATGTATCGTCACACAGTTCTGGAGGCTGGGAAGTCCAACATCATGCTGCTGGTATCTGACAAGGACCTTCTTGCTGCATTATCCCATGGTGGAAGGTGCAAAAGCAAGAGAGAGGACAAGAGGGGGTCACACTCATGCTTTTATAAGGGGACCAATACCACCCATGATGGCCTAATTATCTCTTAAAGGTCCTAACTCTTAATACTGTTACAATGGCAATTACATTTCAACATGAGTTTTGGAAGGAACGAACATTCATACCATAGCAGATAGCCTCAATAATAGCATTAAGGAATTGGCCTACCTATCCAACTACAATATTTTTAAATTTGTTTCTTTATATTGGAGATAAGATTTCCAACTAAGGTGGAAACCAAGAGATTTTCAATGATCCAGGACTCTGGATTTAGAGCTATGTGTCTTTGGAATGTTTTTATAAGTCATTCAACAAAGACTTTAGGATGTATTCCTTTCCTCTGAGTACATTGCTCCACTTTAGCCCAATTAACCTTCAGAGTAGGAGGGAAGACGGAAGGGAAAACATCTTTAATAGCTCCTCTCAGGCCCTGAATATCAGCCTCCAACTGGGCCATTTGCAGGAGGAAGATGGTGGTGCAGGGGAGGGGGAGAGTTTATGGTGAGTGTGAATTTCAATTTTTGTTCTAGACCTGATTTCTGTTCTTTAGTTTTGTTAAGGGAGTCTTTTAGGCTAGCTGTGATACTTTTTTTTTTTTTTTTTAATGTCCTTTCATTCTGATCCTCCCATATTGGTAACAGGACATTTGTTTAGGATGAGAGCTTTCTGAAAATCCTCTCAAATTTAAAAGCTGTTCCAAATCAAAGGATCTGCTGTGTGGCCATTGATGATTTAGTATCTCCAAAGGTACACTTTTTCCAAAATGTGACTCATAATGAATAAACCTATTTTACAGCTTAATCGTGGACACAGGAAACACCCCCATAGAGGGTGCAGAAGATGTAGCTCCCATGATACAAAATCAACTCCAAAGACAGCCAAAGAGAAGGAAAGCAAAGATCATCATTGCTATAGGCAGTAAGAATGATACTTGTGAAAACTCCTATCTCCGGTTGCCCATAAAAATGATATGACTTTGATCATGTACCTGCGAATCCATGACTCTGGGCAGATAATACTGAGATGGGACTTCTCTCCACTAGCAAGACAATAGGAAAGAGAACTTAGACAAACCCCCTTAGCACTGGCAACAGTCAGCACGGTGCCAGCTGAAAATGGGATGCCCAGGATACCCAAATTTCTCTTCAGTCAACTACAAATGCTTGAGCCCCAACCTGACAATTGGCTGCTTCTGAGCACAGACCAGACAATCTGCACCCCACAGCATGCGGAAAGCCAGAGAGTGAGCACTCTGACTGAATCCAAACCAAACTATCAGGACACAAAATGAGACAGAAAGGACACAGGAGCTATCCCTGGGAAGGAAAAGATCTATTTTAAAAAGTATTCAAACCAAATCACAATACAGTTAGTATAAGTTCTGAGTGTTTTCTCCCACAAATCTAAATCTTGGGAAGAAAAGACAGAAAGATGCTCTTACCATCCTCACTTGATGGGATTCTGAGCAGAGATCTGGGAACCTGGCTGCTAAGAAATTTATCTTTGTCAGCATAGTCAGAGATCCTGAAATCTTAGCTGCACTTTCTGGAGGAGCAGAGTCCCAGCCATTCCATCCACATCACCAAAACTATTGGGAGAAAACTTTTCCTCATCCAATTTAGTTCCAGTGGTTGAAGGCCCATGAATTAACTGACAATAGACAGATTAACAGGAGAAAAGATAGGCGATTTACACATACACAGGAGTTCTCAGAGATAATAACTCACTCAATAGCCTGAGATTAAAGGGTTCATATACAAAATTTAACAAAGGGGAGAGGGGTTAGGGCTTCAATAAGAAGGTATGGAAGGTTCTGTTGAGGTTTTTAATGCTAATAGCAATGGACACTCTGTCTCCCTGGCAGCGGAATTCCAGGAAACTCCCTCAGATGGGGGTTAATGGCAGCAGTATTTTCGGGAGGCCCTGCTTTAGTCAGGTAAGTGCAGTCGAGATAAGACTTTTTTCTGTATCTTCTTTAGCTCAAATGTTCTCACTTCAAAAATCTTTATGCCAGCTCCAGGGATTTGAATGAATCCCCACAAGACTCAAGACATATATCATCTCAAGAACTTTTAAAAAGGAAAACTTCCTGGTTCCTTTCTAGGGCAAATTTTGAGATAGACAATATTTCTATGACATGCTTGAGAGCTTCAGGAAGGCTCAGTGAAGTTCCTGGTGACAGAGACATCACTGCCTAATACAAATGCACTGTGGGGTTACGGATAAGGTCTCTGCCCAGGATGACATCATCCTGGGCCTCATTCCAGCACTGTAAGCTGTGACTTCTGTGCCCAGAGTGAGGACTGCTGTTTAACTTCGTTAGGTTCTCAAGATACAAAGCCTGCTACTTACCTTCAGAAAATCATTGCACAATATTTCAAGAGTGAAGTCATATCAGGTTTCTTTTTTCTGTTTACTTTTGCCTTTCACTCATCACAAACAGGATAAAAGGTGGACCGTTTATATTTTTGGGTCACAAATTGATCTTATAACTCCAAACACTGACTTCCAGGGAAATTTTGTTACCAGTGGAAATATCTACATGAAAAGGTGAAATTCAAAGCGCTAATTTCAAGAGGCAGTATCTTTTATAAGTAATATGAATTCGTGCTATTTGTCTATAAGGAAAACATGCTTCCTGTTCAGTAAAGTCATCTTCACAACTTCAGGAATGCTGCCATTATTAAGATAGTTAACAGCATCTTCTAAAAAAATTGTGGACTCAGGTTCATCATTTCAAACAGCTGATACACAATACAAAATGTAGAAATTAAAGATAACTTGGCCGGGTGCCGTGGCTCACATCTGCAATCCCAGCTACTCGGGAGGCTGAGGTAGGAGAATCGCCTGACACCCGGGAGGCCAAGGCTGCAGTGAGCCGTGATTGCGCCACTGCATTCCAGCCTGGGCAACAGAGCAAGACCCTGTCTTAAAAAAAATAACTGAGCCACCAAGTGATCTTATCTTAGGAGATGGAAACCCCCATCATAAGAAGAGTAGGTAAACGTCTGCAGTCTAGCCTCTGGGAATGAAATTTCTTAAGGATGGGCTTCATGGATTTGGGGCTCATGGATTTGGGGCTCATGAACCTGCAAGAACACTGGCAATCAAGAGAGTAAAAACATAACCAGAAGGGTTCAGAGTTTGGGAAGCTTCTTCATAGCACTAACTGAGATATTGCTAATTAGTGGCTCTCCAAAATATTATTAAAATAATCTGTTGATTCTCGACAGGCTTTATTAGGGGAGGAGGCTGTCCTGTGCATTATAGGATGTTTAGCAGCATTCCTGACTTCTACCCTCTAGATGCCAGGAGCAGCCCCAGTCATGACAACCAGAAATGTTGCCAGACATGGCCAAATATCCCCTGGGAGGCAAAATCATCCCCAGTTGAGAACTGATGGCTTAAAGTTAATGGAGAACACTATTTACAAAAAATCTCACTAGAGTCTCGGGGTGCAGGTAGGGGATGGAGCAAAGTTGGGAATATTTTTGAGATTGTGAAGTCTGGATTTTTTCCAATGTGTATCTTTTAGTGTGAGAGCCAGGGAGCCCTGGCTGGGGTCTAGTGAGGACCATAATCTAATCACTTAGAATGGGCAAACACAAGATGAAGATTTTGAGGGCAAAGACTCGGAAATGCTCAAATTTTAAAATTTTCCTTGAATGCTTTCTATTGACGAGTTGATGTGTCTTTGGGGAAATTCCTGGAATGAACAATACAGTTATTTGTAACTGTTATCTTCTTGAGGAAGAGTTTTCTGGAACAGTAAAGTTATGCTGATGAGGATCCTGGAATAGTAAAATCATGTTAACGTAGACTGTGTGGATATAAATATGTTTTAGATCTCAGTGAATTCCTTAAGTTCCTTGATTTTTTGCCCCTGCCCTTTTGCCCGTTATTACCACATTCAGAAAAGCCAATAAAATACAAAAAAAAAAAAAAAAAGAGACTAAAGAGGCAGCAGGAAGAAGGAGGGGCTCGGATGTTGCTGCCAGGCTCCATCCTGGCTTCACCACACTGACACCTGCATGACCTGGGTGAGCAACATACTTTCTCCAAACCTCAGCCTCTCCATCAATATATGGAAGTTGATAATAGTGACTCCTTCATCAAGTTGTGGTAGAGTTTGAATGAAATAATACATGACCAGTGCCCTAGACATACTATGCACTCAGTGGGTATAAATCAACTGTGTAAAACTAGGAAAACATGCCATCACTATGGTGCTTCCATGCTTAGACCAGCATGCCTTTGGGGACCGCCTCATTCTTTCTGAAAAGTAAGCAAATACTGGGTTTAAAAGGAAGCAGAAGTGTTGTCTCTGCACCCTAGAAATATTGTGTAGGGAGAGGTGGCTAACTCTCCTAAATCCTTCCACCCATGTTTTTAACTGAGCATGCTCTTGGATCACCACTAAAATGCATGGGGGAATTTAGGCTGTAATTTAGTAATGCCACTGTTTATAAAAGTAGAGAAACAATGAGAACACCATGGCATTAGCTTGGAGTAGGTTAAAAATTACTTTTCTGAAGCTTATCTACTAGAATGTTTATCTAAGCTATTTTTCATGGGACGTTTTAAAGACAATACCTTCCTTCAATAGCCATGACCTTGAATTCATTACATGGTGGAATTCTACTGCTTACTCTCTCCTAATTCTGAAAACCGGCCATATTCTTCAAGTGGGAGACTCATTTGTACAGTGCCAGGTGCTGATCTAGGCACTTCATATGAACTTTCTCCTTTAATCCTCAGTCTGTAAGGTAAATACCGTGATGAGAAATCTGATACTCAGAGTCAAGCAATACAGTGAGGAGACCCAGCTGACACACAAGTGGAGGCAGAATTTAAGCCTTGTCTAGTGGGCTCCAAAGTCGATGGTTCTACTGCAGCATGTTACCACCTACATGTCTATTTCTCAAAACAGCAACAAACAGAAAAACCCTAAGATAACACATCAAACATCCTAGTCATGGTTTTACAGAGTCTGGGTCCATATGCAGTATTTGAACAGATAAACTGGTTTCTAGTATGTTGGCAAGGAAGGGGCAATCTTGCAAAGTGGATAGATCTAATCTGATTGTAAGGTGACTGAAATAACCAGACACCAGCCTCAGGGAGCCACATTGCCAGTCCAGTTGTTTGCCTAATTTTAACCAGTGAATGAAGAAGATCCAATCCATTGGTTGACACTTAACTGCTGTTGATGGGGCTGAGAGGAAGAAAAACAAGTCCGTCCCCTCTCTTATATACCATCCTGTCCCCCAGTGCAATCTGAGTGCTGTGTAAATTTGGCAAAGGGATGTTTAGACAGCAAAGGTTATCAACAAAATGGTTATGGGCCAAGGGAATTTCACTGAATAACCCTGTGGCTGGGAGTGACACTGGAATTAATTGTCTCCTAGTGTCCTGAAGAGTAGGCTTCCTAGGATGGTCTCCTTTTTTATGGTGATGGTAATCTTTTTATTATTTTTCACGGTGGGTGATTCATTAAAAGAACAACTAAATGCAATTCAATTTCTAGGCCTTTGTAAGGTTTTTGGGTTTGGTTTTTGTTTTTTAACATGAACCAGAGTTCTTTTTTCCATCTCAGCTCTGTGAAAATGCCAACTGTGTGATTCTGAGCAAGTCGCCTAATCTCACTAGGGCTCAGTTTCTTCTCTGTAAGAGAGGGATCCACTATGTGACCCCTAAGGTCCCTTCTTGCTTTCAAGTCAAACTGATTCAGATGTTATTAACTGACTAGTGCCCTCTACAGGCAACTTCCTCCACCGTGTAAGAATCCAGGAAGAGGATATTTGCAAAATTCTCTTATTATATTTAATGTTGTGACTTAGTGTGCAACATAATATTTTGTTATGTAATGAACCATGCTCTGAAGCAAATAAAAATGTTAGATTTCATCTAGACCTAATTTTACAGATAAAGAATATGAGGACCACCATGGCTGGGAACTTTTCCAGTTCCTTTGGGATAAGGCTGGGGCTTGGTTACAAATCCCTGATATTCAGCTTAATAGTGTCCAGTAGTGACCTTTCTAGTCTTTTATGGTTTTCTTCAAAACTCTCTTTCCTTCACTTCTCAGATAACATTGGAACTCAGCATTTTCTAAATTTTCTATGTACTTACTATCCTTAACAGTTGATGAACTGTGGATTTTTCCACTAGAGTGGGAAATGGCTGTGTAGAAGTTGCCTGGTAATGATGTGAGCACCTCCTGTGAGGGTTACTTTCTTGCAACCTTTCCTGCTACTGATGGGAAGGTCCTTTACTGACATTGCTAGTGGAAAATGTATGCATGCTCAATATCTGATTGATTCACTTTTAGTTCAAGGACTGCAAAAATTTTTAATCCTTCATGCGGAGACCTACTCAGAAGTTGGGACACACTATTCATTTCTAAGGTGGAGGACGTAGAAAAAATGTCCTGGACAGCTTTCAGTGAAAATCTGGGTCTGCTTAAGCCTGCTTTAAAATTTTCTAAAATGAATTCATGTTTTAATTTTTATTATTACAAAAGCAGCATTTGTGCCTTGTCGAAAGTTATAAATTCAGATAAAGAAAAATAAGAAAACGATAGCACCATATTCCTACCACCCATAGATTACCACTGTTAACACCTGTGTGTATATCCTTAAAGCTTTTTCTATGCGTGTATAAATATACATATACATATTTTTACCAAAATGAGATCATGTTGTACATGCTGTTTGTAACCTGCTTTTTTTAGTTAATGATCTCCATCTTTCCTTGCCAATAAATTTTCATCTTATCTAAAACCCAGTCTGTATTCAAATTCCTCCTGCTCGTCCCCAAAAATGTCCTTTCCAGTTGGTTTGTCCAAACCGAACTCAAACCTAGGGCCCTGCATTGCATCTAGTATTATGTCCCTTAAAGCTCTTTAATCTAGCATGGTTTCTTCCCTCCTTTTATTATTTTTTTCATGAAACTCCTTGTTGAAAAAAACAGGGAAGCTTTCTTTTGTTTTTTTCTCTTTCAGATTTTGTTCTTTACATAAACCAGATTTTTTTTTTTTAATTGCCCAACTTTTTGCTGTATCTTCACCTGCAAGAGATACTGCCTTAATGGTATGACAGATGGTCAACTGCTGAAATGTAAAGCTTTTCGTCTAAAATGAAATCTGTAAACCTGCTCAAAAGCCTGGAAAACATCTCTATTTTTCTTTAAGTTTCCCCTCTGCCTGTCCCTCCAGCCCAGAACAAAGGATAATCAGTCAAAACTTGTGTCAGGCCCTATGATAAGCTATAGTGGTGAACCAAACAGCCATGGTCCCTGTCCTCATGGAGCTTATAGTCTAGGGAGGGAATCTGACCTTCAGTTAATCATTAACATTAAATGCTTAATTAGGTGATGACAAAGACAAATGCTGAAAAGGCAAAGGATAGAGTATAAGGTGTCCAGGTGTGAGAGGTGGCTCAGGAAATAAAGGGGCCTTGTCTGGTATATTACGGCAGCCTTTTCCAGAGAAATGGCATTGAGATTAGAACTGGTTAAGAAGAGAGGAAGGAGAAGACTGTTTCAGGCAGTGAAACCAGCATTTGCCAAGGTGCTGAGGTTTGGGAGTAGTTTCTAGCATGGCTGGGATAAAGGGGATTAGGGGAAAAATGGAATGAGATAAAGCGGGAAAGGAAGGCATGCAGCAGCTCATTCAGAGCTTATAGGCCATGTGAACAACTTTGGGCTTAATTATGTGGGCAAGGGGGAGAAATGAAGAGCTCTGAGATTTATATTTTACTAAGATCAGGCTGACTATTGTGTAAAGAGTATGTATTAGTTCGTTTTCACACTGCTGATAAAGACATAACAGAGACTGGGCAATTTCCAAAAGAAAGAGGTTTAATTCGACTCACAGTTCCATGTGGGTGGAGAAGCCTCACAATCATGGTGGAAGGCAAGGAGGAGCAAGTCATGGCTCACATGGATGGAGCAGGCAAAGAGAGAGAGCTTGTTCAGTGGAACCCCTCTTTTTAAAACCATCAGATCTCATAAGACTTATTCACTATCACGAGAACAGCACGAGAAAGACCTGCCCTCGTGATTCGGTTACCTCCCACCAGGTCCCTCCCACAACACATGGGAATTCAAGATGAGATTTGGACAGGGACACAGCCAAACCATATCAGAGTACATGAAAGGGATGGGACTGGGCATGAGTTACCAGTTAGAAGGCCACTGTGGTTGCGCCACTGAGAGATGATAGCTTGGCCTAAAGTAATGGCTGGAATGGATTGAAGAGGAGTGATTTCAGAGATATTTAGTGAATCAGCAAGTGGAACCAAAAAGACTTGGGGACTGATTGGATGAGGAGAGGTTAGGGAGAGGTAAAGGAAGGAGAGGAGCTAAGGATGATATATCTGTCAGCATTGTTTCTGTAGGGGTGATTGCAATCCCATTCAAACTGGCTTAAGCCTAAATGAAAATTTATTGATTCAAGTGAAGGAAAAGTCCTGGGGATAGATCAGATACTTCATATATGGCTGGATCCAGGAGTTCAGATGATGTCTTCTAGAGTAGCTCTCTTTCGAATTCTTTATCTGGTGTAATGGCTTCACTCTCTGGAAAGCTCTCCTTGTGGTGGCAAAATAGCTGCTGGCAGCTCCAGGTTCACATCCTCAGAGGTTAGCAACTCCAGAAGAAGGCAACTTCTCAATAGTTTCAGGAAACTTCCTAGAATTGAGCCTTATTGGCTAGTCCTGGGTAACATGTTTACCCATGGAGCTAACGGATAGGATTAATCTCACCTGGAGTGAAGACATTGTGAGCAGGAAAGGAAATTTGAAGAGCTATTCCCAGTACAAAGGTGAATGAGTGCTAAGTAGGCAAGAATGACAGTACTAATAAGGAGTCCAGGTAACTCCGAGGATTTTTATAGGCAAAACTGAGTGGATGGCAGAGGGATGGGGGTAGGGTTTATTCATCGAAGGAAGGGTAGAGTGTTGAGGGGAAAGATCACAAGTTCAGGTTTGCACGTGTTCTTTTTGAGGCCTATTATCACATGGGGATATCAAGTGGGCAGATGGATCCATGAGTCTGATCCATGAGTATCAGTAGAAAATTCTTGGCAGTAGTTCAAGTTCCTGGAGTTATCACTGCACAGGATATGGACAGGATCATCTGAGGAGGGAGTCAGATGAGAAAAGGAAATTTAATGTCTGGGTAGAGGAAGAGGCTGCGGAGCCCAGCATAAAAGAAGGTCCTGTCAGCTAGTTAGAAGGAAACCTAGTGGGAATGGTGCCATCAAAGTCAAGCCTCTGTCCTGACAGTGAGTATGGAATGATTAACTATATGCCATGCCTCTGAGAGAGAAAATCAGATGCAGAAGTGTTCCTCAAATGTAGCAACACTGAGATTGTTGGTGACCTTAGTCAGTGGAACAGGTGTCCTTAGAGCACTGGGGAAGGAAGCCAGGTTTGGTAGGTGGTGCAAGGGTGAATCAGAGTTGAAAATATGGTAAAGATTAGAAATTTACTATGAAGAAATGGAGATTGACAAAAGAATGGCAAGAGTAGGCAAAGGGGGTCTAGGAGGAGTTTTTGTTTTATGTTTTAAAAGAGACACTTGAACTTATTGAGAGGAAAGTTGGAAACACAAGCTAAAAGACAGAAGATGGGATCCACGGCATGGGTGGATGGAGAGATGTTGGAATTGAGAGGGACAGTGTCCTCCACTGTACCTGGAAGCAAAAGGATGAACACAAAAGCAGGAAAGTTTGTATAGATCTCATGGCCAGAAATTGAAGTTGTTTCCATGTAATGGTTTCTATTATTTCTGTGAAGTAGGAAGTTACATTGTCTCCTTAAAGTGAGCAAGAAATCCAAGGTTTGAAGAGAACAGAGATTTGAAACAGAGTGTAGAAAAACAAACCAGAGGTAGAGTAGGATTTCAGAGCAGTGCCTGTGGCCCAGCAGGAGAGGAATTGGCCTCATCAGATCGGTTGGTGATTTCCCGCAGCAGTGCCCAGCAGCCTGAGCGCTCAACCTGAGAAGATGAACAGTGAGTCATCCAGATATGATGAAAGAGCACAGGAAAAAGGAGCTGATGGTAGAGTCAAACCCCACCACAACATTATATGTGAGATCCAAAAACTGAATTGCATAAAATGGAGAGCCTTGTTATAACTAGGTTAGTGAAATGAGGATAGGGACTGGGTGGAAGGTGGGAGCCAAACACCAATTACAGGCTGCTAACTTCGCACTGCAACAGGAGGTACCATCATGGGGGTTTTACTACATTTGCAAGGGAAAGATTGAAAGGATGAACCATAGAGTTCATGTTAGGAAGGAAGGGAGTGAGGAAAGGTGGGTGCTAAGGACAGGAAGAAGGAGGAGTTGACAAGAGAAGGTTCCAAAGAGGTGGGGGAACAGGCATGGAAAACATAGAGGGCTGGCCAACAGTGACACAGAATCAGGCTTGGGAAAGAAGGGCAGCCCTGGGCCATGGAAGCACACTGACCTAGGTGTTCAAAGACCTAGGTTCTAGTCCCAGCCCCACCACTTATTACCCATGTGGCCCTGACTCTTCAGATTCCTCATTTAAAAACTGGGAATAATGGCATCTTTCCTGTTCACCTCACTGAGCTGTCGTCACAAATTATCTGAAGTGCTTTAAAAGTGTGAGCTCTATTAGAAAACAGACCCAACAGTCTCTTGTTTCCTTTGTGGCAGAGAGGGGGTGTATGGAAAGGGAGGTGGTTACCCACAGACCCACCACCAAAAAGTGCTGGCCTCGCATGCGTGCAGTGCTTAGGTTAGGGAAGGAAAAACAGACGCTGCATCTTCTGCCTTTAGCTGCTGCTGCTTACCAACAAGCTGTTCCTCAGCAGTGCTGTGGTTCTATTTTAATTTTTAATTGTTTGTTTTTATTCCATAACAATCAGACCTTCCTGGATCATTCATACACATCAAAACATCAGATGAGAGACACACAGCCCAAGGCCCTGATGCTTGCAGTGATACTCTGCAGGAGGCTACCCTACGTCTCCCCAACATTGGCCCTGTGTTTTTAACCCTTTATTCCTTTCCTCTTCTCCTTATTCTCCTTTTCCTATTAATCCCCTACTCTGGAAAAAAAAAACATCCTTTTCCTTCTGTGGCCATCCATGTTTCAGTAAATGGCACTACTATCTGCCAAGTTGTTCAAGTCAAAACGTGAGAGTCTTTCATAATTCCGATCTTTCCCTCATATCCAATTCATTGTTACATCTGGTTGACAACTTCCAAGAGAAAGTCACTTTTTACCACCTTTATGGCCATCACCACAGTCCAGCAACCAGCATCTCTCTGTTTTTGTTTGCTTGTTTGTTTTTCAGGGACAGGGTCTCTTGCCCAGGCTGGAACACAGTGGCATGATCACAGCTCACTGGATTCTTGAACTCCTGGGCTCAAACAGTCCTCCCACCTCAGTCTCCCAAGTAGCTGGGACTACAAGCACACACCACCACATTTGGTTAATTAAAAAAAATTTTTTTTTTGTAGAGACTGGGTTTTGCTATATTGTTCAGGCTGGTCTCGAACTCCTGGCCTCAAGCAATTGTCCCACCTTGTCCTCTCGAACTGTTGGGATTCCAGGCGTGAGCCACCGCACCCAGCCAGCACCCACTGCATGGACAACTGTGATAACCTCTTATCTGGTCTTCCTATTTTTGTGTTTACCTGCCTACAATCCATTCTTTCCACAATCCGTTCTCTAAAGTCATCTTTTAAAAACACATGTCAGATGCCACTGAAAATGAAATCTGTCCCTCCCCCGCCAACTACTTCAGTCAAGCCACCTGGGTCCTTTTTTGGGTCCTTGCTCTTGCCAAGCTTGTTTTAGCCTTGGGCCCTTTGCCACAGCTGTCCTCTTGCTTTGGAATGTTGTTCTCCCTGATCCCAGTTCTTTCTTGTTATTCAAATCTTAGATTTAATGCTACCTCCCCAGAGAGAGTCTTTCCCTGGCCACTCAGCCAAAAGTAGGATGGATTATTTCATCTGTCTCACAGAAACATACACATCTTTTATCCTGTCCTGTCTTGTCTACCTCTCTTTCCCTGTTTCATTCTTTAAAAGGTTCTCTTTAACCCATTTCTTAAGTTAGCCTGTGATGTATATTAGACATCACTTAGAATCCTCTAAGCACCACCCATGGGGCTAAATTCATGGAGCAACCATATTGGCTTGGGGGTCACACATACTCCTCCCTTCCTACCTTTGTCCCTCTCTTCCTTCCTCTTGCCCTCCTTCTCTCCCCTTTTCCTTCATTCCTTCCTTCCTTTCCTCCCTCTTGTTGACATAATTCATTTGTAGGCTCCAATGAGCTGTTAGACTCGTGTTTTTAAACATCAAGGCAGTTATGGCCTAAGGACGGGAGGACCAAATTTGAAGTCCAAAGACTCAGGAGACTCAAGGGAAATTCTGTTTCCCTCCTATTTATTTGTTTCTGAGCCCCAGTTTTCGTATATTTGAAGTGGTAGTAAAAACTACTATTTTACAGGTTTTTGCTGAGTGAGACAGTAGGTGTATCAGTTATTTACTGCCACAATATGTAACAACCACCCCAAAGCTTAGTGGCTTAAGCCAGCCATTTGGTGTTTCTCACACCTCTGTGGGTCAGCTGGGAAGTTTTGCTGATCTGGACTAGGCTCAGTCATGTATCTGCAATCAGCTGCCCACTCACCTGGGGGCTAGCTGGCTTAAGATGGCCTTCAGCTGACGCCACTCATCTCTGTTCCATATAGTTTCATCTCTCCCAGCAGGCTAGTCTGGGTTTGTGTTTCTGGTGGTGGCAAGGTTCCGAGAGAGCAATCAGACACCTTTAAGCACATTTCAAGTTTCTGCTTGCATCAAGTTTGCTACTATCCCATTGTCTAAACAAGTCTAATGGCTAAGCCCACTGCCAAAGGGCATGAATACAGGGATATGTGCAAAATCCTTGTCCAATAACACAACCCACCAAAATGGAATTGAATAATAGTGATGTGGTGCTTCCTCCTCTGGGAAGTCTTCCTTAATCTTCCTCAGCAGCCTTGAGCACTCTTTCTGATATGCTTTCATGATAGAAGTTATTGATAATTCCTAACATTTCCTAGACTCTATGTGCTGGGGCGCTCCAGATACAGCAGTGAATGTACAAAGTCTATTACATTTTAATGGTGGGGAACAGAGAGTGAATAAGTAAAGATTGAAATATACCCAATTCCACATACTGATGCGTGCTCTAAAAATACTCCTTTATATTTCTTTATGAGTGTGTTTTCCACACTATACCAGCATCGATCTCCTTTAGGACAGAGACTAAGTTTTCATCTTTGCACCTCAAGTCTCTAGTATGGTGCCTGGCTCCATAAGTGTTCAGTAAATAATAAACCTGCCAGTGGGCAGGAGAGCTCTGCAGAAGGCTTGGCAGTGAGGGGTGTGGAGCCATGGACTCTGCCCTGGCAGTAGCTATTTGTTTTCAAGAGCTCATTCCTGTCAAGTCTTATGTTTTCCCAAGGGAAGGACCTCCCTTTCTCCCTGACGTGCCCTTCTCTCAGTAAGTCTCTATAGGGATGCCCCCGACTCCAATGTCTATCACAATGGTGATTCTGACCAATGGCTTGGTCAGCATTTACCCAGAACTGCTTCTCTCCTATAACCCGGGTGCGGTGGCTCACATCTGTAATCCCAGCACTTTGGGAGGCCAAGGCGGGCAGGTCAAGAGGTCAGGAGATCAAGACCATCCAGACCAACATGGTGAAACCCTGTCTCTACAAAAATACAAAAAATTAGCCAGACATAGTGGGGTGCACCTGTAGTCCCAGCTACTCGGGAGGCTGAGGCAGGGGAGTCACTGGAACCTGGGAGGTGGAAATTGCAGTGAGCCAAGATGGTGCCACTGGACTCCGGCCTGGTGACAGAGCTAGACTCTGTCTCAAAAATATAAATAAATAAATAAATAAATAAAAGAAGCTCTTGCTCTCCTCTTCTCAGGCACTTGTATATCTCATCATAGGTCATTGTAGGAAAGTCAGAGAGGACAAGGGATAGGTAGGCCTAGGTGTTTTCCTCACTTCCGTTTGGGATTGTGATGGTGGAAATTAATCATCTTGAGTAGAAAGGCTCCATGGTATCCCACCTCTCTCAATGTGAATGAGAGATAGACTAAAATTTATGAGTTTTGCCATTAAGCATTAGAGTTGCTTCATCACCTGGCTTGATTCTAGACCCTCTATTTACATGTTATTCAAGGCCAGGCATGGTGGCTCATGCCTGTAATCCCAGCATTTTGGGAGGCCAAGGTGGGAGGACTGCTTGAGCCCAGGAGTTTGAGACCAGCCTGGGCAACATGGTGAAACCGTGTGTCTATAAAAAGTACAAAAATTATCTGGGCATGGTGGTGTGCACCTGTAGTCCCAGCTACTGGGGAGGCTGAGGTGGGCATTGCTTGAGCCTGGGAGGTTGAGGCTGCAGTGAGCCAAAATCACGCCACTGTACTCCAGCCTGGGCAATGGGAGTGAGACCATGTCTTAATAATAAATAAATAAATAAATATATTTAAAAATTGTTATTCAAGGCCTCTTTCCATAGACTAGTATGCCCACTTGAAGACATTGACTGGTTTAAAAAGTACAAATGTGGCTACTTGGCGGGTTTCTGACTGTTTAGCTGCTGAGCCTCCTCCTCCACTGAGGGCAATCCCACAGCATGAGTCTTGGTAGAAGACAGAACCTGCCTCCTGCCCTAGAAACTGAGAAAGCCAGAGTCTAACTTTCCTTCTCCTCACTGGCAGAGTGTGTGTGAGCAGCCTAGCCAATCAGATGCTCCAACCTGGGGCAGTGGAGCATTCTTCTCCCAGTGACCAAGGGAGCAGGGGTCACAGCACCAGCAGGAAGCAATATCTAACAACCAGCACCCAGAGGGACTATCTGTTATGGGTTGAATTTTGTCCCCTACCCCCTAAACTCATATGCTGAATATCTAACCCCAAGTATCTAAGAATGTGAGCAGATTTGGAGATGGGGTCTTTGCAGAGGTAATCAGGTTACAGTGAGGTTATTGGGGTGAGCCCTAATCCTACAGGACTGATTATAAAAAAGGGAAACTTAGACACAAAGACATACACAGAGGGAAGATACTGTGAAGAGACGTACAGGGAGGATGCCAAGTGAACATGAAGACACCATCTCCAAGCCAAGGAGAGCAGCCTGGATCAGATCCCTCACAGCCCTCAGAAGGAACCAACCCTGTGGACACGTTGATCATGGACTTCCAGCCTCCAGAGCTGTGAGAATGTGCCTCTTACCTAAGCCACACAGTCTGTGGCACTTTGTTACAGCAGTTCAGGCAAACTAAGACACCAACCTTACCAAAAAATTCTTGTGGTATGATTTTAGCTCTGATCCTTCATGATTCTCCATTTTCAGGCATTTGTGAAGCTATTAAATATCTTTTCAAGAAATTATGTTTTAGTAAAATCTGACCAAAGTTTGTTGTTTCTAATTAAGAAAACCAACAAGTACAAATACCATGTTCTGAAGCATTCTTCCTCTATAGGGACCTCTGGGTTCTTTTTTCTTCCTCTTTCATTGAAACAGCCCATGCTTCTGAGCTCCCTGGTCCAGCCAAGGTTTTGTAGGATTGGGATATCTGCACTTCTTCTGTGGTTAGTGGGCTTTTAACTAATCTAGTCCTGCTTCTCCCTTCAAACTTGATAATAAAAATGCAGTTTTATTATACGACTCACCTCAGGGTTGACTGATTGTTGACTGTCTTCATTTAAATCATCCAGGATCAGTTATCATTCAAGTTGTACCACAGAGGGCGAATGCGCCTCCTGCAACATGGTACACTCTGCAAATATCAACAGGTTATCCCTGGCCCCAGCCCCTCAGGTTTTCCAACATTAAATGGAATACCAATTTTATTCCTGTGCCAGGATGTGTTTTCTGAGTAATTTACTTTGCTATCTTTACTTTGGGTTTGTTCACATTAACACCCTAACTTGAACTCCCCATTGCTGATACATTTTGATACAATGTCCAGATTAATAGTGTTCAATTTCTTGTAAATATTTGACACTGAGGATGTGAAACCACTGGGTAGCTGGGGTTTTCTTGTGTCATCATTGGGTTGCACAGGCTCAAAACGCTGGTGAATTGAAGTTTTATTTTGTTGGCTGCTGGGATATCTCACAATTCAAGATATTTTTTAAAGAGAAAAATAACTACAATAGGAGTGGAAATTATTAAGCTCAGGTTCTCTATTTCAATTCAAAGGAAAGAAGGAGGAAAGAGGAAAAGACAGAGTGTGGTGTCAGTTTTTTCCCCCACTTTTATTTTCCAAAAAAAAAAAAAATGTAGAGAATTAACCTCTTTCCTAACAAAGAAAGAACCACGTGCTAGGCATGATGTTGACTGCTTCACAAATACTGTCCCATGTAATTCTTGCAACTGTCCTCCAACATAGTTACTAGCATTATCATTCCCGTTTTCCAGATGAGCAAACATGTTCTCACACTGTTAGTTAGCCAAGTCAGCATCCTATATTATTCCAAAGCTTTCTCTTTCTACTGCACAGGTTAAAGGGGGACATGTTTTCAACATCACCCAAGAAACCCTAGAAGTAACAGTAATAGTATTCCTTTTGTTCAGAGTAGCTGGAGATTCAACAGGACAGGAAAATTGAGTGGCTTCTGAGAGAAGTCAACAATGCTGGATCGCGTTATCACTCTTGAGACCCTCCCTCTTCTTTCAACTCATCCCTGACAACACAGGTAGAGAAACGTGTTCTGGTTTCCTTTCCTGCCTGTTCAAGCTCCAGGCTTTGATTTGTTTTGTCTTTTTTGAGTGTCCAAGCATTTTGCTTCTTTTCCACTCTTCTTTTTTTTCTAGCTGCCTATTTTAGAGTTTATAGTTTAAGAATATTTGGTATATATTCTATAGCCATTGGTGGCTGTGACCTCTTGATTTTTTCTGGGGGAAAAGACTGCATGGATGAGTGATCTTGAGCAAGTCACTTAACCCCTTGAAACTCTGGTGATTTTATCTGTAGAGATGAAGGTCCCGGATGTGGCTGACAGCAGGGGCCACCTAGACCCCCTGTTCCACACCAATGGAGATATGTCACATATCTTGCTTGTGACATGAATAGTGATCGACTATTACAAATATATGCCTTCAAGAGAGCCATCTTATAGTGGGAATTCTGAATGGCATTTGTGGTTGGTAAACAGCACCAATTTTGGGAGGTGAGGGAGATCAGACATCACGGCAGGCCCACTATGTACTTGCCACTGGCCACATTCACTCAAATACTATATTTAAAAATTAGTCTCTTGAATCTTATTACATAGGAAGAAAGTTTTGCTGTAGCACCTTTAACACCAGGACATGAAGTACACTTTGACCTGAAAGTGCAAGGCTAGGTAATTTTATAAGTAGAGTTTGACCTAATCATTCATTTTTAAATCAAATCCTTCCATTTTGGAGGTTTCAAAGGCATCATGGGATATTCTCTAGGAAATATTCTTGAAATATTTGAACTTACTGTTGAATACATGAAGCAAGAAGCTATATTAGGCCTCTCTCATACTACTCCCCAGAACACAGGAAAAGCCTTCCCTTTGGGGCACTTATTTGAATTGTAGATTTGAGCCTATGAACTTGAGAGAGGTCTCTGTTAGGAGTGAGAGGGAGCTGCATCTTTAAGGATGCTGTAAGTTACCACCGTGGTGTGAACTGAAGACTTTTTTTCCCCTTCTTTCCATGGAAAAGAAAAGATGGAGCCAACTGATGGATAAATATTTCTCTAGGTAGCAAGGGGAAAAACCTACTCTTATGGTTGAAACTTCCTTTTATTACCTCCTAACCAGAATTTTTAGCTTCCAACAATACTAGGTTTCCTAGTGAAAAAATGTTATTGTCTCTTTAAGAAAGATTGTGGTCATGGTAGTAGTAGTGCTAATAATGACCATAGCAACAATAATAACATGTAACATTAACTAGGTATTTACATGTTCCAGACATCTTTAAGTGCTTTACATATATTAACTTACATAATTCTCACAATAATCATTATCTAGATGTTACTATTATTTTATTAGCAAATGAGAAAACTGAGACACGGAGAAATAAAGTGTCTTCCCCAAGGTCACACAATTGGTGGAGTTGGGATTTGAACCCAGGAAGTACAGTTATATAGCTCTTTGTGTAATATTACTTACTACACAAAAGGCCAGTGGTACCCATTTCCTCTGGAGTCTTCCCAGCTCCACCTCTGATCTGTGACTGAGAGTGATTCCTGCTAGGCTCACTGAAGTCACTCCTAGTGGATCCTCTCCTTAGACATAGCTCTATTCCAGGAACCACTCTCAGCTGCTGCTTCATTGAGGTAGTTTCTGCCATTAGAAGTGGCTTCCATCATCACCTCTTGGCTGTTGCCAGTGAATGGTGGCTCTGGTCATCCACTCCTGCCAACATCAGTTTTAGTGCCCTCTTAGTTTCTGCTGCTTCTATAACAATATCCATGTATCTCAGTCCTCAGTGCCATCTCTGGAGAGTAGCTTAACAAAGCTACAATGCTTTAGTGCAGGATCTTAAAGATAGCATCAAGGAAACAACTCTACCCATTCCCTTACATCCCCTTTGTTCTTTGAGAACAAAGGGCTATAGGACCCAATAATTATATATACCTGTGTGTATATTACTTTTGAATTTACAAAGTTCATTTAAAATGTATTAGCCCGTCTAATTCTCAGACTAACCCTGCAAGTGATACTATTATAATCCCTAGTTTACAGATGAGAAAATCGAGGCTCAAAAAGCTTAAGCGGCTTTCCTAAGATTTTATACTAAAGTAAGAATGAGGAATAAAGCTAATCTTAGAGTGTTCATTTCACCGCATAATTACCAAGGCTATTATCAGTCTTTTAACTGACTCTATAGGCAAAACAGTATTTCCTTGTTTTAGTTTACGCTGCTTTGAGTATCTATGAGGCTCTTTTCCAGTTCTTTCTTACCTGTTGCCTATACCTATTTCTTTTTTTTTTTTTTTTTGGTGGGAAGAATGGTTATCTTTTCTGAGTTGACTAATAAGAACTCTTGCCATAATAGTGATATTATCTTATTTTACAAATATATTTTCCACTTAGTCCTGTGGTTTTTTTCTGTTTGTTTTTTTTGTTTTTGTTTTTGTTTTTTTTTGAGACAGAGTCTGGCACTGTTTCCCGGGCTGGAGTGCAGTGGTACAATCTTGGCTCACTGCAACCTCTGTTCTCCTGCCTCAGCCTCCCGAGTAGCTGGGATTACAGGTGCCCTCGACCACACCCAGCTAATTTTTTGTATTTTTTAGTAGAGACAGGGTTTCACCACATTGGCCAGGCTGGTATCGAATTCCTGACCTCGTGATTCACCCACCTTGGCCTCCCAAAGTGCTGGGATTACAGGTGTGAGCCACCGTGCCTGGCTGTCTTTAATTTTTTATTGTTTTAGGATGTACAGAAAAGTAAAATTTTTATGTTGTCAAATCTACCAATCTATTTCTTCACAGTTTCTGCCTTAGAAAAGCCTTTTCAAACTAAAATTACATACATTTTTAAACCTAGTTTACAGTTCTATATTTCTTTAGTCTACCTAGAGTGTATTGAAGTGTATAATGCGAGCTAAGTTTCAATATGCAGTTTTTCCAATGTGTAAGCTGTTATCCCAACACTATTACTAAATAATGCATTTCTCCCTACCAATTTGTTCTTCATTACATTTTAAGTACTATAGATATTTGGGTTTGACTCCAGGCTTTCTATTCACTTCCTTTGATATATTAATACTGATTCTAGTTATGGTTTCTCCCTTCTGTACCCCATGACCACCCCAGGTGCTAAAGGTAGAATCCACATCTATCTCAGCATCACTCTGCTGTGGGCACCCAGAGTCTTGGCAACAGCATCTAATGCCTTGTCACTTGTGCCCTCTAGGCAGAAGAAGAGACATGGATTCTGGGTCCCAAATCAGGATGAATGAGCTGAAAAAAAATACTTCCTTCAGTTATGAATGTGTGTGTGTGTATGCATGTGTGTGTCTCAGGGCTATGTATCCCATGGCCCATGGCTCTCCAAACCAGAAAGCCATTTTCTACCTGTAACTTGTATTACCAAATAGAATGTCTAGAATCTGGGGCTGACTTTGTGACTATTTCCATTCAGAAAACTCTTTCTTATTCAAGAAAAGTTTTGCTCCACTTAACGTGGGATTTTGTGCAGAAAATTTTGTAACCTTCATTTTCTTTTAAGGTGTGTAGGTCATAAGGAAATGTGGAAACACATGAACATTTAAGACCTAAGCAACTGGATGTGTAGAAGTTAAACACTGGTCTGGGAAGTCAAAGAACAAATTTCCTGTTCTTTTCAATCTCTGTGACATACCCATCTCTGTGCTTCTGACAAACCCATTTATGGTTTGTTCAGGCCACTTAAAATGATAAAATTTTACAACCGAAATGGACCCTAGAGATCTTCTAGTCCTACCTCGTTATTTTTACAGATGTAGAAACTAAGCCCAGAAAGCTTACATGGCCTGCTCTACAGGTCAGAGCCAAGGTTAAGAGAGGGTGTCTCAATGCACTACCCTCTGCTCCACCTCCTCAATTAATAGGAAAAAGTTAATTAAATCAAGCAATTCAACCTGTAGTGATTGTATTAAAATCCAAAACTCAAATCAGGACATAGGCTGAAAGTAGAACAGTCTTTCAAATGAATTGATTTAAATACATCTTAGATTGAAATAAAAAAACTATACTGTAAATAGTTATAAGCAAACAGTCTCCTCACTCTTTCTTTTTCTGTCTTTGTTACACCTTTCTCCACTCTCTCTCACTCCTTTCTTCCCCTACCTCTGGAGCCTCTCCTGCCAGAAATAAAACTTGTGGCACAGGCTTCTCATTGGAGGCCCCACAGTCCATTTGGCTGTAATGAATGTGCCTCTCTTGTGTAGGTTGCAATCATTTTGCAGCCTCTGCTACCAAGCTGTGGTTCTGAGTTCCAGAATTCAGGCAGGAATAGGCAAAGTGGGTTAAAGCAAAGTAGGCCGTGGACAGGACGTGCTCATGGACACAGTGAGTCTAAGTCTGCAACCCAGCTAACCAAGACTTCAAACAAACTGGATTTAAAGTCTTCCTCTCCAACCCCCACTGCCCTCCCGCACATTCTAGTCACTCTTGAAAGGAAAGACGATGATGACTGCAGTTACGCAGGCAGAAAAGGGGACCGATGCAGCTTCTGGCACAGAAAATGAGAGGAATTAAAATCTTGGGTTCACACACACTCTCATATTGGTCTTTGCGTGGTCTCCTTTTATTCTGCTAGTCAGTTCGTTAATCAATTATTAGTAACAAGGTAATAAGAACCCAGAATCGGCCATTCAAAACAAAATCTCAGAACTTGATGCTAATCTACATGTAGCCCACCCCACACCTGTGGTCACCATCATCCTTTTGAAAAGCTTTTTATGGGCTGGGCGCGGTGGTTCACGCCTGTAATCCCGCACTTTGGGAGGCTGAGGCAGGCAGATCACAAAGTCAAGAGATCGAGACCACCCTCGCCAACATGGTGAAACCCTGTCTCTACTAAAAATACAAAAATTAGCCGGGTGTGTTGGCGGGCGCCTGTAGTCCCAGTTACTTGAGAGGCTGAGGCAGGAGAATTGCTGGAACCCGGGAGGTGGAGGTTTCAGGGAGCCAAGATCGTGCCACTGCACCCCAACCTGGCAATAGAGCAAGACTCCGTCTCAAAAAATAAAACAAGATAAAATAAAAAGCTTTTTATATGTTTTAATGGCATCTATGTATTCATGAAAGTATTTCTTAATTTTTAACTGTTTTCAATATTATACAAATGTTATTCCACTATGTCTGAGATTTTCTTCAAAATAATAAGGGAGGAGAAAAGCGGGTAAGAGGTATATGTGGATGAAACAAGATCGGCCAAGATGGAAGCTGGATGCAGGATGCCTGAGGGAGGTGACAGTATTCTCTTTTGTATGTGTTTTAAATTGTCCATATAAAATTTTTAAAGGGTATCATGCTGTATGTAATACTTTAGGAGGTTTTTTAACTGAATATTATATTGCTAAGATTCCTGCCCATTGTGTGTTTTGATTTCGTATAATACAGTCCCTATTGCAAATAGATCACTGTTTATTTTTTACTATTAAGGATTGAAGCAAAGGAGATTTTTGGTTAACCCAAAAATCCAATGTAGCAATATTTTCCCTTTTCCCACTGACTGCAGTTTCCTCGATTTTTTTCATGCTCCTCTCCAATTCTGTCCTGCTCCTGAATATATCCATCCCCTCCACCACCCCACCCCAGAATTCCATGAGGCAGATGTAACTCCAGTTGAACTTTGGCCAGAGAACTTTGGTGTTTCAACTTTTTCCCATTGGATTTGGCTGTCAGTCACCACTTAGACCTTGGCTTCCCTGAGGCGTAGCCCTACCACTAGGAGGCCTTTCTCCCTCTCCTCCCTATGTGGCCTCTGGCCTGGCCATGCAGGGCCCAGCAGAGCTCTAAGGGAGGGCTGCGAGGGGTGCCTCCTTTGTGTTTTTGAGTCTCTGAAGTTGCACTCTATTTCTTTGGCCCTTCTGCAGCAGGACAGACTCACTCTTCCAGGGACCATCTCTGAGGGCTTTCTTCCAACTGGATGGGCCTTAGCTGGAGCTAAACTTGCAGTCTTTCATGCAAAGTCTGCTTTAGAGTCAAAGCCAGAGACAACAGAGTGTGTCTCTATTTTGCCTTGCTTAATGATGTTTTCATCATTTTGATTTTTCATCCCTGTGACGTAGAATGCCACTTTCAAAGTACTTCTAAGCTGCACAGAGGTTGACTTGCTTGGAGCCTTAGCAAAAGCCCTCTTTCCAGGGCTTGTTCCATGTGACTTAAAATACTAATCATTTCTTTCATTCATCAAATATATAGTTGTTGCCTATGATATGCCAGGTACCATGCTAGGCTCGGTGTGTACAATGGTAAATAGGATGCAATCTTCTGCTTTCAAAGGGCTCCCCATTCAGTTAGGAACACAGAAAAAGACATGAGCAAATACAACAGAGGCACTTGCAGTCTGGGCTACATTATAACTTCCTAATATTTTGCCTTTGTTGACCCCTTCTTCCATAAAAATATTAAAAACTGTATTTCATGTTTATACGAAGTGCCTAAAGACAAATGTATTAATATTATATATTAAAACACTTTCTTCAATCTGAAAATTAACTTTTTCTTCCGGTTTTAAAGGAAATTAAAACATTTTCATGGGCCTCTGAAAGCATTGTGGGCCCTAGATTCTCTGCCTACTTTGCCTAATAGAGAAGTTAGCCCTGCTTGCCATACATATTTTCTTCCCTATTTTAGGATAACTCAGCCCCCCTGTTTTATTTCTTTCATTCATTTCTGAGAATGAGGACTCCTCTGTTATGACAATTCTGTGTTTGGTTTCCATCAACCGAAACTGTGCATATTGACAAAGAGTAACAATGAAATCACATTTAAATGAACGTATTTTAATTTATCATGACAGCAGCTTCAAATATGTCTGTCAAACAATAAGAATGGCTAAAATGCACCGAGCCCTAACTATGTAAGCAGCACTGTTCCTCAGATATTAACTCATTTAAGACAACAACCCTGTGAGGTGATATTATCACCATTATCTCCATTTTACAGATGAAGAAACTGAAGTATTCAGAGGTTAAATAACTTATTCAGGGCCACACAACTAGTAAGAGACACAGCCAGCATTTGAACCTAAAATGTTAGTCTCCAGAGCCTCCTTGCTATGTTAGATGACCTAGGACATAATTATGTGAAACCTTACCCAGGCTGTTTTCTACCCAGCTGTGAATTTCTCGCTCTTTACAGAGCTGCAGCTGCCAGGAGCCCACAGTCCACAGGCTGGGAACCTGTACTTAGGGTAAAGGTTCTAACCCTTCTCATAGCATTAAGCTGTCATGGGACTCTGTTAGTACCTGAAATGTTTCTATTTCAGGGAGCCTATTATGGGTGCCCTAGGGCTCCCTCTGGTAGCTGTACATGGGCCAACTGAACAAGAAGCTTGTCTCTTCCACCTCAGTTCTCTCTACCCACAGAATGATCTAGGAGCTCTGGACTGCCCTAGACCCTTGCATTGTCCATAGACTTGAAGACTGGAATTATAGCCACTACCTCCCTGGGTTGCTTCCTCACCAACAATGTAGATTCACAGAAAAGGAATTTAGGTTAAAAAGATGATGTCTTAAATTCTAGGTCCACAATGCCAGAACAGTCCTTGTTTGCCAAGTAGAAATTTACGTAATCACAAGACTAAAGACACTTTTTATTTCCAAAATGTTTTTGCAACCAACATAATAATTTCCCCTAAGTAAGTGCCAAAATACTTTTCCCTGAGTCCTCTTAAGTGCTTTGAGTTGCTAGAAAAATATGCTTCTGAAATTTTACAGTTAACTCTGGAGCTGAAGCTGTGCTATATAAGAAAGAAAGAGATGAAGGGAACATTTAAACTGTGATAGACATCATGGGAGAAGGGGAGACAATGGTCTGACTCGTATATACAGTTTTCTGGTCCACAAATATCATTCGCTCAACAAGACTTTTAGTACAGAATCAAAAGCAATGGTAGAAAACTATGACGGTTTTTCTGTATTGGAGAGACAAAGCTTCAGAGCTTGTCATTTTTTTTTTCATTCATGCAGGTTGGAGCCAACACGCATGCTGTGCCTAAATAATAACATATACAATTAATGGAGGGAAATATATGAGAGCTGGCCCAGAATAGTCCTTTAGACTGTGACATTTGGGCAATGAGCTGACAGATTAAAAAGATCATGTGGCCTTCTAATACAACATTGCCTCCTTTCTTAAAAATAACCAAAAAATGATGTTTTTAAAAATAAGCTTAAATACCATGGGAGTCTATCCCTAAGTCCCTGGACTCTGCATAAAGAAGTGTCTAATCACTGAGCTGGAGTTTCTGGAATGGGATTCCAGGCAGAGGCAAATGCTTCCATCAGGGCTTGTGGACAGGTGACAGATGGTGGATTTTCGCCTTTCAGCACATAACTGTAACCTCATGCACTGTCTGAGTTTATTTTCAACCCCCTACACAAGGGCTTATTGTTTATAATAAGCTGTCCTCTAAACCCATTTCCAGGAAAAGATTCCCCATGTGTGTCCTCCTGCATCACTTCCCGGGCTGCACAGTGACCATGAAGACTCCAGGCCAAATGTCAAGAGCCAACACAGGGGAGGGAGCAATAAATTTTCCAGTCTTTGTTATAATTTATATTAGTGCCCAGTCAGTCTCAGGTGCATCTTAGAACACATTACTTAGAATTTACAGCC
The DNA here is from genome assembly GCF_029289425.2 of Pan paniscus. NCBI lineage: Eukaryota > Metazoa > Chordata > Mammalia > Primates > Hominidae > Pan > Pan paniscus. The sequence goes on along the minus strand of NC_073253.2, from coordinate 45,442,067 downwards.
TCACTTCTACTTTCTCACCCAGAATGAAAACCAACACACATTTCACCAAGCCATTTCTACTTGTTATAAAAAGAGGGAAGAAAATAAAATTTTGTCTCACAGGTCAGGTTTCTATCTCAAGGTGGGAAAACTCAGTAATTTATACTCAGAAAGTAAACAAGCTACACCCACCCCCAGCCTACAAGGTGTATACACATTAAATGAGCAATTCTAATTTTATTCTCAGAACTGTGTTTGTGTTCTGAGTCAACTCTTGCCTTCTCTTTATTTTGAAGCTAGAAAATACAGGCCTCTGATTTTATCTAAGACCCTGTAATTCCACTGGGCTTTTCAGAAGGATTGGGGTCAACACAAGGACATGAATCTGAATGAGCACAAACTCTAGCTATACGGCCCCACCTAAAATGTGAGGCAAAGAACAGCTCTGAGATCCATGAACATCAATTTACTTCAGGGAGAAGCTGAATAAAACTTTGAGTTTGGTCTCAAAATAGCCTGAACAATTTTAGTTTTCTGACAGCATTTGGTGGCAAGCCTGTTAGAGAACAGCATCTTGAAATTTCCCATTTGTGTGCTGTAGATAGCATATCATCTGGGCACACCCAGAGCTTCAGAAGCATTAATCACCAAGGTACACCTGCCATGGAACACAGGTCTCAGGAGAGAAAGGGAGAGAGTTTTCTATGGACCCCCATACCTTGTGTTGCCTACATTTTTGCCTACTTGATTGACTAACAACTCACCTAATTGCTAACCCAGGGAGCCACTGGGGTGCAGTGGTTAAGAGCATGGACACTTGAGTGAGGTCTTGATTCAAATCTCAGCTCTGCCATGTACTGGCTGTATGATCAGAGACGAGTTTCTTCTCTGAGCCTTAGCTGTCTAATGAGACGAAGTCTGATGGGACCTAGCACAGTACCTGAACATTTAGGGACTCAAGTCTCTTTCTCTCCCACACTTTTCTTTCCCTGAGCATTAATAACAAGGATAAGTATGAAAGTACTCAGCATCTATGTATTCAAACTAGCTCACTAGACGTAAATGTGGCAGATATTCTTGTGATGGTACAGGAAGAGGCCAAGAATAGAGACCTTCATCCTCACTTTGCTTAATATAGGCTCAAAGGTCCCATATAAATGGACTGGTTATACTACAAATTTGTCATGTTTGGTATAACTTGAAATATATGGCCCAAAGCAGGAAAAAACCTTTCTCCTTATATAAAGGTGCTTATTGTAATAGAATCAGCCATTTTATAATCTGATCCATATTCGCATTTTTTACTTGACAATCTCAAAGAAATTCTTGGCATCAATACTGACTTTTTATAACGTTGCCAGTGGGTAAAGAAGATAACAAAACATTTGCTCACCAGTTATGCACCTTAGCTTCCAGCATCAGCTGTGTGAGTGAATCAAAAGGGCAGTTGCAGAAACTGAATATAGACTCCCATCCCTCACTCTAGCATTCCCACCAATAGGACTTACGTCATCCTTGCTGGGCAGTTGGGTGGATGGGGTTTAAGGGAGCATGTGAATTCAGGAGACCTGCTTGGCTGGTTCATAGAATTTGCCCTGGGTGGAGCTTTAATTTTAAGGAACACCTTCCTTCTGTGGGCCTGAGGAGCTGCAGTGTATTTAAGCTCTAGTCTGCTGGACTTGAATGAGCCCAGTGGAAAGGAATGGCTGATCATAGAGCCTCTTAAAAGACATTGGACACTCACCCACTCACCTATTAAAGGAGGAACAAGTCTTAGGAATCATGCTTCCTTGGTGCCCATTCACTCACTAAGCTCCTTAGGAGATTTAGGTTAGACACATAGATCTTAGCAGTCCTCCAAACCAAACGCCTTGTTTTACCGATGAATGAACCAGCCTAAAGTCACACAGATCATAAGTGGCAGATCCATGACCAAGGTCATGATTTGAGGATTTTTAATTCTCTAACACCCTACCCTTCCTTATGTAAAGACAAATTAGATGAGACTTTGTCCTCAAGGAGTTCACAATCATGCAGGGGAAATGAGACTGTGCAAATGAACAATGGTTATCCCAGCATGAAAGCGTGATAGGGAGGGGGCAGAGATTTAACATATGCTGAACACCTACCATGTGCAAAGGGTTTATTATACATTTTCTCATTTAATCCTCACATCAAACGTATGAGGAATACATTATCATCCCATTTTATTGATAAGGAAATGGAGGCTCAGTGATTCTGCTGTAGCCTGTCTACATATCCACTGCTCTGGAGACCCAGGTTGAGTGGACTGCTGAGGAAGGGTGGTTCAGGCGGAGAAGGCTGCTTGTAAAGATGAGGCTTGAGTTGGTGCATTGCACTTGATTAGGTGCAGAGAAGCCTCAACAGATGGAGGAAACACAGATGGTCTCCCCATGATTGCATCACCACCCAGAGAAGGTTGGAAGCAGTTACACGCCCACTGCTTTGCAGTCTCAAATGTAAACTGCCTAGAAAACTGAGCATGCTGATGAGAAGTTTTGTCTTAAACCTGCAGCACCCCTATTTACAGATGGTCTATTTTGAGCAAGGAGTAACACAATATATAGTGGGGAGTTCCTGAGGATGTAGAGGACCCTGATGCCCCTTTTGTGAGTTTATCATTTCATGAAGAACTAGAACTGGCATCAGTGAAGGGCAGAGAGATGGACAGTTGGACATAGCCATATACAAGTGCTGAGGGAGAGTCAGGGAGAACAGAATAATGACAGGTAGCATGGTGTGGTGTGTGGCGAGTTTAAGAAGGAGGAATAGCCTGAGCAATGGTTTGAAGAACTGGCTTGGCAGAGAGCAGGGAGAAGCACCTGAGGGAAGGTTTTGAGGTGAAGAAGGAAAATTCCATGCTTAGCTGGAGGAGAGAACACAAGACAGAGTATGGCAGCTGAAGATGAAGCAGTTTGGTAAGGAATATATGTCGGGAAGTTTAGAAACTCATACATTCAACCACATTACCCTTGATCACCGGTACACAGAACCTCAAAGACCTCATCCACTTCAAATACCTTTGGTTATTACTTTGGTGTTGTCATACCCCCTGTGTACATGGGGGTCCTGAGTCAGAAAGAGAAACAGAGAAAGGCCTTTCCAGAACTGAGATTTGTATTATCCCCTTTCCCTAACAAAAGTAGAGGCTTAATGCAAGAGATCAACTAGATTCAAGTAAACACTTAATTTACATTTTATAAAGGGGCTTCAGAATGCACATAGACCTTCAATCGAAGTGTGCAGGAAAATTAAATCACTAACTATCAATGGGCATGAGTTGCTCTTTGAGGAATCTCTATTATACATAAGCTTAAGGAGATGCTCAAATACACTGGGTGCCCAATTTTCTGAACTCTTTGTGGCTGTAAAGGTGAAAACTGGAATTTGTGTTTAGCAAAGCCTCTCATGCAGTAAGAAAGTAAAAACATTCTTCTTGAGGAAACACTGGACAAATGGAAATATCTAAAGGTGGGGGCTTCAGACTGAGATGATAAACATACTGTTTGACAATAAAAGACTTGGAATAGGTCATTGTGTTTATTTCTGCAAAAATAATATTCGTTGCCTGATTTTTTAAACTTCTTCTAGTGGAGAGAGAGACAGAAGACTAGAACGTTGGTCTCTGGGGAGTGACCACGGTTACCATAAACAGTGGTGCAGGGAGTGCCCTGCAAAATGTGCCTGCTAAGAGGACAACTGGGGAGAGAAATACAGTAACCTCCATTAGAATATGAGTTCCATGTAAGGTAAGGGTCTTGAGATCTTGGTTTCTTTCATATCCCCAATGTCTAAAACAGTACTTAATGCATAGAAATTGATCAAAAAGTATTTATTAATTGAATGAATAAAGAAAGAAAAAAACCATGATCTCAGCAATATGGTACTGGAGTGGAGGATCAGGAAGAAGGCACCGAGGAGACTACTCCTCCCAGGAAGAGGCAAGGCCACTACTAGGGTATTCACGTCTGAGATCTAGTTTTAAATTTTTCCTATCTCATAGTTAGGAGATGACCAGACATGGCCAGCGTGGAGTGGTTCAGGACGAGAGCTGGGAAGAGTGGCAGACACTTCTGGGTACTCAGCAGCCCAGCTCCCCTTTTCCTTACCAGCCATATTCATATTTTGTTTTAGATGGGAGTGCACTTTGCTATAATCCTTGCCTTCCCAGGCTTCAGAAAATGCGCTGACACTCATTTCAGGTCACTGAGATATAATTAAAACTTGGCTAGGAATTTCTGGGAAAGTTTCACTTTTCTGCTTCAGGGGTTCCCCCTTGGTCCTTTGCCCCGTATTCTTTCTGCTGAGAGTAAGGACAAGAGCCTGGAAAAAGGGCAGCCATTTTGTGACCATGAGGCAACAAGCATGAGGCAAAAAGTCACATGTTAAGGATAGAGGAAAAAAATGTTGATAGGACGTGGAGCTCCTAAGACTTTACAGAGCCCTCGTACTGCTCATGTCCAGACTTTGAATACATGAGAAAATCACCCCTCCTCCTGTTTGGTTAAACCACAGCAGTTGAGTTTCTGTTACATGCAGCTGGATCTAATTTCTAACTGACACAATAAGCAACCACCAGAAATGTAAACTCTACTGGGATGCTTAGAAATACTTGAGCAGGATGCAGGACTTCTTGTATCCAAAATGGAAACTTGGACTAAGACTGATGGACTTCCAAGGACACAGTGGCTCCTCAGGAGGGTGGAGAACTTGGGTTACAAAGTAAAGAATTTTACAACAGTGAAGCCTTTGGAGTTACTGAAATATACTATGAAGGCAGCCTACAGACTCTAAAGTATGTGTTTTGGGAATTTCTGTTCTGACAACAGCAGAAATGACCCCTTAGTTGAACAATGCCTGAAAGAGCCATCTGTCTAGAACAGCAACAAGCTTGAGCTGCAGTTCTCATACCAGTTTGAGAACTTCACATTCTTTCTGTTGCCTAATGTCACTGAGTCGAAATGACCCAATTTACTTTGAATGGTTGCTGTTAATTTGATCTCCAAATTACTGGTTGGTAATTCTAGTGTCCATGATCTGAAAGTACCCTGTGATTGTAAGGAGGAACAGTTGATATAATCACTATCATCAAAATAACAACCTCATTTCACATGCTAACACCTTGAGTTTGTTGACATTGTTGGTAACTGTGGTACACATCTATTCTGCTTTACACAATACTGGTGTGAATTAGTGTCCTGGAGAACTGTGGGCTCTTTGAAGTATATTTGGAGACTACCCTTAGCATCCATGCAGCTAGAAACAACAGAAAGGTGTTGATTGGTAGGTATATTTTTAGTCAGATTACTTCAGCCCCAAACAGAAAGTGCTTAACGCAGTAAGTACTGAGGTACATCTGATTAGGGCTCATAAACTTTATTCAGAACTACTTCTATAGCTAAGTGGCTGGTGTGACATGGTGTGTCTACATGTATGTGTGTTTTGGTGAATGCCTTTAGGTGATCCACTCTCATATTTAAAAAAATAGATTCCCACTTTTATCCTATAGGGCTTCAAAATTTACTTAAAAAATAGCTTTTTGCATTCACCACAGCTATGTGAGCTAGTTAGATGTCTTAAGCAAAATACCTCCGCCCCTTTCAAATGAACAAACTAAAAGTAAGCTTTGATATGAGGCTGGTTCTCAATTATTTCTGAGAAAGGTCAACAACTTAGATATTATATTCAGATGTACAAAAGTAAACACAGGTTTTCTCTTTCACATTTCATCTTGTTTGGGAGCTCTTCATTTCCAAAGACAGCAAAGAAAAGTTGATATTTTCACATTGCCACTCAGGGTTACTCTGTTTCTGCTCTTCCTTGAACTGTTCCAGACCTCTTTGGCTCTTGCCTCTGTTGCCTTCACTTGTCTCCAGTGTGATGCAGCTCATCTTATTTGCCCTGGCATTTGAGGTAGAAGTTTATAGTTTCTGTCATATTCTCCTGTCACGAAGACCTGGCATCATGAAATGATCTTCTCATCTCCCCTCTCAGACTGTTCTCTGTCCCTCTCTGGTCCAGCGCCCTATGGCACTTCTTGATTCCTTTATTGAGGAGCATGGGGACACTGAATGCCTGTCCAGGCCACACAGGCTACCTCCTTTCTAAACTCCCTCCTGGGTGGCACCATGTTGCTCCGTGCCAGGAAGAAAACAGGAAACTCCCCTATAGGGAATCAATATTATAATATTTACGTTAAAACATTTGGAATATGTCAACCTCCCCTCAGAGTTTCTCGAAACTTTATTCCCCCAGGGATTTTGATCCAGATAATGAAGTCATGTTCCTCAATTCTGACATCTTGCTTCTCTTTCTTCTCCTTCCTGGGCTCCTCTCTCTGGAATCTGAAGGGCTTTTTTACTTTTCCTTTCCATCAAGTAAAATTTTTTCTTACATCATATCCTCCTTCCCCTTTTTACTACAGTCAACAAATAGATCTCTGGAGTTCAAATCTACCAAGCTTCACTCTTCTCCCCCACCCCCAAAAGCTCTATTGAAGGACAGGTACAGATAAAAATTAAATATATTTATGGTATACAACATGATGTTTTTATATATGTAAACATTGTGAAATTATTAAATCAAGCTAGTTAACATATCTACCACTTCACTACTTATCATTGTTTGTGGTGAGAACATTTAAGATCCATTCTCTTAGCAATTTTCAAGTATACAACATATGATTGTTAACTATAGTTAACAAGCTGTAAAATAGATCTCCAGAACTTATTCATCCTGTCTGACTGAAACTTTGTACCCTTTGACCAACATCTCTCCATATTCTCCCTTTCCCACCCCGCAGTCCCTGGCAACCACCATTCTACTCTCTGCTTCTGAGTTTGACCTTTTCAAGATTCCACATTTAAGTGAGATCATGCATTATTTGTCTTTCTGTGCTTGGCTTATTTCACTTAGCATAATGTCCTCCAGATCCATCCAATTGTAGCAAATAACAGGATTTCCTTCTTTTTTAAAGGCTGAATAGTATTACATTGTGTATATATACCACATTTTCTTTATTCATTCATCTGTTGATGGCCACTTCAGGTTGATTCCATATCTTGGCTATTGTGATAATGCTGCAATCAACATGGGAATGCCTATATATTTCAACATACTGATTTCATTGCCTTTGGATATATACCCACAAGTGGAATTGCTGGAGCATATGGTATTTCTATTTTAAATTTTTGAGAAATCTCCACACTGTTTTCCATAATAGCTGTACTAATTTACATTCCTACTAATAGTGTACAAGAGTTCCCTTTTCTCTACATTCTCACCAACACTTGTTGTCTTTTGACTTTTTGATACCAGCCATCTAAAAGATGTGAGGTGATATCAAACTGTGGTTTTGATTTGCATTTCTCTGATGATTAGTGACATTGAGCACCTTTTCATATTCCTATTGGCCATTTTTATGCCTTCCTTTGAGAAATATCTATTCAGGTCCTTTGCCATTTTTAAATAGGGTCGTTGTGTTTTTGCTATTGAGTTGTGGGAATTTCTTATCTAATTTTGGATATTGGTCCTTTATCAGATTTATGGTTTGCAAATATTTTCTGTTATTCCATAGGCTGCCTTTTCACTCTGTTGATTGTTTCCTCTGCTGTGCAGATGCTTTTTAGTTTTATATAGTTCAACTTCTCTACTTTTGGATTTTTTGGCCGGTATTTTTGAAACCATCTCCAAGAAATTATTGCCAAGACCCATGTCAAAATTTTCTCCTATATTTCTTCTAGGATATTTACAGTTTCAGGTCTTATATTTTAGTCTTTAAGTCTAGATTAAAGAGACTGTACTTTCTCCATTGTGTAATCTTGACACCCATGTCAAAGATTAGTTGGACTATATGTGTGTGAGTTTTTTTCTGGGCTCTCTATTCTGTTCCATTGGTCTATATATCTATCTTTATGGTAGTACCATACTGTTTTAGTTACTGTACCTTTGTAATATATTTTGAATCAGGAAATGTGATGCCCACAGCTTTGTTCTTCTTTTTCTAAATCACTTTGGCTATTGTGGGTCTTTTGTGATTCCATATGAATTTTAGAATCATTTTTTCTATATCTGTAAAAAAATTTCACTGGGATATTGATGGGAATAGCACTGAATGTGCAGATTAGTTTAGGTAGTATGGATATTTTAACAATATTAACTCTTATTATCCTTGAACATAGAATGTCTTTTATTTATTTGCATCTTTCTTTCATCAATGTTTTAAAGTTTTCAGTGGGGAAGTCTTTCACCTCCCTGATTAAGTTTATTCCTAAGTATTTTACTCTTTTTTGTGCTACTATAAATGGAATTTTTAAATTTCTTTTTTAAATAGTTCACTGTTAGTGTACAGAAACACAATTGATTTTTGTACTTTGATTTTGTGTCCTGTACCTTTACTGAATTCATTTTTTAGCTCTAAAGGTTTTTTGTGGAGTCTTTACCGTTTTCTACATAAAAGATTATGTCATGTGATGATTTTACTTATGCCTTTCCAATTTAGATTTCTTTTATTTCTTTTTCTTACTTGATTGTTCTGGATAGGACTTCCAGAATTATGTTGAGTATAAGTGGCAAGAGTGGGCATCTTTCCCTTGTTCCTGATCTTAAAGGAAATTGTTTTCAGTTTTTCACTACTGAGTATGATGTTAGCTGTGGGCTTATGATACATGGTCTTTATTATGTTAGGGTATATTCCTTCTATATCCAGTTTGTTGAGTGTTTTTATCATGAAAGGGTGTTGAAGTTTGTCAAATGCTTTTTCTGCTTCTACTGAGGTGATCATGTGATTTTTATCCTTATTCTATTAATGTGGTATATCACACTTGACTCTTAACAAGTAAAGGGAAGTTTTACTATGTAGAAGATTCTTGTATTTTTCAAAAGCTTGGCTTTCAAGATTATTGTGCCCACCATCTCTTTCCCTGTGGCAACCAACTTTAAAAAGGAACCCAGGTAAATAGGATTTGTCAGGGAATTTCTTGAAAGGAAGAATAAGAAAAACTAATTTAATATTTTTAAAATATCCTCCACTGAGTTTATGGACAGCAAACTGTTGTGTGCTAACCATACGCGAGGCACTATGTGCTTCTCAGGCTTTTTCTCATTTAATTCTCACAGTGCCCAATGAGTTCTTCACTTATGAGGACACCAAGTCTTAGAGAGGTTATAGATCTTGCTGAAAATCATATAACTAATCAGAAATGGAGCCAGGATTTGAGCCCACGTGTTCAACTTGACCTTAAAAGAGTCAAGACAACTTGTAAGAGTACTGACATGTGTCACAGTGTTGTAGAAAAGACAGAGGGGCATGGACAAGAAAATCCATGTCATGTTCAAGACTGTGTACCACAAATCTCATTATACCCTGTTTTCCCATGCTTTTCACTACAATTTTCATGCCCCATGAAACACAAATCAAAGTACTGCTCACTGGAAGAGTGTTCCACAAAGAAGAACCAGCTGAAAGTTTGGCAGGAGGAGATAGAAGGAGGAAGGCATGGAATGTTTACAAAATATCAATTTCTAGGAAAAAAACCTGCTGGGTGAGTTCATTAATTTTTCACCTACACCACTTTGAAGAGAATTTTAATGAGCCATTATTGGAAATTTGTAAGGGGCCTATATTTTGGGTGCTATATTTTTATTGGTTTCCTTTTTATAAAGAGGCAAGACCAAAGTACACAGTGTTCAGATGACTTGCTTAAAATGGGAGGCATCTGAGTCACAGAAGTAAAGTTAAATTCTCTAAGCTTCCGGTCCCATAATATCTTTCCTTAAATACACTTTTTCCTCCAGCTTCACTTTTTCAATATCACAGGATGATTCTGTAGGGAGAAGAAAATCCATCTGACCTGCCTACACTCTAGTGAAGCAACCTCCTTGAAACCCATTTCTTTTCATACTCCAGAGAAATTATGTTTGAAACAACAGAGGTGGTAGAACTTTGGAAAAAGTGAAAATCCATTGATCTTTTAAAGATCCAGAAAGCAATGTTTCTTAAAATACAGATCAATAGCATAAGACCATATTTTAATATTGTCATGTTTACCCACTCATACTATTTATACCTTAGTATGTGCTATTAGGAGTGAAGAAAAGCAAATAGTCAAACTTGTCTAAAGAGAAATGACAATAGATTCCGGAATAGCAATAAAAACAATTAAGATTAGTAGCTGATACAAATGAAAACATCTTAGGTTACTTAAGAAGGGTTCTTTTATATAATCAAAGGTAGTAAGAAGAGATGGAATTAAGACTCCAAACAGAAACAAATTAGGGGAAGCATGAAAAAAATGGAGCAAGAATAGTTTTGAATACATAAAGAGGAGGAAGACATAGGAGTTCAACATGGCTGTTGAGAGAGAACTCAAGTAAATTTTCATAAAAGTGGGAGAAATGGCTTGAGAAATGAAATTACTTTTTTGTCTAGGTGTGTGATGCAGGATCAGTGGGGATGGATGCCAGATACAGGCACATTTCCCAAGGGAGGAAGAAATAGAAAACAAAGTGGGTTTCCTGCCAGAACAGGTGATGTGTTGACATGTACACATCTGACAGCTGGGCTTTTGAAGCTTTCCAAGGGTCTGACCAGGCCAGTCTGAGTTGTCTGTAAGACTTCAGGGAAAAGCAACACAGGGGAGTCTCAGTGATGTGGTTTCAAATGTCTTTGGACACATGAGACATAGCAGTTGTGGGTAAGGAAAGTAATGGGGCATCCTGCTATTGAGCACAAGGCTGAAAGCTGGGTTAGACTCAGTCACAGCTCATGATTTGATATTCTCAGCCATCCATTATAAGAAAGGAGCCAAATGTCTGTTTAAATCTAGGTGCAGGCAGATATTAACTCACTAAACTCCCCTTGACCTTCTTAAATACTGGAAAAGCTTTATCAGGACTTTTTCTTTCTTCTTCTTTTCTTTTTGGGGGGCGGTAGTGGTAGTTAGTAAGTAGGAGGGTGGGCCTGAAATTAGGAATGAATACAGAAGGTGGGAGTGGAAGGCTAATGTGCAATGTTTCTGCAAAGTTTAGAATCTTGTTTTGTTTGAATAACAGGCTTTCCTATGCTCTGTGATTGAGACTCTGTAAGTGACATACTTAAGCAATCACAAAAATGACAGTTTGGGGCTAGATTTGGGATGAAACTATCAAACCAAATAGTGATGAATGGCGAATAATGTTTTTGACCCTGAATTATAGTTGAGGAGCAGTAGTCACGGTATAAGCATAGGCTAAGGATAAGATTGCTTGCTGTTTGAATCCCTATCCTGCTTCTTGATTGGGTGATACTGGGTATCAAACTGTGTGATCTTGTGTAGTGGTCCCTTAATTTCCTCCATTATAAGGCATGGATAATAGTAGTAGCTATCTGTGGCAGAAACATTGTTTGTGCCTACTCTCCTGGTTCTTTTCTTTCCTGGACCAATGGAAAATCATGTTTCCCATTCTTTCTCTGCATCTATGTGGGACCGTGTGACTAGCTCTGCCCACTGGGATGTGGGCAGACATGGCTAGCTACATCAGTACTAATTTGACCCCTAAAACTTTCCACAAGATTTTCCATACCTTTTCTCTCTGCTCATTGTCTGCTGGCCAGTTGTAGAAGATCCAGGAGAGGAAGATTTAGGACTCTGAAGCTGTTGCTGTCTCCCTGAAACATGGCATGAACATTTGTCTTCCAATCATCAGATTTACTGTGATGTAAGCAAGAAATAAATCTTTTCTTGTGGGAAGGCATTAAGATTTGGGGGATATTTGTTATAGAAGTCAGCCTACTCTAATACTATTTCAAAGTATTAGTCACTCTTGACTAAAAACTATATATTGGGGTTGTAGTGAAGATTAAATGAGTTACTGTATATAAAGAGTACTATTATAGAACGATATCTGGCATATAATAAGCTCTTGATAAATGTTATCTTGCATATTATAAGTGTAGAATTGGTTGGTTGGGTCAATCCAAGAACCCCACTTGGTCCATTAACTTGAAGAAATGCTATTTGCATCTTCTTAGCAAATTTGAATATAGACTGGGCTACCCATCCCTCATAGTTACTACTGGGTTCTATGATGAGCTTCATTTAATCACTTTGGGTCAGATTAAGCATGGCACTATGTTCGAATGGTTGGAAATCTGTGAGGACTTCTAAGTATCAGACATTCTACTATTCATAGGTGCCTTTTCATAGGGGCCTAAGATTCAGATGGACAATAGGTCTTTTAGGTTCTGTTCAGTAATTTTACAGAAGTCATCACATAAACTGAATACTTATGCTGAAGGGCTCTGAGAAGGCTTAAAAATGCTATATGCAAAGGGCTTAGCACCAAACCTAGCCCAGTTTTAAACTCATGCTAGGAATGTAATAAATAGTAGTTATAACAATAATAATAAATACATAAACCACCACCACCATCATCATCACCATCATTTGAATACCTCTTTTCTTCTGAGAACTTCAAGACTGTATCTATATCATACTTTCTACCTCTGGCATGCCATTTTATATTCTGACACAGTTATGGCCTTGCTTATTACGTAATACCATCTTTTTAAATATTTTATCTACTTCTTGCCTACTTTGACCAGAGGCCATTACTTGTTCTTATATTTGCTTGACCTAATGAGGCTAACTTGTCCTTGCCCTCTTTAAAACAACCTTTATGTATTTGCAAATTCCACACTGGTGTGTTATTGGATATCATGCATTAGATATGCAATATTACCCATTGAGATCTCAGCGATAATTAGTCAGGAGAAGGTGATTTTTTTTTGAAAGAAATGTTAGTTTCAACTCTGAAATTCCCTTTTCTTTAGTAGGTGCAGGTCAATAGGTAAAGGCCTTAATGTTTCTTTAATGTATAGATGAGCAAATCTAACTACTTTTAGGTTTGGCAAACTTTATCTGGCTATTTTCAAGAATTATATGGCTGGCAACTCCTCAGATGCATTCTGCCAAATGCTTTCTCTCCTTAACCTGTGTGTGTGTGTATATTTCAAAGGGAATTTAAGCCACAAATTTATTTATTAATTTTATTACAATTAGATTTATTAATTATTTATTATTACTTAGCTGATTTATTAATACTTAGCTGATCAAATATGTGGTATTTGTCTTAGTCAACACTTACAGGTTCCAAATTCTGTTTCTCTGACCCAGGAAACCCTGAGAGGTTGGCAGCAGCCACCCCCTAAAGAACAAACCAAACTGGTTGTCTGAGCCTGGGAAGAAGCTAGCCCACGTCTTTCCTTTAGATAGGGTTTTAAATGATATTTTTTCCCTTGGAATTCTCAGAGGTGAGGAAAAAGATATGATTCCAAATGTCTGTTAGTTGATATCAACCTGAAATGGAAGCAGCCCCAGGTATTCTAAATGGAAGAGGTTTGGGAGCAGCAATGTAATTGAAGAGTGTCGATGTGTCTTGTCCTGGAGCCCAGTTTACATAACTCTTTACATAAGATGGAGAAAACATCTACTGTCCATATCGAGGAATGAGTAGAGGTAATGGAGTGGGGAACTGGGAAGGAGTGGACTATGGCAGTCATGGAGAATCTTGGCTGCCACTACTTCACTGCTTTTGACCTAACAATATCACACTTTGGATCTAATATCTTGAGGACTGAAGTCTCCAGAATCAACAGGAACCACTCAAATACTGGGTAGGCAAAGAGTGACAATTAAAGACAAACCTTTGCTAAAAGGTGTAAATCAAAAACAAAATTCTAAGCCCCCCAGCCAACTGAATAGACCCCTTCTGTCAGCCAAGGGCATTCTAAAGTAAACCCGAAACACGAATTTGGGCCATGATGGGAATGGGTGGTAGGACATGCCTCATTACAGCTTTCTCCCATTGGAATTCAGACACATCTGACCAGCCTTAACATTAAAACAGAGACCTTAGAACTAACAGAATAGACTCTGTAAGACTGATTAAAAAAAAAACATTTGTAATCTATTCTCTCTGAAACAGCCACCTGGAGGCTTCATCTGCATAATAAGAACTTTGGTCTCCACAACCCCTTATCTTAACCCAGACACTCCATTATATTGATTCCAGGTCTTTAGATAAATTATTTTAACCAATTGCCAATCAGAAAACCTTTGAATCCACCTGTGACCCAGAAGTCTCCCACCCCACCCTTTGAGTTGTCCCACCTTTCCAGATCAAACTAATGCATTTCTTACATGTATTGATTGATGTCTTATGTCTCCCTAAAGTGTGTAAAACCAAGCTGTAGTCCAACCACCTTGGGCACATGTTGTCAGGACCTCCTGAGGCTGTCCTTGGGCTTGTCCTTAACCTTGGGAAAATAAACTTCTAAATTGATTGAGACTTGTCTCAGATGCTTTTTGGTTTATGAGAGATATTGACTTCATGCCATACTCATGGACTAGTTAAATGCCCAGGTTTTTTTTGTGATTCATTTTTTCTTTTTTGGTAATTTTTATAATATTGGCTTTCTTCTGAAAGATGACAGAGCACTTTGTGTGTGTGTATATAGGACATCCACTCTGCAAATATTCCAGGGGCAGGCTTGTCTCCTAGAAAGGTAGGTTGGAAAATTCAGTAGATTTATTTTGACTATGTGCTAGAGAATGGCATGATCTTACCTGAAAAAGATAGGAAGCAGTCTTGGGACTGTTGTGAAAACTAACAATGGTGCAGTTATTTGTGAGTTTAAAAGCCAGTTTTCAACTAGTGTTTTAAAAGATGCACCTCCCTCTCTACCTCCAGAAGATACTCATGGAGAGCAAAGTAAATGTATAAAAGAAAAATGTTTGAGACCTGCTTATGGGGCTGAGGGCAGCTTCTAGGTCTGAGGGTGGCCTTTGGCTGAGAGTTGGCAAGTAACTGGAGCCTTCAGTCCTAAAACTGCAAGGAGATGAAGTTCGCCAACAAATTGAGTGATCTCAGAAGCAGATTCTTCCCTAGTTAAGCCTTGAGACATTGACTGCAACCTTGTGAGACCCTGAGCTGGGGACTCAGCTAAGTGGTACAGGGATTTGTGACTCACAGAAGCTGTGAGGTAATAAGTGTGTATTATTTTAAGCTGCTACACTAGTGGGAGTTTGTTATGCAGCAATAGAAAACTAATACACCATGTAGCTATCAAAATTGTTTCTGCTACTTATGAGTTTCATATTGATGTATGAAAAGAAAGCTGAGTTATAGTCAACTGATATTATTAAACAGTACAATAAGCCATAATTTTACTAGCGCCAAGTTACTACCAGCATAAAATGAGAAACATTAAATTGGGGCTTGCCTTTCCCCACTTTCAGCATAGTTAGAAAAAACATCTGTCCCTCAGGCATTTGGATGCTGCATCAAGGGACATGTTTTGTTAGAACAAATAGAACCCAATACACTGCACCTTTCCCTACCCTAGAAGTCACTATCAGAATTGTCTTAAAGCCCCCATCCAACTGTATGAAATAATTAGGGCAGCCTATATGCCTTTGCATTTGCACCGACAATTGACTATGATTTGCAATTGGGTACATGCAGTTTTCAAAATCTCATGCTCATAATGAAATACACACTTCTTACTGTGACTTACAAGGCTTACAGAATCCAACACACCCTTTTGTCTCTGGACCCCTCACTGGCCTCCTTGTCAAGTATGTTTGCCCTACCTGACACACAGACTGAGATCTTATGCCTACTTCCAGGGCTTCTGCCTGGAATGTTCTGCAGAATTCTCATGGCTGACTCCTCTGATTTCAGTCTCACACATTCCCTCCCTCAGCAAGGCCTTCCCCAACTTCCCTGAAGTCCCCTTTCCTCCCGGTCACTCTCTTCCACATTAACTTATGTTTCCTTCCAGACCCTTATAGTATCTGAAATGACTTGGTTGTACATTTATTTATGTGAGAAATCAATGTCCCTCTCACTAGAATATAAGCAACATGACAGTAAGGACTGTCTGGCATCTGTGGCATACTAAACAAGATTACCACTTAGGAGATGCTCAATAAGTATGATGTAAATAAAATGTGATTAGAACAACAAGACTGCCATAAGACTTGACTTATTTTTCTTCTTTGCCCCTTGCACACCCTCTCACAGGTTCAAAATCCACAGCAGTTTTGCCACTAACTCAGCCAGCATTTTTTTGTATATCTGCACTCCCAGCACCATGGAGGGTAGTTTAAGGAAGACAGAAGTTGTAGAAGACATAGTTCTTCCCTTAAAGACTACATAAATTAACTGGGTCGGAAGATGCCGCTGCATAAATTGATCAAAATCTAACTACAAGGCATTTACTACACCAGTATCTGGGCCAAACTAAATATGAAATTACTTAGGGAATGAAGGCAGGGAGTGATTAGAAAATTTCGTATAGGAGCTGATTCTTGAAATAGGTGCGTCAATGGGAGATGTGTCATGAGTATTCAAAGCAAGGTAAAATAAGATAAGAAAAAGCTATGAAACTCTTAGAGTTTATGTATCCATCTCCCAGAGCAATGTATTTCTAATCCAAAGTTTGTGCTTTAGAATCACTTAATTGAAAGACCAACTCTGGCCTCTATTTAACTTTTGTTAACTTTTGTTAACGTTTACTTTTGTGTTCAGTCTCAAATCAGAATCTCTAAGGGGTGGGCTTGGAACTGGCATATTTTCCAAGATCCCCAGTGAGTCTGATGTGCATCCAGGGTTGAGATCCTCTGCACATAGCCTGAAATGGCATCACAGGGTTAAACAAAGGAGAAATGCCTCATAACAATAAGGTGACACACGGTGAAACACAGTGGTTAAGGCTCTAGCCTAGGTTTAAATCTAGACTCTGCAAGCTACCTGCTAGGTGACCTTGAGCAAGTGATTCAATCTCTCTGAGTGATATGGTTTGGCTCTGTGTCTCCACCCAGATCTGATCTTGTAGCTCCCATAATTCCTATGTGCTATGAGACAGACCCAGTGGGAGATGATTGAATCATGGGGGTAGGTCTTTCCTGTGCTGTTCTCATAATAGTGAATGGGTCTTATGAGATCTGATGGTTTTAAAAACAGGCGTTTTCCTGCACAAGTTCTCTTTGCCTGCTGCCATCCATGTAAGATGTGACTTGCTCCTCCTTACCTTCTGCCATGATTGTGAGGACTCCCCAGCCATGCAAAACTGTAAGTCCAATAAACCTCTTTCTTTTGTAAATTGCCCAGTCTCTGGTATGTCTTTATCAGCAGCATGAAAACAGACTAATTCAGTAAATTGGTACCAGTAGAGTGGGGCACTGCTGATAAGATAACCAAAAATGTGGAAGCAACTTTGGAACTGGGTAACAGGCAAAGGTTGGAACAGTTTGGAGGGCTCAAAAGAAGACAAGAAAATGTGGGAAAGATTGGAACTTCCTAGAGACTTGTTGAATGGCTTTGACAAAAATGTTGATAATGATATGGACAATATGGTCCAGGCTGAGGTGGTCTCAGTTGGAGATGAGGAACTTGTTGGGAACTGGAGCAAAGATGGCTCTTGTTATGTTTTAGCAAAGAGACTGGTGACATTTTCCCCCTGTCCTAGAGACTTGTGGAACTTTCAACTTGAGAGAGATGATTTAGGGTATCAGGCAGAAGAAATTTCTAAGCAGCAAAGCATTCAAGAGGTGACTGGGGTGCTGTTAAAGGTATTCAGTTTTATAAGGGAAACAGAGCATAAAATCTCAGAAAATTTCCAGCCTGATAATGCAATAGAAAAGAAAATCCCGTTTTCTGAGGAGAAATTCAAGCAGCCTGCAGGAATTTGCAAAAGTAACAAAGAGCCAAAAGTTAATCCCCAAGACAATGGAGAAAATGTCTCCAAGTCATGTCAGAGGTCTTCATGGCAGCCCCCCTGCCCAATACAGGCCTGGAGGCCTAGGAGGAAAAAGTGGTTTCATGGGCCAGGCCCAGGATCTCTGTGCTATGTGCAACCTAGGGACTTGGTGCCCTGCTTCCCAGCCACTCTAGCTGTGGCTAAAAGGGGCCACTGTAGAGCTTGGGCCATGGCTTCAGAGGGTGCAAGACCCAAGCCTTGACAGCTTCCACATGGTGTTGAGCCTGAGAGTACACAAAAGTCAAGGATTGGGGTTTGGGAACCTCCGCCTAGATTTGAGAAGGTGTATGGAAATGCCTGGATGTCCAGGCAGAAGTTTGCTGCAGGGGCGGGGCCCTCATGGAGAACCTCTGCTAGGGCAGTGCAGAAGGGAAATGTGGGGTCAGAACCCCCACATAGAATCCCTACTGGGGCACCACCTAGTGGATCTGTGAGGACAGGGCCACCATCTTCCAGATCCCAGAATGGGAGATCCACTGACAGCTTGCACCATGTGCCTGGAAAAGCCACAGACACTCAATGCCAGCCTGTGAAGGCAGCCAGGAGGGAGACTGTACCCTGCAAAGCCACAGAGGCAGAGCTACCCAAGACCATGGGAACCCAACTCTTGCATCAGTGTGATCTGGATTTGAGACATGGAGTCAAAGGAGATCATTTTGGACCGTTAAGATTTTACTGCCCTGCTGGATTTTGGACTTGCATCAGGCCTGTAGCCCTTTGTTTTGGCCAATTTCTCCCATTTGGAATGGCTGTATTTACCCAAGGCCTGTACCCACATTGTATCTAGGAAGTAACTAACTTGCTTTTAACTTTACAGGCTTATAGGCAGAAGGGACTTGCCTTGTCTCTGATGAGACTTTGGACTGTGGACTTTTGAGTTAATGCTGGAATAAATTGAGACTTTTGGGGACCGTTGGGAAGGCATGATTGGTTTTGAAATGTGAAGATATGAGATTTGGGAGGGGACAGAGTGGAATGATATGGTTTGGCTCTGTGTTCCCACCTAAATCTGATCTTATAGCTCCCATAATTCCCATGTGTTGTGGGACGGACACGGTGGGAGATGATTGAATCATGGGGGTGGGTCTTTCCCATGCTGTTCTTGAGATAGTGAATGGGTCTCATGAGATCTGATGGTTTTAAAAACAGGAGTTTCCCTGCACAAGCTCTCTTTTTGCCTGCTGCCATCCACGTAAGATGTGACTTGCTCCTCCTTGCCTTCTGCCATGATTGTGAGGCCTATCCAGCCATGTGGAACTGTAAGTCCAATAAACCTCTTTCTTTTGTAAATTGCCCAGTCTCAGGTATGTCTTTATCAGCAGCGTGAAAACGGACTAATACACTGAGCCTCTGTTTACATATCTTTAGGCTAGCAATAATAAATGTAGTTACTGCCTAAGAACAATGGAGAATTAAATAAGGCACAAAAAGCACTTGTTACAATGTGTGGCACATAGTCAAAGCCCTAGTTTTTTTTCATTATCATTATCTTTCTACGTTAAAAAATTTCTAATCTTTATAAAGGCACTGGAAATTCCAATGTACATTTCTAAAGTTTTTGCATCCATCAGCTTCACAAATTATCATAACTTTGAAGCACAGCCTTAGCCAAGCACATTGATGAATTCAAGCACCTTTAAGAAGGGCCCCAAAGAAACAAGGCTGAGGCTGAGATTAGTCAATATGGGAGCAAATGAGCATTTTAATAGAAATTAAAATCATATACAAAAGCAGAAAATGGGCCAGGTGCAGTGACTCATGCCTGTAATCCCAGCACTTAGGAAGGCTGAGGCAGGCAAATTTCTTCAGTACAGGAGTTCAAGATGAGACTGGCCAACACGGCAAAACCCCATCTCTACTAAAAATACAAAAATTAGCCAGGCATGGTGGTGCACACCTGTAATCCCAGCTACTGCTCCTGAGGCAGGAGAATGGCTTGAACCCAGGAGGTGCGGAGGTGCAGGTTGCAGTGAGCCAAGATCGCGCCACTGCATTCCAGCCTGGGCAACAGAGTGAGACTCCATCTCAAAAAAAAAAAAAAAAAAAAAGCAGAAAATTCATCTGTAAAAACTGACAAAATTAAAAGAACAACAACAATACAAAGAAATTAAAATAATGACTGATGAGTTCAGCAGCCTTGCCTGACAAGGCAACAAGCGAGGAGCTTGCAACGTCAGAACAACCCTTTCTGTAAAACTTTACAGAGCATTTAAATAAAACATAGTGAAGCTTTTTTCACATCATTTGGATTAACAGTACCATCTTTCTCCCTTATTAATGTGGACCCAGCCCTAGAATAAACTGAAATCATCAACTGAATCATTCTACCTCACCCTGATCACTTTACTCCATAGTTTTCTAATATACGTCCTGCCAAATATTTTTAGGACAAGTCATTTAAAAGTTTTCTAAATGTCTCAAAAATTAGCAATGTGCCAAGAATGAGACCAATTAGGTCATCTATGCTTATCGGAAAAGCAGTTTATTCCTTTGCATAAGTACAGAGAATTCACTGTGCAATTTTAACTTTGCTGTATTAGGATTTTTAAGATGCACGCCTTGTATATTGCTAAACGCGTGGAAAATAAAGTCTGGAAGAATATCCTCCAATCTTTCGACAGTGGTTGTCTCTGGAGTAAAATTAAGGATGACTTTGTATTTCTGCATTGTTCTCTTTACTGCCATTTGAAATTTGTATAATGAGCATTTATTATTTTCCTACTACTAAAAGATAAGTTTTTAGATGAAATAAAATGCATGTTTTACAAAAAGACTAGCCCTTTTGAAAGTACCAAAATGCTTCAACTTAGTAAAAAAAGGGCTGTCATTGAATATGAATTTTAAATATTTAGTGGGGTGGAAAAAACCTTCTGCAGTGGAAAGAGATGATGAGCAAGGCTCCTGGTTAGAAAAGGATAGACTTTTTGGCTCCCACTGGGTGGTTTTGAGCATCTCAACTCACCTTTCAAAGGCTAACCAACCAGGTGATAGCAAATACTACATTGCGCATGTTTGTGGAGAACAGAGTCCAGACCTCCAAGGCTGGCCTAGAAACATTCTCCCTAGCAAAGACTTAAGTCTCCGTTTCACAAACTGAATCAGTGCTTTTCATGATTCCAAAGGACTCCCGTTCAACTTTTTTTTCCCCTTTCGTCATTCAACTCGGAAACATTCCTTTTTGTGGATTTTCATGAACTCCAGCCCAACACCAGGTGCAAATTGAAAAAATCCCACTGGCCAAATTTAGCATAGGGCGGCCTACTGTTCTTTCAACAGAGCCCTTCTTTCAGGCCAGGAGTTCAGATCTTAGCCCCTGGGCACACAAGTCAGGGGTTTTGCTTTCATCCACAACCATCACTCATGAAAAACTCCTTCTCTACGGTGCCTGCCTCTCCAGACCCCCCAGCCTAGAGGCTCAGATGCATGTGCCTGTGTGAATCTGGGGATTTGTAGGAGAGGAAAGCCAGAGAGATTCCTCATTGATCTTGACCTATAAATATTCAACTGTCCCCAGATCAGACATGTAATTTTCCACACACTGCAGTTTCTGTGTGGTCGCCATTATCATTTAGCAAATACAGTTGGCCCTCCATATCTGTGTGTTCTGTATTCATGGATTCAACCAACTGCAAATAGAAAATATTTGGGGAGGTAATCCCAGCACTTTGGGAGGCTGAGGCAGGCAGATCAACTGAGGTCAGGAGTTCAAAACCAGCCTGACCAACATGGTGAACCCCTGTCTCTACTAAAAATACAAAAATTAGCCAGGCATGGTGGCACACACCTGTAGTCTCATCTACTTGGGAGGCTGAGGCACAAGAATCGCTTGAACCTAGGAGGCAGAAGTTGAAGTGAGCTGTGGTCATGCCACTGCACTCCAGCCTGGGCAACAGAGTGTGAGGCTCCATTTCAAAAATAAAATAAGAAAATATATGGGGAAAAAATTGCATCTGTACTTAACATGTACAGACATATTTTGGTCATTATTCCCTAAATAATACAGTAGAACAACTATTTACATAGCATTTACCTTGTATTAGGTGTTATATGTAATCTAGGGATGATTTAAAGTATATAGGAGGATGTGGTTAGGTTACATGCAAATACTATGCTATTGTACACCAGGGACTTTGAGCATCTGTGGATTTTGGTATCTGCTGGAGTTCTGGAACCAATCTCCCATGGATACTGGGGGATGACTGTACTTTACATTGAGTTGCTCTCCTTGATTTGCAATTAAGAGGCTGTTACATGGCATTCCCCCACTTGGGGCATTCCGCCAATGTCCAAAGAAGAACATGGTGCCTTCAGAAATTCTGGCTGGTTCAAACAGGAATTCAATTCTGGTTTCAAGTCAGTGCTCCACAGAGCTTGTGGCTCAAGCAATAATCTGATTATATTCCATTTTACAAGCATTTATTGAGCGTCTAATTTGTGATTTGGTTTGCCATAGATAATTAATCTAAATGCCTGCTATTTAATTGAAATGCTGCCTTCTTATCCTGTGGTGGGATTGCACTACCAGGATTGGTTCTCTACAGTTGCTGCTATATTTGTCTTATAAATGTTTCATCCTCTGCTAATAAGTGTGAGGGACACCCAGCTACTGAAGTTCTAATGTTACAGTTTTCCTGATCTGAATTGATTAGATTTGTCTCTATGGACTTGGTGAATGGCATTCGAACACCCCATCTGAGGTGCAGTTATGGGGGCTTGAAATAATGTTTTCTGGTGTTATCATTGGGCTTGGTCTACCCATTTGACAGCTCACAGAAGCAGTGCAGAGAGCATCTTGGAAGAAAGACACAAAACTATCAGACTATAAACATTACAAAATGTTCTTGATCTACTCTCCAAACTAGGTGTATCAGTCAGTCTTATAGGACATGGATGGTCCACTCATACTGAGCAATTCATGAAACAAATTAGTGACTATTCAGAAAGGCATGGCCAGGGTTTCAGGAAACAAGGGCAGTGAAGTAAGGGCTAGCAGCAACTGAGAACTGCTGCTACCACCAGAGGCCCAAAAAAACAAGGAGGGGAGGGTATACCAGAACAAAAGCAGGCAGCTACAGAGGGCTGCCTAAAAGAAATTGTAGCTCCTGGTATAAAGATCTAGACAAACCAAAGCAACTAGAAAGGAAGGGAGACAGCCAGGAAATAAATACCATAACTCTCTCCTTCTCCTTTATGAACTCCTGCTGGTATTTCACATTCGCCGAACCCCACCGGGAGCTGGAGAACAAGAGAGCCAAAAGTCCATATGGACCAGCTCCTGGGGCACAGAGGAGGACGTAGAAGGGTGAAGAATGAACCTGCAGAGACAAACAAAGACACCTGGCATATCAAGTTTTTGTAAGGGAAGTGAGGACACAACAAAGCGTGCAATAAATGTATTCTTTCTGGAAGCTAAACACAAATGTATAATTAGAGATTTGATGCTTGAGCTGATTCTAGCACAGGTAAAAGTCTGATATAGATGGAGGGGGAAGACATTGTGGGCTGAAAAATGCTATAGGGAAAAGAGCTTTAGAAAACAGCTATGTGGCCAGAGCCAGGGGCGTAAATAGCAGCGGCAAGAGAGCAGCCTGGAGAGACAGAGGGGTTGGGCTGTGGAATCCCCATATGCCAGGTGAAGGCATGCAAGCGTCTGATGGACGTAGCTTCAGATCCACATTTTACAGAAAGTCTATCAGCTCCCTAGAGACGGGATTAATGATGATATGGAGCTTCAAACCCCTTTCCAGAAACAGGTAGGACAAAGAAACTAGGTAATCAACATAAATAAAATAATTCTTCTTGACCATGATAGTCCCAAAGCCTTTGGTTTTGGTAACATCTGAGAAGGAGTCAGTACAATCATCTCCCTTTATAACCTAGACAGTGATTATGCTTAATTATCTTCTCCACAAGATCGTCTTCCTCTAGGTTCTTTGTATCCTTTCACAGAAACTATGGACATTCTTTGGCTGCATCTGGAACATACTGAACATATTGCATAGGAGCGCCAAGTTCATTTTTGTCTTAAACTTCTAAGGAGCCTTCCTTGGCATGAGAAGACTGACTCTTCTGCTGAACTCCTACACCACTTTAAATAGCTGCCACATTACTTCACATGCAATTATGTACACATTGTAATTTTCTCTGAGTTTGTTGTTAATTTTGATTAATTAGATTTCAACCTCCTTGAATGCACCATGCCTAATCCTGCGGTGTGTTCCTCACCACCACCTCCAGTGCTAAACATGCTCTGAACACAGACAGTATTTGTTTTTTCAATAGCAGGTAGTCACTCTCTACCCAGGAACCAATTTGTGCTTTGGAAGGAGAATTTCCTTACAACTCACTGGAGTGTCTTTCTATAAAATAGCCTATGCCTTTAAGCACCCATGGTTCATACTTTCTGAGCCCACAACAAGTATTTATTCAATCAGAAAAAAAGTATATTGAGCACTTACAGTACACAAGAGCTAGCAGATAGTTAAATAAATATGATTATTTGGAACGTAAAAGAAGAAATTTTGAGCTAATGCATTAGTCACTAAAAATGGACTACTGTGTTACCCTTTGCAGATCATATTTACCATTTTGCAGAGTCCTACAAAGCCTATTCAAAGATTAAATACTGTAGGAGTGTTAAACACTATAGCAGGACTCACAAGGGAAGTATTTTTGGTTAGGGAAGTCCTTTAGCATTTGTCATCTTATACCAATGACAGCATGTCAGAAGCCTGGATTTGGGAGCACAAGCTCCTACTCTTCTTTCAAAGCCTTGCAGAACTGTGGAGCTCTCTGGAGGCCTCTCCACACAGTCCCAGGGAGTCATTCCAAGCTAGTTATTCCTACAGCAAGTGTTTCTTAAAATGCTGTTCTCATTCCTATTCTTTAGAATAATCTGGGTGATCTTGTTAAGCCTGCACTCCATCACAGATCTGCTAAGTCAGAGTCTTTGGACATATGGCCCTGGGGTATTCCATTTCTAACCCACTCCTTAGTTGATTCTTACACACACTGACATTTGAGAATTACTGCTATGGCCCTTTGTACCATCATTAGCTTAAATCTTGAAGTTTCATGTACATGTCTATTATTTCCATTAGACTGAATATCTTGCAAACAGGAGCCATATATGAATAGCCATATTCTCCAAACTGGGTACAATTCCTGGAACATAGTAGATTTTTGCTAAGAGTTCTCACAACTGTAAGAGTTCCCTATATATGACCATATCCAGATGAATATGTTGGTTGAACCCAAACAACATATTCTATTTCTCTATTGCCGTATAACTACTTACCACAGAAACTGGCACAGTGTCACTTCCAATTAATTCCATTGGTCAAACAGTCATAGAGCATGTCCAGATTCAAGGCTTGGGGGACAAAGACCCCACCTCTCATTGAAGGAACGTTGAATTTTTGGCCATCTTTAATCTACCACACAGTCCCTGCCAAAGTCTATTAAAAACAGACTGGGTATAATTCTTTAATCTGACTTTATGAGCATTTCAAAGAGGCAAATAAACCAATCATGTTTTGTGGCCTAGGAAATAGAGTTCAGAAGACATGAGACAAGGTATTAAAAAAGAAAGAAAGAAAGAAAGAAAAATCCAAAGATATTTCTAGTGCCTATGGCCCTTTATAGTTTAGTCCAGTTAAATTGGTCACAGGCCTTTTGAACTACATTTGAGTCCCATTGTGGCCTCCAGTAGTTCCTTCCCCAGAAGGTAAATGGACATGTCAATGGTGGTGAATGAAATAATTGATACCCTTTATCGGTTTTAAGACAAGGTCAGAAATTGGAGCTGCGAAAGTTTTAGAAAGTTCTAGGAATAGGCCCAGGGTATTTAGCCCAGGAATCTTCTACTATAGGAATACCCTTAGTTTGCCTTCTTGGGGTTTGCAACTCTGGATGTCTCTTAATTGCAAATTCTTTTCTCTCTCTCTCTCTCTCCCCCCCCACCCTACACACCCCCTTCTCCCCTCCCTTTTTTTTTTTTTTTTTTTTTCTATTCTATCCACATGGCTAAATAAGACACCTGGTCTTTTCCTCACCCATCCAATTCTATGGCTGGACAAAGTACATGGCCTAGAAAATCGACATGAAGTCAACCAAGATGGTAAACTATAAGGTAGTCAAAGTAAAGAACTTTACTTGGTCAACACAGAAACTGAAATAAGTAGTCTTGTGAAGCTAGGTTAACAAATGGCAATTCAGCTAAAAGCTCTTTTGTTGAGCTTGAGAATTCTTGACTAAGGGGTAGGAGTCATAAAGTGCTTTATGAGTCATGAGAAGGTCAAAGATCACCTTTCAACTTTTCAAACTAGCCCTGGCTACTTATGGTAGCTTTTCTTTTTTCCCTCCACACACCCTCCCCCACCCACCAGTTTCATCGTCTATGTCCACTTCACAGTGTATCTGTAATGAATTTGGATCCATTTCAAAGAATACATAGAAAATCTTCAGCTCCCAAAGCAGGCTGCTCTGTAGGAGGGAAAGAGTAAGGAAAACACCCTGGGGCAGTTCTTTATTTCCAAAAGATTAAAAATAATTAAACATTAAGATATTCAACATGGATTATTGCAGACAGTGATGAATGGCTCTTCTCCCCGTAATGATGCCCTCCTCTAAGCTAATCTTACCCAACCTCATTTCAAAGAAAATGTTGGTTAATGCTTTATTTGTTTCATTCCATGTACTCTTGAGTAAATCAGAGTTATAATGGCCCTGAATTCATAACAACTAACTGCCTCCCTCTTTGCCTTCTTGGAATAACTGAGTGTGAAAGAAAGAAGATATTTTCAGAGGCATTAGTACTTATCTGAGAATTATCTATCTACCCAAGTCAGTAAAGCAAAGGCCAGCCACTATGCCACTGTTGGAAGCCAGAGGTCAAAGCATGAGTATCTCCCAGGCAGTGTGTCTAGCACTGTCTCCACCACAAAATAGGTACTCAAGAAATATTGGCTGCCTGTAGAAGCAATTTGTTTCCTCTTTCAAAGTGGGAAAGTGAATCCTGTTCATAGGGACAAAAACTAAGATAAAGCAGAGGCGATATTTTTGCTACTGCTCCCATAAGAGTACTCAGATTTCAAAGGAGCTTGTACATTTATTCAACAAGTGTTTACTGAGCTCCTACTATGTGCTAGACTCTGGATTCCATTGTTCTAATGGCAGTGGCAGCAAATTGTAAATAAATAATTACTCCATTAGACAGGAGATAGCAGTTTTGTCTCACTTAGATAGTGCTTAGAACATTGAGGTACTCCAGAAATACTGGTTGAATGGATAACAATACTAAAACAACAACAGCTACAGAT
Source organism: Pan paniscus (assembly GCF_029289425.2). Lineage (NCBI taxonomy): Eukaryota > Metazoa > Chordata > Mammalia > Primates > Hominidae > Pan > Pan paniscus. The sequence goes on along the minus strand of NC_073253.2, from coordinate 45,414,944 downwards.
TATTTAGAGCATGACACCCCCAAAACTCATGACCTTTAGTTTTAATGCAGCAGTCCCTTGGAAGCCCAAGGCATTTTGAAGGAATGGTAGGTATTCTTGGGTCATTTACTTTCAACTGTAGAAATGTAACAGAAGCAAGAATTTTAGCCCTACGTCTTTCTTTCTCTTAAGGTGGTCATGCAGAAAACTTTTTGCACTGGGAAAGTCAGGAGGTTCATTTGAAAGATGACAATTTACCGAAACCATGTAGAGGTTTTCCTAAGTTCATGATAAATTTCATTTGAAATAAACCTTGATCTTTGATTTAATGATGAGATTAACATTAAATTGAGCAACTTTCACTACATATTTTATGCTATTTCCCTAACTTATCAGCTTCCAATTTGAATTTCCCAGCATGAAGAAACTTAGGTTTTATTCCATAGCCCTGCCAGTGGAGCTGCAAAAATAGGGGTTCATCCTTAATCAAATCCACTTGGTTACATCTTCCTTTATTCACTCAAGCTAGAAGTTTTCCATTTGGGTAACTGTGATTCCCCTTTCTAACTTGTAGGAATGGAAAAAGCCCTTGCAATGATGGGCTGAATGGCCACAGTGTATGTAAGTTAAAACACACACACACACACACACACACACACACACAAAATTCTATCCTGTTCAGTTGCTGTCAAAAAGCAACTAAATGCAGGCTGTATGTAAGTTGGAGCTGGGCCCCTGAGCATCCTGTCCGGAAATGTAACTCCCTGACCCTCTGACTAAAGTTCCTGTCCCTACATAAGCAAGAGGCTGATCCTACAACCCAAGGAACACTCTGAGGAGCAAAAGAAAGATCTACTCCAACAGCTATAGCAAAGACTCTCATGGAACTGTCTTCTTAATAACTAAGAAGCACTAGGCCAAGTGTCTGTTGAGAATATTATCAGTACTTTCATTGATCACACAAACCAGATTTCATAAAGGATCAAGCTTCTATAAAAAGTAATCTTTGTATGTCTACGCAAGTGCCTACTTTATTGGCTGCTACCAGTGCTTACCCAATTTTTGGAATTCAGTAGGTGGGTCAATAAGGGAAAATGAACACTTCTGTAACAAACAACCCCAAATTGCAATGGCTTAACATAATCAATGTTTAATTCCCACTCATGCCACTGTCTATGAAGGTTGGATGACTCTCCTGAGTAGTTCTTCTCCATCTGATGACTCAGGGATCCAGGCTCTGGATACTGTAGGAGTGTTAAACTCCTGTGTCACTATCATTCCAGCATATGAACTCCTTATCTACATGGAAGGAGAAGAAAGACCAAAGAAAATTACCTAGAGAAATTTATGTGAGGCTTGGAAGTAGCATATATCACTTTTTGTCCCCATTGGCCAGTACCCAGCAAATATCTCCAACCTAACTGCAAGGAAGGGTAGGAAATTTAGATTTCCAGTGTGCCTAGCAAGATGAAAGGAATTGGTGGGCATTTCCCTAGTCTCTGCAATCAGGTTTATGCCTTAAATAACAGTACATGGAGGCCAGGCATGGTGGCTCACACCTGTAATCCCAGCACTTTGCGAGGCCAAGGTGGGCGGATCACTTGAGGCCAGCAGTTCAAGACCAGCCTGGCCAACATGGTGAAATCCCCTCTCTACTAAAAATTTTAAAATTAGCCGGGCGTGGTGGTGCATGCCTGTAATCCCAGCTACTCGGGAGGCTGAGGCAGGAGAATCACTTGAACCTGGGAGGCAGAGGTTGCAGTGAGCCAAGATTGCCCCACTGCAATCCAGCCTGGGAGAGAGCAAGATTCTGCCTCAAACAAACAAATAAACAAACCAGTATATGGAATAGCAGAAACAGAAAGATTGTAACATGTTAAAGAAAAGATCATATTATGTAATGTTTCCTGTAGTATACTAGCAAAAGAATAAAAAATAAACAAGAGGAGGGGTAGTTTAGTGGTTAGGAGTATGCATTCAGGAATCACCCTGACTCAGTTCATATCATGGCTCTACTACTTATTAGACATGTGATGTTGGGTAAATTGTCCCATTTATTTTTGTGTCAGATTTATCTGTGAAATGGAGATAATAGAATCTACCTCATAGGAACTTATTATAAGGATTCCATAAAATAAAATCTTTGAAGCACTGGTACTCTGGAGGTGGAAAGAGAGGGCACTAAAGGGGTTTTGGAAGGACCCAGCCTCTGGGATGACATGAAATAGGAGGTGCTAGTACACACATGGCAGGGGAAGGGGGTATTAGGAAAGCATCCTCAACTTGGACCAGGAATTCCCTGGATTTCCAATAACACAGCACTGTCAAGTCAACAATGTCAACTCAACTTGTAAAATATGAAATTGCTTTCTTCAGAAGCAAGCAGAAGTGCACTCTTGTATGGATGCAGTAAAGTCTCATGCCCCTCAAGGACAGGGAGAAAATTGAATCTCAGAACTACTGAACCTAGAGACTAGAGCCCATTAGGGAACCAGAGAGTCTCTTCTTTCCTTCTCCTATCTTTGCTTCTCTCTTCACATTTGATTCATATTTTTTTTTCCTTTCTGCAACTGACCTTCTTTGCCTTGTCCTGGTAGAAAATGGTCACTACCAATATTTACATCTATTTTATAAAGGAGGAAAACCAAACCAAACTGGAACTTACACAAATTCCAAGTTCCTATGGGGGAATCTAATTGGCCCAGCTTGGTCACGTGCCACCCTGGGTCCATTCAACTTTGGCCAGCCAGGCAGGTTTATGTCCTAGGAACATGACTTATACAGTAATCCTGCATATCAGGACGGGATGTGATATTACTCAAAAGACAGACTGGGTAGACCCTTTCTTCAGGTTTGTGATCACATGTTGTCTTCTGACATCTTTTATGTATTCCATGATTTTTTACCTTAGTTTTTTGAGTGCTTTTATATCTTTTCTCTGCAATTAGGTTATAAATAACTTAAAGAAAAGAACTATGTGCTACAATTTTTCTTTTTCTTTTTCTTTTTTTTTTTTTTTGAGATGGAATCTTGCTCTGCAGTGGTGCGATCTCAGCTCACTGCAACCTCCACCTCCCGGGTTCAAGCAATTCTTTTTCCTCAGCCTCCCGAGTAGCTGGGACTGCAGGTGCCCGCCACCACACCCAGCTAAGTTTTGTATTTTTAGTAGAGACAGGGTTTTACCATGTTGGCCAGGATGGTCTCAATCTCTTAACCTCGTGATCTGCCCACCTCGACCTCCCAAACCACTAGAATTACAGGCATGAGCCACCGCACCCAACCGTGCTACAATTTTTCTGTTCCACCTAGTATAATGACCTATGCTGGATAGAAAAAAAGTTATTGAATGAAAAAATGATTGATCCCAGGGGAGTGACTTGCCAACTCGACAGCTTTAAGGGTTAGTGTAATACCTATGGATGTCTAACTTCCTTAAGGAAAGTGGTGGTGTCATAAAGAGATGGGGCAGAAGATAATCTCATGATTCCCAGCTGATTTTTTTTAGCCCTCCTTGCAAATGACTGTTTTGAGTCTCTAAAAACTACTAACTACTGCCACTACTAATTACTTTTGCTCATCAGTCCTTGATGTTGGCAACTTCACTGAATACTTTGACACTTACTTCTTCTTGTCATCCCTCACTCCTAAAACTGAACTTCAACTGTAAACCATAAAAAGAATATTTTTTACCTGCATGTCACCATTATGGATACATGTAGTAATAAAACTTACTGCTCACTTAGTGCATTTGTTGCTATAGCACTCAATTCCTATCTCTTCAATTCTCCTTGCTGCTAATTCATTCATTCACTCACTCATTAACTATCCGAGCATCTCCCATGCACACTGGGTATTCAGCAGTGGTTAAACCCATTGCCTCCCTCAAGGAGCTTACAATTAGGAGAAGCAAACAAGTCAGCAGGCAGTTACTGAGAAAGTTAATATCCACCTTTTCCACATTTGTGGTTCTGCAGACATCATCTGGGAAATGAAGAAATTTACAAAAAAAAAAAATCCCTTCCTTCCATAGCATCTAAGTAAAGAGAATCATTTGGAAGGCTACAAGTATGTCATGGTAAAAATGTGTACCTAATTTAACGAATGCAATTTTATGCATTCTCTATTTGTGGTAACCACAGTCTATATTTCTTTCCATCTGTTTTCAAGTTGAAGTGTGACCACTGCTAAAGTGAAGGCCCACTTCTTTTTTGTTCTTTCTAGTCTTTTTCCTCCATTTCATTTACTCTCATTGACCCAGAGTTCACTTCCGAAAGGGCGTATTAATGAAAGTGGGCTCCCCATAGGACTAGGGAGCAGTAAGCATGGCAAGGAGAGATAACAGCAGTTTTAGAGGTCAGCAAAAGAAGGATGTACAATTAATTCCACTCCCTTCCCTCATTACAGTGAAAAGTCTGAACACCTTGGAGAACACCACTTGTGGAGGAGAGAAGCTGGCCCTTTACCTTGGCTATTAGCACTTATTCCTATACCATCATCGAGAGAAAGATAAGTCAATTACTAATTCTGTCTACTCCCTTCACGCCCCATAATTGACAAGAGATCTCTTTGGAAACTCAACATGATACAGCTAGATTCAGGTGAAAGACAGAGGTAGGTGTCAACCTTTTTCCTGCAAATCTATGCAAATACTCTATTGCCCCAACCCTTCTTTAAAATGTAACTGGAAGACACAACCAACCAACCAACCAAAAAACAATACAACACCCTAAGTGCAAATGGAACAAAGACTCTTGGTGTTAGTTAGATGAAGGATTCCAGTGTGAGGGGTTTTCAAGCTTCTTGCTGGACTTCGAGATCTCCTAGTGCGTATAAGCACAAACTCTGGTTTTTGCAGTAACTTATGGATCTCAGAAGGCTGTAGAATTAGCAGGCCTTGCGTGAGAATGTTGTTCCATTATTTACTCACAGTAGTCACATAGAAGCCCACAGGAGCTATCAAGGCCAGCATTAGACTGAGCTTGCAAGCAGAACTGTTCTTTCTTACATCTTGTTCAGAGGCCCTTTCTAAAGAAAGCATCACCACATATTTAAAATATGATGGGCTTGGTCTGACTTCATTTTGGGTGGTGCAAAACTTTGTCCATTTTTTTCCAATTTGGGAAAATTATAGTACTGGCATTGCAGTTAACCCTGGGAGGCTCGCTCTTTACTCCCCTCCCACATTTATAGATTGTTCCATTCATACTTAGTTTCCTCTTCCAAAGAAGCATGGATTCATTGTTCTACCATTACACTATTCAGTTTCTGCCAGTTAAGTGGTAACAATTTTCAACTGTTTCAGTGATGGCTCTTTTCTTTTTAACTTCTAGAGCCATATACCACAATTCTGAGGTTGGTCATCACTGGATTACAGCTGGGATTTGTCTGGTCTAGACTTAGGTGTCAAATACATGGAGAAAAAAGAGCAGCAACAGCCAAGGGCATTCATGACATCTTTGTACACTTCTAAACCTCAGTAATTTAGGTTGTAACCCTGTTAGAAATAAGCTGCAAGTGGTTTTCAGAAAAATATTTATTAAATTTTAAACAACTACATTTGTTAAGTTTAAGACAAGCATACATGATGTGCTTTTTTCCCCAGAATCTATGACAAATAACAAAGGATGCCATAGATGACAAGGTAAACCTCTGTCCTATCATTAGCAAGACTGAAGTCCATATCAGTTGTGAGAAAAGAATGTAATTTGCGTTTAAGTGCCATTTATAACTTGTTTCTTTCATACTTGCAGCCTAAGTTGCAAAACTTTGAAGGTTAAATGTTTAAAAGCTGCTCAAGTATTTTATAACATCTGAATTTTAGGAGAGTATGCACTTTTTTCACAGTTATGTTTAAGATATCACTTTAAAAAAAAAAAAGGACGTGTAAAAGGAGTTCTTCATATACCCCAGGTAAGGTAAAAGTCATTTAATGGCTGGGGACACTGAGTCAGAGGTCTCAGTGGACAATTCTCTCTGCTTTCCTTTGAGACTCTGTTTCTGGCATTGTCCTGGCCTTCCCAGCATCTCTACTATCAAGCCTGGTGACAAGCCCTACAATTCAGGAATTAGCTTTTTGGCCAGCAAACACCTAGATCTATTCCATACACCATCTGGACCTCAGTTGAACAGCATTTGGGGGAAGCTTTTGAAAATGGGAAACAAATGTTGCTTTGTCTGTTCTAAGTCAAAGAACTGAAGAGACCAGGTGCAATGTCTCATGCCTGTAACCCCAGCACTTTGGGAGGCCGGGGCGGGGAGATCACGAGGTCAGGAGATCAAGACTATCCTGGCTAACATAGTGAAATCCCATTTCCTACTAAAAATACAAAAAATTAGCTGGTTGTGGTGGCACGCTTCTGTAGTCCCAGCTAGTCAGGAGGCCTAGGCAGGAGAATCGCTTGAACCCGAGAGGCGGAGGTCACAGTGAGCCGAGATCACTCCACTGCACTCCAGCCTCTGTGACAGAGCAAGACTCCATCTCAAAAAAAAAAAAAAAAAAAAAAAAAACCTGAAGAGGCCACCTTCAGCAAAGGCTAACAGTCTCCCTGCAGGAATGATGCACCCTAACCCCAGGGGGTATTTACACTTCAATGCTGCCTGGATCTCCTGCCCGAGGTATAGATGAGGATACAGCCACATCCCAGCTCACTCTATAGGTCCCTGAATTCTCTCTTGAGTGGTTCCTCATATACTCAGTGACTGATATTAGACAGACATGAGTTCTAATTGCAACTCTACCACTTACCAGCTGTGTGACCTTATGCAGGTCACTTCTTTCTGAGCCTCTGTTCCCTCATCTGTAAATGAGGATGATAATAATGGCACTTAACTCTTGGAGTTATTGCAAGGATTATTGAGATGATACATGCAAAGTACTTTGTACAGCATCTAGCATACAATAAAAGCCCAACAACCATCAGCAGTTATTATAGTAATCAATATGCATCTGGGAAAGAGTCCATTTGCTTTGCAGGAGAAATCATTAAAGTCATAGATTCCCTCATTTTGACACAAAACACCTAGGGATGTTGTGAATGGCAAAGTATTTGTCAGGACTAAAATTCGCTTCTTTGATTGATTCCTGATCTGAGAAACAAACACTCGGTGCACGTTGGGTTGGAATATTGCAGCTTTCTGATTCAAAGCAAAAGTCCTCAAAATCAAGGTAGCTCAGAAATCTAATAATTCTCTCCCGTGAGACCCTCATCAGTTCTTCCTCTGAAAGGGCTCTTGACTCCATTCCTTCACCTTCCTCACTGCCTTCATAGAAATGTGATGACCTCTTCCTCATCTCCTTGACTGACAGACAGCTCTACGTCCAGGCAGCTGAGATAGAAAATACTCAATGGACTCAAGATATAGTAATTTGAAAATCCACATTTAAAATTTTTCATTGCGAAGATTTTTTTTTTTTTTGGTCAAAATATTTACTGCATCTGTTATTTCAAATAACTGTAAAGGAGGAAAGAGATTTGTGTGTTTGTCAAAAGATGGGAGAGTAGGTTAAGAAAGGACTAGAAGCTCTGCCTTAGCAGGGCACACAGGGCTACTACTAAACTGCCTTGCCAGGCTCACCTGTTGAAACTCCCTCTACATAGCCCATCATCAGCCTCGCTGAATTATAAATTGCATGGCCTAGCCCTGCTCTTTTCATCCTTTCTGTCTTTACAAGCTTAGTTGCAACTATCTCTGGAATGATCTGCCTTTAGCCCCCTATCCAATTATAAAGCCTCAATTCAAATATCATCTCACAAGAGGAATAAATTTGTAGAGAGAAGAATCTGGATTTGAATCCTGGCTCTGCTTTTTCCTGGTTCTTTGACCTTGAGCAATAACATTCAGTTTTCTCATCTGTATGGAGTCCTAAGAGCTCAAGCTCCACGTTGCTGGGAGTAAAAAATCTAAGCACTTAACATAAATCTCTGACTTGATTGCCTTCACCCTGTCCCTCTCCAAATCAGTTTAGGGGCTATTTAGTTTGTTGCTGTTGTTGTTGTTGTTGTTTCTAACAGATTCTCCCTCTGCAACTTTTGTTGGGAACTTCTAAGGGAGATTGTTGAACAGACTCTAGGTCCAGACCCAGCTGGTCCACAAAATTCACTTGGAGGCTGAGATCTTGCCCTTATTGTTACTGCTACCATTATTTCAGTCACCTGAAAGCAACTGACTTTTCATTGCCAGTTAGAGCAACTGTCTGCCAGTCAGGAGAAAATTCCACCACCATCCTTGCTGCCATCTGGTTCCTCCATGCTCAGGCCTTTGGGCAATATCATCACTGTTTCTTAACAGTTATTTTTGAAACAAAATAGAAAGCTCTCATCTTTTGGTCTGTGAAGGATTGCCTCCAAACAATGCTTATTGAGCTTCAAAGTTTTGCAGCTTTTCTTGTTCTCCAGATTGTGGTTGATTATAAATACAGAGTACACCTGTATGCAAAAACCCCACGTACTCTCTAAGCCTTACACCTTGGTCAAATTTTAACTGAGTCAACTCAGTGGGCCAGACACCTGTTCCCCTTTTGGCAGGTTTCCTCCTAAGGGCTCTCCAACTGTTCCCACCTGAGAGTTCATTGTTCCCACCTGAGTTTAAGTTCTTCTTACATCTGAGCACTTCAGGGCCTCCTCTGCAAATCAGCATATGCAAATAGTTGCTTGGGGGTTGCAGGGACGGTATTTTGTTTCCTCTCAACATCAAGCATCACCTACCATCAAGTGAGAATCTATGTAACATGTAAAACTATGGTAATAATGCGTACCTAATGAGGGTCTGGGAATGAAAAATTAGATTATATTAAGTGAGGTAACATATTCAAAGTGCCTCGTGCAGTCGCTGGTACGAATTATAGCTTATGTATTATATAGTACATATTATAGTGCATTCGCTAGTACATATTATAGTTTATTCTTGGGCAGATCCAAACAACCAGTTTCCTGAGCTTCACAGTGAAAGATCTCCCTTCTCTGTGTTTTCACAGGAATTAGTAGGTTTCTCTCTCTGGCCCTGATCATATTGTGTGTAATGTATCTCTCTCTGTGTTACGGAGGCCCATGTCCTCTCATTTCTGTATTCTTACCACTCTCCCTACCATTGGCTGAGTACAGTGCCTGGTATATCACAGCCCCTTAGAAACTCTGGAGTGAATGAGTTAAGAGAAAAAGTCAAAAACAACTAAATTCCAATTTTTCTTAGAAAATAACAATGTCAGCACATCTTTAGAAGCCTGTGCGATCTTTCCCAGCTACCTTGTAAGTGATTCCAGGTGAAGGTGTTTAATTATTTTTGAGTCTCTATTACTAAGCCCCAGCGTCCTATACAAGGTACACTCAATGGCTGTTTGTTGTTGATGATAATTAAATTAATGCTTCCTCAACTGTCTAACCCATGACACCATTCTAGGCATTATCATTAACCTAAATCCCTAAACACCTAGCTCTCAAATAAACAAACACAAATGTCTGCAGCACCTTATTGCTGACCCCACCAAATGGCAGTGCAGAATATGTGGACCTGTTGTCTGGCTTGCAGGTGAATCTCCTCTCCCACTGGTTCCCCAGGGAACTGTGTTAGCCCAGCGCCTGAAGGAGGCTTCGGTTCCCAACTTAACCCCCGATGACATGAGTGCTTTCAACATGGGAATCCAGACAGCCATATGCAACCAGTGGCTACATGAGAACTTGAGAGGCACCCAGCCAGTGTGTCCCACACCTGGATCAGCAGGATCGCCTGGGAAGTGTACTAAAAAAGACTCTCTCCCCCACCTCTTCCCCCTAGGCTTTAACTCAGTAGTCAGAACATGGGCCCAGGAGTCTGCTTTTTTTTTTTTTTTTTTTTTTTTTTTTTGAGATGGAGTCTTGCTCTGTTGCTTAGGCTGGAGTGCAGTAGTACGATCTCAGCTCACTGCAAACTCTGCCTCCCAGGTTCAAGCGATTCTCCTGCCTCAGCCTCCCGAGTACGAGGATTACAGGTGTGTGCCACCATGCCTGGCTAATTTTTGAATTTTTAGTAGAGACGGGGTTTTGCCATGTTGGCCAGGCTGGTTTCAAACTCCTGACCTCAAGTGACCCGCCCGCCTCAGCTTCCCAAATTGCCGGGATTACAGGCGTGAGCCACTGTACCCAGCTGAGTGTGCCTTTTTCAAAAACTCCCCAGGTAGTTCTGATACAGATCAGAATCTAGCGGGTAGACTGGCCTTTGGAAACTTTGACCTGGGTCATCCATCAGGGCTCAGTTAAGACTTTTCTAAAGGGATTGGTCTATTGTGTTACAGGGGATATGGAACCAAGGAAGGGGGAAGGACACCCAAGGGAGTGGTGGGGCAGCATTCTTAGGAATGGGATCTGTTGGTGGAAGGGGGATATGATAGGCAGAGATGAGTAGGGTTGAGGGACACAGAAGATGAAGGTGAGAGCATACCCCTTACCACTGAATTCAGGAAACTCGGGAGCAATGTGAGGTATGACGTGAATAATGACGGAAAAGGTGACTGCAGAAACAAGGCTTTGAGGAGAAAGGATGGGGTGGGGGCAGGCAGGAAGTCTGAGGAAGCTACACGGCAATTCAGGAAAGGCTGCTGCGGAGGGTCAGCCCTGGGGATTTCCAGTGTGCATGGCAGGAGGGACTTCCGAGCCAGGGTAAGTGGTTCCTGCCTGAATACACGGAGATGGGGTCCTGGCTGGGTGCTTTCTTGTTTCAATAGGAAAGTTGTGACTGTCACCGGGAGACAGAAGAAGTGAGGTGGCACAGGTGCAGTATTGGCCACCTTGGACACTTCGCTCTGAGAGCGCAGGAATAGTTTGAGTTAATTTAAAGAAAAGCAAAATAAGAGAATGCGACTCAGAATGATCTATTAACAGGAAAGAGATTTGATGCTGATGGATGTTTGCCATGGTTTCGTTAGATGTTTTTACAGAAGTGGAGGAAAAAATACCAAAGCCAAATTGTACCTAGGCCTTTGATTCTGCACAGAGGCCTAGGGGTGAAGCCCTGAAGGTACTGGCCATGCCAGATGGATGTTCCCCAAATGGGGCAAAAAGCAAGGACTCAGGTGTGGGCAAAAGCAGTCCCCTGACACAATGGAGTCTTCATGGGGATGGGCAAAGCTCAGCCGCGGCTGTAGAGAAGACACAAAGGAGCTGGGAATATTCCTAGAGAGAGGAAGAAGACTCATGACATTCTACTCCAAACTCTGTGCTGGTCCACTGGACCGCGCAGCCCCTCTTTGACCTCTTGGCAGGGCATGTGGGAACCTCTGGGTGTCTGTGTGCCCTGCCCAGGCCATGAGGAATTGGGGATGCCACAGCAGGCCCTTCAGCATGAGCCCACCAATAGCCTCAGTCCCAAAATGCACTGGGTGTGGCACTGAACCGAACGTGGGACTTCCCTAGAGACTTAGAGCCACCCACGGCCATGCTGCTAGAAGGAGGCCACTAACCCTGATAACCTCCAGGTTGCTTTTACCAAACTGAATGCTTCACAGCTCCCCCATCCCAAACACCTTTTGGGGTTTGGTCCTGAGGTAACACTGGTTACCTCCTCCTTTCTTTCCTTCTAACAGAACCCCAATTTTATTGAGGTATTCCCCCACTGTTTAACACAGCCCATGTACCTGGAAAAATCTGACCTTACTCCCAGCCCCAGGAGTGGCTGGGTATAAGAAAAGTCTTATTTTCCTTGTCTTTTTGTTCAGGAATGGCCATGTGACCTAATTCCAGCCAGAGACACATGAGGGGAAATCATCTGAGTAATTTTGGAGAAACTTGCCTCTCCTCCAAGAAAGATCTGCAGAAAGGCATATTCTCCCTCCTTCCTCTGCAGCATTGCCACATCTGGTATATTTCCAGAACTTCCGTAGGCATCTTGCTACCGGCATGAGGATGAAGCCAACATTAAAATTGGGAGAAAGGAAAGATAGTAAGAGGATGAGTCTTCTAAGATATTGCTGAGCAATTGAATCAACTAACTCTGAAGTCCACTCCACCCCTGGATTTTCAATTTACCTGAAATAATACACTTCTTTGTTGTTTAAATCAAGCCAGAGTTTCTTCTACTTGTAGCTAAAAGTGTTCTAATTGTTAAAATTCCCAACAGGAAGGCAAAGCATCTGAACAGATCTTTTTCATTCATTTCCCCAAACCCTCAAAGAATAGAAGAGTGGTTTCCACTTGCTATTTCAGTCTCTTAGGGGTTCCTCCTATCATACCCTCCTCTTTCCTGAATTGGAATTTGTTCCTCTTTGTATCTCCAGTACGTGCACCATGGTTAGGACTTCTGTTTAGTTGATGTAAATCCAAAAGGAAGAAGTTGTTTGATGCTGCGTAATACAGGAAAGGGAAGCAGAGGGAAGGAAAGATTGTGGATGACAACTCTACACAATCAAAGATGAGAATTGTGCACAACTCAAGATGCTGAATGTGAGGGAGAGCCATGGCACACATTCCACAGTGAAAATCCAAGGCACCTTTCAAACCTAATGTCTCAAAATCCAAGGCACCTTTCAAACCTAATGTCCCAATGTTTTTTGGGATTCTTTCTATGAAGCTATGCTGTCCTATACGGTAGCCACCAGCGATTAGCCACTTGTCCCAGCCACTAGCCATAGATGGCTATTTACATTTTAAATTAAAATTAAATAAAACTTAAAATTTAGTTCTGCAGTCACACTAGCCATACTTCAATTCTCAGGAGCCACAGGTAGCTACTATATTGGACAGGATAGATAAAGAACATTTCTATTGCTGCATGAAGTTTATTGGGCAGCACTGTTACAGAGGCACCTCTTTATTCAAAGAGAAATGATAACTAGAGAACCAATCCCAGGCTTAGGAATCATAAGAGATGAATGTATAGTGGCAAGGACACAATTTCATAGTGAGTCCTGGGTTTGAGTCCTGGCTTTTCCACTTATGTAAATTCTACGAACCTTAGTTTCTTTATAAAGTGAGGAAAATAAATTGTATTTATTTTGGAGGAGTATTCTGAGGACTACAGTGATATATATGAAATACTTAAGGAAGATTCTTATCACATTGTAGATGCTCAATGGCATTAAGTGCTATCCCTGGTTTCCTTCCTTGGGGATGAGTTATGCAAAATTTTGCTTTGTCCATACAATCTTCCATACCTATGATAGTCTACGTGTGGTTCACAGACTTGTAACTTCAGCATCACCTGGGAATTAGAAAAGCAGGATCTCAGACCCCGCCCCAAAGCTATTAAAGCAGAATTTACACTTTAACAAGACCCCAGGTGATTTGTATGCACATTACAGGTTGAGGAGCACTAATTTATTCAACATGATGATCAAAAATTCAAAATAAGTAAACTATGTGACCTACCAAAAATGATTTTGATAGTGGACTATGGAATTCTAACCATATCTGAGATGCCTCAGTTTGAAGACAGTGGCTGAGCCTGGCAATGATGGGACCTGGGTCAAGAAGGAGCACCAGGATGGAGACCTCTTCCGTCATTCCAGCAAGATAACTCCACAAGAAGCAGAAGCTCTTGCCTCCCTGGATAGGGGAATCTGGTGCATCCCCAAATCCTCCCAGGAGGTAAGCCATTGCTGCATAGCAAATTACCCCCAAAAGTTAATGACTTAAACAATAATAAGTTCCTTTAGTAAGAAATCCAGACAGGGCACTGGACCTGAGTCCTCAGCTGGAGGACTTGCAGGTTGAGGGCTGGAATTATCTGAAGACTCATTTAATCGCATGTGTGGCCATTGATGCTTGCTGTCATTTGGGGGCCTACTTAAGACTGCCAGCTGGAACACCCACCCATGGCCTCCCCTTGTGGCCTAGCCTTCCTCAGATCATGGTGATTGGGCTCCAAGGACAAGCGTTGAGAGAGGGAGAAAGAAAGAGAGAGAGAAAAGGGGAGAGAGGGAGAATGGAGAGAGATAAGAAAGGGAGAGATAAAAGGAGGGAGGATTAGAGAGAGAGAGCCATATTGCATTCCATGACCTAGCTTTGGCAGTCATGCAGAATCATTTCTTCCATCTTCCATTGGCCAAGATAGTTACAAAGTTTTGCTTAGGTTGAGAAGAAGGAAACATAGACCCAACCTCTCAATAAAGGTAGGTCAACGTCACATTGTAAGAACATTATGTGGAAAGAGACATTTTTGTGATGGCCATGTAATTGTGGCCACCTTTCAAATCTACCATACAAATATTCTTTTGAGTTCAAGTTATTCCAGATCCGAAGTTGCTACTCCCACCACCATCACTATTAACAACTTCTTATTTAGTGTCTTCCACATGCAGGGCATCATATTCTGATTCATATTTATTTTACAGCAAGACTGCAGGGAATTCGTCTTCCTTTGGTGTACCACGTTCTTGGGAATTCTTACAATTTTTTTCCAGGAAAAATAGCTTCAAAGCTAGTTTCACTTTTCATTCTATCTTGTTCTTTTGCATTATTTCATTACAGTCAAACTCTTTGACTGTGACATCAAAGGACTTTGAGAATAAGTGAATAGGTAAAGATAATGGCTCATTCGCTGGTACTAAGTCCCCAGATGGGTTTTTGGTTGCTCAACAGCTTGAGATTCATTGCTAATGGCAAATAAAATAATTACAACAAAATATGTCCATGCATTACAATTTCTGATTTCTACTTTTGGTAGATATCTAACTACCTTACATTTTCAGACTAAAACATTCCTCTGTGCATTTTCATCTTTATAGTAAAACTTTCTTGGCAAGATTGATCTCAATCTGTTTGGTGGTTCTTATATTAGAGCAGAATCAAGAAAGGGAGAAGAAGAGATATAGTTTTCTACATATGACAGAATAAAAAATACTAGTGTTTGTTTCTCATTAAAAAAAAGTCAGAGGCAAAAACTACAATTGGATCTGGCCTATAGTCACTCATGCTAAATAATGAAGGAAGGGAAGCATAAGGCAACCGGATATAGACTTGGCACAGACTTGTAGGTTTCTAATTTTGTAGAATCTTCTGTGTTCCCTTTCACCAGAAAGTCACATTCTAGTTTTGTGTGGTTAGATGCTTTGCCCCATGATAGTCTTTTCTCCCCACCCACCTCCTAATTGCTGTTAACATCTCAATGTTCTCAATACTTCCTTCTCCCAGAAATTTCACACATGCTAGTTCACTGCATATGTACACAGTCACACACACACACACACAGCTTATACACAGTCATTCACGTGCACACACACAATCACTCCTAAGCACATACACATATTCTCATGTTAGCCTAGCACAATCCACTTCCTGACTCTGATCACCTGTGCAACTACTTGGCCATCTCTTCCCTCCCTTGAACACCCCAGCTTCACCCATTAGCAGGAGGAAAACCTTTCATTTTGGGGGACCTATACGATAATAGTGACATTCACATTCAAGACCTCCCAAAACTCACTCAGAGTCCTGGCTTTTCCAGTGTCAGCAGCATATGACTCCACTCCATTCTTTTTGCTAATCAAGATTATCAGGAAGCAATTAAGAGTGAAATCTGCATAAGGTTAACCTTGAATTTGTTTTAGTTTCTCTTTAATTTCACAAAATTCTATAAGTGTTTTGAATCGAATTGTGTTCCTTAGAAAGATATGTTGAAGTCCTAACCCCCCATACCGGGGAATGTGATCTTACTTGGAATTAGAGCCTTTGTAGATGTAATCAAGTTAAGATGAAGTTATTCGGGTAGGCCCTAAACCAGTGTGACTGGTCTCCTTATAAGAAGGGGAGAAGACACACAGGCAGGGAAAACGTCACGTTACAATGGAGGCAGAGACTAAAGGGATGCAACTACAAGCCACACAAAGGATTGCCAGCCACCGCCAGAAGGCAGACAGCAGCAAGGAAGGATCCCACTCAGTGTTTCTCAGAAGGAACATAGCCCTGATGACATCTTGATTTCAGACTTACAGATTCCAGAACTGTGAGAGAATAAATTTCTACTGTTTTAAGCCACCTAGTTTATGGTACGTTTTTATGGCAGCCCTAGAAAACAACTGGAGTAAGTATAAATATACTCCTCCTAGTGAGCCTCATGACTGATGAGAAATAAAAATGGAATGTTAGCAAGGGCAAGAGTGGAGAGAAATCATGGGGGCCAGGCTGGGCGCCTGACGGCTTGTCCTCTGTCCCTCTAGGCCCCCTGAAGTCTGCAGCATGCAACTAGTTTAGGGACCATATTTGCTCCAGCTCTTTCAGGAAATGTAAGGTTCAGCTATGACGATCTGTTGCTTATAAAAATATAAATGCTTATGCCTCTGCTCATTTGTGTGTATATTTATTTAAGTCTTAGATATAGCTGTGTATGTTTTGCATGTTTCTTGTTGAACACTAGTCCATAGAATGTTTTCCTGGTTATAGTGAATTTCCTGTTTTTGATGTCAGCATGGCAATTGCTGTAGTTGGTGGTATAGCTTGGGTCTGCTGGTACTACCCCTTTATGTGAATTGGGTGATAAAGATCCACACCAGAAAGAAGAAGACTTCTTGGAAAGACATAGTCAGAGAGCAGAAAAGCAGCTTCCAAATGAGAAAGGATAATGTATATTAAAAGAGAAGGGAACAGAAGAAAGTTCTTATTAATTGTATTCACGTATTTCATATAGGTATTGCTGTCTAGTCCTAACAATATCCTTAGGCATAGGTATCATGCCCATTGTGGGGATGAAATTGAGGCTTGGAGAGCTTAATTGGTCTGCTAAGTCACACAGCTAGTAAATGGGAGAGCCAGGATTTCAGTCCAGTTATGCCTGGCTCTTATTCCAATTTGTAGTGGAAACTCAGTAACTATTAGGACACCCTTGAGAAGAGCTGTTCAGACTTATCAGAATCATGGAAGGAAGCTGGATTCTTTGATTACCAACCTGAAGTTGTAAGTAGTCACATCTTTTTACATTGCATATAATGGCAGTCTTACTTTGATACTTAAGAAGGCTACACCAGGATGCATTGTTGACACATTCTTCTATTGAAAACTAAGATTTAGGAAATTACAATGGCAATTTGATCACCTTCTTTCATAATAATAGAACCTAAATTTCTAGCTGGGCTCACGGCCATGTTTCTTGGTTTTCTTTGCAACAAGATGTGTCCATATCACTAATTTCTGACCACTGGGAAATAGAGGGGAGTGTCACGCAGGTTCAGTAACCTTCCTAAAAGAAA
Source organism: Pan paniscus (assembly GCF_029289425.2). Taxonomy (NCBI): domain Eukaryota; kingdom Metazoa; phylum Chordata; class Mammalia; order Primates; family Hominidae; genus Pan; species Pan paniscus. The sequence continues at coordinate 45,397,816 of NC_073253.2, read as the reverse complement.
GCTGAAGCATACTCTTTGCCCCTTTCCTCACCAACCCTCCCTTCACTATGTTGCTGGTAACTTGGATGTGATGACTTGAGCTCTAACCCCCTTATTCGATGACAAAGGTCTTGCTCTAAAGATAGCAGAGCAGCAAGTTGAAGAGCCCAAGTCTCTGAGGACTTTGTGAGGACTGGGGTTATTTCAGTCCTGGACTGCCCACCTTCTACTTGCACACAAGAGAAAAATAAACTAACTTGTTTAAGCTACTAGAACTGGGGACTTTGTTACTTGCAGCCAATGCTAATTCTAACTGATACAGGTTTATCACAGAGGCAGTCAGCTAATAGCAGAAGGTAGAACAGGGATTGCCATGTTTGAGCAGCTTCCCATATTATGGTGGCTTCTGTCCCTTGAAAAACACACACACACACACAGACTTCTCTGTGTTTTTAGTTGTGTTTTCATAGACTCATCCTCCTCTTCAAAAAGCCTAAAACCCTCAAGTGAAGTATCAGGCACCCAATTCCCATCTTTCGCCAATGAAGTCAATAATACTTAAGTTTTATGTTTTTCTCCATTCTTTCACTTTATTTTTCTCAGTCACTATTACTTTTACTTGCACATGCTCTAAAATTTGGTTTGTCAAACTCTTCTCTCTCTCTGCTCTTTCAAAGCCTTCATTATGCTCCACATGTTCAGAGACGATATAATGCAATACTCTGCTGCTTACTTTTACCTGCTCCTCATTCTTACTGATGTAAGGCTGATGGATCAGAGGAACAGACCCAAGGGCAAAGGGGAAATGAAATGAAATGCTCTTAAAAACTTACTGGGAAGGTCTGTCTAACCCTACCTGATGTGTCTGTTTGTTACAGCTCTGCATTATCTTTTTTTTTTTTTTTTTTTTTTTTTTTTTTTTTTTTTTTTTTTTTGAGACAGAGTCTTGCTCTGTCACCCAGGCTGGAGTGCAGTGGTGCGATCTTGGCTCACTGCAACCTCCGCCTCCTGGGTTCAAGCAATTCTTCTGCCTCAGCCTCCCTAGAAGCAATTCTCCTGCCTCAGCCTCCCTAGAAGCTGGATTACAGGCGCACATCACCACACCCAGCTAATTTTTGTATTTTTAGTAGAGATGGGGTTTTACCATGCTGGCCAGGCTGGTCTTGAACTCCTGACCTCAGGTTATCTGCCTGCCTCAGCCTCCCAAAGTGCTGGGGTTACATGCATGAGGCACTGCGCCCAGCTGTTCTGTCATTTTTGATAAGAATATAAGTCCACTGACCAGGAAACCTCCCTACATCTTCCATATGCTGCCAACACCTCATGGGTGTCTAATAAGCAATTAAATAGTCCCAACAATAAGAGAGAAACCCAAATTCTAAAACTCGAATCTTCACAAACCACCATGGCACAGGTTTACCTATGTAACAAACCTGTATATCCTACACATGTACCCTGGAATTTTAAAATAAAGAAGCAGGTGAAATTAACATTAATAAAGACTCTATTCAACTCCCCCCAACCAAAAAAAAAAAAAACCCACTAATCTTCATTTATGACGTTGTATAATTCCTCTAAAGCTATTCTTTAATTCATTTGACAGGGGCTGAAGGAAGCTTGTTACTTAAGCAGGAGGTGGCCCAGAGGGAAGAACTAGAGAGATGTTGGGGTGGGGATGATGGTGGAGGATGCATTACACACTCTCAGGGCCACCATTACTACCACCCTGGACTCACACACAACCCACTCCCTACTGTGAACCAAACTCCACACAAACTTCACCTAGAAGCTCCTGTGCAGCTTCCCTGCCTCTGTGAGTTCCATGGCAGTGTGGATGGTGGCACCCACAGCACTTGGTAGGCAAAGAGAGAGGGGATTCTCCAGAGGTCTTCCCCAAGAGGGAACCGCTTCTAAAAGATGGGCCCCAGAACTTCAGAGAGAGAGAAATTTAGACTTTGTAAAGCCAACTCTTCGAGATATGGGAGTGGACAGGGAAAGGAGGTGTTTCCCTAGAATTGTACTATTTCCTAGTTTGGTTTAGTCGGTTCTCCAGAGCCCACTCTACATAGCCAGGGAGTGCAAAGCCATGTCTGCTCCCTGAGGGTTGCACCTACTGTCATTAACCCCACCGAATTTTCTCACTGAGGAGGCAGTAGAGTGAAGTGAGCCTGTAAGCTGCTGGCTTTTCTTGCTGCTACCTCCAATATGCCCAACAGCAGATGGCCTTCATGGGCCTGTTGCATGACCCCAGGTCCAGCAAACACATTTCCTCTGTGTCATCAAGGTTTGTCTGGAAGATGAGCTCAATAAATTCTTGATGAAATCCGCCAGGCTACTATCAAGATTTGACTGAGACATACTTAACTAGCGTAAACCAACTGCTACTAACAAAAAATTAACTGATGAAAAGTGATGGAAATGAAGGGACTCTGAAGCAACACGAACTAGTGATAGTCAAATAATAGTAATAGCTAATATTTAGTGAGCACTAACTGGGTCAAACATTGTGCTATATGCTTTGTATATTTTAGATAACAGTCCTTTATCTAATATATCTTTTGCAATATTTTTTCCTACTCACGGTTTGTGTTCTCATTCTCTTGTATTTGCAGAGCAAAAGCTTTTAATTTTAATGGAGTTCAGCCCATCAGTTGTTTCTTTCATGGGCGGTGCCTTCAGTGTTGTACCTAAAAAGTCATTGCCAAACCCAAGGTTGTCAGATTTTCTCCTATGTTATCTTCTAGGAGTTTCATAATTGTGTATTTTACATTTAGGTGTATAATCCATTTTGCATTACCTTTGTGAAGATGTAAAGTCTGTGTCTCGATTCTTTTCTGTGTGTGTGCGTGGCTGTCCAGTTATTCCAGCACCTTTGTTAAAAGACTGTCTTCTCCATTGTATTGCCTTTGCTCTTTTATAAAAAATCAATTGATAATTTTTTTTTTTTTTTGAGACGGAGTTTCGCTGTTGTTGCCCAGGCTGGAGTGCAATGGCACGATCTTAACTCACTGCAACCTCCGCCTCCCAGGCTCAAGCAATTCTTCTGCTTTAGCCTCCTAAGTAGCTGGGACTAAGTAGCCTCCTAAGTAGCCTGTCATCACACCTGGCTAACTTTTGTATTTTTTTTTTAGTAAAGACAAGATTTCACCATATTGGTCAGGCTGGTCTTGAACTCCTGATCTAAGGTGATCCACCTGCCTCAGCCTCCTAACGTGTTGGGATTATAGACGTAAGCCACCGCACCCAGCCAGTTGACAATATTTATATGGGTCTATTTCTGTGCTCTTTATTCTGTGCCATTAATCTATTTATCTGGGTTTGTTTCTTTTTCCTGCTACTACTCTGTCTTGATTACTGTAGCTTTATAGTAAGGCTTGAAATAAGGTAATTAGGAAATTAGGTAATGTCAGTCCTCTGATTTTGTTCTTCTAAACTTCAATATTGTGTTGGCTATTCTTGGTGTTTTGCTTCTCCATATACACTTTGGTATCAGTTTGTCAATGTTCACAAAAAAATTTGCTGGGATTTTGCTGAATCTATAAATCAAGTTGGGAAGAACTAATACTTGAGAATACTGTGTCTTCCTACCCATGAACACAAAATATCTCTCCATTTATTTAGTTGTTCTTTGGTTTCTTTCATCAGAATTTTGTATTTTCCCTCATATAGATATTGTATATATTATATTTATACCTATTTCATTTTGGGGAGTGCTAATATAGATGGTATAATGTTTTTAATTTCAAATTTAACTTGTTCATTGCTGGTATATAGAAGTGATTGACCACCCTGCAACCTTGCTGTAATTGCTTATTAGTTCTGGGAGGGTTTTTTTGTTTGTTTTGTTTGTTTGTTTTGTTTTTGTCAATTCTTTCTGATTTTCTACATACAAAATCATGTCCTCTGCGAACTGAGAGTTTTATATCTTCTTTCCTAATCTGTGTATCTTTTATTTCCTTTTCGTGTCTTATTGCATTAGCTGGAACTTCCAACATGAACTACTGAGAGAGGACATCCTTATCTGTGCCTAATCTTAGTGGGAGATATTATGCTATATACTTGCATATCTCAGAGCATCCTTACAAAAACCCTGTGAGATAAGAACTATTATAATTCTCATTTTTCATGTGAGGATACTGAAACCCGAGAAGTCATGCCCAAGGTTACATGGCTTGTAGTGGTAGAGGTAAAATTTGAACTCACATATTCTGCCCCCAGAGCCTGGTTTCCTATTCACAGGTTCCAAGGATTAGGACCTAATGTCTTTGGGGGCTATTATTCATCCTATTACAAAGACACAAGTCAGCAAGGGGCCCATGGGGAAACAGTCTCCTGACCAGGTCCCTAGAAACTTATACTATCATCCTAGGGAGAGAATGCTGCTAAATAATGGCTCAAATTAGAGTGTTATATGTAAAACTGCTATTTAAATGCAATTTATTAAGGTTGTTAATATATCTAAGGAAATATAGATTTACTCATCATTCAGCGACTTTGCATCATATAATCATGATTTGTTTTTTGCCTTGAGCAAATAATTTGCCCCAAGCATAATTTCAATTTAATTAATGCCATAAAAATGAATGTGAGCATATTTATGGGGAATTAAGTTACAAAATGCTAAATTTAGTATACATTTTCTGAGGCGTGGTTCATTTGTGACTTCCATTCCTATCATCTTATGTTTGCACAGCTGGTAACTGTAAATTCAACATGAAAACTGTATTTGAAAATCAGCAGACATTTCACTGAGGTTGGGGGTGAATTTGTCACTGCTGAATTCTGTGATGATCTACATTCTTAGTTTGTTGACTTTGAGGGGGTGATAATGGCTATATTACTCACATAGGTGTCTAGTATTGACCCAGCTTCTCATAGTATGAGATACTTGAACCATGTCTAGAAATTTTTTTCTGTTCTAACCACAGAGAGGAACACTGAACTATACCACTTGCTTAAGGAATGGGTATAACCCTGGCACTGCAGAGGGGGCCCTCTGAAAGTTTATAGTTCAGCTACAGCTCTGGTTAACCTCAAGCTCAGAGGTCTAGGGAATGTGGAGGCAAAGGATATTACAGAAATCATCAGACCGACCCTCTTTCTGACTATGTTAGTGTTAATGAAGGTTCCGGTTCCCTTCCCTCTCACCCCTTAGCAGCAGTTAGTGCTTGGCACACTTTTTTCTAATGGCCCAGACGAGGGATTTCAGCTGTAAGAGTGGTCATGTGCAAAGACAGAAAAGCCTTACAATGAAAAAGCCTGACTGAGTACCTCCTTCTTGGTTTCTGAAAGGCTCAGAATGGCTTGCAACAGAAAATGGATCTTCAGCAGCTGCCCACAAACAAGGTCACCGACAACAGCAACCAGCTCTCTTCATCAGCCCCTGCCAACCCCACAAAAAGTACATATTCTCCTTCAGAAGGATCCATGAGGCCGCCATTCAATGGCTGACAGAAATGGAAAATCGATTCCAGATTCATCTCTGCTGGGAATTAAGTATATTCCTTGGAAATAATGAGTTATGAGGTCATTGAGGGCTTGTTCTTTTCCTGCTTGCAGAGACATTTTAATTTTAGAAGGAAGAGTGACTAATGAACAGGACATTCTAATTCCGGTGATGTGCTTTTTCCCATTTTAATGTCAGCTGAACCACAAAAATGTTGATATTTCTCTCTTCATTACTCCTCATAGTTCAGGAAGAACATTGTCGCCAAAGGGAAAAAAAACTGGGTAACTCCTGATCCCTCCACCCAGTTTCAAAAGACAAAATAAGGTGCAGCTCTGGTGTCAGCCAGCCTGTTTTCACTGCTCTTAGTGGGGTCATTCTATACACCAGCAGGGTCCCCACAAAACAACATTTTCCACACTTTGTCAATAGTAGTGAGATACAAGGAAGACAATGTCATTCAGAACCCAGTACGTTCAACAAGGTGGACAGAAGTTTGAAACGCAAAAATAAGAAATTCCCTTAGCAAGTCTCTCACCAAGCAGACTCACAGCTCATTCCCTCCCCCCAAGTTTATAAGTACCATCTATTGAGTGCCAGCTGTAATTCTGATGTTGTTAAAATCCTGTTTACAGGCATTTTCTCATTTAATACTTGTAACAGCCCTGTGATGTCACACAATTAGTAAATTGCAGAGCTGACATTAGAAATCAGGTAACATAGTCTGTTTTCTTAAACCTTGTGCTCAAATTCAGCGGCTCTCAAACTGAAGCCTGCATCAGAATCACCTAGGGGGCTTGTCAAAACAAGGATTGCTGGGTCCCACCCCAGAATTTCTGATTCTGTAGATCAGGGGCTCAAACTCTGAGAACCATTGCTCTCATGCCTCAGTATGATCACCCACAATCACACTCTTAAAAGGCTACTTATTCAGGGAAGAACTTCAAATACAGAACACTATTCTGACTCCTCCCTTCCCTACTTCCTAAAAGAGAATCTGAGAACACTGACTGATGTGCCCAAGGCCAGGTAGGAAAACAGAAAAAATGGAGAGTTAGAGGTCTGTATTTCTCGTGTAACAATGTCCCAGTTTAGATAAAACTTCTTTATGGTGGCTCAGGACATCCAGGACACACATCCTTAATTGAGGCTCTCTACTTTAAAGTGAATGCCTCCTTCATGTGGGCAGGACTTGATCTTACTGTGGTGGTTCTCTCCACCATCACAGTCCTAGGGCAGGTTCTCAGAATTTAGAATACTTTGCATTTCTGTGTCTCTTGAGAAACCCTGGCCCTACCGTTTCAACCCTACAGTGAACTTAGCCACCAAAACAGCTACTACCTCACTACCTGAGTTTGAGTTTTTCTTTCTCTGTGAGGGTGTGTCTCTCTGTCTTTCTCTGTCTCTCCCTGTCTTATGTTATTGCTCACAATTTTCTTATGGATTAGCTAACCATTGGTTGATTCAATAGTAAAGCTGATGCAGTGCAATGAAATGAAATATAGTCATGTGTCACTTAATGATAGGGATACATTCGGAGAAATGCCTCATTGGGTGATTTTGTCATCATGTGAACATCACAGAGTGAATCTACATAAACCTAACCTACTACACACCCAGGCTATATGGTATAGCCTGTTGCTACTGGGCTACATACCTGTATAACATGTTACTGTACAGAATACTATAGGCAATTGTAACACAATGGTAAGTATTTGTGGGTCTGACATGGTTTGGCTCTGTGTCCCCACCCTAATCTCATCTTGAATTGGACTTCCATAATTCCCACATGTTGTGGGAGGGACACATGGGAGATAATTTGAATCATAGGGGCAGTTCTCCCCATACTGTTCTCGTGATAGTGAATAAGTCTCAAGAGATTTGATGGGTTTATCAGGGGTTTCCGCCTTTGCACCCTTCTCATTTTTCTCTTGCTGCTGCCATGTAAGAAATGGCTTTTGCCTCCCGCCATGATTCTGAGGCCTCCCCAGCGATGTGGAATGATAAATCCAATTAAAACCTCTTTTTCTTCCCAGTCTTGGTTTTATCTTTATCAGCATCATGAAAATGGACTAATACAATTCTAAATAAACATACCTAAACCTAGAAAAGGTGATTGGTTGTGCTATGATGTTACAGTGGCTATGATGTCGTTCAGTAGTAGGAATTTTTCAGCTCCATTATCACCTTATAGGACCACCTCATATATGCAGTCTGTCATTGACTGAATGTCATTATGCGGCACATGACTATACCTGAAATAGACACAACTGGCACTTTGATTACACTGGGCAAGGAGCTAACATGACTCCTCTTCCCCACTCTTCTTCCCTTAATAATAGCCATGTCTTGGACCTTAAACAGCCACTCCTCTCTTCTTTCGCATTCACTTGGGACTGCGAGGACTTTCAGAATGGGGTACAACTACACCCAGTGCTGGAGCAGACTTCTGTGGTTTGCCTGAGCCTCTATAACACAAGGGTTCTCATGCCTCCAACACCCTCATGGAGCTATTGTGAGGAGCTGTGCTCCTCAAAGAGGAAGTTTGAAGTGACCAAAGCCTACTTTACTGGTAGACCAAGAATTTTTTTGTTTCAATACTGAAAAGTCAGAACGTAACAAAAATGGGAAATGAGGCTTCAGGTTCTACCTGTCTATATTGAAAGACTCATAGAAAGTTATTTCTTATTAAGAAATTATAAAACAAACAGGATTGGCCTAAAACAGTAAAGGGAACCTAACCTTTGTGGTTGAATATTCCTATAATATACCAGGCACTGAGTTAGGGGCTTCAGCTATGCTATTCAATCTAATCATCATCATATCTCCGTGAACTTGGCTTTGCAATTTCAATTTCCATTTCACAGTTGAGGAGGCTGGGGCTAAGAGGTTATGTAATTTGCTTCAGATCTAATTGAGTCAAGGCTGGAACCCAGAATTTTGTTTCTTTTATGGTATATGGCCTTTTTGGAAAGGCACATGGTAAATAAAGATGGCAAAGTGGAGGAGAAAGATAAGCAACTTAGAAAGGAAAATCAAGAAAGGGTGTATGATGGAAAAATAACAAAGGCATTTACATGGATTATAGAACCAGGGCCTTTAAACCCATTGAAAAATAAAACATAAAACATAAAAAAAATAAAAAACATAAAAAATAAAACATAAAAAACCCATTAGCCACAAGGAAAAATGTTTAAATGAAGACAGATTTGAGAAAGAATGAGAAATGCATAAAAGGTTTTAGGGTAGATCAGAGCACAACCTAAAGCAGGGTAGGAAAGGAGAATGGGCAACAAACACCTGTCCATGAACACACTGTAACAGAGATACTCAGGGACACCTGATCAAGATGATAGAGTATAGGGATGTGGACAAATATAATTCAAATGGAGTATTTCTTTGGTCTTGTTAAAAATGAATGGGAAAAGGAAGTGCAAATAAGCATGAGATTATATAAATGGTAAAAACCTTAGAAATGTGTAAAAGAATTAGAAAAATAAATTGCCAAAAGCAGAGAGAAAGCGGGGAGGGAGGGAGAAGGAGTTGGGGAAAGAGGAAGTAGGGAAGGGGGAAGAGGAGGAGGAGGTGAAAAGAGAGTGAGGAGGGGAGGGGGAAGAGAAGAGGGAAGAGAACAGCAAAACACTGGGGGAGGAACAAAAATGTTTTAAATGTTTCCAAGGAACAAGCATGCAACTATTCTGATATCTGCAGAAATGCTGATTTTATGCTAATAAAGGAAAATACAAATACAACATACCTTTAAAAATTTCAAAATAAAACCACAGAGATGTGTTAAAGTGACAATATCAGGAAGGGTTTCTTCAGAGAAAGGATCTGTATGAATTGAAAAGCTGGGCTCAACTCTCCTTCAAGATACCTGCAATAATGCTGGCAAATTCATCTGCCTTTCCTTCTTCTCTGGCTCATTACTGAGGTGCCGCAAAATGCTGTCACATGCCCAGGCAATAAAGGGTTGGTTGGGAGGCACACCTGCTACCCTTTCTTTTATCGCTGGGAGCAAACAATGCCAGTTAGGATTTATGGCATGTCTGAAAATGCCCCAAACATAGTCACTCTCTTGGAGAACTGTGAGGAGATTCCAGACCTAGATACGGATCCCTCACAGACCCTGTTCCATGCAGCTGTTTTTATGGACTATAGGATAATAATTGAGGTTAATTGCCACTGAAAGACACACACCATATGATCTTTTTACATCCGGTTAGTGAGATGGTTCCAGCCTAGAGAGATGTTCCCAGGGGCACCACAATGATTCGCTCCCACCATTTCCCTGTACCTTACATTTATGGGTTATGCACAAGCTAATGGGGCTAATTGTTACTGCTCCAGAGGAAGCCCCTTTTGCATTTCCCCCACCTCCTGCCTAAATGTCATGTCCATTGTCTTTTTGGGCTTTGGCTTGTACACATTTTGCAGTCCACATATTCTTTTAACTGCTGTTTAAAAAAAAAAAAAAAAAAGTTACCACAAGTGGAGTTTGGCAGCCTTGACTGTTGCTCTCTGCTCAACGGGATTTTGTTTTTCGAGTCATAGAATAAAATGATTTAAGAAAAAGAATCCTCAGTGTTCAGGCTTTGCCTTCTAGCTTCAAAGCCTTTTACAAGCTGCAATTCATTAAACACAATAATCATTAGAGGCCAGTGGACCGACCTCTGCAGGGAGAGAGGCCAAGCCCCCCCACCCCACCCTCTTTCTCTTTGTGTTCCCAGCCACAGAAAGCAGGAGAGGGGGCGGAATAATGTTGTTCCCACCAGGCGGGCCACCCATGGCCTCCAGCCCAGGCTGCGTTTCTCTCTCCTCCTTGCCAGGGCTCCACGCTCCATTTAGCCATCGGGTACAGGCTCTTCTCTCCTCTGGGCTGCATTTGTCTGCCTTTCACAAATAGACAGGCTGCCCACATTTTTATTTGCTTTAGATAAATGCAGAGAATTTCCTAACCACAGGGCCAGCCAAGCCTGATATACGCCCCATGGGACAGATTCCTCCCTGCCCAGCTTCTCCAGGCTGAGCCAGGAGGTATCGCACCACTTTGTCACCAAGAGATAAAGCCAGGGCACCCCCACAGCATGCAGAGCCCAGGGAGGGGGTGCGCATGGCTGTGGGTCCGTGGTATTGGGGTCACTGGAATGAGAGGTATGTGGGCCACTGAGCTCCCCGGGTCATTCCACCATTTAGAGTCCCTGTTTCTTTTGCTTTCTGTTCTTCCACACGGACCATACCCAGACCTTTTCTTAGAGACAGGGAGAAAATAATAAAGCACTCCCAAGGCCCAACCATGGCCCATGACATTTCATATGGCAATGCCGAATTAATTTTTAGAGTTCTTCTTTCTTTCCCTTTCCCTTTCCTCTTGTCTGCCTACTAGTTTAAGAAAACAACAAGCATAACATCCCCTTAAAACACTAACGAGTAACTATACTGTAAGGCAGCAGATTTGGCATTTAATAGCTAATCATTTCCTAACGGTACCGACAGATTTCGGGAGTTTCATCCACAGAACAATCTTAAAAGCAGAAACTTGTGCCAGGATCTTCATGGGCTGGAGTTCCTGTGGGTGAAAGATGTGGAACCACCCCCTACCCCACCACGCCTTCCCCAGCCCCGGGCTTTTTTTCTCCACTGTCTCTACCTCTCACTCCAACCCTCTGCCTTTTCTTGAAGTCTTCCCCCGAGGCGCCTGTTTCCTCTCCCAGCTACTCCTTGATGGCTTTTCTACCAGCTCCAGATCAAATGGATCTCTCTTTCCTTCAGGTTCTTAAAACATCCATACTCAGTGGTGTCAAAATTATAATTTGAAACTTGGAAGGAACCTGAGATGCCAGCCTCTTCATTTATGGAACAGGAAATCCAGTTATTGTGAGCTTAAGAGACTTTCTCAGTGTCACACAGCTAGTTTGCGGAAGGGACAAGACAAGAATCTAAGTCTCCTGGCAATGACTTGCCTGCTTACCTCCCTACACAAATGATTGCTAGAGCCAGGGATGTCTGTAGATCACCAAAGGCCATCACTCATGGCACATTTTGTCTCACCCCTGAAAAAAAAAAAATGAGGCAAAGTGGTCACTGCTTTCAGCAGAATTCATTCTATTCCATTGTGAACCAGATTTCAGCCTGCAACTGCAACCTGGGGACTATCAATACTTCCTTGCTCTGAGTGTCTCCAGGAAGTTACAAGCCCTTGCTGTTCCCTCTCCCCACTTCTCCCAATTTTGCACTACTTCACTGCTCAGGTTGCTAGCTGAGCCCCTCTGGACACAGAGCACTCAAATATGTTAACTAACACATTCAAAAGCCAAACACCACCACTTATAGTGATGCTAATTGGCACCAATGGCAGTAAAGACCAATTATATGGCAAGATTTGGGGTAAAGAGGAGGTCCAGATGACTCAGAATATATTCATATTAATTTAATGTTTTTAAAATAATTTCAAACATATAGGAAAGCTTCAAAAGTACCAAGAACTCTTTTTTCCCTAAACCTTTTGGAAGTAAGTTGCTGACGTGATGTACCACCACCCCCAGATAGTTTAGTTTGTAATTTCTTCAAAAAAAGGATATTTTTCTACATAACCACAGTACCAACATGAACACTGAGACATGCACGTTGATACATTACTACCATCTAATCCACAGACCCCATTCAAGTTTCACCAATTGTCCCAGTAGTGTTCTTAATGGTAAAAGGATCCAATTCAGGATGGTGTGTTAGATGAATTGTCATGTCTTTTAATCCCTATCAATCTGGCACAATTTGTCAGTCTTTCCTTGACCTTAGTGACTTTAAGTGTTGGGATCTTAAGATTACAAGCCAGTTATTTTGCAGAATATGCTTCAACTTAAGGTTCATCTGGAATTTCCTCATGATTATATGAGATTATATATTTTGGCAGAAACAACACAGAATCGATGCTCTGATTGCATCTTATCAGGTGGTACATAATTTGTCCCATTACTGGTGATATTTTTCTTAGATACAGTAACTTGTGAGTTACAGAATAACACAGCATCAAAATACATAAAGCAAAAGCCTAGAACATACGAAATAATGTACAGAACAATAGTTGGGAAAAACTCTAATAAATTTTTGACAGATCAGGGGCAAAAAAGCAAATAAGGAGAAAGAGAATTTGATAAATATAATTGATATGGCTCATTTTATATCATTTGACTTCTGGACCCCATTGACAGATCATTGACATGCTTTATATCACAGAGAAAACAGCAGTAAGTTTTCCAAGCAAGATATCTTATATTTTATTTGAAATAAAAGTATGAAAATTTCAAACTACTACTTGATTATCCAAAGGTGCTTTTAAAGATACCTCTTGGGACAAAGAAAAAGTCAAAACTATAATTAAAGAATACTTAGGAAACAATAATAATTAGGATATTATATTTTAAAATCTATAGTATGGAAGCAATGTTGTAATCAGAAGCAAATTTATAATATTAAATGTACTTTTAAATAAAGGGGGAAGGGAACGTATACTAAGAATTCTCTGAACACATTATAAACAAAGCCAAAATACCAAAATAAAGAGAAAAAGGATTCAGTAAAAAAGAAGCAAACACTAACAAACTGACATTGAGAAGAAAAAAAGGATACATAAATATAAGGGTAGAATAAATTTATGATCATTAAAGTCGTGTAGTATTGCTTCAGAATTCTACAGATAGATCAATGAAATTATATAAAGCATCCAGAAATAGTGTTCATGCATAAGTACTTAATATATCAACAAGGTAGCATTTTATATCGATGAAGGATGACTCTATTACTCAATAAATGATACTGGAAAATAGATTAACCTCTGCGGGAAGATGAAGGAAGTTAAATTTCCTACTTTAGACCATGTGTCCCCAAAGTATAAATGGATTAAAGAGTTTCTAGTAAAATTAAAATATTACTTCTAAATTTTAGGCAAAAAATGACCATTATATCCCATGATGGAAGCAATCTTCCTAAATAGCATCAAGCATCGACACTCTAAAGTAAAAAGATCAATACATTTGACTATATGACATTCAAATAATTATAAAACAAAATTAAAAGGAAAAGACAAATTAGAAATATATTTGCATTATATAAAACAAAAAGAAGAGATTCCAATATATAAATAGCTCTTCTAGAGCAATTAAAATTAGAAAGACCCCACTTATTGGCAATACACCAAATCACATTAATAAGGAAAAAGATTGAAATTAAAATAAAGAGATGGAACTTTGTGTTTCTTACCTTGACAAAGATTCACAAAGATATAGTCTACCCAGTGTTAGGCTTCAAGGACAAAGATACGTTTCATATACTGCTGGTGGAAATATAAATTAGAACAGTCTTTTTGGAAGAAAATATGACAGTATGTATAAAAATTTAATGTGCATATTCCTCTCTAGAAATGTATTTTAAGGATTATAATTATGAAGGTGAGCAAAGACTTATGTGCAAAATGTATAATTAGGAAAAATTAGGGACAACGTAAATGTCCAACAATAGGGGTTTGATTGAGTAAATTGTGGTACAGGAAAAAGATGGAATAATGTTCAGCAATTAAAATCATGTTATAGAAAAATATATAATGCCGAGTGGAAAAGGCAGGGTGTAATAAAATATGATTCCTCCTTTAGTTAAAAAAGTATGTATATACACATATATGATTTCTATATGTATAAGGAAAAAAAGAGCTCAGAAAATGCATACCAAATGTTAACAGATTTACAGCAGTTATCCCTGTTTGGGTAATTTTTGTCTTTTCATTGGTGATTTTTGTGTTTTCTATGTTTGCTACAGTAAACATGGAAGTTTTATAATCGGGGGAAAATACTCTCTTTTCAAAAGTTATTTGAGTCTTTTCATGACAGTTGCTAAATATTTTTTTCTTGTTAGTTTCCAGAAATGCTGCTAATGAGCTTGGCTCACAAGCCAAAGCCAGGTCTACTCAGGCTTCCTTGGCCTTACCCCATCCCTGCCCATCCACCCCACCATGCCTTGTGTCACCACAGGGCTCCTCTGTATATTTTTTCCACAACCAACTCTTCCCTTAAGCCCTTTCTTGGATCCCTGGAGTAAGGAAAGGTCTGGGAAGCCCCACCAGAACTTGGGGTCTGACAGCAGCTCCACTCCTCCTCCCTAAATCCTGCAAGCAGCCTACCCTCCAGCACAGCTCTCGTCCTGCACAGCTCTCATCCCGTACAGCTTTCCTGAGTCCCAACCAGCCCCAGGACAATAAGCACTTCACAGTTTCCATGGAACAGAAGCCAAGCTGGGAGCACAGCATGGTCCGAACAAAGTATCTGAGCCACAGAGCAGAAGGCAGCCGGTGGCCGGTTGTTGTCGCTGTGTGTCCAGGGCTCACAAGAGCCCCAAGGCATGGCAATGACTAACCAAAGAATCTGAGGCCACCTTGGGATGATTTTTTTCACAATCAGACAAGAGTCTCAATGCAATAACCTCAATTAATCATGCAGAACAAGGCTAAAGAGGCATCAGGATTGTTCCCTCACGCATGTGGCCTGGGCCAGCCTGGCTTCTCTGGGCTTCTGCAAGGAGAGAGGGAGAGGCTATGGAGTGTAGGTGGAGGGGGTTTCGGGCCACAAAGCTGTGTGATTTTGAAAGCCCTTGTTAGCCTCTAAATCCTTTTCCAACAAGCTTCTGTCAACTCACATCACCTCTGTAGTGATTTAGAGACTTGCCCATTAGAATCCCTAACACAGTCAGTCCTTAGCAGCCTGTGTGAGTGGATTGCTGCCTTCTCCTTGGAGAGCCCATTAGAACAGGTGGATGGGTTTGTTTTGAGGAAGAGGTAGGCAATGAGGAAGGTGTTTTCTGAGTGTACAGATCTAGGAGGAGACACTGAGTGAAAAAGCAGCCACTGCAGGGCTCTAGGGGCAGCAAGGAAGAGAGGAAAACAAAAAGAGGGGGTGTCTAAAGCAGGTGAATGGGTGTGGAGACACAGTTTCCCCCATCTTTCGTCCTGTGCCAGTCCTGGGCTTGGGGTTTCTACCTGTCTTCCAGCACCTGTCTTGGTGGTATGGTATAAGGGGTGGAAGGGGCTTCTTGTTTGATTGGCATGTGAGTCAGATTCAGGACAGTAGTACTCAGCTGAGATCCACCAAATTCCTGTTCTGTACTCAGGGTGATAGTTGGTATAACTTGGTTATGTGGAAGGAAATTTAATATAAAATCCACATGGGTTACCATTCTGAAAGGTCAATTCATTTTCATACGTTGAGATCTGAAGCTTTTGCTTAAGTGCTGTGCATTCCACCCTGTTCGTGTCTCCTTTGCCATTCATCAGAACTTACCTGTCCCATGTCCTAGTTCTACTGAAAGTGCCCTTCTTCAGGGAGTGGCTGGTATGATAGAGAAGCCAAAATTATTGGACATCACCCGGTACCAATGTGTTGTCACATGCTCATTGTAATATGTTCCTGACTCTAGAGGTCATATTATTTTACTTAACCTAGTAGAATGAGAAAGGGACTTGGATTATAGTGTTTGGCAATGTGGAATTCATTTCACCCACAAATAAGGAAGGCTCCCAAAGTAATTATAGCTCATTTTTATCCTTCAAGAAGTCCCAGAGATCCCAGGCTACTCCAGGCAAAGTACATTAGGAGTTATGGCCACATCTTCTCAGCAGGACTCCAGAAAAAGCGCTTTTATACGATATAGTCAGCTTATATTTCTTCCATGAGCTTCTCCTCTTATTTGTCTCTGAGAAGTTAAAAATACAGTACTCCCTTTGAGGAAGCAATCTCAATACTCATGTTCTACAGCACATAATTTGGTAAAGGGGACCCTTCAGGAAACATCTCAAGGGACTTCAGTAATGTCCAGATGTCTTCCTTCTCCTTTGCATGTTGTGCTAAATCATGTCGGAAATTAGGCTTGCTACATTGTTGTCATTTTAAACAGCAATTGTGTTGTTGATACTATATCCATTTTAGAAAGAATCATAGAGGCTGGTTCTGTCTGTATCCAGAGCAAAATGACAGATCCCTGACATATTATAAATCAGAGAAAGAATGGAAAGAGTGAGAAGACAGGAGAGCTAGAAGCCAGTCTCCTTTATCAAAGTAGCTTTGTTTTTGCCTTTTTTACCCCTAGAAAAACAAGGAGAGGTTTTTTCTTTATAAATCACAATCTTTTAGAGACTTTTTCATTTAAAAAATTAGAGGTTCTTACTAAATGAGTTCCAAGTTGACATTCTTTGATGAGTTTGGGCAGGTAAGGGAGATAGATGTTTTCCCTAACTGACCGCCTGGGCTCAGTTCTCCCACGCTCTCTTCCCCTCCCCCGGAGCGCTCCCTTGTTTAATACAAGTCTCCCATTTTCTTTGGGCTTTCACTTGATACAGCAGGGCTTCTCTGCATGACAGCCATCGTAGCCCCACAAACAGGGTTCTCCTTTCATGCAAATAATTTCTTAGATTACCGCATTTTTTCTATTTCCTTTTGTGGGGAGGAATTGTTTTAAAAAAAAATACAGTTCAATGTCTTGAGCCCATTTGCACTGATTCTCTTTAGATAACCAGAATATCACAATAATCAAAATCGGCAGTAACCATAGGCATAAGGATAGACATAAAGATAGAATCGAATTAAGATAAATAAACTGTTATATTTATGGTCAGCTGATTTTTGGCAATGATGTCAAGGAAATCTAACAGCAGAAACAACGGTATTTTTAACAAATAATACTGAGAAAATTGCATCTCCACACGCAAAAAGGTGAACTCAGACCTCACATCATACACAAAAATTGCCTTAAAATGGATGAGAGACCTAAATGTAAAAGCTAAAATATAAAACTTTTAGGAGAAAATCTTCAAAACCTTAGGTTAAGCAAAGATTTCCTAGATACAATACCAAAAGTATGACTCATAATAGAAAAGAACTTTTATTTTGGACTTCATCAAATTCAACACTTTTGTGCTTCAAAACACATCATTAAGAAAATAAAAAGACACACCACAGGCTGGGAGAAAATATTTGCAAATTCTATACCTGATAAAGGACCTGTATCCTGAATATACAAAAATATCTTACAATTCAATAAGATGACAACACGATTAAAAAAGGATTAAAGATAGGAATAAACATTTAAAAAATCAATGACTAGCTAATAACCACAGAAAAAAGATGGTCCACATTATTAGTTATTAGGGAAATGCAAATCAAAAGCATAAGGAGATTTATATCATACATACTAGAATCGCCATAATAAAAAAGACATAATAGTCAACATTCCAGGACATGGAGAGTTAGGAACATTTTCAGTGCTGGTGGGAATGTAAAATGGTATAGATGCTTTGGAAAAAAGTTTGATAGTTTCTTAAATATTAAACATAAATTTACCATATGACCAAGCAATTTCAGTCCTATGTATCTAACCAAGAGAAATGACAACATATGTCCACACAAAGATTTGCACACAAATGTTCATAGCAGCATGATTCATAATAACCTAAAAATGAACATAATCCAAGTGTCCATAAACTGGTGAATAAATAAAATGTGGTATATACATACAGTAGAATACTCTCAGCAATAAAAAAGAATGAATTCTTGATACATGCTACAACATTAATGAACCTCAAAAACATTATTTTAAGTGAAAGAAGCAAGACACAAAAGACTACACACTGAATTATTCCATTTATATGAAACGTCCAGAAAAGGCAAACCTACAGAAACAGAAAGTGGATTAGTCATTGCCTGGGGCTAGGGATAGGAACAGGGATTAACTAAATGAATAGGAGGGATCTTATTGGGGTGATGAAATATTTTAAAACTGGGTTATTGTGATGTTGCACCACTCAGTCAATCTACAAAAAAAATCATTGAATTGTACACTTAAAGTAGGTGAATTTCATTGTATGTAAATTACACCTCAATAAATTTGTTAAAAGTCAGTAGCTATCAAAAGAAACTCAATGATAGATCTCAATTTCAATTTAAAATGTATTTAATTCTTCATCAACCTATTCCCCTAAGAGAAAAAGAGGAGAATAGTTCTCTAACTGTAAACAATATAATAGAGAATGTCTTTTCTGGAAGCATAAAATAGTCTATTAGTTATACCTAACCATACCCAAAAGGAAAGCTAGATTTCTTTTACACATTTTCTTTGTAGAAGGTATTCCATCCGAATAAAACTTGATCCCATCTCACAAAGAATTGGTCCTGAATCAGATATTTTAAAGTCAGATGTTAGGACAGTTAGCCATCATATTTTCCCAAATAGAAGAAAATCTTTTCCAAATGGAAGAAAAAGAAGAAAAGAAACAAAAAAAAAGAGGTGGGTGTGGGGGGAGAAAGGGAGAGAGGAAGAAGGAAAAGCAAAAAAGCTAGAAGAAGAAACAAAGCATTTGAGATTTGGAGAACCTCAAGCCAATCTTCAAGGTTGGAAACATTTCACAAAATTGATGAACCAAATTCCCATAGCACCCAACTCGTAGAGACAATTTTCAGGGAGAAAGACCCACTGCTATCCCCTCATTAGCATACCTGTTGCTTTACATTCTATGGTTGAATAAATATACAACATGCAAGTTGTATAGGAAAGCACTAGCCAGCTGCCCCTAAGTTTGATTAACTTTAGGAGCCACTGAAATAAAATAACCAAGTGCCTCACCCTCTGATAGCCAGGGCAATCTGCAAACCACTACCCACTTATGGAAGTCCTGATCCTGAGCAGAGTACAGCTTGTCCTGTGCCTTCAGTGTCTGAACCTCATGCAGATTATGCTTCAGAGGGTGGTGTGATTTAACATTTCCTCTTTCATTTTTTTCTTTTGGCTGAGTGGTTGCTGATTACTAGACAGTCAAAATTCTTCTAAAGAAGAAATGTGAACTGTGAGTTTTCAGAACCTGTGTCTGCAAAACCAAACCTATGGCTGCTTCTGTCCAGGGTTAGCCCAGAAATATGGGATGATAAAGCATGTCTGTGTTTAACTTATGGTCAACTCCTGTGGCAGGATCCTCATCAATGCTACTTTCTTTTCTTTTTTTTTTTTTTTTTTTTTTGAGACAGAGTTTCACTCTTGTTGCCCAGGCTGGAGTGCAATGGCACAATCTCGGCTCACCACAACCTCCGCCTCCTGGGTTCAAGCGATTCTCCTGCCTCAGCCCCCAGAGTAGCTGGAATTACAGGCATGAGCCACCATGCCAGGTGAATTTGGTATTTTTAGTAGAGACGGGGTTTCTCCATATGTTGGTCAGGCTGGTCTCGAACTCCTGACCTCAGGTGATCTTTCCGCCTCAGCCTCCCAAAGTGCTGGGATTACAGGCGTGAGCCACCATGCCCAGCCATCAGTGCTACTTTCTTTTGCATTCAGTTAGAAGAATTCAAGTCAGGCAGGACTTGCAGAAAAATGATATTGGGGAGATGACATGGGTCTAGTTGTCTTAAGAACTGAGATCTTTTGTCTGGTAGGGCTGGAGAAAAGGTGTGAGAAATGAACCTCCTGCTGACACAAAGGAAAGGGTTCTGGTAACTGTTCATTTTACCCACAAAAGCTCTGAATGTCTGTGAGACAAAAGGCAGCTTGTTCCTTTCCAGACTCAGTGATACTATGGAATGGAGGCCGGGGTGGTTCCAACAGGTATTTTGCCAGTGCAAATGCATGAGCTTGGAGAAGGGCTTGCCAAAACCTGTTAAGGTTTATAGAAGTCAAGCAGCCATGGAATGCCAGCTCTGATCATATTTCTTGAGTTCGGCTTAAGTTTTGTGCTTGCAGTTGACTAGCTTTTTTGTATTTTGATTTTCATTAACACAGAAGGCTTGCTGTTGGCAATCATGCCTTGGAATGTCCTTGCTACAGCTTAACGTTTCAGCACATTTTGCCTTGCCTAATGATGGAGTTGCGGTTTGCCAGGAAGGTACTTTTAACGCTTTCTTCCTAGAACTGGGTAGAACTATCCCCATGCAAACCTCAGCTAGTTCAAACAAAGCTTCTGTAATGGCGAAGGGAGAGAAAAGCTGCTATAAATACTTTTATAGGCTGCATAGGTGATTTACAACCCGCTTTATTAATCCTATAAAAAGGCACAGCTGAACGCCTTTAAGTTACACGCATACAGATGACTAATTAAATACACAGTTAAAAGTCTTGACCTAGCACAATTCTGACCATTAAAGAAATAAGTCTTGAATTTTCCTCTAGGCAAAAGTTTCTGGATGAATTTGTGGGTGGAAGCGGGTGGGAGCAAGGTGGAGGGGGAAGGTTGACATGGATGACGGTGGCAGGTAGAGAGCAGAGGGAGGCAGTTCGTTTCTGCTGGCTCATGTTTTCCCATCTTCACTACACACACTGACGACAACACAGCAGTCACATGAATGCTCCACACTGCCAGAGGCCGCTTCCTCTGACCTCTGACAATGACAAGTCCATGGTGAGCTTGCATGGGGATGAATTCAAGTGCCTTGGGAAACAAAGAATAGGAGAATCCCAGCATTCATTCTGGGAGAGATCTTAGCAGCTGATCACCACCCTACTCCAGGCCTCCCCCGCCCCTGCCCTTAGTTTGCGCTCTCAGCAACTGAGATTCAGGGATGAGAGGTGATGTTTTTCCAGTCACAGGACTAGTTAAAAGGAAAACCCAGACGAGGACCCAGAAGCGACCTCTAGAACATTAACCTTTCAGAGACACATTCATTGCTCAGGCTGTGTTGCCAGGAGACACAACATATTTAGATGGGGGGGTGTGGGGGGAGGAAGAGGCATTAGTGGAAGGCGAGTCAGGTAGGATATGATTCCAAAACCAAAAATGTTTGCCAAACCATTTATCAGAAACATAAAAGGCCCTTTCAGTTTTCAGGTTCTTGGAAGGGTTTGGAAGAGGAGGGAGTGGCCTTTCCCATCAGGGGACAAGCCCCAACAATTCTTCCATCAGCTCAGTGGGATTTTCTTTGTTGGTTGGCCCCCTCACAAAACATTTTTAGAAGCTCCCAAATCAGACTGTGAATGTGTGATATGAGAATGCTGGGTCAGGAAGATTGGGTAGTGAGCCTGGGGGCGCCACTTAAGGCAGCCAATATTATTCCTCCTGCATTTAGCTCCTGAGGTGACCCACAATGTCAAGGTCACCTCAACACTCCAGGCGGCCCGTACAGGGCTTACAGCCGAGCATTTTTTCCATTGGAACAGGTCTACTTGCTTTGCTTGGCTCCCTTATGAGCCTGGGGCTATTTCCTCAGTTCCAAAATGGAAGACACATTTTCTTCCCTCTGTATATGTGAAGCACCTGCTTGGAAACATTGCCTTCACTTTCTTTCACTAATTTTCCACCCCCTTCTCCAGCAAATTCTGATTCATTATTCAAGTTTCAGCTTAGATGTCACTTCTAATCAGGGAAGTGTTTCCGGATCCCAAGAACAAGTTGAGGGCCCTCTCCTTTGTTTGCACAGAAGGCTACATACACCCTGTCACATAATGCTCTCATCACACTGTCTTACAATTGGGTTGAGGTTGATTTTTCCTGCCAGACCATAGGCTCCAGGAAGTAACGTTGCTTTATTCACCATTGTGTCTCTAGCACACACCATGGGGCCTGACATCCAGAGGGGTGATTGAACAATGCAAATATTTGTTAAACACCCTCACCATCTCTCCATCATTTTCCATATCTGAAAACACTTTTATAGGATATAATTTTTTGAGTTCGAACTTAAAAATTGGCCCGGCATGATAGCTCACACCTATAATCCCAACACTTTGGGAAGCCGAGGCCAGAGGATTGCTTGGGGCCAGGACTTTGAGACCAGCCTAGGCAACATAGCAAGATCCTATCTCTACAAAAAATTTAAAATTTACCAGGCATGGTAGTGTACACCAGTAGTCCCAGCTACTTGGGAGGCTGAGGTGGCAGGATCACTTGAGCCCAGGAGTTTGAAGCTGAAGTGAGCCATAATCGTACAACTGCACTACAGCCTGGGTGACAGAGTGAGACGCTATGGCAAATATATATTTTTTTCTATATATAAGTATATATATATATATTTGTATGTAATATATTTAGATATACATTAAACATATTATATATTAAACATTTATATTGTATATTAAACATATTTATATTGTATATTAAATATATATATTTTGAAAAGTTTGTTTTAATACAATTGAACATTTCATTTTCCCCCCACAGTAATCAAAGCAAACATTTTATCATTATTTTTATCATTATTATTCTTGGTATATCAAACTAAATTCCAGGAATGTATTATATATAAAAAACATATTTGCTATATATAAGTATATATATTTATATATACATATGTTTATATATAATTTTACTCTAGACACAGGGATGTGGAAGAAAATTACTGAATATGGGGACTTCACTCATTTGTTAGGACTGCTGCAGACTAGGTGGCTTAAACAACAGAAATTGATTGTCCCACAGTTCTGTAAGTTAAAAGCCAAAATCAAGGCATCACAGGTTGGTTCCTTCTGAAGGCTGTGAGGAAAGTATCTGTTCCGAGGCCTGTCTCCTTAGCTTGTAAATGTCTGGCTTCTTGTTCACATGGGGTTCTCCCTGTATGCCTGTTTGTTATCAAATTTTCCCCCTTTTTATAAGCCAGTCACATTGAATTAAGGCCGACTCTCATGATCTCATTTTAACCTAATTAGTTCTGCAAAGACCCTATCTCCAAATAAAGTCAGAGTTCAAGGTACTAGGATTTAGGACTTCAACATATGAATTTTGGGGACACAATTCAACACATATCAGGAATAGTGGAAGTTATTACAACTCTAGGTGGCCACTTGAAAGGCGAAAATCAAAACAAAATTAAAATATCTTTTTTTCTGGAAACAATCTTCTCATAGGGCTTGGAAAACCAGGCTGGGTAACATATTCTAGGGATGTAATCGTCTCCAGATTGGGAGGCTTAGGATTTTTAAGATCCTTCAGCAGAGTGTTCTATCTGAACACAAGGTGTTCTAGAAATGCCTTGTATACAGAAACCCCCTTCTTTACCTGTCATAGTGAAGAACTATACTCCCTTTCCCCACCAGTGATTCCTATGATGATGACAAGAAGCAAAGGGAGACTGAGATTCCTAAGCTCATGATGGGAGTTTCCATTCCTTGTTCCAAATTTGCACTACATTCCCAGAATAGCTGTGAAATTAGAATTTGACCATAAACCTGGTGAGCAATGAGTTAAGGTCACCTAGAGCTAAACTGTGCCTCTGCTTGCTGTTCAGTGTTTCTTCTCTGTGTCTCTTTCCCCTCCCAGCAAGGCCAGAAACAGACAGATCTCTAAGGCAGCCTCCTGCTTCCTTCTGTTTCAATTTGCACTTGCTTAATTTTCAGTGGTTTGAGCATCTTTCTGTAAGTTGATAAGGCTGTTGAATTTTCTCTTTTGTAAGTGCTCTTTATATATGAAGGAATGTTTCTCTTAATGTGGCCTATTTTCTCCATGTTTCCAAGTTTCAGCTTTGCTTATGAATTTTTCCCTGCCAAAATTTTAAATCCTTATGTAATCAAATAACAAGTCTTTTGCTTTTTATCTTTTACATTTCTTAAATGTTTTCCTCAGAAATTTCACTGATTCCTGGTGGCATTTTCTGTCCCTGTCTCTTACACCAGGAGTTGTATATGTCTGACTTATTTACAAGTCTTGAGAAACTTCACAGGCTCTTTAAGTGATAGGTTTTATTTTCTCAGGAGTGGCTTTGCAATATTCTGGATTAGACACATTTAATAAATCAAATAACACTTCCATTATAGTGTTGATCATATTCTATATTTTTGTCCGGGTAGATATCTGTGTCTCCCACCAAACTGACCTTCAATGAAGCCACAGATTGTGTCTCATTCACTGCTATAGCCCTGAAGCCTAGCAAAGTGACGGGCAAACAATGAGTGTTCAATAAATGTTCTCTTGAATGCCATCCCTAGGGCCTCCCCTTCCCTGGTTGGCCCTTACCCTTTAAGTGCCATATCCTGAATGGTAAGTTCTATCAGGTTGTTCAGAGCTCAGCATCTGATAACATCATTGGCCCACTGGTAACAGGGTATTATGATGGTCAAGTGTGACCTTGCTCCAAAAACATTTTTTATCATTAAAAAAGTACGAGGGACTGAATCCTTTGGAGCCACTCAAATTCTATCTCTATGCCTATTCTGTCTACATATAATGGTGAACCAGATTAAAGGACTTTTTCACCCCAAATCTTTGCTATTTCTTAAGTTAATCTTTGTTTTTTCTTCCCTCTCAGAGTCCTACAATCAATAAAAGCCAATCAGTGGCTTCCACTTTGCTCTTACTGTTCATGAAAAGGCAAAGCTTGACCTCTTTTGAGAAACTGATGCTATAAAAAAGATTTTAGACATCTTTTCATGTGGCCAATAAATAGAATAATAATGGAACCTATTTCTTAGAGTATGCATGTGGCAACCCCTACTCTTAGCCACTTTTTTCCACTCCACTTGCCACTGCTGAAAAAAGGGAAGACACATGCTTATTGAACTACTCTAAAGCTCGGAAGCCAAATGTCATGATTTTGTTCGAGGAAAAACCCTGCTTTGTGTTTTTCAGTTCCACCTTAGCAAAGTTAGGGCTGCTACTCAATACTGAGCGAGCACGTGAAGGGAGAGAATGGGAAGAATGAAGTGGGATGCGTCTGTCGAATCCTGCACAAGTCTGCATTTGGATTTGCTATGAAAGTGACTCATTTCATAAACAATACAGCCGCTGTAGGAGGCAGGCCTGTCAGATTTGATGGATGGCTGTGTGTCTCTGGATCTTCTGCAGTTGTTGGGCGGATAGGCTTCAGGGCCAAGCAACCATATCAAATCTATCTTGAGTCAATAAGAAATATGAGAACTCTTCGCCCCAATGGTAAAAATAAGGCAATGTTCTGTGAATTCTGGGACTCTGGACCTACTTGACACGCTGACCCCCACCTGCCTTTTGACCGCAGCTTCACATCTGACCAATCTGAGTGCCTGTGCTTTGCAAGGGGAATTCTGGAAAGTCGTTCTCACTTTCAGAGCACAAGGTCAATCTCAGGTGGTCCCCCCACAGCAGAGGCTGGATGGGAGAATGGATACATGATAGTTGCTTTGAAGAAAGAATGGATTTCTGGCAAATGTGTGTTTAAGAGGACAAATCCATGAGTTGGATAATGACCATTTTGCTTATTTAGCCCCTTGACCCATTTCTAGCAAAATCACTGCCAATAAAACAGCTCCTGGAGATCTCAAGCAAAGGGAGCCAAGAATAATCATCATGGGCTGTTTGCAGATAAGAGGGCATGACCAGTGGTGAGCTGAGCTCTACCTCCACTCAGACCTAAGGGACACTAGGCCTGTTCTTACCTCCCAACTCCTAGAAAGCCTGAATCCCAGCTAGGAAAAGCACAAATTTTGACAGAGGAAATGTGATTGGAAGAACTCTGGAAAAGTCTTCTCAGTTAATTACATCTAAATATCTCTCCCACCCCTCATGGTCTCTGAAAGCTCCATCACAAGACATTTCTTTATGTTAACACATGAAGGTACCCGGCTAAATGCAGTCATAAAGGGGTAAACATTAACCTTGATCCCTCATGCATACTTAAGTTCTAAATAGTTTATCACACTGCCCAGGTATTTTTAAGTACCTCCAGGCTAGGAAAACAGAAGAAGTAAGGTTGATGCCAAGTTTGGAATAGAAATCTCAGAAAAGAGTGCACAGACCAATAGGGTAACTTCTAGCCAGACAAATATCAATAGGTGATCCTAAGTAGAGAAAAAAATGACATAAAGGAACGACTTAATGTGGCAATGGAAATAAAAGGAGACTTGAGGCCAGGCACAGTGGCTCACACCTGTAATCCCAGTGCTTTGGGAGGACAAGGCCGGCAGATCACTTGAGTTCGGGAGTTTGAGACCAGCCTGGCCAACATGGTGAAACCCTGTCTCTACAAAAATACAAAAATTAACCAGGCATCATGGTGCACAACTGTAATCCCAGCTACTCGGGAGGCTGAGGCAGGAGAATCACTTGAACCTGGGAGGCAGAGGTTGCAGTGAGCCAAGATCGCACCACTGCACTCTAGCCTGGTGACGAGCAAGACTCAAGATGAGTGGAATTAACATTCCCCAAGGCAGCCATGAACAGAAAGCTTTCCCAGATGAATTGCCCATCAGTGGCAGGTAACTTTTCACTTCTACAATGTAGGAATTCCTTTATTCATATACCCATTTAACAAGCAGGTTCACAGTGCCTAGTATAAGCCCTGAGAGAAGTGTGTGAGACAGAGCACAGGGTGGTTCTTGACTCCGTAGAGGCTCCTTCACGCTCCAGCTTTTCCCTAATGCCTGCCACTCAGGTCCTCTTCCTCACGTGGTCCTCCTCCTGCCCAGGTCACATAGCACCTCTGAGCACATCCCTTTCTACTACAGTGTGAGGAAATTTCTTGAGCAACAAGCTCTTTGCTGTTGAGGGAAACTGCAAGTTTAATTTCACATGGCCCCTGAAGCAGTCCAGGGCTGAAGGATCACACTGTCCTGAGGGCCCCCAGTGTCTAACCACCCAGGCTAAATCTCAGGCCTCTCTTCCAGGCTTTAGCTCTGAAATTCACAAATTCTTCTTCCTTCTTTTCCCAGGCTTGAGCCCAACTCTCTCTTGCAGCCTCTTTTTCCTAGAGAATTAGGCATCTCTATTTCCTGTCCTGATTCCAGGTCCTTTCCGCTGTTGGCCACTGTCAAAACTCTTCCATCAGCAATCACCTGCTCTGCTGATTTGGCTTGGGCCTCCCGATGGGACGTTGCCAAATAAACTTCTTCCGGCTGAACTGCCCTGAGGAAGGTACCTACCTCCAAAGTGCTGTCTCTCCCCTCTGTTCTCCCATCCTCCTTTCTATTGCATATTTACTTCTTTGACAAACCTAACTCTTAAGGATGTGGCTGGTTTAGACCCTCATGACTCAGTGTCTGGCCTAGCAGGACTGGCCTCACCCAGAAGCTTTTTAGAAATGTAGAACCCTAGGGCCGCACTGGAGACCTGTTGAATCAGAATGTGCATTTTAGCAGGTGATTAGTATGCATACAAATGTTTTGATAGTCCAGCTTTAGACCTCTTTTCCCAGACACCCCACTCAGGGATGTTCATCCTCTGTTCCTTCAAGCTGAAACCTCCCTCCATCCCTGAGAGTTCTGGGCCTATCTGACCAGCCTGGCAGTGTTGTCAGCCTTCAGGTACCAGATGGCTTTTCTCAGTAATTTGCTTTGACTCACCCCTCCACCTGTGGGAGGCACCCTTTATCTTGTCCTCCAAGGTGCTATGGGGGCTGGCAGTTCCCCTCGGCCTGGGCTTCCCCTCCTCAAACAAGGAATTGTACCAAGTATTCTTTTAAAGAGACTTCGCTTTAAAAAACCCAATATGGAATATTCTTTACAAAATCCCATTTACAACGTCAATATGCCAGGGAGAAGGGTCATCTCAAGGGCTTACTCTACATTTGTAGAAACTTTTTTAAGAAAATTGTAGATTCACGTGCAATTATAAGAAATAGTACAGAGAGATCCTCTATGCCCTTCACTCAGTTTCCCCCGATGGCAACATCCTGTATAACTAGAGTTTAATATCACAACTAGGCTATTGACATTGATACAATACTTCAACCGTATTCAGATTTCACCAGTTTTACCTGCACTCATTTATATATTTTCTTTGATGCAATTTTTATCATGTGGGTGGACCCATGTGACCACCACCACCATTACAATATAGAAGAGTTTCATCATAAGGTTCCCTGATGACACTCATTTATAGCCACAACCACTTCTCTCCCCACCCCAGGCAACCACTCACCTGTTCTCCATCTCTATAATTTGTTATTTCAGTAAATACAAACACACACACACACACACATACACACAAGTAACCCTTGACCCTTGAACACCATGGGGGTTAGGAATATCGACCCCCTACACAGTAAAAAAATATTCTACCTGTAACTTTTGACTCCCCAAAACTTTAAGTACTAATGGCCTACTGTTGACCAGAACCTTACCCATAACATAACATAGTCAATTAAAACACATATTTTGTATGTTATCTGTATTATATACTGTATTCTTACAACAAAGTAAGCTAGAGAAGAGAAAGTGTTATTAAGAAAATCATAAGGAAGAGAAAATATATTTACTATTAATTAGGTGGAAGTGGATCAAAATAAAGGTCTTTATCCTCGTCCTCTTCACATTGAATAGGCTGAGGAGGAGGGGTTGATCTTTCTGTCTCAGGGGTGGTGGAGACAGAAGTAAATCTGTGTATAAGTGAAACCACACAGTTCAAACCAGTGTTATTCAAGGGTCAACTGTGTGTGTGTACACACACACATACACAAAATATATATACACAGGTATTGTGGGTTTCGTTCCAGACCACTGCAGTAAAACAAATTTATCACAATAAATAAAGTGAATCACACAAATATTTTGATTTCCCAGTGCAATAAAAGTTCTGTTTATATTATACTATCGTCTATTAAGTGTCCAATCATGTCTAAAAAAACAATGTAATATCATGATTTTAAAATACTTTATTGCTAAAATATGCTAACAATCATCTTAGCCTTCAGCAAGTTGTAATTGTTTTGCTGGTGAAGGGTCTTGCTTCAGTGTTAATGGCTGCTGACTGATCAGGGTCGTGGTTGCTAAAGATCAAGGTGGCTGTGGTAATTTCTTAAAATAAGACAATGAAGTAGTTTGCCACATTGATGGACTCTTCATTTCACAAAGATTTTTCTGTAGCATGTGGTGCTGTTTGATAACATTTTTTCCACAGTAGACCTTGTTTCATAACTGGAGTCAATCCTTTCAAATCCTGCCACTGTTTTATCAACTAAGTTTATGGAATATTCAAAATTCTTTGTTGTCATTTCAACAACATTTATATCACCTTCACCAGGAGTAGATTCCATCTCAAGAAACAACTTTCTTTGCTGACCCATAAGAAGCAACTCCTCTTCCATTAAATTTGATCATGAGATTGTAGTAATTGCCACATCTTCGGGCTCCACTTCTAATTCTGTTTTTTTAAATATTTCCACCAAATCTGCGGTTGCTTCTTCCACTGAAGTCTTGAACCCCTCCGAGTCATCCATGAGGGTGGGAATCAATTTCTTTCAAACTCCTGTTAATGTTGATATTTTGACCTCCTCCCGTAAATCATGAATGTTCTTAATGGAATCTAGAATGGTGAATCCTTTCCAAAAGGTTGTCAGTTTACTTTTCCAAGCTCCATCAGAGGAATCACTATCTAGGGCAGCTATAGCCTTACAAAATACATTTCTTAAATAATAAGACTTGAAAGTCGAAATTACTCCTTGATTCATGGGCTGCAGAATGGATGTTGTGTTAGCGGGCATGAAAACAATATTAATCTCCTGTACATCTCCATCAGAGCTCTTGGGTGATCAGGTGCATTGTCAATGAGCAGTAATATTTTGAATCTTTTTTCTGAGCATTAGGTCTCAATGGCAGACTTAAAATATTCAGTAAGCCATGCTATAAACAGATGTGCTATCATCCAGGCTCTGTTGTTCCATTTATAGGGCCCAGGCCGAGTAGATTTAGCATAATTCTTAAGGGTTCTAAGACTTTCAGAATTATAAATGAACATTATATATGTTCATTTGTATATAATATATGTATATAATATATACATATATTATACACAATGTATATAATATATAAATATATACTATATGTGTATATACATATGTGTGTATATTTTATATATAATCATAAGGTATGTAATCTTTTCATATTAGATTTTTTTATGCAGCATAATTCTCTGGAGAGTCGTCTAGCTCTCTAGAGTCGTCTAGCTCTCTAGTCGTCTAGCTGTTGTGTGTATCAGTAGTTCATTATTTTATATTTCTAAGTAGTATTCCATTGTATGAATATACCACCGTTTGTTTAACTGATCACCTATTGAAGGACATTTGGGTTGTTTCTAGTTTTTGGCCATTACAAATAAAGCTGCTATGAATACTCCTACAAAGGTTTTTGTGTGAACATAAGTTTTCATAATTCTGGGGTAAATGCCCAAAAGTACAATTTGCTGAGTCATATGGTAGTTGCTTGTTTAGTTTTGTAAGACATTGCCATACTCATTTCCAGAGTGGCCATACCATTTTACATTTCTGTCCACAATATATGAGTGATCCTTTGCTCTACATTTTAAATGTTTTTTATCAAGCTAAATGTCAAAATCCAATTACCATCCATAGTTTCCTTTAAGCACCCAAAGAAACAATAACAGAAAAGGAAACATTTGCCCTCTCTGAGTTGCATGATTTATGCCTCTGCCCCCTAAAAGGCTCTGTCTGCCCACGCTCACTTTGATTTTGCAGTCTGCCTTCATGTTTTTCCCTCCTTTGGGTGCCTTCCAAATTGCTTATCAACATTGGCTGCAATTTCTTTGTGTCTTGTTCCGATCATAATCTGCTAATCCTCCCCAGATGCCACGCCAAGTCCCAGCGGTGCAGTCGGGCCTGCAACTGCTGCTCATGACTCAGCACCTTGGACAGAAGAGCTGAGGCTCTGGCCCCAGGTGCCCAGGCCAGCACTAGCCACTCGCTCTTTCCGAGCCCAAGGTACATCTCTGCCTCCATTCCTATTTTGTCAGGAGCAAAGCAGAATTGTGGGAAGGGTGAAGAGTCCAGGCAGAAATTGAACAAGACTGGGGCAGGAACATATTGACAGGGATGTCCAAGCAGGAAATGGGCAGAACTTCAGCACAGGGGACTTTGCCATTTGAGCCAGGTCTTTCCTCAGTTCTGAACATCATAATCATAACAATGCTAGTTATCATTTATTGGGTATTGCATGTGGATCAGGAACTTTTAAAATACACTTTCCATGTACTCTTTTACTAAACCCTCATTGACACTCTATAAGAACACATCTTTTCTCTCCTCCATTTTACAAGTGAGGAATCTCAGGCCTGAGATCACACAAGAATTCAAATCCAGACAACTTCAGAGCCCACGGATTTAACCCCATTGTTCTATTCCCTCCCAAATGCATGAATCTCTAAAGCACAATGTTCTACAAACCTTAAGAAAGAGTCCACAGGTCCTGGGTTCTCTTCCTACTAATTCATACCCAAATATTTGCATGCCAGGAAGGAGGGCCCATGTGGAGGTGGAGAAGTATGTCACAAGCAACAGCTTGTGCAGCCTGTCAATAAACCTTTGGTTCTTGTCTTAGGAATCGAGTGACAGTGTCCAGTTCATATAAACAAACGTATTCTGGCAATTCACAAATTCTAGGATAAAAGAAGACAACTAAAAAGTTGCTGCCCATCTAAAAATGTTTGAAGGGATGTGGTATGCAGCAAGCTTCAGGCGAGAAATGCAGGCAAGCGTGTCTCTCGTCCACCTGCTCATGACCCTACGACATACCACAAACTAGCAAGGACACAGTGTGGCTTCATGGAATACCAGGGATCCAAATGCATATTTGTTACATACCATTCACTCTGGCAACATGCATTCCACATGTCCCAGAATTCTGCAACTTGTGCTGTTTTGCCTTCTGATGAGACAGCTTGCTGACAATAAACACTTCTTGATAGAGGACCTTTGCTCCCAAGCTGAATGTTATTTGACCTGTGTGTTATATTCTTTTCCCCCCTTACTATTAAGCCACACATCTGTATTCTCCACACACCCCATCTTGCGTAGCCTGCTAAATATTCTGTCTTGTCCCAAAGAGGATTGCCTTCTAGATGATTTCCTGTCTCCTTAACACAGTCTTGTCATGGGACCTCCTGACACTTAAGGCTGCCAAGAACAACTTGCAGTTCTTGCAGTCAACACACTCCATGCTCGTCCTGGCCTTCCCTGACTCTCAGGGAGCCCCACCTTTCCTGGGCACATTCCATCCCTACTCATCCCACCCACTCCTTTTTTTTCCTTCATTGGGTGGTGCCACTGAAGCTTGCAAACTGCTCTTTTCCCTTAGGCAAGGGATTTGGGCTTGACAATGTCATCTGTTCTATGTGGTCTAGGGCAGAAAGTTAGGATTTAAGAATCCAAAAGTTGTGGCTTCCAATCTTGACATTCCCAGGTACCAGCAGTGTTCAAAATCCCCAAGTTACCAACAACCCATGTGTAACATAAAATCCCTGGCTCTACCTTCATTACAAGGAACACCCCTCAATATCAACTTTACCTCTCAGTGCCTTATTTCACTGCCTCAAAACAACAGATGTCTCCTTTTTATTTAATGCCCCCCACCTTTGCTTATTTCCTTCTTTCATTCTGCCTTTTATAGCTGCTGTTTTGTATGTTTCATGTATCTTCAGAAATTGGTTGCAATTCTTTCTGATTACAAATTGTGGAAAGAATAAAGGGAGAAAGTGAAGAACAAAGGAAAAATGGAAGGAAGGAGGGAAGGAAGGAACAAAGGAGGAAAAGAAAAGAAAGAGAGGAGAGGAAAGGAAAGGAGAGGAGGGAGGAAAGGAGGGCAAAAGGAAGAAAGGAGGAAGGGAGGGAGGGAGGGAAGAAAGACAAAAATGCAAACAAAATTAAGAAATTTCAGACAGAACTCTGTCCATAGCAGATAAGCTCAGAATACCTTAGCAAATTTAGCTTTTCTTTTAAGCAAAGCAAGCAGCAACCAGAGGGAGGAAGCACCTAATATTCATAGATAAGTAATTTAATAGCTCAAATTTCTTGCATTCTATGCATAACTTCATAGGTGAGTTAAACTTTCTGATTCTTTCTTTCTCAATCTGTAAAATGAAGTGGGAATTAAGGAACTGGGAATAACTAGTGGGAATAACTAAAACAGGACATTCTCTTATAAAATATTGATGTTACAAATAAAAAGCAGCATTACTGAGATACATTAAAAACTCTCTTCCAAGCAGTATGCTAATTATAGAAATGAAAGAATCATTTGTCACTACTATTTATCTAGGCAGATTCACAAATTCTTATCTCAGTTTAAAATGTATCCTTTTTATTTCTGATCAAAAAACACTCGATAATTATGGGAGTGATTGCAAATAGCCCAAACCATGCCAGCAGCTTTCCTCACCTTTGCCCTGCTCAGTTCCCATAGAAAAGCACTGACACTGGCACAATCTACTTTACATTTCAGGGCTTGCTCTGCTAGGCCTCTTAACCTCTCTGTCTTTAATACTGCTGAGTCTTCCTGAAACTCTCCCCTTTCATTGGCTTCTATGCCACTACTTGTTGCCTATTCTTCCTCAGTCTTCTCACTTTCTGTTCCTAGGTCCTCTCCTGTCCTAACGGTGGCCTCTTCTCTGCTCACTCTGCACCCTCTCCCTTCCAAGGCTCCAGTGTTTCCCAATGGTGACATAATTGGTTGGCATTTTGAGTGGCACAATTCATTGTTTAGGACTGCCCTTTTATTTCAGAACATTTAGCATCCTGGTCCCCTCTCACACATGTCAGCAATGCTACACCCCATCATTGTGACAACAAAAAACAACTCATATATTTCAAAATGCCCCTTCTAGGGGCAGCACCACTCACAGTGTGTTAGAAATTCTGTGCCATTTTACCATACCCAGCCCAAATATCTCCCCTATGCTTTAGTCCATTGTCAACTAGATATCTTCAGTTAGATGATGCAAAAAAACCCTTCACACTTCTGTCTGCAGCAAAGCCGATCTCCCCAAATCTGATTTTCCTCTTGAATTCCTATCTCTGTTGGTCATGCATAATCACCAGAGCCAGAAACCTAGATGTCAACTTTGACTCCTCCCTCTTCTCAAATCCCAGATCAATTAATCTCCAGGTCTTTTCAATTGTACCTCATGAATAACTTTCGCATCTATCATTTCCTCTCTATTTCCACATAATAACTGTCTCTTTTCCAACCCACTGATTCTCAGTATGGGATCTTAAGCCTGCTGGTTGGCCATGAAAGACCTCCCAATAAGCTACAAAATGATCATATGTGTATATAAACATCTAAACTCATATTCTTCTCTTATTGAGTAAAAATTGGTTCTATAAAGTCTTCGTTCTCTAAATTCATTTTTACTAGAGACTGAAATTCCTGGAGTAAGTACGTTAAGGTATTGTTTGTCCCACCTACATGGGTCAGGGTCAAAAGAGTCTGCACCACTGTCCTAGAAAATAAGCTCCTCAGTGTGCAAACTCTAATCTCATTTTTCTCCCACCAGTTTTCTCCTTACCAAGTCCATAGTCCGCTGCATTTTCAGAATTATCTTTCTAAAACATTAACTTGACATTGTCACTCCTCTGCTTAAATTTATTCAATAGTTGTTTATCACCTAAAACACACACCTCAGGCAACCATATGTGAAATCTCAAGATATGGTCCCTCTCTCTCTCTCAACTCAGTCCCCAAACTTTACACAAAGTTCTACCAATACCAAACTCTTATAGTGTCCCAAGGACACCTTGCTGCTCAGTGCCCTTCTGCTTTTGCACATGTGCCTCTCTTGGCCTAGAGTTATCTGCCATTGACTTGAGTTGTATTTTAAAAGTATCAATCCCAGTATTGGGTAGAGTAGGGGTCCCCAGCCCCCAGGCCATGGACCAGTACCAGTCTGTGGCCTGTTACGAACCAGGCTGCACAGCAGGAGGTGAGTGGTAGGGGAGCAAGCATTATTGCCTGAGCTCTGCCTCCAGTAAGATGATCAGTGGCATTAGATTTTCATAACAGCATGAACCCTATTATAAACTGCTCATGCAAGGAACCTAGGTTGTGCCCTCCTTATGAGAATCTAATGCCTGATAATCTGAGGTGGAACTGTTTCATCCCCAAACCATCTCCCTGACCCTGGTCCATGGAAAAATTGTCTTCCATGAAACTGGTCGTTGGTGCCAAAACGGTTGGGGGACTGCTCGTATAGAGAACAGACTTTGAGGGCATGGGGAAGAAGCAGCAAAACAAAAGCTGCTGGTGGTTTGACCCATGGTGATAGCACTGAAAGGGGAGAATAATGATCAATTATTAGATGTTTGTAAAGTATTCATTTTATATATTTCATTTAAAAGCCTACCAAAATGTTTTTCCTAGTTGACAGGCAGCAAAACTGAGCCATGAAGTCATTGCCTTAGTCCATTCAGGCTGCTGAAACAAAATTCCATAACTGGGTGGCTTATAAACAACAGAAATGCATTTCTCACAGTTCTGGAGGCTGGGAAATTCAAGACCAATGTACTCGCAGATTCAGTGTCTGGTGAGGGCTTACTTCCTAGACAACCATCTTTTCACTTTAACATTAATGGCAGAAAGGACAAGGGATCTCTTGGGACTTCTTTTTTAAGAACACTAATCTCATTCACGAGGGCTTCATCCTCATGACCTAGTTACCTCCTAAGGCCCCATCTCCTAATATTGATTAGTATTAGGATTTCAACATATGAATGTGGGAGGAGGGGTACAAGCATTCAGTCTATAGCAGTCATATAGCATCTCATCAGTATTGTATTATGTATGAGTATTGTACCTGAAAGTCCCAGAATTCATTTCCTCACATAAATAGTTATTTTCCACTCAAAACTTCTTTGTAAACTGAGCAGGGGTGTGATTTCTGTCTCTCTTGAGAATCTTAAAAGTTAAGTGCATATCTCAGTTATCTTGAAAAGAATTCCCCATTCCCCAGTTTGAGGTTGTTTTTATTGTGTTGTTTTATTTTCAGCAATGCTAGTAAGAAAAGCCATGACATTAGTAATGTTTCAATGTTGCTTTTGCTCCCCTTTCAACACTCTTCTCTTAATCTTACCATATACCTATGCCTCAT
Source organism: Pan paniscus (assembly GCF_029289425.2). Classification (NCBI taxonomy): domain Eukaryota; kingdom Metazoa; phylum Chordata; class Mammalia; order Primates; family Hominidae; genus Pan; species Pan paniscus. The sequence continues at coordinate 45,361,604 of NC_073253.2, read as the reverse complement.
AAGGTCCTTTATCCTAATTGTTTTATTGGTGATAGTAGTAGTTGTTGTTGTCACTAGGAGTAGAAATAATTATAATACTACAGTGCATTAATTCAGACTCACAGAATCTTGTCATGCTAAGAGTTTACATGAATTACTTCATTTAATTCTTACAGGAACCATAAAAAGGTGAGCAGCATCTTCATACCAATTTTGCAGATAAGACAATAGAGGCTCCAAGAAGTTATGAAATGTATTCAAGATCATTCCTCTAGCCAATTGTACAACAGAATTTAAATCCAGATTTCATGGCCTGTACTCTTACCTACTACTCTATGTTGGCTCTCTTACAGCCATTTATGTAGATTCCAACTATCATGTAACTGTGAATTAATCTAATGAAGCATTTTAAAATAAATATTTTAAAATTTAAAAAGTAATTTTATGTTTGTTGTAGAAAGTTCAGAAAACCTAGAAAAGCACAAAGAATAAAATATTTATATAATTACATCATACAGGGATTGTTAATATTTTTGTATTCTCTACATCATACTTATGATATATTAATATTGTTGTGATTAAACTGAACAAATTTTTTGTAATCTGATTTTCTAAAACTTATTAAAATTATTAAAGCATTTTCTCATATCATTGTTATATTTCCCAAGATCATTGTAGTCATATAGCATGCTATTATGTGGATGCATAAACAAATTTATTTCATCAGTTTTATACTGTTGAATATTTTGGTTAATTTTTTTTTTATTTTAGGTCACAAATTTCCTTACTGATATAGCAGTTAAGAAGAAATCACGTAGGCAGTTAGCAAGGGTATGAGAGTCCCTGGTAAAGCTTTTCTTTTTGATGAAAAGCAGCCCCAGATCATTTTCTAACAAAGACCAGCCTGTAAAGTCGAGCTGCAGACATAGACAAGCAAGCTGGAGCTTGCATGAGTGAATGCCAGCAGGAACTAAGGACTAGACATTTTCAAGAGGGCAGCTCCATCTTCCTGTCTCTGCTAGCCACATGTACTGTAAGGAGCAGACAAGATGGCGCAGATCAACTAGAAAGTCTATTTGCATAGTAAGACTAAGGTGGGACAACCAGCTTTCCCAGCACGCTACATAAATTTCATACCTTACCTGATGTGACCAATCTATGAGCCCTTTGTAAATCAGACACTGCCTCCTCAAAGTGGACTATAAAATTCGGTGCATTCACCACTAGCCGGTCCTTTCCCTTGGAGACCCCTCTCTCTACGGAGAGAGCCGTCTCTTTTTCTTCTCTTCTGTTTATTAAACCTCTGATCCTAAACTCCTCGCATGTGTCTGTGTCCTAAATTTTCTTGGCATGCAACAATTACCCAGACAATGTAGCCACTCCATTACTATAATTAATTATTTAATTAAAACTTTCATATATGTCTGATTATTTCTTCTGGATAAATACCTAAAAGAAGAATTTCCAGTTCAAAAGTAAAAAAAAAAAATAAGCTTTTTATTCTTTTTTGCCAAAATACACTCCAAAGATTGTTCTAATCTAAATTTTAACCAGTAGTTTTCTAATGTGGCCTGCTTTTATACACTCTAGCTAATACTAGTTTTATTATTTGGAATTGTTTTCTTTTCCTCTTAATACTTCTTCCCATGTATTTTATTATTTTATTTTATTTTATTTATTTTTTTGAGACGAGGTCTCACTCTGTCACGCAGGCTGGAGTGCAGTGGTATGATCTCAGCTCACTGCAACCTCCACCTCCTGTGCTCAAGCGATCCTCCCACCTCAGCCCCCCAAGTAGCCATGTATTTTAAAATCAAAAGGGGAAGGACTTTTGCTTCCTTCCATGAAGGAGTAGTAATTGCATGGTCTTTGCACACCCTCCTCCATAACCCATAAACAACTAGAAAACTAAATGAAATATATAAAATGTCTGCTTTCCAGCATTAGACAAGAGGCAGTGTAGGTCTATGATCCCTGAAAGCATGACTTGCAGCCTGGAAGCAATTTCCTAACCTCAGGGCAGGAAAGGGGGCCCATGCAGAGCTTGGCAGGTTCTCTGAATTGAGGAGAGATAGGAGCTCAGAAAGGCTGAGGCAGCTGGAAATTACAGGGCAGCATTCCAGAGAAGGAGGAGCTACACAAAGGAAGAATGCCAGAAACCTGCATAAGAGTCCCATTGAGTGGCTGAATCCAAAACTGCACATGTGTAAGTGAACTCCACAAATCCAAGCAAAGAACAACTGCCAGGGTTTTCTATCGGAACAATTCTCTGAGCTCATTCAGGGCTGAATGACATTCAACTTTTTATTCCTTGGAGTGGAAAGACTCCATTTGAATATCTAGGTATTCAATAAAGACTACAGAAAAGCCAAGCCTTAGTAGTAGGAATAAACTAGCCCTACAATAAGGCTACTCTAGACCTATCCTAACAAAGCTTAACAATAAGCCTCAAAAGGATAAAACTGATATGCAAGTAACGGCCTGCCAAAGCAAACATCAACATTCTAAAAGACGATAACAAAATCCAAATCGTCAATAATATAACATTCCTAACATCTAACATCCAATGAAAAATTGTTAGATATGCCAAGAAGTAGCAAAATGTGACCCTTAATCATGAGAAAAATAAGTGAATGGAAATAAATACAAAAGTGGCTAAGAAGTACAATTAGCAGACAAGAACTTTGAAAGAACTACTATCAAAACTCAGCAATTTAAGAGAAAGCAAGGACATAAATAAAGAAGTTGAATATATGAAAAGGAGCCACACAAATGTTCTAGAGTTCAAAAATAACATATCTGAAGGGAAAAAAGATTCACTTAATGGCCTTAACAGCAGATAAGACACTGTAGAAAAAAGGCCAGAAAACTTGAAGATATAGCAATAGAAACTATCCTAAATCAAGCACAGAGATCAAAAAGGCTGGAAAAAAATGAATGAAACTTTAGTAAACTGTCAGACAAGCAGTCTAACGTACATGTAATTGGAGTCTCAGATTGAGAGATAAGAGAGGAAGAAGTAAAAAAAAAATTTAAAGAAATAATAGTTGAAAATATTCTAAAATTGATAAAAATAATAAGCCTACATGTTCAAAAAGCATGAGAAATGCAGGGCAAACACAAAAAAACACCACACCAAGTGTGATAGCCAACCTTCAAGATGGCTTCCAGTGACCCTCATCTGCAGGTATTCATGCTGTTGTATGGTTCCCTCCCATACAAAATAGTGCTGACCTGTGTGACCAATTGGATATTGTGGAGATAATGGCATGTGACTTCTGAGTCTAGATCACAAGAGGCACTGCAGCTTCTGCCTTGCTTTCTTTTGAATCACTTGTTCTGAGAGAAGCCAGCTACAATGTCATGAAGACACTCAAGCAGCTCTGTGAAGAAGCTCATATGTAAAGAAATTGAGGCCTCCTATCCAAGTCACCATCAGCTTGCCAGACACATGAGTGAGCCATCTTGGAAGCAGACCCTGCAGCGTCAGTCAAGCTTTCAGATGACTCCAGGCCCAGTCAACATCTTTACTGAACCTTCATTAGAGACCCACAGCAAAACCAAGTAAGCTACACCTGAATATCAAACCCACAGAAATGGCAAGAGATAAGTGCTCATTGTTGTTTTAAGCCACTTGACTTTGGGGCATAATACTTTACACAGAAATAATTAGTTGTGTTTCTATTTGTTCGTAAAAAAAGAGGAAAACAAAATCAAAAAAAAAAAAACCCTTAACAATAGCAATGAAACAGCATCTACTGAAAATTACAGAACATTACTAAGAGAAGTTAAAGTAGACCTAAATAAATGGAGCTATCTACCGTGTTCACAGAGTAGAGGACACAAGACTATTAAATACCACTTTTTCCCAAATTAATCTATAGGTTCTAGCAATCTTTTCGTAGAAACTGATAAGCTAATTCTAAAATGTATATGGAAATGCAATGAACCTAAAATAGCAAAATAAATCCTGAAGTAAGAACAAAGCTGGAGGCCTTATATACCTTACGTCAAGAATTATTACAAAACTACAGAGCTCAAGATAATGTAGGGTTAGCATAAAAGTAAACATCTAGAAAAATGGAATGGAATACAAAGTCCAGATATGGATCACACATATGTGATCAATTGGCTTTAGCAAGGGTACAAAGACATTTCAGTGGTAAAAGGAAAAATTTCCAACATATGGTGTTGAAATTACTGGAAATATATGAGGGGAAAAATGAACATCAACTTTTATCACACGCAGCATAAAACAGTCATAGAACTAAATGTAAAAGCTACAACTGTAAAATTTCTAGACAGAATTTCACAAAGAGAAATTTTTTGTTCACAAAGAAACAGGAGAAAATCTTTGTGACCTTGAGATAGGCAAAGATTTCTTACATAGTACACCAAAATCACAAATTATAAATGAAAAAATGATAAATTAGACATCATCAAAATTTAAAATTATTATTCTTCAAAAATCACTATTAAGGAAACAAAAAGGCAAATCACTAAACAGAAAAAATATTTGCATACATGTATAGCAAGGTGTCTAAATCTGGAAAATAGAAAGAACTAATAACTCGATAATAAAAAGGCAAACAAATTAAAAATGAGCAATGGATTTGAATAATAATTTCTTAAAAGAAGGTGTATGAATGGCCAGTAAGCACATGAAAAATTGTTCAACTTTGAGTAATGAATTGTACACCTTAAATGGGTGAATTGGATGGTATGTGAATGATATCTTGATAACACTTACGTAAAAAATGAAACAATGAAGCTAGGAGTGGAGGAAGGAGTAAATTGCAAAGACACGTGATACAGAAAAAGTGGCAGATAGGAGGCAGGACTAACTTGCAGCTCCCACCTGGACAGACACAGCAGTGTGTGGAGAGTCACATTGTGAACTTTTGCTCCAAGAACTCCTACGGGAACATACAGGGAAAGCCGAGAGAACCTACAAACCCTGTGAAAGAGGTGGAATGCCACTGCAGCTCTGTGAGACAGCCAAGGAACTGTGAGTCCACTTTCTTTCTCACCTGGGAGTCTCATAACCTGGGACAAGTTCTCAGCCTTGCTCACTGGTTGCCTGGAAATAAATTCAGTGCTGTTTGCGGGGACATGGTGGGAGTGAGACTGGACTTTTGGGCTGCATGGGAGACGGGTGAGGCCTGTGGTTGCCGGCTTTCCCCCACTTTCCTGGCAACCTGTGTGATGCAGCAGTGGCAGCCATAATCCCTCTGGGACCATAACTCCATTGGCCTGGGAAACCACAACTCCATCCCCCACAGCAGCTGCAGCAAGCTCCACCCAAGGAGAGTCTGAACTCAGACAGCCTAACCCCGCCTCAATGTGATGATCTTTCTCCACCCACCCTGGTAGCTGGAGACAAAGGACATAATCTCTTGGGAGCTCTATAGCCCTGCCCACCACCTGATACTTGGGCAAGCTTGTATCCTCCCTATACTACTGCAGCTGATGCACTTTTGAAAGTGCTACCTTTTGGCTGGAGGCCAGCCAACACAAAATCAGTGCACTTAAAAATACGACCAAGGACCCCTCACAGAGTCTACTTCAGTTCCCTGCTACCTCCACCAGAGCAGGTGCTTGTATCCATGGCTGAAAGACCTGAAGACGGATAACATCACAGGACTCTTTGCAGATATTCCCCAGTACTGGCCTGGAGCCCAGTAGCTCCGCTGAGTGGCTAAATCCAGAACAGAAATAACAGTAATGGCAGTTTGGCTCTCAGGATGCCCCATCCCTAGAAGAAGGGGGAAAGCACCAAATCAAGGGAGCACTTTGTGGGACAAAAGAATCCGAACAGCAGCCCTTGAGTCCCAGATCTTTCCTCTGACATAGTCTACCCAAAAAAGAAGGAACCAGAAAAACAATTCTGGTAATATGACAAAACAAGATTATTTAATACCCCCAAAAGATTATACTAGCTCACCAGCAAAGATAAAATCTCTGAATTGCCAGGAGAAGAATTCAGAAGGTCGATTATAAAGCTAATCAAGGAGGCACCAGAGAAATATGAAGTTCAGCTTAAAGAAATAAAAACAATGATACAGGATATGAATGGAAAAATCTCCAGTGAAATAGATAACATAAACAAAAGACAATCACAAATTCTGGAAATGAAGGACACACTTAGAGAAATGCAAAATGCACTGGAAAGTCTCAGCAATAGAATTGAACAAGTAGAAGAAAAAACTTCAGAGCTCAAAGACAAGGCTTTAGAATTAACCCAATCCAACAAAAACAGAGAAAAAAAATTTTTTTAATGAACGAATCCTCCAAGAAGTTTGAGATTTTGTTAAACAACCACACCTAATAATAACTGGCATTCCCGAGGAAAAAGAGAACTCTACAAGTTTGGAAAACATATTTGAGGGAATAACCAAGGAAAACTTCCCTGGCCTTGTAGATCTAGACATCCAAATACAAGAAGCTCAAAGAACAACTGGGAAATTAATTGCAAAAAGATCATCAGGTTATCTAAAGTCAAGACAAAGGAAAGAATCTTAAGAGCTGTGAGGCAAAAGCATCAGGTAACCTACAAAGCAAAACCTATCAGATTAATAGCAGATTTATCAGCAGAAATCCTACAAGCTAGAAGGGACTGGGATCCTATCTTTAACCTCCTTAAAGAAAACAAGTAACAGCCAAGAATCTTGTATCCAGTGAAACTAAGCTTCATAAATGAAGGAAAGATACAGTCTTTTTCAGACAAACGAATGCTGAGAGAATTCACCACTACCAAGCCAGCACTACAAGAACTGCTAAAAGGAGCTCTAAATCTTGAAATGAATCCTCAAAATACACCAAAATAGAATCTCCTTAAAGCATAAATCTAATAGGACCTATAAAGCAATAATAAAATGAAAAAACACAAGGTATTCCGGCAACAAATAGTATGATTAATAGAATGGTACCTCATATCTCAATACTAACATTGAATGTAAATGGCCTAAGTGTTCCACTTAAAAGATACGGAATGGCAGAATGGATAAGAATTTACCAACCAACTATCTCCTTCCTTCGAGAGACTCATCTAACACATAAGTACTCACATAAACTTAAGATAAAGGGGTGGAAAAAGATATTCCATGCAAATGAACACCAGAAGCAAACAGGAGTAGCTACTCTTACATTATACAAAACAAACTTTAAAGCAACAGCAGTTAAAAAAGATGAAGAGGGACATTATATAATGATAAAAGGACTAGTCCAACAAGAAAATACCACAATCCTAAATATATATGCACCTAACACTAGAGCTCCCAAATTTATAAAACAATTACTACTAGACTTAAGAAATGGGATAGATGGCAACACAATAATAGTAGGAGACTTCAATACTCCACTGACAGCACTAGACAGGTCATCAAGATAGAAAGTCAACAAAGAAACAATGGACTTAAACTATACTCTAGAACAAATGGACTTAACAGATATTTACAGAACATTCTACCCAACAACCGCAGAATATACATTCTATTCATCAGCACATGGAACATTCTCCAAGATAGACCATAAGATAGGCCACAAAACAAATCTCAACAAATTTAAGAAAATCGAAATTATAGCACATACTCTCTCAGACCACAGTGGAATAAAATTGGAAATCAACTCCAGAAGGAAGCCTCAAAACCATGCAAATACATAGAAATTAAATAACTTAGTCTTGAGTGATTGTTGGGTCAACAATGAAATCAAGATGGAAATTTAAAAATTCTTTGAACTGAATGATAATAGTAACACAACCTACTGAAACCTCTGAGATACAGCAAAGGCAGTGCTAAGAGGAAAGTTCATAGCATTAAATGCCTACATCAAAAAGTCTGAAACAGTACAAATAATCTTAGGTCACATCTCAAGGAACTAGAGAAATAAGAACAAACCTAACCCAAACCCAGCAGAAGAAAAGAAAGAAAGATCAGAGCAGAACTAAATGAAATTGAAACGGTATATGTATATATATACATATACATACACACACACATATATACATATATATATACACATATATATACATATATATACATGCACATATATATATGAGACAAATGAAACAAAAGGTGGTTCTTTGAAAAGGTAAATAAAATTGGTAGATTATTTGTGAGATTAATTAAGAAAAGAAGAGAGAAGGTCCAAATAAGCTCGATTAGAAATGAAACGAGAGATATTACAACCAATACCACAGAAATACAAAAGATCATTCAAGGCTACTATGAACACCTTTATGCACATAAACTAGAAAACATAGAGGAGATGGATAAATTGCTGAAACTATACAACCCTCCTAGATTAAACCAGGTAGAAATAGAAACTCTGAACGGACCAAGAATAAACAGTGAAATACCAAAAAAAAGGTCCAGGACCAGAAAGATTCACAGCTGAATTGTATCAGACATTCAAAGAATAATTGGTACTAATTCTACTGATACTATTCCAAAAGATAGAGAAAAAGGAAATCCTCCCTAAATCATTCTACGAAGCTAGTATCACCCTAATACCAAAACTAAGAAAGGACATAACAAAAAGAGAAAACTACAGACCAATATCCCTGATGAACATAGATGCAAAAATCCTCAACAAAATACTAGCTAACAGAATCCAACAGCATATCAAAAAGAGTATCCACTATGATCAAGTGGATTTCATACCAGGATGCAGGGAAGTTTTAACATACCCAAATCAATAAATGTAATACACCACATAAACAGAATTAAAAACAAAAATCACATGATCATCTCAATCAATGCCAAAAAAGCATTTGACAAAATCCAGCAACGCTTTATGACTAAAACCCTCAGCAAAATCATCATAGAAGGGACATACCTTAAGGTAATAAAAGCCATCTATGACAAACCCACATCCAACATTATACTGAACAGGGAAAAGTTGAAAGCATTACCCCTGAGAACTGGAACAAGGCAAGGATGCCCACTTTCACCACCTCTATTCAACATAGCACTGGAAGTCCTAGCCAGAGCAATCCAACGAGAGAAAGAAATAAAGGGCATCCAAATCATTAAAGAGGAGGTCAAACTGTCAAACTACCGCTGTTTGCTGATGACATGATCGTATACCTAGAAAACCCTAAAGACTCATCCGAAAAACCCTGAGAACTGGTAAATGAATTCAGCAAAGTTTCAGAAAACAAAATTAATGTACACAAATTAGTAGCTCTGCTATACACCAAGAGCAATCAAGCTGAGGATCAAATCAAGAACTCCACCCCTTTTACAATAGCTGCAAAAAATAAAATACTTAGGAATATACCTAACCAAGGAGGTGAAAGACCTTAAAAACAAAACTTCAAAACACTGCTGAAAGAAATTATAGGTGACACAAACAAATGGAAACACCCCCTATGCTCATGAATGAGCAGAATCAATATTGTGAAAATGACCATACTGCCAAAAGCAATCTACAAGTTCAATGCAATTCCCATCAAAATACCACCATCATTCTTCACAGAACTAGAAAAAAAAATCCTAAAATTCATATGGAAACCAAAAAGGAACCTGCATAGCCAAAGCGAGACTAAACAAAAAGAACAAATCTGGAGGCATCACATTACCTGACTTTATATAGTATAAATAGGCCATAGTCACCAAAACAGCATGGTACTGGTATAAAAATAAGCACATAGACCAATGGAACTGAACAGAGAAAATAGAAATAAAGCCAAATAATTACAGCTAACTGATCTTCAACAAAGCCAACAAAAACATGGAGTAGAGAAAGAACTCCCTATTTAACAAATGGTGCTGGGATAATTGACAAGCCACATGTAGGAGAATGAAACTGAATCCTCATCTCTCACCTTATCCAAAAACCAACTCAAGATGGATCAAAGACTTAAATCTGAGACCTGAAACCATAAAAATTCTGGAAGATAACATCAGAAAATCCCTTCTAGACATTGGCTTAGGCACAGACTTCATGACCAAGAACCCAAAAGCAAATGCAACAAAAACAAAGATAAATAGATGGAACTTAATTAAACTAAAAAGCTTCTGCACAGTAAAAGAAATAATCAGCAGAGTAAACAGACAACCCACAGAGTGGGAGAAAATCTTCGCAATCTATGCTTCCAACAAAGGATACATATCCAGAATCTACAAGGAATTCAAACAAATCAGCAAGGAAAAAACAAACAATCCCATCAAAAAGTGGTTTAAGGACATGAATAGACAATTCTCGAAAGAAGACATGCTAATGGCCAACAAACATATGAAAAAATGCTCAACATCACTAATGATCAGGGAAATCAAATCAAAACCACAATGTGATATCACCTTACTCCCACAAGAATGGCCATAATCAAAAAGTCAAAAAACAATAGACATTAGCATGAATGTGGTGAAAAGGGAACACTTTTACACCGTTGGTGGGAATGTAAACCAGTACAATCACTATCGAAAACAGTGTTGAGATTCCTTAAAGAACTAAAAGTAGATCTACCATTTGTTTTCGTTTGTTTGTTCGTGTTTTGAGACAGAGTCTTACTCTATCGCCCAGGCTGGAGTGCTGTGGCGCTATCTCAGTTCACTGCAAACTCCATCTCCCAGATTCAAGTGATTCTCGTGCCTCAGCCTCCCAAGTAGCTGGGATTACAGGTGTGTGCCTCTACATCTGGCTAATTTTTGTATTTTTAGTAGAGATGGGGTTTCACCATGTTGGCCAGGCTGGTCCCAAACTCCTGACCTCAGGTGATCAGCCTGCCTCAGCTTCCCAAAGTACTGGGATTACAGGCATGAATCACCATGCTCGGCTAGATCTACCATTTGATCCAGCAATACCACTCCTGGGTATCTACCCAGAGGAAGAGAAGTCATCATAAGAAAAAGATACTTGCACACGCGTGTTTGTAGCAGCACATTTCACAGTTGCAAAAATATGGAACCAGCCCAAATGCCCATCAATTAATGACTGGATAATGCGGGGTGTGTGTGTGTGTGTGTGTGTGTGTGTGTGTGTGTGTGAAATATCTATATTTGAAATACTACTTAGCCACAAAAAGAAATAAATTAATGGCATTTGTAGCAGCCTGGATGGAACTGGAGACCATTATTGTAGGTGAAGTAACTCAGGAACGGAAAACGAAACATTATATGTTCTGACTTGTAAGTGCAAGCTAAGCTGCAAGGACACAAAGGCATAAGAATGATACAATGGACTTTGGGGACTCGGGAAAGGGTGGGAGGCAGGTGAGGGATAAAAGACTGCACATTGGGTACAGTTTACACTGCTCAGGTGATAGGCACACCAAAAACTCAGAAATCACCACTGAAGAACTTATTCATGTACAAATAATAATAATAAAATAAATAAATATTAGGGCTTGGTGATGGGCCACTGTAAGAGATACAATAGCAAAAAATTAATTAAATCATACAATTTTTAAAAAGGTATGTGAGGTGATGAAATGATGAAAATTTTCAGTATCTTGATTGTATCAGTAGTTTCATAGGTGTATGCAACCCTAAAAATTAATCAAATTGTACACTTTAACTGAATTCAGCTTATTGTACGTAAGCAATCAGGTTGCTTTTATAAGATGTGTAAACTGAAAAGTCTCCAGCATTTATTTCCCATCCCCAGATGCAATTAACATTGTTATACACTTGTATATGCTGTAGACATTTTATGCATGTGGAAATAAATACATTTTTTTTTTTTCAAGACAAGGTTCGCTCTTGTTGCCCAGGCTGGGGTGCAATGGTGCAATCTTGGCTCACTGCAACCTCCGCCTCCCAGGTTCAGCGATTCTCCTGCCTCAGCCTCCCAAGTAGATGGGATTACAGGCATGCGCCACCACGCCTGGCTAATTTTTTGTATTTTTAGTAGAGACGGGGTTTCTCCACGTTGGTCAGGCTGGTCTCGAACTCCCGACCTCAGGTGATCCACCTGCTTCTGCCTCCCAAAGTGGTGGGATTACAGGGGTGAGCCACCACACCCACCCCTTGGAAATACATTCTTATATACATTGTTTTCCCTTTCTTAAAACAAATGGTACCATACTATGCACACTTTTATACATCTTGTGTTTTTTTCACTAAATATATTTTGAAGATAATTCTCTATCAGAATATAAGAAACTCCATTATCCTTTTTTGCATCTGCTTAGAATTAGGTGGTATGGATGTAGTATGCTTAATCAGTATTTTATTAATTTATATCTATGTTATTTTCACTCTTGATATTACATAAAGTGTCGAAGTGAATAAGACTTGTATATATGTAATTTCATGGGTTTATCTATCCAGAGAGTAAATATGTATCCAAAAGAAGGCTAGAACAAAAAATATAGACCTTTGTAATTTTGATAAATATAGCAAATTTCCCTTCACATGTATTGTATAAATTTATACTACCACCAGCAGTTATCAGGTTTTTTAATCTTTGACAATATTATACGTGAAAAACAGTATCTCATTACTTGGATTTATGTTTCTCTAATTGTGAATAGGATTGAGTATCTGCTCAGTTTCCAGAATCATTAGTATTTCCATTTCTGTGAACCAGTGTTTATAATCTTTGACGATTTTTTTCTATTATATTCTTAAATATGGACTTATCTACTGGTACAAGGTCTTTCTATATAAGCAAAGTATTTTTCACCTCTGTTGTGAGTTGCAAATATTTATTTCAGTTTGTTATATTTTGACTTGATCAGAATGAACTTTATCAAATATTTTTATTTTATAAAATTCTAACTTATCACACATTTCTTCTTGACTACTGCGTTTTGTGTTAGACTTAGATCTTTCCCATCTCATGACTATAAAAAATAATTCCCCAGAGTTTTCTAAGGCATTTTTATGGTTTTACATTTTATGCTCAAACCTTTAATCAATTGAGAATATGTTTTGCTGTAGCATTCTAATTACTCAAATTTTTCCCAGATGGCTACTCAATTGTTCCAATACCATTTATTGAATAATCCATCTTTTCTCCATTAATTTGAAATGCCACCTTTCAAAAAAATGTAATTACTAGTATTTACATTTTTTATTTATAGAAATCATGCATATTCTCTTTCCAGTTGTTTTAACCTAATTGCATTGACTAGAATCTCTTAGAACTTGCTACATAAGAGCAAGGACATCTTGGTCTTGTTCTTAATTTTAATGGGAATGTTTATAACATTTTCCTGTTAAGAGCCATGCTGTGTTTGTGGTATACATGTATATATTTACACTACCACCAGCAGCTATCAGGTTTTTTAATCTTTGGCAATATTATAGGCAAAAACCAGTATCTCATTTACTTGAATTTATGTTTTTCTACATAAATCTACGTAAACTCTACATAGAAAGAAACATAAATCTATCCATTGAGAGATTTTTTTAAAATCAGAAATGAAAATTGAACTTTATTAAATGTTTTTTAGCTTCCATGAACACTATATTATTTTTCAATTTTACCTATTGCAGCAAATTTTAGTCATATATTTTTGTAACAATGAATAATTCTTACATTCCTGGAATAAACTTCATCATGCTGTATTCATTTCATATAGAGAGAGACAGAGTGAGAGAGAGAGATGGGGTCTCACTGTGTTGCCCAGGTTGGTCTCAAACACCTGGGCTCAAGCAATCCTCCTGCCTTGGCCCCCCAAAGTAATGGGATTACAGGTATAAGCCACCACGCCTGGCATGTATTAATTTTTTAATATGCTGCTGAATGCCGTTTGCTAGTTTTTAATTTGGGATTTTACATCAGTATTCATAAATGAAACTGATAGTCCAAACTTTTGTTCAATCTTTGCTGGATTTTGAAATCAGTGCTAGTTTCGTTCTAAAATGTTTTGGAAACTTACCTGTGTGTGTGTGTGCGCGTGTGTGTGTGTGTGTGTGTGTGTGTAAGAACAGTTTAAATTGTATTACAGTTCTCTCACCCTTAAAGATTTCATAGAATTCCCCTGTGACTCCATCAAGCCTAGTGATTCTTAGGAGGAAATTGTTTTATCCATTTATTTTTCCTATCATAAATGGTAAGATGACATTTTTATCTCTCCAGGTCAATTCTGGTCATTTATATTTTTCTATAAAGTTATACATGCATCTGGATTCTCAAATTTATTTCTATAAATGTGAACACAAAGTCTTGTGAATTCCTTTTTTTTCTGTATATGAGGCTCTTTTACTATTGTAATTGCTTATTTTCTATATATGTTTTCTTGCTTTTTTCTTATTTAAGTAAGCTAGATTCTCTTTAAATTTTTTTCCCCACAGAACCAGCTGTTGGACTTGTTACACATGTTATCCACTTTAAAATTTATTAATTTGTTTTATCCTTATTTTTATTTTTCTGCTTTCTTTAGCTTTGTTTTGCTTTTATAATCTATTAAAATTGGGTGCTTTACTCAGCCGTTTTCATCCTTTATTATTACTATAAAATTTCCTCTAAGTACTATATAAAAAAACCTGTATCCTGATGAACCTCCTATGTTTTGTTTTCATTATCATTATTTTCTAGATAACTGGCACTCTCAGTTTTGATAACCTCTTTGGCTTAAAAAGTTAAATTTTTTTGTTTTTCTGAGGCATTCTCACTCTGTCACTCAGGCTGAAGTGCAGTGGCACAATCACAGCTCACTAAAGCCTCAATCTTCCCAGACTCAGGTGATCCTCACACCTCAGCCTCCTAAGTAGCTGGGATTACAGGTGCACACTGCCACACATGGCTAAATTTTGTATTTTTTTTGTAGAAATGGGATTTCTCCATGTTGCCCAGGCTGGTCTTGAACTCATGGGCTCATGTGACCCTCTACCTTGGCCTTCCAAAGTGCTGGGTTTACAGGCATGAGCCACTGCACCCAGCCGAAAAGTTAGTGTTTAAGAGAAGGTTATTCTTTCTCAGCTGTTATTTTTGTTTGGTTTCATGATTTTAATTTATGCACAGTGAATAGAATATGTTAAAACTGTTTCTACTTTTTTTTTTTTTTTGAGACAGAGTCTTACTCTTTCATTCAGGCTGGAGTGCAGTGGCGCGATCTCACGCACTGCAACCTCCACACTTCCCAGCTTCAAGCGATTCTCGTGCCTCAGCCTCCTGAGTAGCTGAGAATACAGGCACACACCACCATGCCCAGCTAATTTTTGTATTTTTAGTAGAGACGGGGTTTCACCATGTTGGCCAGGCTGGCCTTGAACTCCCGACCTCAAGTGATCCACTCACCTCCGCCTCCCAAAGTGCTGGGATTACAAGAATTAGCCACCATGCCCCACTTGTTTCTACTTTTTGAAATGTATTCAGGTGTACCTTATACCCTGAAATTTGGTCAATTTTTATAAATGTTTCATAGATACAAAAGAGTGAATTTATCCTCAGTTTTCATTATACACAGGTTAGATACATATATCAGTATAATCTCCCTCAATAGTTTAATATAGGTTTTATTTCCTTATTTACTTTGACCATTTATTCTTTCATAAATAACTAAACTTCCTCCTCCCCACTGAACTGTATGAATAATTTTTCTGTTTTTCCTAATGTTTGCCTTAATACCTTTATAATTCTATTTATATTACTTGAGTTACTAGCTTTTTAAATGATCTCTATTTTTTTAATGAGAAAATTTGGCACAACTTTACTATCTGCAGCTTTTTAATCACCTTTCTCCACCAGTTATTATTATGTACATTATTTCTACATTTTCAGGTTTTATATTTATATTCTATGGATCATCTCCATTTATTTTTATTTCTTCATTCACCTACTGGTTAGCTAAAATTCTTCTGCCAATATCTTCAGAAAGGGATCATATGAAGAAAAATCTCTTATTTTTTCATGTTAAGAAATATTTTGTTGTTGCTGCTGTTTTTTTATATGTAAATGACAATATGTCCAGATATAATATTCCTGACTCACACATTCTTTCCTTCAGTGTTTTAAAAGTATTACTCCACTTTCTGCCAACATTGAATATTGCTGTGAAGAAGTCTGAGGCCATCACTGTTTTCTCCTCTGATAGTGACTTCATCTTTTTACCTATGTGCCCCCAAAATTCTTTAGCTTTAAATCTAGAAACTTTATAAGGAGATTTTAATATGACTGTTCTATGCCAATTTTTTCCTGAAACATGTCCTTATAATTTCTGGAATCCAGTCTTGAAAGTTTTCTTGAATTACATTTTTATCTTGTTCTCCACTTAAAAGGCATCAATTATATATATTTTGGATCTCCTTTGCCTTTCTTCCATGTCTATCATTCTTCCTTTACTTTATAGCAATATGCTGAATCACAGTTTTAATTGGTACTGTAATAATATTTTGATGACAAGTATTTTTCCTATCCAACATTATTTTTTCTTGTTTCTTTCCAACTGTTTTCCTTGTTGTATATCTATATAGATCCTGTGGTCATTCCTCTATAATTATTTATTATTATTATTACTGCAATTCACCTTTGGGTAAGATGAGTAATTCTTGGGTCAGCTGTTCATAGTCAGTTTGTTTTAAGGAATGGCTTATAACCTTGTTCCAAGGTAAATAATTCTCACAAAACAGGGCTGTGTATATGAATGTGATTGTTGAATCATTTCTTCATCTCAGCTAACAAAAAAATCACACTGTATTACTTACCAAGTAAACCAAGAATGGCTTCTTTCCAGTCTCAACAATAGACCAGTTATAGTCAATATGAGCTATTTGTTTAATTCCTTTTCAATCTTGACTTCTCAGCTTCTCAATATCTCATTCCACATGTAATCAGGAAATCTTTATCTGCCAGCTCCTCACCCTATTGCCATTGTTACAGATAAAGAATTATTGGTTTACGCCTCAGGCTGTACCACTTATTTTAAAGATGTGTGCTTTGCTAGCTTTTTGTGAAATACACAGCTCAAAGCATCTTTTCTCTGTGTCTTCTTGAACTCCTGTTTGACCTTCACTGTTTTTGGCAGGGCTTCCTCTTATTTTATGGTTTTGGGTTTCAGATGCCTTTTTATTTCATGGCAATGGAGCGTTTGTTTTTGTTGTTCATGATCTTTGTTGCTTTTAGATGATTCCCAAAAAATAAAAGAGAAGTTCTGATTTTGCTCCATACTTTAAAAGTATATATATAGCTGAAAAGTTTAAAAAGTATTGATCACACCCTCTGCTGGGGAGTGTTTAATTTATTTCAGACTCTTGAAAAATCAACAAAGTTTATGTTATATCTGCAGCCATCTAAGCTGGCTGCAAGATCACAAATAGGTAAACACATTACCAATGTGTGTGTTAATCTTTTGGTCATTCTCATACACTCCCTACTTCTCATCATCCACTAAAGATCAAGCACACACTCCCTACTTATCCACTAAAGATCAAGCACTTGATGATAATAGCAAAAGTACCAGATTGAGGAAATAAATAAGTCCGAAGCAACTTCTTTCCACTCTTAATATTAGTATAAATCTATGTTCATTTCAATTGCATGAGAAATAATTTTTTTTTTTTTTTTTTGAGATGGAGTCTCACTCTGTCACCCAGGCTGGAGTGCAGTGGCATGATCTTGGCTCACTGCAACCTCCGCTTCCTGGGTTCAAGTGATTCTTATGCCTCAGCCTCCCAAGTAGCTGGGATTACAGGCACCCACCACCACGCCTAACTAATTTTCGTATTTTTAGTAGAGACAGAGTTTCACCATGATGGCCAGGCTGGTCTCGAACTTCTGGCCTCAGGTGATCCACCCGCCTTGGTCTCCCAAAGTGCTGAGATTATAGGCATGAGCCACCGTGCCTGGCCAAGAAAGGCTATTCTTTTCAGTTAAATTGCATATCAAAAACTGAGCACACATGCATGAAACCACGCTGACAAAAATTTTTGAACACAGAAATTGTCAATATATAGACTTTATGAGAAACAAGAATTTCACCAAACTGAACAATCCTTGGAGGCTCCAACTTTGTTAGATAGCTTCTATAGAGCAGCTAAAAGTGTCTTTGTTTTTAGATACTATTAAGATCCAGTTTTATTGAATTATAATCAGAAAATGTTAATTGTAATATTCTAATTCAAAGAACTTATCAAGACTAATATCTGATTAATATGAAATTAGTATTTGTGAAATTTTCATCAGTGTTCCATGGGCATTTAAAAAGAAGCTATATTCCCAATCATTGGTTCCTACATATAGGTCTTATTTACCATATTATTTGTGTTACATTGGTCTCGTTTATTCTTACTTTTTCCCTCTTGTTTTAGTCCTTTTTCCCTGTATTTCCTGTTATTTCTGAATCATTAATGTTGTCGATGTGTTCATTAGAGATAGATTTTTCTAGCTGATATCTTTCTTGTGAATTGCATCTTGTAGCATTAAGTGGACTTCTTCTATGAAATGACTTGGGTCCCTAAATTTCACATTGTCTAAAATTAATATCACAACCACAGCTTTTTTTCCCCTCCTAATTTGCTCCATTATGGTATCCCTTTGCTCACTCTTTTAGTTTCAAACACCCTTATAGCATTATTTTATATACCCTTCATTGCTCCTCCTCCTCCTCTATACAATATCAAATTGGGTTTAGCTATATAATTTAGTTAAAAAATTTTTTCAATTAATAGGTCAAGCTTGCTTACATTTATTGATATGGCAGATATGTTTACATTTAATACTGTCATTGCTATTTTACATTTTGTTCTCTGTTTTCTACAGTTATTTAAAACTTATTTTATTATGTGGCCTGTTAATATCTATATGCTAATCTTAAATCACACTACTGAACTAGTCTTTTATTTAGTTAGTTGTCCTGAACTTCTAAATATATCATTTTAAACACAATTCTAAAATAATCATCAGTGAAGACAGCCTAAACATTACAAAATATGTGTGTATTTTAGCCCCAGAGCCATGTCATGTTCTATGGGGAAACCCTACCTACATTTCCACCCTGGTTAGGAACAATAAAAGGATGCCCATTATCACCACTAGCACAATGCAATTATCCAAGGAAAAATAATAAATGCCATAAAAATTATATACAAGGAGATAAAACTGTATCCCTGGAAACCCCAAGAGAATAAAATGAATCAATTGAAAAACTACTACAAACAATTAGAAAATTCATTAAATTAAAATATATAAATTAATTGATCTCCTATGTACAAATAATCAGAATATATATTGGAATAGAAGGCTCTGTTTGCAATAGCAATTATTACCCCAACAAAATACCTGTGAGAAAATGGAACAAGAATTTTCAAAAATTCATGGGAGGAAAAATAAAAGAAATTTAACACCCATAAAAGGCACAAAAGAACATCGGAACAAGTGAAAAAAAAAAAAAGCACTTTTCTAAGAAAGGAAGATCACAACAATGTCGTTATTTTATAAATTAATGATACAACATTAATTTATAACATATCAACAAGTTTTTATTATAACATACCAACACTTTCTTGTTTCAAACTAGGTAGACTGATTGTAAATCTCATGCAAAAAAAAATAAGCAGAAATATTCAGTAAAAACTCTGAGGAGGAGGAGGAGCAATGAAGGGGTAACAAACCCAAGTCCAAGTGAATATTAAAACACATTATAAAGTGATAACTCAAATTGTGCGATACTGACTGTGAACAGATAGACAAGTGGAACAGAATAGAAAGTAAAAAAATGCCCAAATCCATATGGAAATTTATTATTTGACAAAAACATTTCAAATTAATGGTGTAAGGAGAACAGAGTCTCAATCTAGAAAAAAAAATGTGATGTCAACTACTTACAATTTTAAACCTTATGGTTTAAAATGAGTGAATTTTTTTTAAATTTTGAAGTGGGAATGTCCTTTCCAATTATTGTACAAAATCCAAAGCCATGAAAAAGGGACAGATAAATGTAAGTACATTTTCAAAACCCTCTGCATGGCAAAGTTATCATGAGCAATGTCAAAAGATAAATTAAAAATTAGAAAAAAGCTGCCGGACATGGTGGCTCACGCCTGTAATCCTAGCACTTTGGGAAGTTGAGGTGGGCGGATCACAAGGTCAGGAGATCAAGACCATCCTGACTAACACGGTGAAACCCAGTCTCTACTAAAACTACAAAAAAAAAAAAAAATTAGCCGGGCATGGTGTCACGCGCCTGTAGTCCCAGCTACTCAGGAGGCTGAGGCTGGAGAATCACTTGAACCTGGGAGGCAGAGGTTGCAGTGAGCAGAGATCATGCCACTGCACTCCAGCCTGGGCAGCAGAGTGAGACTTTGTCTCAAAAAAAAAAAAAAAAAAAAAAAAATTAGAAAAAAGCAATTACAACATGTATCATAGAAAAAGTGCCAATTTCTCAAATGTTTAAAGAAAGCACCTAGAAATTGATGACAACCAATCATTGAAAAGAAAAATTGGCAAATAATATGAATGGAAGTTCACAGAATATGAAATACAAAAACATTTGAAAATGAAAAGCTGTTCAATATCAGTTAAAGGAATACATACTATCACTACACTAAGTTGCATTTTTTGACATATCAGAGTGGCAAAAAAATGTTTAAGAAGTCATTCTGTTGGCAACATCTATTAAAAAGTACAAAAGTATATAAATGTATAGGCATCTTGACCCACCGATCTGACATTGGGGAATTTATTTTATAGATATATCAGTACAGTGAAAATGTTATATTCAATATTATTTTTGCAGCATTGTAATAGCAAAATGACCCAAGAATAGCTATGACAGGTTAAATAAGCAACAGCATATCCACTCAGTGGAATACTATGAAGCTTTAAAAAGTGAGGCGGCTTTGTATTGATATGAACATATTTCCACGATATATTAAATAAGAAGAATAAGATAGAAAACAGTGTATACGAATGATAACTTTGGGGTAAGGGTAGGAGAATATAAATACTGAATATGTATTAATAGTTACTTATATAAAAGACTATAAAGACACATTAAAAATGAATAATAGGGGTTTTGTTGGTAGAGGGTACTGTATGAATTAAGAACAGGGTAAGAAGAATATTGTTAACTTTGCATATTTAAAAAAGATTTTTTGAACTAAGTGAATTTTATTATCACATAAAAAGATTGAATTTAAGTAACCTTTCTCTCTTTTTGTTGGTATAAGTAGGGTTTATTGGTTATGAGAAAATTATCTTCAATGAGCCTTTCTATGTACAAACAAGGTATTCTTTTTCATTCAAGTTTTCTTTCATGTCTAACTTTAAGATTTCAAATTTTTCTTTGCATTGATCTTAAACATTTCCTGCTACATTTATTACTAAATATTTTATTTTTGATTGTGTTATAAATTGTACTTTTTTCCATTATACCTTCTAAATAATTATTGTTCACATATAGAGACATTACTGATTTTATTATACTAATTTTATACTCAGACATCTTTCTAAATTCTGTTAAGTTTTATGATAATTTTTCAGTTGAACTTTTTGGATTTTTTTCTCTTGTTCATTTGCATCAATTTGTACTTCTGGAACAGTGAGCATTTAATTATTAAAGTGATAGGGAATTTCCTTGTTTTTTTAATAACTTTGATGGGGAATGTTACTTAAGTTTCAGCAAAAAAAAGTCATTTTAATGAGCTTTTAGAACAAAGAACAGTAATACTTTGAAGATACATGGTCAGAATATGATAGATCAAGCATTTACAAACTAAATTCACAGGCCAAATCCAGCTTATGTCTGTTTTTATAAATAAAGTTTTATTGAAACACAGCCACACATGTATGTTTATGTACTGTCCATGGCCACTTTCACTGAAAATATTTACTATCTGGTTATTTACAGAAAAATATTATCCTCCCCAGTGTGAGAGACTATGCTTCAGTAACAATTCCAAAATATTGGTTGCTAAACACAACAAAAGTTTATGTCTTGCTTAAACTACCTATCCAACATATGTGGACAGGGGCATGTGTTCCAACAGTCACATTAGGACTTGGCTGATGAACTCTCACCATCTTGTAGCTCTACCATCTGAAACACACCCTCTTCTAGGACACACATCACTTCCATCCATGTCCCATTGGCCTAAACATGTCATATAGTATCACACTTGGAACTGTAAGGACTAGACAAATAAAACAAGCTGTTATCTTTACTCTTGGGAGTTTATAGTCTAATAACAAAGAAATGAGGGGAATGACTGATAAATAATCAGCTAAGTCCTAGTGGGTTTCATCAAAGAGAGCAAAGTTCCATGAGGAGGCAACAGCAGGAAGGGAGTGATCATATCTGTTTCAGAATATGAGCAAGGGCTTGAGCTGAAGTGGTACTCAAGACCTACAAAACAGAGATTTAAAGTGGAGGGTGTCTAAAGAGAAGGGGGTACTGTGAATAAAGAGACAGAGGCCAGAATACTAGAGGTGCTCAGGCAATAACAGAGTCTAGTTGGATTAAAATATATGGTATATTTAGGAGAATAGTAGGAAGTATGGTTGCAAGTACGGGGCCATATTGGGAGGATCTTGAATATGTTGAATACGAAGTCTTTTGCCCAGAGGTTACAAGTGTGAAGGTGCAGACTCTTCAGTGTAAATAGGTTTATCCTGAGCACTCAGCACAGTGCTTGGCGTGTGCATGAGTCTAGTAAATGTTTATCAAGCAGATAAAAGAATAGATGAATTTCCAAATTTTCTCTTATTATTTTAGAATATGCTGATAACAGCACAACAAAAATGTTAGTGAAGATTGATAATGCTGATGACTCTGATCTTACAAAGAAACATTTTCAATAAAAAATCTAGGCATGTTGGCATTCTGCAAATAAATAGGGCAAAAGTAAGTATTTTGTCCATCTTCTTGCCTTTAATCAAGTTTCAGTCTAAGTACTAAGACTGAAATCAGTTTCACAGTACCCCCCAACAAAGCTCCTTTATTCCCTGCTCCAATTATTACAAACTGACAAGATCTCATCCCATTGACTTTCTACTAGGTAGTCTTATATTTATTCACCGTAAAGTTACTTTTTCTGAAAGGAAATTATAAATCATGAAAGAATCACTTAAGCTGATTTTTAAAAGTCATTTCTTATAGCATAGACCAAAATAAATTCCAGATAGATTAAGAGTAAACTGCTTAAAAATTCAAATCATAGAAAAAATGAAATCAGATAGCTATCAAACATCTGATGAGAAGATGACTTTGTAAGCTTAGAAGCATTAGAAGATGCTTGAAAAGGGAAAATTCAACAGACTTACTACTAATTCCTAATGACAATAAATGAATAAAAAACAAATGTTAAAAGAACTCATGGGCTAAAATAAATTTGTAACATATATAATGTACAGAGTTGATATTTTTAAAGTAAAAAAGAATTTAAACCAATTGTTACAAGAAATACTAAGCTATCTCAATGGACAAAGGAAAGGTCCGTCCATGACAGAAAAAAACTACAGAAAATCTAGAAAGATGACCAGTCTCACTAGTAATAAAGTGAAAATTAAAAATAAATTAAGAGACTACTGGGAAAGTTATCAAAACAAAAATTATAAACTACCCAGTGCTGGAGAAGATATAGTAATAGTTGCACTTATTTCTGTAGCTGTGAGGATTGTAATTGGTGCAGCTCTTTAGGAAAGAAATTTGACAATAGGTATTAAGAAGCATAAAAATGTAGTTAGTGTTTTATTCAGTAATTTTACTTCTGGGAACCTGTCCTAAGGAAACAATCCAAAATATGGGGAAAAATTTATTTACCAAGACCTTTATCATGGCATTATTTGTAATTACAAAAATAAAAACTATCCAAATGTCCAATAAGGGAATAGTTAAGTAAATTATAATGTGTCATTTGAGAGATTTTATGTGGCCATTAAAATTATAGTTGAAAAGAATCTAAATGGAAAAATGCTTATGCTATAAGAAATATTCAAAATATCATGTATACTAAGATAGCAAGTAACCACAGTCATTGCATAAATGGTAACATATGGGTGTTTTAAAATCCCACCCCCGCCCCACCACTGTGAGAAAAATTATTGGTTATTACAGTTACCCACCTTAAATGGCCAAGTGATCAATTCCTTTCTTAGTGTAGACATGGAAGAAAACTTCCATTCACATGACACTGTATCACTCTTGGACTGTTTTAAAGTGCAATCCACCCTGTCCATTGATGCTGGAATTCTTCTCCCCACTGCTGCACAAGCCATTGTCTCACTGCTGTGCGTTAGATTCATGTGAAGGAAGGTCAGAGTCAGTCTGCCCTTCTGTCAGACTCAGATTCTTACCTGGCCACAGTGAGGTGGTGGAGAAGCAATTGTCTCAGGATAGGAAAGAAACTAACTGGAGGGTCTCTCCCCTTTATGATGACCTTCTCACAACACCACTGCCACAGAGGAAGGAAGGTGAATGCCTGCACCCAAATTATCCTAAGTACTAAGAATGTATCTGAGTCATGTCACCTATGTTGTAAGCTACACATTACACCATGAAAAGGCTACGGTAAGGTAGGCAGTCCTTGGCCTTCCCTAAGACCACACTCTATAGGTAGTATATCTATGGTGTAGTTCTACTGCTATGTAATTATCTTGAAAATGAACTAGAATAAATAATTTAGCTAAGCTTAAAGTGTTTACCTTGGGCCTGGCCCTATGTGCTTAATATGTATTAACTCATTGAACAACAGTCCTACAAAGTATGTGCTGTTATCATTCTAATTTTGCAGATGAGAAAACTGAGATACGAAGAGGTTAGATACCTTTCCCAAGGGCGCTTGGCCAGCAGGTGGTGAGATCGGGAATGCGATCAGCACTGTAACACCATAGCCTGTATGCTCAACCACTGTTTAATAAATGCCTCTGAGAGCCTAGTTTCTACTACTTAATTCATTTTGATGCTTATTTCTTAGGCTTCTATGAGTTCTAATTATTGACCAGTAAAGAAAACCATGAATCCCATTTGCATCCTCTCATTATGAAAGGTATCTCTTATGGATTGAATTGTGTTCCCCAAAAATTCCTGCATTGAAGCTTTAATTCTCAATTCCTTAGAATGTGACCTTACTTGGAGGTCAAATCTTTACAGACATAATTAAGCTAAAATGAGGTTATTAGGATGCTAATCCAATATGACTGTTGCCCCTATAAAAAGGGAAAATTTGGAGACAGACACATACATGCAGGAAGAATACCATGTGAAGATGAAGGCAGAGATCAAGATGATGCTTCTACAAGCCAAGGAACAGCAAAGAGTGCCAGGAAACCACCAGAAGCTAGATGAGAGGCCTATTCTCTCTCTCAGTCCTCAGAAGGAACAAACCCTGCTGACACCTTGATCTTAGACTTATAGTTTGTGGTTGGAGGAGCCCTAGGAAACCAGTACAGTATCTTTCCTCTTCCTGTTATCATTGTCTATCTACACAATGAAAATTATTTTGTTCAACCAATCAGATGAAACTAAAGTGGAAGGTAGGGATCAGGTAAAAAGTAGAGATCTGGGATAGAATAATTTAGGGCAGTAATGTTAAAACATTTAATGAAGGCTTAAGATTCCACATAGTTAACTGAAAAGCTTCCATGAGGTCAAAGAAGGCACAGAGAGCAGGGTTCTTGTGCCCAACCCCTCCAGATAAATCCCGCCTTTAGTGAGAGCCAGTCTACTTTTCTCTGTTGTACAATTTGTGTTTAAACTAAGATTTTTGTTTGAAGAAAAATTTCCATTGCAGTTTTGAAGGTTAAGAATATTTAAAAACTTGAACTTGTTTGATTTCTTCACTTGATGTAATTTTATTGAGCCACTACTATACATCAGGCAATGTTTTATCTCCCATGGACTACCTTTTTTTTCTTTTTGAGACAGAGTCTTGCTCTGTTGCCCAGGCTGGAGTGCAGTGGCACGATCTCAGCTCACTGCAACCTCTGCCTCCCAGGTTCAAGTGATTCTCATGCCTCGGCCTCCCAAGTAGCTGGGATTACAGGCATGTACCACCATGCCTGGCTAATTTTTGTAATTTTATTAGAAGCAGGATTTTGCCATGTTGGCCAGGCTGGTCTCGAACTCCTGGCCTCAAGTGATCCACCTGCCTTGGCCTCCCAAAGTACTGGGATTACAGGTGTGAGCCACTGGACCCAGCCACCCATGGACTAACTTTATGGCCCCCAGGTAGCCTGTGTTTTAAAACACTGGGTCAACAAAAACAACAAAAATAAATTATTAGGTAACCATTCACTAATTAGCTCATTTTTATGAATCAAAACATGTAATAGCCAATCAAAATATATTTACCAACAAAGCTATAAACATTCCCTAATAATGCCATTGTCCAAAGATGACTTTTGGAATTGCCTTCAGTATCTGCAAAATTTTCTTTTGAACATCCTCAAAGGCAGTAAATCACTTTGGGCAAGTTACTTAACTTCTTTGTGCCTAAATTTCCTCATAGCAAAATGGTGATAATAATAGTATCTACCTCAATGGTTTTTTGTGAGGATTAAATGAGAAAACCTATCAATAGTTCTTAGCACAGTGATTGTACCCAGCAAATGTTCAGCAAATGATGTTAGTATTATTAGTAATACAACTGGAATTGTCACAATTCTTGGAGGATGTGTAATTTTACTGGAGTGTTGCAAAGCTTTTGAAAATAAACCTTAAATCAGATAGGTGATACATACTGGGTAAAAAAACTTTAAATCAGCAGCAAGAGGGAACTACAGGGCAAGGAATGGTATTTGTGTAGTCTATAAACTGGTATTTTTTATAGTCTCAAATATGTGTGAAATAATCTCTGCATCCTTAAAATATGCACTGTCTCCCTAATGTGACTACTTTGAAAGAAAAAAACAGAGGCTTCTTTCAATGGAAGCTCCATGGAAATGAGTGGTTTCACCATCAGCCATTGTTTTCAGCAACATGCCTGGTTCAATCTCACGGGAGTTGACAAACACAAAGATGGCATGTGCAAATTGAAATAATACAAACAAGCACCTGTGCACTCATGCTTTGTAACTCTCTCTAATTTTATCTCCTTCACATGCTGCTTGTCTGTCTCTGAGCCTTTGTGGAGAGGGAAAAGGGGAATTTTTAGAATGTTCATACATCTGTGTTATTTATGTTTGTGTTATTACACATTTAAAACTAAGACTCTAAATTATTTACTGTAACATAGAACATGGATGGGTTTTTTTTCCCCCACTCTTTAACTTACTACTGGTGGTACAAGTTTCAACTCTTCAATTCTAGTTAAATTCTAGAAGCACTTATGGAGTGTCTGTTACATGTAGGGCCCTGTCCTTGTAAACATGGTTCACATCACCAAGAAGCTTCCTGTCAAATGGGACAGATGAGATTTTAAATCCACATGAACCAAATCACGATACCAGGCAACTTGTGGTTAACAGCAAAATCTCAGGAACAGGTAAGTGTTTTGGGATATCAGAGGAAGAGTCTGGGAAAATATCACGGGAAAAGTAGGATTAGATGAGGTTTAAATTTAATTTTCTGATTGCAATAGAGAGACAGTTGTCCATTCATTCAACATGTGTTCTTGAGTGGCCATTATTTGCCAAGAAGATCTTTATGCAAAAATGAAAAAGCACCTTCCCTAACCTGAAGGAAATTTAGAACCTGGCTATACCATATAGAAAAATTGACACAAAAATAACTATGCTACAGAGTAAGATGTAAAATTTGCTATGCGTTGAAATTGTTAGAAGATAAAAATAATTTTATATACATGTATCACAGCTAAAGGTTCAAAAAGATAGACACCAAACTGTTAACTGAGAAATGTTTACCTTTTAATCTAAATGCTGTGAATTATTTAACTATTTTTCCAGTGGACATATATTAATGTATTATGTAGATCATTTTCATAAGGTAATATAGGAAGTACTTTGATAAAAAGAAAATTCTGACTTTGGGAATT
This sequence comes from Pan paniscus, assembly GCF_029289425.2. Lineage (NCBI taxonomy): Eukaryota > Metazoa > Chordata > Mammalia > Primates > Hominidae > Pan > Pan paniscus. Next base: position 45,333,804 of record NC_073253.2, on the reverse strand, counting down.
CTGGGAGGTTGCATAGGGAGACAGCTTTTGAGGTTCATCCTGAAGGATGGCTGAGGTTAGAATAGTAACAATGGCCAGCACTTACTGAATATATGTTGTACACTGGACTTTATGCTAAAAGATTTATAAATAGGTAAACATTAAAAACAAAACCATTTAAGTTATTTTATCCTTATTTCTACAGATCACAAATCTGAGACATAAAAGAGTTCCCACATTAAGGGACAGAGCTGAAGTTTAAACACAGGTTGTCTAGCTCCAGAATCAGTTCATATAACTACATTAAAGAGCTTCAAGTGGAAATGTAGGGCAAAATTCTCTAGCTTCAGAGAATGGAATCAACTAAAGACAAGGATGTGAAATAGCAAGATATGTGTGGGGAACACTAAGCATCTTTGTGTATGAACTATTTTTCATTTGTAAACCTTTCCTTACATGGAGTAGAGTTCCTCCATAAATGGCTAGGAATATCTTGATAAGTTACAATTGTTCTTAACTAGCCTCCCTGCCTCTAATATTTTACCCTTCTAAGATGTCTTGCACACATTAATGCCAAATAAATATTCCTGGCTGGGCAGTTATTTGCCCAGTTAAATATATCAATGAATCCCCATAATGTGTAGAGTCATTTCCAAACTCTTTAATATGTGGATCAAATTACTGTAGTATCTGAGCCCAACAGATTTAGTAAGTTCCCACCATCCTTTATACTACAAATAGGAAGTTCCAGGTTTATTTTTAAGCCACATTCGTTAAGGGTTATATTTATTTTCTTGTTGAAGAAGAATAGAAGATCAATATCAGAACTGGAGCTTTTATAACCAAATAACCAAGCACAGTAACAAATTGAGTTTTTCTTTTTTCCTTTTTTTTTTTTTTTTTTTTTTGAGATGGAGTTTTCCTCCTCTTGCCCAGGCTGGAGTGCAATGGTGCAATCTCAGCTCACCTCCACCTCTCAGGTTCAAGCGATTCTCCTGCCTCAGCCTCCCGAGTAGCTGGGATTACAGGCATGTGCCACCATGCCCGGCTAATTTTTATATTTTTTAGTAGAGACGGTGTTTCTCCATGTTGGTCAGGTTGGTCTCGAACTCCGTACCTCAGGTGATCTGCTCACCTTGGCCTCCCAAAATGCTGAGATTACAGGAGGGAGCCACCACGCCCAGCCCCAGTTGAGTCTTTCTGTGATGAGTACAAACTTATATTTTCAAAACCAAAATTCATACTTTTAGTGTCAAAGACAGAGAAAAGATCAAAATTACAGACAATAAGTTGTGCTCATCATAAGAAAAAGAGGCTTAAAGTCATATTTCCAAGTTTATATAACGAGCTACAAAGTTGATGCCAATTCTTATACTCAGTGACAAGTTTTTGCAAATTCCTATACAAATATACAAGCAACAACCAGCTCAGTGGTTGGACTGAGAAGAAACTCCAAAGCACTTCCCATGGCCAAACTTGTGCCAAAAAAAAGGTCATGGTCACAGTTTGGTGGTCTGCTCTCAGTCTGATCTACTACAGCTTTCTGAATCCTGGTGAAACCATTACATCTAAGAAGCATGCTCAGCAAATCAGTGAGATGCACCCAAAACTGCAATGCCTGCAGCCGGCACTGATCAACAGAAAGGGCCCGATTCTTCTCGACAACAGTGCCCAACCGCATGTCATACAACCAATGGTTCAAAAGTTGAACAAATTGTGCTATGAAGTTTTGCCTCATCCACCATATTCACTTGACCTCTCGCCAACCAACTACCACTTCTTCAAGCATCTCGACAACTTTTTGCAGGGAAAATGCTTCCACAGCTAGCAGAGTGCAGAAAATGCTTTCCAAGAGTTCATGGAATCCCAAAGCATGGATTTTTATGCTTCAGGAATAAATAAACTTATTTCTCATTGGCAAAAATATGTTGATTGTAATGGTTTCTATTTTGATTAATAAAGATGTGTGTAAGTCTAGTTATAATTAGTTAAAATCCATGATCCAAAACCGCAATTACATTTGCACCAACCTAATATATATGTATGATATTTGGTAAAACAAAACTATGAATGAACCTAAAACAAGACTTGGCTTATACACAGTACATTTGTAAGCAACAAGTACTTAATAAATCTTTAGATTTTGTTATTGAAAACCCAGGCTACAGGAGAAAGTGTTTGTTTGCTTGGTTTTATTTATTACCACTTTTCAGGGGGAGTTATATGGTGTAGACTGACAAACGTGCACTTGGTCTAACAATAATTAAATACCAACTGACCGAGCAGCAAGGAATGGTTTTTTCCCATGAATAAAAGATGTTGCACCCGAATATAGGTCCACACCCTGGCTTATTTATAGAGAGCAGCTAATGGTCAGCAACATACCTCTGGCTCTTGATTCCATGTTGAGGGTTCTAGTGAAAATTATTAATACAATCAAGTCACGACTTTAGGCAAGAAATGGGAAGAAAGCTCAAGATTATGCTTTCCCGTTTGAAATGTTCTATTCTATGAAAGGAAGGATGCTTACGCTGATTTTTTTTAGGTGAAAGATGAGATAAAAACATTTCTATATGACACTGACCTTGAATGGTGTGTATCAGTGATATATGCAGCATCTTAATGGTATAACCCATTACTTTAGAGTCAAATTTTCAGTTTTTAATGCTGTGTATAAAATACTAGAATTTCTGTGACTCAAATGGCTCAATTTCTGAGTTTGGCTCTTTTCAGCATTTGATCATTTTCTCCACCCAGCAAAGAAAAAAAAAATCTATGAGCACATCATTGAGCATATTTTTCAAAAAACACATCCAAATTCTACCATAGAACTTGAAAATATTCTTTACAGAGACTAATACTACCAAAGAGTATATTCAGAATCCATTCACCACCATCTTCTAAGTCAAGTCATTTAACATTCAACTGTCCTACTTCTGAGTTTAACACCCTCACTAACTCAACATATGATGGAAAACTCAAAGTAGTCTTCAGTAAGAAACTGTTCCATAATATCTCAATCTAAATACCAAGAGCTACCTTGCTGCCATTTTCAAGGAGCTGTAATTTTGCATTAGGGTTTTTTAATTAAGTAGAAAGGAAAAGGAAAAGATAAGCCACCCAGACGTAAAATCTGGCCTAAAGCTCCAGCAATCTGATGTTTACATAAAGCTACTCTTATTCTTATTAACTTTAAAATATATATATTTTTAAAACATCATGATTTTTAAAAAATTTGTTTGACACCAGTAATCTATTCCTTAAGTGGTTTCCACATGTCAAGGTTTTTAAAAACTATGCCTTATAGAATGTTGTCTTCTGTGCCTTATAGAATGCTGTCTTACTAAGGCTTATTTCTCTGCTTCAAATTACACCTTACCTATACTTTCCATTCATAATTTCAAAATTGCTCTGTAAGCTGCTTGCTCAGCATTTCCCAAGCCCGAGTGGGAACTCTGTCTATCCCTGAGTAATCGCTGCCAAGCAATAGTAATATCACTAGAACATTAAAATCGATAATCCTGAAACATTAGGGACTTTTTTTTAAACTTAAAAACCATGTCTTTTCTGGTTATTTTATCTTTTCCCTTGGAAGCTAGAGTGTATTAGAAGTTCATTATCTATAGCAAAACAGAAAATAAGGGAGAAGGATGAAATAAGAAAGAACAGAGTCCCTTGGTAATGAAGCCCATTATGAGACACCCGGAAGGGTGTGGCCGCGGCTTGCCCTTAGTGCTTGCCTACCACAGCAACTGCTCCCATGAGGATATGCAGATTCTCAGCCTCTATGTTTGGTTTTCCATGGGCCAGTGTTTGTCTTTGTTGGTAGCAAGTTTAGGAGACTCTATTAGTAACTAAGAATAACGCTTTGGTACGTCCCCTTTCAAAAAGAGGAACGTCTGTATCCTAGCTTCCTGGGTATATTGTGAAGAAGGAAGATTCTGAGAAGAAATGAAATAGCCAGTGGGCACTAATTGCATTTTCCTTCTGAGCCTTGCAACTTATTTCCCAAGTGAGTTAAATCACAAGCTAGAAGAATCTTAGAGCTGTGAGAGACTTGAGGATTTTCCTTTATCATACAGTTGAGGAAACTAAGGCCCACACAGGCATGCCACTAACTCAGAGTCAAACTAGAGTTTATTTCTGGGTTCAAGTAAGGACAAGATTCACTTGCAGACCACTACATTGTCTTCACCCTCTGCTTTTGACTTCTCAGTTTCCCTATGAAGCAGAGGCATCTCATGACCTGCCCACTCCCACTCCCCAAATCTCATAATCAGCTTCATTAGAGAATTGTCCTACATTAGAGAGATACAGAACACTTAACAAGGAGTTTGTCTCTCTCTAGAGAGTTTGAAGAAAGAAAAGGAGCTTTCTATTAAGGTAATATTTTAAGTGCAGTCTTTATTGAAGGCACAGAGTAGCGGTCTTTTAAAGTTTCCTTTATGTCCTGAGATTCTTCTCTCCTGCTCTGAGAAAAATAAAGCATTGAGAAGCCTCCTTGCAAGTTGACATCAAAATGAGAATTACATCTTAGATAAGAGGCAGAACTAATCTTTGATTTAATCCTACTAAGCCATGTGCCCAGTTTCTTCGGGTTGGTTTGAGTCCAAGTAGACAGAGGTTAAACAAATTAGAATACACGTTGACAGTGGGAGCAGGGTTTTCAGAGCTATTTGAAGATTATGTCTACCTTGCCAGCCCAGGCTTGCAGCAAGTAAGTAAACTTAGATTAACCCTAGATTAATCCATAGACAAAAGAACCTTCGGCCAAGGGACTAAGATAGGGCCGAGGGAGAGGGAGAAGAAAAATATGCTATGTCCTAATCACCAGGATAGAACAGGCTGTTCAAGCCAATTCTGTTCTGATATATAATGAGATCAATTGCATCTGGAGCTCTATGGGCACTGGCAGCAGGCACAGGGACAGCAGGGCAGCACAGAGGAAGGATTACCTCATTGAAGAGGGCAGCCAAGGCTGCCACCTCCCTTTCTGACCCTCCTTTTCTGAGTCTGCCCTCCCTCGCCTCAGCCACCACTGAATTTCCAGTTGCCCAGTGAAGCATAGCTAGTCTGCAAAGTAAATATAGCAATATATTGTACCAACAGTCTCTCTTCCCATTAGCCAACTAAGTGTCTTCCTGTTCAAATTCACCTAAAATTTTAAATGAATAGAAATTATACCGCTGCTTTCAGATGGTTGCTCCTCTTTTTTCCCAAAATATCTCTATAGATGATATTTAGGGGAAAGTTTTAACCATCTCTCTTATTCTCCTTCAGCATGGAATGAAACCATATAAATGTGGGAAGATGGTTCATCATTCAACCATTCCATGGCCATAGAAACTTAAGTTATTACAGCTTAAGTCTAGGTCACTAGGCTCCCAACAAAGGAAAAGCTAGAGCAGGGATCCCTAACCACCATGTCACAGACAGGTACCCGTCTGTGCCTGTTAGGAACCAGGCCACAGAGCAGGAGGAGAGTGGCAGATGAGCGAGCATTACTGCCTGAGCTCCACCTCCCATCAGATGAGCAGTGGCATTAGATTCTCCTAGCAGCAGGAACTCTATTGTGAACTGCACCTGTGAGGGAACTGGGTTGCCACTCTTTATGAGAATCTAATGCCTGATGATCTGAGGTGGAACAATTTCATCTGGAAACCATCCCCCCCACCCCCATCTGTGGAAAAATTATCCTCCATGAAACCAGTCCCTGGTGCCAAAAAGGTTGGGGACCACTGAACTGGAGTGTCTTTCTTTGTTCTTGTCCTCCATTTTACTTCTTTTCTTCTTCAGACAGCATAGAAAAACAAAATGGATGATGTCTTTATGAACCACTTCAATTAGTGATCACATCAGAGTGGAACTGGTATGGATGGGGAGTCAGAGAAACAATACAGATAAGGTTTGAGTCAGATAGGGACTGGGACAACAGAACTTGCCAGTTCACTAATGTTGCTAAAAAAAAAAAAAAAAAAAAAAAAAAGAAGAAAAATATTGGTGGAGAAAAGGCTATGCTGGCTTATTTAAGAAAAAAAACGGCATTGGAGGCCTCTTGGACTTCAGATAACTCTTACAAAATATTTTGATGGATTAAGTGCAAAAAGTGAATCAAACATATGGATTAAATTTTCATTAAAATATAAATGGGGTATTTTGCTTTTAAATTAAGTAAAATGTTTGGCAAAGTAGACTTGGTTTTGGCCAATCCCAGAACATTTGAAAAATGGTTTTGAGATATTCAGTGAACTGAACACAAAGCCAGGTTTACCCATCCCTAGAGTTTGGAAAAATGAAATTTGGCTCATCAAAGTTTGATTCAGTGTCAAATATATTTGTGTGGAAATAAGTTTCTGAAACACCAAAATTGCCTACGTGCCTTGGAAGTGTAGTTGAAATGCCCAATAGTTATTGAGTAACTCAGTCTGCCCAGCACCATAAAAGGCAGAATCCATTGACCTGAGATAAAGGTGAGCAGCTCCCCTCCTCCCCAACCAAGGTATTAAGAACTGAACCAGCCGGGCGTGGTGGCTCATGCCTGTAATCCCAGCACTTTGGGAGGCCGAGGCAGGCAGATCACAAGGTCAAGAGATTGAGACCATCCTGGCTAACATGGTGAAATCCTGTCTCTATTAAAAATACGAAATAAAAAAATTAGCCAGGAGTGGTGGGGGACGCCTGTAGTCCCAGCTACTCGGGAGGCTGAAGCAGGAGAATGGCGTGAAACCAGGAGGCAGAGGTTGCAGTGAGCCGAGATGGTGCCACTGCACTCCAGCCTGGGTGACGGAGTGAGACTGTGTCTCAAAAAAAAAAAAGAACTGAACCAAAGCCAGTCTATCCTGCATTTTCAACAATACTGTCTAGCCCAGAAAATTAACACAAGGCAGCAAATGAATAGGAAATGCTCATTTGTGAGAAAGGTGATCAGCATAGTTGGATGGCTGACAAGGAATTTTATTATCTGCATTGTCCAGAGAATTTTAAAAAGCAAAAGACAATAAGAGTATTGATGAAAGGTGAGTAGAATGTTTGGAAATATTTTCCAGGTATTAAGAACTTCATTTTACTTATTTGAAAAAAAAAAAAATCCAAAGAAATGCATGGAAATTGTTAGCACTCTACTGCCAGTCCATTTGAATATCTATCCATCAACCCATGGGTTACTGGAATTTCTTTTAATCCATCTATCAGCAGCCCATCTGAACATGACTACACATGAAATTTCAAGTTTAGTAATCTTTTGTTCCTGCACATGGCCATTATGAAACTCCATTCTATCCATGGTAAAGCTTCTTTCTGCCAGTGTTTTGGGGGAATGGGATCATGAAGAGCCAAAATTTCTGGGTAACTAAACGAGTGTCAAGACACCAGCATCAAACATGAGAGGGTTATATTTAAGCCACTTTGAGTAAAAATATTTGGAAATCTTCGATCCACTTTTTTGTATTCTTAAATAAAGGATCACATAGTATTGTAAGAATACTCCAAAGGTGGTTGAGATGGATAGAGCTATTTGCCTCCAAACTACATGATCTCAGCTTGCAATACCGTTTCAACACTTGTATTTTCTCTGTACAGCATATAAGTCAAGAAAACAGAATTACTCTAAGTATTTAAAGCAAGAGGGATTTAAAATAGAGATTTAGAAGTTTATGCAACCATCGGAAGGGCTGGGTGGTGTAAAGATCAGGGATACTGCTGCCTGCTAGCACATCATAATTCAGGAAATGCAGGCTTCATAGGAGACTTCTATCCAGGACCTTAGCTGACTGTGGTACCGGAGGAAGTGATTCTCAGGGGGGTTACCTGGAAGTCCTCGGAAAAATCATGTGCCTGAAGATGTCCATATGCCTGCCCACAGCTGCAGCTAGAAGATGATCTTTCCCTCTTTTCCACAGTCCACACCTGTATGAGCATCTCTCCTTGATAAAATCAAAACTTGAATCCTCCTAGTAAAAGAAAATGTAATTTCCACACATCCAGTCCCTGCACACAGGAAAGAGTTTGGAAGGGAGAAGTGATGTTGAGCAGCAGTCCCCAACCTTTTTGGCACCAGGGACTGGTTTCATGGAAGACAGTTTTTCCACAGATGGGTTGCAGGGTGAGGGGATGGATTCAGGATGAAACAGTTCCACCTCAGATCATCAGGCATTATTCTTATAAGGAGCACACAACCTAGGTCCCTCGCATGCACAGTTCACATTAGGGTTCATACTTCTATGAGAATCTAATGCTGCTGCTGATCTGATAGGAGGTGGAGCTCAGATGGTAATGCTCACTTGTCTGCCACTCACCTCCTGCCGTGTGGTCCCATTCCTAACAGGCCACAGACCAGTACAGGTCCACAGCCCAGGGACTGGGGACCCCGTTAAGTATCATCAGCAGGCGTTATTGACACATGAGGTTTTCCTGCTTTTTGTCTGCTGCTGAGTACTCCACCATTTATTTAGTGGATTTTCCTTACCCATTCCTCTTCATTCCTTTCCATCTTTTATTTTTGTGGCACTTGATATTGGTAACAGCCAAAAAATCTAATGCCTAAATTATTGAGAATAAATAGTCCCAAGTGAGGACCTTGAGACCTTAAAAAAAAAACAGTATAGTAGAGTGGTAGGGGCTGGAACAGATGTATTAGCCCAGCTCTGCCGATTACTAGCTACATTACATTAATATTTCTGACTATAGATTTTATCATCTGTAAAATGGAAGTAATAACAACTGCCATTCCTACCTTTCCCAAAGATGTTTCAAGTATAAAATGACTTATACCTATGAAAGCTCTTCACAGATTGTAGAGTATTATGAAATATAATTCATTCTCTCACTCACTCAACACATTTATTTAGTACTTAGTCTAATACATAGATTTGGACATTTCAAGGGTATAATATAGAGACAAACAACAGTCTCTGTGCCCTAGAAATCTACCACTTAGTAGCAGAACAAAATACATAAATATAAAACCAAAATACAAAACAGAAAGCTAGAAGGGCAGTAAGGAAGAAACAAAGGATGACAAGTTTGCCTAGGAAGGAACTATTATTTGCATGTGAAGAAATTAGGAAGGCTTTGTGACCCAGATCGCTCTTCTACTTACCTGTTCTTCTATCTGATTCTTGAACTCCCACTCTCACATACTATACTCACAATCTTCAGTAGATGTCATTGTCTTAGTTCCATCAATCATCCATCTAATTCCTTTTTCTCCATTCCCATTGTAATTGTTTTAGCTTGGGGTCTTATCACCACTGTAATACCTTCCTTACTAATCTATCTGCCCCCCAGCCTGCCCTCACCATACTCCCCACACCACCCTACCCAATCCACAATCCCATATAAAATTAATCGGTCCTCTGCACTGCTCTCAGAATAATCTATCCAAAATAAAAATCTAGTCATATAATAATCTGCTTAAAATACCTTCAAAAACTAACCCTTACTTTTAGGATAAAGGTGGCACACAAGGCCCTCCATGGTCTGGTCTCAGTTTCCCTCTTGACTTACATGGGATGTGCCTTTGTGCATAAACTTCACGACACCTATCTATAATACTCAAGACAGCTTTCTCTTTTCTCCTTCCTGGTCCATGACAGTGTTAAGAGTAATATAGCCATGGTCCTTAAAGTGAAGGAATGGAATTAAGAGATTGGTGGGCTGAGGAACAAAGGAACTGGCTGAAGAGAATAAAAGAGGAAAAAGTATGACTAAAGAAAAGGGAGAAAGGTAAAAATATGTAGTTGGTGACATCCGCCTTACATGATACTGAATGTGGGAGTCAGGACTCAAGCTGATTGTCAGGTAAGGAAGGATTCACCGGGGAGGGGCACTCAAAACTGTGGCCAAGCAGATGAGATTCTTCTCTATAGAAGGGTCTGAAGCCAAGAACTCTCTGAACCTTTTTATGGAGGAGGAATCAGTTTAGGGGGAGGTCTTACTGACCACAAGAAGTTCCACTATATATACTATTCTCCAAATATTTTCTAGTGGGATGCATTGCTGCAATTATGATAATGATTATCTAACATTTACAAAGCACTTTAAGGTTTCCCAAATGCTGCCACAAATATCTCATTTAAAGACCAAATTATAGGCTCTCCAAATTAAAGCAGAGTTTCCAAAGGGTGTCCAGACTACTTGCTTAGTTAACTAAAATGGTTATCATATGCTATGTTTTTATGGAGTCTTTGAACTCTCTATTAACTCTTGGCAAAACTAATGTGTTTGAGTGTTACCTAACGTTAACGTGATAACACGGTAAAGTCTAAAAAACATTTAAATGAATGAATAATCACAATCCTTTGTGCTAAGAACTCAGATCATCTCTGCAAAAAAAAAAAAAATCAGCTAGTGCAGTATAGAAGATTCAAGAGAGGAGGTAGTGTAAGAAGACACAAAGGCAGTTCTTGACTGCCAACTTGCCTCTATTTGTTCTTTTTAGCCAACAGACTGGTCTCAGTGCACTCATGTGTCTAAGGGAGAAGGTAGGAAAGAGGTGTGCAGAAGGAAAATCTCCTTTTATTTTGTAGTTAATGGATTAATTAACCTTTTCTGAATATTTTGCTTAGAGAGTTAAAGGCCTACCATTTAATCTTGTGGTGCTGAACTAGTGATTGGTTTATATCAAAGATATTAAAAAGTAACCTTTCCCCAAATCCTTTCTCCTTCCTGACTCCAACACCAAAGTCTTGTCACATCTACTTGGAGAAACTGACCCAGACTAAATGTGTTTTAGCTCCCAAATTGAAACTTGAAAGGATAAGACATTGTAAATATAAATAACGCTTTTCAATTACTTCACAAATAATTGCTCCTTCCTTTTTCCACCCTTCTGAAGTTCTCTTCTGTAATAACTAGATCGATGTATCCCTAAGCTTCTGAAGTTTCTGGCAGGAGTCATAAGACTTGATGCAATTCTGATTACAGGACTAATACCCTGCTGGGGCAAACTGAAAGCCAAAGGCACTTTCTTTTTTTTAATTTTATTTTATTATTATTATACTTTAAGTTTTAGGGTACATGTGCACAATGTGCAGGTTAGTTACATATGTATACATGTGCCATGCTGGTGTGCTGCACCCATTAATTCGTCATTTAGCATTAGGTATATCTCCTAAAGCTATCCCTCCCCCCTCTCCCCACCCCACAACAGTCCCCAGAGTGTGATGTTCCCCTTCCTGTGTCCATGTGTTCTCATTGTTCCATTCCCACCTATGAGTGAGAATATGTGGTGTTTGGTTTTTTGTTCTTGCGATAGTTTACTGAGAATGATGATCTCCAATTTCATCCATGTCCCTACAAAGGACATGAACTCATCTTTTTTATGGCTGCATAGTATTCCATGGTGTATATGTGCCACATTTTCTTAATCCAGTCTATCATTGATGGACATTTGGGTTGGTTCCAAGTCTTTGCTATTGTGAATAGTGCCGCAATAAACATACGTGTGCATGTGTCTTTATAGCAGCATGATTTATAGTCCTTTGGGTATACACCCAGTAATGGGATAGCTGGGTCAAATGGTATTTCTAGTTCTAGATCCCTGAGGAATCGCCACACTGACTTCCACAGTGGTTGAACTAGTTTACAGTTCCATCAACAGTGTAAAAGTGTTCCTATTTCTCCACATCCTCTCCAGCACCTGTTGTTTCCTGACTTTTTAATGATTGCCATTCTAACTGGCGTGAGATGGTATCTCATTGTGGTTTTGATTTGCATTTCTCTGATGGCCAGTGATGGTGAGCATCTTTTCATGTGTTTTTTGGCTGCATAAATGTCTTCTTTTGAGAAGTGTCTGTTCATGTCCTTCACCCACTTTTTGATGGGGTTGTTTGTTTTTTTCTTGTAAATTTGTTTGAATTCATTGTAGATTCTGGATATTAGCCCTTTGTCAGATGAGTAGGTTGCGAAAATTTTCTCCCATTTTGTAGGTTGCCTGCATTTAGGACATCTGGTCACCTAGTCTTTGACTTTTTCATAAGCACATTGTAGTCCCCAAATTTCACATTCTTTTGGAGAACCATGAGGATTTCTTCATTTATATTATACCCTTATAGACAAGGAGAAAATATTTCATGGCTTCAGGCTTCTCCATGGAAAACTGGGACTGTTACAGTGGCCTTAACTTAGCAATCTTTCATGCTAGTGATGGCTCTCTAATTAGGAAAAAGATACAAAATAACATTTGTGAAGTGCTCCACAGATAATTTTTATAATTTTTTTTCCCTGTGGTTGCTGTAACAAGTTACCACAAAGTTGGTGGCTTAAAACAACGTACATTTACTCTCTTACAGTTCTGGAGCACAGAAGTCTGGGGAAAAATTAAACTATCAGCAAGGCCATATTCCCTCTGGAGCCCTATAGGAGAATCTATCTCCTTGACATCTCTACCTTTTACACCTGTATTTCTTGCACACCTTGGCTCATGGCCCCTTTTTCCAACTTCAAAGCCAGCCATGTGGCCTCTTGCGTCAGTGGTCAATTGCCTTCTTCTGTGTCAAAGTGCTTTCTGCCTCCCTCCTATAGGGACAACTGTGACTGTATTGGGTCCACCCAGATAATCCCAGATAGTCTCACTATTTAAAGATCCTTCACTTAATCAGAGCTGCAGAGTCTCTTTGGCCATCTAAGTGTTGCAGGAAGTCAGGGTCTCCAAATGGAGGGACCGGCTGAAGCCATGGCAGAAGAACATGGATTGTGAAGATTTCATGGACATTTATTAGTTCCCCAAATTAATACTTTTATAATTTCTTATGCCTGTCTTTACTGCAATCTCTAAACATAAATTGTAAAGATTCCATGGACACTTATCACTTTCCTAATCAATACCGTTGTGATTTCCTATGCCTGTCTTTACTGTAATCTCTCAATCCTGTCAGCTGAGGAGGATGTATGTCACATCAGGACCATGTGACAACTGCATTAACTGCACAAATTGTAGAGCATGTGTGTTTAAACAATATGAAATCTGGGCACCTTGAAAAAAGAACAGGATAACAGCAATTGTTCAGAGAATAAGAGAGATAACCTTAAATTCTGACCGCCGGTGAGCAGGGCGGAACAGAGCCATATTTCTCTTCTTTCAAAAGCAAATGGGAGAAATATCGCTGAATTCTTCTTCTCAGCAAGGAACATCCCTGAGAAAGAGAATGCATGCCTGGGGGTGGGGCTCTGAACCGGCCCCCCCTGGGCCTGGCCATCTCTTATGGTCGAGCCTATAGGGGTGAAATAGACCCCAGTCTCCCATAGCACTCCCAGGCTTATTAGGAAGAGGAAATTCCCGCCTAATAAATTTTGGTCAGACCAGTTGCTCTCAAAATCCTGTCTCCTGATAAGATGTTATCAATGACAATGGTGCCCGAAACTTCATTAGCAATTTTAATTTTGCCCCAGTCCTGTGGTCCTGTGATCTCGCCCTGCCTCCATTTGCCTTGTGATATTCTATTACCTTGTAAAGTACTTCAGGTCTGTGACCCACACCTATTCGCACACTCCCTCTCCTTTTGAAACTCCCTAATAAAAACGTGCTGGTTTTTGCAGCTTATGGGGCATCACAGAACCTACCGACATGTGATGTCTCCCCCAGATGCCCAGCTTTAAAATTTCTCTCTTTTGTACTCTGTCCCTTTATTTCTCAAGCTGGCCAACACTTAAGGAAAATAGAAAAGAACCTATGTGACTATATTTAAATATCCTTCACTTAATCAGAGCTGCAGAGTCTCTTTGGCCATCTAAGGGAACATCCACAGTTCCCAGGAATTAGAACCTGGATAACTTTTGGGGGGCCATTATTCTGCCTACCACACTTTTGCTTTTAATTTTCACACCACCACCACCATCATCACGCAGACATTATTACCTCCATTTTACAGATGAAGTTACTGAGGCAAAGACAGATTACGAAATGTATTATTTTAGGAAATAAGTGGCAGAGCCAAAGATCAAACCCAGTTTTTCTGGGTTTATGGGGAAAAAAAAGAGGGAAAACCAGGGATACAAGGAAAAACTGATGACAACTTTTTCAAATCTTTTTTCTCAAATTCCCTTCTAGTTCTCCTGTACAGCACAGGTAGCCCAATAATGACCCTCTATATCTTCCTGACCTTGGCAGAAAAAAAAAAAATCTCCATTTTTAAACTTGGAATGAGAAAGAAATGGTGACTGACAATTGATTGAAATTGAATTCCATAATATTTCACCTAAACCCCTTTTTTCATCTGAGATGTGTAGATTTGAAAAATAAATAAATGAACCTCTTATATTTTTCTCACTTTTAAGTTGTCTAATAAGAAAATTTTTTCAGTCATTTCTATGTGTTTTTACAAGTATCAACTCATTTAACCTTCACAATACCCATACACTATAGGTGCTTCTCATTTGTTTTCATTTCACAGATGAGTAAGCACACCATACTGCAGTAATTGTGGTCAACTTTTCACAGACCAGGATTCAAGCCCAGGGATCTTTAACCAGTAGGAATCTTACTATACCATGTATAGTCTAATGCTTCACATATATTTTAACCTCCTTCTAGTTTGTAAGTTCCGTAAGAGGAGGCTTGATTTTTTTTTTTTTCTTTTGAGACGGAGGTCTTGCTCTGTCACCCAGGCTGGCTGGAGTGCAGTGGCGTGATCTCGGCTCACTGCAAGCTCTGCCTCCCAGGTTCATGCCATTCTCCTGCCTCAAGAGGAGGCTTGATTCTAATTCTCCCTAAAAGGGACTGCATCATTGAGCATGTGTATTATCCATAACAGGCTTTTAGGTGCTGGATAAATGAGTGAATATTGATTGTGATTGAATTTCTCTTTTCCCCATATGTTTACTCTTAAATATATTCCTTTAGAACCTTGCTATTCAGAGTGTAGTCCCCAAACCAGCAGCACAGGCATCACCTGGGACCCTATGAGGAATTCAGAACCTCAGACCCCACCCAAGACCTGCTGAATGACAATCTGCATTTTAACACATTTCTCAGATGATTTGTATGCACATTAAAGTTTGAAAAGCATTCTTTAAAGCACGTGGTTAAATTTAACAAACTTAATCCACTATTTCCACATGGTTCTCTCACCTACCAACATACTTCAGCACCTTGGTTCTGGCCTCTTCAAGTTTATTCTAGGTCTAAGGTTCTGTGAATTGGCCAGTTCCACAAAAGCTGTTCCTTTTATGAGCACTTGTTTCAATATGACAAGAGCAAGATTATTCAAGGGAAGCATTAGTGGGTAGTGGGTAGCTAGTACTTTTTTTTTTCTTTTGCTTCAAAGTTCTCAACAGCAAGTACACAAGAAGCTCCCCTGTCCCTGGACACACACACAGACTGCACTTCAGTTGACTGCACTGCAGGTGAGCTGGGAAGCCGCAGCCCAGGTGGAGAAAAGACTAGCAGCCTGTCCCTGGCACAGGGAAGGAAGCTGCTCATCATGGTGACATAAAATAAAGCTTCTAAAGTAGCTCATATGTCTCGACCATCAGGAGAGTTTTATAACAACACATCTCATCTTGCCACTCTCATCTCTAGACTCTGCGGCACCTGGCTGTGAAAACTTTTAAATAAAGGAAGCATTGATATGGTGCATCCAAGGCAATGCTTTTGAGAGAATATAAAGAGCAGTTTGTGATCCCAAGATCAGGGCATCTCTTTTTAAGAGCTGATATTACCATATGAATAATAAAAAGAAAGTACTCACTTAGCATAAAAGAAGATGAGATCACTGCGGATCCCCACTTCGGAAAATGAATATCAGTCCCATTCCGAAAATGGTATAGGAAAATTGAACTTTAAAGAAACGAACAACTTTCAGGTGATCTAATCTACTGCACCTTCAGAATGCAACAAATCTAGATTAGGGTTTGACTGTACTAGACTTTTTGTTATAAGATTTTAATTTCTACCTACATAAAAAAAATTGGTGGGGGAATTGCTGTAATTAACATGCTATCCTCAATTTGTAATATAAACAGAGGATGCTGATACCACATTGGTAGAGGGCATTTCTGAGTATTTTAAACCTCAAACTTTGGTTTTAAACAGTACTTGATTCCGGTCACATTTAACTGAGGGCTTTTGCTTCTGGCCAAGATAGAGTAACAGGGATAGAATGTATCATCCCTCCAGAAACAACCAAAAACTAGACAAAATATATAAAATAATGGTTCTCAAGATGTAGGATGTGAGGCAACAAAGGACAGAAATACCTGAGAAATACAAAACAAGTGAAGTGAGCCCTACCATCACCAGCTTACTTCCTGGAAGGAGATTTTAGGCTGCAGCACATGAAGAGAGAACCCAGGTAGAGCTTGGTAGTGTCCCTGAGTTGAGGTGACAAGGCTAAAAGTATGAGGAGGCTGCTCTCCAGGGCAGAGTGCCAGAAAAGAGGGCTGCGCATAGAGAAGACTCTGAAGATCTTCAGAAGGACCCCTTTGCATGTTCAACTGAGTACTGACCAATACAGGTATATGAGGAAACTACCAGAGGCCAGGGAAAGAACCATCCAAAACTATTAGAGAATAGAAACTCACAGTTTACGCAGGACAGAGAAAAGTGCCTGCTTCCATTAGATAGAATGGAAAATCCTGTAACACACAGGATATAGGATAAACTACCATATTAGTTTTCTATTGCTGTGTAACAATGAACCATGAATTTAGCAGCTTAAAAACAATACCCCATTTATTATTTCACAGTTCTGCAGATCAATAGTTTAGTCAAGTTTGACAAGATTCTCTGTTCAAGGTCTAAATCAAGCTGTCAGTTAAGTTGGGCTCTTGTCTGGAGGCTCTGGAGAAGACTCTTTCCGCATTCATTCTTGTTATTGACAGAACTCAATTTCTTGTGGCTGTAAGAATGAAGTCCCTATTTTCTTTTGGCCATTGGTCATGGATTGCTCTCACTCCTAGAGGCCACTCTCAGCTCTCAGATTCTTTCCCCGTGACCCCTTTCACATTCAAGGCAATGACACATCAAGTCTCCCTGGTGTTTAGAATATTTGACCTACTCTTCTGCAATCGTCCAGAGAACAGAATCTGCTTTATAAAATACAGCCTAGGCCCACAAGATAATCTCCTTATCTTAAAATCAACTGATTAATAATATTAGTTACATGTGCAAAATCTCTTTTTCCAGCCATGTGGAAAAAAAGTCATTTAAAAAAGTCATGTTAATACCCAGGGGAAAAATACAGGGATTATCTTAGAACTCTACCAACTAAAAGTACTTAGAAGAGCCTTGCCTCAATAGTTGGATTAAAATTGCCCTCCATGAAATATGGTCCTGAACTGTATTAACAAAGTTTAAAAGCAAGACCCAAAAAAATCAAACTATTTCTAAATAACTTAACCATCATAACTTAACCATTCCAGGACAAAACTCTACAACACCTATGGGAATGCAAAAATAACTAGCAGCCAAAAAAGTAAAATTCACAATGTCAGGTATTTAATAAAAAATTACCAGGCATGCAAAGCAGCAGGAATAGGTGACCCACAATGAGGAGATAAATAAAACAATAAAACTCAACTCAAAACTGACAGCAGTGATAGAATTAGTAGACAAAGATCTTACCATAAATATTACATTTATAATATAATAATATATATAACGGTCAAAAAGATAGAGGAAAGACTAATCATGTTAAGTGGAAGCATGGAAGATATTTTTAAAAGACATACAATAATCTTTTAGAGATGAAAATACATTATGTGGGATTGATGTCAGATTAGACATTGCAGAAGAAAAGGTAAGTGAATTAAAAGACACACCAATAGAAACTATCTAAAATAAAACACACAGAGGAGTAGGGAATTAAAATAAATAAATAAACAGAACACCCATGAGTTGTGGGCAAATTCAAATGTCTGCTATATGTATAATTGGAATCCAATCCTCAAAGGTAGATAGAAGTAATATAAGAAATAATCACTGAAAATTTTACAAATTTGTTGAAAACTATAGACCCACAGGCCCAGGAAGCTCAACCAACCCCAAGGACAAGAAGCATAAAGAAAATTACACCATGGAATATTATTATGAAATTGCTCAAAATCTGTGTTTTAAAAAACCTGAAAATCAGCCAAAGAAAAAAATTATGACATACACAGGAGCAAATATTAGGATGAAACCATATTTTTCATCAGAAATAATGCAAATGAGAAGATAATGGAGCAACATCTCTAAAGTACTGAAAAAATAATTGTCAACATAGAATTTTACACAACAGTAAAAAATATTTTTTAAAAGTGAAGATGAAATACTTTTTTAGATATATAGTGGCTGATCCATTGTTATCAGATCTGCACTACAAGAAATGTTAAGAAAATATTTCAGTCACAAGGAAAATGATACCAGATAGAAATATGTATCTACACAAAGGAATGAAAAACATTTGAAATAACTACATGGGTAAATATGATTTATTTCTTTTTTTATATTATTTTTATTTTTAAAATTTATTTCTAGAGACAGGGTCTCACTCTGTCACCCAGGTTAGAGTGCAGTGGTGATCATAGCCTCAAACTCCTGGGCTCAAGCAATCCTACTTCCTCAGCCTCTCAAGTAGCTGTGACTACAGGTATGTACCACCATTTTTTAAATGGCTAATTTTTAAATTTTTTGTAGAAACAGAATCTCGCTATGTTGCTCAGGCTGGTCTCCAACTCCTGGCCTCAAGCAATCCCTCTGCCTCTGTCTCCCAAAGCACTGGGATTGTAGACTTGAGTAACAGAGACTGGCTTATGATTTATTTATTATTATTGGGATGCCTTTTAAAAATAATTGGCTATTTAGAACAAAGATAAACTTTTTTTCTAGCTAGAGCCAGATTGTAAATATCTTATGCACTGTGGTTCACACAGTTTTTGTGACAACTACTCAACTGTACTGTTATATCATAAAAGCATTCATTAAAATATGTGAATAAATTGATACAGCTGCGTTACAGTAAAATTTTATTTACCAAAACAGTTGGCAGGCAGGTTTGGTCATTGGGCCTTAAGTTTCCAATCTCAGAGTTAAACAGAAAACAATAATAAATATAGCATGAGAATTATAATATAGGTAGAAGAAAAAGGTATGAAAAATATAGCATAAAGGCCAGAAGGTGAAAACTGGAAATATGCTATTGTTCTTATAGCACATGTAAAGCAGAACAATGTTACTTGAAGGTAAACTGTGCTAAGTTAACTATTTAAGTATATTATAAATCCTAAAGCAACTGCTAAAAAAACAAAGAATTATAGTTAATACACAATTAAGGAAATTAAAAATGAAAATGTAGAATCACAAGTAAAATTCAAAAGAAAGCCACAAAAAGCAAGAGGGAACAAAGAACAAGTGAAACAAACAGGAAACAGATATCAAGAAAATACAACACACTGATTAAAATGTCAATGACGATAATGGAAGAGAGGATAATACACAAGGTCAGATGCGTAATGTTAGTGGAGAGATGAAAACTGTAAAAAAGAATCAAGTAGAAATGCTAGAAATAGAAACACAATCGTAGATGAAGAATGCCTCCCACATGCTCATCAGTAGACTTGACACAACTGAGACAAAGAAAAAAGGGAACCAAGATAAGTCCATATAAATAACTCAAACAAAAACACAAAGAAAAAAATAGAGAAAACAGGAGCTATAGAATATTATCAAATAGTCTAATTAAAATGAATGATAGACTCTAAATCACATATCCAAAAAGCTTGGAAAA
Organism: Pan paniscus; assembly: GCF_029289425.2. NCBI lineage: Eukaryota > Metazoa > Chordata > Mammalia > Primates > Hominidae > Pan > Pan paniscus. The sequence goes on along the minus strand of NC_073253.2, from coordinate 45,314,122 downwards.
TACCAAGTAGGAAACCAAACTGCTGAAAAACCATGACAAAGAAAAAAAATCTTGAAAGCAGCACATAAAGTATAGAGAAACAAAGACAAGAATTAGAGCAGACTTCTCATCAGAAACCATGGAAGCCAAAAGATAATGCACTTTTGTCTTTAAAGGGCTGGAAAACAAAACAAACAAAAACAGATAAAAAACCCACTGTCAATTAAGAATTCTAAACTCAGAGGAAGAAGAAAAAAGAGGAAATAAAGGTATTTTCATACAAACAAAAGCTGAGCCGAATTATTGCCATTAGATCTTCACTAAAACAAATGTTAAAGGAAATTTTTTAGTAGAAAACGTATAACACCAGACAGAAATTTGGATCTACACAAAGAAATGATGCGCACTGGATGTAGAATAAATGAAGAAAATATAAATTTTATTTGCATTACTTATAATTAGAACAGAGATTAATAAACTTTTTTCTAGGAAGAGTCAGATAGTAAATATTTTATGCATTGTGGTTCATACAGTCTTTGTGACAACTACTCAACTGTAGTATACTAAAATGTAACTACAAAAAAGCAAAAATAATAGTAACATTTTGTGCATTTAAAGCGCACATAAAAGTAAAATATATGACAATAAAAAAGGACACATAAAAGTAAAATATATGACAATAATGATACAAAAGATAAGATGAGGAATTGGGAATATACAGTTATAAGATCCTTATACCACAGGTAAAATGGTATAATACTATTTTAACTCTGATTAATTAAATATGTACATTGTAAATCCTAGGGCAACAACAAAAAAGGATTTTTTTTTTTTGAGACGGAATCTCACTCTGTCGCCCAGGCTGGAGTGCGGTAGCGCGATCTCGGCTCACTGCAAGCTCCGCCTCCTGGGTTCACGCCATTCTCCTGCCTCAGCCTCCAGAGTAACTGGGACTACAGGTGCCCGCCACCAGCCTGGCCAATTTCTTGTATTTTTTAGTAGAGACGGAGTTTCATCATGCTATCCAGGATGGTCTCGATCTCCTGACCTTGTGATCCACCCACCTTGGCCTCCCAAAGTGCTGGGATTACAGGCAGGCGTGAGCCACCGCACCTGGCCAAAAAGGATTCTTAAAAGTGATATAAATAGCAAACCAATAGTAGAGATGAAAGGGAGTCATAAAATGCAATCAATCAAAAATAAGAGAAAAATAATAAATGATACAAACAAGAAACATTTAGCAAAATGGTAGATTTAAAATTAGCCATATTGGCAATGACATTAACTGTGAACTATCTAAACACACCAATAAAAAGACAGAGATTATTCAACTAGATAAAAGTCAAAGCAAGACCCAACTACACAATGTCTATGATAAACCAACTTTAAATATAAATTAACTGATAGGTTAAAAGTAAAAGAATGGAAATATAGATGGCATACAAACACTAATAAAAAGAAAGCTGGGGAAGCCATATTGATATTGAGAAAAGTAGACTTAAGGATAAGGAATATTATAGAGGATAAAGTGGAACAATACTTAAGAATAAAACGGTCAATTTTCTACAGAGACATAACAATCCTAAAGACATATTTACCTAATAACAGGACTTAAAAATACCTAGGCCAGATGTAGTGGCTCGCCCCTGTAATCCCAGCACTTTGGGAGGCCAAAGTGGGAAGATTGCTTAAGACCAGGTGTTTGAGACCAGCCTGGGCAACATAGCCAGACACTGTCTCTACAAAAAAATTCTTAAAAATTAGCCAGGCATGGTGCACACACCTGTACTTTTAGCTACTTGGGAGGCTGAGGCAGGAGGACTGCCAGAGCCCAGGAATTTGAGGTTGCTGTGAGATACAATTGTGGCACTACACTCCAGCCTGAGTGACAAAGTGAGAACCTGTCTCTTAAAAAAAATAAAAATGTGCAAATAAGATAAAAATACCTAAAGGAGAAACAGACAAATCCACAATTATATTTGAAGTTGCCAACACTCTTCTTTCAGAAATTGGTAGACAAAGTAGACAAAAAATAAGTAAGGATATAGAAGAGTTGAGCAATACAGTTAACCAACTTGACCTAACTGACATTTATAGATCAATCCAAGAACAGCAGGATACACACTTTTCTCAAGTACACATGGAATATTCATCAAGACAGACTATCTTCTGTGCCATAAAACAAACCTTGACAAATCTGAAAGAAATAGAAATTATACAATATATGTTCTCTAAACATAGCTCAATTAAACTAGAAATCAAAAACAGAATAACATCCAGAAAATCATCAAATATTTGGAAATCAAACAATATACTTCTAAATAACCCATGAATCAAAGAAGAAGTTTCTTTGAGCATGACATCCAGGGTCCTGAGAATCAATCCACCCCACCCACTGCAGCCTGTACCTATGTGCACCATAGGGAAGCCTGAGGACAGGCCAATGCCACTCACAGCCTTCAGCAGTGGCGACCATGCATGCCATCCAGAGGCCTGAGGATAGACTTGCCTGGTTCATTGCCACCACCACTGCAACCCCAGCATACCATCTGAGGAGCTGGGGATTGATTCATTCTGCCACTGAAGCTGGCACCCACACACACCATCAGGGAGCATGATGACAAGCATGCCTAACCCACTACCACCACTGCCAGTGCCCATGAATGTTATTCAGGGCCCTTAGGATCCATCCATCCCACTTACCACCACAGGTACCCACATGCACCATCAGAAGGCTGGAGAATAGGCCTATTCCACCTGCAACCACTGGTGCCAGCACATACCTTCTGGGGGCCTGAGAATGGACCTATCCCATCTGATGCCACCAACTAGGTGCACATTCCTGGGGCCCAAGGACTAGCTTGCACAGCCTGCCACCACCACTGCCACCAGCACCCCTTTACCTGGAGACTGGCCTGCCCACCCTACCAGTGCCACTGCTGGCACCCACATGTGTCACTCAGGGCATGAAGTCTGGCCCACTGCCACTCCTGCCATAGCCAACACCATGTACACCACCCAAGGGCCCATGAACCCACTCATTTGCCTGCCTGGCCCACTGGTGTCACTGGTAGCACCCAAGCAACCTGCCTGGAAGTCCAAGAACTGGCCTACTCAAACCTGCTACCACTGATGCCAGCATACACTGGCCAGGAGACTAAAGACCAGCACACCGGGCCTGCCACCACTACTAGTGCTCAAACATTAGCCAACCTGGCATCCCCATCCCACCAAAATGCCATCACAGCCTCCACTAACATGCACAGCCTAAACCACTAAGGAACTCAAACACCACTGATGCTGATTCCAGTTGAAGAAGTCATATGGAGACTACACTACTGCTACCCAGAATCAAAGCCAAAGTACCATACTTAACCAACACTATAGATATACCTACAGGAAAAGTCTTTTCCTGAAAAAGCCAATCCATAAAATTCAAAAAAGTGATTATTATATCAGATGCATAGAAATCTTGTGTAAGGACAAAAGAAACATGAAAGAGCCAGGAAACATGACACCTTCAAAGGGACATAGTAATTCTCCAATAACAGATCCCAAAGAAAAGGAAATCTATGAAATGTCTGAAAAAGAATTCAAAATAATGATATTAAAGAAATTCAGTGATATGTAAAAGAACAAGACAAATAATACAAAGAAATCAGAAAAACAATTCAGGATATGAATGAGAAATTTACCAAAGAGCTAGATATCATAAAAAAGAACCAAACAGAAAGTCTAGAACTGAAAAACTCATTAATGAAATAAAAATGCATTCAAAAGTTTCAACAGTAGACTAGATAAAGCAGAAGAAAGAATTTCTGAACTCAAAGATAGGTCTTTTGAAATAATACAGTCAGACAGAAATAAAGAATAAAAAAGAATGAACAAAGCCTATGTCTTATATGGGACACCATAAAGTGACCACATATTCAATTTTTTGGTGTCCCAGAAGGCAAAGAGAACAACCAAATGGATAGAAAACTGATTTAACAAAATAGTAGCTGAAAAGTTACATAGTCTTGCAAGAGATTTAGACAGCTAGATACAGGGAAGCTCAGAGATCCTCAAATAGATGCAATTCAAAAAGATCTTCCCCATGGCACATTATAATCAGACTGTCAAAAGTCAAAGACAAAGTGAGAATTCTAAATACAGCAAAATAAAAGTGTCTAGTCACTTATAAGGAACCCCATTAGAATAACAGTGGTTTTCTCAGCAGAAACTTTACAAGCCATAAGAGAATGATATATGTTCAAAATGCTGAAAGAAAAAAAGAAGCTGCCAGGGAAGAAGACTATACTCAGAATAAATAAAGTATTTCCCAGACAAGCAAAAACTGAATTCATCACTACAGACCAACCCTACAAGAAATGTTTAATACAGTCCTACACCTTGAAGTAAAAGGACAAATTCCACTATCATGAAAACACACAAAAGTATAAAACCCACTCAATGGTAGAGCAAACCACAAATAAGGAAAAGAAAAGATTCAAATGGTACCACTATAGAAAATGACCAAAACGCAATAATAAACAAGAAGATTGGAAAAAAGAAACAAATGATATACAAAACAACCAGTAATCAATAAAATGACAGGAATAAGCATTCACATATCAATAACCTTGAATGTAAACAGATTAAACTCATAACAATTCTACGTACCCAATACTGGACCATCCAGGTATATTGAGCAAGTATTATTAGATTTATAGGGAGAGATTCACCCCAATACAAAAATAGCTGGGGACTTTGACACCCTACTCTCAGCAATAGACAGATCATCTAGACAGAATTAACAAGGAAACATTGGATTTAAATTGGACCTTAGACCAAAAGACCTGGCAGACATTTACAGAATAGTTTAACTGCCACAGAATACATATTCTCCTCATTAGCACACAGAGCATTCTCCAGGGTAGACCATACGTTAGGCCACAAAACAAGTCTCAAAAATTTTTTTAAAATTTGAAATCATATCAAGTATTTTCTCAGACCACAATGAAATAAAACTAGAAATCAATAACAAGAGGAACTTCAGAAATTGTACAAATACATGGAAACTAAACACACCTCTGACCAACCACTGGGTCAATGAAGAAAGTAGTGAGGAAATAAAAAAAATTTCTTGAAACAAATGAAAATAGAAGCACAACGAACCAAAATCTATGGAAGACAGCAAAAGCAGTGCTAAAAGAGAACTTTATAGCGATAAACACCTACACCAAAAAGGTAGAAAGATTTCAAATAAATAACCTAACGATGCCCTTAAGGAACTAGAAAAGCAAGAAAAAAAAAACCCAAAATTAGCAGAAGGAAAGAAAGATCAGAGCAGAACTACATGAAATAGAGACTTAAAAAAATAAAAACACAAAGAATCAACAAAATGAATGGTTGGTTTTCTGAAAGATAAACAAAATCAGTAAACCACTACTAGACTAACAAAGAAAAAGAGAAGACTGAAATAAACAAAATGAAAAATAGAAATACAAAAGATCATCAGAGACTATCTGAACAACTACATACTACATACACCAACAAACTAGAAACCCTAGAAGAAATAGATAAATTACTAGACACATACAACCTACCAAGATGGAACCAGAAAGAAATAGAAAACCTGAACAGACCAACATGAAAAATCAAGGAAACATGACGCCATCAAAGGAACACAATAATTATTCAGTAAAAGATCTCCAAGAGAAACGAAATTAAAAGTGTTCCAACAAAGAAAAGCCCAGCACCAGATGGCTTCACTGACAAATTCTGCCAAACTTCCAAAAAGAACTAAAACCAATTATCTTCAAACTATTCCAAACAATAGAAGAGGAGGGAATTCTCCCTAGCTCATTCTATGAGACCAGCATTACCCCGGTATCAAAAACAAGCAAGGATACAACAAAAAGAGAAAACTACAGGCAAATAACCCTGATGAACATAGAGGAAAAGAATCCTAAACAAAATACTAGCAAACCAAATCCAATAGCACATCAAAAGTATAATATACCATAATCAAGTGGGATTTACCTCAAGGATGCAAGGATAGGTCAACATATACAAATCAATAAAAACAGATCGCATCAAGAGAATGAAGGACAAAAACTACATGATCATCTCAATTGGTACAGAAAAATCATTTGATAAGATTCAACATCCCTTTATGATAAAAACTATGATAAGGCATAGATGGAGCATACTTTAACATAATAAAGGTCATATATGAAAAATCCCAGCCTAGCCAACATGGTGAAACCCTGTCTCTACTAAAAATAAAAAAATAGCTGGGGTGGTGGCGCATGCCTGTAATCCCAGCTACTCAGGAGGTTGACGTGTGAGAATCGCTTGAACCCTGTAGGTGGAGGTTGCAGTGAGCCAAGATTGCACCACCGCACTCCAGCCTGGGTGACACAGCGAGACCCTGTCTCAAAAAAAAAAAAAGAAAAGAAAAGAAAAACCCATAGCTAACATCATACTGAATGGGGAAAAGCTGAAAGCCTTTCCTCTAAGAACTGGAACAAGGACTAGGATGCCCACTTTCACCACTCCTATTCACATAGTATTGGAAGTCCTAGCCAGAGCAATCAGGCAAGAAAAAGACATAAAAAAGCATTCAAATTGGAAAAAAGAAACTCAAACTGTTCCTTTTTGCAGATGGCATGATCTTACATCTAGAAAAACTGAAGACTCCACCAAAAAGCTCTTAGATCTGATAAATTCAGTAAAGTTGCAGAATATAAAATCAACATACAAAATCAGTAGTATTTCTATACGTCATTAATGAGCTAGCTGAAAAAGAAATAAAGAAGGTAATCCCATTTACAATAACTACCAACAAATAATACCTAGGAATAAGTTTAACAATGAGGTAAAAAGCCGCTCAAGAAAAACTACAAAACACTGATGAAATAAATTGAAACAACAAACAATGGAAAGACTTCCCATGATCATGAATGGGAAGAATATTGCTAAAATGTCCATACTCCCTAAAGGAATCTACATATTTAATGCAATCCCTATCAAAATGCCAGTGTAAGTTTTTTACAGAAATAGAAAAATAATCCTAAAATATATATGGAACCAAGAAAGAGCCCCAAAAGCCAAAGCAATCCTGAGCAAAAAGAACAAAGTTGGAGGCATCACACTCCCTGACTTTAAAATAAGTTACTATAGTAACTAAAATAACATAATATTGGTATAAAAAGATACATATACCAGTGGAACAAAATAGAGAATCCAGAATTAAATTTATGCTTTTACAGCAAACCGATTTTCAACAAAGTTACCAAGAATATACATTGGGGAAACGATGGTCTCTTTAATAAATAGTACTGGGGAAATTAGGTATCCATATGCAGGAGAATGAAACTGGACCCCTTTCTCTCACCATATACAAAATTCAGCTCAAAATGGAGTAAAGACTTAAACATAAGACCCAAAACTATAAAACTACTACAAGAAAACATAGGGTAAATGCTTCAAGACATTGGTCTAAGCAAAGATTTTACGGCTAAGACTTTAAAAGCACAGGTAACCAAAACAGAAATAGACAAATGGGACTATATTAAACTAAAAAGCTTCTGCACAGCAAACGAAACAATCAACAGAGTGAAGAGACAAGTTGTTGAATTGGAGAAAATATTTGCAAATTATTCAGTTGACAAGGAACTAATGTCTAGAATATGCAAGGAACTGAAACAACTCAACGGCTGTTCGAAACAAATAATCCCATTTTTAATGGTCAAAGGATATCAATAGACATTTCTCAAAAATGACATACAAGTGGCCAACAGGTATATAAAAGAATGTTCAGGCCGGGCACGGTGGCTCATGCCTGTAATCCCAACATTTTGGGAGGCTAAGGAGGGAGGATCACGAGGTCAGGAGATCGAGACCATCCTGGCTAACACGTTGAAACCCCGTCTCTATTCAAAAATAGAAAAAAATTAGCCGGGCGTGGTGGCAGGCGCCTGTAGTCCCAGCTACTCGAGAGGCTGAGGCAGGAGAATGGCGTGAACCTAGGAGGCGGAGCTTTCAGCGAGCCGAGATTGCGCCACTGCACTTCAGCCTGGGCGACAGAGCGAGACTCCGTCTCAAAAACAAACAAACAAACAAAAAAGAGTGTTCAGCATCACTAATCATCAGGGAAATGCAAATCAAAACCACGATTAGATTTCATCTTACCCAAGTTAGAATGGTTGTTATTAAAAAGACAAGAAATAACGATAACGATGCTGGCAAGAATGTGGAGAAAAGGAAATTCTTATACACTATTGGTGAGAATGTAAATTAGTTCAGCCACTATAGAAAATAGCATAGTGATTCCCCCCCCCCAAAAAAAAACTAAAGAAAAAGCACTACCATATGATTTAACAATTCCACTACTGGATGTTCATCCAAAGGAAAGGAAGTCAGCATTATCAAAGGGATACCTGTACCCCCATGTGTATTGCAGCACTATTCACAATAGCAAAGACATAGAATCCACCTAAGTGCCTATCAACCAACAAACGGATAAATAAAATGTGATATATTTACACAATGGAATACTATTCTGCCATAAAAAATGAAATCATGTTATTTATAGCAATGTGGATGGAACCAGAGATCATTATGTTAACCGAAATAAGCCAAGCACAGAAAAACAAATATTGCATGTTCTCACTCATATGTGGGAGTTGATCTCAAGGAGATAGAGTAAAATGATGGTTACCAGATGCTGGGGAGGGGGATGGGGAGATGAAGAACAGTTGGTTAATAGGTATAAACATATAGTTAGACAGAAGAAATAAGTTTCAGTGTTTAACAGAATAGTAAGGCAACAATAGTTAACAAGGTGTTATATATTTCCAAATAGCTAGAAGATTTGAAATGTCTGCAACACAAAGAAATGATATATCTCTGAAGTGATAGATATCCTAATTCCTGATTTGATCATTACACATCATATGCATGTATCAAAATATTACATGTACCTCATAAATATGTATATTTTTATGTATCAATGTAAAGTATATGAATATGTGCACACACAATGTAGAAGTCTCAAGGGAAATATTAACATATTCTGAACTCAATGAAAAGAAAAATATAACATATCATCATTTTAAAATTAAACATATACCTACCATATGATCCAGTCATTCCACTCAGATATTTACCTGCAAGAAAAAAAGAAAAAAGAAAATATGTTTATACAATGACCTGTACATAAATGTCCTTAGGCTCTTTATTTGTAATTGCCAAAAATAGAAACAACCCAAATGTCTATCAACAGGTGAATAAATCAACAAATTTTGGTATAGTCACACAATGGAATACTACCTACAATGAAAAGGGATACACATATTTTGGTATATTCATTAAATGTAATAGACAGGAATGAACTATTAATATATACAACAACATAGGCGAATTTCAAAACTATTATGCTGAGGGAAATAAACCAGGCAAAAAGGAATAAATATAATTCCATTTTATAAAATTCTAGAAAATGCAAATTAATCTGTAGTGACAGATCAGTAGTTGCCTGGGAATGGAGGGTGGGGTGAGGAGGGGAGAGAGGGAGGGATTACAAAAGGACTCAAACTTTTAGGGGTGATGGCTATGTTCACTGTCTTGATTATGGTGATCGTCTCACGGGTATATGAATATATCAAAATGTATCAAAACTATGTATTTTTAAATATATGCAGTTATTGTATATGTCAACCTACACAAAGTTGTTAAAAATGAATCAGTGACATTCATGTGAACTTGTACAATCTGAGTGGGTTTCGAGTAGATATCTGGCCGAACTCGGGATCTGACTATAAGCAACCTCTCTACCCTCCATCCACTCCACTCCTCTGTAGAACAAACGAGAATAAATATAAGAATTTTATCAGAGCTAGAGTCTTTCATAAAATTTTGATGGCAGGGCTAAAGCTTAAATTGATAACACCAGCTTTGAAAAAAAAAATCCCAAAGGGAACAGCCTAAAAGAGAAATATAATCCAAAAAATAACTGTCATCCCTAACCTTTACATTTAGCATCTTTCCGCCTATTCACTACTTCCCTCTCTGGACCATAATTGCCAGCAATGGCATCAAGTTCTCCATTATGCCATAGGGTCATTTTTTAAAAACTGCCTGGATCCTCTATTAAAATACTGGGTTGCCTCATGATTAAGTAGTTTTCACTTTTTATTCACAATAAAAAGCTCAGACTGGGCAGTTTATCACTGCTTATTCTACATCTAGGGAAAAATCATCCCCTATTTGGCAGCAAAAAAAGCTAGTAACTCATTTCAATGCTGCAACAGGCCTTGCCTGCTAGTGGGCACACCCTGGCTTCAGGAAGGCTTTGGATGTGTGAAGACCATACATTGCCATGACTCACTCAAATAAAATAATAAACCAGGCCATGCAAACTTAGAGAGAAACGTATAATTTTGCAGCCTATCTGCATCCGTTCAATTATGTCAGCATTCATGACCAATGTATTCAATTGAACATCATAATGACATTTGCTGTTCCTGGTTTTGAGTTGATTTCCTTACAAAATTAGCATTTCATTTTTCTAATTTCAGAGCATATTGAGAACTGTTCGCTACTTAACTAAATCCAGAATTATGAATCCTTTTTCCTAATAAGGCAGCCCCTTGTGCCCCTTCCCAAATTCGATAATTCAGTTTTAAGAAAATAAATGCTTTTCAGCTTAGTGATGGGGCTCAGGCCTCATGAGCATTTGAGCGTTGCAACCTCACCTTTCACACAGGATGAATCTCTGGTGCCCTTATGCTCCTCAGCTCTTGCTGGATGGCCAAAGGAATAGTTGTGGTTAATAGTCACACAATAATCTTTGGCAAGTGATTATTGCCATTTAGAACCCCAAGTCTCAAGGGTGCATTTCTTCTGTTTTGTTTATTGTTTCTCCTGGAGCTTTATCTCATAGTGTGTTGTGGTTATTACTACTTTTTAAAGCAATGGGAAGTTGCTATTACCTGCCTTTGATTGAATTTCCTTAGCTTGTTCTTTCTATTGCCACATTATTAAAGGCACCAGGAAACACTTTGTATTTATCCTCTCTTCAACGTCAGCTTCCCCTGGATCCTAGCTGCCCAGGTAAGTGAAATTTTCCAGTACCAATGTCCCCCAGTCTTCTCATTTTTTATTTCCCAGCTAATTGATCTGTCATCCTTCACTCTTCCTAAGTTATTTGCAATGTCTGGAACATTTTTGAAAAGTAAAACAACAAGGCCTAAAATGAACACTTAAGAGAAATTATAAATCGTCCTCTCCACTTTACTGGAAAGGCAGTATGGAAGGATTTGACGGCAAACTGTGTTTCCATTCTTCTTAGTGAAAGAATCGAATCCCTTCGGATGACTATCTTAGCTATAAACTTAGGTATCTTCTTCAGAATGTTCCCTCAGGTTCTCCTGTGGTTTTCATGTTGGTATTGATAAAACCAATCACAGATTCCTCAGTCAGCAGTTTATTAGGCATTTGTAGAACTCTGATTTGAAATTCACTTCTTTATATATTTGGCCAGTAACTTAAGGACTATCAGAACGAGAGACACCTCTATGATTTTCTGAAATCTCTATTTCTTTTAGGGATTCAGCAACCACATGTAGAGCAGAGTCATTTGCTGACCCACAAGCATCTTAGACTGAAATTGTACCAGATGGATGTAGAATCAATCCTGCATATCTGTACCCCTGAAACAAGTAAAAAATACGGTTGGACATTTCCAAAAACAGGGCCAAGCAGTCATTTGTTAAGAGAGGGTTGCTCTGGGAGATAGATGCAGGAGTTGGAATAACACATCCCAAACCTCCCTTTCCCTTCCAAAACACAAGTCAATAGACCTGCCTTACATTAATTCATCTAAACTTTTCCTAACAATATTTGTATTTTCAGTCTGTATGAACTCCTGGGGTAATGGATCTGAGAACCACTGTTTAAGAGGATTGATTGTGTTGCCTTGTAGGAAAGTAGAAATGGAGTAAGATGAATCACTCAGGCAGAATCATTGTGCTGCAGGACAGATGGAAAGGCTCGGAAAGCACTTGTGCCCCTCCCTGTTACAGAGCATCTGGCCATGCCTAGCCTTGGTGGGCTAAAGAAAAAATACAACTCTCACCCTGCCAGCTGTGTTTTCCATCTTAATTGAAAACTTCTGAATCTCTATCTAATATGCTCAGCTAGGCAATGCAAGCCCTTAGCCTTTCTTCTGGTACAAGAAGTTGTTGACATCTTTCTGGAAAACATATTTACTACTACCTGTGAAGTTGTTTTGTACGACTAGGTGATATTCAGGGTAAATAAAACATGTGTGGCTCTTGACCCTTGGGGAACTCAGTGGCTAGAAGAAGCAAACTCAGACAGACAAATAGAAGTTTACAATAGATGTAAGAGATCAAGTAGCTATGCAGAGACATCAGTAAATTAAAAAGAGATGATTACATATTTACAATAAATACCAGAGGTGCCCGTCCTTGCAAGTACCATAGTTAGATGGATGGGGGTTGGAGAGAGACAGAGAGATGCTCTCCACATATATTCAAAAACTGAAAGAAAATTTAAAGTGACTTGCTTCTAAATCTGTTAACACAAATGAAGAGATGAACAGTGTTCAGTAGATTTGTTACAAGAGGAAAGTACATATTGGGCACCATATTTTTAAGAGAGTGAGTGTGATATGGAGAAATAGGCAAAATCAAATAAAAATAACTGTAATGAAAATAGAAGAGGTGGAGGGAACTGCTATTAGGGCTGTGTGTATATAGGAGAGGAGGAGATAGGAAAGATCTGAGGTAGTAGAGATTTTTAGTAAAGTTCTTGGGAACTGGAGTACATACAGTCTGGGCATCAGGACTTTTCAAAACCCTCCAGGCAATTCTAATGTGCAGCCAAGTTTGAGAACCACTGATCTGTATCATCCTACAAATGGCCACCAGATCAAGTTTTTGATTGCTTTCATTTTATTATTTCCTCTACCCAAAGATTTTTTTTTTTTTTACCAATTATTGGGTAGGTATCATCTATTCTTTCATTTTTTTTAACAAATAAATGGTAATCGCCATAGATAATTGCTTTACTGCTTTGAATCTTGGGCTTCGACCTGTATGTTGAAAACAATAACTACTTGTAGCTTTGCTTTAAAGATAAAAGGAGGCAATGTTTATAAATAAAGCATTTAACACAGTGCTTGCTACAGAAAATATGCAAGAATAGCGGCAATTACTGCTACTAACTCTTAACATTCTGACAGATGATCTTGCCACAGTCTCCGCTCCACCCCATGAAGGTATCTGGCTAACTTCCTCCATATCTTTGCTCATGCTGCTCTTTCCCCTGATAATAGGTTCGGTTCCTCTCGATTTAAGCCCTGCCTTTCTGAAGTTCTACCTCCTTGAAATCTTTTTAGGACATGTCCCCATATACTTTGTCCTAAACAATCTCACCTCATTTTAGTATCCCTAAAGACAAATTATCCTCAATAAAGTTGGTCTTGAATTGTCTCTTCATTTTACTATGCATGTTAAGCATTATCTCTGCAATTATGTTACAAATTCCTTGAAAGCAGGTGTTTGGTTGTGTCATCCATGGCGGGACGTGGGGGAGCCTGTTTATTGTGTTTAATGAAATAGTCATTCACATATAAGAGACACTTAGCAGATTGCAAGTTCCATGTGGGCAGGAACCTTATATACAGGATTCATCTAAATCTCCCCATGACCTAGAATAACGCCTGATACACAACAGGTGCTGGTATTAGTTTGCTAGGGCTGCCATAAAAAGTACCAAAGATGGGGGACTTAAACAACAGAAATTTATTTTCTCATAGTTCAAGAGGCTAGAAGCCTGAGATCAAGGTATCAGTAGGGTTGGTTTCTTCTGGGACCTCTTTCCTTGGCTTATAGATGGCATTTTTCCTTGTGCTTGTGTCTTAATCTTCTCTTCTTATAAAGACACCAGCAATGTTGGATTAGGTCTCACTGTAATGGCCACATTTTAACTTCATTACCTCTTTAAAGACCTTATCTCCAAATACACATTCTGAAGCATTGGGATTTAGGACTTCAAAACATTGAATTGGGGGGGTGGGTGGAAGTGCACAATTCTTCCCATAAAAATGCCCAATAAATATTTGTTGAATGAATGAATGCCCAACATGTCCTCATTGCCTAATCCAGCATTACTGCTTAGTGCAGTCTGACATTTATTAAGCAACTATTATGTTACTATCTTAGGAGGTTGTGATAGGAAGTTGAGTAAGCTATGGTTCCTGCCTAAAGGAACTTACATTTTAATGGAAAAAAACCACTGCACACAATTTCAATAAATGGGAAATTAATTTAAAAGTATGCACAGGGAATATGTAGAAGAGAAGGAAGCCATCTAGTCAAGCTGGGGGTTCAAGGAAGGCTTTCTTGAGGAGGTAATTTCTTAAGTGGATTTTAAAAGATGAATGAAGCCCACTTGATCATGGTGGATAAGCTTTTTGACGTGCTGCTGGATTCAGTTTGCCAGTATTTTACTGAGGATTTTTGCATCAATGTTCATCAGGGATATTGGTCTAAAATTCTCTTTTTTTGTTGTTTCTCTGCCAGGCTTTGGTATCAGGATGATGCTGGCCTCATAAAATGAGTTAGGGAGGATTCCCTCTTTTTCTATTGATTGGAATAGTTTCAGAAGGAATTGTACCCACTCTTCCTTGTACCTCTGGTAGAATTCGGTTGTGAATCCATCTGGTCCTCGACTTTTTTTGGTTGGTAAGCTATTAATTATTGCCTCAATTTCAGAGCCTGTTATTGGTCTATTCAGAGATTCAACTTCTTCCTGGTTTAGTCTTGGGAGGGTGTATGTGTCGAGGAATTTATCCATTTCTACTAGATTTTCTAGTTTATTTGTGTAGAGGTATTTATAGTATTCTCTGATGGTAGTTTGTATTTCTGTGGGATTGGTGGTGATATCCCCTTTATCATTTTTCATTGCGTCTATTTGATTCTTCTCTCTTTTCTTCCTTACTAGTCTTGCTAGCGGTCTATCAATTTTGTTGATCTTTTCAAAAAACCAGCTCCTGGATTCATTGATTTTTTGAAGGGTGTTTTGTAACTCTGTCTCCTTCAGTTCTGCTCTGATCTTGGTTACTTCTTGCCTTCTGCTAGCTTTTGAATGTGTTTGCTCTTGCTTCTCTAGTTCTTTTAATTGTGATGTTAGGGTGTCAATTTTAGATCTTTCCTGCTTTCTCTTGTGGGCATTTAGTGCTATAAATTTACCACTACACACTGCTTTAAATGTGTCCCAGAGATTCTGGTATGTTGTGTCTTTGTTCTCGTTGGTTTCAAAGAACATCTTTATTTCTGCCTTCCTTTCGTTATGTACCCAGTAGTCATTCAGGAGCAGGTTGTTCAGTTTCCATGTAGTTGAGCAGTTTTGAGTGAGTTTCTTAATCCTGAGTTCTAGTTTGATTGCACGGTGGTCTGAGAGACAGTTTGTTATAATTTCTGTTCTTTTACATTTGCTGAGGAGTGCTTTACTTCCAACTATGTGGTCGATTTTGGAATAGGTGCAGTGTGGTGCTGAGAAGAATGTATATTCTGTGGATTTGGGGTGGAGACTTCTGTAGATGTCCATTAGGTCTGCTTGGTGCAGAGCTGAATTCAATTCCTGGATATCCTTGTTAACTTTCTGTCTTGTTGATCTGTCTAATGTTGACAGTGGGGTGTTAAGGTCTCCCATTATTATTGTCTGGGAGTCTAAGTCTCTTTGTAGGTCTCTAAGGACTTGCATTATGAATCTGGGTGCTCCTGCATTGGGTGCATATATATTTAGGATAGTTAGCTCTTCTTGTTGAATTGATCCCTTTACCATTATGTAATGGCCTTCTTTGTCTCTTTAATCTTGGTTGGTTTAAAGTCTGTTTTATCAGAGACTAGGATTGCAACCCCTGCCTTTATTTGTTTTCCATTTGCACAGAACCAAAAACAAAAACCACATGATTATCTCAATAGATGCAGAAAAGGCCTCCGACAAAATTCAACAGCCCTTCATCCTAAAAACTCTCAATAAATTAGGTGTTGATAGGACGTATCTCAAAACAATAAGAACTATTTATGACAAACCCACAGCCAATATCATACTGAACGGGCAAAAACTAAAAGTATTCCCTTTGAAAACTGGCACAAGACAGGGATGCCCTCTCTCACCACTCCTATTCAACATAGTGTTGGAAGTTCTGGCCAGGGCAATCAGGCAAGAGAAAGAAATAAAGGGTATTAAACTAGGAAAAGAGGAAGTCAAATTGTCCCTTTTTGCAGATGACATGATTGTATATCTAGAAAACCCCATCGTCTCAGCCCAAAATCTCCTTAAGCTGATAAGCAACTTCAGAAAAGTCTCAGGATACAAAATCAATGTGCAAAAATCACAAGCATTCTTATACACCAATAACAGACAAACAGAGAGCCAAATCATGAGTGAATTCCCATTCACAATTGCTTCAAAGAGAATAAAATACCTAGGAATCCAACTTACAAGGGATGTGAAGGACCTCTTCAAGGAGAACTACAAACAACTGCTCAGTGAAATAAAAGAGGACACAAACAAATGGAAGAACATTCCATGCTCATGGGTAGGAAGAATCAATATTGTGATAATGGCCATACTGCCCAAGGTAATTTATAGATTCCATGCCATCCCCATCAAGCTACCAATGACTTTCTTCACAGAATTGGAAAAAACTACTTTAAAGTTCATATGGAACCAAAAAAGAGCATGCATTGCCAAGACAATCCTAAGCAAAAAGACAAGCTGGAGGCATCATGCTATCTGACTTCAAACTATACTACAAGGCTACAGTAACCAAAACAGCAGGCTACTGGTACCAAAACAGAGATATAGACTGATGGAACAGAACAGAACCCTCAGAAATAATGCTGCATATCTACAACTATCTGATCTTTGACAAACCTGAAAAAAACAAGCAATGGGGAAAGGATTCCCTATTTAATAAATGGTGCTGGGAAAACTGGCTAGCCATATGTAGAAAGCTGAAACTGGATCCCTTCCTTACACTTTATACAAAAATTAATTCAAGATGGATTAAAGACTTAAATGTTAGAACTAAAACCATAAAAACCCTGGAAGAAAACCTAGGCAATACCATTCAGGACATAGGCATGGGCAAGGACTTCATGACTAAAACACCAAAAGCAATGGCAACAAAAGACAAAATTGACAAATGGATCTAATTAAACTGAAGAGCTTCTGCACAGCAAAAGAAACTACCATCAGAGTGAACAGGCAACCTACAGAATGGAAGAAAATTTTTCCAATCTACTCATCTGACAAAGGGCAAATATCCAGAATCTGCAAAGAACTCAGACAAATTTACAAGAAAAAAACAAACAACCCCATCAAAAAGTGGGCAAAGGATATGAACAGACACTTCTCAAAAGAAGACATTTATGCAGCCAACAGACACATGAAAAACATGCTCATCATCACTGGCCATCAGAGAAATGCAAATCAAAACCACAATGAGATATCATCTCACACCAGTTAGAATGGTGACCATTAAAAAGTCAGGAAACAACAGATGCTGGAGAGGATGTGGAGAAATAGGAACACTTTTACACTGTTGGTGGGACTGTAAACTAGTTCAACCATTGTGGAAGACAGTGTGGCGATTCCTCAGGGATCTAGAACTAGAAATACCATTTGACCCAGCCATCCCATTACTGGATATATACCCAAAGGAATATAAATCATGCTGCTATAAAGACACATGCACCTGTATGTTTATTGTGGCACTATTCACAATAGCAGACTTGGCACCAACCCAAATGTCCAACAATGATAGACTGGATTAAGAAAATGTGGCACATATACACCATGGAATACTATGCATCCATAAAAAATGATGAGTTCATGTCCTTTGTAGGGACATGGATGAAGCTGGAAACCATCATTCTCAGCAAACTATCACAAGTATTAAAAACCAAACACTGCATGTTCTCACTCATAGGTGGGAATTGAACAATGAGAACACTTGGACACAGGAAGGGGAACATCACACACCAGGGCCTGTTGTGGGGTGGGGAGAGGTGGGAGGGATAGCATTAGGAGATATACCTAATGTAAATGATGAGTTAATGGGTGCAGCACACCAACATGGCACATGTATACCTATGTAACAAACCTGCATGTTGTGCACATGTACCCTAGAACTTAAAGTATAATAAAAAATAAATAAATAAATAAATAAATAATGAATGAAAATTTCATAGGAAAGAAGAGCATGAGGCTATTGATTTTAGTATTAGGTGATCACACTGTCTGCAGAGTGGTAGATGGATTTAAGGCAGGGGCAGTATTAGAGGCATGGAAGAAAATAGACATAATTAACAACCGTTCAGGTGAGAGATGAAGGGATTTGGCCAATGATGGTGGTGCAAAGAAGTCAGTAGGTATGAGAAACATTTACAGGATAAAATCTGCAGGCCTTATTGGTAATTGAATATGGGAGGGGTAGAGAAGCAGAGGCATAAGGATAGAACAGCTCAAAGAAGTATTGAAGAATTTGTGGCCATAGTTTAAAACCACCACAATCTGCAGCACACGGGAACGTGAGAGAAATGCAAATTCATAGAGTCCACCTAGACCCACCAAACCAGAATCTCTAGGGGTAAGGCCCAGCAATCCGTTTTTAATAAGCTCTCCAGGTGATTCTGACACTGCTCAGAGGCCCTGCTCTCATAATGAGAAACTTTTTCTATGTGTTCAGGAAAAAATATTTTCTTACTGTTGCTTCTAATAACTCTCATTGAATTATTCATGCCCCAATTCTTGCTGAATATCTCCAAACCAATTAGTTGAGGGAAAGGAGACATTATGGGGGTGGTTGGGGTATGCGTGCATGCGTGCGTGTGTGTGTGCGCTAGGAAAAGAAGTGGGGAGAATGCCCAAACACAAATGATCTCTATGCATCAAAAGATTTTCCAAAATCTGATTTTCATTATTTATTACTTAAGTTTAATGTGTGGCCAAGCTTTTCTAGTAAGGTTTTTCTAGTAAGGTTGCAATTAAAAGAAAATATAAGCAGATCACAGAAAACGTCATACTTTGGGGGCAGGCTTTGGAAAGCACAAATTTATTTATTTATTTATTTGTTTATTTATTGTCACTCACTGTACTACCCAGGCCTACTAAAAAGAGGATGCATTAAAATAACTAGCTGGTCAATATCCCCATCAATGTTTTAGCATAACCCCACGGTAGAATCAATAACGGTGACCCTAATGCAATGACCTTTGAAGTCCAAACTCTTCTGCCTCACAGGTTATTTCCAATCAACTTAATACAAAAGGTTCAGGTGCAAAACCAAATGGTTCAATTCCTGGAGCATCATTAGTAGTTAAGTAATTAAACAATCACTCACTTATTAACTTTTCTAGGTACCTTGGCCACGCTTGACAATACCAAGATTGCCTGGTAATTATATAAATTATTCCTATTCCCTGTTTAGTAGTTACCCAAAAAATATATTTTCATAAAGAATATATAACAGACAGGGACATAACCTTCAAAGTGGGGTTTGGGGGAGTAGAAAAAAGGTGACAAATTCTCCTAAAGAAGAATTGCTAATTCAGAAAACATGTTGGGAGCAAGCGGTGTGAAGTGGTAGAAACAAAAATTTGTTTCCTGTATAGTTCGAAATTTTAATAATAAGCATGAGCACTTCATAATTAGAATAACAAAGGTATTGTCATTTAAAATTAAAATAAAAAGGAAGGAAAAAGCCTGGATGAAGGAAAAAGCACAGGGATCGAAGTCAGAATGTCCTGGTTCAATTCCTGATTCTACAACTTACTAGCTGTGTGACCTTGTGTCAGAGGTGTTTGAACCAGAGCAACTCCATTTTGAATAGAAGCTGGGCAAAATAAGGTTGAGACCTACTGGGCTGTATTCCCAGGAGGTTAGGCATTCTAAGTCACAGGATGAGATAGGAGGTAGTTACAAGATACAGGTCGTAAAGACCTTGCTGATAAAACAGTTTGCAGAAAAGAAGCCAGCCAAAACCCACCAAAATCAAGATGGCGAAGAGAGTGACCTCTGGTCATCTTCAAGCCTCATTATATGTTAACTTTAATGCATTAGCATGCTAAAAGACACTCCCACCAGTGCCATGACAGTTTACAAATGGCATGGCAACATTCGGAAGTTACCCTATATGGTCTAAAAAGGGGAGGAACCCTCAGCTCTGGGAATTGTCCACCCTTTTCCCGGAAAACTCATGAATAATCCACCCCTTGTTTAGTATAGACTCAAGAAATAACCATAGAAATGGGCAACCAGCAAGTCTTGGGGCTGCTCTGGCTGTGGAGTACCATTCTTTATTACTTTACTTTCCTAAAAAACTTGCTTTCACTCTACTTTATGCCCCAAATTCTTTCTTGCGTGAGACCCAAGAACCCTCTCTTGAGGGTCTGAATCAAGACTGCTTTCTGGTAATGCTTGGATATGCTACTTAGCTGCTCTGGGCTTCAGTGTTCTTATCTTTAAAAGAGATATGTGTACCTCCAATGGTGGGTATAATATTAAAGGAGCTATTAATAATATATGTAAAGCACTCAGCACAAGCCTGTCAAGGTGTATATTCAACAATAGTAGCTTTTTGCTGCTGTTAGTAGCTTTTGGCTCAGCTCAGATCAGAATTTAAATCCCAGTTCTCCTACGTACTAACTATATGTACTTGGTCCAATAATTTCACCTCTATAAGCCTTGTTTGTTGGTTGGTTTTTGAGATATGTAAAACATGACAAGATTATCTATCATTCAAGGCTTCAGAGAACACAGAGCAGACATTTAAGAAATGATGGCTGTTCTATGTTAGCTCTTTAAAATGGATTTTAACTTTCACATCAATTTGCCTTTGCCTGCTACTTGGGCTCAGTTCAGTCCTTAGTACTGTCCTGTCCACACTGGCACTGGGAACTCTCTTCTTAAAGAAGAGATGGTTTTCTTCATTTTGTGTTTGTGGGAAGGCCCTCTTACATATGCCTGCCCTCAAATCGTCCCAGAACCAGAGTATGGAGACCCCACAAACCATGGGGAAAAAGATAAAATCATGCCTTTGAATAAGCAAACAGAGATGATCTCAGACATATACTGTAGATGTTTTCTCATTTTTTACCAACACAGTCCCTGTCTTATTAGAATGTATTCTCAGCCATCTGGCTTCCATCGAAGCCTAAAATTCAGTCAGGCACAATAAGACAGTATTATAATGAAAGAAAACAAAATATTTTACCCCAAAATATAATTCTTGGACATATTTTGAGATGGCTGTTCAGAGAGCCAGCAAACAGAATTAGCCCTGCGAAGCTGTCTTTTTTGGGGGAGATTTGCATCTGTAGAGAAAATCTGCATTGAGGAAGCCAGGCTTTCTCTGAGGGCCCTCTCTCATCCAGACCTAGGAAAGATGAACTGAGAGTCTGACATCTTTCAAGATCTGAAAGAAACATTCACCATCTATCCTCTCTGAGAGCTGCTACCTTGAAGTTTCATCTACATAACAAGACCACCTTTGCTAGCAAGGATTCCTCTTCCCGTCCCATACATGTTTTGCCACTCACCAAACCCCCATTCTTTCTGGAACTTCAAGATGGTATAAAAGCATCAACCATCTGGCCATTTTTTAAGTTCTATTTTATATGACTCCCACACACATTAATAGCTTTGCATACCCTTTCTTCTATTAATCTGTCTTTTGTCAGTTGATTTTTAGCAAATCTTCAGACGGCAAGGGGGAAGTTTTCCATTTGCCCCTATGATAAGAACTGGATGAAGAAGATGACATAAAAATACAAAACCATAAAAGAAAAAGTGATTAGATGTGACTACATTAATTTTGTTTGTTTATTTTAGCATCTCTATGGCAAAAAGACAACATAAAAATAAAATGTCAAATGATACATGAAAAAAATTGCAACATGTATTGTAGTCTAAGCATTAATGCTCTTAATACCATATACAAAGAGCATTTGCAAATCATTAATATGAAAAAGACCAGTATCTCATTAGAAAAAAATAGGCAAAGGATAGAAAGAGGACATTCACAAAAGAAGACATACAAAGGATGAATAAACAAAGGAAAAATGGTCGACGTAACTAGCAAACAAATAAAAGTAAAGTTTCATCAGATGGTCAAAGGTTTTATAAACGGAGGATTTTTGGTGTTTGAGAGGACATGGAAAATGGTATTTTGTATACTGCTGATAGAAACTTTCAGAAGGGCAGCATCTATTTGGTAACATGTACCAAAAACTTAGTGTGCATATTATTTGATCTCATAATTCCATTTTTAGGAATTCATCCTAAGATAAATGTATATAAAAGGATATTTGCAACAGAATTGTTTAAAATAGAAAAAAGTAAAACAAGCTAAAAATCTAGCAATATGTCATTGATTAAAAACAATAATGAATCAATGCCTTAACCATACAGCAGAAAACATACTTTCATTAATTATATATATCATCGAATTATACCTATTGGGAATAGATACCAATCCAGGCAGAGAAACTAGCTTGTGCAAAGGCCCTATAATGGGAAGGGCTCCAACTCCACATGGGTTTTTGCAATCAGTTTTACCTTTGCGGGAGTCTACCCTAAGTTAAGCCTGAAGGTGAAACTTCACTAATCAGGGCCCCTATCTTTTGTGTTCATTGCTATTTGCCAAGTGCTTTGCACAGCCCTGGCACAGTACACCTGTTAAACTGCCCTGCATGCCATTCCTATAGAAGTGTTTCTCTGTGGGTATATGGAAGGATGCTCACAAAATGTTAACAGTGGTGACCTCTAAGTTGAAGCGCTTGGGGGATGCTTTCTTCTTTCTATTTTTATGTGTTGCTTGAAATGTTAATGATAACCATAAGTTGGCTTCATAATTAGAAATAATTGCGTTATTGTTCTTTTAAAAGTTTATGAAGAAGAAAAAGATCTGGATGTAACAGAAAGTACCTACTAGCCATTGAATTCAGATATTTTTGGTTTATTTCTTGAACGTAGTCTCTTACGCTTCCATCAAAGGCTACAAACAAGGCAGCCACACCTCACTGTCAGTGGCTGAAAAGGCACCTGACACTGACACAGTCTGGGGACAGTCAACAGTATTTGGGCCACATTCAGAGAGAAGCCACCCCCAACCCCAGACCTGCCATGCTGGCTGTCCCTCCATGGAAAGGAATGTTCTTCCCCTCCTTCCACCACCTGGCAGCAACACACCACTTATCCTTTTACTCCTAACTCAGCCTCACCTCCTCTGGAAGCTTCCTCGATCCTGGCTCTTTTCCTCTACGTCCCTGCAATGCTCTCTTCATTCCTCTTGCATCACCATCTCTCTTGGGTTCTAAGTGATCCATTTACTTACCTGTCTCATTCATTCCCATGAGCTCCTTGAAAGCAGGAAGGCTGTTTTACTCTATAGTTAATAGTTTTATGCTATTTGCAGGCCCAGCCTATCACCCAATATATAGCAGAAGCTCAATAAGTACTTGTGAATGAACAAGCAGACAGTAGCAACTTTATCCTCGGCTTTGCCATACAGCTATTACTATGCCCTAAGAAACTTTCCCACACCTCAAGTTCTTTTGTAGCTGGCTTGGCCTAGCCCCCCAGCTGTGTCAGGCACTCTGCAGATATCAGTTCACATGACTACATTCCTGGTCTGAGGGATGGAGGTGGTTTACCTCCCAAACATCAGGGAGGTCAAAGGATGCCACCCTTATGTATCCTCTGACTGCCACAATCTCTGTTCAAATAAAAATAAGATGGGAGACCAGTTTAAAGTAAGATCAAAGCTTCTGAGGCTTGTCATGTGTCCAGACACCAAAGCATTCTGAAGGAAAAGGCAGTATTTCTCCAATCCACGTTTTACCAGTGGATAGAAAGCACACGCTGATCCTGATCCTTGCCACCCTGCAAGCAGAACTTTCTCACACATGAAAGGGCTCTGGGTACCCAGCAGTTACATTTTCTTACTGTGAACCCCTCTACCCGTGAGCTTCCAGGTGGGTTTATGCCAAGCAAGCCCTGGGCAGCCCAAGTTATAGAAATGTTACTGGAACAAAGAAGAAAAACAAAAACTGTGAAGTTATGTGTGTTGACAGACTGGCAATGTTTTTATCTGATTCAGTAAGTTTTTCTCTGAGGTTTAGCAGGAATTGCAAATGCTAAGCTGTTCCACCTGAGTTGAGCTTTTAAAATGCTGCTGCTTTGGAATCAGAACTGTAGGAAATAATAATGTTTCCATTAACAACAAGAAACAGTGTTAGAACAGTATCTTTCTAGTACTTCAAAAGCAGGACAGGGGCCTGGGGTGAGACTCCTGGGAAGCACATGGGCAACATTAGCTTCCAGGTCATTCTCACCCTGCCCTCTTCATGCCTAACAGTGACTTCCTTCTAGGAATATATTTCATGGAAAAATCCAAAATACAGGGAGGATCTTCCACTGTTTATATTAGGAAGAAAGGAAGGGAGGGAGGAAGGAAAAAAGAAAAGAGGGAGACAGGGAAGGAAAAAAGGAGGGGAGAGAGGGAAAGAAGGACAGAAGGGAGGAAAAAAGAAAAGATTAGTCTAAAAACCTACCATTTACAGATATTTAAGAAATTAACATATTTCTAGTGACTAGTTTATTGTGACTCCATTAAAATTATTTTGAAGAGTATGCAACAACATGGAAAATGCTTACTATATGACTTTACGAGAAAATACAGAATATGAATACATTATAATCACATAATTTTGGGAAAGACAGAAAAGTATAAAGACAAAAGTAAACAAAAATTAACAATTCAATCACCCAGGGAACTATTATTAACAGCATGTTTTCATCCAGTCATTTTTTAGTTCATGTAGGTACATACATACGCAAACATGTATTTTAATAAAATAAAATTGAGATCTCATGATGTATACTTACCTTTATATCCTACCTTTTTTATACATTTTATTTATAAGCTTTATATATTCTTTAAAAATACGATTGTCAATACTTGCATAGAAGTCTATCATATGAACATCCCACAATATATTATGTTGAACCATATAAAAATGCTGCTTTGTAGGTCAACATTTTATATGATTCAATAATTTTACATTAGTAGTTTTAAATGATTTCACTTGGCATTTATCTAATTCTCATGTGGAGCACTTGGGTTATATTAATTACAATGCAATCGTTATAAATAAATATTTAGTGCCTTTTCACTTATTTCTACAAGGAGAATTTGTAGATAAGCATATTTTTTAAGATCCCTCAAATGTTTTTTCATTTTGCCCTTCAGAAAACTTGTACCTATCTACATTCCCATAGTAGTCCTTCTCATATTGTTTCTACTGCACTCCAAATGCAAGAAACTGCTTATATTTTCTATTTCACACATGATGCTCTAGAAAAAGATGTCATTTTTTTCATTCTTGCCATTTAAGATAACAGTTTCCCCAGAATAGGGCCTGTTCTGGGGTAGGGGTTTGCGGAAGGGGAGGGATAGCATTAGGACAAATACCTAATGCATGCGAGGCTTAAAACCTAGGTGACGGGTTGATGGATGCAGCAAGTCACCGTGGCACATGTATACCTATGTAACAAACCTGCATGTTCTGCACATGTATCCCAGAACTTAAAATATAATAATAATGAAAAAAAAGTTTTCCCGGAATAGTTGTGAATAATTTATCTTATCAAAGCTTGTTGATGTCAAGAGAAAGGACTTTCTGTTGAAGCCTTCTATCTGGACAGAACAAAATTGGAAATCAGTTCTGAAGTCTAGGGTAAAAAACAAAGAGGATATGTTCTGGGGCCAAGTAAATTCAGCAATGGGAAAAAACACAGGGAATTTGAAATTCCAGAGTTAAGTTTAGAATTTTCAAGATTAGACTCTAGTGAGGTTATGGAAGCCCGCTAGTTCAAATTGGAACAGAATGAAGCATAAAAGGATGATCACCAATAAAAGAGAGCTCTTGGATGTCTTTGGTGTTTGGTGACGTCTCCATCTCTGCCAGCATAACACCTGCATCCCAATCAGCACTCACTTCTCTACAGTGACCTGTCACCTGGCTGTCATAAACTCACATGGTGGCATGGTGTTGGTTGATGGGTAAAGTCTGAGGGAATAGAAATTATAAAAAGATGGAAGGGAGATAATATAGAGGGTGCCCTCTTAGGGTGATTTCTACCAGCTCCTTTTAATGCAAATCACCACTGGTTCAGATAAATATCCTCACAAAGGTAGTAAGTAAATCCTTGGCCATTCTGACCATCTTCTCCACCAAAGAGAAAGGAGAATATTGGAAGGGTTACAGAGGCTTCCAGGGCCCACTACAGCCAGGGGCCTGCCTGAGACTTCTGTAAAGAGAGCTAAAAGGATGACTTTGTTCTCCAGAAAACAATCTAAAGAAAAGGCAGAAACTTCTAGCCAAAGTGACCCCAGGCCAACTAAAACATGAAACTGAATAAAAATATGGAGCCCTTTCAAGGGAAGGCGCCATAATGAGCAGTTGCAAAAGCTTCTTTGAGCCATGGCAAGTCCCTGGTTCCCAATAAAACTCCAGATCCCCCAAGTTTGCTTGGCTGGGGACTCCTCTAGGAACAGAACACAGAGCTCTCCTGGAGTCTTTGAAAGACATTTTCACAGATTGCTATATACCCACCAGCACCAAGTACACCATCAGCAGAGATGCTCAAACCAGGAAACCAGCTTGGTCTAGTTCATGAATGCATCCACATCTAATTTTCCTTCTCCCAGATCACTGGCTCCAAAGACATTCAAGCTGCAATAACTTAGTTTCACACATCACCAGCAACTCAGTTTCATACCTGTCAAAGATTAATGAATTGCATTTGAGCTGTGGGTCCAGGTCTGGACCTGACCCTCATCTCTGTGCAGTTTTCCTTCCTTTGAGTTTCTCAGATGCCTGTCCTACGGGGCAACCAGCCATAAAAACAGATAGGAGACAGAAAGTGGGCCCTGAAATTTCCACATTTCAGAAAAGATCAAGAAACTCAGCTTTCAGTCCTCTTAAAAATGTTCCGCCTCCCACGTCTGATTCAGAAGGCACGCACGCAGAACTAACCCCACACAGAACTTCTTAATTACATACAATAACTTTTCCTCTCATAGTTTCTCTTCATATAGAAGTTTACACCGGTGGCTCTAATATTCTTTCCATGATACTTATTTGGGACATATCTCCATACATAACCATTTCCCACTGCCAACATTGGATATCGTGTACATTAATATTACTTTCCCTCTTCTCAATCTATGACCACTATTTGAAAACTTTATCTAAAATATGCTTTGGGGATTTAGGGTTTCTGAAAGACCCACTTAAAGCCTTAGAGAACATCTCTGGGGCTAGTACCTATTTTCAGGAGCCTCGGACAAATTTTTTGTCTCCTATTCTTAAATGTTACATCACAGAATTAAGATGAGGCCCCTCTTTAATTGTTAATGAATTTGAAGTAGAATTATATCTGAAGGGGTTTTTAAAAATATATTTTATGTTTTTTAGCCTGTTTACATAGTGGTGATATTTACAAGTGAAACTCATTGTGGAGCTTAATTGAGTTTGTATTTTTTCCAAATATATTCTTAGCCCCAAATTATTTAACTCCCATGGGAAATGGTCAGATCACACTTTTTCCATTTCAGAAGAGAAGAAACTGATTATATTTTAAACAATTTTTTCACTTCTAGTATAATCAAGAAAGTTTCTACCAGACTCTAGCATCCAACAGATAACAACTACAAAGCATGGACAAATTATACAAACAAAAATCAAATATCCAAAAGTACTAGGGAGTAAACTTAAGCAGGAAAATTCTGAAAGGAAGCTGAGATTTGATAGAAGGGATTGGTGCAGGTAACAGTATTTATGTCTTCTGCTGAAAGGCAGGTCAAAGTCAGTGCCACACAGAGTAACTAAAACTCTAATAGAAAAACCAAGTCTTTCTAGACTAAAGAACCAAAGGTCAGAATTTGGGGCAACCATAGCTACAGGAAAATGGCAGGAAAACCCCCAAAAAATGAGCTAGTGAGGAGAAGCCCCAAATTTTCTACATATATTTTCCTAAGTATCTGGATCACCCCTGAATCACATGTGTATTTGGTAGACTCAAAGCACCTCAGCAAAGAAGAAAGAAACAAACAACAAGAAAAGCTAAACTGGCCAGGTGCAGTGGCTCACACCTGTTATCTCAGCACTTTGGGAGGCTGAGGCAGGAGGATCACTTGAGCTCAGGAGTTTGAGATCAGCCTGAGCAGTATAGTGAGACCCTGTCTCTATTTTAACAACAACAACAAAAGAGACAGAGTATGCTATGCAGTTTGAGCTACAAAGGTAATTGCCTGTTGAAATAAAACATCAATAGTCTTCAGAGGGAAGTAATACAAATCAGAATACCTACGACCAATCATTCACAATATCCAGAGTATAATATGAAATTTATTACCATATGAAGAAACTATCCCCAGTAAAATAAGAAACATATTCTTACAATGAATTCAAAGATAATAAACCTCTATTGAGAAACGGAAACTATAAAAAAAAGAATTAAATTGAAATTTTACCACTGAAAATCAACATATCTGGAAGTTAAAATTCACTCAATGTGCTTTATAGTAGAATGGAAAATACAGAAGAGTCAGTAAGCTTGAAGACAGGTAAATGGAAATGATCAATCTGAAAGACAGAGGGAAAAGATTGAAGAAAATAGAACAGATCCTCTTGAGCTAATGGACCTATGGAGCAATAACTAAAGATCTAACATATGTGTCATAGGAGTGTCAGGAGGAGAGGAGAGGAGGGTTGAGAGGGAGCATTAAAAAATATTTAAAGGTATAATGGCTAAAGGTTTCCAGATTTGGTGAGAGACTTAAATTTACAGATCCAAGAAGCTTAATGAACTCCAAACAGGAAAACTGTTATGTAGTTTCATCATAGTTAAACTGCTAAAAAACAAAGATAAGGAAAAAAATCTTGAAAGCAGTCAGATAAAACCACACATTACACACAGGAGAACAACGGTTTAAAAATACTGACTTCTCATTTAAAATTTTGGAAGCCAGAAGACAGTGGAACAATATCTTTTAAAGAACTGAAAACAGAACAAATAAAAATCTGTTACACCTGAATTCAATAGGCAGTGAAAAGATCTTTCAAGAATGAGGCAAAATAAAGACCATTTTCATATAAAATAAAACTAAAAGAATTTATGATTAGTTATCTGCACTGTAAGAAAAGCTGAAGGAAATTCTGCAGGCTAGAAGGAAACAATACCAAATGGAAACACAAATTTATAGAAAAGAATGTAAAACATCAAAAATGGTAAATATCACGGTAAACAGAAAAGACCTTTTCATCTTTACTTCTTTTAAATTCATAAGGCTATTTACAAAAAAGCATAACATTGTCTCATGGAATTCATAATGTATGTTAGCATACTACATGCAATAACTATAGCACAAAGGGCAGAGGTAGGATGGACTCATACAGCTGAAACCCCTAGAATAACCATTAAAAATAATACACAAAGGTGTATCTGAAAATACAATAGACATTTTGGGGTTTTTTTCTTTTCTTTTTTTTTTTTTTTTTTTTGAGAAACAGGGTCTTGCTCTGTCACCCAGGTTTCAGTGCAGTGGCAATAATCATGGCTCACTGCAGCCTCAAACTCCCGGGCTCAAGTAATTCTCCTGCCTCAGCCCTGTGAGTAGCTGGGACTACAGGCATGCACCACCATGCCAGGCTAATTATTTTATTTTCTGTGGAGGCAGGGTTTTGCTTTATTGCCCAGGCTGGTCTCAACTCCTGGCCTCAAGAATCCTCCTGCCTTGGCCTCCCAAACTGCTGGGATTACAGGTGTGAGCCACCACACACAGCCTACAATAGACATTTTTAGAAAGCAATCCTAGAGGAGAAAAAAGGAAAAGCAGAAAAATAACAAAAAATAATAATAAAACAGCAGACCTAAATCCAACCATATTGGTAATTTCATTAATTGTTTTTAGACCAAACAGAAATTGTCAGAATAAAAAAAAAAGAAGACCCAGTTACCAGAAATGCACTTTAAATCCTATAAGGAAGCCAAGAAGCATATAAGCAGTCCAAGCTATAAAACAAAAACAAAACAAAAAGCAGATTTATGAAAAAACCTTGACAAATCTCCACAAAAGTCTATGTTTGAGAAAATAGCCTCTATGAACTTTTCAAACCTTATGCTTCAGAACCAAGTACACAATTTCCTGATTTTAGCCAGACAGCAAGATAATTTTCTACATTCAACTTTATCTCCATTAACATATAAAGAATTATTCCACATGTGAGACGTCATCAATTTTATTCCTTTCCTTCCAACTCTGCTTTGAGCAAAACATTCCTAAATTAAATCACAAGGCAAGTGTATATCCCTATCTTCTAATACACATTCTAAAAAATTCTTGACTCCAGAACAAATTTTTTTATTTGAACATTACATTCTTAGTTGCATTTTGAGACGGGGTAGGAAAGGTGGGCTCTGACCGAGTTTTGAGGAATATTGGTCAGGTATTTTGTAGAATGTCTCTCAATTTGGGTTTGTATGGTGTTTACCTCACAATGACATTAGAGTTACGAGTTTTTCTTTTTCCATTCTCCATTCTTTAGAAGCAGGTCACTAACTCTAGCCCACACTCACAACGGAGGAAATTAATTAAGTTCCATCTCCTGGAGGGGTTAGCATCTACATAAATTATTTGAAATTCTTCTAAAGGGAAAAATATTTTCATTTCTTTTTTCTCTATTTTTCAACCATTTATTTATATCAGTATGGACTCATATATATTTATTTTGCCTTTTGAGTTATAGTATAATACCATGCCATTTCTTTTTGATTTAAGTGAAATTATTTTCTGTGCACAGAACTTTTTTTTAAGAGACTTTAAGTTTTGGAGCAGTTTTAGGTTCACAGTAAAACTGAGCAGAAGGTACATAGCTTTGTCCATTACCAACATCCCTCACAGTTGGGTAATAGACAAAGCTGTGTATCTTCTGATATTGACACATCAGTATATGGTAATGACATATCATTATATCCAGAGTCCATAATTTACATTAGGCTCTTGGCGTTGTACATTCTATGGTTTGGGACAAATGAATAATTTGTCCATGATTCTACCATCATAATATCATAGAGTACTTTACCATAAAAATCCTCTGTGCTGCACCTATTCAGTCCTCCCTTCCCTCTAGTCCCTGGCACTACTGATCTTTTAACAACCTCCATAGTTTTGTCTTTTTCAGGATGTCATATCCTGAAATCATAAGGTGTGTAGCCTTTTCAGATTGACTTCTTTCACGTAGTAACACACATTTAAGTCTCCTCCATGTTATTTTGTGGCTTGATAACTCATTTCTTTTTAGCACAGAATAATATTCCAGTGTCTGGATGCACTAAGTTTATCCAGTCACCTACTGAAGGACATCTTGGTTGCTTCCAAGTTTTGGTAATTATGAATAAAGCTGCTATAATTATTTGTGTGCTGGTTTTTGTGTGGACATAAGTTTTCAACTCCTTTGGGCAAATACTAAGCAGCACAAGCTGTGGATTTTATGGTAAGAGTATGTTTAGTTGTGTAAGAAATTGCCAAACTGTCTTCTAAATTGGATTTTTGCATTCCCATCAGCAAAGAGCGAGTGTTCCTGTTGCTCTACATCCTCTCCAGCATTTGTTTTTGTCAATGTTCTAGATTTTGACTATTCTAATAAATCTGTAGTGGTAGCTCACTGTCATTTTAATAGGCATTTCCATGATGACATATGATGTGGAGAATTTTTTCATATGCTTATTTTCCATCTTTATGTCTCCACTGGTGGGGTGTCAAAGTCTTTGGACCATTTTTTTAAAAATCAGGTTGTTTGTTTTCTTATTGTTGAGTTTTAAGGGATCTTTGTATATTTTGGATAATAGTTCTTTATCAGATAATGTCTTCCACAAATAATTTATCCCAATCTTTAGCTACTTTCTTAGTCTCTCAACAGTGTCTTTCACGTAACAGAAATTTTTTATTTTAATGATGTTCAGCTTATTAATTCTTCCTTTCATGAACTGTACCTTTGGTGTTGCAACTAAAAAATTTTTCCAAACCCAAGGTTGTCTAGATTTTTTCCTGTACTATCTTCTAAATGTTTTATAGGTTTACGTGTAGGTTTGCAATCCATTTTTAGTTAATTTTCATAAAGGGTATAAGGTCTGTGTCTAGATTTATTTACTGTTTTGCATTTGGACATCCAGTTGTTCCAGCACCATTTCTGTCTTGATTATTGACTGTAGCTTTATAGTATGATAAGAAGTCAAGTAGTGACTATCCTCCGACTTTGTTCTTCTCCTTCAATATTGTGCTGATTATTCTGGATCTTTTGTGTCTCATATAAACTTTAAGATCAGTTTGTCAATATTCACAAAAATAACTTGCTGGGATTTTTATTGAGATCACACTGAATCTATAGATCAGTTGAGTCTTCCTATCCATGAACACAGAATATCCCTCCATTTATTTAGTTGCCCTTTGGTTTATGTCATCAGAGTTTTGTCATTTCCCTCATATAGATCTTGTACATATTTTGTTACATATATACCTAAGTATTTCATTTTGAGGTATGCTAATGTAAATGGTAATATGTTTTTAATTTCAAATTCTATTTATTGCTGATATATAGAAAAGTGACTGACTGTTTTTTGGTCAATTCTCTTAGATTTTCTACACAATCATGTCATCTGAGAACAAAGACAGGTTTTTTTTTTTTCCGCCGTCTCCATTTGTACACCTTTTATTTCCTTTCTTGTCTTATATTAGCCAGGACTTTCAGCACAATGTTGAAAAGCAGCGCTGAGAGGGGATATCTTTGTCTTGTTCCTGATCTTGGTAAGAAAGTTTCAAGTTTCTAACTTGAAGAAACTTGAAGTATGATGTTAGCTGTAGGGTTTTTGTAGACATTTTTAAATCAAGTTGAGGAAGTTCCCCTCTATTCTAATTTACTGAGTTTTTCATTATGAATAGGTGTTAGATTTTGTCAGATGCTTTTTCTGTCCATATTGATATAATCATGTGATTTTTCTTCTTTAGCCTGTTGATGTAATGGATTACATTAACTGATTCTCAAATGTTGAACTAGCCTTGCACACCTGGGATAAATTCTACTTCATTGTGGTGTATAATTCTTTCTATACATTGTTGGATACAATTTGCTAATATTTTGTTGAGAATTTTTGATCTATGTTCATGACAGATACCGGTCTGTAGTTTTCTTTTCTTGTCTTTGTTTGGTTTTGGTATTAGAGTAATGCTGGCCTCAAAGAATGAGATAGAAAATATTCCCTCTCCTCTTATCTTTTGAAATAAATTATAGGTAACTGGTATAATTTCTTTCTTAAATATTGGTAGAATTTACCAGTGAACATATCTGGGCCTGGCATTTTCTGTTTGGGAAAGTTATTAATTATTGACTCAATTTCTTTAAGAGATATAGAACTATTCAGAGTGTCTACTTCTTCTTGTGTGGGTTTGGCAGATAAGGTTTTCCAAGGGATTCATTCATTTCATCTAGGTTATTAAATTTGTGGCCATAGAATTGTTCATATTATGCCTTTACAATCTTTTTAGTGTTCATGGGATTTGTGGTGATGTCCCTTTTTTATTTCTGATATTAATATTGTGTGTTCTCTTTTTTTGTAATTAGTTTGACTAGAGGCTTAATAATTTTATTAATCTTTTTTTTTTTTTCTTTTTTTTTTTTTTTTTTTAGTGTTTCAAATATTTTTTTTTTTTTTTAATTATACTTTAAGTTTTAGGGTACATGTGCACATTGTGCAGGTTAGTTACATATGTATACATGTGCCATGCTGGTGCGCTGCACCCACTAACTCGTCATCTAGCATTAGGTATATCTCCCAATGCTATCCCTCCCCCCTCCCCCCTCCCCACCACAGTCCCCAGAGTATGATATTCCCCTTCCTGTGTCCATGTGATCTCATTGTTCAATTCCCACCTATGAGTGAGAATATGCGGTGTTTGGTTTTTTGTTCTTGCGATAGTTTACTGAGAATGATGGTTTCCAATTTCATCCATGTCCCTACAAAGGATATGAACTCATCATTTTTTATGGCTGCATAGTATTCCATGGTGTATATGTGCCACATTTTCTTAATCCAGTCTATCATTGTTGGACATTTGGGTTGGTTCCAAGTCTTTGCTATTGTGAATAATGCCGCAATAAACATACGTGTGCATGTGTCTTTATAGCAGCATGATTTATAGTCATTTGGGTATATACCCAGTAATGGGATGGCTGGGTCAAATGGTATTTCTAGTTCTAGATCCCTGAGGAATCGCCACACTGACTTCCACAATGGTTGAACTAGTTTACAGTCCCACCAACAGTGTAAAAGTGTTCCTATTTCTCCACATCCTCTCCAGCACCTGTTGTTTCCTGACTTTTTAATGATTGCCATTCTAACTGGTGTGAGATGATATCTCATAGTGGTTTTGATTTGCATTTCTCTGATGGCCAGTGATGATGAGCATTTTTTCATGTGTTTTTTGGCTGCATAAATGTCTTCTTTTGAGAAGTGCCTGTTCATGTCCTTCGCCCACTTTTTGATGGGGTTGTTTGTTTTTTTCTTGTAAATTTGTTTGAGTTCACTGTAGATTCTGGATATTAGCCCTTTGTCAGATGAGTAGGTTGCAAAAATTTTCTCCCATGTTGTAGGTTGCCTGTTCACTCTGATGGTAGTTTCTTTTGCTGTGCAGAAGCTCTTTAGTTTAATTAGATCCCATTTGTCAATTTTGGCTTTTGTTGCCATTGCTTTTGGTGTTTTGGACATGAAGTCCTTGCCCACGCCTATGTCCTGAATGGTAATGCCTAGGTTTTCTTCTAGGGTTTTTATGGTTTTAGGTCTGACGTTTAAATCTTTAATCCATCTTGAATTGATTTTTGTATAAGGTGTAAGGAAGGGATCCAGTTTCAGCTTTCTACATATGGCTAGCCAGTTTTCCCAGCACCAATTTTATTAATCTTTATTAATCTTTTCAAATAGTCAGCTTTTGGTTTTGCTGATTCTATTAATTTCCCACTTTTAATTAATTTCTGCACTAATTTTTTTTATTCCTTTTTTCTACTTTGGGTTTAATTTGGTCTTCTTTTTCTAGTTTCCTATGGTGAAAACTTTGATTATTGATTTTAGATCTCTTCTTCTATTATAATAGATGCATTTATGCTATAAATTTCCCTCTAGGCATCACTTTTGCTACATCCCACAAATTTTGATTTTGTTTTCATTTTCATTCTGAACTTTTTTGATTCATGTAATCTGTAATGTACATTTCCATATCACCCTAAGTAGATCTATTTCACTTTAACTGGTATGTAATATTACATTGTATGGATATTTCATATTTTACTTATTTAGTACTATTTTGTAAGATACTTAAGTTGTTTTAATTTTTATTCTCATTCAAACAATGCTCAATGAAATATATGTGTATATCTTTGTATATTGCAGGTTTATATCAATAAGATAAATTCCTAACGTTGGAATTGCTTAGTCAACAGATACATATATTTTCCAATGTGATAAATATTGTCTAATTGTTTTCCAAAAATGTTGCACCAGTTAATACTCATGATGAGCTTTCAATAGGTCATTGCCTCTGTAGGAGGAGATCCACTCTCTTTTTGTAATTGCAAAGCATAGTCACCTTGCCTAATTACAGCAGGATGTTATTTATACCTGTATGTTTTGCTATAAACACATTAACCTAGAGATGTGGGATCTAAATGTTAATCTTAGGTGTTGATATGCTCTGATGAGTAAGAAATTGCTAAAAGCTAGAGACAAAATGGGAGAAATAACTTGAGGCTTGCTGCAACACAGGAACAGAAAATAAAAATCAAGAGAAAAACAGTTGGGGGGCATAAAGCAAAACATAAAAATAAACAAAAAAAGGGGGAAGGGGAGAGTGAAGACCATGGAGATTGTGGTTAATCAACAACAGGACGTGAGAAGTTGGGGAGCTGACCAATATTCTTGACATAAGATTTTGAGAAAAATAGAGCTTACAGGGTAGGCTTAAACCTAGGAATCATTCTTCATATTTACCCAAAGAGGACTATGGCACTAGCAAGTATTTGTTTTCTCAGGTACTAGTGATTCAAAGAGAGGGAGATAAAAAGGGGAAAATTAAAATCAAAAGCCTAACTTATTTTATGCAAGAGATAGCTGAATTCTAAAATTTTTGTTTTGTTTTGTTTTGTTTTTTTACCCTCTCATGGGCCTAGCCTTAGGATTTCTTTCACCACAAATCCTTTCATAGATGGGATCCCTATCTGCCATAGCAGCTGCTACCTCTGAGAGACTTGAAGTGACCTTTACCACACACATGAGAGAAAAGACCCTTCTTTTTACTTCCTGGGGAATGTAGTGATTCAGGACTGTAGTGTTTCCTCTTGGAGTCTCTCCCTAGAGGTTTTCCTATTGTTTTTGCTCTAAGCAGAGTCCCCACATCCACACTCCCCCACCCCCTCCATAGCACAATCAATATTAACTCATTCATAACAGAGGAGCAGCCTCTTTTCCAATCACAGTTCTGCTGACTTGTTTGGGATTGGTTTGGGTTGAGTCACTAAGAAACATATTAGATTAAGGCACTGGTCTTTTTAATAATAATATAGAATCTCCACACCTCTCAAATAGACCTCAAATTTGGGAGCCATTTATTTTCATTACCCTCTCTTCATAGGAAAAATTGAGGACCC
The DNA here is from genome assembly GCF_029289425.2 of Pan paniscus. Classification (NCBI taxonomy): domain Eukaryota; kingdom Metazoa; phylum Chordata; class Mammalia; order Primates; family Hominidae; genus Pan; species Pan paniscus. The sequence continues at coordinate 45,277,295 of NC_073253.2, read as the reverse complement.
CGTTTATTTACTTAAAACAACAATAAGCTGAATCACTGTTGCTATTTAACATCTTACTTTTTAGAAAATATTCTTTGTGGTGCCTGACAGCAATGCTGCAAAGGAAACAACCAGTTTAAAAATAGGAAAGATAAAGTAAATAATACCAATTTACAAACAAATTTAAAATCGAAACAATCCCCCATACACACTCTTCTTGGTCAGCTCTGCCTCACCCTAAGAGATCAGTAGGTAAACAACATTCTGTTACCTCTGTTTGCACCCATGGATCATCAGGTGAGAGGGCAGGTGTTTGGGAGTAGTTGGAGAGAGGGCTGAAACAATATTTTTGCACCAAATAACTTGGTCTCTCCAGTTTGTAGTTAGTTTATAATGAGTTTGTGATCCATGGATCTCACAGGCTGCTTCTTTGTAACTTAAGGAACCATAATGACAATTCCAAAGGCTACATTAATTTCTTTTTAAAATAAAAGAGGGAGGGTCTGCTGAGAGTGGATGTTAGGAACTAAGCTATTTCCATTACCCTATTTTAAGTAAAGCGCTAGCTAAAAGGCCCATGTACCAACTACTGCTAACTCCTAACTTCAGAAACTCATTTGCAATGAGCTTTCCATACCTCTTTGGGTGGGAAATGTACTATTGCTTCTCTTCTTAGCGAGGCTATCAAGAAACACACTTCAAAAAATTCCCACGACACACATAATCATTCTTTCAAAATAGCAATTTGGCTGTAGCAGCCTTCTTCCCATTCAGCTAAGCAAGTGTGTGAATGGTAATGGAGACAGCTAATGCCTTTTGGTTTTGCTGTGGGCAGGGGAATCTTACCATCATATGTAATTAGTAAGAACTACCAGAAAAAGACAATTGTTATAGAAGTCACACTGAAAATACTCTAACAAATAGTCTAAGCAACATTCATTGAGCTCCTTTGGGGGTGGGGCAAGGGGGGTAATTTTCTGGTGTTAAGAATGTCATAAGATTGCCAAGGTAGTAAATGACTGGGACTTTACAAAGGCCTTTGGAAGGAGAGGGGGCAATCCCATGAGAAAATGACAGGTACTGTTTTATTTCCATGGTCCTTTTTTACCTGCCAGTTCTTACTTCTCAGTGAACACAACTGATGTCCCCACTTTCCCCAACAACAACAATGACAATAAAATAAATTTTAAAAAGATTCTCGATATGAGTCATGGGCTTACCCACTGTGGACCAGGAAGTTCTCTTCAGGCTCTCACCTGCTAAACTGTGGCAGAAGTGATTATGCAAAGTTTTCAAAAACCCACAGCACAGCTCTCCTCCTGCTGGGCTATGAATGGAGACAAGGGACTGGTACTAGTGAGGGCCATTCGGAAGAGGAAGTGGGTGAAGGCTCTGCCACTGGCCAAAATTGGGTTGCAGCTCTTTTCCCATGCTCCCCATACAAGCCCTGACAATGACATTCTCCTGGAAGCCCATTTTCATTGCTGCCTCCAGGCCTTTGCTCTCCTGTTTGTCTGGGACTACCTGAGAGCCCTTCTTCTAAACCCATCCTAGTCTGATTCGAACTCATTTTTCAAGGACCTACCTCTTCCCAGTTTATAGGCCATTTTCTCCCATTTCAGCCCACACTGCGCTCTCCTTTCTCTGAATTCTTGCAGCACTTATAATCTCTATAATTATAATAACAACAATATTTTAGTTATTTATTTATCAAGTACTCACTACATGTCAGGTGCTATGCTAAGTAGTTTACTTAGTCCCTTATTTAATCTTCACAGCTATCCCAACCTATGTTACATTTGAGAAAACCGTGGTTACGTGGTTAGTAAGTGGCAGGATGGGATTTGAACCCAGGTCCATCACTGGTAAAGCCTGTGTCCTTCCCCATGGTCCATATTTCATTTTTTGGGCTACCTCACAATATACTTGCACTGCATCCTTTTTGTATATTTTATATTTCATTCTATGTGCTTGTGCCTCATGTTCACAACAGAATTTATGCCTCTAGTGAATGGGGCTACTTATTAGATGTGTGTTTACTGCCCATTTTGTCAAGCATGGGATCAAGCATTTAGTAGGTGCCTAATATTTGTGACTGGATATAGCATGAATAGACATGCATCTTTCTTCGAAACTCTCAAAGGTCTTTATAAGAACAATCACACCAGACAGTGGTGCATGGAGGAGGGGAGCAGTGTAGTGGTCGCGTGTGAAAAGGGTCCCTGAATAGCCAATAAACCATCTTACTCCGGTTCACTGTGATCCCCTTAACCCCTCAGTAATAGGCAAGGCCATGTGAAGCCTGGCACAGATAGAGTATCAGAGAAATCCCAAGAGATGCAGCATCCTTGCCACAAAAGCAGTGTGGCTGTGGCAATCATTGTTCCTGAAGCTTCTCTGAGGATCCAAGATCACTTCAGCCAATCAGCTCCAGGATGGAAAGAACTTCAGGGTTTTACTGGGCTTCCTTGCCAAGCTTTAAATAGCTTAGTTACATCATTGAGAACCAGTGCCAAATGAAAGTCTTTCTGATTGACCTGCTATTAGGAGGCCACTGCATTATAAACCTTCAAAGCTTTAGCCATAAAATAATTTCAAATGCAGTGTCAAGAGAAGTGTTCCAATATGTAATAAGTAAAACTTAGAAGACGTATAAAAATTAAAGGGTGGGTCAACTGGTTCAAATGGCATACAAATTTAATGTGAGTGTCACAGTCTAATGGAAAAAACAGCATCTCAGGATCCAAGGGGGTTCACATCAATTCCAGCTTTGCCCTTCATATAACCTCAGCCATGTTACTTCATCTTACTGTGCCTCAGTCTCCTCAGCTGCATGACGAAGACTGCGAATTCATTGATTCTCAAATTACATGCTAGATATTATCTGAGGTTCACATGATGGCATAAGCTTCCTTTCCCAAACCTCATGTAAATACGTACCATATGTTTCTAAAAAGTTCTCTGTATACACACCTCTATTACAAAAGTGTATCACTCCGCAAGTTCTGTCGAGGTAACAAGCCCCATTTTAAAGAAAAAAGAAAGGGAGGGGAGAATTACATTCAGGGTCAGAGAAAATAAGGCCGGAAACATACAGAAACAGGTTCCAGATATGCAATCTGCTGCTTATCCATGGAGCCATGCTACTTTCCTTTAAGAAGAGAGCACTTAAAAGAGTAAGGTTCTACCTCTATTCTCATCAAGGGGAGCAACACCTTTGTAATGACTTATAAAGTGACTTGAGAAAAATACTTTCTTATCACAATTTCCATGTAAATTCAAAATTACCATAATTTCCATGCCAATTCAAAATTAGGAAAATACTTAACACATTTTCTTAACTGTACAAATGCCAGGGGAACAGAGTCCAAGACTCACTGTAGAGGGAAAAAACCCAAGGTTCTCACAGAATCTCCATCCCCAGCCCACTTGGCCAGAGTTTTCTTTCTTTTTAAATTCTTGTGTCTCTACCTCTCACAGGTCTCCTCTTCCTCTTTTCCTCTTGTCACACCATCTGCTGTCTCTCCTGGCCACCTCTAGAAGCCAACACCCTCATCCTTTACCCTTTCTTTGCTTGTTGCATCTAACTTTTAAGGGGCTCAGAGGCAAGAGGCCAAAGCCTGTTAAAATCAGAAATAAAGTTACAAAACTGGAGAAGACCTGAGCTGCCTCCCTGAGAAAAGCACACAAGTGTGACATCTGCTAGTTGCTAAGTCCTTGTCTGTCACAGACAGTGGTAGAGGTCTATCTTTCAGAGTAAAGAAGCCTAGCTTGATCTAGAAAGCAGCATCATTTGGGCTCTTGACTTTGGGAGAAGGAGTCCTTCTGATATGACACACTAGTTAATTCCTATTCCACAAAAACCATAACTATGGCACGGTTAAAGCACTATAGCAGGCACAGGTAATGAATAGGGTCACTTTCCTGAGTGACATCTCCACTAAGATCTTTCATCATATCAGACATCTGTGACCCAGCCAAGCAGCAGTTACGAGGTCAGTCCTATATGAGAAATAATAGGAGGTGGGGATGGGCATTTGAGCTTAGCAAAGTTGTAATCTAATCTTTCGGACTTTGGTCATAAATGGGACAAAGTCCTAAAGAGACCACACTGGGTGTTAGGGAATAAAATGGCACTTTCCTCAAAGAAACAGCTAGAAAGGAAGCATCCCAAGCTATATCCTGAAAGGCTCTAACCTCTGGGACTAAATTACAGTCATCAGAACCTTGATCTTAGAAATGAATTGTTAATTGTACTTACCCTACCAGGACCCTCATTTGTATCTGTTTCTCAACTTCACCCATGAGCCTTCCATACACTCCTTCCCACCTTGTGCTAGATGCCTCTCCTCTGATGCACGACACCCTATCACACTCCTCCTGACTAACTCACACACACACACACACACTGTACTATAATTGTATGCTTTTCTTCATCTGTAGGCTCCAGGTCCATTAGGACAAAGCTTGCATCTTTCAGCTCATAACTTTAGCTCTTAGAATTGTGCCTTGTACATAGTACATGTTCACTATATGTTTACATGAATGAGTACATGAACAAAATGAATGAATCTTTGTATCTTTTATAATATAGTTCTCCTTCCACCAAAGCACTCATCTTGGTACCTTCCCATCATGAGGCCAGGGTAAGGCTTTGTGACATCACTCTAAGATAAGACAAAAGCACAAGAATAGGTTGTACTTAGCAGAGGCAAACCAAGCTGTCCTCAAGCAGGGTGTGACACAGGTTTCTTCTTGTCTTGAGGATGAGTGAAGGAGCCCACAGCCACACGGGTATTTTCGCAGCTTCCCATGGGGGAAAGGCTGACCCTGGATAGGTAGGTGATACATGACCTTGGAAGTACATGGTTTCATTGTGGCTGGGGCCTAAAAGAAACAGGACTGGGCCTTGTGGTAGGTCTGGCCTCCAAAGCCTGGAAGGATGAGGTTGGTGCTCCGTGCTGTGGCCCAAAGAACAGTGTGAGCTGTTTCTTGAACACATAGTAAGATGTCCATGCCTTAGACACCAGCACAGGAATTCAGGCCCTGTACAGTGGAGCTCTCTTATACCTTTCCTGGGCAACTAATTCAATTTTCAGGAGAGGGAAAAAAAAAGGAACAGCTAACATTTTCCATTGATGGCTCTCAATAAAACCAGAAATACTTTGTGCTTTTGGGATTGAGGTGGGGTAAGGTGAGCTGCCAAGCTGCAACGTGTTCTTAAACAAACAGGCTGTGCAGCCACAGGAAAAGCCATCTAACAAGGTATATTTTTATTAGTCCTTCTTTCAAAGACTTACAAGATTTTAAAAGAACCACATGATTTCTGTTTTTAACTTGCATAAAAGCCTGAAGTTAATTTTTATGAGCAAATTTCAAATCCCTGAAAAACAGGTTTGGTAATATCTCTGACAGGGCTTGAACTGCAAAGTTTAAGCAGGCCTCAGAAAAAAAATAGACATTTTAATGTCCCCTGTACGTTTTCACTGAAAAGCTGTGTCATATTTTGGTAAATAATATTTAAAGGACAACAAATCTTGCTTAACAACACTCCATGGAAAAAGCCAGCAATGAATGACTTTCTACTGACTTTTAATGGTTACCTGCAAATTATCAAAGCCAAGGCTAATGACGTTCAGAAAACTGAATTTTCTTGGTTTCTGATAAGTGATGTTGAAAGAATAGTCCATAAAACACACCACCAACTCCCACCTCTCTCCCATCCCTAAAATGCCTCATCTAGTCAGAGTTTCTGTTTATAGTTCTCAAGTAAACAGAAGACACGAGAAGGTCACCGCACTCCCTGTGCATCTGCTGAGCCCTGACTTGGTCTATGTCTACACATGTAAGCTAATTAAAGCAAACATATTTAATTTTTTTTCTTTTTTTTTTTTTTTTTTGAGACGGCGTTTCACTCTTGCCGCCCAGGCGGGAGTGCAATGGTGTGATCTCAGCTCACTGCAACCTCTGCCTACTGGGTTCAAGCAATTCTCCTGCTTCAGCCTCCCAAGTAGCTGAAATTATAGGCATGTGCCACCATGCCCAGCTAAATTTTATATTTTTAGTAGAGATGGGGTTTTGCCATGTTGGTCAGGCTGGTCTCAAACTCCTGACCTCAGGTGATCCACCCTCCTTGGCCTCCCAAAGTGCTGGGATTACAGGCAGGAGCCACTGTGCCTGGCCTTAATTTTTTTTTTTCTAATTCAGCCATATAATTGATTAGTATCCTTAGAGTTAATTAGGTTAACTAATACTAATTTTCTCCAGTAATTTACAGTTTATTGAAATTATTGGTAGGACTCAGTAATACTCCTGACAGGTTAATGTCTGTATAAGCACAACATAAAGCTACTAGTCCTAGAAACTGAAGGCAGATGATTTTTTTCTCTCACTTTTTCTTTAGCCTCAACCCAAATAGAACAGAAGGTCAAAATGTGGCAATGTCTTGGTCACTTTTGAAGAGCCAGCCCAGCATACATAATATTTCTGCATGTCATGCTACCAAGATAAATCGCAAGTCAGGAAGCCAGGACCAGAACACAGCAGAGAGCTGTGTTCAAGAGGTGGAAATGAGAGCCCAGAGTCAGGGCACTGTGTCTATGTCTTGCCACCGGACCCCAGCAGCAGGGGGTCAGGAAATGACCTGGGCTTGGTTCTAGCCAAAAGGAGAGGTTCAGAATCCCTTCTATCCCCTCTAGACCCTTCCATTCACCAGCCACTTCTTCCTACCTTTGCCCACCATCTCCACCCTGGAAGCCAAGCCTCAAAACAGACTATATCTGGAAACTGCTTACCTTGTGGACAGGATGTGAAATATTTTAAACATCCTAACGCTACAACAGTGATCAGTGGTTTTATTTTATGTCAACACCGAAGTGTGAGGACCAAATGTAAATAGATTTTTAATCACAACATTATTTCCAGAATGGCAGGAGAATTTAATTTTAGGATTTGGGAAGAAGGAATTATTGTTAAGTATCTCAGAAGAATCAAGATTTGGGAGCAGGAAGTGAAGACTTATCCAAATTAAAGATTGTGCTAATTTATTACAACACCATGTATACTGAAAACAAGCATGTTGGGGTAAGTGGACCGCTTCCTCCATAGCAGAGTTATGATAGCTTGGGAAGAAAGAATTAAGCCATTCTAAAAAGTACAGCAACCTTCCTCCTTCCAGCCTGCCTGCACAAAGTGACCATGCAGAACAAGCCATACCTGTACACAATCTCCATTTCAAACACGTATAAAATCCTATTTACACATTTCTAAGCTTGTCTTTCTTGAGAACAACTGATTCCACTACAATCCTGGAGTCCTAAAACGTCTTATGTAATCCACTCCAACTTTTTCATTTGACAGACGAAAAGCCCGAGGTCCGGAGAGATAAAGTGACTTTCCCCAAATTTTAGAGTTTTCTGTTCCTCTAAGGGTGTAAGGGTGTAATAGGACAAAAAGTGATAATCTATGTGACTTGGGATTGGGAGACCAGTGTAATGTAGTGTGTTTGGATCCTGGCCAACTGTGTGATCTCAAGCAATTTTATTTCTCTGAGCCTCAATTTTCTTATTTCTAACAACTGGTATAATAATAGCACCAACTTCAAAGGTTTTTGTGGTGATTAAATGAGAGAACATATCTAAAGCTTTCAGCACAGTGTCTGGTACCTAGTAGGTATCAACAAAAGGTAACTATAATAGGTATTGTTGTTATTGGTATTATTACTGTGCTAATAGCACAATGGGTGACAGAATAATGAAGTCAGGAGTCAAAATAAATTATAATAATGATTATTATAATAATAATATGATTAACATTTCTTAAGTGTGTGCCTAGGTACTTTAACGATTGCTTTAACTACATTATCTCACTCAGTTCTCCCAATTCTATAGATAAGGAAACTTTCCCTTAGAGAAGCTTAAAATTTTGCTCAACAGCTGATAAGTGATGACCCTAGGATATGAACCTAGGTTTCACAGACTCTAGAATTTCTGCCATTATGCTGAATTAAGGATAACCATTAATAGATTAAAGAAAAATAAAGAAAAGGAAGATGTTTAATTCCATGAGTGAGGTCCTTTACTCTTTTCCCAACTAACACAGATGAAAGCCTACCTTTTAGAGCAAGATGGGCCAATATCAATCACTTCACTTAACCATGTCAGACTTTTATGATAAATGTTATGGCTGAGTGTGAGGTCACTCAATGTCAGCTCAATATCCCTTTAACAGGGAGCTATAAGTCAATCCTGCCATCTTAAGATTTATCTCTGGTGTACAATAAAACTGGTTGATTTTCTATTGATTGAGCATTTGAGATACAAAAGCTTGAGAATTGGCTGCTATTTGTTTGATGTGTTCCTGTGTCTGTCAAACTTGTAGGAGTGTTATCTGCTGTTTTAATGTGGCTTGAAGCTTCCCAAATCTGGCTTCCATAATTGTTTGGGAAATGTCATTTGTTTGAAAAATGGGGGTAAATTGAGGGCCTGTCTTTTCCTATTTGCAGATATTAAGAGATTTTATTTATGCAAGCTGTTAACCAGGTTAACATTGCCCACCCCATCCCTAGGGATGAAGTAGGAGTTCAGTGTGGGTGAGGCATACTTCTTAAGGGTCCTCAAAGCCTCTGAAAAAGTTACATCTTCAGTAAAAAGCCCACATATTGCAAAATGTTGGAAGGAGGGTGCCTTAAATTGTGAAATCTTCTGTGAGGGATCTCACTTTTCTGGAACTCCCTGACATCTGAGCCCTCATGTTGCTGGAATGATTCCAAGAGCACCACAAAATTAGGGCTGGTCCTGTCTGAACTGAGTCCAGATCATTTCAAAGTGACTCAAGGCAGGGAAATAAATATTGAACCTAGTTAAATGTTGCTTGAGATTATGCTTGGCACTGGGTGTCCAGTCACTGATTTACTCTTAGGTTACAGGGGTTATTTTGAGCCCAAATGGATGTGCCAGGGCAGATTCATTCAATGGCAGCAATTATTTGCAAGCACAGTTGCATTTCTGACATGTTTAGCGGAATGTAATGTAGAGATTTATGTGATGGTATCAGGTGGGTGTAACAGACATTAAAGTCCTCAGTTTCATGCTACTTTACTCAACCCTGGATCACATTTGGCTTTTCCCCATTCTTTTTCTCCTTTTCCTTATCTTGCTTGAAAACAAAAAAACTGACTTTTTTTCTTTCTTTCTCTTTCTTTGTCTCTTTCTCTCATTCTGCTTCTTTGTCTTTCCTTTCTCATCCCTTTCCTTTCCTTTTAGACAATAACTTATAAGTTATGAGTGAACAATACGAAATCAGAATCAAAGAGGTTAAAAGAAAGAGTTGTAATGTTATTCGGCTCACCCCACTCCCACTCTAAACCACCCAAAAAATAGGGGGGTAGCTACTTGGAAAAGAAATGTTTTAAATGGCCAGTTACAACTTTAAAGAAGAGATTTTGAAGCACAGGTACCCATGGTACACATGGACTATGTACAGCCATACGATTTAAGCCCTGTTGAGTTGGCCTGTGACATGTTTCATTTTATGACTGATGTCAGGTCTTGTACCTCAGTGCCACAAGATGGAAGTCACATGCAGTCCCAGTCCTCTGCCTCCCTTCCCTTCAGCAAGAGGAGGATACTCCCTAGTGCCACATTTGGTCTCACTGTTTGATCTGAGGCTCTGGCTGCTGTCAAGTCCCAGCTGGGCAAGACACTGGAGCAGCATTCTGGTATAAGAGCAAACTTTGGGATCACACATACCCACATGGGACTCCTGATCTGCACTCTATTAACTGTCAACCTTCAGCAATTGACCTAAAACTCTCTGAGCTCAGTTTCCTTATCCGTAAGATGGAGATGATAATAACTCCTACCTTGCAGTACTGTTGTGAAGATTTAATGGGGTAATGAACATAAAGTGCTTGGGTCAGCACCTGCCATCAGCAACACTTACTACATGGTGGACAGCAGAACAATTCCTCAAATGTCAAACCACCTCTCTTTCTGATAGGCCTGCAGACTCTGGCCACAGATGTGACCCTAGCCTCAAACCTCTAAAGACCTGGCCACAGAGATCAGGTGGCTCAAAATCTTGGCAGAGGTGGACAACGGGGGGCAGGTCAGAGGTCCAACATGGCAATCAGGCAGGAACCATCTTCCCAAGACACACCCCCACTTCTTGGGTTACACTGCCTATGCTCGGTCTCCGACCCGTTTCTACATTGGCCTGGCAAGGTGCAGGGCCCTGCCAAACACAATGCCAAGCACAGGCTTTATTAATTTGCCTATATCTTGAGAAAATAGACACAAAACAACAGAGTATACATTAAATCCTGTTAGGAGAAAAATCAATAAGAAATATCTGTTTAACAAAGCCCCATGCTTAGACCATTTTCTTTCAAGAACTATTTGATCACACTTAAGATCAGAAGCCATAATTTTCACATATGTAAGACTGTATAGTTCCCAAAGCCGTTCCCCATACCTTATCTTATTTGAGCCTTCCCAATACCTTTCAAGGTAAGTATTATCTCCACTTTACAGATAAAAAGCTGATGTTCAGAAAGTTTTAAGTCAAATCCAAGATCACTCAGCTAATACCTGTTTGAGTTATTTCTTGATCCGAGATCTTCTGACCCCAGCATTCCCAGCACTACACTGTTCACCTTTTTCTACCCACTGAGTAGTGGTCACCAAAACCCCTACTACCCTCACATCCCAACACTCACCTATGCTATCTGGCTTTGATTAGAAACCTGACCAAGGTATAGGCTCTGAAAAGACACACAAGTTAAACGAGGCATGAAAACATTATCTGGTTTAAAATATGATCATGAATATACACCATATACAAAAGAACTTAATGGAAAGAAACAGAGCCCAAGAATTTCAGGGGGACTCTTCACTCTTCCAGCTTTAAGAAGCAAACTGGACCTGATGGGTGATGTACTTTGTGAGCCAGTTAATATAAATATCCTGATAATTTTAATGATAATACATCCCATAGACCTCAGGGAGAAAGCAGTATTCTCACCAAAGGTACAAATGGATGGGGATTTTATGAACAAAGGAAGATCACTTCCTCTACATAGACTCTATGCTCCCAGCTACAGTGATTTATTTCTGCCCCTTCCAACCCAACATTTCCTGAGAATCCCCGTGGCCCCTGTCTTTGCTAGGTGGGGAAGAAAGACCTGATCTTGTCACAGGAGTAGTGCTGGTGAGGAGAGGACAACAGACCTAGTGATGTTTCTTTCACCCTCCCCAATTCCCACCACCTGGAAAATGAAGACTGACAACTATTAATGACTCCTGGTAACCACGTATGGATTATTCATGAGATAAAGCATGATTTAAACCATAGCTATGAGATGATTATTTCATGTCCCACATAGCCCTTCCCCAGCCAGGCCTGAAGCTATAGGGATGGAGGTGGGTGTTTGAGATAAACCAGGGCTGCCACACAAAACATCCAAAGAACCCAACTTCTTGACTGTGGGGAGCACAGTCAGAGCTGATTGGACATCAGCTACTCTGAGGAACACAGGAGATTGCCTATTTTTTAGGAAATGTTCCAAAAAATTGTTTCCCCTCCTCTTTAGCCCAGAGTGAAGGAGGGTGTTTCCTATGCGGACAGTGCAACCTGCCCCAGCCCCTCACCACAGTGAGAGAAGACTCAGCAGCACATGCTCACTGAGCTAACTGAACCGATGGTGCTCTCCGTAGTGGCCACAGACTACAGCTGAGGTCAACTGATGCATGCCCAATGACATCTGCAGATCCCAAGATATGATTTCATTAATTGCCGTGGATAAATCAGTTGGGCATTTGCTGGCAGTGTTTAAAATGCCACGATGGGTCAGATTAGAAAGCTGCTAGCACTGTAAGTCCAAAGGTGACCCAAGGAGGGTTCTTGGCTTCTGCCAAGGGTAAGATCCCACAGCTGCTTGAGTTGACTCCACCAGAACAAAGTGAGGCCTCTGCCAGCAGGCTCATCATTCCATCTAGATAGGTGTGGCCTCCTGCCACCACCAGGACACACATCTGTAATACAACCAGAGACAACAAAGGTACCCTGGGCTGGAGGCAGGGCAGGGGTAATTGCAGTATCAGAACCTACTTCCCAGGATTCTTGACAAAGTTCTCCCCAACAGGTGCTTCTCCTCTCTGGAGTAGTGTAATGATGAAAGACACGTATTAGAAGTTGAACTACCAAGGTTTGAATCCCAGCTCTGCCCACCAACTATGTAATCATGAGAAAGTCACTTAACCTCTCTGAATCTCAGGTTCCTCCTCTGCAAAAGGGAAGAATAAAGCTCCTATATAGTCCCATAAAATTGGCGTAAGGATTAAAAGACATGATTGGTGTGAAGAGTTAGAACAGTGAGTCAACATGAAGTCATGTTCCATATTATTTTTCCTTTAGGGTCCTCTGTCTTCCCCTTTCCCTGGAGACCCATCCTATCTGCCCTAGTGGGGCAGTGCCTTGTTCTCTGGGATGCTCCTCTCTTTACTCTGAAAGAGATCAAATAACCAGTCCACACAAAGCTTAATGTGTTGTTCAATAGGAGGAACTTTGGAACTTGAGATGCAAGAAGCAAACTCCTAGAGGGAAATTTCCAGTTTTATTGGTCTGCAGGTAGAAAAGGGTTATTTGCATCATGTAGGAGAGTATTGAATAGGAGGTGAGGATGTAGGCCAAGGCCTCATAATCTGGACATCGATTTCAGGATAAGAAGTGCATATATAAGAGGTTTCATAGGTAGAGTCGAGAGCAAGCATAGTAGAAATGACACTACAAAGATTTTAAGAAAAAATAGGATTGAAGGGGAGCCAGTGTTGCCAGATGGAGGCCATCATGTGGAGATCCTGCTTGGAGCACTCACTAGCCCAGAGCCACCATGCCATGGGATGGACCTGCAGCCTCTGGAGGCCTTGATAAGGAATGGCTGAGCTGAGCTGAGTGTTCACTTCCCTGTGCTTTTTACATTTCCTAAGGTATAGGCAACCAGGAGATGCCTTATTCTCTACAATTTTCTGGGACCAACATAGCCACATCTGTTATCTCTTTGTCCTTCCTCACCTTCCTTGCAACTCTTCATACACATTCACACACACACACCCCTTTCCAGGTCTGAGAAAAAGGTAATAGACAAAACACAAACTCTAAGAATCAAATGCAGACATGTGAAGCTGGCCAGGTGCAATCATACATGCCCTCGGGTAAGGCATGATTCATCACCAAAGTCCCCCACTCCTCTGCTCTCTGAAAACACTCTGCCTTCTTGCAGATGGATGGTGACAGTCCCACTCCTTTCTACCTCATACTGAGACCAGCTTGAGCATGTGGTTGGCCATGCAGCCTTGAAAAGGACAAATGACCCGAAGGGACTAAAGTAGAATGGGGAAAGCCAGGCACTCCAAAGCTGCAACATCACCCTCTGGCAGTTATAATTGATCCCCTGCAGTGAGGGAATGTCCCTGCCCACTACTCATCGACCAGGTAGCTCCTGGAGGGCTCAAGTTCCTGGTGGAAGGGGCTTGGCCTGTTTCAACTAACTTCAAGCAGCACAAAGCCCAGCCCATCTCTCTGTAGCTCTGGGCATTTAACAAATGCTTTTAATGATGATGATGCAACCCTTTCAGCTTAGGTCTATCAGGGTCCCCTGAGAAACATATATTATCTGAAGCTTTCCCTTTTGCTTAATTACATTGTGCTAATGTTCTTTTTCCACTAGATTTCTCCTCCCCCAACTCTCCCATCCAAATCCTGCTTCACTGTGGGTTGGATTTACATAAAAGGCCAGCACGTTATAATTGTGATGATTGATCACCAAAGTTTCCTTGGGTTCAGATTGTTTCCTAATGTGGGTCATTTTTCATCATAAAGAGTTGGCTGATAATGATGTCATTTCCATTGCTTGAATTTTGAGGCAGTGGCCACATATCACAGAGTTTAAATGACTGTCTATAGGGCAGCAAAATCATGTCGTTATCAGTTTAAAGCAGTTGCTGCTTTACTCCTGGGGACAAAACAAGAATTGGAGCCTCCTAAAATTCATCAAACAAGAGCAGGATGCCAAGAATACAAATCTGTATCTGGGCCTGGGAAAGGGGGAGCGGGAAGGAGGGGTGGTGGTGAAGCAAACCTGTTTTTGCATGAGGCTGTGTGGTAAGTATCAGATAAAAATGACAAAGTCATACTTGACAGAAAATAAGCTGTATTGCTGATCACTGGATACCTTAGATGTGTTCACCCACAATCCTTTAACTGTGATTTCACAGCAAGATTAACGAGCAAGAATTGAAATCATTCACGAAGAGAAGCTTTGGACTAAAACCCATCTGCCAGATAAGCCAATAAATGTCCCTCTCATCAAGTGACTGGGACTGGGATGGAGCTGGAATTTGGCCCTAATGTTGCATGTGTAAAGTATGGGTATAAAATGAAATGATGTTACATGTGTGTTTAAAACAAATAGTTGCATTGTTAAAATCCCAAGGCTTGCAGACCCTAAATCACTGTGAGTGAGCTGCTGCCCCAGATGCTCTGTTTTCTGCTATTTGCCCCCAGCCACCTTCCCATGTGGCATGTCCTTCTGAACCCTCTAGGATGCCCTGCAGATGTTAAAAGTGTATAGTGCAGCCCCAGCCCTGTCTTCCACAGTCTTTCTCATGCAACCCAGCATCCCTCCTCCAACTTCTTTTCAAAATACTCTAACTTGGAGAAAATTGCAAGAACAGTAAAATGAACACCCATATATTGCTCACCTACATTCACTAATTATTTTTATTGTCCCAAATATGCTTTATCTCTCTGTATACATATACACACTTTTTTTTGTTTAATCATTTGAGAATTCATTGTTTTAGCTTCCCATGCTTCAGGACACTTCCCTCCTACATACTTAGGTGAGTATCTCAACAAAAGGTTTTCCTCCTTTCATATCATACTTCAGAAATTTCACATTGATATAATACTATTCTCTAATATGGTCTTTTTTAAGTTCAATTGTCCCTACAGTTTTATGCAGCTGATTTAAGCTGCATACACACACCCACACACACCCGCACACCCACACACACACGCCTCCAGGGTTTAATCAAAGATCTCACATTGCGTTTAGCTGACATGTTTGCTTTTTCATTTGTTTGTTTTGTGTTGTGGTGTTGAATTGGTCCTAGCGGTATCAATATAAACCTATTTTTATTTCAAAAATTTATTTCTTAGGAAGATGGAGATATGTCAAGACACAGGATTCTTCTTGAAAGGATTCCCACTGGGAAAACTGGGATAATTTAAACATCAAAATGACAAATGACAGAAGTGGTTATAACATATTAGAGGGAACAAATATATTTTCTGATATTTTGAAAAATCAAGGTGGGAAGAAGAATGGAACACTCCTCTTTAGAGAAGAATACCAACTAATAAATGAGTAGGAAATTTAGAAATAGAAAATTGTCATTTTGTAACCATCATAATGATAATTAATTCAGGCAGGGGCCATGATATCCCAGTCCACATTTGTATCTTTCTTTTTCCACAGTGAGAATCCAGGTTCCCAACAACCTTGTTATGTTTACCCATTTGCCTGGTCCTGCAGTACACACTATCAACAATTTATTAAGTGGAGTTCAAGATTTCCATACCGTTTCATTTTTATTCTTAGAAAATGTTATGTATGCTGTTGTACAATCAGCATACTTTGTTCGAAAGTGACTTGAGTACTTTTTCTAATGTGTGATTTTTATCTATTTCATGTAATTTTGGGTTTTTTCTGCTTGAATTCAATTTTCATCTCTTTTCCATTTCTTAATTCTATTTTTTGGAATTGTAAACCTTTAACACACTTTGAAACACAAAACCAAATCAAAAGGGATCCCCAGAGAAATTCCATCTTCTTCCCTATGCCTTGCATTTGGTTCTCACTGATCCCTGTAAATAACCAATTTCATTCATTTCCAGTTTAATTTCCTTGTTTTTTTTGTTTTTTTTTTTGTTTTTTTTTTTTCAGAAAAATAAGAAAATTTACAGACAAATTTTTAAGCCATTAACATTTGTGTCCTTTTTGTAACAATTGCTTTGGAATTTTGGAAAAATATATGAGAAAATTCCAAAAGATGAAGTCACCCCAAGAACATACGTTTTCATTTCCTGCTTAGAGTTAAGTGAAGAATTTTTGTTTAAGGGAGGATGACAGACGCCAACCTAGTCATTGGACTTAGGGGACTAACCACTATCACATTCCTCAAAATATTTTTTTGTCTCAGTAACAAATAAGAATGCAACCAATTTGACCCCGTACTGATTCTCTTGTTGATATGATCAAATTAACCAGCCAAGCAATAGCACTTCCTAGACTCAGCATAATTCTGATCACTTTGTTCTGTAGCTTAATACCCTTCCATGGCTTCCTATTGTCCTCAGGATGAATTCCAAACTTGCAAAGCCCACAGTAGGCTGCCCTCTCCACTTGGCGTGCACACACACACACACACACACACACACACACACGGGTTCCTGAGTCCCAACTGTTCACTTCTTTTCTCAACCTGTGCTGTTTGCTTTGCTCACACTGAGCCCAACATTTGAACTGCTCTTCCCACGAAGGGCAAGGAAGTCAGGTGGATGGGTGTCACCTTCACCAGCCCCTCAAGGCAAGTTCATTTGTTGAGCTCTAAAGACGCATCTTACATTGCAGTTTCCCATGTCTGAAACTTGGGAGTTGGATTTATAACAGGACCTTCTGTGACTGCAACCACTTGGAAAGGCATGATGGGAAACTGGGCTTTCCAGTTTAGCCTTGGAGCCAAGGACAGGTGCAGGAAGGCTTATTACTGTTCCAGGACAGAACTTGGGACCCAGTAGCTCCTTTGGCCCCAGCCTCTCGGTCCTGCACTGTGGTGTGGCCCTTAGCCCTCCCGATAGTGAGGACTGCACCCCCACCCTGTTCCCTTCATGCCTCAGGCCTTCCAAGTTCCGACCCTGCAATTGGATGACTCTGTCTGCCTCACCTGTTTCCATGCGTTGTATTTCCAACCAGGCTAGTAAATTAACAGTCTCCTAGGAGATCTCTTTTTCTGACTCTCTTCTTGCATTTCTACTTCCCAGATCCTGCATCGTATCCTACATGGCTCTATAGCAATCCCATAAAACCCAGTATTTAATCTTGGTCTAGTTTCTTCTATTGTCTTCAACTCCATGCTTCCACTTGAAGAGAAGCTAACGCAGCAGTAATTTTCAGCCTTGACTGTGAAAAAGAATCACCTGAGAGATTTCTGACTCAGTAATCTATGGGTAGGGCACTAGGATTTGCACTTCCAGCACGTACCTCGGGGACCGCCGGGACCTCTTTAAGAAACCCAGTAGGTAGGCAGTCTGGGCACTTCCTATCACCCTTCACCCTAACTGGGCCCTGTTAATGCTAGAGATACTCTTTCTCCTAATTACTCACAATGACTATTCACCAGACATCCTTAGGAAACTCTAGGCCTCTAAGCTGACAATTGCTCTCACCAGAACCACTGCCCTCAGCTGGCCCAGTCAGGAACCACAGCTCTAAGACACACTCCCTGCTCTTTACCCCAATTACCTTCTTGCCCTAAAACAGATTTATCTTTGAACTGTGTATTTTTGCACTCAGAAAAATAGACATTATTATGCTGCCTACTCATACTCTGTTTATTCACACCAATGTAATTTTTATTAAAATAATGTTTGCATATATCATTTGTAAATGTGTTTTAGATAGTAGGCATACTTAGAAATCTCTTTCCATCACCCAACTTGTAGAAAATAATTTCACTAACACCCAGCTAATCAATATTTCTTCCTCAAAAACATAATAAAATGAAATTTGGGTTGACATCTATGAAGCTGGTACAAATTAGTGAGAATTACCACCACCTGGCAGAAAAGTGGCTAATAGACATGGTGGAAGGTGTCCTGGCCATTTATAAGCAGAGTCTAGTGGAGGCGGCCACATAGAACCAAGTCCAGTGGAGGCAGATGATGGCTGGTTTGGGAGGGGTGCTGGGAGACTGTTTTCCTCCAGCCCTTGGGACACGGGCATGCTTGTCTTCACTTCTGAGGATGTCAGCAGCTGCTTTGGCTGAGAGTACATGTGGTCTTATGTACAAAGCTTTTTTTTTTTTTTTTCCCCCCCCCACAGAGACTTGAAAGAAATCAGAAGAGATTCTGAGGAGGTAGCTAAGGAATCCCAGATCACCTAAGAGTTTGGAAAGAAGAAAGAGGGCATGGCACACCCAGGGGAATGACGCCTCTGCACCCCAGCCTGGCCTCACAAGCACTGTAGTGGTTATGTACGAGGCTCTTGGGGGCTTTCTGCTGGAATCCTCCTCCTGCTCTGCCATGACCAGTTGTGATTCTGGGCAATTTACTTAGTCTCTGTCAGCCTTCCCCATCCACTGGAGGAGAGATAGTTTTAACTCATGTCACTGTGATAACTGCACTGATGACATCAGGTATTTGACACAAAGTAAGCATTCAATAAACATGCCTTTTTTTTGTTGTGGTAAAATAGACGTAATAAAATTTATAATTTTGGCCATTTTTAAGGGTATGGTTCAGTGGCATTAAGTACATTCACATTGCTGTGCAACCATCACTACCCTCCATCTCCAGAACATTTTCATCATCTCCAACTGAAACTTTATTCTTTTTTTCAATCCATTAGCTGGATTTAGTCACGTTTATAAATTTCTTTATATGGTGTCTAACACGTTAACTATAACATCAGGAAACACAGGATCCCATTTTAGCTTTTGGATTTTATTTTTGAGCAATTTATTTGTAGGGATTGATATTTCATTGCTTTTACTTTTTCTTAGACGTCTTCCAAATAACAAGAGAAAATCTACTATTTAAAAAATAGAATAAAAGTCAATCTTGCAATTTTTGTAAATCCAAGCTATATTATGGAATCTTAGTGATTTTCTTTTTCTTATATCTTGAAACATTTTGCTATTCATCATTCTAGTCATCATTTGATCATTACTCACCAATTATTCCCAACTATGTTTAAAAACGCTAAAATAATGTGAAATGGAAAAATGATATAATTTCATAAAAGGCTGATGCAATAATGAACTAAACTGTGGCTATTACATCACCTTTTAGTTTTCCTGCTGTCCTGCCCCAAGTATTGTAGAATCATTCAAGAAGGTTTAGGAGAACAGTAAAGACACCATCTTTGTAGTTTCTTCTCATCTTTTATACACAATTGAGCATCCATAATTTTTATTTTCCAACCACAATGGCAAAGATAAGCAAATTTACAGAGGAAGATGTTTCATATTATTAAACAAATCATAAGATTAATGCAAAGAGATTTCATATAAGCAAAATTTTAGACTGTGAGTTTTCAGATGACAATATCCTAAATGAATTTTTCCAAAGTCTAGAATCAATAAATGGACACTATATTTTTAAGGACAAAAATGAAATATCGTGTCCTCAATGAGTTAGTAACTCAACAGGAAGAACTTTATCATGCAGTGTTCTGTGATCAGAACATAGACCATCCCGTTTTGAAAAAAAAAAAAGTAATAATATTCTTTTGTCTCTTATGTGGTTGTGCACCAAAATTTGCTTAATATGGGTCATAAGTGGACTAGGTGGGTGTGTACTGAAAGGGGAATGGAAGAAAATAATGTGGAAACCAAAACAATCAATTGAATCATTCTAATTGATGAAACATGAAAATGTTTTGCAATTATAGAATAAAGATGTGAGTCTTCTTTTAAACAAATTATGAGCCACAGTTTTTAAAAATATTTTATTTTGATGTTATAACTGCAAGAAGATAAAATTAGAGGTAATGATAAGCTAAACTTTCAGAGATGGACTTGAAATTTGGAATCAATGCTGTATTTATAAGACCAACATGCATGACAATTGATCACCAGTTAATGGCATTCGAAGGAAGTTGCCCAAAAATTGTAGGCATCAATACCTTCTACACCAGGAAAATATGGTAAGAAAAACTGGAGTTTGCTATGTTTACGTTTTTATTAAAATTTTTAATAAAATTATTTTTCATAATATATCTGGTCTTCTGTAAATTACTCATAAAATGACTAAAAAATATAAAAACACAAAAAGGGTCCATTGGACACAAATGGTAAATGGTGAGAACTATTCTTGGTTTACCAAGGATTAAACACTCAATAAAAGGTCATTGTTATCACTGTTACCGTCATCAGAGTTCACAAAGTTTTATCCGGTCCTAGACTTATTCTGAAAAAGAAACCACATCCTATGTTCCATGGAACAAAAAGGACTCCTAAGCACCAGTGGGTTTGAGGTATCCTGCTACCACAGCCAGGAAAGGGTGTCCCGCATGCCTTCCCATTGCAGCATGAGAAAGGAAGACATATGGCCTGATGCGGCCAGTCATGAGGTGAGTCTTCTTCCTGGTGTGTATGCACAGCCTGCAGGATGTATCACTGACCACTCTCCCCGGCTACTACCCGCCTCTGCTGATTTACATGGAACTGTGCAGCCTTCCCTGCTTTTAAGAGCTCAAACTTTCAAAAAGAGTAGAAGAAAAATTTGTAGCCCAGTGGTTCCTTTATTCCTTCTGATGTTTAGGCTGTGACTTTGAAAGATAAAGACTATGGGAAGTGACCATCTGGCTACAGGAGGGAGTGTCCATAAAAGAATCATATAACTGGGCCAGGAGTGGTGGCTCATGCCTGTAATCCCAGCACTTTGGGAGACCGAGGCAGATCACTTGAGGCCAGGAGTTCGAGACCAACCTGGGCAACATGGCAAAACCCCATCTCTACAAAAAATATAAAAATTAGCTGGGTGTGGTAGCATGTGCCTGTAGTCCCAGCCACTTGGGAGGCAGAGATGGGAGGATTGCTTGAGCTTGGGAGGTCAAGGCTACAGTGAGCCATGATTATGCCACTGCACTCCATCCTGGGTGAAGACTGAAAATCTGTCTCAAAAAAAAAAAAAAAAAAAAAAAAAACCCGAATACAAAAAGGACATCCAGGGGCTCAAAGACAGAAAAATAGTAAGAGAGGAATCTCCCTACTAATTCTGAAGAGTAACATCTGAGAAAATGAGTAAAGGAGAAAACAGAGCTTTAGATTTCTATGTATCAATTAAAAATAGATTTGATTTTTTTGATTAGTAAATGTTATCCCCTGGGTTTGTCCAATCTAAGAGAAAGCTTCCCAGTCATAAGAATAATCCCCCCAGTGGAGACAAAAATGACCACAAGACAGTCACTAATACCCATGTAGGCAGATATTCAAGTATTGGCCAAAGGATCACGTGAAAATATGCTGCAAAAGCTATTCCTAAGCTGAGAGGGAGGAAACCTGGATCCCCTCAAGGTTTCTTCCATCTCAATGCAGGATAACATAATAGTTTAAACAAAGGGTCTTGGAATCAGAGTGTCCCAGCTCAGCGTGTACTGAGGGACACAGTTTAACCTTCCTAAACCTAGCTTTGACCATTTATAAGTGGGCCAGCTGGGGTTGCGGGGAGAATGCTGATGACAGTGGTACCCACCTGTGCTGGTTTGCCCGACAGATCCCCTTACACCCTTCACTATTCTTTCTGCCCCAGGAGACTGACCTGGATGAAACTCCTCAGCAGCCTCCCTCTTTGAGTCCAACAACCTGCCCTGGTTGTATCCAACAGACTCCTGCCCCAGAAAGAGACTGGAGGAAGAAAAGAGTGAGTGCAGGCTGTTGATGGCCTCAGCTCCTTGTGCGGTCCTATCTGACTGGCTGTGTCCTCCAACTGAAGGTCACTGCTGCTCTCAAGGCAGCCCCATCTGCATAACTCTTTCCTTCTGGATTCTGGAACCTCCTCTCTTCCCTCAATGCTTCAGGCCTAGAGGTGGTAACCAGTTCTTTGTCGCTAGCCTGGGACACTGCACTATCTCTTATGGATCCTTACCACAGGTCTTACTCTATAAACACTCCAGTTACCAAACCCCCTTCCAATTATCCTAATTGGAGTGGGCATCTGTGCTTGGCTGGGACCCTGACTCTACCTCAAAGATAACTGAGAGGATTAAAAGTGGTATTGCACATAAAATACCTGGCACTTAGCAAGTAACCATTACAATAATATTATTATTCTCCTTTCTCTGATCTCTCACTCCCCTTTTTCACCCATGGTTAATCCTTCTAGTCAGCTCCTCTTCTGATTCTTTAACACAGGAGTCAGCACACGTTTTTCTACAAAGGACTAAACAGTAAATAATTTAGGCTCTGTGGGCTACACAGCCTCTGTTGCAACTGCTCCCCTCTGTCACTGAAGAACTAAAGCAGCCACCAGCCAGCAATGCTTAAATGAATAAGCATGACTGTGTTTCAATAACATTTTATTTATGAGCACTGAAATCTGAATTTCATATCATTTTCATGGGTCATGAAATATTATTTGTCTTTTGATTATTTTTCAGCCATTTGAAAATGTAAAAACCATTCTCAGCTCACAAGTTGAGCAGTAACAAGTGGTGGGCAGGACTTGGCCTACAGGCCACAGTTTACCAACCCCTGCTTCAACAGAGTTCTAAGATTTAGCATTTCTGCTATACCAGAGAGCTTTTATGCCCCAAATTATGATTCTATATTTTTCCTATTTTCCTTGTTTATAAAAAAAAAACCTCTAAAAATTCATTCTTTGAAGCCAAAGCTTGCTTGCCCTTTCCCATAATCTTTGCCAATTGGCTTTTGAAATCCCCTGCCATAGCACATTCAAACCATCCCCTCTATCATACCCTCCAGGGGCAATGTCCTTGAAGCTGTTCCCACACTAGAAACCCATTCCAGCACTTTTCATCTAGGAAAGGGCACATCCAAGACTAGCCCAGTGTGATTCACTCCATGGAAATAATAACAGGAATTCTGCTGTATTTGGGCAAAGGCTGGCCTGGGCAATGCTGGAGAGAAGGTGAGGTTTGTCTCTGCAGGACTCCACCCGACTGTGCCCACCCTGGGCTTGCACACATGTGGGGCCTTTACCAGCCTTGTGATGATGCCCCTCCATCCCTTTCTCATAGGACCAATCTGAACACTCTGCAAAAATGCAGATCGGATGCTAAGGCATATTAACCTATTCCAACAGACATACAGTGCTGTGTAAGAGTCTTGAATTTTAACATGTCTTTTCAAAATAACCTAAAGCAGTGGTTCTCGATCTGGCTACGTGTTAGAATCACCTTTTCCAGCATTTAAAAATGCCAGTGCCACCAGACCATGATTGAAATTTTATCTGCAGTTTTAAAAAGCTACCCAGGTGATTCTAGTGCAAGGTGAGGGTTGAGGGTCATGGACTTTGACGAATGGCTGAGGGAGCTATTTTCAGACAACTGAAGGAGGCCAGGATGCATCCATTCAAATCATGGTTTCTTTTAATTTTCCTTACTGTCCCATGCAAAGCTTCAGAAAAGAAGGCAATTGGGAGGATAGGATGAAAATAAACATTATTGTGTATCTAGTTTGCATTTGGATTTTATTCATTACTTTTCATTTGTGTATTCATTCATATAACATCATTCATTAAGCTACTACCATGTGCCAAGCACTGCAGATACAAAGATAAAGAAGATAGGCATGATTTCTGTCCACATGGAGTTTATATTCATATAGTGGAAAGAGTGGGGGGAATTGAACAACTCATTACACAATTATTATTTAATGGCAATTGTGGGAATTCTTATAGAGTTCAAAATGCACCTTCTGAGGAAATCTCACTTAATTGGAGAAGATCAGGGAAAGCTTCCTTGAGGAAGTGGTACTCTGGCTGAGCTCTAATATGATCATGAGTCAACTAGACAAGATGGGGAAGGCAGTGGGAACTACATAGGCAAAGGCCCTATGGTGGGCATACAGGAGCTTGAAGCTTTTGAAGAGCTAAAATGCAGCAGTGTGGGTGAAATTCAGAGAGCAAGGGGAGAATGCTAGGGTGGATTAGGACCGGGTCAGACAAGGCATTGGAGGCCTTATTAAGACACATGTTATCTCCTCTTCTTCATTAACGCCATCACTTTATGAACTCTGAGCATTAGCGACACGCTTAAGATTCCATCACTGGTAAGAGGTAAGGCCAGCACTCAAACCCACTTCTGCCTAACTCCATCTGTGGTTCCATCCATCTCTGCAGTTCCCGCCACCTCCAGGGGTCAGATGTTTCACCAGAAACAGAAATTATAAATCAAAGCTGGGTTTCTATATAGAATCTCTCCACACAGAAATAGAGTATCTATGCTTGCGTATAGATAGGGAGGAACAAAAGGAACAAACTAGAAAGGATCAAAGATACTAACTTTAGGGAAACTGACCTTCCTTCATAAAGGAAAAGGTTTGCCTGCATCTCCTACCCAGTTCTTTGCAGAATTCAAAAGGGCTCCTATTGCTGGACCTTAGTACAGGTCAGTGAGATAAATCATTCATTGATTACCTGGTATTTATTGAGCGTTTATGTGTCAAGTTCAAGAGACACCAATGAAAATACCAGATCCTGCAGATCCTGACACTTGGGGAATTTAGTCTTTTCTAGAAGAGAGTAGAGATGCAATAAACTTAGCCAAATTCAAAATCAGAAATTCCTAAAGGTTAATAGGAGATTAGAGAATAGAGTAGTAATCTCTTATGCTTAATATTTATGTCTATCAGAGTTAATTTATTTCTCCCCAACTCCATCATCCCAATATTTTTCAAAGATGACCACACAAAAATGGCAAGATCAATAAAAATCACCAGTTTTTAGTAGCTAGGAATATCACATTATGAATAAGATTTAAGCAGTGGGCTAGGACATTCTGGAACATGATCAATGAGGGAAAATTGAATAAATCTTAAAAAAAAAAGTCTGACTCTGTTCCAAAATCAAAGATGTACATGAGATTGATCCAGTCCTCTTCCAGATGGTTTGAGGAAATCTGAGCTGAGTCCTTGAAGTAATGGTTAGTCTAAGATATATAAAATGAGCAAATAAAAAACTTCATTAAAATCCTAAAATAAAACTGAAAACTCTGCAGCAGATGGTATGGATCATAGATAAATGTCTGACAAAGGCAGTAATGATTATTTCTTATCAGCAACAAGGATTTGGGAGAGAGACAAGGAGATTGAGTTATAGGAAATACAGTATTGATTTTGAAAATGAAAGTAAGATTGATTCTATCTAGCACTTCAGGTAATCTTCAATCTCTATTAAAATATTCAGTTTGATTCTAACAATTGCGGAGTCACCTCAGCAGACTTTCTTGACATCCAGGGAGGTGGTGGGAAAAGAAGTGTCCATCTTCCCATTTTTCCTCAAGAATCCCTAACAGGCAGTCAACAATGTGCCCAGAGCACTCCCACCTCATGAGGCTGAAGGACCAGCACACTTGCTCCTGAGTGAAATCTCCAACATTCTCCAGGCTCCAACACATGGTTAGGGGAGATGGCTGAGTGGGAAACCCCTGCTAAACACCACACATCAGTATCCCAGCCACCAAAAGCACACTGCAGTTGTGTGTGTATGCCTGCATGTGCACACGTGTGTGTGTGTGCACACATGTGATGTTCACATCATCAGCTATCCTCCTTTCTTTTAGGATTGATTTCTCCTGCCCTTCATTGCAGCCAGAACATGGCAAAAGAGAGCAAGAAACTCTAGCCATCATAGCTCATCAGAGGCATCTTCCAATATAGCCCCCAAACCAAGATCTGGAATTTCTGCCTTGTCGTCTTTGGAGATCCCTAAGTCAGAGCCGAGTCTAAGAACAGACTTCTCTTTCTCCCTTTCCAGAACCCTTCAGAGGCCATTGCCCCTCACATTCCTGCATTCACCCTTCCCTCAAGTAAGATGTTAAAATGTCAGGAGATGAGAAGAACTTTGCTTTAAAGGAAAACAAATCTTTACCATACAATACTTAATGCCAGCCCCATCTCCACCAACTTACTCTTACTATTATAACATAATATAAATCCCTTTCTCCTCTTCCCCTTTATGTGATCTGCCAATGTGTCAGCTCCCTAGTTTTGAGGGTATTGTAACTATCTCTTCCTCACGTCCATTGTGATGAATGTGCTGGGTGAGCTGTCAGCTGCCTTTGATGTGTAACTCTGTGTTCTAGACCCACGACTCAAAGTTTGGTGCCTGGATGAACAACGTCAGCATCACCTGAGAGTTTGCTGGAGAAATAGAATCCCAGGCCCCACTCCAGACCTGCTGAATCAAAATCTATTTTAACAATATTCCCTAGGTGATACTAATGCACATTAAAGGGAGTTCTGACTAAATTGCAAGACACTTATCACGTCCCTGAAAACAGGTTGGCAGTAAGTCGCTAAAGGTTAACTCTGTCACTAGAGTGGGATTTTATAGAGAGATAGAGGGAAAATATAAGGGAGAATTGTTGTTACTATTTACAGCTTACCAGAATTTATGTCCCTTATATGAAGCACTTAGACTCAATGAGATCACGCATATACATGGTGTAAGCATCAGAGAAGCTCAAAGAAAGGAGAGCCTGATGTGGGATTGCCAGTAGGGCGGAATATCATGGAGAAAATAGAAATTGAACCAAGATAAGTGGGTAAGATCTTGTAACAATCACTACACGGGAAATTTCTAAATCTAAAACAGATAGTTGTCAGGTAGCACTTACCAGAAATGTAAAGTTCTGGTAGCACTTATCAAAACTTTAATAAATTATGTTATTACTTTCACTTCACTTTAATAAATCATTATTACCATGTATTTTCTCTGAGCATTAATAAAACCAGGAGGGTGATGGTGATGGGTGTCGTGGAAACAACAGGGTTTGGTGTCAGATGGATCTGGCTCTAATTCAGCCAGACTGTGTCATCTTGAAACAGTTACTTTCCCTTGCTGAGCCTCATTATCCTACTGAAACATGAAAATAATACCTGAGGATTAAGTAAGAGAAAGTATACGACTGTTACCAGTATAGCGTCTGTGTCTGTAGCATAGTAGGCAGTCAACCAGTATCAATCTACCTTTTCTCCTCTCTTCCCTCTGGCACAGAGTTGGCCCCAGACAAATGTTAACTAAACCTGGACCTAAGTCAGCAAGTGCAATCCAGATTAGTAAAGTCCTGAAGAGTTTAGGCTTGATGCAGCAGGAAGCAGGAGTCATGTGCAAAGACAAAAACAGTATTTTAGGAAGGCCAGCCTAGCAGTGGTATTCAGAATAGAAGAGAGAGGCAGGTGATGGTTAGCAGTGAATTGGTAAGCTCATTGAAAAGACAACCATGTAAAGGACTTTGGGCCAGGCTTTCAAGGCACACCTGACTGCAACTGTGTTGGTCATTTTTCCCTTGGCTCTCAATTCCACTGTCCTCACTTCCCCTGCTCTAATCTGTACTTTTAGGAACTGGATTTCTTGTGAAGTGGCTTCCAGGTAAGATCAGCCAGTGGGAGGCTCACCAGCTCATCAATGGAAGAGGGGAAATGCTAAGATTTGTATCTTTTCATCTCCCTGCCTGGGTAGCATCTTAGGCAGCGCTGTTTCTCTTGAGACCTTCAACTCCAACAGGCAGTCCTCTCCTCTGTTCCCAGTTCCCAGCTCTGCCCGGTAACCTGAGCTGGGCTGTGGAACACTTCCCCCTCCTGTGCTTCAACCATGCTAGAGTGGAAGGATCTTCCAGCCATTGCCAACCTCTGTGGTACTTCACCATCTCCTCTTTGGCTTCTCAGTTTTAGCATCACCTGAGTAACTAGTTTCCTGTATTATATTTCCCCTACTGAATGACCAAAAATGGTTTATATTCCCTGACTAGACCTTAATTGACGATATCTAAATCAAAATATATTTCAGATTACTTCTGTATGACTATGTAGGTTTCTAAATCTTGGAAGATATACAAAATAAAAGCCTCATAATGATTTATCTGCCACTGAAAAGGAGGAGAGGAATTGGGTAGAATTCTCCAACCAAAAAACTCTAGTAGATCCATTAAAGCAGGGTAATTATTAGCCTGTGAATGTAGTGATGTCCATAGGCATGTCATTTAATTTAGCATTTGCAAGCGTGATCTGGAAGGGTGAATAACAAATGCAGAAATTATTGGGAAGTATTGCAAATACCCAAAAGGAGAAGGAAATAATGTTTTAAAACCCAAACTGGCAGTTACAGAAGTATGTTCAGGATATAGTCATGGAATTGATAAAAATGCATAGCTGGATCAAATAGCAAAATGAGATGCTGCCTGAAAACATGTATGGTTGGATAGGTAAGAGAAAGTAATCAAAAACACAGATACTCCACAGGAAGGAAAAAAAAAAAACAAGAAATGAATATAGGGAAGAAGACTGAGGAGAGACAGTGCAAACTTAGATCTAATTTGGAAATATGATGGAAAGAACCTGGTTATTTTGAGCTTTAAGTATAGACACTTTATGTTGTTATTGTTGTTTTGAATGATGTTCTTTCTCTCTCCAACCTCCATCATGCCTTTCAATTTATACAGTATTTATTAGGCCATACCTACCATACCTTACCCAATTTTGCATACCTCAATAACAAAAATGAGAAAAATAGTAAGAATTGCAAGATTCTGGGGAAATCAAATCTGAAAGATAACGGGCTGGAGGACACAACTGATACAGGAAGTAAAAAGAGCCACATTGGCTGAGCAATCATATTTCTAGCACAGACAGAACCACAGAAAATTAGGCATATTGTGTGGGAGAAACAAATTCCAATTAAAGAATAGATTTCAGTGTTGACCTAATTATCTAATGTCCAGCTCTCATTTTTATGGGATGAAGCCAGGCAAGTAAAATAAATTCTTGGAGATAAATCTACGCTTTCTAACAAAGAAAATTACTTCTTTCTCCGTGAAACTCCAGATGATCAGAAAACAATACCCTAGTATATTATTTTTGCTCAGTTTGAACCTCAACTATCACTTATATAAGGATAATATTGATTTCTAGGGGTTCAGACAATGTATTTCTATGTGGTCAAGAAGGGTTTCCTTTTGGGAAAACAGAAGTTCAAAAGGAGAACAAGAACTCTCAACTCTGAAAGCACACAGCCACCAATAAAATTCACTTGCTCCCAAGTAAATTATTAGGTCAAAGAAGAGTAAAGGATTAAAGCTAAATACTTATAGCTCCTTGTTAAACTGGGGCTGTTATAATCTAAGAATTCATGAGAAACCATTTTCAAACTTAGAAGGGGGTGGGAGAGAAGCAACTATAGTCAACTGTAATATAGTAAGGATCTGTCACATGATCTAATTACAGAAATGAAAGCAACCCCAGAATTATGTGGTCTATTCAAGCCTGCAAGGAGTACGAACAAAGAATATAATTATACATCAAGCCTGTTGATTAAACAATTACTATTTAAAGCAGATATAGATTTAAAATTAATTTGCTTCTGCATTCTGAGGATTTGGGGACTGAGATAAACAGTGTTTGAAGTTTAATTATCCGTGCGTAAGATGAAGGGGCTCATTTCAATTTGGTTAGCTCTGCAGAGTGTTTTGGATGGTGTAAAAGAATGAATCCGACTCTGCTGCAAGTCTCGGCACTGCTGAAATGTGTGATTAAAGTGAGCAAGAAGGCTCACTCAGCCTAATTCCCACAGAATGTGGTAATATCACAGGAGGGATTGTGCAATTGCAAATTAATATTTAAATGAACACTAGTTTGAAGTTTACCTGGAGGGTGAAACACACTATCTCCAAAAGAACAGAAGAAGGCCAACCAAACAGTTCCAGGCTCCACAGCAGTGAAATCTGAGGAGTGGAGACCTTCACGCATGTTTGAGCAAATAGGACACCTACCTGCCAGCGACTCTGAATGGAGTGATTCTTATCAGAGGCCACATGTACAGTGTCCCACGGCAGAATTGCAGGGCTGAGGGGTGGGCAGGGTGAAAGGGTGAATTGGAGTTGGAGTGAAAGACAATAAACAGAGACTAGAAAATTCCAAAGTTAAAGAGTGATTGTCGAGATGCAAGGAACCGTGTCTGTGTTCCCATACCGAGATCAGAACGTGTGGGGACAGAATTCCCAGACCTCAAAGCCGACTCAACAGCTTCCATGAAGGGAAGGTGTGCTCCTGACCTGGCTGTGCTTGAAAGAACAGAAGGATGCCACAGAGTCTCCTGGTTCAGAGAATGGACTTCAGAATGAGAAAACTGAGTTTCATTCCCAGCTCCACCACTTTTCAGTCTTGTGACCTTAGCAAAGCATTCAGCTCTCTCAGAACCCTCTGTTTCTTTAGTAAAATAGCTTTCATTCCTTCCTCACTGGGTAGTTGCAAATATTAAATATGGTAATGAGGGCAGCCTAAGAGTGTCCTTTCCCTACTGAAAACCACTCTGTGGCTCATCATTGCTTTTTGGTTAAAAATAAATCTCTTTAGCATGGCCTGTAAGGCCCTAAAACGGGGTGATGCCCACTCACGTCACCTGCCTCTCTTGTGTTCTCTTCCCCAGCATTTTCTCCAGCCCGGCCTCACTGGCATTTTTCTTTTTTCAGTCCTTTATTCTCTCTTCTGCTTTCAAGGCATGTTCATTGCTTTCCCTCTTCCTCAGAACATTTTTCCCTTCCCTCTTCACCCAGTTGACATCTCTTCATTCTTTAGATCCCACTGCTTGTTGTCCAAGGTAGTAATTAAAAGCTCAGGCCCTGAAGACAACACGTTGTGTTCAAAACCCAAACTCCACAACTCACTCTCTGTATGACTTTTGCCCATGTAACATTCAGCTTCCTTCTCTGCAAAACAAGGTTGATCACCAGTACTTACATCATGATTTTGCCGTAAGGGCCACATGAGTTAATGCAGGCTATGGTCTCAGAAGTGAGTCCAGTTCAAAGGAAGCATTGGAAAACTGCTTTTGTAGTCCTCCAAAAGATCTCCCTTCCCCAGCACCTAGCACGCTTGCAACGTTATGTTTGTGTGATTGTTCTAATACACCTCTCTCCACCATAACAAAGGCTCCACGGGGGCAGGAGTTTGCCAGTGTTTAGCCCACATTATAGATTCTGTTCCTAGTAGAACAGACACTCAAATATTTGCTGAGGACTAAACCAATGAAAATGCTGAGCACAGTGCCTGGCACATAGTGGGCCTCAATGAATACTAGCTTTTAAATAACAACCTACTGACAATGCCAATTGTCAAGTGAAAAAAATTCTGACTATTATTATTTACTTTGCCCAGTGGTTCTCAACTGGAAATGATTCTGTCCCCCAGGCAATGTCTCGGGGTGGTGGGAGTGCTACTGGCATCTAGTGGATAGACACCAGGGAGGCTCTAAACATCCTACAATGCAAAGCACAGTCCTCCCACAAGAAATTACCCGGCACAAAATGGCAATAGTGCCAAGCTTAAGAAACTCTGAATTTTGCCATCTGTCATTTTTCTCTGATGGCTTAATTTACCAGTTGAATTACAGCAACAGATCGGCCTAAGGTAATTATTCTTGCCCTTTAGCCTGTTATTCCTATGGGTGCAAGGTCACCCCTGCTTCTCCCTCACTCCCCTAAACTCTACTGGCCTATCTCTCTCATTCCTCCTCATCCCTTTGCCAGGTGTGAGATGAAAATGTGGGAACATGGGTAAGGCTGAAGGAAAGTGCACACTCAAGACACCCTTCCCCATTTGTTCACTCTTCTCTGTCACCCATGTATTCCTATTTTCCAAAGAGCTTCCAACAGGAACAAAATGTGAGCACCACTACTTGGCTTTCCAGACAGTGCTCTATTTCAAATATTACGTTTTTTAAAAAGTTTATGTAGCCCAAAAAATAGGTCAGGGGCCAACATGTACAATCCCCTGTGTCTAATACAGAGATCACTCTAAGGCAAAAGAGAATTCGCTCCACCAATAAACACAGTGTTCAAAAATTATCGAAATGTAACATTACAGGAATGAGTTACAGGATCTGAGAAAAAGCAGAGTAATAGAACAAAATTATTCCAAAGTGGCAAGCCAGATAATGTCGAAAGCTCCAGAACATGCAAACGTTAGAGGTTAATATCAAATTTAAAACCTAATATTTAATCAATTGCATAAAATGATGTGCACAATGGTTAAAAGTATGTTAAATGGAAATTGCAAGTGTTGGCTAAGATGTGGAGAAATTGGAAATGTCCTATACTGTTGGAGTGAAAATTGGTTCAGCCACTATGAAAAACATTTCGTTGGTTTCTCAAAAAGCTAAAAATAGAACCACTTTACAAACCAGCAGTTCAACTCCTAGGTCTATACTCTAAAGATCCGAAAACAGATACTCAAATAAGAACATGTACATGCACATTCATAGCAACACTATTCACAATAGCCAAAATGTGGAAACAGCCCAAAGGTCCATCAACAGATGAATGGACAAACAAGATGTGGTATATCCATACAATGGAACATTATTCAGAATATTATTCAGCTATAAAAAGGAAGGAAGTACTGATACATGCCGCAGCCTAGCTGAACCTCCAAAAACAGTATGCTAAGCAAAAGCTCACATACTGTATAATTCTATTTATATTAAATATACAGAATAAATAAATCCATAGAGATGGAATGCAGATTGGTGGCTGTAGGTGCTGGGGGAAGAGGAAAATGCAGAGAAGTGCAGAGAAACTGTTTAATGGGTAAGAGGGTTTACTTTGGAGTGATGAAAATGTTTTGAAACTAGAGAGAGGTAGTGGTCGCAAAACACTGTGAATGTACTACATGCCACTAAATCATTCACTTTAAAATGGTTAGTTTTATGTTATGTAAATGTGATCTCAATAATTTTTTTAAAGTATGTCAAAACTATGCACACAAAATTGACAAACACCAAAAGAGAGGATGCTTCAAAATGGAAATAAATGTGGGAGCCTGGGGGAGTTATAAGTGATTTATTTTTACAGTTTTAATCTGACCTATTTTTCTGAAGTAATACATATTAGTTATAAACATTTTTAAAAATACATAAAAGCACTACAAAGGATATAGAAGTCACTATCAATAATATTTCCAGTTTTAAAAAATATTTTTGGAGAGGGTACCTGGATATGAACCCAAAATATTTTTTAATGTCAATGTTAAATTTCCTTTGAAACTGAAAAACCACCAAAAAGAACAAAATCAAGACCTTATGCATTAAGGAAGACAAATCCATACAGCTGAACATTGATTTCTGCCAAGGGTTTTGCTATAAGCCTATTTCTCTCGGTGGGCAGAAGCGAGGCTGGGAAACCGAGAGTTGTAGGGGGGTTGGTGGGGAAGCAGACAAGTCTGCGACTTTTTGGCTAAGGCCTTTCTTCCATCCTCCCATCCATCCCAGACCAGCATGTCTGGCATTCATCAGGCTGGCAAAGCCTGGTCTCTGTGTGACAGAATTTGAGAAAGTCTCCTTCTCCCTGTCTGTGCTGTCAACTCTTCATGAAAGAAACTAGAATGTCCATTCCTCTTGCCTGCCTGGCCTCTTCCCCTGCACACAGCAATGGTCTCCACTAATTATTACTACTGTAAAGCTCTAGGAATGAGGAGATGGGAGTTTAGTACCCTTGACGTTCTGAAGATCATTATTTCCAAAAGATTTGCAAAAGATAGTGTAACCATAAGTCCCTTCTCCAATTTTTCTAAAGCTTTTTGAGCATAAACATAAATAAAATAATAAGAAACAAAAATAGGAACAAAAATTTGGGGTTTAGCTCAGTGTAGAACAGGTAAGTCAGTAGTGAGTCAACCACTTTCTATCAAGGGCCTATGTTGTAACCAACTACTATCAACTAAACGTTTGTGTCCCCCCAGAATTCATATGCTGAAACTTAATCCCCAATGTGATAGTATTTGGAAGTAGGGTCTTTGGGGGTGATTATGTCATGAAGGTGGAGTCCTCATGAATGAGATTAGTTCCTTTACAAAAGAGACCCTAGAGAGGTCTCTCACCCCTTCTGCCATGTGAGGACACAATGAGAAGACATTGTGGAAGCCATCTAGGAACCAGGAAATACGCCCTCACTAGACATCAAATCTGTAGCATCTTGATCTTGGACTTCTCAGCCTCCAGAACTGTGAGAAATAATTTTCTGTTGTGTATAAGCCACCCAGTCTATAGCATTTTGTTATAGCAGCCACAACAGACTAAGACATCAGCACCAGGGTGGTATTGTTGCTAAGAAAATGCTCAAGAACACCATCCTGATTCACAGATTCAGAGCTTTTGTATTTAAATAGTCACTCTGCCTTAACCTATCAATGGCCTCTTTTGCAATTCAGTTTAATCATCCCAGCTTCAGATGCAATATCCTCCTCTTCTTTGAGAAGTTGCTTCTCTTGTTCTTGCAACACTGCCCTGAGTGATGCACTTCACTTCTTGAAAAGAAGACCAGAAGATGTTAAAGACATGTAAGTGCCCTAAAAAGATTCCCTCCCTAAAGGAACTTGTAGAATCAAAAGAGCTCCAGAAAAATAAAAAAGGTAAAAGCATCAACTTTCGGAATTATTGATGTTGAAAACAAAGTCTAGTGTATTTTCTATATATGGAGCATCCCATAGCTGATCTCTCTGACATGGGAAGGCTATCCCATAACTGATGGGAGGTACTGATTCCTTTCCATTTCCTTAGGGAATTTAGCATTAATGGTCTCCCTGAAAAGAGTTGCTTAAGGAAAAATGACCACAAGCAAGTACATAGAAAATGCCTAGCCATCTGGCCTTGCCTTAACTTCTTGCTGTGCATTTTATGCAGACACACAAAATGCCCTCGGCAAGGTTCATCAGAGTAGCACAATCAAGAGAGGTAGGGGGAAGGAGAGGAGAGACAAATAGTCGAATAACCCGTATTCTCTTGTTCTGTCTTGCCATAAACATACAGACATGAGATATCAATACAAACATAAAAAGAAATGAGTTCTGCTCCTTATACCAAGCATAACACTTCAGGTTCTACTTTTCTTCAGATTTTATGGTTTCTGTCTCAACCCAAAACCTGCCCTGGCCAAGACTTTGGAGGTCGGTTGCCTAAAATGGACCCTGATTGTTCTCTGGGGTATACAGAACCAGCTGTGGGTCCGAAGTGAAGACGCTGCAGAGGTGGAATTCCAGGTCCTCAAAAAGGTATGTTTCCATAGAAACTAAAGCAAGTGGCCACCTGATATGAAGGACTCATACCTCAAGCTCTGAGGAAACAGAAAGTCAAAATGCCCTCATGAAAAGTTTGGTATCATTGAACCAGAATACTCTGCCCTGCCTGTAAATATTACCAAATCCAATTCTAGGTGGCTTCTTCTGAAACAAGGCAAGTAATCAGGATTTATTCAGGTCAACATCTGGAAGCATGCATGTTCCACACAGTTAACTCTAAAAAAGGGAAGTTGTGCCCTAGGACTTTACCCCACCCACCCCTCCTCTACCAGCCTAAAAACCTTCATGGTACAATATGTCTCTAAAACCCCTTAAGATAGCATCACAAAATTAGACAATGACTGGCAGCAATTATCTCCCAAACTTACCAGACTTGGGGGTTTTTTTAGGGCAGAAAGCAGCTAATGGCCATGAATACTTCATTTAGCGCTTCTTTTTTCTAATGCATTGCAAGACATTCACTCTCCAGCGCTGGACTCTGCCAAGTATCCCATCTCAATATCCCATTCAATTTCTAGAGAAATTCCATCCAAATCTTTTATAAGTCCTGCTCAAATGTTCAGAGTTTGCAAAGTACTTTCCAATAATTCAGTAATCCAGTGCCCTTCCCCCAAGTCACAATCTAAACAAAGATGGTTGTCCTCTCACTATTAACACTCACTTTGCAGAAAAAGACCCTTGAGGCCCTAGGGAGGTTTATAGCTAGTTGCCAGGATCTTTCTGAAGTCAGAAATGAAGTGCAAGTTCAGACTTTTAGATCTAGACCCCAGGACTTGTCCCACACAAACACAGAAGGGACAGCTGACTCCACTGGTAAGGTGAGCAGTGATAGTACTATCTTTTCTTTTGGTCTGTGATAATTCTTGAGTTTCCCATCAGTGTTACTCCTTGGGAGTCCTTCCTATACAGACAAAGCCTATATTGAAATGCTTTAAGGCAGCAGTCCCCAACATTTTTGGCACTAGGGACCAGTTTCATAGAAGACAATTTTTCCATGGACTGGGGAGGGGTTTGGGGATGGGGAAAGGGCTTGGGATGAAACTGTTCCACCTCAGAACATCAGGCATTAGATTCTCATGAGTGTGCAACTTAGATCCCTCACATGCACAGTTCACAATAGGGTTCACGCTCCTATGAGAATCTAATGGTGCCGCTGGTCTGACAGGAGGAGGAGCCCAGGAGGAGCTTACCGGTACCAGTCTGTGGCCCAGGGTTTGAGAATCCCTGCTTTGAGGTTTTGCTCAACAGGGTAAAGTCATGTAAGTTTTACCTGGTAGACTGATACATGTTTCTTTATCTGGAAAACCTGGTGTCACCGACAAAGAGAACAAGTCTGGAACAACGGGACTCAGGACAAGTAAGTTTGGATAAGTAGGCTGAAACAAAAGAGGAAAACAGTCCAAAGTATGAGGTTATCTAGGACCAGAATACATGAAATAGTAAAGGGAATAGCAATGGGGGTTGGAGAAAGGGAATTAGAGTAGCAGACACTTGGCTGGCTTTGAAATAGAGCAAAAGGAACAGAGGAAATGAAAACCAGACTTGGCTGAATTTACAAAACTGCCTGAGGCCAGCACTGCTTCCCAGGGGAGGAGAAACCAGTGGAAAGGGTGATCTGGCTGTTTTTAGGGTGATGTCTTTGATACCCTAACCTCATTGGCACCACTCCTCAGGGAATGATAAGCCCTCAAAGAGCTGTGAGACTGGGAGTGTCAGGAGCAGAGCAGGAGCAGGAGAAAAACCTAGGAAACATCAGAATTTCTCCAGGCTGGGAGGAGTGGAGTGGGGCAAAGGTCTTGGAGTTTCCCATTGGGTAACCATGCCTAGGCCCATCTCCTGGGGAGGCAGGTGTGCTTGGCACAGTTCAAGCTGTGGCTGAGCATCTGTAAGTGCCTATCTAAGACCATCTGGGATCTCTGATCTCCTAGGGAAAGAAGCATGTGACAAAGAACTGGCAACATCAGATGGACCTGTCCTGACTCAGACATGAGAAATATGTTCATCAATTTCACCGACCCATCCTGCTGCTCGTCTCTCTCCCCCATATCCTTCTTGGTGCCTTCTAGGACTGTCAAGAGATATGGTTTACTTCTTTGATAAAATGTAGTTATTTAGTAATCTATTAATACACCTTACTTCAAAAAATATTTTTAAATTAAATATGAAAAGACATCAGCGAGTTTTCCTCTACCTCCAAACACTTCTCCAATTTTAGCTTCACAATTTCCCATGGTCTCACTCTTCTTTTCTGGGGTGCCCAAACCTTCATGCCGATCTCTGACTGCTTTAGTTTCTATCAGGATCCATCCACAAGGGACACGGATGGATAATCCTGCCCTTTCCTGACAAGCTCTTCTTATCACCAGCACTTACCTGTTCTCTGGTCCATTCCCTGAGGGCTTTGTTCAGTGCTATCTATTCTGGTAAATCAACCCATGCCAAGAGGAAACAGTTGCTTAGACTTTGTAGAGAGAATCAAATGAGAGAAATCAATACACACAGGTGAAGTCTTAATATTATTTCTATCAGTATATTAGTCCTCACAGTTAATAAACTGACATTAGTAGGGACTCTCAGAACATTAATCTAAATGAGTGTCTCTGTTCTAGGGAATTTCAAGCATCAGGGCAGGCTGGAGTTAGGGAGAGGCAGAAAGGAGAGAGGCTGCAGCTTTGGGCTCTTCTCCACTCACATTTTCTAAACCAGCTGCCCACTCCCCCTGAGGTTGCAGCCCATCCTATGGCCAGACCACATTTTGCTTCATTCACTTGCATCCACAAAAAGCCTAGATTGATCTATAGTTAATAACATAAACTGTTCAGAGGATACAAGAGCAGTAATGAATAGGTAGTACCCAATTATGGAAAATAGCATTTCTTTGGGGCAAATGTCCTACAAAATCTCCCAGTTGGGAAGAAATCATTCTTCAGTGACTCATTCCCCTAGACAGGGGCAAAATTGCTTTTGTTGTGGGGAGTCAGCACTGCCACTGTCCAGCTCTGTGAGATGAGACAAACTGTTTAGTCTCTCTGAGTCTTAGTTGCTTTATGTATAAAATGAGGACAAATACACCTATCTCATCAGGTTGTGAGGATTCAATTTAATATTATGCAATATGTGCAAACCATGTAACTCAAGGCTTGTTACGTAGTAAACAAGGGAAAATTGTAGCAACCACAGCAACTATTCCTACACATTTTGAGAGGGGGAATATTTGGCCTTCCAAAGGTACTTGAAGATAACTATATGATATTCACATTATTAAAAAAAATTAAAAGGCACAAAACTAGGAAAATAATTTGGGCTTGAGAATTCCACATTGCCCTTTGAGACAACTGGCAAAACCTTGAAATGTCTCAACCTCAGGGATAGGAATTTCTACCCTAGAGATAGACATTACCTGTCTGGCAGCTCCCGGACACAGAACAGAGGGCCTGGCCACCCCTGGAGAAGACTTCTCCCTCCCACTAAGCTAAGGGCATCCCATTCCCTGTCCTTTCCCTCACCTCACCCTTTTCCACCCACCAGCTCCCCTCCCAGCTGTGAGAGCCTGCAAGAGCCTGCCTAATCTGAACTTGGAGACTGCTCTTTTGCCTTTAAAATGCCTTGCCCAGCTTAATCAGTGACCAGCGATCCTCTAACTGCCAGTTAGTCTCCTGCCCTGACATGAGCTCCTTCTCCTGCCAGCCGGCAGATGTGACTTTTTTAGGAAGATTCAATTCCCAGCCTTTGCCCTTCCTGCCAATGACAGCTTCCCTCTTTGAAGGTTACCTGTCGCTAGCATTCTTGCGCATGAATGCAAACTAAAGTGGGTGCTTATCCTGACCTTGAAGAAGCACATCATTCTGTATATGAGTTCTAAAAAAGCACACTTGACATTTGCTGTCTTATGTGTGTCAGGACTGAGAAAAGGAAGCCCCACATGGCGGGATACCCTCTTAGGTCCACAGATCTGGCTTGTGAATGGCACTTGTCAACTAAATCTTGCAATGATATTCAGCAGGCATGATGTGGAGGAAATGTTAATGAAATCCTGCCTAACTGAAGGAACACATTTGAATAGAATCAAAGTCATATGTGGGATTTTTTTTCTCATATACTGTCTTCTCTGCATACATTAACCTTTTGCCAGCTTTAAAAAAATAAAAAGGCATAAAACTAGAATGATTCACTCATTCAATCATTCTTCAAACACTTATGGAGCACCCATTATGTACCAGACCCTGGTACAGGGAATAAAATATTGAATGAGACACAGATTATTTTAGGCAAATAATCTATTATTCAGCATTTTATGGTGAGAACCCAACTTCTCAGTTTGTTAAAAAAACAAAGTATTTCAAATGACCCTTTGCTTCATTTTAAAATAGGCAAAGGGAAAGGCGGGGCTCTTAGAAAGAGCAGAGTGTTACATTAGCTAAGTCATGCTGTGCACTTGTGAAAATTTTTTGAGAGGCAATAGCATGTTGAGTTATGGGAAACAGACATGCAAGCAACCAGGATGGACGGGATGATCTTGGACATTCTTTCAGGAGAGTGCCTAGACATGCCATTGTTTGTGAAATTGTCTTTCAAGCAAGAAGAACCTATAATGGCAAAGTTAGGCTAGCCCTCCCTTGTCCAGTCTCTTCCTCACTGTCTGACACCACTGATAAATTCAGCTGAGCACTGCTCTGCTGAGAGTGGTGTGAGGCACTCCATTTAGCAGAAGCTTCCTGATGCAGAGCTTTTAGAGAACTCAAGGACTTGCTCTGTCATCATCATAAGTGCATGTTTCCATCGCTGAGTCAGAAGAATGAAATTGGAGCTGGACCAGACACAAATGGGTGAGTCAAAAGAAAGACTTGCTGCAGAGCAAGCCCCACTGCTGCTAAGATTGCTGAGGTGTGGTGTGGAGCAGCTCAGCAAATGGCTAGGGCCCGTTCATTCATGCAACAAATGGATATGAAATACCTCGTGTGTTTTGAGAACTGTCCTAGGTACTAGGGACAGAGCATTGTACCAAACAGACAAGACCACACCCTTGGGAGGCTTATATTGTAGTGGAGAGTAACAATAAATGAATGGTATCATTTAAATTATTAAAAGAGTGAGAAAAAAAATAAAAGATGAGCTAAAGGGTAACCTATAAAAAAAGACTTACATTGGTCCAGACTGTATTGCAGACAACAGAATCCACTGTAGCTAGTTTAAGCAGAAAGGAATTCCATACAGGGAATTCAGTGATTACAAAATTGTTAAAAGGACTAGAGGAGGAGGCTCTAGACTGACCTCTCAAGAACAATCCCCCATCTATGCACATTCTGTTATAAGAAACTGTTGTATGGCGACTTCTGTTGATATCTGGGGTGGGGTGGGGGAAGCTGTTGTATTAGGGAAGGTGCTACACCCCTGCTGACTGCAGAACCATACTAGCTCCCAGTGCAATCAAAATAGCAGACACTGAATCAAGAAGCTGCCTCTTCCTGCTACAAGTCACAGCCACAGCAATGACTACTTGCTCCAGACTCAAACCACTTCTGCCACAATCCATGCCAACACAATGACACTTGGTCCCATCAAAATGGAGATCCTGTGAACCACAATATCGATGCCTTGCATTTTGTTGGGGGAAACTGAATCATTTCTAGTACCCAAGCTTCAAGACAGTCTGGAAAATGCAGGTTTTAGCTTTGCATTCTTGACATGGGATAAGGGAGTTTGAAAGGATGTTAGACTACCCAATCCATAGTAGCTACCAAACCACTTTGAGAAAGATAGTCAGGGTATGCCTCTGTGGAAGGTGACATTTAAGCTAAGACCACGTGAAGGACTGACAAAGAAACAGTCCAGGAGACACAACAGCAATGACTCTGGACTTAGTAATTGGGGGCAATAGAGAACTTAGAGAAGTTAGCAGAAGCTAAATCAAGCAAGGCTTTGAAGATCATATTTAGGAGTTTGGAGTTTATTCAGAATGCAAGAGAAAGTTTCATGAAGGAGACTGGCAAAATCTGATTTGTATTTTTAAAAGAAAATTTCATCTGTAAGGTGAAGAATGAATTATCAAAGGGCAAAAATTGAGCCAAGGAAGAAAGACAGAAAATTATTGAAGATTAGAGATGATGGTGCCTTGGGCTAGATGTTGTCTGCAGAGATAAAGTTGACACTTTCTCTGTGTGTTTTTTAGGGAGAATTACAGGGTTTCAGAAGGAATTAGATGTGAGGAGTTACAGAAAGAAACATTCAGGATTGCTCTCGTATTTCTAATCCAAACAAAGGGTGGGTGATATTTCATTTGCTGGATTGAGGAAGAGCGAGTAGAACATGTCTACAACTGACCAAAACACACAGTTCTTGATGTTTAAAAGAGATCTGTCATGTAGGCAGGATGGAGGTAGACACAACCAGAAAGCTTCAGGCTTTGCTCTCCCAACTGGCCACTAATTTAATTCTTCAGAGTATTCTTGAGTTTCTGGAGAAGTGGGTCTCCAACTCTATGTACCTAAGATTCTGACACAGGTGGGATCCATATTTAAAGACATGTGGAGCAGTGTAGAATTGTTTGGGGGGCTGGTATCTAATCTTCATGAGGAATGAAAGTCATAAAATAAAGAGTTCATTTGGAGATAAAAAGCAGAGTTCTGAAAAGTGCTATAAATTTAGAACAGTGGCAAATCAAAGCCTCGTGCTGCCATTTTGGCACAGCAAAATAATCCTAAGGTCACCTGCCCCCATGCCCTTCCCTTTCTTACCTCTATTCATTTCCACCACTAAAATATTTCCTAGAATCACTTGCATAGGATGCTTACTGGGTTTTTAGGAACTAATAATTAAATGATGAAATGATGTCAAAAAACAAAATGTAGATTACTGTCTCTTTATAAATATAAATGCTATAAATGATCAGCCTGGGAGTCACTCTTTACTTGGAAAAACCACAGCTCTAGACGATGCTATAATGTCTTCAACAAATAAATAAACCAACAAGAATTTAAAAGTCTCAGCAAGAGACAGAAGGAGAGGCCGTGCCTGAGCCCTGCCTCTCTTAAGCAACCAGAGCTCTTAGAATAGCTCTGTTGCTGGGGCAGAAGCAAATCATCTTTTCCTCTCCCTGAGCATTAAATCTTCCACATGTCTTTAATACTCTCCATGAGCAGACCAGTGCCAAAGGAGAAAAAGATTTAATTTCATGTTGCTAGGTTTTCACAGTTCTGCAATTAATAAAGAAGTAGGTTCAGTCAGCTGGCCTGTTAGAAAAGTAAAAGGAGAGAGTTAAAATTGTTTATTTGACCCACTTCAAATCATGCAAAACTACAGAATAAAACAATTCCTAACTTGTTCCCAGCTCCCACACCTCAATCACTTTCAAGGAAAGTGCTTCTGAAGGTATTTCACACTTACAAATGAAAATATTTTGCCAACATGGGCACTCTGAGGTCTGCGTGAAAGACTTTTTGAGCCCTTCTCCTACCCTATAGAAGATGTAAGTATATAATATAGTAAGCCCAAGAGTAAAGTTGCCAGCTGTCAAACTGATGATTTGTGGGTGACAGAGATACATACCCAGTGCTCTCAAGAGTTAAAGGTTAAGTCAGTGTAATATATCACTTGATAAAGGGAAGTTGGTATATATAAAAAGAAAGATTGATTTTTTTGAAGGATTCTATTTAATAAAATAGTTGGTTAGTAACTACATGGTTGACTGAATTTGGCCAGTTTCCTTGTTTTAGAGCCATCAATTTGGGCTCAGTTTCCATCGTTAGTCCTCTCCCTGGCTGTGTTGGGGTTTCTGTTAAGTGCTTATACCAAAGTGTGGGGAGGGGGATGCAGAAGGGGCCTGAGCCACAATTTGTTATTTCTGTCACCTATTAGGAAAACAGATTCACGTGGAACTTTTCTTTAGAATCTCCTGGTTCTGAGCAGATGGCAGATATTTAATACACGTCTCTTGGCTGTGTCAATGAATCATGGTATCCATCTGGTACGGGCAAATTCTACACTGGGCATTGTGGTTGCCTCTGTAACATACATTCCACTTGTCTCTTACTGAGAAAAAGCAGTGGTGTCACAGGAAAGACCCTCAGTTAAAGAGATGGCCCTGGACCATTATGAGGAACCTCAACCTCTTTTCCAGAGACCGATTTAAAAACTGGGCATGTGATTCTTGATTCTGGCCAGGGAGACAGAAAGAGAAGCTTCTGGGAATGTTCATCTTGGTTCTTCAGAGAGAGAGAGCGCGCGCAATACGAAGCTGGTTTTCTCTTCCTTGCTGTATGGGAATTAGGAGGCTTGCACCCCACAAAAGCTGCTGGCAGCCATTTCATGAACTCAAGGAAACCAGCTTGAGAATGAAGCCAAAGATTAAGACAACAGAATGTAAAAACTGAGAGAACCTGGCCCTTTGATAATTTTTTTAACTCATCGAATCAAACACAAAGCTTCCTCTACCTCCGAATTGCCTGTTATAAGACCTAATAAATATCCTTGTTGTTTAAGCCAGTTTGAATTTGATATTTTGTTTCTTACAGATGAATTTAAATGATATGAAGACTGCCCCATTTTCACAAGCAGATTTTGTAAAGTATCTATTTCAAATATCCAGGGTACCTTTCTTTGAAATGGATAATCAGTAAATAACTTTATATTTCTAGAATGTCTTTAACAGTCCCTTCTCACTATAAAGCTGATTTTTAAGAACTAAAAAGTTTACAAAAGTCATAGGAAATCGGGGCTGACAGTATAGAGCTTCTTCAGAAGTTATACTCTCATTTATGTGAGTGTTTGAAAGCAAATCTTATAAGTTTAAGTGCAGTTTTTAGTTCATGTCATTTGGTTATATTTAGATGAGTCTTTATATATGTGTGTATATATATAATATATATAATGTATATATAATATATATAAAATATATATATTCTGTATATAATATATAATTTATATATAATATATTATATATCATATAATTTATATATTATATATATTATATATAATATATATTATATATATTATATATTATATACAGAATATATATAGAATATATATAGAGAGTATATATATATATTTTATTTATCCCTGGAAATTTCTAATCAAAGCCTATACAAAAGCAACTTAAGCCAGATTGTAAAATGGAAAGCCCCACCCAGGCATACCTCACTGCTCTGTAATCAATTACCCCTTCTACACATGCAATAAAACACCCATTCTCTAACTGGGTGGTAGCTGGGCATGAGATTGTACATTGCAAGATAGGATAGCTCATAAGACCATGGAATTCAAATCTTCAC
This sequence comes from Pan paniscus, assembly GCF_029289425.2. Classification (NCBI taxonomy): domain Eukaryota; kingdom Metazoa; phylum Chordata; class Mammalia; order Primates; family Hominidae; genus Pan; species Pan paniscus. Next base: position 45,232,960 of record NC_073253.2, on the reverse strand, counting down.
TCTGTCATTTATTAGCTGTGTGCCTTTGAGTGAAATACTTAACCTCTATGAACCTCCATTTATCCTTTTGTATTGTTTTGTATTAGTTAGTAATTGTATTTATCTCATTATTACCATTACCATTATTGTGTGCATTATATAGGATAACATGTGTGAAGCACTTAGCATAGGGCCTGCCATGTAGAAACTGCTCAAGAAATGTTATTAATACTCACTTTGTGGTGCAAGTGATCAATGAGTTTTACCTGAAGAGAAGATGCTGGAATTTTTTCAGTGCAGCTTGACAAGCCAAATTATTAACTAAATAAGTGGGGTTTAGGAGAGTGCTGTCTGGGACAGCAGGCGGTGTGGGCTCATCTTTTCCAGGTACCTTCTTAACACTGCCCTCCTCCCTTTCTCTCATGGACTTAGCCTGCAGCCCTCTCCCTCCACAACACTCAAGAGTTAACTCTGATTCTTTCACATGGAGCTCAGAGTAGTAAAAAACAATTATAACAGAGCAGGATGATGATATCATGGCTTGATATAGAAACTCTCAAAGTTGTCTTTTTTAAAATCTGGAATATAAAGAATGACTAAATTAACAAACAAAGGAAAAGGGAAAAAAGCAATAGAACCTGCTCATATTGGCTCAATTCTAAGAAATTTAAGAAACTGCTTAAGGGTTTGGTGGAAACAGCACTGCTGTCTCCAGCTTAGTGTGACCTTGTGCAGGTCATAGCATCACCCGGGACATCAAAAGCCTCATCTCTCAGATGAAGAGCTTGGACTGGAGCCAGTGTTTTCAACATGTGCTTCCTAGCACCTCTTCAGGGGCTGTCGGGGGTGTGAGTGAGAGGGGAGGGGTGCAGAGGGGAACACAGGGGCATACAGAGCTAGTCTTTGTGGTCCCCTCATTGGCTGTAACCACAGCAGTTTCATGGTCACCTGTTTTATCTACTGCTTTTCAATAAAAAGTTTGAACAAGCACACAAGGAAGTTTAACTCAATAGTCTTCCAGGTCCCTCCCAACTCTGACTCCCCAAGAGTCCCCTCACATGGCTCTGATCCCCAGCACTCCCACCCCAGCCCAATCTTTCCTTTCCACTGAACAGACAAGGGGGTGTCACCAGCTGTGTTGCCTGCACGCTGTTTCTGTACCAGGAGGACCTGGAAGACCACGACTTCATTCTCCTTGACCAGGAAACCTAGAACAGGTGTTAATGAACCCCACAGAGCGCCCCGATGAGGAGGGGTTGTGAGAACAGTAGAAACCTGATCCTGAGAGCAGAAATAGAAAGATGACAAGCTTAGACTGGGTGCTGCACATGGGGTTGAATTTTTGAGATTCCTGAGCTGAGCTTTTCCTAAACCAACTTTCTTTTCTCCATTCCACCCCCAAGGTGCCCACAGAAGGAAGGCTAAAGAGATCATATCTGATCACTCTCTATACATTTAATTTATGTGTGTTCACCTAACCTCTTTCAAAGCCCTTGTAGAGCCTGAGTGGGAGCTCACGAGTCTAAATGCTATATATATGTATATATCAGGATACACACACACACACACACAAATATAGCATTATTCTGTAACTTGGTTTTCTTTTTTTGGTTCAAGACTTTGCTTTTAAGATCCATTTATGTTGAGACATATAGTTCTAGAAGGGTGTCCCCGGGCTTTTGGCTTCCCCTGAGCCACATTGAGAGATGAATTGTCTTGGGCCACACATAAAATACACTAAACACTAATGATAGCTGACAAGCTAAAAAGAAAAAAAAAAAGAACCCACAAAAAACCCATAATGCTTCAAGAAAGTTTACAAATTCAAAGCTGTGCCATGCTCAAAGCCATGCCGGGCCACAGGTTGGACAAGGTTGCTCTAGAGATCATGTTAACTTCAGTAGAATATGTCCTGGCATGAAGAGACCTCAGCTTATCTAATCTTCAGTAAATGGAAATTAAAGCTGTTTCCAATTTCTATCCATTACAAATGATGCTACACTGAACACATCCACATGTGAATGCATTAGAGTAGTAGAGAATTGGTGGAGTGAAAATTAACCTTATTTTAAATTTTATTTTATATTACCAAATTGCTTTCCAAAGTGGTGGCTCCAATTTACACTCCCACCAGCAAAGTATGAATATTTCCTTGCCCCAAATCTTCACCATCACTTGAAATTGGCAGACTTTTCCATTTGTACAAACCTGATGGATGTGAAAAATTATTTTACCGTAATTTTAATTAACTTTTCCATAATCACTGAAGTTTTACAACTTTTCAAATGCTTATTAGCCATTCCTGTTTCAGCTTCTGTCAATTGCCTGTTCTTATCTCTTGCCTATTTTTGTTTGTCTTTTTCTTATGTTTTATGCGCATTCTTTAAGTACTCCAGATATTATTTCTCTGTCAGTTACACATATTACAAATATCTTCTCTCATACTGTGATTTGTCATTGTATTTTGTTTATTTAAGTTGTCTTTGTCATACAAAACTTTTCATGGACTCAAAGTTACCAGTATTTTCCTTTATGATATGTGGTTTTCAGGCCTTAAGAAACCCTTCCCTACCTCAAAGTCATAAAGATATTTCTGTATATATTATTGTAAAGTTTAATGTTTTATAATTTAAACATATCCAGTCTAATTGAAATTGAATTTTTATACATGAAATGTGGCAGAAATATAATTTTATCTTTTTTTATCTTTTTCCATGTGCCTTCCTAAAGTAGCATCCTTTTCCTGGGAAATCCTATATACAAAGACTGCTTGACAGGGAATAAAGACTCAGCCCTGAATAGGAACAGCTCCAGTCTGCAGCTCCCAGCGTGAACAATGCCGAAGACTGGTGATTTCTGCAACTGAGGTACCGGGTTCATCTCACTGGGGCTTGCCAGACAAGTGGGTGCAGCCCACAGAGCAGGGTGGGGCATCGCCTCACCCAGGAAGTGCAAGGGGTCGGAGAATTCCCTTTCCTAGCAAAGAGAAGCCATGACAGACTGCACCTGGAAAATCGGGTCACTCCCACCCTAACACTGTGCTTTTCCGACGGTCTTGGCAAACAGCACACCAGGAGATTATATCCGGTGCCTGGCTCGGAGGGTCCCATGCCCACGGAGCCTCGCTCACTGCTAGCACAGCAGTCTGAGATCAAACTGCAAGGCGGCAGCGAGGCTGGGGGAGGGGCATCCGCCATTGCTGAGGCTTGACTAGGTAAACAAAGCTGCCTGGAAGTTCAAACTGGGTGGAGCCCACCGCAGCCCAAGGACGTCTGCCTGCCTCTATAGACTCCACCTCTAGGGGCAGGGCATAGCTGAACAAAAGGCAGCAGAAACTTCTGCAGACCTAAACATCCCTGTCTGACAGCTTTGAAGAGAGTAGTGGTTCTCCCAGCACAGAGTTTGAGATCTCAGAATGGACAGACTGCCTCCTCAAGTGGCTCTTTGAACCCCAAGTAGCCTAACTGGGAGGCACCTCCCAGTAGGGAGGTGACTGACACCTCATAAGGCTGGGTGCCCCTCTGAGACGAAGCTTCCAGAGGAAGGATTAGGCAGCAACATTTGCTGTTCTGCAGCCTCTGCTGGTGATACCCAGGCAAACAGGGTCTGGAGTGGACCTCCAGCAAACTCCAACAGACCTGCAGCTAAGGGTCCTGACTGTTAGAAGGAAAACTAACAAACAGAAAGGACATCCACACCAAAACCCCATCTGTATGTCACCATTATCAAAGACCAAAGGTAGATAAAACCACAAAGATGGGGAGAAACCAGAGCAGAAAAGCTGAAAATTCTAAAAATCAGAGTGCCTCGTCTCCTCCAAAGGAATGCAGCTCCTCACCAGCAATGGAACAAAGCTGGACAGAGAATGACTGACGAGTTGAGAGAAGAAGGCTTCAGATGATCGGTAATAACAAACTTCTCTGAGCTAAAGGAAGAAGTTCAAACCCAACGCAAAGAAGCTAAAAACCTTGAAAACAGAGTAGATGAATGGCCAACTAGAATAAACGTGTAAAGAAGTCCTTAAATGACCTGATGGAGCTGAAAAACATGGCACAAGAACTATGTGACACATGCACGAGCTTCAGTAGCAGGTTTGACCAAATGGAAGAAAGGGTAACAGTGATTGAAGATCAAATGAATGAAATGAAACAAGAAGAGAAGTTTAGAGAAAAAAGAGTAAAAAGAAACAAACAAAGCCTCCAAGAAATATGGGACTACATGAAAAGACCAAATCTACGTCTGATTGGTTTACCAGAAAGTGACAGGGAGAATGGAACCAAGTTGGAAAACACTCTTCAGGATATCATCCAGGAGAACTTCCTCAACCTAGCAAGGCAGGCCAACATTCAAATTCAGGAAATACAGAGAACACCACAAAGGTACTCCTTGAGAAGAGCAACTCCAAGACACATAATTGTCAGATTCACCAAAGTGGAAATGAAGGAAAAAATGTTAAGGGCAGCCAGAGAGAAAGGTCGGGTTACCCACAAAGGGAAGCCCATCAGACTAACAGCAGATCTCTCAGCAGAAACTCTACAAGCCAGAAGAGAGTGGGGGCCAATATTCAACATTCTTAAAGAAAAGAATTTTCAACCCAGAATTTCATATCCAGCCAAACTAAGCTTCATAAGTTATGGAGAAATAAAATACTTTATAGACAAGCAAATGCTGAGAGATTTTGTCACCACCAGGCCTGCGTTACAAGAGCTCCTGAAGGAAGCACTAAACATGGAAGGAACAACTAGTACCAGCCACTGCAAAAACATGCCAAATAAGCCATCGATACTCGGAAGAAATTGCATCAACTAATGAGCAAAATAACCAGCTAACATCATAATGACAGGATCAAATTCACACATAACAATATTAACCTTAAACGTAAATTGGCTAAATGCTCCAATTAAAAGACAGAGACTGGCAAATTGGATAAACAGTCAAGACCCATCAGTGTGCTGTATTCAGGAGACCCATCTTACATGCAGAGACACACATAGGCTCAAAATAAAGGCATGGAGGAAGATCAATTAAGCAAACAGAAAACAGAAAAAAAAAAGCAGGGGTTACAATCCTAGTCTCTGGTAAAATAGACTTTATACAAACAAAGATCAAAAGAGACAAAGAAGGCCATTACATAATGGTAAAGGGATCAATTCAACAAGAAGAGCTAACTATCCTAAATATATATGCACCCAATACAGGAGCATCCAGATGCATAAAGCAAGCCCTTAGAGACCTACAAAGAGGCTTAGACTCCCACACAATAATAATGGGAGACTTTAACACCCCACTGTCAACATTAGACAGATCAATGAGACAGAAAGTCAAAAAAGGATACCCAGGAATTGAACTCAGCTCTGCACCAAGCGGACCTAATAGACATCTACAGAACTCTCCACCCCAAAACAACAGAATACACATTCTTCTCAGCACCACATCACACTTATCCCAAAATTGACCACATAGTTGGAAGTAAACCACTCCTCAGCAAATGTAAAAGAACAGAATTATAACAAACTGTCTCTCAGACCACAGGGCAATCAAACTAGAACTCAAGATTAAGAAACTCACTCAAAACCGCTCAACTACATGGAAGCTGAACAACCTGCTCCTGAATGACTACTAGGTACATAACGAAAGGAAGGCAGAAATAAAGATGTTCTTTGAAACCAATGAGAACAAAGACACAACATACCAGAATCTCTGGGACAAATTTAAAGCAGTGTGTAAAGGGAAATTTATAGCACTAAATGCCCACAGGAGAAAGCAGGAGAAATCTAAAATTGACACCCTAACATCACAATTAAAAGAACTAGAGAAGCAAGAGCAAACACATTCAAAAGCTAGCAGAAGGCAAGAAATGACTAAGATCAGAGCAGAACTGAAGGAGACAGAGACACAAAAAACCCTTTAAAATCAATGAATCCAGGAGCTGGTTTTTTGAAAAGATCAACAAAATTGATAGACCACTAGCAAGACTAATAAAGAAGAAAAGAGAGAAGAATCAAATAGATGCAATAAAAAATGATAAAGGGGATATCACCACTGATCCCACAGAAATACAAACTACCATCAGAGCATACTATAAACACCTCTATACAAATAAACTAGAAAATCTAGAAGAAATGGATAAATTTCTGGACACATACACCCTCCCAAGAGTAAACCAGGAAGAAGTTGAATCCCTGAATAGACCAATAACAGGTTCTAAAATCGAGGCAATAATAGCCTACCGACCAAAAAAAGTCCAGGACCAGACAGATTCACAGCTGAATTCTACTGGAGGTACAAAGAGGAGCTGGTTCCATTCCTTCTGCAACTATTCCAATCAATAGAAAAAGAGGGAATCCTCCCTAATTCATTTTATGAGGCCAGCATCATCCTGATACCAAAGCCTGGCAGAGACACAACAAAAAAAGAGAATTTTAGACCAATATCCCTGATGAATATCAATGCAAAAATCCTCAATAAAATACTGACAAACCGAATCCAGAAGCACATCAAAAAGCTTATCCACCACGATCAAGTTGGCTTCATCCCTGGGATGCAAGGCTGGTTCAACATACGCAAATCAATAAACATAATCCAGCATATAAACAGAACCAAAGACAAAAACCACATGATTATCTCAATAGATGCAGAAAAGGCCTTTGACAAAATTCAACAGCCCTTCATGCTAAAAACTCTCAATAAACTAGGTATTGATGGGACGTATCTCAAAATCATAAGAGCTATTTATGACAAACCCACAGCCAATATCATACTGAATGGGCAAAAATTGGAAGCATTCCGTTTGAAAACAGGCACAAGACAGGGATGCCCTCTCTCACCACTCCTATTCAACATAGTGTTGGAAGTTCTGGCCAGGGCAATCAGGCAGGAGAAAGAAATAAAGGGTATTCAACTAGGAAAAGAGGAAGTCAAATTGTCCCTGCTTGCAGATGACATGACTGTATATTTAGAAAACCCCATCGTCTCAGCCCAAAATCTCCTTAAGCTGATAAGCAACTTCAGAAAAGTCTCAGGATACAAAATCAATGTACAAAAATCACAAGCATTCCTCTACACCAATAACAGACAAACAGAGAGCCAAATCATGAGTGAACTCCCATTCACAATTGCTTCAAAGAGAATAAAATACCTAGGAATCCAACTTACAAGGGATGTGAAGGATCTCTTCAAGGAGAACTACAAACAACTGCTCAGCGAAATAAAAGAGGACACAAACAAATGGAAGAACATTCCAAGCTCATGGGTAGGAAGAATCAATATCGTGAAAATGGCCATACTGCCCAAGGTAATTTATAGATTCAATGCCATCCCTATCAAGCTACAAATGACTTTCTTCACAGAATTGGAAAAAACTACTTTAAAGTTCATATGGGACCAAAAAAGAGCATGCATTGCCAAGACAATCCTAAGCAAAAAGGGCGCATCATGCTACCTGACTTCAAGCTATACTACAAGGCTACAGTAACCAAAACAGCAGGGTACTAGTACCAAAACAGAGATATAGACTGATGGAACAGAATACAGCCCTCGGAAATAATACCACACATCAACATCCATCTGATGTTCGACAAACCTGACAAAAACAAGCAATGGGGAAAGGATTCCCTATTTAATAAATGGTGCTGGGAAAACTGGCTAGCCATATGTAGAAAGCTGAAACTGGATCCCTTCCTTATACCTTATACAAAAATTAATTCAAGATGGATTAAAGACATAAGTGTTAGAACTAAAACCATCAAAACCCTAGAAGAAAACCTAGGCAATACCATTCAGGACATAGGCATTGGCAAGGACTTCATGACTAAAACACCAAAAGCAATGGCAACAAAAGCCAAAATTGACAAATGGGATCTAATTAAGCTAAAGAGCTTCTGCACAGCAAAAGAAACTACCATCAGGGTGAACAGGCAACCTACAAAATGGGAGAAAATTTTCGCAACCTACTCATCTGACAAAGGGCTAATATCCCTTTGTCAGACAGGATATGAACAGACACTTCTCAAAAGAAGACATTTATGCAGCCAACAGATACATAAAAAAAATGCTCATCATCACTGGCCATCAGAGAAATGCAAATCAAAACCACAATTAGATTCCATCTCACACCAGTTAGAATGGCGATCATTAAAAAGTCAGGAAACAGCAGGTGCTGGAGAGGATGTGGAGAAATAGGAACACTTTTACACTGTTGGTGGGACTGTAAACTAGTTCAACCATTGTGGAAGACAGTGTGGTGATTCCTCAAGGATCTAGAACTAGAAATACCATTTGACCCAGCCATCCCATTACTGGGTATATACCCAAAGGATTATAAATCATGCTGCTATAAAGACACATGCACACGTATGTTTATTGCGGCACTATTCACAACAGAAAGACTTGGAACCAACCCAAATGTCCAATAATGATAGACTGGATTAAGAAAATGTGGCACATATACACCATGGAATACTATGCAGCCATAAAAAAGGATGAGTTCATGTCCTTTATAGGGACATGGATGAAGCTGGAAACCATCATTCTGAGCAAACTATCACAAGGACAGAAAACCAAACACCACATGTTCTCACTGATAGGTGGGAATTGAACAATAAGAACACGTGGACACAGGGTGGGGAACATTACACACTGGGGCCTGCCAGGGGTGGGGGGCAGGGGGGAGGGATAGCATTAGGAGATATACCTAATGTAAATGATGAGTTAATGGGTGCAGCACACCAACATGGCACATGTATACATATGTAACAAACCTGCACGTTGTGCACATGTACCCTAGAACTTAAAGTAAAATAAAATAAAAAATTTAAAAAAAGACTCGGCCCCCTTCCATCAACTTGGGCCAACTTGTGAAGGGTCATCCTAGTTCTAGAGCTCCCCTACTAAGGTCTTCATTGAGACTACATCTCAACCCATCTTCTCCTCCATTCAGTCCTGCTCTTTTCAGTCTCGTCCGCAAATATCAACCTCAAGAACATGCTCTAACAAACTTCTAGCACGTGAATCTCTATTTCACAGTCTGTTCCTTGGAAGCGACACAGTTACTCCATGAAAACAGATGCTAAAGAGGAGATTTTAAAGTCAGGTCATTCTATGACTGACCGGCAACCAGGGCCCATTACTGGCACAAGGTACTGGTAAAATTGCTAAAACTTCCGTCAGTGGTAAACCAAGAAGGTATCCTGATGAAAGAGAATGCACAAAAGAATGTGATTTATCAGGCATTTGAGAAATATTGGACAAATAATAACTAGAGAAACAGTGGAATGGGTGGCTATAGCTAAGATTTATTAATCCTTTGAAAAAGATAGCAAAAGGCTAATAGAAATTAATTGGTAATTAACAACTAAATTGAAAGCCAAGGGATCTTCATGGTATCATATGAAGTGGCTCTCACATCTTAGAATCTGAGGAAAAGGTGAAGAAGGAGTGCCGAAGACCAGACCCAGGACTTAACCATAAGAGTAGCAGAACTCCAAAGAAGATTAAGCTTTCAACTTGCACAGGTCACCTATGTAAATTCAGAACCCTTCCTGGGAAAGAATGAACCTTATCACAAGGATGCAGACATACGAGTTAATGTAACTGAAACTCTTAAGCCACACCCCATGCCTCTGAATCCTCTGAGCTTGCAGAAGTAGCCCACCCTCCCTGTTAAACTTTACTTCTTTCCCTCTTACTTGCAAAGATGGAAGACATCTCCCTTCTACAGTACAACATGCATCCCTCTTGGGATCTGCCTCTACTTACTTTCCTGGCAACTAGTGTAATAACTAAGATTAAGTCACAAAATAACCCATGCAGGTACAATGCTGAGCCTGATCAAGAAGGAAAGAGAAAATGCCAAAAAGGAGCTGCAGGACCTAGCAAACATGTCCCGGCAAGAACCCAGGAGAGTGTATGCATTGGACTGGATTCTGAGGATGCTGGCTCAAGGGAGGCAGAATATAAAGTTGAAGAGGTAGAAATGTATTGATTTGGGGGCACTCTGGGAGGACACAGGATTTAACATAGGTTCTGTTTAGGACCCTGGGAGATTGTGCAAACACCCTGCTAGGATGGCTCCCAGAGCATGAAGAAGTGATGGCCCAGCAGGGGGCTTCACAAACTACAGTTTGCTGGCCAAATCTAGCCTGTGGCTTATTTTCATACACCCCACAAGCTAAGCATGAGCTTAACATTTTTAAAGGGTTGTAAAAGATAAAGAAGGTAGGCAAACGAGGCTGTTTGTGGCCCACAGAGCCTAAAATATTTACTATCTGGGCCTTTATAGAAGAAGTTTACACAACCCTGGCCCACACTAAGCAAAGGCAGAAATGCCTGGATTGCCAAGGTAGAAAGTAGAAGAAATTATTCAAAGACTCAGAGAAGTGGGCATGCAAGAGTGGACATGCCATGTAAGACTGAAAAATCTGCAGGATGATTATCCTCCATAGGAGGGCCCAAAGCAATAAAGAATATGCTGGTGAGAGGCACACCAGCCTCCCTAATTTCAGTGGTGGCTCCCCTCTGCAGGCCAGGGATGACAGTAGTAAAGGCCATAACAGAACTGGGCTCATTGATAGGAATGGGAATACCAGGACTCTGAAATAACAGACGGTGGCACTTAACTGTTAAAAACCCAAGGTATGCAATTCTCATAATAAGTAGCAAGTTGGGAGTGGCAGAAGTATTAATAATGATTATTGGGAGAAGACAGGGTTGCTGTTCCACAGTCTAGACAGGGAAAAGCGTAATTGGCATCCTAGTAATGTACTTGGGTGCCTCTTGGTAATTTCTTGTTCATTTTGATGGTAAATGGACATTATAGCAATCCTGGCCTGAGAAAGGCACAAATGACCAGGATCTCAGGCCTCTCAGTCATGAGGATCTGGGTCATTCACCAGGTGGGGCACTGAGACTAGCAGAGGTGCTAGCTAAGTGTTAGAAGGCTCTAGAATGCATAGTAGAGCAGGGATCTGTGAGTATCAAAGGGTATTAATGTGTATCCTTTGTGGCCCCAAGACCAACTACAACAATGAAAGCTGTAGTCCATCCTACTAATCTTCCTCTTATAACTTTCCCCCATGACTCCCTCTGGAATCCTGAAAGAATGGCTCCCAGAATAAGTAGATCCCAGTGCCTCCAAGATCCCACTTTAGGACTGAGAAACTTATTCCTCTACATGCATGAAGTAGTGCCAGCAGTTAGACCTCATCTGTCAGCCCTCTGAAAGAAGTGTCTTAGCAGAAGAGAGCTGCCAAGCCCAAAGTCACATTCCTTCCCCAGGTATTCTCACACAATGACTGGTCAACATGAGCATACAAAGGCCTGACCTCCTCACCCCAACTTGTGACAATTCTCAAGGGACTTGCCAGGTTCAGATCTCCCCATGGGGTTTTCTAGGGCCTACTTTAGAATTGCATTACAGCTCAACTTCTCCCTCTGCCTGATTCTGCTTCATTCCCTTTCTTTTCACAGGCATTGATATTAAGAGCACTACTTAATAAGCTCTGCACACTAATCTCCATCTTAGAGTCAGCTTCCCAGGGAACGCAACCTACAACAATCTTTTATCCAACGGTTGCATTACTTGAATTATTTGACAGTTTCTCTTGTATATGTACATTGTCAGAAAAATAATCAAAAGCATTTTCTTACTTTTCCCATTTTTATATCTTTCATTTCTTTTTCTTGTCTAACACCATTGTCTAGTACCTCCAGTACCTTGGTGAATAGATGTCATGATGACCAGCATTTTTGTTTTCTCTTTGAAGGTAATACCATAGAGTATAATGTTTGCTCTTAAATTTTGCTAGCTATCCTTTATCAAATACTCCCCTTTTCTGTTTTTGCTAAAAAATTTTTATTATCAAAATATGTTAAATTTTTCAAGGGCTTTTTACCCTTCTATTGAGATGATTATGATATTTCTTCCTTCATTAATATGCTTAATTACATTAAAAGAGGCCCCATTGTTAAATCATCTTTATATTACTTAGTAAGTCCTATTTGGTTTACACAACACACATGCACATATATACATATAATGCTCATAAAGATATAACTGGATTCTGAGCTGCAAATATTTTATTTATGATTTTTGGTCCTTTGTTCATTACTGACTATTGGTCTGCAAGTTTTCTTTTTTATATTGACGTTTTCTGTTTCTAATATCAGGTATATCTGATTTTTTTTATACTATCCCATAAAATGAATAGGAGAGCATTTGGAACATTTGTATGTTTGACAGAATTCATCTGTAAATGAGGGATTTGAGATGTGTATGTGTGTGTGCATAAATGATATGCATAAATTTTTATAAAATATTGATTATTGTTAATGATTATAACTACTTATCTGTTTCTTCTTGAGCCAATTTTGGGACATTTTTATTTGCCTATGAAATTGTCTACTTATTCAAAGCTTTTAAGCTTATTGGTATTTGAGGAGTCACGGTATGCTCTTTTTATTTTTTAATATCTACTGTATCTTGCCAATATTTCCTTATTCATTTCTAAAAGGATTTGTGCTTTGCCTCTTTCCTGCCCAAGTTATAAACAAATTGAGAAAACAATTTGAGCAGGAGTCCCCAAAAAGGGCTGCTCTGGTAAGATCTATGGCATGGAGGAGCAGAGGAGACTGTCCTGACTGCAGGCAGGTTTCCTCTGGAAAAAGAAAAAGGGCAGGGCTGAGCTGAGTAACCTCAATTTATTCTTCTCAGATTTACCAATCAGATGCCTTTCTAGAGACAACATGCATAAAGGAGCACAAGGAGGTCAGTTCTTGGATTTTGGTGAACCTTCCTATTTCTGAGCTTTTTATTTTATTGGTTTATGTTCCCAGCCTCATGATTTTCTTCCTTTTAATTCCTGTGGGTTACTATGTTCTTTTACTAGATCTTTAATTCATAAATGTCTAATTTTCTTCATTTGTAATGGAATGTAATTGATAGCTGTAAAGTCTTTTTTATTATCATTATTATACTTTAAGTTTTAGGGTACATGTGCACAATGTGCAGGTGAGTTACATATGTATACATGAGCCATGCTGGTGTGCTGCACCCATTAACTCGTCATTTAGCAATAGGTATATCTCCTAATGCTATCCCTCCCACCTCTCCCCACCCCACAACAGTCCCCAGAGTGTGATGTTCCCTTTCCTGTGTCCATGTGTTCACATTGTTCAATTCCCACCTATGAGTGAGAACATGCGGTGTTTGGTTTTTTGTCCTTGTGATAGTTTACTGAGAATGATGATTTCCAATTTCATCCATGTCCCTACAAAGGACATGAACTCATCATATTTTATGGCTGCATAGTATTCCATGGTGTATATGTGCCACATTTTCTTAATCCAGTCTATCATTGATGGACATTTGGGTTGGTTCCAAGTCTTTCTGTTGTGAATAGTGCCGCAATAAACATACGTGTGCATGTGTCTTTATAGCAGCATGATTTATAATCCTTTGGGTATATACCCAGTAATGGGATGGCTGGGTCAAATGGTATTTCTAGTTCTAGATCCCTGAGGAATCGCCACACTGACTTCCACAATGGTTGAACTAGTTTACAGGCCCACCAACAGTGTAAAAGTGTTCCTATTTCTCCACGTCCTCTCCAGCACCTGTTGTTTCCTGACTTTTTAATGATTTCCATTCTAACTGGTGTGAGATGGTATCTCATTGTGGTTTTGATTTGCATTTCTCTGACGGCCAGTGATGATGAGCATTTTTTCATGTGTCTTTTGGCTGCATAAATGTCTTCTTTTCAAAAGTGTCTGTTCATATCCTTTGCCCACTTTTTGATGGGTTTGTTTGTTTTTTTCTTGTAAATTTGTTTGAGTTCATTGTAGATTCTGGATATTAGCCCTTTGTCAGATGAGTAGGTTGCAAAAATTTTCTCCCATTTTGTAGGTTGCCTGTTCACTCTGATGGTAGTTTCTTTTGCTGTGCAGAAGCTCTTTAGTTTAATTAGATCTTATTTGTCAATTTTGGCTTTTGTTGCCATTGCTTTTGGTGTTTTAGTCATGAAGTCCTTCCCCATGCCTATGTCCTGAATGGTAATGCCTAGGTTTTCTTCTAGGGTTTTTATGGTTTTAGGTCTAACATGTAAGTCTTTAATCCATCTTGAATTAATTTTTGTATAAGGCGTAAGGAAGGGATCCAGTTTCAGCTTTCTACATATGGCTAGCCAGTTTTCCCAGCACCATTTATTAAATAGAGAATCCTTTCCCCATTGCTTGTTTTTCTCAGGTTTGTCAAAGATCAGATAGTTGTAGATATGCGGCATTATTTCTGAGGGCTCTGTTCTGTTCCATTGCTCTATATCTCTGTTTTGGTACCAGTACCATGCTGTTTTGGTTACTGTAGCCTTGTAGTATAGTTTGAAGTCAGGTAGCCTGATGCCTCCAGCTTTGTTCTTTTGGCTTAGGAGTGACTTGGCGATGCGGGCTCTTTTTTGGTTCCATATGAACTTTAAAGTAGTTTTTTCCAATTCTGTGAAGAAAGTCATTGGTAGCTTGATGGGGATGGCATTGAATCTATAAATTACCTTGGGCAGTATGGCCATTTTCACGATATTGATTCTTCCTACCCATGAGCATGGAATGTTCTTCCATTTCTTTGTATCCTCTTTTATTTCATTGAGTAGTGGTTTGTAGTTCTCCTTGAAGAGGTCTTTCGCGTCCCTTGTAAGCTGGATTCCTAAGTATTTTATTCTCTTTGAAGCAGTTGTGAATGGGAGTTCACTCATGATTTGGCTCTCTGTTTGTCTGTTATTGGTGTATAAGAATGCTTGTGATTTTTGTACATTGATTTTGTATCCTGAGACTTTGCTGAAGTTGCTTATCAGCTTAAGGAGATTTTGGGCTGAGACAATGGGGTTTTCTAGATATACAATCATGTCGTCTGTAAACAGGGACAATTTGACTTCCTCTTTTCCTAATTCAATTCCTAATTGAATACCCTTTATTCCTTCTCCTGCCTAATTGCCCTGGCCAGAACTTCCAACATTATGTTGAATAGGAGTGGTGAGAGAGGGCATCCCTGTCTTGTGCCAGTTTTCAAAGGGAATGCTTCCAGTTTTTGCCCATTCAGTATGATATTGGCTGTGGGTTTGTCATAGATAGCTCTTATTATTTTGAGATATGTCCCATCAATACCTAATTTATTGAGAGTTTTTAGCATGAAATGTTGTTGAATTTTGTCAAAGGCCTTTTCTGCATCTATTGAGATAAATCATGAGGTTTTTGTCTTTGCTTCTGTTTATATGCTGGATTACATTTATTGATTTGCATATATTGAACCAGCCTTGCATCCCAGGGATGATGCCCACTTGATCATGGTGGATAAGCTTTTTGATGTGCTGCTGGATTCGGTTTGCCAGTATTTTATTGAGGATTTTTGCATCAATGTTCATCAAGGATATTGGTCTCAAATTCTCTTTTTTGGTTGTGTCTCTGCCAGGCTTTGGTATCAGGATGATGCTGGCCTCATAAAATGAGTTAGGGAGGATTCCCTCTTTTTCTATTGATTGGAATAGTTTCAGAAGGAATGGTACCAGTTCCTCCTTGTACCTCTGGTAGAATTCGGCTGTGAATCCATCTGGTCCTGGACTCTTTTTAGTTGGTAAGCTATTGATTATTGCCACAATTTCAGATCCTGTTATTGGTCTATTCAGAGATTCAACTTCTTCCTGGTTTAGTCTTGGGAGACTGTATGTGTCGAGGAATTTATCCATTTCTTCTAGATTTTCTAGTTTATTTGTGTAGAGGTGTTTGTAGTATTCTCTGATGGTAGTTTGTATTTCTGTGGGATCGGTGGTGATATCCCCTTTACCATTTTTTATTGCATCTATTTGATTCTTCTTTTTTTCTTTATTAGTCTTGCTAGCGGTCTATCAATTTTGTTGATCCTTTCAAAAAACAAGCTCCTGGATTCATTAACTTTTTGAAGGGTTTTTTTGGTCTCTATTTCCTTCAGTTCTGCTCTGATTTTAGTTATTTCTTGCCTTCTGCTAGCTTTTGAATGTGTTTGCTCTTGCTTTTCTAGTTCTTTTAATTGTGATGTTAGGGTGTCAATTTTGGATCTTTCCTGCTTTCTCTTGTGGGCATTTAGTCTTTTATTAGAAGAGTTAAGAGTTTTCTTTACTCTTTGTCTTTCTCTGCTACACATTTAATTTCTATTCTTTTAGTGTTTATCCTTAAAGTCTTAATATGCATACTTAACTAAGTCTAAAGTTAATCAATATCTCTATCTTCCTCCAAAACAATATAAGGACACAGAATACTTTAAATCCAACCAGTGCCTGTTTTGCATATTACTTTTGTACAGTTTTTAATTATTCCTTGTCTTTTTACCTCTAAATCATGCCATTGTTGAAATTCTTATTTTATAGAGTCAATTCTAACTTAAATTTATCCCATGCTTACTAATTTATTTGTTCATCATTCCCACTTGTATCTCACTCCAAATTTCTGGATTTAACATGTTAATGTAAAATTCTATATTCAGCCAAATTATCATTTAAGAGTGAAGGTAAAATAAACAAAATTGTATCTTGGCATTTTAAAAATATTCTTCTTTTTGTTATTGAAATGTTTGTTGTCAGTGCTTATAAGTAATATACTGTTTCTTTGTTATTGTTTCTGAGATTTCCTCTCTGTTTTTTGAGTTCTGAAATTTCCTTTCAGCAAGTCTATTGTTTTTTTTTTTTTTATTTAATCTACTTGGGATTTGTTGTACTTTCTGAATATGAGGACGTAGGTCTACCCTAATTCTGGAAAATTTTTAATCATTTTCTCTTCAAGTATTACCTTTCACCTACTCTCTTTACTCTTTCCTTCATGATTCTTTCCTTTATGATTAACATAAATAAGCCTTTCAATTCTATCCTACAATGATTTTTACCCATCTTACATATTCTCCATTTTTTATCTCTCAGCGATAGTTTCTGGATAATTCTTTTAGATCTACTTTTCAGTTTACTACCTCTCATCTCAATTTCATCCAATTAAATTCTACTTTAGAAGTTCTATGATGTTTTAGTTATTTTCAAATTTGTCTTCTTTTTTTTTTATAATTGCTTGGTGTTTTTTCTCATATTTTAAATTCCCAGTTATATATCTTTAATCATTTAAAATATTATTGTAATAGCTTCTACACAATGGCTCTAATATCTTAAATTATTGACAACTATCTAATTCTAAATTGCTTTTTAATATCTGGTAAAGATAGATTTCTTATGTATTTTGCAATGGAATATCATGAGTTCATGTTCAGCAGCTATTTATCTGTGAGAATCCTATGAGACCCAAATTAAGGGTTTATCCCACCATATCAATTTTATGTTTGTTTCTTCCAAGCACCTTGGAAACAGCTCTTTTTATAAAGATTTCTCATCTTGAGAGCTTCCCAATAATGTAGGCACAATAAAATCAAATGTCAAACAGACACAGGTCCATAGCAGATCTTTTTTCTTGTCTTTCCAGCAGTATCTCGCTAATACATAGAAAATAAGTGGATCATAGGAATCTTTTTCCATTTTTACTCATAGTGGATAAATTATCCTCTTTCTTACCCCTTTCCCCATCCTCAGGTGCAGTCAAAATAAGTCCCTAAATAGCAGGTTGGGTGGGGTTTTTTTTCCCCTCTAGTAATCCTCAGAATGTTTTCCACCAAAGGGAACCGTATTAGTGTATTTTCACACTGCTGTAAATAAATACCTGAAACTCGATAATTTATAAAGGAAAGAGGTTTAATTGACTCACACAGAGTTCAACATGGCTGGGGAGACTTCAGGAAACTTACAATCATGGTGGAAGGCAAAGGGGAAGCAAGAAACTTCTTCACACGGCGGCAGGAGAGAGAAGTGCAAGCAGGGAAAATGTTAGTGCTTATAAAACCATCAGACCTCGTGAGAACTCACTATCATGAGAACAGCATGGGGAAAACTGTCCCCATGATCCACTCACCTCCCACAAGATCCTGCCCTTAACATATGGGGAATATGGGGATTGCAATTTGAGATGAGATTTGAATGGGGACACATGAACTAACTGGCCAAGGCAGAGTTTCCAGAAAGAGCAGACGCATAGCCTACTTTAAAAGCAAAATGTTTTATCAGCTTCAAGGTTGACATCTACTAGCATATTAAAGAGGAAAGTCAACAGAGAAAGAAAAAAGAGAGGAGGAAAATAGAGGGAATCAGAGAATCAATGTTTCTTGGCCACTGATAATACATCACTCCTCAAAACCACTTTTGTGGCAGATTTTCCCTCAGTGTTAAGATGCTGCACAGCCAGGACTAGGGTCTAACCAATGTCTCCCTGAATCTCCTTCTCAGAAGGGAAGTCCATGAGCCAGAAAAGAGGGCCCATGGTAAACATCAAGAAAACAGCCTCAAGTAAAGGACTGCTTAAGGCAGGTAAAAGTCCTGTTTCTAAGTAGACCAGGGAGCTTGCTCTTTTTGTAAATCCTGCTTTTGCTCATTAGTTCCTTCTGGACATACTGCCCCATTTCAGTTTTTCATTTCCTATCCTCTCTAACCACACCTTCTCCATCCCCCAAGTTTCCTATTGTAATTGTGCTGATTCTCTAGGCTAGAAGGCTAAGATGACAATAAAGAGGGAGCAAATATTGCAGGAAAGGCTCCCAATCTCCCAATGTCAAAATATCTGCAGCATTCCCCCTGGAAAAGGCCCTCTTTCCTTGAAGGCCAGATATATCTGTGACATACGACTGCAAGATAATGTGATTGCAGGATTCAGGCCTTATGGTGCTCCAGGACATTTTTAAAAATCATGCAGTCATCAAAAAGCTCCACTCCCAGCTGTGTGGAAAGTGACTCTGCAGCTCTCACTTAATTTTGGTTGCATTACCTCATTCTATACATCATTCATAACAAGCAAGGAACCACAGGGCTCCCTTTGCTGAATCTTCATGTCCTTGACCCAGCTCTAACTAATTTGTCCATTTACTTCATAAACGTGGTAAATCCTGTAGCTAAAAGAGGTTGTGCAGAAGTTTAATGCAGTGGGTTCTCGCCTAGTTGTCACAACAAGCAAAAGAAGCCAAGACAAATAGGAATCCTGACCTACTACCATTTTCTCGTCCTTCCCATGTGATTCACATTGCCATCACTCTGGCAGCTAGGATGGAAAGGTTGAGAAGAGAGGAGATTTTTTAAAATTGTCTTTGGATGGGCTATTTATGTCTTCCAACCTGGTACTTTTCCTTGAACTCAAACAGAGCACCAAGACAGACTGCAGCGTGACTCCTCTACCCCACATAAATGAATACATTTACACTTCGTCAGCTGTATTGGGAAGGAACTAGGAGTCTCCATGTGCTTCATGGGCCCATATAGGTTTCTTGCATGTCAAGGCAGAAGCTTAGGAACACATGGCCTCAGGCCTGAAAGTGAGGCAGTACCCAGTCATTCCCCAGGAGAATCGTTCTGTAAGGATTTTGTCTGGTTTGTTAACACAGCTCTTCTACCAATCTTCATCATCAGGACTTTATAACTCTCTTACAATTAGATAATATGGAAGCAAAGGATTCATTCTGGACCTGCTATAAAAGTAGCAGTATTTGGGGTTGGAGTCTGCAGATAACTTGAACCGAACCAGGAACTCCAGCCTGTCTCAGGATTCAGACACAATTAGATAAAGGAAACTTCTCAGCCAAAGCCTAGACCCATTACAACCTTCTGTACCCTTTACCCCTACAATAAAACACTGTTAGAACTGAGGGGCTAAAAGACGCTGAATCATCAGAGCAAGATTAGATCATGATCACGTACTGTGCCGAGACGAAAAGCTAATGTAGACATTTTAGAAAGGGTTTCAACATCAAGAGTCAAAGCAAAAGGGGTTTTATATTTAACTAGGAATTAAGCAAAAATTCTATTTCCCCAGAATCCCAATAACAAAGGTTTTATTTCTGAAGTGTTCGGGCACACTGTACAGTCTTTGCTTGAGAGCTGCCACAGTAGGATAAATAGCAGTACACAAAGGCACCAAGACTGACTGGAATTGCTCCAAATTATGCAACAATCTTTGAAAACCAAAAGAAGAGACTAGCAAAAAGATACATATTACTCTGTTTTAAATGGACTATTTTTACATTTGTTTAAGGAAAAGGGAGCCAGAAGAGAAGTTCACTCAACTAGATTATCTCTTGAGTCCTCTTCTCATAGAGGCCAGCTAATCTGGTGAATCAGACTTGCTTTCTGCCTACCCATGGGTCCTGCTGAGCTCTTTAATTCTTGTATTATGGAGATTTGAAAACTAGTCGTTAAAGAATGTATCAAAGAAAGTCTCAAAGTCAGCTTAAGGTTAATTTCCCTCAAGAAATTCTTGGCTTTTCTTCTTTTGGTGCCTCCCCATCCCCACTTCTTAATTGCCTCTGTCTTCCTCCAGCCTAACCCCAGCTTGATCTTACCACGGTTTGCCCCAGGACTGGCAGAACAGACAGGATAGCTCTTTAAGAATATAGAGTTGACTATTAATAGCAGTGACACAGGCCATTGAGAGCCAAGGCAGCCAAGCAAGGAAATCTGTCAGCCTGGATTAGCTTTCCAGCACCTGGGAGGTAGGACTAATTTATAAGTAAAAATAGACAGAAAAATGTCTGGCCCTTCATAGGCCCCTGATGTCTGAGAAGGCTTGCATGGATCCAAGTCCAAGGGCTTTTTCCAGCTGTCCTCCAAACCTAGCAGCAAACTTTTTTTAAAAACTGGAATTAACAAAAAGAAGGCTTGTTTCAGTCTGAATCAAAATCTATGTCTATATGAACAATGTATCTTTTTCCATGGATTTCTAACCATTTAACCAGATCCCAAATAACCTATAAGAGGAGTCATGTATGCCATAGTATCCTGCAGGATTCACTTATCTAAGTTATTAACGAGTTATTTGGTAGAGTATGGTCGCGCCTTCTTTCTCTCTGGGCCTCCATGCATCCCCCATGGGAGGGCTATATTTCCTGTATGTGAGGTCTAAGCCTCTACTTCCCTAAGCCCTGGTAGAGTTCCTTTGCTCATCACAGAATGGACTGCAAGAATCACATCAAAATCTTTTGAAAGAAGTTTATATTTTAGAGGAGTATTTGAGGTTAATTTACTAAGTCTCTGTTTTTTATAAACCAAAATTCGGGCTGCATGCGGACACTTGCTGCCAAGTTTAGAGGTTAGGTGACCACATATAATTTATTTTGATCAAGAAATGAATTTATAAAATGAAATTATAAAATATTCACATAGGCCCTATTCTTAGGGCCCTATAGATTAGGTCACTTTGTGCTATGACAGTCTCTGTCCCAGAGAAATTTACAGTGCCATTTTACTGAAAATCTTTTTTCAAATATCTCAAGTAATTGGGTACACACACACACACACACACACACCAGATACCCCTGAGAAGTGGCAGTCCTGTTGTGTAAGCTAACACAATTGGCCAGAGCATTTTCTTATGCTATCCAGTCTTTCAGTTCCCATCTCTTACCTTCTAATTATACTACCTCCTATTATAAATAAGTCTTTTTTTGTAGGGTGTCAGGAACTAGTAGACTCTTGCCAGCCCCATTAGCAATCCATATTTAGATCCTTTAATCTTTCCTCTAATCCGATTCCCTGAGTCCCCTTCCCCTTCAACTACCCCCTCTCCTTGTCCTTCTCCAAATTCCTTAAGATTCTATGCCCCTAACTCAAGCTTTACAAAATCAGAGTGATATTCCAGATGCTTGCTCACTGAGGAACTGAGAGACCAGCTGTCACCTCTGCTCTCTGTTACTCTGTGACTCAGGGTATGGTCCCAAAATAGGTCTGGCCTTTCATGCTGCCTTCTCTCATTGCAGTCTGGCTTCACCTTACCTGTCCACCATCACCCCAGTTCCCCTTTAGCATTCCTGCTTTCCAGGTTTCTCTTCCCCATGAAGTGAACATGTTTCAGATTATTTCCATTCAAACATGAATATACCACTGGTCAGCACTCTCAGAAAGAATGTGTCTTACTTTCATCCTGGTTTGGAATTAGCCCAAAAATCTCCATGAACATTTCTACCAAAGGAGCTCTTATTTATAAGGCCTTCCAATCTGGAAAGAGAAAGCAAGAAAAAAAAATTATGCTTTTAGACTCCGTTAGTACTTCTAACAATTTTCTGGAGAAAGTAAAATAGCATTCCAGGAGGATCTGCCTCAGAAAAAAATTTGATGGGCTTATGAAGGGTGACTGTGTACCACCCTGGAGCTAAGGAGAGGAAGTTTTTCCCTACTAAAGTAAATTTCCCTGGGCTTACATGGAACGGCACAGTCATGGGCTTCATGGTGCTTTGTTGCTTGGGAACCCTGCTTTCTTCCCTCCTCCTCCCCCAGAATCTGTCCTACTCTCCCTTCTGGGAGCTCAGCTACGGCAGGTGGCAGGAAGGGTGTCCATGGGGACTGAGGAGCCCCACCCTCCTCCAGGAAAGTGCAGGGGCCCACGCTGTGCCCTGGGGAAGTCCAAGGGGCCCTCATCTCAGGAACTCCCAAGCCCACAGCACTAATCCCCACAGCTTCAAGAGGAGAGAACATTCCTATTTTAAGAGCTCCTGGGTAACATTGTGCTCACTGAGGTCTGAGTCACTGCTCTTCTTTAAAGTTTTTGAAAGAAATCTATTTCTCAGCCATTAGCTTTGCATGTTTTTTTTTCTGCCTCAAAGATCAATTGGTTTACCACAAAATGTAAAGAGAGTTAGTGAAGCAACGGTAACCAAGGAAGCTATGGTGTCTAGAAGTGCAATAACAGACAAGGGCAGAGCTAAGAGTTAAATAAGATCTAAAAATAAGTCACTAACTATATCCCACTTCCTGTAACATACATACACAGGTACCTAGAAGAGAAAACCACTCACAGTTCAAAAGAACACATAAAGAACACTGCAATTAAACACAGCCCACCCTGGCCCAAGTATCCCTATCTCCTTAATTAACAATCTTGTAAGCAATGAGGATATTTCATTGTAAGCTTATTTGTCGTTATGATGCTTGAGAATATAGAACCACCATATCAGCCATTACAGTAATTACAAAAGAAGGTCACATCACAACCACGGCATTTGTTACCCGTTGTATAAACCACTGCAAGGTGAATGTGGGTTCTTCCACAGAGTTTGCCTGCAAGAAAAACCATGTATCTCTTGCTTATCAGCAAGCTACTGTCTAAACAATTTAATGTTTTCACATTACCATCAATAATAAAACAGCTAATGTTTATTGTACCTTTATACAATAACCCATTATTACCTCATTTAATCATTACAACAACCACATGAAGCATCCCCTTTTTACAAAAAGGAAAACAGAGGTAAAAAGAGATAGAGTAACTTGACCAAACCAATCCCCGTTAATAAGTGTTGAAGTTTAATTTCAGATTTTCCTAGCTAGTCACCTCAAGAAATTAATCACATTTTATACGGTTGTTTACAATTCAAAATTTGAATGCCATGAGTTCCAACTTTATTTTAATGGCCAACTTTATCTTTCCCCCAGCTAGTTAAGCTGATTTTTCACATATGTAAATGACTTCTATTAAAATTCAGTTTCTACTCTTTTCTCAGACTTCTATATTTAATATCACATTTTGGGTGTGGCTCAGCAAAATATGAAAGTAACTGGTTCAGAAAATAAACACCCAGTTTCCTCTTCATTCTTTTTCCTTTGAGAAAAAGAGTAGCTGGATCTAAATAGAATGACCCTGGCCCCAAGTTAGAAGTTTCCAATTCCTTGGGACTCCCTTGGTGTCTGCATTAGTTTGCTAGGACTGCCATTAATAAAGTACCACCTACTTGGCGGCTTAAACAACAAAAATTTACTTTCTCACTTCTGGAGGCTTAGAAGTTCGGCAGTGTTGCTTATTTCTGAGGCCTCCTTCCTTGGCTTGTAGATGGTTTTCTTCTCCCTGTGTCTTCACATGGTCTTCTGTCTATATGTGTCTGTCTTAATTTCCTTGTATTTTGAGGACAACAGTCACATTGAATTAGAGCCCACCCACGTGACCTGATTTAATCTTACTTCCCTCTTTAAAGACCCCATCTCCAAATACAGTCACGTTCTGGGATACTGGAGGTTAAAACTTCAGCATATAAATTTGGGGAAGCAACAATTTATCCTATAGCACTATCCTAACAATTTTCTTTTACAAGGTTGTCTATGTAGCACAATATAAATGTCTTTGACCCTGACAACCAGGAGGTTAAATCACTGCTTTTTCTAAATGCTTTTGTGTTACCTCCCTGTGATGATACACACAAGTTTTTCTATGATCAAACCATAGTTTTTATTCAAATACTGTTATCAGCAATACCGACCATATTATAGTTTTCACCTTAAAAGATACCATTAATTTCATTTGTAAAGAAAATGCATTAAAGATGTAGTTACCAATTATGAATGACCAATTGCCAATTAATAAAAATAAATTCTAGATTTGAAAAAATTTGAGGTCATTAACATCTTAAATTGCTATTATTATACACATGGCACTTAAAACTGTATCACCTCTCGTCAAGATAGTGCCCAGAATAACTTACCCTGGGCCTCAGCATATGTCTCAATTCCTGGTCATCCCACATGAAGATTCAGAATGACCTGATAAGAGGTGATTCAGATGTGTATGTTACATCAGTGTAGAAGCTACCACTTATGGGTACCTCCTGCTTTCACATGCTGTGCTACATGTGTTATGTACATTAAATCATTTATCTTCAAAATCTCTGTGGGAGAAATATTATTGTGTCTGCTTTACCAGTGAGTAAACAACATTAGAGGGATTAAGGAAATTGGCCAAGGTCACACAGTTGGTCAAGACAGGTCTTAGATGTGAGCCTAGTCCCATCTGACTCCAGAATTTTTTTTTTTTTAACCACAACATGTTTCTTCTTTGACTTCTTAAGAGATATAGCGGTGGAGTCTATGTGGCTCAGTGACTCAGTGATGCAGAACTTTTCCTAGGCCATAAAAATATCTAATCTAGTTTCACCAACTGTTAGTTTGGATAAATAAACTGACAACAGTATCTTTGTTTCTATGTTTTAGCTGAAAAATAAATCATGAGGTATTCACCATCAGAAATAAAATCTACATCTGTCTTTGGGAGATGATGAATAAGGTTATGTAAAACAATGGATGCATCTATTTTTCTAGAAAAAGTTAATTATATTGAGCAAACCCAATTAGTAATCACAAGCTGCTATGTGGCATCTCTGGGACTGTGGTATTGCATTCCTACAAAACACTTATTTCATTGTTCAATTTTATCTGTTTTGTGTCCCGGCTTCCTAGTCAAAATGTGTTGAAGGCAGGCAGGAGCCTTTCTTCTTTCTATTATCTTGCAATGCTGAGCACTGTGCCTTGCACAGAGCAAGTGCTCATTAACATTTCATTATCAGTTTTGAAGTCTCTACCAAGTGACCATCAAGAGAAGCACCTGAGGGCTTGGTGATAAACCTCAGTCACACAACAAGGTGTGTAAGAAATCCCTAAAACCACTCCCCAAACCTTTTATTTATAAACGCAAAATGTCTGAGGGATGGCTGATGGTGCTGGGGAGGAGTGCTTTTGTAGTAATTGTGCAATTCTATTTATTTATATAAAGTAGGACATGTCCGAAATCTTAACAGGTCTTAACTGGGGGCCCTGAAGGCAGTTCCAAATAAAGCAGGATTCTGTATGGGGTGCTCATAATGCACCTGAGCGATCCCAATTGAGGAGGGAGTCGGGCCAACCTACCAGCAGAACTCAAAGTGCCTTCCTCCTTCCTCCTGTTGGTCATGTGTCTTCTTTCTTAGCAGGACCTCTTCATCTTGACCAAAAAGTAGCTTATTGAAGTTATACAAACAGGCAAAAAAGCAGAGTAGTTATTTCTAGAGCTTTACTCTAAGAACTACATAACTAGCCACATTATACTTCTTTACCTAGCAGTAAAAATTAACAATAACTCAAAGAAACATATAAGTACACTGAATACTTAACACTCAGCCGCAAGGGCCCTTGGCAACTGTCATGGAAACCCTGATGCCAGAGATAAAGAGGGCTGTCTCAAAGGAAAGCATTGTCCTCAAAAGACGAACTAACTGTGAGAACATGATTGGATGGATACCAGTAGATCTCGTCCCCAGGAAAAAAGGCATTCTCAGGAAGCCTGCCGCAATGAACAGAACCTTTCTTTAGTCTGGCATTTCCTTTCGGTTCAGGACACCTGTCTTCAAGTCTGCCTTAGGCCCTTGTATTTGTCCCAGAGTGACTCTGGGCACCTCTTCTAGAGCTTTCTATACCTCAAAGAACTAAGAAAACTATAAAATTATTCAGCCTATGAGAGCAGGCTTTGAGAATGGCTAACTGATAGAGATAAGCTTATGGATTTACTGATCGTTTAAGGAGGCAGGGATATTTTCATATCCCTGGAATTTGAGGCAATATGAAGCCAACTAAGCTCCAGGGATTGAGGTGGCTCCCCTTAAGATTTTCAGTAGCTTGGGATCTCTCAAGACTGGTATGAAGCTCCTACTCCTCTGCCTAGGGAGGCTTCAGCTGCATCGCAGCCTCAGGTAGGTTAGAAATGGATTGGCATCTAGCAGCTGGGGTGGAGTTGGAGGGCAGTTAGCTACTATACCCCACCAAATAGATCTCTCGCTAAAACTCTAAATCTGAGTTACCCTTCCTCAGAAGACACAGATGTGCATAAGACACTGATTTAGATTAGGGAAGGAGGCCATGAGTTTGGATAAGCAAAACAAGCACAAATAGGAAGAAAATGAAATCAGAGGTGCAAAGTATGATAGAAGAAAAAACCTGGACTACCCAAGCCACCACCAGTAATGCTTGTGAATACATTATCTTGGTGTGGACTCATTATACAGCCTAGTACCAAGCATTCCTCCTGAACGTTTCTAATAATTGGAAGAGGACAGTAGGGCCCCAGAAGTGAGTCATATCAAAGCCATCACTACACAGCTAACCCACCCCTTTCATCAAGCAGAAATGATTCCATATTAGCCACAGCTTCCATGATCTCATTAGCAAAGATATTAAAAATCTGCTTTTCCTCTAGGAGGAAAGATTGAAGCACTGCCACAAATTATTTCACCCAGAATATTTTGGCTTGATTGGATGAATAGGGATGGGGAAAAATTCTTTCTCTCCATGGCAGTTTTCCTTAATCCTTTTGGGAGGGTACTTATGTGATGGAAAATGAGATACCTCCCGATGTGTGTGAGTCCAGGGAAAGGCCTAAACTTAGACTTGGGACACATTCATTGCAAGTAAGCAGCTTGGGCAAAAGGCAATTACGGGCTTACACAGACTAAAAATTCACGGGTGGATCTGGTTTAGTGCATAAATGAACTCAGGACTCAAATAATATGATTAGGACATGACTTTTTTCCCTTCAATTAGTCCTGCCTTCCTTGGTCTCAATTCCCATATGGCTGCATGATGGCATTGGCACCATGGACCTCTCAGCCTCTCAGAGTACAGACCCTGTACACAAGAAACAAGAGTGCTATTCACAGTAAAATTCTCACAGCAGACCAGGGCCAGACGTGGTGGCTCACGCCTGTAATCCCAGCACTTTGGGAGGCCAGGGTGGGCAGATCACCTGAGGTCAGGAGTTTAAGACCAGCCTGGCAAACATGGCAAAACCTCGTCTCTACTAAAAAATACAAAAATTAGCCAGGCGTGGTGGTGGGTGCCTATAATCCCAGCTGCTTGGGAGGCTGAGGCAGGAGAATTGCCTGAAACCGGGAGGTGGAGGTTGCAGTGAGCTGAGATCGCACCACTGCACTCCAGTCTGGGCCACACAGTGAGACTCCGTCTCAAAAAAAAAAAGTCTCAGAGTATTTGATTGGGTCACATGTTCACCTCCAAACCCAGACTGTGGCCTGGGTCATATGGCATCAGGGAATGGAATCAGGTATACCCCAAAGACACATGAACTGAATTAGAAAAGAGGACATCAGGCTATAGTAATCATAAAAAGAAAGTGGTGCTGAGAAGAATGTATAATCTGTTGATTTGGGGTGGAGAGTTGTATAGATGTCTATTAGGTCCCCTTGGTCCAGCTGAGTTCAAGTCCTAAATATCCTAGTTTATTTTCTGTCTCGCTGATCTGTCTAATATTGACAGTGGGTTGTCAAAGTCTCCCACTACTATTGTGTGGGAGTCTAAGTCTCTTTGTAGGTCTCTAAGAATTTGCTTTATGAATCTGGGTGCTCCTGTATTAGGTGTGTATATATTTTGGATAGTTAGCTCTTCTTGTTGCATTGATCCCTTTACCATTATGTAATGCCCTTCTTTGTCTTTTTTGATCTTTGTTGGTTTAAAGTCTGTTTTATCAGACACTAGGATTGCAACCCCTGCTTTTTTTTTTTTTTTTTTTTTTGCTTTCCATTTGCTTGATAAATCTTCCTCCATCCCTTTATTTTGAACCTATATGTGTCTTTGCACATGAGATGGATCTCCTGAATACAGCACAGAGATGGGTCTTGACTCTTTAACTAATTTGCCAGTCTGTGTCTTTTAATTGAGGCATTTAGCCCATTTACATTTAAGGTTAATATTTTTATGTGTGAATTTGATCCTGTCATTATGATGCTAGCTGGTTATTTTGCCTGTTAGTTGATGCCGTTTCTTCATAATGTCAACGGTCTTCACAATTTGGTATGTTTTTGCAATGGCTGGTACTGGTTTTTCCTTTCCATATTTAGTGCTTCCTTCAGGAACTCTTGTAAGGCAGGCCTGATGGTGACAAAATCTCTCAGCATTTGCTTGTCTGTAAAGGATTTTATTTCTCCTTCGCTTATGCAGCTTAATTTGGCTGGATATGAAACTCTCGGTTAAAAATTCTTTTCTTTAAGAATATTGAATATTAGCCCCCACTCTTCCGGCTTGTAAGATTTCTGCAGAGAGATCCACTGTTAGTCTGATGGACTTCCCTTTGTGAGTAAGTCCAACCTTTCTCTCTGGAAGGACCTCTTCAAGGAGAACTACAAACCACTGCTCAAGGAAATAAGAGAGGACACAAACAAATGGAAAAACATTCCATGCGCATGGATAGGAAGAATCAATACCACGAAAATGGTCATACTGCCCAAAGTAATTTATAGATACAGTGCTATCCCCATCAAGCTACTATTGACTTTCTTCACAGAATTAGGAAAACCTACTTTATATTTCATATGGAACGAAAAAAGAGCCCATATAGTCAAGACAATCCTAAGCAAAAAGAACAAAGCTGGAGGCCAGGCGTGGTGGCTCACACCTGTAATCCCAGCACTTTGGGAGGCCAAGGCGGGCAGATCACAAGGTCAGGAGATCGAGACCATCCTGGCTAACACGGTGAAACCCCGTCTCTACTAAAAATACAAAAAATTAGCCGGGTGTGCTGGCAGGCATCTGTAGTTCCAGCTACTCAGGAGGCTGAGGCAGGAGAATGGTGTGAACCCAGGAGGCGGAGCTTGCAGTGAGCCAAGATCACACCACCGCACTTCACCTGGGTGACAGAGCGAGACTCTGTCTCAAAAAAAAAAAAAAAAAAAAAAGAACAAAGCTGGAGGCATCACACTACCTGACTTCAAACTATACTACAAGGCTATAGTAACTAAAACAGCATAGTACTGGTACCAAAACAGAGATATAGACCAATGGAACAGAACACAGGCATCAGGAATAATGCCACACATCTACAATCATCTAATCTTCGACAAACCTGACAAAAACAAGCAATGGGGAAAGGATTTCCTATTTAATAAACTCAAGATGGATTAAAGACTTAAACATAAGACCTAAAACCATAAAAACCATAGAAGAAAATCTAGGCAATACCATTCAGGACATAGGCATGGGCAAAGACTTCATGACTAAAACACAAAAAGCAAGGGAAACAAAAGCCAAAATTGACAAATGGGATCTAATAAAACTAAAGAGCTTCTCCACAGTGAAAGAAACTATCATCAGAGTCAATAGGCAACATGTAGAATGGAAGAAAATTTTTGCAATTTGTTCCATCTGACAAAGGGCTAATATCCAGAATCTACAAGGAACTTAAACAAATTTACAAGAAAAAAACAAACAACCCCATGAAAAGGTGGGCAAAGGATATGAACAGACACTTCTCAAAAAGAAGACATTTATGCAGCCAACAAACATGAAAAAAAGCTCATCATCACTGGTCATTAGAGAAATGCAAATCAAAACCACAATGAGATACCATCTCATGCCAGTTAGAATGGTGGTCATTAAAAAATCAGGAAACAAGAGATGCTGGAGAGGATGTGGAGAAATAGGAACACTTTTACACTGTTGGTGGGAGTGTAAATTAGTTCAACCATTGTGGAAGACACTGTGGCGATTCCTCAAGGATCTAGAACCAGAAATACCATTTGACCCAGCAATCCCATTACTGGGTATATTCCCAAAGGATTATAAATCATTCTACTATAAAGACACATGCACACGTATGTTTATTGCAGCACTGTTCACAATAACAAAGACTTGGAACCAACCCAAATGCCCATCAATGATAGACTGGATAAAGAAAATGTGGCACATATACACCATGGAATACTATGCAGCCATAAAAAAGGGTGAGTTCATGTCCTTCGCAGGGACATGGATAAAGTTGGAAAACATCATTCTCAGCAAACTAACACTGGAACAGAAAACCAAACATCGCATGTTCTCACTCATAAGTGAGAGTTGAACAATGAGAACACACGGACACAGGGAGGGGAACATCACACACCAGGGCCTATTGCGGGGTGGGGACTAGGGGAGGGATATCATTAGGAGAAATACCTAATGTAGATGACAGGTTGATGGGTGCAGCAAACCACCATGGCACGTGTATACCTACGTAACAAACCTGCACATTCTGCACATGTACCCCAGAACTTAAAGTATAAAAAAAGAAAGTGAATACTGAGTGCCAGAAACAACAAATGCCCACTATAACCAGTGAGTAGCCTTGCAGCTGGTGTTGCAGAAACCTTTTGTCTTAGCTTAGGTTTTTTCCTAGAAAATAGGACCTGAGATCAAGGCTTGCTTGTGAGTCATTTATTTATGGAAATGAACCAGGTAATGGCTGAGAACTGGAAAGAATGAAACAAGAAAGAAGGGAAAATCAAAACAAGGTATGCTGTGAAGGTATATAAAAGAAAGAATCAAAAAGGGAGCATTTATTGACCAGCTGTCACCGTGTGTTAGTCAAAGATTGCCCATGGATGTTAGTTCTCACTTCTAGACTTATGCATGCATGAGAATGAACTAGAGGATTCCCCCCGGGTGTCCCACACTGCAAAGTCAGAAAATCCTGGAGACAGAAAGCAGGAGATAAATGGTGTATCTGATTTCCATGGCAATAACCAGGGTAAAAGGTAAGGTAAGAGGATGTGAGGTGGGCATAAGAACTGTCCCATGTACTTTTTCTCTTGAATACTTAAATTGTTTTTGTTTTGTTTTGTTTATTGTTTCTGGTAAATTTTTAACAAAGAATAACTGTAAAGAGAGAACACCACAGGTTTGGATTTGGAATTAGATGAGGAACAGTATGAAAAGACTTGGGCTTGAGTCCTTACTCAGCCTCCAGCAGTGTCATTT
Organism: Pan paniscus; assembly: GCF_029289425.2. Classification (NCBI taxonomy): domain Eukaryota; kingdom Metazoa; phylum Chordata; class Mammalia; order Primates; family Hominidae; genus Pan; species Pan paniscus. The sequence goes on along the minus strand of NC_073253.2, from coordinate 45,201,365 downwards.
AGTCATTTAGTCAATTAATCTCTCAACAGTAGAACACAGATGCAAAAATTGCCTACATTATATGATTGTTAGGAGTATTATTAGTAGGTAAAGTCATACTGTCACCTTATTAAAAATATTATTTTCATTTCTATCATTCTTAATAACAAAGAAATCTCCATAAATTTTAAATTGTGCATGCAAACTCAACAGACTTTTATTTTATTTTATTTTTATTTTTATTTTTGAGACAGAGTCTTGCTCTGTCGCCCAGGCTGGAGTGCAGCAGCGCAATCTCGGCTCACTGCCAGCTCCGCCTCCCGGGTTCACGCCATTCTCCTGCCTCAGCCTCCCGAGTAGCTGGGACCACAGGTGCCCGCCAACAGACTTTTATAAGTGGCCTTTCTAACCACTTCCACTTCCCCTCAGTTTATGAAGTTTGCAATTCATGGTGTTTAAAACAACATCCAGCTTATTGTGGAACCAAATGGTGTACATACCACACCAACAGAAAATAAAAGCTGCCAAATGTCATTGAAATTGCTGCAGGACACATCATCAAAATTTCCCCCAAATTCTAATCTTATGAAGAAAATGTATCACCCATCATCTTTTAAAACCCACTTAATCTAACACAAGGGAGGGGTTATTTTATACCCCACCATGTGCTAAGGCAGTTTCCAGGAATTTAGAAAAAATATATACAATACATTTGTTATCATTGACAGCAGCTCGATGTCCAAGAAATTACTTTCTACATTTTGTGAGAAATACTCTGGTAAAAAAAAAAATGCTGAGCTCAAACAAAATTCCAGATTATTGGCATCACACTACACTGTAGATATAGCCAGGGCATCTAGCCACGCAGTTCACCCTTCGGTCCCTGAGACAACAGTTTCAGCCCCAAGCCTCTATTTTAGTCCCGCATGGTCTGGTCTCCCTGAGTCTCCTCAAAGTCTTCTCTCTATGAGCTCATGGAAACCCAGGGACTGAGTATTATTAAATCAGTCGTGCTGTCCTTTGACTGTGGAAGGGTCTAGCTTCTTAGGAACCAAATGTAGGAAGCCTCTTCTGTCTCTTTAATTTTCTCCTTCTATCTGGCTTTAATCCTAATGTGATTCAAATGTTTTCAGCAGAAAACCAAACCATCCCTGGCCGAGGGTGGGCAGAGATGGCTCCTACCAGACTCCTGTGAGAGAAACACATAAATGTTCAATTCTCCTTTAGTTCCCAAATGACCTCAACCTCTACATCAAATTACAGCATTCAAGACAGCTAGCGCCAATTGCCCAAAAGCAACTTGATTACAAATCAATATCTGCAGGTGTTTAGGAAACATCTAAAATTCCTCTTTGAGCTATCCTCATGCATCCCAAAAAGGTAAATTTCATATTTCATGGATTTCACACAGCCTATATTTTAAGTCAGACCATCTAAATTTACTCTTCAAAAATGCGATGAGGCAGGGCACGGTGGCTCACGCCTGTAATCCCAGCACTTTGGGAGGCCGAGGCGGGCGGATCACGAGGTCAGGAGATCGAGACCATCCTGGCGAACACAGTGAAACCCCGTCTCTACTAAAAATACAAAAAATTAGCCAGGCATGGTGGTGGGCACCTGTAGTCCCAGCTACTCGGGAGGCTGAGGCAGGAGAATGGCGTGAACCCAGGAAGCGGAGCTTGCACTGAGCCGAGATCGCACCACCACACTCCAGGCTGGGCCACAGAGCAAGACTCTGTCTCAGAAAAAAAAAAAAGAAAAAAAATGCGATGAAAATCCATCCAGCCGTTCCTCCATCGTGTTCTAGTAGGCAAACAATTTTTTTTATAGATGGGAAAGAAACCAACAGGTAGGTCATACCTGTAAGAATTTCTCAGTTCCAATTTTAGGAAAAGAGAAATGAGAGGGATGATAAAAGTTTGGGCAAAAGCATAATTGAAGTATTAAGATAAGGAGCAAACTCTAATGCATGGAGGAGGAGGAAGGTGACTCTCAGAGAAGTCGCATACGTGAGGACGGGGGCACTAGAGAGCACATGTCTTTAGAATGAAAGCAGCAGCCGCTCCATTCCTGCGGCTTCTGGCCACATGCGTAAACTAACCCAGTGTTGCCAGGTCTGTCTCTACAGTCTCAAGCATGTTTAATTCTGAGTCTGGTAGTTCAAATTCTTGAGAAAAAAAAAATATCACTGATCAGCTCAGCCTATGTACTTGTTCTCCTGGGGGGCAGATGTCTACTCCTATTCCAATTAGTTTTGGCTAGGGGACCTGAGACAGGTCACACAATCTACTGCCTACATTGGAGGAACTTGGGAATGGGGAGTTGATTTATGAGAAAGGGACTGTGGGAGAAACTGGTACAGCAAAGCCTCCCTTTATAGACCTAAAGGGCAAACATAGACTTATGATAGCCATGTAGTGATTTCTACTGGGGAAGAGATTCTTTCCCACAATTCCCCAATGCACAAACAGGTACTATATTTGCCTCTCTGATCCTGTGTTGCTTATTTGAGCCAAGGTGGGTGTATTGGGCCATTCTCACATTGCTATAAAGAAATACCTAGGTAGGGCATGGTAGCTCACATCTATAATCTCAACACTTTGGGAGGCCAAGGTAGGTGGATCTCTTGAGCTCAGGAGTTTGAGACCAGCCTGGGCAACACGGCAAAATCTCCTCTCAAAAAAATATAAATAAATAAATAAATAATAGTTGAGCATAGTGGCTCATGCCCGTGGTCCCAGCTACTCAGGAGGCTAAGGTGGGAGGATTACCTAAGCTTGGGAGACAGAGGTTACAGCGAGCTGAGATCACACCACTGCGCTCCAGCCTGAGCAACAGAGCAAGACTCTGTCTCAAAGAGAGAGATGAGAAAGATAGAAAAAAAGAGAGAAACAGAGACCTGAGACTTGGTAATTTATTAAGAAAAGAGGTTTAATTGGCTCATGATTCTGCAGGCTTTACAGGAAGCATGGTGCAAACATCTGCTCAGCTTCTGGGGAGGCCTCAGGAAACTTACAATCATGGCAAATGCAAAGAGGAAGCAGGCATGTTACATGGCCAGAGCAGGAGGAAGAGAAAGAGTGGATGGGAGGGGGTGCCACACACTTTTAAATGACCAGATATCAAGAGAATTCACTCACTATAGCGAGGACAGCAAGAAGGGGTTTGTGCTAAATCATTCATGAGAAATCCACCTCCATGATCCAATCACTTCCCACCAGGCCCCACCTCCACTGGGGGTTTCATTTCAACAAGAGATTTGCATGGGGACTAATATCCAAACTGCATCAGTGGGGATGGGGTGTAAATAGCAAGTCTTCACTCCTTGTTTCTCTGCACTGTTATTAAAGGCTGAGCATATTTGGCCAAGGAGGAAGCTGCCTCAGAAGTATGATTGAAGATGGCTCCAAATATGCCTGTCACTGAAACACTATTGCCACCTTCAGAATATGACATTTGCATCAGGAGTATTGTATTCTTTGAAATATGGCAGCATATATTTAGGAGTGTCTTGCTGTAAAGAGAAAAATCTCCAAGAAAATAATCTCCAAGAAGCTATGAATACCTAACCTACTGCAGCTTGGAAAGCTGAGGTGGGTAAATTTCGATCTAGAGAAGGATGGAGAAACCTTTGGTGGTGTGCCTCCCAAGACAGTATAATCAGGATCTCACTTCACAGACAAGAAATTGAAGCCCAGAGGGGTTTAGAGTCTGGTGTCTTCAAATAGAATATGAGCCTTACATCCAGTCAGGGCTTTTCAAATATTTGTAGCAGGCTCTGGGTTTGAGGGGGAAGAAACAGAGAGAATATGACACAACTCTAAAAGCTACATTTTTCTATAGTAGACTCCAAACTGAAGACATTTATCACTTGTCAAAAGTAGACAGTGTCTTGAAATACAATGATTGAAGGGCAAATGCTCTCTGACTTGACAAGAGTCTGTTTATAATTACAGCATTAGGATAGACACACTTTAATTAAAAATCATGAAAAGGACCTTAGCTGTACTGTGAAGCCTCCATTAAAATCCTGGCAGAGGAGCCGCTTTCTGGCCAAGCTTCTATTTTCAGATACCTGCCCTTTATTAAAGGATTTCCTTTAGTCTAAAATTTCTTAGACTTATGCTTTGACTGTTGATGACTTTTTGGCAATATCCAAAAAAGAAGAAACCAAAAAAGTACATCCCTCAAACCTGAACAGATAACATCATTCTATCCCTAGTCCAAGCAGCTGTGGTTGAGGGGCAGAGTAGTAGAGTCCCAGGACTACTGTCCACCTTGCAGGAACTTGGGGAGGGGGTATTATAAGTGGCCCTACAGGCCATTCAGCCCAGCTCTCTAATTTTATACACATGAGGCTCAGGGAGGACAAGTGACTGTCCAGGGCCACCATCCAGTGGTGGGAGACCTGGAACACACCAGTATCCAGTCTAGATGATCACTTTCGGAAGCTGAGCTGCTCAGTCAACTGAAAGAGATGGAATTCTGAAATTTCAAATACCATCACCTATTACTTCCCAGGCTGCACTCCCCAAAGCACCAATCCTCTAGATACTTGGTTTAATAAATAGAAAATAGAGGAAGGAAGGAAAGAAGGCCATCCAGGGCCAATAAACCTGGGACATGTTACATACCATATTTCCTTCTTGAAGATTCACATCACACACTAGGAAACCTGAGAAAGAAGCCCAGCAGAAAAGAAATCTGTTTAACTCAAAACTCTTTTTCCAAGTGACATCTATTAACATCCTGCAGACCTGATGTTCTAGGAAACATACACTGGGACATGCTGGCTTAGTGAGAAGACAAATGAATTTCAAAATAATTGGGCTGGAAAGTAAAGAAATTGAAACAGTCTGGCTCATGTCAAGGAAGAGTTCAGAAATGCTACCATGTCATCTTTATTTTCTTCCCCTGGGTCTTTTTATCCTGGCAACTTGGAAAGAAATGGAGGATAAGGGTGTCCTTGAATAGCAAAGATAAAGAGAATAAACTTTTTAGTTTTCCATTAAAGGTATGTGTAAAAAAGTACACACACAGACCCTGCCTCTGCCACTCTTCTCCATGGGTATTTAAATTCCTACCAGAAATGTAATGCTTAGAATAGTATTCCCACCTATTTATAACTTCTATATGGTGAACTACCATGACTGTTCCCCCTCAAAGCTGGTAAAGTTACATTTCTACCTCAGAAACTGTGAGGAAATCAAATATGGCCTTTAAATAAACTAATTTGAAAGGTTTGAAAAAATATTAAGAGACTTTAAAAAAGGAATAGGGGACTTGAATATCCCAAAGTGTGAAAATGCCACATTTTTATACTCAAATGATTCAAAATAGATGAACAGAATGCTTCCCAACTTTCCAAAAATATGCACCTTCAGGCAATAAAAAAAATCAATCTAAAGGGTCATTTATTTCCAGAGCCTAAAAGCCCAATTTAGCACTCCAATGAGCCCCCACAGCTGACTGGATATGGGAGACAGGGCTGAAGGAAGGTCATTCACACTCCTCCCTAACTCCTTAATGATATGTTTAGCTGGGCTAATTTTAGACCTGTCGGAAGCTTTTGATTCAGTTAACCATAAGGTGTTGGTAACAAGACTGTGGTCAACAGCAGGCATGGGCTGCACTCTCTTGAAGTCAGTGGGTGAGTTCATTCCTGGAAGGAGGGTGCCAGTAGGTAGTCACAGAGAACTGCTCGTGATCCACATATATCTCCTGGGAGGTCTTTTCTCCCTGCCCTATTTACTCAGCATGGGCAGAAGACTCTGGGACCCATCTGTGGAAGCAACGTATTCTCGATGGCACCCATCTCATTATCATCTTTTCTACTGATCGATTCAAAACTATCTTATCCTTTGACTTGGCTCATGGTTATTTTGGTTTAGGCAGGAAGTAGTAGGCTTCAAGTCAACCTGAATAGGCTAAGTTTGTGATCTTCCGTCAGAGGAAATGCTTTAAGGATGTCAGAGGTGGAGTTGCATCATAGCTATTCAGGGATGGAGGCTCACTAACGCGTCTTTTAACAGGAGCTTCAGCATGGACAAGAAAAGCCTTTTTTTTTTTCTTGAATTCAGAGATGCCTGTACCTACATCAACTTCCAGAAAAGGCTACCCCTCCAGTTGCTATGTTTCACCTGGTAATAGCCACCCTTTTCTCTACTTTGCTAGATTTTACAGGGGAGTTTTATTACCCTAATTTCTTTAGCCTTGTTACTTTTTGTACCAATCAATTCATATCCTTTCTACTGTCTCAAGGTTTACTATGAATGGATTTTATTTGGTGCTGTGCAATTTTGTTCTACATATGCTCTGTAAAGGTATCTGTAGCAAAGAAAATGTCAATGTTCTACTCAAAAATTCACCAGCCCAATGAGGGAAAAATGCTTTTAGTACTGTCTCTTACTAGATTTCAACAGATTCTTATGCTATAAGGAAAAGTAGGGTTAATCAATCATCACCCTTTCATTTTATAAAATGAGAAAGCAAGACTTAAATTTCTTTAACTCACATTCAGGAGAACAAAAAAAAATTTCATTGAGCAAGAAATCTAATACTATCTTTCCAAATTCTATCAATCACTCATGGTCCTCACTATAGGTCAAAAAGTGTGGAGAACAAGAGGAAGGCAAGGGGGTTGGGAAAGAAACACAAAAAGGGTCAAAAAAATATGATTAGACAAAGCCAATTAGAAACTGGTTTCCTGTCATCCTTTATAATCATCCTTTTCTTTCCAACTATATATTATGTTATTTTTGGCCTCCTCAGATAAACCAGATATCCTTAGTCATCCATATCCAAGGGGCAGAAGGAGGCAGAGATAGGAACATCTAAATGAGCCCCATTTTCCAGCTTTGGGACTATAGATGCTTCCATGGTTAATATTGCAACTGAGGATTTTAATGCTCATTTCATTGATTTGACAATCATCCACTGAACATCTGCCATGTGCTAAGAACTATGCTGCACACTCTAAGGGACATAAATATAAAGGAGACATAGTCTTGCCTCTAGAAATGTACCATTTAATAAGGGAGAAGAAAAATATGCCTCCTGGTTGCAAAATTCTAAGACTGTGCCATTGCACATCAACAACTGTGCCATAGGGAGGAGTCAGCTAGGTGCCTAAAGACAAGCTCAGCCTGAGTATTGTGGGGTCCAGAGAGGGAGTCTGTCACTTCCAGTTGGAAGAATACAAGAAATGCTTATCAAAGAGGTGGCTTCTTGAGCGAGGACTTGAAGGATGGAAAGGACTTAAACACAGTAAGAGGTCACTGAAGACTGAGCTTTCTGGGAAAGGAAATTGACAAAAAGGCATAAAAATCAAAGGCCTGCTTAGGAACTAGCAAGTGGACCTGTTTGGCTAATATGTGGAATAGATAAACGAAGGGAGACACAGTTGGAAGCATGTTTTAGAAGCCAAGTTGCAGAGTATCAAGAAGAAGCCAGAAAGCTTGTGGTAAATTCTTTAAGTGACGGGCAGCCACTGACCATTCTTCAGAGGGCCTGTCTTTAGGCAGATTCATCGGGCCTCGATGAATTAGAGACCACAGATGAGAGACACTAGAGGAAGGGATCCGCTTATGATCATCAAAGTGAGAGATAAAGAGCACTCCAGCAAGAATGGAGAGGAGGCGGAATCACCAGGCACCACTGATAGAGGAAGAGCAGGAATAATTTGGTGTGAAGCCTGGAGGAGCAGTTCCTAGGGTGTTTGTGATGAAAATAAAATTCCACCGTGTCAAGCAGACACTTGAAAGTGTGAGATTTTGAACTCACCAATATTGATTGATGAATGATTTTGTTATAGGTTAAGGATGTTTCATTTGCTATGAGTTTTTTAACTGTATTGTCTCTTCCTTATGTTTTCAGAGGGTAGAATGATAGAATAAGCAAATAGACATTAGATATCACAGATATGTCATACTGAAAAAGAGCACAGGAGGCCTCAATCTTTTCTGTTGTGTACTCGTTTTGCACATAATCATACAGTGGTGGGCCCACAGCTGTTGAATATAAAATATATTACAAACTGCCCAAATCAATTATTCTGCTATAGCATATTCTTCCTGTCAAATATATGCTCCTGTCCCCATTCATTTTTATTTATTTATTTATTTTGTAGAGATGGGATCTCATTATGTTGCCCAGGCTGGACTCAAATTCCTGGGCTCAAGTGATCCTCTTGTCTCAGCCTCCTGAGTATATGGGACTACAGGCATGCACCACTGCACCCAGTTCCCCATCCCTTTTTATATCAGCGATTTTGTTTAAAACTGACATTATTGAATTAGCAAGAACCTATCCATGAATGGTCCCTATTAATAAAGAATTCAATCTTCACGTGTCTCTAACATCTATTCACTGAGCAGCCTCAATCACCTAGTCAGATGCTAAAGAATTTGGAAACAAAAAGCAATAGCCCTTTCATCTTATTTAGCTGTGAATGCAGACACATTGTTGACCATCTTCCTCAGGTAGTCTTCTCTGATAAACTAGAAGCAACCTGACTCCATGTCATTCTCACTGAGCTCTCTATTTGATTTATACTTTATTTCTTTGTGCACTTGTTCTCTGCCTCTTTCTCCCTCACCTCCTCCTCTAATATTTAGCAAACATTTAGTGAGTACTTGGTATATACCAAACAGGGGCCCAGTGACACAATACAAAGATAAAAGGCAACAATCCTTTGCTTTATGCAAATATTAATGTGATGAATTCATTTGCCCCATGGAATACCTGGCTTAAAGACAGAGATCATCTCTACCTAAACCTTGTGGCATCTGAACGCTAGTGCTCCAAGGTGGTTATGCCGAGAATGCCAGTGCCAGGTGGGCCAAGTACTAGGTGTGCAAGCATGACAAGTTATTTAAACCTTCTGAGCCTCAGTTTTCCTCTTCTGTGAAATGGAAAGGATCATACTAGTACCTATCTCAGAGGGTTCTGGTAAAAATTAAATAAGACAATACAAAGACCTTAGGATAACACCTGCTATACACTAAAAAACACTAGCTAAAAATTATCATCATCATTAATAGTATTAATATTTGACCCATGATCAGGCTGCAAATGACCACCAGTGGCTCTGATGGTGACCGTCCTTTTAGCAGGTAAGAATAAAAGACTGGCTGGCATTTCATAGAAAGATCTAGAAAGCAATGCCATTTCAGTTTGCATGTCATAGAAGCAACTCCTCTTCAGCCTATATGTCATGTTTTCTGTTTTATTTCTCTCATTTTCTTATACCAGCAAATTGTCATCTGCTCCCGATGTTTATCCCCTATTTAAAGACACAGTAGCAGTTTGTGAAGCCAGCAGTTCTCTGCCAATGCTGTCACACACACTCCTGTTCCCCCCAGGTCTGTGGCTCTGAAGGCCTGATCTTCAACAAGCAGTGACACAAAACCACTACTGTTCCATCCAGAGGGAGTTGCTGCTGTGCAGGGCATGTTACAGGATCAAGCCCCAAGTGAGGAACATAAGAGAAATCATAGAAGGCAAGTAAAATAGAAATGTGTTCCTCATGCAAACACTCCAAGCAATTAAAAATAAAATGAAGGAAAGCATGAACTAAAATAGAAAACTGTAGTGATGGAACACTTTTGAAATCAAAGATCGTGCTTCTTTCCTTACTCTCTGGAACTCTAAATCATTACTTAGGTGAATTTATGTCTGTTTTCAACATTTCTGTTAAACACGACAAAGAGCTGGACCCTAGTTGCTGGTTGCCAGGCAGGCTACACCCCAGAAGGTCAGAATGCATAATTAATCCACGGGAGGCTGCAGGAGATTTGTTATCTGGGAGCCTTTAGGTTCCCCATGCACAGACTTCTGCATGCCAGAGCAGGTTGCACCTAATAAAGTTTTCAAGGTGATTCTGACTTTCTTCACCACTCCTCACCCCCAGCTTCCTCCTAGGCATTTCCAGCCTACTTATCCCAATATTTCAGGAAAGGCACGATCTCCTTCAAACACCACACCCTCTCCTCAAACATTATCTGCAGAAACAAATTTGAAATTACATTATAAATTACATCACCACTTTGTGCAGATTACAGACCCAGACAACAATTTCCCACATGGGCCAAGGTGATCCAGGGAGCCTGGAGTACCAGTCTGTCCAAATTGGAAGGGGGCAAGACCTCTTGGTGAGCAGATGCTCTGCCCAGCAGATCTAGGAATTCTGTTTCGTTTTTAATTTTTTTGCCTTTAAAAATGCAGATAGGAATATCAGACCTAGAAGTTCTCTGTGCTGCACAATTTATGCTAGCTCATTACCTCCTGCTAGACTCCAAGGCTTTGTAACGGAAATTGGCTCTGATTTCTGAGATGGGCATTACATCATAGTCTTCTTTTAGCACATTATGTCATCCCTGCTGAGGCGCATTATCTAGGGTTGGCTCAGCAGTAGTGATTTTTGTGGGCCGACTGCAGTGTTCCCAAAGAACTGCTGGGAACCACAGATTGAAATCTGAAACATTTATCTTCTAAAAAGCTGAAAAGGGGGAAAGATGTTCACACTGGACCCTATTTATTTTCCTTAACCCTCTCCTGTCTCAGCTCCCTTTATGTTACATTGCAGCAAATGCCCATAAACAATATGCTGAGTCCGTGCAGGAATGATCATTTTGAGGTAACCACCATTAAGGATGCCTGAAATATTGCTCCCTAGAAAGGGCTGATATATCTGATACTTGCCATGGTTGTATCTCAGGGCATGTTACAAAATGCTTAAAAGAAATCACCTGGCACTCATATTGATAACATAGAACTTCTTAAATCTTGGGTTAAGAAAAGAATTTCTTTTCATGATCAGTCTATAAATGCATGTGAATGAAAACTATATGTACACATATATACATGCTTATCCTTCTGACCGTGTTGCAGCAACAAAGGCAAACTTCTAGAAGGTTTAGATGAGAAATAATTTTTACGCAGGAAACTGAGCTGAAATTATCTCTTCTCACTTCAACCATGAAATTAGAAGCCCATTTTGTATCTCTCCATCCTAGGCAGGATTAGAAACCATTGCACAGAGGGAATAGACAGGTGCTTTTAGGATAAAGCAAAGATATTCCCAAACCCCAGAGAATCCCAATACCTCTCTCATCACAAAAGCATAATTATAAAAAAAAAAGTCTCAAAATACCAAAAGGAAATGGGATACATTCAACCATGACTAAAGTACAATTCATCCCTTATGCACCAACTAATGAGATTCACTGGGTGGGGAATAAGTGCTGGGGGAGGGGCTAGAATGAAGGGCATGATGTTCCTTTCCTCCACCCATCTATGTGCAACTTTTTCACTCATTTTTAAATAGTGAGTATTTTTATGTTGTCACTTTTTGTAGCTCTAAAATGGTAGCCACATTCAAGCAAACAACCTCATAATTAAATTGGAGATGAGTAAAGTTATCATTTGGCCCAGCCTAAGAGTCTAGCCTTGTTCCTATTCCAATTAAAATGATTTTTCATCATGTTCAATTCTAGTGTACCCCTGCCATGGGTCATAAAGCAAGATGGCAGTCTTCATTCTTTTACTCAGTCCATGGCGAGGCCCTGTGAGCAGTCCCTGCATTCAAAAAGGAGTTGGGACCACTGGCCCCGCGCTCAAGGTAAAAAGTTACTTGAGTGACATTTTGCATCCTACTGACTCCCCATCTTCTTTCATATTTCATACCTATTGCCAGTTGCCTTTATTCCTGCAAGGGGACAGTGTGAGGATTGATGGTATGACCCTCAGAGTGCTCCAAGGCTTTCAGATGGACAGTGCTCTATAAAATAGTGTTAACGGCTATGGGTATTTGCAAGAATCCTCTCACCCTTCTTCCTTTCCTTTGTCCCTTCATCTCCACCCCTTCCCCCTAGCTCTAGGAATTTCATGATCTCAAGGCCAAAATGCTTTAAATCTTAATAACTACATGTGCCACTGGGGATACTGAAATGAAACTATATATACTCTTTACTTGACTCATTCCAAGCTTTTACTGCAGCCAAAGTAATTGCTGCACCATTTAAAAATTCCACTGAAAAAGCAAGTAGCCTTCAACACATTAAGCTGATTTTCATGTAAGTTGTAAAATATTAAATGATCAGAACTTCTATCCAATACTAAAATTACCTGGCCCAATCACCCCTTTTCCCCTTGAAGGAAGAAAGAAGGTGGATTCATAAGCCCTGAAGGATATACACCTGCCCCTAGATGTTGGCTGCCTGGCCACCAGCTTCTGAAGATGCACTGGGGCACAGGGCTGGGCATACTACTTCATCTTCCTCCAGTGACCTGTGTGTTCCAGTAGGCCATGTCCAATCCTACAAAAAAGGCCTTCAGGATGCCATCAGCCCTCAGTCCACTCCCCAAGCAGGACAACTGTGGAACAGAGCTGCTGTGTTCTTGGACCTGTGAAAAAACAACTGGCTGTGAGAGCCTATGGGAGGAGCTCTTCCTGCAACCCTCCTACAGGGAAGAAGAAACCGCATCCATTATCTGTACATACTTTCTAAGAGTAAGTATATAATGGGGGGACTAGACTGTACAGTGAGAAATCAATTATTCCCTGATGGATAGGTGGAGGGTAGGGGCAGCCAAATCAGAATGGAAGATCATGCACCCTACTTACTGGCTCTTGACATCACAATAAAACCAGGGCTTGGAGTGTAGAGGGAATTCTGGGCCTGCCTCTCTCCTCCTTCACTAGTTGCCTTAGCACCAGTCATTACACAAGACACTGGTGCTTTCAGGCTGCCCTGTGCTGAGAGTACATGGAGAATTGGGATAGCCTCCCTTGCCCCACCTGCCTGCCCAGTGTCACTATCAAGACCATCTAATGCATTAAAAAAATTGTTCTATCAATGAAGGCCTCCATCCTGTCTACCGGGCAATGCCAGGATACCAGCTGTCCTCACCACTTGTTTCTCTGGGTGTCACCCCAGAGTCTCGTTGCCAATCCTCGGGGTCCTGTGGCATTTCCTAGGCTACAGAGACATCCCTGCTTCTCAGAGTAAGTCAACAGTGTACTTTCAGGCCTGTCTTCTCACAAGTAACAGAATACTTCTTTTCTAGAAACTCAAGCATGTCATGAAAACACAGACCAAAACCCATCAAGGATTGTAATCCAGAACATCAAGGGTTATAGAGAGGTAAGCTTTATCTGGTTTAGGGGGGAAAAAATCACACAGGTTCCCTAACAATGCAAGTCCAGACTATTTCTGGTCAGCATCCTCTTAAAGTCTAGGACGTTTACATTCCCTTTACCTCTATTTCTAGTCCAGGCTTGGTACCCTGCCTTCCCCCTAAGAAGGTTTTTCCTTCTCAGACATCAAGTTCCTACTCCATTTCTCCTCCATGACCTGAGTCATGGCTCTTGTTTACCCCTGAATAAAAATACTAGATCCTCACTAGTCCTGAACAGTAGAACTAGGTAGGGTTCATTCATTCATTATCTATTGAGCAGTGGCAACTATGTCACAATTATTATAAGAAGTTTTGTGGGGATGGGTCAGACATGGATTCAGCCTTTCGGTAACAGAAAGGATCTCAGATAAAGTGACGCAGTCGGCCCTTCACATCCGTGGGTTCTGCCTCTATGGCTTCAACCGACCATGGATCAAAAGTTTTTAGAAAAAAACATTGCATCTGTCCTGAACATGTACAGACTCTTTTTCTCACCATTGCTCCCTAAACAGCACAGTATAACACATAGTTTACATTTTATTAGGTATTATAATCTAGAGCTGATCTAAAGTATTTAGAAGGATGTGCACAGGTTATATGCAAATACTATATCACTTTGTATCAGAGACTTGAACATCCATGGATTTTGGTATCCAAGGGAGATCCTAGAACCAATTCTCCTTAGATATCGAGGGATGACTGTATTAATAATACGTGGCAGAAACTCCTAGCTTTTCACTCGAATTCTTTTTTTTTTTTTTTCAAGTTGGAATTTTTGCTCTTGTTGCCCAGGCTGGAGTGCAATGCACAATCTTGGCTCGCTGCAACCTCTACCTCCTGGGTTCAAGCGATTCTCTTGCCTCAGCCTCCCTAGTAACTGGGATTACAGGCAACCACCACCACACCCAGCTAATTTTTTGTATTTTTAGTAGAGATGGGGTTTCACCATGTTGGCCAGACTGGTCTCAAACTACTGACTTCAGGTGATCCACCCGCCACGGCCTCCCAAAGTGCTGGGATTACAGGCGTGAGTCACTGTGCCCAGCCCAAATTCTTTTTCTTATTCCTGTGTCTAAAACACAGCTAGACACACTTCCCAACTTCCTCTACAGTTAGGCATGGCCATGCACCTGAGTCCCAGCCAATAAAAGTGGATGGAAATGGCACACACCACTTCCCGGCCCAGCCTGTGAGATCCTACGTGCACTTTCCCTCTTCAGGCTGGTTGGAGTAGATGTGATCACTGGCATTTGGAAGCCACATGTTGAACAGATTAGCCTCGGATGACCTGAGCCCTTGAATACCCACTTGGAGAAAAGCTGCCCTTCTGGCCTACGCATGTTCAGGATTCATACAAGAGCAAGAGATAAACTTCTGTGTGGATTCATCACAGATTGAGTGTATTTATAATAGCAGCCAGGTTACTCTAATTCATACAAACTATAAGATAAGGCAGCTCAAATTATTGAAATGATTATTTATTAAAATGGAAAGATATTCACTGAATAGTAGAGAGGAACAGATTGAAAAACTTACTATAGTGTGATCCTATTTTTTAAAAGAATATATATGCATATGTATACATACACACAAAGAGAAAGTTCTAGTATAGAACAAAGTATAGGTGTTTATCTATCTCTGGATAGTGGTAGTATACGTAGGGCTTATCTACATTTTTTGATATGTCAAGCATGAATGTATTCTGATATTATAATGAAAAAATAAAAGCTATGTTTAACATTAAAAATGAAAGAATATCTTAAAACATATATATATAAAAGCATAGCATCTCAAAGTGAGTAGATTTCCTGAGGGAAATTAGAAAAGGTTTCTCAAACTAAACATCTATTAATGACTCTTCTAACACTGAAAATCTATAAATTAGCTACAGCCTGAGAAATAGATCGGTTCAATTTACAACACACCTGGCTCCCAGCCTTTACATATCGAGTCCTCATCAATGGAAATCAATTCACCAGAAAAAAAATGGAAAAAATACATTTTTCACCTTTAAAAAGAAAGTGCCAGGAAACTAGTCTTAGTAGTTGTTTGGGGTGGAGTTGTTTATAGAAATAAAGAGAAAGGGAGGTTTTGGGGGTTGGAGGGAGGAAAAGTAGCACACTTAAACTCTTTTTATCTTCTGAATATTGCTATATGCATTTAATGCCTATTCAAAACATTCTTAGTTCTAAAACCTTTTGTAAATAATAAGTCAGAGATTCTCATTGAATTGGTAAGAGCAGAGACAAATGCTAAGCAAACAATTCATAATTTCCAGGTGGAATTTTACTGACCCATAAATCTAATTGGTCATTGCAGCAAAGTTTCCCCCTTTTATTTGGGAAGAGCCTAAATCTATTCTTCCCATATACTGAAGGACAAGGGACAATTAGTGAAGACACCTCCACTCCCCTCCACACAATCTTCAAAAGTGTCTGGAGAAGGATTTTGTTGTACAATAAGAACCAGAAACTGCAAAACATGGTGTGTCGAAGTCTCAACCCCTGTTCCGCTGTCATGAAGGCTTGGAGGAATGGAGTTGACCTGAGAGAGGTGGGGCAGGCCTCCAACTCTCTGGATTGAGGAAGAGTGTTGTGGGTTGAGGTTCCTGTGAAACAGACTCTGAGACGGTGATTTGGCTATAGGTGGCTTAATAGGGAGGACTCTTGGGTATAACATAAGTAAGGGAGTAAAGGAAGCAGAATGAGGCAAAAGGAGGAGTTGAGCCATGAAGCAGTGATGACAAAGGAGTCAGGGGATGCCACAGGGCACTCCGGGGCCGGGGTGGCCCTTCAGTTGGAGCAAGGGCACCAAGCCTTTACATGCCCTCATGGTCTTGGAAAAGAAGCTCTCTTCAGCCAGTTTTCTAAGAGGGACTCAGTTGTGAGACATCAGGAGGCAATACTCACAGCATCTGAAAGGACAAGTGCCCAGAATCAGGGGTCACACCACAGCTCCACTACAGAGCAGCAGGAGGGGCTCACCTCTTCTCCTGATCACTTCATATACAGTTGTCAAACAGATCACACCACAATCTGCTCCTGCCATTGCTCATTGAAACCCCTCAGCAGCTTTCCATTATCCCTGGAAGCAAATAAACCTTCATAAGCCAGCCCCTGGGCCCCTCTCATGCCCAGAGGCCAAGCCTCATGTGGCAGTTCCCGACGGAGCTGAGAGTCCAGCCACACAGGGTTATTCATCAGTCCCAGGAGCTACCATTCTCTTTCATGGCTCTGAGCCTTCATGTATGCTGCTGAAATGCTTTCTCCACTCTAATCTTTCTAGAAAATCCCTAATCATCTGTCAACCCCCACAGTAGTCTCCACTGAGAAACTTCCCTGGCTCCCCTGGACCACTCGGACTCACTCACCTTCACATTCCCACCCACATTATGTGTATTTATACTACCACCCACACCAGCCCCTGTAGGACACAACAATTTTGCATACCCCATCTTCACTGGACTGGGGGATTCTTGAAAACAGAGCCAGGGCTTTCATCTCTGTTCCCCTGATACATAGGAACTACTGGATTAAACGTGCATTGAATGGATAAGCAACTCAACGTGAAAGACATGTTGCTGGCAAGGAAAAGAGGATGAATTCTGTCAACTGCTAGGAGAGGGACAGTAACTAGAAACTGGGGTAGAAGGTGTTTATAACCAGCCATGTGCCCGAAAAATGTGACCGTTTGCCATCTTTGGTTCTTAGTATCTATCATCAAAGTTTCAATTTCACAGAATGCAGAGTATATCAGGGCCTTTTATGTGGACAGCAAAATCGCTGTTAGGGTGCAAACACCAGAAACTCTCCCAAAGGTAACTTTAACAAAGGAGGATTGAGCTGCATAGATCCCTGGCTTAGGCTATTTATAAATGAAATGGTGGGATGAGCAAGCAGCCCCCTCTCTGTGTTCTCTACAGAATCTCTGCCAAGAACAAGAGGATCCACCACACATGCATAACACACTATACTCATCACTGTTCTATGTGATGCTGATCAGCTATTCTTAATGAGGTAATGAGCACTGGGGCTGTATGAACCAAGACTGTTTAGGACAAAGATCCCAGGTAACAAAGAGAAGGAAAGAAGGAACTTGGGTCATCCTGGAGCTCCCTTGGAAGGGGAAAGTGGAAATGCAGGCTCCCATTTTTCTTTGCCTCTCATCTCATACCTATCTTCATCTCATACTTCTATTCTCAGGAGGAATGGAACTAGCCCAAACTATGATGAAAAATAATCATATCTCATTCATATCTTAAGGAAGTAACATTGTTTTAGAACCCCTGATGCAAACATAATACTCTGAGTAATGAAGCAAAATTATCCAAGGTCATTGTAAACAGGCATCAAACCTAGTGTGGCTTCAATTGAGATGAATTTTAGGTGTATAGGTTTTTATTTTCAAATCTTACTGTCTCATTATAGAACCAGGGAACTGTCTGGGAGGGAAGAAAAAAATATCCTATTTCTTCAGAAAATGCCAAGGGGCCACAAGTCTTAATCTGCTGCAGCCAGACTGGAGGCCGGGGACTTGTTCAAGCATACGAAGTGTACCTTCTCGAGTTTCCTTCTGCTGACACCCAAGGTCCTCCTTGACCAAAGTTCAGAAGGAGATGTTCCCATATCCAAAAGGAAGACTGCCTGGCCGAGCAAATGCTCCACCCACCTGAAAGCCTGATTATGATTCCATTGGAACGTGGGAGTCAATCTCTAAATATAGCCCCGAGAGCGGCCTCCGCCATCATCCTTGTGCTGTAGCTTCTCTCCTTCCAAAATAATAAAATGAGGTGGGTGGGCCCCAGGCTTTTTCCCTGGGAGGACAGCTTGGGGTAAAGAGACAAAGGGACCAGGCCGGTGCTTCGGGCAGCCTTCTACCCCGGAGTTGTCCCAAGCCCCACCCCTTTCCACTTCCCCACTGGGTCCCTCTCCAAGTAGATGTGCCCTGAGATTGGTCAGCTGCCCCAGGGCACTGATGAACCTCAGGTAAATCCTTGGAGGTGTGCCTCTCCCTGTCCCTGACCCAGGGCCCCTGCTGTAAAATTCTGAATCTCGTTACCTTGGGTGCCCCTCCTCCATGCTTCAACACACTCTGTTCCTAGCTACGATCCTTCTTATATCACTGGATGGCATTCTAATAACCAATCAATACCTGCTCCACCATTAGTCTTTCTCACTCACCCTGAGATCCCCGACGGCAGGTATCTTTCCTCATCCATGGACCTTCAGCCCCCATCACAGTGCCAGACACATAACAGATGCCCAATAAATGCTGAAGGAAGAATCGCCCCAGCATTGCACTTGGTACATAGAAGGAATGATAGGAACACAGCGCAAGAAGCTTGACTGCAGCTCTGCATTGCAACTCAGGCCATGATACTTGAACCCCACAGGGAGCTCTGGGGGCTCTGAGTCCAGCACAGTAGTGCCACGTCTCCAGCACTCTGGGTCATCCTGCCCAAAACTAAATCCAGCTGGGGATGAAGGTAGGTGCTTCCTAGCAGGCCCAGAAAGGGATCCAATTGGAATCACCTGTGGAACACAGCGACACTAACAAAACCCCAGGCGGGCTTTCCTTTTCTTCACCTGCTGCTCCCCTTTGGAGGATCGAGGGGTGGAGGCACAGTTCCTTCCCTGGTCCCCAGCCTGCTGAGAGCGAGCGGGCAGGAGCTTACGGCAGCCCCTACTGCACCACTGATGGCTCATCCCAGCTATGGCTGAGGAGGGCCTGCAGCCAGGTGCAGCCCATGGGTTGTGAGGGGCCACAAATGTTTCCTTGCTGCAGGTGGGCTCTCTCCCCATGGGCGAAGCCTAAGGGGCCATAAGCCTTTGTGTGGATGGTAGTTGGTTTTGTGGCAATGCCATTTCACTGTCTGACTTGTTTCCCAGGAAAGGAGGGCCTTATTATCAAATCAAGACTGCTGAGCTCCTCAAGCATTGGCAGGTCTCCTGTGGCCAGGAAGAGAGAGTCACCAGCATCAGGGTACCCTGAGGTGCAGAGGGATGAAATTAAGCAAAGGAAAAATCAGGCTGGTGCCAACTAATACTCACGGCCAGAACTCTGCTTTCGTTAAGACCCACTTTCTGAGAAGAAAGAGGCCACCACTTCTTTACCCACCCTGGACCACCCTTCTCACTGCGCCCTCCCTGGCAGGTAAGGATCTAACCAGCCCTACCCATCTAACGGAGAGCGTCTCTGTCCTGCCACGGTTTCTCATCTGGCTTAGGCTTGGTGAAATGAACAGTTAAGAGCCTAATAGAAACCAAAGAAACCACTCTTCACAGAGGCTGAGGCCTGAGGCTTCCTGGCAACACCTGCCACTCTGTTTTGCTTTAATGACTAATTTTGATTAAAGCCAAAGCCAGAGGTTTTGGTCTCTGTTTTTGAGTCTTTTAATTGACTGAGATAAAGAACTACATTTCTATCATGATTTTATGGAAAATTATCCTGGTTACACGTAAGTAGAAAATGTTTCTACAACAGTAAAGTCAAGAAGAGCAGGCTCTTGACATCTTTTGAATAAATCCTAGGTGCCTGCTATAAGGTGCTTCATTTTATTTAATTTCACTTTATCTTCCCAGCAACCCCATGAGGTAAGTATTAACCCTCAATGTATGAGGAAATCAAAGTTTATAGAAGTTGACCGACGCACCCACAGCAAACAAGTGGGGAATCTTCCCTTTCTGCTCTGTGGTTTCCAGCCCTGGCCACAGTATAGAATCCCCTAGGGAGCTTTAAAAACAACAGGTGCTCAAGTCCCATGCCCAGAGCATCTGATTTAATTCATTAGGAATGGGTCCCAAATCTTATTGGTGGGTTACACCATATTCAAATAGAGGGCACCTAGATCCCGGGAGGAAAAAAAAATGCCTTAGAGTTTTCATTTCATCTTTACTCCAACTCTGGGAAGTCAAGCCATGTGACTGTTACTTAGCTATGTAAGTGATGCCAGTAAGTCTCAGCTAGGGTGGAAAAATCAGGCTGACAACTGAGCATTTTCGTAGCTCATAAGTGCTTTTAGCCTATCTACGAAGTTATACCAAGTCTCCTAGGTAACTGGGACTATTTTCATTAAACTAGGAAATATTGAGCAGAGTGGATGGTGAGTTGCATTGAGATTTTCATCTCCTGGCAGCTCCTTTGTTGGGGGGTTGGAGGTAACTTACCTCTCTGTGACAGCATGCTTCCCCAGTCACCAAAGGAGGAGGAAAGAAGAGAGCACTGAGTGGCCTTACAGGGAAAATTTGGAGGCATGAATCAATTAGTCCATGTTTATAAAGTGCATTGTGCTCCTTGAGTAATAATAGAGTGTCAGGGCCTGGTATTATTAGTTTTCACACAAGTCCCAAGATTAATTGCTCCTCTCAACCTCAATCCCCAACTCACTAGTTCTGCTTTCTGTCCATCCTAAGTTACTTTCCTGGCAGAAAGCAACATCGGGGCTAGAGCTCTCCCTGTGGAGAGGCGAAGGGACCCAGTGCATCCTATAGCAACCCTTCTACTCAAGGTGGACTCCTCTGAGCTGGAATTCACCTTCTGCTAACTCCTTGGCATTTGTTTAACACAGGCCAAGTAACCAGATCAAAAGCTGATGCTGCCGTCACATCCATGCTGTTTATAACTAGGCAGATTCCTTTTATAAAGCACAAATAATTTCAAAACATTAGGCAATCAAGGCCTCAACTTAACAGGTGGGAAGGGTCTGCACTTTATAACTGCATGCCTCTTTAGCATCATCTTCCCTTGCTCTTCTATTTCAGCACAAAATCAACACAAAACCAGTTGCTTTTCATAAGTGAAGCCATTCCTTTCTTGAAGTGCCATTTCCTGAACAAAGAATGTAACAATAATCAGCTTCTCACAATCAAGTGAGTCTTGAATATGCCTGGCCTTATGACAGATTGCTGTTTTGTTAAGGAAACCATTGTTGAATGTGTTTGACTTTGACAATGTATAGTTTTAAATTCAAATCCAGAAGATTTATGTATTTGCCCTTGTTTCTATTATAGAATCTAAGGATATTAAGGTGAGAGGGAAGCTTAGGGACCTAATCAAAGTCCCTCATTTTAAAAGAAAACTGAAATTCAGGAAAATGAAGTGACCCATCCAAGGTCAGTCTGAGTGTCCTTTGTTCTCCTCTTTTCCTTATTCCACTTTCTCTCTCTAGAAATTTCATGTGGTCCCAAGTTTAAATGACCCTCACCTATTACTAAGTCCCAGACCTCTCCTCAGAACTGTTGGTTTTCTATCCCAAGCCTCTCCTCTTATCCCCAAGTCCCAAGCCTTCTCCATCCCAATATTGTGCATCACTACTTCATACCTTCTCAGGTCCAAAGACTTTCCATTATTCTTTAATGTTCCATTTTTCATACACCCTATATCTAGGTTGGCATTTGTCCTAAATTAATTTAGGATATGGGTTGTATGAGGAATGGGACCTCTACTCCCAAAATAAATTACAAGTTCAACCCTTTTCTTTACCCCTCTGCTATAACCCTAGTTCATACTACAGTCAGCTCCTGCCTATTTTAATAGCTCTGAAAGAGTCTCCCTCTTTTCACTCTTTCCCTTTCCTGTACATCTACCATGTGGTAACAAGAGTGGTCTTTCTAAAGCATCAATGCATTGTCTCACACCCCTGCTTAAAATCCCTAACACTTCAAATGCGACTTGAACTACTTTTCTTTCTTTTCTTTCTTTCTTTTTTTTTTTTTAACTGAAACCTACAATCATGGCGGAAGGCACCTCTTCTCAGGGTGCCAGGAGAGAGAATGAGTGTTGAGTGAAGGAGGAAGCCCCTTATAAAACCATCAGATCTCGTGAGAACTCACTCACTATCATAAGAACAGCATGGCAGAAATCATCCCCGTGATCCAATTATCGCCACCTGGTCCTACCCTCGACACATGGGGATTATTACAATTCAAGGTGAGATTTGGGTGGGGACACAGAACCAAACCATATCTCTGGGAGAGACCACAACGAGCAAAAATTGCACTGTAGCATCAGTTCCACACATGTGAGTACATCCTATATACAAGGTCCTTTACTGAGGCCCTTCTGTGTGTCAAGCATCATGCTAAACATAGTACATTTAAGCCTTGAAAAAACCTGTAATAAGATGTACATACTCTTATATAGAGTATATAGATGAGGGAACTTCAGGCCAGAGAACTAAATAACTTTCTGAAGATCGTACAACCGGGAACTGCCAAACTAGGATTCAAGTTCAGATCTTAAAGTCTCAAAGTCTCCCACAAATCTAGGTCCTGGGGGGACACTGAGCCCCCAGAAACTTCCACTGAGGTTAGTGAGATAGGCAGAAATATGTTCATTGACAAGAAGAGGAAAATCAGTAGGGAAGTTGGTTTCGAGGAGGAAGTGTTGTGTTTAGCCTAGCACACATTGGGTTTGAAGTTAAGGATGGAGTGTCCAGGTGGGGATAGCCATGAGCCAGAGAGAAATAGGAATGTGAAGGTCAGGAGATAGCCCAAAGCTCGGGCTGCTGAGATATAGAGATGAGAGTCAGATTTCTGCAGGTAATTATAAAGCCTTTAACAAGAGGTTGGGGAGACAAGTAAGGTGACCACCCATGCATAGGTCTGTCCTAATTTTAGCACTGGCAGTCCCATGTCCCTGGAAGTCCCTCAGTTCCAGGCAAACCTGGACCACTGGTCATGCTAGAAGACAGTATTTAAAGAGAAGGCATACAGGCCAAGTATGGAAACTGGAGAATATTTATGCTTAAGGGAATAAAGACAGGGACGAACTTGCTAAAGAGAGTGCAGTCAGAAAGGTAGACGTGACCAATGCATGCTGGGCTCTTGCTGTGAGTTTGGGGCTGGGAATTCAGGTGGAAGGCATTGAAAGGAGAAGTCTCCATCAGAGAGGGCTGTGAGGAAAGTAGAACCATCAGATAAAACCTGGATTTCCATTAGGGCCAGGCAGAGAAAGGAACTTTGTGGAAAGATGGAAGACAGGACAACTGGAAGATACCAATAGTTATACCCACAAGAAGGCCTGAGACTGGAGAGGAGCTGGGCTGAGTGGGGAGGAGATTGCAGGAGGACTTGCTTTTCTAACTGGGGAGAAGGGCGGATCTCAATGGCATGGAGGAAGGAGCCAGGCTTGGACCTTTGGCCTTGAATCTTATCCCCTTCACTCAATAGCTGCGTAATTTTGGGCAAATACTTTCCCCTCTCTGAGATTCAATATCTTCTACTGTAAAACAGAGATAATAATATCCACGACCTTGCAATCCTAGAAATAGGATTGCATTTAGATCTAGGTAGCAATTAGTGATAATGTACAAAGCAGGCTGTCAATAAAAGATTTCATTGCTGGGTTATCAAATTTTTTTTACTAATATTGTGAGATTTGTCAGGGGCAACATATAAATAGCAGAAGAAATTAACTAGGCAGAATTCTGTTGTTGAAGGAGTTTCAGGCCTTGTGTTTCTGCTTAAATATCACCAGGCTGACTGTGATGGAACTGTGAGGCACCCAGCTGATCATTTCTTAGAAGCTCGGTATAAGGGCAGATGGTAAGACAGGTCTAACTTTCAATGTCAAATGATATCATTAAAGTTAAACAGTCTGGATAGGTTTGGGGAGGTTAACTCTGCTTCCTATACTCTGCACACCCTAGAGCTAAGTGCCTAGAGCTGAAAGTGCTGCCAGCAAAGTGAAGCTGCTCTCGAGGGGAATACACTTGGCAAAAAGAGCGCTCATCAGGAGCAGGTGGTGAAAACTCCACTAAGTTAGTGAGAACATCTCAAAGCCCAGAATCTAGGCTTTAAATATTAATCTGACTTCAGTAAGAAAGAGCTAGTTTTTACCCATTAGCTGAGAAGCACTTCAGCTCCGTCTTGTTATTTTTAAGCAGTAATGTTTTTTTAAAGAGTCCAATTCTGCTCCCCATAAGGGAGAGGACTAGCTTGAGCAAACCCCAGTGGTCTTTGTTTCTTCAGAGTGTGGGAACAGAGAAGCAGTCGGCTATCATTCAGCTTGTGCCGTCTCGAGGTCACCACACCTGATTCTGGTTTAGAGATGAGATTAACCACAGTTCAAGAACAAACTCTCTCCGCAACGTAGGCTGGAATGGCTCCACGAGCCAAACCACTTGACAGAATTTTAAGAAACAGAAATCTATTGCTGTTTCCTTTCTATACTGGAAATATACAAGATATTGAGGCTACTCACCCCACCAGGCCACCAAAAATATGTGTATGTTCTATTGCCATCTGATGCCATCCTACCCCACATGCACAATGCCAGTGTGGGGGCTACAAAGTACCTCGGTGTCTATTTTAATCCATTTAGGCCACTCTAACAAAAATACCATAGATTGGGTGGCTTACAAACAACAGAAATTTATTTCTCAAAGTTTTGGAGACTGGGAAGTCCAAGGTCAAGGCACTAATCTTGGTTTCTGGGGACAGCACACTTCCTGTTCATAAGGCAGCAGTCCCTTTGCTATGGCAGAATGGGTAAGCAACCTCTCTAGGGTCTCTTTTCTAAGGGCATTAATCTTATTCCTGAGGGCTCCACCCTCGTGACCTAATCACCTCCCAAAGGCCTCACCTCCAAACACCCTTACATTGGGGATTAGGTTTCAATATCTGATTTGAAGGAGACATAAACATTCAGTCTATAGCAGTGCCCCAATTCTGGATTTTTTTTCCTCTCACTTTCAGAGCAGAACTCATCTGAGTGAGAATGATTACCTTTTCAAATAGATGTTAGTTTCATTCTAATCAGGGCTTTGGAAGAGAATCAGGGAAAGAGTCTTCTCAGAAAAGGAGTCTGAAAGAAGAAGTTGGCAGAATTTCAGCAAACAGGAGTTTAAAAAAATCTAACATCATGAATCTGTTCACTAGCAGGAAAGAAAATATATTGTATTTTCAAGGCAGGGTAACAATGTTGCATAACTTAGGGTTGGGAGGTTGCCATTCACTTTACAGTCTATGTGAAGGGTGCCCCCTAGAGTTGTACAGTGGGCAGCCTGTGCACCCAAATTTGAAAAGCCCTGGTTAAGGGTATCCAAGTCCGAAAAGTATCTACAATCATTTCCACACAGGCATGAAAGCTTTAGTCTATGGAAAAAATTAAGTTGTGATAGACTATTCTGTGGAAAATTCTTAATGCACACAGTGGAACCCAAATTTCCCACCGAAGAGTGTCCTATTATAACCGGGGTTGAGGGGGGACTTGGAGGTCATTTAGACCATCACTTCATTTTGCAGATGAGGCAACTTTAGCCCAGAGACATGTCTTGCCCAAGGCCAGCAAGGCTATGCTAAAAAAGTGAAACAGACTTCCCCTGCTTCCCATAGATGGCAAAATAGGCCACTTTGCTGTGAATGGCATTCAGTCACCCAGACCCCAACCTGAGCCTAATTCATCATTATCATCACTCAGCACTTACGGAGCACCTTCTAAATACTAAGCCTTTCTTGAGAATACACAAAGAGTCTCTCCAAAGGTCCCAGCCCATGAGGCAACAGGAGGGCAGATCTTCGCATA
This sequence comes from Pan paniscus, assembly GCF_029289425.2. Classification (NCBI taxonomy): domain Eukaryota; kingdom Metazoa; phylum Chordata; class Mammalia; order Primates; family Hominidae; genus Pan; species Pan paniscus. The sequence goes on along the minus strand of NC_073253.2, from coordinate 45,175,682 downwards.
AATCACACATCTTTTGGTCCAGGAAATGAAGACTTTGCTAGAAACGTTTCCAGGCACAAAAGTAGTATAACCCTCTTTGAGCCATGAATGGTTATGGTCCGTTGAACAAATCCTTATTTAGGCTTTTCTTTCTGAAGAATGTCCCCGTTGGAGTTGACTAACTTCTTTGAAGCTGCCTTGGTTTATTGGTTAAATATTTACTCATTAATATATTTAAAAGCCATATTATTTACACAATAAATTTGGAACCATTCTGGACTATTGGGTAATTATTACCTATTTAAAATCAGGCTATCCAAAGCAAGAAAACTGATGGTCATTTATAGGGAGAATGGGGAAATTTACAGGTTACTGAGGTTGATCTTTAATTTAAATTTTATTTTTAACCCAGTCATTCTACTCTTTCTAATGGGAGTTTAATGCATGTTTGAATGTGTGTGGTGAAAGTGAGGTGGGAGGAGAGAGAAGCCCTTTTACCAAAACCCAGTGCAATTAAACTGCTATATGGACAAGCTCTCTGCCAAATTTCTTGTTGAAATCAAAGACACCTTTGAGTTTGTTATCCAAGAGCAGGGCAAAAAGCACCTGCAGTCACGTCTGTTTCTCATTTTGTACTCGTGTAACTCAGATGCCCTGTGGATTAAGTGGAATCTGCTCCTGAGTCGAAATCGTGTACACCACGTGTCAGCTCAGCTTGAATTTGGAAACAGGAGCTCAGAAGGTGCCATTCAAACATGTGGCTCTGGTTTTCCCCGGGTGTAACTTGAACGCGGGAGTCATGTTATGGGGCCCCTGCCCCCAGCTTTGCTCTAAGTAAGAGATACAGCAGCACCTTGTTTCCATTTGATCGTGCTGCCCCCCACTCCTCACCCCCATATGAGTGCCCATTTAGGCTTTCATGAGAGAAGGTGGAACATGAGTGCTGTGAATGTGCGTGTGGACAGTTCATGACCTGTGCATGAATTTACAACCGTGTCCTGACACAGAGAAAGGAAGACAACCAGAATGCATGACCAAACATCCCCAGGTAGCCAACATAGGTCACTTCTCTGGGCAGATACTGTCTGTGCCCTACTTAAATGTAAAAAGCATTCTCTGGGTCTAGAGAGGTTGCGTTAGGGTAAAATAAGTACTCAGCTTTTATGTTAAGACTCCAACCAAATTCTTTCCAGTTTTAACCCAAAGAGGCCTCTTTTAAATATCACACTGATAAGGAATTCTGGATCTTGTCTCTTTGATCACATTTTAAAATATTAGCTTCTTATCTGCCTCTTCATTCACTCCGTGGATTCAACAAATATTTAATGAGTACCTGCTATGTGCTATCGAGCATCAGCAGCTCATAAAACACCAAGGACTTTGCTTTCATGGAGTTTCCTTTCTATCTGGGGAGGGGAAGTATTGGCTTTGAACTAGCTTGGTGAATATGTGTTCCAGTTAAAGTCAAGTCTCCATGTGGCATTCCAGATTTACACAGGATAAATTGGGATGTGATAATTTGCTTCAAAAAAAGATTCAATATTTTACTAAAAAAAAAAAAATCACAGAAGGATTCCCTTTAAATCTAAAACTCCTGTAGCGCCCCCTCCCAACCCAGTCATTTTATTTATTCTGCATTTTTTGAGGACTCCATGTATTATTAAATGGAGTGCCCTGCGCTGTTCTGAAATACATCCCCTAATCACCACCGTAGGTAGACAGTCACTTCCCCGGGAGGATTTGACTGCATAAAAGAAGTGCCTTATGAAAGCACTACTTATTCCAAAATAAAAACCCAACCTATTCGGCAAGAGGCTACCGGCAGGCCCAGAGAGGAAAAACTCTTAGGGACTTCACTGTCAGTGGTTTCCCCAGAGCCTCTGTGCACCCTCAGTATTTAAGAACTGAGTTAAGGGCAGAAAAAAAAAAAAAATCTAGAGTCAAGTGGAGGTTTTCCTTTAAGTTTTTCCAGATTTTTCTCATTAACAAAAATGAGGTAAAAGAAAAACAAGCTTAACCAATACAATTTAAAAAATGAATCTGGCAAGGTGACGACATCACTTTTCTCTCTTGACACTTTGAACTACTTGGATACTTCATTATCTGTCACCAGCATCTCTCCTTGTAAGCACCAGCAATTTGGCCCATTAGCAGTTTGTGAGAACAGTGACTCCACTAAGCTTTTGTGTGAGAACATAGAGAGTCGCCACACAAACACACAGACTTAGAAGAAATGAGAGAGAAACTGAAATGAACGTTCCTAATATTACAGTGGCCCTCCTGTTATTTTCCCCATGTTGGGGTTTTATTGATCAGTGACCACATTGCTCCTCAGGACCATCACACTGCCAGGAAGCTTCCCGGTCCAGCTGCACAGTGGTTAGTTGGCATTTAAAAATAAAAAGAAATTCAAAAACAGGTTTTTGTTTTTTGTTTTTTGTTTTTCAGAAAAGTGAATGCCATATCATAAATTTCAGTTTTATGAGTGGGAAGCCCATCCCACTAATATCAGGGAAGGAAGTGAAGCCAACCTTGGGTGGTGGTGTTTATCTGTTCAAGAAGGATTCATACTAAAAAGGCATCATATTAATTAGATAAGTTTAGCGGATACAGGTACAAAAGGGTATTCAGAAGTCAAATGAGCCATTCTTCAATTTAAGAACTTTGCTTTAGAATAATCATGCTCAGTGCAGTCATTGTCACTTAAATTAGCCCAGGAGGAAAAGTTTTCTTAAGAGAAGAACATATGTACAAATAAAATGAGATTGAGGTAGGAAGAAATTAAGTGTTTTTTCTGTCCCAAGGTTAGATCAGTCTAAACAGACTATAGCAAAAGCCAAGCCTCATACACATGCCACAACCATCACTCTTCAAGGCCTCTCCTGGCCTCAGCATTTGGGTCTTCACTGACCCAGAGGCCAGGTCCAACACCCACTCTATTACTTTTTCAGATAAAGACTTTCTGATTCCTCCAGGAGAGCCTGTGATAGCTGCCATCTGACACATTGCAGAATTATACTTGACTTTTTGAGAAGAACCAGATTCCTCTTGCTGCTGCTTAGACACAGCACTTAGAGTTTGTCTGTGGCTGGGATCTGAACTAAATAGCAACTATGCAGCTTCCTAGGCAGAATGGGAGGTGTGGAATCCGCGTGTAGGTGAAGCAGAGAAACTCAGTTTTCCTTTGTCTATCACAGGCCCCCCTTCCTGGTGGAAGCACTGAGCAAAAGTATGCCTGGACTTCTCATTACAAGTCACCTGTCCAGGCACATCCTTCATTCATGCCACCATTTTCCTCAACTGATTTATTTAAATGAAAAGAACTGAGGAATATTTTCATGGAAAAAGAAAATGTCTCCTCAAGCATACCCAAGTTACTGGCAACTCCCAATATGAAAGTCAAGCCTGGAACTCTTGGTATCCAGGCTTTAGACCACATGGAAGCCGATAAAAATCTTTGAAAAATCACTCACAAAAGTCATCAACATCTTAAAGCCTATACGTTAAAATGCAATTCCTTCTAAGGCATTTACCACACAACAAGAAGTTAAACCAATGGATTTATAATGACACCATGGCTATTAAGAACTGCCTGCCAAGTGGCTGGTATGACACCCAGCACTGTGTTGCAACATCCTCTATTCCAAGTAACCACTTAGATCTTATGGTAAGATAAAACCTCAAAACAGACACATCGAAAGGGAGAAGGTAGACATTTGACTTCAACTCCATTTCCCAATTAAAACCTGTCAAACGAATGGTGGAGAAGAGTACGGAAAGACCAACTGCACTCAATGGCAACAGTCATCTGGAATTCCTAAGAGAGGTACAAGAAGATAATGAGAAGATTGAGGTTTAGAGTAGAATACATAGGTGTGTGCTTTGGAAATGTGGCATATTCATTTACTTTTTCTGTGTCTCAGTCTCTTCCGTATGGACTAGTGGAAGTTGATGATTCAGATTTCCTGAGGTTTCCCTGGAGATCATTTTTAAGACCTTGGGCTTACTGCCCCTATTCATGGTTCCATGTTCCTCTATTGCTTGAGCACAGTTTTTCAGTGCCTGCTTTTCCAAGACATCAGCATCAATTAATCCACTCTGAAATGCAAGGGTTATTGAAGAGCTAGGTTTCTTCTATAATAAAGGTGTATCAGGGCTTTTTTATTTCATGAACTGTCCCAGTGGAGTATAACTATAGAACACTGTCCCAAAAATCCTTCGAGGTTTAGGATACACTGCTCAGAGATTCTTGAGAATAAAATTCTGCCATCTAATTGATTCTAATTACCAAACATTTTTGAAAGTTTATCAACTCTATTATCCATGTTTATACTAATCCAAATCTAAAGTATTTCCTAGCTAGAATTCCATGATTCTGTAATTCTGGTCATAAGTTTTTTCCTCCCTCTATGCTTTTAAGAAGATCATATCAGTGAGGAGCTTCATTTACTATCTCCGTCTCTAATTCCTTCTCTTTAGTCCTCTGTGTGTCCATTAGAAATAAGGACCAACACATTCTTTTTTATGGCCATTTTCACTTTCATAGAAAACTCCATTTACAGAAAACTCCATTTTCACAGTGGACATTATTTTTAAAAACTGTGAAGTAGTTGCCATCAGTACATCTGACCACCTCATTAAAGAGCTACTGCTTCAAAAGCAGGTCTATCAGAAGGGACTCCTTGCTTAACCTAGAGACAGCCTAAGGAAACAGTTACCTGTCCATTCTACAAACGTCCTGATGTTCATTAAATATTATTAATGCCTACTTCAGAATTTTATTGGTATTAATGTCAATAATTTTAGACCTACTTCACATGTTTGCTAGTGTTGCTTAAAGATTTTGGCAGATTGTAAAAGATAGCACGAATTCTGAGGTATACTTGCTTGATCATTTTGCTGCTTTTGTCCTAGAATGCTGAATGTGATGTGATTGAATAGTTCTGAAAGATTTAAACCTGCAGAAATTCCACACACAGTGCTAAAAGGCTCATAACAGTCTTGGATCCAATTTAGCCAAATCACAATCAGATTTGACATTCGTTGACTGACAGAGAGACCGACAAACCAATATTCAGAAGCTTCTTTCTTTTTCATAGTTCATTAACAGCAGGGGAGTTTTCATTTCTTTGTCTCAGTTATGCAAACATTTGGTGAATTTAACTGATGCAGAGAATCGCACTAAAAATCCAAGTCTCAAAGGTAATGTGCTCATATTTGTGGGTTTCTGTGACGAAAATGGCCACTTTCACAGAGCAGCCTACGAAGCACAACGCTTAAGTTGCTGGTGCCTGGCGTGGGATCTCCAGGCCCTGGTCTCCAGGTCAGCCTTCCCACCAGTGATCTATACAACCTTGCTACAGAGGATCCCACTTATCATTACCCCATACATCAGTTCACTCATTTGGTCAATGACAATGAAAACGTCAACTGTTACTTCTTTTGCAACTCTGGTGATTTATTTATATAAGTAACAATCATTGGTTTGTCTCCGGACCTGTGCTAGGCATTGGGATCCTTTATGTACATGACTAGTTCTAAGGTAGTGAATGGGAATCAGAGAAAGAAGAGAGGAGGGGGGTAGTTAGTGCACAGTGTGGGCTGGAAATATAATTAACCAGCTTGAGATTTCCACTGCGCCATAATGCAAATGCAACCCACCAGATTCTGTCAATCTCCAGTTACACCCTTATTTAGAGAGAAAAAAAGATCTAGTTGAATAGGGGACAAATGCTGACATAGCTCGTTGATTTGTAAATGTAGAAATGACAGTCATAGTGATGAAAACTATATACATTTATATACAGATTATGAAGCAAAAATTTTCCCCCGAAATATCCTATTTAATCAAGGAAAAGAGCTCTTACACCATTTTATACTCTCCTGCCCACCACTTCTCTCAAAATTCTTTTAAGCCTAAATATTCTCATCCTTTCATTTCACCAATGTCTAGGATACAGCTAAGACAGCTCAACAGTAATAATGCATCCAAAACCAAAATTCAACTTAATAGGCATTTATAGCATGATACTATATGCCAATATTCTTACGTAAGTTTAATAGCTTCAATTTCAGATGGCAATCTAACTTAGAAGGATTTTATTAGTTTGTATAAAGTTTCAGGGATATTCCCTCCTTATAGGGAAAGTGTGTGAGAACATTTATTTTTGAGAGTCTTTCATTTTTATACTAAATAAAGGACCATTTAAATAAAGAAACAATATTCCTGGTCATAACAAAATTGTAAATATTTAATTATCATAAAACCAAAAAGCTTAAGGTTAAGGAAAAATATATTCAATAAATTCTTAAATGAAAATTATATATCCCCGGGGCCAGGCGCGGTGGCTCACGCCTGTAATCCTAGCATTTTGGGAGGCTGAGGTGGGCGGATTACCTGAGTTCAGGAGTTCCAGAACAGCCTGGGCAACACGGTGAAACCCCGTCTCTAATAAAATACAAAAAATTAGCTGGGCATGGTGGCATGCGCCTGTAGTCCCAGCTACTCGGGAGGCTGAGGCAGGAGAATTGCTTGAACCTGGGAGGCGGAGGTTGCAGTGAGCTGAGATCGTGCCACTGCACTCCATCCTGGGCGACAGAGTGAGACTCCATCTCCAAAAAATTAAAAAAAGAAAAAAAGAAAGAAAGAAAATTATATATCCCCAAAGAACAATTGTTAGTTTGGATTCTTTCATCCCACTAAATGTAAGTCAAATAGATCCTGATTAAATACCTACTATGTGCAAGGCACATAATTACTAGAAGAAAAAAGAAATGACTTCTCCCTTAAAGAATAACATTTTAACAACCAAGTTAACCAGCTGAACTTTCAAGCAGAGTGCTATTCATGCTTTTGAATAAATGAGTCTGAATATTACCATAAGAATAAAAAAAGAATTTGATTTCGCCATTTCCCAATGGAGCAGAGACTTGTTGTATCATGTACTAAATGCAAAGTCAAAACATAAATCCCAGGAAACATATATCCTACATGATAGATCAGCCTGTATATGGAAAGATGCATTCAAAATGGAACTTTTACTTCAATTACATTGATCACTATCTAATAAAAGGTCTTAGAGGGAATATGATTACACTTTCATTTTCATAAGCAGATATCCATAATGATAGAACAAATCAAAAAGGAAAGCAATTGCAGAATAAGTAAGTGATTGAGCTAATTAAAATTATTGCCAAAAAAAGAGTTTCGTCACTATGGAACAAATCAATCAATATCAAGTCTAAACCAGAAAACTATGCCAAGAAATGGTATAACATTTTGCCTTTCCACCTTGAATTTTGAAAGGAATGACGTGCATTTGAAGAACTTCTCAAGTGAGTAATATCAAAAATACAAAGAAAGAGGGGAAAAACAAAGAGATTTCTGCAACTCTCATTTCTAACATAACAGTATACAATCTGTTTTGTATAAGAAATATTTTATAAAGTTTTCTAGTGGTGATGTCAATAAAATTAGAATCTTTTTGAATTTAGACTGATGTCACCCAGTGCTTAAGTAAGTGTATCTGATGTTTGTTCATTATTATTAGGCTATGTTATAGACTGTATAAATAAGTATCTAATATTTTAGTAGGCTGAAAATCAACCATGTAATATGTTCCTAACTACATACGAAAATGCTATTAAATGAAAATATTTCTCTATGAAAACTGTTCTGACAGTTAAACTAATAGAACATTAAGTACAAAAAAAATTTAACAGGCTTACATTACGTTAGGTTCAAAGTTACTTAACCAGCACTATGTATACTGTTCCCATGTTTTGAATCTATTAAGATAGTTCAAATCCCATCATAGTCAACTCCACAAGATTGCCCCAGTTCTTTTGTTAGATTGACAATTTTCCATGTCAAATATAACTTGAAATAAATGAGCCATTATACCACCCTTGGAATTAACTTTATTATAAAGAGATAATTATAATAATTCCTGTAACTTACTTTGCTGTTTTGAATATGAAGGTATAAGAAGATTTTAACTACTTAGACTTCTAAGAAGGGTCCAGAAAAGGTGCATGTTTAGTTTGAACACTACAGTCAGATTCAAGCTGACATATGTTTTGATGGTGAACAAAAAATTCCTCTATTTTATTCACTTAGGGAGGAGTAGTGTACAGTAACTAAGTCAAAGAATAACTGACCAGTGGTGCAGCTATAGAGTTGGAAAAGGAGCATTCCCTTTCAGAGCCCTACTTCTTCCAATATTATCAAAGACTCAAAAATAATCCAAATGGCCCAAAAAGCTCCCAACAGTCTAAGTCTCTGACATGTAACAACTGTAAATTCTAGATGAAAACAAAAACAAGAAAACCAACTCCTTGAAGACACAGAACAGGTGGATTCTGGAAGTTGACACTGAGAGAAGAAAACAGCACTGGGTGGAGTTCCTATTTTCATGGCTTCCAGCCTGAGGGCAGAATCCCAAGATGTGGAGAGCCAGAAATGGGAAGCTCTAAATTCCCTGTACAAACTCTTCCCAAATCTCTGGCTGACCACAGAACCACACATGTGAGGGCAAGCTTCCAAGCAGTCTCAATAAGAATAAGACAACCACAATGAGGTTGGAGCTGCTGCCCAAGAGGCAGCAGTCACAGTTTTTGTCTAGTTAAGTTAATTGCCTGTTGTAACAAAAGAAATCAACTCTATTCAAAGAAATATGCAATATCCAGAGGTTCCACAACACATCAGTCATCATCTTTAGGATATGATCCAAAAGTTTTCAGCATACAAAAAATGTCACCTATTCTCAAGAGAAAAAGACAACCCTGAGAGGCCAACCACAGGATGGCCAAGATGACGGAATTATCAGAAAAGGACGGTAAAGCAGCTATTGTAACTGTGCTCAATGGCATAAAGAAAAATGTGTTTTTCATAAATTTAAGATAGGAAATGTCAACACACAACCAGAAATTATTAAAAAGAACCAAATGGAAATTTTAGAATGGAAAAATAAAATGTCTGAAAAAAATTTAGGGACAGGGTTAACAAAACAGAGGTAATAGAGCAGAGTCAGTGAACTTGAAGACAGAGCAATAGAAATTTTCTAATCTTAAAGAAAAGAGAGAAAACAGATTGGAAAACAATGAACAGGGACATATGGGACAATATCAAAAGGCCAAACACACAGGTAACTGGAGTTCTAGAGGACAAGAAAAAGAAAATGGAACAGAAAAAATTTTTGAAAAATTAAAAGCCAAAATTTTTACAAATTCAGTGAAAGACATAAATTCACAAGTTCAAGAACCTTAATGATCCCCAAGCAGACTTAATACAAATAGCACCACAGCTAAACATCATAAACTGCTAAAAACCAAAGACAAAGAAAAAAATCTTGAAAAAGCATTACAGACAGGGAAACAAAGATTCAAATGATAATTAACTTCCCATCACAAACAAGTCAGAAAATAGGAGAACAACATATTCAAAGTTCTGGGGAAAAAAACTGTAAACACAGAATTCTAGGTTCAGTGAAAATATCCTTCAAGAATGAAGATTAAATAAAGACATTTTCAGATCAAAGGAACAGAGAAGTTATCATAGTAGACCTGTACTGTAAGAAATGGTAAAGAAAGTTCTTTAGCCTAATGAAAACTTCGATCTTTAGGAAGGAATGAAGAACATGAGAAATGGTTTGGAGTTGTGATAAAATGATGGACAAAAAATAAGTAAAATCTATGTCCCTGAAACTTTACAAGTCTCAATATTCTAGTCTAAAAGTCAGAATAATAAGGCTATGAGAATTAAAAGATAAATGAACACATTTTGTTAAAAAGTTAATTATTATTAAAAATGTATAATATGCTTATACACATGCCCAGAACCAGGGAAAAGTCACAAGACTTTAGTGTACAGCTTGGCATTTATGCAACCAGCATTTATTGAATGGCCAGAATTTGCAACATAATATGCTATGTATGTCAGATGTTCTGCTTTTTAAAAAAGTGGTTTTAATTTCCAAATTAATTTGATAAAAATTCTTGCCAAACAAGGATTTTAGGGGAGTTAGGAACAAAATACAAAATAACCAAAAATGTTGAATAATCTGCACCTTTATTCTAAAAGCCATCTCCAAAAAACCCAGTTTTAGATAATGAATCTATGTTTGTATATTACCTTCCTTAAGGTTTTACTTAATTTTTCCTTGCAAAACAATGCAAACAATGTTAAGTCATCAAATTTCCATTTTGCCAACCTGGTTTCCCTTCAAGATACTCAAAGATTACATATCTCAGTATAACCTAAATTACACAGCTAGTAAGATCAAAGAAATCAAAGTGTTTTATTTTTGACACCTAGAAATTTGCATCGACTGCAAACCCGTGGAAAGACAATCGCTACCCAATTACCCATCTTTGTGATATTACAAATAAAGAGAAGATTTATATCTACATAAACATAACGTATAGAAATATTATAAGCATAAAGTTCTGAGTATCTTCAGAAATGTTGATTCTGGGGAAAACTTCAAACTTCATGTTCCTTAACTAGTTCTAAAAATCCCTAACTTTTAGAGAGTTCCCTTTTCCTTCTCATTCAGCATCACAAGCTATTTCTACTTTTACTTGACTCCATACCCTGACAGATTAGGGTCAGAAATTGCACATATTCCATAAGAGATTTCTCTATCACACATCACTGCGATGTCACTTAAAGAAAAAATCATAAATGAATGTCAAATATCAGAGTTTTATCCTAAAGTCCTCTTTTGCTTCCCCATATTTCTGTTCTTCATTCTGTTTCTGCACCTTCTTGCAAACCACCTTCTGAGACAGAAGCAAATTTTTGCCTCAAATTTGCAGAGATATCTTCCTGTCCTAATTGAAAGAGGAATTGGGGACCAATTTGGTGTGTGTGGTGATCTAGCTAACCAGCTATTATCTTTTCACTTGACCCTGCTGTGGGGAATCATGCCTTTTTCATTTGTAGGTGGAAGTTCATGTGTTACAAGAGGAAGGAAAAGGAGAACTCAGTATAAACACAGGTGCCCCTGTCAAGATTAGATTGTCATTCTGGCTTATTCATATCCTTGGCAAGCAGAAAAAGGATATTTATGGCCCATGTGGTCGTTGAGTGAACTAATTTTGCAAAGCAGTGATTAGGACCCATTCAAGACAGGACAAACTATCTGTCTTAGGATTCTATTTTGCCTACAAATTCAGTGAAAATCTGACCCACCCAAATATTTTGTACCTTTTATATAAATGAGTTTCATACAGTACTATTCTATGAATGCACTCTACTTCCCCAAGGCAACCCTTTTGGATTTCTTAACTTTAGAAAATTAAATATTTCTATAATGTATTTCATCTTTGCATTTTAAAGAGCCAGCAAAGCTGACTGATCATCATCCAAGGGGCAGTCCACTTTGCTTGCTGTTACACTCAACTAGAAGTGTATTTGTGGTGGTAATTGCCCAACGGATTGGGACTGAAAGGATGGATTGCAGTGGGAAGCCTGCTTAGCAAACATTGCAATTAATGCCACCTAAGTGTTGGAGGGTGAGCAAGGTAATAAACAAAAGAGTAAATTAATATGCATGTTCATTCCCCAAAGATAGCCAGATAGCTGGCTGCAACATCAGATGTTTCCTCTTTGCCTTTGCAGAGAGAATCACTCCTTTGTGCAGTGAGTGGTACAGTTGACATTTTCTGTGAGCATAGGCACCTGATAGTGGATGACAGGAGCCATGAAGCAGCCTAGCTGGGATGCCCTGAGGACTTTGAGCTCAAAGCCATGCCAGGTGTCCCCAGGGACCAGGAAGCACAAGGAACAGCAGTCATAAATTGGATAAAGAGCAAATTTCACAAGCATAGTGCTGACCCTGTCACTACAGACTCACACTGCCCAGGGAAGAAAAGAGGGAATAGAAGAGTTGGAGAACTAGAAAAGTTCATTTTCTCTCTGCCTCAGAAGCTCAGAGTGTCCAAAGTTTTCCATTCTGTGTGGTCAGGCTGTGACTAAAGCCACATATGTAAAATCCTTGTTCCCACTTCACTGTTAGAAAACAAACGGGCCCTTATTTCTCTCTAATGTAAGCAGCCATATCCACAGCTTTTGTCATATTCCAAAACCAAAAGGTGGTTACCTAAACAAAGCCCTGGACACCTGGGATGGTCTCAGTGCTCAAGACTGGGCCCACTGGACACATATGCCACCAAAAAAGCCTTTCCAATGACCCTCTCACTTTTTCCTTCTGCTTATTTTGTCCTTCTGGCTTTCCAACTGCTCCATTTGTGTTTTACCAAAATTTTTCCAACTAACGAATAACTAAGCAGCCCAAAACAAAAAGTCCGGGCAACAGCACATGGTATCATAACAGAAGAGAGTGTCTCTATTGCTCTCTCCCCTCTCCCCAAGGATTAGAAGACAAATAAACAGCACACTGCCCTGCTGACCACCGAGGCTACCCACACCTCTATTCCACACCTTGTACTTGATGCCTTTCTGTGGGCGTGGGAGGAATGCTCTCCTCATTCTGCAGAATTCATCAAGAGGCCTTCTTGGGCAATGGAGGCAAAACACATTGGAGCTTGAAAAACTAAAACACTGTGGGTGTTCTTGGTTGACTCAGTAAGCATGGACCTTTCCAGTTTTGAATAAATCTTGATTTTGTAAATCAAATTCCATCTTAAAACCCTAGAAGAGCTCAAAACTTAGAGTAACACTGTGGTATATTAATTTGCTAACCCCTGTTCTCTAAAGGAGTTCTTAACTGGAGTCCATGACTTCCAAGGCATGTGTAGATAGACTTTACAGAATACATTAATTTGGATGGGAAAAAAATTCATCTTTATTTTCAATAATTACTCAAACTTTGTACTTTCTTTAATTATGACTGTAGGTACCAAACCATAGTATCAGCAGTCCTAGTCAATAATTGTACCACCAACTGAGATCTTAGATATTTTCGTATTACATTACTGTTATTGCAGATATCTCAAAATATCACTTAAGCTCATCAACTTGGAGATTACAGTCATGATTAGATTGCCACTAGACCTTGTTGTTTATTCCAGTACTAATGAAATACTTATATTATTATATCATAAATTTGTGTATTTTATCGATGACTTTATTTCAGTGTAATTGCTTTCTCCTGCAATCCTATTATTTTGATTTATGCACTAAAATATTATACTAGGGATTCTATAGGCTTCACCAGACTGTCAAACAGGGCCACAGCACAACAAAAGGTTCAGAACCCCTGCTGTAAACTCAATGGACCACTCACTCTTTCCCCAAACACATTCTACACTTTAAGCCAAGGCAACTTCTACTTTCAGAATATCTCATTGACTTCTTTCATTACCACAAATTAAAACCATATTACCTTACCTGCCCCTCAACGTATAGACCAAAAGCCACTTCCTTTAGAAAGCTTCCCCTGATTCCCTTCAACTGGTCAGATGGCATTTTCAGTCTTTCTTTTCCCGTTATCACATTCTACCTTGTAACTATTTGTGTACACATCTTATTTGACTTGATTAAAATTTCCTGGTGGACAGGCACCTGGTGTTCTTCATTGCTGAGTGGCCAAAAACAGTAACCTTTGCACAGGTCTGCTGCCCTTGTGGCCCCGTTCTCTACACTGCCCTCATTTCTCTACATTTCTACACCGCAGTGCTGTTCATGACACTCCCCTTTTATTTTACAGGATAAAATCAAATTCCTTGGTCTGGCATTCAAGGCCCTTCCCAATGCCACCTACAATTTAAGTCTTCACCTCTTCAATCTCTGAGCCCTATGTTCTAGTCATTCCTCAAATTCCCACACTGTTTCATACTTCCACAATTTCATGTCGTATAATCTGTCTTCCCAGAATATTCTATGTCCTTTTTCACGGAGAAGAGAAAATGACAGCCCCATTTCCAAAAGAGCATTTATTTTCACGGGGTTCCTACTCAGATGCACACAGACAGACACTTTGCAAAGCTGGCTGCAGCAATAGCGCTCCATTACCTGAGTTTCATTACTGAAAAACTTGGTCACAAAATTCCATTCTAAAGTGCCATATTTATGTTTATCACTTTGTGACAGAGCTCCAAATGTTCCAGAACCATGAGACAGGTTGAAACCACTAGTACATCCCTCTCACCTGTCACCATCTGAACTTCAAAGCCATTGCCAAACCCTCACCCTCTTTTGCTCTGGGCCTGCCGCATGACAGCCTAGCCTCCAAAGTTGACCAACCACCCAGTTATTTCCACTGATCCCTATAGAATTCCCTTAGCTAACAGATGGCTCCATTACCATGGAACCACATCGTGGAATGTTAACCCTAGATCCCTTAGAGTCATCTCTGGGAGATACTGTGAAGGCAGATAGTAATGTAAGCATTCTCCCAACTCACCACTGATCCTTCCTGCATTTGATGAAGCTCATGCCATTCAGCTTGCCCACCTTCTATCTTTGCCTTATTTCAACCCCCATCTACCACCAGTGGATATTTAATGATGCCTGGTAAGGATGAAGGCAGCTGCTTCACAGACTCCACCACAACTTGTGCCATCTTCTGGGATGACTTGAGTCCTCCATCTCCTGGTCTTACAGTTCCTAAACCTTCTAGATTCCATTGGTCACTTGATCTGCACATCAGCAACTATTCACATGGTTCACACAGGACCTTATCTCCACCTCCTAAATCATTAAGCCTGAAGTCCCATTCTCTGAACATCACCATCCATCCTACCAGTACTAACAGTTAGTCATTCCATCTAAATATTCTCTCCTATCTCATAGAATCCTCTTGGCCCTTTATTTATTTACTTTCTTTGAATCTAGAAAACAAACAAAAACAACACACTTCTTTAAGATTCATTCTTCCCTCCAGAACATAATTTTGTGCTCCCATCCCTCTCCCTGAATCCCACATAAACCATAAGACTTCTTGACCACATAGACTTCTCACTCTACAAAGAGGACTAACACAGGGCTTTGAAAGGCTGGGCCCAGGGCAGGAGACCCAGTGCAAGGGTCTAGGGGTGATGTTGCCACTCTGCCTGGAGTAGAGGCATTGTACCCTTGCCTATGTTCCCAATAGATTGTCAGCTCCCTGCAGTGTAGGAGTTTTCTATCCCACTTCCCAGAAAATGAGAGAGAGGGTGCTCTTATTAGGCTTCTAACCACACAAAAGTACTGACTTCACCCAGGAGAGCTTGCTCATAAGAAATGCTGGATAAATAGTTGTTTTGTGAATGAATTAACAAAGACTCCTTTTATACTTGGAACAATTAAAAATTCTATCATTTGGGTTATTTATTATTAAGTCTTACATTGTTATTCAACCTTATGGTCCTTCATGTCTTGTCTCCCCTAAAAGATTTTAAGTTCTTAACAGGTTTTCTTTTTTTTTAATTTTATTATTATTATACTTTAAGTTTTAGGGTACATGTGCACAATGTGCAGCTTAGTTACATATGTATACATGTGCCATGCTGGTGTGCTGCACCCATTAACTCTTCATTTAGCATTAGGTATATCTCCTAATGCTATCCCTCCCCCCTCCCCCCACCCCACAACAGTCCCAAGAGTGTGATGTTCCCCTTCCTGTGTCCATGTGTTCTCATTGTTCAATTCCCACCTATGAGTGAGAACACGCAGTGTTTGGTTTTTTGTCCTTGCAATAGTTTACTGAGAATGATGATTTCCAATTTCATCCATGTCCCTACAAAGGACATGAACTCATCATTTTTTATGGCTGCATAGTATTCCATGGTGTATATGTGCCACATTTTCTTTATCCAGTCTATCATTGTTGGACGTTTGGGTTGGTTCCAAGTCTTTGCTATTCTGAATAGTGCCACAATAAACATATGTGTGCATGTGTCTTTATAGCAGCATGATTTATAGTCCTTTGGGTATATACCCAGTAATGGGATGGCTGGGTCAAATGGTATTTCTAGTTCTAGATCCCTGAGGAATTGCCACACTGACTTCCACAATGGTTGAACTAGTTTACAGTCCCACCAAGAGTGTAAAAGTGTTCCTATTTCTCCACATCCTCTCCAGCACCTAAGTTCTTAACAGGTTTTCTATCTCCCATAAAAATCTCAGTGTCCTAAACAAAACCTGCACTCAATAAATATTTGTTGGATTTTTTATGAGTCCTTTTCATTAACATGTTGAGGTTTTTATTTTTCCCATTATCTCAGTAGTTATATTGTGAGTCATCATAGCCCAAAGGGTAATAGGATTATAACAGAAAGCTTCTGAGAGTCATTTCAACTGGTTGTTAGTAATAATTTATTTTTAATTTTAAAAATAAACTGTAGCTGTAGCTATTTTACTAGTAAAACACAATAGCTGCTGTTAATCATGCTCAGGCAATTGTAAACTAACAATTGAACCCGTGTTAATGAGTCAGAGAAAAAAGTGAAAGAAAAAAGGATAGGTTTAGAAGACAGAATTTGAGAAATTGAATTTGTGTGGAATTGTTGCAAAAAAATTTGGCTGAAGAAAGAATTAATGATGATCCCTAGAGCCAGGACTTTTCACAACTCTAGGAGCAATTTGGCAACTCCATCAAAATTAAAGCAGCCTCTGATTAATAAATGGGTCTTTTGAGACGATCATTTTAAGGAAGGAGGGAGACCTACATAAAGCTTCTTGAACGTGACATCCTATGGCCACAGAAAAATGAACTCCTCAGGAGCATTCATTCCATTGATACTATCTTGCAAGTTTCCTTGAACTTTAATAAACCTAAGGAACCTGACCAGAATGAGTATTTTTGCCCAGAAGAATCAGGAACAATGTAGGCAGAAGAGTGAACAAACCCCTTCTGTTCATTAATAAGAGTTTTTTTATAACAACTTTATTGTGACATAATTTACATACTATAAAATTCACCCTCTTAAAGTGCATTTCAATGGATTGTACTAGGTTCACCAGGTTGTGCACATAATCTAATTCTAGAACACTTTGTTTCTGCAAAAGAAACTCCATACCCATTTGTAGTCACTCCCCAATCCTCCTATCCCCTCACCCCTAAGCAAACATTAATCTACTTTCTGTCTCTATGGATTTATCTGTTCTGGACATTTCAGATAAGTGGAATCACACAATATATGGTCTTTTATGACTGGATACTTTTAGCATAATGTTTTCAAGGTTCAACTATGCAGTAGCAAGTATCAGTGCTGCATTCCTTTTTATTGCCAAATAACATTTCATTGTAAGGATAGACCACATTGAAATTATGTTTAGAGAATAACAATTCTGTGTCTGTTGGTGCTTCTACCTACACCCACCTTATAAGGTCTCCAGTTTCTAGATACAAGGATACATGATCGAATAAGTTCTATCAGTGTATGAACTTCACAGGTTACTTCTCCAAGCTTCAATTTCCTTACTTGTAAGGTAGAACTAATACTAGTACCACTTTGTAGAGTTATCAGGATTATTATAATTTATTAAAGACTGGTACAGTGATTTCCCATGGGAATAACTTAATAATCATTAGATGTCATGAGAACGTAAAAATGTTAACATCTTTCTTTTAAATTTGATTGGATTTTTAATTACAAAAGGAGATACATATTGATTATAGCCAATAAAAAACACAGAGATGAGTTTTTAGGTTCGTAATCTTTCTCTCAGCTGTCTATCCATCCTCAGACATTGTCAGTGTAAAGTGTGGTGTGTATCTTTTCACACCACTCTCTGTGCTCATACAAACTCACAAAATCAAAATGCACATGCAGAGAGGTTTTTCCCTTTTATTTTAATATACACTATACACATTACTTTGCAATTTACCTTTTTTAAAACTCAAAAACTTGATTATTTTTTCCAGGCCAATATGTGTCTATCTTTTTCTCTTTAAAAGCCATGCCATATTCTCAAAATATATTCAACTCATCTACTACTGATGCACATTCAAGTCATTTTCACTTGCCATTATAAAAATTCTGTGATAAACATTCTTTTAATGAGCAATCACAATCACAATTTTGATATCATCATTATATCCATATCTTTGCATTCTCAAGGCCAATCTAGGTCCATTCTCTACCTCATGAACACCAAGGAACAGGACTTCTATGAACCAAGGATGGAGAACCAAATTATCTATAATAAGGAATTTCAAACAGAAGGAATTTGAGGAAAAAGAAACTACTTCAGCCAATGAACAACTACAGAGACCTAGACCTGCACAGAAGATACTACAGGGCATTCTGAACAAGAGAAGAGGGACAACCGAGGAGAAGGCGGAAGAAAAGGTGATCAAACCAGAAGAGGCAGGACCAGTAAGCTTCCTAAGAAAACTCTGCTCCTCCCCCTGGGGAGAAAGTGAATTTTTGGCCCTCTACCCAACCTAGTTATTTTCCTTAGTATTAGAGATAGCATTGTCCTTTAGATTACTTCTTTCTGGAAATGATTTTCTAAATTTTAATTAAAACTAAAACCTTTACAATGAAGCCTTACTATTACATTCTAAATTAAACAAATAAAAACATATATCCAAATGTATTTAAAATGGGGCAATGGAAGGATATGGTAAAGATGTGACAGGCTGAATGAATTTTAATGTCATCCTGGAACTTGACTGTATGTAGTGCTTTTGTCCGTTTCATGGGAGAACCTGCCGTTGGACATATATGCTTATAAAGCCTCTTGATGAACTTCCTTCGGTGGGTTTTAGTCACTAACGTACTAAAATAAGATCTGAAAATGATTAAATTGCAAGGTATTTCAACCACGGTTTTCTCATGACACAGGCTCTGCTTTACCTTACAGCTGGTTCCAGTGTCCACGAATGAATTTACTATGAACCTCACATATGTTACCCCCTTCCCAAAAGCCAAACCAATTTAGAGAGAACACAGGGAAAATGATCCTTTTCTTTATTTCTGGAAATACATGCTATGTGGAAAAAGTTTCTATCCAGAGGGAAAACTTCTGGATTTTACTGGCTCACTGAAATATAAACCATTTAGTGGCTTTTTTCTTTAAACCCAAGATTAAGCTTTCTTTCGTCTCTTTGCACATGTCAACCAAAAATAGCAGAGTATATATAAGAAAAACACTGTTTGTATAAAAATGAAAATTTGTACCCCAAAAGCCATGATCTCCTTTTGCTGAAGTGTTGTTTCATGAATTTTTTTATTCGGGTGGTTTATTAGATTACTGTAATAACATGAAAGAGAATAGTGATTCCCTATCAACCCTGAAAATTCTCACAAAATTTGCAAGGGGATCACTAAAGATAAGTGACTGCTGACAGCTCAGGGCTAGCAATTGCACAGAAACCCAGCCAGGTAAATAAATATGTTCACTGAGATTTAATATTCTGTTACAGTATAGAAAAATTAATAACTCTTTTAATTGACAGATTCTTTATTTCCTTTTACCAAGGTATAGATGGCCCCCTAAATAACCTCTAGATGTATTAAATCTTGGCAGCATACAGCTATTTCCTCTGTGGTCTTCAAGGTCCTGACACCCTTCATCTTACACAAGGCAGCGTATTTAAATCTTTCAAGGGGCCTTTTATAACTGGGCCACCCTGTTTCTCTTCACAGGAGATACTGAAAGCCTATTTGTCAGGAGCAATAAAGGGATTTATCAAGGCCTGCTGTCAGGCCAAGAGGAGGCCCACCTGCTCAACTCCTAACTCAAGGATTATGTTTCTGTTTGTTGCGGTCTTTCCAACAATTTTGGAATCAACATTTCACACCTTATCCTTGATAATCTATTTCAGCCATAAGTAGGAAGCCATTTAGCATGAAGAAGTTGTTGATTTGATACAAATTCACATTTCACACATGATATCTAATAGAGCCCCTATCATTAACTCAATGCCATTGCATTATTCATACAAGTCAGGAGTTCAAGGCAGTGTGCCTTTACATTGATCTAGCTCTCTGGGTCCCTAAGACTTAAAGCAGTACACCCAGAAAAAAGTTGTTCTCTCTACCTCATCTCCAGCTCCCTCGATCCCTCCCAATCAGCCCTGCCTATTCGAGTTCCCTTCCTGACTTCACTATTCTTCTTACATCCACACCTACAAACCTGATGTTTCTCTTACTGATTAAGATCTCCCAGAATGAATCCACACACAACCTACCCGAACTGGGTCATTTTTCCCAAAAAAAGACTCTGGAATACCTTTTTGCCATAAGTCATGAACTCTTTGATGGCAGGGACTGGATTTAATTTATCTAGGGCCTGGCACTAGTATATAGTAAGTGCTTAATTTGAAAAAATTGTTAACAGTAGCAGTAGTAATAATAATGATAGATGGCAAACATTTCTTGAGCACTTATTTTGCACCAAGAACTCTGTTGACCTTCTTATTTGCATCGTCTCATTGAGTCTTCCCAACTGTAGTGTAAGAGAAGCATAATTATCCCCACCTTATAGATAAATAAACAGGTTTGGATAAGTACTTTGCTCAAGATCACACTTATAAGTGGGAGAAAAGAGGTTGAAATCCGGGTTCATCTGACCCCAGAGCCCAGACTCTTTAACCCAACCATTATTGCATTTTGATAAATGAATTTAATTATATGTCCAGCTACGTTAACCTTTAGATGCTGTTAACAGGGATACTGCAGGCAGAGAAGAAACAGTCAAGTCCTTAGAAACTTTTTGAGCTATTAAGATTTCTCTTTATCACTGATAATTTGTGGTACCAAAGAACTATGCTACCAGGAGATAATGTTGTCTATGAGATCAGCACTTATCTATTTTGGGACCATGTGGGAGTGTACCAAACAGTGCACATGTAATTTTATACTTTGCTTTTCTTATGGTGGGCTCCAAATTAACCAATGCTTGACAAAGGAGAGCTGAACAGGATCCAGGCAAGGAACACGAAGTTGCAACTCGGTTCTAATTCATCCAATAATCAGGACACCTTTCACGTGGTGTTTATTCTGCTCTCATTTACCTCTCTTGCATAATCACCATCATTTTAGTTTCCAGCGGTTCTGCATGCTGAGCAGGTGATGAACAACTTCCAGGCACTAACTTCAACCTGCAAATGGTCCCATCATCACTTCTCCACACATAGTCTCTTATGTCCCCAGGTGTTATGCAAGTTCAGTTACTAAGCTTTCTGGTCTGTGAGCTGCTTGTCTTCCTGGAACTACATAAGCAGGAGGAGAGAACTATAAGCCATTAGCTTGCTTCTCAGATTTGGAGACCTGAGGTTTAACTGAGGTTTACTGGCAACTAGGTTTGTCTTTTTTCCAGATCCTTCCAGCTCTGGCTCCTGTTAAGTTCTTTGAGCACACCCGCTTCTTTTCCCATTTCCCAATCCACTGAAATTTCATTTCTGGGATGGAATCATAAATTACAAGGTGTAATCTAAAGGAAAACATTTATTTTGGAGTCTCATTAACAACTCAGAGGAGAGTAATAGTGTTTATTCCCAGCACGATGGCGTAGACTCCTGCAGATGCAAAAAAAGGCCAAGCCCTCTTCCTAATCCTTACACACACATGCACACACTGGGTCAATATTCACAATAGTGAAAGTACCACATATAGGCAGAAGTAAGAAACACTCCCACAGAGACAGTCTCTTAATATTCTGTTCAAACATCAAGTTTGAAGCTCCTTTTAATTAGTGATTTACTGGCAACCATACATCATTATTCACCCTACCTGCCAGTTTTTATATTGTCTCTCAGCCCCAAAATTCAGCCTTCTACACTCTGTGATTCTAAGGCCAAGGCTCTGCAAACCACATCTCTCCTTTGCCAGGTGACTCTATATTTGACTGCCAATGAGGCACACCAGAGGGAAACTGCAAGGTAGAAGCCAGAGAAGGCACGTGGTCCTTCCTGCTTGCTCCCTACTCCTGTCAGCATCACCCAGACACTGGCCCTTCATCCTGGAAGTGACCACTGGTTTTAGTCTTCTACTTCTTTCTGCCCCTTCAAAACCACCCTCATCACACCTCACTCCCATTGACCTCTCCCCCAGGCTGCTGAGATATCTGCACCAGTTGGGTGGTGCCCTTCCCTCAGAGGTCTGAGTCTTAGCTCTGTGAGACCCTCCTCTGAGCTTCCCAACCTCTTCCCTGTGTTCCCCAGCCAGCTCTGTGGTTGGTAGCTGCGTCATGTAATTATTACCTCTGTGTTACCTCAGTGTTCCCTTTTTGCTCTATCTGAAACATGTTTAACCAATTCCCCGTATTTGATCTTCTCTGTTGGAAGACCTGCAGTGGCTTCTATTCTTCTGACTAGCAACAAGGGGTACTCCCTGTTTTAGCCATACCTTGTTTTAACCCTACCTGCCTGACCTCCAATCCTAATCATTTTGCTCCTGCAAAAATTTTCTAACTATAATATTTTCTGGTTTTCACACTCTAATACCTGGGTAGTAATTGATGTTAGTGGATGGCATGGAGGACAGGGCAAGGCATCAGGAATCCTATAACTCAAGAACTGGAAGCAATCTCAGAACATAAACTATTAATGGGCTCACTTATGGGATGGGGCTTAGGGAGGTCAAATGAAAGCAAACCTTCCTGTCAGCTTGCTCCAAAGTGGAAGCAGTAAAGATTTCTTACCAAAATACTTGGAAAAGAGGCTCAGAAACTAATGAACAATACTCACATTTGAATAAGTCCAGGAATTTGAAATGACACAATAAACAGGTATCACCACTGAGTGATTAAAAGAATACCAGAAATAAATTATTGCCCAATGTTACTCTCTACTCTACCCATTCTTTTCCACAGTCAATGAAATCCCACCTTCCAAGATTCACTTTCTTGGTTTGCCTCTCTTAGCATTCTCTGAGGTTCTCTTCTAGAATTGCAGGAGGAGGAGTGACTTAGTAGGAAATTTTCAGTCTCTACCTTTCTACTGAGAATTGGCCTGTGAGCTATCCTTCACTCAGGATTGCTAGCTGAGATAAGAGCTTTGGGAAAGTTGGGAGCATTCATGAAAACAAATGAAGAAAGTTCTGTAGCACCAGGGCAAAACACATAATACATGTTACATCAGACACTCATGAGTACAAATCCTGGATTTACCACTTTCTAGCCTGAGACTAGGTCAAGTAACTCAGTTTCTGACCCTGAGCCTCAGATTCTCCAGCCGCAAAGTGAGGGTAATGACCTTTCGGTACCTCTATAAGGATAAGATCTAAGACATAGAACACCTTTGGTGTAACGTTCTGGCAGGGCATCACTTGGCAGTGGAAGTTTGTGATTAAGCCTGTCTGGAGGGGGGTCACATGTTGTCTCAGACTCTAGCAAGCTCTCATCTTTTCTTTTACTCTTTGAAACAAGCCCAAAGCCTCAGTCTCAGCTTTTCATTTTCTCTCAAAGGCCTCTACTGCTTACCCTGCTTCTAAGGGCTTTTCTGCCCCTTCTCCAAGATGTAAAGGGAAGCATTCACCCCAGCTCCTTTGCTTTCTTGTAGCCTCAGAAAATGATCACATGGTATTTGTTTTCCTTTTAGAAGTTTACTGCAAAGCACCACTAGGATGGGAGGAAACACAATTAACAAGATGGGTAAGGTTCAAAGACCACAGAATCCTCACTGTGGTGGTTTGTAGTTTCTAACTCGTCCGGGAAGGTGACCCTGGGCTTCTGCCCTTCTGTCATATCTGCGGGTGAAGAATGGAATAACCGATGCTTTCTCTTCAGTGCCTCTCCTCTCAGGCTGAAGAGGAAGAGAAACATACATGTCTTTTGTCTCCAGAATGCAATTGGCATCTCCAAGGCCCTGCTCCAGGATGACAAAAAGAAAAAAAAAAAAATCTGCCCTGCCCAGGCCAGAACTCCTAGGGCCATTACTTTCTGGTGGTACCATATGTGTGCCTCTGGGTATCCTGAACAAGAGGAATTTGCATTTGGGAGAGGAAAATAAAAGTGTGGCCAACAATGGGGAGAGAGAGAGAGACCCTTAAAAGATATTATTGAGTTACTTCCCAATTTACCTTCAGGCTACCACCTGCAAAGGGTCTGATCCCTCCCTCCTTCCCCTGCCACATTCTCATTTATGATTCTATTTTAACAACCACAAAACCAAGAGCATAAGTCCAACACTTACTATGTTCCAGGCACTGTTCTAAATGCTTACCTGCATTAATTCCCACAACAACCCATAAAGTAGTTGTTATTGCCCATTTTACAGATGAAGGAATTTAGGCCACAAGAAGACAACTTGTCTGCGATCCCATCCTAAGGAAAGGGCAGAGCTGGGATTTGAACCAAGGCCTGTCTGACTCCAGACCTTGAGTCTTCATGATATTATGCTTTTCCAATAAATCCCTCTCCCCATCTCCCTCAGAAAGGCCCTTCCTAATCCTTTACAGGATCTCCTAATCCCTGGCAGAATTCTCCTAGAATGTTTGCCGTGCAGTGAGAAAAGAGTGAGCGCTACCAAACAAATTCCCCAGATTTCTTCTTCTCACTCTAGCTGGAGCAAGGTTTCAATAGATATGCCTAAGTTTTAAAGATAGCATTTGGATCTCAGTAATGAAATATGACACACAAAGGCACATGTACTTTGGAACAGGAATTAAAACTGGCCTGGGGAGATGCAGGCAGAAGGCAAGCTGAGGGTGAGGTCATTGACTCAAGTACTCTCAGCCCTTTATTTGATGCCTGGTGGGCTCAGACCTCGGGACTAATCTCCCTTCTCCTCTAAGCTGATGAGCTTTGCGGGAATCTGTGCATTGCCTTGGATAGAGGAGTGGTAATAGGAGGTTGGGATGAAGGGGGCTGAAATTTTTTGGAAATTTTATTTTTTCTCCCTTTGTCCACACACTTTTTAATTAGTTTGCTGTCTTTGGGGTCTTGATATTTTTAATGGACAACCATGTTATTTGGCTTTAATTCCCTTCAAGATTGGGTCATCTCTGAGCCAATAAATCAGAGGCTTCTTGAACTCCTTGCAATCTGTGACTTTGGGAAAGAAAAGGGTTTTTCTGTATTAGTCAGTGTCTTGTCTTTCTCTATCCCATAATCCATGCCAAAATAACACTGGGGAGAAGGATGTTTTAAAAGACTGGGCCACAGTGGTCCTGGCTACCAGGCTCTTGCTTGCCAGCCCCATTTTAACCTGCCTTTTTTTTCGCCATCTACCTGCACCCAAGCTGGCACAGGCCCCCAACTGCAGCTGACGGGGAAACTCTTGCCAGCCACTCCCGTGGAAATAAGCAGCCCTGCTGAGACCATTTTGGCACCACAGTCAGATGAAAAACAATGCTCTACTCCTGGCTTCATCTCACCTCTTGTCCCTTCTCTCCCAGCTGGCTGCTTGGACAGGTCACCTCTCAGCTCACTGTTTACCCAATTCCACTTCAAAGAGAAAATACCTGTTCCTTCTGGTCTAATAAAATTTCATCGCTTTTCCAGGCCCCAGGACAGAAGAAACTTTGGTAAAATTTGCCCAACAGCATGAATCTAATGCAAAAGAAAAAAAATTTAACATTCCAAATTTTTTAAGCCTTTCCTCACCTTATTCAATTAATAATATCAGCACTTCTTAATTCTAGAAATATTTATTGAGCCACTACAACAAATTGGGTACCATGCTAGGCACTGAGAGGGCACCCAAGAGTACAGCACAGACCCTAGCCTGAGTGAAGAAATCAACTCAAAGTGGGAAAAAAAAATACATGGCTAAATAATCTTCACCATATGTAGCTTGCCTGTCATCAGTAATAGTCACCAGACGTTTTCTGCTAAAACACTAAAATAGTCCTACAGTAAGGCATTAATCTCATCTCATAGGCCATATTCAGTCGGCCCTGATCTTGGCTGTTGATTTTCTCACATATCCAGAATCAGAGTAGAGCTGATAATAATGTCTATTAAGATATAGCACGGCAAAGTGCCTCTTCTAACAGGCAAGTGTGGAAGAGTTTCCATTACCCATTGCACGCACTGACAGTTTTTCTGATCCAAAGCAGCTGGGGCCCTGAAAAGACTGATGGCTGTGTTTTGATTCTTCTTCAGTGCCAATGAAGAGCCTTGACTTTGTGATGCCAGTGCTGGCACCTTCTTCTGTGTCCCTCATTGGCACCTTCTCACGTGCCCTTTTTCTGTTTGTTTATGTACATCCTCCTGACAGCAGAAGAGGCCTGAAGACAAAAATCAAATCCACATGGTCTGGGGAAGCAAATTATTAGCACAGAGGCCCTCCAGCCCCTGGTCTTCACTGCAGTGAGTGTCCCACAGTGGCTTCAGAGCAATCCTCCATCATGTATGCACAGATAATTAATGAGATTTTTTGGAAGGGGTGGGTGTCTCAACAACTGTCAAGGAACTCAACAAAACAGAGTGAAGGCAGAGCCCCAGCACCTCGAGGAACTTATGGATGTACAGCCGAAGGACCTGCATGCATGAATGCATTCAAGCTCTAAGGCAGAGAAAGAGGGAATTATGCTTTGAGGAGATGAAGGGAAATTATACTTTAGGAATAATGATCACTTACCCACCCCTACCTAATGAGGTAAATACACAGCAGTGCACACAAATTACGTTGGAAACGATAGAGTAGAATTAAAAAAAAAAACTATAGAGATTTACCACATGCTCTCACTTGCACTTTATTTAATTCTCCTAGCTACCATATGCAGTAGGCCTTTCTATCACCACCATCGTTATGGATGAGAACACAGAGAGTCAGAAATAGTAACTAATTCACCTGAGAAGCTACAGGGCACAGGGTAAGCATTGCGGCCTGGCGTGCACAGCCTCCCGCTGTGCCCGCTGTCCTGGGGAGCACAGGCCTGGAGCGTCTGCAGAAGAGGAGCTCGTGCCCTGAAAGTCACATGGAAGACCCTGGCGAGATGGTCAACGAAACATACATGGACTGGGAGAGGTAGGATTTACTTGACCCAGATGGAAGAAGACAAGGAAAAAGGCAAGAAAAAGAATGTAGAGAAAAGATAGCCAAGGGGTGATCAAAGAACATCTGGTTTTATTTCAGATTTGGTTGCACTTGTGACTGAGACTCTCACCTTTGCCCTCTTGTCCTCATTCATCCTCTCTCCCTCCTTTCTCCTCCCCCCACCTATCTCTGTGTCTGTCTCTATCTATCTGTCTATCTATCTATCTATCTATCATCTATCTATCTATCTATCTCTCCTAGAGCTACCTCTGACCTCTCTAGCACCATATACTCACATAGCAGTGCATATAATTATAGTCAGATTTAAATGTAAATCTTCCTTTCTTCCGATGGCCTCAGACTTTTAGTAGAGGACCTCAAAGAAATAAAGCCATAGTTTTAAAAATGCTGGACCATCCTTGCAAAACTTACAAGTAAGTGGGGATGTGGATAGGGCCCTAAACCTACCCTCTAGTCCATAAAAAAAAAAGCTCAAGTTGGGGGGTCAGGAGAGAGGATTTCTTTGGAGAGAGTTATCAGTGCCCTGTGCATTTCCAACACCCACCTATCCCAACAGAAGAGGCTTGAAGGGAACCATGTGAGAGCTTGGCCTGTGTTCTCTGGAGTTTGAAGGGCATAGAGACTAGCCTATGGTGCACACTTTCTCTGTTACAATATACTCCATGCATATATTAAAAGTCTAGTAAATATTTGTTGAATGATGGAATAGATGGTGAAAGAATGAGTAAGTGAATGAATGCTGAAAAGAGTAAAAGGGAGAAGCTGTGACTAGAACTAAAGGGAACAGATAGGTATATTAGCTACACAACAGTGACAGAAAGTATATTTACACACATTGCACACAAATTTATGGAATGAATGAATACAGTGAGGAAACCAAGGCTATGTTGGCTAAATAGACCTTTCATCATATTAGACATCCCGGCTAGCGGAAAAGCCCACCATGGCCCAGGACTTCTCCATATTGTCCTTCAAGGGCCCTGGCCTCAAGTCAATCCCTAAAAAGTAGACAAGAAAAATATACAGGCAACATCCCATAAGAAAGAAATCTCTAGAGTTAAAAGGTATTTGGGTTCTATATCTGGCTGATAAGAGATTCTGATTCCTGAGTCTATTTCTTTGCTTCTGTCTTTCATGTCATTCTTCTTCTACTCTGAATTCTTCCCCTTAACCTTAGTCCAGTCTTTGCTTGATAACAACATTTGACAATAGAAGGGAAAGGAAATATTGTCCCACTCATTTATCTAATCAGCACACTGAGTGCTTTCTCCATGTGCTGATCTCAGTATCTCAGCCCAGAGACCCAGGTAAAGTGCCCACTGCTATTCCAGCGATGAGCATCACTTGCCTGTACACTTCAGGACTTCTAACATGGTAAAATCCTCCATGTAATTAAGTGGTAAAACTGCATTTATAATCTATCCTAATTCTCCAGCACAAGTTCCTGAATTACAGACCCAGTATCTGTGCTCCACTACTCCCCATAAAAGACAGCATGTGATATGGTTTGGCTATGTCCCCACCCAAATCTTATCTTGGATTGTAGCTCCCATAATGCCTGCATATTGTGGTAGGGACCCAGTGGGAGATAATTGAATCACGGGGGCAGTTTCCCCCATACTGTTTTCGTGGTAGTGAATAAGTCTCATGAGATATGATGGTTTTATAAGGGGAAAACCCTTTTGCTTGGCTCTCATTCTCTCTTGTCTGCTGCCATGTAAGATGTGCCTTTCGCCTTCCACCATGATTATGAGGCCTCCCCAGCCACGTGGAGCTGTGAGTCCATTAAACCTCTTTTTCTTTGTAAATTACCCAGTTTCAGGTATGTCTTTATCAGCAGCGTGAAAACGGACTAATACAGCATACTTCTGGAAACACAGTTAATACAGCCACAGCAATGAGAGAGAAGTATGGTTGTTCAAGCAAACACATACATTTGAAAGACCAGATCCAAAGCAGAATCATCACAGTGGACCTTGAACGCTCTTCCCCAGGATGGATTCCCTAGGCCTCCTGATGCTCTTCTGAAGGAGGAAGATCAAGCTAGGTTCCGAGCAGTGACCAAAACCAAATCCCACCATACTTCCAAGATCTAAGTTATCAAATGAAAGCAGCCAGGGTCACCGAGCATGGCAGTGTGATATGCCGGATCTATTTAACCTGTCCTATTTGGAAGAGGGTGGGATTCCAGGGCAAGGAAATTCCAGAAGACTCCTTATGAGAAGCCAAGCCTTTGATACAAATTTCTGTCACTCCTTGCTTCCCAATGCAAATCTCTCATTACTCCATGCAAATAACTTTCAAAACCACAGCTTCCTCTGTGTCTTGTCATAAGAAAATCTGTGAACGGGTACTGGGACAAGCACTGTACAGAGTACCTGCTCTCCCCCTATCATTTGGAGAGAAGGAGGCTTGAGCTCATCAATGGCTTGGTTCCATGTGTCCCTGAATAGGAAAGGGAGGATCAAAGGGCCAAAAATATTCATTTATGAGGGTAAAGTAGAAGAATTAAATGTGTAGAATATGCCAAATGATGCCTGAAGGGGGATATAAATACCTATAAGCATTTGAGGGTGTAACTAAACACCACAAGGAGGGACTTTTTTTTTTTTTTTTTTTCAGACGGAGTCTCACTCTGTTGCCAGGCTGGAGTGCAGTGGCACGATCTCGGCTCACTGCAACCTCCACCTCCTGGGTTCAAGTGATTCTCCTGCCTCAGCCTCCTGAGTAGCTTGGACTACAGGTGCACGCCACCACACCTGGCTAATTTTAGTATTTTTAGTAGAGACAGGGTTTCACCATGTTGGCCAGGATGATCTCGATCTCTTGACCTTGTGATCCACCCACCTCGGCCTCCCAAAGTGCTGGGATTACAGGTGTGAGCCACCGCACCTGGCCAGCTTTTTGTTTTAAAGGTGGTTCAACTGACTTAACTAGGAGAGACTGAAGGAAAGCAAAGGAAAATCTGAACCAGGTGTTATGAAAATTTTGCCCTCGACAAAGGCTACTATGCAGAGGGAACAGGCATCAACAGAACCTCTAGATGGAAACTTCTATTCTCTAGAATTTTTGTCATGTCTCATTTCCAATCATTTCTCAGATGCATTTGTTTGAACTTAGAAATATATGCAGTCCCTTGTGTCTACATTTTCTACGTACATTGTTGCCTTTTGTGTCTTTGTTCTCTATGTACTTTTTGGCATGTACTCTCCATGGCATAATTTGTAAATGCCCTGGTCTTGCAGTCCTATAGGGCAGTAGATATGCATCATTTATCAGATCAAACAATCTTAGTAATGGTGATTTTAGGAATAAAATACCAAACAAAGAATCCCTCCATTTTAGTGACTTCAACGCCTCAAATAGATTTGAAGTTCTGGAACAGGCCTAAGTGCTTCTCAGTCTTCTCCAAGTTCTCTGGAGGGAAGAGGGATCAAGTCAGCTGAATATAGTCAGAAAATATATGTTGACAGTTTTCTCCGGAGATGCACTATATGGCAAGTCCTTCTGGAATTTCTAGATGGAAAGAAATATGTATGGTGAGAACAGCTTTTCTGAGAGTCTTTCGACACATTTATTCCCAGATGGGTTCAGTGCAAAAGTGAAAATCATTTTTTTAAGGAGCGAAGAAATTTCAACAAAGGTTTGGTTTGAATTTAAACTAGAGAGCTAGGCCTCTCCTTCATACGAGTGGTTTATGAGGGGCTCTAAGCTTCATTTACAGCTCCTACTAGGCTCATGTTCTACCAGAGAAGAGGCCCTGACCTGGTGGTCTGTAGAGTTTATATCCTTCCCTTATCATTTAAATATCTAGATGACCTTGGATAAATCAACTTTCTACTCTGGATCAGCTTCCTGACATATAAAAGAGGGAATTGGACTAAACTGGTGGGTTTTTTTTTTTAACATTTTTTTAGGCAGCAGAGGCCCTTTTTAAATATCATATTACACAAAAATCCAATAATAGAAGCAAGATAAAAATGTAGCCTTTCTGATTAAGGCAAATGGAGTACCCAGAGCTTTGACCGCCCCATACCCCCCACTGTAGATCCTGACCCTAAGTCCCCTCTCAGGAACCCCTGGGGCACCTCCAGGGGACAGTATCCCTCTCCAAGGAGAATATTTTGGAAGCCACTGGATTCCATGCTCCCTCAGATCTTTTCTAACTCTAGTTCCTCATGAGTTTAAATGACAGCAAGCAAAGAAACAAGCCAGGCAGCAGTGACACAGCTGATCATAAGGCAACAGATTAAAATGACTGCGAAGTTCATGGTTCAAAGTCTCCTTGAAGATTCAAAATCTAAAGAAAACAAACCCAGAAGAGCACTGTGTGAGCGTGAGCAGAAACAAGGAAGTTAGCATC
Source organism: Pan paniscus (assembly GCF_029289425.2). NCBI lineage: Eukaryota > Metazoa > Chordata > Mammalia > Primates > Hominidae > Pan > Pan paniscus. Next base: position 45,144,497 of record NC_073253.2, on the reverse strand, counting down.
CTCAGTCTCTCTCTCTCTCTCTCTCTTCCCTTCCCATCCCCTGCTTCCCCCTCTCTCTTCCTCCTTCCTCCTTTCTCCCTCCTCCTCCCCTCTTCTTCACACTCTTCAGACTAAGGCCCAGTGAGACTCCAAAGGCCTGAAGTCATGTCTCATGAGAAATAACCAAATGAAATATACATTCAGGAACTGGAGCCGGGTAAGCCAAGGACTTAGAGAGTAGTGGCACAGGGAAGCTCTAAATCAAGCATAGGGATGAACCAGGAGAGAGTTCAGCTGCCCTCTGGATTTCTGGTGCCTGCAGCCTCAGGTGTGAATGTGCTGGGAAGAGGAGGATGCCCAGGGCAACCCCAAGCAGAGAAGTCTGAAGGCTTCTCCTCAAGGCCCCACCCCATCAATTTAGGCTGGCTTCACAGGAAGAGACTGCTCATTACCCAGTCACCCAGCTTGAAGATGATTCTCCTACACACATTTGTTGGGCATGTCCAACCCCTCGGAAGACAACTTGGTAGTATCTATCAAAGTCCAAAATATGCAAACCATATGACGCAGCCATTCCACTTCAAGTGGAATATCTTACAGGTAGACTGGCATATGTGCACAAAAATATCTCTGCAACAACTTCCATTGCAGCATGTTTGCAATCACAAAAGACTGGAAACTGCCTAAGTATTGATTGACTGAAATGAGATCAATATATTTAGGTTTTCTCATACAATGAAATGCTCTGTAGCCGTTAAAAAGAATGAGTCCAGTTTATACTAATGACAAGGAAAGAGCTGTAATATCTAATGTTAAGGGAAAAAAGCCAAGTGTACACATTGTGTACAATGTGGTATTTTGTGTCTTATGTAAGAAAGGATATGTACACATATATGCATGCATTTTCATAGATTATTTGTAAATGAATATACACAAAATAATAACAATGATTACCTTTAGGGAGAGAAATTGAGGTGGGTGATGGGGAGCTATGTCTGCAAGCAAAAAGGCTTTCTTTAAATGCCTATACATATACTGATTCAATTTCCTTCTAATGTGCATATTGCATTTAAAACAGAACAAAAACAAAAATGTGTGCTAGAACAAATCCTATCAAATTGATTTAGCATTCAACAAACCATTGTATACTTTAAGAATCCAAAAGTCAACCAACTGCTCATCAGAAACTAGAATCAAATCATGAAACTGGCTGAGTCATTAAAACCTTTACTGAAAACCAGTTTGACAGTGGTGTACAATGAAAACTCCTGGACTCAAGGGCAGGAGACCTGGTTTCTTGTGGTGTCCTCATCACCTTTAACAAATTACATATGCTCTCTTGACCTATTTTTTCATCCATGGAATGACTGCATGGGCTGTAGCTTCCTTTCTTCCTGTAAGATGTGCAATGTCTAACATGTCATAAACTTCTAAGATGTGCAGTGTCTGATGTATCAGGCCCTTCTTGCATTGCCATAAAGAAATACCTGAGGCTGGGTAATTCATAAAGAAAAGAGGTTTAATTGACTCATAGTTCTGCAGGCTGTACAAGCATGGTGCCAGCATCTGCTCAGCTTCTGGGGAGGTCATTTTACTCATGGCAGAAGGCAAGCAGGAGCAAGCACTTCACACAGCAAAAGCAGGAGCAAGAGAGAGAGAAGGGGGGCAAGGCCACACTTTTAAACAAGCAGATCTGATAAGAACTCACTTACTATGGTGACGACAGCACCAAGCCATTAGGGATCCACCCCCTTGACCCAGACATCTCCCACAGGGCCCCCCTTCAACACTGAGAATTACATCTCAACATGAGATTTCAAGGAGACATCCAAACTGTATCATCTGTTCATAAATTTTAGCTTTGAAATTCTAATTTCAGCCCCGCCAACCTATTACTTGTGTGATAGTGGGCAACATATTCAATCTTTCGAACTTAAATTTCCTGGCCAGGCATGGTGTCTCACACCTATAATCCCAGCATTTTAGGAGGCCAAGGTAGATGGATCACTTGAGGTCAGGAGTTCGAGACTAGCCTGGCCAACATAGTGAAACCCCTGGCCAACATGGTGAAAAATACAAAAATTAGCTGGGTGTGGTGGTGCACACCTATAGTCCCAGCTACTTGGGAGGCTGAGGCAGGAGAATCCCTTGAACCTGGGAGGCAGAGGTTGCAGTGAGCTAAGATCACAACACTGCACTCCAGCCTGGGCAACCGAGTGAGACTCCACCTCAAAAAAAATTTTCCTTATTTGGAAAACACAGATATTTCTTTCTGCTTCATTAAGTTTTGGGGAATTGAACAGGAGACTGCACTAAAGCACTTAGCACAGGGACACTGTCTGATATGCTCATCCCAGATATCCTCAACTGAGAGTTCCTAGCTCAAATGTCACCTTCCCTGACCACCTGATGGAAATCGACCTCCCTGGTTATTCTCTATCACACCACCTTGTTTTCTTCCTTTATTGCATAAGTCACAATTTTTAATTATCTTGAATGTTCATTTATTTTTCTCACTCCAACCAGAATCTAAGGTCCATGAGGTTAGTGATTTTATTTTTTGTGCTCACCACTCTGTCTCGCCCCCAGCACAGTGGCAAGTTCATAAAAATTTGTTGAATGAATCAATTTTTAAAAACTGTGTTAGCTACTAGCTGCTGTTGATCCTCGCAACAACTCCATGCCAGAGGAGACTAATGATATCACTTTCCTAGAGTGGTTGTGAGAATTACAAATCCCACTTTATGAAGGCTCAGAGCACTTAAGCAATGTGCCCAAAGTTATCTAGTTCATAAGTGGCAGAGCCAACATAGAAACCCATCCATTTTTTTACTCCAAATTCTGTTCCCTTAAACAGTGGATTATTCTAAGACAGAATTCTCTCGACTGGAGTTCATACTTACAACTCCTGCCTGGTTCCTAATGACATGCCTCAAACAACAATCATGTTCAACCTTTCAATTCTACATTGCCTGAAACACCACTAATGGGAAATCCTGTAATGAATGGGAAATCTCACTAATCTATGCCATAACACATTTCTCCCCTGCAGTCCCCTCCTGCCAACACTTTAAAGATCTTTGCTGGAGGCAGAAAACCAAAGATATTCTTGGGCCATTCAACAACACTTTCAAACAATTTGAAACTCAGAATTACTCACAATTACCAAAAAACAAAAGTGGCTAGTTGTCATTTGAATATCACCAAAGTCAAAAGAAGTGGTCACACAGAAAGTCTTATTACATTTGGAGAAGGAAACAGAAGCAACTGAAAAAGAAACATTAAAATCTTAGAGGCTGATTAATGGCTCACTATGTTGTAATTTTGAGGTTATGTAAAGTTTATGAGCAATGATTGCCTTAATGCTGTTATTGTTATTGAGCTATTCAGCAATTGTAAAATTCCTGGCTATAAAGCACACAAAAATACAAGTATCTGTAAATAACTCCTTTGTTTTTAGATAGAAGTTCTACCATTGTTAAGCAGAAAAAATCTTTTTTTTTTTTTTTGAGACAGAGTCTTGCTCTGTTGCCCAGGCTGGAGTGCAGTGGCACGATCTCAGCTCACTGCAAGCTCTGCCTCCCGGGTTCACGCCATTCTCCTGCCTCAGCCTCCTGAGTAGCTGGGACTACAGGTGCCCACCACCACACCCAGCTGATTTTTTGTATTTTTAGTAGAGACAGGGTTTCACCGTGTTAGCTAGAATGGTCTCGATCTCCTGACCTTGTGATCCACCCGCCTCGGCCTCCCAAAGTGCTGGGATTACAGGCGTGAGCCACCGCGCCTGGCTAGAAAAAAATCTTTTAGACACAAAGCTTCGGAGAGAAAAAAAGAGATGTAAACATTGTCTTGGCCAAGGCACCAGTAATAGGTAACATTGCCCTGAGAAGAGCAAATCACAGAATAAGCAAGCACCTGTTATTGATTAACCAATTACACACATGTTCAGAGGTAGATGGCTTTGAATCCCAGGTTGAAACCATTTGGTTAGAAAAAGCTTCCACATTTCTGTTTTGCTCTTTTAAAATGGAATGGGAAAATAATCACTTCTTTACGTGTATATATATAGATAGTTTGGTGCACAAGTAATTGCGGTTTTTGCTGTTACTTTCATGGCAAAAACCACAATTACTCGGGGACCAAACTAATACTTCCATTCTCCCAGTGAACAAGAACTATGGCTTTGTCTTTATAGGTCAATTCATTCAAAATCTGTACTTAGGCCAGACATGGTGGCTCATGCCTGTAATCCCAACACTTCGAGAGGCTGAGGCAGGAGGATCACTTGAGCCCAGGCATTCGAGGCTACAGGGAGCCATGATTGCACCACTGCACTCCAGCCTAGGTGACAAAGTGAGACCCCATCTCTAAAAAAACAAACTCACACACACACAATAACAACAGCCAAACCTGTACTTAATTCCATCTCCAAGGAAATCAAACTGGTTTTGATTTTTTTTTTTTTTTTTTTTTTGAGACAGGGTCTGGTTCTGTCATCAAGGCTGGAGTACAGTGGCACAATCTCAGCTCACTGCAACCGCCACCTCCTGGGCTCAAGAGATCCTCCCACCTCAGCCTCCTGAGTAGCTGTGACCACAGGCACGCACCACCATGCCTGGCTAATTTTTTGTATTTTTGGTAGAGACGGGGCTTTGCCATGTTGCCCAGGCTGGTCTTGAGCTCCTGAGCTGAAGGAAGCTACCTGCCTCGGCCTCTAAAAGTGTTGGGATTGCAGGCATAAGCCACCACACCCAGCTTGCTTTTTACTTCTGTAGATTTTTCATCCTATTAAAAAAAACACACAGCTCAATGGGATGTTATTTTGTACACATATAAATATGGCCACCAGTGGGATCCATACATACAAATTATACAGATTCAAGCCACAAAATACACTGGCATCTCAATTAAATGGGTCTTTCAAGGACAGAGATCTTTAATAACTAAAGAAAATGTCAAACAGCAACTAGTAGCTAAAATATACTATGATAGTGTTTTTCAAAATGTGGTCTGTGAACCACTTTTCTCACAAATGTCTGGAAAGCATCTGAAAGCACAAATTTCTAAGCCACACCCTAGTCCTAGAATTCTATGGAAAGGATCCATTACTACTATGTTGCAAAAACAAGAACACACAAAAACCGCTTCCCAGATAGTGAATCTTTTACCCTCTAAGGTTTGAGAACTATGGGACTGTAAAAATGAGGATTCCTGTTCAGGCCAAGGAAACTAGGCTTCTCACATCACACGATGGAAAGCAGGTTGTAGACAGCAGCAAAGAGGGAGATCATTTCTACTTTGGTGAAAGCAAAAAGAGAGCATTACATGGAGAGTTATCAAAACTATAGCTTAAAGACATCTAATTCCACCTTTTCCTTTTCTTCCTTCAATAACATGGAGGGGGGCTTTTTCAAAAGAGCAGAAAGCCTCAGACTTTATGCTATAGGAAATACATGGTCATTTCATGTACATAAAAACTAGTAAACAGTAAGAAAAGCAGAATTGAATACGTAGAGAAATGAACAAGTTCTGGACATTGATTTATAAAACAATAATTTATTAGTAATCATTTTCAGTTTGAGCAGTGTAGGGTCATCCAAGTAGAGTTTTCCTGTGGGCAGCTAAATATCCTGGTCTCAAGCTCAAGGAGCAGTCTAGAGTCAACAGCATGGAAGTGACACCAGAAGCCTTGAATATAGAGGATATAGAATGGCAGAAGAATGAGCACAGAACCTTTGGAAACATCAGAAAGAAAATTTGCAAAGCCAAATAATGGATAATGAAGATTACTTAGGAAGAAGAAGAAGAGCTGAGAAAGTGACATGATGAAAACCAAAGAAAAAATGTCAGTAAAAAGGTCAACAGTGTAAAATACACAAGAGAGAACATGTAATATAAATCCAAAAAGTACCTGCCGCATTTGACAACTGGGTCACTGGTAATCTCTGTAAGAGATGCTTTCATGTAGTACTATAGTATGAAGCCACATTGCAGAGAATTGAGGAGCAGCAGAGAGATGAAAAAGTCAAGACAGCTGATGGGAAAAATACTTTGAAGATGTCTGGCTGAAAAGGAAGAAGGTGTCATGTTAGGAGAGGGATTTTTAAGAAGAAATAGAAAGGCACTTATATACCAAGAGAAACAATTAGTGAAGAGGAAAAAAAAGATATAGAATGAAATGAGAATCATTTGTGGACAAGCTCTTAGAGAAAAAAGAAGTGTATTAGCCAGCTTGGGCTACTAACAAAAATCCATAGATGGTGTGGTTTAAACAATAGATGTTTATTTCTCACAGTTCTAGAGGCTGGAAAGTCCAAGACCAAGTTGAGGGCAGATTCAGTCCCTGGTGAGGGCTCTCTTTCTGGCTTTCAAATGACTGCCTTCTTGCTGTATCCTCACATGAGGAAGAAAAAGAGGGCTTTGGCCTCCTCCTGTTCTTAAAAGGACACTAATCGCTACTACCCAAAGTGATCTACAGATTCAATGTAATTCTTATCAAAATACCAATGACATTCTTCACAGAAATAGAAAAAAAAATTCTAAAATTCATATGGAACCACAAAAAAACCCAAATAGCCAAAGTTATCCTGAGCAAAAGGAACAAAGCTAAAGTCATCACACTGCCTGACTTCAAAATACACTACGAATTAGAGTAACCAAAACAGCACGGTGTTGACATAAAGACACATAGACCAATGGAACAGAATAGAAAACCCAGAAATAAATCCACACATTTACAGCCAACTGATTTTCAACACAGGCAACAAAAACATACGTTGGAGAAAGAACAGTGTCCTCAATAAATAGTGCTGGGAAAACTAAATGTTCATATGCAGAAGAATGAAACTAGATCCCGTATTTTCACATATACAAAGGTTAACTCAAAGTGGATTAAATACTCAAATGTAAGACCCAAAACTATGAAACTACTAGAACAGAGGAAATTCTTCAGAACATTGTTCTGGGCAAAAACTTTTTTGATAAGACCTCAAATGCATGGGCAACAAAAGCAAAAATAAACAGGATTATATGAAGCCAAATATCTCCTGCACAGCAAAGGAAACAATCAACAGATTGAAAAAGACAGCCTACAGAATGGGAGAAAATATTTGTAGACTATCCACTCAACAAGGGATTAAAATCCAGAATATGCAAGAAACTCAAACAACTCAACAGCAAACACACACACACACACACACACAAACATACACAAATAATTTGATTTAAAAATAGGCAAAAGACTTGAATAGACATTTCTCAAGAGAAGACATACAAATGGCCACAGGTATATGAAAAAACTTTCAACATCGCTAAACATCAGGGAAATGCACATCAAAATCATAATAAGATATCATCTCACCCCAGTTAAAATAGTTATTATCAGAAAGACATAAAATAACAAATTCTGGTAAGAATGCAGAGAGAGGAAATTCTTACACTTCATTGGTGGGAATGCAAATTAGTACAGCCATTATGGAAAATTATGGAGGTTTCTAAAAGTACATCTATCATATTAACCAGCCATTCTGCTACTGGGTGTATATCCAAAGGAAAGGAGGTCTGTATGTAGAAGACATATTTGCACTCCCATATTTATATTGCAGCACTATTCACAATAATAAAGATATGAAATTAACATAAGTGTCCATCAACAAATGAATGGATAAAGAAAATATGGTACATATACACAATGGAATTCTATTCAGCCATTAAAAAGATAGAAATCCTGTCGTTTGCAACAACATGGATGGAACTGTACATCATTATGTTAAGTGAAATAAGCCAGCCACAAAAAGACAAATACTACATATGCTCAATCACATGTGGGAGCTAAAAGAGTTGATCTCATAGAATTAGAGAGTAGAATAGTGGCTACCAGAGGCTGTGAAGGGTGGGGGGAAGGAGAATATGGAAATGTTTGTTAACAGGTACAAAATTACAATTAGATCGGAGAAATAAATTCTAATGTTCTCTAATACGATGGCGTGACTATAGTTCACAATAATTTATGTTTCAAAATAGCAGAAGAGAAGATTTCAAATGTTTCCAACACCAAAAAATGATAAATACTTGAAGTGATGCATATCCCAATTACTCTAATTTGATCATTACACATTGTATGCATGTATCAAATTATCTCATGTACCCCATAAATGGGCACAATTTTGTATCAATTAAATTTTTTTTAAAAAAATCTTTTAAAAGGGCACTAATTTTGTCATGGAGGCCCCACCCTCATCATCTCTTCTAAACCTAATCACCTCCCTAAGGTCCTATCTCCAGATACATTGGAGATGCATGCTGAAGCCCTAAATATTAGGGTTTAGGGCTTCAACATATGAATTTTGGAGGAGCACAAACATTAGTCTATAACAAGGAGGATGTGTGATATAAAGCATGAGAGAATTGCCTTTAAACAGGAAAGGCAAATTTTGCTTGGATACTAGATTCAAGGCTATAGGAAAGTCAGGAGCACATAACTTTGCAGGTTAAGAAGGAAGGAGAGAAATGTGCAAGGTCACAATTAATAATGTCAATGTTCCCTATGAAATAGAAAAAAAAAGGTGTCTATTTAGACGTAAAGTGGTGGGATTAGAATAGAACTGCCTGAGAGATTAGAGGACTGAGAACGGCTATGATAGGACATGGAAACAAAAACTTACCTAAGCAAGAGATAGGACTGATGAGCTGAGTTGAGATCCAGTTAAAGTCCGAGGTCACAAACTATTAGTGGGACCAAATGACAAGGTTATTCAATTTTCTTCAGCAGTACTTAGTATCCTGGTAATAGAAGTAGAGAAGGTCCTGACAGCAGGCACCTTAAGTAGGATAGAGGTGAAGGTCATAGAAGACAAAGAGGCTAAATAATTCTAAGAGGAAATATTAAATAGAAATCAAAATCAATCAAGACTTGGAGCAAAAAATAACCCATAAGCCAAGATGCATGGTCCTCATAAATGTTGGATGCAAAGTTTTCATAAAACCAACATTTATGATAAGGAGGGGGGAAAGTGAAATAGCTAGATTGCATAAAATCCAAAGGAAAAGAAATGTTTGCATGGGGATCTAAGAGAAATGGTTTAGTACAACACGTAGAAATACAAACCCCTTCCTTGGCCCAGTGATGTGCAGTAAATGGCCTTCCTGGCCTCAAAAGGGCCACTAGGAAGCAGGTTCCAAGGAGGAATAAATTTCAGTTAAAGCCAGGAGTGAAGAGAATATTCTGTAAGAAACCTAGAATATAGGAAAGTTAATTTAAAATACAATGAAGCTCAGCCAGGGCAGCAGACGGATAGGGAGGGAAGAAACAAGATGGGTCAGTGAGGAGGGAGTCCATGACAATGGGCAAGTGGATGGAAGTTCAAAAGGATGTTCTCGTTCTCAGCCCCCACTCCATTTGATTCTGGCCAACTTTTAAGCCTATGGTGTGCCTCTCCCTATCTGGCTTTAGCCCTACCATTGCCCCTTCATCATGACTGACCTTAGCTTCCTCGCTTAGATGGGAAGGCTTTTTTTCCTGCATATTCCTGGCTACCCAACCCAGCCTCTACCCACCAGTGTGCCCTGTTTCCAACAATCTCAGGATCTGAGTCCTGTTCTTTGTCCACCATCCTTCCCTGACTTTTTTTTTAAATTACAATCTAAGCTCCAAATTTTATCTCTGTCCTCCTCCCTGAAATATAATCCTGATCTCTGACCAAATTTCCCTGGAACACACCACATTCAACTCAACAGAGGCCTGCCTCAGAATGGCTTCCTACAAATGTATCCTTAGGACTGTTGGCACAACCCCACACACATTCAAAGGACCATAAATGCCCTTTCCTGTATCCCGTTGAGCTGTAGCTCATTGCCTTACATCCAGCCCCCTACGAGGATTTTTTTTTCTCTCCTTTATTCAGTCTTCTAGCACCCATGGGACAAAGATGTGAACCCCGTGCTAACTATGACATTGAAGGAACCAGAGTAAGTCACTCTGATATAATCAATCAGGTATTGGAGACAAAATGAAACTCAAGGGATGTGGCCAGGACATTGAATTGTGTGATTGTCAGGAAGGTAATAAGTGGGTATAGTCAAATATGTGCCACAGGCTTTAGGAAGGCAGATTCCAAATCCTGAGATACCAACATGATCACATTGTCTGAGACTCTTGATAGACAACAAGGAGCAAGAGGATTAGGAAACTTCTAAGAAACTAAATTCCAACAAGACAATTACAGACGCATGTCAACAATCAAGCAAGTTGTGAAAGAAAAATACAAATGGCCATAAACATGAAAAGTGTTAATCTTATTAGCAATGAAAAAATGCAGATTATAACAAGACATGATTTTTTTTACCTAGACAATTGACTGAACCTTTTAAATTGTTGTGTTGAGAAGAATGCCAGGAAATCAGCAATGGTACTCTTAAATACTACTGATGGAAGTGTGCACTGTCATCTCCTTTTTGGAAAGCAAATTAGCGCCAGGCGCAGTGGCTCACGCCTGTAATCCCAACACTTTGGGAGGTTGAGGCAGGTGGATCACTTGAGGTCAGGAGTTTGAGACCACCCTGGCTAGTATGGCAAAACCCCATCTCTATTTAAAATACAAAAAAAATCAGCCAAACATGGTGGCGGGCGCCTGTAGTCCCAGCTACTTGGGAGGCTGAGACAGGAAAATCGCTTGAGCCTGGGAGGCAGAGGCTGCAGTGAGCCAAGATTGTGCCATTGCACTCCAGCCTGGGAGACAGAGCAAGACTCCATCTCAAAAAAAAAAAAAGAAAGAAAGAAAGCAAATTAGCAATATGTGTCAAAAGCTTGAAAATAATTTGTAGTCATTAAGAATAATGTTCTAAAAGAAAAAAACAACAGGAGAAACAATCATAGTATATTTTAGGTAAAAAAGTTTACAAAATGTCATGTGTGGTATGATCCCAAATTTGTAATGACAGTGTATACTTACATAGATCCATGCAAACATATACATACACACCTATAATGTTTGTACAGATATGCATAGAAAAATGACTGAAAGACATCAAGCAAAGTGTTAATATTAATTATCTCTGAATCATGGAATTGCGGTAATTTTTTTTTCTCCTGGATGAGTCTCTCTACTTTCAAATTTTCTGCAGTGTAAATTTAATACTTTTGCATTCAGAGGAAAAAAATTTTTAAGTTGGTATTTTAATAAAGAAAGAATAAGAAAGACAAGTTTACATCCTGACGGGAAAAAAGTGGGGGTAGGGGAGAGAAAAGATACTTCCGAGGACAATATGGATGTGAAGGGAACTTACTAATATACTCAGGCCTTTAAAAATAATTCAAAAGATGAAGAAAAGAGAACACACCCAGAGATGATTATAAAAGGCTGAAACACAGGGTCAGGAGGTGGAAGCCCAAAGTAAGCTCAGGCTTGCAGTGAATGGAATGACAACAAAAAGGACCATTTTACTTACGTTTAGTGTAAGAAGAACAAAAATGGTCTAAGTGCTGTTGGGACAAATGGAGTGAAACTAATAAGAACTTGTATTTCCCACCCCATTTGCAAACCAGAAAATAACAATGAACACAAAATAGTATTCCTTTGGCTTCAACTCTACCCATTCTGCAGAATTTCTAACATATGCACACACACACACACACACACACACACACACACCCTTCACAAAGTTCCTTTCATATGGCTTTAGGAATAAATCCCTAAGGGTAAATAAAGATAATACCAGATCATTCAGGTTTCCTTGCTGTACTTACCATTTTTTTCTTTCTTATTCTAACTCCATGTTTGGAATTCTCAAGTTATGGTCAACACCCAAGGCGGGAGCTACTGCTGTTGCTGAAAGAGCAACCACCACTGTTAACCTCTCTCCTGACACCACTAATGCCTACTCACAGTTTGCATTCTCAAAGTCCCACAAAATCTACTGAGAAATAGTCCTTTCGGCATTTACCTGCTTTTGTGATGGCCTCCTCACCCCTGGACACTGCTGTGATTTCCCGGGGTCTAGATCAGAGGACAGTTGCAGTGACACATGTTAGGCTGTGCTCTGAATCACCATTCCTTCTGATAACTGTTTGTTCTCCTTGGACCAACTTCTTGGCCTCCACTCTCATTTCCTTCTGTTCTTTCTGGTAATTCTATCCCTGAAAAGTCCTTAGACCTTCAAGTTAAACAGCCCTGTCAGGCCGGCCCCACGTTACTCTGGGCAAACAGGCTCACCTCTGACTTCTAGGACAACTGCTCTTTGGGCTACAGCTGGGATTCTTGCTATGCTAATGGAGGACAGTCAGAAACCATGACACTTCTGCTCTGATTTGGCTTCTAGCTTCTTTGTCAAAAAAAAAAAGAGCTTCTGGAATTGGTGGGATAAATCTCACTCAGAGGGAATTAAAACCCAAGGTAAGTGAAGAGATCATGAGATATTACCTAGCTGTTCAGAATCAGTTATGGACCCTGGCTCCGACGCATCACAAACTTCTTTTGTGAAAATCTGCAGATAAAATGACCATGATCAGTAACCAGCGAGGAACCTCAGAGAACCACAGGAGAGGTGCTAGGGATAGCCAGTCCCACTTCTAACCAGGGAAAAGAAAAATAACCTACAAATGAGAAATGGTGACTTTGTTCACCACACAGGCAATAGTCTAGATTTTTTTTTAATGTAGTAGCTATTCATCTCAGTCCACTGACTAAAGAGCACAAGAAATATAACTTTCTTGATTTTCTGTAACAACTAATTTCTCAGTCTGCACCCTTATTTCCAGGCTAACGGAAAACCTTAACCTCAGTCCCTCTGGAGACTGCTCCATGATTCCTGAGTCTTCTACAGAGCCAAGATGTGAGTGACAGGGGACTCAGATCCTCTAGTTTCCTCTGAGACATCTCTTGTCCCTGTTCTTGTGGTTTCTTTGGATCCAAAAATGCTTATCTCTCAAAAGAAAAAAAAGAAAAGCACTGATCACTGAAAATTACTCCTGCTGCACCAGCTTTATTGCATGTTTTCTAATAGGATTATAGTCATGGTATCTCCAGGGTACCAAGATTTCAATAGAATAATTAGAAAGGTTATTTTGATGTTCCTGAACAAAATTGATAAATGATGTCTGGATGCTGGTACAGTCAATATATTTATAACCTAGTGAACCATGATAAAAGATAAGACACAACCTAGTGCAGTGGCTAAGAGCACAGATTCTACAGCCTGACCGTCTAGGTTCAAATACCACCTATCTCACTGCTAGACAGGCCCAAGGAAAAGTCCTTAAACTTTCTGCACCTCAGTTTTCTTATATATAAAAATGGGGATAATGATTTCAACATAGTGACAGGGATTATTAGTGTTCACTAAATATTTAGTGCTCTATTTATCAGCTCTGGTGCATCTAGACGAGGTCATGTGACTAATACAGGCCAATGGAATGTGGGTAGAAGTGATGGGGGCCAGTTCCCATCTTGGTCCTTAAAAACATCCACCAGGTTCTTCCTCCATCTCTCTCTCTCTCTCTCTCTCTCCCTCTCACACATACACACTTTACAGTGGCAGCCTTGCCAGCCACATGTACCACATAACCTAGTTACAAGATGGAAGCAGCCTAGATTCCCACATCACCACTTGGAGGGAAGAGCCACCCTGGAAAGCCATCTGACCCATACTGAAATATGACGTGAATGAGAAATAAACTTTTATTGTGTGAAACCATTGAGATTCTGAGGTTTATCTACTGAGGTTGGTAGAGCTAATTATTCTGCCCAATAGGGTAGTACAGAACTCGCATCAATGCCTGCCACATGAAGTACACTCAATAAATGCAAGTAATATTTGGCATCATCTTCATCACCATTACTGAAAAGAACATTTAGGTTTCAGAATATTTGGGATTAAATGCTAATTTGTGTTGATGAAAAGAGTCAAACTCCGTAAAATATTTGAAAAGATTTATTCTGGGCCAAATGTGAGTAACCATGGCCCATAAACACAGCCCCCAGGAGGTCCTGAGAACATGTGCCCAATGTGATCAGGGTGCAGCTTGGATTTATATACATTTTAGGGAGACATGAGACTCAAATACATTTAAAATGTACATTGATTTGTCCGGCAAAGTGGGACAACTCAAAGCTGGTGGAGGGTGTGGGCGCACAGCAGGAGTTCTTTCAAGTTATATTTCAGGTTACAGGTATATTTAAATTTTTTCTGGTTGGCTATTGGTTGAGTTTATCTAAAGACCTGAGATCAATAGAAAGGAAATGTCTGGGTTGCAATAAGAGGTTGTGGAGACCAAAGTCTTATCATGCAGCTGAAGCCTCCAGGTAGCAGGCTTCACAGAAAATAGATTATAAAGGTTTCTAATCAAACTTAAGGTCTGTGTTGATGTTAATGCCAGAGAGGTGTGATGTGACATGTTCAACCCCCACTTCCCGTCATGGCCTGAACCAATCTCTCAGGTTAAATTTTAAGAGCTCCCTGGCCAAGGAGGAGGAAGTTCATTCAGATGGCTGGGGGAACTTTAGAATTTTACTTGTGGTTTATACTTGCTAGTGATAAGATGACACTTCATGTCTCAGGATTTAATTTGGTAAATAGAGAAAGCAACCCTTTTCTCTCCAGGTTGTGGCAATTGGCACAGAGAGATGTGAAGACACTTTGGAAACTGTTACACAAATGATACATACTTTTACCAAATGACTTAGTGTTTCTAATTATTCACTGCCACTCATTCCATATGAGTTCTGCAGCGTTCCTGCACGAGTATGCATCCTCCTCCCATTGATGCTGGGATTGGTCACATGACTTGCTTTGGCCAACAGGAGGTGAGGGGACATGTATATTTGAGCAGAAGCTTTATGAACCATTGTGTGTATATGAATTAGTGAAACAGGAGAGTTCCCTGACCCCTTCACAGGATGTGCAACAGGGGTGTGGCTCATATATTCAGCTGCTGCACACTCAAACCCCTTATGGGAAGGGGAGCACACAGACGGGCAGATGCAGGAGCCAGGGTGAGCACTTTTGGGCTCCAGCCCTACGGTAGCATCTATGGGTGGGTGCCTGCAACTCCCGAAGCCCCAGTGGGAATGTTACAGTGCTTCTTTAGCTCTCCTGATGGCTAAAGTGTTAATCAGTTTAGTGTCTTCTTCTACCCAGGTCCTTGTCCAGTGTCCAGAAAGAATCAGGTCACACACAGACTCAAAGGATGGTAAATGCAGGGGTTTTATTGAGTGGTAGAGGTGGCTCTCAGAGGGATGGATTGGGGATCTGGAAAGGGGATGGAGTGGGAACATAATCTTCTCCTGGAGTTTGGCTATCCCATGATCAGTCTCCTCTCTGACCATTTCTAGTTGAACTCCTCTCAACGTTCAGATGCTCCTTCTCTTCTCTCCTTCTCTGCTGTGCCATTCATTCCTTCTCAGCTGTGCTGCTCTTCTGCTCTTCTGTTCATCTGCTCATCTGCTTACAGGACCTGAGGTTTGGGGTTTAAATGGGTACAGGATAGGGGGGCGTGGTGGGCCAAATATTTGGATGCAAAAACAGGAATGCCTGTTCCCATTTAGGGCCATGGGTTTCCAGGCTTGAGGGTGGGGCCTTTGCTGGGGAACCACCCTCTCCTACCCAGTATTTCCTTGCCTCCTGTCCATACCATTAGCAATATCTCTTTTTCTCCCTTTAACATGAGGAAAGCATATCCCAGATTGGGACCTCTTCTTGCTGGCCCTGTAATGAAGACAAATGGAGCAGAGTGACAGCTGAACCACAGTCAGCACAAATTGTAAGAAATAAACTCTTGTTGTTGGAAGCCACTAAGATGTGGCAATTGTTCGTTACTGCAGCATAATGTAACTTAACTTTAGCTAAGTTATATATTAACCAAAGGGAATTGACTAATAGAATAATGCTAATGTAGACATAGGCACCTGGCAGTTTGCTCCAGTTTTCCTTCCTCAACATTTTTTTCTAAACAGCTTTTATTAAATATGAAGAGGAAATAGTGCTCAGGTGTGCACATGACAAGCTCTTGAGGTTAATAGCTAATAGTTTGCATAACAGAATCAAGAGCCAAAAAGAGAGAAACAAATTGGAACAATGGTTTCCCAAGATGCCATTTAACTGGGAGAAATATAACGTCTTCCACACAACTGCAGGATAAGGAAGATGGCAGTTCTCATGAAAATAATGTAAACTTTTATTTTATAGTCAACAGAATATAAGGCAAGAAGTTGTTTCCAAAAAAAAAAAAAAAAAAGGACTTCAGGCTATATTCACAGAAATGTGGTACCCCAAATAGTTAGTTTTAAGTATCTTCACAACTGTAGTCACTTTAATTTGTTGAATTCCCTCTTGGTTGTAGAACCTAAAGTGAAAAGAATTGGATTTGGTTTAACTCCAAAAAAACAGTGACTAAATTGTATAAGGCATGTGTAAATCCTGTAGGAGAGGAAAGTAGGAAAACTTAAGAGAGGAGAGGAAAAAGAGGAGGCTACCACCTTAGGAGAGTTTAAATAAATGAATTTAAGCATTTGAAAGCCTGTCTTTTAGAATAAGTATTGGAATTATTCTGCATGACTTTGAAGTACAAAACAGACATGGCAGGGAAAAGAAAGGGATTTTTAACAAATAGATCCTCCTCCTCACCCCCAAATTGAAGGGGCTGCTTAGAATGTGTTGGAGAGGATATCCATGTATGAGTAGGAATAACAATTAGTCTCAAGGATAGCAAAAGTCTCTTCTAAACGTGAAGAATCAAAACCAATTTGCAGAGGGCAAGACTGGATTAGGCCAGTGGAATACCTTGGGGAGGCTATTAATAAATCACAATTTGCAGTTCATGTTGGAAAATGAATTTCACTTACCAAGGAGAAGTGCAAAATTGGTATTATTTAAGATAGTTCTACCCTCACAAAGGGGGGAGTCACCCTCACTCCCCCACAGCCAGGACAGCCAATGTGCCTTTAGATTTAGAAATGGGCTGGTCTGTCACACGTGCACTTTCTTTCTCTTGTCAGCAAAGGAAGACACATCTTTGGCAAACCCTCTGTTTTAAACCTGGCATTTCCATTTTTTATTTGTCTAAAACAGAGGGAGGGAAAATAGCTATGAGAATACAACTAGTCCCAACTGGTAAAAAGAAAGGCAAGTGGCCAACAGAAATATTATAGCATAAGGCTGAAGCAGAGAAGAAATGAGAAGAAAAGATCAGCCCCTCTGAAAAGGTTCTCTCAAAATAAAAGGCCATGCCAAGGAAAGCCACAGGGGCAACACCACAAGCCCAAGGAGAGCTTTAATCAGGAAAATCTGGCCTCAGGCACGCGCGTGCAGCTTCCTACCTGCCTTTCTGCGTGCCATTTTCTGAAACTTAGGAGACAGGAGGTTTGTTCATGGCCAGATGAAAAAGCAATGCACGCTTTCAATGGCAGCCCTGCTAGGATTCATGTTTCTACAGGTTTTTTTCCTCTACCTCCTGTAAATCTCATGCTATATAATCTCCCAGGGCCATCTCACCTGATCTTACAGTTTCAGTCGTAAGACTGTGGTAGTCTTTAAGCTACCCACCCCTAAATCTACACCTGCAGATTGAATCGACCAAAGGAATCAAAGACATTTGTATCCTATTGTTTATTAAGTAACTGTCCCTTGGATTTCCTACTGACACTTCACATTTACAAGGCCCCAAACTCCCACATTTATCCTCCTACTGATGCAAGATCTTTCCTTGACCCCCTTGCAGAACAGGGGTGCCATGTTTACTCAGCCAATCATGCTCAGCCCCTCGCAGGAGGGAGCATGCAAGTGAGTGACTGCAGGAACCTGCTGGCCACTTTGGTGCCAGCAGAAACAAACTCTGTGCAGGCCCCGTGGCAGTGTCTGGGTAGGGGTGCCTGTGACCCGAAGGCTCCAGAGGGCATGTTACTATGTTCTCTTAGCTCAACCAACCATGGACAGCAGTGTGCTATCAGCTCAGTGGCCCCTTTGCCTCGGCGAGGGGGTGGCCACCTCCCGCCAGCAAGGGCAACAAGCCAGTGTGATAGCCTTTTTGGGTATCCACACTTGGTGGGTCCCAAATTCTTGTCCAATATCCAAGAAGAATGAGGTCATGCAGATAAATTGGAGGATGGTGAATGTGCAGAATTTTATTGAGTGATGAAAGCAGCTCTCAGCAGAGAGGGGAGCTCGAAACGGGACGGGAAGGGTAGGTTGCTCTCCCCTGAAGCCAAGTTGCCTCTCTGCCTCTTCCTCCAAAGTCAAGTTGCCTCTCTGATGTCCCCTATCTGCCTAGAGTTTCTCCTCCTCCTGCCTCTATCACTACTCTATTTCTATCTCAGGGAATAATAGACAGCAGGGTCAGGAGTGTGGAAGTCATATTCCTTGTTTTCCTCTCTCCCTCATCATCTCCCCCATTTATATTCCACCTTCCCTCACCTCCCACCTCCCCATTTTGATGCAACTCCTGTTAATTACAACTCCCAAGCATTTCTTCCATCCTGGTGAGCACTATCGTAGTTCACCAACATCATCTCTCACCTGAATTACTGAGACAATCTCCTGGCTGGTTTTCATGATTCTGATCTTACCACCCTCTAATCTGTTTTTCACATAGCATCCAGAATAATCTTCCTAAAAGTGCAAATTGATATTACTCTCCTATTTAAAACCCTTCAAAAATTCCCTTTGGCCATCAGGATAAAGTTCAAAATTGCTAATGTGGAATAGAAGACCCTTGTATTTCATCCCGTGCATCTTCCCTGACCTCTCTCTAGCCTTTTAGCCCTCTTCCCACACACTCTCAAAACAGCTTCATCATGTCACTGAATTTATCATACTCTCTTTTAATCTTTGTACATTCTACTCCTTTTGTCTGGAAAGGTCTGTCTCTTCAGAGGTCACTTGCAACCAGTAAACTCTTACTCAAACTTCAGGTCCGTTGAAAAGTCTAGCAGACCTTGTTAATGCTCCCCTCTTCCCCTACCCCCAAACAGTACCATTATCATCTGAGCCCTCTGCAGACTGTCCCCCCACAGACACACCAATAGTTTCTTGCCTAAGTCTCATGGCCTAAAGGAACATTCTGATCAGGAGGTGGTGCTCCGCCCACTTGTCAGGGAGCTATCCCAGGAGTGACCCTCAACTAATGAGGGTTAGAAGTTGCTGGATAACTTGCTCACCCCTCCATAGGACAGCTCTGAGATGTGCTCTATACAGTTTCTTAAAGAGTCCCTAGTAGGGCCAAGTCCTGTTTACCCATAGCAGAAACCTGCTCATTAATTCACCCAGTATTGGCTTCTCTTCCTTTCCCCTCTTACTCTCACATTCACTCACTATGGTTCTTGGACTCTCCCCCCAAAAAAATTCCCATAACGTTAGGGGAAGCTGGATGAGAAGTCTACAGGAATGCCCTGTACTATCTTTGCAACTCTTCTGTTAGTCTATGATTGTTTCAATATCAAAAATAAAAACAAAAATAAAGTCACCTTTTCCCTGTAAATACCAGAATTGTAGTGGCATGCACCCCTGCTGGTTTTATTCAAAAACTCTGACCCCTGGCCAGGCACAGGGGCTCACACCTATAATCCCAGTGCTTTGGGAGGCCAAGGTGGGAGGATCACTGGAGCCCAGAAGTTCAAAATTTGCCTGGCAACATAGCGAGACCCTGTCTCTACAAATAAAAAATTAAAAGTTAGGGCATGGCAGCATGTGACCATAATCCAAACTACTTGGGAGGCTGAAGCAGGAGCATCAGTTGAGCCCAGGAGTTTGAGGTTATAGTAAGCTATGATCATACCACTGCACTCCAGCCTGGACAACAGAGAGAGACCCTTTCTCTAAATATACATATTAGGTCCCCAAAAATGTCCTCCAGCTTTTTCTAGGAGTTCTTTCAGTTTTCTCTCACATGTACTCAGCATTGCTGCTGCCTCTACTGTAAATACTTCGTATTAAGTCATTACTTCACTGGACACAACTAAGATTCACCATCACCTGTTGCTGCCATAGTATCTACCCTTGAAGGAAGGGAAGCTCTTCCCTTGGCTACTCCATCTCAAGGGTGCCACAAGATTTTCCATTAATTTATCACTGCAAATTAGAGAGTAGGCTGTTTTCTTCTGGAAGACTTCTGGCCTTGAGTTTTATTTTTCGCTAAATTTTTTCTCACTTCATACATTAACAATAATTTTTTAATGGGTCATAGGCTTAAATATAAAACCCAGAACCATTAGTCTTCTAGAAAAAAAAAGTAAGAGAATATCTTTGTGACCTTTGTGTAGGCAAAGCTTTTTGGACAGGATGCAAAAAGCCACACAAGAAAAAATTGATATGTTGGACTTCAACAAGACTGAAAATTTCTACTCATTAAAGTATGCCATTAAGAAAATGAATTAAGCCATAGACCAAGAAATAATATTTGCAGCACACATATGTGACCAAGGTCTTGTATACAGAATATGTTTTAAAATATCCTGCAAATCAACAATAAAATTCTGTACAATTTAATAAAAAGTTGGCAAAAGACATGAACAGACATTTCATAAAAGAAGATATATGGATGGCCAATAACCACATGAAAAGGTGCTCAACATCATTAGTCATCAGACAGATGCAAATTAACATATGTAAAATACCATTTCAACCCCCACTAGAATACCTAAAATTTAAAAAAATACTTGAAACACAAAATGTTGATAAAGATGGAAAGCAACAGGAACTCTGATAAGAAGGTAGAGTAGTACAAGTTTGGAGAACTGTTTGGTAGTTTCCAATAAAATGAAGTGCATGTCTTAACTTTATTAGTAGTAGAAAATTCTAATCCTAGGTATTTACCCTGGGTTGGGGAAGCAGGGAGGGACATGTCCACAGAAAGATTTGTGAAAGAATATTCATTCATAATAGCCCAAATTAGAAACAACTCAATGTCGATCAGTAAGAAAATTAATACACAAATTGTGGCATATTCATGCATTGGACTACTACTCAGCAATAAAAAAGAATAAACTACAGGGCAGGCACAGTGGCTCACGCTTTAATGCCAGCACTTTGGGAGGCTGAGGTGGGTGGATCACTTGAGGTCAGGAGTTCAAGACCAGCCTGGCCAACACGGCAAAACCCTGTCTCTACTAAAAATACAAAAATTAGCCTAAGCATGGTGGCGCACAGTAGCTGTAGTCCCAGGTACTTGGGAAGTCCCAACTACTCAGGGGACTGAGGCAGGAGAATCACTTGGACCCAGGAGGCAGAGGTTGTAGTGAGCCGAGATTGTGCCACTGCATTCCAGCCTGGGCAACAGAGCAAGACTCGCCCTCAACAATAAAAAAATGAACTACTGATTCATGTGACAACATGGATGAACCTCAAATATATTATGTTAAATGACACAAGAAGAAAGAAAGACAATCAGCTGTGGGAGGCAGTGTTAGGGCATTACTTTATTTCTGAGCTTCTCTCCTTGACTAACCCCAAGGCCAAAATAAGTAAAGTGAATTCATTAGTAAGCATGTCTAACACCCAACCAATACCATGTGTTCCACCCATTCAGAGCTTTGGGATGTCAGGAATTAACCCCCAATGGGCATCACTCATCAAGTATTAATTACAATTGCTGCTTGCTCAGATTTTTCTGGAGATAGGATAGGACAGCCCAGATTTCATCCAAATCCCAGAGGAAAATTTCCTCTAGAAACCGGACCCTGCCACATCAGACATGACAAGGCTTCCAAGCAGTGGACAAGGCAACCATCCAGGAGACTGGCAGTCACTGGCTGGCTCTGCCAACACCCCACGCAGCTGTCAGCATGACAGGACAGAAAGGGGCAGCCCTCCTACAGCCCCCAGCAGAAGCCACACATTGTATGGTGGGGCAGGAGCCACTGGAAGCAGGACAGGGCTATTTCAAACTATGAATTGGGAGCAAACATGGCAAATTGTGGCCTCATTCCTAAGCAGGAGCAAAGTCATTCTGGTTACCAACAGTGCCCAGCCCCACTGCCAAGATTGCATAGGCTTTCAGTGGGAAGAGCCTTCTGCTTGGGGTTTTAATGGCCCCTAAGAAGGTGAAGGAAATAGGCTAAGAGAATGGTCAGCAGGTTTTTTCCTTGCTGTCCGGGGAACACAAACAATGCCATTACTAGACTCCTTGAAAGGGAAATGGCCATCCAGGCACCCCTTCCTGAACCCAGGCCTGGGGCCTCAGGCCTGCTGGCCAGTGGGCAGCCTGCTCAGTGTGCTGCTTCCAAAGCAGTTTCCAAAAGCAACTGAAAGCTACAGCATGGGTGAGCCTGGAAGACATAGCACTCAGTGAAATATGCTAGTCACAAAAAAGGACACATGCTGCATGATTCCACTTATACAAGGTACCTAGGAGAGTCCAATTCTTAGAGGCAGAAAGCAGCATGGTGGTTGCCAGGGATTAGGGGTAAGGGTGGAAGGGGATGGGGAGATATAGTTTATTGCCTATGGGGTTTCAGTTTGGGAAGATGAAAAAAATTCCCAGAGATGGGTGTTGGTTGTACAATAACGTGAATATATTTTATGCCACTCAACTGTACACTTAAAAATGGTTTACATAGTAAATTTTATGTTATGTATATTTTACCACAATTTTCTTTTAAAAAGTAGCTGGGGAAGGGATATTCCCAATCATGTCTCCCATGCTATGAGGTCATCTTGTCCATCAGTTCTGCTCCTTGGACTGTGTCCTGACCCAGGTCTATAAGTAAGCACAACTCTAATTTTTCCAGAATGTGCATTTGGGCTTAGAAAGACCTTTCTTCCTCATCCTTCCCCCAGCATACCGCCTCATCACACACCTATCAGGGAGGTGAGTTGGTCAGTAGAATTATACTGAAGGATTAAGTCAAAATATTTAAAAAAAAAAAAAAATGCAGAGAGGTGATCCTGACCAAGATAGCAGGAAGAGGGAGGTAGGTAGCCATCCCTGGGTGGTATAGCCAATAATGTTTTCCTACACGACTCCTCGTTCTACTACCTCCTTTCCTCACCAGATATTTCTTCCCCAAACCTGGCCTCAGGTCTCCTGCTCAAGAAAAAAATCCTATTTTTAGGAAAGAAGCTCAAGACTCATTCCATGGAAATATAAAGTAAAAGTTTTAACTTGTTACCTCTAGCAGGGTTATTGTATCTATAAACATGGTGTTAGCAGGAGAAATCTAGCTGTGGGATTTTAGGGAGTAAATAAGAGGGTGGTAGGGCAGGAGGTACAAGAAGGTCTTCAGAAACTCCTGAAGGAGTATTTAAAGGCCGTCTACTCATCAACTACAGGCAGCCTTCAGCTTTTTCTCTGCAAAGATTTATTTCTACTAGGGCCCACTCCCAGATTCCTGAGCATAGGAAGAAGAAAAAGCAAAAACTCTGAAAAGTAAATACGATAGCTACTTTTTGTTAAGCATTTACTCTATAAAATACATTATCTTATTTAATCCTTCCAGCTGCCTTGGGAGCTGCTTGGGAGAGCATTATTATTCACATTTGACAAATATGGAAACAGACTTTGAAAGCAAAAGCAATTGCCTTTTTTAAATATCTACATAAACACACGGATAGTCTTGGAGTTGTTTATTTTCATTTTGGGGGGTTTTGCCACATTTTCACATTTCCCTTTTCCTCCATTGACAACTCCTTCTCTTGGACCCAAAATACCAGCACCGCAGGCAGGAGATTCTAGAAGTCAAGAGCACAGTTTGGAGTGAGAGAACCCCATGTTTGAACTCATCACTTATTTGTTGAATCATGTGTGTGTGTGTGTGTGTGTGTGTGTGTGTGTTTGCGACATCAGATCATGTGTGAGAGAGCGTGCATGTGTGTAAATCAACCCTATCTAAGGACCAGTCTTTATGTAATAAAATTAATCATCTTTAGAATGAAAATCCTTAAAAAGATGTCTGAAAACATACATCAGAACTGAGCACTATGAATACACTCTATATGTAACAAGATTAATCATCTTTAGAACAAAAATCCTTAAAAAGATGTCTGAAAACATACATCAGAACTGAACACTATGAACACACTCTATCTGGTTAGGTCTTCATCAAAGAACATGTTTTTGCAATCCAGATTGTATATAACCCTCCAATATTTATGATTCTGTAAGCATTCTTTTAACAACAAATATATTAGGCACCCCAGTGGGATAGCAGATAAAAAAATTAATAAGATTCCACCCTTATCCTCACGTAGTCCACAGTCCTGTAAAGGATATAGACAGGAGACATGTAAATGAGTAGAACAATAAGTGATAGTACAGAGATGGACGCAGTGCTGTGAGGTCACAAAGAAAGGGGTGCCTCAAATAAGTAGGAATATGCCAAGGGAAAAAGATGGGAAAAGCACTCCAAGCAGAAGGAAGATTGTGTGCAAGGATACAAAGGCTTAATAAATACGTCACTTCCAGACAACTACAAGTAGTTCACAGCTGGTACACAGGTAAGGGCTGTGGCAGGTGACAGGACCAGTCCAGTAGGCCAGGGCAGCTGGAATGCCTCTTCAGTCTTGAATGAGCTTGAATTTCACCCTATAAGCAACAGGAGGCTGTTGGAGATTTTTAACCCAGCGGTAACATGATGAATGTTCATGTCGCAAAGATAGCTTAGGCCATCGCTGTGTGGAAAATGGACTGGAAGGAAGTGGAAACATGGAGACCCATGAAAGTTCCTGCAGTGATTCAAGTGAGAGAATAATGGAGCTTTAACAACAAATTCAAAAGACTGTCAGGGACATTGGACAGAATTTGGTGAAGAGACGGGTATTAAACAGGAAATTATTTAAAATGATTCCAGTGTTTTAGGCTCATACATTAGCCAACTGTCCAGCAAAGAGAGGGACACACCTTCTCCAGTGAGCTTAACAGCACATCATGGAAGCACACAGAGCATCTAAAGCCCCATGAGTCCCCTCTACAAGGTTAGGGTGCCACATAAAAGCAAACTTTCATTCCTGTCATCTGCTCCCCTCGCCACTTTGTCTCCCATCCTGCTTACAACGGTTCCATATACAAAAAACCCATCTTGAAAGCTGGTCCTTCTGCACACCCTGCTGCCCATGCCAACCCTGAAGGCACAAACACAAGCTTTGCCCAATTCATTTTTGTGGGCTTCCCTAGAATTCTTTCCTTGGGGTTTCTAAAATATAATTTCAAGCAACTTGTCATCATGGAGCAGCATACCTTTATTTTTAAAGCCACAGTGAGTGCATCTGGGCCTCTAAAGAATTCTGAAACCCATACATGTCCTTAATTGATCCAGCAGTCAAGTGCTGCCAGACAGTCCACGTGGGTCAGCTGAAACACCCACATGTGGTTTGCCTGCCCCAACCTAAGCCATGCAGTTAGCCAAGTCTGTCAGTGATACCCTCTGGGCTCAAGTGTCTTTGGGACTAATTGCCTGCCAGTCACAGCCAGACAGGGCACATTTATTCCTCCTACCTGGGGGAACATTTAGTTTTATGAATTTTTCATTACAGCTTTTATCTCTAATAAAGATGTACATGAATATTAGCTACAAAAATGTTCATCAAATCATTGAATTAGCAAAAAGTTGCAACTCATCCTGTTGGAAACAATAGGATACAATTAAATTAAAATCTATCAATACTAGGGAATAGTATGTGACTCATAAAAATGTTGTTTCATAAAATGATCTATTGATATGAAAAGATGCTCACTACAGAATGCTTTCACTAGAACATAAGTTCCATGTAGGCAAGGGCTTTGTTTTCGTCAGTGTACTCTCTGTGCCCAGAACAGGGCCGGGCACACCACAGGCATTCGTTAAATATCTACCGATTGAATCAATATAAGTGGAAAAGCAGATGACAAAAGAATATGGTTTCATTTCTGTAAAAATATACATGCACAGAAAAAATCTAGAAACATATACATCAAAATGTTAGCAGTAGTTTTCCCTGCATGGGTGGGCCATTTTATACTCTGTTTTGTCTCTTTTTTTCCCACTCTGTGAGCGGCACAAGGTGCTATTACAACAAGGGTCAAAACACAAAAGGAACTATCTGGGGGGTTAAAATGCCATTACAAACTCAGTGCTAACTTTTCAAGGTCATCTATGAACCCAATGCCCCTTACATGCCCGAATAACATTACATTATCTATCCATAATCCCACATGTAACCCAAAGCACTAATTTGCGCTAACATAGAACAGAATCCCTGTATCCTGCGTCTGAGTTGACCCCTTAGCTTTAGCCTCATTCTTAACCTGGATTCCACCCACTGCCCTCAGGACTCCTATCACTCTTGCTAGAGCCCCATCCTAGCCTCTCCTTACTGAGCTCTGCAAAAGCATCCAATTCCTCTCAAACAGGAAAAGGACATTTTACCACTCTCTCCATATAAACAGCTTGCCCACGTTTGCAGTTGGACTCCTCCCCTTACTACACCAAGCATGAGAGTGCGAACACTTTTCACCCAGTTTCTCCACAGGCAATTTGAAAAGTACCCGAAGGCGTCACCTGCTGGGGCCTAGCCCCAGTTAAACTGTGACTGCCCTGGAGGAAAATATGGCAAGCAAAAACACTGAAACTTCAAAAAATCAGCTTACATCAATTGCCTGGTACCAACACCAGTGCACATAATCCTCTCCTGGCTGAGCTAATTGGCTTAGCTTGCTGATGATTTTACAGCACCAGAAGCTGTTCTCTGATTGTAGGAATGAACGTTGCCAAATGATCTTAAACCATAGCCCAGACGGCCCAGTGCCACCAGAGGCATATCTGGGAAAAGAGCTATTTTAAACGAATGCTCCTGTGGGTATAAGGATCCTTTTCTGTCTAGACTCCTGCTAACACCTGTTGCTCACTCATCCTGCCCCAGTTCACCTCCTTTTCGACAGCCATGTGGCCAAGACAAGCCATGGCCACCTGACAGGGCCTGAAATGCGGCCACGTGAACAGCAAATCCAGGCAGCCCAGGCATCGCATGCTCTGGCACAGTGTGTTGGGCCCCAACAGCTCTGCTGCCAGGTGTCAAGGAGCCATTTGCAGGCAGAAAGCAGACCTGGCAAGGCAATATTTTAAACTTTCAGCATGGCCAGGGAAAGGAGACTTCTTCCAGAGACTCTGCCATGCAAATCAGCATCAAGCAAGTAGAAGGAGAGGATGGCTGCATTTTGGTTCAACCAAACCCTTCATACCTAAAGCCCCTTTACCACGTCCCCAGTAGGTGGTTGTCTAGCCTATCCTTGAATCCTCCTGGTAACCAAGAAGCTCACTACCTCATAAATAGCTCATGAGGCAGTCTTCCTTATACAGTGCTGAATTCCTTCCTGTGGCCTTTGCTCCTCTTGTTACACTTTAGAAAGTTATATAGAATGAATCTCATATGTCACTCATGTAATTCCATTCAAATCAATCTATGTTTCTGCATAAAACAGTTCAGATTCATGCGAGTCAGTGAGCACTGGAATCTTGGGGGAGTTTTTCAATTCCTGGAAGCTTACAGCCTGGGTTTTAATAAGACCTGGGGATAAGAGACTAAGCCTGGGCAGGGTTGGAGGTCAGATCTGAGATCACTGCATAAAGCCAGGACTCCAAAAGGGCAGTCCTCAGAGGGATGAAAAAACAGTTTCATATCAACAGTAAAGATCCTGTTTGATTCAACCTAGATTCTGGACAGAACAGGGAAAAAATATTTTCCCAAAAGCTTCCTAAACACAAGTTCATATTCTTTGAAGAAAGTATTCACACTACATATGTAGACTGAAAAATTCAAGCTGAAATCTTCATTTAAAATGGTCCTGAGTTAGTCATGGAAAACCAAAGCAAATCCACTCTGAAGGAACACACTTTAAACCCAAGCCTTAAAGAATTATGAAAGATAAAGTTTCAAGTAACATCAGCTCAAAATCAAAAACCACCAAACATACAAGGAATGTTAAAGAGTAAAAAGTATCTACCGTGATACAGAGTAAAAAGAAAGAAAAAAATGTAGAATCAGAACCATACAGATTTCAGCTATTATAATTATCAGATACAGAGAGTAAAATGTGCTTAATGTGTTTCTTTTTAAGTTTTTTTAAGTTTTGAGTATATGACAAAGGAAAAAAGAAAGCTTATGAAAATTAACAGTTCAGATTGGAAAAATAACAAAATAGAACTTCTACAAATTTTTTAATGTAAGAATTGAAATTATAAACTCAGTTGATGAGTGAGACTACAAAACTGGAAAGAGAATGAGTAAATCAGAACACAGGTTTGAAAAAATCCACAAAATGATGCACAGAGACAAAAAAAATTGCAAAAGATGTTAAGAGATATGGATAAAATGAGAAGGTCCAACATATGTCCAATCTGAAATCTATAAAGAGATCACAGAAATAATGAGGTAGAAGCAATATGACTGGGAATGTTTCCAAGGAGAAATTCACAGATTCAAGAAGCCCAATAAACACCAAGGAACATAAGAAAGAAAGGAGAAAAAAACAAACAATCTCAACCCATCATAGTGAAACTGCAGAACATCAAAAGCAAAGAGATATTTAAAACAACTAGAGAGGAATAAAAACAGATTGTCTATAAATAATTTATATGACAGTGACAGCTAATTTCTCAGTAACAACAATGTAAGCCAGAAACCAGTAAAATAAGCCTAAAGCGCTGAGAAAAAAAAAATGTCAACCTTGTGCTGTATTTTCTACCAAATGAAATTTACTTTAATGAATGATGGTAAAATAAAGATATTTTCAAATAAATCAAAACTAAGACAGTATGGTATTAGCAAAAACTTACTAAATAATTTTCTAAAGGAGATACTTAAGAAAGAAAATTATCCTAGGAAGTAGCTCTTAGATACAAGAAGTGGTGGGCAAAGAAAATGGTAAACATGGAGGTAAGCCTAAACAGTGACTATGTAAATAATAACAATTATAGTAACTAGAGGAACTAAAAATCAATGCATAACTAAATTTACGGCAACAATAATTTATGATTAAAGAAAGGGAAGAAAATTAAAGTTAAGGCATTTGATTTCTTGTATAGAAAAAGAATAAAAATATTAATTACCTTTAGACATTGTTAAATTAAACGTACCTCTTAAAATTTCTAGGGTAACAATTAAAACTATTGAAATAGTATATGTAATTTCCAAACTAGTATAAACAATTTTGATAACTAGTGTTAATACAAAATAAAAGTCAATAAATGAGAAATAAACATTGAAAAAGTGGGGGGAAGTATGAAATAAGGTAACATGAATTCAAATCAAGCTGTAGTCATTATTTAATGTATACAGATTAAATTCACCCATGAAAAACAAATATTGTCAGTTTTTTTAAATCCAGCTATATGCTAACTATAAAAATAGAAAAGCATAAGGATGCAGTAATATAGAAAGTAAAAAGATAAAATATGCCAGCAAATAATTAAAAGAAACCTGAGATTGCCAAAATACATTTTAAGGCAAAAAAATTTTATTTAGAAGCTAAAATGATCATTGCATATTGATACAAGGTTCTATTCACAAGGAAGATATAACAATTTTAAACCTGGAAACCCAGGGTTATCATATTTATACCAGATGAAATATATTTTAAGGCAAAAGGTACTATTTAGACGCTAAAATGATTATTGCATATTGATACAAGGTTCTATTCACTAAGAAGACAGAAGTTATGAACCTGCATGCCCCTAAAAGGCAAATGTTTGAAGGAAGTACAAGAAGAAATTGACAGGTTCACTATCACAGAAGGAAATTTTAATACATCTCTCTCGGTGATTGGTAGAGCAAACAGACAAAATTGTCTCTATGGACGTGTGAATTTTCTCACTCAACATCTACTCTAACCTCTCTCTGGTATGTCCTTCTGTACTGTGGGGCAAGAACACTCAAAAACTACATTTTCCAGTCTTCTTTGGACAACCCAGTTTTTCTGAGACAATCCTGGTTGATGCTCATTGCCCTGCCATAATTATTAACAGCATTCCCCTTTACCTTTGAAAATGTCTGATATAGATAATAAATTTTACTGTTACTCTACCTGTATATAAAAACACCATAAATGCAAAAGGTTCTTGCAAGTGTGCCATATTGGTGATTCAAATAGCAAAGCCGCATTACCTTCAGTGGTGTAATTTTTCCAAATAAGTGAACAACTTTTCGAAACAAAACAAGCTAAACTTCTTTTGGATTTACATGAGAGTGGCATTCCTGGAAAATTCAGTGTATGTTAAAAACATGCAAAAAATACTCAAGGTTTATACTGAAAAAGGAGATCAAGTCTGGTCTTAGATTATTTTAAACAGGTTTTCCACCTAAGTTTAGGTTCCACCTCAGTTTAGGTTTTCTAAAGTATAGAAACACTTTAGGAAATCACGCAGGCTGGGTACAGTGGTTCACCCCTGTAATCCAGCACTTTGGGCGGCCAAGGCTGGCAGATGCTTGACCTCAGGAGTTTGAGACCAGCCTGGCCAACACGGCGAAATCCTCGCCTCTAATAAAAATACAAAAATTATCCAGGTGTGGTAGCCTGCACTTGTAGTTCCTACTACTTGGGAGCTAAGGTGGGAGAATCATTTGAACCTGGGAGGCAGAGATTGCAGTGAGCCAAGATGGCACCACTGCACTCCAGCCTGGGCAACAGAGGGAGAACTTGTTGAAAGGAAAGGAAGGAGAAGGGGAAGGGAAAAGGGGAAGGGAAGGGGAGTGGGAAGGGAAGGGAGGGGGAATGGATGGGAAGGGAAAAAGGAGGGAAGAAGTGGGAAGGAGGGAGGGAGGGAAAGAAGGAAGGCAGGAAGGAAGGCAGGAAGGAAGGAAGGCAGGAAGGAAGGAAGGAAGGGGAGGGGAGGGGAGGGGAGGAAGGGGAGGAAGAGAAGGAAGGGAAGGAAAGGGAGGAAGGGAGGGAGGAAGGGAGGAAGGGAGGGAGGGAAGGAAAGGGAGGAAGGGAGGGAGAAAGGGAGGGAGGAAGGGAGGGAGGAAGGGAGGGAGGAAGGGAGGGAGGAAGGGAGGGAGGGAGGGAGGAAGAGAGGGAGGAAGGAAAGGAGGAAGAGAGGCAGGAAGGTAGGGAGGAAGGGAGGAAGAAAGAACATCATGCAGGATGAAGGCATAAGGGTGATATAATGGACTTTGGGGACTTGGGGAGGGAGAAGTTGGGAGGGGGTGATGGATAGAAGACTACATATTGGGTGCAGTGTACACTCTCAGTGACAGGTGCACTAAAATCTCAGAAGTCACCCTAAAGAACTTATCCATGTAACAAAAAACCACCTATATCCCAAAAACTATTGAAATAAAAAGAAAGAAAATCATGCAGGATGTGGGACACTCCTTCACTCTATGCTGCAGTTCCACACCTTGCAGGACACTGAGGATTTGCTGCTGTTTGCCCACAAGGCCCATTACGCATCCCCCAGTTGTCGTGACAAAATCAAAACACTGCCTATATTTCATATTGTAGATGAACATCAAGAACCTGAATAATAACATGCCAGAGGCTCTTAGGCCTTTCAGTACATACTGTTTTCCTATGAGTAAATTGCCTCCCCTCAGGCTCCAAAGTAAGTTAGACAGTGTCTGTGGGCCTGGATTTACCATATCTCAACCCCAACAGGCACTTCCAAAAGTTTGCTTTCTAAAATAAAAATACACTTTATTTTAGAACCATTTTAGGTTGATAGAAAAACATTGTAAAGGTGGTACAGAAAGTTCCCATAAACGCCATGCCAAATTTTCCCTATTACTAACTTCTCACATGAGTGTGGTACATGTCTTGCAATTGATAAGCCCATAGTGGTACATTATGATTAACCAAAGAGCACAATTTCTTCAGATTTCCTTAGTTTTACCTAATATCCTTTTTCTGTCCCAGGATGCCACATTATATTTAATAGTTATGCCTCCTTAGGCTCCTCTTGTTGATGAATTTCTTAGAATCTCCTTGTTTTTGACGACCTTAACAGCTTTGTAGAGTCCTAGTCAGGTATTTAGTACTAAATCCCTCAATTGGGATTTGTCTGATGATTAGATTGGAGTTATAAGATCTTGGAAGGAAGACCCCAGAGGTAAAGCGCCATTGTCAATGCATCATATGAAGGATACACACCATCAACATGAATGAGTATGGTTAATGTTCGTCTTGATCACCTGGCTGCGGTAGTGTTTGTCAGGTTTCTCCACTATAAAGTTACTATTTACTCCCCTTTTCTATGCTGTGCTTCTTTTTCTACTCTCACCCATTTGTTTATTTATCCAATTATTTATTTTTATATCAGTATGGAGTCACACTCATGGATATTCATTTTATATCGTGTGTTATAATCCAATGCTGTTTTGTTGTTATTGTTGAGTGATTTTTGTTTGGTTCATTGGTTGGGTTTTTTGTTTTTGGGGTTTGAGTACTTCCTTACTCTCTGGCACTACAAGATGTTCCAAGACCATATATCCTGCCCCAGTCCTAGAATCAGCTATTTTTCATTTTTTTTAATAGAATATGGTGTTAGAAACCAAGACCTGGGTGCTACGTGTGCTTGTTGCTATAGGGGTGTCGTTTCCAGATCCCTTCAACTAACAGAGTGAGGAAATATATGTGTGTATACTAACCCATGTATATAAACATTTCTAAAAAATGTATTCATGTATTCATCTGTGTCTATATTAGGCTAAGCATGAGTTCATACTGATATCCTCAACTCTAATCTAACTACAAAGGATCATTCTAGCCTCTTCCCCTTGCTTATCAAAAATGTCCCTCTACAGAAGGGAGAAACCTGGCTCCCACCACCCATCATTCATTTACTTAGTTATTCCATGTCAGCTGGGTGTGGCGGCTCATGCCTGTAATCCCAGCACTTTGGGAGGCCAAGATGGGAGGATCACTTGAGCCCAAGAATTTGAGACCAGCCTGGAAAACTTGGTGAAACCCTGTATCCACAAAAAATACAAAAATTAGCTGGGCACGGTGAAACGTGCCTGTGATCCCAGCTACTTGAGACACTGAGGTGGAAGGACTACCTGGGCCTGGGAGGTTGAGGCTGCAGTGAGCCATGACCATGCCACTGCACTCCAGCCTAGGTGACACAGTGAGACCCTGTCTCAAAAAAAAAAAAAAATTATTCCTTTTCAGTATACATGTGGTTTCATAATTGTTAAGCCATGCTCCCATAGGAAGCACCTTTCTTAACTAGAGTACAGTGCTTATGTACACTTCCATTTGTCTTTACTCCCACAGACTCATTTCTAGCATTACTTAGGTCAGCACCTTTTTTCTCCATCTCATTCATTGAGGTTGTTTCATACTTTTGTAATGCAGCTAGTTTTATCACATTCTGCATTGCATCTGGGGATCCTCTGAGTTTCTAAATGATGTTTTCATTTGGACACATTGAGATTCACTCCTTGTACTATAAAGTACTGTGGGTTTTGACAAATGCATAATGTCATGTATTTACCATTACATGATTACAGTATCCTACAGAATAATTCAATCACTCAAAAAAAAAAAATTCCTTGTGCTTCACCTAGTCAATCTTCTCTCCACCTATGAATCCCTAGCAACCCCTGATCTTTCACCATCTGTATAGTTTTGCCTCTTCCAGAATGTCATATAAGAGGAATTATACAGTATGTAGCCTTTTCAGACTGGCTTCTTTCATGGCAATATATTTAAGATTCATGCATGGCTTTTCGTGACTTGATAGCCCATTTCTTTTTATCATTGAATAATATTATACTGTGTGGATATACCACAGTCTCCTTATCCATTCATCTATTGAAGGACATCTTGATTATTTCCAGTTCGGGGTGATTATGAATAAAGCTGTTATAAATATTCACATGTAGGTTTTGTGTGAGTATAAATTTTCAAATCAGTTGTGTAAATACCTAGATGCATGCTTATTGGATCATGCTTATGGCATGACTATCACTAGATTAGTAAGAAATTATCATTTCAGCCAGGCGTGGTGGCTCACGCCTGTAATCCCAACACTTTGGGAGGCCGAGGTGGGCGGATCACCTGAAGTGAGGAGTTCAAGGCCAGCCTGGCCAACATGGTGAAACCCCCATCTCTAAAAAATTACAAAAATTAGCCAAGCATGATGGCAGGTGCCTGTAATCCCAGCTACTTGGGAGGCTGAGGCAGCAGAATCGCTTGAACCTGGGAGCCAAAGGTTGCAGTGAGCCGAGATTGCGCCACTGCACTCCAGCCTGGGCAACAGATTGAGACTCCGTCTCAAAAATACATTAAAAAAATAGAAATTATCATTCTATCTTCCAAAGTAGCTGTATCATTTTGTATCCTTTATCTTTCCACAGTAGCTATATCAAGTGGAATAAGAGTAACCCTTGCTCTGCATCCTTGCCAGCAACTGCTATTGTTCATTTTTGGATTTTGTCCATTCTGATAGATGTGGAATGCTATCTCATTGTTGTTTTAATTTGCAATTCCCTCATGACAAATGTTTACCATCTTTTCATATGCTTATTTGCCATCTGTATGTCTTTTTTGGTGAGATGGCTGTTCAGATCTGTTTTCCATTTTTTTGGTTGAGTTGTTTCTTATTTTTGGTTTTTAACAGTTTTTTGTATATTTTGGATACAAATCCTTTATCTGATATGTGTTTTGCAAGATGTGTTTTATCAGGTATGTTTTCTGCCAGTCTGTGGCTTGTCTTATCTTTCTCTTAATAGTATCCCTTTCACAGAGCAGAATTATTGATAAAAAGTTCATGTCTTAGTCTATTTTCTGCTGCTATAACAATATTACAGGCTGGATAATTTATAAAGGATAAAGTATTATTTGGCTCACAGTTCTGGGAGCTAAGAAGTCCAAGATTAAGGGGTTGTATCCTGTGTGGACCTTCTTACTAAGTCATAGCATGGCAAAAGACAGAAGGGCAAGCATGTGTGCAAGACAGAAAATACACTCCCAAAGCTCCTTTTGAAAGCCATTAAACCCACCCATCAGTACAGAGCCCTCACAGACTAATCACCTCTTAAAGGTGCCACATCTTAATGCTGTTATAATAGCAATTAAATTTCTTATGAGACCAGGCACAGTGGCTCATGCCTGTAATCCCAGCACTTCGGGAGGCCGAGTCGAGTGGATCACCTGAGGGCAAGAGTTCAAGACAAGCCTGGTCAACATGGTGAAACCCCACCTCTACTAAAAATACAAAAATTAGCTGGGCGTGGTGGCACGTGCCTGTAGTCCAGGCTACTCAGGAGATTGAGGCAGGAGAATCACTTGAACCCGGAGGCAGAGGTTGCAGTGAGCTGAGATCGTGCCATTGCACTCCAGCCTGGGTGTCAAGACTGAAACTCTGTCTCAAAAATAAATAAATAAATACATTTCTATATAAGTTTTGGAGGGGACATTTAAACCATAGCAGTTCAATTCATCAATTTTTTTCTTTAATTGTGGTTTTGGTGTTGTATCTAAAAACTTATAACCAAACACAAGGTCATCTAGATTTTCTCCCATTTTTCTTCTAGAAGTTTTACCATTTTGTACTTTAAAATTAGGTATATAATGCATTTCAAGTTAATTGTTGTGAAAGGTATAAGGTCTGTGTCTAGGTTCAGGTTTTTGCATTTGGATATCCAGTTGTTCTAGCACTGTTTATTGAAAAGATTATCCTTTCTCCATTAAATTGCCTTTGCTTCTTTGTCAGAAATCTGTTGACTGTATTTGTGTTGTTCTATTTCAGGGCTCCAATTTATTGATCTCTGTGTCAACCTTTTAGTATCATGTTAGCTATTCCATACAAATTCTAGAATCAGTTTGTCAATGTATACAAAATAGCTTGCTGGAGTTTTGATTGAGTCTGCTTTGAGTCTACAGATCAAGTTGGGAAAAACTGATGTCTTAACAATACTGAATCTCCCAATCCACGAACACAGAGTATCTCTCCACTCATTCAGATCCTTTTTTTTTTAATCAGTCTTATGGTTTTCTAAATACAGTTCCTGTGTATATTTTGTTCAATTTATGCCTTAGTATTTATTTTTGTGCTTTTGTAAATGGTATTTTTAAATTTTAAATTCAAATTGTTTTTATGTATGTAGGAGTACAGGTACCTCATAACAGAGGATTTCTAATTGCTCCCTTTTATCCCTTATGACATTGCAGTCATTCATTTTACTTATCCATGCTATAATCATCCAATATATTGTTACTACTAATACTTTAAATAGGTGGATATTTTAAATCAATTTAAAAAATAAAAATATTATCTTTATTTCTTTTCCAACACTCTTTATTTCTTTATATAGATCTGGGTTTCTGATCTATATCATTTTCTGCCTGAAGAACTTAATATTTTTGGCAAAGAAGATCCAGTAGTCATAAATTTCCTTAGTTTTTATTTGTAATGACTTTATTTCTTCTTCACTTTTGAAGGATAATTTCAGTGTATGTAGAATTCTAGGTTTGTGGGGTTTTATTTTCTTTCAACACTTGGAGATAGATATTTCATTCCACATTCTTCTTGCTCGCATTATTTCTGATGAGAAGTCCACTGCAATTCTTATCCTTGTTCCTCTTTATGTAAGGTGTTTTTCCCTCTGTTTTCTTTCAAGACTTTATTCTTGCCTTTTGTTTTCTGCAGTTTAAATATGATATGCAAAGCAAGTATTTATCCTGCTTGGCATTTTCTGAGCTTCCTGGATCTGTTCTTAGGTGCCTGTCATTAATTGTGGAAAGTTCTTGGCTATTATTACTTCAAATATTTTTTTTCTCCTCTGCTTTTTCTTCTCTTCCTGGTATTCCAATTATATACGTTACACCTTCTGAAATTTTACCTACAGATTTTGGGTAATCAGTTCTGGGGTTTGTGTGAGTTTTTCTTTTCTTTCTTTTTTCACTTTGCACTTCAGTTTGGAAAGTTTCTATTGAGCTATCTTCAAACTCAACGATGCTTTCCTTGGTTATGTCAAGTCCACTGATGAGCCCATTGAAGCCATTCTTCATCTCTGTTACAGTGTTTTTAGTTTCTAGCATTTCCTTTGATTCTTAGAACGTCTATTTCTCTTGTTATATTATCCATATGTACATGCATGCCGTCTACATTTTCCATTAGAGCCCTTAATTATAATCATGGTTATTCTTTTAAATTCTGTATCTGATAACTCTTAACATCTCTGTCATATCTGAGTCTGGTCCTGATGCTTGCTCTATCTCTTCAGACGATTTTATTCTTGCCTTTGGCAAGCTTTGTAATTTTCTGCTTAAAGCTGGACATGCTGTATTAGGTAGCAGAAACTGGAGTAAATAGGCTTTTAATGTGAGGATTTATGTTACTATGGCTGGGAGTTGCATTGTGTTTAATGCTTGGTACAATTGTAGGAGCCAGAAGCTTCAATTTCTCCAGTGTCCTTGTTTTTGCCTACCCTCTAGACTTGGGGCTTTCCTAAGTATTACTCTCAGAGGAGTACGTGAATCTTGCATTTATTTCAGCTGTAGTCCATTCTTATTATACTGGAGCCCTATTGGTGTAGTAGCAAAATATGGGGAGAAGGGGCATATTGTTCAATCTCAGTCTTTCAATTGGCCTGTGTCTTTGGGCTGTGACCTTCACAAGCTCCAGTGGCATAGCTTCACCACCCCTACTTAGACGAGAAAGGAAGGCTGGAAGAGGCTAGAGTGAGAGGGATGTCCTTTCACTAGTGAGATAAGGTTCTGGTATTTTCCCTTGACATTGGGCCTTTGTTAGGGAGAACGCTCTTGGTGTATATCACAATGAGTACTCTTCCCCTCCCTCTGCCAAGGCCACAGAGGATCTTTCTTGGATCTTTACCGTGAGAACCTGCTGGACTTCCTGGAGGTAAAACCCACAAAAGTGTGAGTGTCCCTTGTGATGGTTAATACTATCAACTTGATTAGATTGAAGGATGAAAAGTATTGATCCTGGCTGTATCTGTGAAGATGTTGCCAAAGGAGATTAACATTTGAGTCAGTGGGCTGGGAAAGGCAGACCCACCCTTAATCTGGGTGGCCACTATCAGCTGCTAGTGCAGCTAGAATATAAAGCAGGCAGAAAAATCTGAAAAGACGAGACTGGCCTAGACTCCCAGACTACGTCTTTCTCTTGGGCTGGATGCTTCCTGCCCTCAAACATCAGACTCCAAGTTCTTCAGTTTTGGGACTCAGACTGGCTCTCCTTGCTCCTTAGCTTGCAGATGGCCTATTGTGGGATCTTGTGATCATGTGAGTTAATACTTAATAAAATCCCCTTTATATATATATATATATATATATGTATTTTCTCCTATTAGTTCTGTCCCTCTATAGAACCTCTTAGATCCCCTAAGACAACATAAAACTATGCCCCTACAGGTTCCTCACTTTCGGCTAGCCCACAGTCTACCTCTAGCAATTCATCAAAATTATCATTTAATTACCAAAGTTATCAGTGGCTTCTAATCCAGGTAAGCAGGTTTCAGCTGTGGCTCTTTGCATTCACCTGTCTCTCTAGATTTCAGGGTGGTGATTTGTCCTGCAACTTCATTTCTCTAATGGGTCTGAGAAAAGTCCCTGGTTTTCCATTTTTTCAGGTTTTTTTCTTTTTGTAAGAATGGGAGTGATGACTTCCAATCTAAAGAATTTTCAGAGCTGAAATTGAAAGTCCAAAACTTATCTTTTTAATTAGAAAAATTTAAAAACAAGATTGGACATAGCTGGGTGATAAACTCATAGGGGTTCTTTATAAAATTTCTACTTTTAGGTATATTTGAAATTTTCTATAATAAAAAATTATGGTTAAGAATCTGAAACAGGGTAGCTTTAGACAATAGGGACAGCAGAGAAAAAAAATTCGTCAGCAATATTTGAGTATCTAATATTGACCAGGTACTGTGCCAAGATAATTTGGATATAAGAATGAACACTACTATCTCCTGCCTTCCTGGAGCTATCAGCTTTTGGGGAGAGAATGACATTAAATAAATAATTATGACTTACTTATTTAGGCTAAGGCCTACAGTGGAGGCAAAAATGGTGCTGTGGGAGCAGATAACAGAAACTAGAGAATCTAACCTCATTGGGAGAGTTGGGGGAAGACAACTCAAAGACCACCAGGGGACTGGGTACAGAAGGCATGCTGTGCCTATTTCCAGGGGACCCAGCAGCCTGGATCAATGGTATAACCTGAACTTAGTCAGGCTGGACCCAGGGGCTGGTCTCTAAAGTTTACACGTAATAACAACGATGTAAAAGGTAAGAAGACAGAGAGTGTTTCAGAAGCAAGCAAGCTTTCCATAGGTCGGAATCCCCCGTAGACTCTAAAAACCCTGACCACCTGAATTTAGGTGAAACAACCAAGTGGGATTTTCACAATTCATTCTTACTTTCTATAATATTGACCATTTTCATGAATCCTTCTTCCCCACTCATTCAAATTCTCTTT
Organism: Pan paniscus; assembly: GCF_029289425.2. Lineage (NCBI taxonomy): Eukaryota > Metazoa > Chordata > Mammalia > Primates > Hominidae > Pan > Pan paniscus. Next base: position 45,105,180 of record NC_073253.2, on the reverse strand, counting down.
GGATACCAGTAAACTCCGCACTTGTTGTTTTGTTCCTGGAGTAATACCATAGGAGAAGGATTGTAATTTATCGTATTGGACAGAGCAAAAGTAACAGAAGCCAGGCAGAGGGAAAAAAAAGATGATATTTTGAAGGTCTGCACTCAGATATGCCATGATTTCAACATATAAGTTAATGCGAATCACATGATTCTTGTAACATTTTTCCCATCAGGAAAACAGAAATGCCACTTACCAACTCTGGTACAGATTATTACTAAGCAAGTTTCACAGTTATATCTACATAAATGTTTACTACTGATTTATTACACAGCTAATGATAAGTAATGATGGTAATTATTAAAATACAGATTGATATTAGCATTTAGAGCAACATCTAAACTTTCCAAATTATCAATTTATAATTTTTTAAATAACAGCAATTAATCATTATTATGGTTAAATGATAATACTTTGTAATATATTATCATGTTTTCTACAAATAAGAGAAGCACTAGTCTATTATGGTGAAGATAATAACACTAACAATGGTAGAGTAATGAGTGCTAATCATTTCCCATTATTGCTATTAAAATGTACAAATCACTCAAAATGACCAAAAATCTGTGAAATAAAAACCTAGTGAAGGCGTACGATAAAATAAGCAATCTATAGTTACCAAGCCTACCAAATCGAGATTCTGGGCCCTGGTCACAACAGTGGCTGCCCATCAGAAAAGACTGGGGACTTTTCAAAAAATCCCAAAGCCCACCGCCCTACCCAGAAAATCTGATTTAACCTGTCTGGGGTGTGTCTGATTTTGTTCTGAAAGTTCTCTAAGTCTAATGTGCATCCAGAGTTGAGAACCACTGCTCCAGGTGTCTGATTTTTATGCTTGAGAATAAAGATGTATTCAGTCCTAGGGGCAAAATTCAATTGGGAAACCCACTTGCCCAGCCTCTGTCAATCAGTGCTGTGTGTAGCAGAGGAAAGAGTTGTTAGTTTTCGTTGTCAGGGAATTTTCTTCATAGAAAAGTACATTAAAATACCAAATTACAGTATTTACATATTTCATGTATTTTTCCCAACTGCGTTCCCATAGCAACTAAATCCATTTGCTCCCTACTTTCTTGAGTTATTTTCCATCATGAACCATGCTTTATTAGTGAGGCAAGCAGTTTGCCCTCTGAATTGACTGTTTTGCTCTTTACTATTTCTTTGCCAGGGAACACAACTCTGTTGTGTCTTTCTAACTCCTGTACTCCCTGAATTTGATAAAGTTGGCTTTGCTAGTTTGAGCAGAGACAGTGTCCCTGACTGCTTTCCTCAGTCTGGAGCAGTCCCTGTTTTTTTCCAGTGAGCTGACCAAAAACAAAAAGCAAATGGCGAGGAAGGGTTCCCTCAAGAAACCTGTGACTGGGAAAGGATGCAAGGAAGGGAATTGCTTAAATCCCAAACAGTGATGAGTTCACCTGAATCAACAGCGGACAAAGGATAACCCAGCTCTCTGGGACCTCACTAGGCTTATCAGGTAGGGTCAGTGGTTAGATATCACGGCTTTGGAGACAGTCACCCACTAGCAAGCAGGAAGGAAGTCAGTCCTGCTGCAGCTTCTGAATCCCCAGAGAGAGGGCCCAAAAGAGGCACAGGACACTGAGATTTCTTTGTGATTTCACCCAGACGACTTGGCAGACTTTAGGGCTTGTTTGTTTGTTTGAAACTATAACATTTCACTTGCTAATGAGGCTCTGCCTTGCAAGGGGACAGGGATGCCAGAGAAGACTGCGGGAGGGAGGCAGCAGGCCCAGTGCTTCAGGGCAGCTCTCCTTGTGGCCGCCTGACGCCAGGACGGACTTGGGCCACCAGTGCCAGAGGAGAGAGAAGCGGCACCAGAGACAAGGCGATGCTTCAAAATCATCTGTTCTCAGTTGCTGACTCAGACGCCTCTTTCTGTGCCAGCAGCACTAATGAAGAGGACTTGCTTCCTCCTCTCTCTTAGGCTCCAAATAAAAACCAGAGCTATAGTGCAATGGCTCCCAGGCCAGGGGGCAAGTGATCCCGGCAGTATCTCAGAAAACAGGAACAGAAACCACACGCAGCAAGAGCGTCCCTCCCATCTGCAAGATCCAGTGCAACTTACATAGGTACATCTGTGGCATTGCTTGCTGCTGGGTTCTGGGGGTCATGGTGAAGTCCTTCAGTACTCTTCCACCAATAGCATTTATTCAAGAACAACTTCTATCAGTTAGGGTTCCAGCAGGAAACAGATGGCACTCTCAAATTGGGTTATTTGAGGAGAGTTTAATTAAGGGACTATTTACAAAGGTATGGGCAGGATGTAGGAAAGACCATAAGTCACAGTGTATTATCTCAGAGCTAGGAATAGCAGGGCACTGCTCCTACCCTAGGCCTAAGCAGTGGAATCCAGAGACAAAGCCATGTGGAGTGACAGGAGCTGAGACCTTCAGTTGCAGGAGATGGCCAGCACACCACGATCAAGCAGGGAGGAAGCCAGGAAATAAATACCTGGACCTCATTCTCCTTCCTCCCTTCGATCTGCTGCCAGTGCTTCCTGGTGCCAAACTCAGCCAGAAACTGAGGGCCTGGGAGCCCTCACTGCTGCAGCCCATACAGGTCAGCCTCCTGGGGCTCAAAACAAGATAGAGAAGTGGGGAACTAGGAGGGTGGATAAAGACATCAAGCACCCTCTCTTACAAATCAGAGCAGGTGAGATACTTCATGACCAAGGATATATTTGTTCTGCCACTGCCAGAGCCCTCCCAAAAGCAGCAAATTCTGAGATAATAGTGTCCCGGGGGTTGGAAGATAACATTGAGAGCTTGCAAAATGTTTAACCACAGAGAAGGCAAGTAGAAGCCCAACCTCCTCAAGAGCAGAGAGGTGATACTGAGAACACAGACGAGCATCCTAGCCCTGATTCAATGATACATCCCATCCCAGCCATGGATCACACGGTTGCTGTCCTGCTCAAAAGGAAATCATGAGCACCATGATATGCTCACTTCACAGGGAACATTTTGCCTGGTTACCTATTTGCACAGGCGAATGGAAAAGGAAGCCTCCATTATTCTGCAGTTTGGCATCATTTGTGCTAAGAGTGTGCAGAATTATAAATAGACACACTGGCCAGGTGTGGTGGCTCACACCTGTAATCCCAAAGCTTTGGAAGGCCAAGTTAGGAAGATCACTTGGGACCAGGATTTCAAGACCAGCCTTGGCAACATAGTGAGACCCTATCTCAAGGAAGGCAAAAAAAAGTAGCTGGGTATTACAGTGCTCCCCTGTAGTCATATCTACTCAAGAGGCTGAGGCAGGAGGATTGCTTGATCCCAGAAGTTTAAGGTTGCAGTGAGCCATGATCATGCCACTGCACTCCAGCCTGGGCAGCAGAGCAAGAATCTGAAAAAAAAAAAAAAAAAAAAAAAAAGAAAGAAGGAAAAAAACACACTTTAAGAGTCTGACAAGATATACTTGGTTATCAAAAGTTCAATGTTTGAGGAAAATCAGCAGGGTTGGTTTCCATTCTGATGGAGCTAGGAGAAGAGCAGATATTTGAAATGCATGTACAGAAGGCTAGGTGAGATAATAGCAAGATGCTCTTCTGCTACGTTATGGGGTGGTGGAAGTGGAGAGGCAATACTAACTATAACATCTATCCTACCTGATTTAAGAATCTCTGTCATACATTCTATATTTTGGCATCTGCTTGTCTTATAAGGAATCTGAAGAGTAAGTGCTATGTACAACTCAAAAAAAAGATGGTCTGACCAAATATTTATGGTGATGGTGGGAAGTATCACAGATTTTTAATTCAAGTTCATATGCAAACTTGATGGATCATTCTCTACTGCAATTTGTTCATAAAATTTCAAAATTTCATATTCTAGATTCTAAAACCAGCCCAAAGATTTATGCTTATATCAGTTCAACTCTAGAATTGTTCCACTCTAAGATTATTAAAAAGAAGACAACATTTACCAAACTGCTCAAAAGAAGAGAACTGAGGTGGTAGCATTAATTTAATATCTCTGTGCTTTGCACTGACTTTGTTCAGTATATTAAATTTTTCCTAATTGTTTGCTTAATAAGGTACCCCATGCACTTGAATAACTTCATTTAAGAATCATTCTTTTCACAGTCTATAGCTATGGTGATCATGTAAATATTTTCCCAAATAGATATTAAGTATTTTCCCAAGTAAATATTACAACTTACCACCTTGACACAGGCGAACCTGGAAAACATATGGTCTCTATGGTTATGATACATATAGTGGCACACTAGGGGTAACAGCATCCACAATAATAGCCAAAAATAGTCTCTCAAAAGCCTTTCTTTCACCCATGAACCTGTTCTCCACAAAACTTGATTCTTGTGATTATAGTGATTCAGAGTAAATTTAGACAAATGGAGGCATTTGTCATTTCCCTTGCACCTTCACCCTTTTGCCTCCTCATATCCAACAACCACCCCCTCCCGCCACAAAAACAACATAGTAAACATGCAGAACACAAGCCAGTATGCTCCACTTTGCTCTTGAGCCATGGAATTTCTCCACTGTGCTCATTGTACACAAGCAACGGTATTATTTTCAGAGTGATAGAACATTTTGCCCAGACAGCTGAGGCCACAATTGTTCAGAAAGGCCCTTCAGTTTTCAATCTTTCATCTGTTCTCTACAATAATTGATGTGCAGGTCTTCAGAGCCATAGTCTCCTTCTAAGACCCAAATTAGTAATAGGGGGCACTTGGAGAGCTCCCTGTTGTCTCCTGTGGCTGTAGAGCAGGTTTCAGGAAGGAAAAATAAGACTGGCCCCAGTTGAGGGGGAGAGAATCGATCATCTTCCATCCACTGGGTTTGTGGTTGATTCAAAGCCAAGAATTTTTTAACCTCTCCTATAGAAAATAGGGAGCTATCACAGTTTTGTAAGCAGGGATGTGAATTAATCAATAATAACTTTGTTGACAATGTGAATGATTAAATGGGAGGGGTAGAGAGATAAAACTGCAGTAGAGACACTAGATAACAAGAGTTTAGCTCAGGCAACTAAAGCAGTGGTAGTAGTGAAGAAGACAAAAATAGAGAATCTCTAAGAAGAAAGCCTTTCAACATAGTCAAATGCTATGGAGAAGTTAAAGAGAATAAAGGATTAATAAGATTTCTTTGAATTTGGCTATTTGTCTTTGTGGTTGCTATTATGAAAGCTCCAAGGACATAACCCCTTTTCTCAGAAAACCTTCACTCTAATTGAGGGGCCCAAAATGTCATTGAAAAGTTAAAGTATCTAGAACACAGTTTATGCCCATGAAATATTTAAGCGACTAAGAAGGTATTCTTCCATCTTTTCCTTTCCACCTTTTCTTTCTTCTCTTCTTTGCTTCCTAGAGACTTGTTTTTTCCCAGATGACAAAAAGTTGCCACGAAAACAGTATGTTAGCTTATGAGTTCCTAATTTAAAGTTATTTTTCTTTCTTTGAGTTAGTTCTGACATCACTTACCATGTTAAGTAGTGGGTTTGATTGTATTTCTTAAAAAGATCATTCCAATATAGAAAAGATGATGGACTAGAGGCAAAAGGATAAGGTAAGAGATATTCTTGTTTCTGGTCATTCAAGATGGCATCCTGTCTTTCAGGTGCCAAAGGATGAATATGATTCCTTACAAGGCAAATTCAAACTCCACTGGGTCAAAAACACAAATATGCAGTTACAGACAAAATCCTTTCCCCAAAATACAAGGCTTAGAACCAGGCAGTCAGCTTAAATCTTAGAAGGACAGAGTTCCTCAAAGGTGATCCCAAGGCTGCCACAGGAAGCAATAATAAAGCTCAACACATGCTCTGGCTTAAACAATTTGCAATTAAGTTCAAATTTCAGAGGTGCTCAGAGTGCAAAGACATTAAACCTCGATATTTATTCTGCAGAACACACAGGAACAACGATGAAAGAAACAAATCCGTTGTGATATTATGAAGTAACTATCCCAATCTCATAAAATCCTCTCAGTCTTCTGTTTTCTGCCATGAGCTTCATTTCACTAAAATATACCCCCAACCACTTTGTGGACATGTTTTACATGTCAACAAAGGAGCAAATAGTAACTAGAGTAGACAAAGAGACATTTATCTCAGACTTACAGATATATATAGTGTGGCCAGACATTCTTTTCTGTATTTTGCCCTTTGCACTTGCATTCTTTAGATGGTGTGTCTAATTGCTATGTTGTATGCTCAAGTGCCTCTGAATACAATATATTACCTTCTGTTTAAACCCACATTGTTCTCCCCCTGGTTTTTGGTCATCTCCCCATCCTCTATGACTAGTGTAGTGGCGGGGTTTGCTTTAATTCCAATCGGCTACATACCCTAAATTCCATCCAGAGCATTTATTTGCCTGGCTTTTTGGCATCTTCCCATGTGCATCTGCATTCCTGTAAGGGTAACATCTTCATCCTTTTCCATTTCCCCTCTTTTCCATTTCCTATGGTTTTCTCTGTTTCTGTTCTTTGGCCAACCCTCCCTGCAGCTACATGTGTTTTTGAATCTTCCCTGTGTTTTTAAATTTTCTTGGTATTCTTAGCCTTTGGGCTTTCAGGACTTACTCAAACTCTCTCATCTTTCCTCTGCCGCCTTTCCAATTATTTCTCGGTCTCATTTTGCGTGGCCTACCCATAGCTTCTTTGTAAGTAAAATTTACTTTGTATGCAGTGAAATGCTTTACTAGGGTAGGATTCTGTAACCTCTCCTTGCAACACAAACTTCAAAGTCTTTGAGATGAGTGATTCACATATCCATTTTGCTTCCAGTCTCACTCGCTCAGAGTTCTAGCTTCTCCTCTGCCATTCCTCTATTAGAAAATGTCCCAGGATTGGGAAACATGCTAAGAGTGAGATGGTGCCAATGGCAAATAACTTAGATGTCTTTTCCTAACATTCTACATGATCTCATCATCCTTCCCCAGAGGATTTTCTAAACCTTGCGCTAGGCACAAACACAATGCCACAAAGATTCACACTGGAAGCTTGTTATTGAAAATTAACCAGGAATTATCCTACAATCCACGTGGTTCTCATTGTCTTCCTATTAGACTTGCTGATCATTAGTCAGTTATGTGAGTCAGCTATTTAGGATTCATCTTCCTTCTCCCCTTTGTGGGCTGGCACATCTTGATGAAGGGCCTCATTTGGAAGGGACAGTCTACACATTTCCATGAGTACAAGATCATATTTATTTTTAGTCCAAAACACAATTTTTAAATGCCACAAAAAGCAGATGTATGGATCATTCTGCCTAATGCTCTGCTTATGATAATGAACTATGGGCATGTTCTAGGATATTCCTACTTTAAAGAGGGACTATAATATAAGAAAATTCATTGTAAGATGCCAATTTGAATTTATGCATTAAATTGCCTTCCCTCCCATATTCCCTCTGAAATGACCAAAATATTAAAATCAGGGAGAAAACATTCACATCAGCCCATGAAAAAAGGAAAGTTATACAAATAGTCCAAAAACAGAAATGAAGTTTTTCAAGATATAGCATAGGTGAACTGGATTTAAATACCAATATAGAATTACGGTTAATATTCTAAGAGGATAATAGTGTTAGTCTTATGCTAGGAAATACATACTGAAGTATTTAGGAGTGAAGTGTCATGATATCAACATACTCTCAAATAGTTCAGGGTGAAAGAAGATGTATGTAGAGAGAGATAAGCCAAGTAGAGCAAAATGTTGATTTTTGAAACTTGAGTATATGGATGTTTAACATACTACTCATTCTCTTTTCTGTATACTTGAAATTTTTCATAATTAAAATTTGGATAAAAAATTAAAGGAAGTACTGACGTTCCTGTGACCCAATCCATGCCAAAGGAAAGCTACTCTGGCAATACTTAGGCATGATGTATCATGAAAACTATCACTCTCTCTCCCCGAATAAACAAACAAACTCAGGGAGTCTGCAAGTTTGGGGAGGGAAATACCGCAAATATGAAGACCTGGATCAAAGGAGAACAGGTAACAAAAAAAATCAGTTTTCCATTATTCTTTTACATATATGTTAAATATGAAAGATAATGAAGCAATGTATATAGAATTTTGAGGATAAGTTAAACATTGAAGTCCACAATTATATAAGCAGCTAATCAAACATACAAGAACTCAGAAAGGAAATTAATCACATAGTCTTTTGACAAATTTATTTGGAAGAATATTTCAGCATGCTAGGAAATAAATTCATAAACAGAACTCAAATATAAGTATGTTCCAATATAAGAATTGTGACAGTGGACAATGAAACCAATTTCTATTAATTTACCATTAATGTCGACATAACCAACTTGCAAAAGATTTTGAAACTTAATACAAACGCTAAAAATAATTATTTTAGAAATATTTGTTAATGTAGAAAAGAAGTTAATAAAAATAATCTGGATCTAAAGGGTTCAACATAGTCAAATGCTGTGGAGAAATTAAAGAGAATAAAGGATTAACAAGATTTATTTGAATTTGGCTATTTGGATCTAAAGGGTTGGTGGGGTGAAAGCAAGAAGGAAGAAGGAATGAAGATGTGATACATCATTCATTTTACATGGGGAATGTCATTTCATTCCTGATAGACAAATATGAGTGTATACTCTTTAAATAATTAACTGCTGGGAGACTAGAAATAAGTAACTTTCAGACAATATACAGGAGGGGGCAGGAAAAAGACCAGGGTTCGGTAGAACAATGTTGGGGAAAAGAAAAAGAGAGCAGGAGAGAAAAAAGTTGAAAAAATATATAAAATAAAATGACAGAAATAAGACCAATACGTGTGAATGGGATAAAATCTACTCATATAAGATAAAGACACACTGGATCAACAAATAAAATTCAACTATATACTGTTTACAAGGCACACATTTGAAGCAAAATGATATGAAACAGTTAAAAAAAAAAAGAGAGATGAGCAAGGATATGCCAGGGAAATGCAAACAAAACAAGAATAATATTAATGAACAAAACAGCATTGAAGCCAAGAAAAATGATTAAATTAGACAAATTTGTCAAACACAAAAAAGTAAAATCTACAATGAATATGTAAAAGCTAAGTACAGCACTGAAATATTTTTAAAACTATTAAAAATGCAAGAGAAAATTAACAGAATTATTACCATAGTAGAAGATTTCACATTCCATTGGAAGATCAAATAGTCAAAAGTAAATAAGAGTATTTTTTAAATTGAATAATACAATTATAATACCAGAAATTAAAAACAAAATAATAGACAAAAAAAATCAAGATACTTAGAAATTAAAAAGTACCCTTCTAAACTCTTTGGTCAGCAAAATAGTACAAATTCTAAAGAAAATACTATTAGCATCACATCATATTTTCCATGGTTTATGTGATGTTTGGCCAAAGATACACTCAGTAGAAAATCTATAACATAAATATTCTTATTAAGCAATAAACGGTAAAAATTAAGCATTAAAAATTAAGATGTAAAAAACTGATTATTATATAGAACTCTAAGTTATTTAATTTGAAATCTTTTTTAAATTGACTTTTTTTACTAGAAAAAAATAAAATAACAAAATTGACTTAAGAAGTTTCCAACCCTTTTTTTTGGCAGGGGTGGGGACAGAGTCTCACTCTGTTGAGGGAGTAGACTGGAGTGGAGTGCAGTGGCACTATCTCAGCTCACTGCAACCTCCACCTGCCAGGTTGAGGTATTTCTTGTGCCTCAGCCTCCCAAGTAGCTGGGATTACAAGCATGCACCACCACACCAGCTAATTTTTGTATTTTTAGTAGAGACGAGGTTTTGCCATGTTGCCCAGGCTGGTCTCTAACCCCCAGACTTCAAGGGATCTGCCCGCCTCTGCCTCCCAAAGCACTGGGATTACAGGTGTGAGCCACCATGCCTGGCAATTACTAATATAATAAACTAAAGATATAATAATAAAGTCGTCCCCATTAGAATGAGAAACAAGACAGGCATACACCTAATATTTAGCACCACTCTAGAAATGTGTGACAATTAAAATGTACCCAGAAACAAAATAAGAGTATCAATATTGAAAAAGAAGAGGAAATTATCATTATTTCTTGATGATTTGATTGGTTAAACTGGAAAACCTAAGAGAAACAACTGAAAAAAAGCTAGAATCAGTAAGAAAGTTTGTCAGGGTGTCCACTTAAAAAAATAAAATATTTTAAAAGCAATAATTTTCTTATATGCCCTAAATAAGCAGCTAGAATAATGGGAGAAAACCATTCACAATAGGAGTAAAAAGTAATAATAATAATGCTGTGGACTTAATAATCAAGTTAATAAGAAATATGCAGAACAAATATTCATAAAATAAGAAAATTTTAATGAGACATATAAAGACTTGAAAAATGAAAAGATATACTGTTTCTAGATAAAATCACTGCATATTGTAAAGATTTCCTCCAAATTCATCTGTAAACTTAATGTAATTACATTTAAGATCCAATGGGACATTTTTAAGATGAGAAAAGTATTATAAGCATAGAAGATAAACATATAGAAAAACCCAGAATTATTTTAGCAGTATGGAATTGGTCAAGGAAATTATAGCACATCGATACAAAGCAACACATAGCAGTCATTTGAAATGTTTGTGTAGCTCTAAATTTAGGGACATGGAAAGAATATCACGAAATATCAAGTTGAAAAAGCAAATTGCAACTTTGCTTATTTTAGTTTGAGCCCATTTGGATAAATTAAATACATAAACAAAAAAAATAAAGTCTTGAAGATATACATCAAAATATCAAAAGTTATTTTTAAGAAATTACAGGTTTTTAAACTATTTAAAATTTTGCTTATATAATTTTTCTAATTTTTCTACAATTAATATATGTTATTATTCTGATTTAAAACAAAAAGTATGGCCTATTTCTTACACATGCCCACTACGAGTCCTACACCCTTGAGTTTATCTAAGCCCTTCTTAAATTCTACCATATTTGGACCTATCTCTTAGAATAATATATAAAGCCACACTTTTTCTTTTGTCTTAAAACTACCTTCAGTATGTATTCTTTGCTCTTATTTTTCTGAGTTGTTTTTTACGAGGAAAATATTCTCACCTGATTCATTTCCTTCATGACACTGTAAATTTTTATCACATCCTACTCCACCTTCATCCTTCCAGATTGAGAGCACTAAGTAGTCAGCCCATCCTCATAAAGAAGCACTCATTTGCTCCGTCTCTATTTTTACTACATCATTAAAATGACCACATGGCCAGAACTGTGCAGTACATTCCCAATTTATTTTTCCCTAACTTCCACTGTGTAAGAGTTATTCTCCCAAATGTAAAATACCATCTTCAATACTATTTATAACAATATTCATTGAGTCAAATATGTCTATGGATTACTTCTGCACTGTCCACTGGGAAAGCAGAATCTCTCTTAGGTCAATTTCAGTGACAACATCTATAATACTATAACTTTTTACCTCCCAAATAGACTTAGATTTGTCTAGACTGCACAGATGAATTTACATCCACATTCCCGAGGAGGCCTTTTGTGAATCAATAAGTGCTATCCTCATGTCATTTTTCTTGCTGTCAAAATGCCACAGTAAAGGAAAAAAGGTCCCAACTCAGCCTGTGTAAATTGTTAGTTTTAGGCTCTTCCCAAATTACCCTGTGTGGCCGTGTACTCACAGAATGTCTGAAATGGTCTGATTAAATGTGCAGCATCACTAGGAAGAAGTGGAAAATCTGCTGTTTAAATTTGGATAAAAGAGACTGGGAATGGGAAGGGAAAAGAGTAAGACCAGGTAGTGGGCAAACATGGAGAGCCGAGGGAAGGAGTAGAGGCCATGATCCGTCTGCTCATCAAGTCAATATAACAGCGCACCTGTATGGAGGAGGTCAGCTACGCAGCAGCGAGCCATTTTGATTATCATTATGAGGCTGCTCACACAGACCATTTGTATGTTCACTTTTTTGCGTCCACCATTTATTGTCACACGGAAAGGGAATATTGATATCACACTTTCCCTTCATTTCTTCTCACCCGAACTGTCAGAGCCTCCCAGTACAGTTCCATTCCTCTCCACTTCATCTTACACATTGGTGTCAGAGTGATATGTTTAAAGAAAGTTTTTAAGTTGTCACTTTTCTGGTTAAAAAAAAAAAAAGAAAAGAAAAAAGAAAGCTGTCCCTTGGTCCCTATTGCTTCCGCCGAAAACCTTTCTGAATAGAGGAAAATCACATCATGTGGAATATGAAGCCCCTCTAAGCCAAGCCCAGCATCTTTTCCAAAATGCACCTTATCCCAGCTCCCAAATTCCTCCCTCCCCAATGAAGCCCTCCCATTTGCTTTTGCTGGCCTTTCCTTCTGTATGGATTCTCTGGCTTCCACTTCTACCTGTCCAAATATCACCCATTTTTAAGATCCTCCACAATTGCACCAGCTGGGGACTACATCATTACCTTCTTCCTACTTTCCTTTCTATTCTCCAAGGACTTTTGATGAATCTCAATAAATCCCTTAGCACAATAAGAAAACAACAAGCACATGAAGAGAACTCACTAAATACTGGGTAGGGTTCTAAGTGTTTGAAATAGGGGATCCTTTGATTGTAAGAAATAGAAACTTTCTGGAAACAAGCAAAAGGGATTTTATTATTAAAACTCAAGGAACCCTGGGCAAAATGTATAATCAGGAAATCAAGGAAGCACTGTCTTCTCTCTCTCTGTTTCTCCCTTTCGCTCCCTTGCTGTCTTCCGGCAGTGCCTCTTCCTTGTTGCTGGACAGTACAGTGGAGACATTGTGAAGACACTCCCTCCCTTCCTCCACCAGCCACTACAAAACCATAGAAACGACTCAACCTCTAATTTATGAATGTTGAGTGGATATTCTTTATATGTGCAGATTATTATGTATAAAAATGATTACTAGCAAAAGAACAAAAGAAGGTTATTTGTATTAGGTAAATATACCCTATTTAATCAAGTCTAAGACACCACTGATTGTGGGATACCTCTCTATTTTAGGTACCATCAAGAAAGAAAAAAAATGCCACCTTTCATAATGGTTAAGAAGCTGTCAGTTGTAAGATATATCCTTATTTTTAGAGATGTTAAAATGTAAAACAATTTTTTTTTACATTTCCCATTTAATTATATTTTACAGGTCTCCCAATTTTTCTCCCCATCAAACGTGCAGATAACCCATCATTCTCCAATTTCTTTTCATCTCTAGCTTTTTTGTCTTGATCAACTAACTGTGTTTTTTTTTTATTGATATACAATAGTTGTACATATTTTGGGATACATATCACATTTTGATACAATGTATAATGATCAAGTCAGGGTAACTGGGATATCCATCACCACAAACATTTATTTTTGCTTTGTATTGAGAGCATGACAATTCTTCCCAAATACTAGAACTTAATCCTTCCATTTAACCTTATTTTTGTACTCCTTAACCAACTTCTTTTCACCCCCTTCCACAATGTGATACTTGATGAAATGTTATATGTTGAAAATAAATTTTAAACTTGCCTTTGTGCTGTACCTAAGATCACAAAAGGAGAGGTTGTTTAAACCATTTTCCAAGGAGAAGCCCAAAATGCCCAGCTTACTACTGCATAGACGCCCAAAAGGACCCAGCAGGGAGGGGTCCTTCCAGAAGCTATCAGGAACTCATCAACTCAACTCAAAGATGATATCAATGACAGTAAATCAGTAATTAAAAGCCTTTTGGGTCAGACCATATAGACTACCCAGATAACAACTGGAAAGAGCTGGTCATAGGTTTCCGATCCTGAAGCAAAAGAAAAACTCCTCACTGTCTACTCCCTAGCCCTCTGAGCCAACTCAGTTCAGGAGTCCAGATGTTCAGGCAAAGGGTGGCTCTCAACCTCATCACCAAGATGAATATTTTCACTCTGCACTGCTCTCCCTTCCCTAGGGTGACTAATATGGTGGTTCTGGAACAGTGACTACTACTGCCCAGCTCCGCTTCTGCTCCCTGCTTGTACGATGGCCTAAAAGTGGGCTGCTGTCAGGGCCAGTTATTGATCTAAGGTCCAAGAGGACAGCATATAAAACTCTCCACAGAGTCCAACTGTTCCTGAAAATAGTTTATTCTTCCTCAATATTACCTCTAAGATCTGTTCCCACTGTTGAGTGTACCTGTGGCTCCTCCATATCCACTCCTGCATACTACTCTGCCGTGTGAATGCACAAGGCAGTCACCCATCCTCCCATCAATAACATTTGGCTTACTTTCTGTTTTTTTCTTCCTCATCAGGAGAGACTCTGCAAGTCATTATAAATGTCTGCAGAGTATGTGAGCAAATGTTTTTCCAGAGCATATACCTAGACATGGAATTGCAAAATCTTAGGCTACCTTCATATTCAGCTTTGCAAGATAATGCCAGATTATTTATCCAGAGTGGTTGTCTTAATTTACATTTCTATAGGAGATATGAGTTCCCATTACTTCAGACTTCACCAACAACTTGAGATAGTCAGAATTCTTAATTTTTTTGTCCATGTAGTGGAATGAAGCAGACAATATAGAGTATATTATTTATAAAGTTCAAAAAACTGCTCAAAAATAAATTGTTTAGGTGTATCTATACTTGTGATAAGAAATGATAAACACAAAATTCAGGATAGTAATGACCTCTCAAGAGAGGTCAAGGAATGGGGTTATTGTGTTTATACACAGACATGTGTATATATATTGATTTTATTATTTCAAATAATACATAATAAAATAATATTTTTCAATTGCTTTATTCTCTGTTCGCATGACACTGAAACAATGGCTGCAGGCACCCTTGAAATTACTTGCTTATAGCCTCATCATCCAAAAGAAAAAAAGTTCTTCCCTTCTGGCTCCAGATAGAAAAAGATAAAATCTCAGAGAAGGAATCTGATTGGCCCAGATTAGATACTGTGTCCATCTCTGAACCAATCACCGTGACCAGAGATAATAAACACTAACTGACCCATCTTGGGCCCACTTCTGTGGCCAGAGGGATAGAATCTGTAGCCATAAAGTGTGAGGTGCCATGGAGCGGTGTGAAAAGGCAAAGCATGACAAAATCTTATGAAGTGTCAATATCATCACCTTCTAAAGGTCATGGAAATGATAGGTGGCAGGGCTGGATTCAAACCCAGATCTGCATGACTCCAAAGCCTAGGCACTAGTCACTTCAGTTCCAGCTTCTGCTGGATAAAAATATTGAGTTTTCTTTAGTGTTATGCCAGGATTTCCTTAAAGGCTGGATCCTGTCTTATTTATCTGTGTCCTTCCACCTGGCACTTTTTAGGTGTCTTGTAGAATTAATTAAATCACCAAACCACAGATTGCTTACTCGAACATATTCTTATATCAACGTGGATGTGACCATGTCTGAGACCAGCTGTGTGGGTCTTGTGCTCACAAGAGAACAGATGGGGATCTGAAGAGTGGGAAGGGGTGGAACATTTTAATTTCAAGAACATTTTAGCATCACAAAATTCAAAAGAGAAATAGCAATACCAGAAATTTTATACTCAAAGTTGCCTGATAATCAAAAGTGAGCATAATAAGAGTAGCAAGGCAGAGCTAGCATATATTTTTCTTATTGAGAAAATTATGACCTTCCAGATTTGTTATTTCTCGTATGTTTTTTGATAAACTCTTTGGACAACAAAGTGGGATTTGGTGGGGCCAAAGGAGGAACTTTTTCTTTGACTGCATCATTTCAATTGTTATTTTTAAAAAATATATTCATGAGATACTTGCAAAATTAAAAATAAAGAAATAAAATAGTAAAAAATTTACTGCCTAAATGTATATTTTAAGTCTGCTGGCAATAATTACCAGTTTTCTGTCTCTTTCCACTTTGCCCAGCCATGATGTGAAGATATTGTTCAAGAAATGATCTTTATCTTCATCTGTTTTCATTTGGGTAATGTTATTTTCTATCTTTTTTCTTCCATAGAATTACATCTTTTCCTGAGACTTGTCTTTTACATTCGTTGTAAAGCCTAAAATAAGACAAACAATCACAAAAACATTTCTTTAAGTGCATTCTTCTCACCTCTCACTGTTCACTCTGTCTTGCTTTGGAATGCTTCTAGCCTCCTCAGGATTTTGGATGCACATATCTAAAGTTTTTATCTTCATTTTAGTCTTTCAACCCTTTTGTTCTCTTTTCTTTTCTTTGTTCCAGAAAAAATAATGCCTCATTTTAAGTGACTCACCATTGTATTGCTTCCTTGGCTTGCATAGCCATTAAGTTGAACATAGTCTATTAATTTAGAGTTGTGTGTTGTGTTGGTTCAGGCTGCTTCTAATTTTGCTAAAGGATCTGTTATGTGGCTGCAATTAATTTATTTTTAAACATTTTCTTTCTTTCCTTCTGTCCTCTTCTCTGTATTATCCAATCTGATATCTACCAGAGCATTATACTCTAATCCAAATTTTGCCCCATTCCAAACTTCAAATTTTCCTTTTTTTCCCCCTCCCATTAGACTCATTTTGTTTCTAATTATAATCCAACTACCCACAGGCTTGTTTCACCAGAGGCCATAACACTAGTGTTTATTCAAGGGATTTTTGAAGTGAGTTTTATCCTGCATTTACTAGGAAAAAGGAGAGGGGAAGGGAGTATAGAAAGAGAAAATAATAATTGTTTCAATCTTGAATTCAAATATTCCCTATTGACTGTGTACACTGCTCGGATTCTCTGAGCCCTTATTTAATCCTACTATTGCTTTGCCTTTATTGACTTGTACATCTAGTAGGCTCAAAATAAGCAACGAAGACCCAAGAACCCTGACTCAAGACTTCTCTTCCTTCCCCTAGTCCTTTTCCCTTACCTCTCATTTAACAAACACTAGGTCCAAATCTACCCTTGTTCTCTGGACAAAAGAAACATTTCCTTTCACCTTCCTCTCCAGTCTAGAAGAGGTAGGCAAAAAGAGTATGGTGTAGCTGGACCCAGGACAATTTTTGACATAACATTACTGTCATGGCCCAAGAGCAAGATCTTAGCATATTTAACTCATGGAAAGCCATGGTGCAGGGAACAGAGGATAGTTATTTTGTGGGGTTAATTAAATCTCCAAACTACAGATTGCTTATTTGAACACATTTTTTTTTTTTTTTTTGAGACGGAGTCTCGTTCTTTCGCCCAGGCCGGACTGCAGTGGCGCCATCTCGGCTCACTGCAAGCTCCGCCTCCCGGGTTCACGCCATTCTCCTGCCTCAGCCTCCCGAGTAGCTGGGACTACAGGCACCCGCCACGGCGCCCAGCTAATTTTTTGTATTTTTAGTAGAGACGGGGTTTCACCGTTGAACACATTCTTATATCAACATGGATGTGATCATGTCTGAGACCAGCTGTGTTTGTCTTGTGCTCACACAGAACAGATGAGAATGAGAGCTCCTTCCCTGGAATATCAGAAAGAATGGGACCTTCAGTAGAGTCCATGCTCACCATGGTCCGTCCTCTCAGGGCTACATGCCAGATGTGGGGTTCATGTGACTATAGCCATGGGCAAAATGACTCTGCCTCCAAGATGAGATCGGTAGCCTCAGTTGTAAAGAACTGAGGCACGGTACCTCTACCCTAACTATGAATCCAGTACAGTGCCTTCTCTGCTTCAGGTATCAGACTAAGAGAAAATTTGGGATTAAAATCTCACACGAACTTTTCTCTCATGTCTTGTGGAGACATAAAAAGGGCCATGGAAAAACAGAAACTTGACATCAGAGAGAAGTTGGGTCCTAATGAAAGGGCTCTGGCCACGTAGGCCTGGTGCACTGGGAGAGCCCTGACTGCGACACACATCTGCCTGTCTCGCTGGGCACCAGACGTCAGTGGAGGCTGGAGTAAGCAGATGCACACAGTCTGTCTCCTAGTCACAAAAGTTTCCACCATCACCCCCACCATGATTCACTGACCCAAGTCTGGAAATCCCAAGTACAGGACCAAACCTCACAGAAAAGCATGAAGATGTCCCCAAGCCTTTTCCAGGCAAAGCTAATGCTTCCTGTTGGTTACAACAGATGCCAGTGAGGCCAAGACTTAAGCAACGCATAAAACAGTTCCTCACAGGGAAACATTCCACTCCAGAGTCAGAAACTAAACCTGTAAGCCTAGCCAGCCAAACATTTTGCAACCATGACCATAATGAAGTCAGTTAATTTTCTTTTCAATTTTCTACTGTTTGAAGGGATGTTGTCACTTTAAATTCTATGCCAGAGGCAGTCTCCAAAGAATTTGGTTCCTGGAACAACGTAGCCAAGGGCTGTAGATGAAGAGCAAGATGGAAAAAGATTCCTTCTGAGAAAGCAGAAAAAATATAAGTAGCAAAATCAGAAAATCCTCCTATGATTACAGCAAGCCAGACACAGGCGTATTTGAATATCTGTTCTATAGATGCAAAGGAAAATATATGTGCTTCATGGTAGATTCTAAATTCAGAGATGAGAAACTGAATTAAAGAAATACCAAAGATGATTGATTGTTTTCCTCTCACTGAAAACCATCTCCCTCACAACCAGTTCAGGACATCTTCACATGGATAAAGAAATTAGGATACATAAGAGAAACTACCAGTGAGTTGAAACCAAAATAAGGAGGGGCGACGGGTTAAGAATAGAAAATGATCTCATTCACTGTTGATGGGAGTGCAAATTGGTACATTTCTGGACAACAGTTTGGTAACATAGTTATCAAAATCCTTCAAAATATATTTCATCTTTGACTTAGTATCCCTACTCCCAGGCATCTGCCCTAAGAAAATCATAAGGAAGGTAAGGAAATATGCATGTCACAGAACTATTTACAATGGTGAATAGTTAGACATCTACATATGCAATAGGAGAATTCACACTATAGAAAATTATGCAGTTATTTAAATTGCCACCTTTTAGATTAGTAGGTAATCTGAGGACATGCTCATGACATGTTAATGGGAAAGAATAGATGCAAAATAAAACAAGTAGAACTATCACAGGTTTTTACATATTTTTGGAAGGAAACACACTATTAATAGTGGCTATCTCTAGGCAGCAGAATCGCAGCTCATATTACCAATTTGCTGCATCAAACCAGTACTACTTTTACAATCACCAAAAACTTATTTTTAAAAGAAAATGTAAAGGTTTATCCTATAAACTTTTAGGGGAGGAAGGGGAAGCAGAATATAAAATTCTACAGAAAAAAAGGCCTGAAAAAATACTTAAAATATTAATGTTTGTTCTTTTTAGGTTATAGGTCACTGTATAACTTTTCACTTTCTTCTTTTTCATATTTTCACATTTTTCTTTAAAGAAAATATACCCCTTTTATACTGAAATAAATTTTTTAAAGAAAAACAATATAATAAACAAGAGCATGTAGAGATTCTCATTAAGAAGAACTAAACACCTGAGAAGTATAGAAGGGATTTGTTCTTTTATGGAAAGATATAGTAGGATGAGAAGACCTTTTCATGTTGTTCCAAAAATTGACTACCAAACCCAAATCTAGTAACAAAGAACCATAATGATACCACATTTTAAAGAAAGCCAAAAATAAGGTGAGGGGGCTGCCCCTTATGAGAGAGGCTGAACTTGCTCAGCTACCCCATCAAGCCCTACCACCTCTCTCCAGTTTAAACACACAGACAACTATGAGATATAGGGGTTTTAAGGAGAATCTTTGTAACCATGAGTCATTGGTGTAACCTATGGAAGAGCACTAGAGTTTGCAGTTGTGGTGGCCATGAAAATGTGCCTCTCAGATCTCCTACTGCAGAGAACATAGCAGCCCAGCTGCTACAGAGTGCCATCTACCACAGCACTGGAACCAAGATCATGCTTTCCTTTAGCTGCTCCCAGACCAATGACTGAATGTAGCAGGGACATGAAGTCAGGCTCATTCCTGGCAGCCTTGATGGAACTATCTTAGAACTGCACTGTTGTCTAATACTGTCCTTCTTTTTTCTTCCCTGTCTCCTTCACAGGGGTCAGATCAACATCACAACCGGGTAGTGCTCTCAGCCTCCTCCATCTCCTGCTCCTTCTCCTTCACAAGCATTTTTCCCCCAATAAATCCCTTGCACATCTAATCGTATTTTGGCATCTGTGTCTCTAAAGACCTGGACGAATACAGGAGTACTCCAGTCACTAATATAGAGCCGACTACAACAGAGAGTTTTCTCTGACTGGCAGCAGAAGAGGAAGTCCGATTTGAGCATAATGGGGATGTACACTAAAGGATTTTGCTGCCAGCTTCAATGTTGCAAATGGTTCTGTGGATGGCCTATGAGAAGGCCTTTGGCAATAGACTGTGAGAAGCTTCTAGAAGATGACAACAGCCCCCCACTGACAACCAAGAAACTGGAACCTCAGTCCTACAGCCACAAGGTTGTCCTGCCCACAGCCTGAATGAACTGGGAGGTAGGCTCTTCCAAGATCCTTCGGTAAGTACCCAGTTAGCTGACTCCTTGAGGGTGAGACCCTTAGCAGAGAACCCATTTAAGCCCTGCCAGACTTCTGACCTACAGAAACTGTGATGTCAGAAATGAGAATTTTTTTTTTTTTTTTTTTTTTTTTTTTTTTTTTTTTTTTGAGACGGAGTCTCGCTCTGTCGCCCAGGCTGGAGTGCAGTGGCGCGATCTCTGCTCACTGCAAGCTCCGCCTCCCAGGTTCACGCCATTCTCCTGCCTCAGCCTCCAGAGTAGCTGGGACTACAGGCGCCCGCCACCACGCCAACTAATTTCTTTTTGTATTTTTGGTAGAGACGGGGTTTCACCGTGTTAGCCAGGATGGTCTCGATCTCCTGACCTTGTGATCCGCCCGCCTCGGCCTCCCAAAGTGCTGGGATTACAGGCGTGAGCCACCGCGCCCGGCCAGAAATGGGTATTGTTTTAAGCTGATAATGTGTGGCAGTTTGTAACACAGCAATAGAAAAGTAATACAAGAAGATTTGACAGCATGTATTTGATAACAGTAACTGGAAAAAAGTAAACCACTTGTGCCACCAGCAAGTTAAGAATGCTTAATAAACTGATCACAAAGTTTTATTATTAATCTTGTCTCGTATTGTTAAATGAATACATTCAAGTATTTCATAAACAAGTTATATCAATTATTGTACAATGCAGTGGCTTAAAGACTCATAGTAATCTCTTTCCTCAGATCATAACTGTTTAGAACCAACCTGATCATTCCCTATTGTGTTATTTTTAAATTACCATGTACATGCTACATACCTAAATTAATGGCATGATATTTAAAGTAATCAGCAATCTCCATACCACTGAATCTAAAATCTCTATCAGCGTCCCATCATGGCTTGCAATATTATATGGCATTGCTCATTGAAGGCATACCCATTCCCATGAGTGGGAAAGCAGGGTTAGTAGCTCCACTGTGATATATAAGGAGCTGAAAAATATTCTTGTCTTACCGCGGATTTCCTAGAAAATCAAGCCTCTGAAGTACAGCTTGTGTGCTAATGCTTTATTAAGGGGTACAGTCTCAAGACAGCAAGAGTAAGGGGGAAAGGGAAGGGAGGCAAGAAAGGAGGGAAAACATGTAAGTGTGGTTCATCACTGGGCTGGCCACAGCATCACTAGAA
The DNA here is from genome assembly GCF_029289425.2 of Pan paniscus. Taxonomy (NCBI): domain Eukaryota; kingdom Metazoa; phylum Chordata; class Mammalia; order Primates; family Hominidae; genus Pan; species Pan paniscus. Next base: position 45,083,567 of record NC_073253.2, on the reverse strand, counting down.
AACACAGCTGGTTCCTTTTTTATGCAGGACATCTCCAGAGAGGCCATGTGCTTCTCATAATAGTCCATTGTGGGAATAGAGGGAACAGAATGTATCTGCCAGGTCTTTCCTGTCTCCTGTCTCTCACTGCTCAAAGAATGCCTGACACTTCTAGAAGTGTGAATGCCCCAACACTTCTGGGTGTGTCTGTGTTACCTGAGCTCTCCAGTCAGCCACTAGGGAAGTCAGATCCCATGCCACTTCCCAACACTTCTGAGCCTAGGTGTGGTCGAAAGGTCTGGGGTGGGGTTGCTACAGTTCTGCCCAGTGAGCATAGTGAAGCCATACAAAAGCAGGCTCCTGGCAGGGCACAGTTGCTCAGACCTCTAATTCCAGCACTTTGGGAGGCCAAGGCAGGTGGATCACTTGAGGTCAGGAGTTCAAGACCAGCCTGGGCAACATGGCAAAACCCCATCTCTACCAAAAATACAAAAATTAGCCAGGCATGGTGGTGCATGCTATAGTCCCAGCTACTTGAGAGGCTGAGGTGGGAGGATCGATTGAACCTGGGAGGCAGAGGTTTCAGTAAGCCGAGATCGCACCACTGCACTCCAGCCTAGGTGACAGGGCGAGACTTTGTCTAAAAAAAAAAAAGTCAGGGTCCTCACCTTGGGGAGGCTGGGACAGCTGACAATGTTAAGAGATGGAAGAAAGGTAGTGGTCAAGGCTTCTTTGCTGAGCAAGTGGCCAGGACCTAGAGGCAGCTGGAGCAAGCAGATCTGGAGAAAAACAGTAACACGGATCACACAGTCCCAAATCTTATGTTGTTTGCATTGCATCATCCTTCCTCTCATACTAGTATCTTGACAACTAGGTAACAGAGAATGGACGCATCTCCCCCCACCTCCCTGCCCCACTGCTTCTAAGAAACAACTACTTCTTTCCTTTCATCATCATCCTTAATTTTGGGTTCTTCCATCTGGTTCACATTTCTTCCCAGAAAGCTCTTGATGCCCTTATTTCCAAATCCTTTTCTGTACATGAAGCTATTTCTTTCCCACCAATTTTTATAATCCATTCTGGAAAACACACCCAAAGCCCCGAGGCTTCTGCCCATTCTGCTTTTCATTATTGCGATTGCAATGTGGTTAGACCAGTAATGTCAAAACCGTGTTTGTGTGCGTGTGCATGTGTGTGTATGTGTTTGCAATGCAGTCTCCTCCAAAGCTGATAAGAGCGGACTTAAACACACGCACACAGGCACACACAGACACACACTTTTCTCCTGGGTAGTGCAGTATTTGGACAGAGATAAGATTACATCTCTTGGAAAGGAGAAAAGGTCTTGGTCTGAGGGATAAGTCTTCCAATTTTAAAATGGGAAATATTTCAAAACTGGTTGCATTAAGCCCTTACGTTCAGGAGACCAAAACCTTACGAAGGGCATGAAAAATTTAAAAATAGTCCATTAATAAAGAAAAGCATTTTTCCCACAAATTAATTGGGCTTTGAGTTCTTTATCCAAGGCCTTCTTTTGACATTTCAGGGATTCTTGTATTTATATTCAAACACATCAGAAATGGTCTTCAGGTGACCAATTGCTTCTTGCGGTTTTTCTTCCTTCCTCTTGATTAGTTTTTCTCTTGAGACCTTTGGCTGACTGCTTTACTACAGTCACCAGGACTGAAGTTCCTACCAGGGTTAAAAGAAAGACCCATGAGTAGCAATGCTGTGTTCTCACATTTTTTCATCCAGAGCAGGAAAAGACCATTTATGGATTGATCTTCAATCAGAGAACCATGTCACCCAATCTCCCTGCTCTGCAACTTGCCACAAGATTGATGGTAAATATAATACATATGAAAATGAAGGAGGAAAATGTATGCAAAGCCTTGGTGGTGGTGCAGGGGCCGGAAACGATGTTATGCAGTACATCATTTCATCGGAATTTCTCATTTTCAGGACATTGACTCTAAAATTACTGCAGTCGTAGTGTTTAATGTTCCTGTATTCAGATTCCAGGGTTTTCAAAAAATGATTTGAAGCCAGAAAAGCAAGGCTGACTTCTTTAGACCCATAATGTAGTGTGACCAGAAAAATTGCAAGGAAATTTGTAAATGCTATAAACACAGACACACACATACAGACACACAAAGATGATGGGGGCGGGGGCCAGGGAGACTCACAGTGAGCTTTATACTCTCTCCAATAGAGCATCAAGCAGGTTGCCAATAAAAGAAGGAACACAACGTAATAGTAAACTAATGAAGCTTAAGTTCATGGCCCTGAGAGGGGACCCAGCGATGGCCTAGCAACATGGTCAATATTTTTACAAGTTTTTGTAAAATTTAAGCTATTTTAACCAAAATGCTTAAGATTGCTGTCTCTCCCTACTCCAATATTCCTTCTGTATTGGGTGACATTAGACAGGCCATGAGAATTCGGGGGATCCAGCTAACAGAAGGTGAGTTGATATTTCATTAGGGTTTAGTGGAAAAGTAGGCTATATTTAGGAGGATCTCAGTCACTTCTGTGTTAGTTACGTGATTGCCAGCGTTCTGGTAGAACACTGGCTTCTAGGAGTGCTCCTCTGGCTCCTGAGCCACACAGAGGTGCAAGGCAAGAGTCCACATCTCAGCATGAATATGAACTTCAGGGCCCAGCACCAGGAGTATGTTAGGAAGTGGAGGAGAAACCAGAAGACAGTCAGAAGCTAATCATCTATGGGAAATTCTTCCAATCATCAGATCCATTGATATAGAGAATTCAAGTTTCACTGATGCCTCAAAAAGACAGAAGTTTTCTCCTCAACAAAGGCTTTTCCAAATTTGACACCAATCCTAAAACTTTATGTGATATTAATCTAACTTAGGACACTGGGAAAAAAATTATTGTAAACTATCAGTAATTTTTTAAAACTTCAATCAACCATGCTAGAACAACTGAGTTATCTCTCTATTCTCTCTATGAAAAACACATTACAAAATTGTTGTCCTATGAAGGGGCAATCAAAGTTTATGAAGCCAAAGAATGTATTTTTAATGTTCGTGATATTTGTCAGCTTTTTCAGATTTGTAATTGGTTGCAACTCTTTTCTCATTCTAAATACATGTTCTTTCATAATTTATTTAGTATTCATGACTGGTTGCATATAATCTCTTATATTTTCTTCTGAAATATGTATTATCTTCTTGTTTACATTTAAATCTTCAGGGCATCTGGGATATATATATATACACATATATTTTTTGAGACAGTCTCTCTCTGTCACCCAGGCTGGAGTGCAGTGGCACAATCTTGGCTCACTGCAACCTTCGCCTCCCAAGTTCAAGCGATTCTCATGTCTCAGCCTCCTGAGTAGCTAGGACAACAGGCCTGTGCCACTGTGTCCAGCCTGGAATTTATATTTGCATATTTTGTGTAGTAGGGTCCATCTTTATTTTCTTCAAGAAAGATGATAGTTACGCTGACACTATTTATTAATGATTTATAATGTTACTGTTTATTAATGAAATATTTAATAACTATATAATTTATTTCCTGCTGCATTGAGGTACCACCTTTATCATAGAGTTTTTCATATATACT